>NC_092370.1:6941381-9441381 GCF_030028105.1 Mobula birostris
CACTCTTTTGAGTGGAGAATTCCAAAGACTCAACAGCCTTGGTGAAAAACTATTCCAACTCCTACGGATAATAAATAATGCTATTACAACTCAGGATGTTGGAGTTCGGAATTAAGTTCCAGCGCTGACTCGGGGAGTTTGTACTTTCTCCCCATGGCTGCGTGGGTTTTCTTTCATAGTCCAAAAATGCACTGGTTAGTAGGTTAACATGAGGAAATCTGCAGATGCTGGAATTTCAAGCAACACACATAAAAGTTGCTGGTGAACGCAGCAGACCGGGCAGCATCTCTAGGATGAGGGGCTTCCCTTCCTCCACCATCAACTGTGCTCTCAAACGCATTTCTCCCATTTCACGCACATCTGCTCTCACCCCATCCTCCCGCCACCCGACTAGGAATAGGGTTCCCCTGGTCCTCACCTACCACTCCACCAGCCTCCGGGTCCAACATGTAATTCAACGTAACTTCCGCCACCTCCAATAGGATCCCACCACTAAGCACATCTTTCCCTCCTCACCTCTGCTTTCCGCAGGGATCGCTCCCTACGCGACTCCCTTGTCCATTCGTCCCCACCGATCTCCCTCCCGGCACTTATCCTTGTAAGTGGAACAAGTGCTATACATGCCCTTACACTTCTCCCTCACTACCATTCAGGGCCCCAGACGGTCCTTCCAGGTGAGGCGACACTTCACCTGTGCGTCGGCTGGGGTGATATACTGCGTCCGGTGCTCCTGATGTGGCCTTCTATACATTGGCGAGACCTGGCGCAGACTGGGAGACCATTTTGCTGAACACCTACGCTCTGTCTGCCTGAGAAAGCCGGACCTCCCAGTGGCCACACATTTTAATTCCACGTCCCATTCCCATTCTGATATATCTATCCACGGCCTCCTCTACTGTAAAGATGAAGCCACACTCAGGCTGGAGGAACAACACCTTATATTCCGTCTGGGTAGCCTCCAACCTGATGGCATGAACATCGACTTCTCTAACTTCCGCTAATGCCCCACCTCCCCCTTGTACCCCATCCGTTATTTTTATATATATATATATATGTATATATGTATGTATATATGTATGTATATATGTATGTATATATATGTATTCTTTTTCTCTCTCTCTCCTTTTTCTCCCTCTGTCCCTCTGACTATACTCCTTGCCCATCCTCTGGGCTTCACCCTTCCCCTTTTCTTTCTCCCTGGGCCTCCTGTCCCATGATCCTCTCATATCCCTTTTGCCAATCACCTGTCCAGCTCTTGGCTCCATCCCTCCCCCTCCTGTCTTCTCCTATCATTTTGGATCTCCCCCTCCCCATCCCACTTTCAAATCTCTTACTAGTTCTTCTTTCAGTTAGTCCTGATGAAAGGTCTCGGCCCGAAATGTCGACTGTACCTCTTCCTATAGACGCTGCCTGGCCTGCTGCGTTCACCAGCAAATTTTATGTGTGTGATTAGTAGGTTGATGGGTTATTGTATATTGTCCTGTGGTTAGGCTAGGGTTAAATGGTGGGTTGCTGGATGGCGCGGCTCTTTGTGCGGGTTCCATACCATACCTCAAAATAAGTAATTAAAAAATATATAATCTCAGCCCTGAATAGCTCACACTTAATTTGTTTTTCTTCCAGCAGAGGGAAAAAAAAATCATTGCATCTATCCTGTCAAACCTAAATGAATTTTGTATGTTTTAAACGGATTGCCTTTCATTCTTCTGATCAGGAAAAAGCTGGTAGTCTGCTTAATGTTTGTAAGCAAACCATGATTTGAGATTCCAGATTGTTTAATGCCAGTTGGGGTGGTGTGGTAGCGTACTGGTTAGCACAATGCCTTACAGTGCCGGTGACACAGATTCGATTCCCCCTGCTGCCTGTTTGTATGTTCTCCTCGTGACCACTTGGGTTTCCTACAGGTGCTCTGGTTTCCTCCCACAATCCAAAGACCTACTAGTTGGTAGCTTAATTGGTCCTTGTCAACTATCCCATGATTAGGCTAGGATTAAATGGGGGGTTGCTGGGAGGCTTGGCTCAAATGCCCAGAAGGACTTGTTCTGTGCTGTATCTCAATAAATAAATAAATTCAGTACAAGTGTAACGGAGAACAAAATAAATGCAGCTCAAAAAAACACAATAAATATTAATACATAAGTAAGCTTATATACATTGATATGCTAGGCACAGGAATGTTCTGACAGGAAATGATAAAATAGTGGTGCTGGGGGTGTGTGCAGTAGTGGGTTTGTGGGTGGGGGTGTTGATCAGTCTTACTACTTGGGGAAGTAACTCTTTTTGAATCTCGCAAACACGAGGAATTCTGCAGATGCTGGAAATTCAAGCAACACACATCAAAGTTGCTGGTGAACACAGCAGGCCAGGCAGCATCTCTAGGAAGAGGTACAGTTGATGTTTCGGGCTGAGACCCTTCGTCAGGACTAACTGAAGGAAGAACTAGTAAGAGATTTGGGAGGGGGAGGGGGAGATCCAAAATGATAGGAGAAGACAGGAGGGGGAGGGATGGAGCCAAGAGCTGGACAGGTGATTGGCAAAAGGGATATGAGAGGATCATGGGACAGGAGGCCCAGGGAGAAGGAAAAGGTGGGGGGGAACCCAGAGGATGGGCAAGGGGTATAGTGAGAGGGACAGAGGGAGAAAAAGGAGAGAGAGATAAAGAATGTGTGTATAAAAATAAATAAGGGATGGAGTACGAGGGGGAGGTGGGGCATTAGCGGAAGTTAGAGAAATCAATGTTCATGCCATCAGGTTGGAGGCTAACCAGATGGAATATAAGGTGTTGTTCCTCCAACCTGAGTGTGGCTTCATCTTGACAGTAGAGGAGGCCGTGGATAGACATGTCAGAATGGGAATGGGATGTGGAATTAAAATGTGTGGCCACTGGGAGATCCTGCTTTCTCTGGCGGACAGAGCGTAGGTGTTCAGCAAAGCCGTCTCCCAGTCTGCATCGGGTCTTGCCAATATATAAAAGGCCACATTGGGAGCACCGGACGCAGTATATCACCCCAGCCGGCTCACAGGTGAAGTGTCACCTCACCTGGAAGGACTGTCTGGGGCCCTGAATGGTGGTAAGGGAGGAAGTGTAAGGGCATGTGTAGCACTTGTTCGGCTTACAAGGATAAGTGCCAGGAAGGAGATCAGTGGGGAGGGATGGGGGGGGGGGAAAACGAATGGACAAGGGAGTCGCGTAGGGAGCGATCCCTGCGGAAAGCGGGGGGGGGGAGAGAGGGAAAGATGTGCTTAGTGGTGGGATCCTGTTGGAGGTGGCGGAAGTTACGGAGAATTATATGTTGGACCCAGAGGCTGGTGGGGTGGTAGGTGAGGACCGGGGAACCCTATTCCTAGTGGGGTGGTGGGAGGATGGAGTGAGTGCAGATGTGCATGAAATGGGGGAGATGCGTTTGAGAGCAGAGTTGATGGTGGAGGAAAGGAAGCCCCTTTCTTTAAAAAAGGAGGACATCTCCGTCATCCTGGAATGAAAAGCCTCATCCTGAGAGCAGATGTGGCGGAGACAGAGGAATTGTGAGAAGGGGATGGCATTTTTGCAAGAGACAGGGTGAGAAGAGGGATAGTCCAGATAGCTGTGAGAGTCAGTAGACTTATAGTAGACATTAGTAGATAAGCTGTTTCCAGAGATAGAGACAGAAAGATCTAGAAAGGGAAGGGAGTTGTCAGAAATGGACCAGGTAAACTTGAAGGCAGGGTGAAAGTTGGAGGCAAAGTTAATAAAGTCAACGAGCTCAGCATGCTTGCAGGAAGCAGTGCCAATGCAGTCGTCGATGTAACGAAGGAAAAGTGGGGGACAGATACCAGAATAGGTTCGGAACATAGATTGTTCCACAAAGCCAGCAAAAGGTCGGGCAGAGCTCGGACCCATGTGGGTGCCTATAGCTACAACTTTAGTTTGGAGGAAGTGGGAGGAGCCAAAGGAGAAATTATTAAGAGTAAGGACTTTTCCTTCTCCCTGGGTCTCCTGTCCCATGATCCTCTCATATCCCTTTTGCCAATCACCTGTCCAGCTCTTAGCTCCATCCCTCCCCCTCCTGTCTTCTCCTATCATTTTGGATCTCCCCCTCCCCCTCCCCCTCCCCCTTTCAAATCTCTTACTAGCTCTTCCTTCATTTAGTCCTGACGAAGGGTCTCGGCCTGAAACTTCGACTGTACCTCTTCCTATAGATGCTGCCTGGCCTGCTGCGTTCGCCAGCAACTCTGATGTGTGTTGACTTTTTGAATCTGGTGTTTCGGTCGTGGATGCCACGCAGCCGCCTCCTGTTGGGAATGGTACAAACAGCAGGAATGGTGAGATCCTTTATGACATGACTGGACCTTTTCTGGCAGCTTTCTGCACATACAGTGCCTATAAAAAGTATTCATCCCCTCTTTGGAAGTTTTCATGTTTTACTGTTCTACAGCATTGAGGGATTTAATTTGGCCTTTTCTGACACTGACAAACAGAAAAAGACTCGTGTCAAAGTGAAAACAGATCTCTACAAAGTGATCTAATCACAAATATAAAACTCAAAATAATTGATTGCATAAGTATTCATCCCCTTTAATACGACACACAAAATCATCACTGGTGCAGCCAATTGATTTTAGAAGTCATAAATTAGTTAAATGGAGATCACCTGTGAGCAGTCAAGGAGTTCCAATTGATTGTAGTAAAAATACCCCTGTTTCTGGAAGGTCCAGCCGATGGTGAGTCAGTATCCTGGCAAAAACTGCACCATGAAGACAAAAGAACACTCCAAGCAGCTCCACGAAAAGGTTATTGGAAAGCACAAGTCAGAAGATGTATACAAGAAAATTTCCAGGTCACTGAATATCCCCTGGAGTTTAGCTAAGCAATCATCAAGAAATAGAAAAAATATGGCACAGCTGTAAATCTGCCTAGAGCAGGCCGTAGTCAAAAACCGCGTGACTGTGCAAGAAAGGGACTAGTGAGACCTATAACAACTGGTGGAGTCACTAGTTTCAGTGGCTGAGATGGGAGAGACTGCACATACAACAACTGTTGACTGGGTGCTTCACCAGTCTCAACTTTATGGGAGAGTGGCAAAGAGAAAGCCACTGTTGAAAGAAACTCACATGAAATCTTGGCTAGGGTTTGCCAGAAGGCATGTGGGAGACCTCTGAAATCAGCTGGAAGGATGTTCTATGATCTGATGAAACCAAAATCTAGCTTTTTGACTAATAGACTAAACAGTGCACATTATCAAAAACAAACCATCTGTACCGTGAAGCTTGGTAATGGCTGCATCATGCTGTGGGGATGATTCACTGCAGCAGGCCATGGAAGGCTTGTGAAGGTAGAGGGTAAAATGAATACTGCAAAATACAGGGAAATCCTGAAGGGAAACCTGATGCAGTCTGCACGAGAATTGTGACTTGGGAGAAGATTTGTTTTCCAGCAAGATAATGACCCCAAGCATAAAGCCTGGATGGCCAAGACAGAGTCCAGACCTCAATCCAAATGAGAATTTGTGTCTGGACTTGAAAAAGGCTGTTCATTCACGATCCCCATGCAATATGACAGAACTTGAGCAGCTTTCTGAAGAAGAACGGGGCAAAATTGCAGTGTTTAGATGTGTGAAGCTGCCAGAGACCTATCCACACAGGCTCAAAGCTGTAATTCCTGCCAAAGTTGCAGCTACTAAATACTGACTTGATGTGGGTGAGTAATTATGCAATTGATTATTTTGTTTAATAATTGTAATAAATTTAGATCAATTTGCAGAAATTTGTTTTCACTTTGACAGAAAAGAGTCTTTTTCTGTTGATCAGCGTTAGAAAAACCAAATTAAATCCAATGCTGTAAAACAATAAACTTGTGATGGGGTGAATACTTTTTTATAGGCTCTGTATGTCCTTGATGGCAAGTGAGCTGATGCCAATGATGTGTTGGGCAGGTAGAGCCTTTCTGTCTACCAGCGTGCAGTTCCATACCATGCAATGATGCAGCCTGTTAGGGTGTTCTGTAATGCATATCTGTAGAAGGGCGTGAGTATAGAGATTCATAGTCCAGCTCTCTTTATCTTCCTCAGAAAGTAGAGGTGCTGAGTTTTCCTGATTGTGTGTGATATGTTCTTGGACCATGAGAGATTGGCAAGATATGCACTCCCGAATATCTGACAGTTTTGTATGCAATATTTCAAATAAGTTTCACCAGAACCCATTTGTAAATGGGTCAAGGCATCTCTACTCGTATTGCCAATTACTTATTCATTGTTGGATGTGAATGTTGGCTGGCAGTGATTAGTGTGTAAATACCCTGATCACACTGTGGATCAACATGACAGGGTAGCATAGTGGTTAAGTAACTGTTTAGTATTTGGGGCATAGCACTGGTGACAATTTCAAATCCTACCTCAGCAACTGAGACGAGGGTTAATCAGGGATGTGGCTATCCTCCAGTACTTTTGTCTTTTGTGAACACACATCAAATAGTTGTGAAATTTTGTTGGCAGTTATATATACTGTAAGTAATTTCTCCCTTCTAGGTATGCAAGTGATGAAAGTAACTTTTAATTACACTGGACAGTTACTTCTTCAGTGGTTTGATCGGGGCATGACTGCGCAAGTGCGTGGACATCAGCCAGTGAGAACAGCGAGAAGAGTTTAAAAAGAGGTGGCATTATAGAGCGGGCGCCAGAGTAGAGGAAGGGAGAGTAGGAAGGCTTTGTCTCAACAGGGCTTTGGCAATAACGGGTCGAGACAAAGGTAGATTGCCTGTGTAGAATACAGACTGGAAGAATGTGTGTGAGGCTAGTGTTTTGTGCTCAGTGTCAGATGTGGGAAGTCTGGGAGTCTCCCAGCCTCTCGGATGGCCACATCTGTACCAGGTGCGTCGAGCTGCAGCTCCTTAGGGACCGGGTTAGGGAACTGGAGATGCAGCTCGATGACCTTCGTCTGGTTAGGGGAGGAGGTGATAGAGAGGAGCTATAGGCAGGTAGTTACACCGGGGCCTGGGGAGACAGATAAATGGGTAACAGTCAGGAGAGGGAAGGGTAAGAGTCAGATACTAGAGAGCACCCCATGGCTGTACCCCTTGACAATAAATACTCCTGTTTGTGTACTGTTGGGGGGGGGGAACGGCCTGCCTGGGGGAAGCAACAGTGGCCACACCTCTAGCACAGTGTCAGAAGGGTAGGGAAAGGAAGAGGATGGCAGCAGTGATTGGGGACTCTATAGTTAGGGGGTCAGACAGGTGATTCTGTGGATGCAGGAAAGAAGCATGGATGGTAGTTTGCCTCCCAGGTGCCGGGGTCCGGGATGTTTTGGATCGTGTCCACATTATCCTGAAGTGGGAAGGTGAACAGCCAGAGGTCATGGTACATATTGGTACCAATGACATAGGCAGGAAAAAGGAGGAGGTCCTGAAAGCAGACTACAGGGAGTGAGGAAGGAAGTTGAGAAGCAGGACCACAAAAGTAGTAATCGCAGGATTACTGCCTGTGCCACAAGGCAGTGAGTATAGGAATGGAGTGATAATACGTGGCTGAGAAGTTGGAGCAGGGGGCAGGGATTCAGATTTCTGAATCATTGGGACTTCTTTTGGGGCAGGAGTGACCTGTACAAAAAGGACAAGTTGCACTTGAATCCCAGAGTGACCAATATCCTGGCGGGGAGATTTGCTAGGGCTATTGGGGAGAGTCTAAACTAGGATTGCTGGAGGGTGGGAACCAAACTGAAGAGATGGAGGAAGAGGCGGTTGGCTCACAAATAGAGAAAGCTTGTAGACAGTGCGAGAGGGAGGATAGGCAGGTGGTAGAGAAGGGATGGGCTCAGACTAATGGTTTGAGGTCTGTCTAATGCAAAGAGCATTATGAACAAAGCGGATGAGCGTAGAGTGTGGATCAGTGCTTGGAACTATGATGTTCTGGCCATTACAGATACTTGGATTGCTCAGGGGCAGGAATGGTTACTTCGAGTGCCAGGCTTTAGATGTCTCAGAAAGGACAGGGAGGGAGGCAAAAGAGGCACTGTTGATCAGAGATAGTGTCGCGGCTACAGAAAAGGAGGAAAATATGCAGGGATTGTCTACGGAGTCTCTGTGGGTGGAAGTTAGGAACAGGAAGGGGTCAATAACCCTACTGGGTGTTTTTTTATAGACCATCCAATAGTAACAGGGACAGCGAGGAGCAGATAGGGAGACAGATTCTGGAAAGATGTAATAATAACACGATTGTTGTGGGAGATTTTAATTTCCCAAATATCGATTGGCATGTCGCTAGAATAAGGGGTTTAGATGGGGTGGAGTTTGTTAGGTGTGTTCAGGAAGGCTTCTTGACACAATATGTAGATATCCCTACAAGAGGAGAGGCTGTGCTTGATCTGGTATTGGGAAATGAACCTGGTCAGGTGTCAGATCTCGTAGTGGGAGAGCATTTTGGAGATAATGATCACAATGCTATCTCCTTTACTATAGCATTGGAGAGGGATAGGAAAAGACAAGCTAGGAATGCGTTTTAACTGGAGTAAGGGGAAATATGAGGTTTTCAGGCAGGAACTTGGAAGTATAAAATGGGAACAGATGTTCTCGGGGAAATACCGTTTATGGAAGAAATGCGGCAAATGTTCAGGGGATATTTGCGTGGAGTTCCACATAGGTACATTCCAATGAGACGGAAAGGATGGTAGGGTTCAGGAACTGTGGTGTACAAAGGCTGTTGTAAATCTAGTTAAGAAGAAAAGAGGGGCTTATGAAAGGTTCAAAAAACTAGGTTATGATGAAGATCTAGAAAATTATAAGGTTAGCAGGAAGGAAGTTAAGAGAGAAATTAGGAGAGCCAGAAGGGGCCATGAGAAGGCCTTGGCGGACAGGATTAAGGAAAACCCCAAGGCATTGTACAAATATGTGAAGAGCAAGAGGATAAGATGTGAGAGAATAGCACCAATCAAATGTGACAGTAGAAAAGTGTGTATGGAACCGGAGGAGATAGCAGAGGTACTTAATGAATACTTTGCTTCAGTATTCACTACAGCAAAGGATCTTGGCGATTGTAGGGATGACTTGCAGCAGACTGAAAAGCTTCAGCATGTAGATGTAGCCCCCCTGGCCAGCCTCAGGGTCGCTCGGCTCGATGTCATCTAGGGAAACAGCCCTCGGCCCTGGCAAACTGGGTAATAAGTTTGTGTGGATGCTGTGTGATGTACCCCACCCCACCCAAATAACAGACAATACACCAGATAGGATTAAATGATTTACAGTTTATAGATATTACTGGAACTATATAATTAATAGAGAATAAAATATAAAAGGAAAATAAAAGGTGCCACACTTATCAAAGTTCAACCTCTTTGTGCACAAACAGTTGGAGCTCAGGACCCTTCTTCACCCTGCGACCCCTCGGACCACCTTGACCGTCTGCCTGGGATCAACAACAGTGGTCGACCAGACGCTCCACATGAGTCTGTCTCCGTCTCCTCTCCTCGCCGGACGCCTTGCTTGGGGTCCGACCCTGTTCGCGAACATCACCGCATATCTCTATCTATCTCTCTATCTCTATCTATCTCTCTATCTCTCTCTCTATCTCTCTCTCTCTATCTCTCTCTCTCTATCTCTCTCTCTCTCTCTCTCTCTCCCCCCCCCCCACGCATACAATATCTTTAAATACACCAAAAACATAACAACTATCCCAATTGGTTCGTAACGTATTCTTATCACACTCTAACCCAAAACAAGCTGCTAGCACAAGAACTTTCTCAGCATTTAACATGACAAAGAAGCATTCCCAAGTATAACATAACAAAGAAGCCATTTTAATTGGCCTATGCAGTAACATCAAAGATGAAACCCCCTTATATAGATATTAAGGAAGAGGATGTGCTGGAGCTTTTGGAAAGCATCAAGTTGGATAAGTCACCAGGACTGGACAAGATGTACCCCAGGCTACTGTGGGAGGTGAGGGTGGAGATTGCTGAGCCCTCTGGTGGTGATCTTTGCATCATCAATGGGGTTGGGAGAGGGTCCAGAGAATTGGAGGGTTGCGACTGTTCCATTATTCAAAAAAGGGAGTAGACATAATGGAATAGATGTCTTCGTAGTGAAGTTTACAGATGATACAAAGATTGGTGGAGGGGCAGGTAGTGTTGAGGAAACAGGCTGCAGAAGGACTTAGACAGATGAGGAGGATGGGCAAGAAAGTGGCAAATGAAATGCAATATTCTCCCTTCCCTCTCCTGACAGACACCCATTTATCTGTCTCCTATAGCCTTGGGGTGACTACGTCTCTGTAGCTGCTGTCTATCACCTCCTCACTTCTCCTAACAAGTTGAAGGTCATCAAGCTGCCCCTCCAGTTCCTTAACACCATCTCTAAGGAGTTGCATCTCGATGTACCTGCTACAGATGTGGCCTTCAGGGAGGCTGGTAGTCTTCCAGAAATCACACACCTGACACCTAAAACAGAATACTGGCTCTGTAGACATGCCCCCTATTCTCTCAAAAGCTAAATCAGAAAAGCAAAATAAGGAATGAACTTGCCTGCTTTTCTTGCCTCCCCTGTAGTCACTGAAGCCCTCTTGTGCCAAAGCCTTACCACTCTGACACAGACCACTCCCACGACGACCGCTCTGCCAAATGGTACCCCTCTTTAATGGAGACTGAGTTTTTAAAGCTCTTCAACAGGCTTGCATGGGACACTTCTACTGTGTGCAGTACTCTAATTAAAGACTGTGCGTCGATCTTAGAGCTTGGCTCAGAGGTACTTGGAAGTCAATGCTGTTCACTGTCTGGATGATAAGGTGAGAGCAGAAGGATCATGTGACAGACTGATGCTTCTGCCTGACCAGTGTGTTTGGTTTATCTGCTAAAAACAAGAAATCCAGTGAATACCCCATCTCCCTTCGGCCATGGGATCTGCACCACATGATGATAGTCTTCCAGTATTGAAGCCACCAGAGACCTGGTGTCTACTGGAGGGAGATGAAGATGCCAGGATGCACAAGCCAAGAATGAAAAATGGTACTGGCAGACTTTGAACCCATTATGTTGAGTGTGTCTCATCTGATAGTTCAATCCGAGTTAAATGAGTTTGGGTTTGGGTTTAAATAAGTTTGCGTTTGTCAAAGGCAAAAGCAGAATTACTGGGTTCAAGACTGCAAGGATGTCACCAGGCACAAAAATTTCAGTGAAGAATTTTGATATTTGAAACATGTTTCCCAGAATAACTGATGCCAAGATTAAGGAAGGTGTATTTGTTGGTCCATGAATCAAATAGGTCATCAATCACAGGCAATTTGAAGAACTTCTAGAGGGACTGGAGAAAATCACACACAAAGCATTTAAGGATGTTGAAATCCAATCACAAACAAGAGAAAATTTTCAGATGTTGGAAATCCAGCAACACACGCAAAATATTGGAGCAACTCAGCAGGCCAGGCAGCATCTATGGGGGATAAAAAAAGTACAGTCAACATTTTGGCAGGACTGGAGAAAAAACGCTGAGGAGTAGATTTAAAAGGTGGGGGAGGGAAAGAGAAACGCAAGGTGATAGGTGAAACCAGAAGGGGGAGGGATGAAGTAAAGAGCTGGGGAAGTGATTGGTGAAAGAGATACAGGGCTGGAGAAGGGGGAGTCTGATAGAAGAGAACAGAAGGCCATGGAAGAAAGAAAAGAGGGGTAGGAGCATCAGATGGAGGTGATGGGTGGGCAAGGAGATAAAGTGAGAGAGGGAAAGGAGGATGGGGAAAGGTGAAGTGGGGGCATTACTAGAAGTTCAAGAAATCAATATTCATGCTATCAGGTTGGAAGCTACCCAGACGGAATATAAGTGAAGCGGTCTCCCAATCTACATCAGGTCTCACCGATATGCAGGAGGCTGCACCGGGAGCACCAGACACAGTATATGGGGCTCTGAATGGCAGTTAGGGAGGAGGTGTAGAGGCAGGAGGGAGATCAATGGGAAGGGAGGAATGGACAAGGGAGTCACCTAGGGAGCGATCCCTGTGGAAAGCAGGAAGTAGGGGTGTAGGGAATGATGTGCTTGGTGGTGGTATCCCGTTGGAAATGGCGGAATTTGCGTAGAATCATGTGCTGGATGTGGAGGTGGGTGGGGTGGTAGGTGAGGACAAGAGGAACCCTATCCCTGGGAGGGTGGCGGGAGAGTGGGGTGAGAGCAGATGTGCGTGAAATGGAAGAAATGGTTGAGGGCAGCGTTGATGGTGGAGGAAGGGAAGTCCCTTTCTTTGAAGAGAATGAAAAGCCTCATCCTGACCCTGCCCTCAGTTTAACCTGGTCCATTTCAAACACCTCCCTCCTCTTTCTTGATCTCTTGGTCTCCTTCTCTCTCTAGAGACAGTTTATCTACTGATACCTATTACAAACCCACGGACTCTCACAGCTAGCTGGGCTATACCTCTTCCCATCTTTGTAAAAACGCCAACCCCTTCTCTCAATTCCTCTGTCTGTGCTGCATCTGCTCTTAGGATGAGTCTGTTGGGGTCATGTACTGTGTCCGGTGCTCCCGGTGTGGCCTTCTGTATTTTGGTGCCTTGTCAAGTGCCTATGCTCTGTCCGCCAGAAGAATTGGGATCTCCCAGTGGCTACCCATTCTCATTCCCATTCTGATATGTCTATCCATGGACTCCTCAACTGTTGTGATGAGGCCACACAACACACACAAAATGCTGGAGGAGTTCAACAGTCACCCTGCTGAAGGGTTTTGGCCCGAATCGTCATCCTAGATGTTGCTGTCCTGCTGAGTTCCTCCAGCATTTTGTGTGTGTGGCAAGGATGTAAGTTTTCTGGCAGCTACTTGCAGCTGGTTGACAACATGCTTCAAGCATACAAAACCATGAAGCGCAACATATCACAAAAGAGTCACTTTTTGCATTCCCATTTAGATGACTTCCCTGCAAATCCTATTTACACAGAAGCTTTTGCAGTTTTTTTCTTTCGTCACCAGATTTCTCTTGTATTCTACATTCTGTGCCAGGGTCTTCCAAAGTTTTGGAATGCTTTGTTTGGCAGCATTACAAGTATTTTCCTTTGATGTAATACTGTTGTTTATTTCTGTTGATAACCAAAGCTGGACCATTTTTCCAGCTTTTGCCTTGGAGATTTAATTTCTTTGTACTTCATATTCTAGTCATTGTTTGCTTATCATATCTTTTAATGAAGTTTCCCAGTGTACCATAGCTAGGCAGTAACTCATGTATTGGTAGTTTGCTTAATTGATTTCAAGTCTTTGGTTTTGGGTTTGACTAAATTGCTTTTGAGTTTCATATGGAATTCTGTCATATGTTGATGACTCTTCAAAGTTCAAAGTAAATTTATTATCAAAGTATATACACAGTGGACACTTTATTAGTTTGTGGTCTGTTGCTGTAGCCCATCCACTTCAAGATTCAAGTGCAGAGAGGCAGAGGGGTGTAAAGTGAGGGTAGAAGCAAAAAGTAGTAAGGTGAAAAGTAAAAGTGGCAGGCCGGCATATCCAGGGCAAAAATCAAAAAGGGCCACTTTTCAACATAATTGTATAAGGGCTAAGAGTGTTGTAAAAGCGAGCCTGAAGGCTTTGTGTGTCAATGCAAGGAGCATTGGTAACAAGGTGGATGAATTAAAAGTGCAGATTGTTATTAATGAATATGATATAGTTGGGATCACAGAGACATGGCTCCAGGGTGACCAAGAATGGGAGCTCAACATTCAGGGATATTCAATATTCAGGAGGGATAGACAGGAAAGAAAAGGAGTTGGGGTAGCATTGCTGGTTAGAGAGGAGATTAACGCAATAGAAAGGAAGGACATTAGCTGGGAGGATGTGGAATCGATATGGGTAGAGCTGCGTAACACTAAGGGGCAGAAGACGCTGGTGGGAGTTGTGTACAGGCCACCTAACAGTGGTAGTGAGGTTGGAGATGGTATTAAACAGGAAATTAGAAATGCGTGCAATAAAGGAACAGCAGTTATAATGGGTGACTTCAATCTACATATAGATTGGGTGAACGAAATTGGTAAGGGTGCTGAGGAAGAGGATTTCTTGGAATGTATGCGGGATGGTTTTTTGGACCGACATGTCGAGGAACCAACTAGAGAGCAGGCTATTCTAGACTGGGTATTGAGCAATGAGGAAGGGTTAATTAGCAATCTTGTCATGAGAGGCCCCTTGGGTAAGAGTGACCATAATATGGTGGAATTCTTTATTAAGATGGAGAGTGACATAGTTAATTCAGAAACAAAGGTTCTGAACTTAAAGAAGGGTAACTTTGAAGGTATGAGACGTGAATTAGCTAAGATAGACTGGCAAATGACACTTAAAGGGTTGACGGTGGATATGCAATGGCAAGCATTTAAAGATCGCATGGATGAACTACAACAATTGTTCATCCCAGATTGGCAAAAGATTAAATCAGGGAAGGTAGTGCACCCATGGCTGACAAGGGAAATTAGGGATAGTATCAATTCCAAAGAAGAAGCATATAAATTAGCCAGAAAAAGTGGCTCACCTGAGTACTGGGAGAAATTCAGAGTCCAGCAGAGGAGGACAAAGGGCTTAATTAGGAAAGGGAAAAAAGATTGAGAGAAAACTGGCAGGGAACATAAAAACTGACTGTAAAAGCTTTTATAGATATGTGAAAAGAAAAAGATTGGTTAAGACAAATGTAGGTCCCCTACAGACAGAAACAGGTGAATTGATTATGGGGAGCAAGGACATGGCAGACCAATTGAATAATTACTTTGGTTCTGTCTTCACTAAGGAGGACATAAATAATCTTCCAGAAATAGTAGGGGACAGAGGGTCCAGTGAGATGGAGGAACTGAGGGAAATGCATGTTAGTAGGGAAGTGGTGTTAGGTAAATTGAAGGGATTAAAGGCAGATAAATCCCGAGGGCCAGATGGTCTGCATCCCAGAGTGCTTAAGGAAGTAGCCCAAGAAATAGTGGATGCATTAGTGATAATTTTTCAAAACTGTTTAGATTCTGGACTAGTTCCTGAGGATTGGAGGGTGGCTAATGTAACCTCACTTTTTAAAAAAGGAGGGAGAGAGAAACTGGGGAATTATAGACCGGTTAGCCTAACATCGGTGGTGGGGAAACTGCTAGAGTCAGTTATCAAAGATGTGATAACAGCACATTTGGAAAGCGGTGAAATCATCGGACAAAGTCAGCATGGATTTGTGAAAGGAAGATCATGTCTGACGAATCTCATAGAATTTTTTGAGGATGTAACTAGTAGAGTGGATAGGGGAGAACCAGTGGATGTGGTATATTTGGATTTTCAAAAGGCTTTTGACAAGGTCCCATACGGGAGATTAGTGTGCAAACTTAAAACACACGGTATTGGGGGTAAGGTATTGATGTGGATAGAGAATTGGTTGGCAGACAGGAAGCAAAGAGTGGGAATAAACAGGACCTTTTCAGAATGGCAGGCAGTGACTAGTGGGGTACTGCAAGGCTCAGTGCTGGGACCCCAGTTGTTTACAATATATATTAATGACTTAGATGAGGGAATTAAATGCAGCATCTCCAAGTTTGCGGATGACAAGAAGCTGGGCGGCAGTGTTAGCTGTGAGGAGGATGCTAAGAGGATGCCGGGTGACTTGGATAGGTCAGGTGGGTGGGCAAATTCATGGCAGATGCAATTTAATGTGGCTAAATGTGAGGTTATCCACTTTGGTGGCAAAAACAGGAAAACAGATTATTATCTGAATGGTGGCTGATTAGGAAAAGGGGAGGTGCAATGAGACCTGGGTGTCATATACCAGTCATTGAAAGTGGGCATGCAGGTACAGCAAGCGGTGAAAAAGGCGAATGGTATGTTGGCATTCATAGCAAGAAGATTCGAGTACAGGAGCAGTTGTACAAGGCCTTGATGAGACTACACCTGGAGTATTGTGTGCAGTTTTGGTCCCCTAATCTGAGGAAAGACATCCTTGCCTTAGAGGGAGTACAAAGAAGGTTCACCAGATTGATTCCTGGGATGGCAGGACTTTCATATGATGAAAGACTGGATCGACTAGGCTTATACTCGTTGGAATTTAGAAGATTGGGGGGGGATCTTATTGAAATGTATAAAATCCTAAAGGGCTTGGGCAGGCTAGATGCAGGAAGATTGTTCCCGATGTTGGGGAAGTCCAGAACGAGGGGTCACAGTTTGAGGATAAAGGGGAAGCCTTTTAGGACTGAGATGAGGAAAAACTTCTTCACACAGAGAGTGGTGAATCTGTGGAATTCTCTGCCACAGGAAACAATTGAGGCTAGTTCATTGGCTATATATAAGAGGGAGTTAGATATGGCCCTTGTGGCTAAAGGGATCAGGGGGGTATGGAGGGAAGGCTGGTACAGGGTTCTGAGTTAGATGATCAGCCATGATCATACTGATTGGTGGTGCAGACTCGAAGGGCCGAATGGCTTACTCCTGCACCTATTTTCTATGTTTTCATTTAAGATTCAATGTGCTGTGCATTCACAGATGCTCTTCTGCACACACTGTTATAATGCGTGGTTATTTGAGTTATTGTTGCCTTCCTGTCACTTTGAACCAGTAGGCCATCCTCCTCCGACCTCTTTCATTAGTCATAGTCATACTTTATTGATCCCAGGGGAAATTGGTTTTCATTACAGTTGCACCATAAATAATAAATATTAATAAAACCATAAATAGTTAAATAGTAATATGTAAATTATGCCAGGAAATAAGTCCAGGACCAGCCTATTGGCTCAGGGTGTCTGACCCTCCAAGGGAGGAGTTGTAAGGTTTGATGGCCACAGACAGGAATGACTTCCTATGACGTTCTGTGTTGCATCTTGGTGGAATGAGTCTCTGGCTGAATGTACTGATCTCGGTAGAATGAGTCTCTGGCTGAATGTACATTAACAAGGCATTTTTGCCCACAGAACTATTGCTCACTGGGTGATTTTTGTTTTTTGACTATTTACAAACTCTAGAGATTGTTGCAGGTGAAAATCCCGGGAGATCAACAGTTTCTGAGACACTCAAACCACTCCATCTGGCACCAACAATCATTCCATGGTCAAAGTCACTTCGTTCATGTTTCTTCCCCATTCTGATGTTTGGACTGAACAACAACTGAACCACTTGACCATGTTGACATTGATTGGCTATCATGGCTTGCAGGGGGATCTTAACCAGCTGGAAAAATTGGCTGAAAAATGGCAAATCAAATTTAATGCCGACAAGTGCAAGGTGTTGCACTTCGGTAGGACCAACCAGGGTCGGACTTGCACAGTGAATGGTAGGGCACTGAGGAGTAGAACAAAGGGATCTGGGAATACATTTTGAAAGTGGCTTCACAGTTTGATAGGTTTGTAAAGAAAGCTTTTGGCACATAAATCAAAGTATTGAGTACAGGAGATGGGATGTTATGTTGAAGTTGTATAAGACATTGGTGGTGCCGAATTTGGAGTATTGTGTGCGGTTTTGGACTCCTACTTGCAGGAGAGATGTAAATAAGGTTGAAGGTGTACAGAGAAAATTTACAAGAATGTTGCTGGGTTTGGGGGACTTGAGGTACATGGAAAGATTGAATAAATTAGGACTTTATTCCTTGGAATGTGGAAGATTGAGAGGAGATTTGATAGAAGTATACAAAATTATGACGGGTATAGAAAAGGTAAATGCAAGCTGGCTTTTTTCACTGAGATTGGGTGGGACTATTACTAGAAGTCATGGGTTAAGGAGAATATGAGGAGAACCATTTTCACTCAGAGGGTGGTGAGAGTGTGGAATGAGCTGCCAGCTCAAGTGGTACATGCAAGCTTGATTTCATTGTTCAAGAGATGTTTGGATAGGTATATGGACGGTACGGGTTTGGAGGGGTAAGGTCCTGCTGCAGGCCGATGGGAGTAGGCAGTTTAAATGGTTTGGTATGGACTAGATAGGCCAAAGAGCCTGCTTCAGAATCAGGTTTATTATCACCAGCATGTGTCGTTAAATTTGTTAACTCAGCAGCAGCAGTTCAATGCAATACATAATATAGAAGAAGAGGAAAAAAATAGTATAAGTAAATCAATTAGAGTATATGTATATCGAATCATGCAAAAAAGGGATATAATATATTTTTAAAAACGTGAGGTAGTGGTCACGTGTTCAATGTCCATTTAGGAATCAGATGGCAGAGGGGAAGAAACTGTTGTGTGTGTGCCTTCAGGCTTCTGTACCTCCTACCTGATGGTAACCTACAGACAGCCCAGCACATCTGTAGTTGTGAACTTCCCATGATTCAGGACATTTACAAGGACAGGTGTGTAAAAAGGACCCATCGGATCATTGGGGACCCGAGTCACCCCAACCACAATCTATTCCAGCTGCTACAATCTGGGAAGTGATACTGCAGCATAAAAGCCAGGACTAACAGTCTCCGGGACAGCTTCTTCCACCAGGCCGTCAGACTGATGAACTCACGCTGATTTGAGTGTACTCTATATTACATTGACTGTTTATTTATTATAAATTACTATGATTGCACATTGCACATTTAGATGGAGATGTAACATAAAGATTTTTACTCCTCATGTATGTGAAGGATGTAAGAAATAAAGTCAATTCATTTCAACAGTGAGGAAAGGGTATACCGTGGGTGCTGGAGGTCCTTAATAATGGACACCGCCTTTCTGAGACACTTCTCCTTGAAGATGTCCTGGGTACTTTTGTAGGCTAGTACTCAAGATGGAGCCAATTAAATTTACAACCCTCTGCAGATTCTTTTGGTCCTGTGCAGTAGCACCCCACCCATACCAGACAGTGATGCAGCCTGTCAGAATGCTCTCCACAGTACGTCTACATAAGTTTTTGAGTGTATTTGTTGACATATCAAATCTCTTCAATCTCCTAATGAAGTATAATCGCTGTCTTGCCTTATTTATAACAGCGTCGATATGTTGCGACCAGGTTTGGTCCTCAGAGATCTTGACACCCAGGAGCTTGAAACTGCTTACTATCTCCACTTCTGGTCCCTCTATGAGGATTGGTATGTGTTCCTTCGTCTTGCCCTTCTTGAAGTCCACAATCAGCTCTTTTGCCTTACTCGTATTGAGTGCCAGGTTGTTGCTGTGACACCACTCCACTAGTTGGCATATCTCACTCCTGTACAGCCTCTCGTCACCACTTGAGATTCTACCAGCAATGGTTGTATCATCAGCAAATTTATAGATGGTATTTGAGCTATGCCTAGCCACATAGTCATGGGTATAGTGAGAGTAGAGCAGTGGGCTAAGCACACACCCCTGAGGTGCACCAGTGTTGATTGTCAGTGAGGAGATGAACTCATCCACACAGATTGTGGCCTTTTGGTTAGGAAGTCGAGGATTCAATTGCAGACGGAGGTACAGAGGCCCAGGTTCTGTAACTTTTCAATCAGGATTGTGGGAATGATGTGGAATGATGTTGAATGCTGAGCTATAGTCGATGAACTGCATCCTGACATAGGTGTTTGTATTGTCCAGGTGGTCCAAGGCTGTGTAACGAGCCACTGAGATTGCATCTATGGTTATCCTATTGTGGCGATAGGCAAATTGTAATAGGTCCAGGTCCTTGCTGAGGCAGGAGTTCAGTCTAGTCATGACCAACCTCTCAAAGCATTTCAACACTGTAGATATGAGTGCTGCCGGTTGATAGTCATTAAGGCAGCTCACATTATTCCTCTTAGGCACTGGTGTAGTTGTTGTCTTTTTGAAGCAAGTATTGTGCTTTTCTATCACTACTCTAATAGGCCCTTCGAGCCATGCCACCTAGCTATCTCTCAATTTAACCCTAGCCTAATCACGTGACAATTTATGATGAGCAGTTAACCTCCCAACCTGAACGTCTTGGGACCGTGGGAAGAAATTGGAGCACCTGTAGGAGATCCACACCATCACGAGAAGAATGTACAAACTCCTCACAGGCAATGGCCAGAATTGAAATGGTCACTGCAAGTCGTTGTGCCACTGCAAACTGAAGGTAATATCAGAAGGAACACACACAAAATGCTGGAGAAACTCAGCAGGCCAGGCAGCATCTATGGAAAAGAGTAAGGATTGACATTTCGGGCTGAGACTCCAGCAGGACCGGGAGTTCCTCCAGCATTTTGTGTTGCCAGCCACAATTGATGAGCCCTAAATGCTTGAAGCAACTGATTTTAAAGGTGCCTGCACTACAGCTTTAACGACTTCAAATGGCCACCAATGTTGTGTAACTTCTCTCTTCCTTGTGCCAAAAATTCTTAGATGTTGGTAGCTTTTTCTTCTGCATTGTGTTCTCTTGTTTTACTTGTGCAAATTCCTTAAGGTTGTCATATACAGGGTGGGTGCGTGGGGGAGGCCTGGTATTAGGGATATTGCTTATTACAATGGTGTGTGGCTCAAATAGCCTCTAACAACCAAGTCGTGCTCCTGGCCTTCACATGTAGCTTAGCTACTAAGCCTGGCAAAACTGTTTCTACTAACAGGAGAAGAGGCAAAGGTGGGTTACTGGCACCTTTAAAACCAGTTGCTTCAAGCATTTGGGGGTCATCAGTTGTGGTTGCAGTTTATTTAGGAGAAGGAAAACTCTGATCTCAAATATATTACAAATACTGGTATATTACAAATATATTACAAATACCTGGGGATACGAATTGACAATAAACTGGACTGGTCAAAGAACACTGAGGCTGTCTACAAGAAGGGTCAGAGCCGTCTCTATTTCCTGAGGAGACTGAGGCTCCTTAACATCTGCCGGACGATGCTGAGGATGTTCTACGAGTCTGTGGTGGCCAGTGCGATCATGTTTGCTGTTGTGTGCTGGGGCAGCAGGCTGAGGGTAGCAGACACCAACAGAATCAACAAACTCATTTGTAAGGCCAGTGATGCTGTGGGGATGGAACTGGACTCTCTCACGGTGGTGTCTGAAAAGAGGATGCTGTCCAAGTTGTACGCCATCTTGGACAATGTCTCCCATCCACTACCTAATATACTGGTTGGGCACAGAAGTACATTCAGCCAGAGACTCGTTCCACCGAGATGCAGTGCAGAGCATCATAGAAAGTCATTCCTGCCTGTGGCCATCAAACTTTACAACTCCTCCCTTGGAGTCAGACACCCCGAGCCAATAGGCTGGTCCTGGACTTATTTCCTGGCATAATTTACATATTACTATTTAACTATTTATGGTTTTATTACTATTTAATTATTTATGGTGCAACTGTAACGAAAACCAATTTCCCCTGGGATCAATAAAGTATGACTATGACTAAACCTCCACTGCCCTGTGGCTACATCTACTCATGGAGAAGGCTTTTGGAATAAGCCTCAAGGAAAATCCAGAGCTGGAGTCCTGAAGGAAGTCCTATGTTGAGTTCAGTGCTGACTGGCAACTCCTGAGATGCTGCTGATCTCTGCCCATTCCTTTGTATTCATCAGCTGCGAGGAGAGGGGAAGCCTGTTACATGGCTCACAGCTTGCTCTCCATATCGTACTGTCCTGGCTTGCGTATCGACTGAATATAGTTAGCTAGGATGCAACATCCATGGTCGACCCCGACCAAAGGAGGGACTCAACTTGCTGTGCATTAAATTCTTTTTTCCCTTTCCATTTGTATTTGCGCCTTTCTAATCTGTAGTCTCTTGTCTACCTAGGAAACGGTGTGCTGCAGAAATGTGCTGATTAGTGAGGGATTTGAGGGAAACATAACGGAGATGTTGTATATTTATGGAAATTTGCAGCATATACTGCAATTACTTGGTGCATTGCGTCCGTGTCAGTTAGATATACACTCAGTGTCATTTCCCTTCCCAGTTATTGATTTATAGGACCAGGCTCCTCCGGTTTTCTTGGAGTATTTGTAAAATGCCCTCTTGGATAGTGAATTTTTGCCTCCCCATCACTTGCTAAGTGAAATCCTTTCTTATGCTTAGACTAATTAACTGAGATCTGTTTCTGTAGTTACCAGCCTTTGTGCTAAGCAAATACAGGCTTTCTGGTTTCCTTTCTAGTTGGTGTAGTTCAATCTCTCCTCAGTTTCTGTTGTGCATAAGAAAACATTCTCAGCCAAGTTACCTTATCTTCATAATCAACACACACACAATGCTATGGGAACTCAGCAAAGCGGCATCTATGGAGAGGAATAAATAGTCAACACTTTGGGCCTTTATTAGGACTCTCTTCTTAATTATAGTTTATCTCTTGATTTTGGAGCATTCTTGTAAATTTCACCTTTGCATCCTCTCCAATACCATCATATCCTTTCAATTGTATGTCACCATATAAGACCATAAGACAGGAGCAGAATTATCCATTTGGCCCACCAAGCCTGCTCTGCCATTCAATCATGGCTACTCCTTTTTTTTCAATCCCCTCCTTAGCCCCGCTCCCCAGCCTTCTCCATGTAACCTTTGATGCCGTGTCCAATCAAGAACCTATCAAGCTTTGCCTTAAATGCATCCAACAACCTGGCCTCCACAGCTGCCTGTGATGATAAATACCTTAGTTCACCACTCTCTGGCTAAAGAAATTTCTATGTATCTCTGTTTTAAATGGAAGCCCTCTATCCTGAGACTGTGCCCTCTTGTCCTAGATTCCCCGACCATGGGGAGCATCTCCACATCTACCATGTCTAGGTCTTTCAACATTCGAAAGACTTCAATGAGATACTCACTCATCCTTCTAAATTCCAGTGAGTACTGACCCAGAGCTATCAAACGTTCCTCGTATGATAACCCTTTCATTCCCAAAATCATCCTTGTGAACCAAAAGGTTCATAGAACCATGAGATTCATTTTCCTGTGGGCATACTCAGTAAATCCAATAAACAATAGAATCAATGAAAAACCACACTCATCAGGACAGACAAACAACTATTGTGCAAAAGCCATCTGTGCATGTACAAAAGCAAGAGAAAAATAAATAAGCAATAAATATCAATTCTGATTTGATGGAGAATGGACGTGAAAGCACAGAGGAACATCTGGAGAAATTTCTGAAACACCCATTCGCTGCTGTTGTTACTGTGTGGTTGGGAATCTTTCGGAGGGTAAGCCTCAAAATCCCCGGCCTTGCCTGGTTTTGGCGACTGAGAAGGAAGTCGAATCGTTCGGACAGAGATGGTGCTCAGTACTCGGTGTCAGAGAGCTGATCAGAGCTCGAAGTTTTCGGATGACTCAGACTGTGGTCAGCATGGCAGGGAGAGGTTTTCTTCCTTCTCCTGTCTGCGTGAGATGTGGGACATTTGAGAAACTTTGAACTTTACTGTGCTCATAGACCTCTTCATCAAGTGATGGTATTATTGCACTGTTGTAACTATATGTTATAATTATGTGGTTTTGTCAGTTTTTTCAGTCTTGGTCTGTCCTGTGTTTTGTGATATCACACCGGAGGAAATAATGTATCATTTCTTAATGCATGCATTACTAAATGACAATAAAAGAGGACTACGTGTCTTCATAATCATATTGAGAACATGAGATGAAGAATCATTGAAAATAAGTACATAGGTTATGGGAACATTTCAGCGATGGGGCTGTTCAACAGCCTGATGGTTGAGGGGTAATAACTGTTCCTGAACCTAGTGGTGTGGGTCTTGAGGCTCCTGTACCTCCTTCCTGCTGGCAGCAGTGAGAAGAGAGCATGTCCTGGGTGGTGGACACTGCTTTGCTGCAGCACACTATGTGAAGACGTGCGGAGTGGTGGGGAGAGCTTTACCCGTGATGGACTGGGCTGTATCCACTACTACTTGTTAGATTTTCTGTACAAGGGCAATGGTATTTCCATTCTGGGTTGTGATGCAAATAGTCTGCTGATGGAGATTGTGAAGGAGATGTTGTTGCCAGACTGAACTGACTGAGGTCTGCAAGTGAGGAAATCGAGGATCCAATTGCACAAGGAGGTATTGAGGCCAAGGTCTTTGAGCTTATTGATTAGTTTTGAGTGGATGCTAGTATTGAATGCTGAGCTGTAGTTGATAAGGAGCATCTTGATGTATGCATCTTTGCTGTTCAGATGTTCCAAGGTTGTAACTTGAAACACTGATGATGTAAATACATTGAAGCTCTAAAATATCTCAAAGTAAAGGTTATGGTATGTTTATTATTTTTAAAAACATTATGGATTACATTCATTAACACATAATTAATTACAGAGTATTTCACAATTATATTAACCTAGAATTCAAAATTATATTTCCATAATTTCAGAATTATGTTAACCTAATTTGAAAAGTAGGTTAATAGTATATAAGAGAAAATTCCAGCTGTGCGGTAACAAAGACTATGTGTGCAGGAGCATTTCAGTTACTTTGCAGCCACACATCTGAGCAACTTAGAGGGAATAGTGATCCTGATGTATGCATCTTTGCTATCCAGATGTTCCAGGGTTGAGTGAACAGCCTGTTGTCTCTGTAGGCAAATTAGAGTGAATCCAAGTTTCTTCTCAGGCAGGAGTTGATAACTTTCATCACCAGGTTCTCAAAGCACTTCATCACAGTGGATGTAAGTGCTACTGGATGGTAGTCATTGAGGCAACTCACCATGTTCTTCTTAGACACCAGTATAATTGAAGCCTGCTTGAAGCAGATGGGTAGCTTGGACTGCCGAAATATAAAGATATACGTAGCATCATAGGTAACTAGGAGTATCTGCACCCTCTGATACCATCATAACCTTCCTGTTGTGTGTATTTACACCTTTTCCAATGCCAACATACTCTTCCTGTTGTATTTTGTATAGATTATACAACACTAATAACTGTATAAAGCAGTAGTTATGCCACAGCTACACACCTTCTAGTTGTGGCATAATAGTCCTTTCTGCAGTTCTAGCATGATTGTTCTGCTGACGTTTCAAAGTTCAAAGTAAGTTTATTATCAAGGTACATGTATGCCACCGTATACAACACTGAGATTTGTTTTCTTGCGGGCATACTCAATGGATTCAGTAACCACAATAGAATCAATGAAAGACTGTACTCAGACAGCCAGTGTGCAGAATAGAACAAACTGTGCAAATACAAAAAAGGAAAAAAGAAATAATAATAGATATATAAGCTATCAATCTCGAGCATGAGATGAAAGTGAGTCCATAGGTTGTGGGAGCAGTTCAGTGGTGGGGTGAGTGAAGTTATCTCCTCTGGTTCACCTGTGGCCATTCCCCCCAAAAAACAAGTATAGTGCTTTGGATACTTCTGTGGGGGATGACCTCCTGGGAGAATGCCATGGCAACCGGGTTACAGGCACTGAGCATGGGTCTGTGGTGCAGAGGGGAAAGAGAGAGAAGAGGGGAGTGGTAGTGATAGGGGACTCAGGAGTGAGGGAAACAAAACAGGAGATGCTGTGGATGTGAACGGGATACCCGGATGGTATGTTGCTTCTCAGGTGCCAGGGTCAGGACATCTTAGATCACGTACACAACATTTTGGAGAGGGAGCGGGAACCCTCAGATGTCTTGGTACATATTCGTACCAATGACATAGGAAGGAAAAGCAAAAAGGTTCTGAAGAGAGTTTAGAGAGCTCAGTAGAAAGCTGAGAAGCAGGACCTCCAGGGTAGTACCTTCTGGATTGCTACCTGTGCCACCCACCAGTGAGGGTAGAAACAGGATAATTTGGCAGATAAATGCATGGCTGAGAAGCTGGTGCAGGGGGCAGGGCTTCAGGTGCTTGGATAACTGGGATCTGTTCTGGGGGAGGTGTGACCTGTTCAAAAGTGATGGGTTGTACCTGAACCCAAGTGGGACCAATATTCTCCTGGGCAGGTTTGTTGGAGCTGTCGGGGAGGGTTTAAACTAACTTGGCAGGGGGGTGGGAACCAAAATGAAGTGACTCAGGATAGGACGGATGATAAAAAAGTAAAGATAGCGTGCAGTCAGACTGTCAGGAAGAGCAGGCAGGTGATGGGACTTAGTTGCAGCCAACAGGGTGAGTATCAGTACTTTAGGGATACAGAATCAAAAAGGGTAGCAAATACGGTACTCAGGGTGTTGTATCTCAATGCGTGTAGTATAAGAAATAAGGTGGATGATCTTGTTGCACTATTACAGATTACCAGGTATGATGTTGTGGCCATCACTAATCATGGCTGAAGGATGGTTGTAGTTGGGAACTGATTGTCCAAGGTTACACGTTGTATCAGAGTGATAGGAAGGTAGGCAGAGGGTGTGGTGTGGCTGTACTGGTAAAGAATGGCATCAAATCTGTAGAAAGATGTGACATAGGATTGGAAGATGTTGACTCCTTGTGGGTTGAGTTAAGAAACTGCAAGGGTAAAAGGACCCTGATGGCAGTTATATACAGGCCTTCTAACAGTGACGGGAGGTGGACCACAGATTACAAAAGGAAGTAGAAAAGGCAAGTCAAAAGGACAATATTATGATAGTCACGGGAGATTTTAACATGCAGGTCAATTGGAAAAATCAGGTTGGTAATGGATCACAGGAGAGCGGGTTTGTTGAATGCCTGTTGTAACAGAATTAAAATGAAGAAATCAGCCAAGTAATTTATTCCAAACACAAAGTTAGACTTCATTGTTAGAGAAATTGCTGCACAGTAAATGTCCATGGATCCTGTATCTAGTTATTTGGAAATCACACTGATTTACCATAAGACATAGGAGCAGAATTAGATCAATGAAATGCCCCCGTATTCTTCTAAATTCTAGTGAGTACAGGCCCAAAGCTGCCAAATGCTCCTCGTGTGTTAACCCCTTAATTCCTGGAATTATTCTCATGAACCTCCTCTGGACTCTCTCCACATAACAATACATCCTTTCTGAGATATGGGGCCCAAAACTGTTGACAATATTCGAAGTGCGTCCTGCTTAGTGTCCAATAAAGTCTCAACATTATCTCCTTGTTTTTCTATTCTATTCCCCTTGAAATAAATGCCAACATTGCATTTGCTACCTTCAGCACAGACTCAACCTGCAAATTAATCCTCTGGGAATCTTGCACGAGGACTTCTAAGGCCCTCTGCACCTATGGTGTTTGAACCTTCTCCCTATTTAGGTAATAGCCTGCACTATTTACCAAAATCCATGATCATACATTTCCCAACACTGTGTTCCATCTGCCATTTTTTGCCCATTCTTCCAATTTGTCTATGTTCTGCTGCAATCGCATTACGTTATGGTGTAATCTCTTGAACAGTAATGCGTAATATCCAGTGGTCTGTAAAATCTGCCAAACCAGCACCTCCGAGGCTCTTGTAATTTTACTGTAAGTGTGGGAAAATTTTTAGATTTGTGCATTTAAAACATGATAAGACTATGCTCAGTATGCAATAGGATCCAGAGATTGCCATTATTTTTTAGCTGATGCATGATCTCTCTCTGCTAGACGACTCTCTGAAAGACCTCTCTTGTAGGCCCCTCTTTCTGGTTTGTACTTGCTACATTTTTACGTTAAATCAGAGACTCCTCAGGAAACTAGGTTGAATGATATGCAACACACAAAATGCTGGAGGAACTCAGCAGGTCAGGCAGCATCAATGGAACTGAATAAACAGTCGCTGAAACCTTCCTTCAGGACTGAGAAGGAAGGGAGAAGGTGCCAGAATAAAAAGTTGGGGGCAGGGGAAGGAGAATAACTGGAAGGTGATAGATGAAGCCAGGTGGTTTGGAAAGGGCAAGGGTTGGAGAAGAATGAATCTGATAGGAGAGGAGAGTGGACTATTGGAGAAAGGGAAGGAGGTGAAACCCAGGGGTAATAAGTAGGTAAGAAGAAGTAAAATGTTAGAGTGAGGAATAGAGGAAGGTATGGAAATTTGTTTACTGGAAGGAGAAATCAATTCATGCCATCTGAACGGAATATAAAAGGCCATAAACTGACATGTCGAAATGGGATTTAAAATACTTGGCCACCGGGGAAGTCCTGCTTGTAAAGAAAGGTGCAGTGCTGCTCGAAGAAGTGGTCTCCTAATTTATGGCAGGTCTCACCAATATAGAGCTTTTTTTTCCAGTCCTGCTGAAGGGTCTCGGCCCAAAATGTCGACTGTACTCTTTTCCATAGATGCTGCCTGGCCTGCTGAGTTCCTCCAGCATTTTGTGTGTTGCTAAAGTACGTTTGGTGGTAGAATTCCTTTGGAGATGACAGAAGTTGTGGAGGATTATGGGGTAGTAGGTTAGGACAAGAGGGTCGCTATCACTTTTAAGGCGGCGGGAGATGGAGTGAGCATGGATGTTTGGGAAATCGAGGAGATGCAGATGAAGGCAGCATCAATAGCAGAGGGAAGGAAACCCCATCCTTTAAAGAAGGATGGAAAGTCGCATCTGGGAACAGATGTGGCAGAGGTGAAGAAACTTGAGAGAAGGGAACAGCAGTTTTACTGGAGAGAGGATGGGAAGAGGTATAGTTGAGATAACCATGGGAGTGAGTAGGTTTATAAAATATGTCAGTTGACAGTTTGTCTTGAGAGATGGAGACAGAGATCGAGAAAGGGGAGGGAGGTGTCAGAGATGGAACAGTTGAATGTAAGGGCCATCCTGACCAGTGGAGGGTCTCTGTCTGCTTTCAAAGTGCATTCTGCATGCAAGGTGACAGACCTTTCTAATGTATGTATCTTTCCTCACACAGGTAAATATTCTCAACTAAGTTCAGATGGAACGGCTTGTGTAGACTTCTGTGAATATTTCTAACAGGGAATCAAGTTAATAAGTTATTGATTGTAAGGATTTTTTCTTTTATTTTGCTATAGTTTTCTCATTAATATTTTGCTTTACTCTTTGAACATTAAGTGGGAAAGAAAGATTTGAAAATATTAAAGATGATCTAACAGCCTAAAGCTGCACGAAGAAATTAGATGGATGAACTTGAATAGACATTTTCATTCACATTTGCATGTTTTTTTGCTAGTTCTCCTTTGGACCTTGTTTGTTTTACAAATAGCTGTTAGTAACATGGGAACATCTTGAAAGCGAATGAAATGTACAATAAAATAACAGTTCATGCTATTATCAGCTGTCTTCATTTGCAAGCATTTGTTAATGCATGGCTGAGTTGCGAGAAAGTCAAAAGACAACATTTGGAACCACAGGTAACTCTGATGGGGGGTTGAGACTCCTTCAGAGTGTTGTTGAAGCCAGGGAAAGTTCCTATTCATAATGGATCAGGGAATAGAGAAGTGCCACGAGTCTGCATCTGGATGTTTGGGTCTTACTATGACAATGGAGCTTGTTAAGAACTCTGTGGGTACATCTCAGGCTTGTCTGGTTAAATGAATTCACCAGAAGACTGTGAGATATTGAAGCACAGTTAGGCAATTCGGTCAATAGAGTCGTGGCTGATCTATTATCTCTCTTAACCCCATTCTCCTGTCTTCTCTCCGTAACTTTTGATGCCCTGACTAATCAAGAATCTATCAACCTCTGCATAAAATATGCTGAATGACTTGACCTCCACAGCCATCTGTGGCACTGAATTCCACAGCTTCACCACTCTGGCTAAAGAAATTCCTCCTTGTCTCTGTCCTAAATGTTCTGTTCTGAGGCTGTGCCTTCTGGTTGTAGACTCCCCACTATAGGAAATGTCCTCCCCACATCCACTCTATCGAGACCTTTCAATGAGATTTCATCCCCCACCCCCATTTTTCTAAACTCCAGTGAGTCAGGCCCAGAGCCATCAAACGCTGCTCATACATTAACCCTTTCATTCCTAGAATCATTCAACAGGATATAGTCATAGTCAGTATTCGGGTTACTGTCTCTGATTATTCTCTGCACCCATGTAAAGCTATGTATCTGGATCTGGTTGGTAGAGAATTTTATTGCTGTTTTGTCCATATGCACATCATTTGTAGTTGAATTTTTTTTGAATAATTAGATTCGAGTAATTTAATTTCTACTTTATACTTTATTGTCGCCAAACAATTGGTACTAGAACGTACAATCATCACAGCGATATTTGATTCTGCACTTCCCACTCCCTGGATTACAAATATTAAATATTAAAAATAATTAAAATTAGTAAATATTAAAAATTTAAGTTATAAATCATAAATAGAAAAATGGGAAGTAAGAGTGCAAAAAAACCGAGAGGCAGGTCTGGATATTTGGAGGGTATGGCCCAGATCCGGGTCAGAATCCATTCAGCAGTCTTATGGTTAATATACCTCATGGAAACAATGATGTCTCGATTCCAGAAATGTGAGGATCATGCCATTTTGTATAACTGGCAACTTTTTATTTAGTTTAATTATGATATCCCTCCAAATCAGAGTATTTTTCTTCCAGCAGAATATTGTACTTTATAAATCATTGGGTTGGAGGTACACCTTCACCAAAGTAGGTATAAGGCACTCCTCACCTCCGCTAGTCTGTAGACCACCATTGGGCAAAGTGTAGTACCTGCTTAGCAACCCTCCCCTCCATTTAGGGTCATGTGAAGCCATGGGAGCAGGCGGTGGGTGGTCGTATGAGCAGCTGGTGCACATCACAAGTCCGGGTTATGTGACCACTGATGGACTCCAGGCAGACAATCCCTGAAAAGTTACATCAGTGGTGCTATAATTGCAACCGAAATTGTTGATTATGGACTGATCTGCCAATCTGATTTAAATGTGGCACCAGAGTTTATGTGCAAACTGTGCACAGGAATAGACCATCTAGTTCATCAGCAAAATTTAAAAAATGTTATTGTCGGGTCATACCCTGCAGAAGGAGGTCACTTAATTCATTGAACCTCTGCCAACCCTTTCAAAGTTCATCTCACTCCATGGCACTTTCATATGCACGGAGCAGATTTTGTCCTTCAACTATTTATCAGTTATTGAAAATTTCTCTGTTCCAACAGGCATTGCATTCCAAATCCCCATTAAAAGAAAGTTACTGGGGAAAAAATATTGAGCCGCTGCTGCAATATGCTGTAGCTGGACTCCCGCAGTTATGAACACTTTCAAACATGTGGCTTTAATTTTGGCTTTGAAGGACTTCTTTTTTAGAAAAGGAACAATTAACTACTTATTGTGCTTGTTGGAAATTTCCCAAGTGTTTTGATTGCATGAGAAGTGGATTAACCCATTCAGCCAGTTAGAGGGAGCCTTCCAGATTTACACTTCTCAATATGAGGGGCAAAAATTACTGATTCCCAAGTAGCTTGCTTTCAGATTTTGACATATTTTGTGTCCAAAAATAATATGTTGTAAATGCATGATTGGTTACAAATATTTTTATGAAAAATGACAAAAGATTGTGCTTTGTAATCACACAGCCAAGCATCTTGATTGATATGCTGTTTCAATGTCCACTTACTGGTGACAAACTTCAATTTTATTTTTTTAATTTTATTTAGAGATATAGCATAGCAATCAGCCCAACATCCCAGCATTGCCCAGTTGCAGTTATGTGACCAATTAACTTACTAACCTGTAAGTCTTTGAACTGTGGAAGGAAACCCATGCAGTCACAGGGAGAATGTATGAGCTCTTCACGGGGGGGGGGGGGGGGGCGGGGTGTTGGGTAATGTTGTAGCAACTACTTGAATACAAACTAAAAGTCTCTGAGAGGCTAAGTGAAGGAGTATCACACTGTATGACGTGCTTTCAATTAACACAATTCCAAATTGAAGAAGTACGTTTAATCCTTTATTACAAACCAACAATAAAATCATTTGACTTCTGTAATTCATGTAAAGCAAAAGTGAACATAATTGGATCAAATTCAAACAAGGATGAGCAGTCAACAAAAAACACACTCTCTACTTGTCTCCTCTCTATATGCCACCCTGCAGGTGAGCGGGGGCTGTTTATTTCTACCACCACCCAAAGCGACGCAACAAACCGACATGACAAATTACCTTAGCTCAGTGAGGATAAGGAACACAAATCCAATAGAGATGGGCAATAAGTCGATACGTGGCTCCTACAGTGGGAATTGAGCCCAATTTCTAGCGCTGCAATTGTGTTATGCTAACCTCTATGCTGCTGGATGGTTCATGAATTCTCTTTAGTGTGGAATTTAAAAGGATATGTTGTTGAAATGGGTTTGGGGAAAAAAAAAGTGCAAGGAAATGGACAAGTCATGCTGCCCAGTTTTAAATCTCTCCTGTGAGTGATTGTCCAGTGATTGAAAAATGGTACGGGGTACTTTGCATTGCAAAATATCAGAGAATGATAAATGTTTGCACAGCGGATTAAAATAACATACATGAAGGGTACAAAGTGAAAGAGTGTGGTTGGTATTGAAGTATGAAAGAGGAAGAAAAGTATTTAACAAGTTCTCTTTTTCTGTATTACAGAGCAAGAGGGTAAATGGGACCCTCCGGGAGATGCTACCTTCTACAACCATCATTGGTAAATTTACAAATTATCTGTGTGCCTTGTCTGCAACTGAAAGATGGTGATAATTTAATTGATCATAATTCTAATTTATTTGTACTATCTTTGTGTCTTGATCATATAACATTTCTAATGTTGTTTTATTTAATCAAAATCATGAACCTGGTGGGTGGTAGAAGTCTCCTGTGTAAAACAAAGTCCAGTTGAAATCTCATCTGAATGATGTGAGTAGTAAAACTCTGGAATATAAAAGAGCGTCTATCATCTTACCCAAATCATTGTTAAACAAAATCAACTGATACCCAAGCTTAACCAATCCTAATCCCATGGTTAGGTTGGGGTTAAATAGGGTATGTCGGGGGTCGCTCGGGTGGCATGGTTCAAAGGGCCAGAAGAGCCTACACCGTGCTGTGTCGCTAAATAAAATACAGCACCGTTGGTGATTGCACTTATTTATCATGTATTTCATTGTTCTACTGCTGTAAAGTTACAAATGTCATTACATAAGAAGAAGAAAGCCTTAACTCTGAGTGGAGTCAGCGGGACACCGTCATGACGGCGGTTTTTTAGCAGGCTTTCTTATTTTTACAAGGCTGAATTGCTAGCTTGACGCTCAGCCCAGCACGGATGGAAAGCGTGCAAGGGAGCCGGCTGGATTCGAACTCGGGAACCTTTGCTCCGAAGTCCGGCGCTGATGCCACTGCGCCACCAGCCAGCCTATGTCATTACATATTCCGGTGATATTAAATCTGATTCTGACTTAAATACGCAAACCAGCCCCTCCACTTCCGCTCTCTGACTTCTGGCACCAAGCCAATTTTGTATCCATTTTGTTCTCTCAACCATCTAACCTTGCAATCCAGATGACCTTGCAAAAGTCCTTGTTAAAGTCCATGGTAGATAATACCTGTACCCCTTCCCTCATTAATGCTCCCAGTCACCTCTGCAAGAGAAAAGGTTCAAATTTGTGGACATGATTTCCCACAAAACGAGTTAGAAGCAGGTTTATTATCACTGACGTATGTTGTGAAACTGGTTGTTTTGTGGGACCAGTACAGTGCAATGTAAGTTACAATAGCAAATGTATAAAAAAATAAATAGAACAACAAGAGAGCAAAATGGTGAGTCAGTTTCATGGGACCAGTCAGAAATCTGATGGCGAAGGGGAAGAGCTGTTCTAAAAATGTTGAGTGAACATCTTCAGGCTCCTATACTACCTCCCTGATGTCTGTAATGAGAAGAGGGCATGCCCTGGATCTTGAAGGTAATGAAAGCCACCTTCCTGAGGCTCCACCTTTTGAAAGTCAATCCTTGCCTACCTAATTGCAAAGAAGTCCTGGCCCTCAGGACCCCTTCTAGTAACTTTTACCCCACTGTCTCATTTGTAGTTTGCTTTTTTTTTTGCATGCAGCTCTCCTTAAATAAAGGCACTATGTATATGAACCCCCTCCCATCTTCTGGTACCTCACTTTGGAGGTACAAAAATCCTTGCTTCTGTTCCGGCAATCACCTGCCTTGCTTTCCACGTCTCCCAGGATACAACTGGTCAGTCTCTGGGCATTGTCCACCTTTATGTACGTAAAGACCATCAGCACCACCTCCATGATGTTGATATGTTTTCTTCCCTCCATGTCCTTTGTGGTAGGTACAAAAGTGAAATATTCATTTAAGACTTCACTCATCTCCTGTGGCTCCACACTTAGATTGCCATGTTGATCTGAGTGTACATTCTATCTCCGTAGTTACTCTAACATAATTGAATGTATTAGCATTTTGTCTCCCAACAATGTCTCTTGTCCCTTCTAATCCTTCCTTATTTCCTTCATCTGTTCTACTTCCCAAAGAACTTGCTGATCCCAGTTCCTATGCATAACACATGCCTCTTTTTTTTCCTGACTAGAGCCTCAATGACAGTTAGCCTAACGTTTTACAGTACCAGTGACCCGTATTTAATTCCCTGCACTCTCTGTAAGGAATTTGTATGCTCTCCTGGTGACCAGATGGGTTTCCTTTGGGTGCTCCCATTTCGTCCCATATTCCAAAGGTGCTAGGTTAGTAAGCTTTGTGCATGATGTGTCAGCACCAGGAGCATGGTGACACATGTGCTGTCCCTGCATATCTTTGCAGTCTGGCCGTTGGCTCAAGCAAAGCGTATCAGAATTACCGGCATGTGCCGTGAAATTTGTTAACTTAGCAGCGGCAGTACAATGCAATACATGATAATATAGAAAGAAAAATAAGTAAATCAATTACAGTAAGTGTATATGTGTATAATGAATAGATTAAAAATAGAGCAAAAACAGAAATAATATATATATATTTTAAAAAGTGAGGTAGTATCCAGGGGTGCAATTTCCATTTAGGAATCATATGTCAGAGGGGAAGAAGCTATTCCTGAATTGCTGAGTATGTGGTTTCTGGCTTCTGTACCTCCTTTATGATGGTAACAATAAGAAGAGGGCATGCCCTGGGTGATGGGGGTCCTTAATTATGGACGTCATCTTTGGACCATAAGATAAGGGAGCAGAATTAGGCTGTTTGGCGCATTGAGTCTGCACCGCCATTCAATCATGGCTGATCCTTTTTTCCCCCCTACTCCTCAGCCCGCTCCCCGGCCTTCTCCCAGTAACCTTTGATGCCATGTCCAATCAAGAACCTACCAACCTCTGCCTTAAATACATCCAATGACCTGGCCTCCACAGCTGACTTAGTAGCAAATTCCACAAATTCCCCACCAGTTTTAAATGAACGCCCCTCTATCCTGAGGCTGTGCCCTCTTGTCCTAGACTCTCCCACCATGGGAAACATCCTTTCCACATCTACTCTTTCTAGGCCATTTGATTTGTTTCAATGAGATCACCCCTCATCCTTCTGAATTCCAGCGAGTACAGACCCAGAGCCATCAAACATCGCTCATATGACAACCCTTTCGTTCCTAAAATTTGTTCACTGTACTCAAGGTGAGGCCTTGCCAGTGACTTATAAAGCTTCAACATCACATCCCTGCTCTTGTATTCTCGACCTCTTGAAATGAATGCAAACATTGCATTTGCCTTCCCCACCACCAACTACCTGTAAGTTAACCCTTATGATGTTCTGCACAAGGACTTCTAAGTCCCATTGCATTCAGATTTTTGGATTTTCTCCCCATTTAGAAAACAGTCTGCACATTTATTTCTACTCCTGAAGTGCATGACTGTGCATCTTCCAACATTGTATTTCATTTGCCACTCTCTTACCCATTCTCCTAATCTGTCTAAGTCCTTCTGCGACCTTCTTGTTTCCTTAACACTGCCTGCCCCTCCACCAATCTTTGTATCACCTGCAGACTTGGCACCAAAGCCATCTATTCCATCATCTTAACTCATTTATATAAAGCATAAAAAGAAGTGGTCCTGATACCGACCCAAGCGGAACACCACTAGTCACTGGCAGCCAGTCAGAAAAGGATTCTTTTATTCCCACTCGCTGCCTCCTACCAATCAGCCAATGCTCTAACCATGCTAGTAACTATCCTGTAACACCATGGGCTCTTAACTTGGTAAGCTGCCTCATGTGTGGCACCTTGTCAAAGGCCTTCTGAAAGTCCAAATATACAACATCCATTGCATCCCCCTTATCTATCCTACTTGTAATCTCCTCCAAGATTTACAACACGTTCGTCAGGCAAGATTTTCTCTTAAGGAAACCATGCTGAGTTTGTCTTTCCTTGCCCCATATCACCAAGTACTCCATAACTTAATCCTTAACAATTGACTTCAAGGTCAGGCTAACTGGTCTACAATTTCCTTTCTGCTGTCTCCCTCTGTTCTTAGGGTAGAATGACACTTGCAATTTTCCAGCCCTCTGGCATCATGCCAGAGTCCAATGATCCTTGAAAGATCATTACTAATGCCTCCACAATCTCTACTGCTATCTCCTTCAGAGCCAAAGAGTGCAGTTCATCTGGTCCGGGTGACTTGTGTATCTTTAGGTCTTTCAGCTTTTTGAGCACCTTCTCCCTTGTAATAGTAACTACACTTACTTCTCTTCCCTCGCACCCTTCAACACCAGGCACACTACTAATGTCTTCCACAGGGAAGACGGATGCAAAATAATCATTTAGTTCATCTGTTATCTCCTTGTCCCCCATTGTTATTTCTCCAGCCTCATTTTCTCACAGCCCTCTATCCACTCTCATCTTTCTTTCATTTTTTACATACTGGAAAAAGCTTTTACTATCCACTTTGATATTGTTTGCTAGCTTGCATCTTTTCATCTTTTCCCTCATAATGGTTCTTGATGGTCTAATGCTGAGCTATATTCAATGAATAGCATTGTGACGTAGGGGTTTGTATTGTCCAGTTGATCCAAGGCCTTGTGAAGAACCATTGAGATTGAGAACTTGCAGGTTCAATTTCAACATTAAAGAGAAATTTGGATAAGTAAATGGGTGGAGGGATATGGAGAGTGCGGGTCGAGGCACAATAACAGTTTGTCACAGACTAGACGGACTGAAGGCCTATTTCTGTGCTATAATACTCTGACGCTATGGCTCTGCTGTCATGCAGTCAATGCATCATGAAGAATCAGTGCTATTACTTCCTTCATAATTATTTTATCAGATTTATTCATAGAAACATAGAAATAGGTGCAGGAGTAGGCCATTCGGCCCTTCGAGCCTGCGCCGCCATTCAGTATGATTATGGCTGATCATCCAACTCAGAACCCTGTACCAGCCTTCTCTCCATACCCCCTGATCCCTTTACCCACAAGGGCCATATCTAACTCCCTCTTAAATATAGCCAATGAACTGGCCTCAACTGTTTCCTGTGGCAGAGAACTCCACAGATTCACCACTCTCTGTGTGAAGAAGTTTTTCCTAATCTTGGTCCTAAAAGGCTTCCCCTTTATCCTCAAACTGTGACCCCTCGTTCTGGACTTCCCCAACATCAGGAACAATCTTCCTGCATCTAGCCTGTCCAATCCCTTTAGGAGTTTATATGTTTCAATAAGATCCCCCCTCAATCTTCTAAATTCCAGCAAGTATAAACCTAGTTGATCCAGTCTTTCATCATATGAAAGTCCTGCCATCCCAGGAATCAATCTGATGAACCTTCTTTGTATTCCCTCTGTGGCAAGGATGTCTTTCCTCAGATCAGGGAATCAAAACTGCACACAATACTCCAGTTGTGGTCTCACCAAGGCCTTGTACAACTGCAGTAGTACCTCCTTGCTCCTGTACTCGAATCCTCTTGCTATGAATGCCAGCATACCACTCGCCTTTTTCACCACCTGCTGTACCTGCATGCCCACTTTCAATGACTGGTGTATAATGACACCCAGGTCTCGTTGCTCTCCCCTTTTCCTAATCGGCCACCATTCAGACAATAATCTGTTTTTGCCACCAAAGTGGATAACCTCATATTTATCCACATTAAATTGCATCTGACATGAATTTGCCCACTCACCTAACCTATCCAAGTCACCCTGCATCCTCTTAGCATCCTCCTCACAGCTAACACTGCCGCCCAGCTTCGTGTCATCCGCAAACTTGGAGATGCTGCATTTAATTCCCTCATCCAAGTCATTAATATATATTGTAAACAACTGGGGTCCCAGCACTGAGCTTTGCGGTACCCCACTAGTCACCGCCTGCCATTCTGAAAAGGTCCCGTTTATTCCCACTCTTTGCTTTCTGTCTGCTAACCAACTCTCCACCCACACCAATACCTTACCCCCAATACCGTGTGCTTTAAGTTTGCACACTAACCTCCTGTGTGGGACCTTGTCAAAAGCCTTTTGAAAATCCAAATATACCACATCCACTGGTTCTCCCCTATCCACTCTACTAGTTACATCCTCAAAAAATTCTATGAGATTCGTCAGACATGATTTTCCTTTCACAAATCCATGCTGACTTTGTCCGATGATTTCACCGCTTTCCAAATGTGCTGTTATCGCATCTTTGATAATTGACTCTAGCATTTTCCCCACCACCGATGTTAGGCTAACTGGTCTATAATTCCCTGGTTTCTCTCTCTCTCCTTTTTTAAAAAGTGAGGTTACATTAGCCACCCTCCAATCCTCAGGAACTAGTCCAGAATCTAAAGAGTTTTGAAAAATTATCACTAATGCATTCAGTTTATTGTTGGGTAAGGAAAGTAGTTTTGGACATCTGTTAGTATCTCATACTATTTAATGTGTTTGGTTTAACACAAACCTGTTTTGACTTCCCTTTTGAATGGGTCTTCAATCTGAAATATTAGTTCTTTTCTCTCCCTGCAGATGCTGCCTGACCTGAGTAGTTACAGCGACATCATTGTTCCACCACATACCTCAGTGGTGAGTTGAGTGAAGAAGTTTGCTCAGATGTGTCCACAAATGAGCTTCAGCTTGTCTCTGACTGCTGTATTTTAATTCAGAAGATGGAAAAATCAGAGACAAGCTGATCTATAAAGAGGATGTTACTGCCAGTAGTACTTTACTGAACTGCAGCCAGAGTTAAATACATTTGGCCTGATCTTTTGACAGAATTGCATGCCTCAGCCTTAATCTGAGAACGACTGCCACACGTCAGCCTGCCTGTTTCTCTGATTTACAGAAATCAAATGCTAACTTGTGCTTAGTTATTTTATTCACATTAGTAATTAAAATTTCTGCTTTTAAAGAAACAGGCAACACTAAACAGAGCCGTGTTTTAGCAGTAAGTTTTTGCATGATCACAAAATTGAGTTTTCTTGTTGGTTACAAAGCAATGTGATATCACTGTTGTGAAAGGAGAGTGTGAGTTAGATTCTCGAGTACAAGGGTTCCCAACCTGGGGTCCATGGATCCCTTGCTTAATGGTATTGGTCCATGGCATAAAAAATGTTGGGAACACCTGCTCTAGCGATCTCGTGACTGTGTTTAAGAAATGCAAACTGTTGATTACTGATTGAAGTGTTTCCTTGTTTTGCAGTAGCCTTTTCCTCATGGCCTACAGCAGCAGGCTAGCAGCTTCGTTACTATTTTTGGTGCTGATGATCTTCAGATGTGGAGCTGAAGGTACGTTATTTTCCTGTGCAGAGCAGTCAACTTTAATCCCTCTTTGTTCATATCTTTCACAAATGCCCAGAAAATAAAAAGGAATCATCAATTGGCACATTTTGAGAAATCCTACAAGTTACAAAACGCTTCATATTATCTTGTTAAAAGTCTTGTTTTTAGGTTATTTGTCTAGAATTGCAAGAAGTTGTATCTCCAATCAGTTGAACTTCGTTGAGGAAAATGGCATTTAAATTAAATTACATCGGTGGCAGATTTGCACAAGGTAGAATGGAAAGACAAAGCTTGTCTCTGTGGCTTTAATTGGGGAGTTATAAATTTGGTTGAAAATTTTTGAAGTAACAAAAGATACTAATATTTATTTTTGATTGATTGAGATACCGTGTGGAATAGGCCCTTCTAGCCATTTGAGCCGTCCTACCTAGCAATCCCCTGATTTAATCCGAGTCTAATCTTGGGACAATTTACAATGACCAATAAACTTACCAACCGGAATGAATTTAGAGCACCTGGAGGAAACCAACACAGTCAGGGAGGGAATGTGCAAACTCCTTGTGGGCAGTGGCGGGAATTGAACCTAGGTCACTGGTACAGTAAAGCATTCTGCTAACCACTGTGCTATTGTGCTGCCTATGGTTGCCTAGGTCAGTGTGGCTAATGTACTAAACACGAACTTCAGCAGGACCTTTGTTAAAGTCTCAGATGGCAGACCTGGGCTGGAGGGAACGTTGGCAAATTGGATCTAAAATTGGCATGGTAATAGGAGAGAGAATGATGGTGGAGAGTTTTTTGTGATTGGAAGTCTACAATACCGCAGGGTCTTGCTGTTATGTACATTATCAATTTGGATGTGAATGTAGTAGCCCTCTGTAAGTCAAGGTTGACCATGGATGTTGTGTCCTAACTGTCTATATATACAAGCCAGGGCAGTACAATGTGGAGAGCAAGCTGTGCAGCAAGCACCCCATCTTCACACATCTGATGAACCCAAAGGAATAATAGAGACCGATACAGTTTGGCAGCAGAGGTGCGCAGGAGTTGTCAGTCACATTGAACTCAATATAGGCAACGCACATCAAAGTTGCTGGTGAACGCAGCAGGCCAGGCAGCATCTCTAGGAAGAGGTACAGTCGACGTTTTGGGCCGAGACCCTTCGTCAGGACTAACTGAAAGAAGAGCTAGTAAGAGATTGGGGAGGGGGAGATCCGAAATGATAGGAGAAGACAGGAGGGGGAGGGATGGAGCCAAGAGCTGAACAGTTGATTGGCAAAAGGGATATGAGAGGATCATGGGACAGGAGGCCTAGGGAGAAAGGAAAGGGGGAGGGGGGAAGCCCAGAGTATGGGCAAGGAGTATAGCGAGAGGAGCAGAGGGAGAAAAAGGAGAGAGGGAAAAAGAATGTGTGTGTATATAAATAAATAAATAATGGATGAGGTACAAGGGGCAGGTGGAGCATTAGCGGAAGTTTGAGAAGTCGATGTTCATGCCATCAGGTTGGAGGCTACCCAGACGGAACATAAGGTGTTGTTCCTCCAACCTGAGTGTGGCTTCATCTTTACAGTAGAGGAGGCGGTGGATAGACATATCAGAATGGGATGTGGAATTAGAATGTGTGGCCACTGGGAGATCCTGCTTTCTCTGGCGGACAGAGCAAAGGTGTTCAGTGAAACGGTCTCCCAGTCTGCGTCGGGTCTCGCCAATATATAGAAGGCCGCATCAGGAACACCGGATATGTCACCCCAGCTGACTCGCAGGTGAAGTGTCGCCTCACCTGGAAGGACTGTCTGGGGCCCTGAATGGTAGCATCTGCAGATTTCCTCGTGTTTGCGAACTCAATATAGGTCTCCCTTAGATAGATAGATATACTTTATTGATCCTGAGGGAAATTGTGTTTCGCTACAGCCACACCAACCAAGAATAGAGCATAAATATAGCAATACAAAAACCACAAACAATCAAACAACAAAATGCAAAATATGCCAGATGGAAAAAAAGCCCAGGACCAGTCTATTGGCTCAGGGTGTCTGACTCTCCACGGGAGGAGCTGTAAGTTCGATGGCCACAGGCAGGAACGACCTCCTGTGCCGCCAGTGTTGAATCTCGGTGGAATGTGGCCAAAGTCCAACAGTAAAAAATTCAATATCTGGTCTACAAACACGTTCCTCGATCGTAATATGACCCGGATTGCACCATCCGTTGTTAACCAGAACAGTAAACACCCAACTCCTTTATGCTTACTGCTCTCAGTGCACTTCCAGTCAGCCGGAACGGTCTGGAAACGGTCCATGGAGAAGTGGGCTCCAGCTCCAGATTTTTCCTCAGGCTACAGTACCTGCCTTTGCCCCTTCTCCTGTTAGTAGAACCGGTTCCGTTGGGTTTAGTAGCTAAGCCACATGTGAAGGCCAGGAGCTGGACTTGTTTATCAGAGGGTACTTGAAATCCTTGCCATTGGGAGCACTTAATAAATAGTGGGACCTTATCGCTATTACCACCCCCGACTATAACAATCTTGAGGAACTGGATGTGAACGTAGATTTGCAATAACATGAAAACTGGTGTCGATAATTGTGAAGGATTATGTTAAGGTATCTAAATGTCACTCCACTCTTCAAGAAGGGAGAGAGGCAGAAGAAAGGAAACTATAGGCCTGGTAGTCTGACCTCAGTGGTTGGGAAGGTGTTGGAGTTGATTATTAGATTAGATTTGATTATGAGGACATGCATTAAGGAAGAGATCTCAGGGTTCTTGGAGCCATGTGAAAAATCAGGCCATAGTCAGGTTGGCTTTCTCAAGAGAAAATCTTTCCTGACAAATCTATCAGAATTCTTTGAAGAAATAACAAGCAAGGTAGACAAAAGCGGAATTGGTTGATGTTGTGTATTTGATTTTTTTTTTAAGAAGGCTTTTGACCAGGTGCCACACATGAGGCTGCTTAACAAGCTATGAGCCCATGGTATTACAGGAAAGATTCTAGCATAGATAAAGCAGTGGCTGACTGGCAGGAGGCAAAGAGTGGGAATAAAGGGAGACTTTTCTGGCTGTCTGCCGGTGACTTGTGGTGTTCCATAGAAGTCTGTGTTGGGATCGATTCATATTACATTATATGTCAATGATTTGGATGATGGAATTGATGCTTTTGTTACAAAGTTTGTAAACGATATGAAGATAGGTGGAGGGCAGGTAGTTTTGACGAAGTAGAGGGGCTACAGAAGGAATTGGATTAGGAAAATGGGCAAAGAAATGGCAGGTGGAATAAACTGTCAGAAAGTGTATGGTCGTGCACTTTGGTAGAAGAAATTAAAGGGTTGACTATTTTCTAAATGGAGAGAAAACACAAAAAAACTGATGTGCAAAGGGACCATAAGATACAGGAGCAGAAGTAGGCCATTTGGCCCATTGAGTCTGCTCCGCCATTCCATCATGGGCTGATCCAATTCTTCCAGTCATCTCCACTCCTGTGCCTTCTCCCCATACCCTTTGATGCCCTGGCTAATCAAGAACCTATCTATCTCTGCCTTAAGTACACCCAATAACTTGGCCTCCACAACCGCTTGTGGCAATAAATTCCACAGATTTACACCCTCTGGCTAAAGTAATTTCTCCGCATCTCAGTTCTAAATGGACGTCCTTCAATCCCTGAGGTGGTGCCCTCATGTCCTAGACTCCCCTAGCATGGGAAATAACTTTGCCATATCTAATCTGTTCAGGCCTTTTAACATTTGGAATGTTTCTATGAGATCCTCCCCTCATTCTCCTGAACTCCAGGGAATACAGCCCAAGAGCTGCCTGATGTTCCTCATACAGTAACCCTTTCATTCCTGGAATCATTCTTGTGACACTTTTCTGAACCCTCTCCAATGTCAGTTTATCCTTTCTAAAGTAAGGAGCCCATAACTGCACACAATACTCCAAGTATGATCTCACGAGTGCCTTATAGAGTCTCAACATCACATCCCTGCTGTTATATTCTATACCTTTAGAAATGAATGCCGACATTATATTTGCCTTCTTCACCACCAACTCAACCTGGAGGTTAACCTTTAGGGTATCTTGCACAAGGACTCTCAATTCTTTTTCCCTCCCTGCATTTTGAATTCTCTCCCAATCTGAATAATAGTCTGCCTGTTTATTTCTTCCACCAAGGCGCATGGTCATACACTTTCCAACATTGTATTTCATTTGCCACTTCTTTGCCCATTCCCCTAAACTTTCTAAGTGTCTCCGCAGGCTCTCTGTTTCCTCAACACTACCCTTTCTAAACCTCCTGCCCATGCCTTAAACCATCTCCTCTGGTTTTCTACACTTGCTAAGGATCATACTATCCATCCTATTCAGCTCTCTCAAGTTTGTATACACTTCCATCAGGTCCCCTCTCGGACTCCCCTGCTGCAAGGAAAACAAACCAATTCAGTCCCTCCTCACAAATGAAACTTTCTTTTCCCAAGTATGTATGATGCAAGCAGGTATGATGTTGTGGCCATCTCTGAAACTTGACTAAAGGATGGCTGCCATTGGGAGCTGAACATCCAAGGATATACGGTGTATTGGAAAGATAGGTTAGTAGGCAGAGGGGGTGGTGTGGCCCTGTGTATAAGAAATAATATTGAATCATTAAAATGGAATGATATAGGATCGGAAGGTGTAGAGTCTCTATGGGTTGAGTTAAGAAATGGCAAGGGTAAAAAGACCCGAATGGCAGTTGTATACAGGCCTCCAAACAGCAGCCGGGATGTGGATTACAAATTACAACAGGAGATAGAAAAGGCATGTCAGAAGGGCAATGTCATGGTAATCATTGGGGATTTTAACATGAAAGTGGATTGGGAAAACCAGGGCAGTACTGGACCTCAAGAGAGAATTTGTAGAATGTCTAAGGGATGGCTTTTAGAACAGCTTGTTGTTGAGCCCACCAGGGGATCAGCTGTGCTGGATTGGGTGTTGTGCAATGATCCGGAGGTGATAAGAGAGCTTAAGGTTAAGGAACCCATAGGGAACAGTGATCACAATATCATCGAGTTCACTTTGAAATTTGAGCAGGAGAAACTGAATTCCAATGTGTTGGAATTTCACTGGAATCAAGGAAATTACAATGGCATGAGAGGGGAACTGACTAAGGTTGAATGGAAAGGGACACTAGCAGGAAGGACAGCAGAGCAGCAATGGCTGGAGCTTCTGCAAAAAGTGAGGGAAGTGCAAGACAGATATATTCTAAATAAGAAATTTTCAAATGGGAGAAGGACACTACCGTGGCTGACAAGTGTAGTCAGAGCCAAAGTAAAAGCAAAGTGAGTGCATACAAGGAAGCCATAGCTAGTGGGAAGATAGAGGATTGGGAAGCTTTTCAAAACTTGCAGAAGGAAACTAAGGAAGGTCAGTAGGGAAGGAAAAGATGAACTATTAAAGAAAGCTGGTGACAAATACCAAAGAAGATACTGAAAACTTTTTTGACTATATAAAAAGCAAAAGAGAGTTGAGGGTAGATATAGGACCAATAAAAAATGACGCTGGAGATATTGTAATGAGAGATGCAGGGATGGCAGAGGAACTGAACGCGTACTTTGCATCAGTCTTCACAGTGGAAGACATCTGCAGTATACCGGACATTCAAGAGTGTCAGGGAAGTGAGGTATGTGCAGTGAAAATTACGACTGAGAAGGTGCTCAGGAAGCTTCATGGTCTGAGGGTGGATAAATCTCCTGGACCTGATGGAATGCACCCTTGGGTTCTGAAGGAAGAACCTGGAGAGATTGTGGAGGCATTCACAATGATCTTTCAAGAATCAATAGATTCTGGCATTGTACCGGATGACTGGAAAATTGCAAATGTTACTCCGCTATTTAAGAAGGGTGGGAGGTATCAGAAAGGAAACTATAGAACTGTTAGCCTGACATCAGTGGTTGGGAAATTGTTGGAATCGATTGTTAGGGATGAGATTACAAAATACCTGGAGGCACATGACAAGATAGGCCAAAGCCAGCATGGTTTCCTGAAAGGAAAATCCTGCTTGACTAATGTACTGCAATTTTTTGAGGAAATTACAAGCAGGATCGACAAAGGAGATGCAGTAGATGTTGTGTACTTGGATTTTCAGAAGGCCTTTGACAAGGTGCCGCGCATGAGGCTGCTTAGCAAGATAACAGCCCTTGAATTACAGGGAAGTTAGTAGCAAGGGTGGAGCATTGGCCGATCGCAGAAAACAGAGAGTGGGAATAAAGGGATCCTATTTTGGCTGGCTGCTGGTTACCAGTGGAGTTTCACAGGGCTCGGTGTTGGGGCCGCAGCTTTTGACGATGTATGTCAATGATTTGGACTATGGGATTAATGGATTTGTGGCTAATTTTGCTGATGATACAAAGATAGATGGAAGAAGAACACCTTATATTCCGTCTGGTTACCCTCCAACCTGATGGCATGAATATAGATTTCTCCTTCTAATGAACAAATATCTCCCATTTCCCCCCTCCCCTGCCATTCCCTACTCCGACCTTTCACTTCTCATCTGCCTGTTGCTTTCCTTTGGGTGCCTTCCTTCCCTTCTCTATTTGTCCACTCTCCTCCCCTATCATATTCTTTCTTCTCCAGTCCTTGACCTTTTCCACCCACCTGGCTTCATCTATCACCTCCAGTTAGCCTCTCTCCTTTCTCCCCCACCTTTTTATTCTGGAATCTCCCTCCCCCCCCCGCCCCCCCCCACTTGGTCCTGAAGAAGAGACTGGACCAAAACGTCGACTATTTACTCTTTTCCATAGCTGCTGCCTGATGTGCTGTGTTCCTCTAGCGTTCTATATATGTTGCTAAGAATTTTATCTGTCAGTGGGTGGTTGGAATCTGGAACTCTGCCTGAAAGGATGAAGGTGGCAGTGATTCTCATAATATTTAATTATTTAGGAAACTACTTAAATTGCTGGGGCAGGCCAAGTGCTGGAAAGTTGGAGTACCCTATATGTGTGCAAGGCTTACTTCTGTGCAGTATGACTCTGGCTCTGCTTCTGGATACTAGTCTACAATGTACAGTAGTAGTACTATCTAACCTTTTAGGATTCAGGGTTTATTGATAACTATTTCTAGCCTTTGCTATTGACTTTATTGTTCAAAATTGGAGATTTCAGAATTTCCTATTCAGAAAGTTAAAACTTCCCTTTCCTCCATCCTGAGGCGCCAACATAACCATGCCCACAATACTCAGCAGAGCAACAAAGAACACAGCAAAATAAGCTCCTTTCCTTCCGCCCTCGCACCCGCATGGGATGTCCTCCAACTCTAGCGAGGCACTAGAAAGGGCCACGGCCTGTAAGGAGTTTGTACGTTCTTCCTATGACTGCGTGGGTATCCTCTGGGCACTCTGGTTTCTTAATATAGTCCAAAGACATATCGGTTGGCATTGTAACTTGTCCCGTGATTTGGCTAGGGTTTCATTTGGGGATTGTTCGGCGGCGCAGTTCAGAAGGATGGAAGGGACTATTCCGCACTGTATCTAAATAAATAAACAATCAGATAAACTCAAATTTATGCTTTCATGACCAGAATGCTCTGTTAATTGTTGCTTTCAGATGCCCTTTCCCACATAAAATTTCTGCATCTGTTATTCGTGACAGCAAATTTCCACTGAGAACATTATCCAGTTTTTAAATCAGAGCTTTGATCCATTCTAATTGACTTATTTCTTTGAGCTGACTTGTTTGTTTATTTCCTCACTGTTGGATCCAACCAAGAATGTCCATTTCGCACAATTTCATTGCATCCACCTGTTATTGGACTATTTGTTGTTTATTATTCTGTTGTAGAATTCTGTCTTTGAAACTGCTTGGCGTCTGTCTCCCACTGATCTTCAAAAGCCTTGAACACTTATTTTTAACCATACCTTCATTTGGTCCAAAGATTTTTGTGTTCTTCCTTTTAAAGCACTTTTGTCTTGACTAGTAGTTTGTGTGAGGAATTCTTATGCAATGTATGTTTTTGCCCTCAGCCCATTTTTTAGTTGAAAGCAACTGTTGTTACTATGGTGTGTTGGTCAAGGATCAAAGTATGTCTCATTGCCAAAGTTTGCATTGTCTGTCTGCTTGATTGGCATGACCATCACCATTACGAATTTGCACAGGCAGGGTTCGTCTCAAAGTACATTATTGGTCAGAACTCAATGTGAAGTCTATTTAAAACATCAGTTACTATTAACAATAAAAACCTTTTGCTTCAGTGATGCCACTTGAATTTATATAATCGCATACTGGTTAAAATTAGTGAGTTCAAAAGCACTTTGCAGGTAAGTTTTGCACAACAGATACTAAATTTAGAGATGAAAATGTCTGAATGAGATTGAAAGTTTCAAAGTACTTTATTATCAAAGAATGTATTAATTATATAACCTTGAAGTTTGTTTGCTTACAAATGCCAAAGGCAAAGGCCCCGAAAGAACCCAATTAAAAAAAAGACCAACCCACCCCCCCCCGCCCGTGCCCACAGAGGAGGGAAAAAAACACGAAACAATTTTATAAACAATAGAAGCTAACACCATCAACGGCATTCTGAAGCAAATTGAGTCCTTGGACCCAAATCCCTGGCATAGGCCCAAAGCCTATGTACTGAGTTCATCATATTAGCAGGGCAAATCACCGCGAAGCACAGCGGCCTGGGGTTTGGGGGGGGGGGGAGGAGTCTCACAGCCTTGGCGTCATGGAGAGACTGTCTAGGCTGGCGTTTAAATTGTCTGAACCTGGCACTAGGGTCTGGGCCCCGCCGCCGGCAAATTGCTCTGGGCCTAGATTTCGCTGTCGAAGGAGCCGTTCTCGACCTCTCCAAATCAGATTGGTGCTCAGAGCAATCCAATCTTTCCCTTGTTGAAGTAGTGAAATCATTTCAGTTTTACTCCTGGCCAATTCTGGCATCTCCAAGCCTGAACGTTTGAAACTGCAGTGAGCAAAACAGTTTGGAATTACCTTACTGCTTATTTCTCACTAACTATCAGTGACAAAATATCATAGCTGTTTGAGCACAAGCATATGCAACCGACGCTATTTAAAAACTGCTCTCTGTAAGTACAGTGTAGGGTCTAACAGCCACACAAGTGTATGCCGCTGATGTTGCTTCCAGTTGAGTGGCAAGGTGTCCCAATAAACTAAGGGAATCTCGGCAATTTTCTTTATTAGTTTTTGTTTTTTTAAGAATTGTCCCAAATAAGCGGCTGTGCTGATTAACCAATAGCCCAATGAACTGAAATCCATTGTATTGTCAAGTTGTTATTTTTTTTAATTGTTGATTTATCTTGGAGCATAATGTTAATTGCTTTGTTCTAACAGGGTCATCTACCCAAAACATTCAGTGAGCAGCTCTTTCTATGAAAGCAAAAAAAAAAAAATCAATCCCTGCAAAGTACTTGAAACCTTAAACTAAATGGTGGACGTATTCGGTAGATTTGGTAACAGATGTGGAAGGAGAAAGATCAATATTGTTTAGAAACATAGAAAACCTACAGCACAATACCACAGGCCCTTTGGGCCAAATGCTCTGCTGAACATATACTTACTTTAGAAATTACCTAGGGTTACCCATAGCCCTCTATTTTTCTAAGCTCCATGTACCTATCCTGGTGTCTCTTAAAAGACCCTATCGTATCTGCCTCCACCACTGTTGCTGGAAGCCCATTCCACGCACTCACCACTCTGCGTATTAAAAAAAAAAAAACAAAACAAAACAAAACAAACAAACTACTTACCCCTGACATCTCCTCTGTACCTGCTTTCAAGCACCTTAAAACTGTCCCCTCTATTGTAAACACGAAGAATTCTGCAGATGCTGGAAATTCAAGCAACACACATCAAAGTTGCTGGTGAATGCAGCAGGCCAGGCAACCTGATGGCATGAGCATTGATTTCTCAACCTTCCGCTAATGCCCCACCTCCCCCTCATACCTCATCCATTATTTATTTATATACACACATTCTTTCTCTCTCTCTCTCCTTTTCTCCCTCTGTCCCTCTGACTATACCCCTTGCCCATCCTCTGGGTCCCCCCCCCCCCCCCTTTTCCTTCTATGATCCTTTCATATCCCCTTTGCCAATCACCTGTCCAGCTCTTGGCTCCATCCCTCCCCCTCCTGTCTTCTCCTATCATTTTGGATCTCCCCCTCCCCCTCCCACTTTCAAATCTCTTATTAGCTCTTCTTTCAGTTAGACCTGACAAAGAGTCTCGGCCCGAAACGTCGACTGTACCTCTTCCTAGAGATGCTGCCTAGCCTGCTGCGTTCACCAGCAACTTTGATGTGTGTCCCCTCTATTGTAAACCATTTCAGCCCTAGGAAAAAGCTTCTGGCTATCCACACGATCAATGCCTCTCATCATCTTCTATGCCTCTGTCAGGTCATTTCTCATCCTCTGCCGCTCCAAGGAGAAAAGGCTGAGTTCACTCAACCTGTCCTCATAAGGCATGCTCCCCAATCCAGGCAACATCCTTGTAAATCTCCTCTGCACCCTTTCAATGGTTTCCACGTACTTCCTATACGGAGGCGACCAGAACTGAGCACAGTAGTCCAAGTGGGGTCTGACCAGGGTCCTGTATAGCTGCAACATCACCTCTCGGCTCTTAAACTCAATCCCACGTTTGTTGAAGGCAAATGCACTGTATGCCTTCTTAGCCACACAGTCAACCTATGTAGCTGCCTTGAGTGTCCTATGGACTCGGACCCCAAGGTCCCTCTGATCCTCCACACTGCCAAGAGCCTTATCAGTAATGCTATATTCTGCCATCATATTTAACCTACCAAAATGAACCACCTCACACTTAACTGGGTTGAACTCCACATTCCACTTCTCAGCCCAGTTTTGCATCCTATCGATGTCCCGCTGTAACCTCTGACAGCCCTCCACGCTATCCACAACACCCCCAACCTTTGTGCTGAAAAAAACAAGACAGAAACAAGTATTTTCCCTATTCCATTCTCATTTTGCTGTTTCAGAGCGGAAGAGGTGTTGTTGCCAAGCACTAATTTAAAAAAAAAACACATAAACACGAAACAATATCTGATAAAGGAAAGCTTTTTGTTGGTGGGCTGAGCTTTGACACAGACGAACAATCACTGGAGCAGTTTTTTCCAAGTATGGTGAAGTTTGTGATGTCCTTGTGATCAAAGATAAAGAGACAGACAAATCTAGAGGGCTTGGTTTTATTACTTTTGAAAATCCTAATGATGCAAGGGATGCCATGGCCTTGAATGGAAAGTCAGTTGATGGTCGGCAAATTCGTGTAGACCAAGCAGGGAAAGGCTCTGGAGAGCGAGGACGTAGTTAACAAGGTGGTTACTCATGAAGTTATGGATTCCATGGTGTGAGAAGTAGCTGTGAATTTTAGAGATGATGACAGAAATGGATGAAACAGTTATGGAAGTTATTATTATAGGAGCCGAAGCTCAAGCATGTATGGCTATAACAGTTCAGCTGGAAGGTCTTATTGGGATGACTACGACAGTTATGCTACAAATGAGTTGTTTGTTTTCCTCAGAACTAGAACAAAGAGAACGCAGGCATGGTTGAGATGTAGACAAGAGGGAAGGGAGACTTTTACTTTGTATTTGTTAAGCTTTAATTTTAGATCTCTAATATGCACTAATCTACTCGGTACTTTGATGTCCAAAGGAATTTATTATGTTGAAAAGTTGCATGATTAAAGGAACAGTCAAATTATAAAATATAAACTGTTAGTTTGAAAGGGAGAGGGGCTTTGTTGCCTTTTATGAGGTGGCACTCAAAATCAGTTAAGCAAATTGTGCATCAAGTTAGTCAGATTCTAATGCCATACTTGCAGATTGTGTGCTGTGTTGGAACATGAACAAAGTCACAGGAGAGAAGTAGGTGGTGGGCATGAAGTAGTCTTTTATTCAACAAAGTGAGACACAGGCATCATATTGAGACACCTTCAGAGGAAGAGACCTGCTCCACCCTACATCACGTGACATTTTATATGCTAAAAATCAAAGGACAATTCTATATTTGCTATGTATTTACAATCCTTTCTTTGAATTACATATAACTTTCACACCACCTCCTTATCACCGCACTATAGCCACCCAAAGTAGATTAGATTAGATTCAACTTTATTGTCATTGTGCCGAGTAGAGATACAAAGCCAATGAAATGCAGTTAGTATCTAACCAGAAATGCAAAGAACAGTGTTACTTACAAAATAACTGCAAATAAAAAGTGCTACAGCACACAAATATAAAAGTACTGAGACAGTACAATATGGGTGCAGTACTGCTTAGTGCTGCGATGTGAGGTTCAGCAGGGTCACAGCCTCAGGGAAGAAGCTCTTCCTGTGTCTGCTGGTGTGGGAATGTTAAATTGGCATTGTCTGGTCTTCCAATTTAGTGTGGTTCACGGCTCTTAGGAACCTATTGTCCAGAGTGGCATTTTAAATATTCATATCTGAAGATCGGTGGCTGAAGTTAAATTTTTGCACTACAGCCCAAGTCCGGAATATGCTCCAACATGCTGAAGGACGTTAGTATAAAATGTAAACAACAAACTAGCATAGCAGTTAGCACAATGCTATTACAGCTCAGGGCATTGGAGTTCAATCCCACTGTTCCCTGTAAAGAGCTTATATGTCCTCCCGTGGGTTTCCTCTGGGTGCTCCGGTCTCCATACCTGGTAAGTTAATTGGTTATTGTAAATTGGCCAGTGATTAGGCAAAGGTTGAATTGATGAGTCGCTGGTGGCGTAACTCCAAGGGTTCCATGCTGTATCTCCAGATAAAATAAAATCTGCTGGAGGAACTCAGAAGATCGAGCACCTAGTGGGTGTGGGGTGGTGGAGGGACGGGTGTGGAGGGGAGAGGAATTGGCAACATTTCTGGTCAAGACTCTGCATCGAGACTGTATGTATGTCAGTGGTGGGTATTCTGATTTTGACTGAATGCATCTTGTAAAACTGAAGTTAATGTGTTGGTATTGATTTATTACTGTCACACGTATCAACATACGGTGAAAAGCTTGTCTTGTATATTGTTTATACAGATTAAAACACTACACACTGAGGCAAAACAATAACAATGTAGAATAAGATATAAAAGCTACCAAGAAAGTACAGTGCAGGTAAACAAACTGCATGATTGTGATGAGGGGAGACCAAAAGTCCATCTTATCTTACAAGAGTTGGATAATGCTGGGATAGAAGTTGTTCTTGAGCTTGGTAATCCATCGGATTGGAGAGAAGAGGGAATGTCTGGGTTGGGTGGGATCTTTGATTAATGTGCATCAGAAGGAAAAACACCTGAGTATTTCAGGGGTTTCCAACCTGGGGTCCAGGTTGGGAACCATGGCTTAATGGTATTGGTCTGTGATATAGAAAAGGTTTGGAACCCCTGGAGTAGTTTTAGTCATAGAAACTATGACTGTTAATTGGGGTGCGACCTCTGAATGGCCTTTATGTACTTATCAATCAGCTGATTGGTCATCACTTTGGAAAGACAATTGGTGATTAAATGTTTGCAAGTAAATTGCCAAGGTTGGAGAACAACTCAACCCAACTAACTTTTGTCTTTTAGAATGTGTGAGCAAACCAGAGCACCTGCAGGAAACTCATGCAGTCAAAGGGGCATGTCCTACTGCCAGTGATGGGAATTGAACTCCAATTGGAGTATCGTGAACAGTTTTGGGTACCTTTTCTGGAAAATGATGTACTGGCATTGGAGAGGGTCCAGAGCAGGTTTACATGAGTGACCCCAGGAATGAACAGGTTAATGTACAAGGAGAGTTTGACAGCTATGAGCCTGTACTTGCTGGAATTTAAAAGAATGAAAGGAGGATCTCATTGAAACCTACCGAATATTCAAAAGCTCAGATGGGCAGGACTTGGAGAGGATGTTTCCAATAATGAGTATAGGACCAGAGGGCACAGTCTCAGAATAGAAGTACAGAAAGAGGGACATGCATTTAGAACAGTGACAAGGAGGATCTTGGCCGGAAACATTGACTGTACTCTTCCGTAGATGCTCATTGGCCTACTGAGTTCCTCTGACATTGTGTGTGTTGCCAGAAATTTCTTTAGACAGAGCGTGGTGAATCTGTGGAAATCATTGCTACATGTGGCTGTTGAAGCCAAGTCATTGGGTATATTTAAAATGGAGGTTGAGAAATTCTTGATTAGTAAGGGTGTCAGCAGTTATGTGGAGAAGGCAGGAGAATGGAGGTTGAGAAGGATAATAAGTCATCCATGGTAGAATGGCAGAGCAGGCTTGATTCTGCTCCTATGTCTTATGGCGTTATGGCATTCGACAGGACCAATACCAACTTCAGGTCTCTCTGGGTTATGGAATACTTGCCCTATGGAAATCTGACTTTATATATTTGCCCATAAATTTAAAACAGTAATAAAATATTTTGTTATTCATCATCAGTTGGCAAAAAATGTGCATTCTGTTACTTAAAGTATGGATTGTATTAGGGTAAATAATGAAGTGCAGGTATTATTGGAAGTGTGTGCAGAACAATGCAATATGGGTAGATACTAGAAAGCAGACATTTCTGACTTATGGGAAAACTGGCTTGCATACAGTTCTCAGAAAAGAAACTCTTAAGTAACCTGGTGTCTGCCTGTTGTAGCTTGAAGAAGAAATAATGAAAACCTAGCATTTGATGTTCTGTTCTTAATTCTACAGAAGCATCATGTTGTTACCAAGCAAGAGAATATCCAATTTGCAGAGATGTCTGTGATCAGGTATGACATTTGATAATCTTTATACAAATGCTGTTTAATTAATAGAAGTTGAAATAATATGCCAATGGTTATCTACTGTTTTTCTCGTCAGTAACTCTGATTTTCTCCCTTGTGTTACATTAGCCTTAACATCTCACCCTTCTGACATGCATGTAAATTAGTAGAACTTTGTGAGACTTCCTCATGTTCTTGGAGCAACACAGCAGCATAGTGGTTAGCGCAATTGCTTTACAAAACCAGCAATCACCGGTCGGGGTTCAATTTCCATTGCTGCCTATAAAGAGCCTGTATGCTCTCCCTATGACAGTGTGTGTTTCCTCTTGAGTGCTCCAGTGTCCCGCCACATTGCAAAGATGTATGAATTAGGGTTAATAAGTTGTGGGCGTGCTATATTGGCACCGGAATATGTGGTGACACTTGCAGTCTGCCCTCAGCACAATCCTGGGACTGTGTTGGCATTTCACTCTTTGTTTCGACCTTTTGATGTTCATATGAAAATTGATGCTGATCTTTGGGTGCTATGGTGGCGCAGCAGTTAGCGTGACGCTATTACACCTCGGGGTGTTCTGGAATTTGGAGTTCGATTCTGGCGCCCTTCTGTAAGAAGTCTTTGTTTGTCCTCTCTGTGGAATGTGTGGGTTTTCTCGGGGTCCTCTGGGTTCCTCCCACAGTCCAAAGATGTCCCGGCTTGGTTAATTGGTCATTGTAAATTGTCCCATGGTTATGGTTAGGGTGAATCCACAATCAGGGTTGTGGATTTGCTGGAGTAGCATGGCTCGAAGGGCCAGAAGGGCCTATTCCGCGATGTATCACTAAATAAGTAAATAAAATAAAATTCACCAGGTGTCTTGGAATGTCAGCCTCACAGACCTATGTGCCCTGCTTATGAGCCTCTGCATACTTTTCACAACCTTAAAACATCTTGTCTCTCTGGAATCTAACCTTCCTTAAATTGCCCTGTCATCTCTCTCTTCTCCTGTACCTCAATCTTTCCTAATGAAGTTTGTCAAGAGTGCTATATTTTGATTTTTCTGTAGCAAGCTAATTCTAGCGATGGTCTAAGAAGCAACTTTCATGTGAGATTGAATCTAGTAAGTGATAACTTGTCACTCACCTGATCTGTGAGCACGTGAAGATTTTGTGATTAGAAAATAGAAATTATACTTGTTTACAATCTCTTCAGGATGGAAGAATGTCTTGTCTGTTGTCCTTTGGAGCAATGTGGAAGTGACTCACTTTTACCTGTAGAAAATGACTTTGTTCCCACTTAGCTGACTGTCAAACTTGGCCTCCCTGTTCCGTTACAGCTGACCATAAGTGCTGCTGTCTCAGAAGCAGTTCATAAAACTCAACCTCTAGTTCCCTGAAACTCTCAGTGCATTTTTAACCGTTCCTCAAGCATGCTACTGCAATTCTGTTTGAATGTCACCAATCATGGACGCGCTCCATCCTAGTCTTTCCTGGCCTTGCTGCGCCCACTGACACGATTGTTAATGACATCCATTTCCAATTTCGCCTATCCATAACCAGTCATAATCAGAAGATTTTGTGAAATGGCTTCTCCTCCTGTCCTGAATCTCTACCCCATGTAAGTACACTTAACCCCTTCCCCCACACAGTACTTCGACCAGAATCAGGCTATTTGGCTCATTGACTTTGCTCTGCCATTCAATCTTGGCTGATTTAGATTCCCTTTCAACCCTATACTCCTGCCTTCTCTCTGTAACCGTTGATGCCCTTACTAGTCAAGAACTTACCAAACTGCTTTAAATATACTCATTGACTTGGCCTCCGCAGATGTCTGTGGCAATGAATTCCACAGATTCACCACTCTCTGGTTAAAGAAATTCCTCCTCATCTTTGTTCTAAATGGACATCCCACTATTTTGAAGCTTTCTGGACCTAAACTCACCCACTATAGGAAATTTCCTCTCTACATCCACTTTAACAGGGCCTTCCAATATTTGATACATTTTAAGAAGATCCTCCTTCATTCTTCTAAACTCCAGCAAGTACAAGCCCAGAGTCATCAAATGCTCCTCATACATTAACCCCTTCATTCATGGGATTTGTATTAACATGATCCAGCAATATGATGCTCCATCCAAAGTGTGTTGTGATGACTCTGGCACCTCACAATGGTATCCATTTTCCTTTATTTAAAGGTGTGAATGCTAAAACTGTTGTATCTGGTTGCCACCACATAGTTTATGCCTTCATTGATTCCACCTTTCCCCTTTGACCATTTCTCAGAATCCTCTGAACTAATTGTAGAATAGTTGCCACATTTGAATCAGAGCATCCACTAACACCATTTATCATCAGATTAAGATATACCTCCTTGACTCAACCGTCACAGATGGATTTGAAGAGCTGTTACTTCTTTAGAATTAAGGGTCAAAATAAACTGCCCCCAATTTAAGACAAAAAAAGAGGTTGAGTTTTTTCAAAGTCTTTGTCCAGAGCTGTGGAAGCAGAGTTGGTGAACGTTTCTCAGGTAGAGGCTGGTGGGTATCTGGTAAACAAACCAGCAAAAAGTGACTGCAAATAGGTATTAGTTGCAGAGTTGAGTTTATAATCAGATCAGCAATGACCTTAAGTGATATCTCTTTTTATCAAGCCTTAAAGATATTTGCTTAGTGCGCATGCGCCGGTCGTGCATGCAGCCTGGTACAGCCATTCCGATCTATTCTTTCTTCTTCTTACTTTTTAATTTACATTATTTTTTGTATTTTTTTTTCTCACCGTAACACGTTGAAGCTGCACCCTCTCTAACATGCTGGTAGAGAGAGTTTTATTTGGGTTTTCTTTAGCGCTGGAAATGGTTACATCCCGACATGCGGGACAGAAGCAAGGTCGCATTGTGTATTCCACGGAACAGCAAATACCGGCCGGTTTAGCGAACAGAACGGCGGACACCCCTGCTGAAATCCGGAGGAAAACACACAGAGGATGCAGAGGGGGATCACAAAGCCGAGGAAAGAGGACCGGGTCGAGACAACAGAGACTTTTGGAGAAGGGGAGTTCGGTGGGTAATACCGTTCCGGCTGACCGGAAGTGCACTGAGAGCAGTAAGCGTAAAGGAATTGGGTGCTTACTGATCTGGTTAACAACGGATGGTGCAATCCGGGGCATATTGCGATTGAGGAACATGTTTGCAGACTGGATATTGAACTTTTTACTGTTGGTCTCTGGCCATATTCCACCGAGATACAACACTTGGCGGCACGGGAGGTTGTTCTTGCCTGTGGCCATCGAACGTGCAGCTCCTCCCGTGGAGGGTCAGACACCCTGAGCCAATAAACTGGTCCTGGACTTATTTTCCATCTGGCATAGTTTGCATTTTGTTGTTTGACTGTTGGGGGGTTTTGTATTGCTATATATACGCTCTATTCTTGGTTGGTGCGGCTGTAATGAAACCAAATTTCCCTTGGGATTAATGAAGTATATCTATCTATCTATCTATCTTATGTGTTTACATGTGCTAGAAGTTTGCTCTGGTGTGTTGGTCAGGATGTGATATGCAACAAAAAACAACATTCAACATATAAAGAAATATATAAATAAAAGTTAGAGGTTCAAGTACGGATATGGAATAAAATTCATAATGGAATGGCAGAACAGCCTCCATGGGCCAAATGGCTTACTTCTGTTCTGATATGCATCTATGACTCTCGGAGGAGGAGAAGATGGCGGCGCGACGCAGCATGCATGGCCTCTCCGGTGATGAATATCTGTTATCTGTCAAGGAGGAGACCGTGCACAATTCTGATTTGATGGAGGCAGACATGAAAGCACGGAGGAACATCTGGTGAAACTTCTGAAATGCCTGCTTCGCTGCCGCTGCCACTGTGTGTTCCGAAATCTCCGGAGGGGAAGGCCCCAAATCCTCGGCTTTGGCTGTTCCTTGGTGGCCGGGGCCAGGGTCGAAGCGCTTGGCAGAAATGGTGCTCAGTGTCGAAAGGCTGGTCGGAGGCTCGAAGTTTTCAGATGGACTCGGAGTCGGACTGTGGTCGGTGCTTCCAGGATGCTGCATCAGCAAGTTTGCGGCACTGGAAGCTCATGGCAGGGAGAGTTTCTCCCTTCTACCGTCTGTGTGAGATGTTGGGCCTAGCGGGACTTTGAGACTTTTTTTTTTACTTTGCCCATGGTCTGCTCTTATCAAATTACGGTATTGCTTTGCACTGTTGTAACTATATGTTATAATTATGTGGTTTTTGTCAGTTTTAGTCTTGGTCTGTCTTGTGTTTCTGTGATGTCTTACCGGACGAACATTGTATCATTTTTTAATGCATGCATTTCTAAATGACAATAAACGAGGACTGAGTGTCCTCATAATCTAATCAAATATCTTGTGTTTTTAAAATGTGCATAAATACATTAAGTGCCGGCATATTCACTTGACAGCAACTGATAGGAATGCATGCAAGTTTCCTGAGTTTACCTGGTTCTGCTTGATGTTTTCGCCAACCAGTTCTATACGTAACTTCTGAGATCAGGATAGTAAGAAAGTCTGTTTCAGAAGATTTTTTCAACTTGTTTTGGAATTTGCGTTTTTGTTTAGTATATCCATTCTAATGCCCGTAAATGGGTAAAAAGACACCGTCCTGTTCAGTGTTCTGTTCTCCTCACTGCTGTGGTGATCGCAAGGGCTATTCCAGTCAGTGCTACAACGTTTATTGGTACAGATACTTTTGGACCAAATTCACAGATGTGCTTGGGGCTTTTTGAAAAAGGACTACATTTGTTTGTATTTAAATACTTTCCAAAATGATGCTACTACAAAGGATGATGCTTTGAAATAGAATGAAATCCAGATGTTTTGACAATCCATGTGAGACACTGTGGCGTTTGGTCATTGCAAAATAAAGATGTCAATAACTTTGTGGCATGGACAAAGTGGGTTTTTATTCGTGTTTGCTTTGAGTCTCTAACTCGTTATTTCCTGCCCTTTTTTTTTGTCTTGAGTCATAGTCATAGAAAAGTACAGCACAGAGACAAGTCCTTTGACCCATCTAATCCATGCTGAAACCATTTAAGCTGCGTACTCCCATTGACTTGCACTGGGACCATAGCTCTCCATATCCTACCATCCATGTACCTATCCAAATTTCTCTTAAATATTGAAATCGAGCTGGTATGCACTACTTGTGCTGGCAGACTGTTCCACACTCTCATGACCCCCTGAGTGAAGAAGTTTCCCGCCAGGTTCCCCTTAAACTTTTCACCAGTCACCCTTAACCCATGACTTGGGTACCACCCAACCTCAGTGGAAAAACCCTGCTTGCATTTACCCTATCTATACCCCTCATAATTGTGTAAACCTCTCTCAAGTTTCTTCTCAAACTTCTATGCTCCAAGGAATAAAGTTCTAACTGATTGAGTCTTTCCATATAACTCTGGTCCTCCAGACCTGGCAACAGCCGTGTAAATGTTCTCTGTACTCTTTTAATCTTTCCAGTAGGTAGGTGATCAAAACTGCACACAATGCTCCAAATTAGGTCTCACCAATGTCTTGTACACCTTCAACATAACACCCCATCTCTTGTGCTCAATAGTTTGATTTATGAAGACCAATGTGTCAAAAGCTTTCTTTGTGACCCTATCTACATGTGACATCACTTGCAAAAAATTATGGACTTGTATTCCCAGATCCCTTTGTCGAGTCTTCATAGTTCAGCATATTTGACTTTGTGGGCTGTTGTATGTTGTTCAGCTTAAACTTTCTTTAACTTTAATGCATTAGAATTGTTCTGACACCTGATTCCATAATCTGGGTTCAGTATCTGATAATGAAGTGGACCCAGTTGAAGTAAATCTTGTATAATAATTTGATTGAACCAAAACTAGTACAGAATTTGGGCAGCAGTGTGGAGATATGTCTCTATCAAAGGAGGTGCTAGGCTGCAGGTCACCCTTGGGCAAGGTGGAGCCCACCTGCTTAGCCCCCCTTCATAATCAGAGTCACGTGAAGCCATGGGAGAGATGGGTGATGGTCGTATAAGCAACTGGTGCATATCAGAGGTCCTAGTATGCAACCATTGACACCAGGTGTACATCCTCTGAAGAGTATTGATAATGGCTGGGGCTACCTGTCTTGTAAAGATACTGCCCAGAAGAAGGCAATGTCTTCTGTTTTAAAAAAATAGTTTGCCCTGAACAGTCATGGTCAAGACTGCGTTATACGACATAGCCATATTATCTTAATTATGATGAATGCAGATAGTAAATTAGTGTTTGGAATAATAAATTTACATCTTTTGCATAAGCAAATTAGTGGGATCTCCCAGTGACAACCCATTTTAATTCCACTTCTTATTCCCATGCTGATGTGTCCATCCATGGCCTCCTGCACTGTTGCGATGAGGCTGCACTTGGGTGGGAGGAACAACACCTTATAGTCCGTTTGGGTAGCCTCCAACCTGATGGCATGAACATTGATTTCTCAAACTTCCGGTAATGCCTTTCCCCCACCCCTCACCATTTCCCATTTCCTTTTTCCTTCCTTACCTTCTCTCCTTCCTCGCCCATTTCCTCCCTCTGGTGCTCCTCCCCCTGCTTTTTCATTCTTCCGTGGCCTTCTGTCTCTTTCACCAATCAACTTCCCAGCTCTTTACTTCATGCCCTCCCCCTCCAAGTTTCACCTACAACCTGGAGTTTCTTTCTCCTCTCCCCCCACTGTTTAAATCTTCTCAGCTTTTTAGTCCTGCCAAATCTTATCAGTCCTGCCGAAGGGTTTTGGCTCGAAATGTAGACTGTACTTTTTTCCAGGGATGCTGCCTGGCCTGTTGAGTTCCTCCAGCAATTTTTATATGTTGTTTGGATTTCCAGCATCTGCAGATTTTCTCTTGTTAAGCAAATATCTAGACAGTTTTCTTAATCATGAGCATTGTTCTTTCCCAATGATTCTCAAGTTATATAAAAGGTATACAAGTTTGAGGAGTATGGCTAAGGTAAATGCAAGTAGGCTTTTTCCAATGAGGTTGCGTGAGATTAGAACTAAAGATCATAGGTTATGGGTGAGAAGTGAAATATTTAAGAGGAACCTGAGTGTGGTGCGGAGTGTGGAATGAGCTGCCAGTGGGGGTGGTGGACCAGGGTTCGATTGCATGTGTGGGAGGGGGACGGAGGGCTATGGGCTGGGTGAAGGTTGATGGTAATAGGCAGAATAACAGTTTGGCAAGGACTTGATGGAGTCTGTTTCTGTACTGTAGTGTTCTACGATTCTGAGTTACCTTCTGGTTGTTATCTTTACATTTGTACTTTGTTACAGAATGTCACTGGCACTGAGTCTGGTGCTGTGGCTCATAGGAGCAGAATGTTGAAGAGGACTGCAGTGGTGATAGGAGATTCATAGCCAGAGGAACAAAGGCAATGTTTTGTGAATGTGATGGAGACACCGAAGGCATGTTGCTTCCCAAGTGCCAAAGTCAGGGATGTCTTGGGTTGGTTCCACAATATTCTAAAGGGGGAGGATGAGCAGTTGTAAATCTTTGTGCATAATGGCACAAATGACATAGGTAGAAGAGGTGAGACGATCCTGAAGAGAGATTTTGGAGCTAGGTAGAAAGCTGAAAACCAGGACCTCCAGGATAGAAACATAAAAAATAGGTGCAGGAGTGGGCCATTCGGCCCTTCAAGCCTGCACCGCCATTCATTATGATCATGGCTGATCATCCAACTCAGAACCCTGTACCAGCCTTCCCTCCATACCCCCGATTCCTTTAGCCACAAGGGCCATATCTAACTCCCTCTTAAATATAGCCAATGAACTGGCCTCAACTGTTTCCTGTGGCAGAGGATTCCACAGATTCACCACTCTCTGTGTGAAGAAGTTTTTCCTAATCTCAGTCCTAAAAGGCTTCCCCTTTATTCTCAAACTGTGACCCCTCGTTCTGGACTTCCCCAACATCGGGAACAATCTTCCTGCATCTAGCCTGTCCAATCCCTTTAGGATTTTATACGTTTCAATAAGATCCCACCTCAATCTTCTAAATTCCAACGAGTATAAGCCTAGTCAATCCAGTCTTTCATCATATGAAAGTCCTGCCATCCCAGGAATCAATCTGGTGAACCTTCTTTGTACTCCCTCAATGGCAAGGATGTCTTTCCTCAGATTAGGGGACCAAAACTGCACACAATACTCCAGTTGTGGTCTCATCAAGGCCTTGTACAACTGCTCCTGTACTCGAATCTTCTTGCTATGAATGCCAACATACCATTCGCCTTTTTCACCGCCTGCTGTACCTGAATGCCCACTTTCAATGACTGGTGTACAATGGCACCCAGGTCTCGTTGCACCTCCCCTTTTCCTAATCGGCCACCATTCAGATAATAATCTGTTTTCCTGGTTTGCCACCAAAGTGGATAACCTCACATTTATCCACATTAAATTGCATCTGCCATGAATTTGCCCACTCACCTAACCTATCCAAGTCACCCTGCATCCTCTTGGCATCCTCCTCACAGCTAACACTGCCGCCCAGCTTTGTGTCATCCGCAAACTTGGAGATGCTGCATTTAATTCCCTCATCCAAGTCATTAATATATATTGTAAACAACTGGGGTCCCAGCACTGAGCCTTGCGGTACCCCACTAGTCACTGCCTGCCATTCTGAAAAGGTCCTGTTTATTCCCACTCTTTACTTCCTGTCTGCCAACCAATTCTCTATCCACATCAGTACCTTACCCCCAATACCGTGTGCTTTAAGTTTGCACACTAATCTCCTGTGTGGGACCTTGTCAAAAGCCTTTTGAAAATCCAAATATACCACATCCACTGGTTCTCCCCTATCCACTCTACTAGTTACATCCCCAAAAAATTCTATGAGATTCGTCAGACATGACTTTCCTTTCACAAATCCATGCTGACTTTGTCCGATGATTTCACCGCTTTCCAAATGTGCTGTTATCACATCTTTGATAACTCATTCTAGCAGTTTCCCCACCACCGATGTTAGGCTAACCGGTCTATAATTCCCCGGTTTCTCTCTCCCTTTTTTAAAAAGTGGGGTTACATTAGCCACTCTCCAATCCTCAGGAACGAGTCCAGAATCTAAAGAGTTTTGAAAAATTATCACTAATGCATCCACTATTTCTTGGGCTACTTCCTTAAGCACTCTGGGATGCAGACCATCTGGCCCTGGGGATTTATCTGCCTTTAATCCCTTCAATTTACCTAACACCACTTCCCTACTAACATGTATTTCCTTTAGTTCCTCCATCTCACTGGACCCTCTGTCCCCTACTATTTCCGGAAGATTATTTATGTCCTCCTTAGTGAAGACAGAACCAAAGTAATTATTCAATTGGTCTGCCATGTCCTTGCTCCCCATAATCAATTCACCTGTTTCTGTCTGTAGGGGACCTACATTTGTCTTAACCAATCTTTTTCTTTTCAGATATCTATAAAAGCTTTTACAGTCAGTTTTTATGTTCCCTGCCAGCTTTCTCTCATAATCTTTTTTCCCTTTCCTAATTAAGCCCTTTGTCCTCTGCTGAACTCCGAATTTCTCCCAGTCCTCAGGTGAGCCGCTTTTTCTGGCTAATTTGTATGCTTCTTCTTTGGAATTGATACTATCCCTAATTTCCCTTGTCAGCCACGGGTGCACTACCTTCCTTGATTTATTCTTTTGCCAAACTGGGATGAACAATTGTTGTAGTTCATCCATGCAACCTTTAAATGCTTGCCATTGCATATCCACCGTCAACCCTTTAAGTGTCATTTGCCAGTCTATCTTAGCTAATTCACGTCTCATACCTTCAAAGTTACCCTTCTTTAAGTTCAGAACCTTTGTTTCTGAATTAACTATGTCACTCTCCATCTTAATGAAGAATTCCACCATATTATGGTCACTCTTATCCAAGGGGCCTCTCACGAGAAGATTGCTAATTAACTCTTCCTCATTGCTGAATACCCAGTCTAGAATAGCCTGCTCTCTAGTTGGTTCCTCGACATGTTGGTCCAAAAAACCATCCCGCATACATTCCAAGAAATCCTCTTCCTCAGCACCCTTACCAATTTGGTTCACCCAGTCTATATGTAGATTGAAGTCACCCATTATAACTGCTGTTCCTTTATAGTAATCTCTAGATTGCCACGTGCCAGCGACGGTAAGAGTAGCATGATTTGGCAGGTGAGTGCGTGGCTGAGGAACTGGTACAGGGGATCATGGGTCAGATTTATGGATTGTTGTGATCTCTTCTGGGGAAGGTACAAAAGGGATAGGTTACACCTGAAGCCAAGGGTTGCTAGAGCTTTTCAGGAGGGTTTAAACTAATTTTTTAGGGGGATGAGAATCGAAATGATAGTGCTGAGATTGAGGTAGTTGGTTCACAGACAGAGTTGGTGTGTGGTGAGACTGCTAGCAAGGGGAGGCTGATGAAAGGGGAAAATTGCAGTCAACAGGATGAGTTGCAACATAAAAGGTGGACAAGATCAGAAAGGGTGAATGCAGGACTGAAGGTGTTATATCTGAATGCACGCAGTGTATGGAATAAGATAGATTAACTTGAAGCACAGATACAGATTGGCATGTATGATGTGGACATCACTGAATCATGGCTGACGGAAGGTTATAGCTGGGAGCTTTAACATCCAAGCATACACGTTGTATCAAAAGGACAGGCAGGTAAGCAGAAGAAGTGGCTTGATTCTGTTGCTTTAAAAAAAAAAAATGAATTTAAATCATTACAAAGAGATGACATGGGTCGGAGGGTGAGTTGTTGTGGGTAGATTTGAGGAACTGCAAGGGTAAAAAAGACCCTGATGGGAGTTGTATACAGACCCCCAAACAATAGTGATGATTTGGTCTACAAATTACAACGGGAGATGAAAAATGCATGCCAAAAGGGCGATGTTATGATAGTCATGGGGAATTTCAGTATGCAGGTAGATTGGGGAAAATCAGGTAGGTGCGGTATCCCAAGAGGGGGAATTTTCAAGAATGTCTATGCATTTTATAGCAGTTCATGGTTGAGCCCACTAAGGGGTCAGCTATTCTGGATTGGATGTTGTGCAATGAACCGGAATTGATTAGAGAGCTTAAGGTAAAGGAACCCCGAGGAGGCAATGATCATATTGATCAAATTCAGCATGCAATTCAGAAGGAGAAGCTAAAGTTAGATATATCAGTATTATAGTGGAATTACAGAACCATGAGAGAGGAGCTGGCCAAGATTGATTGAAAAGGAATACTAGCAGGGATTATGGCAGAGCTGCAGTGGCTGGAATTTCTGGGAGCAATTTGGAAGGCACATGTTATATACATCCTAAAGAGGAAAAAGCATTTTAAAAGCACAATGACACAACCGTGGCTGACAAAAGTCAAAACTTCCATAAAAGCCAAAGTACAACACAGCGAAAATTAGTGGGAAGTTTGAGGATTGGGAAGCTTTTAAAAACCACAGAAGGTAACTTAAAAAGTAATAAAAGAGGAAGAGATGGATACAAATTTAAACTAACCAATAATATTAAAGAGGACACTAAAAGTTTCTTCAGATAGTAAAAGAGAGGCAAGAGTAGATATTGCACTGCTAGAAAATGATGCTGGAATGGTAGTAATGGGGGACAAGGAAATGGCAGATGAGCTGAATAAGCATTTTGTATCAGTCTTCAGACAGATGTGCAAGCCAAGACATTGGGTGAACTAAAGGTGGAGATTGATAGGTTTTTGATTTACTAGGGCATCAAAGGAGCACAGATTCACCACCCTCTGTCTAAATATTTGTTCTTCATTTCTGTTCTAAATGGTCGTCCCTCAAGTCTGAGGCTGTGTCCTCTGGTCCTAGACTCCCCCAATATAGGAAATGTCCTCTCTACATCCACACAATCTAGGCCTTCCAATATTCGGTAGGTTTCAATGAGATCCCCTCTCATTCTTCTGAGCTTCAGTGAGTACAGGCCCAGAGCCATCAGAAGCTCCTCGTGTGTTAACCCTTTCATTCCTGGGATAATTCTCATGAGCCTCCTCCGGACCCTCTCCAGTGCCAGCGTTATATAACTTGCTTTTTCCAGCACACTGAGCTCTGCTGCCCCTCAGGGTTGTGTGCTCAGTCTGCTGCTGTTAACACTGCTGACTCACAAGTGCGCTACCAGATTCAGCTCAAACTGCATCATGCAGTTCGCTGATGGTCCTCCAGTGGTTGGCCTCATAAGCAACAACGATGAGTCGGCATACAGAAAGGAGGTAGCGAGGCTTGTCAAATGGTGTGAGAACAACAACCCCAGTCTCAGTGTTGACAAGACAAAAGAGATAGTTGTGGACTTCAGGAAGGCACAGCTCCATTCTTCAATGCATATCAGTGGCTCTGCTGTGGAGAGAATGAAGAGCACGAAGTTCCTTGGTGTGCACATAATATACAATCTAACCTGGACCCGCAACATCTCACCAGTCAGGAAGGCACAGCTAGATAGAATGCCATCTTAAAAGTGCATTGCTAAATCTTCATTTTATGTGCCCTACACCGAGGCTTTTTTCCAGCTATAGAAAACTAAAGCAAAGATCATTCTCCCATTATGCATCACCCTTGTAGATAGTATTGTGTACAGTTCTGGTCACCGAATTATAAGAAAGATGTCAATAAAATTGAGAGAGTACAGAGGAGGTTTACTAAAATGTTGCCTGGGTTTCATCTCCTCAGTTACAGAGAAAGGTTGAACAAGTTAGGTCTTTATTCTTTGGAGTGTAGAAGGTTGAGGGGGGACTTCATAGAATGTTTAAAATTATGAGGGGGATTGATAGAGTTGATGTGGATAGGCTTTTTCCATTGAGAGTGGGGAAGATTCAAACAAGAGGACATGAGTTGAGAGTTAAAGGGCAAAAGTTTAGGGGTGACATGAGGGGGAACTTCTTTACTCAGAGAGTGGTAGCTGTGTGGAACGAGCTCCCAGCAGAAGTGGTTGAGGCAGGTTCAATGTTGTTGTTTAAAGTTAAATTGGATAGATATATGGACAGGAAAGGAATGGAGGGTTATGGACTGAGTGCAGGTCAGTGGGACTAGGATAGGATAAGATTTCGGCATGGACTAGAAGGGCTGAGATGGCCTGTTTCAATGCTGTAATTGTTATATGGTTATATAGTTCTATTTTGCAAGTTAAAAGATGTAATCAGGTTGAGGAACACAGCATTTGCTGCTTATGGCAGAGTATAGTGTCACAGATTGTAGTGTCATTGGTTCTGATAAAGAGTAAAGGGTCCTGGGCCTGAATCAAGCTGTTCCAATTTCCACAGAAGGCTATTGATCGAGATAGAATGCAGAATAGGCCCTTCGAGCTACGCCGTCGAGTTGTCTGGCCTGCTGACTGTTTCTGGCATTTTGTCTTTGTTGTATCAGATTTTTCGCATCTTCATCATTTGTTTTTACTTCCATATTTTGTTGCAAGTTTCTTGTATTTATTGCCACAGACGGTTGCAGGCCAAGTCATTGGGTATATTTAAAGCTGTCATTGATAGGTTATTGATTTATCAGGGCATCAAAGGTTACAGGGAGAAGGCAGCAGAATGGGGTTGAGAGGTCTAATAAATCAGACATGATAGAATGACAGAGTAGACTGGATAGGCCAAACAGCCTAATTCTGCTCCTTTGTCTTATGGTCTGTTACGTTTATAACAATTGTAAAGCTATACAACCTGTCCTGAAGAAGAGGCTCAGCCTGCAATGTCAACTGTCTATTAATTTCCAGAGATGCTGCCAGACCTGCTGAGCTCCTCCAGCATTTTGTGTGTGATGCTTTGGATTTTGAACAACTGCAGAATTTCTTGTGTTTATTATAGGCTGTCCTCACAATGAAATCAGGACCTGGTTTCATTTTGTGGTTAGTCTGTCAGTGACAGATGCACCCTCCACAGATAAATTGGTAAGTGTGAGGTCTAGTAGACTTATCTACTGTTATTGTTCAGCACCACTAGCCGTTGACCCAGGCTGACAGTTACGTTAATGAGGACTGGGTCAGTGCTGATGCTATTAAGCCAGCATTACTGATGGACAGTGAAGTCCAGCATCCAGTGCATCATCAAACCATTGCTTGTTATAAGGAACACTGGTGTTTAGGCCAAAGAAGTAGAGCAGTTAGTCATCTGGAGGTTGCCCATGCTTGACGATGTTTTAAGACCTCTAATGTCAGTACTTGGTGGTCTGTCATGTTTGATGTTGTGGTTTGAATGTAGGGCTAACGGTGAAATTGAGTTACTGTGGATGCTTGTGTATCTATTTCAGAGCAACACACACTCACAAAATGCTGGAGGAACACCAGGCCAGGCAGCATCTATAAAAATGACTCGGGTTCTTGGTCCAAAACATTGACTTTATTTATTTCCACAGATGCTGCCTGACCTGTTAATGATGAGATGATCCAATAGGTTCTCTTTTCCAAACCAGATTTAGAATTGGCTTTAAATCCCATTTGAATTTGAGTGTCTGGATTGTTGGTCCAGGCATCTGGAGAATGACTGTAGCAATCTATCACCTCCCAGCTTCTTACTTCATCCCCACTTCCCTCTCACCTGGTTTCACCAATCTCCTTCCATCTTGTCCTTCTTCCCCTAACCCCACCTTACTCTGACTCCTTCCCCCTTTCTTTCCAGTCCTGATGAAGTCTTGGCCTGAAACTCTGACTGTGTATTACTTTGTGCGTTTTGCTCAAGATTTCCTGCATTTACAGAATCTGTTGTTTGTCTAATAAATGGCCTTGCTGGCCCGGATCCTGAAAAAGGAATGAATAGAAAATAATGGCATAGAAGGAAAAGTATTAAACTAATAATTTAAAAAGAAACCTCATTGCTGGCTCGGCTGCGGGCCTGGAATCTCCATTATCATCTGTTAGGTCTCTGATCCTGTGCCAAGCCTGGGCCGTCAGAGGATTGGAGAAGCACTTTCCATGTGGACTCGATTAGTGGAATGTGGTGACAGATGTGATGCCATCTGTCACACAGTGAGCTTCAGATTTCTGTTTGGAAGTGCAGCAGTGGAAGCCGGAGACTAAAATTATACTGAGACCTTGAACGGCTCAGTAGTGTAGCAGTTAATGTAGCACTTTACTGAGCCAGTGACCCTGACCCGGGGTCAATTCTCCCCACTGTCTGAAAGGAGTTTGTACGTTCTCCCCGTGACAGCATGGATTTCCTCCGGGTGCTCCGGTTTCCTTCCAGTTCCAAAGATGTACGAGTTAGAGGGTGAATTGGCCATATGGATGTAATAGGTGGCATGGGCTTGCTGGGGTGGAAGAGCCTATTTCTGTGCTGTATCTCTAAATAAAATAAGTAAATAAAAGAATCACCGCAGCGCTTTTAATTTTCAGAGGTTGAGAACGGATTTGGGTCAGGTATATTATCTTGAAGGTGTTTGTGGATGAATATTTCATTTGCAACTACACAGAAGATATATGGCTCCGAAGCCTGGATCTTGTACTGCAAGTAAATCCGGTTGCTCGAGAGCTTCCATGCTCGCTGTCTCCGCTCCATCGTGGGTATCGGCTGGCAGGATCGTGTCTCCAACAATGAGGTCCTGAAGAGGGCTCAACTTCTAAGCACTGAAGCCACTTTGTTGCTCAACCAGCTCTGCTGGTCAGGCTGTGTGTCTCACACCGACAGCTCCAGGTTACCGAAAGCAGTATCCTATGGAGAACTCCGTCAGGGCAAGAGAGATCCTGGTGCCCTGCGCAAGAGGTACAAAGACCAATTTAAGCAGTAGCACTTTCTGGCAAATATCGAGGTCAGTGAGTGGCAGCAGCTGGCTTGTGGCAGAGAATCTGATCCAGGGAGCAGACAGAAGTTTTGAGGAAGACAGAAGAGGAGACCCAGGGAATGATCCTACTACCCAAATGCCTGCAACCCAGCCCTTTCTGTGTCCCTACTCATCCAGAGTCTGCAGATCCAGAACTGGCCTCTACAGCCATAGCTCTTGAGCAGCGGTCCCCAACCACCGGGCCGCAAAGCATGCGCTGCCGGGCCACGAGGAAACGATATGATTTGGCGATATGAGTCGGCTGCACCTTTCCTCATTCCCTGTCACGCCCACTGTTGAGCTTGAACGCACGCGAGGTCATTACCCGCGCGTCATCCATGTCAGCGCGGGAAGATCAACTCCTCGAGCTTGCAAAAAGGCGGGCCGAAAAGTATATTTGACATAACATCTCTGCTGGCATTCCGGATCAAAGCCAAGGCTAAATGTCCTGAGATAGCCACGAAAGCACTGAAAACGTTGCTTCCATTTCTAACATATCTCTGCAATGAATGCAATGAAAACTAAATTGCGGAATAGACTGGACATAAGGAACCCCCTTCGAGTATCGCTGTCTCCCATCACCCCTCGATAGGACCGTCTTGTTGCAGGAAAACAAGCCCAGGGCTCCCACTGATTCAGCGATATTGGTGTGTTGCAATGATTTTATATGTTCATAAGGGGAAAATATGTGCCGTGTGTTTAATATCCAAATGTTACTTAAAATGTTATGATGCTATTGACTTATATAACCATATAACAATTACAGCACGGAAATAGGCCATCTCTGCCCTTCTAGTCCGTGCCGAACGTTACTCTCATCTAGTCCCACCAACCTGCACCCAGCCCATAAGCCTCCATTCCTTTCCTGTCCATATACCTATCCAATTTTTCGTTAAATGATAATATCGAACCTGCCTCTACCACTTCTACTGGAAGTTCCTGATCCCACTCAACCTCACACACCTGCTGTCTCACCATATCTTTTGATGCCCTGACAGACCAGGAAATGATGAACCTTAAATCTACACATGGACTTGGCCTCCATTGCAGTCTGTGGCGGAGCATTTCACAGATTCACTACTGTCTAGTTTAAAAAAAAATCCTCCTTACCCCTCAAGGTTGCCCCTCAATTCTGAGGCTGTGCCCTCAAGTTCTGGATAGCTGCACGTTCACCTGGTCTAGACCTTTCAACGTTCGGTAGGTTTCAGTGAGATCCCCCCCACATTCTTCGAAATTCCAGTGAGTACAGGCCTAAAGCTGCCAAACACTCCTCATATGTTAACCCCTTCATTCCCAGAATCATCCTCATGAACTTCCTCTGGACACTCTCCAATGATGACACATCCTTTCTGAGATATGGGGCCCAAAACTGTTGACAATACTCCAAGTGTGGCTTGACTTGTGTCTTATAAAGCCTAGCATTATCTCCTTCTATTTCCCTTGAAATAAATGCCAACATTGCATTTACCTTCTTTACCACAGACTCAACCTGTAAATTAACCTTCTAGAAGTTTTACACGAGGACTCCCAAGTCCCTTTGCACCCCTCTGATGTTTGAATTTTCTCCCCATTTAGATAATAATCCACACTATTGTTCCTTTTACCAAAATGCATTATCATAGACTTCCCAAAACTATTCCATCTCCCACTTTTTTGCCCATTCTTCCATTTTGTCCATGTCCTGTTTCAATCGCATTGCTTCATTGGCACTATCTACCGATCCACATAGCTTTGTAGCATCCACAAACCTATCAATTCCATTATCTATATCATTGACAAAGAATGTGAAAAGTAGCGGTCCCAATACTGACCCCTGAGGACCCCTAGTCACTGGCAGCCAACCAGAAAAGGCTTCCTTTATTCCCTCTCACTGCCTCCTGCCTTTCAGCCATTCCTCTATCCATGCCAGTATAGGATTTTATCATGTGAGGCACCTTATCAAATGCCTTCTGAAAATCCAAGTAACTGACATCCACTGCCTCTCCTTTGTCCACCCTGCTTGTTACTTCTTAGAAGAACTCTAACAGATTTGTCAGGCAAGATTTCCCTTTACACAAACCATGCTGACTCTGGTTTATTTTATCATTAGTCTCCAAGTATCTGCAAAATGTCATCCTTAATAATAGACTCCAACACTTTCCCAACCAACCACTGAGGTTAGGCTAATTGGTCTATAATTTTCTTTCTTTTGCCTTCCTCCCTTCTTAAAGAATGGTGTGACATTTGCAATTTTCTAGTCCTTTGGGACCATGCCAGAATCAAGTGATTCTTGAAAGATCATGACCAATGCATTCAGCAACCTCTTTCAGGACTCTGGGATGTAGTCCATTGGGTCCAGGTGACTTATCCACCTGAAGCCCTTTGAGTTTTTCCTTTTCCCTTCTTTTAGCTTTTTTAATTGCCTTTTGTTGGATTTTAAAGCTTCCCAATCATCCAACTTTTCACTCACCATTGCTACTTTATATGGCCTTTCCTTGACTTTTATACAGTCCTTAATATCCCTTGTCAGCCATGGTTGCCTACCCCTGCCATTTGAGAGCTACTCCTTCTGTGGGGCATATCTATCCTGTGCCTTGTAAACTATTCCCAGAAACCTCAGCCATCTCTGTCTGCCATCATCCTCCCACCAGTACCTCCTCCAGTTGACCTGGGCAAGCTCCTCTCTCATGCCTCTGTAATTCCCTTTTTTTTCATTGCAATACTGATACACATGACTTATTCTTCTCCTTCTCAAATTGTAGTATGAATTCACTCGTATTATGATCACTGCCTCCCAAGGGTTCCTTTACATTAAGTTCCCTAATAAGATCTAGGTTATTACACAACACCCAATCTAAGATAGCTTTTTCCCTAGTAGGCTCAAGCACAAGCAGCTCCAAAAAGCCATCTCGTAGGCATTCAACAAATTCCCTCTCTTGCAATTGATACCAACCTGACTTTCCCAATCTCCTTGCATATTAAAGTCCCTGTTACAATTGTGACATTAACCTTATTACATGTCTTTTCCAGCTCCCTTTGCAATCTCAACCCCACATCTTGGCTACAATTTGGAGGCCTATATGTGATTCCCAAATGGTTTCTTTACCCTTGTAGTTTCTTCACTCCACCCACAAAGATTCAACATTCTGTGACCCTATGGCACCTCTTTCTAAAGTATATCCTTTGATGTTAAGTTCCCAACTGTGGCCTCCTTTCAGCCACGACTCAGTGATGCTCACAATGTCATACTGACCAATCTCTAATTGTGCCGTGAGTTTGTCCATGTTATTCCGAATGCTATGTGCATTTAAATATAGCACCTTCAGTCCTGTATTCTTCGCCCTTTTGAATTTTACCTCTGTGGTACAACTTAACTCTTTGCTGTGTCTGCCTTTGTTTCAATAGGTTTCAATAGGTACAATTAATGTCACAGAAATGTATACAATATACATCCTAAAATTCTTTTGATGTGTACTATAGGCCAGTCATTTGTACCCATTCATTTGCTTGTATGTGTTTACATTCATGTTACACCCATCATCTACTTGTAAACCTGCTGGCTCATCCTCGGCTCTTTCATACTGGTTCCCATAACCCTGCCATATTAGTTTAAACCACTCCCAACAGCTGTAGTATACCTGCTGCCAAGAATATATCGGCCTCCCTCGGATTCAAGTGCAACCCATCCTTTTTGTACAGATCACACCTGCCCCAGAAGAGGTCCCAATTATTCAGAAATCTGAATCCTTGCTCCCTCTTCAATTCTTCACCCACACATTTATCTGCCACCTCACTCTATTCCTATCCTCACTATCACATAGCACAGGCAGCAACACTGAGATTACGATCCTTGAGGTCCTGATTCTCAACTTCCTTCCTAATTTCCTGTATTCTTTTTTCAGGACCTCCTCCCTTTTTCTGCCTATGTCATTGGTACCGATATGTAACATGACTTCTGGCTGCTCACCTTCCCTTTTTTAGGATATTGTGGATGTGTTCAGAAACATCACAGACCTTGGTACCTGGGAGGCAAACTGCCATCCATGTTTTTTTCCATCGAAACAATTGCTTATCTGTTCTGCTAACTATAGAGTCCCCTATTAATGCTGCCATCCTCTTTGGTTCCCTACCCTTCTGAGCTACAGGGCCAGACTCTGTGCCAGAGGTATGGCCGTTGTTACTTCCCCCAGGTAGGGCGTTCTTTGTTACTTTAAAGAATTCCAACAGATTTGTCAGGCATGATTTCCCCTTGAGGAAACCATGCTGACTATTGCCTATTTTGTCATGTGCCTCCAAGTACCCTGAGACCTCATCCTCAATAATCGACTCCAACATCTTCCCAACCACTGAGGTCAGACTGACTGGCCTATAGTTACCTTTCTTCTGCTTCTCTCCCTTTTTGAAGAGTGGAGTGACATTTACAATTTTCCAGTCTTCCGGAACCATTCCAGAATCTAGTGATTCTTGAAGGATCATCATTAATGCCATCACAATCTCTTCAGTCACCTTTTTCAGAACTCTGTGGTGTACACAATCAGGTGCAGGTGACTTATCTACCTTCAGACCTTTCAGTTTCCAAAGAACCTTCTCTCTAGTTATATAACTTCACACACTTCATGCCCCCTGACATCTGGAACTTCCACCATACTGCTTGTGTCTTCCACAGTGAAGACTGATGCAAAATACTTATTCAGTTCATCTGCCATTTTGTTGTTCCTGAGTATTACCTCTCCAGCTTCATTTTCCAGTTGTCCATTATCTGCTCTCGCCTCCCTTTTACACTTTATGTTTCTGAAGAAACTTTTGGTATCCTCTTTATAATATCGACCGGCTTACTTATGTGTTCCATCTTTATCTTAATAACTTTTTTTAGTTGCCTTCTGTTGGTTTTTAAAAAAAAAACACTTCCCATTTTTTTTTTAGATTATGAGAACACTCAGTCCTCTTTTATTGTCATTTAGAAATGCATACATGCGTTAAGAAATGATACAATGTTTCTCCGGAGTGGTATCACAGAAAACAGGACAAACCAAAGACTAACACTGACAGAACCACATAATTATAACATATAGTTACAGCAGTGCAAAGCAATACCATAATTTGATAAAGAACAGACCATGGGCACGGTAAATAAAGTCTCAAAATTCCCCGAGTTGATCGACTCCCGAGTCCCCGATAGCAGTGGCAAAAGGGAGAAACTCCCTGCCATAAACCTCCAGGCACCGTCAACTTGCTGATGCCTTGGAAGCAGCCGACCACAGCCGACACTGAGTCCATCCGTCCAAAAACTTTGAGCTTCCGACCAGCCTCTCCGATACAGCCTCCCGAGCGCCATCCTCTGCTGAGTGCCTTCGACCTCGCTCAGGCCGCTGAAACACGCAAAGCCGAGGATTTCGGGGCTTCTGCTAATTCTCCAACTTCCACTAATTTTTGCTCTATTTTCTACCCTCTCTTTGGTTTTTAACTTCTCTTGTTAGCCACGGTTGTGTCCTCTTTTCTTTAGTATACTACTACTTCTTTGGGATGTATATATCCTGTGCCATGCAAATTGCTTCCAGAAATTCCAACCTTTGATGCTCTGCTGTCTTCTCTGCCAGTGTTCTTTTCCAATCAATACTGGCCAACTCCTGTCTCATGCCTCTGTAATTCCCTTTGCTCTACAGTAATACTGATGCAGGTTTCCCCTGCTATCCGAGGGTAGAACTTGCCTATGAAACGGTTTGTAAGCCAGAATGTCGTAAAGTGAATAAACAATTACCATTTATTAATATGGGAAAAATTTTTAAGCGTTCCCAGACCCAAAAAATAACCTACCAAATCATGCCAAATACCACATAAAACTTAAAATAACAGTAACATATAGTAAAAGCAGGAATGATATGATAAATACACAGCATATATAAAGTAGAAATACTTTTTTGCAGCACTGTCTAGCGCAGCGAAAATCTCACGGCGGCACTCTCGGCGGAAGCGCTCTCGGCAGAAACACTCTCTCCAGTAACCTTTAAGCTATGAAGCTGCCAAATCATGCCAAATAACACATAAAAATACACAGCCTATATATACAAAGTAGAAATAATGTATGCAGTGTAGTTTCACTTACTGGAATCAGGAAGACTCCAATAAATTGCAGTTTCGTCACTTGCTTATACGCGTAACCACTTTCTGTAATTATTTTCTTCATCTCTGCTGGGAACTTCTCGGCAGCTTCAGTATCAGCCGAAGCACTCTCTCTGGTAAACGTTAAACTATGAAGCTGCCCTTGCCTCAGAAACCAATCAAACCACCTATGACTACCTTTAAATTCCACTTTCGCAACACTTTCATCACCATCGTCCATTGCTTTCTGTTTCAGCTTATTAAAAAGACTGACTGATTTCACCTTAAGTATAAGAAACCTTAGCAGAACACCACGGTTTGTACGCCCATCAATCCATTCAAGCAATAGACTTTCCATTTTATCCATTATTGGATGCCGACTAAGAGAGACCACTTTGCTGCGAGCAGAACCAACAGTAACATCGGCAGCTTTCAAAATTCTTTCTCTCTGCGTATATATAGTGCGAATGGTGGACGCAGGCAAGTTCAGCGTGTGGACAATGTCCTTACTTCGTTCACCACGATTGAAGCGCTTAATTATGTCTAGTTTCATGCTAAGTGTAACACCCTTACGTGCTCTTTTAGGCTTTTCCGATGCCTTAGAACTCACCTTGCTAACGGATGCACAAAATAAATCGAGATAAAGCACGTGTTTAAGCAATGGCGGCTAGAATGCAGTTCTGGGGGAGGAGCTTGGCTGTTCAGGCGCGCTGCCTTTTCTCGGGCGCTGCCTTTTTTTGTAACCGTGAAAACACCTGTTAGCGAAAACAGGTAACTAATGAATGTAGGCCTTTCGTAACAGCAAGGTGTTGTAAAGGGAATGTTCGGAAAATGGGGGCCACCTGTACACCTGATTTACGGACAGCAGAGCTATTCAAAAATTCACGTTGAGCTTATTTTTTATTAAAACAAATCTTTGCTCTCAGGATAAGAATTTAGAATATGTGAATGTTGGATAAACAAGGGTGTACTATAGTGGTTGCGTGGCAGAGTGGAGATATGTCTCTACCAAAGGAGGTGTAAGTTGCTCTTTCCTTCCTCTAGCCTGCAGGTCACCCTTGGGCAAAGTGTAGCACCTGCTTAGCTCCCTGATCAGGGTCACGTGAAGCCATGGGAGCAGGTGGTAAATGGTCGTATGAGCAGCTGGTCCATATCACAATTCCTGTTATGCGACCACTGACACCAGGCAGACAATCTCTGAAGAGTATTGATAATGGCTGGGGGTCACCCACCTTGTAAAGACACTGCCCAGAAGAATGCAGTTTGCCAAGAGCAGTCATGGCCATGATCACCCATGCTATACAACATGGCACATAATGATGATGGCTAGGGTGGTAGATATGTTGGGTAGTATGGTGCAGTAATCGTTGCATTGCTGCTTTGCAACTTTAGGGTCCTGTATTCGATCCTGTCCTCAGGTGCTGTCTGTGTGGCGTTTACATGTTCTCTGCAGGACCATGTGGGTTTTCACAGGTTGCTTCTCTTTTCTCCCACATTCAAAATATATCGGCTCATTTTCTACTGTAATTTGCCCCTTAGAGCAGGTAGGTGGCAAAAGCATTAATGAAGGTGGTCATGGGCGTGTGAGGGAGGAAGAATCATTTGTGAGATCATAAAGAAATGAGGAATTGGATTGATGGGATTGCTGTGCTCGCAACCAACATGGATTTGATGGGCTACGTGGCATCAGTGTCGTAATAAATAAAAAAATAAAATCTTATGCCTAAGTTCAAAGTAAATTTATTATCAAGGTACTTGTATGTTACTATATACAACTTTGAGATTCATTCTTTGCAGCCATTTAAAATATAGAAGTGCAATAGAGTTTATGAAAAACTACATAAATACTGGCAATCAATGTGCAAATGAAGACAAATCGTGCAAGTAAGAAAAGTAGAAATAAGTAGTAAACAATTAATACTGAGAGCATCAGTTGCTGAGTACTTGAAAATGAGTCCATGGGTTGTAGAATCAGTTCATTGTTGAGTGAGTTATCCACGCTGGTTCAGAGCCTGATGGTTGAGGGGTAATAACTGTGGTATGGAACCTAAGGCTCCTGTACCTCCTGCCTGATAGCAGTAGTGAGAAGAGGGCATTCCCTGGATGGGGGGGGGGGGGGTGTCTTTGATGACAGATTCTGGTTGGGAGGCCTTTGCCTCTAATGAACGGGGCTGTACCCACTGTACTCGACTGGGGCAACAGGCTGAGGGTAGCAGACACCAACAGAATCAACAAACTCATTCGTAAGGCCAGTGATATTGTGGGGATGGAACTGGACTCTTTCACGGTGGTGTTTGAAAAGAGGATGCTGTCCAAGTTGCATGCCATCTTGGTCAATGTCTCCCATCCACTACATAATGTACTGAATGGGCACAGGAGTACATTCAGCCAGAGGCTCATTCCACCGAGATGCAACACAGAGCATCATAGGAAGTCATTCCTGCCTGTGGCCATCAAATTTTACAACTCCTCCCTTGGAGGGTCAGACACCCTGAGCCAATAGGCTGGTCCTGGACTTATTTCATAATTTACTGGCATAATTTACATATTACTGTTTAACTATTTATGGTTCTATTACTATTATTTATGGTGCAACTGTAACGAAAACCAATTTCCCCTGGGATCAATGAAGTATGACTATGACTCTACATGGAGTGTACATTTAATCCAGTCTGTGTTTAATTTTATGTCACCAGCTTACATCCACAAAAAGTGAAGATCGATTGAAGTATCTGCTGCAGCGGTTGCCTGGCTACTGTCCCGAGTCAATGGTAAGAAGGATGTAGTCCATTGCAATTCATTTTGTATTTCTAATTTACTTGCTGCATATCATTGTCAGTACTGAAAAGCTGAAATTAAGAGGAATGGATAGAGTGGATAGCCAGCGCCTCTTCCCCAGGGCACCACTTCTCAATGCAAGGTGACATAGCTTTCAGATAAGGGGTGGGAAGTTCAAGGGGAATATTAGAGGAAGGTTTTTTACTCAGAGACTGGTTGGTGCATGGAATGCACTGCCTGAGTCAGTGGTGGAGGTAGATACACTAGTGAAGTTTAAGAGACGACTAGACAGGTATATGGAGGAATTTAATGTGGGGGGTTATATGGGAGGCAGGGTTTGAAGGTCGGCACAACATTGTGGGCCGAAGGGCCTGTAATGTGCTGTACTATTCTATGTTCTATGAAACTAAAAGTCTGAGATGTTTTCTGGTTAGATGATGATGGAAAGTGAGCCCTGTGTTGTCTTTCATTTGTGAAAATGCATAAAGTCATTTTTATCTGGAATGATTTAAAGAATGAGATCAAAATATTTTAATGCTCTTTATATGTGTTGTTTTTCAGCTTGATTTCTGGGTTTGCATCAACGCTTCTTTGCCTGGTAAGTCATGTTGATTGTAACTGAGAAACATGAGCCAGTGAACTTTGCAGATTAAAGGAATTTAACTTGAAGTAAATGCATATGTTGGGGCCAAGTTCAATAGATTGTACATTCTTGACTTTAACCAATTTGATGTTGGAAATCCAGAGCAATGCATACAAGGGTGGCAAGGTGGCCTAGTGGTTAGCATAACGCAATTACAGCACCAGTGACCATGGCCCATCTGATGTTGGTCTCAGTTCCATTTTCTTGCCTGTTTTCGTCAAAGCCTGGGGGACTGTTCGTGTCAGTGGATGAGTGGCTTTCATTGAGGAAGAGGTCTTGTTTTGTTGCTGTTGTTTTGTTACTTGTTGTGTTCTGTGAGCGTTGTCAGCATGCTATGTTCGTGCTGGAACGTGTGGCATCATTTGCAGGCAGTCCCAGCATATCCCTAAGTTGTTTTGGTTGTTTACACAAGTGATACACTTTATTATCACAGCTTTGTGGGCTGAAGAGCCTGTATTGTGCTGTAGGTTTTCAATGTTTTATGTTCTATTATATGTTTCAATGTACATTTGATAAATATGAATCTCGTATGTTAATCTGTTTTCTTATAACTGGTACTGTTCTTATCTTGTCTTTGACTTTATTTTTAAAAAATCTGTATTTCCTTCCCATGCATTATCATCTTTGTCTTTTTAAATAGAGAAGTGCTTTAATCTTTTTCTAGCAAAAGAAATCTGTAGTGTTTTTGTTTTTACAAATGCTGTTAATTTATTGTTATATAGGCAATTCCCATTTTATGGAAGGGTTGGTGTTCTGCTCCTTAAAAACTCTCCATATTGTGATTTTCTGTAATGTGAATCCATGTTGACTGTACATGCATCAAGAAATGTAAATTCTCTTATTGACTTCTTTTGCACAGATAGTGGCAATGCTGGGTTTGAATTTAGAGATACAGCATGATGACAGACACTACCAGCCCAGCAAGCCTGTGCCACAGAGACTAATTTGCATTCCTGTTTCAGTGATAGAAGGATACTAGCTCCTGCTTAAGAAATTTGTGTTCAGTGCTATCTTTATGATTTCTCCTCCTCTGTATCCTATCACGTCTTGTAAAGTTAAATCAAACAACATGGGCGATAGCAGGCTTTGCTTCCAGATGAGCTCAATGCCTCCTCTGCTTACTTTGAGTCTCAAAGCATGGATCATGAACTCCCACGGCCCTCGGCGACCCTGTGATTTCAGTCTCTGAGGCTGACATGTGAACCCACAAAAAGCATACAGCCCAGATGGGGTTCCTGGCCAAGTACTGAAGACCTGTGCTGATCAACTGACTGGAGTATTCACCCCGACCATTAACCTCTAGCTTTGGCAGTGTGTGGTACCTAACTACTCCAAGCAGGCTTCAATTATACCGGTGTCTAAGAAAAAAGTGGTAACTTGCCTCAATGACTATCATCCAGTAGCATGTACATCCACAGTGATGAAGTGTATTGAGGGTTTGATGATGAAACACATCATCTCCTGCCTGAGAGGTGACTTGGATCTGCTCCAATTTGCCTACCTGCACAACAGGTCCACAGCAGATGCCATTTCATTGGCTTTTCACTCAACCCTGGAACGTCTGGACAGTAAAGGTGCATAACAGGATGTTTTTTTATATCAACAACAGCTCAGCATTCAATACCATCATTCCTCAAAACTAATCAATAAGCTGCAAGACCTTGGCTTCAATTGTGCAACTGGACCCTCGTTGTGGAATTGGATCCTATTTTTATCAATTGCAGACACCAATCAGTTTAGATTGCCACAACATTTCCTCCATAATCTCCATCAGCACAGGTGCACCACAAGGCTGTGTGCTTAGTCCCCTGCTCTACTCGCTTTATACTTGTGATTAAGCACAACTCCAATGCCATGATTAAGTTTGCTGATGACACCACTATTATTGGCTGAATCAAAGGTGGTGACAAATCAGCATATAGGAGGGAGGTTGAAAAGCTGGTTTCATAATAATGACCTCTTCCTCAGTGTCATCAAGACCAAAGGGCTTATTATTGACTTCAGAAGGAGGAAACAGGAGGTCTTTGAGCCAGTCCACAGTTATTGTTTTGGAGGACCTGGCCTGGGAAAGCATGCCAACTCCTCAACTTGAGTTTGCGAAGATTTGGCAGGACATCTAAAACTTTAACAAATTTCTATAGATATGTAGTGGAGAATACTTTGGTTGCATCACAGCCTGGTGTGGAAACACCAATGGCCTTGAATGGAAAATTCACCAAAAAGTAGTGGATATGGCCCAACACCATCACAAGCAAAGCCTTCCCCACCAATGAACACATCAACACAAAGCGTTGTCGCAGGAAAACAGCATCCCTCATCAGGGACCCCCACCACCCAACTCATGCTCTCTTCTCCTTGCTGCCATCAGGAAGAAGGTATAGGAGCCTCAGGACTCTCACCACCAGGTTCAGCAACAGTTATTATCCCTCAACCAAAGGGGACAACTTCATTCAACTTCACTTGCCCCATCACTGAAATGTTCCATCATTGAAGGAATCAATTTCAAGGACTCTTCATCTCATGTTCTCAATATCTATTGCTTTATTTATTTATCTTTTTCTTTTTGTATTGGCACAGTTTGTTGTTTGTTGCACATTGGTAGGACGTCCGAGTTGGTGCGGTTTTTTAGAGGTGGAGGAGGTAGAGTATGTTTTCTGATTCACTCATTGTGCTGCTCAAATGTGGCAGTTCTGTCTCAGTCCTGCTCACTGGACCTGGAAAATCTAGTGGTCCAATGTTGTCCATTTTATCTACCGAAGAGTTTTCTGCCATCACGTTGATAGTGGTGTACATCCCTCCTCAGGCCAATATTGGGCAGGCACCGGAGGAGCTGAGCAACATAATTATCAGGCACGAAACTGCGCACTCTGATGCCTTTCCTATCATTGTAGGGGATTTCAACCAGGCCAGCTTGAAGAAGTCTCTGAATAACTACCACCAACTTATCACCAGTGGAATCGGAGGAGGCAACACCCTTGACCCCTGTTAAAAGACCATCAAGAACACTTAACATGCCATTGGAAAGTCTGATCACCTGGCACTATTTCTACTGCCAGCATATAGGCTGCAAAATCAGTGGTAAGAACCAATAAGGTATGGTCAGGGTTTGCTTTGAGTTGGTGGACTGGATTCAGAGAATCATCTTCAAGTCTGAATGAACAAGTCACAGTTGTTGCTGACTTCATCAAGACCTGTGTGAATGAGTGTGTGCCTTTGAGAACATACTGGACATACCCAAGCCAAAAGTTGTGGATGAACCAGGAGATTCATTGTCTGCTGAAGGCTGGATCTGTGGCATTCGAGATCGATGATCCAGTAATATATAAGAAACCCAGATATGACTTACGGAAGACTATTTTAAGGGGATTAAAAACAATTCTGATTGAGGTTAGAGATGGAATCAGATGCACATTAGCCCTAGTAGGGGTTGCAGGACATTACTACCTGCAAAGTGAAACTTAACATCATGAATGGCTGTCATGCTTCACTCCCAGATGAGCTCAACACCTTTACTTCATGCTTTGAAAAGGAGAATAAGACTATACTTGTGCGAATCCTTGTAGCATCTGGTGACCCTGTGATCTCTGTCTTGGCGGCTGAGGTGAGAGCATTGCCCTCTTCTCATTGCTATCATCAGGAAGGAGGTACAGGAGCCTGAAGACACACACTCAACATTTCAGGAATAGCTTCTTCCCCTCTGCCATCAGATTTCTGAATGGACATGGAACCCATGAACACTACCTTGGTATAATTTTTCCCCCTCTTTTTGCACTACCTATTTAATTTTATTTTTATGTCTATTTACTGTATTTTATAGTTCTATTATTATGCATTACAATATACTGCTGTCACAAAACAACAAACTCCACAACATGTGATATTAAACTGGATTCTGATTCTGAGAGTGGTGGTGCTGTGGAGTTTGGGGGGGGCGGAGGTGGCAGGGCATTCAGAGAGAGTGCACAGTACATGTGTGCTGGGGGTAGCAGGGTGTTAAGATGTCTAAACTTCAACTTGCATATGGAACTAAGTAAGACCATATTTTCCTTCAGTGATTGGATAGCATCTTGATTGGGTGATAACCAGAATGCACATCAAAGAACGATGATCAAGAACTCTGTCATTCAAGTTGGCATTAAGCATTAGTGTGTTTTTGATCTTGTACAAAACATTAAAACAGGTGTTTAAAATATGTTGAACACGAGATTCCGCAGATGCTGGAAATCCAGAGCACGCACACAAAATGTTGGAGGAATATCAGAGGTCAGGCAGCATCTGTGGAAATGAATGAACAGTTGACATTTCGGGCAGAGACCATTCATCAGGACTCTTCATCATCTAAAATATGAAAATGTTACTTGCAGAAATACTTAAACAGAATGGGATAGAACCACAAGGTATCAGATTTGTACTAGATGTCGAGTTTTAAAAATAGTCACTGGAAGGCCAATTACAAGAGCCAGACTGCAGCCACATTAAAAATCACCACACAGACTAGTACGTTATTCAACTACCAGATGGACTGTGTTCAACAGGTCTGCATTGAAAATATACCGACATAATCAGAAGGGTATGCGCAATGTTTTTTTTTCGCTAGCTGGTCTGTGTGTAGTTACAATACAAAAATATGTAAGGAGAAAAATGATGAAATAATAAGGAAAGCTAATCAATAATATAAAAGAGGATGTCAAAAGTTCTCCAGATATATAAAAAGAGAGGTGAGAGTGGATATTGGACCACTGGAAAGATAGTAATGAGGGACAAAGAAATATCAGACAAACTTAATAAGTATTTTGCGTCTTTCTTCACTGTGAAAAACACTAGCAGAATGCCAGATATGCGAGAGTGTCAGGGGATGGAAGTGAGTGTCATTTTTATTACTAAGGAGGAGGTGTTTGAGAAGCTAAAAAGTATGAAGGTAGATAAGTCACGTGGACCAGATAGACTACACCTCCCTCAGAATTCTGAAAGAGGTAGCTGAAGAGATTGAGGAGGCATTAGTAATGATCTTTCAATAATCACTAGATTCTGGAATGTTAACCATATAACAATTACAGCACGGAAACAGGCCATCTTGGCCCTCCTAGTCCGTGCTGAACTCTTACTCTCACCTAGTCCCACTGACCTGCACTCAGCCCATAACCCTCCATTCCTTTCCTGTCCATATAGCTGTCCAATTTAACTTTAAATGACAACATCAAACCTGCCTCAACCACTTCTGCTGGAAGCTCATTCCACACAGCTACCACTCTCTGAGTAAAGAAGTTCCCCCTCATGTTACCCCTAAACTTTTGTCCTTTAACTCTCAACTCATGTCCTCTTGTTTGAATCTCCCCCACTCTCAATGGAAAAAGCCTATCCACGTCAACTCTATCTATCCCCCTCATAATTTTAAATACCTCTATCAAGTCCCCCCTGAATCTTCTACGCTCCAAAGAATAAAGACCCAACTTGTTCAACCTTTCTCTGTAACTTAGGAGATGAAATGCAGGGAACATTCTAGTAAATCTTTTCTGTACTCTCTCAATTTTGTTGACATCTTTCCTATAATTCATAAAACGTAGAATAGTACAGCACAGTACAGGCCCTTCGGCCCACAATGTTGTGCCGACCCTCAAACCCTGCCTCCCATATAAGCCCTCACCTTAGATTCCTCCATATACCTGTCTAGTAGTCTCTTAAACTTCACTAGTGTATCTGCCTCCACCACTGACTCAGGCAGTGCATTCCACGCACCAACCACCCTCTGAGTAAAAAAAACCTTCCTCTAATATCCCCCTTGAACTTCCCACCCCTTACCTTAAAACCATGTCCTCTTGTATTGAGCAGTGGTGCCCTGGGGAAGAGGCGCTGGCTATCCACTCTATCTATTCCTCTTATTATCTTGTACACCTCTATCATGTCTCGTCTCATCCTCCTTCTCTCCAAAGAGTAAAGCCCTAACTCCCTTAATCTCTGATCATAATGCATACACTCTAAACCAGGCAGCATCCTGGTAAATCTCCTTTGTACCCTTTCCAATGCTTCCACATCCTTCCTATAGTGAGGTGACCAGAACTGGACACAGTACTCCAAGTGTGGCCTAACCAGAGTTTTATAGAGCTGCATCATTACATCACGACTCTTAAACTCTATCCCTTGACTTATGAAAGCTAACACCCCATATGCTTTCTTAACTACCCTATCCACCTGTGAGGCAACTTTCAGGGATCTGTGGACATGTACCCCCAGATCCCTCTGCTCCTCCACACTACCAAGTATCCTGCCGTTTACTTTGTACTCTGTCTTGGAGTTTATCCTTCCGAAGTGTACCACCTCACACTTCTCCGGGTTGAACTCCATCTGCCACTTCTCAGCCCACTTCTGCATCCTGTCAATGTGTCTCTGCAATCTTCGACAATCCTCTACACTATCTACAACACCACCAACCTTTGTGTTGTCTGCAAACTTGCCAACCCACCCTTCTACTCCCACATCCAGGTCGTTAATAAAAATCACGACAAGTAGAGGTCCCAGAACAGATCCTTGTGGGACACCACTAGTCACAATCCTCCAGTCTGAATGTACTCCCTCCACCACGACCCTCTGCCTTCTGTAGGCAAGCCAATTCTGAACCCACCTGGCCAAACTTCCCTGGATCCCATGCCTTCTGACTTTCTGAATAAGCCTACCATTCGGTGACCAGAACTGTACACAGTACTCCAAGTTTGGCTTTACCAATGCCTTGTACAATTTCAGCATTACATCCCAACTCCTATACTCTATGCTCTGATTTATAAAGGCCAGCATACCAAAAGCTTTCTTCACCACCCTATCCACATGAGATTCCACCTTCAGGGAACTATGCACCATTATTCCTAGATCCCTTTGTTCTACTGCATTCTTCAATGCCCTACCATTTACCATGTATGTTCTATTTTGATTAGTCCTACCGAAATGTAGCACCTCACATTTATCAGCATTAAACTCCATCTGCCATCTTTCAGCCCACGCTTCTAACTGGCCTAAATCTCTCTGCAAGCTTTGAAAAACTACTTCATTATCCACAACGCCACCTATCTTAGTATCATCTGCATACTTACTAATCCAATTTACCACCCCATCATCCAGATCATTAATATATATGACAAACAACATTGGACCCAGTACAGATCCCGGAGGCACACCACTAGTCACCGGCCTCCAATCTGACGAAGAGTTATCCACCACTACTCTCTGGTGTTTCCCACCCAGCCACTGCTGAATCCATTTTACTACTTCAATATTAATACCTAACGATTGAACCTTCCTAACTAACCTTCCGTGTGGAACCTTGTCAAAGGCCTTACTGAAGTCCATATAGACAACAACTGCCACTTTACCCTCGTCAACTTTCCTAGTAACCTCTTCAAAAAATTCAATAAGATTTGTCAACCATGACTTTCCACGCACAAATCCATGTTGACTGTTCCTAATCAGACCCTGTCTATCCAGATAATTATATATACCATCTCTAAGAATACTTTCCATCAATTTACCCACCACTGACGTAAAACTCACAGGCCGATAATTGCTAGGTTTACTCTTAGAACCCTTTTTAAACAGTGGAACAACATGAGCAATACGCCAATCCTCCAGCACCATCCCCGTTTCGAATGACATTTGAAATATTTCTGTCAGAGCCCCTGCTATTTCCACACTAATTTCCCTCAAGGTCCTAGGGAATATCCTGTCAGGACCCGGAGACTTATCCACTTTTATATTCCTTAAAAGCGCCAGTACTACTTCTTCTTTAATCGTCATACTTTCCATAACTACCCTACTTGTTTCCCTTACCTTACACAATTCAATATCCTTGTCCTTAGTGAATACCGAAGAAAAGAAATTGTTCAAAATCTCCCCCATCTGTTCTGGCTCCGCACATATCTGTCCACTCTGATTCTCTAAGGGACCAATTTTATCCCTCACTATCCTTTTGCTATTAATATAACTGTAGAAACCCTTTGGATTTATTTTCACCTTACTTGCCAAAGTAACCTCGTATCTTCTTTTAGCTTTTCTAATGTCATTCTTAAGATTCTTTTTACATTCTTTATATTCCTCGAGCACCTCATTTACTCCAAGCTGCCTATATTTATTGTAGATCTCTCTCTTTTTCCGAACCAAGTTTCCAGTATCCCTTGAAAACCATGGCTCTCTCAAACTTTTAACCTTTCCTTTCAAACTAACAGGAACATAAAGATTCTGTACCCTCAAAATTTCACCTTTAAATGAGCTCCATTTCTCTATTACATCCTTCTCATAAAACAAACTGTCCCAATCCACTCCTTCGAAATCCTTTCGCATCTCCTCAAAGTTAGCCTTTGTCTAATCAAAAATCTCAACCCTGGTTCCAGTCCTACCTTCTCCATAATTATATTGAAACTAGTGGCATTGTGATCACTGGACCCAAAGTTCTCCCCAACACATACCTCTGTCACCTGACCTATCTCATTCCCTAACAGGAGATCCAACACTGCCCCTTCTCTAGTTGGTACCTCACAACCTTCCGAACCAAATTGAGTCCTCAGATCTGAATCCCAGAGCATATTAAAGTTTCACATTTCAGAAGTCAAAATACAAAAATTCATTGCTTATGGTTTTAAAGCAGACTGTTCTCGTCAGGTTGTGATGATTAAAACCCACTTTTATGCACTTTTTACGAAAACCTTTATTTTGTTAGATTCCTTTGCAGTTTTGTTCTATCAAGCAATTCATCATCAGATACAAATCTCTCCTGTATTCACATTGTAGGAGCACCAAGAAAGTCAGAAGGCTGGGTTGGCCTGGGGTGTTGTGAACTCGCCATTTCCTTGGACTGTCGACGTGCATGTAAGCAGGTAATGTACCTCAGCTGTGTGTGGCTTTCAGATGGCTCTGTACTGAAATATACAATGTTTTTAAAGTTTATTATTTCTTTTTATTTATTGAGCCAAGCCGCCCAGTAATCCCCAATGTAATCCTAGCCTAATCACCAGACAATTTACGATGACCAATGAACCTACCAACCAGTACATCACTGGACTGTGGGAGGAAACTGAAGCACCTGGAGGAGATCCACTTAGTCACGGGGAGAACGTTCAGGCTCCTTACAGACAGCAGCGGGAATTGAACCCGGGTCACTGGTTTGTAAAGTGGTGTGCCAACCACCACACTATCGTGCCGCCCCCTCATTATTAAGATGGCAGAAGTTGCTTTTATTTACAAGAGCAGTAAAAGCATTTTATAATATGCTGAGGATGCTCATGTTGATGGTTAATTACTTTTGGCAGCAATTAGTGTTCACATGTAGGCAGATGTAGAGAATGGGACTGACACCACTGCTCTACAAAAGTCAGGCTTAGACATTGAGCTAAATGAGGATTGTACTAATTTTTAAAGTTTAAAAGATCTAAAGATTAGCTTTATTTGTCATGTGCACATCAAAACATAAAGTGAAGTACGGTGTTTTGCATCAGTGACCAGCACAGTCAGAGGTTGTGCTGGGGGTGGGGTGGGGGGGGGCAGCTCGCAAGTGTCGCTACGCTTCAGGTGCCATCATAGAATGGCCACAACTTACTGACCTGAACCTGTATGTTTTTGGAATGTGGGAGGAAACTGGAGCACCCAGAGGAAACCCACGTGCTCAAGGGGAGAACGTGTTTTTAACTCCTTACATACAGTGGCAGGAATCAAAGCCCGATCAGTGATCGCTGGCACCATAAAGGGATTGCACAAACTAGAACATAGCCTCACATAATCCATTTTATTTTATTTAAAGATAGAGTAGGCTGTTCCAGCCCTTTGAGCCGCACCATCCCACAACCCCTGACCACCCCGATTTCACCCTAACCCTTACCTAATGGTGGGACCATTTACAGTGACCAATCTTTGGATGTACAGGCTCCTTACAGATGATCTCCCTTTTAATTTCACACATCTCAAAATCACAAATCAGCAAATACCCAGTTTACTTTTCTGATATTACACATTGAAGGATAATTGTTGATCTGGTCATTTCACGATGCTTTGGACATTACATGGGAACATGTGATCTAATGCATTTTGATATGCTGCCATTTTAGGACTGACAGCAGAAGATATCAAAGTGCTTTCATTGACACATTACAACAGATATTAGTTAATGGCCTATATTAGTCAATTGGTCTCGGCCTGCAACATCAAGACCATAAGACATGGGAGCAGAATTAGGCCATTTGGCCCATCAAGAATATATCAAGCTCTGCTGTAAATACACCCAATCACCTGACCCGCACAACTGCCTATGGTAATAAGTTCCACAAATTCACCACTCTCTAGCTAAAGAAATTTCTCTGCATCTCTGTTTTAAATGGACGCGCCTCTATCCTGAGGCTGTGCCCTCTTGTCATAGACTCTCCCACCACGGGAAACATTCTTTCTACATCAACTCTGTCTAGGCCTTTCAGCATTTGAAAGGTTTCAAGGAGATCCCCCCTCATCCTTCTGAATTCCAGCGAGTGCAGACCCAGAGCCATCAAATGTTCCTCGTATGATAACCCTTTACTTTCCAGAATCATCCTTATGTACCTCCTCTGAACCCTCTCCGATGCCAGCACATCTGATGTTAGATGAGGAGCCCAGAACTGTTAACAATACTCATTGCATCTGTAGATGTGAACTTCCCACTATTCAGGACAATTACAAAGACAGGTGTGTAAAAAGGGCCCAAAGGATCATTGGGGACCCGAGTCACCCCAACCACAAACTTGTTCCAGCTCCGGGACAGTTTCTTCCACCAGGCCATCAGACTGATTAACTCATGCTGATACAATTGTATTTCTATGTTATATTGACTGACCTGTTGTACATACTGTTTATTATAAATTACTATAAGTTACACATTGCACATTTAGATGGAGATGTAACGTAAAGATTTTTACTCCCCATGAGACTTTATAAGGCACTGGTGAGGCCTCGCTTTGAGAATTGTGAACAGATTTGGCTCCTCATCTTAGAAAAGAAGCGCTGGCATTGGAGAGGGCCCAGAGGAGGTTCAGAAGGATGATTCCAGGAATGAACGGGTTATCATACGAGGAACGTTTGATGACACTGGGTGGAATTCAGAAGGATGAGGGAGGATCTCATTGAAACCTTTTGGTTGTTGCAAGGCCTAGACAGTAGATGTGGACAGGATGTTTCCCATGGTGGGGGAGTCTCGGACAAGAGGACATAGTCTCAGGATAGAGGGGTACCCTTTCAAAACAAAGATGCGGAGAAATTTCTTTAGCTGAAGGGTGGTGAATTTGTGGAATTTGTTACAATGATCCGAAAATCTTATGCCCTGCCAACTCCTTAGCCACGTATTGAACTGTACAATCTTCCAAGTTCTAACCCCACTAGCATGTGGCATTGGTTAGCAATCCTGAGATCACAACCTTGGAGGTCCTGCCCTTTAACTCCCTATGCAGAACCTTGTCACTCGTCCTACCCATATCATTCACTCATCCTACCTATGTCATTCATACCTACGTAGATCACGACTTCTGTCTGTTCACCCTCATACTTAATGCTGTGGACTCGATCTGAGATGTCCTGGACCCTGGCACCCAGCAGGCAACGTACCATACGGGAATCTCGTTCTTGCCCTCAGTACTTCCTGTCCATTCCCTAACTAACGTTTACCACAGCGAACCACAGTGTGTTTCCGGTTCCCCGTTCTCCCCCCCCCCCCCCCCCTTTCTGTCTGAGTCAAAGAGGCAGGCTCAGTGCCAGAGACCTGACCACTGTGACTTTCCTCTGTTAGGTCATCCCAGTCGACCCTATCCAAAGTGATTTACCTGTTGTTGAGGCGGGTGGCCACAGGGGAACTCAACGCTGGTACCTCAAGACCTTTCCCCTTCTTGACTGTCACCCAGTTTCCTTGGGTGTAACTACCTCTCACTAGGTCCTATCTGTCATCTCTTCAGCCTCACAAACGACCCGGTGCTCATCCAGTTCCAGCTCTAACTCCTTAACGCTGTTTGTAGAAGCTGCAGTCAGATGCACTTCTCGCTGTTGTAGTTGTCAGGGACACTGGAGGTCTCCCTGTCTTCCCACATCCTGCAAGAGGAACATTGCACAATCCCACCTGTCATCCCTGAGTAGATATAAAGAAGAGAAGGGGAAATGGAGCTTTTTTTTCCTTTGCTTTCTCTGACCGAAGCCTTTCTTTGCTGAATCCTTGAAGAACTTAAAGCCTTAAGATCACCACTATATTTTATGGCCTTCTGGTCTCAGTTCTTTGTAATTCATTCCCTAACCTTATTTGTTTCTACCTACACCTCCTTCGGTAGCTCAATAGTTCCATTTAATATCAGAGAATGTATGCAATATACAACTGGAAATTTTTGTTCTTTGCAGATATCCACAAAAACAGAAGAGTGCCCCAATGAATGAGTGACAGTAAAAAAACATTAGAATCCCAAAGCCCCCTCCCTCACTCAAGAAGCAGCAAAGCATCGACCCTCCACCTCCCCCCTTACTTCCACAAAAACCGTCAGCACTCTCCACCCACCAAGCAAACCATAGCATAGCCCGGAATAAAGACCACGATCTGCAGTGCAATGAGAACTAAATATTCGCTCAATAACTCGACATGCCACAGACTCTATCTGTCCCTAATGATGAGGCAGTGGTGTCACTTGAAAGCATTCCTTAAAATTCATCTCTGATCAACTATTCATAGTCATAGTCATACTTTATTGATCCCAAGGGAAATTGGTTTTCGTTACAGTTGCATCATAAATAAATAATAATATGTAAATTATGCCAGGAAATAAGTCCAGGACCAGCCTTTTGGCTCAGGGTGTCTGACCCTCCAAGGGAGGAGTTGTAAAGTTTGATGGCCACAGGCAGGAATGACTTCCTATGATTCAAGTACAAAGTGAAAATTTTGGAGAGAAATAAAATAATTAAAACCTGTTCTGAATATTTGAATTTTTATGGTTTTTCTGTGATTACCCACAAGAAAATGAATTGCAGGATTGTACATAGTGACATATGTGCTTTGATAATAAATTTACTTTGAACTTTAAATATTGCTGAGGTTTAATTTCTCATACAAACTGTAGTACAAAATGAGTTGCAAATATCAAACTGTCAAAGTTATTCCTTGCATAAACTTTAAAACCATGTTCATGGAACAGCAAAATCAAACACTGTGTTGTGTACAGTGAACTTAGAGATACCTGCATAATATCGAGACCCATAGCAACAAACAAGTGTATCTATTGTGTATTGAATAAAGAAAGCCTTACATTTAACTTATGACTTCAGTGACGCCAAGAACATCCAAATGTTTTTCGGTTGGTAAAGTACTTTTTGAACTATTATCACTTCTGTCAAAAGTAATCACAACATCCAATATGTTCATGGAAGTATTATCATTTCTGTTACTGTTTTGATTACATGTGTGTTAATTTGTTTCTTTTAGGCTTCTTCAAAGAATGACCTTAAGGACTGTCGAAAGGAATTTGAGGTCAGTGTAGCCAAATATTAATAAATGTAGCACAATATTGAAATTAAACAATTTCTCGCTGTAAAAGGGGGAATAAAAGAGACTGTGGCTAAAGAAGGCAGGTGGTGGTTCACAGCTTGTGAACCAGAAGGAAATGGACTGCTGTCTCCAGGTCCTCAAGGAAACTTCACTCTACCAATCACTGTAGTTCCCTCCCCATCACAAAACCCTTTCCTCCTCAATCCAGGCCCTGAGTATGTTATTCATTTTTAGCCACAAATTGCAATATACTGTGTATGTACAGTATATATAATATGTAGTACTCTGCAAAAGTCTTTTTTTCTCTCTTGTATTTGCACATTTTGCTGTCTTGCACATTGGTTGCTTGTCCATTCTGTTGGGTGTGATCCTTCATTGATTCTATTGTGGTTCATGGATTGACTCAGTACAGTACTGTGCGAAAGTCTTGGCCAGATATATAGAGCCAGAGTGCCTAAGACTGTTGTACAATACTGTACTTGTCTGTGGATAAAGGGCAAGTTTGTAAATGTGGCAGGCGCAAAAGATGCTGGGAATGGTGTGGTGGAGCACTGTGGGAGGGTTGTGGGACAGGTGGCAGAGGAGGAGTGCCAGAGGTGGGGTGTGATACAGGGTCTGCTCCTATATCTTATAAGGAAAAACAATTACTTAAAGTGGAGAGAGAGACTAGCTCTGCCATTATTAGAATTGTGTATGTACATCAGACATTTGAATATAATAGTATTATGGGAGCTCATTCATATGTAGGGGAGTCATTAATTTGGTCATTCAACACACAGGTATGGCTGTATATGTGAGATAGTATAATATGAAGGTGCAAAAAAAATCCAGTGGTACAGGTCGCTTTTTAAATATACATATGTAGCTATATATTGAGATGATCATTGAAGGTCAGATAGTAGTGGAAGAAATTCTCACATTTGAAAGTAGTATTTTCTCATGAGTAATTTGCAATTCTGATAACACACGTCAAAGTTGCTGGTGAACGCAGCAGGCCAGGCAGAATTCCTCGTGTTTACGTTTTTAAATTTAGATGCTGCCTGGCCTGCTGCGTTCACCAGCAACTTTGATGTGTGTTGCTTGAATTTCCAGCATCTGCAGAATTCATCGTATTTACGTTTGCAATTCTTATGTTCTCTTTTAATATTTGTTTTTCTATTGGTGGCTGATGACTTAAAGACTGAATAAAATGATCACAGATGAGGGGAAAAAAGGAAAACTAACATCATTGAGAGTTGTAATGACTTGTAATTGCAACTGCTATTTCAGCTTTCTGATACGAACGGTATACTTAGTTTAAAGTGTGTAACATTCTTGTGCTAGCACATTGTCATGAGTGGAAACTAACCTCTTAGAGTTTAAGCATTGCATTTTTGAGAATACTTGTTTACCATTAAATCGGGTGAAATTGTTTTAGGGCATTAACTTTAAATTGTCAATCATCAGGATAAGTACATGCATTTACATGGATTTAAACTGGCTGTATTTTTTATAGGTCTTGCTGTGACTGCTTCAAGATTTCCTCTCTCTCCCCGAGGTCTTTAATCACTACTTTTTTCTTTACTGCAGTCCTGTCTGTAAATACCCACTATAATTTCCACTGCTTTGTTCTTACTGTCCACACATCTTTTGACACTTCATGGTCTACACCAACTACATCTAAAATTTTGGTTCTTGCATAGTTGTGACCAGACCATCCAGTTTGTCTTATTTCTTTACACATTGCATTGACATTTGGCTCCAATGTTTTCAGGAAAAAAAAATTGGAAATTTGTTTTTTTTTGTTTTGTTTTGGGTATGGGGTTTATGTGGCTTTAATAAGTGTCTTCTTGCAGCATAATATGTGGTAATATAATGTTAACTATGCAGGAAATATTTTTAGCCTAGAACATTTAAAGTTTGTGTTGTTATTTGACCACTGACAGAACAAAGTTCAGTTCTTAGCTAAAGGCTAGGAATGCTTCAGATTTGGGGCACATGGGGAGAAGGGCGAGTAGCATATGATAAAATGAAAGTATTCTGCAAAATTACTCCAGTGCCTGACTGGAAATATAATTGTTAATGGCATGGCACGCATTCATGTTGAAGGAGGTTGTGGTAGCATGGTTTTGTGGGATGCTTGTGGTATAAAATGTTTTTTTTTCAAATTCCTTGTCTCACTGTTACTAATCTATGTGTTGTTCTTTGTTTTTATTTCAGACTGCATTTTTCAGTTGCGTCAACAGAAATGAGAGTAAGTTTCCTTCTCCTAAAACCAGGAAATTATGCTGTGTTCTATTAAATGTATTGACACGGAACATGAGCTAATTGACTTTTTGTGGCGGGGTGGAGACCTGTCTCTACCAAAGGAGGTGTAAGGTGCTACGTCCCTCCGCTAGGCAGCAGGACTCCTTGGACATGGTGAAGCACCTTCTCAGACCCCCCTCCCTACCCACCCCTGATCAGGGTCATGTGAAGCCATGGGAGCAAGTGGTGGATGGTCGTATGAGCAGCTGGTGCAAATTACAAGTCCTGGTTTTGTGACCACTGACGCCAGGCAGACAATCTCTGAGGAGTGATTGTAAGTGATCACAATTCTATCTCCTTTACCATAGCATTGGAGAGGGATAGGAACAGACAAGTTAGGGAAACGTTTAATTGGAGTAAGGGGAAATACGAGGCTATCAGGCAGGAACTTGGAAGCATAAATTGGAAACAGATGTTCTCAGGGAAACGTACAGAAGAAATGTCGCAAATGTTCAGGGGATATTTGTGTGAGGTTCTGAGTAGGTACGTTCCAATGAGACATAGAAAGGATGGTAGGGTACAAGATCCGTGGTGTACAAAGGCTGTTGTAAATCTAGTCAAGAAGAAAAGGAGCTTACGAAGGGTTCAAAAAACTAGGTAATGATATAAATCTAAAAGATTATAAAGCTTAACAGGAAGGAGTATAAGAATGAAATTAGGAGAGCCAGAAGGGGCCATGAGAAGGCCTTGGTGGACAGGATTAAGGAACACCCTAAGGCATTCCACAACTATGTGAAGAGCAAGAGGATAAGACGTGAGAGAATAGGACCAATCAAGTGTGACAGTAGAAGAGTGTGTACGGAACTGGAGGAAACAGCGGAGGTACTTAATGAATACTTTGCTTCAGTATTCACTATGGAGAATGATCTTGGCGATTGTAGGGATGACTTGCAGTGGACTGAAAAGCTTGAGAATATAGATATTAAGAAAGGGGATGTGCTGGAGCTTTTGGAGAGCATCAAGTTGGATAAGTCACCGGAACAGGACAGGATGTACCCCAGGCTACTGTGGGAAGCGAGGGAGGAGATTGCTGAGCCTCTGGCAATGATCTTTGCATCATCAATGAGGACGGGAGAGGTTCCAGAGGATTGGAACCTCTGGAGGATGTGGATGTTGGTCCCTTATTCAAGAAAGGGAGTTGGGATAGCCCAGGAAATTATAGACCAGTGAGTCTTACTTCAGTGGTTGGTAAGTTGATGGAGAAGTTCCTGAGAGGCAGGATTTATAAACATTTGGAGAGGCATAATATGATTAGGAATAGTCAGCATGGCTTTGTCAAAGGCAGGTCATGCTTTTTGATTTGAATTTATGATAAACACATTGATGAAGGTAGAGCAGTAGATGTAGTGTATATGGATTTCAGCAAGGCATTTGATATTGTACCCCATGCAAGGCTTATTGAGAAAGTAAGGAGGCATGGGATCCAAAGGGACATTGCTTTGTGGATCCGGAACTGGCTTGCCCACAGAAGGCAAAGAGTGGTTGTAGATGGGTCATATTCTGCATGGAAGCCAGTGACCAGTGGTGTGCCTCAGGGATCTGTTCTGGGACCCCTACTCTTTGTGATTTTTATAAATGACCTGGATGAGGAAGTGGGGGGATGGGTTAGTAAATTTGCTGATGACACAAAGGTTGGAGGTGTTGTGGATAGTGTGGAGGGCTGTCAGAGGTTACAACGGGACATTGATTGGATGCAAAACTGGGCTGAGAAATGGCAGATGGAGTTCAACCCAGATAAGTGTGAGGTGGTTCATTTTGGTAGGTCAAATATGAAGGCAGAATACAGCATTAATGATAAGACTCTTGGCAGTGTGGAGGATCAGAGGGATCTTGGGATTCGAGTCTATAGGACGCTCAAAGCAGCTATGGAGGTTGACTCTGTGGTTCAGAAGGCATACGGTGCATTGGCCTTCATCAATTGTGGGATTGAGTTTAAGAGCCGAGAGGTGATGTTGCAGCCATATAGGACCCTGGTCAGACCCCATTTGGAGTATTCTGCTCAATTCTGGTTGCCTCACTATAGGAAGGACATGGAAACCATACAAAGATTGCAGAGGAGATTTACAAGGAAGTTGCCTGGATTGGGGAGCATGCCTTATGAGAATAGCTTGAGTGAACTCGGCCTTTTCTCCTTGGAGCGATGGAGGATGAGAGGTGACCTGATAGAGGTGTACAAGATGATGAGAGGCATTGATCGTGTGGATAGTCAGAGGCTTTTCCCCAGGGCTGAAATGGATAGCACGAGACGGCATAGTTTTGAGGTGTTTGGAAGTAGGTACAGAGGAGATGTCAGGGGTAAGTTTTTTACACAGAGAGTGGTGAGTGCGTGGAATGGGCTGCCAGCGGCGGCAGTGGAGGCGGAAACGATAGGGTCTTTTAAGAGACTCCCAGGTGGCTACATGGAGCTTAGAAAAATAGAGGTCTCTGGGCGAAGCCTAGGTAGTTCTAACATAGGGACATGTTTGGCACAGCTTTGTGGGCCAAAGGGCCTGTATTGTGCTGTATGTTTTCTATGAGTATTGATAATGACTGGGGTCACCTGTCTTGTGAAGACACAGCCCAGAAGAAGGCAATGTCAAACCACTTCTGTAGAAACATTTGCCAAGAACAATCATGGTCATGAGACCATGATCCCCCATGTCATACGACAAGGACACGGCATATAATGATGATGATGCCTGGAATGGGCCTCCAGGGTAGTTATGGAAGCAGATTGAATAGTGGCTGGAAGAATGTGCAGGAATTGGATCATGGTGTAGGTGTAAAAGATTGGTTGAATTTGTCATTGTGGTTGCAACAGACATTGTAAGCTGAAAGGCCTGTTCCTGAGTTGTACTTTTCAATGTTCTATTCTGAGACTCTGTTTTAAGTCATCACTGACCACTTCACTGAAGTGTACAAGAGGATAGATTTTGTACTGAACTTTCACTGCCACACAGAACTGCCCCCGACAATCAAGATCCCTAGAAAAACCCTGGAAGATGTTCCTTTCCAAATCCAATAAAATGTTGGAAATCTTCCCGTGGCTCAGGTGACCTAAGGGCACATTCCTCTCTAAGGGCAATGTCACCATTGTGGAGACTCTGATCCCGTGGAGGTGGTTCCTATAATGGTTGACATTATTGGCATTGTGGGCACCTGAGTCAAACACTCTACTTCAAAGTCTGTTCCAGCAGGAGACCTTAAGGATAGAAAATACTTTAAGAACCTTCTGGAAGTTTCGAAGGAGAAAAAAATTGTAACATCTCTAAAGGTCCATGGCCGCTCAAAATGGGCAAGGAGCATCGGGGAGTTCAATAAGCCACAGGTCTTTCAATAATAGGCTCATCGAATAAACAGCAATATATGCACACTAACATCCCCGACTACCCACCCACACCCTTCTTTATCCACCACCCTGATCTCCACCTACATCAGAGTTTATGGATTTTCCTTTGGCCTCCAGCCACCTCAGAAGTCACAAAGTCATCAGTCCTCAGAAGCAGCATCTAAGAAAAATGATGGGGGGGGTGTTGGCTGCGGGTAGAGCAGGGGTTCCAACTGCCTTATGCCATGGACCCCTACCATTCACCAAGGGATCCATGGACCCCAGGTAGGCAACTCTTGAGGTAGAAGTTGATGTTGTGGTGTACTGCCAAGCGTTGTGGGTGTGCCACGTTGGCACTAGCATGGTGGTGACTTCTGTGGACTGCCTCCTGCACACTGTCAGGTGTGTTAGTTGTTAACTCAAATGACACATTTCACTGTATGTTTTGATGTACTTGTGACAATCTTGAATCTTGAAATGGTAATTTGGTGTTTTCAAAGTGAGGAATTGTCAGATTTTCTGAAGTATGTCAGAAAAAGATCTATATGCTCAATGAACAAATAGGGATCTTTAAACTGATGAATGAATTACAATCTGCTTTTGTTAAATTACAGTGGGATCTTTATGCTGCAGCTATGCGGGTCGGCATACAAACTGTCGAGAATACTGCCACGCTATTTTCCGGACAGATTCTTCTCCCACACAATCGCAGATTAAAGCTGTGGAAAACTATTGTGCCTCCATCAGCCCACAGCTTATTCAATGTGTTGACAATTACACTCGCTCGTATCCAATGAAAAATCCTGTTGATAGTAAGTATGAATCCTTCAAACTATTTCAGTGATTCTCACAGGAGATGCCCTCTCCTCATGGTCTATTTTACCTGTCTCTGTTACGGTCGACAGCATGCGTGTTGCAGCTTTGTGATATGGTGTCACAGAAAACTACAGCACAGAAGCAAACCCTTTGGACGATCTAGTTCATGCTGAACCATTTAAAATGCCTATATGAGTCCTAATGAAGGATGTCGACCTGAAATGTTGACTCCTCCTTACATGCTGCCTGCCTTACTGAGTTTCTCCAGTGTTTTGTGTGTGTATTGTTCTGGATTTCCAGCATCTGCAGAATCTCTTGTGCTTATGTGTCATGGTTATTAATATCATATTAAGCACTGAACTGTCATTGCTGTTTTTGCCTTGGTTTTTATGCCAAGTCTGAGCATTCTCTTGTTTCATTTTTGTTTTTTTTTAGCTGAGTTCCTGCTTATCTATTAATTTCTCTCTTGTCTGCCAATATCCTTATCAGATTTCTTGTGTGGGATAATGGATAACATCTCTGTTGTTTGTGCTCATGACCTGTTGTGCAATAGGGCTATTCTTCCAAACTATTTCCATTTTTATAAAATAGTTTGAAATGTTTGACTGCAAGTGACTTTTACTGGCAGCTGTAATTGTCTTTTTTTTTAATCAGTTGTAGAGTCATAGTAAAGTACAGCACAGAAACAGGCTCTTCGGCCCATCTAGTCTGTGCTGAGCCATTTAAACTGCCTACTTCCATTGACCTGCACTGGGATCATAGCCTTCCAAACCTCTCCCGTTCTTGTACCTATCTAAACTTCTCTTTAACGTTGAAATTGAGCTTGCAATGCACCACTTGTGCTGGCAGCTCATTCCACACACACAAGACACTATGAGTGAAGAAGTTTCCCCTCGTGCTCCTCTTAATCATTTTGCCTTTCACCCTTAACCCATGACCTCTAGTTGTAGTCTCACCTAGCCTCAGTGGAAAAAGCCTGCTTGCATTTACCCTATCTATACCCCTCATAATTTTGTATACCTCTATCAAATCTCCCTTGAATCTCCTACATTCTATGGAATAAAGTCCTAACCTATTCAACCTTTAATTTGTGTGTATTTAATGCTCATTAATGAAATACTGTGGAGGCATGTGCATTTTATGCATTGGTGCGTGAGCATGGTTATGCATTTTCCACCTTCTGGACAAAGTATTGTGTTCACTTCTGGTTGCCTCATTATAGGAAAGAAGTGGAAGGTTTAGAGAGGGTACAGAGGAGACTTGTAGGATGATACCTGGGTTGGAGAACATGTCTTATGAGGATAGGTTGAATGAGCTTGATCTTTTCCCTCTGGGGCAAAGGAGGGTGAGAGAAGTTTTCAAGATGATAAGGGGCATAGAGTGAATAAACAGCCAGAGACTTTTTTTTCCCTCCATGCCGAGCACAAGAAAGCCAAACTTTAAGGTGTTGGGAGGAAAATATGGAGTGTCTTCAATATCCCATACATAGGTCAGAGGTGGGTTTTCTACAGAGGGGTGGGTGTGTGTGTGGAATGTGCTGCCAGTGGTGGTTGCAGAGGCAGATACCTTAGGTACTTTCAGATAGACATATCAATGAGGGAAAATGGAGGGCTGTGTGCAAGTTAACGGTTGGATTGATTTTAGAGTGGGTTAAAGTGTCGGCACAACATTGCAGGCAGAATGGCCTGTACTGTTCCACGTTCTAAAATAAACTCATGGCAAAATTGCCTTATGGGTGTTTGAAAATGAACCTGTCCATCGTCCCGGGATAACCCATATTGTACAGATCCAAATACTGTTGAGGGCCGTGTGGGGTATGTATCTCCCCAAATGGAGATATTGTACAGATCCAAATTCTGTTGAGGGCCTTGTGGCATATGTTTTGGTTTGTAATTAAAATCTAAGCAAATCAGGGTTTTGATATTTTGTTTTTAAATCCAAGCTTGGCTCTTGCTGTTGGATTTATATTTATTATCTCTTTATATTTTTCAATCTACCATGTGCTGGGATGTGTCTCAGGCAGGTGTCCCCAAACTTTGTATGCCATGCAGCCCTACCATTAACTGAAGGGTCCGTGGACCCCAGGTTTGGACCCCCGATCCCTAGCTTCTCCGTTTAGTGGAAGAATCCTTTCGTGTTCATCTAAAGGCAATATGTGAATGCATTTACTCGTGAAGTCCCACAGCAAACTTTTTGTCGCAAAAGCCTTTGGAAAATTTAAATTACCATAAATAAAAGGAATATTGCAGCGCAGTACAGGCCGTTCGGTTCACAATGTTGGGCCAACCTTTTAACCTGCTCTACGATTAACTAACCCTTCCCTCCCACATCATCTCCATTTTTCTATCATTCTTGTGCCTGTCCTGGACTTCCTTAGATACCCCCAATGTATATGTATGTCTCGCAACAGGCACCCACCACTCTTTTTTTAAAAAAAAGTAAACACAAAACAGCAGCTAACTAATGATTATAGATTCTTGACTAACTTTCTTGTGCGTTCTACTTGGCTGTCACTTTCCTTTATCAAAGGCAGTGCAATATTTGCTAATTCAAAAAATCTAGCATGAATGACAATTCCAGTTTAAGTGTGGAGTAAATCTAATTAGTACTGTTAAATTTCCCAATTCTTCAGGTTTATATTGCTGTGACAGAGCAGAAGACTTTGCTTGTCAGACCACATGTCGAAAAGTACTGATGACAAAGTCCACTGATCAAGAAATTGTTGATGGACTTATCGAAGGCTGTAAGAAAATGCCTCTGCCTCAGGATCCACTGTGGCAATGCTTTTTAGAAAGTTCCGGATCAAGTAATCCAGATAACAGCACGAATGGATTGCCTGCCACAGCTGTTGATGGTGCCAAATTGCATTGTTGTTCCAAAGCAAATACTTCCATCTGCAGGTTGGAAAAATTGTTTCTCTGAACTTAATATTTGAAAGTAATTCCTTCCCAGAAAGCGTGCAATTGGATTGACTCCTGTTATTAATTCGGATTTGTGGAACTGTGCAGTTTCACTAGGAATTTTGTAGACAGTGAGGGATTTGATGTTTTCATACTATGTTCTTTCAGAAGTCAGAAAAGGGACACAAAACTTGTTTCATGATCGTTTTATTAAGTGTTAATGCAACAAAGAGAAAATTGATAGAGGTCTACTAAGTGAAAGGAGAGATAAAGAGCTAAGTTGGCACCCGGCATGGAGCAGCTATTTTTAATACCCATAGATGAGGAAAATTCCATTCTATTTCTTAAGAGTCAACACTTAAGAGAAAACACTTGTTCAATTAATACAGTACCGAGAGAAGCTAACGTAATTATACTTTGTATAATCACTAGAGCAGGGGTTCCCAGCCCTTCTTTTGCTATGGGCCCCTGCATTAACTGAGAGGTTCATGGACCCCAGGTTGGGTGCCCCTGCATTGGGGAACAAGTTGAAGTTGCATATACATATTGTGACCACCAGGAAGCATAATAAACAGTTACATGCATATAAAAGCTACTTAAAATAGGAGCAGATAATTAATTGTTACACTGCAAAGAAAATAACAATGAACAGTCAGATCCAACAGTAGTCAGCAGACCAGAGAAATCAGTGGGGAGAGAAATCAGATGAACAGTTCACACTGAAATGTTAACTTTGTTTCTTTCTTGACTCCTTTCTGCTTTACGCAGGAATCGTTCTCTCCATGACTCCCTTGTACACTGGCCCCTCCCTACCCCAGAACTCTCCCTTGTCACCTTGAGGTGTAACTCTCATCCCTACCCCTCCTCCCTAACCGCCATCCTTTCTTTACTTGTAGAAACATAGAAAATAGGTGCAGGAGTAGGCCATTTGGCCCTTCAAGCCTGCACCGCCATTCAGTATGATCATGGCTGATCATCCAACTCAGAACTCTGTACCTGCCTTCCCGCCATACCCCCTGATCCCTTTAGCCACAAGAGCCATATCTAACTCCCTCTTAAATATCGCCAATGAACTGGCCTCAACTGTTTCCTGTGGCAGAGAATTCCACAGATTCACCACTCTCTGTGTGAAGAAGTTTTTCCTAATCTCGGTCCTAAAAGGCTTCCCCTTTATCCTCAAACTGTCATCCAAAAACATTGAGATCATCATGGTGCTCCAGCTCTTTTTTATTATTTGGAGATAAATAGTCATTAAAAAAAAATTACAGCACAGAAACAAATCCTTCAGCTCACCTAGTTCATGCCAAACCATTTTAACTGCCTACTCCCATTGACCCACACTGGGACCATAGCCCTCCTTACCATCCCATCTATGTACCTATCCAAACTTTTCTTAAACGTTGATATCAAAATCACATCCACCACTTGAGCTGGTAGCTCGTTCCACACTCTCACCACCCTCTGAGTGGAGAGGTTTCCCCTCATGTTCCCCTTAAACATTTCACCTTTCACCCTTAACCCATGACATCTAGTTATAACCCAACCTCCCTGGAAAAACCTGGAATTGTTTTAGTGGTTCTTGGAAAGCTTTCTAGAACCACCTGTTTTCTCTTCTGATCCTCTGTAAATGTGACTAAAGTAAGTGACTCCAATATTCATTCATTCAGTTGTTATGTGTCGTGTCATATGACGTAGGCGATCACGTCCTTTCCATGGCCGTGATTGTTGTTGGCAAATTTTTCTACAGAAGTGGTTTGCCATTGTCTTCTTCTGGGCAGTGTCTTTACAAGACGTGTGATCCCAGCCATTATCAATACTCTTCTGAGATTGTCTGCCTGGTGTCAGCGGTCACATAACCAGGACTTGTGATCTGCACCAGCTGCTCATACGACCATCCACCACCTGCTCCCATGGCTTCATGTGATACTGATCGGGGAGTGGGGGGAAGTGGGGGGCTAAGCAGGTGCTACACCTTACTCAAGGGTGACCTAGTGGAGGGAAGAAGCACCTTGCATCTCCTTTGGTTGAGACGTATCTCCATTCTCACACCCCAGACTATAGAGGCAGTACAACTGTGTACATTCCTATGCTGTCATATCTGGCAATATACTTTGTCCAAGTTGTCTGTTGAGTTGAATGTGTCAAGATTATTCCCATTTCGCTTGTGAACTTCACTAGCTGGAAACGGATCAGACTTGGTTTCTGAATATCATCTGTCTGCATCTTATGTGTGGGGAACTGGCTAGAAGTCCATTGGAACACTATACACATGTTTCTCACTAATTTAAGCAGCGCACATCACTGTATGTCTTGACAAATAAAACAAATAGCTTTGTAACCATATTTGTGGATGAAATGAAGGTAGGTGGGTGGAAGGTAGTGTTGAAGAAGCAGGGAGAATTCAGAAGGACTTGGGCAGGAGTGAACCCTTGCAAGGCGGCAGGCCCAGATGGAGTACCTGGAAATGCTCTGAAAACTTGCGCCAAGCAACTGGCAGGACATTTTCAACCTCTCACTGCTACAGTTGGAAGTTCCCACCTGCTTCAAAAATACCAGTGAAATACCATCAGTAATTTACTGATGATACCACTGTTACTGGTGGAATCTCAGATGGAGATGAGAATGCGTACAGGAATGAGATATTCCAGTCAGTTGAATGTTTCACAGCAGCAACCTCACACTCAGTGTCAGTAAGATGAAAGAGCTGATTGTGGGCATCAGGAAGGGTAAGACGAGGGAACACAAATCTATCCTTATAGGATAGTGGAGTGAGTGAGCAATTTCAAGCTCCTTGGTGTCAAGATCTCTGAGGATCTAACCCAGTCCCAACTTATCGATGCAGAAATAAAGAAGGCAAGACAGTGGCTATATTTCATTAGGAGTTTGAAGAGATTGGTTTGTCACCTAAAACACGTGAAACTTCTATAGATGTACCGTGGAGGGCATTCTGACAGGCTGCATCACTGTCTGGTATGGGGCGGGGGGTGGGCTACTGCACAGACATCTTCAAGGAGTGGTGCCTCAGAAAGGTGGTGTCCATCAGTAAGGACCCCCAGCACCCAGGACATTCCCTCTTCTCATTGCTACCATCAGGGAGGAGGTACAGAAGCCTGAAGGCACACACTCAGTGATTCAGGAACAGCTTCTTCCCCTCTGCCATCCGATTCCTAAATGGACATTGAACCTGTGAACACCACCTCACTTTTTATTTATATTTTACTTCTATTTTACACTATTTTAATCTACTTAATATGCATTATATGCTTACTGTAATTGATTTACTTATTTATTTTTTCTTTCTATATTATGTATTGCATTGAACTGCTGCTGCTACGTTAACAAATTTCACGACACATGCTGGTGATAATAAATCTGATTCTGATTAGGGAATGGGCAAAGAAGTGGCAGATGGAATACTGTGTCAAGAAGTGTATGGTCATACACTCTGGGTAGTAGGAATAAAAGTGTAGACTATTTTCTAATTAGGCCATAAGACAAAGGAGCAGAAGTCGGCCATTCAGCCCATCGACTCTGCTCCACCATTTTATCATGAGCTGATCCATTCTCCCATTTAGTCCCACTCCCCCGCCTTCTCACCATAACCTTTGATGCCCTGGCTACTCAGATACCTATCAATCTCTGCCTTAAATACACCCAATGACTTGGCTTCCACTGCTGCCCGTGGCAACAAATTTCATAGATTCACCACCCTCTGACTAAAAAAATTTCTTTGCATTTCTGTTCTGAATGGGCGCCCTTCAATCCTTAAGTCATGCCCTCTCGTATTAGACTCCCCCATCACGGGAAACAACTTTGCCACATCCACTCTGTCCATGCCTATCAACATTCGAAATGTTTCTATGAGGTGTCCAAGGAATACAGTCCAAGAGCAGACAAACGTTCCTCATATGTTAACCCTCTCATTCCCGGAATCATTCTAGTGAATCTTCTCTGTACCCTCTCCAACGTCAGCACATCCTTTCTTAAATAAGGAGACCAAAACTGCCCACAGTACTCCAAGTGAGGTCTCACCAGCGCCTTATAGAGCCTCAACATCACATCCCTGCTCCTATACTCTGTTCCTCTAGAAATGAATGCCAACATTGCATTCGCCTTCTTCACTACTGACTCAACCTAGAGGTTAACTTTAAGGGAATCCTGTACGAGGACTCCCAAGTTCCGTTGCATCTCCGAACTTTGAATTCTTTCCCCATTTAAATAATATTAAGTAATTGGGGAGAAAATTCAGAAATCCGTGGTGCAAAGGGACTTGGGAGTCTCGTGCAGGATTCCCTAAGAGTTAATTTGTAGTTGAGTCAGTGGAGAGGAAGGCATTTGGTGAAGACTAGAATATAAAAGCAAGGATGTAATGCTGAGGCTTGATAAGACACTGGTGAGTCCTCACTTGGCATATTGTGAGCAGTTTTGGGTTCCTTACCTAAGAAAGGATGTGCTGACATTGGAGAGGGTTCAAAGGAGGTTCACAAAAATGATTCCAGGCATGAAAGACTTACTGTATGTGGAGTGTTTGATGGCTCTGGGCCTGTAGTTCCTGAAATATAGAAGAATACAGGGGGATCTCGTTGAAATCCATTGAATGTTGAAAGGACCAAATACAGTGGATAAGGAGAGGATCTTTCCAATGAAAGGTGAGTGTAGAACCAGAGGGCACAACCTCAGAATAAAGGGAATTCCATTTAAAATGGAGATGAGGAATTTCTTTAGCCAGAGATTTGGTGAATCTGTGGAATTTGTTACCAGAGGTGTCTGTGGAGGCCAGGTTATTTGGTGTATTTAAGGTGGAGGTTGATAGATCAGGATATGAAGGGTTACAGGGAGAAGGCAAGAGCAAAGGGTTCAAAGGGAAATGGATCCACCATGATGGAGCAGGCTCAATGGGCTGAATGGAGTAATTGTGCTCGTATGTCTTATGGTCTAATCTTTATCTTTTATCTTTTGAAATGTCTTAAGAAGGGCAAAAATAATGGAAGTGCAATAATTTTTATGCTCACATATAAGATACCAGGAAAATCAAATATCAGCTGATAGTTTTTGCATTACAACACAGAGTTCTGTCACAAGGCAAACAAATGTTTTCAAGGAGCAGCACACTAAAAGTTGTCATTCCATTGTACACACGTTTATCACTAAACAAAACTACATTCCTTCAGACAAAGGTACACAACCCATAAAGTAATATTACCACAAATAAATTATAAACAATAAGGTGCACTTCTGACTCCAGTTTTAAAAAAAATTAACAGTATAATACCTGGTGCTGGCAGGGCCTGAGGAAGAAGCTGTTTCCTAATAGTTCTTGTCCTAATGATATGGTATCTCCTGCCTGAGGGTAGGAGATCAAAGAGGCTGTTGGACAGATAGGAGGGGCTCTTGACAATCCTAAGGCCCTGTGTACGCAGCACTCCTGATAAATATCTGAGATGTGGGGGAGAGAGACCCTGATGGTCCTCTCAGCAGACCTCAGAAAGCTGGACAAACTGAGTAGTTCAGATTGCTTCTGTTTTCTGTACTGTGGAATTGAATTGCAGAATAAAATTGAGCACTAAGTGTGATTGTCACCATGCTGTATCCGGCGGTTTGGTAAAAACGATTGGTGTAGTAAAAGCCCATCAGCTCTTCCTCTTTAGAATTGCTATGTTTAAGAGCAATGCTTGTTCATTATTGGGCACGAGCTGGATGGCAGAAACCGGCCTTGCATCTGCCCTTTTGAGACGATGCTTAACTACCTGAATGTAGATTGTCTGGTGATTAGGTCAATGTTAAATTGGTGGGTTGCTGGGCGGTGGGGGCTCTTTGGATCGGGAGGACCTGTTCTGCACTCTACCTCTAAATAAAAATAAATAAATAAAAATGATTGTTTTTCTGTTTGTAGTGAAGGAGGATGAGAGGCAACTTGAAACAGGTGTACAATATTAGAGGCAGATATATTAGAGGTATTTAAGAGACTCTTAGATAGGAACATGGATGATATAGAAATGGAGAGCTGAGAGCTATGTAGGAGGCAAGGGTTAGATTGATCTTAGAGTAAATTAAAAATTCAGCACAACATCGTGAGCCGAAGGGCCTGTACTGTGCTATAGTGTTCTATATTCTATATTAATTCTGTGTAGTTGTTAAAGGCAACCATTCAGAACTTTGCAACAACAGTGATTTCTGACATTAGCAGTGAAGCCATCTGGTTGTGCCTGTGCCTCCTCCATGACAGGGATCAAATTCAAAGCCTCCCTCAGAGAAAGATCAAATCTGGAGGAGGAATGGGGTTTTGACCTGGCCAAGTGGAAACCCATTCATCAAATGCCTGCAGTACAAACGGCACAGTTGTCAACCTAGTGGATAAAAGTCTTATTGACACAGCTGCACCCTGTGGCCTAGGGGTTAGATACCATTCACTGTTACACTGTCATTGTGGGGTATGGTAGAAAAGAGGGCCATGGAGTCATACAGTACAGAATCAGGTCCTTTTTGATTACTGGTAACAGTTTCTACTAATTCCAGCGGTATTTCCTCCTCCTCCCCCCTTCCCACCCATTCCTGAACACTGTCTCCCCTCCCCCTCCTCCAATCCCTACCCCTGCCCCCTCATCTCCGAATCCCCTTCCTTCTCCCCCTCCCCCCTCATAAGATCAAAAGTGTGCAATTGGTCGCACACTGTCAATTCTAAAGAGGGAAGACTTCATGTTTGCATGCAGCAAAGTCAAAGCAACATTAAGATATCAGCCACTAAACCACAAGGCAATAATTGCCTGCAGGATTCTCATTCCAACATGCCAGTCCATGGCCTCCTCTACTGCCGTGATGAGGCCACACTCAGGTTGGAGGAGCAACATCTTATATTCAGTCTGGGTAGCCTCCAACCTGATGGCATCAACATTGATTTCTCAAACTTCTGGTAATCGCCCTGCCCCTCTCCTTCACCATTCCTCATTCCCATTTCCCTCTCTCAGCTTATCTCCTTACCTGCCCATCGCCTCCCGCTGGTGCGCCTCTTCCTTCCCTTTCTTCCATGGCCTTCTGTCCTCTCCTATCAAATTCCTCCTTCTCCAGCCCTCTGTCTCTTTCACCAACCGACTCCCCAGCTGTTTGCTTCACCCCTCCCTTTCTTCTGGTTTCACCTATCACCAACTACCTTGTACTTCCCTCCACCTCCCCCCACCAACCTTCTTACTCTGACCTCACCTCTTTTTTTCCAGTCCTGATGAAGGGTCTCAGCCTGAAATGTTGTTTGCCCTTTTCCATAGATGCTGCCTGGCCCAGTGAGTTCCTCCTTTCATTCCCAGAGTCATTCTTGTGAACCTCCTTTGAACCCTCTCCAGTGTCAGCACATCCGTTCTAAGATAAGGAGCCCAAAACCATTCACAATGCTCCAAGGCCAAAGCAGTGCCATATAAAGCCACAATTTCTTTGAAGAGGTTACAATGAAAAGAAACAGGATAATTTAGGGATATAAGAAGTATTTCAGTGTCTGGGATAATTCAAACAAGCTTCAGAAAACTGCAAGAATCGATGTTACTATTCATAATTATCCTTCTCTAATTAAAGAGAGCAATTTGCACTAATTAGACTTATTATTAAATGAATTTTATAGTTTATAGAAGGAATTGCTGTGCGTATTCCTGGTTTATGTTCTAATCTTAAGACTATTTCCTCTTTGAAATGTTTTCTCTCTCAATTTGGCAGAGATCTGTGTATCAAGTTGTACAGCACCAGATGGGGGAGCACAACTCACTGGCAAGAATTTGACAGAATCTGTGAATATAACCGTCTGGAAGCGGCCATGTTTACATGTCTGGCTGATATACGAGAGCCGTGTCAACTGGGTTGTCAAAATCTCAAATACTGCACTAATTTTAATAACAGGTAAAGCTTTCCTTAGTGATTTAACAATTTGCAAACACTAGCCATGTTTAGAAACAAAAGATAAACACAAGAGATTCTGCAGAGGCTGGAAATCTGGAGTACCACGCACAAAATGCTTGAGGAACTCAGCAGGTAGGGCAGCATCAATGGAAAGGAATAAACAGTTGATGTTTTAGGTTGAGACCCTTTGAGTCTGAAATGTTGATTGTTTGTTCATTTCCATAGATGCTGCCTGACCTGTTGAGTTCCTCCAGCATTTTGTACTTGTTACTTCAGAGACAAAAGACACTGTGGATGATGGAATCTGAGCCAAACAAAAAGCCCTGGAGGAACTTGTGTAATTAATATTTGAGCAATCTTGTAAATATATTGTTTGATGAAGCATTCTTTGTTATTTATATAATTCATTATGGTTATATGTAAAAATACGTGAATTGTATATGTCATGACACTACCACGTGTGCACCTTGCTTAAGGTAAACACAAAGTTAGACTCACATTCAGACTCCCATGTCTTCCTTGAATTAGTTTTTGAAGTTAACAACATAATAGAACTCAGTAGATCAGAGAACATCTATGGAGGAAAATTGTTAGTTAATGTTTTGGGTCGAGACTCTTTGTCTGGACTGAACGATGGGGGGAGATGGCCAGTGTAAAAAGATGGAGTGAATGGGTTGAACAAGAGATGGCAGGTGGTGGGTGGATCCAGGTGAGGTAATAAACAGATGGGGAGAGTAGGAACGGCATCCGAAGCGTGGAATGCACTGCCTGAGTCAGTGGTGGAGGCAGATACACTAGTGAAGTTTAAGAGACTACTAGACAGGTATATGGAGGAATCTAAGGTGGGGGCTTATATGGGAGGCAGGGTTTGAGGGTCGGCACAGCATTGTGGGCTGAAGGGCCTGTACTGTGCTGTACTATTCTATGTTCTATGTGATTGGTGGAAATGACAAAGAGCTGAAGATGATGGAATCTGTTAAGATCAGAATCAAATTTATTATCACAGACATATGTCATGCTGTTTTGCGGCAGTACTATAAGTTCAATAGGAAATGTAAAAATAAATAATTAAAAGAATATAAATAAGTAATGCTTCAGAAGAACAACATAGTGAGGTAGTGTTCATAGGTTCGTGGATCTTTCATTAATCTGATGCCTGAGATAAAATTAAATTAAAGATTAACTTTATTTGTCACTTGTCATCAAACGTGCAGTGAAATGCATCGTTTACATCAAATCAGAGGATAATACGGGGGGCAGCCTGCATGTGTCGCCAAGTTTCCAGGTAACATGGGAGGAAACTGGAGCATCTGGAGGAACCCACACTGTCATGGGGAGAATGTACTAGGTCCTTATTGACAGTGGCAGAAATTGAACACCAATCTTACTGCTGGCAGGTGTAAAGTGTTACTCCAACTGTTACGCTACTGTACCAGGCGGAGGGGAAGGTGCTGTTCCTAAAATGTTTAGTGTTTCTTCAGGCTCCTACGCCTCCTTCCCAATGGTAGTAACGAACTGGGCAAGTCCATGGTGAGGCTCCATTTGAAGATGTCCTCAATGCTGGAGAAGCTCGTGCCCATGATGGAGCTGGCTGAGTTGCCAACTTCCTGCAGTCTTATCCGAATCTGTTGCAGTGGAATACAGGAAAGGAAGCCGGAGCATGGATTATGACATCAGTTACTGAAAGCAAGCATGCAAGTACAGCAGGCAGTGAAGAAAGCTAATGGCATGCTGGCCTTCATAACAAGGGGAATTGAGTATAAGAGCAAAGAGGTCCTTCTGCAGCTGTACAGGGCCCTGGTGAGACCACACCTGGAGTACTGTGTGCAGTTTTGGTCTCCAAGTTTGAGGAAGGACATTCTTGCTATTGAGGGAGTACAGCGTAGGTTCACAAGGTTAATTCCCGGGATGGCAGGACTGTCATATGTCGAAAGATTGGAACGACTGGGCTTGTATACTCTGGAATTTAGAAGGCTGAGAGGGGATCTTATTGAAACATATAAGATTATTAAGGGATTGGACACGCTGGAGGCAGGAAGCATGTTCCTGCTGATGGGTGAGTCCAGAACCAGAGGCCACAGTTTAAGAATTAGGGGTAGGCCATTTAGAACGGAGTTGAGGAAAAACTTTTTCACCCAGAGAGTGGTGGATATATGGAATTAATTCTCTGGCCCAGAAGGCTGTGGAGGCCAAGTCTCTGGATGCTTTCAATAAAGAGATGGATAGAGCTCTTAAAGGTAGCAGAATCAAAGGTTATGGGGATAAGGCAGGAACTGGATACTGATTGTGGATGATCAACCATGATCACAGTGAATGGCGGTGCTGGCTCGAAGGGCCGAATGGCCTACTCCTGCACCTATTGTCTATTGAGTAGGAAGTGGAGGAGAGGAGAACCTGGTTTACTCTTCTGTGAAGGTTTATAAAGTCAGTGGCCTATCAGAGTGTCAGAAAGTTAGTTTCTGTAATTGATAGGGTGTCTGGAATATCAGAAAGAGCAGAGGAAATTCCATAATTTAGTGATATATCTTTTAAAAACTATTTTAAAACTCCCAAAGCTTGGGCACAGTCGTGTAGCAATTAGTGCAATGCTTTACAGCCCCAGTAATCACCAACTGTGTTTCGATTCCTGCCACTGGCCTGTAAGGAGTTTGTACGTTCTCCCTGTGACTGTGTGGGCTTCCTCTGGGTGCCCCAGTCTACTCCTATATTCCAAAGACATCCAGTTGGGGTTTGATATTTGTGGGCATGCCATGTCGGCACTGGAGCCGTGGTGACACTTGCGAGCTGCCCGAACACAATCTTTGGACTCTGTTGGTTGTTGACGTAGACAACATTTCACTGTGTGTTTTGGTATACACCTGACTAATAAAGTTAATCTTTTCATGAGGGGAAAAAAAGATGTATCCTAGTAACTCTGACTTCAGTCGGCCTCTTTCTGCTTAACTGGGCTGCTTTGGGAAGTTCGAGGCAGATGAGAGTGAACTAGAAACATTAATCTTGACACAAGAAGTGTATTTGTTCATGGATGTGATTGTGGATAGGAATTCTGGCACTTCTGGCAATCCTAATTGCTCCTAAACTAAGGAAGTAGTGTAGAGTAATACATATCAGCAGGTCTGTAGTCATGCATGGATGGGACAGGTAAGGAGAGCCTATTTTCTTCCCTGGAGGATAGTAGCAAACAGCTGGGTTGTATGATAACCTGTAGTTGCATGCACATCATGAGGAAGTTTAGCTTTTTATAACATTTCAGATCTAATTATTTGAATTTAAATTTTCCAGAATTTGACTTGGTTAGTGATACTTATTACAGAATTTAATGCCACTGTTCCGTTTAAGCAGGTCAGTAGTACAGGTCAAAGCCCGTATAAGCTGACGTGCTGATAAAGCTGTGATGGATATTTTTACTGTTAAATGTTTCTCTCTCTAAAAATGAATCTCTCTGTTGTAATACAAAAGAGATTCTGCAGATGTTGGAAATCGAGGGAAACACACAAAATGCTAGAGGAACTCCGCAGGTCAGGCAGCGTCTATGGAAAAGAATAAGCAATCCATGTTTCAAATTGAGACCCTTAATTCTCTGTTATAATAACTGTTGTCCAACACATTTTTGAATAATTTTTATTTGACCTTTAAGGTTCTGTCCACTGGTTTCAATTGATAAATTTAGCAGTTCTTTTTTTAAAAAAAATGACATTTACAGTAATGTAAATTTATTGTATAAAATGAATGTGTGAATGAAATTATATATTTATACAGTTCTTTGATCACTGTCTCAAATTGCATTAAGGCTTCATTCTTACTGAATTCTTTTCAAAAGCCTAGAGACATAAAGTTGATAATTTATGGAGAGCTGAAATGCAGTGAGCTAGATTTGATTTTATCCAATTCAATTTATGTCTAATCTTGTGGAATGTACTGGTACAATTTAATTAGCACTCCTGAAGAGAGAAAATACTAAAGGAGGCCAGGTCAATAAGGAACACAGTAATTGACCTTTTATTACAGAATGAAGTATGGCAATATTTCACTTCCAGTTCAATAGGGGGTGAAGGATATTTGAGAAATGGACTTCCTTTACAGCCTAGGAGGAGGCTATTCAGCCCATTGAATCTCTGTTGACTCACAGACCAAAGATGTTGCAATACTAATTTTCCTTTTATTCCTATTAACCTTACCACCCATACTATTACCATGGGCAATAGCAGAGGGCAGGCCCTTAAGGTGAGAGGGGGGTAATTTCAAAGGAGATGTGAGGGGCAACTTTTTTACACAGAGGGTGGTGGGTGCTTGGAATGGTGGTAGAGTTAGATACATTAGAGACTTTTAAGAGATGTTTTAGATAGGCACATGAATGTGAGGAAAATGGAAGGAGGTGGATATTGTGTAGGTATTAGGGATTAGATTAGTTGGCCATTTGATTGCTAATTTATTTGGTTTGGCACAACATTGTGGGCCGAAGGGCCTGTTCTATGTTGTAATTTACAGTGACCAGTTAATGTAGCACTTTTTGTGTCTTTGGAATGTGGAAGGAAACTGGAGAGCCCGGGAGGAACCCACGAAGTCACAGGAAAGTGTTTCCAGACAGCACTGGACGTCAAGATTGCCGGAGTGTCAGGGAGCAGCTGTGATAACAGCACCTCATTGTGGGCATGCCTTGTCGATGCCAGTACGTCTTACAACAGTTGTGGGCTGCCTCCTGCACATCCTCAGATTGTGTTAATGTTAACGCAAATGATGCATTTCACTGTACATTCTGGTGTTTATGTGATTTAAAAAATAAGTCCAAGTAAATTTATTTTCAAAGTATGTCTGTGTCACCATTTACTACCCTGAGCTTTATTTTCTTGTAGGCATTTGCAGGGAAAAAAAGTAGAATAGAATAGAGAAACTATACATAAACAAAGACTGTCAGACAGTATACAGTACTGTGCAAAAGTCTTGGGCACCCTAGCTTGTGTGTGTGTGTGTGTGTGTGTGTATACCTGCACTCACTGAAATTCAGAAGAATAAGGGGAAATCTCGTTGAAACCTATCGAAAAAAGAAATCCAATGTTGAAAGGCCTCAAAATAGTGGATGTGGAGAGGATGTTTTATGGTGGGGAAGTCTAAGACCAGAGGACACAGCCTCTGTTAGAGGGGTGTCCTTTTAGAACGGGGATGAGAAAGAATTTCTTTAGCCAGAGGGTGGTGAATCTATGGAATTCATTGCCACAGGCAGCTGTGGAGGCCAAGTCATAGAACCATAGAACACTACAGCACAGAAAACAGGCCATTCGGCCCTTCTAGTCTGTGCTGAAACTTTATTCCGCTAGTCCCATTGACCTGCACCCAGTCCATAACCCACCACTCTGAGTGAAGAAGTTCCCCCTAAACCTTTCCCCTTTCACTCTAAAGCCATGTCCTCTCGTGTATATCTCTCCTAATCTAAGTGGAAAGAGCCTACTTGTTATAGCAGGTTTCCCCCACCATCCGAAGGTAGAGCGTTCCTATGAAGTGGTTCGTAAGCCGGAATGTCGTAAAGCGAAGAAACAATTACTATTTATTTATATGGGAAAATTTTGTGAGCGTTCACAGACCCAAAAATAACCTACTAAATCATACCAAAATAACACAAAACCTAAAATAACAGTAACATATAGTAAAAGTAGGAATGATATGATAAATACACAGCCTATATAAAGTAGAAATACTTTTCCACAAACATTGCTGGCACTGTTTGCCGTAGCGAAAATCTCATGCAAGCGCTCTCGGCAGAAAATCTCATGCAAGCGCTGTCAGCAAAAATGCTCTCTCCAGTAACCTTTAAACTATGATGCTGCCAAATCATAGCAAATAACGCGTAAAAATACACAGCCTATATAAAGTAGAAATAATGTATGTACAGTGAAGTATCACTTATGGGAATCGGGAAGACAGCGCAGAGCACACTGGTGATGGTGTTAGGCTGAGTCGTCGCAGGTTGGGGTGATGCAGTGGCCCCCACCCTCCAGGCAGCGACCTGATAGCGATCCATGAAGCATGCAGTGGTGCAGCGGTAGCTGGGAGACACACAGCACATCTTTAAGAAAAAAGCCAAAATAAACAAGCTAATTAATTAGGTGCTGCCCGGCACGTAATTGTCGGTCCAGATCAGAGATGATTGCCGATTACATCGCCTCTGATCTAGGCCGACATTTACGTGCCCGGCGGCACCTAATTAATTAGCTTGTTTATTTCAGTTTTTTTCTTAAAGATGTGCTGCGTGCCTCTCGGCTACCGCTGCATTCTCCACGAATCGGTATCTGTCCGCGGCCTGGGGGTTGGGGTGGTGGGACGCTGGGGTGTCATCTCATTGTCGATCAGGGCAGGCAGCTCATCTTCTCCTATGACTGCCCGCCTCGATGTTGAAGGTCGAGGTTCATCGTCTGCTGTGGCTGATGTGGAAGGCTTGCTTGACTGCTAAACCTCATGCATTTTTCTATCATACAGTTCTTTGTAAGCACTCAAACCATCTTGCAAATATCCGCTAAACCTATGTACCCTTTCAAAATTAAAGTCGTACTTTATTATTGCAGCGAAAATCTCACGCAGTTGCTTCACGTTCAGTTTGCTACTGCATTCGGTTTCAATTGTTATCCTTTCCTCTTCCAATTGCATCAGCTCTTCATCTATCAGTTCTTGGTCATGGGATGCCAAAACCTCTTCAACATCATCTTCATCAGCTTCCACAAGCCAAACTCACGTTGTCCTTACTTCGTTCACCACGATCAAAAAGCTTAATTATGTCTAATTTTATGCTAAGTGTAACACCCTTACGAGTTCTTTTAGGCTTTTCTGATACCTTAGAACTCTTGCAAACGGCTGCTCACAGGCACGTGTTTAAGCAATGCCGGCGAGAATGCCGTTTTGAATCCGGGGGAGAGTGGCTGCTCGGGGTGCGCGGGGCGCTGCCTTTTATCGCGCGCTGTTTTTTTCATGCGCTGATTTTTTTCATAACTGGAAACATCTGTTAGCGAAAACAGGGAACTAATGTAGGTCTTTCGTAACAGTGAGGTTTCATAAAGCGAACGTTCGAAAAGCGGGGGACACCTGTACTCTGTCTATACCCCTCATAATTTTGTAAACCTATATCAAATCACCCCTCATTCTTTTATGCTCCAAGGAATAAAGTCCTACCTGTTCAGTCTTTCCCTGTAACTCAACTCCTGAAAACCCGGCAGCATCCTAGTAAATCCTCTCTGCACTCTTTCAATCTTACTGATATCCTTCCTATAGTTAGGTGACCAGAACTGCACACAGTTCATTCCACAGTTCTGCCTTTATGTATATTTAAGACAGAGGTTGATAGATTCTTGATTAGTCAGGGAATGAAGGGATACGGGGAGAAGACAGGAGATTGGGGCTGAGACGGAAATGGATCAGCCATGAGGAAATGGTGAAGCAGACTCGATGGGCCAAATGGCCTAATTCTGCTCCTATATCTTACAGTCTTATACAGAGAAAGGAGGATATCACATGAAGAGGACATCGATGAAGTTTGATACAATGAGAGTAAAATTATTTTAATATGAAGAAAGTTGCTGCATGAATATTTAGTTGTAAACGTACTTTATGCCAATTAAAATTTCTGCTGTGATCCCTTTATCACCTCTGTGTGGATCCTGCCTTAACATTGCACGGAAGACAGCAGTGTATTTCTATTTTCTGTAGGTGTATTGATTATAATTATACCTGCATTTATTTAGAATCAACTGAATTTAATATAATTATTCATTGAGGGCAGTGAGTGGAGCTGCTGTCTCGCAGGCCCAGTGACCCAGGATTAGCTCTGGCCTTCCGTGTTGTCTGTGTGGAGTTTGGTTTCCATGTCTCCCTGTACTGCATGGGATCCCTCCCCCTTCCCAAACACACAGACGGTCTGGTTAATTAATTGCCTGATTGTTCCGGTGATTGGCAGAATGTGGGAGAGAGTGTCGGATTAATGTAAGCAGATGGCTGAGAGTCGGTGTGGACAGAGTGGGCCGAAGGCTCCATACTTTATGATTAAGTATCAGTAAAAATGACAAATCATTTCTGATTATTGGAAATAGATTTGAGATTCAGAATCAGGATTAATATTATTAATATTGCTGGCATATGTCGTGAAATTTGTTAACAGTGGCAGCAATGCAATGCATATTATAGAAAAAAAACTATTTGTTACAGTGTATGTGTGTGTTATTTAAATAATTGGAAATAAGAAAGTAATGAGATAGTGTTGGTGGTTTCAATGTCCATTCAGCAGATGGCAGAGGGGAAAAAGCTTCTCCTGAGTCATTGAGTGTGTGCCTTCAGACTTGTCTCCTTCCTTCATGATGATAGCAATGAGAAGAGGGCATGACCTGGGTGATTGGGGGGGGGGGGTGCGCGGGACAGGGTCCTTAATGATGGATGCCACGTTTTTGAGGCATCGTCCTGGATACTACAGAGGCTAGAGCCCATGATGAAGCTGACTAAGTTTATAACTCTGCAATTTGCAGTACAGTACTTCCCTCCTGTGCAGTAGTGCCCCCCCCCCCGTATCAAATGGTAATGCAGCCTGTTGGAAAGCTCCCCAACGTACATCTGCAGAAACCTGCAAGTGTTTTTGCTGGCGTACTAAATCTCCTCAAACTGCTACTGAAATAAAGCTGCTGTCTTGCCCTACTTATGGCTGCTTTGATGTGTTGGGTCCAGGTTAGGTTTTCAGATATTCAAATCAAGGTTATTTGATGTCATTTCATTACACAAGAGTAAAGGAGAACAAAGTAATTGTTACTCCAGATCCAATACAGCACCAAAAAAATCACAATAAGATAAAGAACACAATAAAAAAAAATAAATATAAGTACATAAGATAATTTATATACATTTAGGTACAGGAGCATCTGTACTGAAGGTGACAGACAGGAAATGATAAAATAGTGGTGGCTGGCGGTGTGGAGGAGTGGGTTAGTGGGTAGTGGTGTTGATCAGCCTTGCTGCTTGAGGAGAGTAACTTTTTGAGTCTATGTAGCCTCCTCCCTGATGGGAGCGGGACAAAACAGTCCGTGAGCAGAGTGGGTGGGATCCTTCATGATGTTACTGGCCCTTTTTAGACACCTCTCTGTATATATAACCTTGATGATGGTTTAGGCTGGTGCCTGTGATGTACTGGGCAGTTTTGACCACCCATTGAAGTTCCAGTCCACTGCAGTGCAGTTTCCATACCATATAATGATGTAGCATGTTAGGATGCTCTCTAATGTGCATCTGTAGAATGACGTAAGTATAGATATGCACTGTCCAGCTGTTTTCAGTTTCCTCAGAAATCGGAGGCATTGATGAGCTTTTCTGATTGTGCTGGATGTGTTCTGGGACCACGAGAGCTTGTATGTGATGTGTACTCCCCGGAGATTGAAACTGCTTACAGTTTCCAGTGCTGCGCCCCTGATGCACAGAGGGATGTGAGTAGTGTGAGTTCGCCTCACTATAGGAAGGATGTGGAAGCATTGGAAAGGGTACAGAGGAGATTTACCAGGATGCTGCCTGGTTTAGAGAGTATGCATTATAATCAGAGATTAAGGGAGCTAGGGCTTTACTCTTTGGAGAGAAGGAGGATGAGAGGAGACATGATAGAGGTGTACAAGATAATAAGAGGAATAGATAGAGTGGATAGCCAGCGCCTCTTCCCCAGGGCACCACTGCTCAATACAAGAGGACATGGATTTAAGGTAAGGGGTGGGAAGTTCAAGGGGGATATTAGAGGAAGGTTTTTTACTCAGAGAGTGGTTGGTGTGTGGAATGCACTGCCTGAGTCAGTGGTGGAGGCAGATACACTAGTGAACTTTAACAGACTACTAGACAGGTGTATGGAGGAATTTAAGGTGGGCTCTTATATGGGAGGCAGGGTTTGAGGGTCGGCACAACATTGTGGGCCGAAGGGCCTGTACTGTGCTGTACTGTTCTATGTTCTCCTGAAGCCGATGACCATCTCCTTTACCTTGTTGACAGTGAAGAAGAGAAATATAAGTTCAGTGTAGTATAACAGGAACAACTTGATCAAAGAATTCTCAGCAACATTGGTAATGTGCTGTTCTGTGTGAACATGTTCTGTTGTTCAGACCCACAGAGTTGTTTCGAAGTTGCAATGCTCAGTCAGATCAAGGAGCCAAGAATGACATGAAACTGTGGGAGAAAGGGACCATCAAAATGCCATTTATGAATATTCCTGTACAAGATATTAAGACCTGCCAGCCGGAAATGTGGAAAGCCATTGCCTGTTCCTTACAGATCAAACCATGCTACAGCAAGTCTGGAGGAAGCATCTGCAAGTAAGTTCAGTTTTACTGGGCCATGAAACCACTTCAAGAAAATTGTTGGTATCTGTTAATGACTTGTATTTTTACACCCCTTTCTCTCGTCTTTTATATGATTTTACTAAGTTGTATGCATTGTTTCATTTTTTAAAGAAGCTAATCTTTTCCATCAAAATGGCTCATCTTTCCTCACAAATGAACTCCTAGCATCTTGAGGAGCAGTTGGTACTTTGGATTACTGGTTGGATAAAATTACTAAGGCTGGTAGAATATGCACAGCTGTTTGATTTTGTTTTGATTTTGGAGCCTTTTAGAGTTGTGTGTGTTTTGTCACTTTAATTGAAAACAAAAGTTGAATTATTTTTATGTATATATATATATATATATATATATATATATAATATTTTAACAGCATGGGCATGATGGCCTTTAGTACTGTATATTTCTATGACTTCAAGTTAGTGGCATGTTAGTTGAAAAATTGGGACACTCTTCTCTTAGGTTCTTAATTCTCTTAAGAACATACTAAATAGGAGCAGGAGTAGGCCATCTGTCCAGTCGAGCCTGCTCTGTCATTCAATAAGATAGTGGCTGATCTGGCCATGGACTCATCTCCACCTACTTGCCTTTTCCCCATAAACCCTTAATTCCCCATAAACCCTTAATTCCCCTGCTATGCAAAAATCTATCAAACCTTGTCTTAAATATGTTTATTGAGGTAGCCTCCACTGCTTCACTGGGGACAGATTCACCATTCTATGGGAAAAGCAGTTCCTCCTCATCTCTGTCCTAAATCTCCTCCCCTGAATATTGAGGCTGTGTCCTGTAGTTCTAGTCTCACCTACCAGTGGAAACAACTTTCCTGCCTCTATCTTATCTATCCCTTTCATAATTTTATGTTTCTATAAGATCTCCTCTCATTCTTCTACAGTCCCAGGCAACTCAATCTCTCCTCATAGTCTAACCCCCTCATCTCTGGAATGAACCTGGTGAACCTCTTCTGCACCGCTTCCAAAGCCAGTATATCCATCCTCAAGTAAGGAGACCAGAACAGCACGCAGTACTCCAGGCGTAGCCTCACCAGTACCCTGAACAGTTGCAGCATAACCTCCCTGCTCTTAAACTCAATCCCTCTAGCAATGAAGGCCAACATCCCGTTTGCCTTCTTGATAGCCTGCTGCACCTGCAAAGCAACCTTTTGTCATTCATGCACAAGCACTCCCAAGTCCCTCTGCACAGCAGCGTGCTGCAATATTTTACCATTTAAATAATAATCTGCTCTTTCATTTTTCCTTCCAAAGTGGATGACCTCATATTTACCAACAGTGTACTCCATCTTCCAGACCCTTGCCCACTCACTTAACTTATCTATATCTCTCTGCAGACTCTCCGTATCTTGTGCGCAATTAGCTTTTCCACTCAATTTAGTATCATCAGCAATCTTAGATACACTATACTTGGTCCCCTCTTCCAGATCTTAGATAAGGAAACGTACATTAGAGGGCACTACGGTAGTGTAGTGGTTAGTGCTATTACATCTTGGGGCATTCCAGAGTTTGGAGTTCAATTCCAACACCATCTGTGAGGAGTTTGTACGTTTGTTCTATCTGTGACAGTGTGGGTGCTTCAGTTTCCTCCCACAGTCCAAAGATGTACTGGTTAGTAGGTTAATAAGTCATTGTAAATTGTCCTGTGAATTGGTTTGGGTAAGTGGGTGGGTTACTGGGTGGCATATCTCAGTGAGCCAGAAGGGCCTATTCTGTGCTGTATCTCTAAATAAAAATAAAGTACTGGCCAGTTTTTTGATATTGATAATATTGGCTTTGTGACTCAATATTTGCAAGTTAAATTTGTATTGTTTTAATTGTGAATAATTTAATCACACGGTTCCTTGTAAATAGACTTTGTAGAATCAGTGTGGTACAGGGATTACTTGCCTCATCATCTACATGCCAGGCAAAGGTTGCTCAGTTAATTCCACATCCCGGCTCTTGGTCCTCATGACCACATAGACTAGGATCCAGGACATCACTGTACCCCTCAAACTTGTGTCATTCTGTATCATTGAGGCTGATCTCATGGTAATCTCACCTGATACCTGTGACAACCTTTCACAACCTTGCTTACCAAGAATATATTTTAATTTATCCTTTCATTTCTTTATCTATCTACCTGTCTGCCTATCTAGCCATCTACCTGGCTATCTAACTATCTACCTATCCTGATGAAGGGTCTTGGCCTGAAACGTCGACTGTTTACTTTTTTTCATAGATGCTGCCTAGCCTGTTGAATTCTTCCAGCATTTTGTGTGTGTTGCTTGGATTTCCAGCATCTGCAGAATTTCTCATGTCTAACTATCTAGTGATCTGTATGTTTGGCTGCCTGCCTGACTGGCGACCTGCCTGCCTGCCTGACTGGCGACCTGCCTGCCTGCCTGGCGATCTGTCTGGTGACCTGCCTGGCTGCCTGGCGACCTACCTGCCTGCCTGTCTGCCTGGCGACCTGCCTGCCTGCCTGTCTGCCTGGCGACCTGCCTGCCTGCCTGTCTGCCTGGCGACCTGCCTGCCTGCCTGTCTGCCTGGCGACCTACCTGCCTGTCTGCCTGGCGACCTACCTGCCTGCCTGCCTGGCGACCTGCCTGCCTGGCTGGCTGCCTGGCGACCTGCCTGCCTGCCTGGCTGGCTGCCTGGCGACCTGCCTGCCTGGCTGGCTGCCTGCCTGTCCGGTGACCCGTCTCCCTAGTGATTTATTTAGCAAAATAGGGCGGAGTAGGCCCTTCTGGCCCTTTGAGCCATGCCACTCCAATAGTCCCCGACCACCCTGATTTCACCCTAACCTAATCACGGACCATTTACAGTGACCAGTTAGCCTCTCCAGTATGTCTTTTGGACTGTGGGAGGAAACCAAAGGACCCGGAGGAAACCCACACATTCCATGGGGAGGACACACAGAGACTCCTTACAGAATGGCACCAGAATTAAACTCTGGAAGTTCCTCTCATAAGTGGATGACGATTATTTTTCAGCAATGATCCCTGGTTTATCATTCAACCCCAATCTTGCAGCCGGCGCTGGAAGGTGTTGCAGTTGCCATTCGGCTGTCATATTGTTCCTTGACAACATTACACATGGTGTGGATAGAGTGGTGTTGATGGATATACCCCCTGTACTTGCCAGAAGGCTGCAGTCTGAAAGGTTTTTGAGAGAAAATAAAATCTCTTAGCATCAGACGTGCTGTGTTAGTGTGCTGGCAGGAAACAGTGCATAATTTTCTGCAATGTGACTGCATAGGTTTCCTCCGGGTGCTCTGGTTTCCTCCCACATTCCAAAGGTGTAGATTAATTGTCACATGAGTGTAATTGGGCAGATTGGGCTTGTTGGCTTGGAAAGGCCTGTTACCTTGTTTGGGTCTCTCAATAAAAGAAAAGTGAAAATAAGTTCCACAATTGTCAGATAAATGGTGTGCAATTGATCTGTTGTCCTGTGGAAATTCCTGTCCTTGTAATGCTAACAATTGAATCATTGGATGCGATGTGGATCTGGGTTTAATATTTCAACTCACTGATTAATATTGCTCCCCCGGCAATGTCATGTGAACAAGGAATCAGTTCAGTGTTGAGGTGAGTGAAGTTAGCCACACCTGGTTCAGGAGCCTGATGGTTGAGGGTTAATAACTGTTCCTGAACCTGGTGGTGAGGGACCTGAGGCTCCTGTTTCTCCTTCCCAATGGCAGCAGTGAGAAGAGAGCATAATCTGGATGGTGGGGATCCTTGATGATGGATGCTGCTTTCTTGTGGCAGCACTCCTTGTAGATGAGCTCAAAGGTGGAGATGGGCTTTGCCTATGATGGACTGGGCTGTGGCCATCACTTTTTTGGATTTTCCATTCAAGGGCATTGGTGTTTCCATACCAGGCTGTAATGCAATCAGTCAATATACTCTCCACTGCACATAATAGAAGTTTGTTAAAGTTTTAGATGACAAACTTTTAAGAAAGTAGAGGCACAGCCATACTTCTTTGAAATGGTACTTGCCTGCTGGTCCCGCACAATGCCGCCGTATATTGACAAGCCATCTTTTGCTAGGGACAACGTTGAAGCCCCACTCTCAGAAAAGAAGTTTAGTTATAATGAAATCTGAGTGAGGCTTGAACATTCTGCTTCGCATCCTCAGCTTACGTGTTCCCGTGACAGTTATGGATGTTGTCTCAGTTGACAGCTGAGCCTACATCATCCCATAGCATTTTGTGGATTGATGTCAACAAATGTACGGAGAAATATGGTAGCTTTTAACACACAGTTAGGATTGCAATTGCTCAATAATTGATCTGGTGCACGTTTCCCTAGCGTCTCAGGTTTTCAATGTCACGAGTATAATCTCAAGCTTTGACAGTTTTTTGCTTACAAAATCTGTGCTCCAACTTTAGGTCAGACTGCGTAGGAATTCTTACAAATTGCGGAGATCACAGTAAATTTCCAGCTGGACAAACTGCCGAAACCATCTGCAATCAATTATCCCCAAATGATGACCACAAGAATTGCATCCCGCTGAAAAATTACCTTGGTATGTTTGCTGCACAATCATTGAGCGGTTATGGTTATTTCCAATTTTTTTCTTTGAAAAGTAGGTGTTGAGAAGCGAAGGATCAATTTAGATTTAATGTAAGTACATTGTGACATCCTTGGGATGTCTCAAAGAACCAAGTTACCAAGCACCAAGTTACATTTTGAATTGCTTTTCCTTTAGATGTGTACTTTATTCACACAATTTACAAATATTAAGCATTCATAGGCCATCATTGACAGCACAAAACATTGTTCCATTACATCAGGTTGATCTCAGTCTTTCCCTCATGGATTCCATGTACGAGAAGTGCTGGTCCTCGAGATTCCAGGCCCTGGGTGTGCATTGTTGAGAGGGTTTTAATCTTGACCCTGACCCTGCACACTGTTTCTTGATGTTGCACTGAGTTGCAGTGTGTCTCTTGCAATGCAGTAACCTAGCGAGCTCCTTGCTGTGACAGACGTAATCTTTCCGCAGCAGTTGTTTCAGTGTGCACCATGAGAACCACGCATGCAGTCTCTGATGTTGTGTAGCAGCCACTTGTGAAGGTAGCAAGGTCATGTGCACAGTAAATGAGGTAAATAACTACTTCTTTTTGGTGGTAGTGATTAAAGGATGTACAATCAGTGGCCACTGAGTGTATATTCATGGTCTTCTGCTGCTGTAGCCCATCCACTTCAAGGTTCAATGTGTTGAGATAGTGATGTACAGAAGAGATCATTTGTACTGTACCCTACAATATTTAATCTATGCTCTTTATTTTGATTTTATTTAATTATTGAGGGACAGTACAGAATTGGCCCTTCTGGCCCCTTGAGCTTCACCACCCAGCAAGTCCCCAGTTTAACTGTAGCCTAATCACAGGACAATTACAATGCCCAATGAACCTACCAACTGGTACATCTTTGAACTGTGGGTGGAAACTGGAGCACCCGGAGGAAACCCACACGGTCACGGAGAGAACGTACAGACTCCTTACAGATAGCAGCAGGAATCAAACCCGGGTTGCTGGTATTGTAATCCAATCACAAACAAGAGCAAATCGGCAGATGCTGGAAATCCAAACAACAACACACACAAAATGCCGGAGGAACTCAGCAGGCCAGGCAGCACCCACGGGAAAGAGCGTATCTGTGTGTAATTCATTTGTAGATTTTACTCTAAGTTATTGTGTGTCATGTGTACACCTGTGCTTTACACTCTGGCCTAGAGAAGCATTGTCTTGTTTGACGGTATACATGTATATAGTTAAATGACAATAAACTTGACTTGAGTTGACTTCTACACATGACTATTGTGGCATGTGTTTATTTGTGTGACTGTCGTCTTCCTGTCGGTTTGACCCGGTCTGACCATTCTCCTCTGACCTCTCATTATCAAGGTATTTTTGCCCACAGAACTGCCGCTCACTGGACCTCTTCCTATAGATGCTGCCTGGCCTGCTGCGTTCACCAGCATGTTTTGTGTGTGTTGCTCACTGGATGTTTTTTGTTTTCTGCACCATTCTCTGTAAACAGCAGAGACGGTTGTGCATGAAAATCCCAGGGATCAGCAGTTTCTGAGAACTGAAACCAGCCTGTCTGGCACCAACAGTCATTCATATTTCTTCACCATTCTCGTGTTTGGTCTGAAAAACAACTGAATCTCTTGACATGTCTGCATGCTTTTATCCATTGCGTTGCTGTTGAATGATTGCATTAATGAGCAGGTGTACAGGTGCAACTTATAAAGTGGGCACTGAGTGTATATTGACAAGAACACTCAGATTTAATACTCTTTGATTAATGGTAGAGGGTCATAGAATTCTACATCTTCTGTTTCTAGATGCCTTTCATGTAGTTAAACAACCTCGGCACAAATGCGTAATGTGGTGATGCGTAATGTTTTCCACATTCAAAGGGGGAAGTATTAAGACAAGTGAATGGAATTAATGAGGCACATTCTCAGGAGATGGGAAAGAGAAGTTGATGACAAAAATATGAATAAAGATTAACAAACAATGCTGAAAGAACTCAGCAGGTCAGGCAGCATCCCTGAGGGTGCGGGGGAATATATGTTTGCTAATGGTGGAGTAATAGACTAGTCTATTGAATATGGTGGACAGTAGGATGAATGGTGAGGACAATGAGAATTCTTTCCTTGTTTTGCCTGAGGAGGGTTGGGGGGGGGGAAGTGAGTGATGTGTTTGAAAGTTCTGTCAAAGGGAAAATTAAGGAAAATGGAAGGCACCTCAAAAACAAGACTAACTCCAACGTCATCATAAAACTTGCTGATCAGGATGGTGTTATTGGGGTTTGGCAAAGTTCAAGTTTAATTGTCATTCATCCATACAGGAACAGAGCCAAATGAAACAGCATTCCTCCAGGGCCACGTTGCAAAACGTATTGCCTACAGCACACTGCACACGGCACATATCACGTATGGTTATGATTTCATAAAAACATAGTCACAAAGAAAATAAAATATAGCCCAAGTCTTTAAGTGGCAAGACTGTAGATTGTTCTGGTCCAGCTTGTTTATCCACCAATCAGACACTGGATGGCCAAACATCAGCTTTCAGATAGCTCCCCATACATCTCTCTGATGCTGCCATTGAATCACAGACCATTAAATCTTCTAGAAACATTGTTGCTGCCTGCTCGTGACCCATGTAATATATTTCCTGTTGCCATGAATTTAATCTCTCTTCCTTTGTCCTGTTCTATTCCACTCGTCTTTATCATTGATGATCATACTACATGAGGTTGTTCCGAAGGTCCTGTACTACTATCTTAAATCAAGGCTGAACTCCTTCAGTCATTGCTGCCTGGTAGCAGAACTTACTCTTGCATTGAACAACTTCTTCAATTGCACCCAGTTCCTTCAAGTCAAAGTTAAAGTCAAGAGAACTTGCATGTGCCAAAGCTGTCAGACCCTATGTAGAATATGTGAATCAGTCCATATTTCGGTTTCTTTAGCCACTACCCTATCTATTTCTCCACAATAGTGATGACTGTCCTCCTTTAAGATTCTGGTACGTGTTGTTATTTGCCTGAGCTACTCTGAAAGAATTTACTAAACTCATGACCTTGACCACTAAGATTAATTTGGGATTAATGTGGATTTTTGAATGAAAAGATTAACATTTGAGGAGCATTGGATGGCTCTGGCCAGTACTCACTGCAGCTTAGAAGAAAAAGGATGGAGGGTGGGGAGAATCTAATTGAAATTTACTGAATATTGAAAGGCTGTAAGAGATGGCACCTGGAGAGTTTGTCCGCCATTTTGTTGTCCCCCATTAATACCTCTCCAGCATTGTATTCCAGCGGTCCAATATCGACTCTTGCCTCTCTTTTACACTTTATGTATCTGAAAAATCTTTTGGTATCTGTAGAAGTTTTTGAGTGTTTTAGGTGGCAAACCAAATCTCCTCAAACTCTGAATGAAATATAGCCGCTGTCTTGCCTTCTTTATAGCTGTATCGATATATTGGGACCAGGTTAGAGCCTCACAGATCTTGACACCCAGGAAATGAAATTGCTCACTCTCTCTGCTTCTGATCCCTCTGAGGATTGATTCATGTTCCCTCATCTTACCTTTCCTGAAGTCCACAGTCCACAATTTGGTCTTACTGATGTTAAGTGCAAGGTTCTTGCTGCGACACCACTCAGTTAGCTGGCATATCTCACTCCTGTACGCCCTCTCGTCTCCATCTGAGATTCTGCCAACAGTGGCTGTATCATCAGCAAATTTATAGATGGCATTTGAGCTATGCCTAGTCCCACAGTCATGGATATAGAGAGGAGTAGAGCACACATACTTGAGTTGCGCCAGTGATGATCGTCATTGGCGAGGAGCTATTACCAATCCGCACAGACTGCGGTCTCCTGGATCCAATTGCAGAGGGAGGTTCTGTAGCTTATCGATCAGGACTGTAGGAATGATAGAGCTATAGTCAATGAACAGCATCCTGACAAAGGTGTTTGTATTGTCCAGGTGATCTAGGACCTTAGGGATATAGGAGCAGAAATATGCCATTCAGTCCATTGAGTCTCCTCTGCCATTCCATCATGGCTAATTAATTATCCCTCCTAACCCCATTCTCCTGGCTTCTCCCCATAACCTTCAACGCCCTATTAATCACAAAGTTATTAATCTCCGCTTTAAATACACCCATTGACTCGGCCTCTGCATCCGTCAATGGAAATGCATTCTGCAGATTCATGACCTTCTGGCTCAAGAAATTCCTCCTCATCTCCGTTCTAAAGTTGCAAAGTAGAGTAATAGTTGTACCTTAAACATAACTTTATACAGGATATAATAAATACAAGAGATTCTGCAGATGCTGGAAATCCAGAGCAACACACACAAAATGCTGGAGGAACTCAGCAGGTCAGGCAGTTTCTATACTGAGGAATAAACAGTCAACATTTCGGGCCTAGACCCTTCATCAGGACTCAAAAGTAAGAAAGCGCTTATCCCTTAAAGTGGAAGAAGTGCTACACCCACCTGTTCATCTTAAAATGAACGTAGTGTGCCGCGTTGTGGCACATCAGGCAGCATTTTACGAGGCTGAGTTGCTCGCTTGGTGTTCAACCCAGCACCGATGAAAAGTGTGCAAGTGGCCAGCTGGATTTGAACCAAGGACTACTCGCCTCATAGTCCAGTGCTAATGCCACTATACTGTTGGCAGCTAAACAGTAAACATTAAACAGCTCTCTGTCCTTGTGATGAGACCTTGGTGGTGGCAGGGTAGTCTCACAGTCTGTGTTGCACTTTATACAGGATGACATTTTAATTCTAATTTTCCAGTGATATATTTGAAAAATATTAGCTATATAGTGCTTGGAGTCACCCTCAAGTCATGAGTACCATTTATCATGTTAAAAATTGTGTTTTAATCATGGAACTGTTGTGATTTGATTTGTACATCACGTACAAAATAACATGCTGGATGCCAAAATCCAGTTTCAACTGGTGCACTGATTTTGTGTTTGTGGGTAAATTTGGAATACTTCCAAGATTTAATCTTAATCTGTCAAATAGATGACAAAATTTGGTAGGTATTTCTCAGCCATTTTTCCATTACCTGTTTTTGACAGCTCCTAGTCCATTCCACAGTACTGTGGCAGAGGTGATACATCCATGTAATCCAAACGCCTGTCCCAACAACTATGTGTGTGAAGTAAATCGAAAGGGTTGCCAGGCTGGACAAGATTGTCTTCCCTATTTGTGTGTCCCAGGTGAGTAGTTCCAGTGAGAAAGGTAAAATGGTTCCTTTCTTCAGTTCTAGTTTTGGAAGATGACTCTCGCGTACAATGTCAATATCGCTAAAAAAACAAAAATATTGTCATTATCTAATGAATATTTATGGGAATTTTGTATGTCAATTATCTCCTGTACTTCATTGATTGCAGAGTACCTTGGGTTATGCTGAAGTTTAGTGCATGTAAATCTTCTGGACCTCCGTGCTATGCTGCTGTATGACTCTTTAACCTGTTGACCTAAGCTTTGAAAGCAGTGGCTTTGGAGAATGTCAAAGTATATTTGTGATCCTCTAAAATAGATTCAAGGCTTAAAGTAAATGTATTATTGAAGTACGTATATCACCATGTGCAACCCTGAGATTTATATTGTCACAAGCAATTTCAGTAAATTCAAGAAACACAATAGAATCAGTGAAAGATAGCATCAACAAACAATGTGCAAAACAACAAACTGTGCAAATACAGAAAGTGTTTGTGGGTACTACTTGGTCTGAGAAGAATCTAAATTAATTTTGAAAGGACATGAAAAGATATGTGGTTGGACTGTCAAGACGACCACATCAAAGACTATTGAACAAAATTACTGTGTGTGGGATTATGGTAATTTGCTGACATGGATTGAGAATTGATTCAGGGATTGAAATCAAGGGGTCAGTTTCAGTTATGGAGGCTGTGATTACTGGGGTGCCACAGGAACTGGGCAAACAGTGTCTTGATCATTCTTGCCAGAGTATTCGACTTTTATTTAGCATTACTCAACATCAATGGATTGCAATGAAGGTTCACCAGGTTGATTCCCAGGATATTAAAGGTGGTTCGTAGACAGGGTCTTTGTTCTCTTGAGATAGAAAAATGAGCTCCCAATCTGGCAAAGCTGGCAGAGAGATTGTCAGGACTGACTGACTGACCAGCTGACTTGGATTAACAGTTTGAGGAGATTTGGTATGTTACCAAAGACTCTAGCAAATTTCTACAGATGTACCATGGAGAGCATTCTGACTGGTTGCATCACTATCTGGTGTGGAGACTGAACAATTGCATAAAAGAAATTTGCAAATTCCTCATACTGATTTCAATTTGGGGCCTCCTTTCAAGATTTTCTGTTCAATGAGCAAACCTGCTTGATTAGAATGCTAGAATTTAGACTGCATACTGGTTTTCTTCCCCAAAGTCTCTGCGAAAATGGGCAAAGCAGAACTGAGCAAGACCATCCTAAAATCTGGAACTTTGCATGTGAATCCACTTATTGTACAGGTTTCCCCCGCCATCCGAAGGTAGTGCTTTCCTATGAAACAGTTCGTAAGCCGAAATGTCGTAAAGCGAAGAAGCAATTACCATTTATTTATATGGGAAAATATTGTGAGCATTCGCAGACCCAAAAATAACCTACCAAATCATGCCAAATAACACATAAAACCTAAAATAACAGTAACATATAGTAAAAGCAGGAATGATATGATAAATACACAGCCTATATAAAGTAGAAATACTTCACTACAACAATTGCCTGCACAGATCTCCGTAGCGAAAATCTCACGCAAGCGCTGTTGGCATAAACGCGCTCTCCAGTAACCTTTAAACTATGAAGCTGCCAAATCTACCAAATAACACGTAAAAATACACAGCCTATATAAAGTAGAAATAATGTATGTACAGTGTAGTATCACTTACCGGAATTGGGAAGACATCAAGCACACTGATGATGGTGTGTTAGACTGAGTCGTTGCAGGCTGCGTGATGCAGTGGCCCCCACCCTCTGGGCTGCCGACCGGATATATTGCCGCAAAGCACGCAGGGGTAGCTGGGAGGCACACAGCAGATCGTTAAGAAAAAAGCCAAAATAAACGTGCTAATTAATTAGGTGCTGCCCAGCACGTAAATGTCGGCACAGATCAGAGGGGATTGCCAATTGCATCGGCACTGACCGGGCCGACAATTACATGCTAGGCAGCACCTAATTAATTAGCATGTTTATTTCGGCTTTTTTCTTAAAGATGTGCTGTGTGCCTCCTGGCTACCACTGCATTCTCCGCGAATCGGTACAGTAACTGTCCGGGGCCTGGGGGTTGGGGTGGTGGGACACGGGGGTGTCATCTCATCGTCGATCAGGGCAGGAGCTCATCTTCTCCTATGACTGCCTGCCTCGATATCGAAGGTCGAGGTTCGTCGTCTGCTGTGGCTGATGTGGAAGGCTTGCTTGACTGCTGAGCCTCGAGCATTTTTATATCATACAGTTCTTTGTAAGGACTCAAAACATCCTCCAAATATCCCCTAAACCTACGTACCCTTTCAAAATTAAAGTCGTACTTTATCATTGCAGCGAAAATCTCACATAGTTGCTTCACTTTCTGCATTCGGTTGAATTCAGTTTGGATTGTTATTCTTTCCTCTTCCAATTGCATCAGCTCTTCATCTATCAGTTCTTGGTCATGGGATGCCAAAACCTCTTCAACATCATCTTCGTCAACTTCCACAAGCCAAACTCACTTTGTCCTTGCGTCGTTCACCACGATTGAAATGCTTAATTATGTCTAGTTTTACCGTAAGTGTAACACCCTTACGAGCTCTTTCAGGCTTTTCCGACACCATAGAACTCACCTTGCAAACGGCTGCTCACAGGCTCGTGTTTAAGCAATGTTGTTCCGAATCCGGGGGCGAGCGGCTGCTCGGGGCGCGCTGCCTTTTATCGTGCGCTGCCTTTCTTCGTAACAGTGAAAACACCTTCTGAGAGCGAAAACAGGGTACTAATGTAGGTCTTTCGTAACAGTGAGGTTTTGTAAAGCAAACGTTCGAAAAGCGGGGGATACCTGTATTTAGTGCTCCCGGTGCAGCCTCCTCTTCAGTAGTGAGACCTGACGCTGAGTAGGGGACTGCTTTGTCGAGCATTTTTGCTCAGTTCGCTGACACAACCAGGATCTCCTGGTGGCCAGCTATTTTAATTCCTCTTCCCATTCCTACACTGACATGTCCCTCTATGGCTTGTTCCACTACCACGTTGAGGCCAGACACAGATTGGAGGAGCAACACCTCATATTGCATTCTGGTCATCTCCATCTTGACATCGTCAATATCGATTTCCCTAACTTTGGTTAACTACTCACCTATCCTGCTCACCGGGATTCACCTGTCACCCGCCAGCTCACATCTACGAAGGAGCTGGCTGAGTTTACAACCCTCTGTAGCTTTTTTCCGATCCTGTGCATTGACTCCTCCGTACCGGATGATATGCAATCAATCAGAACGCTCGCCACAGTGCATCTGTAGAAATATGCCAGAGTCTTTGGTGACATACCAAGACTCCTCAAACTCTGAATGAGATGTGGCTGCTGGCGTGACTTCTTAGTAATTGCATCCGTATGTTTGGCCCAGAGATGTTGACACCCGGGACCTAGGTGCTGCTCACCCTTTCCACTGCTGACCCCTCGATGACTTCCCCTTCCTGAAGTCCACAATCAGTTTCTTGTGTTTCCTGACGTTGAGTACAAGGTTGTTGTTGGGACACCACTCGACCAGTTGTGGCTATCCCTCAAGGTCGAGGATGATGGTCTTTGTTCTGTTGATCTACTTATGGGCTCTCACGTGGCTTATCTCACTCCTGTTTGCCGCCCTCTCCTTTGCTGTGCTGTAACTGCTATAGGTTTCAGTATATTTTCAAATACAGCATCAAACAAGCTCTCATTTGAAATTTTAAGTTTATTTCATGAACGGTGTTTATTACTGTCTACATTAAATAGGGTGTTTTGCTTTGTTAAAGGATGCAAGCTGGGGGAAGCTTCGGATTTCCTGGTGCGGCAAGGCACCGTCATTCAGCTACCTGTCACGAGCGGAGAAATGGGTTGTTACAGAGTGTGCACGTGTGGCCCAAGTGGACGGCTGGAAAACTGTTTGGAGATGCCCTGTATTGATGTGCAAAAGACTTGCATAGTTGGAGGCCAGAGGAAAAGTATGTTTTTAAAAAAGTGTGTATTATTTAGTACTTGTAAAAAATATATATTAAGTATAAGCCTTGTGATTTTGAAATATTACATTAATTTCCTCGGGATTAATAAATAGCTCTTGACCTGGGACTTGTTAAGCTCAAGCACTCCCAGCAAGCTGGGCTGAAGTTATGAATGTCCATGTTACTTTTACGATTTATTTTGTGAACAGCACTAACCAGTATTTCTCTTGCTTCTAAACTACAGTATCAGAGTCTGCTTTATGTATAATTCCAATGGAAAAGAATGAAAATTTAAACCGTTGATTTGGACGTTGATGGCATTTAACCAATTTGCTGTTTTTAAATTGTATTCAGATGCTTGAAGAGCATTTGTTAAAGTTTCATAATTTCCACAAACTGCTACAAAATTCTACCAGCTCCTTCCTTTTAGCATTTTGAACATAGGCCATAGAGCATTATGTCACAGTACAGGCCCTTTGGCCCACAATGTTGTGCTAATCTTAATTAAAGGTCAGTCTAATTCTTCCCTCCTGCATAACCCTTCATTTTTCCGTCATGCATTGCCTATCCCAGAGTTTCTTAAATGCCGGTAATGTACCTGCCTCTACCACCATCCCTGGCAGGGCGTTCCCTGCATCCACCACTCGGTGTTTAAAAAAAAGCCTTAAAATTATGCCCCTTGCCTTGGGCAAAAGTTGCTGGCTGTTCATTTGATCTGTGCCTCTTATTATCTTATAGACCTTTATCAAGTCACCTCTCAACCTCATTTGCTCCAAAGAGTGAGCTTGAGCTCACTCGTCTTTGCTCAGAAGACATGCTCTCTAGTCCTAGTAGAGTCCTGGTAAACTTCCTCTGCACAATCTCTAAAGCATCCCCATCCTTCTCATAATGAGCTGACCAGAACTGAACACAATATTCCAGGTGTGGTCTAACTTGGGCTTTATAGAACTGCAACATTACCTCATGGCTCATGAAATCAAATCCCCAAGCTGTCAAGGCCAACACACCATACACATTCTTAACAACCTTATCAACTGTATTGATAGGAGTTCTCATTTGCAACTCTCTGGTCTACTCTTTCATCCCTTCCAACCACCCTCTGTCAGATGGTAAATCCCCAGGCAACTGCAGGCCTTGTGGCATCTTTTCCCTTGCCGTCATTTAGCTATTGCTTTTCCAGATAGCACAAATGAGATACTAATTCTAAAAACTAATTCTAAACTTATTATTGAAGGGTAGCATTTTGATCAGCACAAATAAAAACTCGCTGCTGTTCAATCAGTGCCTTGGGATATAAGACATAGTATGTTAGACAGGAGCTTGGATTAGATCGGGTATGATGAGCTGTAGAAGAGTCATCAACCTCAAATATCAATTCTTTTCTCAGTACAGATACTAACTACCTGACTTGCCAAATATTTCCAGCATTTTCTTACTTTGTTTTATTCCAAGTTTCCTGTACCTGCAAATTTGCTTCTTGATTATAGTTTGTAAATGATCCCTTTGAAGTCCTTGTTGATTGAAACGTCAAGCTTTTTCTGAACATATTAATCCTCTTTTTGTTCCTGTATCCCGCAGGCCATGGGACATCTTTTAAAGTGGACTGCAACACGTGCTCATGTTTTGCAGGGGTGCTGATCTGTTCAAACCGTCAGTGTTTGACTGAGTACAGTTCTCTAATTGATCGGACAATGTTCACAGGTCAGAATTTAATACAGTACTATGCAAAAGTCTGAGGCATGGTTGTACAGCTAGGGTGCCTAAGAGTTTAGCGCAGTTTGTTTGTTTGTTATGTGCCGTGTTGTATGATGTAGGCAATCGCGGTCTTTCCATGACCATGATTGTTCTTGGCAAATTTTTCTACAGAAGTGGTTTGCCATTGCTGCCTTCTGGGCGGTATCTTTACAAGATGGGTGACCCCAGCCGTTATCAATACTCTTCAGAGATTGTTTGCCTAGTATCAGTGGTTACATAACCAGGATGTGATGTGTACCAGCTGCTCACATGACCATCCAGCACCTGCTCCCATGGTTTCACGTGACCCAGATCAGGGGCTACACCTTGCCCAAGGGTGACCTGCAGGCCAGCAGAGGGAAGTAGTACTTTACATCTCCTTTGGTAGAGATGTATCTCCACCCCGTTACCTAATTTTTCACAGCACTGTAGCAATTTTATGTATTACGCTGTACTGCCTCAACAAAAAAACAAGAACAAGTTTCATGATGTATGTAAGTGATGATAAACCTGAATCTGATATGGGTCTCTGGTGTGGACTAAGAGTGGGAAGGGGGCTGATGGATGAGAATTATGTTTGGGAAAAGGGGAAGGGAGAGGGGAGGGAGAGGGGAGGGAGTGGGAAGCACCAGAGAGACATTTTGTAATCATCAATAAACCAATTCTTTGGAATCAAATGACCTTACCTGGTTTCTCAGGGTTGGGTGTGTCTGCACCCACACCACCACCTGCCCCTGGCACCCCTTCTCTACTACCTGTCTCACACCCCTTCCGCGGCACTCCACCCTCACTATTCCCAATATCCTATGCTCCCACCAGATTTATAAACTTGCTCTCCGCTCCATGTTGACAAATACAGTACTGTGCAAAAGTCTTAGGCTTTCTAGCTGTGTACAGTATATGTGCCTAAGACTTCTGAATAATGCTATATGTATAGCATGCTTTCTGAAAATGAAGGTTGTAGAACAAAATTCTTAATTACTCATACAGGGATCTCTTGGAGAAATTTAAATGCTGGATTCAAATCTTTCTAAGTTTGCACAGTGGAAGAAGCAACCAGCTTGATGCCAGCACACGTTACAGAATCAGGTTCAAGGTTAAGTTTCGGCCGAGACCCTTCGTCAGTCCTAGTGAAGGGTTTCAGTCTGAAACGTTGATGGTTTGCTCTTTTCCAAAGATGCTGCCTGACCTGCTGAGTTCCTCCAGTGTTTTGGGTGTATTCCTGCGGATCTCCAGCACCTGCAGACTGTCTCATGTCAACCATACAGACATATATAGCTAAACGAAACATTATTCCTCTGGGGCCAAGGCGCAAAACACAGACATACAGGCACACACAGCACATATAGTTACAATCCATACAGTCACACACAGCACATATAGTTACAATCCATACAGTCACACACAGCACATACAGTTACAATCCATACAGTCACACACAGTACATATAGTTACAATCCATACAGTCACACACAGCACATATAGTTACAATCCATACAGTCACACACAGCACATATAGTTACAATCCATACAGTCACACACAGCACATACAGTTACAATCCATACAGTCACACACAGCACATATAGTTACAATCCATACAGTCACACACAGTACATATAGTTACAATCCGGTACATACAGTCACAAAACAGTATCAACACAACTCCGTGAGTGACATGGCCTGAATATTGACATGTTGACATAAAGTGTGATGTGCCGGTTTATGTAAGACAAGATAGTATTACTGGCACTATTATAATAAAACAGACAATCATATAAAACAGCAGCAATAAGAGATGAAAAGAGACCAATGCAGGATGAGAGTTTGGGAGTGGGGGAGGAGGGGGCAGGGCATTCAGACAAGGTGTACAAGAGTGCTGGGTGGCAGCAGGGTGCAAGTTAAGTCCAGCAGCCTGGGAAAGAAGCTGTTACCCAGCCTGAAAGTTCTGATTCTTGTGCTGCGTTACCTTCTGCCTAACGGCAAGACGTCACAGAGATTGTGGGAAGGATGGGAGGGGTTTTTGGCATTGATGTCGGCGTTGCGTATGCAGTGCTTTTGATACATGTCCTGAATGGGGGATGGAGAGAGACCCCGGTGATGTTTGCTGCGGTCCTCACTATACATTGCAGGGTCTTGTGCTGCATTGCAATTTCATACCAGATGGTGGTGCATTCAGAGTCAGAGCACGGCACGCTGATGGGCCTGAGCACTAATAACTGAAATGAGATTCGCAGCACTGCTGTTTCTTCCAGAGTCTGTAATTTAAAAGCACTTGGTAAATCCAATGGATCATCATGATGTGTAAGGCAAAGTCTCCCCAATTCCAACCAGGATTCTTTAAATCATTGACATTTACTTACCAGCACATTTGCCAAAGGCAGGAATATTATCTTGTCTACCCCAATAAGAGCATTTTGTCCATTAACCTTCTTAACTCAAAGAAGTATAGTCCCAGTTTCTCTTGTCCTGCCAAAAGGAGCCATAAATAGAAGCTAGTTAAAGACATTTGCCTTGTTATATTTGCAAGTATTAAGCCACCAGGCTCGAGGACAGCTTCTATCCCAGTGTAATCAGACCCTTAGATGGACCTCTTCTATGATGAGGTGTATTCTCGGCCTCACAATCCACCTTGTTATAACCTTGCACTTTGGATCTTAAACTGGATATTTTAGACCCCAGTTCAAGATTTTAGCTAAGTTAACTTGCATGACTGAAAACTGGGTGATAGATTCTATGACAATGAACAGAAAGAAAATGCTAATCTATTTATTTTGTGCTGTGAATAAATGTGATTTTCACTATGAATATTCCCAAGTAAATTATTCATCCCTTGTCTTCTATAGGTCTACCATGTAATTGTGCTGACCAGTTTGTTCCCGTTTGTGCCCACAATGGACGTACTTACCCAAGTGCCTGTATCGCACGATGTGTTGGATTGCAGGATAGTCAGTTTGAATTTGGATCCTGTGCATCCAAAGACCCATGCATCTCTCATCGATGTTCCAAAAGTCAAAGGTGCCAATGTTTTTATGTTCAAATATATTTCACTCTTCAGAGAAAGTGGGTGTGGATCTTAACAGTTACAGATTGGTATGGGTTTATCATTTTGCACTGCCTGCCCATTATGAATAATATAGTTCTTTGTGCTCAGTATCAGCTACCAGACTTGTGCTTCATAATCGTCAGTCATCGGACTTATTGGTGCTAATGCTGCACTTTTCTGATCTGTTGTCATCAGCTAACTGGATGGCATTAGATTTATTAAACACATGTACATCGAAGCATTCAGTGGAATTTGTCATTTTAACGTCAACAACCAGCACGGTTTGAGGGTTGTGCTGGGGGCAGTCCACAGGTGTCGCCGTGCTTCCAGCGCCAGCGTAGCAATCGCACAATTTTCAGCACAACAACATACAAAAAGGCACACGCAACAGCAGCAGGACAAACACCTTCTTACCTCTTCTCCAGGCCAGGACACCATGATCTCCAGAATAGTTGCTCTCACAATATTACCTGGCTGTCCCAATGACACAGGTATCTGCAGTAATAAACAAATGAAGTCCCTCGATCTGGGCATGCAGGCACAAAGATTTAGTACCTCAGTTCTTTTCCGTGGGCCTAGCAACGCTGCGTATCACAGTCTGTAAACAGATAAGGAGTGCATTCTTCCTCACTTCTATTTTGCTTTGAAGTCAGTCAGAGCAACTTGACAATACTAGCCTCCTTCCTCCTTCGCTGTTTCATTCTTCAATTTATTTTTGACATTGTTAGGGAAAACATTAACATTCTCACATTATTCCTACTTCCCCTCACTCCCCCACCATCCCATCTTCTTTTCCTCCCCTAGATTCACCTATCACCCACCAGCTTGTGCTCCCCTCCTCCACCTTTTTATTTTAGCTTCTGCCCTATTACTTTCAAGTCTGATGAAGGGTCTTAGCCCAAAGTATTGATATTAATTTCCCTCTGCAGCAGTCACTTGAAAGCAAACCAAAACAGCTGAGAGAATGAGTATTGGAGTATTGAACACTGTATGATGCGCTTCCAAAATAATTAAGCTCCAAAATCTAAGAAGTACCATTTAAATAGCTTTGGTGTGCTCTTCGACCCAGAGTCTCCCAGGGAACTATGTCTGCGTGAAGTGCATCCAGCTGCAGCTCCTTGAAGACCGCGTTAGGGATCTGGAGCAGCAGATGGATGGCCTACGGCTTGTACGGGAGAGCGAGGATATAATTGATCAAAGTTACAGGGGAGTAGTCACACCGAAGTTGCAGGAGGTGAGTAGCTGGGTGACTGTCAGGAGAAATGGAAATAGGCAGTTAGAGCGGAGTACCCCTGTGGCCATTCCCCTCAAAAAAGAAGTATACCACTTTGGATGCTTTTGTGGGGGCTGACCTCCCAGGAGAATGCCACGGGGACTTGGTTACAGGCACCGAGCATGGGACCGTGGTGCAGAAAGGAAAGAGCGAGAACAAAGGAGTGGTAGTGATAGGGGACTCGATAGTGAGGGGAACAGACAGGAGATTTTGTAGACGCGAATGGGACACCCGGATAGTATGTCGCCTCCCAGGTACCAGGGTCAGGGACGTCTCAGATCGTGTCCATAACATTTTGGAGCGGGAGAGGGAGCCGCCAGTTGTCTTGATACGTATTGGTACCAATAACATAGGAAGGAAAAGCAATGAGGTCCTGAAACGAGAATTTAGAGAGCTAGGTAGAAAGCTGAGACACAGAACCTCCCAGGTAGTAATTTCTGGATTGCTACCTGTGCCACACACCAGTGAGGGTAGAAACAGGATGATTTGGCAGATAATTGCGTGGCTGAGAAGCTGGTGCAGGGGGCAGGGCTTCAGGTTCTTGGATAATTGGGATCTCTTCTGGGGGAGGTATGACCTGTTCAGAAGTGATGGATTGCACCCGAACCCGAGGGTTTAAACTAACTTGGCAGTGGGGTGGGAACTGGAGTGAAGGGACTCAGATTAGGACAGATGATAAAAAAGTAAAGATAGTGTGCAGTCAGACTGTCAGGAAGGGCAGGCAGGTGATGGGACTTAGTTGCAGCTATCAGGCTGAGTATCAATTCATTAGGGATGCAGAGTCAGAAAGGATAGCAAATATGATACTCAAGGTGTTGTATCTAAATGTGCGTAGTATGAGAAATAAGGTGGATGATCTTGTTGCAATATTACAGATTGCCAGGAATGATGTTGTGGCCATCACTGAATCGTGGCTGAAGGATGGTTGTAGTTGGGAGCTGAATGTCCAAGGTTACATGTTATATTGGGGGGATAGGAAGGTAGGCAGAGGGGGTGGTGTGGCTTTACTGGTAAAGAATGACATCAAGTCAGTAGAAAGATGTGACGTAGGATCGAAAGATGTTGAATTCTTGTGGGTTGAGTTAAGAAACTGCAAGGGTAAAAGGATGTTAATGACAGTTATATACAGGTCTCCCAACAGTGACTGGGAGGTTGCCCACAGGTTACAACAGGAAATAGAAAAGGCTAGTCAAAATGGCAATGTTATGGTAGTCATGGGAAATTTTCGGAAAATTAGGTTGGTAATGGATCTCAAGAGAGTGAGTTTGTTGAATGCCTAAGAGGTGGATTTTTAGAGCAGTTTGTCGTTGAGCCTACGAGGGGATCAGCTGTACTGGATTGGGTGTTATGTAATGAACCAGAGGCGATTAGGGAGCTTAAAGTAAAAGAACCCTTAGGAAAGAGTGATCACAATATGATAGTATTCAACATGAAATTTGATAGGGAGAAAGTAAAGTCTGATGTAGCTGTATTTCAGTGGAGTAAGGGAAATTACAGTGGTTTGAGAGAGGAGTTGGCCAAAGTAAATTGGAAGGAGCTGTTGGCAGGGATGTCAGCAGAGCAGCAATGATGTGCGTTTCTTGCAAAAATGAGGAAGGTGCAGGACATGTGTATTCCAAAAATGAAGAAATACTCAAATGGTAAAATAGTACAACCGTGGCTGACAAGGGAAGTCAAAGCTATTGTAAAAGCAAAACAAAAGGACATACAACAAAGCAAAAATTAGTGGGCAGATAAAGGATTGGGAAGTTTTTAAAACCTACAGAGAGCAACTAAAAAATCATTAGAAGGGAACAGATGAAATATGAAAGCAAGCTAACAAATAATATTGAAGTGGAATGTTTTTTCAAGTATGTTAGAAATAAAAGAGAGATGAGAGTGGATCTAGGACTGTTAGAAAATGAGACAGGAGAAATAATAATGGGGGACAGGAACATGGGTGATGAACTACAGTCTGTAAATGAGTATTTTACGTCAGTCTTCACTGTGGAAGACACTAGCAGTATGCCTGATGTGTGTGAAGGAAGAGAAGTTGGTGCAGTTAGTTACAATAGAGAAGGTGCTCAAAAAGCTGAAAGACCTAAAGGTACATAAGTCACCTGGACCAGAGGAACTGCACCCTAGGGTTCTGAAAGAGATAGTGTTAGAGATTGTGGTGGCACTAGAAGTGATCTTTCAAAAAAAATCATTGGACTCTGGCACAGTGCCAGAGGACTGGAAAATTGCAAATTTTACACCACTGTTAAAGAAATGAGAAAGGCAGCTGAAAGGAAATTATAGACCAGTTAGCCTGACCTCAATGGTTGGGAAGATGTTAGAGTCAATTGTGATGGAGGTGACGGAGTACTTGGTGACACAGGACAAGATAGGACAAAGTCAGCATGGTTTCCTTCAGGGAGAATCCTGCCTGATGAATCTGTTGGAATTCTTTGAGGAGATTACAAGTAGGATAGATAAAGGGAAAGCAATGGATGTTGAATATTTGGATTTTCAGAAGGCCTGTGACAAGGTGTCATGCATGAGGCTGCTTATCAAGTTAAGAGCCCATGGTATTATAGCAGGGATGTCAAACTACCGGCCCGCGGGATGACTTGGGGAGAAAAAAAGTATATTCACTACCATTTATTATGTATTTGTACGGGAGCCGCTCTCTCTCCCACCGCTGTCTGTGCCGCCTGCTGCGCCGGCAGCTTGTTGTGTGTACTTAGAAAACAATAGGCGGCTGTTAACCACCCGCTCTGCATAAGCACCTACCACCCTGCACTGAAGACCACTAGGGTCCCACTTACATCGTCAGACACAGTATAAAAACAGAGTACTCAGGTAGGTAACACCTGTAGCAAGGCTGAGACTGTTTGCTGCTGTGGTTCAAAATGCTTTCCAAGAAAAGAAAAGTTGACATCGAAGGTTGGATATTCAATGATAATTGGAAAGATCTTTTTTTCTTCTGTGAGGTCAACGGCAAACCTGTGTGTTTAATATGCTTGCAACAAGTGGCTGTGGCAAAAGAGTACAATATCAAACGACACTATGAGACATCACATGGAGAAAAATATTGCAAGTACGCAGGACGGCTCAGAACGCAAAAGGTAAATGAGCTTGAAGCAGCTCTGAAAAAACAGCAGTCAGTGTTCACCAAAAGTTGAGAGACTCATGATGGAGCTGTCAAAGCCAGCTATATTATTGCCAGCAAAATAGCTGCTGCGTCGAAGCCATACTCAGAGGGGGAGTTCATCAAAGCATACATGCTGACGGCAGCTGAGCTGGTGCCCTGAGAAGAGACAGGCTTTTGGTAATATCAGCTTGTCAAGAAATACTGTGGCAGAGAGAATCGGGGACCTTGCAGGAGATTTGAACAGTCAACTAAAAGACAAAGTGAAGTCATTTATTGCCTTCTCTATTGCAGTTGATGAGAGCACCAACGTGGCTGATGGAGCTCAATTGGGAATATTTTTTCGTGGTGTTGATGCATCTTTGACCGTCACCGAGGAGTTTGTGGAGATGGTGCTCATGACAAACACCACAACAGCAAACGACGTTTTCTCCAGCCTCGTCGAGGCCTTGGACAGACTGGGGGTTGACTGGAGTCACACTGTCAGCGTGGTCGTGAAAAAGGCAGGTGTTGTTGTGAAACTCAGAGAGAAAGTTCCAACAGAGAATCCAGAGCAGAAATTCTGGATTTTTTATTGTATTATACACCAAGAGATGTTATGTAGCAGGAGCCTGAAAATGGACAATGTCATGGATGTAGTAATCAAAACAGTTAATTTATTAGAGCCAAGGGCAATTTGACCATCAGCAAATTGACACTCTTTTGTCCGAAAATAATATTGGGCATGGCCTACCCTACCATACTGAAGTCCGCTGGTTGAGCAGAGGGGTTGTGCTCAAACGTTTTTTTCAATTACGTGCGGAAATTGGACTATTCATGAACGAGAAAGGGAAGTCAGTGGCAGAGTTGGATGACCCAGACTGGCTTCATGATCTGGCATTTTTGGTGGATATAACAGAGCACGTATATGTACTTAATGTTAACATGCAAGGCTGCAACAAACTTGTTACGGAATACTACGACAGCATTCTTGCCTTTCAAATTAAGTTAAGCCTGTGAGAGATGCAACTACCCTGGAGCAACCCAGCTCATTTCCCCTCTTTGCAGTCTGTGCGTGTCGCTGATGGGAATAATGACAACATGGACAGGTACAAGGACAAAATATCACAACTGAAAAGTGAGTTTCAGAGTCATTTCCAAGTCTTCACTCAGCTCGAGAAGGAATTCTCACTATTTTGCTCGCCGTTTGCTGTCAACGCAGCATCAGATGTGCTGGAGGAACTCCAAATGGAACTAATTGAAATTCAGTGTAACTCAGCTTGGAAATATAAATTTGAGACTGTGGGTCTGGACTCATTCTATCAATACCTGGGACTAATGTACCCCAAGATGACGGACTTTGTCTCAAAGAACCTTTGCATGTTTGGGACAACATATCTCTGTGAGCAGGCGTTCTCCATAATGAACATTAACAAATCCAAACTGCGCTCGCAGCTGACACACAGACATCTAAATGATATGAAAATCATAGCTGCCCAGAAACTGGTCCCTGATTTTGGCAGGCTGGTTAAAGCCAAGAGATGTCAGGTGTCTGGAAGCAGCAAGTGAAAAATGAGTGACACTGTTCAATGCACTGCGACATGTAAGCAAAATGCATTATGAAATATTGAGTGTCATAATATTGTGATTCATTTTCTGACTGTTCTATTATAGTAAATATGGTCACTTAAATAAAAATTCGAGGCTAACTGTGTTCAATGTCTGAGTTTGATTGCTGGAAGCAGGCTAATAAAAATTAGGTGCAATTGTGTAGCCTACATTTACAATTTGTTTCGTTAGGTCTACATTTGTGTCTGCTAATGTTCGATTTCAAATGGTTTATTAATGGAAAGGTTGTGGCTCCCAAAACAATCTTAGCCAAAATAGCATAGTTTTTTTTCTCTCTCATCACAGCTTTCTTGTAGCCTATGACTGTAAGTTAATACCAATCATAAAAATAAAGCAAAACACTTTGTAGTTATAGCAGAGACTGAGACACATGAGAGCAGGTTGAAAAAACAAAGGCAACGAAAGCTGTGGGAGCATGCGCGCACACAACTGATCCAGCCCGCATGAAGTCGCATTTTGCCCAATCCGGCCCGTGACCTAAAATGAGTTTGACACCCCTGTATTACAGGAAAGTTACTAACATGGTAACACAAGGATGATTCCAGGAATGAAAGGGTTATCATACGAGGAACATTTGATTGGTCTGGGTCTGTACTCGCTGGAATTCAGAAGGATGAGGGGCGATCTCATTGAAACCTATCGAATGTTGAAAGGCCTAGACAGAGTAGATGTGGAAAGGATGATTCCCATGGTGGGGGAGTCTAGGTTAAGAGGGCATAGCCGCAGGATAGAGGGGCGCTCTTTCAACACAGATATGCAGACATTTTTCTTTAGCCAGTGGGTGGTGAATTTGTGGAATTTGTTGCCACATACAGCTGTGGAGGCCAGGTTGTTGGGTGTATTTAAGGCAGAGATTGATAGGTTCTTGATTGGACATGGCATCAAAGGTTACAGGGAGAAGGCCAGGAACTGGGGTTGAGGAGGAGATTTAAAAAAAAAAAGGGATCAGCCATGATTGAATGGTGGAGCAGACTTGATGGGCCAAATGGCCTGATTATGTTCCTATGTCTTATGGTGTTATTGTCCGTTCAATCCTTTATTACGAAACCAGCAAAGACGAGTGACCTTATTGCTATAAAAAAACTAACAAAACCAAATTACTGATATAACAAAATTAACGAAATAACAAAGTTAGCAATCTCAACTATACAATAGTTCTGATTAGCGTAACTGAGCAAAGTTAGTGTTCCAACTATCTGTCAACAAAAAAAAATCACCCCCTTTCAGAACTAGACTACTCACCTAAGACGGAGTGAAGATGTAACTGTACTGTACTTATTTGCTCCAGCACACCTCCACCCACGTGACAAATTATCCATAATAAATGCACAATAGCAAATAAAATGTGGACAGAGGAAATAGATACATGTCTCATGTGTTCGTCCATCGTCGACGTCGAAGAGGACCTCGATACCATTATGATAGTGTCGAGACTAGCGCGTGATTTTGTTTTAAGTGAGGGGGAGTTGCGCAGTGTCAGCCTCACTCTCTCTTCCCAATTCCCATCTGGATCCAGTGGCAAGACAGAGTTGAGATGGCTGGAGATGGGACTAGGCGCAGTGGATGACCAGGACGTATTCTGTGTCTTGTCCTGCCCTACACGTTCCACGACGCTTGCAGAGACCGCCTTCTTGACCATTGGACCTTCCATAGGTCTCGTCCGCTCAATCCGCCGGAGTCTGTCTTCACATGCTGGGATAGACAACTCCCTATCTCACCGAGGGTTTGAAACCCGTCGGCTACCCTCACCTGGTTTAGCCGGCTTGTCGAGGCCGTTGCCTGGGGTGTGGCCGCTGTCGCATGCAAACAGCTACGGGGAGCTACAGGTGAGAGCTGAGTGCCAGGTGGGGACCAAAGCTGGACTAACCGCCTTGAAAAGGACACAACATGTTACCCCTCCCTGACACCCCTACACGTCTCATACACCCTTCATAGATGCTACTTGATCCAGTCCATAACACCAGGGCAGAATTAGGCCATATGGCCCGTCTGCTTTAACATTCTAACATTTTTTTTATCCCTCTCAACCCTATTTTCCTGCCTTCTTCCTGAACTGAAAGGTTGACTATTTTCGAAGTGGAGAGAAAATACAAAAACCTGAGGCGCAAAGGGACTTGGAAGTCCTTATGCAGGATTTGCAGGTTAATTTGCAGGTTGAGTCTGTGGTGAGGAAGACAAATTTGATGCTATCGTTCATTTTAAGAGGACTGGAACATAAAAACAAGGATGTAATGCTGAGACTTTATAAAGCACTGGTGAGGCCTCACTTCGAGTATTATGAGCAGTTTTGGGCACCTTATCTCAAAATGTGCTGAAATTGGAGAGGGTTCAAAGGAGATTCACGGAAATGATTCCAGGATTGAATGGTTGTTATAAGAAGAGCATCTGATGGCTCTGGGCTTCTATTCACTAAAATTCAGAATAATGAGTAGTGTCCTCATTGACACCTATCAAATGGAGAAAGGCGTTGAAAGAGTGGATGTGGAGAGGATGTTTTCTATGGTGGGAGAGTCTAAGACAAAAGGACACAGCCTCAGAATAGAGGGGCGTCTTTTAGAATTGAAATGAGGAGGAATTTCTTCAGCTCGAGAGTGGCAAGTCTGTGCAATTCTTTGCCACAGGCAGCTGTGGAGACCAAGTCTTCATGTACATTCAAGGCAGAGGTTGGTAGATTCTGGATTGGTCAGGGCATGAAGGGATACGGGGAGAAGGCAAGAGATTGGGACTGGGAGGAAAATTGGATCAACCATGATGAAATGGCAGAGCAGACTCGATGGGCCTAATGGCCTAATTCTGCTCCAATATCTTATGGTAACCTTTGACGCCCTTACTAATCAAGAACTTCTCAACTTCTGTTTAAAATGTACCCAGTGACTTGGTATACACACAGTGACCAACTGTTGCAATAAAGTCTATGGATTTGCCACTCTGGATAGAGAAATTGCTCCTCATCTGTTATAAAGAAACATCCTTGTATTCTGAGACTGTTCCCTCTGGTCCTAGAGTCCTCTGCGATAAGAAACATCCTCTGCATGCACACTATTATCTAGTTCTTTCAATATTCAGTTTGCTGAGTTCTCCCAACATTTTGCTCCAGACTTCCAGCATTTACTATGATTATTTGCTGTTCAGTTCTTTAGAAGATCCCCAAGTATTTAATAAAGCACTTTTGAAGGATGGCCATTTTTGGAAGAATTGAAAAAAAAATTGGGAATATGTTGCCACAATGACTTCATAATCTGTCCTGGCTGATCTTTGCTAAGATGCTGGAAAGATGGTCCTGCTCAGAAATGTGGAATTTCTTATGTATCTCAGACAGCCGATGTAAATATGGATTAATATTTCAGTTGAAAGCCATTATTTGCACTAGTTCACACTGATTCAGAGCTGACCTACAAAGATACCCCAGCTTAAGTGCTTACGTGTAGCAGTGGGGATTCATTCCTTGATCTTTTGATTTGGGAATGAGGGTTCAACTCTGCAGCTTGAAGTAGATGTGCAAATGATAATTGAAACTCTCTGTATATCCATCATTACTTCATTTCTCCAGGAGAATGAGCTGTCTTTGAAAATCCATGAAGAGGTCAAGCAGAACAACTGCTGTATAGTAACTGTAGTCTAATTTACAATGATAGAATGTAGACTATTATAGCCCTTTGGTCCACAATGTGCTCCCTTTTAACCCATTCAAAGATCAATCCAGCCCTTCCCTCCTACATACCCCTCCATTTTCTTTCATCCATGTGCCTATCTAAGAGCTTTTTAAATGCCCCTGATATTTTTAAATGCCTCTACCACCACCCTGGCAGGTGCTCCACACACTCACCACTCTCTGTGTTATTTTTTAAAACAATTCCCTCTGACATCCCCCCCACATACTTTCCTCCAATCACCTTAAAATTATGCCCCCTTGTACTAGCCATTTCGTGCTGGGGAAAAGTCGAAAGACTGATTGGTAGGTTATTGTAGGTTGTCCTGTGATTCGGCTAGGATTAAATAGTGGGTTACTGGGGGTGCAGCTTGAAGGGTCAGAAGGACCGATTCTGCACTGTATCTCAATCAATCAATTAATTGAGTATTTTGTTTTCAAAGGTGTATTCCAAAGCCAAAAGTTTGTCTGACCAGCATTGAACTATTTGAATGTGATCAGTACGAGTGTATCTCAAAATTAGTGAACTGTGAGCTGCTTCCTGTTGAACCGGTTTGTGATACAGAAAATATAGAACACTCCAATCGATGTGCCTTGTACCAAAGATCCAAATCTTTGTCCTATGTGGGCCCATGCCAGGTATGAACACACACATTTCGCATTCTAAAAATATACTGTTACTAGAACTGTGAATTTGAAGACTAATTCTGTATTGTTTCCTACTGTGACTGGGGGGTAGTGGGGTTTTGAAGAACTAATTATTTGGATTTATTGTAAAGTAATACACACAAAATACTGGAGGAACTCAGCAGGTCAGAAAGCATCCATGAAAGGAATGAACAGTTGACCTTTCAGGCCAAGAACTTCATCTCCCACCTATCAACTCCCAGCTTCATACTTCATCCCCCCTGCCCCAGTTAGCCACCCAGTCTCACCTATCACCTGCTAGCTTGTACACCTCCCTCTCCCTCCATCTTCTTATTCTGGCTTCTGCCCCCTTCCGTTCCAGCACTGATGAAGCATCTTGGCAGTTTACTCCTCTCCGTAGATGCTGCCTTTGTGCATGTTGTTCAGGATTTACAGCACTTGCAGAATTTCATGTCTTTATTATTCCCCTTTTTGTCTCTTTAGATCAGAGGCTCCCAATCTATTTTATGCCATAGACCAATACCATTAAGCAAGGGGTCCGTGGAGCACAAGTTGGGAACTTTAGATGGTAATTTGGCCCCACTCACTATCAATTAACGGCACCCTTCAAAACCTAGCATCTCTCTTTTTCTAAACTAGACTATCTCTCACACCCACCCCCCCCCCCCCAAATGTCCCATTATAGTTATCCGCATGAACTGAGCTCAGCAATTCCTGCAAGGTCTGTTTCCACCACACCTCGTGAGCTTATTGCTTTGCACACAATGATCCTGAGACTCCCCGTGCTGGGATTACTTGTATCAGGAGATTTTCAAAAATGGGATCGCACTGTCTGAACAAGCATACTTATAGAAGCCTTGTCACAAAAGGTAATTTCAAGTCTAAACATCATAATTATTCCTATTCTGAGGTGTCGATCAATGGCCTCCTCTTGTGCCAAGATGAGGCCACCCTCAGGGTGGAGGAGTAACACATATTCCATTTGGCTGGGCTCTAACCTGATGACATGAATATCGATTTCCCCTTCCAGTTAGCAAATATCTTCCCCCACCACTCCACTTCCTCTATTCCCCACTCTGACCTTTACCACTTTTTCACCTGCCTATTACTTCCCCCTAGGGTCCCCTCCTTTTTCCTTTTCTCCTATGGTCCACTCTGCTCTTCTATCAGATTCTTTCTTCTCCAGCCCTTGACCTTTCCCACCCAGCTGGCTTCACCAATCACCTTCCAGCCATCCTCCTTCCCCTCCCCCAGCCTTTTTATTCTGGCCCGAAACATCAACAGCCTGTTCATTGCCATAGATGCTGCCTGACCTGCTGAGTTCCTCTGGCATTTTGTGTGTGTTGCTTTGGATTTCCAGCATTTGCAGACCTTCCTGTGTTTACCATAATTTATTTACTTAGTATTACTTTCTGTTATTTAACATGTCCAGAGCATTAAATATTACACCACAATAACTGGCCCTGCAGCCTATCATTTTTCTATCATTCATGTGCCTTTCTAGGAGTCTGCTAAATCTCCATAACGTATCTGCTTCTCCCACCACCCCGGCAGTGTATTCCACGTACCACACCCACCACTCTCTAATAAAGCATACCTCTGACGTTCACCCTCTGCTTTCCCCCAATCACCATAACATTATGTCCGCTCACATTAGCCATTTCCAACTTGGGAAGGAGTTTCTGGCTGTCCACTCAATCTGTGTCTCTTATCATCTTGTATCAAGTCACATCTTCTCCTCCTTCACTCCCAGGAGAAAAGCCCTAGCTCGCTCAACCTCATAAGACATGCAATGAAAATTAAAATTTTCATTTGGAAGGGTCTATTTTGCTTAACTGCAATCAATGGAATAATGTGGAACTGCAGTGGAACTCAGTTGAAATGATGTGTATGTGAATAAAGGGAGCCAAATCTGCTTGGCTGCCTGTTCGACAGGGGTCGGTATTTTCACATGATATGTCTGTGATTTGGGTGATGGAATTGATGGTTTGTAGGCAAGTTTGCAGACGTTACGAAGATGGAGGGGCACAGTATGTGCAGAAGGACTTGGACAGGTTGGGAGAATGGGTAAAGAAGTGATGGACTATCATGTCAGGAAGTGTATGGTCATGTGCTTTGGTAGAAAGAATAAAGGACTATTTTCTAAACGGGAGAAAATTCAAAAATCAGAGGGACTTAAGAGTCCTCATGCAGGATTCCCTAAAGGTTAATTTACAGGCTGAGTTAGTGGTGAGGAAGGCAAGTGCAATGTTAGCATTTATTTGACAGGACTAGGATATAACAGCAAGGATGCAATGCTGCGACTTTATGAGACCACAGTATTGTGAACAGTTTTGGGCCCTTTATCTAAGAAAAAAGTGTTGGCATTGGGGGACCCAGAAGTATGATTCTAGGTATGAAAGAGTTAACATATAAGGAGCACTTGACGGCTCTGGGCCTATACTTGTTGAAATTTAGAAGAATGGGGGGGGCAGATCTCATTGAAACCGATGGAATATTGAAAGGCCTCAATAGAGTGAATATGGAGAATGTTTCCTATAATGGGGGAGTCTAGGACCAGAGTGCACAACCTCAGAATAGAGGAACGTTCATTTAGAACAGTGATGAGGAGGAACTGCTTTCACCAGAGGGTGATGAATCTGTGAAACTCGTTGCTACAGAGAGCTGTGGAGGCCAAGTGGTAGAGTATATTTAAAGTGGAGGTTGATAGGTTCTTGATTAATACGGGTGTCAAAGGTTACAGGAAGAAGGCAGGGGAGTGGGTTTGAGAGGGAGAGTAAATCAGCCGTGATGGAATGGTGCTGCAGACTGGATGGGCTGAATAACCTAACTCTGCTCCCATGTCCTGCAGTCTTGTATTTGAGGGAGAAAGTGCAGGGTGAGTTTTTCACCAGAGTGGTAGGTAGTACCTTGGGACTGCTGGAAGCAGATATGATAGTGGCATCTAGGAGTCTGTTTGATAGGCACATAAATATGGAGAGGATACAGTAGAATAAAATTTAGTTTAATTTGGCATCATGTTCGCTGCAGACATCTTGGGCCCTCCTCCTGTGTTGTACTGTTGTATGCTCTAAGTATGATATCTTAATACATCTCTATCTGCCGTTATCTTTTCAAATCCGTCTTTCTCTATCTTTGTTTCTTTTCCATGATAAAGTGTTGCATTCTGCCTTGCCCTACATTTAAGCCTTGTGCCGTTCATTCAATACCCATTCAGCCGACTTGATTAAAGGTTTAAAACACACAAAATGCTGGAGGAACTCAGCAGGCCAGGCAGCATGTATGAAAGAGAGTAAATATTGACTGTTTATTCATTTCCATAGATGCTGCCTAGCTGAGTTCCTCCAGCATTTTGTGTGTGTTGCTTTGGATCTCCAGCATCTGCAGATTTTATTTCTCTTAAATTGTTTGATCAGTGAGATTGTGGATGCCCTGTAGGGGGCAGTATGTCACTAGAGAGGTTGAATACTGAGACTGCTCTCTGGAGTTTGGAGGAATGGGAGGAGATTTCATTGCAACAGTCAACATTATTACAGATATGGGAAGGCTACATAGACAGAACTTCAATGTTTGAAATTCTTTCTCTTGGATGTCTGAAGGTCTCGTCATTGATTTCTGAACGTAGCACAGTACAGGCCCTTTGGCCCACAGTGTTATGCTATCCTTTCCTAGGATCACAAACAAGAAAATCTGCAGGTGCTGGAAATATGAGCAACATACACAAAATGCTGGAGGAACTCAGCAGGCCAGGCAGCATCTATAGAAAAGAATGGTATCAACTTTATTTGCTATATATATATATATATATATATATATATATATACATATATTTACATTTACAGGTATTAGGAGTTTGCATGTCAGGATGACATGCAACAAAAAACTTGCAACATTCAACAATTATAAAGAATTATAAAAAAAATAAATTTAGAGGTTAAAGTACAGATATAGAATTAAATGTGCATAAGCATTATCCTCCTTCCCCCTCCCCACTTTTTTATTCTGGCATTTTACCCCTTCCTTTCTTGTCCTGATAAAGGGTCTGAGTACAAAACATCGACTGTTTATTCATTTCCATAGATGCTGCCTGACCTGCTGAGTTCTTCCAGCATTTTGGTCTGTTACAAAAAGTGGTTTAAAGTGTTTGCAATGCAGCGATGGGGGTAACAGATAGACGGGGTAGGGGCAGCTAACTAAAATGGTTGATGAGATTAAGTGCCTTGGAAGGAACTAACAACATGGTGTGATTTTTTTTGTGTTTAAATAGTCCTATAATAGCCTTTTAACGTACTCTAAGATCAAACTAACCCTTCCCTCCGACGTAGCCCTCCATTATTCTTTCGTTCATAAACATTAGCATAAAACATAGAACATAGAATAGTACAGCACAGTACAGGCCCTTCGGCCCACAATGTTGTGCCGACCCTCAAACCCTGCCTCCCATATAAGCCCCCACCTTAAATTCCTCCATATACCTGTCTAGTAGTCTCTTAAACTTCACTAGTGTATCTGCCTCCACCACTGACTCAGGCAGTGCATTCCATGCACCAACCACTCTCTGAGTAAGAAACCTTCCTCTGATATCCCCCTTGAACTTCCCACCCCTTACCTTAAAGCCATGTCCTCTTGTATTGAGCAGTGGTGCCCTGGGGAAGAGGCGCTGGCTATCCACTCTATCTATACCTCTTATTATCTTGTACACCTCTGTCATGTCTCCTCTCATCCTCCTTCTCTCCAAAGAGTAAAGCCCTAACTCCCTTAATCTCTGATCATAATGCATACTTTCTAAACCAGGCAGCATCCTGGTAAATCTCCTCTGTACCCTTTCCAATGCTTCCACATCCTTCCTCATCCTTCCTATAGTGAGGTGACCAGAACTGGACACAGTACTCCAAGTGTGGTCTAACCAGAGTTTTATAGAGCTGCATCATTACATCACGACTCTTAAACTCTATCCCTCAACTTATGAAAGCTAACACCCCATAAGCTTTCTTAACTACCCTATCCACCTGTGAGGCAACTTTCAGGGATCTGTGGACATGTACCCTGAGATCCCTCTGCTCCTCCACACTACCAAGTATCCTGCCATTTACTTTGTACTCTGCCTTGGAGTTTGTCCTTCCAAAGTGTACCACCTCACACTTCTCCGGGTTGAACTCCATCTGCCACTTCTCAGCCCACTCCTGCATCCTATCAATGTCTCTCTGCAATCTTTGACAATCCTCTACACTATCTACAACACCACCAACCTTTGTGTCGTCTGCAAACTTGCCAACCCACCCTTCTACCCCCACATCCAGGTCGTTAATGAAACTCACGAAAAGTAGAGGTCCCAGAACAGATCCTTGTGGGACACCACTAGTCACAATCCTCCAATCTGAATGTACTCCCTCCACCACCACCCTCTGCCTTCTGCAGGCAAGCCAATTCTGAATCCACTTGGCCAAACTTCCCTGGATCCCAAGTTTCTAACTTTCTGAATAAGCCTACCGTGTGGAACCTTGTCAAATGCCTTACTAAAATCCATATAGATCACATCCACTGCACTACCCTCATCTATATGCCTAGTCACCTCCTCAAAGAACTCTATCAGGCTTGTTAGACACGATCTGCCCTTCACAAAGCCATGCTGACTGTCTCTGATCAGACCATGATTCTCTAAATGCCCAGAGATCCTATCTCTAAGAATCTTTTCCAACAGCTTTCCCACCACAGACGTAAGGCTCACTGGTCTATAATTACCCAGACTATACCTACTACCTTTTTAGAACAAGGGGACAACATTCGCCTCCCTCCAATCCTCCGGTACCATTCCCGTGGACAACGAGGACATAAAGATCCTAGCCAGAGGCTCAGCAATCTCTTCTCTCGCCTCGTGGAGCAACCTGGGGAATATTCCGTCAGGCCCCGGGGACTTATCTGTCCTAATGTATTTTAACAACTCCAACACCTCCTCTCCCTTAATATCAACATGCTCCAGAACATCAACCTCACTGATATTGTCCTCACCATCATCGAGTTCCCTCTCATTGGTGAATACCGAAGAGAAGTATTCATTGAGGACCTCGCTCACTTCCACAGCCTCCAGGCACATCTTCCCACCTTTATCTCTAATCGGTCCTACCTTCACTTCTGTCATCCTTTTTTTCTTCACATAATTGAAGAATGCCTTGGGGTTTTCCTTTACCCTACTCACCAAGGCCTTCTCATGCCCCCTTCTTGCTCTTTTCAGCCCCTTCTTAAGCTCCTTTCTTGCTTCCCTATATTCCTCAATAGACCCATCTGATCCTTGCTTCCTAAACCTCATGTATGCTGCCTTCTCCCACCTGACTAGATTTTCCACCTCACTTGTCACCCATGGTTCCTTCACCCTACCATACTTTATCTTCCTCACCGGGACAAATTTATCCCTTACATCCTGCAAGAGATCTCTAAACATCGACCACATGTCCATAGTACATTTCCCTGCAAAAACATCATCCCAATTTACACCTGCAAGTTCCAGCCTTATAGCCTCATAATTTGCCTTTCCCCAATTAAAAATTTTCCTGTCCTCTGATTCTATCCTTTTCCATGATAATGCTAAAGGCCAGGGAGCGGTGGTCACCGTCCCCCAGATGCTCACCCACTGAGAGATCTGTGACCTGACCCGGTTCATTACCTAGTACTAGATTTAGTATGGCATTCCCCCTGGTTGGCCTGTCCACATACTGTGACAGGAATCTGTCCTGGACACACTTAACAAACTCTGCCCCATCTAAACCCTTGGAACTAATCAGGTGCCAATCAATATTCGGGAAGTTAAAGTCACCCATGATAACAACCCTGTTATTTTTGCACCTTTCCAAAATCTGCCTCCCAATCTGCTTCTCTGTATCTCTGCTGCTACCAGGGGGCCTATAGAATACCTCCAATAGAGTAACTGCTCCCTTCCTGTCCCTGACTTCCACCAATATTGACTCAAAAGAGGATCCTGCTACATTACCCACCCTTTCTGTAGCAGTAATAGTATCCCTGACCAGTAATGTCACCCCTCCTCCCCTTTTCTCGCCCTCTCTATCCCTTTTAAAGCACTGAAATCCAGGAATATTGAGAACCCATTCCTGCCCTGGTGTCAGCCAAGTCTCTGTAATAGCCACTACATCATAATTCCATGTATGTATCCAAGCTCTCAGTTCATCACCTTTGTTACTGATGCTTCTTGCATTGAGGTACACACATTTGAGCCCTTCTACCTTGCTGTCTTTACACCGTTTATTCTGCTTCTCTTTCCTCAAAGCCTCTCTGTATGTTAGATCTGGCTTTACTCCATGCACTTCTTTCACTGCTCTATCGCTCTGGGTCCCATCCCCCTCACAAATTAGTGTAAACCCTCCCGAACCACGCTAGCAAACCTACCTACAAGGATATTGCTCCCCCTCGAGTTCAGGTGCAACCCATCCAATCTGTACAGGTCCCACCTTCCCCAGAAGAGATCCCAATGATCTAAAAATCTAAAACCCTGCTCCCTGCACCAACTCCTCAGCCACGCATTCAACTGCCATCTCCTCCAATTCTTCCCATTGCTGTCACGTAGCACTAGCAGCAATCCTGAGAACGCCACCCTTGAGGTCCTGTTCTTCAGCCTTCTGGCTAGTTCCCGAAACTCACACTTCAGGACCTCATCCCTCTTCCTGCCTATGTCGTTGGTCCCAACATGTATCACGACTTCTGGTTGTTTTCCCTCTCGTACCAGGATGTCGTGTACCCGGTCACAGACATCCCGGACCCTGGCACCCGGGAGGCAACAAACCATGCGGGTGTCCTTCTCACGTCCACAAAATCTCCTGTCTGCTCCCCTGACTATAGAGTCTCCAATGACGACAGCTCTCCTCTTCTCCGTCTCACCCTTCTGCACCACAGGATCAGACTCGGTGCCGCAGGCCCTGCCACCGTGGCTCACACCTGGTCGGTCATCCCCACCAACAGTATCCAGGACGGTAAACTTATTATTCAGGGGAATGGCTACAGGGGTGCTCTGCGCTACCTGTCTGCTCACCTTCACTTTCCCCCCTCTGACTGTCACCCAACGACCTGCTTCCGGCAGCCTAGGTGTGACTACCTCCCTGTAGCTCTCATCTATGACTGCCTCATTCTCCCTTATGAGTCGAAGGTCATCCAGCTGCTGCTCCAGATTCCTTACATGGTCTTCCAGATCGCCCAGCTGTATGCACTTCTGGCTGATGTGACTCTGCGGGAGAGGGGAGTTCCCCCAAGACTGCCACATCTCACATGAGAGGCACATCACCGTCTCAGGAGACATTGTAAAAATTAACTGCGAGCTAGCTTGTCCTCCGCCTCTTCTCGTCGAAGCCTCTCGAGTCAAAGCCTCAAAGCTCCACTCCTTCACTGGCCCACTCACGCACTGGCCGCTTTCCACTGGAAAGGGGATGAAGGAACTTTTAGATATTTTACCAGTGAAAAGATTAAAGTGAACGGGAAGCCATGCCAAACAGCATACTCCTGCTCTTATTTCTTATGATTTAAACACTTCCAGTACCAACCCATAAAATATCAGGAAGATTAAGCACACAAGTTTCAGTAAACGTGGGTTCCTTTCATTGGTCAGTTCAGCCAGGGTTTCATCAGTTGTGTTAACTCAATGAATTCACTTAAAGTGAATCAGAATCAGGTTTAATATCACCAGCATGTGTTGTGATGTTTGTTAGAACATTAGAACATAAGAACATAAGAAATAGGAGCAGGAGTCGGCCATCCGACCCATTGAGCCTGCCCTGACATTCAATAAGATCATGGCTGATCTGTCCGTAAACTCAGCTCCATCTACCTGCCTTTTCCCCATAACCCTTAATTCCCTTACTGTGTAAAAACTTATCTAACTGTGTCTTAAATATATTTAGTGAAGAAGCCTCAACTGCTTTCCTGGGCAGAGAATTCCACAGATTCACCACTCTCTGGGAAAAACAGATTCTCCTCATCTCCGTCCTAAATCTTCTGCCCTGAATCTTGAGGCAATGTTCCCTAGTTCCAGTCTCACCCACCAATGGAAACAACTTTCCTACTTCTATCTTATCTATCCCTTTCAAAATTTTGTATGTTTCTATAAGATCCCCTCTCATTCTTCTGAATTCCAGACAGTATAGTCCCAGGCAACTCAATCTCTCCTCATAGGTTAACCCCTTCATCTCTGAAATCAACCTGGTGAACCTCCTCTGCACTGCCTCCAAAGCCAGTATATCCTTCCTCAAGTATGGAGACCAGAACTGCACACAGTACTCCAGGTGCAGTCTCACCAGTACCCTGTATAGTTGCAGCATGACCTCCCTGCTCTTGAATTCAAGGGAGAGCCAGTGGATGTAGTGTACCTGGACTTTCAGAAAGCCTTTGATAAGGTCCCACATAGGAGATTAGTGGGCCAAATTAGAGCACATGGTATTGGGGGTAGGGTACTGACATGGATAGAAAATTGGTTGGCGAACAGGAAACAAAGAGTAGAGATTAACGGGTCCCTTTCAGAATGGCAGGCAGTGACTAGTGGGGTGCCGCAAGGCTCGGTGCTGGGACCGTAGCTATTTACAATATACATAAATGATTTAGATGAAGGGATTAAAAGTAACATCAGCAAATTTGCAGATGACACAAAGCTGGGTGGCAGTGTGAAATGTGAGGAGGATGTTGTGATAACGCAGGATGACTTGGACAGGTTGGGAGAGTGGGCAGATGCTTGGCAGATGCAGTTTAATGTGGATAAATGTGAGGTTATCCACTTTGGTGGCAAGAACAGGAAGGCAGATTACTATTTGAATAGTGTCAAGTTAGGAAAAGGGGAAGTACAACGAGATCTAGGTGTCCTTGTTCATCAGTCACTGAAAGTAAGCATGCAGGTACAGCAGGCAGTGAAGAAAGCTAATGGCATGTTGGCCTTCATAACAAGGGGAGTTGAGTATAGGAGCAAAGAGGTCCTTCTGCAGTTGTACAGGACCCTGGTGAGGCCATACCTGGAGTATTGTGTACAGCTTTGGTCTCCAAATTTGAGGAAGGACATTCTTGCTATTGAGGGAGTGCAGCATAGGTTCACGAGGTTAATTCCCGAGATGGCGGGACTGTCATATGTTGAAAGACTGGAGCGACTGGGCTTGTATACACTGGAATTTAGAAGGATGAGAGGGATCTGATTGAAACATATAAGATTATTAAGGGATTGGACACGCTAGAGGCCGGAAACATGTTCCCGATGTTGGGGGAGTCCAGAACCAGAGGCCACAGTTTGAGAATAAGGGGTAGGCCGTTTAGAATGGTGTTGAGGAAAAACTTTTTCACCCAGAGAGTTGTGGATCTGTGGAATGCTCTGCCTCAGAAGGCTATGGAGGCCAATCTCTGGATGCTTTCAAGAAAGAGTTAGATAGAGCTCTTAATGATAGCGAAGTCAAGGGATATAGGGAGAAGTCAGGAACAGGGTACTGACTGTGGGTGATCAGCCATGATCACAGTGAATGGCAGTGCTGGCTCGAAGGGCCGAATGGCCTACTCCTGCACCTATATCTGTTGTCTATTGTCCCTCTAGCAATGAAGGACAATATTCCGTTTTCCTGCTTACTAACCTGTTGTACCTGCAAGCCAACTTTCCGGCAGCAGTACAATTAAATACATAGTAAGTAAATATCGAGAGAAAAACAGTTACACAAAGTATGTATATGTCTATTAAATAGTTAAATTAAAAAAGTACTGCAAAAAAAACAGAAATAAAAACAGTAGTGAGGCAGTGTTCATGGGTTCAATGTCCCTTCAGAAATCAGATGGCAGAGGGGAAGAAGCTGTTCCTGAATCGCTGCGTGTGTGTCTTCAGGCTTCTGTACCTCCTACCTGATGGTAGCAATGAGAAAAGGGCATGTCCTGGGTTGCGGGGGTCACCTTCCTAAGGCAGCAGCCTTGAAGGTGTCTTGGATACTATAGAGGCTAGCACACATGATGGAGCTGACCAATTTTATAAGAACTTCCAGCTTACTTCAATCTTGTGCAGTCGCCCCCCCCCCCCCAATACCAGATGGTGATGCATCTAGTCAGAATGCTGTCCATGGTACATTTGTAAAGGTTTTTGAGTGGTTTAGTTGACAAACCAAATCTCCTCAAACTCCTGATGAAATATAGCTGCTGTCTTGTTGCATCGATATGTTGCAACCAGTATAGTTCATCAGAGATATTGACACTCAGGAACTTGAAATTGCTCACTCTCTCCACTTCTGATCCGTCTATGAAGATTGGTGTATGTTCCCTCGTCTTACCCTTCCTGAAGTCCACAATCAGCTCTTTGGTCTTGCTGACGTGGAGTGCGAGGTTGTTGCTGCGATAATCTAACAGTATATATCAAATAAATGATGCACTGGTTTTGTATTTTCTTGGAAGGATATGTGTGGAAAGCAACCAGTTTGTGGCCACAACGGTGAGACCTACGATAACGTGTGTGCTGCCTACTCGGATCGTGTGGCAGTGGACTATATCGGACCTTGCCAAGCTGTGGGCATTCGTCCCGAATATAATTCTCACCCCGAGTGCTCAAATGTCATCTGTTCACCACTGCCTAGCAATGGATGCAAGCCCGTCACTCCACCTGGTATGGGGACAAAGTCTTTTCTGACAACTTCAAATCTGATTTTGGTTTTTTTTGTTTAACTTTGCTGACCGTGTTCCTTTGCTCAAACTCATAATATCCTCAGCTGGTTTATTTTACATAGTTAATTTGTAATGCTTGCTTGAAGGAATCCCCCCAGGTGGAACACAGAGACAGAAACCATGTCAGCACAATCGCATGCCGAATCCAAGTCTGGGGCTGGTTGTTTTTCTTTTTTGAATATTCCAAACCCACCCCCCCCCCCCCACCTCTCCATATTCAGGCAATCTTTAATATGATAAAGGATCTGGTGCTTGCCCAGTTATATGACGAATAAACTCTTTTCGGGCTTCTAGCCAGGTGCAGGTATCGATTACAACTGATGTTTTGATGACAAACTCTCCCATCTTCATCAGGAATGATGCCTGGGCATGTCTAGTCCCGTGGTATTTATCTCTCCATAGTCCTTCTCTCCTGATTGATTAGTCCTTATCTAATCAGGTTCTCTGCTCTTCCACCTTGTTTACAATCGAATTTCAGTTCTTCCTTGGAGCGAAACATTTGAATATCGGTCACATGGGACGCACGGTGGAAACCCACGTCAAGGAGCACAGGAGGCGTATCTATTTGAATTACGCGGAGAAACTGGTGGCAGCAGAACATTGTATTCACAATGACCGTAGGAATGACTTTGATGGCATAAAATTACTGTTTCTCACCAGCGGCTTTTGGAACCACCTGGTAAAGGAAGCCATTGAAATAAAACTAGAGGAAGAATATTTTAACAAGGATGAATGTCTCACTCTAAGTAAGAACTGGAATTCGATTGTAAACAAGGTGGGAGAGTGGAAACCTGATTGGATGAGAACTAACCAATCAGGATGGATGGACTACAGGGGTATAAATTCCGCCAGACTAGAGATGCCCAGGCGTCATCCCTGATGAAGATGGCAGAGTTTGTCATCGGGACATCAGTTATAATCGATACCTGTGCCTGGCTGGAAGCCCAAGAAGAGTTTATTAATCCTTAATATTTGAACGTGAACTTATGAGACTATAAATTCAAAGTAAATTTATTATCAAAGTACATAAATGTCACCATATACAACCCTGAGATTCATTTTCTTTTGGATATACTCAACAAACCTATAGAGTACTAACCATAATAGAATCAATGAAAGGTTGCCCAACTAGGACATTCAGCTAGAATGCAGAAGACGACAAACTCTGCAAATACAAAAAGAAGAAATAATAATAAATCAATAAGCAATAAATATCAACAACATGAGATGAAGAGTCCTTGAAAGTGAGAACATTGGTTGTGGAAAAAAATTCAATAATGGGGCATAATGATGAGACTATAAGGCATAGGAGCAGAATTAGGCCATTCGACCCATCGAGTCTGCTCTATCATTCCAACATTGCCCCTCTCAACCTCCATTCTCTTGCCTTCTCCCAATTATCTTTGACTGTTCTGACTAATCAAAAACATATTAACCTCCACTTTAAATGTACCCAATGACTTGGCCTCCACAGCCTTCTATGGCAATGAATTCCACAGATTCACCACCCTCTGGCTAAAGAAATTTATGCAAGTGAATCGCTTCAGTTCACTTCAGTAATCCCTTAAACAGTTTACCATAAAAGCTGAACACAAGGCTGCGTTAAAATATATTACTTGCATAACACTGGTCCATAGGTGTAATGCTTGTCTCTGCAATTTAGGTGCCTGCTGTCCATTATGTGCTGGAATGCTGCGGGTATTATGGAGCAAGGACCAGCTGGACAGCCTTGCCAAGGTAGGTCCCAAATACAGGGTCAAAACAAATAGCTTTTGTATAATTCAGAATAAAATTAACCAGACCTTTAATACAATTAATTTCAGACACGACTGTTTAGGAGAAACACTTCAATTATTTTCTGACCTAACTTGCCACCAGCGTTTAGGGCAGCAAATAAAGTCTTCCACCTCTGTCTGTCCTTGGCCACCTGGATATAGAAAGATTCTTCATTGCTGTTTCTGTAACAGTTTTGTTCTACCAGTCAGGGTTGTTAACCCTGAGCTAAACTCCTGGTGGACCTCTCTTAGTCTGGCCTCTACCATTTGACCTGTTTGGCATGGGTGACCCTACCAAGAGCCAAAGCATAAAGCCCTGACTCCAGCCAGCATAGCTCTCTGGATCATTGAGGCACGCAAGCCTCCAAACCACAATGAGAAACAACTGAGACAGAATATAGTTTTATTACCTATTCTTCAGATGCACATCCTTGACTGTGTTAATTGTTGGTGCAAATGACTTATTTTACTGTATGACGTAAATAAATCTGAATCTTTATTCTTAAAGATTTTCAGATTGGCTGATATATCCTGAAATCCAAATGAATTTCCATTAGCTTTATTCCCAAGGAACATATTGGGTGGAAAAATAAGCCCATTCACAATTTTTGGGCAAATAATTTTTGGAATAGACTAACTGGTTTCTCAGTTTCAGGTTTGGCTGCTGCTTCGGCTATAGTTGAAAATTTCTGGATGATAATAGGACATACACTCAGTGGCCAATTTATTACGTACACCTGTACATCTGCTTGCTAATGCATATATCTAAGGATCGTTGGAAAATTAATTTGTAGTCCATTATGAGAATAATGGTCTGTCTTGGCATTTCTTTGTCCTTGTAGTTAAATGGAGGAAGACCAGTTTCTGTACACGACATCCTTTACACTTTACGAATCCATGTATCGGTGCCTCAGTGTGATGTCTTTGGATACCTAAGTATAGAATCAGACCTTGTCATCCTCATCATTCCAGTTGACCAAGGTCCAACAACACTACAGGTATGTTTCAAACACTGCCTTTCATTTTTGGACTGACAGAGAGCAGAGGAAAACGTTTTAAAGTGAAATCAGTTGCATTTGACATTCACCAAAAGACTTGCATCTGTTGCACATTCTTTGTCACACCTTACTTAAAGTGTGATCTGCACAGTGATGGGTGCATGAAATCCTCTCCCTGGGGTGGTGGTAGAGGCAGATACATTAGGGACATTTAAGAAACTCTTAGGCATGTCAATGGTAGAAAAATGGAGGGTGTTTGCAAGAATGTAAGGTTAGATTGATATAAGAGTAGGTTAAAAAGTCAACACAACATCGTGGGCTGAAGGTCTGTAGTGTTCTACGTTCTAACTGTCACACCCAGGAACGTAGGACAACCTGACCTTTTGTCTGCTCTACCATTGTTACCTGCACATCACATAGCCATACGACCATTATTTGGTTGAAATTACTGCTTACCTGTCAGTTACCAATCCAATATTTGATTGACAGTATATAAGTGAACTAAAAACAATTTGTTGGAACTGGGATAAATATTGGGCAAGTGACCAAGACGAGGTCAAAGCACAGAGTGTAAAGGAAGCTTTTGTAAATGTGAAGACATCCTGGTGCATGGATTGTCTCTGCCACAGATCACAGAGCAGGACTCTGCAGTGTAATTCATGTAGTCCAGTTGTTGAAGAGGATCTGACCAGCGGCTGTGGATTACAGGAGATTATCAAGGCCATCAAGGGATTTCTGAACTTGGACGGACATTTTAAAATGGTTTTGTTAAAGGATTGACAGCAAGTGAATGTCAATCAAGACACCAGTAATGGTTTGATCAATTTTGAAGTTCTGATAGTGGGATTAATCTCAGAATAAGTAAAATTGGAGGTATCATTATGTGCTGAGTTGTATGCTGTGGGTGATCATTGTCTCAGGACCATGATTGTTCTTTGCAAATATTTCTACAGAAATGGTTTGCTACTGCCGCCTTCTGGGCAGTGTCATTACCAGACGGGTGACCTCAGCTATTATTAATACTCTTCAGAGGTTGTCTGCCTGGTGTCAGTTGTCGCATAACCAGGACTTGTGATATGCACCAGCTGCTCATACCACCATCCATCATCTACTCACATGGCTTCACGTGACCCTGATCAGGGGAGGGGTTCTAAACAGGTGCCACACCTTGCCCAAGGGTGACCTACAGGCAAGTGGTGGGAAGGAGTGTCCTTTACCACCTTTGGTAGAGACATATCTCCACCCTGCCACTTAAGGACTGCTGGTTGTGCAAATATTTCAGAGGATTGAAGGAGATGGAGATTGCAGATGATGGCTTCAGTTCTTCCATTATTTAGTTGGAGCATTCTTCCTACTTTTGCACTGGATGGTGGTCAGGCAATCTTTCTTTATTACTTATTTACTGCTTGTTACATCTGCTGGCATTTAGGTGCTCCATCTCTCTCTGTCCTCGGCCATTGATCTTGGCGGTGTTCAGGGCTTCCTTTATCACTCCAGCACCTTCCTCTCGGTTTTCACTACTATCGACAATGCAAGTCCTGGGTGGAGACTCAGGAATACTGTCGCACTTGGATGTGGAAGGATTCTTCATTGCTGTTTCCATAACAGTTTTGTTGGACCAGGAGGAGCAGTATGCTTGGTGCGAGCCCCCAGAATGTGCATGCACTCAAATCCTTTTGTTCCCCAGACCTGAAGTACCTGGGGCTGCTGTGCAGACCCTACTGGCTGCCTAGGGCGTTCACGGCTGTTATCATCACAGCGGTGTACATTCCACCGCAGGCTGATACCGACCTGGCTCTCAAGGAACTGTACGAGACCATCAGCACCCTGGAGACTGTGCACCCAGAGGCTGCTTTCATCGTTGCCAAAGACTTTAATAGAGTGTCGCAGTCTAAAGTCTCCCCGCCACCTTCCTCACCACTGACTCTACTTTCAAGTTAACCTTTGGGGAATCCTGCATGAGGACTCCCAAGTCCCCTTGCATCTCAGATTTTTGATTTTCTCCCTGTTTAAAAAATAGTCTGCTTATTTATTTCTTCAACCAAAGTGCATGACCATGCATTTCCCAACATTGTATTTCCTTTGCCACTTTCTTGCCCATTCTCTTAATCTGTCTAAGTCCTTCTGCGGCCTATCTGTTTTCTCAACACTACCTGCCCCACTGCCAATCTTTGTATCATCTGCAAACTTGGCAACAAATCTATCTATTCCATCATCAAAATCATTGCTAAAGAGCACAAAAAGAAGTGGTCCCAACACTGACCCCTGCAGAACACCATTAGTCACTGGCAGCCAACCAGAAAATGACCTTTTTATTCCCACTTGCTGTCTCCAACTAATCAGCCAATGCTCTATCCATTCCAGTAGCTTTCCTATAATACCATGGGCTCTTGGTCACCAGCCTCGTGTGTGGCATGTTGTCAAAGGCCTTCTGAAAGTCCAAATATACAACATCCACTGCATCCCTTTTTTTAAAAAAGTCCTATTTGTAATCTCCTCAAAGAATTCCAGTAGGTTTGTTAGGCAAGATTTTCCCGTAAGGAAACCACACTGACTTTGTCCCATCTTGCCCTGTGTCACCAAATGCTTCATAACCTCATCCTTAATAATTGACTCCAACATCTTCCCAACTGCTGAGGTCAGGCCAACTAGTCTATAATTTCCTTTCTGCTGCTTTCCTCCTTTCTTAAAGAGTGGAATGGCATTTGCAATTTTCCAGTCCTTTGGCACCATGCCAGAGTCCAATGATTTTCTTAAACAAGGGCTTCAATTACCTATAATACACCCACCTAAAGGTGCCTGAACTTTTCATGAATGACTGAAGTCAGTTCTAATTTTCAAGTTCAAGTTTAATTGTTGTTCAACCATACATGAATATAGCCAAACAAAGTAGTGTTCCTTTGGGGCCAACGTGCAAAACACATTACCATCAGCACACAACACACTATAAATAGCGCATAGCACAAATAGCACATACAGTGCCTATAAAAAAATTATTCACCACCCCTTGGAAGTTTTCATGTTTTACAACATTGAATCACAGCGGATTTAATTTGGCTTTTTTGAAACTGATCAACAGAAAAAGACTCTTTCGTGTCAAAGTGAGAACAGGTCTCTACAAAGTCATCTAAGTTAATTACAAATATAAAGCACAAAATAATTTTGCACAAGTATTCAACCCCTTCAAGTCAGTATTTGATGGATGTGCCTTTGGCAGCAATTACAGCCTTGAGCCTGTGTAAATAGGTCTCTATCAGCTTTGCATATCTGGACACTGCAGTTTCTCCCCATTGTTCTTTACAAAACTGCTCAAGTTCTGTCAGATTGCATGGGGATCATGAGTGAACAGCCCTTTTCAAGTCCAGCCAGAAATTCTCAATTGGATCAAGGTCTGGACTCTGACTTAGCTGCTCCAGGACATTAACTTTGTTGTTTTTAAAGCCATTCCTGCGCAGCCTTGTTTGGCTTAATGCTTGGGGTCATTGTTTTGCTGGAAAACAAATCTTCTTCACAGTTTCAGTTCTCTTGCAGACTGCATCAGGGTTTCCGCCGGGATTTCCTTGTATTTTGCTACATTCATTTTACCCTCTATTTTCATAATCCTTCCAGGGCCTGCTGCAGTGAAGCACCCCCACAGCATTATGCAGCCACTATCATGCTTCACGGTAGGGATGGTGTGTTTTTGATGATGTGTGGTGTTTAGCTTATGCCAAACATAGTGTTTAGTCTGATGGCCAAAAAGTTCAATTTTGCTTTCATCAGACCATTGAACTTAAAGTTTCCCACATGCCTTCTGGTAAACTCTAGTCTAGATTTCATGTGAGTTTTTTTTCAATGGTGACTTTCTCTTTGCCACTCTCCCATAAGCAATGACTGGTGAAGCACCCAGGCAACAGTTGTTGTATGCGCACTCTCTCCCATCTTGGCCACTGAAGCTTGAAAGTCCTCTGGAGTTGTCTTAAGTCTCTTAGTGGCCTCCTTCAGCAGTCCCGTTCTTGCACGGGCACTCAGTTTCTGAGGACGGCCAGCTCTAGGCAGATTTACAGCTGTGCCATATTCTTTCCATTTCTTGATGATTGACAACTGTACTCCAAGGGATAATCAGTGACTTGGAAATTTTCTTGTATCCATCTCCTGCCTTGTGCTTTTCGATAACCTTTCCACAGAGTTGCTTGGGGTGTTCTTTTGTCTTCATGATGTGCTTTTTGCCAGGATACCAGCAGTTGGACCTTCCAAATACAGGACTATATTTTTACTACGATCAGTTGAAACACCATGACTGCACACAGGTCTCAAAAAACAGATCTCCATTGAACTAATTATGTGACTTCTAAAACCAAGTGGCTGCACCAGTGATGATTTGGTTTATCATATTAAAGGGGGTGAATACCTATGCAATCAATTATTTTATGTTTTATATTTGTAATTAATTTAGATCACTTTGAAGAAATCTGTTTTCACTTTGACACAAATGAATCTTTTTCTGTTGATCAGTGTCAAAAAAAGCCATATTAAATCCAATGTGATTCAATGTTGTAAAACAATAAAACATGAAAACTTCCAAGGGAGGTGAATACTTTTTATAGGTACTGTATGGTTACAATTTCAGAAAAACATACAGTCATGAAAAAATATTCCCCAAGTCCCTGATTGTCCTGGTCCAGCTTGTTCTACCACTGAGCGAATACCGGAGGGCAGCACTGAGAGGAAGGGCTAGCCTCCAACATAGCACGATTCCAGCACGGCCCACAGAAGCCCCTTCTCTCTCTCCGCAGGGCAGCTGCAACAGGCTGCTGCGTCCTCACCACTACCGAGGCAATGCAGCCACCCCAGCATTGGTTATAGAGTCATAGAGATGTTCAGCACAGAAACAGACCCTTCAACCCATCTAGCCTGTGCTGAAGCCACTTAACTGCCCACTCCCATCGACCTGCACTGGGACCATAGGCCTCCGTGCCCCTGCTATCCATATATCTATCCAACTTCTGTTAAGCGTTGAAATCGAGCTCACATGCAACACTTGTGTTGGCATGTCATTCCATGCTCTGACAACTCTATGAGGTCCTACCAATGAATGAACTTGCAGTATTGTATGTTACCAGTGTCTAACAGGGTCTTGCAATCCCAATAAAAACTTCGAAGGCTGACTCACACTGACAACCGTCTCGGCACAATGGTACACAGCAAGTCCAGGTGATGACACGATGACACATAAAAAGTCCAGTTCAGTCGCTATTGAGTGATTTGCTGATGGGATAGTCCTGCAGTACTTAACGTTCTTGTAATTCAGCAGTGGCTTGCATCATAAGAAAAGACATACAAGACAAACGAATGCACCTTTGATTGGACCCTGAGTGGCCGCCGCATCTGAGCGTGCTGTGATCCTACAGGAAGTCAATGATTGACTGCCTCTTTCTATATTTACTTGAGTTACGCAGTGATCGTTGTCCTTTCTTTGACCCTGAGTCTCAGATAAGACACTTTCTAACCACTTAGAGTCACAGTATCACAGGACACTACAGCACAGAAACAGGTCCTTCAGCCCACCAAGTACATGCCAAACTATTTTTCTGCCTAGACCTATCGACCTGCACCTGGACCATAGCCCTGCATACCCCTCCCAACCATGTACCAATCCAGATTTCTCTTAAGTGCTGAAATCGAACTCCTCATCCACCACTTCTGCTGGCAGCTCGTTTCACATTCTCTCCATCCTCATGATGAAATTCTCCCTCATGTTCCCCTTAAACATTTCACCTTTCACCCGTAGACCATGAGCTCTAGTTCCAGTCTCATCCAACCTCAATTGAGAAAGTCTGCTTGCAGTTACCCTATCTATATCCCTCATAATTTTGTATACCTCTATCATCTCCTCTCATTCTCTCACACTCCTAACGTACAGTACTGTCGAACAGTCTTGGGCACATATATGTAGCTATTGTGCCTAAGACTTTTGCACAGTACTGTATTTGTCAACATAGAGTGGAGAGTGAGTTTATAAATCTGGTAGGAGTAAAGGATATTGGGAATAGCGAGGGTAGAGCAGTGCGGGAGGGGACTGGGACAAGTAGCAGAGAAAGTGTGCCAAGGGTGGGAGGTGGCACCAGTGCAGACACACCCAGCCCTGAGACACCAGGCAAGGTAATTTGATTTCAAACAGTTGGTTTATTGATCATTACAGAATGTCTCTCTGGTGCTTCCCATTCCAACACATCATTCTCCAAAGGTTCTGCCATCTCCAAAGGGACCCTACCACCAAATGTACCTTTACCTCCTCCCCCACCTCCACCTTCCACAGGGATCACTTCCTTTGTCCATTTGTCCCTCCAGGCACTTATCCCAATGAGCGGCCTATGTGCTACATCTGCCCATTCATCTCTTCCCTGACTTCCATTCAAGCCCCAAACAGGCCTTCCAGGTGAGGCAACACTTCACCTGTGAATCTGCTGGGGCCAACTATCGTGTCCAGTGCACTCAATGTGGCCTCCTCTACATCGGTGGGACCCATCGTAAATTGGGGGACTGCTTCATTGAGCACCTCCGCTCTATCCAACAAAAGCGGAACATCCGGTGGCCAAACATTTTAATTCCCATTCCCATGTCGGTCCATGGCCTGCTCTTGTGCCACGATGAGGCTACTCGCAGGTATGTATATGTACTCGATATGTATGTCAATTTCTTCCTCTGCTTTAAAAAAAATCCTCTTTTTTTTTCTTCCCCACTCTGTCCCTTTACCTCTCCTATCACCTGTCTAACACCTCCCCTGGGTCCTTCCTCCTTCCCCTTTTCCCATGGTCCACTCTCCTCTCCTATCAGATTCCTTTCTCTCCAGCCCTTTACCTTTCCCACTCACCGGGCTTCACCAATCACCTTCTAGCTATGCTCTTTCACCTCCCCCACCTTTTTATTCTGGTGTCTCCCCGCTTCCTTTCCGGCCCTGAAGGGGTTCTTGGCCTGAAATGTCAACCGGTTATTCATTCACATAGATGCTGCCTGACCTGCCTGCTGAGTTTTGTGTGTGTTGCTTTGGATTTGCAGCTTCTGCAGATTTCTCGTGTTTGAAGTTTTAGCTTGCTTTAGCTTTCTTGGTGACGTTTACATTGAAACACACACTGAAATAACCAACACAGTCGGAGGATTGTGCTAGGGGCAGCCCACAAGTGCCAACGTAGCATGCCTGCTACGTACTAACCCTAACCCATACACCTTTGGAATGTGGGAGGAAACTAGAGCAACTGTAGGTGTCAGGGGAAACTACAAACTTGTAGATATTGATAGGAATTGATCCCCAAATGCTGTAATCATTTTCAGTGAAAGTCTGGCCAATCTTTTACCTTAGATCCCTGGCATTGCAATAACTTGGTCAATCTGATTCCCTTCAGATTTAAAAATCTCTCTTGAATATACAACACCATGTCTCCACAGCCCTATTTGGTCAAAGGATACTAAATCTACCCAAATAGATTGAATCTGGAAATGTTTTCTCTGTAAAATTGTAATATTATCCTTGGCCAATATTCTGGTCATTAACCAAATGCAGATTTTAAAAGAAAGTATACAAAATAACCAGTCAGGAAGGCTAAGAGGACAAGGGTAAATATTTGTATTAAAAGAGGGCTCATAGTGGATATAGAGCATTCAATAATGAGAGATTTGGGGAAATTGCAGCCAAGGTTCAGTTTGTAGCCAAAGACACTTCTGAATCATAAAGGTGTAGATTCAGGCCCCAGTCCAGAGACGTGAGTCATGCAGTCACGGAGTCATACGGCCTGGAAACAGGTCCTCTGGGCCAACTGGTCCTTGCCAACCATGATGCTCTGAGAGCTATCCCATTCGCCCATGTTTAGTGCACATCCCTACTTATCAGGTGCTCCCAACCTGCAGGGCACAGACCCTGTGGTTAATGGTAGGGGTCCATGACATTAAAAAAGGGTTGGGAATCCCTGCTCTGTAGCCTTCCTATCTGTATACTTATCCACATGTCTTCTGTATGTTGTTATGGGTCCTGTCTCAATCACCTTCTCCGGCTGCTCACTTCACATATGCACCACCTTCTGCATGAAGAAGATTCTGAATCAAGTTTCATCTTCACTGATATTTATTGTTTTTGGCAGCAGCACAGTGCAAAACATAATTACAGTAAAAATTAAATAGTGCAAAAGAGGAATAGTAAAGTAGTGGTCATGGTTTCATGAACTGTTCAGAAATCTGATGACGGATAATGTTTGTGTGCTTGTAGACTGTTCAGAAATCTGATTCTTGAAGAGAAGAAGCCATTCCTAATATGTTGAGTGTAGGTCTTCAGGCCCGTGTACCCCCTCCTTGATGTTAGTAATGAGAAGAAGGCATGTCCAGCATGGGGAGTGTTCTTAATGATGGAAGATTTCAAACGTCTCACTTCCCATCTTAAACCTTTGCCCTCTAGCTTTTAGTCACCTTTCCCGGAGAAAAGACCCAGTATGATTTCATACCACTCAATCTCCTACACGCTGTTATGCCATCCCTCATCAGAAAGGCAACTACCCCTCTTCCCTTACCTGCACTTCTATCACACCTGCAGCAGGCATACTGGAACATTGAGCTGCCAGTTGTGCCCTTCTCACACCCATGGTCTAGGCTACTACTCTATGGCAGTCTTAAGAGTGTGCTGCACTCTCAGCGGCAGCTTCTCTCAGACAAGAAAGCTAAGACTAAATCTGCTTTCTTGAGTGGATGTAAGATTCCACAGCACTATTTCGAATAGATCAATGGAGTTTCCTTCAATGTCCTGAAGAAGCCTTAATTTACTAAAATTTACGATTCCAGTTGCAAAGTAAGAATGCAGTAGCTGACGCCATTCTCCGGAGCACAGATGGTTGAGAGTCCTGATGAAAGGACTCGGCCCGAAACGTCAACTGTTTACTCTTTTCCATAGACGCTCCCTGGCCTGCTGAGCTCCTCCAGCATCTTGTGTGCTGGTTGAGAGGGATTTGACAAAGCTGGACAGGTTTTCATGGGCTAACCAGACAAAAACTACTTATTATTTTATATAGAGACGCAGTGCGGAATAGGCCATTCCATCCCTTCCAGCAAGTTGCTTTGAACTTTGAGATGTTGTGAAATTTGTTGTTTTGCTGCAGCAGTGCAATGCAATACATAGTAGTAAAAGCTATAAATTACAATAAGTATATATAAAAATTATATTAAATAAGTGCCAAAAGAGTGGGGAAAAGTACTGATGAAGTGTGTCTTTGGACACACCTTTTGAAGGTGTCCTCAGTATTGGGGAGGATGGAGCTGGCTGGGTTTACAACTTTCTGCAGCTTTTCTTGATGATGTGCGATGGTCCCTCCATACCAGACGGTGATGTAGCCAGTTGGAATACCCTCCAAGGTGCTTCTGTAGAAACTTGTGACTGTCTTCGGTGATGTTTACGTTCTTTACAGATAGTGATGGGAATTGAACCTGGATTGTCAGTGCTGTAAAGTGTTACATTAACCACTGTGCTGCCATGAAACCTATTACACCATGCCACCTATTTACAGTAATTAAGGGAAAGTAGTACACTTTGATTGAAAAGTGCTCTTATCAATAAATCTAATGGAAAAATAATGTGACATGATTTTAAAAGAGTACATTGCTGTATGTCTAGAAAAGTGAGTGCAGGGCAGAAACCAAATGCTATGGCTAGGTTTGATCGGCCGGAAAAATGTTGGTGGTGTTTTGCTTTGTCAATTGAGATCATATACGTTGGATGCACGATGACGTTGACCCTCATTCTGAAACAAGTGTATCATTTGTTTTAAGATCCCAACATTAAAGGTAGCTGCACCTGGAATGTGAGGAAGACTTGCCTTAGCTATCTAGTCACAAAAGTAGTATAGAAACAGTGCTGAGATTTATTTTACATTAAAATACACATTGATTGCTTAAGGATATATATTGAAGGGGATCTATGAGCCACTAGGATTCCCTGACACTATGTGGAAACAACTTCCATTTATTGGAAGCGGGATTTTGGAGGCAGAGGTCAGGAGAAGAAGGAATCTGATAGGAGAGGAGAGTGGACCATAGGAGAAAGGGAAGGAGAAGGGGACTCAAGGGGAGGTGGTCGGCAGATGAGAAGAGATAAAAGGCCAGAGTGGGGAATAGAAAAAGAGGAGAGGTGAAGGGAAGGATTTTTTTACTGGATTAATGCCATCGTGTTGGAGGCTATGCAAGCAAAATATAAGGTGTTTCTCCTCCACCCCGAGGGTGGCCTTATCTTGACCCAAAGGGCCATGCACTGACATGTCGGAATGGGGCTTGGAATTAAAATGTTTGGCCACTGAGAAATTATGCTTTAGGCAGATGGAACAGAGTTGCTTGATGAAGCTATCCCCCAATTTACGACAGGTCTCACCAATGTAGAGGAGGACACATCGGGAGCACAGGACACAATAGACAACCCCAGCAGATTTGCAGGTGAAGTGTTGCCTCACCTGGAAGGACTGTTTGGAGCCCTAAATGGAGGTGAGGGAGGAGGTGTGGGCAGGTGGAGCACTTTGGCAGCTTGCAGAGATGTGCCAGGCGGGAGATCAGTGGGGAGGGATGAATGGGCAAGGGAATCGAGGAGGGAGTGATCCTCATGGAAAATGGGAGATAAAGGTATGTATAGTGGCAGGATCCCTTTGGAGTAGGCAGAAGTTACAGAGGATATGTGTTTGATGCAGAGGTTTATGGGGTGGTAGGTAAGGACAAGAGGAACTCGATCCTTGTTAAGACAACAGGAAGATGGGTGAGCGCGGATGTTCAGGAAATGGAGGAGATGCAAGTGGGGGCACCATCAACGGTGGAGGAAACAAAACCCCAACCTTTTAAGAAGGAAGACATCTGTGATGTCTTGGAAAGGAAGCCACATCCTGGGAACAGATGCGGTGGAGACAAAGGAACTGGGAAAAGGGAATAGCATTTTTACTGGAGACGGGGTGGAAGAGGTCTCGTCAAGACGTGGGAATTAGTAGGTTTATAAAGGCTGCTGGTTGACAATTTGTTTACAGTGGTGCTATGTAACTGATGCTATGTAAAAACTGTTCACTCTAAGCATGGTGTAGCATCTAATGGCCACACGAGTATGCATGACTGACGCTAGTTAGAAACTATGTGGCAAGTCTCTTGCCCCAATTAAGCAGCATAGTGTCCCAAATAAATTAAAGGAATCCCGCTGATTTTCTCAATTTTTTTTTATTTTTTACGAGTTGTCCCAAATAAGCGGCTGCCTTGATTAATTGGAATCCACGGTATTCATGTTTATTGAAACAAAATTTCACTCGCCTGAATCCAGTCGTCCATGTTACAGATTATATTGTAGGGCAAACGTGAGTTTTTGTCAGATTTGGGAACAGCTTCTTTCCAACTGTGATAAGACTGCTGAATGGATCCTGACCCGGATCTGGGCCGTACCCTCCAAATATCCGGACCTGTCTCTCGGTTTTTTGCACTACCTTATTTTCCCTTTTCTATTTATGATTGATAATTTAAATTTTTAATATTTACTATCGATTTGTACTCCAGGGAGCGCGAAGCGCAGAATCAAATATCGCTGTGATGATTGTACGCTCTAGTATCAATTGTTTGGCGACAATAAAGTATAAATTCCGTTCACTTTTATTGTGATCCAAACTCTTCCATAAGATCTGCTTGAGGATTTTTAAACTATTCCCACTAAGCCCTGTCCATCATGATTAAAGCCCTCCCCCACCCTTGAGCAGATCTATATGGAGTGCTGTCACAAGAAAGCAGCATCCATCATCAAAGAGCCTCAGGACCCACACCATCAAGTTCAGGAACAGTTAGTACCCCCCAACCATCAGGCTCTTGAACCAAAGGGGATAACTTCTTTCACCCCACCACTGAAATCTTCCCACAACCTATGGAATCTCTTTCAAGGACTCTTCATCACATGCTCTCAATATTTATTGCTCATCTATTATTATTATTTTTGTTTCCTTGTATTTAGTGCAAATGCCTGCAAGAAAATGAATCTCAGGGTTGTGTAAAGTGACGTACAGTATATGTACTTTGATAATAAATTTACTTTGAGCTTTGAGGTACTTATAACTGTGTTTGTTTTAAATTGCAGATTGAAGCTTGCAATAAAGAGGCTGAAAAGATAGACTCTCTGATCCAATCTGCCAGTCCAGCTCTAATGGCCCATGTCCCTCTGTCAGCTCTCACTACCTCACAGGTGCAAGTTTCTTCAACAGACTCGTCTGACACTGCAGTGACAATCCTCTCCTCAGCTGCACTTTTACTAAACCTAATTGTTGCTTTGTCAGGGTTATTATAATTCCAGTTGTTTTCCTACCCGAGCAAGGCTACATTCACTTTGCCTTTGAACTACAACCAGAAGGTGTACTTAATGACTGAGCTACAAATCTCAACATAGAAACAAAAGAGGTAACAAAAAGAAAGCCAATGAGATACACAAAGCTTAAACTTCAGTACTTTTTAAGTAGTAGTCCAAAACATATCTTTATACAAACCTTTTAATGAAGGGTGTGTCTATTGTATTTAAAATGAAAGCTGTTCAAGATAGCTAATAATTTTAATGTGTTTATTTTTGTGAGAAGTTTGAAAGAATTTGCATCTTAGTGCACAGCAATTTGCAAGTGTGGAGTGCAACAGGGAATTGGGCCTAAAGTAAGAAATAACCGAGCTCACTACCTTTACTAATTTATCAATTCTACCAGCAGATCTGTCAAGCACATTGAAACTTTAACGGAGGTACACTCAGTGGCTACTTTATTAGGTACAGGAGTGGAACCTGGTTTGGTCTTCTGCTGCTGTAGCCCATCCACTTCAAGGTTCAATGTGTTGTGTGTTCAGAGATGGTGTTCTGTTGTAATAGACATTGTTATTTCGGTTTCTGTCGCCTTCCTGTCAGCCTGAACCAGTCTGGCCATTCTTCTCTAACCTTTCTCATTGACAAGGTGTTTTTGGCCACAGAACTGCCACTCACTGGATTTTTTTGTTTTTTGCACCACTGTCTGTAAACTCTAGACACTGTTGTGTGTGAAAATCCCAGGAGATCAGCAGTTTGAGATACTCAAACCACTGCGTCTGGCACCAACAATCATTCCACAGTCAAAGTCACTTAGATCACTTTTCTTCCCCATTCTGATGTTTGATCTGTACAACAACTGAACCTCTTCACCATGTCTGCATTGAGTTGCTGCCACATGATTGGCTGATTAGATTTTTGCAGTAATGAGCAGGTGTACTGATGTAACTAATAAAGTGACCACTGTGTGTAGTTTATACTTTCAGACCCACAGTTACGTAGAATATACAGCATAGAAACTGACCATGTGGGCTAACCGGTCTGCGTCAAGTGCTTAAACGTCACATGAACTTCCTGCTATCCTGCCTGCTGTCTTGTCTATTCTTTACATCTGTTACTGGTTTCTACTTCAGAGTTCCCTATTCTCAACACTTTGTTAAAGGTCACATAAATTGGAAAAAAAACATTTTAAAAATATTTAATTTTATTCCACCAAGTAAAAAAATATATTTTTCCATCATATATTTTGACCATTACCAGAACTTCTTTCAAAACAAATATGATTAATTCTCCTGGAATAAGCCATATTGCTAATCAGTTAATGTACAAGGATACCACATGCTCTATGGTAACCTCTTCCAATGCAGTACAATCCTATGTATGTTCTGTACAGAACTCCACTTATAAGCTACCTTCTTTATTTGACTTCAACCTATTTATTTTACTTTTTTTGTTTTGAATTTGTATTTAAATCATCAAAACTTCTTCACAGTATTAATTCCATTTTACTGGCTGCTTTCCACTTTCTTTCAATTGATTGCATTCAGCATTCACTGCCTTTGCTATGAGTTTTTCTTGAAAATTGTTTTTTACTGTTAATTTTAATATCCTTCTCTTGGCCTTATCGTATTGATCCTCGTGCTATAATTGCTTTAGCTGGCGTTCCTCCTGTATCATGTTTAATCGTTATAAATCTCTAAAACTGCGTTTTTAGAGTCTCTTGTTTAGAAATTCCGATGGTTCGGCATCAGGCTCTCCGTTGTTCCCCATGTGTGTATCTCGTACTTCCTTTAAAATCTCCATGAACACTGGAAAAGTTCTTATACTTAAAAAAAAAAATGAATTTGGGTACTTTGTGAAACTTTTCTAATAGGGAATTAACCTTTCCTCAGGAAGTAGAACTAGGTTAAATTAATTGTGATATCCGGTCCTCCAAAAAATCTCCAAAGTCCTGAGGGTTCAAAGTTCAAAGTAAATTTATTTGGGTGTCAGATTGTTGGAGTTTTCCTTAAATCTTTATATTAGCTATTTTGTTTTAAACTACCAATTTTGCTGTGCCATTAGGTCACCGCCACTGTTTGTCCGACTGTCTCTTTGGTCTACCTTATCTCTTTTAAAAGACATTACTTTTCAGCTTTCAAAATACACGTCCACTTTCCTTTTGTATTTATTATTCAAAACTCGAAGTTCCCAATGAATTTCATAGATGCTGCACATAGCCTTCAACCACACAAAATGCTCGAGGAATTCAGCAGGTCAGGCAGCAACTATGGAGGGAAAATGAACAGTTGAAGTTTCAGGCTGAGACCTGTCATCAAGGCTGAAGAAGGATCTCGGCCCAAAATATCAACCGTTCATTTCCCTCCATTAATGCTGCCTCACCTGAGTTCCTCCAGCATGTTGTGTGTGCTGCTCAAGATTTCTAACATCTGCAGAATCTCTTCTATCTGTGTAGTTATAAAGATTTCTTTTAAATCTTGACTTTGAAATAAATAATGATTGAATAAATAATTCTGTTTCTAAGAGTGCTTCTACAATCTATAGACAAATCTGGCTACCTGCATCTAGAATAAGGAGTTACTAGTAATCTGAAATATGCTGCTGAAAAGCAGATGGATTAATATTTAAATGGGAAATGGATAAGCATTTAAAGAAAAATATTTGTTGGATTGTAAGGAAAGTGCAGAGGGACGAGTTTAAGTACATGTAATAAATTGGAACAGATTCAGGTTGTGCAAATCATAAACAGGAGATTCTGCAGATGCTCAGCAGGTCAAGCAGCATCTATGGAGGGGAATAAACAAGTTAACGTTTTGAGCCGAGATGCTTCGTGACTGTTTATCCCTCCCCCTTAGATGCTGCCTGACCTCCTGAGTTCCTCCAACATTTTGTGTCTGTTACTCTGGGTGTGCATTATACTTTTATTGCCAGGATAGAAAGGATAAATTTCATTTTTGACTCACAAGAAGGTTAAAAAAATTGTGGCTTGGGTGGAAGTTTATTTAGGGTCAATGGAGAGTAGAACATCTATTAAAGCAGAATTCTTTGGAACCAAATTGCTAACTTTTGGCAGATAAACCATTAATGGAATTTAAGAAATTTGACATCAATCTGACTACTCTTTGTTTCAGTAGCTAATTCCGTTAATTCTTCACTGACGTGGGCTCTGTGTAAGTTCAGTGTTTTCAACACTACCTGTCATCACTCAACCACAACTCAGTAATTTTGTGCTCTCTTTAACTTTATGTAGTTTTTCCTAGAAATATATATATGTTTATTATCATTGTACTAAAGAGTTTACATCCTAATCAGTATTACAAGCGAAGTTGTGTTTGAAGGAAATGGTAGCACTTTTATTGTAAAGAGCATGAACAAGTTTATTATTAATGACTTTGTATGTAGATCCTCATAGTCATCGCCACTTGATCCCTGAAATAGCAAAACTGATATGAAATAGAACACTACCGATGAGTTCGGATCTTTAACTGGTGCCATTTTTACCTTGCGTTTAATTTGGACAAAATCCTTACAATGTGGATTGATTTTTAAGAGCCGTTACTTCCTTGACTCAATATGCCCCAGGTCATTGTGAGCAGAGTAGGCCGTAAGGGTTCGTGTGATGTGCTGTGATAAATGAAGTAAAATGCAACCCAAATAACTATCTCACTTGCTTCCTCGTCAGGACATGAGTTCAGAATCCAGGCGCATTGATGTAGTTGCAGCACTAAAAAAATGTGAGTGTTGTCTTGCAAAAAAGGACTTAAAATTTGAACATTTTTGTTGAAGTTAATGTAAGAAATAAATTGGCACTATTCCAAAAGACATTGTTTCAGAATTAGGCCATTTGGCCCATCGAGTCTGCTCCACCATTCCATTATGGCTGATTTACTATCCCTCTCAACTGCATTCTCCTGCCCTCTACAGACTCTGGTGGGTTTCACAAAAGACAGAAAGTCGAGTATGTTCAGGCAATGTAACCCAACCTTTCCTAAATCCTACATCTAACAGCTTGAGCACCTCGTGTAAAATTATCAGAAGCCGATTCCATTCCATACCCATGATTGGTTTTGATAATCTATGCAATGTGCAGCTATCGTACTTTGAGTCTGCACATAACTCCCAAATATGACCAAAATAATACTTCAGAAATTTAGTATTAATCCTTCCCATTGTAGAGTTTCAAAATGTCCTAAATCGGGTAAGACTCTTATAATCTTGGTATTGAAACCCTGATGGTTCAAGCATTACCCCAGTAATGTCTGTCATTATTGAGAATCACCAGGTGCACTCACTGAGGCCCCTGCTCCCTTCTCTCTCACTGGGGCCCCAGATTCCATTCTCCTTTCCCAACCACAGAGACCCTGGTTTCCATGAGCCCTTTAACGTACCAGAGTTACCTTTATTACACTGCTGCCCTAGTTCTCACATTCCCTTGCCCTCACTGGAATCATGATGTCCACACTCTCAGAGGCCACAGTTCCCAAGCTCTCTTCAGTCCTGCTCATGCTTCCCCTGCTGCCCTCCAACTTAACTGGTCCATTAGAAAATTTATCCTTCTCTGTAATGTCTTAAAAATGGTTAAAATGATTTCCACTAGTCCAGAAAATCTGTCAGTCTGGTGCCACCGAGGTCCCCACATGCCAGATTATTGGAGTTTAACTGTATTGGAATGTATTAACTATTCTGGTTTACCGTGATTAAATGTGAACTTCTGTGAAATGTCAGTAGGCACTATGTCAATATTTTCACCCAAATATCCCTTAATGAAAGCAAATCACTTAAATTATTTAATTAAAAATCAACATTAACAGCTCAACAGATCACTTGTGTGTCCGAATGAAGGGTCGTGGCTCAAAATTTCAACTGTTTATTCCCCTCTATAGAGGCCCCCTGATCTACTGAGTTCCTCCTGCATTGTGTGTGTGTGTTGCTCTAGATTTCCAGCATCTGTAGAATCTTTTGAGTTTATCAGTTTCCTGATTTATCTGTATAGCAATAAGTTATGAAACTTCAAAATGCAAATTCAGGTTTACTGTGGTGCCCTTCCTTTTCTAAAGAGTTCACAAAATTTGGAGGAAGTCATACACAGCTTTTAAACTTCTTACGTAAAACTACACCTCACATGGTTCCATTGTTTTCTCCTGATGTGAGGCAGCTAAAGTAATCTTCATGCAAATTGCAGTGCATTTGTAGCAAATCAATTCAACTGTCAGCCACACAGAACCAAATCATTCCTTCTAAACTCGAGCCACCTATTCCTGACAACATCCTCTTTTGTGCACTTTCCCGTACACTCTTTCATTGAGAGCATTCCGGTTTTCTGTTTTCTTACAAAATTTCACTATTAGACCATAAGACTTTAAGACATTGGAGCGGAATTGGGCCATTTGTCCCATTAAGTCTGCTCTGCCATTCCATTGTGGCTGATTTATATATGACATTAATTCAATCCATCTAAGGATTTTGTACGAAATCAAGTTTTATTTGAAATAAGATTTAGGTGCTTCTTCTTAAGAAAAAAGATTTGTTCATGCTCCTTTAAGTGATACCAAAAAAAGAAAATAAATTAAACCATGAAATTTGATTAGAATGAAATACATTTTCTGCAAATATTTGAAATGAAATATATTGAAGTTTAAGAAGACTTGTAATGAAGGAGAGTTTTGCACAGTAATTCACCAGTGTTGCCTTTTTAAAAGTTTTAATTGATATTTGTACATTGCAGAAAATGTATTTTAAATGGTTGCTTTTTCAGTTAAAGGGGAAGGAATGCAGGGAGGGTGGGAGATATTAAATATATATATATAGAAAATTTTGAATATGTAACCTTCCTTCCCCTTTAAGAATTACAATTTTTACTCAAGTAGTGAGTTTTGAAGGTGTGAAAATATTTTTTTGCTGTATTTTAAGGCCATTATATATCTATAACAGCACACAAATGCAGGATCTAGCAAATTTCCAGATTCTTGCTTCATTTTAAATGAATTTTTCCAAGTCTATCAGAAAGCGTCCCTCTCTTTGAGTAACAGAATTGCTCTCTACTTTTGCTCAGAGCCATGGCTATAGTATGACAATCATTTAAATGTATAAAATAAGCTGGAATTTATTATTTTAATTATCCTTGAAAGGTAAAAAAATGAAGTGTTAATTAATGGGCTGGAGCTGAAATATTTATAGTGTATATGCTATTTAAATTCTTATGAAGGTTTTGAGATACAACTTTATGAAGTGCCATATGAAAGTATTAATGCGTGCTAACTGATGGAGCATTTTCAACTTCAATCCATTTCTAAAATGAGTGACATTGTACTGTCAAGCTGAATGTTGTGCACCATCTTTACCTCTACCTTTTGCTCTTTATTTTTGTACCTGGTGCGCACACGAGCCTATCTTTTATATGAAGTCAGTTTTATATCTTCAGTATTATTTCATAAGTACCTTCCAGAAAATTTGTTTTCAAATGGAAGATGTGCAAAAAAAAAAGATTTTTGTCTATTTTTAGATTTTGTGAACTTGTAGGCACTTAATGTAGACAATGTATCACAGTACAAGGACTAGTTTTCCTTGGAAAAATACCAGTATTTATGTTATATATGTTAATTCTAATAAAGAGGTATTTTAAATAATTGAAATGATTTTTGTTTTGATGTGGATTCTTAATAGTTATTCAGAATACTCCTGTAACTTCTCTAACCATAGCTGATTGTTACATTACTGTTACAGATATGATGAAACTTTCCTGGAGTTTGCATTTCCACATGTACTTTATTGCTGATGTTGACATTATTTTGTGTAGGACTCCTAACATTGGTTGTCTCAATTAAGTGCTTACATTCTCCCCTCCTCCTTCCCTTTCTCCCAAGGACCCATCATCTTTCCCTTTCTCCATGGTCCACTCTCATCTCCTGTTAGGATCCACTTTCAGCCCTTTACTTCTTCCATCTATCACCTCCCAGTTTCTCACTTCATCCTCCTTCCCTCATCCCCATCTTTCCCCTCACCTGGTCTCATCGACCAGCTTATAATCCTTTCCCTCCCCCCACTTTCTTCCCCCTTTCCTCTCCAGACTTGATGAAGGGTCTTGGCCCAAAACATCTCCATAGATGCTGCCTGACCTGCAGAGTACCTCCAGCATTTTCTGTGTGTTGCTCTGGATTTCCAGCATCTGCAGAACCTCTTGCATTTATATTCTCAAAAGCGTGAATAATCCGGTATTGAAAATTATGGCCCTCATATTAAGCTGGAGCTCGTAATATTGTGTGAGGATGAAACTACAGCATTAAACAGTGTCTGGGTCTGGTTGATTTTAAATGAGGCTTTCAGTTGGATGTGCCTATGGGAATGTATTGTTATTCTTCTCAAGCCTATTGCCCCCTCTTGGGGCATAGGGTGCCGACAAGCTGCTCACCAGTCCTCTGACCTGGGCCTGTAGAAGGTTGATTGGCCTTGTTGGCTCCTGCTGTCATCACACAACTTCGTGTCATCTTGGCAAAGCCCCTTCCTGTCCCAGGTGTGAAGACTTTGGATCTTCTATTTCCGTTTCTGCAGCACTGGGTTTTTACAGGGTGGGGTTTCCAGTCCCTTGCTCAACCTTCCTCCTTTCACAGCCGGGCTGGAACTGTCCATGGGGTAGTTAATGAATTAGTGTTGCTTTTGGTTTATTATTCACATGTACCAAGATACAGTGCAAAGCTTGTCTTGTACACTTCATACGGATCAAATCATTACACTATGCTTTGAGCTAGAATAAGGTAAGACAATAACAATGCAGGATAAAGTCTAACAGTTACAGGAAAAAAAAGTGCTGTGCAGGTCGATGATAAAGTGCAAGATCATAATGAACAGGAATTCTGCAGATGCTGGAAATTCAAGCAACACACATCAAAGTTGCTGGTGAACGCAGCAGGCCAGGCAGCATCTCTAGGAAGAGGTACAGTCGACGTTTCAGGCCGAGACCCTTCGTCAGGATTCCTGGCCTGCTGCGTTCACCAGCAACTTTGATGTGTGTTACTAAGATCATAATGAGGTAGGTTGTGAAATCAATCGTATAAGAGGTCCAATTAAACGTCTGATAACTGGGACAGAAACTGTCCTTGAGTGGAGGCTGGTTCCTGTGATGTGCTGAGCTGTGTCCACCACCCTCTGTAGTCTTTTGTGACCACCTGTAGAGCAGTTGATTTCAGGTCCTATGAACTGTTCATAACACCCCATTGTTTATATTGTGATTTACATTACCTTGACTGCACTTCAATAGTCTCTAATTTAGTGTTCTTTCTAAGTTCCTCTTTGTTCCATGTATTTCCAGACAGTAGTATTTAACCACAGCTCTGTGACTTAGTGATTCCCTGTAACACTTGACTGTCTGTCTGCAACTCTTCAGTTTCACTTAACTTTCTGTTGGAAGCTAAAAACATCAATTTTTAGCATTCAACTTTACTCCTATTTTTGTCTAATTTAGCATGGTAACAGGCCCAACGAGCCTCCAGTGCCAATAACACCCATGTGACCAATTAACCTAGTAACTCTTATGTCTTTGGAATGTGGGAGGAAACCAGAGCACCTGGAGGGAAACCCATGTGGCCACAGGGAGAACATACAAACTCTGTACAGAGAGCAGCGGGAATTGAACCCAAGTTCCCAGTGCCACTATCTTATACCTGACCTTTCAGATCATCCTACAGATTTCCTGTGTACCCTTCTTGACATTTTCCGAGCTTCAGTTAGCATCCTCCAAAAGACCCATGAGATGCCGCTTATTGCCTCCCATCGAAAAGCAACCTCAGTTATTTAGCCCTAGTCGTTACCCGTCTTGTGTTTCTGCCATCTTTCCAGCCTCCCTCACATCCTATTCACTGTCCTGCAGCTCCTGCGCCCCAGTCCAAACTTTGCTTCGTAATGGAGCTTCAGGTCACACACCACCAGGTTCTGTTTAGTGTAACAGCCCGGAACAAGCCCTTCCGACCCAGCAACCCACCAATTTAACGCTAGACTAGTAACACAATTTTACAATGACTAATTAACCTACTAACAGGTACATCTTTGGATTGTGGCAGGAAACCAGAGCCACTCGGAGGAAACCCATGAGGTAATGGGGAGAAGATACAAATTCCCTACAGACGCAATCTGAATTGAACAAACTCCGGTGCCCTGAGCTGGAATGGCGTCACGCTAACTGCTACTCTAAGTGGCGCTTGCTATTCACTTTCAACCATGAACTGCTGAGGCGTGGTTAACTTCACTCACCTCAACACAACTGATTCCACAACCTATCAACTCACTTTCAAAGACTCCGCAACTCATGTTCTCAATAATGTTCTTTTGTCTATTTATGTGATTATTTAGTTTTGTTTTTCAACGTTCATAATAAATTTACTATCTATGTACATGTATGTCACCATGTACAACAGATTCATTTTTGTGTTTGCAGTTTGTCTTGTTTTGCACCTTGGTTGTCTGTCAGTCTTTTGAACTTGGACAACCAGATTGGTTTGTTGGAGCTCATGATACTTTTCCAGACAGTACAATAGCATCAGTCTCTTGGATCAATTCCAGCTGCAGCTCAGCACATCACAGAAACCAGCCTCCACTCTATGGACCATTCAGTCGTTCCCTAGTACAATAACATGGGTTCCTAACCTGGCCATTCACCCCGTTATAATTTTGCACCTTATTTGCCTGCACTGTAGCTGTAAAACTATTCTGCATTGTCCTGCCAAAGGGTCTCGGCCTGAAACGTCGACTGTTCACTCTTTTCCACAGATGCTGCCCGGCCTGCTGAGCAACCCTAGCATTTTGTGTGTGTTGCTCGGATTTCCTGCACCTGCAGGTTTGGCTCCTCCCACTTCCTCCAAACTAAAGGTGTAGCTATGGGCACCCGTATGGGTCCTAGCTATGCCTACCTTTTTGTTGGGTTTGTGGAACAATCTATGTTCCGTGCCTATTCTGGTATCTGTCCCCCACTTTTCCTTCGCTACATCGACGACTGCATTGGCGCTGCTTCCGGCACGCATGCAGAACTCGTTGACTTTATTAACTTTGCCTCCAACTTTCACCCTGCCCTCAAGTTTACCTGGTCCATTTCCGACACCTCCCTCCCCTTTCTAGATCTCTCTGTCTCTGGAGACAGCTTATCCACTGATGTCTACTATAAGCCTACTGACTCTCACAGCTATCTGGACTATTCCTCTTCTCACCGTCTCTTGCAAAAACGCCATCCCCTTCTCGCAATTCCTCCGTCTCCGCCGCATCTGCTCTCAGGATGAGGCTTTTCATTCTAGGACGAGGGAGATGTCTTCCTTTTTTAAAGAAAAGGGCTTCCCTTCCTCCACTATCAACTCTGCTCTTAAACACATCTCCCCCATTTCACGTACATCTGCTCTCACTCCATCCTCCCGCCACCCCACTAGGAATAGGGTTCCCCTGGTCCTCACCTACCACCCCACCAGCCTCCGGGTCCAACATATTATTCTCCGTAACTTCCGCCACCTCCAACGGGATCCCACCACTAAGCACATCTTTCCCTCCCCCCTCTCTCCGCATTCTGCAGGGATCGCTCCCTACGCGACTCCCTTGTCTATTCGTCCCCCCCCATCCCTCCCCACTGATCTCCCTCCTGGCACTTATCGGTGTAAGCGGAACAAGTGCTACACATGCTGTTACACTTCCTCCCTTACCACCATTCAGGGCCCCAAACAGTCCTTCCAGGTGAGGCAACACTTCACCTGTGAGTCGGCTGGGGTGATATACTGCGTCCAGTGCTCCCGATGTGGCCTTTTATATATTGGCGAGACCCGACGCAGACTGGGAGACCGCTTTGCTGAACATCTACGCTCTGTCCGCCAGAGAAAGCAGGATCTCCCAGTGGCCACACATTTTAATTCCACATCCCATTCCCATTCTGACATGTCTATCCACGGCCTCCTCCACTGTAAAGATGAAGCCACACTCAGGTTGGAGGAACAACACCTTATATTCCGTCTGGGTAACCTCCAACCTGATGGCATGAACGTCGACTTCTCTAACTTCCGCTAGGCCCCACCTCCCCCTCGTACCCCATCTTTTATTTATTTTTATACACACATTCTTTCTCTCACTCTCCTTTTTCTCCCTCTGACTATACCCCTTGCCCATCCTCTGGGTTTTCGCCCCTCCCCCTTTCTTTCTCCCCGGACCTCCTGTCCCATGATCCTCTCGTATCCCTTTTGCCAATCACCTGTCCAGCTCTTGGCTCCATCCCTCCCCCTCCTGTCTTCTCCTATCATTTCGGATCTCCCCCTCCCCCTCCAACTTTCAAATCTCTTACTAGCTCTTCCTTCAGTTAGTCCTGACGAAGGGTCTCGGCCTGAAACGTCGACTGTACCTCTTCCTAGAGATGCTGCCTGGCCTGCTGTGTTCACCAGCAACTTTGATGTATGTTGCTTGAATTTCCAGCATCTGCAGAATTCCTGTTGCTTGTTACCTGCAGGTTTTCTCGTGTTTGGTATAAGACTAGATCTGTCTAGATGGGCCGATCGGCTTTTATCTCGACAGAACGTGACATTCTGCAGCTGTTGCTGAACGTCTCCCGAATTTCCTGAATTACGAATCTTTATGGGTTCGGGTCTCGGGTTGCGGAAAACTCGCCGAAGTCGAGCGAGGACTAGTGCGCGTGCGCAGAGCGGGAGCCTCCCCGCCGGTCTTCCAGACACGTGACCTTCTGCGCGTCTGTTGCGAGGTGACGCTTCGTGTGCCGCGGGGACGTGTTGACGCCACGACCAGGCATGCGCGTTTCCGTCGCGACGCTCGGTGCGGAGCTGAAGTTTGGGCTGGAGCCGGAGGGGAGAGGGTCGGCTGCCGGATCCCGGGCGCTGGGCCGCGCCGCGCCCTCAGGTAAAGGCGTCTGCTCGAGCCGGGGTGCGGCCTCCTCGATCAGACATGGGGTGGGGAAAGGATCGGGATCACTGAGATGGGGGGATGTATAGGGAGAGACCGGGGTAGGGGGAGAGATTGGGGGGAGGGGGAGAGGGAGAGACCGTGGAGGAAGAAATAGGGGTGAGGGGTAGGGGGAGTGTGGAAGGAGAGAGACGGGTTTGTTGCAGAGACCTGGTCGGGGTAGAGACGGTTGGGTCTGGGGGAGGGGAGAGAAATGGGAGTGGGTGGGGGAGGGGAGAGACGGGTGGGAAAAGGGGAGAGAGTCTGGGTGGGGGGGGTGGGGAGGGGAGAGTCTGGGTGAGGGGGTGGGAGGTGGAGAGGGATGAGGAGGAGTGAGATGGGAGAGAGTGAGAGAGACTGGGTGGGGGGTGGGGAGGGGAGAGTCTGGGTTGGGGGGTGGGGAGGGGAGAGTCTGGGTGAGGGGGTGGGAGGTGGGGAGGGGAGAGGGATGGGGAGAGACTGGTGAGGGGTGGGGAGGGGAGAGGGATGGAGAGGAGTGAGACTGGGTGGGGGAGAAGCGAGACTGGGTGAGGGGGGTGGGAGGTGGGGAGGGGAGAGGGGTGGGGAGGAGTGAGATGGTGGGAGAGAGTGAGAGAGACTGGGTGAGGGGTGGGGAGGAGTGAGACTGGGTGAGGAGGTGGGAGGTGGGGAAGGGAGAGGGATGGGGGTGGGGAGGAGTGAGAGAGACTGGGTGAGGGGTGGGAGGTGGAGAGGGGAGGGATGAGGGGTGAAGCGAGTCTGGGTGAGGGAGTGGGAGGTGGGGAGGGGTGAGAACAGTGGGGGAGGGGAAGAAAGGTGGCGGGGAAATGGCAGACAGGACGGGAAAGAGAAAGGGAATTGTGGAGATGGGGAGGGAGGGTGAAAGTGTAAGACAGGGAGATGGACAGAGGAAAGATGAGGTAGGTGAGGAAAAGGGAAGACAGGGAGGTGGAGAGATGGGAGGGGGATGATAGAGGAGAACAACAGGACAGGTGGGGGAGAGGGAGTGACACATGGGAAGAGGAGGTGGGGTGACTGGAAGGGGCAAGGGTGAGAGTGGGTGTGGGGGAGAGAGAGCCGGCGGGGGTGCAGGGTGAGAGAGAGATGGGAGAGAGGGTCAGGGAACAGTGACAGATGGGCTGTGATATAGGGGAAATCATCGGGAGCAAACATTGGGAGAGGGGTTGTGTGAATTGTCGGAGGTCGAGAGCTTGGGAGAGAAAAAAAATCCACACCTCTTCACTACAGGATGTTCTGAATCAACAGCTTTCAGGTATTCGCTCATATGTTATCTGGCATCTAGACCAGTAGGAGCCAAAATCTCCAACTTTTAGGAAGATCAAAGCCTTTCTTCCTGCTATTTTGTTGACTCTTCATGTGTTGACTGGCGAGGGTCATCTGAACTGTATGTGGTGATGGTAATAGATGCAACTACATTGGGGACATTTAAGGAATTCTTAGTTAGGCACATAGGTGACAGAAAACTGGAGGGTTATGTGGGAGGGGGGATAGGTTGATCTTGGAGTAGGTTAAAAGGTCAGTACAATATTGTGGGCACTGTAATGTTCTATGCCTTCTGGTTTTATGTTTTCTAGTGAACAGCCATCAATGTTAAAAAATGACAGTTTTCCTCAGCATTTCCACCATTTCAGGTTTTCAACATAACCCAGTATATTTTTGTTCTTGTAGCACTGTATATGATGTGTATTTTAATAAAATCAATAGAGAAGATAAGTTATTTCTACAGTTTGTAAATGAGCAGTAGGTGGGCATACCTCACGTATTGGCGATTGAAAGAAAATGTTTGATTTGTTAACTTATTGGATGATGAAATCCATACACAAGCAGAGATCTTAATGTATTTTGTTGGGGGGGAAGGGTAACTATTTCATACAGTAAGAATGAGGACAAAACTAACTCTATTCAGGACAAAATCTGCGGAATGATGACAACCACTCAGTATTGATTCATCATTCACGGGATGCCCAGATATCCGAACAAGGCGAGCTGGTTGGGGCATGCCATCGCTAGATCCAGCATTTGCATTTGTCTGAGTTCATGAACACAATGGTGTCAAGCAGTACTGTGCACGTTTGCCGTTGCACTGAGGCTGTCTGAACACTGATGCAAGTCTGAAGTCGACTCATCATTCTTTAACCATTCTATCCTGTGTGGGAAGCTGAAAGAGGATTTTCCTGGTATTGCTTTAATTTTCTCGTGTTACTGGTTGTGTCCACCCACACCTCACATCTGAAGTCCTCAACATGCATTCCATAAGCATTTGTCTTAGAAGCATTTTACGTCTTCTTTCCCCTCCATCAGATTTCTGAACGGTCTATGAGTCCACGGGCACTCCCTACTGGTTCCAGAGTCTGTAGAATCTCTTGTGTTTATGAACACTACCTCAATAACTTGCCCTATTTATGATGAAGGTTCTCTGCCTGAACCTCTTGTCTTATATTTAAATATACTCTCAGTAGCCACTCTTATTAGATGCCACCTGTACCTAATAAAGTAGGCACTGAGTGTTTGTTCACGGTCTTCTGCTGCTGTAGCACATCCATTTCAAGGTTTGATGTGTTGTGCATTCAGAGATGCTTTTCTGCACACCACTGTGGTAACACTGGTTGTTTGAGTTCCTATCATCTTGAACCAGTCTGAGCATTCTCCTCTGCCCTCTCTCATTAACAAGGTATTTTTGCCCACTGAACTGGATGTATTGCTTATTTTACATAACATTCTTTGTAAACTCTAGAGCAGGCGTTCCCAACTTTTTTTCAATTCCATGGACCAATAGCATTAAGCAAGGGGTGTATGGTCTTTTGGTTGGGAACCCCTGCCCTAAAGGTGGTTGTGTGTGGAAATCTCAGGAGATCAGCAGTTTCTGAGATACTCAAACCACCCCGTCTGGTACCAACAGTTGTTCCATGGTCAAAGTCACTTAGGTCACATTTCTTCCCCTTTCTGATGTTTGGTCTAAACAACAACTGAATCTCATGACCATGTCTGCGTGCTTTTATGCATTGAGTTGCTGCTACATGATAGTACTCATAGAACATAGAATAGTACAGCACAATACAGGCCCTTCGGCCCACAATGTTGTGCCGACCCTCAAACCCTGCCTCCCATATAAGCCCCCACCTTAGATTCCTCCATATACCTGTCTAGTAGTCTCTTAAACTTCACTAGTGTATCTGCCTCCACCACTGACTCAGGCAGTGCATTCCACGCACCAACCACTCTCTGAGTAAAAAACCTTCCTCTAATATCCCCCTTGAACTTCCCACCCCTTACCTTAAAGCCACGTCCTCTTGTATTGAGCAGTGGTGCCCTGGGGAAGAGGCGCTGGCTATCCACTCTATCTATTCCTCTTAATATCTTGTATACCACTATCATGTCTCCTCTCATCCTCCTTCTCTCCAAAGAGTAAAGCCCTAGCTCCCTCAATCTCTGATCATAATGCATACTTTCTAAACCAGGCAGCATCCTGGTAAATCTCCTCTGTACCCTTTCCAATGCTTCCACATCCTTCCTATAGTGAGGTGACCAGAACTGGACACAGTACTCCAAGTGTGGCCTAACCAGAGTTTTATAGAGCTGCATCGTTACATCGCGACTCTTAAACTCTATCCCTCGACTTATGAAAGCCAACACCTCATAAGCTTTCTTAACTACCCTATCCACCTGTGAGGCAACTTTCAGGGATCTATGGACATGTACCCCGAGATCCCTCTGCTCCTCCACACTACCAAGTATCCTGCCATTTACTTTGTATTCTGCCTTGGAGTTTGTCCTTCCAAAGTGTACCACCTCACACTTCTCCGGATTGAACTCCATCTGCCACTTCTCAGCCCACTTCTGCATCCTATCAATTTCCCTCTGCAATCTTTGACAATCCACCACACTATCTACAACACCACCAACCTTTGTGTCATCTGCAAACTTGCCAACCCACCCTTCTACCCCCACATCCAGGTCGTTAATAAAAATCACAAAAAGTAGAGGTCCCAGAACAGATCCTTGTGGGACACCACTAGTCACAATCCTCCAATCTGAATGTACTCCCTCCACCACCACCCTCTGCCTTCTGCAGGCAAGCCAATTCTGAATCCACCTGGCCAAACTTCCCTGGTTCCCATGCCTTCTAACTTTCTGAATAAGCCTACCATGTGGAACCTTGTCAAATGCCTTACTAAAATCCATATAGTTCACATCCACTGCACTACGCTCATCTATATGCCTGGTCACCTCCTCAAAGAACTCTATCAGGCTTGTTAGACACGATCTGCCCTTCACAAAGCCATGCTGACTGTCCCTGATCAGACCATGATTCTCTAAATGCCTATAGATCCTATCTCTAAGAATCTTTTCCAACAGCTTTCCCACCACAGACGTAAGGCTCACTGGTCTATAATTACCCAGACTATCCCTACTACCTTTTTTGAACAAGGGAACAACATTGGCCTCCCTCATCCTCTGGTACCATTCCCGTAGACAACGAGGACATAAAGATCCTAGCCAGAGGCTCAGCAATCTCTTCTCTCGCCTCGTGGAGCAGCCTGGGGAATATTCCGTCAGGACCCGGGGACTTATCTGTCCTAATGTATTTTAGCAACTCCAACACCTCCTCTCCCTTAATATCAACATGCTCCAGAACATCAACCTCACTCATATTGTCCGCACCATCATCAAGTTCCTTCTCATTGGTGAATACCGAAGAGAAGTATTCATTGAGGACCTCGGCTCACTTCCACAGCCTCCAGGCACATCTTCCCACCTTTTTCTCTAATCGGTCCTACCTTCACTCCTGTCATCCTTTTGTTCTTCACATAATTGAAGAATGCCTTGGGGTTTTCCTTTACCCTACTCGCCAAGGCCTTCTCATGCCCCCTTCTTGCTCTCCTCTGCCCCTTCTTAAGCTCCTTTCTTGCTTCCCTATATTCCTCAATAGACCCATCTGATCCTTGCTTCCTAAACCTCATGTATGCTGCCTTCTTCCACCTGACTAGATTTTCCACCTCACTTGTCACCCATGTTTCCTTCACCCTACCATTCTTTATCTTCCTCACCGGGACAGATTTATCCCTTACATCCCACAAGAGATCTCTAAACATCGACCACATGTCCGTAGTACATTTCCCTGCAAAAACATCATCCCAATTCACACCCGCAAGTTCTAGCCTTATAGCTTCATAATTTGCTTTTCCCCAATTAAAAATTTTCTTGTCCTCTTTGATTCTATCCTTTTCCATGATAATGCTGAGGGCCAGGGAGCGGTGGTCACTGTCCCCCAGATGCTCACCCACTGAGAGATCTGTGACCTGACCCGGTTCATTACCTAGTACTAGATCTAGTATGGCATTCCCCCTGTTCGGCCTGTCCACAAACTGTGACAGGAATCCGTCCTGGACATACTTAACAAACTCTGCCCCATCTGAACCCTTGGAACTAATCAGGTGCCAATCAATATTCGGGAAGTTGAAGTCACCCATGATAACAACCCTGTTATTTTCGCACCTTTCCGAAATCTGCCTCCCAATCTGCTCCTCATAAAGTGGCCAAAGTGTTTGCATTTTTAATATAATTTGTAGTGATTTTTTTATGTATTGCTGTTTCAAAACAAATTTCACTGATATATGTCAGTGATCATAAACCAGATTCTGATTCTCAAATATTAAAAAAAAAAGCAGATGCTTGGAATCTGAACTGTCAAAAGCATAAAATACTGGACACATAGCATCTTTGGAAAGTGGAACAGGATCAATATTTCCTGTAGCTTAGTTCTTGAGTGGACGTGGCGAGAATGTTTGCTATAGTGGGAGAATCTAGGACCAGAGGGCACAATCTCAGAAAACAATGATGTCCGTTCAGAACACAATTGAGGGGTAATTTCTTTAGCCTGATGGTGGTGAATTTGTGGAATTCATTGCCACAGATGGCTATGGACGGGGTATGGTGTTGAGAGGAAAAAAAATAAACCAACCATGATCAAATAGTGAAGCAGACTTAATGGGCCAAATAGCCCAATTCTGCTCCTATGTTTTGTGGTGTTTTAACAGTGCAAACAGCTAGGTAGGTCAGAGTTGCAGTATTAAAGTGGAGGCAACTGATTCTTCAGTGTCACTCCTACAGATGTTCCAGCCTATCTGTATTTGGTTTCTCCAATGCAGGAGAGGCCATATTGTGAACACTGAATGCAGTACAGGTCGTTGGACTGGGGAACTGTTGCTTCACTTGGAATGACTGCTTTGTGGATAGTGGGAGGGGAACAAATGATGTAACTCCTGTGAATGCATGAGAAAGTGCCAGACATCCGGGAAAGGTTAGTGAAAATAGAAATATGCACCAGGAAGTCATGGGGGGTGGGGGGGTGAGCTCTTCAATTGCCAAAGGGCGAGAGCAAAATTGGTGTGTTACTGGAATCTAGTAGGTCATGAAAGCTGTTATATTCAGAGGATTCTGGTTAATTGGGACACATCAGAACCAGTAGTTTTGGCCCAATTAAGCAGCATGGCCCAATTAGCCAAAGTTTCATGGAAATAGTTAAAAAGATATAAACAAGACAAACTGAGGTCACAAGTTATGTATTTAAAGGAAATACAGAACACATTAGAACACTACCAGTACTACGGTACTATAAAACTGTTTATTAGTTCATAATACTTATTGACAGAGGAATTCATCCAGTGTCTCTTGCCACCTTTTGATTGGCTGTAATGAACAAAATTTGCGCAGACACCTAGTGAAGACAGTGGACTGCCTTCGTCCGATGCTGTTCACGACTCATCCTTCAGATTTTCATTGTTACATTCAAGGTGATTGTCAATGCCTTCAAATTCATCATAGTTCCTAACTCACTGAAGTAGTGAAATTGTTTCATATTAGCTCCCAACCATTTCTGGTATCTCCAAGCCTGAATGCTTGAAACCACAGTGAGCAAAACAGTTCTGAATTGCCTTACTGCTTATTTCCCACCAACTATCAGGGACCAAAATCACTGCTTTTTAAAAACTGTTCACTCTACTCATGGTGTAGTGTCTAATGACCACATAAGGCATGTGTCTGTACTGGTTCGAAACCGTTCAGCAACTGTCTCCTATCTCAATTAAGCAGCATAATGTCCCACATATAAACAAGGGGAATTCTGGCTGTTTTCTAGATTAGCTTCTGTTCTTTCAGTTGTCCCAAATGAGTGGCTATCCCAATTACCCAATGGGTCAATTCACTGGAAGCCACTCTATTATATATTTATAGCTGTATATTATTTATATATACTGCTGAGATGCATCCTTGGTGTATGAAAAAGGATCTCGTGCTTTCCCGGTGTATATGATGAATAAACTCTTTTCAGGCTTTTAGCTAGGTGCAAGTATCAATTTTAACTGATGTGTCAATGACAAACAGAAGAACATAAATAGGAGCAGGAGTTGGCCATCTGGCCCGTCGAGCCTGCTTCACCATTCAATAAGATCATGGCTGATCTGGCTGTGGACTCATCTCTATCTTCCTGTGTTTTCCCCATAAACCTAATTCCCCCACTATGTGAAAATCTATCCAACTTTGTCTTAAGTATATTTACTGAGGTAGCCTCCACTGCTTCATTGGGCAGAGAATTCCACAGATTCACCACTGTCTGGGAACTTTGATCTTTCGGTTTGATCATTTTCATTCTCGTTCATCTGCATGCACATGTATGTAGCAGACCTGTAGTGGGTAATGAAGATTGCCGGAGCTTTTGCACATTGTCCATATGTGATTTACTTGCTAAATGACACCTTTTTAAAAAGACAAGTTTCCAAATATCGCTGCACTTCTTCCCACTTGCAAATTCTCCAGCAACCTTTGCATCGCGACAATACACGCAGGTAACAGCAGTTTCTGTATTGTACATAAACATTTCTCGCAGCTGCATGTTCCTGACCTCATGAGCTTTCGGTGCAGCAGCTTTTTCACTGAGCCATTCTGCTTTAAGTGAACTAGTAGTTCTTTTGCAATTCACACCCTTTGCTTCTTTGGAATTCGACATAGTGAATCAATAATTTCTTCGATAAAACAGTATAAATAAACCAGTTCTAGAATCTGCAGACAAACCATCGCAAACTCCACATTGTCAACACTGTCGGCATCAGAAACTTGAAAAAGAAATGTGATCGTGTACGATCGTGAAATATACTTAACATGCCAACGAGGTAGAGGGTGGCAACCTTTTGTATGCAGTTTAAATTCCTTGTACACTAGTAACAAAAGATGTGTGTGCGCATGCACACCTTAGAGTGAACATTGATCCCAATCTATCTCATTGTATATTGCAAAATCTGAAACGCTGGTAGCCCCAAGCATTTTTTAGATAATGGGTACTCAACGTGTGTGTGTGTGTGTGTGTGTGTGACACACACAGACACACAGGTTTCCCCCGCTATCCGAAGGTAGAGCATTCCTATGAAACAGTTTGTAAGCCAGAATGTCGTAAAGTGAATAAGCAATTACCATTTATTAATATGGGAAAGCTTTTTAGCGTTCCCAGACTCAAAAAATAACCTACAAAATCATGCCAAATAACAGGTAAAACCTAAAGTAACAGTAACATAGTAAAAGCAGGAATGATAAGATAAATACACAGCCTACATAAAGCAGATATACTTTTCTGCAAATTGCAGCACTGTCTAGTGCAGCGAAGATCTCACGGCAGCATTCGCGGCAGAAGCACTTTTGGCAGAAACACGATGGAAGTGCTCTCGGCAGAAACACTCTCCAGTAACCTTTAAGCTGTGAAGCTGCCAAATCATACTAAGTAACACATAAAAATACACAGCTTATATAAAGTAGAAATAATGTATGTACAGTGTAGTTTCACTTACTGGAGTCGGGAAGACATAGTTTCCTCCAAACGCCATTTCTCATCGAGACTGTTAGCCTATCGAGAGCATCTCCAACGTTGGGGCGATTGCCAATTTTATATTGTATTCTTTCCAGATCTCTCACAAAGACGCTTCAGAATTGCCCCCTTTGTCAATGGTACTACAATAAAACGCATCACATTTTGCGTGTAGTAAGCCTTAATTGTGGCTATTAGGCCTTGGTTGCACGGCTGCAGCAACGATGTCGTATTCGGCGGTAAGAACGCAACACAAATGTTACTGCCATACTTGGTAACGCCAGGTGGATGAGCAGCACAATTATCAACAATCACGAGACACCTATTATCGAGGTTATTTTCTCTACAGTATTTTTCAACAAAAGGACTAACGTGTCCACTCATGTACTCAGAAAAAAGCACTTGAGTATTCCAACCACTTGGATGTGAACGGAACACAATGGGAAGTGTTTTCTTATCAACGCATTTAAGTGCCCTCGGATTTTCTGAATGGTACACTAGTAGAGGCTTAAGGACAGCATCACCAGTGGCGTTAATAATAGGCATTAGGGTAAACCTGTCCTTCGATGCCTTGTGTCCCTTAGCCTGCTTTTCTTCTATCGAAATGAATGTCTTGCTCAGCAATTTTTTCCAATAAATTGCAGTTTTGTCACAGTTAAACACTTGCTTGTACGAATATCCACCTTCTGTAATTGTTTTCTTCAGCTCTGCTGGGAACTTTTCGGCAGCTTCAGTATCAGCCGAAGCACTCTGTCCGGTAAACATTAAATTATGAAGCTGCCCTCGCCTCAGAAACTGATCAAACCACCTATGACTACCTTTAAATTCCACTTTCGCAACACTTTCATCACCATTGTCCAGTGCTTTCTGTTTCAGCTTATTAAAAAGACTGACTGATTTCTCCTTAAGTGTAAGAAAACTTAACGGAACACCACGCTTTGTACACCCATCAATCCACTCAAGCAATAGACTTTCCATTTTATCCATTATTGGATGCCAACTAAGAGAGACCACCTTGCTACGAGCAGAACCAACAGTAACATCGGCAGCTTTCAGGATTCTTTCTCTCTGCGTATAAATAGTGTGAATGGTGGACGCAGGCAAGTTCAACGCCCGGACAATGTCCTTACTTTGTTCACCACGATCGAAGCGCTTAATTATGTCTAGTTTTATGCTAAGTGTAACATCCTTACGAGTTTTTTTGGGCTTTTCCGATACCTTAGAACTCATCTTGCTAACGATGCACAAAATAAATCTAGATAAAGCACATGTTTAAGCAATGGCGGCTAGAATACAGTTCCGGGGGAGGAGCTTGGCTGTTCGGGCGCGCTGCCTTTTTTCGTAACAGTGAAAACACCTTCTGTTAGCAAAAACAGGTAACTAATGTAGGTCTTTCGTAACAGCGAGGTGTCGTAAAGCGAACGTTCGGAAAACGGGGGCCGTGTGTGTGTGTTTTTATATATATAATATACACACACACACACACACACACACACACACAGACAGTCAGAGGCTATTTGAGGCGCATGCTGTGAGGAACACTTTTAGGTAGTGGAAAAATAGTGTGGTAATGTTCATGCATAGGTCATTGTCTGCTCAGAAATCTGAGGATGATGGGGAAGGAGCGTTGAGTGTGCATTCAGAATTCTGTATCCACCCCACTGGTGGTAATGAAGAGGTCATATCCAGGTGATAGGGGTCCTTAATGATGGATGTTGCCTTGTTGAAGCATCACCTTTTGCAGATGTCCCGGATGGTGGGGAGGCCAGTGTGCATGATGGAGCAGTGATGGAGGATCTGGGAGAATGGAATATCAATGTTAGAATATCAAAGGGTTAAATCGTCAGTTAATTTTATTCATCCCTGTTTACCTGTCCGGTAGTTATACTGGTTAGCACAACAGGTGACATGGTAGCACAGTGATAAGCACAATGTTTTACAGTGCTGGCAACCGAGATTCAATTCCTGCCACTGTCTGTAAGGAGTTTGTATGTTCTGCCTGTGGCAGCATGGGTTCCCTTCAGGTGATCCAGTTTCCTCCCACGGTCCAAAGATGTACAGGTTGGTAGGTTAATTAGCCTTCGTAAAGTGGATTAAATCGGGGATTGCTGGGCAGTGTGGCTGGAAGGGCCAATCCTGTGCTGTATCTCAGTAAATATATACAGAATGACTTGCAGTGTTTGAAATCCACTGCATTCTCAACGTATAATTTTTAATATCTATTCAACTAATTTTTGATAAATATCATTGTGACCAATCCATCTGAACATGCAGTGTAGTTGGACAGGCTGAACAGCAGCTCGCAAACCACATTCTGAGTCTGCTTCTATTACTGCCTGGTTTGGCGTTCCAAGATGGTTAGCCAAGTTTGTATTAATTATTAAACTGTTTAGCTATGTCTCCACTGGCTGCTATATATCCTGCTATTTACTGGAAGTTGACAAATGACAGGAATCTGAGCTTTCTGGAGGAGATTATTTGTTTAAGCACTGTTTTGGGATGTTTGCAAACTGATCTGTACCAGGAAGGTAGAACTCTAGTTCTGCACATTAGAATATTGCTGATGCTGCACCTAGGGACACTGGCAGTGAGCAGAAGCACAAACAGATGTCATAGTGAGAAAAATCAGTGCTGTGCATGCTATGACTTAACGTACTAATTTGTATTGGTTGCAAGATCTTGTTTGAGTACAATTGCATCTCTTGAAATGGTATACAGAAGGAAAGTAAATGTTGGAATTAAAATATGAAAGGTATGTTAGTTACATTTTTATGAAATCCTTACTGGGCTTTTTTTTTTGCTTCCCTCAGCAGTTATGCATTCCATGAAGCAGAAGCATTTGTTTCTGAATTGATGAAATGTTTTTAAATGTGCATATTAAAGGAGTACACTCTGGCTACTACTTTATTCCTGTACACTGGGTGTACATTAGACCATAAGATACAGGAGCAGAATGTGAGGAGTTGCACTTTGGGAGGACCAGCTAGGGTAAGTCTTACAGAACAAAGGGATCTAGGAATATAGGTCTATAATTCACTGGAAGTGATGTCACAGGTAGATATACTTTATTGTCGCCAAACAATTGATACTAGAACGTACAATCATCACAGCGATATTTGATTCCGCGCTTCACACTCCCTGGATTACAAATCAATAGTAAATATTAAACATTTAAATTATAAATCATAAATAGAAAATAGAAAAATGGAAAGTAAGGTAGTGCAAAAAAAGCGAGAGGCAGGTCCGGATATTTGGAGGGTACGGCCCAGATCCATTCAACAGTGTTTTTGGAAAGAAGCTGTTCCCAAATCTGGCCGTACGAGTCTTGAAGCTCCTGAACCTTCTCCTGGAGGGAAGAGGGACGAAAAGTGTGTTGGCTGGGTGGGTCGTGACCTTGATTATCCTGGCAGCACTTCTCCGACAGCGTGCGGTGTAAAGTGTGTCCAAGGACGGAAGATTGGTTTGTGTGATTTGCTGCACTGTGTTCACGATCTTCTGCAGCTTCTTCCGGTCTTGGACAGGACAACTTCCATACCAGGTTGTGATGCACCCTAGAAGAATGCTAGGAGAATCCTAGAAGAAGGTTTGTAACGAAAGCTTTTGTCACGTTGGCCTGCTAGTATTGATTACATGAGATGGGATGTTATGTTGAAGTTATACAAGACGTTTGTGAGACCTAATCTGGAGTTTTGGTCACCTACCTACAAGAAAGATGTAAATAAGATTGAAAAAGAACAGAGAAAATTTGCAAGGATGTCGTGGGGACTGGAGGACCTGAGTTATTAGGAAAGATTGAATAGGTTACAACTTCAATCACAAGCAAGAGAAAATCTGCAGATGCTGGAAATCCAAGCAACAAACAAAATGCTGGAGGAACTCAGCAGGCCAGGCAGCATCTATGGAGAATAGCTCAGTTGACGTTTCGGGTCTTGCCAAAGGGTCTCAGCCTAAAATGTCGACTGTACTTTTCCATAGATGCTGCCTGGCCTGCTGTTCTTCCAGCATTTTGTGTTTTCCTGGAACATAAAAGATTGAGGGGAGATTTGATAGTAGTATGCAAAATTGAGGGGTATAGATAGGGTAAATGTAAGTGGGCTTTTTCTACTGAGGTTGGGTGACACTGGAACTGGAGGTCAAAGGTTACAGGTGAAAGGTGAAATGTTTAAGGATAAACTTGGTGGTGAGAATGTGGAACGAGCTGCCAACACAAGTGGAGCATGGGATTTCAATTTTAACATTTTAAGAGAAGTTTAGATTGGTACATGGATAGTTGGGCTATGGTCTGGGTGCAGTTTAGCATGGACTTGATGGGCCGAAGGGCCTGTTGCTATGCTGTAGTTTTCTGTGACTCACCCACTATATCCTCTCCACTTCTACTGTATCTCAGCTTTACAATATTTGATAGGTTTCGATGAGATTCCTCCCTCGTTCTTCTAAATTCCAGCGAGTACAGGTGTTAAAGGTTTGGGAGAAGGCCTGAAAGTGGAGTTGAGATGGAAAATAAATCAGCCATGATCGAATGGTGGAGTAGATTTTGGCCCGGATGCCCTGCCTTGCTCTCGTATTTTATGGAATAGATTTAGGGTGAGTGTGAGAAGTTGCCTTTCCCAGAGAGTAGTGAATCTGGAATTTTCTGCCTAGAAAAGCAGTAAAGGCTACCTTATTAAATATATTTCAGACACAGATAACCTTTTGCATAGCAGGGAAGTGAAGGGTTCTGGGGACATGGCAGAAATGTTGAGCTGAGTCCTCAGCCAGATCAGCTATTGAATGGTGGAGCAAGCTCAACAGGCCAGATGGCTGATTCCTGCTCCATTTCTTCTGTTATGTTAACGGTATCCTCACACAAAGTCAATGACTGTCTGCTCTCAGGATGACGGTGATCTCAGGCAGGGCCTTCAGTTCCGTCAATACAGTGACCTCATGCTGTGATGCAGCTATTTTCTATTATTGAAGAGATGCAGTGGAACAGGCTCATCTGACCCAGTGAGCCGTGCCACCTAGCAGCCCACCTGTTTAACCCAAGACTAACCACAGGACCACTTACAAAGGCCAGTTAACCTCACTAACCAGTATGTCTTTGGACTGTGGGAGGAAAGCAGAGAAAACCCACATGGTCAGAATTAGAACCAGGTTTATTATCACCAGCATCTGATGTGAAATTTAACTTATCAGCAGCAGTTCAATGCAATACATAATCTAGCAGAGAGAAAAAGTAATAAATAAAATAATAATAATACTTAAGTAAATCAATTATGTATATTGAGTAGATTAAACAAAACGTGCAAAAACAGAAATACTGCATATTTTTTAAAAAAAGTGAAGTGTTCAAAGATTCATTGTCCATTTAGGAATCGGATGGCAGAGGGGAAGAAGCTGTTCCTGAATCGCTGAGTGTGTGCCTTCAGGCTTCTGTACCTCCTACCTGATGGTAACAGTGAGAAAGGGGCATGCCCTGGGTGCTGGAGGTCCCTAATAATGGACGCTGCCTTTTTGAGACACTGCCCGCTAAAGATGTCCTGTGTACTTTGTACTCAAGATGGACCTAACTAGAATTACAACCTGCATCTCCTTTCCGTCCTGTGCAGTAGCCCCTCCATACCAGACAGTGATACAAGCCTGTCAGAATGCTCTCCACCGTACAACTATAGAAGTTTTTGACTGTATTTTTCGACATGCCAAATCTCTTCAAACTCCTAATAAAATATAGCCGCTGCCTTGCCTTCTTTATAACTACATCGATATGTTGGGACCAGGTTAGATCCTCAGAGATCTTGACACCCAGGAACTAGAAGCTGCTCACTCTCTCTACTTCTGATCCTTCTATTGTGGCGATGGGTAAATTGCAATGGGTCCAGGTCTTTGCTGAGGCAGGAGTTCAGTCTAGTCATGACCAACCTCTCAAAGCATTTCATCACTGTCGATGTGAGTGCTGCTGGGTGATAGTCATTAAGGCAGCCCACATTATTCTTAGGCACTGGAATAATTGTTGCCATTTTGAAGCAAGTGGGAACTTCAGCCCAGTGAGAGGTTGAAAATGTCCTTGAATACTCCTGCTAGTTGATTGGTACAGGTCTTCAGAGCCTTACCAAGTACTTCATCAGGACCTTCTGTCTTGCAAGGGTTCACTCTCTTTAAAGACAGCCTAACATCGGCCTCTGAGACAGATCACAGGATCATCAGGTGCAGTAGGGATCTTCACAGTGGCCATGGAAGGCGTTGAATTCATCTGGTGGTGAAGCCTCGCTGCCATTCATACTATTGAGTTTCACTCTGTAGGAAGTAATGTCTTGCCAACCCTGCCAGAGTTGCTGTGCATCCGATGTCACCTCCAAACTCTTTCAAAATTATCTCTTCGCCCTTGAAGTAGCCCTCTGCAAATCATACCTGGTTTTCTGGTACAGACCTGGGTTGCCAGACTTGAATGCCACAGTTCTAGCCTTCAGCGGATGATGTATCTCCTGGTTCATCCACAGCGTTTGGTTGGGGAATGTACAGTAAGTCTTTGTGGGCCACGGTGAGAATATTAAAACTCCTTACAAATAGTGCTAGAATTGAATGCTGAACTCTGACAGCCCAAGCTGTAGTAGTGTCGCGCTAACAACTGTGCTACCTTATGAGACAGAGCTGCTATGGCTGCTTGCAACCATCCTGTAGCAAGGAAGATGAGTCAGTGTGACTTTGATCCCGTAGAGAAAACAGACTGGAGGTGTTCAAGATTGTTTCAGACTCGATTGTTTAATGTCACTTCCTACACACACACACACACACAGAATTAGGCCATTTGGCCCATTGAGTCTGATCTATCATTCAATCATGGCTGATCCTTTTTCTTACCCCACCTCACCAACCCCATTTCCTGGCCTCCCTGTAACCATTAATGCTGGGTCCTATCAAGAACCTGTCGAGCTCTGCCTTAAATACACTCAACCACATGGCCTCCACAGCTGCCCGTGGTAATGAATCCTACAAATTCACCACCCTCTGGCTAAAGAAATTTCTTCTCACCTGTTTTAAGTGGACGCCCCTCTACCTTGAGGCTGTGTCCTCTTGTCCTAGACTCCCCCACCATGGGAAACGTCTTTTCCACATCTGCTTTGTCTAGGCCTTCCAATATTCAAAAGGTTTCAATGAGCTTCCCCCCCCCCCCACCCCCATCCTTTTAAATTCCAACGAGTAGAGGTCCAGAGCCATTAAACATTCCTCGTATGATAACCCTTTCGTTCCTGGAATCATCCTTGTGAACCTCCTCTGAGCTATATATTTTATGGATATACAATCTATGTAAGCTATCATATATTTAATGGGTTTTTAAATTATTATTTAAATAATTTAAAAAACACAAATATAAATACATAAGATAGCTTATATAAATAGATTGTATGCCCGTAAAGTGTCACTAGGTGCAGGAGTGTCTGCACGTAAGGTGACTCTTGACAGGAAATGATAACGTAGTGGTGGTAAGGGATGTGGAGGGGTGGGTTAGTGGGAGGAAATGCTGATCACCTTTTCTGCTTGGGGAAAGTAATTGCTTTTAAGTCTAGTGGTCTTAAGTGGATGCTACATAGCCTTCTCCCGGCTGGGACTACGACAAACAGTCCATGTACAGGGTGGGATCCTTCATCATATTACTGGCCATTTTCTGGCACCTTTCTGTATACGTGTTCTTGATGGCGGGTAGGTTGGTAGGCCAGTGATGTGAATCAGAATCAGGTTTAATAGACCGTTAAATTTGTTGTCCTTTGTGGCACCAGAACAATGCAATACATAATGGCGGGGGGGGGGGGGGAACTGAATTACAATATAACATTTTAAAAGAAAGTAGTGAGGTAGTGTTCATGGGTTCAGTGTCCATTCAGAAATCAGATGGCGGAGGGGAGGGAGCTGTGCTGAATCGTTGAGTGTGTGTTTTCAGACTCCTGTACCTCTTTCTTGATGGTAACGACAAGAAGGGGACAAGTCCTGGGTCATGGGGGTCCTTAATGATGGATGCTGCCATTTTGAGGCATCACTTCTTGAAGATGACCTGGATACTCTGGAGGCTGGTGACCATGATGGAGGTGGCTAAGTTTACAGCTTTCTGGAGCTTATTTTGATCCTGTGTAGTAGCCACCCCCCACCCCCGCAAACCAAATGGTAATGCAGCCAGTTAGAATGCTCTCCACAGTATGTCTGCGGAAATTTGAGAGTGTCTTTGGTGAAACACCAAACCTCCTCAAATTCCTCATGAAATATAGGCACTGCCTTGCCGCCTTTGGTATGTTGGGTCTAGGACAGATCCACAGAGATATTGATACCCAGGAACTTGAAATTGCTCACTGTTTCCACTTCTGATCCCTCTGAGGACTGGTGTGTGTTCCCTCATCTTAACTTTCTGAAATCCACAACCAGTTCTTTGATCTTACTAACGTTGTGTGCAAGGTTGTTGCTGTGACACCACTCAACTAACTGATATATCTTGGTCCTGCATGCCCTCTTGTCACCATCTGAAATTCTGCCAACAATATTTGTGTCATTAGCAAAGTTATAGATGGCATGTTATAAATGATCTGGATGAGGAAGTGGAGGTGTTAGTAAATTTGCTGATGACACAAAGGTTGGATGTATTGTGGATAGTGTGGAGGGCTGTCAGAGGTTACAGCGGGACATCGATAGGATGCAAAACTGGGCTGGGAAGTGGCAGATGGAGTTCAACCCAGGCAAGTGTGAGGTGGTTCATTTTGGTAGGTCAAATATAAAGGCAGAATATAGTATTAATGGTAAGACTCCCAATGTGGAGGATCAGAGGGATCTTGGGATCCGAGTCCATAGAACACTCAAAGCTGCTGCGCAGGTTGACTCTGTGATTACGAAGGCATATGGTGCATTGACCTTCAACCGTGGGATTGAGGTTAAGAGACGAGAGGTAATGTTACAGCTATATAGAACCCTGGTCAGATCCCACTTGGAGTACTGTGCTCAGTTCTGGTCATCTCACTAGAGGAAGGATGTGGAAACTTCAGAAAGGGTGCAGAGGAGATCTAGAAGGATGTTGCCTGGATTGAGGAGCATGCCTTATGAGAATAGGTTGAGTGAACTCGGCATTTTCTCTTTGAAGCTATGAAGGATGAGAGATGACCTGATAGAGGTGTATAAGATGATGAGAGGCATTGATCGTGTGGATAGTCAGAGGCTTTTTCCTAGGGCTGCAATGACTAGCACGAGAGGGCACAGTTTTAAGGTGCTTGGAAGTAGGTACAGAGAAGATATCAGGGATAAATTTTTTATGCAGAGTGGTGAGGGCGTGGAATAGGCTACTGGTGACGGTGGTGGAGGCAGATATGATAGGGTCTTGGATAGGTACGTGGAGCTTGGAAAAATAGAAGGCCGTGGGTAACCTTAGGTAATTTCTAAGGTAAGGACATGTTCAGCACAACAATGAGGGCCGAAGGGCCTGTATTGCGCTGTAGGTTTTCTGTGTTTCTATCTACCTGTTGTAGAGCCTTCCTGTGCGCCGCAGTGCAATTTCCGTACCGTGCAGTGATGCAGCTTGTTGGGATGTTCTCTACTCTGCTTCTGTAGAATGATGTGAGTATAGATGTGCATAGTCAAGGTTTCTTCAACTTCAGCTTTCTTCAGAGTAGAGTCTGTTTTCTGGACCATGTGTTCTGTGATTATGAGATTTCCAAAAAACATCGAATGTTTCTGTGATAACCCTGGAAAAGATCACTTGGAACTGGATCCAGGATAAGTTGTGGTGTCCTTGAAAGTGAATGGCCGTGGCCTGCTCCAAAGCTCTCACCTTGTTCTGTGCATCTAATTATTGCTGCACCAGTTCTAAGAATAATGGAAAGTTGTCAGCCGTAGAAACAAAAGAGATTCTACAGAAATCTTGAGCAGCCCTGAGTTTTAATTTTGTTGCGGGCATGCTCAGCAAATCTATAGAATAGTAACTATAACAGGATCAATGAAAAGTGAACCAGAGTGCAGAAGACACCAAGCTGTACAAATGCAAATATAAATAAATGGCAATAAATACCGAGAACATTAGATAACAAATCCTTCAACTGAAACCATTGGTTGTGTAGGAACATTTCAGTGATACGGAAAGTGAGTGTGGTTAGCCCCTTTTGTTGAAGGGCCTGATGGTTGAGGGGTAGTAACTGTTCTTGAATCTGGTGGTGCATGTCCTGAGGCTTCTGTACCTTCTACCTGATGGCAACAGCAAGTAGATAGTATTATTTGGGTGGTGGGGATCTCTGATAATGCTGCTTTCCTATGCCTGCATTTCATGTAGATGTGCTCATTGGTTGTGAGGGCTTTACCTGTGATGTACTGGGCTGAATCCACTAACTTCTGTCAGATTCTCTTGAATTGCACAGAAGTCTCTGCTACAGTTTACCACTCTATCTCAGAAATAATTACCAGCATGATGTAACACAGGTTAACTCATTTTTATGTGCAGTTAAGTATGTGCTAATTGATCCAATTTCTGTGTAGCTGATTTGTTCACACGTAATTGTGTTAGAACATCAACTTGAGCCATGAAATGTTTGGACAGATGGGAGGGAAACACTGTATGTATTTAAATTTGGGTGAACTAGACAGAAAACCATGGGATTTCTGTGTGCCTGTAGTGAAGGTATGGATTTTTTGCACCTCAGTGAATGACAAATAGGTTATGGTGTAAGGGAGTCTAAAGAAAATGTTTTAAATAGATGAAGGCATGAGATGAATGTGAACTAGCAACTGCTCTTGTTTTCCAGTAACCTTTTCCCGATGGCCCAATGCAGTGTCCTTGTTCTTCTACTTCTGACTCCAAAGGTCTTTCGATGTGGAGCTGAAGGCAAGTTGAATACCTGGGAAAAAAATTAAATCTTTGCTTCCTGTTTTGTTTATTTTTAATTATGGATTTGTCCAATGCATATTAATTGTTAATTATTTTTGCTATTTAAACCAGATAAAATTTCACTGCAGGTATGTGCAGTGTTGTATGACGTGGGTGATCATGCTGTTTCCATGACCGTGATTGTTCTTGGCAAATTTTCTTACAGAAGTGGTTTGCCATTGCCTTCTTCTGGACAGTGTCTTTACAAGACTAGTGACCTTAGCCATTATCAGTACTCTTCAGAGGTTGTCTGCCTGGTGTCAGTGGTCACGTAACTAGGACTTGTGATATTCACCAGCTGCTCATATGATCATCCACCAGCTGCTCCCACGGCTTCACGTGACCCTGATTGGGGGTGGGGGAGGGTTACTAAGCAGGTACTACATTTTGCCCAAGGGTGACCTGCAGGCTAGCGGAGGGAAGGAGCGTCTTGCACCTTGCAGTATCTCCACCCCACAGTGCCCTAATATTGGTATAAATTGCTAAGTGATGTTTGGCAGGGGCATGGTGGGCCAGGAAATGATTGGGGGTGGGGGGGTTGAGTAAATCAGTTTGCTCTTCTTAGATGGGGTTCACTTTCTTCATAACTGAAGGAAGGAAATATTAGCGTTCTCCATCCTTGCCTACCTTAAGGGTACAGAGTTAACAATGGTAAGAAACTGGAACGTTGGTACTCTCCACTCTCTGGCTAAAGAATTCCTCCTCATCTTTGTTCTAAAGGGATGTTTTTGTTTTCTGAGGCTGTGTCCTCTGGTCCTAGACCCAATTTCTCATTCGTAAAATTTGACTATGGATCTCAGTGGTACTTGCGCTTTGAACTAGGTACCTGATGGTGTTAACAAAGTGTTATAATTAAAGTGTTTTAACATAGGTTGGCGAAAGAACAGATTTTTTTTACTAAATTAAAAGGGGAGGTATTTTTACAGAATAATTCGAACATGAGATTCTGCATGTGCTGGAAATCCAGAGCAATACACACAAAATGCTGAAGAAACTCAGTAGGTCAGGTAGCATCTATAGAGAGGAATAAACATTTGACATTTTGGGCTGAGACCCTTCATCAGAACTGGAAAGGAAGGGGGAAGACGTAGAAATAAAAAGGTGGGGGGAGGAGAAGGAGGATGAACTAGAAGGCAATAGGTGAAGGTGAGTGGGAAAGGTAAAGGGCTGCAGAAAGAGGAGTCTGATAGGAGAGGAGAGTGGACCATGGGTGAAAGGGAAGAAGGAGGGACACCATCTGGAGGTGATGAACAGGTGAGAGGAGGAGACAAGAGACCAGAGTAGGGAATAGAAGAAGAGGATCTGGGGAGGGAAGAATGAAGAGAAAATTACCAGAAGGAGAAATCGAGGTCCATGCCATTAGGCTGGAGGCTACCTAGATGGAATATGAGGTGTTACAGCTCCACACTGATAGTAGGCTCATCGTGGCAGAAGAGGATGTCATGGACTGACATGTCGGAACAGAAATGAGGATAATTTGAAGCTGGTCTAGGACTGGCCTTTTTGGGGGATTGTTGTTTTATCTCACATTTGGAACTGATATATTGTTCTTCTGTTGGAATAGTATGATTTATCTAGGCTTGCGTTGGCAGGGAGGTGTATTCATTGCTATATTCCCTTCCGTGGTTGAAAAGAATGCCATTTACAATTGGTACAAATGACAATGCTTTTGTTTAAATTTTAATATTGTTTGAAAATTGTCTGTGATCTAGATGTTGTATGAATTTCAACTTTTTTTGTATGTTAACAGATAAAGACAATCCAGGCCAGTTTCAGTGTGTCTGTGAGGACAATTCATGTGGGAGGCCAGTATGCTATGGCCAGTCATGTTTTGCTTCAGTTACACAAAACGGAGAAGTTCCTGTATACAGGAAAGGTTGCTTCAACGACGATCAAAGTGGACTTATGTGCAAGACCCTCCCCTCTGAAACCCAAGTAGTGCAGTGTTGCAATGGAAACCTGTGCAATAGGAATATTACGGCAATGCCACTTCTTTCTCAAGGTAAGAGCTTGGATTTTTTTTTCCCTTACTAGTAGGCTGAATATTGCCACTTCCCTGAATGGCCTTGTTCCAAAAAAAAATCTAGTTGATGACAACTTTCAAAGGTCTTGAGCATTCTTAGTCTGTCAGTAATCTTGTGCCACATATTCTGAATCCTTTGTAGTAAAACTTACTTCAATCTATATATAATACTTTCATTTTTACTTTGGCAGTAATGTTGGTTGGTGATATGGAGTCATCGTCGTACAGCGAGTAAATAGGCCCTTCAGCCCAACTTGTTTGTGCCAACCAAAATAAATAGTATTGATACATGAAACACCTTTGTGATTTGTAACAGACCTGTGTGAAGAAAAGCTTTTTTGTTGTTGTTGTAATAATTTTTCTGTGTTGCCTTCCCAAGTTTCCCGTTCTTGCTCTGTATCTGATCCATTTATGCATGTTGGGAACTGTAGCTGTTCAAAGTTCCCTGAACTATTACCAAAAAGAAATAGGTCCTATCATTGAAATAATCTATATTTTGGAAGCAAAATACAGGTCACATTTGAAATAAAAGAAATGCTGGAGTAACTCAGCAGGTCAGGCAGCATCCATGGAAAGGAATAAAGATTTGACGTTTCAGTCCTGTCTGGGTTTTCAGCATCTGCAGAATCTCTTGTGTTAAGGGTCTCATTTGAAGTTTTTACTTAAACTTAAAAATTTCTAATTTTACTGAATCACTTTGCAAGCGTCAAATCACTTGCAAGTATTTTACACTAAGTTTTGAAATACTTGAGATCTGGCAAAAAGTGCAGCAGTTGGCGATCAAAGACAGAGGAGCCATCAGACCTGTCTTAAAATGAGGATATCTTTCATCAGGTAAATGGTCTGAGCAGGCAGAGAATTACGTTGGTTTCCTAGAACAGTTTATTTTGCAGGGTCTCCCTTGGCCCAGCCTTGAAGCCAATATAACATACCACTCAGATGGCCAACCGTCTGGTCATGTAGACCGACTACAGGCTGTATATACCTTTGCTTGGAAGTGATTTAGACAAAAAAAAATCACCCACTGAGTAAAATATTGTTGAGTTATTTCAATGTAAATGTGAGTTCCAGCAGTCATTTATGTAATATTTATGAAACATTATAAGTTTGTGGTATGTATAGCTAGGGTACCAAAGACTTTTGTACAGTACTGTAGTAATTTTATGTATTGCATTGTACTGCTGCAAAAAAAAATTCATGACATATGTGAGTGATAAATCTGATTCTGATAGGGATCTGTATTATGGACTGAGAGTGGGAAGGGGACTGGGAGAAGGGGAATCATGGTTGAGAAAATGGGAAGGGGGGGAAGGGAGCGGGAAGCACCAAAGAGACTCTGTAATGATCAAAAAAAACAATTGTTTGGAATCAAATGTCCTTGCCTGGTGTTTGTTTTCAGGGCTGAGTATGTCTGCCCCCTGCACTCCTTCTCTGCCACCTGTCCCACAGTGCTCCCACGGCACTCGACTCTTGCCTGCCCCAACTCACTTTTCTCCTGCCAGGTTTACAAACCTGCTCTCTGCTCCACATGAACAAATACAGTATTATGCAAAAGTGTTAGGCACCCTGGTCAGCAGAGCTTTACCAAGAGGGATTTTTTGCAGGTCGGCGGCAGTTATTTAAAAAGGGAGCTTCGAGAGCATTTGTCCGTTGTACGTGACCTATCAGCGGCTATAACCAGAGCACCAATCATGAGTTGGATAGTAAGGAAGGTTCAGACATGAAAGGGAGACACTGCCTAGCAGAGCGGTCATCAGTGGAGTGATCTGAGGCAGGGTGGTGGGAATTTGGCTCATTCGGGCTTCGGCAATAACGGGTCAAGGCGAGGTAAGTTACCTGTGAAGAATAGAAACAGGAAGTATGTCTGTGAGGCCGGTGTTCTGTACTGGCTGTCAGATGTGATATGTTCAGGAGACTCCCAGCCTCCCTGAAGGCCACATCTGCGCCGGGTGTGTCGAGCTGCAGCTCCTAAGGGACCGCATTAGGGAACTGGAGATGCAGCTCGATGACCTTTGTCTGGTCAGGGAAAGTGAGGAGGTGATAGAGAGGAGCTATAGGTGGGTAGTCACACCGGGGCCTGGGGAGACAGATAAATGGGTAACAGGAGAGGGAAGGGCAGGAGTCAGAGACTATAGATTACCCCTGTGGCTCAGAAGGGTAGGGAAAGGAAGAAGGCAGCAGTAAAGGGGACTCTATAGTTAGGGGGTCAGACAGGTGATTCTGTGGACGCAGGAAAGAAACATGGATGGTAGTTTGCCTCCCAGGTGCCAGGGTCTGGGATGTTTCTGATCGCATCCTCAGTACCCTGAAGTGGGAAGGTGAACAGCTAGAGGTTGTGGTACATATTGGTACCACCGACATAGGTAGGAAAAAGGAGGAAGTCCTGAAAACAGACTACAGGGAGTAAGGAAGGAAGTTGAGAAGCAGGACCTCAAAGATAGTAATCTCGGGATTACTGCCTGTGCCACGCAACAGTGAGTATAGGAATAGAGTGAGATGGAGTATAAATGTGTGGCTGAAGGATTGGAGCAAGGAGCAGGGATTCAGATTTCTGGATCATTGGGACCTCTTTTGGGACAGGTGGGACCTGTACAAAAAGGACGGGTTGCACTTGAATCTGAGGGGGACCAAAACCCTGGCAGGGAGGTTTGCTAAAGCTATTAGGGAGAATTTAAACTAGAATCACTGGGGGGTGGGAATTGAACTGAAGAGACAGAGGAAGAGGCGGTTGGCTCACAAATAGAGAAAGCTTGGAGACAATGCGAGAGGGAGGATAGGCAGGTGATAGAGAAGGGATACACTCAGACCAATGGTTTGAGATGTGTCTGTTTTAACGCAAGAAGCATCATGAACAAAGCAGATGAGCTTAGAGCATTGATCAGTACTTGGAACTATGATGTTGTGGCCATTACAGAGACTTGGATGGCTCAGGGGCAGGATGGTTAAGACCATAAGATATTGGAGCAGAAGTAGGCTGTTCGGCCCGTTGAGTCTGCTCCACCATTCGATCGTGGGCTGATCCAATTCTTCCAGTCATCCCCATTCACCTGCTTTCACCCCATACCCTTTGATGCCCTGGCTAATCAAGAACCTATGAATCTCTGCCTTAAATACGCGCAATGACTTCGCTTCCACGTCGGCTCGTGGCAACAAATTCCACAGATTTACCACCCTCTGACTAAAGTAATTTCTCCACATCTCAGTTCTAAAAGGATGTCCTTTAATCCTGAAGTCATACCCTCTTGTCCAAGAATCCCCTACCATGGGAATAACTTTGCCAAATCTAATCTGTTCAGGCCTTCCTTATAACATTGACAATGTTTCTATACAATTTCTAACATTGTATTTCATTTGCCATTTCTTTGCCCATTCCCCTAAACTTTCTATGTCTTTCTACAGGATCTCTGTTTCCTCAACACTACCTGCTCCTCCACCTATCTTTGTATCATTGGCAAATTTAGCTACAAATCCATTAATCCCATAGTCCAATTCAATGACATACATCGTAAAAAGCAGTGGGCCCAACACGGACCCCTGTGGAACTCCACTGGTAACCAGCAGCCAGCCAGAATAGGATCCCTTTATTCTCACTCTCTGTTTTCTGCCAACCAGCCAATGCCCCATCCATGCTAGTAACTTCCCTATAATTCCATGGGCTGTCATCTTGCTAAGCAGCCTCATGGTGCAGCACCTTGTCAAAGGCCTTCTGAAAATCCAAGTACACCACGTCTACTGCATCTCCTTTGTTTACCCTGCTTGTAATTTCCTCAAAGAAATTTAGTAGGTTAGTTAGGCAGGATCTTCCTTTCAGGAAACCATGCTGGCTTTGGCCTATCTTGTCACGTGCCTCCAGGTAGTCTGTAATCTCATCCCTAACAATCAATTCCAACAACTTCCCAACCACTGATGTCAGGTTAACAGGTCTATAGTTTCCTTTCTGCTGCCTCCCACCCTTCTTAATTAGCGGTTACTTAGAGTGCCAGGCTTTAGATGTTTCAGAAAGGACAGGGAGGGATGTAAAAGAGGTGGGTGATCGAAGATAGTATCATGGCTGCAGAAAAGGAGGAAGTCATGGAGGGATTATCGACTGAGTCTCTGTGGGTGGAAGTTAGGAACAAGAAGGGGTCAATAACTCTACTGGGTGTTTTTTATAGACCACCCAATAGTAACAGGGACATCGAGGAGCAGATAGGGAGACAGATTCTGGAAAGCTGTAATAATAACAGGATTGTTGTGATGGGAGGTTTTAATTTCCCAAATATTAGAAACATAGAAACATAGAAAATAGGTGCAGGAGTAGGCCATTCGGCCCTTCGAGCCTGCACTGCCATTTATTATGATCATGGCTGATCATCCAACTCAGAACCCCGCCCCAGCCTTCCCTCCATACCCCCTGATCCCCGTAGCCACAAGGGCCATATCTAACTCCCTCTTAAATATAGCCAATGTACTGGCCTCAACTGCTTCCTGTGGCAGAGAATTCCACAGATTCACCACTCTCTGAGTGAAGAAGTTTTTCCTAATCTCGGTCCTAAAAGGCTTCCCCTTTATCCTCAAACTGTGACCCCTTGTTCTGGACTTCCCCAACATCGGGAACAATCTTCCTGCATCTAGCCTGTCCAATCCCTTTAGGATTTTATACGTTTCAATCAGATCCCCCTTCAATCTTCTAAATTCCAACGAGTACAAGCCCAGTTCATCCAGTCTTTCTTCATATGAAAGTCCTGCCATCCCAGGAATCAATCTGGTGAACCTTCTTTGTACTCACTGTATGGCAAGGATGTCTTTCCTCAGATTAGGGGACCAAAACTGCACACAATACTCCAGGTGTGGTCTCACCAAGGCCTTGTACAACTGCAGTAGTACCTCCCTGCTCCTGTACTCAAATCCTCTCGCTATAAATGCCAGCATACCATTCGCCTTTTTCACCGCCTGCTGTACATGCATGCCCACTTTCAATGACTGGTGTATAATGACACCCAGGTCTCATTGCACCTCCCCTTTTCCTAATCGGCCACCATTCAGATAATAATCTGTTTTCCTATTTTTGCTACCAAAGTGGATAACTTCACATTTATCCACATTAAATTGCATCTGCCATGAATTTGCCCACTCACCCAACCTATCCAAGTCACTCTGCATCCTCTTAGCATCCCCTCACAGCTAACACTGCCACCCAGCTTCGTGTCATCCGCAAACTTGGAGATGCTGCATTTAATTCCCTCATCCAAGTCATTAATATATATTGTAAACAACTGGGGTCCCAGCACTGAGCCTTGCGGTACCCCACTAGTCACCGCCTGCCATTCTGAAAAGGTCCCGTTTGTTCCCACTCTTTGCTTCCTGTCTGCTAACCAATTCTCCATCCACATCAATACCTTACCCCCAATACCATGTGCTTTAAGTTTGCACACTAATCTCCTGTGTGGGACCTTGTCAAAAGCCTTTTGAAAATCCAAATATACCACATCCACTGGTTCTCCCCTATCCACTCCACTAGTTACATCCTCAAAAAATTCTATGAGATTCGTCAGATATGATTTTCCCTTCACAAATCCATGCTGACTTTGTCCGATGATTTCACCGCTTTCCAAATGTGCTGTTATCACATCTTTGATAACTGACTCCAGCAGTTTCCCCACCACCGACGTTAGGCTAACTGGTCTATAATTCCCCGGTTTCTCTCTCCCTCCTTTTTTGAAAAGTGAGGTTACATTAGCCACCCTCCAATCCTCAGGAACTAGCCCAGAATCTAAAGAGTTTTGAAAAATTATCACTAATGCATCCACTATTTCTTGGGCTACTTCCTTAAGCACTCTAGGATGCAGACCATCTGGCCCTGGGGATTTATCTGCCTTCAATCCCTTCAATTTACCTAACACCACTTCCCTACTAACAAGTATTTCGCTCAGTTCCTCCATCTCACTGGACCCTCTGTCCCCTACTATTTCTGGAAGATTATTTATGTCCTCCTTAGTGAAGACAGAACCAAAGTAATTATTCAATTGGTCTGCCATGTCCTTGCTCCCCATAATCAATTCACCTGATTCTGTCTGTAGGGGACCTACATTTGTCTTTACCAGTCTTTTCCTTTTTACATACCTATAAAAGCTTTTACAGTCAGTTTTTATGTTCCCTGCCAGTTTTCTCTCATAATCTTTTTTCCCCTTCCTAATTAAGCCCTTTGTCCTCCTCTGCTGAACTCTGAATTTCTCCCAGTCCTCAGGTGAGCCACTTTCTCTGGCTAATTTGTATGCTGCTTCTTTGGAATTGATACTATCCCTAATTTCTCTTGTCAGCCACGGGTGCACTACCTTCCTTGATTTATTCTTTTGCCAAACTGGGATGAACAATTGTTGTAGTTCATCCATGCAACCTTTAAATGCTCGCCGTTGCATATCCACCGTCAATCCTTTAAGTGTCATTTGCCAGTCTATCTTAGCTAATTCACGTCTCATACCTTCAAAGTTACCCCTCTTTAAGTTCAGAACCTTTGTTTCTGAATTAACTATGTCACTCTCCATCTTAATGAAGAATTCCACCATATTATGGTCACTCTTACCCAAAGGACCTCTCACGACAAGATTGCTAATTAACCCTTCCTCATTGCTCAAAACCCAGTCCAGAATAGCCTGCTCTCTAGTTGGTTCCTCGACATGTCAAAAAACCATCCCGCATACATTCTAAGAAATCCTCTTCCTCAGCACCTTTACCAATTTGGTTCACCCAATCTACATGTAGATTGAAGTCACCCATTATAACTGCTGTTCCTTTATTGCACACATTTCTAATTTCCTGTTTAATACCATCTCCGACCTCACTACTACTGTTAGGTGGCCTGTACACAACTCCCACCAGCGTCTTCTGCCCCTTAGTGTTACGCAGCTCTACCCATATCGATTCCACATCTTCCCGGCTTATGTCCTTCCTTTCTATTGCGTTAGTCTCTTCTTTAACCAGCAACGCCACCCCACCTCCCCTCCCTTCATGTCTATCCCTCCTGAATATTGAATATCCCTGAACGTTGAGCTCCCATCCTTGGTCACCCTGGAGCCATGTCTCTGTGATCCCAACTATATCATAATCATTAATAACAATCTGCACTTTCAATTCATCCACCTTATTACGAATGCTCCTTGCAATGACACACAAAGCCTTCAGGCGCTCTTTTACAACTCTCTTAGCCCTTATACAATTATGTTGAAAAGTGGCCCTTTTTAATGCTTGCCCTGGATTTGTCGGCCTGCCACTTTTACTCTTCTCCTTAGTACTTTTTGCTTCTACCCTCACTTTACACCCCCCGTCTCTCTGCACTGGTTCCCATCCCCCTGTTGTGAACTAACCTCCTCACGCCTAGCCTCTTTAATTTGATTCCCACCCCCCAACCATTCTAGTTTAAAGTCACCTCAGTATCCCTCGCTAATCTCCCTGCCAGGATATTGGTCCCCCTAGGATTCAAGTGTAACCCGTCCTTTTTGTACAGGTCACGCCTGCGCCAAAAGAGGTCCCAATGATCCAAAAACTTGAATCCCTGCCCCTTATATTGATTGGCATCTCCCTAGAGCAAGGGGTTTAGATGGGATGGAGTTTGTTAGGTGTGTTCAGGAAGGTTTCCAGACACAATATGTGGATAAGCCTACAAGAGGAAAGGCTGCACTTGATCTGGAATTAGGAAATGAACCTGGTCAGGTGTTGGGTCTCTCAGTGGGAGAGCATTTTGCAGATAGTGATCACAATTCTATCTCCTTTACAATAGCGTTGGAGAGGGATAGGAACAGACAAGTTAGGAAAGCATTTAATTGGAGTAAAGGGAACTATGAGGCTCTCAGGCAGGAACTTGGAAGCATAAATTGGAAACAGATGTTCTCAGGTAAACGTATGGAAGAAATGTAGCAAATGTTCAGGGGATATTTGCTTGGTGTTCTGCATAGGTATGTTCCAGTGAGACAGGGAAAGGATGGTAGGGTACAGGAATTGTGTACAAAATCTAGTCAAGAAGAAAAGAAAAGCTTACGAAAGGATCAAAAAACGGTGATGATAGAGATCTAGAAGATTATAAGGCTAGCAGGAAGGAGTTTAAGAATGAAATTAGGAGAGCCATAAGGGGCCATGGGAAGACCTTGGCAAGCAGGATTAAAGAAAATCCCAAGGCATTCTACAAGTATGTGAAGAACAAGAGGATAAGGTGTGAGAGAACAGGACCAATCAAATGTGACAGTGGAAAAGTGTGTATGGAGCCAGAGGAGATAGCAGAGGTACTTAATGAATACTTTGCTTCAGTATTCAATACGGAAGAGGACCTTGGCAATTGTAGAGATGATTTACAGCAGATTGAAAAGCTTGTGCATATAGACATTAAGAAAAAGGATGTGCTGGAGCTTTTGGAAAGCATCAAGTTGGATAAGTCTCCTGGGCCGGACGTGATGTACCCCAGGCTACTGTGGGAGGCAAGGGAGGAGACTGCTGAGCCTCTGGCAATGATCTTTGCATCATCAAACGGGACGGGAGAGGTTCCGGAGGATTGGAGGGTTGCAGATGTTATTCCCTTATTTAAGAAAGGGAGTAGGGATAGCCCAGGAAATTATAGACCAGTGAGTCTTACTTCAGTGGTTTGTAAGTTGATGGAAAAGATCCCGAGAGGCAGGATTTATGAACATTTGGAGAGGCATAATATGATTAGGAATAATCAGCATGGCTTTGTCAAAGGTAGATCGTGCCTTATGAGCCTGATTGAATTTTTTGAGGATGTGCCTAAACACGTTGATGAAAGTAGAGCAGTAGATTTCAGTATGGCATTTGATAAGGTACCCCATGCAAGGCTTATTGAGAAAGTAATGAGGCATGGGATCCAAGGGGACATTGCTTTGTGGATCCAGAATAGGCTTGCCTACAGAAGGCAAAGAGTGGTTGTAGACGGGTCATATTCTGCATAGAGATTGGTGACAAGTGCTGTGCCTCAGGGATCTGTTCTGGGACCTCATCTCTTTGTGATTTTTATAAATGACCTGGATAATGAAATGGAGGGATGGGTTAGTAAATTTGTTGATGACACAAAGGTTGGAGGTGTTCTGGATAGTGTGGAGGGCTGTCAGTGGTTACAGCGGGACATTGATAGGATGCAAAACTGGGCTGAGAAAGTGGCAGATGGAGTTCAACCCAGATAAGTGTGAAGTGGTTCATTTTGGTAGGTCAAATATGATGGCAGAATATAATATTAATGGTAAGACTCCTGGCAGTGTGGTCGATCAGAGGGATCTTGGGGTCCAAATCCATAGGACACACAAAGCAGCTGCACAGGTTGACTCTGTGGTTAAGAAGGCATACGGTGCATTGGCCTTCATCAACCATGGGTTTGAGTTTAAGAGCCGAGAGGTAATGTTTCAGCTATATTGGATCCTGTTCGGACCCCATTTGGAGTACTGTGCTCAGTTCTGGTTGCCTCGCTGCAAGAAGGATGTGGAAACTATAGAAAGGGTGTAGAGGAGATTTACAAGAATGTTGCCTGGATTGGGGAGCATTATGAGAATAGGTCGAGTGAACTCAGCCTTTTCTCCTTGGAGCGACGGAGGATGAGAGGTGACCTGACAGAGGTGTATAAGGTGATAAGAGACATTGATCTTGTGGATAGTCAGAGGCTTTTTCCCAGGGCTGAAATGGCTCACATGAGGGGGCATAGTGTTAAGGTGCTTAAAAGTAGATACAGAGGAGATGTCGGGTAAGTTTTTTACGCGGAGTGGTGAGTGCGTGGAATGGGCTGTCAGTGACGGTGGTGGAGGTGGATACGATAGGGTCTTTTGAGAGACTCCTGGGCAGGTACATGGAGCTTAGAAGAATAGAGGGCTACGTGTAACCCTAGGTAATTTCTAAAGTAAGTACATGTTTGTCACAGCATTGTGGGCCTAAGGGCCTGTATTGTGCTGTAGGGTTTCTGTGTTTCTGTATGTTCTGAAGTCTTTCGCACAGTGCTGTAACTGAGGTGCTGTACACCATAAGTGGACTTCTAAATTTAAATCGCTGCTTAACTATACAGAATGCTGGGAATGTTTGTCTGTTGCTGGGCTTAAAATGATCATGAAAGCACTTTTCGGTATACCCCATTATCCAAGAACAATTTCCGTAAGATGATGGTTATCTGAAGTAAACCTAAAAAGGTAATTGGAAGACACTGTAGAGAAAGGAATGTGTGCAATGGTACCCCAGTTCCACTGGAAATACCCAGCACTGTTGAAGGCAGTGTACATTATTTGCAGTCTGGAATTTCCAGTTGGCCAGTTTTTCGTCAGCACCAACTCAAAGTTTGCATGTATCTGGCGGTAATTTTGCCAGATCAGGCCCAATGAAGGTTCGCAGTCCAAAGCATTGGTTCTTTATTCCTCTGCATAGATGTTGTCTGACCTACTAAGTTCATCTAGTATTTCTTGTGTGTTGCTCTGGATTTCCAGCTCATCTTGTGTTAATTATACTCTATATTCCATATTGTACCTTGGAGTGAATTTTTATGTATTGCAATGTACTGCTGCTGCAAATAACTACCTTCCTGACATACTGTATGTCAGTGACAATAAATCTGATTCTGATGCATTTCCCATTCCTACACTCTTCATATTTTTTCCTTTTGACCAACTTACTGTAGTATACACTCAGTGGTCACTTTATTAGGTACCTCCTTGACCTAATAAAGTGGCCACTGAGTGTATGCTTGTGGTTTTCTGCTGCTGTAGCCCATCCACTTCAAGGTTCAACGTGTTATGCATTTAGAAATGCTCTTCTGCACACCACTGTTGTAACACGTAGTTATTTAAGTTACTGTCAGCTTGAACCAGTCTGGCTATTCTCCTCTGACCTCTCGCATTAACGAAGTGTTTTCACCCACAGAACTACCGATCACTGAATGTGTTTGCTTTGTTTTTCACCCTATTCTCTAAGCTTTAGAGACTGTTGTGTGTGAAAATCCCAAGAGCTCAGTAGTTTCTGAGTTACTCAAATCACCCCATCTAGCACCAACAATCATTCCATGGTCAAAATCACTTGGGTCACATTTCTACCCCATTATGATTCTGACACAAACTAGACCTCTTGACGATGTCTGCGTACATTTATGCATTGTGTTGCTGTCATGTGATTGGCTGATTAGATATTTACATTAGGGAGTAAGTGTACATAATAAACTGGCCACTGAGTTTAGTTTATACTAGCATTGAGTGTATATTCGTGGTCTTCTGCTCCTGTAGCCCATTCACTTCAGTGCTCAACATGTGCATTCAGAAACCATAAGATATATAGCAGCAGAATTGGACCATTTGGCCCATCAAGTCTGCTCCACCATTTCTTCATGGTTGATCCAATATTCCTCTCTGCCCCATTTTTCTGCCATCTCCCATTATATCCTTGCATTTATTTTTCTTCCTGTTGAAATGAATGCTAACATTGCATTTGCCTTCTTCACCACCGACTCAACCTGCAAGTTAATCTGGTCTGTTCTTCCATTTCTTCTATCAAAGTGCATGACCATACACTTCTCAACACTGTATTCCAATTCCCACTTTGTTGCCCATTTTCCTAATCTATCTAAGTCTTTCTATAGCCTCTCTACTTCCTCGAAACTACCTGCCCCTTTACCTATCTTCATATCAGTTGCAAACAAAGCCATCAATTCTGTCATCCAAATCATTGCCATGTGTTGTAAAAAGAATTGGACCCAGCGCAGACCCCTGTGGATCACCACTAGTCACTGACAGCCAACCAGTTATTCTCACTCATTGGCTCCTGCCAACCAGCAGCTGCTTTATCCATGCTAGAATCTTTCCTGTAATGCCATGGGCTCTTCAGTTGTTAGTCTGTCAGGCTTTCTGAAAATCCAAGTACACAACATCAACCAATTCTCCTTAGTCTATCTTGCTTATTATTTCTTCAAAGAATTCCACCAGATTTGTCAGGGTTTATTGAGGAATCCATGCTGACTATGGCCTATTTTATCATTTGCTTCCAAGTACCCCGAAACTACATCCTCAACATTCAACTCCAGCATCTTCCCAGTCACTGAGGTCAGACTAACTGGCCTATAATTTTCTTCCCTCCCTCCCTCCCTACCAGAACAGTGGAGTGACATTGCAATTTTATAGTCTTCCGGAACCATTCCAAAATCTAGTGATTATTGAAAGATCATTACTAATGCCTTCATAATCTCTTCAGCCTCCTCTTTCAGAACTCTGGGGTGTACAGCATCTGGTTCAGGTGACTTATCTACCTTCAGACCTTTCAGTTTCCCAAGATCCTTTTCCCTTGAATGGTAAGTTCACACACCTCATGACCCCTGCCACCTGGAACTTCCACCGCACTGCTGGTGTCTTCCACAGTGAAGACTGATGCAAAATACTTAGTTCATCCGTCCCCCATTACTACCTCTCCAGCATCGTTTTCCAGTGGTCCAATATCGACTCTCGCACTCCTTGTACACTTTATCTATCTGAAGAATCTTTTGGTCTCTTTAATATTATTGGCTGGCTTACTTTCGTACTTCATCTTTACTTTGATGATTTTTTTAGTTGCCTTCTATTGGTATTTGAAAGCTTCCCGGTCCTCAATTTTTACTTTATTATATGCCCTCTCTTTAGCTTTTATGTTGGCTTTGACTTCTCTTGTTAGCCACGGTTGTGCTATCTATTTAGAATACTACTTTCTCTTTGGGATGTATATATCTTGTGCCTTTCAAGTTGTACAACACACAATCCAAAATAGCTGATCTCCTAGTGAGCTCATCCACAAGCTGCTGTAAAAAGCCAATTCGTAGGCACTCTAGAAATTCCCCCTCCTGAAATCCACCACCAAGCTGGTTCTCTCAAACTACCTGCGTGTTAGCTATCACTAAAGAGGTAGTGCTGAGCAAACTTGTGGGCCTGAAGATGGACAAGCCCCCTGGTCCTGATCCCAGGGTACTGAAAAAAATGGCAGAGGTTAAAGTTGAGGCTTTACCAAAATTTACCAAAATTTTCTGGACTTTGGGCAAGTCTCAGCAGATTGGAAGAAGGTACATGTCACGCCACTGTTCGAAAAAAGGATGTAGACAAAAGCCATTTAACGATAGGCCAGTTAGTTTAACATCTGTCATTGGGAAAATGCTTGAAGCTATCATTAAAGAAGATATAGTGAGGCATCTGGAAAAAAAATGGATCCATCATGCAGACACAGCATGGATTCAGCAAAGGCAGGTCCTGTTTGACAAACTCACTGGAGTTCTTTGAGGATATAACAAGCACAGTGGATAGAGGGGAACAGATGAACGTTATTTATTTGAGGTTCCAGAAGGTGTTTGATAACGTGCCACATAAAAAAAAACTTATTTAAGGATAGATGGAGTTGGGGATGATGTATTGACATGGATAGAGGATTGGTTAACCAATAGAAAGCAGATTTGAGTGTTTCTGTGATTGGCAATCAGTGATGAGCGATGTGCCACAGGGGTCAGTGCTGGGCCCGCAACTGTTCACTATATACATTAACGATCTGGAAGAGGGGACCAAGTGTAGTGTATCTAAGTTTGCTGATGACACTAAATTGAGTAGAAAAGCAAATTGTGCAGAGGATATGGAGAGTCTGCAGAGAGATAGAGATAGTTTAAGTGAGTGGACAGTGGTCTGGCAGATGGAGTACAATGTTGGTAAATGTGAGATCATTCACTTTGGAAGGGAAAAATGGAAGATCAGATTATTAAATGGTAAAAGACTGCAGCATGCTACTGTGCAGAGGGAGTTGAGCGTGCTTGCGCATGGATCGCAGAAGGTTAGTTGCAGGTGCAGCAGGCTATCAAGAAGGCAAATGGAATGTTGGCCTTCATTGCTAGAGGGATTGAATTTGAGGGCAAGGAGGTTATGCTGCAACTGTAGAGGGTACTGGTGAGGCTGCATCTGGAGTACTGTGTGCAGTTCTGGTCTCCTTACTTGAGGAAGGATATACTGACTTTGGAGGCGGTGCCGAGGGTGTTCACCGGGTTGATTCCATTAGACTGTGAGGAGAGATTGAGTTGCCTCGGGTTGTACTCGCTGGAATTCAGAAGGATGAGAGGAGATCTTATAGAAACACATAAAATTATGAAAGGGATAGATAAGATAGGGGCAGGAAAGTTGTTTCCACTGGTAGGTGAGACTAGAACTAAGGAACAAGATTTGAGGGAGTAAATTTAGGACAGAGATGAGGAACTGTTTTTCCCAAAGTGTGGTGAATCTGTAGAATTCTCTCCCCAATGAACAGTGGAGGCTACCTCAGTAAACATATTTAAGACAAAAGTTTGATAGATTTTTGCATAGTAGGGGAAATAAGGGTTATGGGGAAAAGGCCGGTAGATGGAGATGAGTCCATGGTCAGATCAGCCATGATCTTATTGAATGGCGGAGCAGGCTCAATGGGCCAGGTGGCCAACTCCTGCTCCTATTTCTTATGTTCTTTTTTTGAAATCCCCCTTGACTGTTCTGGCATTGCTCTTTTGGCATGCATTTTCTATCTAATTTGTAGACAACATCCTTACTACTGTTTGGGGTCTGTATACAATTCCCATCAATGTCTCTTTACCCTTGCAGTTTCTAGCTCTATCCACAATGATTCAACACTTTCCAACCCTGTGTCACCTCTTTCTAATGATTTGATTCCTTTTTTTTAAATTGAACAACACTGCCCCCTCTGCCTTCCAGCCTTTTCTTTCAGTACAATGTGTATACTTGGACATTACGCTCCCAGCTATAATTTTCTTTCAGCCATGATTCAGTGATGCCTGCAACTATGCTGCAAGTTTATCTACCTTAGACCATATACTGCGCGCATTCATATATAACACCTTCAGTCCTGCATTCATCTTTTTCAATTTTGTCCGCCTTTTACGTTGGAGCTCATCCTTTTCACTGCAATTTTGTGCTATCAACAGCCTCTCTTCACTGTACATTGCCACTGTTTGTAGACCAGCTACCTCTTCTTCAGCACTATTACCTGCCTTTCCTATCATACTTTTTGCATTGAAATATAGGCAGCTCAGAACACTAATCGTACTACGCTCAAACTTTTGATTCGTAATCCACATCTCCAGCAACTATTCTAGCATTCTGGTTCCAATCCCCCTACAACTCTAGTGTAAGCCCCATCGTGCAGCGTTAACAAGTCTTCCCGCTAGGATAGTCCCCCTCCAGTTCAGGTGCAAGCCATCCTTTCTGTACAGGTCCCACCTTCCCTGGAAGGGAACCCAATGACCCAAAAGTCTTATGCCCACCCTCCTACAGCAACTCTTTAGCCACATATTAAACTGTGTAATCTTTCTAGTTCTGGTCTCACTAGCACGTGGGATGGGTAGCAATCCTGAGATCACAACCCTGAAGGTCTTGTCCTTAACTTAGCACCTAACTACCTGTACCTTGGGTGTAACTACCCATCTATATATGTCCTATCTGTCACCCCCTCAGCCTCCCAAATGATCCAGAGTATATTCAAATATCCTGTGTGGCATCTCTACTGTGCTAGCTGAGCAGATATATAAAGAAGAGATGGACAAAAAACTTTAACCTTTAGCTTTTCTTCTCTTTGCTTTCTCCGGTTGAAGACTCGAAGAGCTAAAGCCTCAAGGTCACCACTCTGACTCCATCCAATCAGAAGATGGCCGCTGTGCTTTCCACTGCCTTCCTTAAATTGCTGTGGCTAATCATTCCCAATCTCCAACTAGTCACTAGTGAAAGCTCTTCTTCACTGTAGTGACCCACTGTTGCCTTTTGTACTAGGGCAGTAGACCTGATGCTTTTCTGCACACCACTGTTGTAATGACCATAAGACATAGGAGCAGAATTAGGCCATTTGGCCCCTTGAGTCTGCTCCACCCATTCAATCATGGCTGATCCTTTTCCCACTCTTCAAATCCACTCCCCGGCCTTCTCCCTGTAACCTTTGATGCCATGTCCAATCAAGAAGCTATCAATCTCTGCCTTAAATACACCCAACGACCTGGCCTCCACAGTTGCATGTGGCAAAAACTTCACCACCCTTTGACTAAAGAAACTTCTCTGCATCTCCTTTTTAAATGGATGCCCCTCTATCCTGAGGCTGTGCCCTCTTGTCCTAGACTCTCCCACCATGGGGAATATCTTACACATATTCTCTGTCTAGGCTTTTCAACGTTCAAAAGGTTTCAATGAGATGCCCCCTCATCCTTATAAATTCCAGTGAGTGCAGATCCAGAGCCATCAAAGGATCCTCATATGATAACCCTTTCATTCCCAGAATCATCCTTGTAATGTGTTGTTATTTGAGTTATTTTCACCTTCCTGTCAGTTTGAGCCAGTCTGGCCATTCTCCTCTGACCTCTCATTAACAAGGCATTTTCACCCACAGAACTGCTGCTCTCTGGATGTTTCTTGTTTATCTCAGCATTCTCTGTAAACTCTAGAGACTGTTGTGCCTGAAAATCCCAGGAGATCAGCAGTTTCTGAAATACTCAAACCACCCCGTCTAGCACCAACAATTACTCCATCGCATGTCACTTAGATCACATTTCTTTCCCATTCTGATGTTTGGTCTGAACAACTGAACCTTTTGACCATGTCTGCATGCTTTTATGCATTGAGTTGCTGTCCACATGATTGGCTGTTTCAATATTTGCATTAACAAGCAGGTGTATATGTGTACCTAATTAAGTGGCCTTTGAGAGTCATTTTATAGTTTTGTTAATATCAATTTGGTACATATGTGTATGTTTTTAATAAGCAAGAAAGTTGTTAAAATAAACCTTAAAGCTACTTGTAAGTGGACAATGAGTTGGATTTATTTGTTTCATTTCAGCACCAGAAGGAGAGCCAATTGAGTACAGTGCAGAGACGCTGATCATTTTTGCTGTTAGTACAGTCATAGTGCTGATCGTTTTGTCGCTTGTTGCTGTCCTGATTTGTCGGAAAATTCACCGCAATAGGATGGAGCGGCTACATGCTCATGATGCCGAAAATGGAGCAATTGATGGCCTTATAGCTTCCAATGTGGGAGATAGTACACTTGCGGTAATAAATTTTTACTGTTTTAATCATTCCCTTGTGTAATTGTGCAAAGATGAGTGTATGTTGCAGTTGTTGGATTGGGTTGTCTTGATCATTGATTACATAGTCAAAATTCAGTTAAAAAATTTGGATGCATCTTCACTGTACACACAGGAATGATGTTTTAAAAACAACCTTAAGTTTCAAAACTATAAGTTGAAAGTAAATTTTTTATCAAATACATTTATGTTATCATATACATCCCAGAGATCCATTTTCTTGTGGGTATACTCAACAGATCTATAAAATAATAACTATTAACAGAATCAATGAAAGACTAACCAACCAGGGCATTCAACCAGAGTCAGAAGACAACGATCTGTGCAAATGCAAAAAGAAGAAACATTAATATAATTAAATAAACAATAAATATCAAGAACATGAGATGAAGAGTACTTGAAAGTGCGCCCATTGGTTGTGGAAACGTTTCAGTGAGGGAGCATGTGAAGTAAGTGAAGTTATCTCCTTTGCTTCAAGAGCTTGATAGTTAGTGACTTTTCCTGAACACGGTTGTGCAAGTCTTGAGGGTCCTGTACCACTCTCCTGATGGCAGCAGTGAGCAGAGTGATGAGGGTCCCTAATGACGGATGCTGCTTTCCTGTGGCAGTGTTACATGTAGATGCCCTCAGTGGTTAGCAGGGTGGGCTGGGCCATATCCACTACATTTTGTAGTATTTTCTTCAGCCAGTCAATATACTCTCCACTGCACATCTGTAGAAGTTTGTTAACATTTTAAGTGCTATGCTGGAATTGCATGACACCTAAAACGTTAAAGATATTAATAACTACTTGTAAAAGAAAATCTTTGATTTATTTGTGCTTTCATTACAGTTGAATACAACAACCCCACAGCAGACAAATCTGATTTACCTTAACAACAGAACTGAATCTTTAGAGGAATAACGTTCTTCTTAGTCTGCTCTTGTATATATTTAAAAATAAAGTTTAGAACAATGATAGTTAGCATGTTTCTTTAGAGCACCTACCTCCCAAGTGAAATTGAGACCAAGATCAGCGCAGTCTGGGCCTTACAGAATAATAGGAAAGGTCTGAGGGACCATATAACCTCCTCTCCTCACGTTTCTCAGTCCACGTAGGATCTCATAGGCATGTTCCCTATTATTTTTATGAAGATGTGTAGTACTGGAGTAAGCTTTCATGTACTGTACAGTCTGTAGTTTATAATTTTCCCACTTTTTTTAATTCAGATACTGCTCCCTTTGAAGTTTTCCACATTATTCAGGTAGATTCAGCAAACTTAGTTTTTTTTCGTTCCTTTATTCATGAAGATTGGAATATACTGGACACATTGTTGGGAGTCCAAATTCGAAGTTAGACAAGCATTTTCGGAACCAAGAAATAATACAGGCACCATTTTATGCACCTTATGTTGCCTGTGCTTGGTGAAGTACCTGAGTGTCAGAAATAATCCGGCTAACTTTGCATTTCAGCTTTTGATTAATATTCCTTCCAGTTCTTTTCACAGCTGTGCAGCACTTTAATTTTTTTTGTAATATGCATGCTATGAAATTGAAAAATCACATACATTTTTATTAATTGATGAAATACAGTACAACAAAGAAAAGCTTGAACATTTTGAAAACTTTTTCTAGCTGCATCCAATTCCAGTTACACAGCAACAAAGGCTATGTAAGTGGGAGCATTTCAGTTACTGTGTGGCCACGCAGCTTAGGGGGAACAGTCCTTGAAATACTAGTTTTTGACAGAACCAAACACTTCCTTTGGAGATGAAATTTCCACCACTGACAACTGTATTAATGCAGCTGTCATAATAGCTAAATGCAGGCTGCAAACTACAAGCCAGACATTTATTTGGAGGTGGTTAAATTTGGTCCATTTGAACAAACTAAATCCTGTCTCTCAATTATGCTGGTAGCTCCTTCTGAATTACTTGTCAAATTGGATCACACTGTAATTCCAATTCTGAGTACGCTGTCATTTTTACAAAATGTTCAATTTTTTTGCAATTGGAAATTTGTGTTTATGGCAAAATTCCTGTCAGAATAAACAATATTTTTTTGCTTCTGAGGTAGCTTACTGCCAGGTAATGCACAAATTATAGAGACGTTGCTCAATCCCATATTTGGTAAGTTTTCTCATTTCAATTAATGATTATTTTAATGTTGTAATAGTTTTTTTTCCCATAACATTCCCATATCTGCTTCAACTTGTTCTTCAGAGCACACAAACATTGTGCTTTTTCCCTCTTTTCATTGAAAGAACCTTCATCTCATGTTTCTGATACTTATTGCTTATTTATTATTATTTCTTTCTTTTAGTACTTGCACAGTGTGTCTTTTGCACATTGGTCCAAGTTTAAAGATTCACGGTACATTGATTATCAAAGTTTATATGCAGTATACAACCCTGAGATTCATCTTCCCACAAACAGTAACAAAACAAAGAAAACCATGGAACCCCTTTAAAGAAAACAGGGATGGTGCTGGAGGATTGGCGTATTGCTTATATGGTTTCATTGTTTAAAAAGGGCTCTAAGAGTAAACCTAACAATTATCGGCCTGTGAGTTTGACGTCAGTGGTGGGTAAATTGATGGAAAGTATTCTTAGAGATGGTATATATAACTATCTGGATAGACAGGGTCTGATTAGGAACAGTCAACATGGATTTGTGCATGGAAGGTCATGTTTGACAAATCTTACTGATTTTTTTGATGAGGTTACTAGGAAAGTTGACGAGGGTAAAGTGGTGGATGTTGTCTATATGGACTTCAGTAAGGCCTTTGACAAGATTCCACACGGAAGGTTAGTTAGGAAGGTTCAAACATTAGGCGTTAATATCGAAGTAGTAAAATAGATTTTGTGTAGAATAGAGTAGTGGTGGATAACTGTGTGTCAGACTGGAGTGTAAGCGCAACTTTGCTAGATCAAGTAACGACAGCACAAAAAGATCGTTACTTATCTTTTCACCCGTTTATTTCTTCGAGCTCAGCCAGCGAGTGAACTTGGACCCGACATCATGGAGGGACCCTTTCTCATCTCCCCGGCGGTTCTACAAGTTCACTGCCCAATGTCAGAATTGTCAGAAGTTATAAAGCCACCGATACAAAAGAACAATCAGTTTGATAACCATTCCGGTCAAGTCAATAGACTATTGATACAAAAGTACAATCAATTTGTTAGACACTCCAGCTACCTTAATTAAAGAAAAGAATGTCCTACCTGGTTTGCTGGAGCCACAACTTAATGACAAAGATAAGAACATCCGTCAAATTTATGCTTTAATTAAGAAAGGAATGTTCTGTCTAATTTCCATCAGGTACTGCTTTTTGTCAAAATCAAAAGGTGTGAAAAGCCCAAAGACGTCTGATGTGGATCTGGGTGAACTTTAATCATCTTGCTCCAAAGAAGGCAGCTGTGAGACATTTTTCAAACACACTGCAGTCACAGACATAGTCAGTACTTAATTCATTGTTTACGGGGATCTGAAAATCCCCCATTCCCTTAAACTTTATCAGGAGGACGCTGTGTAGCGGTGTGCCTCAGGGATCTGTACTGGGTCCAATGTTGTTTGTCATATATATTAATGATCTGGATGATGGGGTGGTAAATTGGATTAGTAAGTATGCAGATGATACTAAGATAGGTGGCGTTGTGGATAGTGAAGCAGGTTTTCAAAACTTGCAGAGAGATTTAGACCAGTTAGAAGAGTGGGCTGAAAGATGGCAGATGGAGTTTAATGCTGAAAAAATGTGAGGTGCTACATTTTGGTAGGACTAATCAAAATAAGACATACATTGTAAATGGTAGGGCATTGAAGAATGCAGTAGAACAGAGGGATCTAGGAATAATGGTGCATAGTTCCCTGAAGGTGGAATCTCATGTGGATAGGGTGGTGAAGAAAGCTTTTGGTTTGCTGGCCTTTATTAATCAGAGCAATGAGTATAGGAGTTGAGATGTAATGTTGAAATTGTATAAGGCATTGGTAAGGCCAAATTTGGAATATTGTGTACAGTTCTGGTCACCAAATTATAGGAAAGACGTCAACAAAATAGAGAGAGTAACAGAGGAGATTTACTAAAATGTTGCCTGGGTTTCATCTCCTAAGTTACAGAGAAAGGTTGAACAAGTTAGATCTTTATTCTATGGAGCGTAAAAGGTTGAGGGGGGACTTGATAGAGGTGTTTAAAATTGAGGGGGATTGATAGAGTTGACGTGGATAGGCTTTTTCCATTGAGAATGGGGGAGATTCAAACAAGAGGACATGAGTTGAGAGTTAAAGGGCAAAAGTTTAGGGGTAACATGAGGGGGAACTTCTTTACTCAGAGAGTGTTGGCTGTGTGGAACGAGCTTCCAGCAGAAGTGGTTGAGGCAGGTTCAATGTTGTCGTTTAAAGTTAAATTGGATAGATATGTGGACAGGAAAGAAATGGAGGGTTATGGGCTGAGTGCAGGTCGGTGGGTCTAGGTGAGAGTAAGAGTTCAGCACGGACTAGAACAGCCGAGATGGCTTGTTTCCATGCTGTAATTGTTATATGTTATATGGTTGGTTATATAAAAACATCAAACGCCTAAAATGCAAGAAAAAGGAACAAATCGCAGAAACAGCAAAAAACCCAAAAAACACAGAATACAAAACACCAAATCACAGAGACATCTCAAAAGAGTTGAGGTGCATTCAGTTCAATCCTGCGCCATGTCCCTTATTATCTGCAGGCCACAGTGCTGGTCTGCCCTGATCAAAATGGGATGGTCTTTCATTGATTCTATTATGGTTAATACTCTATAATGGATTTATTGAGTGTTCCCGAAAGAAACATTAATCTCGGGGTTGTATATGTAACTTTGATAATAAATTTACCTTGAACTTTGAACTTTCTTTAGTACGAGTCCTCTGACTGAGCAAAATCAATGATAATTTGTTGGGAGCTACTAGCTAGTAATTGGGAAGTCTGGCATCAGTCCCAAAATTATGAGCAAGGTGCACCTCATTTAGATGTTTGATTTGACTGATGTCATAAGTGAATAGAGTTGAAAATATAGGATTAAAATTGAGTTAATTAAACTGGAAACTGGTAAATTAAAGGCATCCGTTAGTCTTGCGAAACCGTGGATCTGCTCTCCAGGGCGCAGGCCTGGGCAAGGTTGTATGGAAAACTGGCAGTTACCCATGCTGCAAGTCTCCCCTCTCCACGACACCAGTGTTGTCCAAGGGAAGGGCAAGGGCCGATACAGCTTGGCACCAGTGTCATCGCAGAGCACTGTGTGATTAAGTGCCTTGCTCAAGGACACAACACGTTGCCTCGGCTGGGGCTCGAACTCACGCCTTCAGATCGCTAGTCCAATGCCTTAACCACTTGGCCACGTGCCCAAGTGGTAAATACAGTAGAAGAAAATGTCTTCAGTGGACTTCAATTTTTAACCCCCAAGTTCATCAGTTGAAAATTTTTTTATCTTGGAGTCAGATGGAAAGGTCTGTGACCCTATGAATTAGTAAATAACCAGACATCTGGAATACTGTGGAATTTGAGACCAGCTTCTGCACAACGATGGTGTAGTTTCAGTAACAAACCTCTGAAGGGCGGGAGACATCTTTGTCTCAGTGCATTTTTTTAAAAGACTAAATAGGATTTTAGACATAAGACGTAGCAGCGGAATTAAGCCATTTGGCCCATCAAGTCTGCTCTGCCATTTGATCATGGCTGATTTATAATCCTTCTCAACCCCATTTGGCTGCCTTCTCCTATAAGCTTTCACTCCCTGACTAATCAAGAACCTATGAACCCGCCACTTTAAAAAACCCAGTGACTTGGCCTTCACAGACTACTGTGCCAACAGATTCCACAGATTCACCACCCTCTGGCTAAAGAAATTCCTTCTCATCTTTGTTCTAAAGCAGGACTTCCAAACCTTCTTTATGCCATGGAGCCTTACCGTTAGCCAAGGGGTCTGGGAACACCTTCTCTAAAGGGACATCCTTCTATTCTGAGGCTGTACCCTCGGGTCCTAGACTCCCGTACCACAGGAAACATCCTCTCCATGTCCATTCTATCTAGGCCTTTCAATATTCAATAGATTGATTTTAATTAGAAAAATAATGAGGTTCAAAGTATGACCAAGAGTTCTACAATATTTTAACTCATAAGGTCTTGTGTGTTTGTTTATTGTCTGGTCAGGTGAGCTAGCTGGGTGTTAAATACACACATGTTTAGTATCTAGTCTTTAAATTGAAATAACAATCTCATTCTGGTCTCCTCTTTAATTAGAGTTTAATTATGACCTTTTCGCACCTCGCAAAACTGTGCTAAAGTTCCTTCCTCCAAAATCAGCTGACTTAGTTGCGAGGATGAATGGTGTTAACTAACTGCTGTGAGAATAGGCTGAAGATGAAGTAATTAGAACAAAGGAAACACGTTTTTAATTGTTCTGAAATGATGCAGCCAGTAGGCTTGATGTTGTGACCTACATTAAAACTAGGTTGTTGAAGGATGGTAAGTGGACGGACATGTTTACAGGAAAAGATAGAAGTCGGACAATTTTGTGTAAGGGCAGGGGCATACCTACAGAAAATAGCGCCTATGGCAAGCACTGAAATTGCGCCCCTGTCCAAACATCTGACACCCATCTTTTAGAGAACTTTACCATAATATCAGCTTAAAAATACAAGTCAAGCTCGTTAATCTTTTAATTAACAAATTATGGCACTACATGAAAACTATAACTGCGCCTTCCTTGCTTTCGCTGATGCAATTTGGTCTATGATATGATCAAAGTCAGTTTTTTCCAGTTTCTTCTCTTTCTACACTCAGCAGCACAAGATCACAGAGTCTGCCTTGACCCATGGAGGCTCTCAAATACGAAAGTATTAGTTTTAACTTGCTGAATGATCTCTCACAGCTGGTGATGGAAACTGCGATGGTTAGCATTATCTGAATAACAATGCGAAAATTGGGGAAGACGCTCTCATCTCCATACTGAACAATAAAGTCAAGAAGCTCTTCAGGTCTTGATATTTTCATGTTGACCCGCCTTAACAGCAACATTCTGCAATCCAAAAATTCCTTCATATAGCTGCTGTCCATCAACATCAGAGCTGTACAATTTGCCCAAATTTTCGCACTTCTTCTTTAGGTCGTTACTGTCGGCACCATAACACAGTCCCCCGACATCGAGAAGGAACCCAAACTTGGCGTCAGTGTCGTGCGAACAAGCGAAACTTTCGTCCATTTCTCTGTGAAGATGGTCGAGTGTTCCCTTCATGACTCTTTCCATTTCCTCCTTAGCTGTTAACCCAGCGTCTCTCGAGTTCTCATCAGCCATTCGTTTCTTTCGTCTCTGACGTCTTTCAACTTCAGTATTCCATGCTTGACAGAGACTGGCTCCTTCTTCGAGTGACTCACTGAGCAACACTTCTCTTTCATCATAAAAATGATTTTGGAGGGCTTTCAAATCCAGGGCAGTATCATGGAAGTTCATGCTAGGATCCTGCAGCCTCTTTTGAATACTGTCAATGCGAATGAGTACTTTGTTCCAAAATCCTAGCAAAATCAGAAAATCTTAACTCAACATGCGGTTGTACAGCTGCCTTGTGTCACTTCTTGTTTCACTGGTCTCATTTTCATTGTCTATCTTGTCCTGGAGAACTTGAAGTATCTCCTCAAGGTACTTGTTGACAGGCTTCACTGCTTCTGTCCTTGAACTCCACCTGGTTTCGGACTCTGACTTAACAACCACAGGCACACCATTTTTGAGTTTTTCCCAGTGCTGTGTTGAATGAGAGAAAAACACGTAGAGAGCTTCGATGCTTCCAAAAAACATGACCATCATTGTATCCTGCTTGGCTGCATGTACACCCACCAAGTTGAGTGAGTGATTGTCGCAATTCACAAACACTGCCAGGTTGTTTTTCTCACTTATTCTTTGATGAACACCACTTCTGTGTCCAGCCATCATAGCAGCGTTGTCATAGCACTGTGACCGACAATCTTGTAGCTCCACTTCGTCCTTCTCTAGCTGTTTCAAGATGCCTTCAACCAAGCTCTCAGCATCCTCCTGGCTTATCTGGATAAAACCAAGGAAGGACTCTCTAACACAGACTTTTCCTCTCAAAATCAACTTCCACATACCTCACTACTCACGGTGTGCCTGATCAGGAGTCGAGTCGAACATGAGACCATAGTACTTGGCTTTACGAATGCTTCTCAGTAAGCTCTGGCGAACAATGGATGCCATCATGTGGATGATTTCATTCTGGACACCCTATGAAAGATAAGCCGTGGATCCAGGATGACTTTCCAAATGAGTGAGGTGTTCTTTTATGACAGGGTTAAAGATGGCCAGTAGTTTCAGTAAGTCAAGGAGATTTCGCACATTGGAGTCTCCGTCTAGCTGAAGTGACTCCCTGTGTCCTCTCAAAGTCAGGTTCTGAGTTACAGGGAATTGTATGCAGTGAAGAATTCTCGTCAAGATATCACACCACTTCTGCTTTTCCTTCCCAATCTGTGACTGAAATACCATGTCAATAACTCCTCCGTTTCCAGCTAAATTTCTTTCCGGTTCTTTCCACTGTGTGAAGCATTCCTGATGATTCTTGGCATTTTCATGAACACTAATCCTTTCCGGTGCTTTCCACTGGTTGGATACGCTTTCCTGCTCCAGTGAGGATTGATGGTCTGACCGGGAATATGGAAAAGACAACAGATACAAGATGCAGACTTTTTAGAAGGGGAATAGACCAGCCATGAGCGAGTCACTTCCTCACCACGACCATTTTCCAGTTTCCTCTTGAACCAAGTTTTGTTCATTGAGCGGTTATTTGTTGGTAGGAAAGGCCCCTCACTGTTCTGGAAATACTTGGAACCTAGCTTTATTATTTCTGTTCTCAACACGTCAGGCAGAATTGCTTTCCCAGTATCCTTGTCGAACTTCAGAAGTCCAATATCATGCTGTTCAATCACTTCTGATATGACAGTTCGAAGCTCTTTGACACCATCCGGTTCACTAGGTTCAGTGTCATCAGTTAAAATCTCGTCAATAAACTCAACATCACCACCACCACCATCGTCTTCTCTTCCTGTCATGTCCACGTTCTCTGTGGCAGCCTCACTCTTAATCTCATCATACTCGGATTTATCTGACTTGACTTCTTCCTCGGCTTGTGACGCATTTGTACTTGATCCACCTTCGGATTCTAACAAACTTGTAGCAGGTGCAGGCAACTCCATGGAATATGTCGAACTACTTGTTCCGGGCTTTTCAAAGAAGGGCATGAAGAACTTGCTCGACTTCTTGGCTTCCTCCGTCTCTAGCTTTCGTCTCTTCCGTCCTTCTTCCTCCTCCTTCGTGAAGAAACGTTTCATGGTCTTCTTACACAATGCTCTGAAATAAGGCCATCCTAGTGCTTCTCGCCCATGATAATCAAAGACAGATCATACATCTGAAAAAAATTCTTTTTTCACTATCCGAGGATGGCTTGTCTGACTTGAATAGAAACTGCTCAGTGGCGCCCAGGGCACGTGCCATACCTGCCATACCTTAGATACGCCACTGTGTAAGGGGTAGAGGAGGAGGAGTGAAGGTGAGAGAACAACAGAACAAGGGCAAGATATAGCAAAGATCCAATTTCTGGGTGTGGGCTCTAATTCTGGTGCTCAATCCTAGGGTTTGGTGTGATTCCTTGGACACTGGCTTAGGGTACTGCCATGTTTGGCACAATTTAGGCCTGGTGATAACCATTTCCATGCTGAATCTGCAGGTTCAGCTGGACCTATGTATAATCTAGGCTTAAAGCATCATTCACATTGCCCTGAAAATTACTTTTGAATTGATGACCAAATCCAGTAAGGCAATAAAACAAAGGAGCTAAATTAGTTCGTTCAGCCCATAAATTATGTTACACCACTCGATCATTGCTAATTTACTTTCCCTCTCAACCCCATTCTCCCTGTAACCTTTGATGCCTTTACTAATCAAGAACCTATCAACCTCTGCTTTAAGTACACTGAATGACTTGGCCTCTACAGTTCTCTGTGGCAATGAAGCCCACAGATTCACCACCCTCTGGCTAAAGAAATTCCTCCTCATCTCTTCTAAAAGGATACCCTTTCATGTGAGGCTGTTCCTTCTGGTTCAAGGCTCCTCCACTATTGGAACCATCCTCCCCACATACATTTTATCCAGAGCTTTCAATATTTGATGACTTTCAATGAGATTCTTCTCTCCCCTGCCCCCATCCACCCAATTCTAAACTCCAGCAAGTACAGGCCCAGATCTTCGTAATCATGACTCTCACTGCTCTCCACCTAAATCTGTTTTTTGGTTTTCGCTCGTCTTGTAGCATTTAACGGGAAAAAAACATTCTCATTGATTATGCCTATTGCTGATTCATCCAATCTATTCAATAATGAGTCTATTTGGATCATGAAAGTTAAGGGGTATCAGTAAGCTCAGGTTTGGTGGAGCATGGAGATGTGTGTTATTGAACTAAAAGATGTAATCGAAGAGGAAGAACATAGAAGTTTAAATATCAGAATTTGAAATTACATCTTTAAGTTATAAAGGAATGGCATTATTCATTCGAACATTGAGGTATATTGCTATTCTGTGCAGAATAATATAGGTCCTTCTGGCTACGATGTTGTGCCCAACCTTTAACCTAGTCTAAGATTAATCTAACCCTCCATTTTCCTATCATCCATGTGCATAAGCCTTTTAAAAGTCCCTAATGTGTCTTCCTCAAATACCACCCCTGACAGTGTGTTCCACACAGAAGCCACTCTCTATGTTAAAAAAACCTCCCTTCTGACATTCCCCCTATGCTTGCCTCCCAACACCTTAAGTTATGCTCCCTTATATTAGCCATTAAGGTCCTAGGAAACTGTGCAATTAAATCTGTGGTCAGCTTGGGACCAGTACTTGTCATCTCTCAGAAGCCCTAATTTTAATGATATAATAATGATTGTTTCATTTTCTTCATTGCTAGGATTTGCTTGATCATTCGTGTACATCAGGCAGTGGATCAGGTTTGCCATTTCTGGTCCAACGCACAGTTGCCAGACAGATTACCCTGGTGGAATGTGTAGGTATGTAAAATAACTCAAATCTCCAGCCACATGTAATCAATTTGATCAAAGCTATAAGTGAATACTTCAAATTGTTTGTTGGCAAGATGGCAGGGTGCACTTTTCATTTGAAGGTTACTAGTAATATTTCTCCTCATTGGGCTGTGATTGTCAGTGTTCACAGCTTGGGCATGTGACAAATGTGAGAAAACTGGCCCTCTTGCATATTCAAGTATTTTGTTTAAACCTTTGCTTCTGAAATGGCTTGTGGAACAGGAAACCTGAGTAAGAAGAGAGAATAATTTTACATTTAGCAAAAGGGGGGAAAGCGCCAATAGCTTTAAAAATCCAGAACTGAATAAATATATTTTTTAAATTTACATTGATAATTTGTCCTTCGTGTTTTAGTTGTAAAGAGTTACCATAACGGTATATTGGGTAAAAACAAAATATTTGTTATCCTGAAGAGGCACGAAATCCTTATAACTATCTAAAAGGCTATGCCTTTCATTACAAAGTGACCAAACATACATCTTGAATGTTTGCAAAACTGTCTGAGTTTAGTACACCAACTTCCAAAAAATATTTTGGCTGACAGGAATATCCAAAACCATCTCACTGGAAAAGCTTACATAAACGGTTTTTGGCATGTTATCCACTGGCAAACCAAATGCAGCAATGCAGACAGTACAGGAAAAACACCTAGCAGACGATTGTTTACATTAAGGCTTCCATGCTTCATGTTGCAGGGTCTTGTGGGCAAAATCAAATCAGAAGGGTATCTCAAAAAGATTAATAAAGCTAGAACCGTAAATAGTTTAACAACCTATATCATTGGGAATTTAAAACAAAGTCTGCAAATGAACAAAGGCATTGGAGAAACTTTCTCCTGTATGCCTACATGTAGAACACATGTATCCTAGAATAGAATGTTAGAAAACACAGCCAAAAAAAAATTTAAGAAAAGCTATAAAGTATTATGCAACACACATCAAAGTTGCTGGTGAACGCAGCAGGCCAAGCAGCATCTGTAGGAAGAGGTGCAGTCAACGTTTCAGGCCAAGACCCTTCGTCAGGACTAACTGAAGGAAGAGTGAGTAAGGGATTTGAAAGTTGGAGGGGGAGGGGAGATCCAAAATGATAGGAGAAGACAGGAGGGGGAGGGATGGAGCCAAGAGCTGGGCAGGTGATAGGCAAAAGAGGATACAAGAGGATCATGGAACAGGAGGTCCGGGAAGAAAGACAAGGGGGGGGGGACCCAGAGGATGGGCAAGAGGTATAGTCAGAGGGACAGAGGGAGAAAAAGGAGAGTGAGAGAAAGAATGTGTGCATAAAAATGAGTAACAGATGGGATACGAGGGGGAGGTGGGGCCTTAGCGGAAGTTAGAGAAGTCGATGTTCATGCCATCAGATTGGAGGCTACCCAGACGGAATATAAGGTGTTGTTCCTCCAACCTGAGTGTGGCTTCATCTTTACAGTAGAGGAGGCCGTGGATAGACATGTCAGAATGGGAATGGGATGTGGAATTAAAATGTGTGGCCACTGGGAGATCCTGCTTTCTCTGGCGGACAGAGCGTAGATGTTCAGCAAAGCGGTCTCCCAGTCTGCGTCGGGTGATTGGGAAGGCTGGGACGACCCTTAAAGAGCAAAAGCTAATTGAGAAAATAGCCAGGATTCCCTTGAGATCCTGTGCCGCTTGATTAGGGCAGGAGATGTGGAACAGTTTCTAACTAGTGTCAGTCGAGTACACGTCATGTGGCCATTGGACACTACACCATGCTTAGAGTAAAGTTTTTAAATAACATCAGTTGTGTGTTTTTGTGTTCAAAAAGCAATGATTTTTGTCACTGGTAGTTTGGCGAGAAATAAGCAGTAAGGCAATTCAGAACTGTTTGGCTCATTGCGGTTTCAAGCATTCAAAATTGGGGATGCCATTAGTGACCGGGATGAAAATGATTTCATTACTTTAAGTTAGGAACTACGAAGAATTTGAAAATGTCAACAGTCATCTTGAATGTTACAATGAAAATGAAGATTTGCAGGGTGGAATCATCGATATGAAGGCAGTCCATTAAATACACACAAAATGCTGGAGGAACTCAGCAGGCTAGGCAACATTTTGTGTGTATTACTTCAGTTTCCAGCATCTGCAGATTCTCTCTTGTTTGTGAGTCCATTATCTGCACTAAGTGTCTGCACTGATTTTGTTCATTTACAGTCCATCAAATGAAGGCAGCAGCATACTCTGAATGAATTCATCCATCAATAACTATTAGGAACTAATACACAGCATTTTGGTACTGCAGTAGTATTGATAATGTTGTGTATTTCATTTAAATACATAATTTGTCACTCAGTTAAATGGTAGTTTTTTATATATACCTTTTTAACTATGTCCTTGACAAGGGGCAGCAACTTAATTGAGCCAAAATGCCTTGGTCCCAATGTGTCCCAACGAGCAGTAATCCACTGTATTTCAGTAAGGATAGTCAAGAAAGGAAACAAGCATTCCTTACCCAATCATATAGTTTAAAAACAAAATTAAAACCTTTCCTTTTACTCCACCTCCTCCTCCCACCACCGCTCTGAAACAGGAAAGGGTCGTTATGGCGAAGTTTGGAGAGGCCAGTGGCAAGGTGAAAATGTTGCTGTAAAAATCTTCTCATCTCGAGATGAAAAGTCCTGGTTTCGAGAGACGGAAATTTATAATACGGTTCTTCTTCGTCACGAGAATATCTTGGGTAAGAAGTAATATACACCCTCATGAATTCAAATTTTGTTTTGCTTTATTGTATCTGATAAAATACTGTTAGCAAGAAGAGTTGGAAGGGATATAGCATTTTGTGTTAATCAATTAAAAATTGTATTTGCCATGCACCTACCTTGTAATATCAGTAAATTGTTTTACTGACGAAAGTACCTGTCGATGCTAAGTCAACAGCATCCCTGGAGAAAGTTGATGGTATGAGCAAATTTATGAATCAAGCAAGTATCCATCTGAATTTAAAATTTTGATCTTAAGATCTAGGCTCTGATTAAAAGAAAGGGTTGAAAACAAAGGTTTCTCATTTGTAGTGTGCATTGTTAAGCAGGTAATAGTTCTGCAATTCCAAAGACCAGTGCTAGTCATCTCTGGCTATGAAAGAGCTGCTAGGTTTGTTGAATTCCATCAGTCATGGAAGGGATATTGTCAAAGCACTGTCAAGATTCAGCAGAACCCTCTGCACCACACAACCCTGAATTCTTACTTTCAATATTTCATGCTAAGTCGAGGCTTAAAGGCCGAAGGTAGGAGATTGGAGCTGAGAGATAAATGGATCAGCCATGATGAAATGGCAGAGCAGACTCGATGAGCCAAATGGCCTAATTCTGATCCTATATCTTGTGGTCTTATAAATCATGAAAAAAAGTAACACGCGCTATTCTGCACCATACTACCAAACAAACTCTACCCAGTAAAAGGAAAAACACATCAGCAGAAGGTACTACAGAATCAAGTTAAACTAAAACCATAAGAGGCAAATCCTATTTGCAAATCCACCTTTGTAAAGATAAGATACAGTATATATTTCAGAGTGGTAAAAGTAATAATTCTAAAACTCCAGTATACTCTCTCCAGTCAAACCAAAGGTCAGAGCATTTGTTTTCTGTCACTTAGTAATTTTCTAACAGTGCCAAAATCCTTTTAGGGATGTGTAGTTAAAGAGCACTTTATAAGCTGTTCATATTGCTTTAAACCTTGGTGCGTTTGCATTTTCGATCTTAACAACTCTTAGTATGAAGACTTGTGATGGAATAGTAGTTTGCAGTGAGTAGTAAGCATTCCTTAGTATAAGTAACTTGTTTACACGTTAAAATATAAGTACCTCCAGATAAATAAATTGATTCTTTGCCAGATATCTGATTACCACCCATGCAGTTTAAACAAAAAACTTTGCTTTTTTGACCTTTTATCTGCATTTGGTATTGAGACTTTGGTGGGGAGTTTCTCTTCTCTTTAAGAAAGCATGAAGCAGAAGGAATATACACTCAATGACTCATTTATTAGGTGCAGGAGTGAAACTCGGTGTGGTCTACTGATGCTGTATCCCATACACTTATATGTTTGATGTGTTGTGCATTCAGAGATGCTCTCCTGCACACCACTGTTGCAATGAGTGGTCTTTTGAGTTACTGTCACCTTCCAGTCTTTTTCATATTATTTGTTTTTGCACTATTTATAATTTAACTATTTAATACACAGGGTTACTGTAATTGATTTATTTTTCTATATTGCATTTTACTGCTGCTGCTAAATTAAATTTCTTGACAGCTGGTGATTTTAATTCTGATTCTGTCAGCTTCAACTAGTTGGGTCATTCTCCTCTGGCCCCTCTCATTAATATGCCATTTTCACCCACAGAGCTGCTGCTCGTTGAATGTTTTTTGCTTTTGGTACCCGTAGCCCACTCACTGGGCTCATATGCAAACTTGGCTCATTAGCCAGCTCTGTTAACAGCCACATGACTCAGCGCCCTTTCATAAACAATATACTTCTAGGGGCAGTATGGTCTGGGGTTCAACCAAGCAAGAACGTTGTGATATTCTGATTAACAGAACACTGATTTGAGCGAATGCTGTGTAAATACTCCCCATACACGATTATCAGTCAGCAAGGTATAACAGATTGTACACTGCATACAATGAGAAAGAAAATATATTTGCTAATTTCAGCTTTATCAAACAGTTAATAAGAGAACAAAAAGAAAAATATAAAAGGGCCCATTACAATTAAATCAGTCTAAATGTGCACATGCGTTGGAGTTTGTATCGTCCAAAAGCTGGGTATGACCATTTCTCACGGTGCTGAGTTCTCATCACCAATCACCGGTACAACTTCCCATCTTGGACTCCATCTCGCAAAGCACTCCTTGCAACTGTGTCTTCCTGCCGGATCAAATCCTACGGCCGTCTCTCCCGATCTTCTTTGTGTCCCCTGCCAAAAAGACCACAGACCCCACGAGTGTCCATCACAAAATCTCTCTCCGCCCACCTCTTTCTAGAATATTCTCCCAATTCCACCATCCTGATTGGCTGACACAGCATTCCTAATTTGAACATCGTAGCCCCTTTAGCCCAGTGGTCCCCAACCACCAGGCCGCAAAGCATGTGCTACCGGGCTGCGAGGAGACGATATGATTTGGCGATATGAAACGATACGAGTCAGCTGAACCTTTCCTCATTCCCTGTCACGCACTGTTGAACTTGAAATAACCTACCAAATCATACTAAATAACACATAAAACCTAAAATAACACTAACATATAGTAAAAGCAGGAATGATATGATAAATACACAGCCTATATAAAGTAGAAATAATGTATGCACAGTGTAGTTTCACTGAACAGAATCAGGAAGATTAAGCCAAAACCAATTTGTAGGGAAAAAAAAATTGGCACGTACATGCATACGCACACAGGTGCCCGCGCAAGGCGTATTGGTAGTCTTTCTCAGGGTAAACACAAGTGTCCCGTATTTGACTGTTACTTTTGTCCCTTATTTGGGAGTGAGAAAGTTGGCAACCCTACTTGAACGCACCCCCCCCCCCCCCCCCCGGGTCAGCCGGTCCGCAAGGATATTATCAATATTAAACCGGTCCGCAGTGCATAAAAGGTTTGGGACCCCTGCTTTAGCCAAAACCAAAATATTCTGCCAGCAGGACACTCAGCTTTTACTAAAAGCTACTAAGTGAACTACCCCACAGCATTAGCAGTAGAGATCTTAACCAGGGCATTACACATCATGATCTGTAAACTCCAGAGACTGTTATGTGTGAAAATCCTAGGAGATCAGCAGCTACTGAGATATTCAAACCACCTCGCCTGGCACCAACAATCATTCCACTGTCAAAGTCACCATTCTGAAGCGACGTGATTGACTGATTAGATATTTGCACTAATGAGCTAATGTACCTAATATAGTCAGTCCTGAGTATAACTCTAAACTGCAACCGGTGATGAGGCTCTGATTGGGGGCTTTCAGAGCTTTGGGGAAAGTGGTGTTACCCGTAGTCATTCATTGTTCCCAGAGCCGGTCTGACCTGGAAGGGTAACACCTGCTCAGGATATGAGCGAAGGCCAACGGCAGATCCGGCAGGTTCAGTAACTGAACTTATGACGGAGAAGGTGGATGAGCTGGGACCTCAAATGTCAACGGCTGTAGTACAGGCGGATGAACATTTGGGAAGAGAAATGGCGATTTCTTTAGTTCGTCCAATAGTAGGCAATAGCAAGCCACCGTTGCAATTTGCTAAGAAAACCACGGTCAAACTCACAAAATGTATCACACAACAACAGCATCAAGAGGATCTTCAAGACAACTCAAGATGTTTCGCTCGGTAGGGTTGATTCTGGCCAGCAGGGGATCCCCAACCGTCATCAAGCTACTGCTCATAAAATTAAAGTAACACAGAAGAAAATTATTGCCACTTGGAATGCAAGAACCCTATATCAAGCAGGAAAATTGGACCTTGTGATAAATGAAATGGAAAGACAAAAAATTAATATCATGGGAATTAGCGAAGTTTGTTGGATAGGTGCTGGAACATGTCAGATTAGAAATAAAACACTAGTTTATTCTTGTGGAACATCCCATACTAATGAGTAGGAATCCTTATGGATGAAAACATGGCAAAAAGTGTTTTAGGACATTGGGCAATATCAGAAAGAGTGCTCATTGTTAGATTCAGAGGACAACCATTTGATTTAGCAATTACACAGGTATATGCACCAGCATCAGATGGAACAAATGAAGATATAGATAAATTCTATGAAGAGCTTGAACAAGTAAAGAATGGATGCAAATCTCAAGATATTGTTATTGTCATGGGAGATCTAAATGCTAAAGTAGGACAAGGTGCTGATGGAAATACCACAGGAAAATTTGGACTGGGGAAAGAAATGAAAGAGGTGAGAAATGGGTAGAATGGTGCAAGATGAATAATCAGGTCATTATGAATACCTACTTTAAAAACCATCCAAGATGCTTGTGGACCTGGAAAAGTCCAGGTGATAACACCAGAAATCAAATTGACTTTATTACTATAAACCAAAGATTTAGAAACTCAGTGACTCAATGCAAAACATATCCAGGTGCAGACTGTAATAGTGACCATAACCCAGTAGTATGTCATGTAGAAGTAAAACTTAAAAAACTAAAGAAGCAAATACCTGAACAATCCCTTGACTACTTGCAATTAATTAAAGAAGAAAACTTCAGACAAAAATTTACAATTGAAGTAAGGAATAGATTTCAAAGGCTAGAAATAGAATCTGTTGAAGATGATAGCAATCATGTAGAAATGAAATTTAACTCTCTAAAGGATACTTTGGTAGAATCAGCAAAGTCAGTGATTCCTAAAAAAGAAAAAAGCACAAAGAATAAATGGATGACAGATGAAATCAAAAATCTAATGGAATAAAGGAGACGGAAGAAAGCAAATCCTATAGAATATAAGTCCTGAGATAAAAAAGTTAAAAGCTTATGTCAAAAAGCCAAAGAAGAATGGTTAAACCAGGAATGTGAGCAAATAGAAAGAATCCCTGTTACTGATCCAAAAAGGTTACATCAACAAATCAAGAATATCACTGGTAAAAAGCTCCTCTGTTCTTCAGGTGGATGTTTGAAAGCAAAGGACGGTACCATTATCATGGAAAAAGAGATTATGAACAGACGGACTGAGTATATTCAGGCATTGTTTGAAGACGATCGAGGTGAAAAACCAGAAATTAAGAAAAACATTGAAGGTCCAAGTATTTTAAAATCTGAAGGTCGTAATGCAATAAATAAGATGAAGAAAGGAAAGGCAGCAGGTCCTGATGAATTAGTAATAGAACAAATTATTGCCCTTGAAGATTATGGAATTGAAAAACTTCCTGATGTAGTCAATGACATTTATGAGACTGGAATAATACCAGAAGAGATGAAAAAAATCAATATTTATCACTCTTCTTAAGAAAACTGGAGCAATAGAATGTAAATTACATAGGACCATAAGTTCAATGAGTCATATCACCAAGATACTTCTAAGAATTTTGATGACTAAAGCTAAAAGTAAGATACAAGTTGAAATAGGCAAAGAACAATGTGGTTTTGTGAAAGACAAAAGACAAAAAATGCAATATTGATGTTAAGGATACTATCAGAACGAGCTATTCAAGTGCAAAAAGATTTGTTTGTTTTATCGACTACACAAAAGCATTTGATAAAGTGAAGCACAATAAGTTATTTGAAATATTACAGAAAACTCTGGATCTAGATTCGAAAGATCTCTGCCCAATCAAAAATCTGTACTGGGAACAAACTGCCGCTGTAAGAATAGATGGAGAAGTGAGTCAGATTACGAAAATCAAGAGAGGCGTTAGACAAGGGTGTGTTTTCTCCCGATTTATTTAATGTGTACAGTGAAACAATATTACAAAAAATAAGAGACATCTTGGGAATCAAAGTTGGCGGTGAAAACAATAATTTCAGATATGCAGATGACACTGTGTTAATTGCAAGTACGGAGGAAGAACTACAAAACTTAATTGATATAGTTGTTGAAGAAAGTGCAAAAATGGGTCTATCGGTCAACTGCAAAAAGACAGAATGTATGGTGATATCCAAAAAAAGAAGAATCCCATCTACAGGCTGAGAATAAACGGGGAAGACATAAAACAAGTGAAGAGCTTTTGCTACTTAGGAAGCTGGGTGACATCAGATGGCAGGTGCGACTTGGACATCAAAAGAAGAATAGGGATGACAACCCACCTCAGAGTACTGAAATGTTACATTTATCCAGTTATGTTATATGGCTCAGAATGTTGGACAATATCTAGTAACATGAGGAAACAAATTGTAGCAGCAGAGATGTGGTTTTTGAGGAAGATGCAAAGAATATCATGGAGGAAACGAATATCTAAAGAGGTTGTCATGAACAGAGCAAGCACAAAAAGAGAAATAATGTATGAGATCATGAAAAGGCAACGTAACTTCATTGGACATGTGATTAGGAAAGAGGAGTTAGGATGCACGGTAATTATGGGAAAGATTGAAGGGAAGAAAGCAAGAGGAAGGCAAAGACAAATGATGATGGAGACAGCAGCCAGAGAACTGGAAATGAATACTAATGAATCGATCCACTTGACCCGAAACAGGAGTGTGTGGGCCATGGCAGTTAAAGCTGAAACTGGGCACGGCACCTGATGATAATGACCTAATGAAGTGGCCATTAATTGTATATGGATCTAAGGTTAATGGAAGTGGAAGACTGACCGTGGAGGGATCTGAGTGAAGGTTGCTGCTGTACCAAGCCAAAAGCACAAACTAGTATCAGGATGGGGTGGTGATAAAACTGCTAAGATCCACAATTTTCATGGAGCTCTTACTTGCAGACTTCATTTCTTGGCAAATGGCTTAAGGAGTTAAACAAAACAAGCTCTCGGTGCAAATTTCTTCCCTAAACTTGGACAAAATTGAGATAATGAAGTGTCAAGTCTGCATTTGGCGAAGTGTTAATAACACTGGACAACAAGTGCTGCTTTGTCAGAATTTTTTTGCTTAAAGCTGAATACAAATATAATTTCAGACTACTTGTATCACGTAGGAATTTGAAGAGATAAAGAAATTAACTTTTATTTGAATATAATGCATTTAATTGCATTACGGTGCTGACGCTTTACAATAGCTTCAACTAAGCTTAAAGCTTTTCATTGAGGATTTTTATTTGTACTCACTGTCTGCGGCTTCTCACTGTAGTGTCCAACAATAATCAGCCAGCATTGATGGATTCCAGTTGCCCTGATGCAGTTCCTCCATGACGGCAATGTCCTGGTAAAACCTTCCACCGTGCTCGTCACTGACAACACCAAGACTTGCAGGGAAGAAGTCTAAATGGGAATGCGCTCAATGAATCTTTAGTGACGTGTTGCATTTCATGGTTTTGTATGCTTGAAGCATGTTGTTAACCAGCTGCACGTAGTTTGGTGCTGTGTAGATGCCAAGAAAGTTTTCAACAACATCCTTGAATGCTTTCCATGTGATTTTAGAAACACAGAAGCATAGAAAACCTACAGCACAATACAGGCCCTTCAGCCCACAAAACTGTGCTGAACATGTCCTTACCTTAAAAATTACGTAGGGTTACCCATAGCCCTCTATTTTTCTGAGCTCCATATACCTGTCCAGGATTCTCTTAAAAGACCCTATCATATCTGCCTTCACCACTGTCGCTGGCAGCCCATTCCACACACTCACCACTCTCTGTGGGGATAAAAAAACTTACCTCTGACATCTCCTCTGTACCTACTTCCAAACACCTTAAGACTGTGCTCTCTCGTGCTCGCCATTGCAGCCCTGGGAAAAAGCCTCTGACTATCCACGCAATCAATGCCTCTCATCATCTTATACACCTCTATCAGGTCACCTCTCATCCTCTATCTCTCCAAGGAGAAAAGACTGAGTTCACTCAACCTATTCTCATAACGCATGCTCCCCAATCCAGGCAGCATCCTTGTAAATCTCCTCTGCACCCTTTCTATAGTTTCCACATTCTTCCTATAGTAAGGTGACCAGAACTGAGCACAGTACTCCAAGTGGGGTCTGACCAGGGTCGTATATGGCTGTAACATTACCTTCCGGCTCCTAAACTCAATCTCATGACTGATGAAGGCCAATGCACCATATGCTTTTTTAACCACAGAGTCAACCTGCGCAGCAGCTTTGAGTGTCCTATGGACTCGGGCCTCAAGATCCCTCTGATCCTCCACCCTGCCAAGAGTCTTACCATTAATACTATATTCTGTCATCATATTTGACCTACCAAAATGAACCACCTCACAGTTGCCTGGGTTGAACTCCATCTGCCATTCCTCAGCCCAGTTTTGCATCCTATCAATGTCCGGCTGTGACAGCCCTCCACACTATCCACAGCACCCCCAACCTTTGTGTCATCAGCAAATTTACTAACCCATCCCTCCACTTCATCATCCAGGTCATTTATAAAAATCACGAAGAGCAGGGGTCCCAGAACATATCCCTGAGGCACGTTACTGGTGCTGACCTCCATGCAGAATATGACCCGTCTACAACCACTCTTTTCCTTCTGTGGCCAAGCCAGTTCTGGATCCAGAAAATAATGTCCCCTTTCATCCCATGTCTCCTTACTTTCTCAACAGGCCTTGCATGGACTACCTTGTCAAAAGCCTTGCTGAAATCCATATACACTACATCTACTGCTCCACATTCATCAGTGTGCTTAGTCACATCTTCAAAAAATTCAACCAGGCTCATAAGACACGACCTGCCTTTGACACAGCCATGCTGACTGTTCCTAATCATATTATGCCTTTCCAAATGTTCATAAATCCTGCCTTTCAGGATCTTCTCCATCAACTTACCAACCTCTAAAGTAAGACTCACTGCTCTATAATTTCCTGGGCTATCACTACTCCCTTTCTTGAATAAAGGAACAACATCCACAACCCCCCCCATCCTCCGGAACCTCTCCCGTCCTCGATGATGCAAAGATCATCGCCAGAGACTCAGCAATCTCCTCCCTCGCCTCCCACAGAACTCTGGGGTACATCTTGTCCGGTCCTGGTGACTTAACCAACTTGATGATTTCCAAAAGCTCCAGCACATCCTCTTCCTTAATATCAACATGCTCAAGCTTTTCAGTCTGCTGTAAGTCATCCTTACAATCGTCAAGATCCTTTTCTGTAGTGAATACTGATCCAAAGTACTCAGTAAGTACTTCTGCTATCTCCTGCAGTCCCATACACACTTCTCCACTGTCACACTTGATTGGTCCTATTCTCTCACATCTTATCCTCTTGTCCTTCACATACTTGTAGAATGCCTTGGCGTTTTCCTAAATCCTGCCCGCCAAGGCCTTCTCATACCCCTTCTGGCTCTCGTAATTTCTTTCTTTAGCTCCTTCCTGCTAGCCTTATAATCTTCTAGATCTCTATTATTACCTAGTTTTTTGAACCTTTTGTAAGTTCTTCTTTTCTTCTTGACTAGATTTACAACAGCCTTTGTACACCACAGCTCCTGTACCCTACCGTCCTTACCCTGTCTTATTGGAACTTACCTATTCAGAACCCCACGCAAATATCCCCTGAACATTTGCCACATTTCTTCCGTACATTTCCCTGAGAACATCTGTTCCCAATTTATGCTTCCAAGTTCCTTCCCGATAGCCTCATATTTCCCCTTTACTCCAATTAAACGCTGCTGTGGTAAAGGGAATAGAATTGTGATCACACTATCTCCAAAATTCTCTCCCACTGAGAGATCTGACAACTGACCAGGTTCATTTCCCAATACCAGATCAAGTACAGTCTCTCCTCTTGTAGGCTTATCTACATATTGTGTTAAGAAACCTTGAACACACCTAACAAACTCAACCCCATCTAAACCCCTTGCTCCAGGGAGATGCCGATTGATATTTGGGAAATTAAAATCTCCCACCACGACAACCCTGTTATTATTACTCCTTTTCAGAATCTGTCTCCCTATCTGCTCCTCAATGTCCCTGTTACTATTGGGTGGTCTATAAAAACACCCAGTAGAGTTATTGATCCTTTCCTGTTTCTAACTTCCACCCACAGAGACTCCGTAGACAATCCCTCCATGACTTCCTCTTTTTCTGCAGCTGTGACACTATCTCTGATCAACAGTGCCAAGCCCCCACCTCTTTTGCCTCCCTCCCTGTTCTTTCTGAAACATCTGAAGTCTGACACTCGAAGTAACCATTCTTGCCCGAGCCATCCAAGTCTCTGAATGGCCGCAACATCATAGCTCCAAGTACTGATCCACACCCTAAGCTCAGCCGCTTTGTTCATAATACTCCTTGCATTAAAATAGACACATCTCAAGTGCCTTCTCTATCACCTACCTATCCTCCCTCTCACACTGTCTACAAGCTTTCTCTATTTGTGAGCTAACCGCCCCTTCCTCCATCTCCTCAGTTTGGTTCCCACCCCCCAGCAATCCTAGTTGAAACTCTCCCCTTAACAAACCTCCCCACCAGGACATTGGTCCACCTGGGATTCAAGTGCAACCCATCATTTTTGTACAGGTCACTCCTGCCCCAAAAGAGATCCCAATGATCCAGAAATCTGAATTCCTACCCCCTGCTCCAATCCTTCAGCCACACATTTATCCTCTACCTCTCTCTATTCCTATACTCACTGTCACGTGGCACAGACAGTAATCCCAAGATGACTACCTTGTGATCCTGCTTCTCAACTTCCTTCTTAACTCCCTGTAGTCTGCTTTCAGGACCTCCTCCCTTTTCCTGCCTATGACATTGGTACCAATGTGTACCACGACCTCTGGCTGTTCTCCTTCCCACTTCAGGATATCGTGGACACGATCAGAGACGTCCCGGACCCTGGCACCTGGGAGGCAAACTACCAATCATGCTTCCTTCCTGCGTCCACAGAATCACCTGTCTGACCCCCTAACTATAGAGTCCCCAATCACTGCTGCCATCTCTTCCTTTCACTACCCATCTGAGCCACAGGGCCAGACTCTGTGCCGGAGGCATGACCACTGTTGCTTCCCCCCGGCAGCCGCCCCCGCCCCCCCCCCCCCCCCAGCAGTACTCAAGCAGGAGTACTTATTGTTAAGGGGTACAGCCACAGGGGTACTCTCTAGCCTCTGACTCTTGCCCTTTCCTCTCCTGACTGTTACCCACTTGTCTGTCTCTTGAGTCCCCGGTGTGACTACCTGCCTATAGCTCCTCTCTATCACCTCCTCACTCTCCCTAGCCAGACGAAGGTCATCGAGCTGCATCTTCAGTTCCCTAACACTGTCCCTCAGGAGCTGCAACTCGACGCACCTGGCACAGCTGTAGATGCCTGGGAGTCTCCAGGACTTACCATGTCTGACACCGAGCACAGAACACCGGCCTCACACACATACTTCCTGTCTGTAATCTACACAGATAATCTACCTCGCCTCGACCCATTATCACCGAAGCCCTGTTCAGCCAAAGGCTTTCTACTCTGTCTCCCTCTCCTCTGTTGCCCGCTCTATAAAGTTGTCTCCTTTTAAACTCTTCTCGCTGATCTCACTGGCTGACGTCCACGCGCTTACATAGTTGTGCTCCAATCAAATCACTGAAGAAATAACTGTCTCCTTTTAAACTCTTCTCGCTGATCTCACTGGCTGACGTCCATGTGCTTACACAGTTGTGCTCCGATCAAATCACTGAAGAAATAACAGTCTCCTTTTAAGCTCTTCTCACTGTCCTCAGTGGCTGATGTCCACACACTTGTACAGTTGTGCCCCAATCAAACCAGTGAAGAAATAATTTACTCTGGTTCCACAAGAAGTTCTTCGAATTGCCTATCATTGATGACCTGTTTGATTTGTGGACGAACAAAAATGCCTTACTTAATCTTGGCACCAGTTATTCTGACTCGAATTATGAATTGAAATAAGAAATACAGGCAATCTCAAAACAAAAGTTGCGTGACAGGAAATTTCATGGTGATTTTCGTGATCAGCTGCCCAAAATCCATAAGATACACTCAAGAGTACTTAGGAAGCAAAATCTTTGTGGTCCAGTATAATTTCTATTCAGGGTGCTCAGCTGGTCCTGGGATTGGAAGCTCGTTTGGGTGTGTGAGTGGGGTTGAGGGATGGGAAAGGGGTTTGTTTTGCTGATCCTGTTGGAATATTGTGGATTTGCTATGTTGGCGCCAGAATGGTGACACTTATGGGCTGTATCCATCATATCCTCAGATCGTGTTGGTTGTTAACACATTTCACTGTATGTTTCAATGTTCATGTGGTAAATGAATTTGAATCTGGTATGATTCAAGGTTTTAAGTTTTGCAAGTTAGAGAGAAAAAGATCTTAAACTTCAAGTGAGGAAAAGTTCTTAAAAAAAAATACAAAAGTTGGTTAAAAAGGCCATTTTGTTATTGATTGTACCAGTTTAAGTAAATTCATTACTCTGTTGCTGTTTTCAGAATTGTGATGTGAGATATGATGATTGTCCATTTCGAAAGTGTTAAAGACAGTGTGCTAAAACCTAATTCAGAATGATGAGTTTGAATTGGAAAGGTTCAACAAATCAATGCACTCCAGGGAGTCTGGAAAAGGTTTCTAAGTATATATGGCTGAAATGTACACTCAGTAGCCACTTCATCATGTCTAGGAGTGGAACCGTTTGCAGTCTTCTACTGCTGTAGCCCATCTACTTTAAGGTTCAACATGTGCATTCAGAAATGCGCTTCTGCACACCACTGTTGTAACGTGTGGTTATTTGAGTTACTCTTAGCTTCCTATCAGCTTGAACCAGTCTGGTCATTTTCCTCTGACCTCACTAACAAGATATTTTCATCCACAGAATGGCCCCTCACTGGAAATGTTTTGGGTTTTTTTTGTACAATTCATGAGAATGAGCAAACTCATGAGAATGCTATGTGTGAACTCTCAGGACATCAGCAGTTTCTGAGATATTCAAACCACCCCGTCTGGCACCAACAATCATTCCACAGTTAAATTCACTTAGGTCACATTCCTTCTCCATTCTGATGTTTGGGCTAAATGACTGATCCTCTTGATTTTGTTTATATGGTTTAATGCATTGAGTTGCTGCCACATGATTGGCTGATTAGATATTTGCATTAACGAGCAAGTGTGCTGGTGTACCTAATAAAGTGGCCACTGAACAAGGTTCCCTCTTTAGGTGTGTGCACGCACACGTCCTTTGCTGATAACGCACAAAGGAATTAAAACTGCTAAAAGGTTGTCACCCTCTACCTTATGTTAAGTATATTTCTCAATTATACACAATCACATAAAACAGAATGGCTTAATGAAACAGTAGAAGCTGCTGCACCAAAAGCTCATGAGGTCAGGAACATGCAGCTGCGAGAAATATTTATGTACAATGCTGAAACTACTGTTACCTGTGTATTGTCGCGATGCAAAAATTGCTGGAGTATTTGCAAATGGGAAGAAGTGGAGTGATATTTGGAAACTTGACTTTTTAAAAGTGTCCTTTAGCAAGCAAATCACATATGGATAGGGTGCAAAAGCTCCAGTGAGGAAATTCTTCATTACTCGCTGAAGGCCTGCTACGCAAGTTCTCTGGGAGTGCAGATGAATGAGAGTGAAAATGATCAAACCCAGAGGAGATCAAAGTTCTTGTCGGCAGTGTTTTGCTGGCTGTTAAAAGGAATACCTCTATATATAAAATTCAACACACATGTTGTTGGCACTGGGCTGGTCATTACAAATGAGAGGGAACATTGCCACTGAGTGTGTGTAACGTCTGGACAAAAGTACAGTCGATATTTCGGGTCGAAATGTGGACCGTACTTTTTTTGATAGATGCTGCCTGGTCTGCTGAGTTTCTTCAGCATTTTGTGTGTGTTGCTCAGATTTCCAGCGTCTGCAGATTTTCTCTTGTCTGTGTGGTAAAATGCAATGAGTACAGAATACGCAAAGGTACTTTGCACTTGTCCATGCATTCGTATATATTCAGATTCCTCTTTATGCCTTAATTTCTATATTTATACCTTGTTTCATTTTCTTGTTATTGATAGTAGATATTTTGATTTTCTTGAAGGTTTCATTGCGTCAGATATGACTTCGAGGAATTCGAGCACTCAGCTGTGGCTCATCACTCATTATCATGAAAATGGTTCACTTTACGACTACTTGCAACGTAACACAGTGGATACTGTGGTCTGCCTCAATTTTGCCTTGTCTATCGCCAACGGACTGGTACACCTCCACAATGAAATTTTTGGAACTGAGGGAAAACCTGCAATTGCTCACAGGGATTTGAAAAGCAAAAATATCTTAGTTAAAAAAAATCTGCACTGTTGCATTGCTGATCTTGGTGAGTTTTTAAAAGTGTCACCTTATCAACACTTTTGAAGAAAATGACTAAATGATGTGGAAGACAAATGTAATGTTAGCATTCATTTTGAGAGGACTAGAATATAAGAGCAAGGGATGCAATGCTGAGGCTTTATAGGGCATTGGTCAGACCACAGTTGGAGTATTGTGAGCAGTTTTGGGCCCCTTATCTAAGAAAAGATGTGCCGGCTTTGGAGAGAGTCCACAGGAGGTTCCAAGAATAAAAGGGTAAATGTGTGAGGAGTGCTTGATGGCTCTAGGCCTGTACTCGCTGGAGTTTAAAAGAATGAGGGGGGATCTTGTTGAAACATGTCGAATATTTAGAGGCCCAGAGGGGATGTTTTCAGTAATGGGGTAAGTCTAGGACCAGAAGGCTCAGCCTCAACGCAAAGGCATATGAGGAGGAATTTCTTTAGCCAGACGGTGGTGGAGTTCGCTCACAGACAGCTGTGGAGGCCAAGTCATTGGGTATATTTAAAGTGGAGGTTGATAGGTTATTGATTAGTAAGTGTGTCAGATGTTACAGGGAGAAGGGAGGAGAATGGGGTTGAGGGGGATAATAAGTCAGCTATTACGGAATGGCAAAGCAGATTTGATGAGCTGAACGGCCTAATTCTCCTTTTTTTATGGTTTATGGCAGGGTTTCCACAGTTATTGGTAGGGGCTAATGGTTGGGAGCGAGTGTTTTATGATCTAAATGATAATTGTGTTAAACACCTGTCTCTCTTTGTAGGATTAGCAGTGATGCATTCACAAACCAATAATCAATTAGATGTTGGAAATAATCCGAAAGTGGGCACCAAACGTTACATGGCTCCAGAGGTACTTGATGAATCTATTCAAGTTGACTGCTTTGATGCCTACAAACGTGTGGACATCTGGGCATTTGGACTTGTTTTGTGGGAAGTAACGAGAAGAACATTCAGTAACGGTGAGCATTACTACAACCACTAAAACTATTTTGTTAACTAGTCATCATAATAATTTGGAATTTTAAGAAAAGTAAATTACTTGAAGAGAAAATACTGTTGCATAACAGCATAGTATCAACTGGTTGTATTCTTCCAAAATTCTGTCATAGCAGTTACCGCAATGGTTTGTAGTGCCGGCTGTAAGGTTCAGGGTTCAGTTCCTGCTGCTGTATGTAAGGGATTTGTCCTCTCCGTTCTTCTGGGTATTTCAGTTTCCTCCCACTCTCCAAAGACTTATGGGTTAGGGTTCGTAAGTTGTGGCCACTGGAAACATGGCGAGACTTGCGGGTTGCCTCCAGCACATCTCAGACTGTGTTGATCATTGACACGAGCAATGCATTTCACCGTTTCAGTGTATGTGTGACAAATACGGGGCCTATCAGTGGCGTCAACAGAGCTCTACGAAGAGCTAGTTCTCGCAGGTCAGTGGCGGTTAATTAAAAAGGGAACTTCAAGGGCGTTTGTCCATTGCATGGGGCCTATCAGTGGCATCAACAGAGCTTTACAAGGAGGTATTTCTCACAGGTTGGCGGTGGTTATTTTAAAAGGGAGCTTCGAGGGCGTTTGTCCATTGCATGGGGCCTATCAGCAGCATCAACAGACCTCTACGAACAGAAGGATAAGTGGAACGGTCATTGTCAGGAGTAAGCCAGTGGCGAGAGTAGAAGCAATGGGCTTTGGCTCAAAGGAGGCTTCGACTCTGTGTAAAGCGTCTGTTAAAGTTTCTTTTTTATCTTTTTTCTTCTCTTACCATACCAGTTCCATGGCTGTGGTGTGCTCTTCGTGCCAGATGTTGGAGTTTTGGGAGACCTAAAGTCTCCTGGGTACTACATCTGCATGAAGTGCATTCACTGCAGCTCCTTGAAGACCATGTTAGGGATCTGGAGGAGCAACTGGCTGACTTTCATCTTGTACGGGAGAGTGAGGGTATGATTGATCAAAGTTACAAGGAAGTAGCCACCCCGAAGTTGCAGGAGGCAAGTAGCTGGGTGAATGTCAGGAGAAATGGAAATAGGCAGTTAGAGCGGAGTACCCCTGTGGCTATTCCCCTCAAAAACAAGTATACTGCTTTGGATACTTCTGTGGGAGATGACCTCCTGGGAGAATGCCACGGGGACTAGGTTACAGGCACTGAGCATGGGTCCATGGTGTAGAAGGGAAAGAGAGAAGAAGGGAGCGGTAGTGATAGGGAACTCAGTAGTGAGGGGAACAGACAGGAGATTCTGTGGACGTGAACGGAACACCCGGATGGTATGTTGCCTCCCAGGTGCCAGGGTCAGGGATGTCGCAGATCGCATCCACATTTTGGAGAGGGAGGGGTGCAGCCAGATGTCTTGATGCACATTGGTACCAATGACATAGGAAGGAAAAGCAACGAGGTCCTGAAAAGAGAATTGAGAGAGCTAGGTAGAAAGCAGAGAAGCAGGACCTCCCGGCTAGTAATTTCTGGATTGCTGCCTGTGCTGTGCGCCAGTGAGGGTAGAAACAGGATGATTTGGTAGATAAATGTGTGGCTGAGAAACTGGTGCAGGGGGCAGGGCTTCAGGTACTTGGATAACTGGGATCTCTTCTGGGGGAGGTGTGACCAGTTCAGAAGTGACAGGTTACACTGAACCAGAGGGGGACCAATATTCTCGTGGGCAGGTTTATTAGAGCTGTTGGGGAGAGTTTACAGGGGTGAGGGAACTCTATTGAAGGGACTCATGATAGGATGGATGGTAAAAAAGTAAAGATAGCGTGCAGTCAGACTGTCAGGAAAGGCAGGCAAGTGATGGGACTTAGTTGCAGCTATCAGGCTGAGTATCAAATCATTAGGAATGCAGATTCAGAAAGGATAGCAAATACAGTACTCAAGGTGTTGTATCTGAATGCACGTAGTATAAGAAATAAGGTGGATGATCTTGTTGCAATATTGCGAATTACCAGGTAAGATGTTATGACCATCACTGAATTGTGGCTGAAAGATGGTTCTAGTTGGGAGCTGATCGTCCAAGGTTACACATTATATCAGAGAGACAGGAAGGTAGGCAGAGGGGGTGGTGTGGCTCTACTGGTAAAGAATAGCATCAAATCAGTAGAAAGATGTGACATGGGATCAGAAGCTGTTGAATCCTTTAAGAAACTGCAAGGGTAAAAGGACATTGATGGCAGTTATATACAGGCCTCCCAACAGTGGCTGGGAGGCGGACCACAGGTTACAACAGGAAATAGAAAAGGCTAGTCAAAATGGCAATGTTATGGTAGTCGTGGGAGGTTTTAACATGTAGGTTGATTGGGAAAATCAGGTTGGTCATGGATCGCAGGAGAGTGAGTTTGTTGAATGCCTAAGAGAGCTTTTTAGAGCAGTTTGTTGTTGAGCCTACTAGGGGATCAGCTGTACTGGACTGGATGTTATGTAATGAACCAGAGGCGATTAGGGAGCTTAAGATAAAAGTACCCTTAGGAAAGAATGATCACAATATGATTGTATTCAACATAAAATTTGATAGGAAGAAAGTAAAGTCTGATGTAGCAGTATTTCAGCGGAATAAGGGAGATTACAGTGATCTGAGAGAGGAGCTGGCCAAAGTAAATTGGAAGGAGCTGTTGGCAGTGATGTCAGCAGAGCAGCAATGGCGTGCGTTTCTTGGAAAAATGAGGAAGATGCAGGACATGTGTATTCCAAAAATGAAGAAGTACTCAAATGGTAAAATACTCAAACCATGGCTGACAAGGGAAGTCAAAGCTATTGTAAAAGCAAAAGAAAATGCATACAACAAAGCAAAAATTAATGGGAAAATAGAGGAGTGGGAAGTTTTTAAAAACCCACAGAGGGCAACTGAAAAAAAATCATTAGAAGGGAAAAGATGAAATATGAAAGCAAGCTAGCAAACAATATCAAAGTGAATAGTATATTAAAGATAAAAGAGAAATGACAGCGGATATAAGACCGCTAGAAAATGAGGCAGGAGAAATAATAGCGGGGGACAAAGAGATGGCTGATGAACAAGTGAGTATTTTGTGACAGTCTTCACTGTGGGAAGACACTAGTAGTATGCCTGATGTGTGTGAAGAAAGAGAAGTGGGTGCAGTTAACAAGGAGCTCAAAAAGCTGAAAGACCTAAAGGTACATAAGTCACCTGGACCAGAGGAACTGCACCCTAGGGTTATGAAAGAGGTAGCGTTAGAGATTGTGGTGGCATTAGAAATGAAGCCAGAGGTCTGGAAAATTGCAAATGTCACTCTACTCTTTAAGAAAGGAGGAAGGCAGCAGAAAGGAAATTATAGACCAGTTAGCCTGACCTCAGTGGTTGGGAAGATGTTACAGTCAATTGTTAAGGATGAGGTGATGGAGTACTTGGTGCCACAGGGCAAAATAGTACAAAGTCAGCATGGTTTCCTTCAGGGAAAATCCCACCTGATGAATCTGTTGGAATTCTTTGAGGAGATTAGAAGTAGGATAGATAAAGGGGGTGCAGTGGATTTTTTTTTAGGCATCCATTAGTCTCGTAAAACCATGGATTTGCACCTTGGAAGGTTTCCAGGGCGCAGGCCTGGGCAAGATTTTATGGAAGACCGGCAGTTGCCCATGCTGCAAGTCTCCCCTCTCCATGCCACCGATGTTGTCCAAGGGAAGGGCACTAGGGCCGATACAGCTTGGCACCGGTATCGTCGCAGAGCAATGTGCGGTTAAGTGCCTTGCTCAAGGACACAACACGCTGCCTCAGCTGAGGCTTGAACTAGCGACCTTCAGATCACTAGACCGACGCCTTAACCATTTGGCCATGCGCCAACACTGTGGATGTTGTATATTTGGACTTTCAGAAGAAGAAGATGCCACACATGAGGCTGCTTACCAAGTTAAGAGGCTATGGTATTACAGGAAGGTTACTAGCGTGGTTAGAGCATTGGCTGATAGGTAGGAGGCAGCGAGTGGGAATAAGAGGATCCTTTTCTGGTTGGCTGCCAATGACTAGTGGTGTTCTGCAGGGATTGGTGTTGGGACCATTTCCTTTTTGCTGTATACAAATGATTTCAATGATGGAATAGATGGTTTTGTTGCCAAGTTTGCAGATGATATGAAGATTGGTGGAGAGGCAGGTATTGTTGAGGAAACAGGTAGGATGCAGAAGAACTTAGACAGATTAGGAGAATGGGCAAGAAAGTGGCAAATGAAATACAATGTTGGAAAATGCATTGACACGCACTTTGGTAGTAGAAATAAATGTGCAGACTTTTTTCTAAACAGGGAGAAAATCCAGGAATCTGAGATGCAGAAGGACTTGGGAGTCCTTGTGCAAAACACCCTAAAGGTTACCTTGCAGGTTGAGTTGGTGGTGAGGAAGGCAAATGCCATGTTAGCATTCATTTCAAGGACAGAGAGTATCTGTTTCACAGTGTAGAAGTGTTGTCTTCAAGAAGGTGCCACAATAGATGGATTGGGTGTGTTTTCACTTTTGTCTTCAAGAAGGTGCCACACATTAAGTAAAATTTGAGAATCTGATATTGGAATAATCTGCTGACATGGATTGAAGTTTGGTACTGGAAATCAAACTGCACAAAGAGGTCATTGTGTGGTTGTAGCTGGTGGGGTGCTACAGGCATTCTCCTGGGTCCCAGCTGTTTACTGGCCAGGATTTGGATGAGAAGACCCAAGTGAAGTATAATCAATAGGAACTCGTTGAATGGGTGAGACGTGGACAGTGGATGTGGCTGAAGGTGTGAAGCCATTCGCTTTGGCAGAAATGACGGCAAAGCTTTTATTAATGGTGAAGGATTGGAGGAACCTCTATTCCTAGTAATGAAATAATGACAGTTAACAATCAGGCACGTGTGATTAGGAGAGCAAATAGTATCCTGTCCTGTATTGCAGGTTACATTTTACTATGTGACTAACAAGTCATTCTGTAGTTAAATAGTGCTGTGGTGGGACCATACCTGTGGATGTGAGGGTTCCATCTTAAAATACTTGCAGTAGAGGGAGTACAATAATTCCATGAATATGGATTGTCAGATCAGCTGAAATAAAACCATAGGATATAGGAGCAGAATTAGGCCATTTGGCCCATCTAGTCTGCTCTTAACACATTCTCTCAGGAGCTGTGTCTCGATGCACCTGGTGCAGATGTGGCCATCGGGGAAGCTGCGAGTCTCCTGGAAATCCCACATCTGATACCCAGAACGGAACACTGGCTCTGTAGATATACCCACTATTCTCAAAAGAGTTGAATAAGAAATAGGAATGAACTTACCTAGCTTCCACCTGTCCTTGCCGAAGCCTTGCTACTCTGACTCAAGACTACTTCGAAGACTGCTCCGCTAGGCCGTATCTCCTTTGTAGGGACTGGGTTTTTAAAAGCTCTTTGTTGAACCTGCGTGGGAATGCTCCTGTTGGATCTCTGCAGTATTCTAGTCAATGACTCCCATCAAAAGATGTTGCTTTTTCAAGCTGTTTGTTGGACCTGTTGCATCTGCACAGTACTTAAATCAATAATTGGAATGATGTTCTAGTCCTCTTGAAATGAATGTTAACATTACATTTGCCTTCCTCACCGTCGACTCAACCTGCAAATTAACCTAGTCTGGCCTTCCTTCTACCAAAGCACATGACCATACACCTCCCAACACTATATTCCAATTGTCACTTCTTTGCCCATTCTTCTGATCTGTCTAAGTCCTTCTTTAGCCTACTCACAAACAAGAGAAAATCTGTAGATGCTGGAAATCTAAGCAACACACACAAAATGCTGGAGGAACTCAGCAGGCTAGGCAGCAGCTCTGGAAAAGAACACAGTTGATGTTTCAGGCAGAGACCCTTCAGGAGGACTGGAGAAAAAAGATGAGTTAGAGTTAGAAGATGGGGGGGAGGTGGGAGGGAGAAACACGAGGGGATAGGTGAAAGTGGGAGAGGTGAAGTAAAGAGCTGGGAAGTTGGTGAGAGATACAGGGTTGGGGAGGATCTAACAGGAGAGGACGGAAGGCCATGGAAGAAAGAAAAGGGGGAGGAGCACCAGAGGGGCATGATGGGAAGGTAAGGAGATGAGAAGAGAAGGACAAGGGGATGGGGAATGGTGAAGTGGGGGGTGTCATTACTGGAAGTTCAAGAAATTGATGTTCATGTCATCAGGTTGAAGGCTGCTCAGATGGAATATAAAGTGCTCCTCCAACTTGAGTGTGGCCTCATCGCAACAGTAGAGGAGGCCATGGATTGACATATCGGAATGGGAATGGGAGTGGAATTAAAATGGGTGGCCACTGGGAGATCCTGCTTTTTCGGGCGGAGGGAATGTAGCTGCTCGGCGAAGTGGTCTCCCAGCCTACATCAGGTTTCACCACTATACAGCCGGCTACACTGGGAGCACTGATTGTAGTAGATGACCCCAAAAGACTTGCAGGTGAAGTGTCACCTTACCTTGAAGGACTTTTTGGAGCCTTGAATGCTAGCGAGGGAGGTGTCGGGGCAGGTGTAGCACTTGTTCCGCTTGCAAGGATAAATGCCAGGAGGGAGATCAGTGAGGAAGGAGTCAAGTAGGAAGCGATCCCTGCAGAAAGTTTTGGGGGTAGGGGGTAAGATGTGCTTGGTGGTGGGATCTCGTCAGAGGTTATGGGAAATTATGTGCTGGATGCGGAGGCTGATCAGGTGGTAGGTGAGGACAAGAGGAACCCTATCTCTGATAGGGTGAGGGCAGACGTGCGTGAAATGGAAGAGATGTGGTTGAGGACAACATTGATGGTGGAGGAAGGCAAACTCCTTTCTTTGAAGGAGGACATCTCCATAGTTCTGGAATGAAAAGCCTCATCCTGAGAGCAGATGCAGTGGAGATGGAGGAATTGAGAGATTGGGATGACATTTTTACAAGTAACAGGGGGTAAGAGATATAATCCAGGTAGTTGTGAGAGTCAGTGAGTTTATAATAGACCTCAGTAGATAAGCTGTCTCAAGAGATAGAGACAGAGAGATTGAGAGAGGGTAGGGAGGTGTCGGAAATGGACCAGGTAAATTTGAGGGCAAAGTGGAAGTTCGAGGCAAAGTTGATGAAGTTGACGAGCTCCACGTTGGTGCAGGAAGTAGCACCAATTCAGTCATCGATGTAGCCTAAGAAAAGTGGAGGAGTGACATCAGTGTATGCTTGGAGCATAGACTGTTCCACGTAGCTGACAAAAAGGCAGGCGTAGCTGGGACCCATACGATTACCAGTGGCTGCAACTTTTATTTGAAGGAAGTGGGAGGAGCCGAATGAGAAATGATTAAGATTGAGGACAAGTTCCACTAGGCGGAGGAGAGTTATGGTGGAGGGGAACTAGTTGGGTCTGGTGTCCAGAAAGAAACGGAGAGTTTGAGGCCTTCCTGGTGGGGGATGGAGGTGTATAGGGACTGGACATCCATGGTGAAAATAAGATGATGCGGGCTAGGGCACTTGAAATCATTGAAAAAATCAAGAGCGTGTGTAGTGTCATGGATGTAGGTAGGAAGAGACTGAACCAGGGAGGATAAGATATTCTACTTCTCTAGCTTCTCTAGTTCCTCAAAACTACCTGCCCCTCTACCTACTTTTGTGTCACTGCAAACTTTGCAAACAAAGTGATCAATTCTGTCATCCAAATCATTGACATACATCGCAAAAATAATCGGACCCAACACAGACCCCTGCAGATCACCATAGTCACTGGCAGCCAACAGGAAAACGCTCCTTTATTCCCACTCTTTGCCTCCTGCCAATCAGCCACTGCTTTATCCACGCTAGAATCTTTCCTGTAATACCATGGGCTCGTAGCTTGTTAAGCAGCCTCATGTGTGGCACCTTGTTAGAGGCTTTCTGAAAATCCAAGTCTACAAGAATGGTCAAGAATGATGAGTTCGGAGAAGGACATAAAGATACGGAAGGCACGAGCATGGAGGGCTATGAACGACATGAAGGAAATCTAGAAGTCGAACCTGACCAGAGGGCTTAAAAAGAGGATTTTCATAGCAGTCATAGAGCCCATTCTCACGTACGGATGCGAGACGTGGACACTCACCAAGACGATGTGAAAGTCTGTAGATGGTTGCTATACATGAATGCTCCAGATGGCTCTTGACGTGAGTTGGCAACAGCACATGACGAACATCGAACTCTGTAACAACCTACCGATGCTCACCACTAAAATCGAGGTGAGAAGAATGCAACTAGTGGGGCATTGTCTACACCACCCTGAGCTACCTGCCAACCTAGTCATCATATGGGAGGATGAACCCTGGGTGCCATCCCAAGACTATGGTCAACAGGCTCCTAGAAGACACTGATGAGGGAGGGGGAGAAGTGGAGGGTCTGTCATTGTGCCCGATGTCGGCCCCCTAGGCCTGAGTCGCAAGAGTGAGTCAAGTCCACAACATCAAACAATTCTAGTTTGTCTATCTTGCTTGTTATTTCCAAAGAATTCCACCAGATTTGTCAGGCAAGGCTTTCCCTTGAGGAAACCATGCTGACTACAACCTCTTTTATCATGTGCTTCCAAGTACCCCGAAACCACATACTTAACTATCGACTCCAACATCCTCCCAACCACTGAGTTCAGACTAACTGGCCTGTAGTTTCCTTTCTTCTGCTTCTCTCCCTTCTTGAAGAGTGGTGTAACACTTACAGTTTTCCAATCCTCCAGAACCATTCCAGAATCAAAAGATTTTTGAAAGATCATTACTAATCTTATTTTGAATGTTATGATGAGGTTGTATAAGGCATTGGTGAGGCTGAATCTGGAGTATTGTGTTCAGTTTTGGTCACCAAATTATAGGAAGGATATTAATAAGGTTGAAAGAGTGCAGAGAAGGTTTACAAGGATGTTGCTGGGACTTGAGAAACTCAGTTACAGAGAAAGGTTGAATAGGTTAGGACTTTATTCCCTGGAGCGTAGAAGAATGAGGGGAGATTTGATAGAGGTATATAAAATTATGATGGGTATAGATAGAGTGAATGCAAGCAGGCTTTTTCCACTGAGGCAAGGGGAGAAAAAAACTAGAGAACATGGGTTAAGGGTGAGGGGGGAAAAGTTTAATGGGGACATTAGGGGGGGTTTCTTCACACAGAGAGTGGTGGGAGTATGGAATGAGCTGCCAGATGAGGTGGTAAATGCGGGTTCTTTTTTAACATTTAAGAATAAATTGGACAGATACATGGATGGGAGGTGTATGGAGGGATATGGTCCGTGTGCAGGTCAGTGGGACTAGGCAGAAAATGGTTTGGCACAGCCAAGAAGGGCCAAAAGGCCTGTTTCTGTGCTGTAGTTTTTCTATGGTTTAGTGCCTCCACGATCTCCTCAGCCACCTCTTTCAGAATTCTGGGGGATACACTATCTTATCCAGGTGACTTGTCTACCTTCGGGCCTTTCAGTTTCCAAAGAACCTTCTCTCGAGTAATGGTAACTTCACACACCTCATGACCCCTGACACCTGGAACTCTTACCATGCTGTTGTGTGTCTTCCACAGTGAAGGCTGGTGCAAAATACTTGTTCAGTTTGTCTGCCATTTTGTTCTCCCGCATTACTACCTCCAGCATCGTTTTCTAGCAGTCTGATATCCACTCTTGCCACTCTTTTACACTTTATGTATCTGAAGAAACTTTTGGCATCCTCACATAATGGATAATATTACTTTGTGAAAACTAAATTTCATTTGAATATTATTCTAATTTGGGTTGGCACGGTAGCATAGCGGTTAGTGTCACGCTATGGCAGCACCAGCAATCTAGGTTTAATTCAGCCACTGTTTGGAGGGAGTTTGTATAGTACATTCTGACAATGACTGCACGGATTTCCTCTGAGGGCTGCGGTTTCCACCCACATTCCAAAGATGTATGGGTTAGTAAGTTAATTGGTCACATGGGTGTAGTTGACCGGTGAGGGCTTGTTGGGCCAGAAGTGTCTATGACTATGCTGTATCTCCATCTAAATACAAGTTAAAAATAAATATGTTTTTTTTTTACTTTTGCAGGGATTGCAGAAGAATATAAACCTCCATTCTATGACCTGGTACCGAATGACCCGAGCTTTGAAGATATGCGAAAAATTGTATGTGTGGAACAGCAAAGACCAAATATCCCTAACAGATGGTTCTCTGACCCAGTGAGTTCAATACCCTAGGTTTTGAATAATAATACAGAATATCATTGCAGGGTGCTTTATGTGATCACACAGGAGTTCCCAGCCTGAGATCCGTGGACCCCTTGGTTAATGGTAGGATCCATGGCATAGAAAAGGTTGGGAACCCCTGGTATTGAAAAACCCATCTTTGCCTCCTCCCACCCCATCCCACCATCTTTCCCTCCAGTCACCTTAAAATTATATTCCCTCATTTCCACCCTACCCTGGGGCAAAGCTCTGAGTGTTTGGCTGGCATAGAAGTTCCAGCAAAAAAGAAAGCAAGCCACTAGACTGTTTCAACTCTTCCAGGTCACCTCCAATGTTGTTCACTTTCAGTTGCTCATGCAAAGGAAATGCTTTGTCCACATTCAGAGCAACACACAACATGTTGGAGGAACTCTGCTGGTCAGAGTTATTAAACAATTGATGTTTCTGGCCAAGACCCTTCATTAGTACTGGAAAGGACGGGGGAAGAAGCCATCATAAGAAGGTGGGGGTGATGGTTGAAGCCAGGTGGATGGGCAGTGGGTCGAAGTGAGCAGCTAGGAGGTGATAGGTGGAAAAGGCAAGGGGCTGGAGGGGAGGAATCTGATGGAGGAGAGTGGATCATGGGAGAAAGGGAAGGAAGAGGGGCACCAGAGCACGGTGATAGGCAGATGAGGAGAAGAGAGAAGGGGACAGGTGAGGAAAATTACTGGAAGTTAGAGAAATTGATGGATATACCATCAGGTTGGAGACTAGGAGACTACCTATATGGAAAATGAGGTACAGCTCCTCATTCTGAGAGTGTCCTCATCGTGGCAGAAGAGGAGGCCATGGAATGGGAACAGGGATAGGAATTAAAATGCTTGGCCACCGGGAAATCTTGCTTTCTGTTGATGGAGTGGAGGTGCTATGTTCACGTTATTCAGTTTCAATCAGTCCTGTGTCTAAAAAACACTAGTGCCTTTGCACAGGAACGATGCAGAATATGGTAGCTTGGAAGCCCTCGGGATCAACCAAATCAGAGCAACAGTGGAGAATTCTGCTGCCATTAATTTCTAAATGCAGCAGAATTTTTAAACTTCATATTAAAACCCAGAAATAGTTGAAACAAACTTTGGATTAGCAAACATCAGTATGTAGATAGACATAAGATAAACTTCTTACATAGATAAGAGAACGAGGAATCAAACAACAGCTCCATTGATGTGCTCCAACATTTAAAGGCATTGAGACCATAAGACACAGGAGCAGAGTTAGGCATCTGGCCCATTGAGTCTACACTGCCATTCAATCATGGCTAATTCTCTTTTCTCCCCCCTCCTCAACCCCAGTTCCCGGTAGCGTTACCTTTGATGCCATGTCCAATCAAGAACCTATCAATCTCTGCTTTAAATACACCCAAAGACCTGGCCTCCGCAGCTGCACATGGCAACGAATTCCACAAGTTCACCACCCTTTGGCTAAAGAAATTTCTCTGCATTTCTGTTTGAAAGGGTGCCTCTCTATCCTGAGGCTATGCCCTAGACTATCCCACCCTTGGGAAACATCCTTTCCACATCTACTCTGTCTAGGCCTTTCAACGTTCGAAAGGTTTCAATGAGATTCCCCCCTCATCCTTCTGAATTCCAGTGAGTACAGACCCAGACCCATCAAATGTTCCTCGTATGATAATCCTTTCATTCCTGGAATCATCCTTGTGAACCTCCTCTGGACCTTCTCCAATGCCTTATAAGATGAGGAGCCCAAAACTGTTCACAGTACTCAAGGTGAGGCCTCACCAATGCTTTATAAGGCCTCAGTATCACATCCTTACTCTTGTGTTCTAGACCTCTTGAAATGAATGCTAACATAGCATTTGTCTTCCTTACCACCGACTCATCCTGCAAGTTAACCTTCAGGGTGTTCTGCACAAGGACTCTCAAGTCTCTCTGCATCTCAGATTCTTGGATTTTCTTCCCGTTTAGAAAATAGTGCACACATCTATTTTTACTACCAAAGTGCATGACCATGCATTTTCCAACATGACCATGCATTTTTTGTATTTCATTTGCCACTTTCTTGCCCATTCTTTTAATCTGTCTAAGTCCTTCAGCATCCTATCTGATTCCTCAACTCTACCTGCCCCTCCACCAATCTTCATATCATCTGCAAACTTGGCAACAAAACATTGAAATCATTTATATACAGCAAAAAAGAAATGGTCCCAACACCAGCCCCTGCAGAGCACCACTAGTCACTGGCAGCCAACCAGAAAAGGATCCTTTTATTCCCACTCGCTGCCTCCTACCAATCAGCTAATGCTCTAAACATGTTAGTAACTTTCCTGTAATACCATGGGCTCTTAACTTGGTAAGCAGCCTCATGTGTGACACCTTGTCAAAGGCCTTCTGAAAGTCCAAATATACAACATCCACTGCATTTCCTTTATCTATCCTACTTGCAGTCTCCTCAAAGAATTCCATCAAGTTTGTCAGGCAGGATTTTCCCTGAAGGAAACCATGCTGACTTTGTACTATCTTGACCTGTGTCACCAAGTACTCCATCACCTCATCCTTAACAATTGACTCTAACATCTTCCCAACTACTTAGTCAAAATGTGGCTGATATTTGACCTCTGAATTGTTCTCAGATCCTTCCCTTCAAATCCAAAAATACTGATATTGCATTCTGATTATTCTCAACCATTCGCCATTTAGAGATTTGTAACCATTTAAGTCAAAGTTTCCAAACTAGGGTCCACGGACCCCTTAATGATATTGGCCCATGGCATAAAAAAGTTGGGAACCCCTGGTTTATGCGAAGGGTTTTCTTACCCAGTCCTCTGTGTCCTGTCTAAAATATGAATCATATTTTTTTAACGTGTAAAATACTTGCAGGTGGAAAAAGGCAAAAATTAGAAAATTGGTGAGGAGAACTGTGGTGATTGAGACGAAAGCCAACAATTTTCATATGTTTTAAGGAAGGTTTTCGGGTGGTGAGGCTGTGGCATTGAGTGTGAACAAATAATACGAACAACCCTAGCTATAAGTCTGTAGTTGAAGGAAGGAGATGCAAAGGGTTTGGCCAGTGATGGAAAAGCAGGTGCTACATGGAGATGTTTAGGCCAGGGAGAATGTATATTTAAAGCAACAGCCATAAGATGTAGGAGCAGAATTAGGACATTTGGTCATCGGGTCTGCTCCACCATTTCATCATGGCTGATCTACTTCCCCCTCAGCCCCAATCTCCTGCCTTCTCCCCGTAACCCTTCATGGCGGTTGATAGGTTCTTGATTAGTTAGGGTGTCAAAGGTTACAGGGAGAAGGTAGGAGAATGGGGTTGTGAGGGATAACAAACCAGACATGATGCAATAGTGGAGCAGACTCAATGGGCCATATGGCCTAATTCTACTCTTATGTCTTATCATGTGTGGGATACAGGAGACTGAATTTTAAAAAATAGCTGGGCTGAATTATAACACTACTGATCTATGTTTCAGACTTTGTCTGCTCTTGCCAAGCTGATGAAGGAGTGCTGGTACCAAAACCCTTCTGCGCGACTCACTGCATTACGTATCAAAAAGACTTTGGGGAAAATAAGCAACTCATTAGAGAAGGTGAAAATGGACTGCTGATTGGAAAGGAGAACCAATAATCTATCACTATCGACAAATACGAGGTCTGCTGCATAGGATGAAAAGCAGACCTCAGGCTGCCCAGTGTTCGCTTTTTACAGTCGAACATACAGCAGTAACCGTGGGCAACTAGGGCACCGTGGTTTAATGGCAGATGAATCAATGCCTGTGACCAGACCAATCACTCAACCATGCCTGTTCCTCCTGATACATATAGGCAGTGGTTGCATCTTCACTGGCCACACTCTAATTTGAGTTCTATTTGGAAGGGGAAGTTTTGCACTAAATATTTTTGTTTTTGCATTGCTGTACAATTATCAAGTAGGCTGCAAATAGCCCTGACCTGTGTATTTATATTCTGTCTGTAAAATAGCATGCAGCTTTTCATTCTGAATAGGCAAAACATGATGGCTTTGTTACAGGAGAAACTAGAACCATCTAATGGTTTACTGGACTATAATATAAAGTGGTCCTTGTGTTTAAATGTAAAAGGAGGACACATTCACCAGCTCATAGTGGTGGTGCCTTGACACTAAAGATAGTTGTTTAAGGTTAAGTTATGCAACTGAGCTAAGGAAAAGTGTTCCGCAGTAGTACGTGTATCATTTTAACGCTAATGTTCATGCAGATTGTGTGTGTTTGCCTTTGGTGCTGTATCCAAGATTTAAAATTATTTTTTATATTTTCATCATAGGAAGTAACAGTCCTTTGAGTTACAAGTTAGAATTGCTTTCTTTTATCTAGAATCACGCAGTGACTTCTGATTTTTCCTTATTGTTAACTACAGTTAAGAATTAGTTTGTCTTTATGTAAGTGCCCAATTACTTAACTTCAGTCATGGTCAGAACACTCCTGTAACGTCTTCCTGAAAATAATGACCGTGGAAAGTCAAGGAAATTGCTAATTTTCATATTGTGTAAAGTGGCAAACACTAATCAGGACATTGTACAGGAAGGGGCCGAACGAAGCCTTCAAGCATCGCTTCCTTGTATAGTTGCTGGAAGATGAGGAAATTAGTCACAAATATGTAAAGGAACAAAAATCTGCATTGATGATAATTGTTCCCCTGAAATACTGTCATAGAACATTAATTTGGTCTTTAATGTAAATGTATACAGCCTGCTTTATTACCTTTTTGTTATTATGTGTTTTAATTTGTGCAATGGTTCTTACAGAGCACTCAACATATTATGTTGTTTTAAACAGAAGAGCTTACTGGGTAATTTTTCTGTGAGAGTACGTGCATTAGTCAACAGGTAAATTTCATTTCATTTGGGACATCGGAGGTGCTTTAACCATTTGAATATCATTCTTGCACTGTTATACTTATCACTGAGGTATATTTGCTTTCAAAGAGCAATAATTGCATTTTAAAGCTTGCTACTCCTGCAATTTTGTGCACAGACAAACCATCATGACAATAGCTGCAGCCCAAGTTAATGTCCCTCACTATGCTTAGTAACCAGTTTGGTTAAAGTATCCATTTGAATCTAACTTTTAAACAAAGTATTTCTGAGCAATATTAACTACAGTACTATGTCACAATTATTACGTGCTGCATTATACGATACCACAACTGTTTCAGTGCTCACATTATTTAAGCCTTAATTCTTAAGACTGGTGCAATTTTTTGCTACGTTAAAAATGCACCAATCTCAAAAGTTTTTCATTTAATTCAGAAACACTAATAAAGGTATGTCCTGTGTGTTACTCACTTCAGTCTTTGTTTCCATTATTTATCGTTAATTTACCCACTTCAAGATGCTGCAAATGTTCAGTTTGGGATAGTAAATGTTTATAAGGTGACATTGCTAAAAGCTATTCTGCAATCAATATTGGGAACATAACACAAAATTAATGTCAGAGCTGGGAGTTTAAATTATGTATAACACAGAATAGTACAGGCTCTTCGAACCACGATGTTTTGTTGAACTTTTAACCTACTCTAACATTAAGGACGTGTTTGGCACAGCTTTGTGGGCCGAAGGGCCTGTGCTGTGCTGCAGGTTTTCTATGTTCAATGTACTATGTTCTAATCTAGCTTCCCACCTACCTATCCCTCCAATTTTCTATCATCCATTTAAGAGATTCTTAAATGCCCGTAACGTATCTGCCTCTACCACCACCCTGGTAGAATGCACCCACTCACCATCTCTGTACAAAGAACTTGCCTCTGACATGCTCCTCCAATCACTGATTGCCTTAAAATGATGCCCTGAAGTATTGGACATTTCCACCCTGGGAAAAAGGTCTCTACCCACTTGAATTCGGACTCTTATACAGCTCTATCAAGTCACCTTTCATCTTCCTTCACTCAAAAGAGAAAAGCCCTTGTTTGCTCAACCTGTCTTCATACATGCCCTCTGTTCCAGACAGCGTCCTGGTAAATCTCCTCTGTACTCTTGCTAAAACTTCCATGTCCTCCTTATAATGGGGTGACCAGAACACATTCCAAATGTGGTTTTATAGGGCAGCAGCATTACCTTGTGGCTCTTGAAATCAATTAATTAAGGCCAACACACCATGTTGATGGTCTTAACAATCCTATCAACTTGTGCGGCAAATTTAGATGTGGATCCCAAGATCCCTTTGTTCCTCCACACTGTTAAGAATCTGGCTACTAACCCTGTATTCTGCCTTCAATTTTGACCTTCCAAAATGAATCACTTCACACTTTAATGGGTTGAACTCCATGTGCCACTTCTCAGCCCTGTTCTGCATCCTGTCAATGTCCTACTGCAACCTACAACAACCCTCCTCACTGTCCACAGGTCCACCAAACTTTGTTTTAAAAAATCATAATATAGAATTTGTTATTGGGAGCAAACATTGGATTACTTGCACATGTAGGCATGTATTATTCCACCTAAAAGGCTGCTGTTTAAAGTGGTGGATGAAAGATAGGAAGGTGCTGCACCTGAGACAGGGAAGGATGATAGGGTACAGGAACCAGGGTATACAAAGGCTGTTGAAAATCTACTCAACAAGAAAAGAAAAGTTTATGAAATGTTCAAAAAACTAGGTAATGATAGAGATCTAGAAAATTATAAGGCTAGCAGGAAGGAGCATAAGAATGAAATTAGGAGAGCCAGAAGGGGCCATGAGAAGGCCTTGGCGAGCAGGATTAAGGAAAACCTACAAGTATGTGAGGAGCAAGAGGATAAGATGTGAGAGAATAGGACCAATCAAGTGTGACAGTGGAAAACTGTGTATGGAACCAGAGGAGGTAACAGAGATAATGAATACTTTGCTTCACAAGGCCAGATGTGATGTATCCCAGGCTACGGTGGGAGGTGAGGGAGGAGATTGCTGAGCCTCTGGCAATGATTTGCATCATCAATGGGGGTGGGAGAGGTTCCAGAGGATTGGAGGGTTGCAGGTGTTGTTCCCTTATTCAAGAAAGGGAGTAGAGATAGACCAGTGAATCTTACTTCAGTGGTTGGTAAGTTGATGGATAAGATCTTGAGAGGCAGGATTTATGAACATTTGCAGAGGCACTATATGGTTAGGAATAGTCAGCATGGCTTTATGAAAGGCAGGCCGTGCCTGCCAAGCCTGATTGAATTTTCTGAAGATGTGACTAAACACATTGATGAAGGTAGAGCAGTAGATGTTGTGTATGTAGATTTCAGCATGGCACTTGACAAGGTACCCCATGCAAGGCTTATTGAGAAAGTAAGGAGGATTGGGATCCAAGACATCTTGCTTTGTGGACCCAGAATAGGCTTGCCCACAGACGGCAAAGAATGGTTGTAGATGGATCATATTCTGCGTGGAGGTTGGTGACCAGTGATGTGCCTCAGGGATCTGTTCTGTGACCCCTTCTCTTCATTATTTTTATAAATGACCCGGATGAGGAAGTGGAGGGATAGGTTAGTAAATTTGCTGATGACACAAAGGTTGGGAGTGTTGTGGATAGTGTGGAAGGCCATCAGAGGTTACAGCGGGACCCGATAGGATGCAAAACTGGGCTGAGAAGTGGCAAATGGAGTTCAACCCAGATAAGCGTGAGGTGGTTCATTTTGGTAGGTCAAATATGATGTCAGAATATAGTATTAATGGCAGTGTGGAGGATCAGAGGGATCTTGGGGTCCAAGTCCATAGAACACTCAAAGCTGCTACGCAGGTTTGCTGGTTAAGAAGGCATTCAGTGTATTAGCCTTCATCAACCGTGGGATTGAGTTCAAGAGCTGAAGGATAATGTTACAGCGATATAGGACTCTGGTCAGACCCCACTTGGAGTACTGTGCTCAGTTCTACAGGAAGGATGTGGAAACTATAGATATGGGGCAGGGAAGATTTACAAGGATGTTGCCTGGATTGGGGAGCACGCCTTATGAGAATAGGTTGAATGAACTTGGCCTTTTCTCCTTGGAGAGACTGGAGGTGCTGATGGAAATGTATACGATGATGAGAGGCATTGATCGTGTGGACAGTCGGAAGTTCTTTCCCAGGGTTGAAATGGCTAGCATGTGAGGGCACAGTTTTAAGGTGGTTAGAAGTAGGAACAGAGGAGATGTCAGGGGTAAGTTTTTCACACTGAGAGTGGTGAGTGCGTGGAATGGACTGCCGGCGACAGTGGTGGAGGTGAATACAATAGGGTCTTTTAAGAGAAACTTGGATAGGTACATGGAGCTTAGAAAAATAGAGGTCTATGTGTAACCCCTAGGTAATTTCAAAAGTAAGTACTTGTTTGGCACAGCATTGTGGATCGAAGGGCCTGTATTGTGCTGTAAGTTTTCTATGTTTCTATAAGTTGCATCAGTGGGTGGCACTATAGTGTAGTGGTTAGTGTAACAATATTATCGTGCCAGCAAAGCGGGTTCAGTTCCACCCCCATGTGTAAGAAGTCTGAACATTCTCCCTGTGACTGTGTGGGTTTCATCCAGGTACACCAGGTTCCTCCAACGTGCTAAAGGTGTACTAAAGGGTTAGTAAGCTGCTACGCTGATGCAGTAACTGTGGTAACAGTAACTGGCTGACCCCAGCACAATCGTCACTGATTGGGTTTGACACAAATAACCCATTTCACTGTTTTGATGTACATGTGACAAATAAATCTAATCTTCAAGTAATGTGCATTATAATTCTTCACATCTGTAGTCCTTATTTACAAGTATAAATTGGAAATTGTCAGAGAGTTCAGAAACAGACCCTTTGGCCCATCTACTGCGTACTGAACTATTATTATTGACCTACACCTGGACCATGCCCCACCCATCCATGTACTTACCCAAGATTTTCTTCAATGTTGAAATTGAATCCAACACTTGTGCTGGCAGTTCCTTCCGCACCTGACCAACCTCCAATGCTTCACCGGTGCCTTATAAAGCCTCAGATTACGTCCTTGCCTTTATATTCTGGTCCTCTAGAAATGAATGCTAATACTGCATTTGCCTTCCTCAACACCCACTTAACCCGCAAATTAACCTTCAGGGAATCCTGCACAAGGACTCCCAAGTTCCTTCGCTCCTTGGATTTTTCAATTGTCTCTCCATTTAGAAAATAGTCTATGCTTTTATTTCTTCTACCAAAGTACATGACCATACACTTCCTGACACTGTATTCCATTTGTCACTTCTTTGTCCATTCTCCTAATCTGACTAAGTACTTTTGCATCCTCCCTGCTCCCTCAACACTACCTATCTTCATATCGTCCACAAACTCAGTCACAAAGCCATCAATTCCATCATCCAAATTATTGACACACTCTGGTATGTATAAAGAAGTGGTCCCAACAATGACCACAGCTTCATGTGTGTCACCTTGTCAAAGACCTTCTGAAAATCCAAGTACATAACATCCACAATTCTGCTTGTTATTTCCTTAAAGAATTTGAACAGATTTGTCAGGCAAGACCTTCCCTTAAGGAAACCATGCTGACTTTGGCTTATTTTATCATGTGCCTCCAAGTACCCCAAAACCACATCCTGAACAATCAACTCCAACATCTGAGGTCAGCCTAACTGACCTATAATTTCCTTTCTTCTGCCTTCCTCCCTTCTTGTAGAGTAAAGTGGCATTTGCAATTTTCCAGTCTTCCAGAACCATGCCAGAATTTAGTGATTCTTGAAAGATCATTACTAATGTCTCCACCATCTCTTCAGCCACCACTTTCAGAACCCTGGGTCCATCTGGTCCAGGTGACTTATCTACCTTCAAACCTTCCAATTTCCCAAGCACCTTCTCCTTGGTAATAGCAATTGCACTCACTTCTGCCTCAACACTCTCAACCTCTAGCTTGCTGCTGGTGTCTTCCCCAATGAAGACTGATGCAAAATACTTATTCAGTTTGTCCACTATTTCCTTGTCCCCCATTATTACCTCTCCAGCATCATTTTCCAGTGGTCCAATATCTACTCCTGCACTTTTTTACTCTTTATATATCTAATAAATATTTTGTATCCTCTTTGATATTATTGGTTAGCTTACTTTCATACTTCATCTTTTCCCCTTGTGGCTTTTTTAGTTGCCTCCTGTTGGTTTTTAAAAGTTGCCAAATTCTCTAACATTCCACAATTTTTTCTCTATTATATGCCCTCCCTTTTGCTTTTATCTTGGCTTTGACTTCCCTTATCAGCCATTGTTGTGTCATCCTGCCTTTAGAATATTACTTCATCTTTGGGATGTATCTATCCTGCATCTTCGGAATTGCTCCCAGAAACTCCAGCCGTTGCTGATCATCATTGTCATCTCTGCTAATGTCCCTTTCCAAACAATTTTGGGCAGCTTTTCTCTTATGCCTCTGTAATTCCCTTTAATAGGTATCTGTTTGTCTCTTGAGAACACGGATTTGCGCCTTGGAAGGTTTCCAGGGCGCAGGCCTGGGCAAGGTTGTATGGAAGACCAGCAGTTGCCCATGCTGCAAGTCTCCCCCCTCCACACCACCGATGTTGTCCAAGGGAAGGGCATTAGGACCCATGCAGCTTGGCACCCGTGTCGTTGCAGAGCAATGTGTGATTAAGTGCCTTGCTCAAGGACACAACATGCTGCCTCGGCCAAGGCTCGAACTAGCGACCTTCAGATCACTAGACGAACGCCTTAACCACTGCCACGCGCTTTACTCCACTGTTATACCAATAAATCCGACTTCAGCTTCTCCTTCTCAAATTGTGGGGTGAATTCTATCATATTATGATCATTGCCTCCGAGGCGTTCCTTTACCTTAAGCTATCTAATCAGTTCTGGTTCATAGCACAACACCCAATCCAGAATAGCTGATGCCTTAGTGAGCTCAACCACAAGCTGCTCTAAAAGCCCCCACTACAAGTTCCCCCTCTTGGGATCTAGCACCAACCTGATTTTCCCAATCTACCTGCATATCGAAATCCCTCACAACTATCACAACATTATCCTTTTGACATGCCTTTTCTACCTCCTGTTGTAATTTGCAGCCCACATCCTGGCTACTGTTCAAGGGCCTATATATAATTCAGGGTCTTTTTACTCTTGCAGTTTCTTAACTCCACCCACAAGACTTCTTCATTTTAGATTACATATCACCTCTTTATTTATAAGCATTTGATTACATTTTTTACCAAAAGAGCCATCCTACCCCCTCTGCCTATCTGCCAATCCTTTCAATACAATGTGTATCCTCGGATGCTAAGCTCACAACTAATGTTTCATCAAAATGTGCACGTGTGTGAATTTAAACTGCACACAAAGACGAGGAATTCTGCAGATGCTGGAAATTCAAGCAACACACATCAAAGTTGCTGGTGAACACAGCAGGCCAGGCAGCATCTCTAGGAAGAGGTACAGTCGACATTTCAGGCTGAGACCTTTCATCAGGACTAACTGAAGGAAGAGTTAGTAAGAGATTTGAAAGTGGGAGGGGGAGGGGGAGATCCAAAATGATAGGAGAAGACAGGAGGGGGAGGGATAGAGCCAAGAGCTGGACAGGTGATTGGCAAAAGGGATATGAGAGGATCATGGGACAGGAGGCCTAGGGAGAACGTAGCCTCCAACCTGATGGCATGAACATTGACTTCTCTAACTTCCGCTAATGCCCCACCTCTCCCTTGTACCCCATCCATTATTTATTTATATACACACTTTCTTTCTCTCTTTCCTTTTTCTCCCTCTGTCCCTCTGACTATACCCCTTGCCCATCCTCTGGGATTTTTCCCCCCCTCCCCCTTTTCCTTCTCCCTGGACCTCCTGTCCCATGATCTTCTCATATCCCTTTTGCCAATCACCTGTCCAGCTCTTGGCTCCATCCCTCCCCCTCCTGTCTTCTCCTATCATTTCGGATCTCCCCCTTCCCCTCCCACTTTCAAATCTCTTACTAGTTCTTCCTTCAGTTAGTCCTGATGAAGGGCCTCAGCCCGAAACGTCGACTGTACCTCTTCCTAGAGATGCTGCCTGGCCTGCTGCGTTCACCAGCAACTTTGATGTGTGTTGCTTGAATTTCCAGCATCTGCAGAATTCCTTGTGTTTGCGTACTCTAAAGACTACTCGTTCACCCAGTAATTTGACGTACCATAGGCCCTCTCCCTATTAATTGAAAAAGAGGTGTCCCTGTTTCACAGTAAGAGGGGAGACATAACAAACAACTCACTGACTTACAATGTTAAAAGTCTGTTGCGTCGCTTCTTCCGAGCTCTGTGCCCAAAGAACTTGGGTCTCTGGGCACACAGCCAACAGCCAGCTCCCTGCTTTTGACCTTCCGTCTCTCACGCCACACCGATTCCCTGCAGAGGCACCAACCTTGAGTCCGCCCACCTCCAGAGCCACGAAATCCCGGAACTCTGAAGGCACACTACTCTCGTAGGCCGCGTCCTTGGTATATCGAATAATGGCCAGTCGTGAGACCCGAGAGTGGGTCCCATTCCCACAAAGAACCAAAGTCAGTGTGTAAGGGAAAAATAAAGACACTAAAGATAAAAATAGAGCTGTTTCCGAAGATGCAAGCAAAGGAGATGCCATTAGGCACCATCGTCTCCTTTGCTCCCTTTTCAATTTTGTCCCCCTGTTAGACTACAACACATCCCACTGAGTACAATAACACCTTTTCATCTGCCTGTCCTTCCTCACAGTCACACTACTCTCTGCTTCTTTGGATCCAGCACCAACCAACAGCCCCATCACTCCAGTTCCCATCGCCCTGCCAAATTAGTTTAAACCCTGGCCAACAGCTCTAGCAAACCTGCTCGCAAGGTTACCGGTCCCCCTCAGGTTCAGGTGTAACCCATCTTTTTGGTACAGGTCATGCTTACCCCAGAAGAGATCTCAATGATCCAGAAATCTGAACTCCTCCTCCCTGCACCAGTTTCTCAGCCATGCATTCATCCGCCAAATCATCCTATTCTCACCCTTACTGGCCCATGGCACAGGCAGCCATCCAGAGATTACTGCGCTGGAGGCCACGTTTAGCTCATCTACATATGGATATCAAAGCTGCTGGTGAACACAGCAGGCCAGGCAGCATCTCTAGGAAGAGGTACAGTCGACGTTTCAGGCCAAGGCCCTTCGTCAGGACCAACTGAAGGAAGAGCTAGTAAGAGATTTGAAAGTGGGAGGGGGAGGGGGAGATCCAAAATGATAGGAGAAGACAGGAGGGGAAGGGACCCCTCGATCGTGACCCCACTAAGGAGAACCAGGCCATCGTCTCCCACACCAGCACTGACTTTATCCGCTCAGGGGATCTCCCATTCACTGAAGCCACACTCAGGTTGGAGGAACAACACCTTATATTCCGTCTGGGTAGCCTCCAACCTGATGGCATGAACATTGACTTCTCTAACTTCCGCTAATGCCCCACCTCCCCCTCATACCCCATCCGTTATTTATTTTTACACACACACTCTTTCTCGCTCTCTCCTTTTTCTCCCTCTGTCCCTCTGAATATACCCCTTGCCCATCCTCTGGATCCGCCCCCCTCCTTGTCTTTCTTCCCGGACCTCCTGTCCCATGATCCTATCGTATCCCCTTTTGCCAATCACCTGTCCAGCTCTTGGCTCCATCCCTCCCCCTCCTGTCTTCTCCTATCATTTTGGATCTCCCCCTCCCCCTCCCCCTTTCAAATCTCTTACTAGCTCTTCCTTCAGTTAGTCCTGACGAAGGGTCTCGGCCTGAAACGTCAACTGTACCTCTTCCTAGAGATGCTGCCTGGCCTGCTGCGTTCACCAGCAACTTTGATGTGTGTTGCTTGAATTTCCAGCATCTGCAGAATTCCTGTTGTTTACATATGGATATGTTGTCTTGATTATTTTGATGTATTTTTCTCTGTTATTGATTTTCTCCATTCTGACCTTTTACCTCTTCTCACCTGACTATCCTTCTCTCTGGGTCCCTCCTCCTTCCCTTTCTCTTAATGCCCACTTTTCACTCCTTGTGAAATTCCATTATCTCCAGCCTTGACCTTTCCCACCCAGCTGGCTGCACCTATCACCCTCTAGCTACCCTCCTTTCCCTCCCCCCACCTTTTTATTCTGGCATCTTCCCCCCTCCTTTCCAGTCCCGATGAAGGGTCTCCGGCAGAAACATCGACTGTTTATTTATTTCCACAGATGTTGTGTGACTTGCTGAGTTCCTCCAGCATTTTGTCTGTGTTTGTCTCTGGATTTCCAGCGTCCGTGGAATCTCTTGTGTTTACCTCATTATTCACGTTTTGCATTATTTAGTTATTTTTGTAACTTTTGTAGTCTTTATGTCTTTCTAGGTGTACTGCTGCCGCCAGACAACACATTTCATCTCATATATCAGTGTTCTGAAGCCTGAAGACACACACTCAGCGATTCAGGAACAGCTTCTTCCCCTCTGCCACCTGATTTCTGAATGGACACTGAACCTGTGAACACGGCCTCACTGCTTTTTTGTTTTTGTGTTTTTTTGCACTACTTTTTTTTACCTTAACTATTTAATAAACATATACATTACTTAATGTAACTCAGTCTTTTGCTCTGTATTTATCATGTACTGCTGCTGTAAAGTTAACAAATTTCACAACATATGCCGATGATATTAAAGGTGTTTCTGATTGAAACACAGCAGGGTACGGAAATCCAGCGTAATCTCCTGCACGCAGGACAGCAGGAAGCAATGACTCTGTGCATTGCAGTGGCTCTCTTTTCACATCTCTGAATGCTCTTCACATCCCCACCAGCAGAAGGCCTCACTCTCAGAGGTCAAATAACCTGATTGGCCTCTCTCTCTACCAGATTCACATCACATGATCGGTCCTTTTAGTCTTCATCCGTAACACAGTTTATTCAAGAATCAACCTCACCAGTCATTATAGCCGGGGGGTGGTAGTGGGGAGAAGCTCCCGCTGTCTGCTACCCCACTACCCCACTACCTATAAAATTCAAAGTCCAAAGTACGTTTATTATCAAAGTATGTATTCAGCCCTGAGATTCGACTTCCCACCGACAGCCACAAAACAAAGAAACATTGTTCCCGGTGACGTGCGTCTCAAACAGCCTCTGACAGCCGAGACCAGCTCTTGGCCTGTACGTGAGGTTTAGCTGCTAAGCCCGGCAGAATTGTTTCTTCTGACAGGAGAAGGGGCAAAGGTGGGTTACTGGTGAGTTAAAACCCGTCACCTCAGGCAGATGGGCCTCGTTAGCTGTGGTTGGCAGCTCACCTATGGGAAGAAAAACTCTGATCTCAAACTTCCGTGGCCTTGTGGCTGTACCCACTCTTGGGGAAGTCCTTGGGAGTAAACCCGGAGGAAAAATCCGGTGCTGGAGTTCCTAAGGCAGTCGTACATTGAGTTCAACGCTGACTGGCAACTCCTGCGATATTGCTGATGCCAAACTGTATCAGTCTCTGCTGTTCCTTCGGCTTCATCAGCTGCGTGGGGAGGAGAAGTAAACACAAAATAATCTGTAGATGCTGGGATCAAAGCAACACTCACAACACGCTGGGGGAACTCAGCTCATGGCCTCCTCTACTGCCACGATGAGGCTAAACTCAGGTTGGAGGAGCAACACCTCATATACTGTCTGGGTATTCTCCAGCCCCTTGGTATGAACATAGAATTCTCCAGCTTCCGGTCATTCCCTCCCCCTCCCTTCCCCTATCCCTGAGCCAATAGGCTGGTCCTGGACTTATTTCCTGGCATAATTTACATGTTACTATTTAACTATTTATGGTTTTATTAGTATTTATTATTTATGGTGCAACTGTAACGAAAACCAATTTCCCCCGGGATCAATAAAGTATGACTATGACTATGACTATGTCACTCTGGCCCCTCCCCCAGCTGCCTATCACCTCCCTCATGGTTCTGCCTCCTTTTACTATCCATTGTGTTTTCCCCTATTCTTTCTTCACCTTTCCTGCCTATCACCTCCCTGCCTCCCCTTCTCCACCCCTTTGTCTTCCCCCTTACTGGTTTTTCACCTGGAACCTACCAGCCTTCTCCTTTCCACCCTCCCCCCACCTTCTTTATAGGGCCTCTGCCCCTTCCCTCTACAGTCCTGACGAAGGGCTCCGGCCCGAAACGTTGACTCATCGTTTCCATGGATGCTGCCCGACCTGCTGAGTTCCTCCAGCGTGTTGTGAGTGTTGGAGAGGAGAAGCTTGCTGCACGGGCAACAACTTGTAAGTTTCTGAGATCCCGAGAGCGATACCGTCTGGAGCTTAGGGTGATCCGTGGTGGTAAGGTCAAGGGTGAGGTTCCAGACAAAGAAAGATCCAGGCAAGACCTCAACGGTGGAGCTGGTGGAAGATGGTGAAGGCGGAGGAAGGCTGCAGGAGTGAAGAGTCCTCAGTCATCTTTCATTCCATGACACTGGACCCTGGCCCTGACCTGTCAAGGGCCGTGTGGTGTCTGCCCGTGCATCAGCCTCCCCACGTTAAACAAAATCACGCACAGGCGTTCTGCATGGAAGGAATCGCCCCTTGGGAGAACATCAGACCTGACTCGAGAGATCGCATTACTACTACTGAAATAAAGTACCCCAATGTATACTTAAGACAAATACAATTTCAAACAGCCTGAAAATTAACAAGCTCTGTGGAAAGAGCCTTTATAATTCTCAGTTAGATTAAATGAAATACTGTATATGGCATCAGGTGCAAATAGTGACCATCGAATATTTTAATTAACTTAATGAAATTGGTGAGAAAGATTTCCCTCATCCATTAGTCTCCTTGTTTACCAGAGAAAGCTTACGCATTGGCGTCACAGGTAGATAGTGTCGTAAAGAAAGCTTTGGGAATGTTGGCCTTCACAAATCAAAGCACTGAGCGCAGGAGTTGGGTTGTTTTGTTGAAGTTGTATGATACGTTGGCGAAGAATAATTCGATGTATTGTGTGTATTTCTGGATGGAAACCACGACGATTGGAGCTGATGGATTTGTTGCAGCCTTCATCCACCTTCACAGCCGTTGAGTTCGAAGTAACTTCGTCCGCCTGTTCCACCGTTGAGGTCTTGGTTGGATTGTTCTTTGTCAGGGATCTCACCCTCGACCTTACTGCCATGCGTGACCCTACCAGGAGCATAGCTCCAGACGGCACTGCTCTCGGGATCTCAGGACCACACAAGCTTCTCCACCGCGACAAGGTGACAATCCATGGAGAAGATCTAAACTTATGCTCAAAGCACAGCTGGTGATAACTTGAGTTTTTATTTTTATGTATTTGGAGATACAGCACAGTTACAGGCTCTTCCAGCCCAATGAGCCCGCACTGCCCAGTTACACCCACGTGACCAATCAAACTACGGACCGGTACGACTTCGGACTGTGGGAGGAAACCAGAGCACCCGGAGGAAACCCACGCGGTTGTGGGGAGAACGTACAAACTCCTTACATTCAGCAGTGAGAATTGAACGTGGGTCGCTGGCGCAGTAATAATGCTACGCTCTTATTTACATTACTGCGCCAGCGACCCCCAAAAGAAGCATTTTAACTCAAATCTATATTTCACAATATAAATATATATTGCTAACACTGGTATTAATGAATACCTACAGGAGAATTACTGAATATACCCAGCACACATACTGGAAATGTATGTACATTTCTAAAGAAAAAATTTTTAGAAATCTACTTTACTGGCTATTCTGCATATATTAAAATGGATATGAATACCCTGAGTATAAAACCATTCTGTGCCCTGTCACGTGACGTGGGCGATCACCGTTTTCCGTCTGTCTCATAAGCTCTTCAAAACTTTTTCCTGTCCATCCCTTGATGTAACTCATGAATGTCATGCACTGTCGACCACAACTTTCTCTTGCATCAATTTTTCTGTCACTGCAAGATGTTTGAGCTTCTCTTTCTTTGGTACATGTCCCAAAACGTTCTAGCTGCCGCTTCCTGATTGATGATATCAGCTCCCTTCTCGTTCCGGCTTCTCACAACACCTCCGCACTTGTTACTCTGCCTTTCCGTGATACTTCTATCATTCTTCTCCAAAACCATGTTCCCGCAGCTTCGAGCCTTCCCTCACCTTGCTTTGATATTGTCCAACAGTCACTCTGTACGTCAGTGTGGAATGAACACAGCACCGCAGCACCCTGAGTTTCATATCCAGGGAAATTACTTATTCTTTAGAATCTTGCTCAGATGCTTGAACATGTGGGAGAGCATTTTGGAGATAGTGATCACAATTCTATCTCCTTTACCATAGCATTGGAGAAGGATAGGTACAGATAAGTCAGGGAAACACACACAAAAGTTGCTGGTGAACACAGCAGGCCAGGCAGCATCTCTAGAAAGAGGTACAGTCGACGTTTCGGGCCGAGACCCTTCGTCAGGACTAACTGAAGGAAGAGTGAGTAAGAGATTTGAAAGTGGGAGGGGGAGGGGGAGATCCGAAATAATAGGAGAAGACAGGAGGGGGAGGGATGGAGCCAAGAGCTGGACAGGTGATTGGCAAAAGGGATATGAGAGGATCATGGGACAGGAGACCCAGGGAGAAGGAAAAGCGGGAGGAGGGGGGAAACCCAGAGGATGAGCAAGGGGTATAGTCAGAGGGACAGAGGGAGAAAAAGGAGAGAAAAAAATTAATAATAAATAAATAAATAAATAACGGATGGGGTACGAGGGGGAGGTGGGGAATTAACAGAAGTCAGAGAAGTCACTGTTCAAGCCATCAGGTTGGAGGCTACCCAGACGGAATATAAGGTGTTGTTCCTCCAACCTGAGTGTGGCTTCATCTTTACAGTAGAGGAGGCCGTGGATAGACATGTCAGAATGGGAATGGGATGTGGAATTAAAATGTGTGGCCACTGGGAGATCCTGCTTTCTCTGACGGACAGAGCGTAGGTGTTCAGCAAAATGGCCTCCCAGTCTGTGTCGGTCTCGCCAATATATAGAAGGCCACATCGGGAGAACTGGACGCAGTATATCACCCCAGCCGTCTCACAGGTGAAGTGTCGCCTCACCTGGAAGGACTGTCTGTGGCCCTGAATGGTGGTGAGGGAGAAATCAATAGGGTCTTTCAAGAGACTCCTGGATGGATACATTGAGCTTAGAGAAATAGAGGGCTATGGGTAACCCTGGGTGATTTCTCAGGTACGGACATGTTCAGCACAGCTTTGTGGGCCGAAGGGCCTGTACCGTGCTGTAGGTTTTTCTATGTTTCTATGCATTTAGCAATCCCAATTTCAACATCAGTCCTACGGTCAGACATTACATACTCACTAAGTAACTGAACTTCCCTTTTTGTTTAATGGCTTTGTTGCCCACTTTCAGTTCCCATTTCTGTATTTCTTTCTTCTTTGTAACAGAGTAACAGGCAGCATCTCAGCAGGTCAGGCAGCATCTATGGAGAGGAATAAACAGCTGACGTTTTGAGCTTTAATGTCATGTAGTATAAATCAGCGTTACAAGAATATAAATTGATGCAAACGTTCCTGAATAGATCAATATATGTACAAAGCTTCCAGGCAGACGGGGCTCATCAGCCATGGTTGGCAGCTCACCTAGGAGAAGGAAAACTCCGATCTCAGGCCTCCGCTGCCTTGTGGCTAAACCCACTCATGGGGAAGGCTTGGGAAGTAAACCCCTGAGGAAAAGTTGGGAGATGGAGCCCCTAACACAGTCCTATGTTGAGTTCAACGCTGACTGGCAAAGCTGCTGGTGCCAAACTGTTTCGGTCTCTGCCGCTCCTTTGGATTCACCAGCTGTGTGGAGAGGGTTAGCCTGCTGCACAGGCAACAGCTTGCTCTCCATATCGTACTGCCCTGGCTTGTGTATCGACTGACAGTGCTGCACCAACAATGTCAACAGCTGAGAGGCAACACCCATGGTCAACCCCTACTGATCGGAAGTTGCTGAGTGGATAATGGGCTGAAGTTGCTCATTACAATTGAAGTTGGAATGTCGAACAGTTGAAAATTTGAAAAGAAACAGCAGGAGACGGGCTACGGTATATGGTTGTCTTCGTTGGAAAGGATGGTTGTTTCCGGCATGTTTATGAGAACGTAGTGTTGTGTTTGTTTTTCATAAACATGGAAGGTGTGTACATCATAAAGAACTTCACTTCCCAGCGGGCAATGTGAGGGCTTCACCCGGAACTGGAGGCTACAGTGCACATAGGGTCAAGTAGCAGTTCAGTGATAAAATGTTCAATGTAACCCCTCACCAAGTTTGTCTTCTATGTTAAAAGCTATAAATGGACATTCAATTTAAATAATAACACATTTCATTTGGATAATATGCGCTGATGAAAGGTCATTAGTCTGAAACATTAACTCTGTCTTCCTCCACAAATGCTGCCTGACCTCATGAGCAGCTGCTCTTAGATCTTTTTTACTCTTGATTACCTTCTTACATAAATGACATCCAATAAAATTGTACATGTACACCAGGCTGTATCACAATATGTGCCTGATTTCTTATGAACACCCAAGTGCCCATGATTGGACATTCAATTTTATATTTTTAAATATTTTTTGTGGTTTAAACAAAATAAAAAGGAGAGGTGTGATTTAATTAGATACACCATGTCTAATTAAAATGCAAAATTTACAATATGAATCGACATACAACAAAGTTACACACACACAGAATGGTGGAGAAACTCAGTGGGTCTGGCCGGGTCTACAGACAGGAACAGAGAGTGGATGTTTCAGACCGAGACCCTTCATCAGGACAATGCTTTCTCCAGCATTTTGAAAGTTCGAAGTTCAGAGTACATTTATTATCAAAGTATGCATACGTTATACTACTTGAGATTTGTCCCCTTAGAGGCAGCCACATAACATCCTTGTGTGTGTACCGTTGTTAGGTGTGTTGGTTGTTAACACAAACAACAAATTTCACTTGAGCCAGAACCTCTGTGACTTTAAAGAAGCTTATCTTAGGAACCAAGGTACCAGTAAAGGCAACTGACAAAAGCAATGTGGTGTACAGGATCACCTGCGGAGACTGCAAAAAGAACTACGTCAGCCAGACAGGACGTAAACTCTCAACTCGTTTACAGGAACACACACACTGGCGGTATGGAGACATGATCCAATCTCAGAACACGAAGACCGAGAAGGATACCACCATGACAGGGCCACCGCGGAGAATCTAGCGCAGGCATGAAAATTCTTAGAAGCGTGGTTCTCTTCTGATAACACCGTAAACAATCATATCGAAATAGACAGCACCTACGAACCCCTATGAGCCAAAGAAACTCGAGCCAATAGAATTCAAAGGACAGTGGAAGTGGTAGCCAATCAGGACCGAGGTAAGTGAATGGGAGTGGGGGGGAGGGCTTTACAAACACGAGCACTCCTAGAGAAAAACACCAACAACTGCGCACTGAGCATGTCACCTCAACCAGTGAGGAAACGTCTGCAAGCTAATTGCCAAGCTCGGTGAGCACCACAGCATTAAACACCTCAGCCAGAGCTACCAATATCCATCACCATCCTAAACGCATTCCACTCCATGTTTTACTGTACATCTCATCAATAAATCTGAATCAGAAATCTAAATCTTCTATAAATTAATTGAATATAGCCAAAAACAATATCGGGCATTCGATATTTTTAGAAAGACAGGCTTAATGGGAGAAAAGTGGGAGGGGGAGTAACACTGTGAAGAAAGGATGTTATCAGTATGATAATTAAAAGGCGTTTGGCTTGGCAGTTTGTAATATATAATCAGATTGAATAAGAGGCTGCAGGAACACAAAGCATTAATAGGAGTTCTTCCTCGGCCTCCAAACAGTAGTTGTGATATGGAGTTGGCAATAAATGAGGAAATTAGAGACGTTTGCTAATGGATAATCCAATAATCACAGGAGAGCTGAATCTGCAATCAGGCCAGCGACATGAAATTAGCAAGTAACTTTTGTAGAGAAGAGGTCCCTGGAATACACGGGAGACTGATTTCAAAATCAGAATGTTGAGGAAGAACAAGGGAGAAGGCAATTTTAGAATTAGTACTGAGTAATTAGAATGAGCTAATTAACAATCTTTTTGCAATGAAGGCTCTTGGAACGAAAGGCAATAGAATATTATATTAACTTTGAAAATGATGTATTTCAATCTGAGACCAGGGTTTTCAAATTAACCAAAGGAAACTGGGAAATTATGAAAGCAACACACATCAAAGTTGCTTGAATTTCCAGCTGGTCTGCTGCGTTCACCAGCAACTTTGATGTGTGTTGCTTGAATTTCCAGCATCTGCAGAATTCCTGTTGTTTGCGAAATTATGAATCTCACTGAGATCATATTGAAGTGGCAGGGCCCCGGGTCCAAGAGTGAGGTACACCCAGTTTGGCCAATTTAAGTGCTGGACCAGATTGGAAAGATCGGGTACAGGCCGAATCAAGGCAGTGGGACCTGGGCCCGAGAGCATATGACAGTGGCAGGGCCCGGGTTCGGAGCAAGGGATGACCCGCTGGTTAGCTGAGTTAGGGATGGGACGGGCCAAATTGGAAAGGACAGGTATGGGCCGAATCCAGGTGGCAGGGCCCCAGGCCTGAGAACGTACTGAAGTGCCTGGGCCCAGGTCTGAGAGCGAGGAATAACCCAGGCTTTGGCTGATTTAAGCATCGGGCCAGATTGAAAAGGTCAGGGTTTTGGGGCCAGAGGCGAAAGTTCATCTCACTGGTCCGTGATACTTACTCATCTCTGAGCTGAACTGAGGCTGTGGCTCCTGAACCGGTTGCAGTGGTGACTGGCTTTGTGACTGGACTCACGATCGAGAACTGCAGCTCTGAATGGTATTTGCCTACTTTTATCGCTTCCATGATTCTTTTCCTGCACCTTGGGTATTTGTTTTCTTTTCACAAAAATGGGTTCTTTTGGATTTCTTTGTTTTGTGGCTGAATCTCAAAGTTGTACATAGTATACATACGATGATAATAAATGTACTTTGAATGTTGAACAGGAGATCCTGGCTATTCAGTCAACACATACGAAATGCTGGCGAAACTCAGCAGATCAGGCAGCGTCTATGGAAAGGAAGAAAGAGCTGACGTTTTGAGATGAGACCCTTCACCAGCCGCGGTTTGATGAATTATGTGTATGACAATAGACAAACAGTTGCTAATATTTAAAATAAAATACATAGTTTGGATATGTCCTTTAAGGCACAAACACACAGCAAAATAAATGGCCAAAACTTAGGTCGCATTCATTATCTAAAAGCTAATTGTTAGATCTTCCCTAGGTAAGTCAGCGGGGAAGGGCTGGGGAAGACAAACATGCCAGGCACCTTCACTCTGACCACAACAAGCAGGTGGCCAACTGTTTTCACTCCTCTCAGGGTGGAGGAGCAACACCTCATATTCCGTCTGGGTAGCCTCCAACCTGACGGCATAAACATCAATTTCTCTACCTTCCGGTAATTTTTCTCCCTTCCCCTTCCGTTGTCTTTGATTCTCTATTCTGTCTCCCCTTTTAATGCTTTCTCCTCTCCTCACCTTCATATACCTCCCTCTGGTTCCCTTCCTCCTTCCCTTTCTCCCATGGTCCACTCTTCTCTCCAATCAGATTTGTTCTTCTTCAGCCCGTTACCTTTTCCACCTATCGTTTCACAGCTTCTTACTTCATCCCCCCTCCCCCGTCCACCTGGCTTCACCCATCACCTTCTAGCTTGCCCTCCACCCTCTTCCTCCACCTTCTTATTCTGGCTTTGTTCCGCTTCTGTTCCAGTCCTGGTGAAGGGTCTCAACCAGACACATCAGCTCCTTACTCACTTCCATCGATGCTGCCTGACCTGCTGAGTTCCTCCAGCATCTCGTGTGTGTTGCAGAAGACAAACATGGGTCCTTCACTGCCAGGGACTGTTAGGAAGATTGAACCACTATTGTGTCCGCCTTCATGGAAGATAGAAAACTCTCACGGACGTACCAACAGGCCAAGGGGCTGGTGCAAGTGAGGAAATAACTGGATCAGTACCAAGAAAAAGGCTACCAGGAGATTTACAAAAGGTGGCTACAGAGGTTCCTTGAGATTGTTATCACTAGGGGGTGGTAGTGGGGATGAGATCCTACTACCTATTGAATGCTCCCAATGGTGTATGTCTCAAGTAGCCTCTGACCAGCATCCACAGATTTTCTGACCTGGCCTTCACAGCTGCATGTGGCACCAAATTCCACAAATTCACCACCCTTTGCTAAAGAAATTTCTCCGCATCTCTGTTTTGAATGGACGCCCCTCTATCCTGAGGCTGTGCCCTCTTGTCCTAGACCCTCCCACCATGGGAAACATCCTTTCCACATCTACTCTGTCTAGGCCTTTCAACATTCTGAAAGAGTGGAGTGACATTTGCAATTTGCCAGTCCTCTGGCACCATTCCAGAGTCCAATGATTTTTGAAAAATCATTTCTAATGTCACTACAATCTCTAACGCTGGCTCTTTCAGAACCCCAGGGTGCAGTTCCTCTGGTCTGGGTGACTTATGTACCTTTAGGTCTTTCAGCTTTTTGAGCACCTTCTCTATTGTAACAGTAACTGCACTCACTTCTCTTCCTTCACACACAACATCTGGCACACTGCTAGTGTCTTCCACAGTGAAGACTGTCGCAAAATACTCATTTAGTTCATCAGCCATCTCCTTGTCCCCCGCTATTATTTCTCCTGCCTCATTTTCTAGCGGTCCTCTATCCACTCATCTCTCTTATTTTTTTACATACTTGAAAAGCTTTTACTATTATTTGATATTATTTGCTAGCTTGCTTTCATATTTCATACTTTCCTTCTAATGATTTTTTAGTTGCTCTCTGTAGGTTTTTAAAAACTTCCTAATCCTCTATCTTCCTACTAATTTGTGCTTTATTGTATGCCCTTCCCTCTGCTTTTACAATAGCTTTGACTTCCCTTGTCAGCCACGGTTGTACTATTTTGTCATTTGAGTATTTCTTCATTTTTGGAATACACATGTCCTGCACCTTCCTCATTTTTCCCAGAAATGCATGCCATTGCTGCTCTGCTGACATCACTGCCAGCAGCTCCTTCCAATTTACTTTGACCAGCTCCTCTTTCATACCACTGTAATTTCCCTTACTCCACTGAAATACTGTTACATCAGACTTTACTTTCTCCCTATCAAATTTCATGTTTAACTCAATCATATTGTGATCACTGGTTCCTAAGGGTTCCTTTATCTTAAGCTCCCTGATCACCTCTGGTTTATTACATAATATCCAATTCAGTATAGCTGATCCCCTTGTAGGCTCAATGACAAACTGCTCAAAAAAGCCATCTCTTAAGCATTCAACAAACTCACTCTCTTGAGATCCATTATCAACCTGATTTTCCCAATCAACCTGCATGTTAAAATCTCTCATGACTACCATAACATTGCCATTTTGACTAGCCTTTTCTATTTCCTGTTGTAACCTGTGGTCCACCTCCCAGCCACTGTTGGGAGGCCTGCATATAACTGCCATCAGGGTCCTTTTACCTTGCAGTTTCTTAACTCAACCCACAAGGATTCAACATTTTCCAACCCCATGTCACATCTTTGTACTGATTTGATGCCATTCTTTACTAGTAGAGCCACACCACCCCCTCTGCCTACCTTCCAATCCCTCCAATACAATGTGTAACCTTGGGCATTCAGCTCCCAGCTACAACCATCCTTCAGCCATGATTCAGTGATGGCCACAACGTCATTCCTGCCAACCTGTAATAGTGCAACAAGATCATCCACCTTATTCCTTATACTCTGTGCACTGAGATACAACACTCTGAGTACAGGAGATGAGATGTTGTGTTGAAGTTGTTTCCAATGGCGATGAGACCTAACTTGGTCACCTGTCTACAGGAAAGATGTAAACCAAGTTAAAAGAGTGCTGAGAAAATCTACAAGGATTTTGCCAGGTCTTGTGGACTTGAGTTATAGAGAAAGATTGAATAGGCTGGGACTGTATTCTCTAGAATGTAGAATATTGAGAAGAGATTTGATAGAGGTATACAAAATTATGAGGGGTATCAATAGGGTAAATACAAGCAGGCTTTTTTTCCACTGAGGTTGGGTGGGACTACAACTAGAGGTCATGGGTAAAGGGTGAAAGGTGAAATGTTTAAGGGGAACATGAGGGGAAACTTCTTCACTCAGAGAGTCGTGAGAGTGTGGATCGAGCTGCCATCGCAAGTGGCCCATGTGAGCTCAATTTCGACGTTTAAGAGAAGTTTGAATAGATACATGATGAAAGGGGTATGGAGGGGTATGGTCCCGGAGCAGGTTGATGGTAGTCGGCAGTTTAAATGGTTCAGCGTGGACTAGATCAGCCAATGGCCTATTTCTTTGCTGTACTTCTCTGACTTTCTGACTCTTTCTATCATCAATGTAATTAATTTAGCACAATAAAGAGGGCTAAGTGGTCTGTTCCTGTACTGCCCTGTTTGATGTTACCAAAACCTTTATCAGGCATTCCAGCACTTTCCCCACCACTGCTGTCAGGGTACAGGGTGGGAGGATGCAAAATCATGAAAGGGAAAGTTTGACCCATCCTTTGCAGCTCATTGAACATCTATCCAGTAAAATAAATCTGGAAAAAAAACGTGGGTGAAAATGTAATGAATACACGTATCCACAGATCAGCAGACACACTAGTTTCAGTATAAACAGATTGTTCAAAAGTTCAAAGTGAATTTATTATTCAAGTACATATATGTCACCACATACAACCTTGAGATTCATTGCAAACTCAGTAAATCCATAATAGAGTAATACGTAACCATAACAGAATCAACAAAAGACCACATCAGCTTGGGCATCCAACAAGAGTGCAGAAGACAAGAAAATGTGCAAATGCAAAAAAGAAAGAAGTAATAATAAGTAAGTAATAAATATTGAGAACATGAGATGAAAAGTCCTTGAAATTGAGTCCTCAGGTTGTGGGAACATATGACATGGCACATAACAAATGAGCAAATTAAGAAACTACTTTAATTTTTGTGCATGTTTCTCAGAGATAGTGTTCATGGGTTCATTGTCCTTTCAGAAATCAGATGGCAGAGAGAAGCTGTCTCTTAGTCATTGAGCGTGAGCCTTCAGGCTCCTGTACCTCTTCCTTGATGGCAGCAATGAAAATTTCCCGGGTGACAGGGGTCCTTAATGATGGATGAGATTTTCTGAGGCATCGCCTTTCGAAGACGCCCTGGATGCTGGGGAGGTTAGTGTCCATGGGGGAGCTGGCTGAATTTGAAACTTCCTTCAGTTTTTTCCAATCTGGTGCAGTGGTCCCTGCACAGCAGATGGTGATGTAAACAGTTAGAATTACCCCAGAGTACCACGTGAATGCCAATAAGGCTATTGGTGTGTAGGAATGTATACAACACTGTTGAAAGCATTGACTTCTATTGAAAGCATTGACTTTGAATGCAAAGGATAAAAAGGCATTGCGCAGTTTATTCTTGTAAATATACATTTTTATTCTGAATAACGTTTATTTTGTTCCAAAAAAGTATAAAGGGGCAGCCAGTGAGAGATCACTGAAGATATCAGGGAGTGTTACCACAGACCCAGAGAAAAGACAAATGTTTACTCAGATCTACACTCAGTGGTCACTTTATTAGACACACCTGTACACCTTCTCATTAATGCAAATATCTAATCAGCCAATCATTACGCAGCAACTCAATGCATAAAAGCATGTAGACATGGTCAAGTGGCTCAGTTGCTCTCAGACCCATCATCAGAATGGGGAAGAAATATGATCCAAGTGACTTTGACCATGGAATGATTGTTGGTGCCAGACAGGGTGGTTTGAGTATCTCAGAAACTGCTGATAACCTGGGATTTTCACACACAACAGTCTCTAGAGTTTACAAGGAATAGTGCTAAAAAAAACCCCCCAAAAAACCACCCAGTGAGCAGCCATTCTGTGGGTGAGAATGCCTCATTAATGAGAACAGTCAGACTGCTTCAAGCTGACAGGAAGGTGACAGTAACTCAAATAACCACACGTCACAACAGTGGTGTGCAGAAGAGCATCTCTAACCACACAACACATTGAACCTTGAAGTGGATGGGCTACAGCAGGAAATGACCACACCGGATTCCACTCTTGTACCTAATAAAGTGGTCATTGAGTGTATTTGACAGTGTTTAAGCTAAGGGCTAAGAAATTTAATTTGCTATGTATTTATTCAATGAATAATTAAAAGCCAAAAACTATTTAGGAAAACTAAAAATATTTGAATAAAACCAATTTCTAATGCAGTAGGTATACCAAGTTACACTGTGGAAGGGGCTTCTGCTTACACTGTGGACAATATATTTCAGAATCAGTCGTGAAATTTGTTAACTTAGCAGTAGAAGTACAATGCCATACATGATAATATAGAAAAAAATAACTAAGTATGTAAATTACGGTAAGTATATATATGTATATTAAATAGTTAAATTAAAAATAGTGCATTAAAAATAATATATAAAAAGCGAGCTATTCAAGTGCAAAAAGATTTGTTTGTTTGTTTTATCAACTACACAAAAGCATTTGATAAAGTGAGGCACAATAAGTTATTTGAAATATTACAGGAAACTCTAGATCTAGATTCGAAAGACCTCCGCCTAATCAGAAATCTGTACTGGGAACAAACTGCTTCTGTAAGAAGTGAGTCAGTTTATGAAAATCAAGAGAGGCGTTAGACAAGGGTGTGTTTTCTCCCTTGATTTATTTAGTATGTACAGTGAAACAATATTATAAAAAATAAGAGACATCTTGGGAATCAAAGTTTGCAGTGAAAATATCAATAATTTCAGATATGTGGATGACTCTGTGTTAATTGCAAGTACGGAGGAAGAACTACAAAACATAATTGATATAGTTGTTGAAGAAAGTGCAAAAACGGGTCTATCTATCAATTGCAAAAACACAGAATGTATGGTGATATCCAAAAGGAAGGAGAATCCTATCTGCAGGCTGAGAATAAACTGGGAAGACATAAAACAAGTGAAGAACTTTTGCTACTTAGGAAGCTGGGTGACATCAGATGGCAGGTGCGACGTGGACATCAAAAGAAGAATAGGGATGGCAAAAGACACCTTTATGAGAATGAAGAGTATACTGACCAACACTAAACTAGGCATGACAACCCACCTCTGAGCACTGAAATGTTACATTTATCCACTTATGTTATTTGACTCAGAATGTTGGACAATATCTAGTAACATGAGGAAACAAATTGTAGCAGCAGAGATGTGGTTTTTGGGGAGGATGCAAAGAATATCATGGACAAAATGAATATCTAATGAGGATGTCATGAACAGAGCAAACACAAAAAGAGAAATAATGTATGAGATCATGAAAAGGCAATGTAACTTCATTGGACTTGTGATTAGGAGAGAGGAGTTAGAATGCACAGTAATTATGGGAAAGATTGAAGGGAAGAAAGCAAGAGGAAGGCAAAGACAAATGATGATGGAGACAGCAGCCAGAGAACTGGAAATGAATACCAATGAATTGATCCACTTGACTCGAAACAGGAGTGTGTGGGCCATGGCAGTCGAAGCTCAAACTGGGCACGGCACCTGGTGATGATGATGATAAGTGTTCACGGGTTCAATAGTCATTTAGGGATCTGATGGCAGAGGGGAAGAAGCTGTTTCTGAATCACTGAGTGTGTATTTTCAGGCTTCTGTATCTCCTTCCTGATGCTAAAAATGAGAAGAGTGTTGGGTGATAGGGTACTTTATAATGGACGCTGGCTTTCTGAGACACTGCTCCTTGAAGATGTCTTGGTTACCACGGAGGTAAGTATCCAAGATGGAGCTGCCTAATATTACAGCTTTCTGTAGGCTTTTGATCCTGTGCAATAGCCACCCCCACCCATATTAGACAGTGATGCAGCCTGTCAGAATGCTCTTGACAGTACACCTGTAGAAGTTTTCGAGTGTTTCAGATGATAAACCGAATCATCTCAACCTCCTAATGATGTATAGTCCTGTCTTCTTGCGTCGATATGTTGGGACCAGGTTAGATCCTCAGTGATCTTGACACCCAGGAACTTGAAGCTGCTCACTCTCTCCACTTCTGATCCCTCTATGAGGATTGGTATGTGTTGCTTCGTCTTAACCTTCCTGAAGTCCACAATCATCTCTTTCATCTTACTGACATTGAGTGCCAGGTTGTTGCTGCGGCACCACTCCACTAGTTGGCATATCTCACTCCTGTACACCCTCTCATCTCCATCTGAGATTTTACCAACAATACTTGTATCGTCAGCAAATTTATAGATGGTATTTGAGCTATGCCTAGCCACACAGTCATGGGTATAGAGAGAGTAGAGCGGTGGGCTAAGCACACAGCCCTGAGCAGCACCAGTGTTGATCATCAGCGAGGAGTAGATATTATGACGGATCCGTTCAGATTGTGATCTTCCGGTTAGGAAGTCGAGGATCCAATTGCAGGTGGTGGTACAGAGGCCCAGGTTCAGGACTGTGGGAATAATGGTGTTAAACACTGACCTATAGCCAATGAACAGCATCCTGACATAGGTGTTTATATTTAACTGCACATCTGTTACAAACTGCATATAGAACATAAAACATCACAGTTGTCCACAAATATCACATTACAGCACTCTACAGGCCCTTCAACCCACAATGTTCTGCTAACCCTTTCACCTGCTCTAAGATCAAACAGTGTGGAGTTGCCCCTCTGGCCCCTTTGATCCGTGCTGCCCCAGGAACATCAAAACCCCGATTAACCCTTCAGACCGTGGAAGCCGGAGTACCCCGGGCAAAACTGGCATTCCATGGGTGACAAGGGACCACGGCGAGGATGGTTCGGACCAAGTGCTGGAGTATCCGAGACTGGAATCGAGGCACGATACGAGACTGGAATGAGAAGAGTCATAACTAGAACAGAGTATCGTAGTAACTAGATGCTAGACGATAATCCAAGCAGAGCTGAGAATTGAGCACCGAACCTCGGTTCCAGTGCTCTTTAAATATAAAAATCCTGGCAGCCAGACATGGCCGCTGATCAGCGGGGTGGTCCTGAATCTTTAAGGGGTTGCACCAGCTATGAATACCCAGGAGAGTTAGTGCGACTGGCATGGAGAATGGTGTGGTCCTGTGTGTGTCGTAACAGAACCCCCCACCGTACGGCGGACTCCTGACGGCCCTGGCTGCTTGGAGAGACGCTGACGGTAGTCATGGATGAGAGCTTGATCCCAGATGTCCCTTTCAGGAACCCTGCACCGTCCTTCCCAGTCTACGAGGAACTGAGAAACACCCCAAACGGTTAGTGAATTGAGAATTCTTTTTACAGTGAAGACATATGAACCTGAGTGGTGGCTGGACTGGTGGTGATGGGGCAAATGGACTGGGGTTTATTGGTTTTAATTTGGAAATATGGAAAGGGGGATTGATCTTGAGGGTCTTGGGGAGCTGCAAGGTGTAAACTACCTTGAAGAGTCCAATGAACTTGGGTGCCAATTTTCCAGACTCCACCCAGCGAGGCAAATCCTGAGTGGACAGCTGGAAAAACTCTCAGTTGCTCCAATTGGCATACAGAACACCCTCCAAAAATGTGATGCCATTTTAAGGACCACGATCCGATACAATGTCCGCTGGGAATCAGTGGATTCCGAAGACCTGGTGCACAACAATTTCGGCCGTCTCCGCCACAGATGGTAGCTTGTCCAAGGCGATGAATTTGCAGACCTTCAAAAAACAATCTACAATTACTATAATGGTGGCATTCCCCTTGGAAGATGGAAGACCTGTGATACAGTCTATGCTGCTGTGCACATCATGGTCTGTCTAGAACAGGTAAAGGGTGAAGGAGCCCCTGAGGTTGGGTGTGTGGCTTCTTGTTCTAGGCCACCCCTCACATGCCCACACGGATTGTTGGACCTCCCTCACCAGTATCTTCTCTTGATGAACTAGAGGATCCTGGCAATCTCTGGGTGAGCGGTCATTCTTGACGTGTGACCCATTGAAGTAACTGAGACCTGACCGGACTTGAGATGAGCAGACGACCCGGAGGACCATTCTTGGGAACCACCCCTTGCACCTGGGCCTTATGAACAAGTGCACTGATTCCCCAGCAAATTAGCCCTGTCACCTTGGCTTGGGGCACAATGGTGGTAGGCTGCTCCTCTGTTTTGGGTTCGTTAAACTGACGGGACAAAGCATTGGGTTTCTGGTTCTTTGACCCTGGTTGATAGGTCACGATAAAATTAAAATAGTTAAAGAACAGAGACCACCTGGCCTGCCTACAATACAGTCCTTTGGCCTCCTGAATATAAACCAGGTTCTTGTGGTATGCTCATAAAATAAAATGGTTCTTGGCCCCCTCAAGCCAGTGACACCATTCCTCAAAAGCCTACTCGGGCAGCTCTCTATTTCCATAGAAAAGAAACCATAGAAAAACTACAGCACGGAAGCAGGCCTTTTGGCCCTTCTTGGCTGTGCCGAACCATTTTCTGCCTAGTCCCACTGACCTGCACACGGACCATATCCCTCCATACACCTCCCATCCATGTATCTGTCCAATTTATTCTTAAATGTTAAAAAAGAACCCGCATTTACCACCTCGTCTGGCAGCTCATTCCATACTCCCACCACTCTCTGTGTGAAGAAGCCCCCACTAATGTTCCCTTTAAACTTTTCCCCCCTCATCCTTAACCCATGTCCTCTGGTTTTTTTTCCCCCTTGTCTCAGTGGAAAAAGCCTGCTTGCATTCACTCTATCTATACCCATCATAATTTTACATACCTCTATCAAATCTCCCCTCATTCTTCTATGCTCCAGGGAATAAAGTCCTAACCTATTCAACCTTTCTCTGTAACTGAGTTTCTCAAGTCCCGGCAACATCCTTGTAAACCTTCTCTGCACTCTTTCAACCTTATTTATATCCTTCCTGTAATTTGGTGACCAAAACTGAACACAATACTCCAGATTCGGCCTCACCAATGCCTTATACAACCTCATCATAACATTCCAGCTCTTATACTCAATACTTTGATTAATAAAGGCCAATGTACCAAAAGCTCTCTTTACGACCCTATCTACCTGTGACGCCACTTTTAGGGAATTTTGTATCTGTATTCCCAGATCCCTCTGTTCCACTGCACTCCTCAGTGCCTTACCATTAACCCTGTATGTTCTACCTTGGTTTGTCCTTCCAACGTGCAATACCTCACACTTGTCAGTATTAAACTCCGCCCATTTTTCCAGCTAGTCCAAGTCCCTCTGCAAGCTCTGAAAACCTTCCTCACTGTCTACTACACCTCCAATCTTTGTATCGTCAGCAAATTTGCTGATCCAATTTACCACATTATCATCCAGATCATTGATATAGATGACAAATAACAATGGACCCAGCACTGATCCCTGTGGCACACCACTAGTCACAGGCCTCCACTCTGAGAAGCAATTCTCTACCACCACTCTTTGGCTTCTACCATTGAACCAATGTCTAATCCAATTTACCACCTCTCCATGTATACCTAGCGTCTGAATTTTCTTAACTAACCTCCCATGCGGGACCTTGTCAAAGGCCTTACTGAAGTCCATGTAGACAAGATCCACTGCCTTCCCTTCATCCACTTTCCTGGTAACCTCCTCAAAAAACTCCAACAGATTGGTCAAACATGACCTACCACGCACAAAGCCATGTTGACTCTCCCTAATAAGTCCCTGTCTATCCAAATGCTTGTAGATTCTGTCTCTTAGTACTCCCTCCAATAACTTACCTACTACCGACGTTAAACTTACCGGCCTATAACTTCCCGGATTACTTTTCGATCCTCTTTTAAACAATGGAACAACATGAGCCACTCTCCAATCCTCCGGCACCTCACCTGTAGACAGCAACATTTTAAATATTTCTGCCAGGGCCTCTGCAATTTCAACTCTAGTCTCCTTCAAGGTCTGAGGGAACACTCTGTCAGGTCCCGGGGATTTATTCACTTTAATTTTCCTCAAGACAGCAAGCACCTCCTCCTTTTCGATCTGTACAGTTTCCATGATCTCTCTACTTGTTTCCCTTAATTCCATAGACTTCATGCCAGTTTCCATAGTAAATACAGATGCAAAAACCTATTTAAGATCTCCCCCATTTCCTTTGGTTCCGCACAAAGCCGACCACTCTGATCTTCAAGAGGACCAATTTTATCCCTTACAATCCTTTTGCTCTTAATATACTTGTGAAAGCTCTTTGGATTATCCTTCACAATTTCGTGGTTCACCTCTGCCGGAGATAGCCTCCTGGAGAGGAATGCACATGGGTGTAGTTTACTGTCCAAAGGTGTCCATTGAGACAACACTGTTTGCGTTACAAATGGTCTTTGTGCTCCCAGGACTAGGCTGCGTTTAGGAGTCTTTCCTTGATTCAGGACCTTGTGGCTGGATCCCTTAGGTTAGCTGCCGGAGTTCCAGACAGCTTGGCACCTCCTTGGCTTGCTCCTGAACTAGACATCCCCTTTCCCTGGTCCGAGTGCACCCCCTGACTAGACAGGGGTGGGACTCGCACAGTTTTGTTGGCCACAGCCAGCTTGGCTGCCCCTAAAAGTAGGACCGGCTCTCTGAGGCTTGAGGTTATCCCAAGCAAAAGTCCACCCCGTCATTAACTGCTGGAGTCAGGAGAGTTTGGGGGTTGGAACACCAAGCCGAAAACATACCTTCTTGCAATAACTGCACCATCCAATGATCCTCCCTCCCTTCCATAAGACCGTTAGATAGAGGAACAGAATCAGGCCAATTGGCCCATCGAGTCTGCTCCGCCATTTCATCATGGCTGATCCATTTTTCCTGTCACTCCAAATCTCCTGCCTTCCCCCCATATCCCTTTATGGTCAACCAAGAATCTATCAACCTCTGCCTTTAAGATACATGAAGACTTGGCCTCCACAGCTGCCCATGGCAAAGAATTCCACAGATTCACCACCCTCTGGCTAAAGAAATTCCTCCTCATCTTCTTTCTAAAAGAATGCCCCTCTATTCTGTGGCTGTATTCTTGTCTTAGACTCTCCCATCATAGGGAGCATCCTCTCCGCATCCACTCTATCAGGGCCTTTCACCATTCGATGGGTTTCAATTAGGTCAACTCTCATTCTTTTAATTCGATTGAATACAGGCCCAGATCCATCAAGCTCTCTTCATATGACAAGCTGTTCAAACCTGGAATCATTTTTGTGAACCTCCTTTGAACCCTCTCCAGTTTCAGCACATCCTTTCTAAAATAAGATTAGATTAGATTAGATTCAACTTTATTGTCATTGTGCCAAGTACAGATACAAAGCCAATGAAATGCAGTTAGCAACTAACCAGAAATGCAAAGAATAGTGTTATTTACAAAATAACTGTGAATAAAAAGTAAGTGCTACACAATATAGAAGTACTGAGACAGTACGATATGGGTGCTGTACTGCTTAGCGCTGTGATGTGAGGTTCAGCAGGGTCACAGCCTCAGGGAAGGGCCCAAAACTGCTCGCAACACTCCAAGTGAGGCCTCCCCAGTGCTTTAAAAAGTCTCAACATGACACCCTTGCTTTTACATTCTAGCCCTCTTGAAATGAATGCTAACATCCCATTTGCCTTCCTCACCACAGACTCAACCTGCAAATTAACCTTCAGGGAATCCTGCACAAGGACTCCCAAATCCCTTTACACCTCAGGTTTTTGTATTTTTTCTCCATTTAGAAAATAGTCAACCCTTCCATTTCTTCTACCAAAGTGCATGACCATACACTTCCTGACACTGTATTCCATCTGCTAGTTCTTTGCCCATTGTCCTAGTCTGTCTACGTCCTTCTGTAGCCTCTCTACTTCCTCAAAAGTACCTGCCCAGCACCTATCTTCACATGGTCTGCAAACTTTGCAACAAAGCCATCAATTCCATCATCCAAATCATTGACATATAATGCAAAAAGAATTGGTCCCAACACAGACCCCTGTGGAACATCACTAGTCACCGGCAGCCAACCAGAAAAGGCTCCCTTTATTCCCACTCTTTGCCTCCTGCCAATCAGCCACTGCTTTATCCATGCTAGAATCTTTCCTGTAGTACCATGGGCTCATAGCTTGGTAAGCAGCCCCATGTGTGGCATCTTGTCAAAGGCCTTCTGAAAATCCAAGTACACAACATCGACTGACTCTCCCTTGTCTATCCTGCTTGTTATTTTCTCAAAGAATTGCAGAAGATTTGTCAGGCAAGGTTTTCCCTTGAGGAAACTATGCTGACTACAACCTATTTTATCATGTGCCTCCAAGTACCCCAGCTTAACAATCCTTTACGTTCAACTCCGACACCTCCCCAACCACTGAGGTCAAACTAATTGGCCTATAGTTTCCTTTCTTTTGCCTTTTCTCCCTTCTTGAAGAGTGGAGTGATGTTTGCAGTTTTTCAGTCTTCTGGAACCATTCCAGAATCTAGTGATTCTTGAAAGGTCATTACTAATGCCTCCCTAATCTCTTCAGCCACCTCTATCAGAACCCTGGGCTGTACACCATCCAGTCCAGGTGACTTATCTACCTTCAGACCTTTCAGTTTCCCAAGAACCTTCTCTCTGGTTATGGTAACTTCACATAGTTCATGACCCCCTGCCTCTTGGAACTTCCACCATACTGCTAGTGTCTTCCACAGTGAAGGCTGGTGCAAAATACTTACTTAGTTCATCCGCAATTTCCTTGTCCCCGATTACTACCTCTCCAGCATAGTTTTCCAGTGGTCCAATATCCACTCTGTTTTATACTTAATGTATCTGAAGGAAGTTTTGGTATCTTCTTTAATACTATTGGCTGGTTTACTTTCATATTCTATCCTTACCTTCTTAATAAGTTTTTTAGTTGCCTTCTCATTCCCCCATTTTTTGTTCTATTTTATGACCCGTCTTTGGCTTTCACTTCCCCTGTCAGCCGTGGTTGAGCCTTCTGGCCTTTAGAATACTTCTTCCTCTTTGGAACATATATATCCTGTGCTGTCCAAATTGCTTCCAGAAATTCTAACCATTGCTGCTCTGTTGTCATCCCGCCAGTGTTCTTTTCCAATCAATTTTGGCCAGCTCCCCTCTCATGCTTCCGTAATACTCTTTACTCCACTGTAATACTGATACACCTGAATTTAGCTTCTCCTTCTCAAATTTCAAGGTGAAGTTGATTGTATTATGATCACTTTCCCTACAGGGTTCTTTTACCTTAAGCTCTCTAATCAATTCTGGTTCATTGCTGCTAACATCACAGTCCTCCCAACGCTGGGAGATCTAAGCAATTTCCTGACGGAGCTGCAGCTTCGGACATTCGATCCACTGGTGACCTGCTTCCTCACAGTAATAGCAGCAACCCCGACTCCGACGCCGGGACCTCTCATCAGTGGAGAGTCTTGCGCAACCGATCTGCACGTGCTCGACAAAATCCTGAACTGGAGACAGGCCGGGCGCTTGTTGTCCAAGGTTGGGGAGTGGAACTGCAATGTGTTGAAGCTGGGATCAGACTAGTCTTCTTCAACCTCTTGAGGTGTTTCCACTTTTTCTCCACCAGGTGATTATCGAGGAGTCCTCTACCGACTCCCCCAAGGTGAGGGTATGCTTTAGTTCATCTCGGAGTCCGTGTTAGGCCTTCTCATTCCAGCCACTCTCTTGGTACAAATTCTGAAACTCAATAGCGGAGTTAGCCACCGACCGACAGCCCTGACACACCCTCATCAGATAGTCCGAGGCTCGGCTTGTTCTGGCAGGATGATGGAGCCACCTCCTCATGCTGGCCTTGAGTTCCTCCGAATCTGCGCAGATCTCCAACCACTGCTCCCAATGCATGGTGGCCCAAGCCAGCGCGCTCCTGGTCAGGAACGAGATCTTGAAGACCACTTTTCCACGCTCCGTAGGGAACCGGGCCGGCTGGAGTTGGAACACCAATGAACATTGAGTAAGGAAGTCACGTCAAGAGCCTGGGTCACCAGCAAATCTCCCTGGGATTGGAAGACATATTGGCTCCGCAGAGAGACTGACAGCCTCACCCGTGCGACTCCAGATTCCTCCTGGTGATAGCTGGTGACCTGGAGGCCGTGTATCTCCAGGCTCTGTCTGGAAATCATCCGGCTGTGGCTGGCCGTAGTGGACAAGGGACTCTGATACCCCGCTGGGTCCATGTCTGGCTCAGTCGTACTGTGACGAGACCTAGGCGAGGACCCCAGTGCTGGAGCATCTGAGATTAGGATCAAGACACGACATGAGACTGAAATACGATCAGAGTATCGTCGTAACTAGACGCTAGACATTAATCCAAATAGAGCTAATGATTGAGCACTGAACCTCAGTTCTGGTGCTCTATAACTATAAAAGTCCTGGCATCAAAAGATGGCTGTAATTAGCGGGGTGGCCCTGAATCTTTAAAGGGACCTCACCTTATCTGCAGCTTAATGTGAAAAAGACTAAGGAGCTGGTGGTAGACCTGAGGAGAGCTAAAGTACCAGTGACCCCATTTGCATCCAGGGGGTCAGTGTGGACATGGTGGAGGATTACAATTACCTGGGGATACGAATTGACAATAAACTGGACTGGTCTAAGAACACTGAGGCTGTCTACAAGAAGGGTCAGAGCTGTCTCTATTTCCTGAGGAGACTGAGGTCCTTTAACATCTGCCGGACGATGCTGAGGATGTTCTATGAGTCTGTGGTGGCCAGTGCTATCATGTTTGCTGTTGTGTGCTGGGGCAGCAGGCTGAGGGTAGCGGACACCAACAGAATCAACAAACTCATTCGTAAGGCCAGTGATGTTGTGGGGATGGAACTGGACTCTTTCACGGTGGTGTTTGAAAAGAGGATGCTGTCCAAGTTGCATGCCATCTTGGTCAATGTCTCCCATCCACTACATAATGTACTGGGTGGGCACAGGAGTACATTCAGCCAGAGACTCATTCCTCCGAGATGCAGCACAGAGCGTCATAGGAAGTCATTCCTGCCTGTGGCCATCAAACTTTACAACTCCTCTCTTGGAGGGTCAGACACCCTGAGCCAATAGGCTGGTCCTGGACTTATTTCATAATTTACTGGCATAATTTACATATTACTATTTAACTATTTATGGTTTTATTACTATTTATTATTTATGGTGCAACTGTAACGAAAACCAATTTCCCCCGGGATCAATAAAGTATGACTATGACTATGACTATGACTATGACTATGACCAGCTATGCATATCCCAGAGGGGTAGAGCGTCTAAGCCCTGGGGGCTGTTGCCATCGGGTACATGTTGTAACACCATGTACAGAGACTCCTTCCAGAACGGGACTGGAATTGAACTCTGAACTGCGGGATCCCCTGAGCTGTAATGGTGTCCTGCTGACCACTACACTACCGTAGTGCCCAAACACTCAGCCGTGCAGCCCCCCGTTGTTCTGTCATCCTTGTGTCTGACTAAGAGTTGCTTTAATGCCCCTAATATACCTGCCTCTACCACCACCCCCGACAAGGTGTTCCACACACCCACCCCTCTCTGTAAAACCTCAGACATCCCCCCCCCCAATACTTTCCACCAATCACCTTGAAGTTATGCCCTCACATAGTAGCCATTTGCACCCTGGGAATCGTCTCTGGCTGCCCACTCTATCATCTGGCATGCCTCTATCAAATCCCCTCTCCTCCTCTGCACCACAGAAAAAGGCTCCAGCTCGCTCAACCTAACCAACAAATAGTATGGCTATCACGGTAATTTCCTCTTGGGAACCTTGCTCTACAGAGAAAGGATCTACTCGCTCAACCTGTGGCTATTGCATTCACTTCCACCTGGGAACATTGATCTAGTTATATTGTGAAAGACATATCCATTTTGTGGCTGGCATATCTAACAATTTGTGGGTTGGTATATTTGGTTAACGTGGAGGATAAAGTCATTAATAAGGCCTAGGTAGAGTGGACGTGGAGAGGATGCTTCCTATAGTCGGGGAGTCTAGCACCAGAGGGCACAGCCTCAGAATAAAAGGACATCCATTTAGAAAAGAGATGAGGAAGAATTTCTTTAGCCAGAGGGTGGTGAATCTGTGGAATTCATTGCCACAGATTGCTGTGAAGGCCAAGTCATTGGGTATATTTAAAGCAAAGGTTGATAGGTTCTTGATTAATAAGGACATCAAAAGTTGCATAGAACATAGAGCATAGAAATCTACAGCACATTACAGGCCCTTTGGCCCACAATGTTGTGCTGACCATGTAGCCCACTCTAAAAACTGCCTAGAATTTCTCTACCGTATAGCCCTCTATTTTTCTAAGCTTCATGTACCTATCTAAGAGTCTCTTAAAAGACCCTTAAGGGAAGAATGTTGGGAGAATGGGGTTGAGAAGGATAATAGATCAGCCATGATGGGATGGTGGAGCAGACTTGATGGGCTGAATGGCCTCATTCTGCTCCTGTGTCTGATGTTGTATGAATATCAATTTTATTCAATGGTGCATATAATTTTACTAGTGTGTTAAATTTCCTCCCCACACCCTGTTTGGCGTATTGGGCATCAATCTTGTCATTTCTTTAGCATTTGTCTGTTTTATGAGTTGTGAGCTCAACGCTCAACCCAGCTTGGATGGAAAGCGTGCAAGGAACCGCCCGGATTCGAACCCGGAACCTCTTGTTCTGTAGTCTGGGTACAGATACAACTACACCACCAGCACAGACGTATTAGTGTGTTTGGTGTATGTAAATTCTGTTGTTTTATACCCTCACACTGGAAACGTGGCAGTGTGCTAAGTTGCACCAGTTCTCTGGGTCCAAACAAAGGTGTAATTGTTCGTCCTTTGTGCTTTTTGCTCGATCACAAGACACCGCTAGTTACCAAGAACATCAATTACTGCAGGTCTATCCAGTAGGCAGTGGCGGTGAATTGGAGCTCGTGCACGGGGGAGCCGCGTGGCCTCGGCTGTTGCAGGGATCAAACCCTCATCCTGCGTGGTCGCCTGCTGCAGCCGCCCAGGGTAGTGTGGGAAAGAGCTGGAGAGGGTGCTGGGTTGGGGGCTGACCCCTTCCCGTGATGCTGCTCTCCTGTGTTTGCTCGGTGGAAGACAAGCTGGGTTGCGTTCGTCTGCATCTGCACCAGCGCACGACGAGCGTTTGTTCTTGCAGAAGCGTGTCTGCAGGGCAACATCCCATGCACTGTCAATCTGCAGGCCACAACACTCAGGGACTTGGCCTAGATTTGCTGTGACGGTACGTTTTTATGCTATCGTAATTATATGTGCTGTGTGTGACTGTTGGTACTCTGTTTTGTACCTTGACCCCAGAGGAAAAGTGTTTTGTTTTGGTGTATTCATCTGTATGGTTGAATGACAATTAAATTTACCTCAACTTGAATAAGTGGGTGTAACCATAACACCATAAGACCTAGGAGCAGAATTAGCAGCTCATACCATCAAGTCTGATCCACCATTCCATCATGGCTGATTTATTATCCCTCTCAACCCCATTCTCCTGCCTTCTCCCCATAACCTTTGACACCCTGACTAATCAAGATCCTATCAACCTCCGCTTTAAGTATACCCAATGACTTGGCCTTCACAGCCATCAGTGGCAAAGAGTTCTACAGATTCACCACCCTCTTGCTAAGAAATCTCTCCTCATCTCTGTTCTACAGGGATGCCCTTTATTCTGAGGCAGTGCCCTCTGGTCCCAGACTCCCCCACTCTATCCAGACCTTTCAATATTTGATAGGTTTCAATGAGATTTCCTCTTTTCAATGTACATCCTGTGGATATTGACAGAGGTACATATCTCTATATATTGTTACAACCCGTGGATAACATTAAGAGTATCCTCTAATATGCCATATAATTCTGTAAGATATAACCAGCACTATTTGTGATTGTTTAAAATAAAATTGGCTATATCTGATTATGTTGTGCTAACTACATCTAATTATACTGTGGCAGATGGTTTGACTATCATGGATTTTAAAGTGGGAAGGGGAATTTCCCTTGAGTTTCAAAGCAATAGTGATTTAGAGATCTGGAGTGTTTAAAATGAGCCAGCAAGAGGGAGATCCCAGACACAAGAGATTTTGCAGATGCTGGAAATCCAACTGGGTTTGATTGTACTTAGACTTTGAACTTTTATTATTAATGTATGTACATCATTATAACCTGGAGATTCATCTTCTTGCAGGCAGCCACAAATCAAAGAAACACAATAGAATTCATGAAAAAAACCCACACAACAAAAGCAGTCAAACATCCAGTGAGAAAAGGACAGAACAAATTGTGCAAATGATTGTAAGCAAAAGCAAAGGCAACAATCCACAGAGCATGAACCATATTGCACCTGAAAGTAAGCCCCACAACCACAGAACCAGTTTTAGCAGAGCCCGGATACAGAGCTGGGCTGAGAAGTGGCAGATGGAGTTCAATTCTGAGGAGTATGAAGTGAGTCACTTTGGAAGGTCGAACGTGGAAGTAGAATACAAGTTTAATGAGAGGATTCTGAGCAGTGTGGAGGAACAGAGGGATCTTGGGGTCCACATCAAGTTGGTAGGGTGGTTAAGAAAGTGTATGTTGTGTTGGCTTTCATTAGTCAGGGGATTCAGTACAAGAGCCTCAAGGTAGTATTGCAGCTCTATAAAACCCTGATCAGATCACACTCCGAATATTGAGTTCAGTTCTGGTCACCCCATTATAGGAAGGATGTGGAAGTTTTAGAGAGTGTGCAGAGGAGATTTACCAGGATGCTGCTTGTATTAGAGAGCATGTCTCATGAGGAAAAGTTGAGCATTCTAGGGCTTTTCACTTTGGAGTGAAGGAGGATGAGTGGTGACCAAGGTGTACAAGATGATAAGAAGCATAGATACAATGGACAGCCAGAGACTTTTTATTTCCTAGTGTGGAAAATGACTAATACAAGAGCACAAAATTTTAAGGTGATTGGGGGAATTACAGGGGGTGGTTGTCAAAATACGGGGGAGATATAAGTTTTTACACAGAGTGGTGAGTGCATGAGAACATTTAAGAGGCTCTTGGACAGGTACATGGATGATAGAAAAATGGAAAGCCATGCAGGAAGGAAGGATTAGATAGATTTGGAGTAGGTTAAAATATCAATAGAACACAGTGGAGCAAAGGGCCCGTACTGTGCTGTAGTGTTAATGTTCTTTGTTCAATGGGACATGTTCACCGTTATAGAACAGCACAGAAAGGCCGAGAATGGAAAAGAACCATTAGTGAGAAAACTCAGTGGAACTCTCAGAATTTCAGAAAATTAATCCGAGAATTGCTAATGGAAACACAGCAAAACTTTGAAGTTTGAAAGTAAAAGCTGTGCCTTGCTATTATTTTATTAAAGCAATAATTTATAGTGGATGTAATACCCTGGTTTAAGACCATGCATTATTTTACTCGTACTGTTATGCTGTTGGGTATTTTCTACAGATTTTCTCAAGATGCCAGAAATGTTCCGTTAATTACTTCATACAATCGAGTATTTCATTTGTTTTGCTGTTTAAAATAATAACTCAGTTGATTAAGTTTGGCTTGTTGAATTAGCCAATAGAATTTTCAAGCGAGTGTGGAAGAAGATCGGGGAAAATAGAAATGGACAACAAACATTGGAGAAGAACACAGTGGAATGCTCACAGAACCCATTTGGAAGGGCAGATACAGATGTTGGAAAATCTTCATGTAGACTATGGTCTCACCGAGAGTGTACAAATAGCCTTTAGTTAGTTAGAACACGACTTTGAAGGAAGTTTGACATAGTTTTTTTCACCTAGGACGCTGCTTGAATATTTATTTCCTGGGACAGGTTCTTCAACACAAAGCCATTTCAGTATCGTGAGCAAACAAAGTGAAGCAAACTGGATTGATCATGCAACAATGAGCTCCAGTGATTACCTGCACGATATAGACTATTATTTATAGATACGATGGGGCCTTTTCTCTATTTTGTATTATATAACAATATTGTGTTTGTTATAGTTTAAAATATTTTGTCAGTACAATTTTGATCTAACTTTATACTGGCATGAGTTAAATGATTGCTTCCTGGCAAAAAGGATGGGCGTGTCAGTATTCATCCAGTAGCTGCTCTCGTTTTCCTGAGAAGGAACGTTCAAACTTTTGTGTTTGTATTCACCTGGATCATATTTACCCTAAAAGTGTTTATTTAATGGAAGTGACCTTTTGATCGTTATTCCCATGTTACTTTTAGGTTGAATTCACAGTAATAGCTAATTTATTACCAGCCTGTGGCGAGAGGTTACAAATTAAGTTATGACTAAAAACACAAAGAAAGCTAAGTAATACAAACAGTTAGTTGCATAATGTATTATGGATAGATAATTATACATGTATATACCTATATATACGGTGATGGGGTAGAGATACGTCTTTGCAAAAGGAGGTGTAAGATGCTCCTCCTCCCCCCACCCTGCAGGTCACCCTTGGGCGACGTGTAGCACCTGCTGAGCCCGCACCCCCCCCTCCCCAATCAGGGTCACGTGAAGCCACGGGAGCAGGTGGGCCGTGCGAGAAGCTGTTGCAGATCACAAGTCCTGGTTATGCGACCACTGATGCCAGGCAGACAATCTCTGAAGATTATTGATAATGGCTGGAGTGACCGGTCTTGTAAAGACACATCCCAGAAGAAGGCAATGGCAAACCACTTCTGCAGAAACATTTGTCAAGAACAATCATGGTCAACAGATGGAAGACCATGATTGCTCATGTCATACGATATGGCACATAATGATAATAATATATATCCATTTATAATGTAGATATATCCGGTTCCATGTGGTATGCACCTGTATTTATAGAACATAGAGTTTTATAGTACAGTCCAGGCTCTTTGAACCACAATGTCGTGGCAATCTGTTAATCTACTAATCTAATCCTTCCCTCCCATAGAGCTCTCCACTTTTCAATCACCCATGTGCCCAAGAGATTTATAACGTTTCGAATATATCTGCCTCTACCACCTTCCCTGGCAGGGTGTTCTGTGTGCTTGCCACTCTGTGTGTGAAGAACTTACCTCTGACATCTTCCCCCCTCCACCATACTTTCCTCCAATCACCTGAAAATTATGTCTCCTTACGTATGCTGTTCCAACACCGGGGAAAAAGTCTCTGGCTACCCACTCCATCCATGCTTATCATTTTGTACTCCTCTATCAAGTCTCCTCCTTCGCTGCAAAAAGAAAAATTAAACCTGATTTCATAAGGCATAACCTCTAGTCCAAGCAAAACACTGGTAAATCTCCTTTGCACCCGCTCTAAAGCTTCCACATCTTCCCAATTAATTATTAATAACAATTAATAGCACTATTAATTTATTAATGATTAATAATATTAATGTATTAATAACAATATATTATAGTGAAGGCTTTACTGTGATGTACTGGACCATCCTTCATGGGCTTTTCCGTTCAAGGATATTAGTGTTTGCATACCAGACTGTGATACAGCCAGTCAATGTTCTCTCCACCACATAGAAACATAGAAAACCTACAGCACAATACAGGCCCTTCGGCCCACAAAGCTGTGCTGAACATGTCCTTACCTTAGAAATTACCTAGGGTTACCCACAGCCCTTTATTTTTCTAAGTTCCATGTACCTGTCCAGGAGTCTCTTAAAAGACCCTGTCGTATCCGCCTCCACCACAGTCGCCGGCAGCCCATTCCACGCACCCACCACTCTCTGCATAAAAAACTTACCCCTGACATCTCCTCTGTACCTACTTCCAAGCACCCTAAATCTGTGCCCTCTCGTGCTAGCCATTTCAGCCCTGGGAAAAAGCCTCTGACTATCCACACGATCAATGCCTCTCATCATCTTATACACCTCTATCAGGTCACCTCTCATCCTCTGTCACTGCAAGGAGTAAAGGCTGAGTTCATTCAACCTATTCTCGTGAGGCATGCTTCCAAAACCAGGCAACATGCTTGTAAATCTCCTCTGCACCCTTTCTATGGTTTCCACATCCTTCCTATAGTGAGGCAACCAGAACTGAGCACAGTACTCCAAGTGGGGTCTGACCAGGGTCCTATATACCTGCAACATTACCTCCCGGCTCCTAAATTCAAATCCACGATTGATGAAGGCCAATACACCGTACGCCTTCTTAACCACAGAGTCAACCTGCACAGCTGCTTTGAGTGTCCTATGGACCCGGACCCCAAGATCCCTCTGATCCTCCACACTGCCAAGAGTCTTACCATTAATACTATATTCTGCATCATATTTGACCTACCAAAATGAACCACCTCACACTTATCTGGGTTGATCTCCATCTGCCACTTCTCAGCCCAGTTTTGCATCCTGTCGATGTCCCGCTGTAACTTCTGACAGCCCTCCACACCATCCACCACAGCCCCAAACTCAGCGAATTCATTAACCCATCCCTCCACTTCCTAACATCGAGTGAGAGGTTGTTGTTATGGTACCCCTCAGCCAGGTTTTCAATCTCCCTCCTATAAACTGATATATCACTACCTTTGATTTGGCCAACGACAATGGTGTCATCAGTAAACCTGAATATGGCATTGGAGCTGTGCTTAGTCACACGGTCATGAGTAGAGCAGGCGGAATAATCACACAGCCTTGTATATGTTTCTCACAGAACCCAGATACTAGACAATTTGGCAGGGGGATTGGGACCGGAGTGATAAGACAGAGGATGGGGAGGTTGATATACAGGTAGATGACTGTGAGGAAGGACAGGCTGTTCATGGGACAAAATTGTGGTCAGCAGGATGGGTTGAAGTGTGTCCTTAAACTAAGAAGTTCAGGTTCAGCAGGTTGGAAAAGTGAGGATAAGGTAAAGTGGAAGGAGAGTGCAGGAGGGGTTATGGAAGTCTCCAGAATAAATCAAAAGAGGAAAAAGTTCAGAATAATGAGGGGGTGACCTCATTGAAACCTATTGAATCTTGAAAGGCCTAGATAGAGTGGGTGTGGAGAGGATGTTTCTTATGGGGGAGTCTAGGACCAGAGGGCGCAGCCTCAGAAAAGAGGGACGTCCATTTAGAGCAGAGATGAAGAGGAATTTCTTTAGCCAGAGGATGGTGAACCCATGGAATTCATTGCCTCAGACAGCTGTGGAAGCCAGGTCATTGGGTGTATTTAAGGCAGATATTGATTCGTAAGTGTGTCAAAGGTTACAGGGAGAAGTCAGGGGAATGGGGTTGAGAGGGATAATAAAATCAGCTATGATGGAATCACAGAGCAGGCTCAATGGGCCAATGGCCTAATGGTGCTCCTCTGTCTTATGGCCTTACATAAGACCATATGACCTTAAGATATTGGAACAGAAGTAGGCCATCCAGCCCATCGAGTCTGGTCCGCCATTCAATCATGGTCTAATCGAATTCTTCCAGTCACCCCCACTCCCCTGCCTTCACCCCATACCCTTTGATGCCCTGGCTAATCAAGAACCTATCTATCTCTGCCTTAAATACACCCAATGGCTTGGCCACCACAGCCGCTCATGGCAACAAATTCCACAGATTTACCACCCTCTGACTAAAGTAATTTCTCCGCATCTCTCTTCTACATGGACGTCCTTCAATCCTGAAGTCATGCCCTCTTGTCCTAGAATCCCCTACCATGGGAAATAACTTTGCCATATCTAATCTGTTCAGGCTTTTTAACATTCAGAATTTTCCTATGAGATCCCCCCTCATTCTTCTGAACTCCAGGGAATACAGCCCAAGAGCTGCCAGACATTCCTCATACGGTAACCCTATCACAATAAAAAATATTGTATAACTATATAGTCTGAACATGGGTATAAATGGATATCTAGAAAAAATTAACACAAACCTAACTGAACATACCTAGAAGTATGATGCAAAAGTGAATGAAATTCACCAAGTTATCTAAAGTATGTGCATCCACACTGTAAAGCAATGTCAGCTTTATAAATGCTCAGTGAAAATGCACATCAGGGGTTAGAGCTGAGGTCAGGGGAGGGCAGAGGGTTGGAGCCGAGGTCAGAGAGGGCAGATGGTTAGAGCTGAGGTCAGGGGAGGGCAGAGGGTTGGAGCCGAGGTCAGAGAGGGCAGATGGTTAGAGCTGAGGTCAGGGGAGGGCAGAGGGTTGGAGCCGAGGTCAGGGGAGGGCAGAGGGTTGGAGCCGAGGTCAGAGAGGGCAGATGGTTAGAGCTGAGGTCAGGGGAGGGCAGAGGGTTGGAGCCGAGGTCAGGGGAGGGCAGAGGGTTGGAGCTGAGGTCAGGGGAGGGCAGAGGGTTGGAGCTGAGGTCAGGGAGGGCAGAGGGTTGGAGCAGGTCTCTTTTTTGGGTGGTATGGTAGAGTAGCAGTTAGCACTATCTCCAGGGATCACTAATTGGTGTTCGATTCCTGCTGCTGTCTGTAAGGAGTTTTTACGTTCTCCCTGTGACTGCGTGGGTTTCCTCCGGGTGCTCCAGGTTCACCCATATCCCAGAGGTGTGCAGTTAGGGTTAGTAAACTGTGAGCACGCTATGTTGGTGCTGGAAGCATGGTGACTGCCCCCAGCATAGCCTCGGTCTGTGGTTGTTCATACACTTCACTGTGCGTATCAATATACCTGTGACAAATAAAGCCAATGTTTCTGTCTTTCTTTCTTCTTCCTTTGTTAAGATCACTGGAGAACTCACACTTTAAGATGACTAGACCTTGTCAAAGTGAAAAGTCTGCTTTCAATATCTTGTCTTTTAACTTTTCTTTCCGCTTTGTTTTGCAAGTTTCCGAACATTATCCTGTCTAATTAGCTATCATAAATAGTTTCAGCATAAGTTTCTGCCCAAGGTTTTACCCTGACAGAGCTATCAGGCTGAATAGTGGCGCAACTCTCCTCAGAGGAATCAATATCTGCAGCTCCGGGTTTCAATGTTGTCAGAAACAAAACCACAGCTGTGGATTTCTCACTGCGGACAAACCTGTGGTACGTCTCAAAGCTGAGTGAAATTAATCAACCCGTAACTCTACTGGTTGGCGTGTGGCCAAGTGGTTAAGGCATTGGACTAGCGATCTGAAGGTCGTGAGTTCGAGCCCTAGCCGAGGTAGCATGCTGTGTCCTTGAGCAAGGCACTTAATCACACATTGCTGTGCGACGACACTGGTGCCAAGCTGTATGGGTCCTAATGCCCTTCCCTTGGACAACATTGGTGTCATGGAGAGGGGAGACTTGCAGCGTGGGCAACTGCTGGTCTTCCATACAACCTTGCCCAGGCCTGCGCCCTGGAAACCTTCCAAGGCGCAAATCCAAGGTCTCATGAAACTAACGGATGCCTATCAAACTCTACTGAATCTTCTTCTCAGGGAAATAACAACTCTCCTGGGCCGTGAACCCTTTCATTAGATGAGCATGACCAGTGGAAACACCCAAAGATTTAGAGGTTCAAAGTATATATGTAGTATACAACCCTGAGATTTGTCTTCTGCACGGGCAGTCATGAAACAAAGAAGAACCATGGAACCAACTTGTTCAAAGAAAAAACGTCAAGCATCAGACCTCCCTCCACCCTCCCGCGCACAAAAATGTTGCACAAAAGGCCACAGAGAAACGAGTGAGAACTCAGAAGACAAAACACAAAATCAAGAGGCATATTTCAGTTCAGTTCAGCTCAGTGTTCATTATCAATAGGCCATCCCAATTCAAAAATTATTCAAAAGTAGTAGGAAAAAGAGTGACCAGAACTAGAACTAGAAAGTAGAACAGGTTATAAACCTGAATTAGAGTCCAAATCAAGAATCTCGTCAATTAAACCTTGCTCCGGCACCATCTGCCGACAGCATCGAGGGAGAGAGAGATCACTCCAAGTCAAGGACCTTCCCTCAGGAGCAGCGAGAGAGAAAGAGAAAGACCGTAACAAGCAGATGCCTTCTCCAGCAGCAACAAGTGAGAAGCTGGTAGACAGTGCTTGCTCATCCTCCGCGCTGCCTCAATGATTTCAATCTTCCTTGGCGCTCTAATTGGCGAGACATGGAGTTGATCGTGGTCTCCTGGCTTCCTGACCTCCACGCTGGACCCTTGGCTCTCAGCCTTTTGGAACTCTCAGAGACGGCAAAGCACCACATCACCCGATCAGCCCGAAATTACACTACCAGAACATAGATAACAGGCTCCAGCAGTAGCAGAACAGTATCTGAAATAAGGGAAAGGTGTAAAAGAAGTGAACAGAATTGCTTTGTGAACCATCTTGAGGGTGTCATCTTTGGTAGTGCTGTTTGCTGGCGCTGCCTTCTTTGTTCACCAGTTTTAAAACATAATGATTCGGAGTTTAAAGTCAGTAATAAAGCTTTTGTATGTTTAAAATCTGACCACATATTTTCTTAGGCTTTTGCATTATGTCCTGTCATAACTAGAAATAGCATGAATCCTCAATGGATCTTATTGGACAGTAAGATGAACACTTTTTGCAATATTAATAATAATAACTTTGTATAGCACCTTTCATATATTAAGATGCAGGCTCAAAGTAATTTACATAGATTGTAAAGATAGATCAATATAGTCATAAAAATATGAGGCAAAATATGAGGATAAGTAAAGGCATTGATTATATAGAATGAAATGTAATCGAATATGCCAAATTATAGAAATGTAAATTCTATAATTTACATTTTACAGGCATTAAGTAATCCTAAAAGTGAGCTGAGCTGAGGCGTCAGTCAGTCAGGCTCGACCATGGATATTGCATCCCAGCTGTCTAGACACGCAAGCCAGGCCAGTACGTTGGAGAGCAAGCTGTTGCCCATGTAGTGAGCTCCCTCTCTCCATGCTTCTGCTGAATCCAAAGGAATGGCAGGGACCAATACAGTTTGGCACCAGCAGTGTCTCAGGAGTTGCCAGTCAACTTTGAACTCAATGTAAGACTGACATTGGGACACCTGCTCCGGAATTTTCCCTCGAGGTTTAGCCTTCCCCATGAATGGGTATAGCTGCAAGGGAGGTTGGGGATCAGAGTTTTCTTCCTCCTAGAAGAGCTGCCAACCATGGCTGGTGAGCCCACCTGCCCAAAGTGACTTGTTTAGCGCAGGGTTTCGGGCAGTCTGAAAGAAAACGCAGTACAAGGACTGGATTGTGAAGGGGACAGGGAAGTGAAGAATTGATGCTGGTGCTATGGGCATCTGGCACATTGCAATGAACTGCCGAGGAAAAGGGCAGCAGGGTATCAGGGTACAATCACCAGCTATTAACAATTTACACAGCGCAGCCTCCTTCAGTTCAGTGATTTGTTTTATTTGTCACAACGAAACATTGAAACATACAACGGAATGTGTTCTTTGCATCAACGGCCAACACAGTCTGCAGATCTGCTGGGGGCAGCCTGCAAGTATCACCGTGCTTCCAGTGCCAACATAGCATGCCCACATCTCAGCAACCCTGACCCTAATGTGGGAGGAGACATCCTAATGGCCAATCTGAGTGGGCATAATGCTAAGGTGATTGGAGGAAAGTATTGGCGGGGGGGATGTCAGAAATAAGTTCTTTACACAGAAAGTGGTGAGTGCATAGAATGATATACCAGAGTTGGTGGTAGAGGCAAACACATTAGGGGCATTTAAGAAACTCTTAGATAAGCACATGGCTGTCAAAAAGATGACATCTATCATTAAGTGCGACCATCACCCAGGACATGCCCTCTTCTCATTGCTACCATCAGGGAGGAGGTACAGGAGCCTGAAGACACACACTCGACTTTTCAGGGACAGCTTGTTCCCCTCTGCCATCCGGTTTCTGAATGGACACTGAACCCGTAAACACTACTTCACTAGGTTTTTTTCTCTTTTTTACACTATTTAATTTAACATCTTAAATATATACAATTACTGTAATTTACAGTTTTTACTACTGTATTATGTATTGCATTGCACTGCTGCAGCAAAACAACAAATTTCACAACATGTCAGTGATATTAAACCTAATTCTGATTAAGGATGAAAGAAAAACGGAGGGTTATGCTGGAGGGAAGGGTTAAGTTAATCCAGGAGTAGGTTAAAGGGCCGGTTATCATTCAGTTTCTCTAACTAAAATAAAATGTTAATCAACACACATCAAAGTTGCTGGTGAACGCAGCAGGCCAGGCAGCATCTGTAGGAAGAGGTACAGTCGATGTTTTGGGCCGAGACCCTTCGTCAGGACTAACTGAAGGAAGAGATAGTAAGAGATTTGAAAGTGGGAGGGGGAGGGGGAGATCCAAAATGATAGGAGAAGACAGGAGGGGGAGGGATGGAGCCAAGAACTGGACAGGTGATTGGCAAAGAGGTTTCTCCCTGGGCCTCCTGTCCCATGATCCTCTCGTATCCCCTTTTGCCAATCACCTGTCCAGCTCTTGGCTCCATCCCTCCCCCTCCTGTCTTCTCCTATCATTTCGGATCTCCCCCTCCCCCTCCCACTTTCAAATCTCTTACTCAGTCTTCCTTCAGTTAGTCCTGACGAAGGGTCTCGGCCCGAAATGTCGACTGTACCTCTTCCTAGAGATGCTGCCTGGCCTGCTGCGTTCACCAGCAACTTTTATGTGTGTTGCTTGAATTTCCAGCATCTGCAGAATTCCTGTTATTTGCGTTTTTAAAATGTTAATCATTTCTGTTTGGGTTTCTGCCTTACATTCACATTACAACAGGTTTCTCATACATTTCACTCCTCCAGTTATAGAAAGGATGTGAAAGCTTTAGCGAGGGTGCAGAGGAGGTTTACCAAGGGGCAGCCTGGAAAAGAGAGCATGCCATTGAGTGAGCTGGGATTTTCTCCTCGGAACGAAGGAGAATGAGAAGTGACGCACACAAAATGCTGGAGGGACTCAGCAAGCCAGGCTGCGTCTGTGGAGGGGAATAAACAGTCGACGTTTCAGGGCTAAAATCCTTCATCAAGACCTCCATAGTTGCTGCCTGACATGCCAAGATTTATTTATTAATTTTATTTATTTAGAGATATAGTATGGAAAATGCCTTCCTGGCCATTCGAGCCACGCTATTCCTACTAGCCCTGATAACCCTGACTTACCCCTAACCCAATCACGGGACAATGTACAGTGACCAATTAATCTACCTGGTAGGTCTTTGGACTGTGTGAGACAACTGGAGAACCTGGGAATCACACACATTCCATGGGGAGGACGTGCAAACTCTTGACAGAGGACGCTGGGATTGATCTCTGAACTCTGACATCCTGACCTGTATTAGCGTCGCACTAATCACTACGCAACTGCATTTTCCAGATGCTTGGGATTTCCAGAAACTCTTGTGTTTGTGTTTACATATTAGGTTTAAATAGCGTAATTTCTTTAACTATTTCCCATGGCAAAATGCCAAATGCACTCCAAGGCATCTCTGTACTTACATGTTTTCTAACTTCTTTATTTGCAATCTCAGTTTAGGTTTTAAATGAATTAATCTAGAATATTATCTCTTCAGCTAAAGGAAACAATCTCCCTATTTGTCCTGAACGTCACTGGGTATTTTTAAAATTTATTTTGAACAACATTCAAAATGCTGGAGCAACTCGGCAGGTCAGGCAGCAGCTATGAAAATGAATAAACAGTTGCTGCTTTGGGCCAACACCTTTCTTCAGGTCCTTCTGACCTGCTGAGTTCCGCCCCCATTTTGTGTGGGTTGCTCAAGACTTCCAGCATCTACAGAATCTCTTGCGTTAATAATTTATTTTAATTTATTCTGCTGCAGTGAAATTAGTCCCCGTCTAATTACTTTCCCACCTAATACATCTTGGTAAATCTGTGGTCCTAGGGCGCTGCGGCATGTTGGAAGATATCTGAGGAGCGCCTACCCTGAAGAAGTTTAAATCTTCTCCCATGGGAGCTCAGTGAGACCCTCTCTCACTGTGATCTCTGCCACTCGCTGCCAGAGTCGCTACCACAGCCCCCGCACCCCGTCTCTTCTCACCTTCCCATCACCTCCCTCCGGTATCCTTCCTCTGTCCCTCCCTCCCATGGTTCACTGTCCTCTCCTATCAGATTCCTTCTTCTTCAGGCCTTTACTGCTTTCACCTATCACAGCCCAGCTTCTCACTTCATCCAAAATCAGGTTTATCATCAACCACCGTATGTCGTGAAATCTGTTGACTTTGCAGCAGCGGTACGTGACGACAGAGAGAAATAAAACCTGTGAATTACAGTATATATATATATATCTTTATTAAACCGATAAAATGTAATAAGTAGTGCAAGAAAAGTTATTGAGGTGGTGTTCATGGGTCCAACGTCCAATCAGGAATCCAATGGCAGAGGGGAAGAAACTGTTCCTGAATCTTTGAGTGTGAGCCTTCAGGCTCCTGTACCTCCTTCCTGTGGTAGCAATGAGAAGAGGGCATGTCCTGCGTGATGGGGGTCCCTAATGATGGATGCCACCCTCCTGAGGCGTCACTCCTTAAAGATGTCCTGGATACGACAGCGGCTAATGCCCATGATAGAGCTGACTGATTCTGCAACTCCGCAGCTATCTTTGATCCTGGGCAGTAGCCGCCCACACCAAACGGTGATGCAGCCAGTTAGAATGCTCTCCACAGTACCTCTGCAGAAATTTGTGAGTGTTTGTGGTGACATACCAAATATCCTCAAACTCCTAATGAAATATAGCTGCTGTCTTGCCTTTTGTATAGCTGCATCGATATGATGGGTGCAGGTTAGGTCTTCAGAGATCTTGACACTCAGGAACTTGAAACTGCTCAGGTTCATTTTCTTGTGGGCATACCCAGTAAATCCAAGAAACACAGTAGAATCAATGAAAAACCACACCCAACAGGACGGACAAACAATGTGCAAAAGAGAACAGTACAAAAGAAAAAAAGAAATAATATTAATAATAATAAAAATAAATACATATATAAGTAAATAAATATTGAGAACAGGGGATGAAGAGTCCCTGAAAGTGAGTCCTTAGGTTGTGGGAACATTTCAATGATGGGGCAAGTGAAGTTAGAAACACAGAAACATATTGTGCCTACAGCACAATACAGGCTCTTCGGCCTACAATGCTATGCTAAGCAAGTACTTATTTAGAAATTACCTAAGGTTACCCATAGCCCTCTATTTTCCTAAGCTCCATGTACCTATCCAGGAGTCTCTTAAAAGACCCTATCGTATCCATCTCCACCACCATCATCGGCAGCCCATTCCACGCACTCACCACCCTCTGCATAAAAAACTTACCCCTGACATCTCCTCTGTACCTACTTCCAAGCACCTTAAAACTGTGTCGTCTCCTGCGAGCTATTTCAGCCCTGGGAAAAAGCCTCTGACTATCCACACGATCAATGCCTCTCATCATCTTATACATCACTATCAGGTCACCTCTCATCCGCTGTCACTCCAAGGACAAAAAGCCACATTTACTCAAACTATTCTCATAAGGCATGCTCCCCAATCCAGGCAACATCCTTGTAAATCTCCTCTGCACCCTTTCTATAGTTTCCACATCCTTCCTGTAGTGAGGTGACCAGAACTGAGCACAGTACTCCAAGTGGGGTCTGACCAGGGTCCTATATAGCTGTAACATTACCTCTCGGCACTTGAACTCAGTCTCACAGTTGATTAAGCCAAATACATTGTATTCCTTTTTAACTACAGAGTCAACCTGCGCAGCAGCTTTGAGTGTCCTGTGGGCTTGGACCTCAAGATCCTGCTGATCCTCCACACTGCCAAGAGTCTTACCATTAATACTATATTCTGCCATCATATTTGACCTACCAAAATGAACCACTCTACTCCCTTTCTTGGAACAACATCTGCAACCCTCCAGTCCTCCAGAACCTCTCCCGTCCCCAATGATGGTGCAAAATCATTGCCAGATGCTCAGCAATCTCCTCCCTCGCCTCCCACAGTAGCCTGAGTAACATCTCGTCTGGTCCCGGTGACTTATCCAACTTGATGCTTTCCAAAAGCTCCAGCACATCCTCTTCCTTAATATCTATATGTTCAAGCTTTTCAATCCGCTGTAAGTCATCCCTACAATCACCAAGATCCTTTTCCGTAGTGAATACTGAAGCAAAGTATTCATTAAGTACCTCTGCTATCTCTTCCAGTTCCATACATGCTTCTCCACTGTCACACTTTATTGGCCCTATTCTCTCACATCTTATCCTCTTTCTCTTCACATACTTGTAGAATGCCTTGAGGTTTTCTTTAATCCCTCTTGCCAAGGTCTTCTCATGGCCCCTTCTGGCTCTCTTAATTTCACTCTTAAGCTCCTTCCTGCTAGCCTTATAATCTTCTAGATCTCTATCGTTACCTAGTTTTTTGAACCTTTCATAAGCTCTTCTTTTCTTCTTCACTAGATTTTCAACAGCCTTTCTACACTACAGATCCTGTACCCTATCATCCTTTCCATGTCTCATTGGAACGTATCTGTGCAGAACGCCACACAAATATCCCCTCTGAAGTTGAGTGAAGTTATCTCCTCTGGTTCATGAGCCTGATGATTGAGGGGTAATAACCTCAATCATGTTCCTGAACCTGGTGGTGAGAGTCCTGAGGCTCCTGTACCTCCTTCCTGATGGCAGCAGTGAGAAGAGAGCATGGCTTGGGTGATGGTCCAGGATGATGGATGCTGCTTTTCTGGGACAGATTTTTGTGTAAATATGCTCAACGGTGGGAAGGGCTTTATCTGTGAAGGATTGGTCATATTCACTACTTTCTGTAGGATCTTCCATACTAGGCTTGGATGCAGCCAGTCAATATACTCTCCACCACACATCTATAGGCATTTGTCAAAATTTTGGATGCCATACTGAATCTTCTAAGGAAGAAAACGTGATGTTGTGCTTTCTTTGTAAATACCCTTATGTGGAACTATAAAAGTAGCTGCAGGAAAGGGGGAAGTCATGGAGGGATTGTCTACGGAGTCTCTGTGAGTGGAAGTTAGGAAGAGGAAGGGGTCAATAACTCTACTGGGTGTTTTTATAGACCACCCAATAGTAACAGGGACATTGAGGAGCAGATAGGGAGACAGATTCTGGAAAGGAGTAATAACAACAGAGTTGTCGTGGTGGGAGATTTTAATTTCCCAAATATCGATTGGCATCTCCCAAGAGCAAGGGATTTAGATGGGGTAGAGTTTGTTAGGTGTGTTCAGGAAGGTTTCCTGATACAATATGTAGATAAGCCTACAAGAGGAGAGGCTGTACTTGATCTGGTATTGGGAAATGAACCTGGTCAGGTGTCAGGTCTCTGAATGAGAGAGCATCTTGGAGATAGTGATCACAATTCTATCTCCTCTACCATAGCATTGGAGAGGGGTAGGAACAGACAAGTTAGGGAAACATGTGAGGATGTGACTAAACACATTGATGAAGGTAGAGCAGTAGATGTAGTGTATATGGATTTCAGCAAGGCATTTGATAAGGTCCCCCATGCAAGGCTTACTGAGAAAGTAAGAAGGCATGGGATCCAAGGGGACATTGCTTTCTGGATCCAGAACTGGCTTGCCCACAGAAGGCAAAGAGTGGTTGTAGACGGGTCACATTTTGCATGGAGGTTGGTGACCAGTGGTGTGCCTCAGGGATCTGTTCTGGGACCCCTACTCTTTGGGATTTTTATAAATGACCTGGATGAAGAAGTGGGGTTGGGTTATTAAATTTGCTGATGACACAAAGGTTGGGGGTGTTGTGGATAGTGTGGAGGGCTGTCAGAGGTTACAGCGGGACATTGATAGGATGCAAAACTGGGCTGAGAAGTGGCAGATGGAGTTCAAACCAGATAAGTGTGAGGTGGTTCATTTAGGTAGGTCAAATATGATGGCAGAAGAGAATATTAATGGTAAGGCCCCTGGCAGTGTGGAGGATCAGAGGGACCTTGGGGTCTGAGTCCATAGGACACTCAAAGCTGCTGCGCAGGTTGACTCTGTGGTTAAGAAGGCGTACAGTGCATTGTCCTTCATCAATCGTGGAATTGAGTTCAAGAGCCGAGAGAATGTTTCAGCTATATCGGACCCCTGTGAGATCCCACTTGGAGTACTGTGCTTAATTCTGCTTGCCTCACTATAGGAAGGATTTGGAAACCATAGAAAGGATGCAGAGGAGATTTACAAGGATGTTGCCTGGATTGGGGAGCATGCCTTATGAGAATAGGTTGAGTGAACTTGGCCTTTTCTCCTTGGAGCGATGGAGGATGAGGGGTGACCTGATAGAGGTGTACAAGATAATGAGAGGGATTGATCGTGTGGATAGTCAGAGGCTTTTTCCCGGGGCTGAAATGTCTAGCACGAGAGGGCATAGTTTTAAGGTGGTTGGAAGCAGGTACAGAGGAGATGTCAGGGGTAAGTTTTTTTACACAGAGACTGGTGAGTGCGTGGAATGGGCTGCCGGCGGCGGCAGTGGAGGCGGAAATGATAGGGTCCTTTAAGAGACTCCTGGATGGCTACGTGGAGCTTAGAAAAATAGAGGGCTGTGGGTAAAGCCTAGGTAGTTCTAAGGTAGGGACATGTTCGGCACAGCTTTGTGGGCCGAAGGGCCTGTATTGTGTGTATGTTTGCTATGTTTCTATGAATTTTCCTGTTATTAGACTAGTGTTAAAAAGGTGGGTTGCTGGGCAGTGTGGCTTGTTCCCTTGGCATCGATAAAGTATATCTATTTATCTATCTACCTATTGTTGGGCTGGGAAGACCTGTTCCATGTTGTATCTCTAAATAAAAATAAAATAAATGATCAACACACACAAAATGCTGGAGGAACTCAGAAGGTCAGGCAGCATCCAGGGAAATGACTGAGGAGTTGACATCTCAGGCCGAGACCCTTCATCAGGACTGAGAAGGAAGGGGGAAGATGCCTGAATAAAAAGGGAGGGAGGGGAAGGAAGCGAGCTGGAAGGTGATGGGTGAAGCCAGGTGGATGGGAAGGGGAAGAAAGAATCTGACAGGAGAGGAGAATGGACCATGGGAGAAGGGAAGGAGGAGGGGGACCCAGGGGAAGCAATAGGCAGGTGAGGAGTTGTAAGAAGCCACAGTGGGGAATAGAAGAAGAGGGGAGGGAGAGGGGAAATGAATTTATCAGAAGGAGAAGGTTGGAGGCTACTCAGACAGAATATAATGTGTTGCTCCTCCACCCTGAGGTGGCCTCATCGTGGCAAAAGAGAAGGCCGTGGACCAACATATCAGAATGGGAATGGGAACTGGAATTTCCAGGAACTTCTGCTTTTGGTGGATGGAGGACAGGTGCTGTACAAAGCAGTCACCCAATTTCTGTCCCGTCTCACCAATATAGAGGAGGCCTCACTGGAAGTGTGGAATACAAGAGATGAGCCCAACAGATTCACAGTTGAAGTGTTGCTTCACCTGGAAGCACCGTTTGGGGCCCAGAATAGAGGTGAATGGGCAGGTGCAGTATTTCTGTCGCTTGCAGGGATGTGTGGCAGGAGGGAGATGAGTAGAGAGGGACAAGGGAATCAAGGAGGGTGCAATTCCTGCAGAAAGCGAGAGTGAGGGGAGGTAAAGATACGTTTGGTGGTAGGATCCCATTGAGGATGGTGGCAGAAGTTGTGGAGAACGATGTGTTGGGTCTGGAGGCTCACGGGTGGTAGGTGAGGACAAGAGGAACTCTATCACCGTTAAGGCGGTGGGAAGATGGGGTGAGGGCAGAGGTCCAGGAAATGGAGGAGATGCGGATGAGGGCAGCAACAATAGTGGTGGAAGGAAAACTCTATCCTTTGAAGAAGGAGGACATTTCTGATGTCCTGGAAAGGAAAGCTCCACCTCGGAAGAGATTCAGTGGATGAAAGAACTGAGAAACGGCGATAGAATTTTTACAGGAGACAGTGTGGGAAGAAGTATAGTCAAGATAACCATGGGAGTCAGAAAGTTTATAAAAGATGTCTGTACAAAGTTTATCTGCAGAGGTGGGGTTAGAGAGATTGAGAAAAGGGAGGGAGGTGTCAGGAATGGACCAAGTGAATTTAAGGGCAAAGTGGAAGTTGGAGGCAAAGCTGGTGAAATTGATAAGCTCAGCAAAGGTGCATGAAGCAGCACCAACGCGTTCGTCAATGTACTTTATACTTTATTGTCACCAAACAATTGGTACTAGAACGTACAATCATCACAGCGATATTTCATTCTGCACTTCCCACTCCCTGGATTACAAATATTAAATATTAAAAATAGTTAAAATTAGTAAATATTAAAAATTTAAATTATAAATTATAAACAGAAAATAGAAAAATGGGAAGTAAGGTAGTGCAAAAAAATCGAGAGACAGGTCCGGATATTTGGAGGGCACGGCCCAGATCCGGGTCAGGATCCGTTCAGCAGTCTTATCACAGTTGGAAAGAAGCTGTTCCCAAATCTGGCCGTACGAGTCTTCAAGCTCCTGAGCCTTCTCCCAGAAGGAAGAGGGACAAAAAGTCTGTTGGCTGGATGGGTCATGTCCTTGATTATCCTGACAGCACTGCTCCGACAGTGTGCAGTGTAAAGTGAGTCCACGGACGGAAGATTGGTTTGTGTGATGTGCTGCGCCGTGTTCACGATCTTCTGCAGCTTCTTTCTGTCTTGGACAGGACAACTGGGGATCATTACCAGGGAAGACTTGGAACGTGGACTGTTCTGCATAGCCAATGAAAAGGCAGGCATAGCTGGGATCCATGTGGATTACCATGGCTACCCCTTGAGTTTGGGTAGAATAAATCTAAATAAAATAAATGATTTATATGCAATTCTTTCAGCGTAATTCAATTGTTTATGCTCCTTTGGGAACTCCAGTTTCCTCCCACCTTCCAAAGACACATGGTTGGGCCCAGTGAGCTGTGGGCACGCTATGTTGGCGCCAGAAGGGTGGCGACACTTGTGGGCTGCCGGGTGCAATCCTCACTGATTTGATTGGGTGCAAACGATACATTTCGCCGCATGTTTCAATGTACATGTGACAAATATAGCTAATCTTTAAGCAGATAAAAAACACTAAAATAACTAAATTTCCCATGATCTGGATTGAAGGAGTATGTACATCCCAGATGACTGTGGAGCCAAAGGAGATTACAGAACTAAAGAGAGTTTTTGATTTGAAAACGAGAATGGAAAATTTCAAAGCAGAATGATTTCCTAACCATTAATCATTTCAGCAAGTACAAGGCTGAAGGTCAAACTTGACTTGGCACAAGTTAGGACAGAAATCAAGCTGGCGTACTTCGGGTAATCTGATGTGTACATACAGTGGGAACGGGTTGCTGATTGAGCTTGCATTGGAATAGCCAAATCCAGAGAGATCAAAGGCACAACTGTCTATCTGCAACAGGTAACCTGAGACCGATAAGCAGTGGAATAAATGTGGGTAACTTAAACAATATCAACGTTTGCTGTTCATTGTGGGTTAAGTACACTCAGTGGCTCCTTTATGAAGTCCAGGAATGGAACCCGGTGTGGTCTTCTGCTGCTGTGGCCCATCCACTTCCAGGCTTGACATGTTGTGCATTCAGAATTGGTCTTCTGCACACCACTGTTGTAACGTGTGGTTATTCTTGCCTTCCTGTCAGCTTGAACCAGTCTGGCCATTCTCCTCTGACCTCTCTCATTAACAAGGTGTTTTCACCCACAGAACTGCCACTCACTGGATGTGTTTTTTTTGTTTTTTACACCGTTCTCTGTAAATGCTAGAGACTGTTGTGTGTGAAAATCCCAGGAGGTCAGCAGTTTCTGAGATACTCAAATCACCCCATCTAGCACCAACAATCATTCCACGGTCAAGGTCAATTAGATCACATTTCTTCCCCATTCTTATGTTTGGTTTGTACATCAACCGAACTTCTTGACCATATCTGCATGTTTTAATGCATTGAATTGCTGCCACATGATTGGCTGATTAGATATTTGCGTAAACGAGCAGGTGTACAGGTGTACCTCATAAATCAGCACCAAACCACCTCAGGAGGGATTTCATTGAAAGCTACTGAATATTGAAAGGATTAGACAGAATATATGTGGGGAGGATGTTTCCTGTCGTACAGCCTCAGAACAGAAGGACATCACCTTGGAACAGAAGTGAGGGGGAATTTCTTTAGCCAGAAGGTGGAATACATTGCCACAGACATCAGTGAAGGCCATTGATAGCTTTAAAAGCAAATAAGGGAACTTTAAAATTTATTTTAAAAGATGCAGGAACCCAATGTAGAGTAGCTAGGACGGGAGTGATATGGGGGCGATATTGCTGAATGGTGCTCTGAATGAGTTGAAGATTGTCAACAGACTGCTTTGGAAAGCCAGTGAAGAGTTCAATGTAAGTTTATTGTCAAAGTACATATATGGTACCATATACAATCCTGAGATTCATTTTCTTGTGGGCATACTCGATAAATCTATAGAATAATAACAATATAAGCAATATGACTGCCCAACTTGGGTATTCAAACAGAGTGCAGAAGACAACAAACTTTGCAAATACAAAAATAAGGAAATAATAATAAATAAACAAGCAATAATTATCAAGAACATGAGATGAAAGTGAGTCCATTGGTTGCGAGAACATTTCAATGATGGGACAAGTGAGATTGAGTGAAGTTATCCCTTTTGGTTGAAGAACCTGATGGTTGAGGGGTAATAACTGCTCCTGGACGAGGAGGTGTGAGTCCTGAGGCTCCTGTACCTTCTTCCTGATGGCAGCAGTGAGAAGACAGCATGACCTGGGTGGTGGGGGTCTCTAATGATGGATACTGCTTTCCTGTGACAACGCTTCATGTAGATGTGCTTAATGGTGGGGAGGTCTTCACCCATGATAGACTGGGCCATATCCTTTACTTTTTGATACAACCTGTCTACACACTCTCCACTGCACATCTACAGAAGTTTGTCAAAGTGTTAGATGTCATAGCGAATCTCTGCAAACTGCTAATGAAGTAGAGGTTCTGTCGAGCTTTCTTCATAATTGCTCTTACATGCTGGGGCCAGGACAGGTCCTCAAAATAATAGCACCGGGGAATTTAAGGTTACAGACCCTCTCCTCCTCTGATCCTCTGATGAGGACTGGCTCATAGACCTCTGGTTCCCTTCTCCTGAAGTCAATATCAGATCCTTTGTCTTGCTGACATTGAGTAAGAGGTTGTTGTTCTGACACTACTCAGCCAGACTTTCAATTCCCTTCTCTATTCTAATGCCTGATGCAATACCAATGCTTTGTAAGGCATTGGTCAGAGCTCACTTGAGTATCGTGAGCAGTTTTTGGTCCCTTATCTAGGAAAAAATGTGCTGGCATTGGGGAGGGTCCGGTGGAGGGTCACGAGAATGATTCCAGGAATGAAAGGATTAACGTATGAGAGGCATTTGATGGTTCTTGCTGGAATTTAGAAGAATGAGGGGGGGATCTCATTGAAACCTATTGAATATAGAAAGGTCTAACTAGAATGGATGTGAGAGGATGTTTCCTGTGGTGGACGACTCTAGCATCAGAGGGCACAGCCTCAGAATACAGGGAGACATCTCTATTTGGGGTGGAGCTTAGGAGGACGATGGCACCTAATGGTGACTCTTTTGCTTGCATCTTCGGAAATAGCTCTATGACTATCTTTTGAAGACCGTGACCTGGAGCTACACGCTGACTTTGGTTCTTTGCGGGAATGGGACCTGCTCTCGGGGTCTCACGACTGGCCACTATTCGATGTACCAAGGACGCAGCCTAGAAGACTGGTGCGCCTTCAGGGTTGCAGGATTTTGTGGCTCCGGAGGCGGGCGGACTCGAGGTCGGTGCCGCCACAGGAAACTGGCGTGTCGTGGGAGTACACGGAAGATCGAAAGCAGCGAGCTGGCTGTGTGCCCAGAGACCCGAGTTCTTTGGGCACAGAGCTCAGCAAAAGAGACACAACGGACTTTCAACATTGTAAATGGGGACACATCTTTTTCCCTTACTCGGGAGAGAGAGAGAGCCTGGGGTATGTCGAATTACTGGGTGAATGAATAATATTTGGGGTCCTGCAAGTCTGTGTCTTTATTGATGCTTTGCTGCATGCTTGAGTGCTCGGTTGAGGGCGCCAATGCTTTTTTGCTGGTGGGGGAGGAGGGGATCATTACTTTGCTGCTGCTTATGTGTGGGGTGGGAGCTGGGGAGGCTTTGGGGTTCTAACATTTAGCTGCCGTTCATTTTTTGGGGCACTCCTCTATTTTCATGGATGGTTGCAAAGAAAAAGAATTTCAGGATGTCTATTGTACACATTTCTCTGATATTAAATGTACCTTTGAAACCTTTGAACAGAGATGAGGAGCAATTTCTTTAGCCAGAGGGTTGTGAATCTGTGGAATTCATTGCCACAGATGGCTGTGGAGCCCAAGTCATTGTGTACATTTAAAGTGGAGGTTGACAGGTTCTTGATTAGTCAGGGTGTCACAGGATACAGGAAGAAAGCAGAAAACTAGGTTTCAGAGAGATAATAAATCAACCGTGATAGAATGGCTGAGCAGATTCTATGGGCCGAATGGCTTAATCCTGCTCCAATGTTGTTTAGTCTTATGGTAACATATTGATGAGAAATTGATGGAAACCAGGGAAAGGTTCTTTGGGATGTACGCACAAAATGCTGGAGGAACTCAGCAGATCAGGCAGGAGCGATGGAGAGGAATAAACAGTCAACGTTTCGGGCTGAGATCCTTTAACAGAGTGGGAAAGGAAGGAGCAAAAGCCAGAATGAATAGCTGGGGGGAGGGGAAGTAGTACAAGCTGACAGGAGACAGGTGAGACCAGGTGACGGGGAAGTCAGAAGTACCCACCTGCTTCAAAAGGGCGACAATCATTCCAGTGCCCAAGAAGTTTAGGATGAGCTGCCTCAATGATTATCACCCAGTGGCTCTGACCTCTACGGTGATGAAGTGCTTTCAGAGGCTGGTCATGGCCAGGATCACCTCCTACCTAAGCAAGGACCCAGACCTGCTGCAGTTTGCCTACGGCCACAATAGGTCCACAGTAGATGCAATCTCACTGGCTCTCCACTCAGCCTGGGATCACCTGGGCAATTGCAATACCTATCTCAGAGTAGTCTTTACCGATTACAGCTCAACATTTAACACTATCGTACTGTCAGTAATAATCAACAAGCTCCAAACCCTGGGCCTCCATGTCTCCCCCGCAACTGGATTCTTGACTTCCTCACCGGGACACCACAGTTTGTGTGGATTCGAAATAACATCTCCTTCTTGCTGACAATTAACACTGGCACACCTCAGAGATATGTGCTTAGTCCACTGCTCTACTCTCTCTACACCCATGACCGTGCGGCTCGGAACAGCTCAAATGTCATCTATAAATTTGCCAATGACGTGACTATTGTTGGCAGAATTTCAGATGGTGCTGAAGAGGAGAAGATGGTGGCACGACGCAGCTCGCAGCGGCCACACCGGTGAATGATATCTGCTATCTGTCAAGTAGGGTGCCGTGCACAATCCTGATTTGATGGAGACAGACGTGAGAGCACAGAGGAACATCTGGTGAAACTTCTGAAATGCCTGCTTCGCTGCCGCTGCTACTGTGTGATCCAGAATCTCCAGAGGGGTAGGCCCCCAGTCCTCGGCTTTGCTTGTTGCTCGGCGGCCGGGGTGGGGTCGAAATGCTCAGCAGAGATGGTGCTCAGTGCTCAATGTCGGAGGCTCAAAGTTTTCAGACAGACTCAGAGTTGGCTGTGCTCGGGTGCTTCCAATGGTGCTGCATCGGCAAGTTTGCGGTGCTTGGAGGTTCATGGCAGGGAGAGTTTCTCCCTTCTACCGTCTGCGTGAGACGATGTTGCAACTACAACCTTGCACTCAACATCAGTAAGACCAAAAAAATTGATTGTAGACTTCAGGAAGGGGGAGTCAGGGGAACACACACCAGTCCTCATCGGGGGATCAGAATGGAAAGGGTGAGCAGCTTCAAGTTCCTGCGTGTCAACATCTCTGAGGATCTATCCTGGGTCCAACATATCGATGCAATTTCAAAGCAGCGGCTATATTTCATTGGGAACTTGAGGAGACTTGGTATGTCACCAAAGACACTCATGGAGAACATTCTAACTGGTTGCATCACCGTCCGGTACGGAGGGGCCAGTGCACAGGATCAGAAAAAGCTGCAGAAAGTTGCACACTCAGTCAGCTCCATCCTGGGCGCAAACCTCCCCAGCAACCAGGACATCTTCAAAGGGCGATGCCTCAGGAAGTGGGATCATTAGGGACCCCCAGTACAGAGGACATGCCCTCGTCTCATTGCTGTGATCAAGCAGGAGGTACAGGAGCCTGAAGACACACACTCAATGATTGGACAACTTATTTAATTTAAATTTTAATATATACTTATCTTAATTTATAGATTTAAAAAATTTTTATGTATTGCACTGTACTGCCACCACAAAACAACAAACTTCAGTTCGTTATATTAAACCCATTTCTCATTCTGACGGCAGGTGGGTGGAGGGAAAGAGATGAAGTGGGAAGCCGGGAGGGCATGGGTGGAAGACATCGACTTTCAGCTTCTTGGTTCATTCCACCCCCCCACTCCACCTACTCTCCTCCCTCCCACACTTATTAAGCTTCTCTTTATACCACTATAGCTCAGCCTCTGTCGCTCCAAAGAGTGTCACTGGCTAAGAGCGATGTGGTCAGCGAGCACTGAGGAGAGGTGATGTGGTCAGCTCATGGTCAGTCAGGATGCTGCTGTTCTTGACTTGGGGGAGAAGCCATTTATAACTGCAGCTCCGTACGGCTCCAGAAGTCGAAGCCCAAACGCAAAACTTGAGAGTGGTTGAGACGTGGGGTCGAGACTCCAAGGTCAAGCATGATCAGAGAGTCCTGGGGTTGATCCCCAGGGGCCGGCGAGGTCCGGAGGGCAAAGCTGAAGATCAAAACCCAGAGCTCGGCGAATCTGGAGGCATAGGCCTGAAAGGGGGGGGGGATCTGGAGGCAGAGGCCTGAAGGATGGAAATCAGGATGGAGGAGTGGGGCGGGTTGGTCTGGAGGCAAAGGCCCGAAGGCCGAAGCCCCTGAGTTGGCAGGTCTGAGGCCTGATGTTTGCAAGTCCAGGCCCAGGACTGAAGGTTGAAGGCTGATGTCTGAGAGTCTGTGAGGTCAAAGCCAAGGACATGGAGGCCCGGAGGCGGCCTGTCCTGGGGCTAGAGGTGTGTGTGAGAGAGCGAGAGAGAGTGGGAAAGGTTATGTCCTGGGGTTAGAGGTGTGTGTGTGAGAGAGAGAGTGGGAAAGGTTATGTCCTGGGGTTAGAGGTGTGTGTGAGAGAGAGAGTGGGAAAGGTTATGTCCTGGGGTTAGAAGTGTGTGTGTGAGAGAGAGAGTGGGAAAGGTTATGTCCTGGGGTTAGAAGTGTGTGTGTGAGAGAGAGAGTGGGAAAGGTTATGTCCTGGGGTTAGAGGTGTGTGTGTGAGAGAGGGAGTGGAAAAGGGCTTGTTTTGCTATTGTTGTTTTGTTTTGTTTTGTTTTGTTGTTATTGTTGGTGCTACTCCTGTCATTCTGCTGACCATTGTGGCCACTGGCTCACGTGGCGACACTCGCGGGCTGCCTCCAGCACATCCTAAAGCTGTGTTGGTTGTTACTCAAAATGGCGTATCTCTAATCAGAATCAGGATTAATTTCATTGGCCTATGTCGTGAAATTTGTTGCTTTGCAGCGGCAGTACATTCCAATAGATACATAGAAACATAGAGACATAGAAAATAGGTGCAGGAGTAGGCTATTCGGCCCTTCGAGCCTGCATCGCCATTCAGTATGATCATGGCTGATCATCCAACTCAGAACCTAGTACCAGCCTTCCCTCCATACCCCCTGACCCCTGTAGCCACAAGGGCCATATCTAACTCCCTCTTAAATATAGCCAATGAACTGGCCTCAACTGTTTCCTGTGGCAGAGAATTCCACAGATTCACCACTCTCTGTGTGAAGAAGTTTTTCCTAATCTTGGTCTTAAAAGGTTTCCCCCTCATCCTCAAACTGTGACCCCTCGTTCTGAACTTCCCCTCGTTCTGGATAATAATTAGAAAGCTATAAACTACAATAAGAAGTGATTTATAATTTCACTTCCTGTTTTGATGAACATGTGATAGATCAATTAATCTGAATTCTAACTGCCATGGTAGTCGGGCAGCATCACGGTAACAGTTGGCACAAGGACATCGAAGTTCAGAGTTCAATCCCGACACACTCAGTAAGGAGCTTGAATGTAGTCCCTGTGAAATGCGGGGGTTTCTTCCAGCTCGACTGGTTCCCTCCCACAGACGTACCAGGTAGTAGGTTAACTGGTCATTGTAAGATTGTCCTGTAATTAGGTTAGGGTTAAGTCAGGGTTTGCCAGGCAGTGTGGCTCGAAGAGCTGGAAGGGCCGGTTCTGTGCTGTATCTCCAAATAAATTAATTAAAGATCTTTCAGCTGCATCTTGGCATTGTATAAATAGTTCAGCTGTAAATGCGTTTTATACAGTATCAATAACACTCAGCAGTAATTGCATGTACAATATCAACAACCCTCAGCTGTAGTTCAGTTCGCAATCTAATGGTAAATAATTCTTCATCCATGAACGGCGATGATGTCTGTGAGCAGTGTAAATATAACCTTTACTGTAACTGAATCGTACGGTGCAATGCAATACGCTATTCTCGCAATGCTGACCGACGGCACTTATTGTTTATCTGTCCTTTCACAACCAGAATCAGGTTTATTATCACTGACATTTATTGTGAGATATGTTGTCTTGTGGCAGTACAGTTCAATACTTTAAGAAAATCTATAATTTGCAATAAAAAATATAAATATAAGACCATAAGATATAGGAGCAGAAATAGGCCATTTGGCCCATCAAGTCAGCTCTACCATTTCATCACGGCTGATTCAAATTTCCTCTCAGCCCCAATCTACTGTTTTCTCACTGCATCCCTTCATGCCCTGATCAATCAAGGATCTATCAACTTCTGCTTTAAATATACATGAAGACTTTCCCTCCACGGCCACAGATTCACCACTCTCTGGCTAAAGAAATTACTCCTCGTATCCGTTCTAAAAGGACACGCCTCTATTCTGAGAGGCTGTGTCCACTGGTCCTAGTCTCTCCCACCATAGGAAACATCCCCTCCACATCCACTCTATCAAGGCCTTTCACCATTCAATAGGTTTCAGTGAGTTTCCCCCCACCCCTCATTCTTTGAATTCTAGTGAATACAGGCCCAGAGCCATCAAACACTCTTCATATGACTACCCATTCAAACCTGGAATCATTTTCGTGAACCTACTTCGAACCCTCTCCAGTTTTAGTACATCCTTTCTAATATAAGTGGCCATAGAACTCTCACAATACTCCGTGAGGCCTCACCAGTGCTTTATAAAGTTTCAACACTACATTCTTGCTTTTCTATTCTAGTCCTCTTGAAATGAATGCTAACATTGCATTTGCCTTCCTCACCACAGACTCAACCTGCAAATTAACCTTTAGGGAATCCTGCACAAGGACTCCCAAGTCATTTAAAAATAATCGGTCTCAATACAGAACCCTGTGGAACACCACTAGTCACCGGCAGCTAGTCAGAAAAGTCTTCCTTTATTCCCACTCTTCACCTCCTGCCAATCAACCACGGCTTTATCCATGCTGGGATCTTTCCTGTAATATCATGAGCTCGTAGCTTGTTAAGCAGCCTTATGTGTAGCACTTATCAAAGGCCTTCTGAAAATCCAAGTACACTACATGAACTGATTTTCCTTTGTCTATCTTGCCTGTTATTTCTTCAAAGAATTCCATCAGACAAGATTTTTCCTTGAGGAAACCATGCTGACTATGACCTATTTTATCATGTGCCTCCAAGTACTCTGAGATCACATCCTTAATAATTAACTCCAACACCTTCCCAACCACTGAGGTCAGACTAACAGGCCCATAGTTTCCTTTCTTCTGCCTCTCTCCCTTCTTGAAGAGTGGAGTGATGTTTGCAATTTTCCAGTCTTCTGGTACCATTCCAGAATCTAGTGTTTCTTGAAAGATCATTACTAATGCCTCCACAATCTCTTCAGCCACCTCCTTCAGAACTCTGGGGTGTACACTATCTGGTCCAGGTGACTTATCTAACTTCAGGCCTTTCAGTTTCCTGAGAAACTTCTCTCTAGTTATGGTAACTTCACACACTTCATACCCCAGACTCCTGGAACTTCCACCATACTGCTAGAGTCTTCCACAGTGAAACCTGATGCAAAATACTTATTCAGTTTGTCCACTGTTGCATTGTCCCACATTACTACCTCTCTAGTATCATTTTCTATCAGTCCAATACTTCTGGTATCCTCTTGAATATTATTGGTTAACTTACTTTCATATGCCATCTTTACCTTCCAATTAACTTTTTTAGTTGCCTTCTGTTGGTTTTTAAAAGCTTCCCAGTCCTCCAACTTCCCACTTATCTTTGCTCTATTATATTCCCTCTCTTTGACATTTACGTTGGCTTTGACTTTTCTTGTTAGCTATGGTTGTGTCATCCTTCCTTTAGAATACATTTTCCTCTTTGGGATGTATCTATCCTGTGCCTTCCGAATTGCTTCCAGAAATTCCAGCCATTGCTGCTCTGCCATCATCCCTGCCAGTGTTCTTTTCCAATTAATTCTGGCCAACTCCTGTCTCATACCTCTGTAATTCCCTTCACTCCACTGTAATACTGACACAGCTGACTTTAGCTTCAAATTTCAGGGTGAATTCAATCATATTATGATCACTTTCTCCTAAGGGTTCTTTTACCTTAAGCTCTCTAATCAATTCTGGTTCACAACATCCAATCCAGAATAGCTGATCCTCCAGTGGGCTCAACCACGAGCTGCTCTAAAAAGCCATCTTGTAGGCACTCTAGAAATTGCCCCTCCTGCAATCCAGCACCAAACTGATTTCCCCAATCTACCTGCATATTGAAATCCCCCATGACTATTATAACATTGCCCTTTTGGCATGCATTTTCTATCTCCCATTGTAATTTGTAGGCAACATCCCTACCCTGTTTGGGGGTCTGTACTGTATACAGCTCTCATCAGGGTATTTTTACTTCTGCAGTCCAAAAAGAGAGCAGGATGTGCTGACATTGGAGAGGATTCAAAGGAGGTTCACAGAAATGATTCCATGGTTGAAAGGCTTATCACATGAGGAACATTTGATGGCTCTAGGACTGCACTCACTGGAATTCAAAATAATGAGGGGGGGAGAATCTCACTGAAACCTACTGAATTGCGAAAGGCCTTGATAGAGTGGATGTGGCGAGGATGTTTCCTATGATGCGGGAGTCGGAGACCAGAGGACGCTGCCTCAGAATTGAGCTACATCCTTTTATAAAGGAGATGATGAGGAATTTATTGAGCCAGAGAATGGTGAATCTGTGGAATTCATTGCCACAGGTGGCTCTGGAGGCCAAGTCATTCGGTGTATTTAAGGCAGACATTGATAGATTCTTGATTGGTCAGGGCATAAAGGGATATGGGGATTGGGGCTGAGAGGGAAAATGGATCAGTCACAATGAAATGGTGGAGCAGGCTCGATGGGCCAAATGGCCTAATTCCGCTCCTATATCTTAATGGCCTTATGGTAACCTTTGTTCCCGAGTTCATGGGTCATTAGCATAAGGATTTTACTGGGGTTGGAATAAAATTAAATTATTAACTAAATCAGAATCAGGTTTATTATCATGACATACATCATGAAATTTGTGTGGGGCAGCAGTGCAGTGTAATTACATAAAAATGACTAAGTTACAGTAAATATAAATAAAGAAACAAATCATGCATTAGAGAAAGAGTGATTTAGTGTTCATGATATACACATCTGTTACAAGGAAACAGGTTCACAGATTTGGTAATTGAGGCAGAAGGCACTGATTACGAATAAACACATGAATCATTTATTTATAAGCAGTAAAAGATTCGACCAAGCATCTAAGATCCCCCCCCCCAAGATACACAACTACAAAACTAAACATTCGACAAACGTATTTTGCTAAGAGTGTGTGTGGGGCCTCCTAAATCTGGAGCATTCTTTCCTAATGGTTCTTTAGCACGGGTCGCGACCTCAGTGTGCATGGGCCCTGGGGACGAAAGAAAAGAGGCTGAGCCTCCCACATGTGCTATCCTTATACCCCTGAGGTGTCATAGCACACGGGGTAACCAATGGGAAAGAGCTGCTGCATCCTTCAAATGGACCACTCGATGACCAGCACGATAGAAACGGCATTCAACCAACAAGTAAACTCACCCCCCACTTAACAACATGTGAATACGATGCAGTGGTGGTATCTTGTATGTTGGAAATAATAATTTAGGATCTGTGTCATTGTTCTCCAATCTTCGCCATTTCCTTGCAGTGGAGGAAGAAGAGTTTCTCTGTGTGGAGGCTTGCCTGCAGGCGAAGCTCTCCTAACGGAGAGCACATTTGAGCAATTGATGCCCAAAGATGTTGGAAATAATTCAGAAGATGTATAGCTCCGGTGGCTGAATATTGAGTTGAGTTGTTCTCCAATCTTGACACTTTACTTGCAGTGGATTGCCATGATTGGAGAACAACCATAATAAATATGATTCTGATTCTGATTAATATAATATGTTTTCATTCCAACCCTAGTAAAATCTTGACGTTGCTGAAGTCTTAAATGTCTTCTTCATTTCTATTTGCTCTTTTGCCTCTCAATTTATCCCATCATTTATCCTTATTCTGAACTCTGATGTCTTTTGGACACGATCCACTGTTCCTGATCTCAGTACACGAAGACCAAAAAGGACGCCACTTTAGCTGGGACACGGGAAGGTTCTGGCACAGGCAAACTTGAAGCAGGCACATGAAGTTTTAGAAGTGTGGCTCTCTTCTGATAACTCCGTAAACAAACATTTTGAAATAGACACCATCTAGGAACCCCAAAGAGCCAAGCAAAGGCGAGCCAATAGAATTCAAAAGTCAACGGAAGGGGTAACCAATCAGGACCAAGGCATGATCTGTGCACTGAAGATGTCACCTCGACTGGTGATGAAACGTGAACTCTGATGCTCCAAGCTGGAATAGTGTTGTGCTAACTGCAATGCTACTGTGGCGACCAATACTCTTGGGTGTTTGCTTTGTTTCCTTTCTGAGAACATATGCAAAATAGAAATATGAAAACATATTTGTAGCACTCGAACCATATAATGATCTAGATGGTTAGGCAGACTGGTTAAATCTGGCCCGAAGTGAAGGGTGAAGCGATCCCTGGGGACCAAACAAGGTATTCTGCATAAAACGAGAGAAGGTATTGCAACGTCTTGCCAATATTACATCAACAGAACCCATCTATCTGGAAGAGACATAAGCAGGAAACAGGGGGGCAACATTAAAATCTCCAGGATATGAGCCTTCATAGTTCTGGATGAACAGGGCCTTTTCTTTGATCAACGTCTTTTAGATTTTGGAAGCATGTTTTTTCCTGAAGATCTGCGGCATTTCTTCGGGAGCAGCTTTAAGTTCCCAGTTGTCAACACCTCATAAGATCTATCCTGAGCCCAACACTGTGATGTAATTACAAAGAAGACATGACAGTATGTTCTTTAGGAACTTGAGGAGGTTTGGTATGACACCAAAGATTCTAGCGAGTTTCTACGTGTACTGTGAAGAGCTTGCCAACTGGCTGCATCGCGGTTTGGTACGGGGGGTGCGGGGTGGGGCACTGCACAGGATTGGGAGGAGCCGCAGAGGGTTGTAGACTCAACCGGCACTAGCCTTCATACCATTGAGGACATCTTCTAACGGTGATGCCTCAAGAAGCTGGCATCCGCCACAGAGGACCCCCACCCTCCAGGACATACACGCTCTTCTCTCATTATTTCCACCAGGGAGGAGGTGCAGAAGCCTGAAGACCTCTTGGGAACAGATATTTCCTCTCCACCATCAAATTTCCGAACGATCCATGAACTCATGAACACTACATCACTATTCCTCTTTTCATCTCCTTATTTATTTGTGTTTTTGTAACTTATAGTAAATTTTTATGTCTTGCTCCGTACTGCTGGCACAAAACAACAAACTTCACGACAGTATATCAGTGATAATAAACCTGATTCTGATTTAGTTGAAACATTTTTTGATATGTTCACCAATCCCGATGAGGGCTTCTGGCCCAAAACATTGACTGTTTATTCCCCTCCCTAGATGTTCCTTATCTGCTGAGTTCCTCCAGCATTTTGAGTGTGTGTTGCTCAAGGTTTCAAAGTTCAAAGTACATTTATTATCAAAGTATGTATACATTATACAACCTTGAGATTCATCTCCTTACAGGCCAGCCACAATACAAAGAAGCCCAAAAGAACCCATTAAAAAGAAATTGTCAATCACCCAATGTGCAGAGAGAGAGAAAAACAAATCATGTAAACAATAAACACGAGCAAATAGCGTTCTGAACGGAAATCCACAGAGAATCCATCCACAGATCCTCAGTTCAGCGCAGAGCAGAGCCAAGTAAACCTTGTGGAGCACTGTTGAAGCAGCCTGTTCCTTGCCTTGGACCCTGTCACCCTGACGTTTTCGGTCTGGCCAGGTACTAAATCATCATCGTCCAAACATCAGGTTCAGTCGCTTCAATACACTCTGGGACCTGGACCCTGGATCGTACCTGGCCTTTTTGACTCAGCCCGGTGCTTAACTCGATCGAACCTTGGCTCTTTCTCGCTCTCAGTCTTGCCTCACCTCAGTTCCGCCACATTGAGTTGCCTCCAAGTCCAAAGGGAAGTAACAGGCTATTGTTTGCAATGGTCATTTCCCAGAAGAGTGATTAACAAAGTATTTAGCTATTTTTTTTGCTTCATTGGCCACCAGCCAGAAGTTGCTAAGACTCACTTGTGCCATCTTAAACTAGATTTCTTGCATGTGCGGAATCTCTCTCCTGTGATATCAACATGGGATACGACGTAACAATAATGGAAAATTGACCCAAAGGAGGCAGCACTCTACTTTAAATATTCCGGGATACAATGTGTTGAGGAAGAATAAGAAATGAAGAAAATGAACTTCTGAAAATGGTTTAAGTATCAGGGGTTCCTTAAGGTTGTTATAGTCAGGGGGTAGTAGTGGGGATAAGCCCCAACTACCTATTAAATACTCCCAATGGTGTGTGTCTCAAATAGCCTCTGACAACCAAGTCTAGTTCCTGGCCTTCGTGTGTAGGAGAAGGGGCAAAGGTGCCTTAAAACCAGTCACTTTGGGCAGATGGGGCTTGTTGGCTGACATCTAGGAGAAGGAGAACTCTGATCTCAAGCCTCCACTGCACTGCAGCTACACCCACTCATGGGCAACGTTTCGGGAGTAAACACCAAGGGAACAAACCCAGAGCTGGAGTTCAACACCGACTGGCAACTCCTGCAACACGGCTGGTGCCCGTCTGTCTCTGCCCTTCCTTGGGATTCATCAACTGTGTGGAGAGGGGGAGCCTGCTGCATAGGCCGCAGCTCGCTCTCCGTGGTCGACCCTGACCAATGGAGGCCTCGCAGAATCAGTATACAGAAGTGCTTTATATCATAACTTCCACTAAACAAGTCAGTAAACAGTTATTGTGTCTATAAAAGAAGTTACTCAACTGTGGAAGACCTTTTGATTGTGCACAGTCAGCTGTCTGGGAATTAAGCATGAGGCGAGCGATGAATCATTATTTAACTAATCTAAAAAAAATGTTATGTAAGTGTATATTTCCTTAGGCACAGTGATTAAAATTGCAGACAGTACTCCAAGTGTAAACTCATCAAAGCCCTCCCATTCAAAAATATTCAAATACTATAAAAGCAGGTGTAAAAAAATGCTTTGAAGGTGAAGGCAGGTAATAACAGGGAAATGTTACAGGAAGGGAATTCTGGGGATCGAGATTTGCACAGACAGCTGGAAGCATGATCATCCGTATAAGACATATAGTAGGGACCGAATTAGGCCATTCAGCCCATTGAGTCTGCTTTTCCATTCAATCCTGGCTCAGTTTTTATTTAATTTTAATTCTATTTTATTTAGAGATGCAGCACCTTTCGGCCCAGCAACTCCCAATTTAATCCTAGCCTAATTACGGGACGACTTACAACGACCAATGAACCTGCCGACTGGTACGTCTTTGGACTGTGGGAAGAAACCGCGACACTGGGAGGGAACCCATGTGGTCATGGGGAGAACGTACAACCTCGGTACAGGCAGTGGCGGGAAATGAAGTGGGCACGGTAAAGCATTGTGCTAACCACTATGCCAGCCATAATCTCCTGCCTTCTCTCTATAACCCTCATCTGCACTGAAGAATAGAGACTATATGACATAGGAGCAGAATTTGGCCATTCAGCCCATCGAATCTTTACGAATTTAAAGATAAAGGTTAGCTTTATTTGTCACATGTACATCGAAGCATACTGAAATGTGGTGTTTGCACCAAATCAAATCAGCAAGTATTGTGCTGGGCAGCCCGCAAGCGTCACCATGCTTCCTGCACCAACAGAGCACGCCCACACCTCACTAACCCTAACCTCAGATGTCACTGGGTTGTGGGAGGTCCCAGAGGAGACGCACGTGATCACGAGGAGAAGATATAAACTCCTTACAGGCAATGGTGGGAATGCAACCTCGATTGGTGACTGCCAGAGCTGTAGAGAAATGCGTTAACTGCTATGGTATTGTGCACCGCTTTGCTATTCAATCGAGGATTTTTTTTCGCAGATAACAGGAATTCTGCAGATGCTGGAAATTCAAGCAACACCCATCAAAGTTGCTGGTGAACGCAGCAGGCCAGGCAGCATCTCTAGGAAGAGGTGCTGCCTGGCCTGCTGCGTTCACCAGCAACTTCTATGTGTGTTGCGAGGATTTTTTTTTCCATGATTCTCACGCCTTCCCTTCATAATCTTGATATGGACTGAAAAATAAAAACTATAAGACATAGGAGCAGAATGAGGCCATTCAGCCCATCAGGTCTGCTCTGCCATATGATCATGGCTAATTTATTTTCCCTCTCAACCTTGCTTCTTCCTTTTGATGCCTTTACTAATCAAGAACCTATCAACCTCTGTTTTATGTACAGTATACCCAATAACTTCACCTCCACAGTCGTCTATGGCAATGAATTCCACAGATTCAGCACTCTGACTAAAGAAATTCCTCCTCATCTCCATTGTAAAGCGATGCCCTTGTATTCTGAATACTCAATGAGTTGGCCTCCACAGCCATCCATGGCAATGAATAGAGCGGAGACAGCCAGTGCAAAAAGGCGGAGGAAAAGTGTGGAACAAGTTCTGGTAAGCAATGTGTGGATCCAGGGGGAGAGGAGTGATAGCTCGGTGAAGGGAAGATTGGAAATTGTGATAAAGACTATGTTGGATTGGGTTGTAAATTGTTACTTTTCTTGTAGTGTAACTTTTTTATGCCTGTCTATATTTTTATATAATCACCCATATACCTGTGGTAGGGAAGATGTGAAGTGCTCCTTCCCTCTGCTAGTCTGCAGGTCACCCTTGGGTATCTTCTTAGCCCATTGCCTTCTTCTGGGCAGTGTCTTTACAAGATGGGTGATCCCATCCACTATCGAAACTCTTCTGAGATTGTCTGCCCGGTGTCAGTGGTCGCATAACCCACAAGGCTGTGTGCTTAGCACTGTGTGTTTACACTGCTAACACATGACTGTGCAGCCAGATTCAGGGAGAACCTGATCATTAAATTTGCTGATGATACCACAGTGGTGGGGCTCATCAGCAAAAATGATGAAACAATGTACAGGGAGGAGGTCAAACACCTAGAGAGCTGGGGCAGGGATAACAACTTGATGCTTAATGGCACCAAAACCAAGGAGATGATCGTCGATTTCAGACGGTCTCAGCCTGAGCACACACCCCTCAGCGTCAGCGGCTCCACAGTGGAGAGAGTGGAAAACATCAAGTTCCTTGGGATGCAGATCTCAGACAATCTCACCTGGTCCAGGAACACCACTGGGATTGTGAAACGGGCCCAGCAGAGATTGCACTTTCTGAGGAGGCTTAAACAAGCATCACTCCCCACTAACATCTTAACTACATTCTACAGAGGCGTGGTTGAGAGTGTGCTGACCTTTTGCATCACAACCTGGTACTCCAGCTGCAGTGCTGTCGACAAAAAAGCCTTGCAGAGGGTGGTTAGGGGAGCAGAGAAGGTTAATGGGGTCTCCCTACCTTCTGTCCAAGACCTCTTTCAGAGCCGATGCCTCCAGAAGACACGGTACATCATTAAAGACCCCTCACACCCTCTCCATGAACTGTTTGTTCTTCTGCCATCAGGCAAACTTTACAGGAGCATCAAAACTAAAACCACAAGGCTACTAAACAGCTTCCTCCCACAGGCAGTCAGACTGCTAAATAGCTGCTCTACCTGACTCTGCTTTGGACACTTTTAACTTTCACTGGACACTTATAACTGATTTTAACTGACATGTGGCTGTTGTCTTTCACTATTTATTGTTAAGTTTATTATTTAGTGTTGCATTTGTTATGTTATGATTGCACTGCTCCTGGGAGACGCTGTCTCATTCTGCCCTGCAGAGCTAATGTGCGGTTAGAATGACAATAAAGTTTTTTGAATCTTTGAATCTTGAATCTTGTGATATGCACCAGCTGCTCTTATGACCATCCACCACCTGCTCCCATGGCTTCATGTGGCCCTGATCAGGGGGCTAAGCAGGGGCCACACTTTGTCCAAGGGTCACCTGCAAATTAGTGGAGCAAAGAAGTGCCATACACCTCCTTTGGTAGAGACATATCTTTACCTCGCTACTCTGACATCTCTAAATAAATAAATGAAATCAACAAGTTTTATGCATTGTTCTTAACTTCCAAAGAAGCTTCTGATAGTAAAAACATCAGGATCCAACAGGCGGAGGCCACAGATGATGGAATCTGATAGGAGAAGAAGGAGGAGCTTAGAACCAAATAAGGGATGCGGGATAGGTCCTTGGTAAGGGGATGCAGTTTGACGAGTGTGAGGGTGATGGGCAGAGAGGGAAAATAAGTAGGTGTAGGAGGAACAAGAAGATAAAGAAAAGGGACAGAAGGGAACAGTTTACTTAAAACTGGAGAATTCAATGTCCAAAATGGTTCAAAGGTTCATTAATTATCAAAGTATACAACTCTGAAATTCTTCTTCTCCAGATAGCCACGAAATCAAGAAAGAAGAGAATGGCAGCACAATCACCAACCCCTAAATCCCTCCGCCCCTCACAAAAAAATGAACAAAAATGGAACAGGCACATCGGCCCCCAAATCCCCCTCTCCCGCACACAACAAAACCAAGAAAGATTGGGCAAACAACATGGGATATAAAAATCTGTAAGTCTGAAAAAAAAAAGCCAAAATTGAGTGCCTGCCTGATGGACTCACCAAATACCTCTAGCGTGTTGCTCAGAAGCAAAACATACTCACCCTGGTTTGTCTTACAAGAATGAGGAAAGAAAAGAAAATAGTTACAAAGCAGTGATTCGAAGTTATTATTTTGCCAAGTTAAAAAAAATCCACTCCTGAAAACACAAGAAATTTTGCAGATGTTAGAAATCCAGAGGAAGGCACACAGAACGCTGGAGGTACTCAGCAGGGTGTTTTGGCCTGAAACGTTGACTGTTTATTTCTCTCCATAGATGCTGCCTGACCTGCTGAGTTCCTCTAGCTCTTGACTTCCAGCATCTGCAGAATCTCTTGTGTTTATGACTTTCCTGCTCCTCTCCTTCTCCTCCCTCCATTCAGGCAGAAGATACAAAAGCCTGAAAGCACGTACCACCAGGCTCACGGACAACTTCTGCCTTGCTGTTATAAGACAATGAAATTATTCCCTAGTACGCAAAGATGGGTTTTTCACTTCACAATCTACCTTGCTTATGGGAGAGCACCATGGTAGTGTAGCGGTTAGCGTAATGCTATTTCAGGGTTGTGAGTTCAATTCAGGCGTTGTCTGTAAGGAGTTTGTATATAATTCCTGTCAGCACGAGGCTTTCCTCTGGGTGCTCAGATTTCTGCCCACAATCCAATGACAAACTGGTTAGTACGTTAATTGGTCAGTGTAAATTGTCCTGCAGTTAAGCCAGGATTAAATAGGCAGATCGCTGGATGGCGCGGCCTGTTGGGCCTTTAATGATGGATGCTGCCTTTTTGAGGTACGTGGCCAAATGGTTAAGGCATTGGACTAGCGACCTGAAGGTCGTGAGTTCGAGCCCCAGCCGAGGCAACGTGTTGTGTCCTTGAGCAAGGCACTTAATCACACATTGCTCTGCGACGACACTGGTGCCAAGCTGTATGGGTCCTAATGCCCATCCCTTGGACAACATTGGTGTCATGGAAAGGGGAGACTTGCAGCATGGGCAACTGCTAGTCTTCCATACAACCTTGCCCAGGCCTGTGTCCTGGAGAGTGAAGACTTTCCAGGCGCAGATCCATGGTCTTGCAAGACTAATGGATGCCTTTTTGGGGTGTCGCATTTTGAAGATGTCCTGGATACTGGGGAGGCTAGTGCCCGTGATGGAGCCGGCTGAGTTTGCATCTTTCTGCAGTTAAAAAAAGTCGGATCCTGTGAAGCTTTTCACTGTATCTTGGAACATTGAAAATAATAAACCAATTTACCAGTTTAATTGTTCTGCAGCCCAGTGGAGAGACAATTAGGGCTGCCACCCTACTGTTCCAGCAACCTTCATTCAATCCTGACCCTTGTTAGGGTCTTCCCACATAATGACCCCATGGATTTCCTCTGAGGGCTGCTGGTTTCCTCCCATGTTGCAAAGATGTGCAGATTGGTAGATTAATAAGTTATTGTAGATTGCCCTTATTGTAGGTAAGTGTTACCATCGGCCAAAGGAGCAGAATTAGGCCAGTCAGCCCATTGAGTCTACTGTGCCATTCCACCAGAGCTCATTTCCAAAACAGACTTTTCTCTCGTTCTTCCTTTACAGCAGGAATTCATAACATTTTTTATGCCATGGACCCCTCCCATTAACTGAGTCCATGCACCCCAAGTTGAGAACCCCGCTTTAGAGCAAGTACAGTGGATTCCAGTTAATTGGGCCAGCTGCTTATTTGGGAAAATTCTTAAAGAACAAAAACTAATCTAGAAACTACGTAGGATTCCCTTTCTTAATTGATGCAGGAGGCTGCTGCCGAAGAGTTTCTAACTGGCGTTCCAACATGTGTACTTGTGTACAGCACCATACTAAAAGTGAACAACTTTTAAATAGTGTCTGCTGTGTGCATTTGTGTTCAAAAACAGTGATTTTTGTCGCTGACAGTTAGCAAGAAATAAGCAGCAAGATCATTCAGATTTGTTTTGCTCACTGCAGTTTCAAGCGTTCAGGCTTGCAGATGCCAGAAATGCTGGGGAGTGAAAATGAAATGATTTCACTACTTCAACAAGTTAGGAACTATGAAGAATTTGAAGGTATGGACGATTGTCTTGCATGTTACAACAAGAGTGAAAATTTGGAAAATGCAATAGTATTGTTTGAAAGCAGTTTATTATCTGTGCTGATTTTGTTCATTTACAGTCAATCGAAAGAGCACGGCAGCGTGCACTGGATGAATTCCTCCGTCAATAACTATTAGGAACTAATGTACGGTTTTAAAGTACTGTAGTAGTATTGATGGTGTTCTAATTTGTTCTGTACTTCATTTAAATACGTAATTTTTTAGTCAGTTAAATGATAGTTTGTGTTTTTTTTATACCTTTTTAAATTATTTCCATGAAACTTTGGCTGATTTGGGCAGCTGCTTAATTGGGCCAAAATGTACTGGTCCCAATTAACTAGAATCCACTGTATCCACTGATAATCCGGTGCTCCCGATGTGGCGAGACCCGATGCAGACTGGGAGACCGCTTTGCTGAACACCTACGCTCTGTCCGCCAGAGAAAGCAGGATCTCCCAGTGGCCACACATTTTAATTCCACATCCCATTCCCATTCTGACATGTCTGTCCACGGCCTCCTCTACTGTAAAGATGAAGCCACACTCAGGTTGGAGGAACAACACCTTATATTCCATCTGGGTAGCCTCCAACCTGATGGCATGAACATTGACTTCTCTAACTTCCGCTAAGGCCCCACCTCCCCCTCGTATCCCATCCATTATTTATTTTTATACACACATTCTTTCTCTCACTCTCTTTTTTCTCCCTCTGTCCCTCCGACTGTACCCCTTGCCCATCCTCTGGGTTCCCCCCCCCCCACTTTTCTTCTCCCTGGGCCTCCTGTCCCATGATCCTCTCATATCCCCTTTTGCCAATCACCTGTCCAGCTCTTGGCTCCATCCCTCCCCCTCCTGTCTTCTCCTATCATTTTGGATCTCCCCCTCCCCCTCCCACTTTCAAATCTCTCACTAGCCCTTCCTTCAGTTAGTCCTGAAGAAGGGTCTCGGCCCGAAACGTCGTCTGTACCTCTTCCTAGAGATGCTGCCTGGCCTGCTGCGTTCACCAGCAACTTTGATGTGTGTTGCTTGAATTTCCAGCATCTGCAGAATTCCTGTTGTATCCACTGTATATCTTTTTTTTTTAGGTCAGGTGACAAAATTGTACATAATACCTTATATGTTGCTCCCTCATACTGTGCATAATTGTAGGTGGACATATTTACCATCTTACTCAAACATTCGTGATAAATGACAATTTTTTAATCGATCAAACTCAAGTTTATGGATAATAAAAACTTACAAGAATAAAGCGTGCAATGCCTATTGATTTTTTTACATTCATAGTCAATGCTTTCAGCACTGTTCTGTTATGTTCCTACACACCGCTGCCACTCCTGTGCTCTCCCGGGGGTGGTACACGACCATTATCACTGAAGGGTCTTCTCGGTAACATACATTCTACACTTCAATATACCTGTGCATACTAATAGAAACATAGAAACATAGAAAATAGGTGCAGGAGTAGGCCATTTGGCCCTTCGAGCCTGCACCGCCATTTATTATGATCATGGCTGATCATCCAACTCAGAACCCTGCCCCAGCCTTCCCTCCATAACCCCTGATCCCCATAGCCACAAGGGTCATATCTAACTCCCTCTTAAATATAGCCAATGAACTGGCCTCAACTGTTTCCTGTGGCAGAGAATTCCACAGATTCACCACTCTCTGTGTGAAGAAGTTTTTCCTAATCTCGGTCCTAAAAGGCTTCCCCTTTATCCTCAAACTGTGACCCCTCGTTCTGGACTTCCTCAACATCGGGAACAATCTTCCTGCATCTAGCCTGTCCAATCCCTTTAGGATTTTATACGTTTCAATCAGATCCCCCCTCAATCTTCTAAATTCCTACGAGTACAAGCCCAGTTCATCCAGTCTTTCTTCATATGAAAGTCCTGCCATCCCAGGAATCAATCTGGTGAACCTCCTTTGTACTCCCTCTATGGCAAGGATGTCTTTCCTCAGATTAGGGGACCAAAACTGCACACAATACTCCAGGTGTGGTCTCACCAAGGCCTTGTACAACTGCAGTAGTACCTCCCTGCTCCTGTACTCGAATCCTCTCGCTATAAATGCCAGCATACCATTTGCCTTTTTCACCGCCTGCTGTACCTGCATGCCCACTTTCAATGACTGGTGTATAATGACACCCAGGTCTCGTTGCACCTCCCCTTTTCCTAATCAGCCACCATTTAGATAATAATCTGTTTTCCTATTTTTGCTACCAAAGTGGATAACTTCACATTTATCCACATTAAATTGCATCTGCCATGAATTTGCCCACTCACCCAACCTATCCAAGTCACTCTGCATCCTCTTAGCATCCTCCTCACAGCTAACACTGCCACCCAGCTTTGTGTCATCCGCAAACTTGGAGATGCTGCATTTAATTCCCTCATCCAAGTCATGAATATATATTGTAAACAACTGGGGTCCCAGCACTGAGCCTTGCGGTACCCCACTAGTCACCGCCTGCCATTCTGAAAAGGTCCCGTTTATTCCCACTCTTTGCTTCCTGTCTGCTAACCAATTCTCCACCCACATCAATACCTTACCCGCAATACCGTGTGCTTTAAGTTTGCACACTAATCTCCTGTGTGGGACCTTGTCAAAAGCCTTTTGAAAATCCAAATATACCACATCCACTGGTTCTCCCCTATCCACTCTACTAGTTATATCCTCAAAAAATTCTATGAGATTCGTCAGACATGATTTTCCCTTCACAAATCCATGCTGACTTTGTCCGATCATTTCACCGCTTTCCAAATGTGCTGTTATCACATCTTTGATAACTGACTCCAGCAGTTTCCCCACCACCGACGTTAGGCTAACCGGTCTATAATTCCCCGGTTTCTCTCTCCCTCTTCCCCTTTAATGCAGACATATCTCAATACCTCGACATTGCGAAATGATTAACACTTCCGTTTTTTCAACCGAAGTAGACAACCACACATATTTCCACACTGTACTCTGTTTGCTGTGCTGCTGAGCAGTCTGTCTGCTTTTGAAATTTCTACCCCCGTATTACAAAAAAAACCCTACGCTACACTGCATCTTTCCGTGGTCAAATAACTTCTGCACAGTGGGGACCACAATTTCTTAGATGTTTGAGTGTTACAGCTACGACGATTCTTTCCAAGTATTATAACCTGTGTATCACGAATATTACTTTTATGCAAGTTATTTTGCTACAAAGAGTAATTGAAAATACACCAACACGAGAGCAGTTCCTGTTTGGGCACAGATGGGGAACTGTTTGTCGGAAAAGAGAGGAAATTTTAAAATATTACATCTTTGCCCTACTAGCACTGAACAAATAGAGGTGCATCGCGTGGTAAACCTGTGGGGCGATTAAATGGCGAAAGGAACAATAGCGGGACCGACAGCGCGGCGCTAACTACAAAAACTACACAGCCGGACTTCGCGAACGGAGCGTGCAGCCGCTCGGCCAATCAAAACGCGGCTCCCGCGGGGGCCGGTCCAATCGCACCCGGCCGCTAATCATAGGTTCGATTTCTCCCCGAGCTGAGGCTGAAGTGAACAAACAAACACTCAGCCTGCGCTGGCATCCCACCAGCGCATCTGTTGACACTAGCGGACAACGGCCAACCACGCGCTTTCCGACCCAGCCAATCAAACCCAGAGCATGGAAGAGAGTTAGTCGGAGACACCCAATGAACGGAGGCTGTTTATTCAGTGACGGTGACATTCTCCAATGGAGTAGGAGATGTTGGGCCGCGTCTCCGTTCTGACAGTCAGGTGGCGAATGAGAGAAGGGCTCGAACAGGGAGGACCAATCAGACACGATGTGGCGCGGAGTCGGCGGCAGACCAATCGGAGAAGTTGTGTTATCGTTTCCGTGAGCAGGGGGTCGGTGAGGAGGCTTCAGCCAATGGGAGTTGGCGTGTCATGCGGCCGTCGGGGCGGCAGGCTCTGTTCGGAGGGTAGAGTTAGTGGCGACCGTGCTGTCGGTGCGGCCATGGCTGGAGTGTGTCGGGGCGCGATGCTCGGCTTGGCGATGCTGGCGATCGGCGTATCCCGCGCTCTCGGTGAGTCAGCGGGAGGTGTGGGGGTTTGTAACGGTGGCGGGCTGGGCTGGGCTGGGCCGGGGTTGCAGTTAACCTTTCTTGCAGCCTCCCAACATGGCGAGGGGCCGGGGCGAGGAGGAGGAGGGCGGGGGAGGGGAGGAGTGGTGTGGTGTGGTGTGGGGGTGTTGGGACCGGATTGTTCCCCTAGGGTGTGGGGTCCCGAGTGAAGGTGACGGAAAATGAAGCCATTGTTTCTGAGCTGGGATGGGGTGGCGTGGGAGGGGGAGCCCCTGCCCCCTCTTTCTCTCTCCCTCCCTTCCTTCCCGGGTCAAACCTTGACACCAGGTCCGTCACCCGGACCTGTGGTGGTGCTGACCACCCCTCCGACCAGCGGGACAGCGCGGCCGGGAGCTGCGCCGTTTTATCTCGTCCAAACTTTGACCGGCCAGACCCGGTGGTGGTGCTGGTGGTGGGAGATGGGCTGGATGGTAGGGCTGTATTATTACACCAGTTACAAAATCTTCTTCCCCCTCTTGCAGCCAAATCATACTTGTTTTCTTTTGTTTCTGCATCCCCGTCTCACTGCCAAACATACTGCAGGTCGGTTCGTGACAGTCACCGAATTAAAATCCTTTCAGTAACTAAGTGCACGTGTGAATTTGTAGCTTTGGGCAAACAACTTGTTATCCGTTTTGTATAGTTTTGGATGTAAACACGGGAACATCCACGGCAGTTTGGAACTCGTCTTGTGATCTCTTGATGGAAAACTGTATCAATTCGTGGCACTCTTTTTGGAGAAGGATCACTCTAGTTGACCTGTTTATGAAACGGTCAGGAGAGCAGTGTCGCAATAGCAGCTGCTGCTATGGAATAACTTTAAGTATTCTTTGTAACAGAATAACTTGCGCAAAAGTAACATTCGTAGTAGACAGTTAGTTATTGTCATTGCTGAGAGCAACGAGATTGCAGTGCTACTCCATTAGTGCAAAGACATCGTACTGGCGATTCAATTACTAAAAGACAATGACTACATTGAAAATAACGCCTGGGTTATTCAGAATGACATCTAAGCTACAACTGAATTACAAACAAGTGTAAGATTAAAAGAAACAGTGGCTGACCCGTTTAAATGTTGCGCACCGGCTGTTATAAAATCCAAAGATTAAATATAAAATAACATCAAGAATTGAACAAAAATTTAAATACATGCCCACGTATTGCACTTAGTGATTGTCTAGTGACTTTGGGGGGGGGGAGGGGGTTTGTTCAGATGCGCAACAGCCCTGGGGAAAAAAGTTGTTTATCATTCTGGATATCCATGCCGGTTGCTGCTGTGTGGTAGGAGATTGAGCAGGTAGTTACTGGGATGGAATGAGTCCATTATAATGTTGTGCCATCAGGTAGAGGGTACAAGAGCCTCAGGACTGGTACCACCAGGTTCAAGAATGGTTACTGCCCCTCAACCGTCAGGCTCTTGAACAAAAGGGGACAGCTACACTCCTCTATTGAGGTGTTCCCACAACCAATGATCTCACTTTCAGGACTCCGTGTCTTGTTATTATTTATTGCTATTTATTTATGTTTGTATTTGCACAGTTTGTTGTCTTCTGCACTCTGGTTGATCTTTCATGGATCCTGTTTTAGTTGCTATTCCATAGATTTGCTGAGTATGCCCACAGGAAAATGAATCTCAGGCTTGTAACCTCGGATTAGTATGTACTCTGATAATAAATTTTACTTTTAACTTTGAGTTGTAGCTGGTTTCCATATCTGGTATTTTTGTCCCCATGATGTTCTCTGCAGTCCTGATCATTTGTGGAAGTGCATTTTGATCACTCTGATGTACCATGCTGTAGATCAGTATGCTGTCAATGGCACGGTCATATAATGAAAGGTGCAATAAATTGACATGGCTGTTACAGGATTGTAGTTAAACACACATTCTTTTAGATAAGTGTAGTCGTCGTTGACTTGCATGTTTTGAGTTTCATTAGTGCTGTGGAAAATCATTTTACATTGTAACACATGGTTTCCTGGTCTGGAGGTTGTCTTGGAGGGGAAGGCGATAGATAGTTAGTGGGGTGGGGGTTGCCTGTGAATGCGTGGGTGGTGAAGCTGTCTCTGCAGCATGAAGCCATAACTCCTTGGATAGAAGTACAATAGCGAAGGATGTTCAAGTATCAAGAACCATCAAAAACTGTTGTAATCTGAAGAAGGGTCTCGGCCCAAAATGTCGACTCTTTACTCTTCCATAGATGCAGCCTGACCTGCTGAGTTCCTCCAGAATTTTGTCTGTGTTGCTTTGGATTTCCCGCATCTGCAGACTTTCTCATGTTTGTGATCTTGTGTTAAAGTTTTGCTGGAGCCAGTATTTGCACAAAACTTGCTCTATAACTTACATTAACAATTAACATTTCAGTTTATTGGAATGTGAACATTCATTTACATATATAATTAATTAAATTAGCTTTCAAGGCATTTTTATTGCTGCTTGTAAAAACTGTATACCCACAATATAAATATGTTTAGAAGATGGTGGCAACACTCCCACTAGTTTTTATTACAGCTGTGCTGTGTTGGAAAATTTTACATGGCTTGAAAACTGCACGGCACTTTAATTTTTTTTTGTAATTTGCACATGATAACAGCAACTATAACATGACGCAAGTAAACGATGTCAGACAGTCAAGACGATTGACAGGCACAAACGGCAAGAATAAAATGTTTTGACTAGTCAGGGTCAGCGGGCCAGTGATTTATTAACAATGAGCTACTGCTTCCCATTCTGTGTTTATTGTCACAATTTGTAACACTGTTACAGCTTGAAACATTGACAATGTAAATATGCTGAAGCTCTAAAATGCTTCTAAGTAAAGGCTGTGGTTCATCTATTATTTACAAAATTTTTGGATTAAATTCATGAACACATAATTACAGGGTATTGCGCAATTATATTAACATCATTTCAAAATTGTAAAAGAAAATTCTAGCTGTGCGGCAACGTTGGATATGTGTGTGGGAGCATTTCAGTTACTGCACAGCCACACATCCACACAGCTTAGAGGGAACAGTGGGGGTGGTGGTGGGGGGATTATTTGCAAGCAATATCTGTAAGTAGCTAATTGAATTTATACCGGTGTAGTTTTGTCATTCTCAATGCTTTTGCTTTCAATAGATTAAGCTTTTGTCTATTTTGCACTTTACTTTAGGACGTCACGGTTAGCACGTTGCCATTACAGCAATTCGAAGTTCAATTCCGATGACATCTGTAGGGTGTTTGTACATTCTCCCTGTGACCACTTGGGTTTCTTCTAGGTGCTCAGGTTTCCTCTTCTAATCCAAAATAGGTTAATTGGTCATTGTAAATTGGCCTGGCTAATGATAAATTGGTGGGTTGTTAGTTCGTTGGGCTGAAGGGGGCTGTTCCGCAATACAATTAATACTTTGGGCCTTTTTTGGAACTTGTAGAGTATACTAAATCCTGTTGAACATAAATGTATCAGAGACAGTTACAGACAAGTAGCACTTGCAGGTGGGTTTTTATGTTAAACTACTAAATTGTGTATCCTGCTTGTGTTGAGTCTAAGTTTTCATGTTTAGTATTAAACGATTAAGATGAACTTACTGGATAAAAGTTTAGGCCGTTTAGTGTTGCTGATGTGGATGTGTTGTGTCTTGCCTGAGGCACAATCTGTCCAAGTTCAGCTGCTGCACTAACATTGTGAAGGATGACAGCCATTGTTTGGAGGTATGGGGAATAGCATGCATTTTAAAAGAAGCCGTATTGAATTTTAGGAGAAACAGTATTGGACCTTAGGAGCTGTTTGCTTCTCTTTTCAAAAAGCATGCATTTTAAAAGACACTGTATTGCATTGTAGGAGAAATTTTTGGAGTAATGGAATTGTTAGCTCTTCAAATTAGTTAAGATGATTAAATTTTTGAAGGAGTAATTACTCATCATAAATTAAAACATCTTAGCTTTCTGTGAGATGGACACACACGATGAGAGAGTAGATGTGTGATATAAATGCCAGAAGGACAAAGGTTAATTTTATTCGCCATATTCATTTACATGTGTTGGGAATTTGTTGTGGTGTGTTGATCAGGGTGTGACATGCAACAAAAAACAATATCCTACAGTTATAATTAAGAATTGTATAAAAAGTTAAGTTAGAGGTGTGTGCAGATGTGGAATAAAATGTACATAAATACATTAATACCAGTATGTGGTTTAAAAAGTTTATAGTGCAGGGGTGGGGTAATAGATAAAGGGGAATGGGGCTGACTAGAATGGTTGATCAGAAAAAACTGCCGGGGGTGGGGTGGGGGGGGGAATTTGAAGATAGTGTGAAGATTTTGTTTTAATAGCCCGACAGCACTGTCCTGAAGGGAGCTTTTGGAAAAGGCAGCTTGCAGGGTGGGTAGTGTCTGCAATAATTGTCTTGCCCGCTTCTGTCCTGGATACATGAAAATATGGTTAGCTGTGCTTGAACTGGCTGCATTGGCAAATCTGCATATCTAATGGCCCTAAAGTATTTAATTGCAAAAAGGAAGTCAATTAATATTCAAAGTTTCTTTTCCTGAGTATCATTTGTAATAAATTTGTGAAAGGAGGGGGGATTTGTAATATTGCTTTGGTTTATTTGTGGAAGATTGGCAATGATGGGCCAACTAGTGTCCTGACGAAGAATAGTGTGGAAATATCGTTTTGATACTTGTCAGTTTGTACTGTTTTGTTAGGGTGCAATACAAAGAACACTAGCCTTTTAAAAAAAATGTACTTTTCTTTTAAAATCTTTTAAAAAAAAGCCCTGCATTTAAAACAGAAATCCAGTCAATTACTTAAATGTAGGTGTGAATGTTTGGGTCCAGACAGCACTATGAATGAACCAGAAAGAGGATCTGGTGTATTTTTTTTCTCATTTGTTCTGAAGCCCAGTGGTCTTCAGCCCTGATGGACAGTAAAAGAATTGGTAATTTAAAAAAAACAGTAGCGGTGCATCTGCCTTTATAAATTGAGCTTTTTATTTTAATTTTGCAATAGCATGACCCCTGCAAATGGTAATACCTGATTTCGTGCTGTCCATACACTACAGAAAGCCATGTGTACAATGATGCTCTCAACACCCACTGCCCATCTGAATCCATCCATGTCTCTGTTCTGAGCAGAATACCTGCAACTAAATATATGGAATATCAAACCTTTGTACTGTACTGCTACCTGTAGTTCATACTGTCAGACACAGGAGCGGAATTAGGCCAGTCAGCCCGTCGAGTGCTCTACCATGACTGATTTATTATCTTTCTCAATCCCATTTTCCTGCCTTCTTTACGTAACCTTTACCCATATTAATTGAGAACCTAGCAACCTGTGATTCAAATATACTCAATAACTTGGCCTCTACACCTGCCAGTGGCAATAAGTTCCCCCTGATCTGTCCTAAAGGACGTCCTGCTATTCTGGGACTGCCTTCTGGTCCTAGCTCACCCACCATAGGAAACCTCCTTTCCACATCCACACTATCTAGGCCTTTCAATATTAATTGGGTTTCAATGAGACTGCCCCCCCCCCCCCCCCCCATTCTATCAACTCTGTCCTTTTTGAAGCTGAACCAGACCATCTGCAGCATTGGGCGTATTTTAACTGAAGTAGACTTGTACCATAAAGATTAGCTTTAGGTCACCTGTACATACAGTGAAATGCATCATTTACATCAAATCCATTCAGCGAGGATTATGCTGGGCAGCCCAGAAGTATGAACATGCTTCCGGCAGTAACGTAACATGCCTACAACCCACTTACTCCAGTTTTTGGGGTATGGGTTGAAACACAGATGGTCATGGGGATAACGCATAAACTGTTTGCAGGCAGGGGTGAGATTTGAACCGAATTGCTGATCGCTGGCACTGTGAAAGCATTACGCTAACTACTATGCTACTGTGCCGCACGTATCTATCTTGAATCTAGATTCTAGACATAGCTTGACTTGGTACAAGTGGACCTGCTTCTTCTGGCTCATGCTTTTGAGGACTTTAGAGTCATTGAAAAGTACAGTGCAGAATCAGGCCCTTCAGCCCATCTAGTCTGTGCCGAACCATTTAAACTGCCTATTTCCATCTATTTGCACTGGGATCATAGCCATTAATACCTCTACCATCCATGTACCTATCCAAACTTCTCTTAAACATTGAAAGGCCATAAGATAGTGGAGCAAAATCAGGCCAATTGGCCCATCAAGTCTGCTCTGCCCAAGTCCTAACCTTTTCAATCTTTCCGTGTAACTTAGGGCAGCATCCTTGTAAATTTCACTTTACACTTTCAATCTTATTTACATCTTTCCTGTCGGTAGGTGACCAAAACGGCACACATTACTCCAAATTAGGCCTCATCAACATCTTGTACAACTTCAGCATAACATCCCATCTCTTGTACTTAATCCGTGCAGTCTTACTGGGAACTCTGCTGTTTGCTATAACTTGCATCAAATGCAAGTAAACAGTAACCCTGGTGTTCATGGTGTTGGATTTGCTCCCGATGAAGTCTCATCTTTGTTTTCATTCTCGTACTCTGGCTTCATGTATTCTCCATATTCTCCACGCATGGCCACATGTAATGTGCTCCCAGCTTGGCCTTGAGGACATCCTTAGTTCTGATCTTTCCGCCATCCTTGGGCAAGCTTTGATTTGGCAAGTCTTCTTTCCTCAGTAACACACACACACACACACACACACACACACACACACACACACAATACTGGAGGGACTCAGCAGATTAGGCAGCATCACTGGAGAAATCCTGATGAAGGAGCTCAGCACAAAACATCGACTCTTTATTTCCAACCAGCTGAGTTCATGCATCATTTTCTGTTGCTCCTTTGGTTTTCCAGCATCTGCAGGGCCTCTTGTGTTTGTATCTGTGGAGAGGAATAAATAGTCAAAGTCTTCCTTTCTTTCTTCTCAACCTTGTGTCTTTCCCCATCATCAGACACTTAATAGTAAAACTATCTTTTTGAGTATTATGTCATCTGCCTAAGCATTTGCTTGTGTGGCTTTGTGTTCAATTTTATATGAAAATGTCCTTGAAGTGTCTTGGAGATTTCATTACATCAGGGTTGTTATATAAATATTACAGATTATCTTGGATGCACATGCCAAAAGTCATTAAAATAGAAAAGGCTTTGTTTGCATCGCTCTGTTTAAAAGGTTGCTCTTTCTCTCCAACCAGTAGCAACACCCCTTTTGTTTTCATCTCTGGTTTGTACTGTGTTGCAGAAAGTTTTAGGTAAGACTTGATCTCTTGTTAACATAGTAATTTCAGTTTTACCCCTAAACGTTTTACCCCTAAAACGTTTGCTGTTGCTGTTACGTTTGCTGTTAGTGTTAATTGAATTGTCTGGTATTGGCAACATTATAACTTTTTTGATATTCAAAACGTATGGTACAATATTTGAATTACTACTGTTTTCTATTTAACTATTCACGCATGCAAATCTGTCTGCACATCCATGTGTTCCTGTGTTGCTTTGTCTTAATCATTGGTTTAAATGATTAAATCAACCTTAAAGAATGAATTTGCATAATGGATTTCAGCTTGGTGTATCCCAAAACATTTCACAGCTGTGGAATTATTTTTAGAGTATTTTAAAGTTTATGGAGGTAAATATGGCAATTAATTAAAAGATTGGCCGGTGGTGGCGGTACAGAATAAGCTAAAGAGATTTAATAGTTCTTCCTAAAAAAAAATTCTAGCCACCAATGTCACGAGCATCTGGTTAATTAAGACTCTTCCATTTTAATCATGAATGGGGAATGTGCTCAACCTTCTTTGTAGTTGTTTTTGTTTAATGTTGCAGTACACGTGGAAAGGGGTGGTCGTAAAAGCTGAACAGTTAACTGAGTAATCTTAAACACGAGATTCTGCTTGCTTAGCCCATCACTCCTAGTGGGGCATAGGCTGCTGATAGCAGCTCGACTGTTGTCTGCCCTGAGCCAGGCTTTCAAGTTGTCCCGGGGTGTAGCCCATCTTAGATATTTCCTCTCCCAGGGATGAGGTCATGGAGACAGATAAGCAGGAAACAGAAACAGGCCCTTCAGCACATCTAGTCCGTGCCAAACCATTTCATCTGCCTAATTCTATCGACCTGCACCCGGACCATTGCCCTCCAAACCCCTCCCATTCATGTACCTATGCAAACTTCTCTTAAACGTTACCATTTCTGTAGCTCTCTGTTTTTATGAGATAGGGTGCTAGCCCCATGGCCAATCCTCCTCCTTTCATAGCCAGGCTTGGGATCATTCGTGGTGGAGTTAAGACATTCTGCAGATGCTGGGAAACCAGAGAAACACACACGCACATAAAATGCTGGAGGAGCTCAGAAAGTGAGGCAGCATCAGTCCTGATGAAGGGCCTCGTTATGAAATGTGAACTCTGTTCCTTTCCATAGATGCTGCCTTACCTGCTGAGATCCTCCAGTATTTTGTGTGTTGACTGAATAATCTGTTCTTCCATTCATAAGCTGATGTATACAATAACACAAGAGATTCTGCAGATGCTGGAAATCCAGAATAACACACACACCAAATGTTGGAGAAACTCAGCACATCAGCATCATAAACAGTCAATGTTTTAGACTGAAACTCTTCATCCAGGCTCCTAATGAAGAGTTAGCATGGATTTCAAAAGAGAAGTTCTTGACTGAGAGATGTTAATGCATTTTTGAAGAATCTGTGAAAGGAGTAGATGGTGGTAATGTTGTCGATGTAATTAATCTAGATTTTCAATGGACCCACAATAAGGAAGCTTGTTATCTAATGAATCAGGTCATGAGGTTCATAGATGGGAACTGAGCAGCATGGAGTGTCTTCAGGGCAGGAGGAAGAGTGGCATTTTGCTGTGGAAAGAATTCCACAATGATCAGTTCTGAGCCTAACTTCCACAATTTACCTTAATGACTTAGATCTGTCCTAAACAGCGACAATTTATTCCTTTCCATTGATGCTGCCTGACTATTGAACTCAAGTTTGTTGTTGTTCAGGGAAGTAGAGGAGGCCGCAGGTACGTGGAAGTGATTATAGCTGAAATAGTTTAAGTTTTGTATACTTTGACAGTCACTTGTTATGGTTAGGTCAAACCAGAAGCGAGGTGCTGCTGATGTTTGGCTTGGCTTGACTATTTCTGTCTTCTAACATTTTGCATCAAGAGTTTGTAAAATGCAGAAGTGACATTTGCACTGAGTCAGTATAAAGCCATCACAAGTACAGCTGTTGTACTTGAATGGAAATCATCCTTACTCTAGAAATCCTGCTTTGCCCAAAGTCAGTTGTGCTATATCTCCTGTGGGAGTAGAAAAAGAGTATGATTTATATGCTGAGTAAAATGAGAAAATTTAGATTTATTATTCCTTAAGCTGAGATTCCTTCTCTCTTTGTCTCCTGAAGGCATTAAGTTTCATCAGGTGGCAGGGAGCTTGAGATGCAAACCCTACATGTAGTCTGAATACTGAGATACGAGCCACAGTCAGCAATTCACCCTGCTCTTCTGAATATATGAATGAACTGCATTTGGGATGCTTTAGCCTCTTATCCATAGTCTGCATTAAAAAAACCTGATGTTTAAGCTAGTTTGATATTTTATGTTTGCTACTTTACTTTCAATTGTTGATCCAAAAATATATCCCTGTTACTTACTTTAAAAAGGAAAAAGATATTTTTGTAATTCCTGGCCAGTCTGCCCAAGGTTGATGGTTAGAAAACTTTGAGATGATAATCAGGCACAAATCGCATCCAGCAAAGCATGCTAGTAAATGAAAATTAAATACTTTACACATTAAATAGAAAATTCAACGTTTTCCATTTGACCTGGAGTCCACATCCCTTCAGTTAATAGTAAGGGCCAATGGCACAAAAAAGGTTGGGGACTCCCTGCATTTGACTAATGGAGTACTATGAGGATACTTACGAGAATAAACACAACACATTCTGCAGATGGATGAAAGAAAAATAGAGGGCTGTGAGAGGAAGGAAGAGTCAGATTGATCTCACATTAAAGGATCAGCACAATATCATGGACTGAAGAGCCTGTGGTCTACTGTTCTATGTTCTAGAGACTTGAAATCTTGAGTAACGTGCATAAAATGCTGGAAAAACACAGTAAGTCAGGCAGCATCTAAGGAGGGGAGTAAACAGTTGATGTTTCAGGCCAGAACCCTTCATCACAACTGGAAGGGAAGTGGGCACAAGGTGGAGGCGGTGGTATTTTTTTCAAAAGTACAGCATGGTAACAACCCTTCTGACCCATCGAACCAGAGCCACCCAATTACACCCATGTCACCAGTTAAGGAGAATATACAAACTCCTTTCAGATCTGGGTCACTGCTGCAGTAATTGAGTTACCGAGCTATGTTACCATGCTGTCATATAGTATACATCCCATACACATTACTGCATAATATTCTAATAATAACTTATGAGAGTACTATACAGTAATGTGTATATGAAATTTCAAAATACAGTTGACAAACATTAACGAAGCTAAATACTGATGGGATATGTCTCTGTATGGACTAGTGATGAATAGTCTTGAAAGCCAATGAGAAATATTTGAAGGTTTGCTAGTGCAACAATTAAAGGGGACTGTTGTAGAACAATAGCCTCTTCTATCATGTAGGGGAAGATCCTTTGAAGTAGCTTTGTAATCTGTTGTTATATATCCTGTCAGTTTATACGTAGAAGTATGGGTTACTGGGCTTTTGGGGCATGCTCCACTGCACTTTGGTTTGTGGATGATTTGAGCTTAACTTCCTTTTTGCTTTTGACGCTGTTTCACCTTTACTGTTGACTATTTAACAACATTGAGGTTGGTTGGTGTTAGGGTGGGGATAGACGTTGCATTTTTGGATTTTTTTGTACTTTTAACTGTTTGCCATTTAAGATTCTTACTGTGTATCTCCACTGAAAATAATTTCTTCTTGCAGGTCTCATCAAGGTGTAATATTTTAGACATGTTTTAAGACACTTGGGACTGGGAATAGATCAGTTATTGCTTGGGGCCTGCTGGTCCATTTTAGGTCTGTTTTGGGAGCTATAGTACAAAAAGTCTAACATCTGTGATAGATCAGTTACTGGGAAGGATGGAAGATTAGCTTTTATTTGTCACATTGTAGTTTAAAACAGAAGTGAAGTACATCTTTGCATGAATTGCCAGAGAGGTGACCTGATAGACGTGTATAAGATGATGTGGATAGTCAGAGGCTTTTTCCCCAGGGCTGAAATGACTAACATGAGGGGGCGTAGTTTTAAAGTGCTTAGAAGTAGGTACGGAGGGGAAGTCAGGGGTAAGTCTTTTCACACAGAGTAGTGGTGCGTGGAATGCACTGCCGGCGACGGTGGAGGAGGCGGATGCAATAGGGTTTTTTAAGAGACTCTTAGATAGGTACATGGAGCTTAGAAAGATAGAGGGCTATGCAGTAGGGAAATTCTAGGCAGTTTCCAGAGTAGGTTATGAGGTTGGCACAACATTGTGGGCCGAAGGGCCTGTAATGTGCTGTAGATTTCTATGTTCTATAACCTGTGAGTCCAAGGATGTGCTGGGCACAGCCCACAAGTGTTGCCATGCTTCTGGCATCTACGTAGAGTATCCACACCTTATTAACCCTCACCCGTTCGTTGGAAACCGGAGCACTCAGACGAATCCCACGTAGTCACAGGGAGAACATACAAATTCCTTACAGAAAACAGTGGGAATTGAATCCTGATCGGCATTGCAATTGCTGCCACTGTAACTGCTACATCATTGCCCCAGTGTGGGGAGGTTTCTGAGGAATAAGACATGCGTACATCTGGAAAGGTGGCTTGATTCGGGGCAATCAGCATGACTGTGTACATGGGAAATAATATCTTACGAACTTGGAGTTTTTTTTTGAGGTAACCTAGAAAGGTGGTTGATGTGGTTTATCTGGACTTCAGTAAGGCCTTTGATAAGGTTTCAGAAGTTTGCTCCAGAAGGTTGGATTGCATGGGATCCAGGGAGAGCTAGCTAATTGGACACACAGTTGGCTTGATGGTAGAAAGCAGAGGTTGTTTCTTGGACTGGAGGGCCAATGCCTTGGGGATCAGTGCTGGGTCCATTGTTGTTTGTCATCTATATCACTGAATAGAATAAGAATGTAGAAGGTCTGATTGATAAGTTTGCAGACATTAAAGTAGATGGTTTAGTGGCCAATGAAGAAGGTTATCAAAGTTCAAAGTAAAATTTATTATCAGAGTAAATGGATGTCACCACATACAACGTTTGCTTTACTACAACTCCCACACAGGGTGGTGAAGAAGCCTTTTGGCATGCCAACCTTGGTATATATATAAAAAAAAGGCAAGTCATTTGTTTGTTGAGACTGCACTTGTAGGTTTTTGTTCAGGTTTGGTCACTCTGCTTTAGGAAAGATGTTATTAAACTGGAAAGAGTGGAGAAGAGATTAACAAGGATGCTGCCAAGACTTGAGGGACTTAAGTAACAGGGAAAGGCTAGATGGGTTAGGACTTTATTCTTTAGAATGCAGGAGACTGAGGTGATTTTATAGAAATTTTGAAAATCATGAGTGGGCATAGAAAACCTACAGCACAATACAGGCCCTTTGGCCCACAAAGCTGTGCCGAACATGTCCTTACCTTAGAGATTACCTAGGTTACCCATAGCCCTCTATTTTTCTGAGCTCCATATACCTGTCCAGGAGATCCTATTGTATCTGTTGCCAGCAGCCCATTCCACGCACTCACCGCTCTACGTTTAAAAAAAACTTACCCTGACATCTCCTATGTACCTACTTACAAGCACCTTAAAACTGTACCCTCTCGTGCTAGCCATTCCAGCCCTGGGAAAAAGCCTCTGGCTATCCACACGATCAATGCCTCTCATCATCTTATACACCTCTATCAGGTCACCTCTCATCCTCCGTCGCTCCATGGAAAAAAGGCTGAGTTCACTTAACCTATTCTCATAAGGCATGCTCCCCAATCCAGGCAGCATTCTTGTAAATCTCCTCTGCACCCTTTCTATGGTTTCCACATCCCTCCTGTAGTGAGGCGATCAGAACTGAGCATAGATAGCTGAATGTCGTGGGTCTTTTTCATGGAGTTGGGACATCAAGAACTAGAGGGCAGATGTTTAAGATGAGTGGAGAAATATTTAAGAGAAATTTTGAACTTTTTTTTAGACGGGTAGTATCTTTGTGGAATGAACAGACAGGAAGTAGTTGAGACGAGTATAATAACAACATTTAAAAGACAGTTGGGCAGGTACAACTTGCAGAAATTTAGAAGGTTGTGAGCAAATGGGTTGGGCATTTTGGTTGATGTGGATCAGTTCAGCTGAAGGGCTTGCTTCCATGCTGTACTGTCTTTAATTTTGATTTACTCTTTTTGGTATTCAGAATGGCATGTACCCCAATAGCCAGGCAACCATAGGCCTTGGAGTACATGATTTGCATATCTCAAAAATCCTTTGTAAAGAAGGTTCTCATTCTCTTGATTTCTAAATGTTTATTCCTCTGTTCTGCAACTGTTCTTTTGTTCCAGATTTTCCAAGAGTGAAGTACAACTTTTCAACTGTTGTGTAGCATCCATGTAAAAACTTGTACTTTCTGATGCATGCTCCTTAATTCTTCTAAACTGTATGACTCCCTAAGGTTGCGATAGTCAGTTGTGGGGAGGCCGTGGGGTAAGCTCCCATGACAAGTTAAGTGCTTCCAATAACGTGTGTCTCAAATAGCCTCTGACAGCTAAGTCCAGCTCCTAACCTTCACATGTGGCTCAGCTACTAAGCCTGGTGGAACTGTTTCAATTAACAGGAGAAGGGGAAAAGGTGAGTTGCTGGTGCCTTAAAACCAGACACTTTAGGCAGATGGGATTCATCAGTCGTGGTTGGCCGCTCATCTGAAAGAAGGACTGATCTCAAACCAATGCTGCCCTGTGACTATACCCACTCATGGGGAAGACTTCGGGAGTAAACCCTGAGTGGAAAAATGCAAAGCTGAAGTTCTTAAGGCAGTCTTATGTTTAGTTCAAAACTGACCGGAACCTACTGTGATGCGGCTAGTGCCAAACTGTATCAGTCTCTTCTGTTCCATTGGGCAACAGCTTGTTCTCCATATCGTACTGCCTGGCTTGCATATTGACACGTAGACAATTACAATGCAACATCAACAGCCGACTCCAATCAACGGAGGGCCCCTCTCTGTATATCCGTTCCACTCAACTTGGCTCTAAAACAAGGTACTGTACAGCTGATGCTGCAAGTGTAAGATAGAAACAAAATGTACTGCAAATACCGAGTCTGCCCCCATCTATGGAGACAGAAATAATATCTTGGATTGCTAGCTTTTACATAAAACCGGGGAACATTAGGCATTGCAGAGAAGAGGTTAAGGAAATTGAGATTGTTGTTCACGTTGAACATGTCGCATGAATCACCTGAAACAACGTGACTTGGGTATATTGGTTAAATGACTTGGGTTAATTTGCAGGTTGCGTCTGTGGTGAGGAAGACAAATGCAATGTTAGCAGTCATTTCAAGAGGATGACAATATAAAAGCAAGGATATAATGTTGAGACTTTATAAAGTACTGGTGAGGCCTCACTTGGAGTATTGTGAGCAGTTTTTAGGCCCCTTAGAAAGGATGTGCAGAAACTGTAGAGGGTTCAAAGAAGTTTCCTTGCCACAAGCAGCTGTGGAAGCCATATAATTTTGTATATTTAAGGCAGAGATTGATAGTTTCTTGATTGGTCAGGGCATGAAGGGATACGGGGAGGAAGCAGGAGATTGGAGCTGAGAGCAAAATCGGATCAGTCATAATGAAAAAGTGTAGCAGACTTGATGGGCCATATGGCCTAAGTTTGCTCCTATATCCTATGATGTGGCATGATGACTAAAGCTACACCTTGTGAGATAAAAATCAAACCATATTTAAATTCAGTTTATGCGTTTTGCATTTTCAGTTTAAAAATTGTGGTCTTAAAGTTTAAATAACAACCCTGGTAATAGTTCCAAAACTGCTAGATGATTGCTCAAAGAAAAATTCACTTTGCTTCGGGAGAAGAAACCTATCATCCTCTCCTGGGTATTGCAGGGATTCTGGTGTGGCTGGTTCTTAAATGGCCTTTGGAATGACAATGTATTTAATTGTAACGTTAGTATAATTCAATTGAGACACTGGTGGTTTGATTCATATCATAGACAAGTACAGAAGTTCCACCGCTGTCAGTAAGGAACTTGTACATTTTCCCCGTGACTGCGTGCGTTTCCTCTGGGTGCTCCAGTATCCTCCCACAGTTCTAAAGCATACGGGTTGGTGGGTTGGTAGGTTGGAGGAACTCAGCAGTTGGCATTTCGGGCCGAGACACTTCATCAGCCCTGATGAAGGGTCTTGACCTGAAGCATCAACTGTTTATTCTTTTCCATTGATGCTGCCTGGCTAGCCGAGTTCCTCCAGCATTTTGTGTGTGCTTCTCTGGATTTCCAGCCTCTGCAGATTTCCTTTTGTTTCGGTTAGTAGGTTAATCAGTCACATGAGTGTAATTGGGTGGCATGGGATTGTTGGGCTTGAAAGACCTGTTACTGTGCTGTATCTCGAAATAAAATAACCTGCAAGTTTCAGTATAAAAACGAAGACCAGCCTGGATACTGAATTTGACCATTTGACCATGGCAAAATTATTACCTAGTCCTAGAAAATATTTGGGTACAAATGTCAAAATTGGGTAGCTTGACTGAAGGGTGGTGGCGCAGTGATATGGAATTAGGAGGGTGAAGGACTAGCCCTTAGAGTTTGTAATGTTAGCTTGGAACCCATGAAGTCACTCAACAAGAAAACATGATTTCCCCTTTCAGCTGAGGAATCATTGCTGGTTCATGTTGAGCCATATCAGAGATTAAGGGAGGTTAAACCATAATCAGAGATTAAGGGAGCTAGGGTTTTACTCTTTGGAGAGAAGGAGGATGAGAGGAGACATGATAGAGGTGTACAAGATAATAAGAGGAATAGATAGAGTAGATAGCCAGCTCCTCTTCCCCAGGGCACCACTGCTCAATACAAGAGGACATGGCTTTAAGGTAAGGGGTGGGAAGTTCAAGGGGGATATTAGTGGAAGTTTTTTTACTCAGAGAGTGGTTGGTGCGTGGAATGCACTGCCTGAGTCAGTGGTGGAGGCAGATACACTAGTGAAGTTTAAGAGACTACTAGACAGGTATATGGAGGAATTTAAGGTGGGGGCTTATATGGGAGGCAGGGTTTGAGGGTCGGCACAACATTGTGGGCCGAAGGGCCTGTACTGTGCTGTACTATTCTATGTTCTATGTTCATATTAGCAAGGGTACAGAATGTGCACTGAATAGGGGAGTTCCACTCACAGCGTGGTTGGATGGCACAAGCACAAGCTGTCCCTGCCTTTACCTGCTGTAGGTATGCCCAGACTAGATCTACTACTACTATGTTGACTCAAGCCTAGGGGGCCGGTGCCGGCGCCGGCGTTGGCTGTCGGAGCAGGGCCTGCCTTGTTGCTGCCCAGTACTACCTGTCTCGGGTCGGGTTGTTGGCGACTCAACCGGTGCACTTCGGTTAACCAGAGAGGAGGGTGTGTAGGCACCCAGCAGGACTAAAAGCAAAACCTGTCAAAGGTCGAATGAACTCTTTGTGAGTCAACGGCCACCTACTGTCTGTGTGAGGAGTGGCACGCCACACAGTCTTTCGTTTCGCGCCTTGTAAGGCAAAAGGCGGACTAGGTCCGTAGCGGGTAATAAGTAAAGAAACTCTAAGTATGCACATCCACCTTTTTACCTGTTAATGCGACTGCCTGTGACACAATGGTAAGTCTGACTGATAATGTTCTTTGTGGAGATAGACCTGTGTTAACAGGAAGGCTGGCTTGTTTTTAGTCATAGTCATAGCCATACTTTATTGATCCTGGGGGAAATTGGTTTTCCTTACAGTTGCACCATAAATGCACCATAAAACCATGGGTGGCAGGGTGGAGATGTGTCCCTACAAAGGTGTAAGGCGCTCCTTTCCTCCACTAGCCGGCAGGTCACCCTTGGGCAAGGTGTAGCACCTGCTGAGTAACCGGTCTTGTAAAGACACTGCCCAGAAGAAGGCAATGGCAAACCACTTACAGAATTTGCCAAGAACAATCATGGTCATAGACCGTGAACGCTTACTTCATACAAGATACAGCACATAGGTACATTTAAAGTCAGAGAAATGTATACGGTATACATCCTGAAATTCTTATTCACAAACATAAGAATAAAGGAGTGCCCCAAAGAATGAATGACAGTTAAATGGTAGAACCTGAAAGCCCCCAGCTCCCCCCAACGCATAAGCAGCAGCAAAGCAACAACTCCCCCTCCCCCATCAGCAAGAAAAGCAATGGCACACCCACAGAGCACTCAAGCATCAATAAAGACGCAGGCTTGCAGTACCCCAAGACTGCTCGTTCACCCGGTATTCAACATACCACAGGTTCTCTCTCTCCCTAATAAGGGAAAAGGGGGTGTCTCCGTTTCACAGCGAGAGGGGAGAGATAACAAACAACTCACTGATTTATGGTGTTAAAAGTCTGTTGCATCGCTTCTTCCAAGCTCTGTGCCCAAAGAACTCGGATCTCTGGGCACGCAGCCAGCTCACTGCTTACAATCTTCTGTCTCCCACGGCACACCGATTTCCTGCAGAGACACCAACCTCGAGTCCGCTCGCGTCCAGAGCCATGAATTCCCGGAACCCTGAAGGCACGCTTATCTTCTAGGCCACGTCCTTGGCAGTTTGAATAGCACCCAGTCATGAGACCCTGAGAGCGTGTCCTAATTTCGCAAAGAACTGAAATCAGTGTGTAACTCCAGGTCAGGGTTTTCAAAAGAACCCTGAAAGGAAAAAAAAATAGAGTTATTAAAGATAGAAATAGAGCAGTTTCCGAAGATGCAAGCAAAGGAGACACCATTGGATGCCATTGTCCTCCTAAATGTGATGATGTTCCTGACATGGATGCTGTATAGCTTCTTCCCTGATGAGTGTGGAACAAACATTCCATGAGTAGGCTGGGTGGGAGCCTTCATTATATTGTTGGCCCTTTTCTGGCACCTTTCTTTATCTATGTCCTCAATGAGAGGTAGGCTGGGGCTGGTGATGTACTGGAATTTTCTGACTACCTGTTGCAGAGTCTTACTGTCCACCGCAGTGCAGATTCTGTACCACACACTGATGCAGCATGTGAGCAGACTCACAAGTATGAATCTTTAGAAGGCCATGAGTATTGATGTCCATTCTCCTCAAGCTCAGAAGGTAGGAATTACTGTGTCTTGTGTGTGGCATTACATTTGTACTAAAGAGAGCGAACTTGGAATAGATCTGGCAGGCCTGTTGAGACTGTATGTAGTGCTATAAATCATTGTCCAATTCTAGTAGTCGTGAGTAGACAACTGATTACAGCAAAGTTCAGTGAAAGGCTCAGTAATACAAGGCAATGCATCATCTAACTGAAATGGTATGGCCCTAATGAGTGTAATTAACCTGTTGACGTATTAGCCACTGAAAATACGAACTTTCCTTCATGGTGCAATAATGTGCTGGAGGAATCTGGAATGTACTAACACTTTGGCCCATAATATTGTTCCAACCTTTTAACGTACTCTAAGATCCATCTAGCCCTCCTCTCCCACATAGCCCTCATTTTTTTTCTTCTTTCATCCATGTGCCTATCTAAGAGTCCTTTAACTGTTCCAAATGCATATACCTCTACCACCATCCCTGGCAGGGTGTTCCATGCACTCATCACTCTGTAAAATAAAACTTCCCTCTGACATCCCCATATTTTCTTCCAATCTCCTTAAACAGTTGGTTGAATTTGTCTTTTGCTTATGAGGAAGATGCACTCTCACCCCACATCGCATACTGCTGATTCTTTATAATGTGGTTATTCAATTCTTAATTGAAATTTTAAAAAATAACAATTAATTCTGAACAACACTTAAAACTTTTCAAGAGCGGTTGCCACGACAGTAAGCACTCAATCAGCCAATGAGAGTGCTTTACATACACTCTGAGCCACTCACAGCCAATCATGTATTAGTTCATGCTCTGCCTCCCCTGCGTGTGTAAACCTTCTTGCTCCCTTGCCAATTTATTTTATTTTTTTCCCACATGATGTCTGGAAAGTGGCCTGCGACGTCTAGTGAGGGTAATACATCTAAGATGTCTCAGCAAAGCATTAGCATGGATGTGAAACTGCAAGTGATCCGGCATTTGGAAGTTGGTGAGTGTCAGGTTGATATTGGCACCTCTTTGAAATTGGCTTCATCGATGATCAGAATGATGATTAAAAAAAATGCAGACAAGATAAAAGCTGCTGCAATTACGACTTTAAAGTTATCATCAAAGCTGACTTGTCCAAGGAGTCATTTGCTTGAAAAAAATGGAAAATAGACAAAATCGATGACAAAACACAATGAAACATGCCACTGAGCCAGCTGTTAATGGAAAATACAAGAGGCATCTTTAATCATATTCAAGAGGAGAAAGATACGTTGGTAACATTCACAGCCAGCAGAGTTTGGTTTGATAGGCTTAAACAGCACAGTAACCTCCATAGCATGAATGGAGTGTGGAAGAAGCTATGGCCAGAAATTGCAATGGCATCCTAGGGATTCCAGGCAGAACCAGTCATCCAAACCATTGCTGAACCGGCCAATGATGTGTGATTAGAGGGTTAATGATGGCGTTGTTGAAGAGTTCCTGCTTTCTCATGGTGAGAGCCTTAATAATGAAGATGCTTTGAGAATTGGCAGAGCAACACATCCTGGGTGAGTCTGAGGACACGGGTGGAGAAGAGGAAACACCAGCAAGAAACCTCACCACAAAATTCCTCAGCACTAGCATCACCTCGATCATTCGAATCATGGACCAGTTCATCGATAATGACCCTGACTGGGAGCAAAGCAATAAGGCAAAGAGAGGTGTTCTTGACCTGATTTCCTCCTACAGTGAACAGCGACATGAGAAAAAACTTAAGGAGAGACAGCCAAATCTCAACACCTACTTGAAGGAGAAGGCAGAATTGGAGGAGGACCCACAGCCTGGTCCCTTCTCCAAGATGAAATCACTGCCTTCCCCCGCTGCTGCTGCGACGTATTGCTGATGAACAGGTTAGGCCTATTTGCGTGTTTGTTACTACAAGAATTACTCTGTATACATAGAAAAAATCAAACCGGAGATATATGATACATTATCAGGCACACCTGTCCATTTATGTAATGTTATAATGACCTCACATAGCATTCCACCTCTGAGGGACGCATCCCCAGCATTAAGCAGGATCTGGGTGTATTGAGGAAGTTGAGGTGGATTGGATTGTCTACTGTCGCTTCCTATTTTTCCAAACTTTGGAACAGTCAGCTGGATTCCTAATTTGTATATTGTTATGTATAAGCTCCAGTTTGTAGTAATAACTTGGTTTTATAGTTTTTGAATAGCTGATTGAGCTGGGTCAAAAGAAATGAAATCCCAATATCATAATTGAGTTAATCTGTTCTTTGCCACTTCTTGAGTACTGAGGCATTAAAATTTTAAATTTTCATGAAATCCCTCCAGCTATTAATAACTGGTGGAAAGAAACATTTGGTTCTCCTGGTACAGAATCTTGTTTGATTTTAAACTGAAATCTTTTCCCCTTGCAGTATTATTGAGCTTAGGAAAATAGAGGGCTATGCAGTAGGGAATTTAATGGAATAGATTTTCATCTACATGGATTAAATTTATCCATGTAGATGAAAATCTATTCCATTAAACTTTACTAAATAATTTAAGTTTTGGAATTTTTTTAAAACCATTTGTGCAGTTTGTAGAGTTCAAGGCTTTTGAGGTGGATGCTCCCGTAAGTTTAAAAGAGGAATTTCATTGAGTGGTAAGCAAATGTTAGTGTCTGATCAGCGTCCTAACAATAGATATTTTACTCCCCCCACTTTACCCACTTTAAGACTTTGTTTGAATTCTGTAAAATATCTGACGGCTGGAACAGTGTTGCTTGTACATTGATTCTTATTGGGTTTTTCAATGTTTTGGAATAATGGGCAGTAAATATCTGGCAACGTGACTATATTTCAAATGAAGATAGTATTAGTACACTATGTATTCTTGGTTTGATTGGTTATAAATTACATGAATAGTGCTTATTCTTTTGCAGTCCAATAAAATGTACTTAAATTATCACCAGAACTTGAACATATTTTAAAGTGCTAGTGGTGTTGTAGATCAACCTGACAAGGGATGTGGAATAAAATCATTGCTTTCTGATTCTGGGTAAAAAGCAGATGAGCTGGTTGCATTTTCTTGCAGCATGATAGCGTAGTGGTTAGCACGACACTTTACAGTACTGGCGACTTGAGCTCAATTCCTGCCACTGTCTTTAAGGAGTTTGTATGTTTTCCCCCTGACAGTGTTAGATTCCTCTGGGTGCTCTGGTTTCCTCCCACAGCCTAAAGGCGTAGTGGTTTGTAGGTTAATTGGTCATTGTAAATCGTGATTAGGTTAGGGTTAAATCAGGGGTTGCTGGGTGGCGCAGCTGAAAGGGTTGGCAGGGCCTGTTCCACGCTGTATCTCAATAAATAACCACCAATGAAAATATCGTCATGTGCCATCTACGGAGTGATTACTCAGAACAGTTTACAAAATTGAGCAATTAGAATTTCTTTCATTATACTGTGTTTTAATATGGGTGAATTGCTCTTTCTAAGGATGGTTACAAATTTGAACGAGGCGTATGTTTAAGCAATGTCATTTTGCTACTGACCATGTTGCATTTTGAGAACTGGTGAACGAATGTCAACAGATTTGTTTCATTGTGTATGAAGAGCATCATTTCTGCCTTAAAGTTGAGTTCAATTGTCGTTCAACCGTACGTGAATAGCCATGGATACAGCCAAATGAAGCAGTGTTAGTCCGGGGCCAAAGTGCAAAACTGAGAACCAGCAGTCATTCGCAGCATGTAGAACTTAGAAATCTACAACACATTACAGGCCCTTCGGCCCACAATGTTGTGCTGGCCATGTAACCTACTCTAGAGACTGCCTAGAAATTCCCTACTGCATAGCCCTCTATTTTTCTCAGCTCAATGTACCTATCCAGGAGTCTCTTAAAAGACCCTATCATATCCACCTCCACCACCGTCACCTGCAGTACATTCCATGCACCCACTACTCTCTTTGTGGAAAAACCTACCCCTGACATCCCCCCTGTACGTACTTCCAAGCACCTTAAAACTATGTTTCCTTGTGTTAACCATTTCAGCCCTGGGTAAAAAGCTTTTTGGCTATCCACACGATCAATGCCTCTCATCATCTTGTACACTCCTATCAGCTCACCTCTCATCCTCTGTCACTACAAGGGGAAAAGGCCAAGTACACTCAACCTATTCTCATAAAGTACACCCTCCAAACCAGGCAACGTCCTTGTAAATCTCCTCTGCACCCTTTCTATAGTATCCACATCCTTCCTGTAGTGAGGTGACCAGAACTGAACACAATAGTGGGGTCTGAGCAAGTTCTTGTATAGCTGTAACATTACCTCACGGCTCTTGAACTCAATCCCATTGTTGATAAATGCCAACACACCATATGTCTTCTTGTCAACTTGCACAGCAGCTTTTGAATGTCCTCTGGGCATGGACCCCAAGATATTGCTGATCCTCCACACTGCCAGGCATCTTACCATTTGTATTATATTGTCTTCAAATTTGACCTACCACAATGAACTCCTTCATACTTCAATGAATTCCATCTGCCACTTTGCAGCCCAGTTCTGCATCCTATTGATGTCCTGCTGTAACCTCTGACAATTCTCCAGACTAACCACAACACCCCCAACCTTTGTTTCATCAGCAAACTTACTAACCCCTCCTTCTACTACTTCATCCAGGTCATTTATAAATATCAGAAAGAGGAGGGGTCCCAGAACAGATCCCTGCGGAACACCACTGGTCACTGACCTCCATGCAGAATATGAACCATCTACAACCCCCCCTTTGCCTTCTGTGGGCAAGCCAGTTCTGGATCCAGAAGCAAGGTCTCCATGGATCCCATACCTCCTTACTTTCTGAATGAGCCTTGCATGGGGAACCTTATCAAGTACCTTACTGAAATCCATATACGCTGCATCTACTGCTCTACCTTCGTCAATGTGTTTTGTTACATCCTCAAAGAATTCAATTAGGCTTGTAAGGCATGACATGCCCTTGACAAAGCCATGCTGACTATCCCTAATTAGGTTATGTCTCTGCAAATCCTCATAAATCCTGCTTCTCAGGATCTCCTCCACCAACTTGCCCACTCACTGGTCTATGATTTCCTGGGTTATCTCTACTCCATTTCCCAAACTTGGGAACGACACTTGCAATCCTCCAATCCTCTGGTGGTACTTCCGTCCCTGTTGATGATGTGAAGATCATCTCCAGAGGCTCAGCAGTCTTTTGGTGTCAAGATCTCCGAGGATCTAACCTGGTCCCAACATATTGATGTAGTTATTTAACCAATTTCCCCGGGGATCAATAAAGTATGACTATGACTATGATGAAGAAAGCAGGACAGCGGCTACACTCAAAAACTTCTATAGTTGTGCCGTGGAGAGCATTCTGACAGGCTGCATCACTGTCTGGTATGGAGGGGCTACTGCACAGGACCAAAAGAAGCTGCAGAAGATTGTAAATCTAATCAGCTCCACCTTGGGCACTAGCCTACAATGTACCTAGGACATCTTTAGGGAGCGGTGTCTCAGAAAGGCAGCGTCCATTATTAAGGACCTCCAGCACCCAGGGCATGCACCTTTCTCACTGTTACCATCAGGGAGGAGGTACAGAAGCCTGAAGGCACACACTCAGCGATTCAGGAACAGCTTCGTCCCCTCTGCCATCCGATTCCTAAATGGACATTGAAGTTTTGAACACTACCTCACTTTTTTTAATATACAGTATTTCTGTTTTTGCACATTTAAAAAAATCTATTCAATATATGTAATTGATTTGTTTATTTATTTATTATGTTTTATTATTTTTTTTCTCTCTCTACTAGATTATATATTGCATTGAACTGCTGCTGCTAAGTTAACAAATTTCACGTCACATGGCGGTGATACTAAACCTGATTCTGATTATTGCTTTTCAAAAGCACCAGCACATCCTCTTAATGACTATCTGCTCAAGCGTTTCAGTCCATTGCAAGTTATCCTCACAATTGCCCACGACCTTTTTCCTGAAGCAAAGAATTCATTAACTACCTCTGCTACCTCCTCCAACTCCATGCACAAGTTTCCACTATTGCACTTGGTCCTATTTTCACACGGCTCATCCTCTTGCTCTTCACATACTTGTAGAATGCCTTGGGGTTTTCCTTAATCCTGCTTGCCAAGGTCTTCTAATGGCCCTCTCTGGCTCTCCTAATTTCATTCTGACATCCTTGGAATTTTCTAGAACTATTAGTACCTAGGTTTTTGAACCTTTTGGAAGCTCTTCTTTTCGTCACTAAATTTTTTCACACCTTTTGTACACATGGTTCTTTTACCCTACCATCCTTTCCTTGCCTCAATGGAACATGCCTATGCAGAACTCCATGGAAATACTCCCTGAACATTTGCCACATTTCTTCTGTGTATTTCCCTGAGAACATCTGCTTTCAATTTATGCTCACAAGTTCCTGCCTAATAGCATCCTATTTCCCCCTACCCCAATTAAATGTTTTCCCAAATTGTCTGCTCCTATCCCTCTCCATAGCTATGGTGAAGGAGATAGAGTTGTGGTCACTACCTCCAAAATGCTCTCCCAGTGAGAGATCTGACACCTGACCAGGTTCATTTCCTAATACCAGATCAAGTATGGCCTCTCTAGTTGGCTTAACTATATATTGCATCAGGAAACCTTCCTGAACACACCTAACAAACTCCACCACATCTAAAACCCTTGTGCTAAGGAGATGCCAGTCAGTATTAGGAAAGTTGAAAAACTCCCATTACAGCAACCCTGTTATCATCACACTGTTCCAGAATCTGCCTCCCTATCTGCTCCTTGATGTCCCTGTTACTATTGGAGACCTATATAAAAAAAACACCCAGTAGAGTTATTGTCTCCTCCTGTTTCTGACTTACACCCACACTGACTCAGGCTACGTCCACACTACGCCGGATAATTTTGAAAACGAAGCTCCTTCTGTTCTTCTTGACCTTCCGTCCACACTGAAACGGCGTTTTCATCCCCCGAAAACGGAGATTTTCAGAAACGGTCTCCAGAGTGAATAAATCTGAAAACACCTAATATCCGTTGCAGTGTGTACGGGGTAACCGGAGCTTTTAAAAACTGCTGTCATGACGTGCCGGAACAGATGGCGGCAGTGCGGCATTTAATTGTTTTCTTCTTCTTCTTCTTATTATTATTACTACTTTATTGTCGCCAAACAATTGATACTAGAGCGTACAATCATCACAGCGATATTTGATTCTGTGCTTCGCAGAACCTAACAATTTCAGAACAGACGGCAACGAGATTGAAGCCAGAATAGTTAGAAATGTACTCACCAAATACTTTGACCCATAGCTTACTGAATAAATAAGTATACTCATTTTGCCCTGTTTTCTGTCCTTGCTTGTATGAAGGTGGTTTACCTATTTATGCAAGTACTTCTCTGACAACAGATGTGTAACAGCCTAGTGTAACATTGTATGGAAATTCAAGATAACACTGATGCAGTGCTTTATTAATGCAACAGAGTTGGTCAGTTTTTCAATGTTTGTTGTCAGCCGGGTCACATTGTCCGTGAACTCCCTGTCGGTTGCCTTCATACGCATTTTTTTTAGTTTTAAGTCCTGCGCGAGAGCCAAGGGCAATTCCTTTTTAAGTTTTTCTACTCTTTAACTGGACAAACGCACACCAAGTATACTGTTTCCTCTTCGCTTGTTTTCTGTGTGTCCTGCGCATGCCCAGTACGAGGAGATTTGCCCAAATATCCGTCTAATGTGGACAGAGATATTTTGAAAAAAATGCTTAGTGTGGACGCCTGTCGTTTTTACTTGAAACCGGCGTTTTTAAAATTATCCGGCGTAGTGTGGACGTAGCCTCAGTAGATAATCCCTCCACGATTTCCTTCTTTTCTGCGGCTGTAACACTATCCCTGATTAGCAATGCCACACCCCACCTCTTTTGCCTGCCTCCCTGTCCTTTTTGAAACATCTGAAGCCTGGCACACTCAGCAGCCATTCCTGCTCCTGAAGCATCCAAGTCTTTGTAATGGCCACAATGTCATCGTTCCATGTATTGAACCACGCTCTAAGTTCATCTGCTTTATTTATGATACTCCCTGCATTTGACATATCTCAAACCATCAGTATGAGTGCACCTTTGCTCTATCATTGCCTGTCCTTCCTCACAAACTCCCTACAAGCCGTCTCTACTTGTGCATCAACTGCCCCATCCTATGCCTCTTAGGTTCCCACCCCTCTGCATATCTAGTTTAAACCCTCCCCAATAGTATTAGCAAATCTCCCCGCCAGGATATTGGTCCCCCTTGGATTCAAGTCCAAGGTCCCAATGATTCAGAAATTTGAATCCCTGCCCCCTGCTCCAATTCTTCAGCCGTGCATTTATCTGTCACCTCATTCTATTCCTATACTCGCTGCCGCGTGGCAAAGGCAATAATCCTAAGATTACTTCCCCTGGGGCTTGCTTCTCATTTTCCTAACTCCCTGTATTCTGCATTCAGGACCTCTTTTTTTTTTCTCTCTACCTGTGTCATTGGTATCAATCTGTACCACGACCTCTGACTGCTCACCTTCACATTTCAGGATATATATGCACAAGGAACATATTCCAGAGCACAGATAAGATAGCAGTAAGGTACAGTCCCACAGGAAAAATAAAGTCCCAAGTCCCTGAGTCCATGAATATTACATCTGTATTCATGAGATTTTATGCAGGGCCATTGAGTAACGTGGGATCATGAATCTGCTTGTGCCTTTGCTTCACCTTAAAATATTTTTAAGGTCACTAGCAGAGTCTTGGTCAAATATTCAAACTTTTTGAGTTCTGTGCCTTTATTTGACAGTAGGATGGAACAGATTATGTTGTCAAGAAAATTGCATCCAGTACTTAATGCCATTTTTGTGACAGCTGCTTCTTTTTGTTTAACTTGAATGTTTTCCTCTTTCTAAGCATGGAAAGTGCTCTTCCACCAGATCATTAACTGTGATAAAAGATTTGGTTACAGTTCCCTTGTATGTATCCAGCTCATGGAGTGACCATCAGGATATGTTTTGTTTAAAAGCGCATGTTTGTAGAGTTACAGAATACATGTGGACTAAGATGTTAACTGTCCTGTGCTATCACCAGTGGGATCATCAGTTGATCTGCCACCTGTCTTCAGGAGTTTTGGCCCACTTATGATCAAGACTCCTTCGAGGTGGTGGGCCAGCAGTGCTAAAGCACCACCTCCCACTGGTGAGCTTGAAAACCTGGCATCTGCCTCTATCAGAGATGTTGGTCACTTCCATCCAACAGATAGTCTACTCTTCAGGTGTCTATGCAACTACTGAAGGGCTTGCAAGATATGTATACACTGTCTGACTATTTGCCCCTCTGGACATACTTGGTCCACACCCATGCTGATCCTTTCTCTGCTGCCTCAGCTACAGCCCTGCTGGTTGACTTGATCTCTCTTCTAGTGAAGCCAAGGTCACGCAGCCACTTCTGGAGAGTGAACGCAATAAACCCACAGCAGCCTACTTCGAATGGATAGCATGAGACATTCCACCCTCTGTATCTGCACTCTGATCTCAACTCTGCATACTTGGTTAACTTGTGCTCATGGGCTTCATCGATGTTGTCTTCCCAGGGGACTGTGAGTTCACCAATAACTGCTTCTAAATCATATCGCCCATCACTTCCAACTTTCTCTTTGACGTTCCCCTGAGTGTGTTCTCCAACATCATACTGATATCCTCATCAAACACACGCCAAGCCTTCTCATCTGCCATTGCTGGCCACTTGACCTTCCTCTTCTTCTCTACCTCCTCGCCACCGCCATCATGCGAAGAATCTACCTAATGTTATTACTTGCAAATTTAAATAGTTACTTGTCTAATTTACTCTAGATTCCTAATTATGAAATTAAACCAGTTTCTTAACATTCTGCTTTAAAGCACAACATTTAGGGAGGGAGTAGGAGGGAGGAGAACTTGGCGGCACAACGCAGCGCGCGCGGCCGTTCCGAATGAATATCGATTATGTGTAACCAGGGGCTGTGTACAATCCGGATTTGATGGAGACAGCTGTGAGAAGCGCAGAGGAACATCTGGAGTAACTTCTGAAATGCCTGCTTCGCTGCCGCTGCTACTGTGCGATCGAGAATCTGCGGAGTCGAAGGCCCCAAATCCTCGGCTTTGCATATCGCCTGTTGCTGGGGCCGGGGTCGAAGCGCTCGGCAGAGATGGTGCTCGGTGCTCGGAGTTTTTCGGACGGACTTGGAGTCGGACTGTGGTCGGATGCTTCCAGGATGGTGCACCAGCAAGTTTGCGGCGCTGGAGGTTCACCGTCTGTGTGAGATGATGGGACTTTCGAGAGACTTTGAGACTTTTACCGTGCCATGGTCTGTTCTTATCAAATTATGGTATTGCTTTGCACTGTTGTAACTATATGTTATAATTATGTGGTTTTTGTTAGTTTTTAAGTCGGTTTGTCGTGTGTTTTCGTGATATCATTCTGGAAAAACATTTTATCATTTCTTAATACATGCATTATTAAATGACAATAAAAGGGGACTGTGTGCCCTCATAATCATAATAATCATAATCATTTGCTTACCATGCCACCAGGATTTGAAGAGCTGGTGTCCTTGTAGATTAATCTGATGAGGAAGGTGGAATAACTTCCTTGCATTATGGTTCTGGATTAAAATGTTATTTTTTTTAAAAAAGATTTGTTGCGTTTTCTTAAACACCACTGTAAATACTGTCAAGCTGTTGTGCAGTTGTAGTTGTGTCGTATCTGTAATATCAGCAGGTTGGTTTACTAATGTTCTAAATTGCCCAACCTCTGTTTAAAATAGTCTTGACATTTCCAGGAGTGCATTTGAATGGCAAGCATGTATGATATCAAATAACATGAGCACAGGTGCCCATTTTCCAGTGCGGTCAAGAAAAAGAATTGGGATAATCTTTAGTACCTATCATATATGTATGTGTGTATATATGTGTACATATATGTGTGTGTGTGTATGTATACAATGTATACACACAAATGAAACTTAAGAATATTTCTAAAATATTATGTCTGTATTTGAATGCAGAGAAATATTTAACAAGGAAGTACAGTGCTAAACTAAAATCTTAGGCACATACAATGTATATAAAAAAAGTAATAAAACATGAAAACTTCCACGGGGGGTTGAGTACTTTTTATAGGCACTAAGATTTTAGCACAACATTGTAATTTCTTGTGAATATTTCTCTGCATTCAGATACAGCATAACATTTTTTAGAAATATTCCAAGTTTTATTTGTACACTGACTTTGATTACAATACTTTCTTGTGAAAGCTTCTGGGGGAAGAGTTAATACTTTTTTATAGGCAATGTATATGTAACAAGGTACCTAAGACTTTTGCACAGTACTGTAGTAATTTATATATTGCACTGTACTGCTGCGGCTACAAAAAAAAAGTTTCATGGCATATATGAATGTTGATAAACCTGATTCTGATGTGGGACTCTATTGTGGATTGATGGTGGGAAGTGGGCAGAGCGAGGGGAATCATGGTTGGGGGGGGAAGGGGGAAGGGAGAAGGGAGAGGGGACGAAGCGGGAAGCACCAGAGAGACGTTCTGTGATGATCACTAAACCAGTTGTTTGGAATCAAATGACCTTGCCTGGTGTCTCAGGGCTGGGTGTGTCTGCTCCCTGTGCATACACCCCCCCCCCCCCCCCCCATTGCTTCTCTGCCACCTGTCCCACAATCCTCCTGTAATGTGCTGTACTTATTTTTTTCAACAACACTATCAATCTCTGGCCTAGTGGACAATTTTTCTATTGCCAAATGTTCTTCATTAACAGTAGTAAATGCAAGTTGCCTTTTTCTGTGGAAGCAATCAGTAAAATAACATTCTTGAATATATACTTAATATATAACAGGCATTTTATATTAATATAACTGTTGGGCATGTATTTGCAGTCTAATTTTAATATCTTCAGCTTCTAAGGTGCAAATAAAAACTGGTTACATCCTGTAGAGAATGAATTCCAGAATTATCACTTAATATCACAAATTTCACCGCATGTAGGAGAGCTCATTTATGCTGTAAGTGTTATTCATTTTCACCTTGATTTGGACTGGTTTCAAAATAGAAAATTCACAAATGCTTATGTTAACATCTGTTGGATTCTGGTGTTTTTGATCCAAGGTTCTTTCAGAAGTCAGGAAGGAGGCACAAAAGCTGTTGCTTCATGATTGTTTTATTTAGTACTTATCAAACAAAGGAAACAGGAGCAGAATCTAGTAGCAGAAAGCTTAAAGACAAAATCTGAGACGCTAAGAAGATCAAGATGGCACTGCTGTGTTTAGAAATTTTATAACAGGTGGAAAATTCCAATTAAATTTATAGATAAGAGTTCAACAAGAAAGTACTCATCTGAATATTACAGTATTAAGATAACTAATGGAAAGCACTTATTCACTTAATGCAGAACAAAGAAGCTTCCAGTGCTTTCTAGAATTTGGTGCATTGTTTGCAGTGGTACAGTGCATTCATAATAAATTATATTGTAATAAAAACAGTACAAGAGAAATCTGATGACAGGGGAAGAAACTGTTACTAAATTGTTAAAATAGAGCTTTTTTATTTATATTGTGAAAATCATATAAATGTTACACCTTTTGCTGTTGAAATCCTTTGAGCATTACCATATTACTCCATTAACAGTCTTTGATATGTTTATACTGTGGGGCCTGTCACCATGTTTGATTGTTCCTTTGTCTCTATCTTTGCCCCATACTTTGTTTACAGAGTATCCATGTTTGAATTTTACACATGTAATATGAAGAAATACTGCCAGAGTCATAGTGATAGAGCAATACGGCAGTTACAGACACTTCAGCACAATGACTAATGCTGGCCAGTGTTACAATTTCCTGCAGTTGATCATATCCTTCCAAGTCCCAGTCATCCAAGTGCTTCTTAAATGATGTAATTGTACCTATCTCAACTCTTCTTGCAGCTTGTTTCATGTAGAGCCAGAGGAGAAGTAAATATTTCCTTTGCTAAATTTCAGTCTTGCAAAACAATTTGAACTTCATTAGATTGTAGGATGTGAAGTCATGATTCCTGTTTAATGCATTCTGTAACATTACCTCTAAATACTGAATCATGTAAATGTATACTTGCATAACTGTGCTTCTAGGAGTGAACATCTTGAACTAGCAGCTTAACAGGTTGTGATCTTGTACCCATTGTCTGCCTGTTCAATCTCCCGCCATGAGGTATAGAAACATCTTAACCAGTCTTTGCTGTGGAAGACACTAACAGTATGGTGGAAGCTCCAGATGGCAGGGGTCATGAACTCTGTGAAGTTACCATTACTAGAGAATTATTGGGAAACTGAAAGGTCTGAAGGTAGATAAGTCACTTGGACTGGATGGTGTACACCCCAGGGTTCTGAAAGAGGTGGCTGAAGAGATTGTGGAAGCATTAGTAATGCTCTTTCAATATTCACTAGATTCTGGAATGGTTCCAGAAGAGTGCAAATGTCACTTCAAGGAGGGAGAGAGGCAGAAGAAAGGAAAGTATAGGCCAGTTAGTCTGACCTCAGTGGTTAGGAAGATGTTGGAATCGATTATTAAGGATGAGGTCTCAAGGCACATGATAAAATGGGCTGGAGTCAACCTGGTTTCCTCAAGGGAAATTCTTGTCTGACAAATCTGTTGGAATTCTTTGAAGAAATAACAAGCAGGAGAGACAAAGAAGAATTGGTTGATATTGTGTATTTGGATTTTCAGAAGGCCTTCGACAAGGTGCCACACAGGAGGCTGCTTAACATGCTATGAGCCCATGGTATTACAGGAAAGATTCTGGCGTTGAAAAAGCAGTAGCCAATTGGCAGGAGGCAAAGAGTAGGAATGAAGGGAGCCTTTTTTTGGCTGGCTGCTAGTGACTAGTGGTGTTCCACAGGGGACTGTGTTGGGACAGATTCTTTTGACGTTATATGTTAATGATTTGGATAATGGAATCGATGACTTCGTTGCAAAGTTTGCAAATGATACGAAGATAGGTAGAGGAGCAGGTAGTTTTGAGGAAGTAGAAAGGCTACTGAAGGACCTAGATAAGGAAAATGGGAAAGAAATGGCAGATGGGATACAGTCTTGGGAAGTGTGTGGTCATGCACATTCGTAGAAGAAGTGAAAGGGTTGACTATTTTCTAAATGGAAAGTAAATACAAAAAACTGATGTGCAAAGGCACTTGAGAGTCATTACACAGAGTGCCCTAAAGGTTAATTTGTAGTGTGAGTCTGTGGTGAGGAAGGCAAATGCAATGTTTGGATTCATTTCAAAAGGACTTGAATATAAAAACAAAGATATAATGTTAATACTTTACAAAGCATTGGTGAGGCCTCACTTGATGTATTGGGAGGAGCTTTGGGCCCCATTGTTTTGAATGGATGTACTGAAACTGGAGAGGGTTCAAAGGAGGTTCACGAAAATGATTCCAGGATTGAAAGACTTGTCATAAAAACAACTCTTGGCTCTGGGCATGTATTCACTAGAATTCGAAAGATTGAGAGGTTACCTAATTTAAATCTATTAAATGTTGAAAGGCTTTGATAGGGTAGATGCAGAGAGGATGTTTCTATGGTGGGAGAATTTAGGACCAGAGGGCAGCCTCAGAATAGAGGGGTTTCCTTTTTGAACAGAGTTGAGGAGGAATTTCCTTAGCCAGAGAGAGGTGAATCTGTGGATTTCTTTGCCACAAGCAGTTGTGGAGACTTAAGTTTTTGTTTATTTAAGGCAGAGGTTGATAGATTCTTGATTGGTCAGAACATGAAGGCATGTGGGGAGGAGGCAGGAGATTGAGGCTGAGTGGAAAATTGGATCAGCCATGATGAAATGGCCAAGCAGATTCGATGGGCCAAATGGCCTAATTCTGCATTAGATTAGATTATGAGGACACTCAGTCCTCGTTTATTGTCATTTAGAAATGCATGCATTAAAAAATGATACAATGTTCCTCCAGAAAGATATCACAGAAACACAGGACAAACCAAGACTAAACTGACAAAACTACATAATTATAACATGTTTACAACAGTGCAAAGCAATACCGTATTTTGATAAAGAGCAGACCATGGGCACGGTTAAAAAAAAGTCTCAAGTCCTGATAGTCCCATCATTTCACGCAGACGGTAGAAGGGAGAAACTCTCCCTGCCATGAACCTCCAGCACCGCAAACTTGCCGATGCAGCACCAGGAAGCACCTGACCACAGCCCACTCTGAGTCCGTCCAAAAACTTCGAGCCTCTGACCAGCCCTCCGGCACCCAGCACCATCGCTACCGAGCAACAAGCAAAGCCGAGGACTCGGGGCCTTCCCCTCTGGAGATTCTAAATCACACAGTAGCAACGGCAGCGAAGCAGGGATTTCAGTAGTTTCACCAGATGTTCCTCCGTGCTCTCACATCTGTCTCCATCAAATCAGGATTGTGCACGGCACCCTCCTTGACAAATAACAGACATCACCACCGGAGTGGCCGCTGCGAGCTGCATCGCGCCTCCATCTTCTCCTCTTCTCTATCGTATGGTCTTATGGTCTAAGACAGTAAAACTGAAAAACGGCTTCTTCGCGAGGCGTGTTGCGCTGCTGAATAATGCTGCACCCCGGCTTGCTGATGGCCTTTGAGTGCTATCAACTATCGAAGTCACTTGTTGCTTGTAAATGAGGAATTTTTAAAAGAACTAAGCATGTGTTGTAAAATACAGTATCTGTTTTTGAGTCTGGAGTAGCACTGCAATCTGTTGTCTTGAGCAATGACAATAAAGTTCTATTCTGTTCTACACCAATGCACTATGTAATGAATTGATCTGTATGAACGGTATGCAAGATAAGCTTTTCATTTTGGTACATGCAACAATAATAAACCAATTTCAGTGAACAAAAGGGCTTTAGGGAGGATTGTCATTTTCACTTGAGCTTTTGAGAATGCATTAAGGGAGTATATGGACACAGAAACTAAGAATTTGGTCAAAGGGAAATAATTTGACATTTGGAATTCACTTGCAGACTAGACAAGGAGAGAGAGAGATGGGTATGGTGAATTTGAATTTCTAGAAAGGTTTTGATAAAGAAATGCAGTTGCTAAGTTAATATTGACCTGGATTGAGAATTAATTTGCTGTCGGGTCAAGAAGTTTCACCTCCACCTTGTATAACAGAACCTTTAGGGCAATTGGGATGGATGGACTGTAAGTTTTGACTGTGCCCTATTTGTGAAATCCATTGAGACTAGCTGTTTTAAAAATCTCTTTAATTGTGAACTAGTTAGAGAGAGGATAGGAGATTTGATACTGCTGCGGTGTGCTGGGGGAGGTTAATTTTGACTGAGGTGACTACTGTCTTACCATTTGAGGTTTGTCTCCGAGATGTGAGGTCAGAATTGCAGACATTGTAAAACAGCAGGAAGGAGGAAGTTTCCTGATCTCCTTGTTCCCAGAGGCAAACGTAAGGCATACATTAAATACTTCAGACTTAACACCTGATCGGGGATAGGAGGTGGTGTTTGTGAGTTGGCCACAGAGATCCAGCAGGTAGTAGTGTTTGCACTTGTTCAATTGATTTGAGGTTCCTGCATTCCATCCCAACAAGTGTGGAGATGGAAGAGAATGAGTTAATGACAGTGACACTAGTTCAGTGGGGTTGGTTGGGGGGGGGGGGAGAACTGTGGTTTGGTGAAAAGGAAAGTACTTCTTTTACAGAATTGGTGGGGAATAGATGCTGTCCTCTGCAGCCAGGAGAAGGAGATCGAAATATTATACTGCTCCTGTGGTATCGGCATGAAGGAATTCTGCTTAGTGGTATTGGATCCTGAAGCTGTTGTGATCCAAAGTTCTTTGGAAATTAAGAATTAGGCATAAAACTTGCTACTTTCCAATGTGTAATTAAATGTCACAAAAGCAAAGAACAAGAAGTGCTGAGAGAAAAAGGATCAATGCAAAAGGAGTCTTGTACTCAGACTAGAGGTGGGCCTCATCGACCGGGGTTGGCAGCTCATCTAGGAGAATGAAAATTCTGATCTGAAACCTCAACTGCCTTGCAGCTATACCCACTCATTGGGGAAGACTATGGGAGTAAATCCAAAGGGAAAAATCCAGAGCAGGGGTCCCTAAGGAAGTCCTATATTGAGTTCAATGCATATTGGCAACTCCTGCCACTCATGTGGAGAGGGGGAGCTTGCTACGTGGGCAACAGCTTGCTCTCCATATTGTACTGCCCTGGCTTGCGTATCTAGACAGCTAGGATGCAATACCCATGGTCAGCTCTGACCAACAGAGGCCCTCATTTCACTCGGACTACACAAATTCTAGTGATATTAATTAACCTATACTATTGCCGTATTTAAGTGCCCCGACATCTGCTACTGAAAACTTGGAAGTTTCTAGAAAAATACAGAAGCAAACGTATTGTAATTACTAGAAATTTTACTGACCAATTGTGTGTATTTGGGTAATTATTTAGAAATACAAGCAGGCACAGGAAAATTAAACTACGAAATGATAATAATTATACATTGTAATCCAGCTGTGGAGGGGGAGTAGGATGGCAGAAGATTTGGTTTTCGTAGTCCACACAAGTACTCATGATAGGATGGAGACAGGGCGGGTGAGTAGGTTTGCTGAGAAGACTTTTAAGCAGCTAGGCTCTCTCTCTCATATATAAAATCTGAGAAAAAGTTTGTTGTGAACCCCTTTGCAATTATCTGGTTTTCTGCATTAATTACTCATAAAATGTGGTCTGATCTTTATCTAAGTCACAATAATAGACAAACACAATCTACCTAAACTAATAACACACAAACAATTGTACTTTTCATGTTTTTATTGAACACATTGATTAGTCATTCACAGTCCAGGCTGGAAAAAGTATGTGAACCCTTATATTTAACACCTGGTAGAACCTCTTTTAGCAGCAATAACCTCTACCAAAGGTTTCCTGTAGCTGAGGATCAGACTTGCACAACAGTGGGGAGGAATTTTAGACATGCAAAACTGTTTCAAATCATCAATATTTCTGGAATATCTTGCATGAACTGGTCGTGCTGTAGCATCTCAATTGGTTTAAGGTCTGGACTCTGACTTGGCCATTCCAAAACACAGATTTTCTTCATTTTAAACCATCCTGTTGTTGATTTACTCTCGTGTTTTGGATCATTGTCTTGTTGCATCATCCCTTTTCTATTAAGCTTCAGGTGATGGACTGCCACCCTGACATTTTCCTGTAAAATGTCTTGATACAATTTGGAATCCATTGTTCCCTCAACAATTGCAAGCTTTCCTGGCTCTGAGGCAGCAAAGCAGCCCCAAATCATGATGCTCCTTTCACAATGCTTCACAGTTGGGATGAGGTTTTGGTGATAGTGTGCAGTGCCCTTTTCCCTCCAAACATGGGTGTGCATTTCTGCCAAAAAGTTCAACTTTTGTCTCATCTGTCCACAAGATATTGTCCCAGAAGTGTTGTGGAACATGCAGGTGGTCTTTTGCAAACTTGAGATGTGCAGCAATATTTTTTTTGAAGGGCACCATGGTGTGAACTGAACATTGGTTGGCAGACAAGAACAGTAATATTAATGGATCTTTCTTGGAGCATCAGGTAGTGACAAAACTCCGTTCGTGGCTATTACAAAGAGGGATAATTTTAAGGTGATTAGAGGGAAGAATAGGGCATTTGTCAAAGGTAGGTTTGTTTACACAGAGTGATGGGCACATGAAACGCGCTGCCAATTGACGCTTGTAGAGGCAGATCCATTAGGGGAATATTGGAAACTTTTAGGCACATGAGTAATAAAAAAAAAAAATGAGGGGCTACATTAGAGGGAAGGATTAGATTGATCTTAAAGTAGGTTAAAAGGTTGGCACAGCATCATGGGCTGAAGGGCCTAAATGGGGCTGTAACATTTCTGCTCTGTATGTGAAGAAACTGACTATTTTCTAAGTTCACGTACAATGTGGAACTGAAAGACAGTCTGCACAGTGATTAGGACCAATTGACTCAAGTGAGAGTGTGATATATTCAGCCATGTCAGAGTACACTGCTTTGTTTTTGATTACGGTATTTCTTCAAGTGCTATTTTGATGTCTGCTGAAGTGCGATTATAGACCACAGTGAGGGTGATGGAGAACTCCTGCACTAGGTAGAATGGTCAGCACTTTACTGCTCAGGGAAGCTGGGTGGGACAAAGCTGCTGTATCTGTTGCACCATGAGGAGTTTATGATAGAGCCAATTCTGTCTCCTTTCCTCTGCTGTCTTGTCCATCTAAAACCTTCAGGCTGGAGCACGGAGTCAGGAGAGTTGGCAGTTAGTCATATCGCTGTGGAACAGAGCACAGTAGTCCCTTGTGTCCCTTTGATAAGGTAATCTTTGAGGTCCTCAATCTTGTTTTCTTGTGATTGCAATTAGCTAGTGATGGGGTAGGGTGCTTAGGACCTTGTGCTTCTGTCTTCCTCATCAGTCACATTTTCTGAGACAATTGAGGCTTCCCTGCTGTACAGGTTTCCCCCACCATCCGAAGGTAGAGCGTTCCTGTGAAACGGTTTGTAAGCCGAAATGTCGTAAATTGAAGAAGCAGCTACCATTTATTTATATGGGAAAATTTTGTGAGCGTTCGCAGACCCAAAAATAACCTACCAAATCATGCCAAATAACACATAAAACCTAAAATAACAGTAACGTATAGTAAAAGCAGGAATGATATGATAAATACACAGCCTATATAAAGTAGAAATACTTTTCTACAATCATTGCTGGCACAGATCTCCGTAGCGAAAATCACGCAAGCGCTGTTGGCAAAAACACGGCGCAAGCGCTCTCCAGTATCCTTTAAACTATGAAGCTGCCAAATCATACCAAATAACACGCAAAAATACACAGCCTATATAAAGTGGAAATAATGTATGTACAGTGTAGTATCACTCACTGGAATTGGTTCAGCGCCGAGCACACTGATGATGGTGTGTTAGGCTGAGTCGGAGTTTGGGTGGTGCAGTGGCCCCCACCCTCCGGGCCACCAACCATTACATTGCCGTGAAGCAGGCAGGGGTCCAGCGGTAGCCGGGACGCACCCAGTGCATCTTTAAGAAAAAAGCTGAAATAAACATGCTGATTAATTACGTGCTGCCCGACACGTAATTGTCGGCCCAGATCAGTGCCGATTGCCAATTGCATTGCCTCTGATCTGGGCCAACAATTACGTGTGGGGCGGCACCTAATTAATTAGCATGTTTATTTCGGCTTTTTTCTTAAAGATGTGCTGTGTGCCTCCCGGCTACTGCTGCATTCTCCGCGAATTGGTACAGTATCTGTCCGGGGCCCGGCTGTTGGGGTGGTGGGACACGGGGGTGCCATCTCATCGTCGATCAGGACAGGCAGCTCATCTTCTCCTATGACTGCCCGCCTCGATGTGGAAAGTCGAGGTTCGTCATCTGCTGTGGCTGATGTGGAAGGCTTGCTTGACTGCTGAGCCTCGCGCATTTTTTATCACACAGTTCTTTGTAAGGACTCAAAGAATCTTGCAAATATCCCCTAAACCTACGTACCCTTTCAAAATTAAAGTCGTACTTTATCATTACTCATTTGGTTTCGATTGTTATCCCTTCCTCTTCCAATTGCATCAGCTCTTCATCTATCAATTCTTGGTTATGGAATGCCAAAACCTCTTCAACATCATCTTCGTCAGCTCCCACAAGCCAAACTCATTTTGTCCTTGCTTCGTTCACCACGATCGAAATGCTTAGTTATGTCTAGTTTTATCGTAAGTGTAACACCCTTACGAACTCTTTCAGGCTTTTCTGACACCATAGAACTCATCTTGCAAACAGCTGCTCACAGGCACGTGTTAAAGCAATGCTGGCGAGAATGCTGTTCCGAATCCGGGGAGAGCGGGCGCTCGGGGCGCGCGCTAAATTTTTTATCGTGTGCTGAATTTTTTTCGTAACAGTGAAAACACCTTCTGAAAGCGAAAACTGAGTACTAATGTAGGTCTTTCGTAACAGTGAGGTTTCGTAAAGTGAACGTTCGAAAAGTGGGGGACACCTGTATCCAGTTGCAGTATTTGCTGCCTGGGTGGTCCTATTGCTAATTAATTTAAATAGCTTAAAAGTATGTTTTCTGCATAAACAAAAGAAATTGTGCAGGGTAATACACACAAAATGTGGAGGAACTCAACAGGTCAGGCATCATCTGTGGAGAGTTTCTGACCAAAATGCATCATCATTACTGATGTCTTTTCCATTTCTGTCTTGACCCAAAACATCAACTGTTTATTTCCCTCCATAGATGCTGCCTGACCTGATAAGCTCCTCACGCTTTTTGTGTGTTGTTTACTGCGATTTCCAGTTTTAAAGGGTCAGATCTCAAGTAGGAAACTACATTGTTGATGCTGTGAAGAGGGGGAAAGCACAGATGATACTGAGCTGGCCACTAATGAAGGATGAGGAGTGTCTTTTGAGCTCACTTCATAATATTAGTCGAAATATTTCTGCATATTAAGGGCATTCGGAAAGCTTTGGGACAGTGCAGGTCAATGTCATTGAGCTAAAAGCTGAGCTATGATTTTGATGAATGGTGGGACTCCTTTTAGGAAAGGAGTTCAAGTTTGGGTCCTAGACCTTCGAAGGCAAGCTTTTGTCAGATTGACTTTTATAGATCAAGGTATTGAGTACAGGAGTTGGGATGTTAAGTTGAAGTTGTATTAAACTTTGGTAAGGCCTAATATCCAGTTCTGTGTGCAGTGTTTGGTCATCTACTTACAGGAAAGCTGAAGTAAATTGGAAAGGGTACAGAGAAAATTTACAAGAATGTTGCTGGGACTGGAGTACCTAAGTTTTAAGGAAAGATTGAATAGGTTTGAATTTTATTCACTAGAACATATAAGATCGAGAGAAGATTTGATGTGGTTTGCAAAATTATGAGGGGTATGGATAGGGTAAATGCAAGCAGACTTTTTCCACTGAGGTTGAGTGATATTACAACTAGAGGTCACAGGTTAAAGATGAAAAGTTTTAAGGGAGCACTCTGTGTGGTGATGGTGTGGAATGAGCTGCCAGCACAAGAGGTGGGTGTAATTTTGATTTCAATGTTTAAGAGAAGTTTGAATAGTTACATGGATTTGATGGTATGTTACATGGCTATGGTCCAGGTGCAGATCGATGGGAGTAGGCAGTTTAAATGGTTCAGTGCAGACTAGATGGGTTGAAGGGCTGTTTCTGTGCTTAGTTTTCAATGCCTCAGATACAATAACCGCTGTTGGAAGGATCACATTGGAGATGCTGGTGACTCTATAAACACAGTGTAGAGAAGTGTTTATTATTAGGAACAACAGTGCTATAACAGGCCCTTCTAGTCTAATGAGCCTGTGCCACTCAATTATGCCAGTGTGACCAATTAATCCACTAATCCATATGTCCTGGAATGTGGGAAGAAATCACAACACTTGGACGAAACCCACCCGGTCACGGGAAGAACATACAAACACCTTGCAGCTGGAGGTGGAAATGAATCTGATCGCTGGCACTTAATAGCGTTACACTAACTGCTACATTACCATGCCATCCCAATACTTCAGAGGGGACTTGCAACCAAAACTACAGTTAAATTTGAAAACTAGGCTAAGAACTTTAAAACCAACACTGTTCAATATTGGTCAGTAAGAGCTGGGGGGGGAATGGGGGCAACAATTTTGTCTGACCTTGGTTAATAGACACTAGCCGACATATGCAGTAGATAGTACTGATACCACAGCTCTAGTGACCCAGTTCTGATGGTGACTGCAGAATTTGCATTTTATCCTTGTGACTGCATGCGTCTACCCTGGAGTGTTTCATCCCGGGTTGGTAGGTTAATTATTAGTAAGTTAACCCTGGAGAGATGAACATGGTTAAATTGTATAATGTCAGAAACTGGAAATGACTAGTCTTAGGAATGGTGTAAGCAAGATGTATGAGCAGAATTAGGCCATTTGGCCCATTGGATCTGCTCCACCATTACATCATGGCTGATTTATTATACCCCTCAACCTCATTTTTCTGCCTTCTCCCTGAAACCTTTGAGATACTGACTAATGAAGAACCTATCAACATATGCTTTAAATATACTCAATAGCCGTCTGAGGAAACGAATTCCCCAGATTCACTTCTCTGGCTAAAGAAAGTCAATAGACAATAGGTGCAGGAGTAGGTCATTCGGCCCTTCGAGCCAGCACCGCCATTCACTGTGATCATGGCTGATCATCCACATTCAATATCCAGTTCCTGCCTTATGCCCATAACCTTTGATTCCACTATCTTTAAGAGCTCTATCCATCTCTTTCTTGAAAGCATCCAGAGACTTGGCCTCCACAGCCTTCTGGGGCAGAGCATTCCATATATCCGCCACTCTCTGGGTGAAAAAGTTTTTCCTCAACTCCGTTCTAAATGGCCTACCCCTAATTCTTAAACTGTGGCCTCTGGTTCTCGACTTATTTCTGTTCTAAATAGTTGTCCCTGTATTCTGAGGCTGTGTCCTCTGGTCGTAGACTCCCCCACAACAGGAAAACATTCTTTCCACCCCCGCACTATCTAGGCCTTTCAATATTCAGTCGGTTTCAATGAGATCTCCTCTTCTCTCCCCCCCCCCCATTCTTCTAAACTCCAGCGAATGCAGGCCCAGAGCCATCAAATGTTCCTCATATTTGAACCCTTCATTTTTGTGAACCTCCTGGACCCTCTCCCAGACCAGTGAATATGTGTTTGGAAACTGTCTTGAGACAGATAATACGAATTATGTTTAGTTTCTTATAATTCCCAAGGTTTGATATTGTCACATATACCAAGATGCAGTGAAAAGCCTGTCTTGTATAATGTTCATACAGATCAGATCACTACACAGTGTATTGAGGTGGATGAAGGTAAAACAGTAACAATGCAGAATAAAGTGTAAAAGCTACTGGAAGAATGCTCTGCAGGTAAATGCTCAGAATGAGGTAGATGGTGAGGCCGAATCCTCCTTATTGTACAAGAGGTCCGTTCAAGAGTCTGATAACAGTCTTGGAGAAGGACCATGCAGAAATGGCCCTTCAGTCCATCTAGTCCACACCAAAGCATTTAAACTGCCTACTCCCATCGACCTCCATCCGGACCATAGCCCTCCATACCCCTACCATCCATGTACCTATCCAAATTTCTCTTAAACAATGAAATCAAGCTTGCATGCACCACTTGTGCTGGCAGCTCATTCTACACTCCCACCACCCTCTGAGTGAAGAAGTTTCCCTTCATGTTCCCCTTAAACTTTTCACCTTTTGCCCATGATCTATGATATCTAGTTGTAGTCTCACCCAGCCTTAGCAGAAAAAGCCTGCTTGCATTTGCCCTATCTATACCCCTTATAATTTTGTATACCTCTATCAAATCTCCTTTCGATCTTCTACATTAGAAAAAATAGAAAGTTCTAACATATTCAGTCTTTTCTTGTAACATTTCCCAGGGCTGTAAAGGCTAATATGAGGGAGTACAGTTTTAAAGTGCTTGGAAGTAGGTACGGACGGGATGTCAGGGGTAAGTTTTTCACAAAGTGGTGGGTGTGTGGAATACACTGCTAGCAATAGTGGTTAAGGTGGATACAATAGGGTCTTTTAAGAGACTCCTAGGTAGGTACATGGAGCTTAGAAAAATAAAGGGCTATGCGGTAGAAAAATTCTAGACAGTTTCTAGAATAGGTTACATGGTTGGCACAAAATTGTGGGCCAGAAGGCCTGTTGTGTGCTGTATAGTTCTATGGTCCTCCAGACCCGGCAACATCCTTGTAAATTTTCTCTGTGCTCTTTCAACAGTGGGATAGAAGCCCTCTTTTGAGTGTGAGGGGTTGTGCTGTCAGGCTTTTGTGTCTTTTGCCTGTTGGGAGACGGGAAAACAGAGGTTGTCCAGCGTGGGTGGAGTCTTTGATTGTGTTGGATTCTTTACCGGGACAGTGAAAAGTGTAGATAAAGTCCACAGAGTGGAGGCTGATATTCATACAATATTCTGAGCTGCGTTCACAACTCTCTGCAGTTTCTTACGGTCATGTGCAGTTGCAAAATCAAACCATTATGCATGCAGACAGTGTGCTTTCTGTGGTGCATCAATAAAAATAGCTGGAGGGTCAGTGGGGATATGCCAAATTTCTTTAGCCTCCCGAGGAAACAAAGATGGTAACTTTTCAGTGTGGTTAGACCAAGACGGGCTAAAGGTGATGTTCACACCTGGGAACCTTAACTTGAATAACGTTGAGGTTGAGAGATTTGAACACTTCAAGTTTAATTATCATACAACCATACATGAATACAACCAAACAAAACAATGTTCCTCCAGGGCCAAGGTACAAAACAGATTACCAGCAGCACACAGCACATATGGTTATGATAGCAGAAAAGCATACAGTCACAAAAAAATTGATGTAGACGGTGACATGGTGTCATATCTTTCCCACAGTGTCAACACTGTCTCCTTTCTGTACTGTGACTCATCATTAATTGAGATGCAGCCCAGCAGGAGACTTAAGTTCTAGATATTGTGATTGAGTTACTGTTGGGGATATGTGGAAGTTCAGTATTCTCTGCAGTCAATTGCATGGTGAAATACAATGATATCACCCTAAAACCCAATGAGTATTTACTTTACAACTAGGGACTGGTATATAAGCAAGGAAGATCAGTACAACCATAACAGTGCCTAATTATAAATCTAGAATACTGGATGCCGTACCTGTGGTCCATGGACCCCTGCTTAATGGTATTAGTTCGTGGCATAAAAAACATTGGGAACCCCTGCCTCACAGGACAAGAGCCATAGGAAAAATGCATTATAGATTCATCAGAATCAGGTTTATTATCACCGGCATGTGACGTGAAATTTGTTAACTTAGCAGCAGCAGTTCAATGCCACACATAATCTAGCAGAGGGAGAGACAAAAATAATAAAATAAAACATAATAAGTAAATCAATTACAGTGGCATGCAAAAGTTTGGGCACCCCGGTCAAAATTTCTGTTACTGTGAATAGCTAAGTGAGTAGAAGATGAACTGATCTCCAAAAGTCATAAAGTTAAAGATGGAACATTCTTTTCAACATTTTAAGCAAGATTAGTGTATTATTTTTGTTTTGTACAATTTTAGAGGGGGGAGAAAAAAGGAAAGGAGCACCATGCAAAAGTTTGGGCACCCCAAGTGATTTGAGCTCTCTGATAACTTTTACCGAGGTCTCAGACCAGAGCTTGTTAGGGCTATGGCTTGTTCACAGTCATCGTTAGGAAAGGCCAGGTGATGCAAGTTTCAAAGCTTTGTAAATACCCTGACTCCTCGAACCTTGTCCCAACAATCAGCGGCCATTGGCTCCTCTAAGCAGCTGCCTAGGACTCTGAAAATTAAAATAAATGATGCCCACAAAGCAGGAGAAGGCTATAAGAAGATAGCAAAGTGTTTTCAGGTAGCCGTTTCCTCAGTTCATAATGTAATTAAGAAGTGGCAGTTAACAGGAACGATGGAGGTCAAGTTGAGGTCTGGAAGACCAAGAAAACTTTCTGAGAGAACTGCTCATAGGATTACTAGAAAGGCAAATCAAAACCCCCGTTTGACTGAAAAAGACCTTCAGGAAGACTTGCAGACTCTGGAGTGGTGGTGCACTGTTCTACTGTGCAGCGACATTTGCACAGATATGACCTTCATGGAAGAGTCATCAGGAGAAAACCTCCCTGCATCCTCGCCACAAAATTCAGCGTCAGAAGTTTGCAAAGAAGCATCTAAACAAGCCTGATGCATTTTGGAAACAAGTCCTGTGGACTGATGAAGTTAAAATAGAATTTTTTGGCTGCAATGAGCAAAGGTATGCTTGAAGAAAAAAGGGTGCAGAATTTCATGAAAGGACCCCTCTCCAACTGTTAAGCACGGGGGTGGATCGATCATGCTTTGGGCTTGTGTTGCAGCCAGTGGCACGGGGAACATTTCACTGGTAGAGGGAAGAATGAATTCTATTAAATACCAGCAAATTCTAGAAGCAAACATCACACCATCTGTAAAAAAGTTGAAGATGAAAAGAGGATGGCTTCTGCGACAGGATAATGAACCTCAAAATCCACAATGGACTACCTCAAGAGGAGCAAGCTGAAGGTTTTGCCATGGCCCTCACAGTCCCCCGACCTAAACATCATCGAGAATCTGTGGATAGACCTCAAAAGAGCAGTGCATGCAAGACGGCCCAAGAATCTCACAGAACTAGAAGCCTTTTGCAAGGAAGAATGGGGGAAAATCCCCCAAACAAGAGTTGAGAGACTCTTAGCGGGCTACAGAAAGTGATACTTGCCAAAGGGGGAGTTACTAAGTACTGAACATGCAGGGTGCCCAAACTTTTGCTTCGGGCCCTTTTCCTTTTTTGTTATTTTGAAACTGTAAGGATGGAAATAAAAAAAGTAATCTTGCTTAAAATATTAAAGAAATGTGTCATCTTTAACTTTATGCCTTTTGGAAATCAGGTCATCTTTTACTTGCTTAGCTATTCACAGTAACAGAAATTTTGACCAGGGATGCCCATACTTTTGCATGCCACTGTATGTATATTGAATAGATTATTAAAAAAATGTGCAAAAACAGAAATGCTGTATATTTTTAAAAAGTGAGGTAGTGTCCAAAGCTTCGAAGTCCATTTAGGAATGGGATGTCAGAAGGGAAGAAGCTGTTCCTGAATCGCTGAGTGTGTGCCTTCAGGCTTCTGTATCTCCTACCTGATGGTAACAGTAAGAAAAGGGCATGCGCTAGGTGCTAGAGGTCTTTAATGTTACAGATATTCCAATGGTTTCCTGGGTGCCACAGTAGTGTATTGGTTAGTGTGACGTTACTATAGCTCAGGCCTTTGGAGTTCAGAGTTCAGTTCTGACATCATTTGTTAGGTGCCTGTACATCCTTCCCGTGGAACGCATGGGTTTCCTCTGGGTGCTCCGGTTTCCTCCCACAGTCCAAAGGTGTACTGGTTAGAAGGTTAATTGGTCATTGTAAGTTGTCCTGTGATTAGGCTAGGGTTAAATTAGGGGTTGCTGGGTGGGACAAAGGGCCGGAAGGGCCTGTTCTGTGATGCAGCTCAATAAATAAATAAACCCTCTCAAACTTGTGTACAGAAGTTAAATGGTGTAATGCTTTAGGATTTTGAAAGAACTTGATGTGCTGGAGATTTTGTGCTTTACTACTTGTGGAAAGGTCTAGGTCTAGTAAAGGGGACAGTTCCTGAATATATTGGCTTTGATTTTAAGGTTACGAAATATTTCTTATCACACTGTATCAGAAATATGTAAATCCCAGGGAGAGCGTTAAAAGCTTGTTGAATTTTAACTCTGAAATGATATTTGTTTGGTTTTCAAGTCGAGGTGGGTGAATGAGTAAGCTCTAGATGTCTTTCTGATTGTTGGGTTAAATTGTTAAATGGTTTTGCTTGTTACTTGATTCGAGATGTTGATCCCACTTTTTGTTTTGGAGCATTACTGATTTATGGATAAATTTGTTTAATTCCATTTTGAGCTTGGGATGGATTTGTCTTAATCCATTTTGTGATGGATTTCTTTACACTACCATTTAATTTGGTCGACTTGACATCAGAAATCTGTCTTTGGACTGCAGCCACTATTGAACATCTTATTTCTAGTTCTGAGAAACAATGCCTCTCACCCATACTTTTGTGAAGAAAATTTGGAGGATGTACTAGTTCCCCAGGTATTGGACACAAATATTACTGTTGTTCAAAGTAACATTGGTAACCTACTTTTTGGCCAGTGCTATTGGAAAATGCAAGTCATAAATTGTATTTAAATTGCACCATTTGAAATTTCATTTGTGGAATATGTAGCTCATATTAGAGGCTTACTAATTGAAGTTTGCCTTATTTTGTCAGGAGATGCTGTCTGTTACTTAGGCTGAAATCCTACTTGTGGTTTTGGGGTCTCCAGTGCTTATTTAGCCTTTGGTTAGACACATAGAAAACATAGAAAATGTACAACACAATACATTCCCTTCGGCCCACAATGCTGTGCTAAACATGTACTTACTTTAGAAATTGCCTAGTGTTATCCATAGCCCTCTATTTTTCTAAGCTCCATGTACTTATCCAGGAGTCTCTTAGAAGACCCAATTGTATCAGCCTCCACCACTGCCGCCAGCAGCCTATTCCACGCACTCACCACTCTCTGTGTATAAAAATAAATAGAAGTAATTTACCCCTGACATCTCCTCTGCCTACTTCCAAGCACCTTAAAACTGTGTCCTCTTGTGTTAGCCATTTCAGCCCTGGGAAAAAGCCTGTGACTATCCACACGATCAATGCCTCTCATCATCTTATACACCTCTATCAGGTTACCTCTCAACCTATGTCGCTCCAAGGACAAAAGGCCAAGTTTGCTCAACCTATTCTCATAAGGCATGCTCGCCAATCCAGGCAACATCCTTGTAAATCTCCTCTGCACCCTTTCTATAGTTTCCACATTCTTCCTATAGCGAAGTGACCAGAACTGAGCACAGTACTGCAAGTGGGGACTGACCAGGGTCCTATTAGGTTGTTAGGTTGAAAATGTCTTGTGGATGCAGGGTGTTTGGTCTCTTGGTTATATTGTTTCTGTGGAAAGCCTATAGGTGTTGACACTGGTGCTGGAATGGTAGTGTGTTTCAGTGGTAGTATGATGAGCTGTGCAGAATTTTTTTGCTGTATGTATTTGGAGACCCAGTCTCCATTGTACATTTGACTCAAGAGTGAGGGTCTTGGTTGTGCTGAAAGCAAGAACCATACATAATTACAGCTGAATGAGGGGTCAAGGTGCAAAACATTCAAAGTAAACTTCAAAATAGCAAATAATATTTAAAACGGCAATTAACATAATTCAAAATGGCGACCAAAGAAGCATATTCACTTGAGGAAAAAGAAGTGTTGTGTGGTTATGTGTATAGTCCAAAACCCTGCCAATAATGTCCAACAATCAATGGTAGTGGCCCCCTACATTGTACAGATGCACGCAACTCATTCCACTGCTCGAACACGGGAGGCCAGCAACAAGGGGAGAGGCCAGGCCCCAGCCAAGTGTGGACAGCACACTATAATGTTTCTGTGTCACCTACTCTGCAGCTGCAGGCAAGCCTGAGGACTGAGGCCGCACAATTCACATGTTGCCTGTCCCACCACCAAACAAGGGTAACAGGCCTGCAGCAACTTGTTTCATCCCTGTCCAACAGAGTTGTGCGATCGCAAGTGAAACACCCGAGACAGTCTCCCACGGTTGCACTTCACCAACTTCGAAGCTTCCGAGTAGCGGCCAGCAACATGATCTGCAGCCAGATCAGCTTCTCTGTACCCAAATGGGCCCCTCTCTCGGCGTCCTAGCTGAAGGCATTTTTGTATATAAAAAAAAGTATAAATCTGGTAGGACTCAGAACTATGGAAAAAAATGCGAGCAGTGTAGAGTTTACATTGTTACTTTGTTGAAATACAGAGCAGAACAGGGCTTTCTGGCCCTTTGAGCAATCCCCCAATTTAATTCTAGCCTAATCACGGGACAATTTTCAATGATCAATTAACCTCCCAACAGGTACGTCTTTGGACTGTGGGAGGAAATCGACATGGTCATGGGGAGAACGTACAAACTCCTTACAGGCCACGGCAGGAATTGAACCTGGGTCATTTGTACTATAAACCACTACACTATTGTGCCGCCCATCCATTTCTAAAGGATACGTATGGAGGGAGTGTGAAAAGATGAAACTGAAAATTATGAATCATTTGTAGGATCTGCATATTAAAATTTGTTATTCTTAAAACATTTTTGAAATGACATTTTGATAATTTGATCAATTGGTTTTGTTGAAATTTAGTTATGGTTTTTATTTTGTAATGCCCTCAATTTGACAAGTACCCTGGCTGAGCAGTATTTATGTGGAGTCTTGAGTTTCATTTGTTCTTTGGTAAATATCAGGTTTAGTTGTGTTTGATCGATCAACAGTTGGGTTTCCATTAAATTTTAAATCAGTCATACATGTATGAATGTCACCACGAAAATCAGTGATTATTAATCCACCGGATATTAATTACCTTAAGCAATTGTGCAGCTCCTGCATTTGAGATGTTTCAACACACATTCAGTTCATTGTATGCTATACTTCAAGTTCTGGTTGTCAGATTTGGACTATTCCTTAGGTAGACAGCATAGCCCGAGGCTTCCTTGAAGCGAGGTTTCCATAAACAGGGATACTGCCTTCCTTCCCAAAAACTTGAGAGTAACTTGAAACCAGTAAAGATGTATGTGCACTCAGATGCTGTGGCCTTCTGGGTCCAAGCATTGGTGCAATTGTTCATGATTAATGTCTTTTTCAAGATCACAAGACACTGCAGGATATTAAGAATACCAAGTACTGCAGGTCTACCCCATAAACAAGTTGCTGGATGGTGTTGAATCTGGACTTGTTCGCCGTGTTGCACCCAGGGAGGAAGGTGGCAGAGGTGGTCGGTGGTCCAATGGACAGTGCTGGTGATTGTCTTGGATGTTCCTGTTGTGATTCCAAGACCTTGTTGCACATAGGTAATGTAAAACATCAGGAGTCCATTCACAGGGTCATTGGAAAGACTGATGGCAGGGAGGCTGCGTTGCCTCGGCTGTTGCGCGGACCAGGCCTTCGCGCTCTGCGGTCGCCTTTTGCGGCCACCAGGAAAGGAGATGCTGGAGCTGGATTCCATACTGGGTTGGGGGCTTTTCCCTCCAGTTGGTGCTGCCCTTTGATGTTTGCTCGGTGAAAGACTAGCTGGATTGTGTTCGCCAGTGGCTGCACTTGTGCGCAATGAGGAACTGCTGCAACTTATTCTTGGCTAAATGTGACTCCAGATCAAAATCTGTACACCATCAATCTACAGGCCATGATGTTCAGGGACTAGAGCTGCATTAGTATTATTATTATTATTATTTAATATTTTTGTAACTACGATTTTCTGCTAATATAATTATATATTCTGTGTATGACTTGACTTTGTGCCTTGCAGCTTGGCTCCAGAGTAATACTATTTCATTTGACTGTACTCACGTATATGGTTGAATGACAATTAGACTGGGTAAACACAAAAGATTCTGCATGTTGTCCCTTTATTCGTCTTTATAGATGCTTCCTGACCTGCTGAGTTCCTCTAGCATTTTGTGTGTGTTACTTGAGACCAGCTCAACCATTTTTAATGAACACTATCGGTGAAAAAAACGGAATTTGATTACCTTGGTGTTATGGAGGCAGTTGAGCTTTGCCACCTCTGAGATGAATTGGAGAGCTTCTCAGTTTTCCAGTTTGATTGGGTTATCCTCTGTTTTGTTGCTCAGGCAACAGTATAATCCCCACTCTTTCAGATGGCATTTGGAAGATGCTGATTTGAAATCAGTGACAGGTTACTGAATATATACTTTAAACGATACTTTTGGGAAGTTATCTGTAAGTTTGGTCACCTTTTATAGATAGATAGATATACTTTATTGATCCCGAGGGAAACTGGGTTTCGTTACAGCTGCACCAACCAAGAATAGAGCATAAATATAGCAATACAAAACCCACAAACAATCAAACAACAATATGCAAACTATGCCAGATGGAAATAAGTCCAGGACTAGCCTATCGGCTCAGGGTGTCTGACTCTCCACGGGAATCCAATTTTTATGTGAAATTGGATTCTCTGCTCCACATTGCGCTGAAGACATATTACCCTTGAAGACAGTAACTGATGCAGAATCAGAAAGCTCTAGAAGATAGGGTACAGCACAGGAACAGACCATTCAGCATACAATGTTGTATGAACCAGCTAAAAGACTAATCAGAAACACCTAAGCACTAATCTCTCCTACCTACACCATGTCCACATCATCCATCTTCTTACATCCATGTACCTGTGTCCAAAAAAAACTTGCCCCCTCCCCCCCCCTCCCCAGACTTCCCCCTCTCATCTTCAGTACGTGCTCTCTGGTGTTAGACATTTCTACCTTGGGAAATAGATCTATGCCTCTCATAATATTATAACCCTCTATTAGATCTCCCCTCAGCCCCCTGACGCTCCAGAGAAAACAACCCAAGTTTGTCCAGCCTCTCATGATAGTACATGCCTTCCAAACCAGGCAGCATCCTGATAAACCTCTTCTGCACCTTCTCTTTTTCGTAATTTTCCTACCTCCACAAATCGTTACTGCCCACAGATAGAAACAGCTTTCACCAGAACGTGGGTGTCAAATTGTGACAGGATGTCTGTAGGGGTAATTTAAAATTATGCAATTGTTAGATTGTTATGTATATTAATAGACCGACAAGCAATCATGTTAGGCATAATTTCACATTCAGTCTGTTTTTATTGGTGGAAACTGAAGTGAGGTTTTAACTAAAAAATTGCAACTCAAAAGTCAAGCTATTAGATGAGAGTGGATAAATACTCAGCTCAGAATTTGAAAACTATTGGCAAAATGTATTAGGTTATCTACTATATTGGATTATCCCCATGAGGCTCAACTACTGTAGAATGGAACCATTGGTACATTGTCGCTGGTGTACAAGCTAATCATGAATTGCTTTTTCTCCTAGGTCTGAAATGTTACTGCACGCACTGTGTGTCAACTAACTTCACCTGTGAGACGGATGGGCTCTGTATGACTACTGTCACTCGCAAGGAAGACCGGATAGTACATGGCAAGATATGTGTTTCAAATGCTGAACTGATACCTCCAGACAGACCATTTCTATGTGCAGCATCCAGAAATGACGCTGTATCAAATCGTTGCTGTAATACTGATTTGTGTAACCGTTATGATTTACCTGTGCCAACAAGAGGTAAGTTTCTGGGTGGATGTTTTCATACGCTTCTGAGAAGGTGTTGACTGTTAATTGTGTTTAAGTAAGGTGTTGACTGACTTCCTATGCAAGATTGTCCTTGAAGTGTGATGAGCTTGATATTTCCTCAGACAAGCATAGGTTAGAAAAATTGCTCTTTGTAAGCAATCATGATAACTTGAATTTTTCTAACCTGTGCTTGTCTAAGTAGATTCTGCCAGATGTGAGCTTGTGACCAAATTTTACACATGGAGATGACTTCTGCTTAATATTGTCCATTGTATAGTTTAATGCCACTGTTGCTGTATAGCCACTGCACTTACGATTGTTATCTTTGATGGATCAATCACTTGTGGCATGTGGTTAGGTTTGTGAAGCCTTCTCTATCTAGTTAGGGTTTCCATAACACTATTGTTTCAAATCTGATACCAAGTGTGGTTTGCAAATTTGGTTTCTTTATTTGTGTGAAAGCAAGCCTTGATCTGCACATCTTATTCATCACATTAAAGAAATGTGTCTTTCTGGGTGAGCTATAACCAAATGATCTGTTTTTAATTGTGTTTTTTAGAACATAGTACAGAATGGTACAGTCCAGACCCTTCAGCCTACAATGTGGTGCTAACCTTTTAAACTATTCCATGATCAATTTTCCCTTTCCTCCTGTACAACCCATAATACCACATTTTCCTAACTCAGAGTCTCTTAAATGTCCCTAATAATATCATCCTCAACCACCACCTCTGGCAGTGTGTTCCATGCACCCACCACAAACAAACAAGAAAACAGCTTACCTCTGCTGTCTTCCCAAACCTTCCAATACTTTAACGATGAAAGATGATCGTTGTTACATGTACGTTGAAGCATACAGTGAACTGCATCATTTAGATCATCAACAAACATAGCCTCAAGATACGCTGGAGGCAGCCTGCTAATGACTGACTCTATGCTTCGGTGCCAACATAGCATGGCCATAACTAACTCACCCAACCAGTATATATTTTGGAATGTGAGAGGGAAGTGGAGCTCCCAAGGAAACACATGCAGTCATGGGGAGAACTTATAAACTCCTTACAGACAGCGTTGGGAATTGAAATCTGATCTTCCAATCACTGGTGCTGTGAAGTATCACACTAACTACTACCTAAAGTGCTACCTAAAGTATTAAAAGATATTCAGAGCAACACACTCAAAATGCTGGAGGAACTCAGCAGGTCAGGCAGCATCTATGGAAATGGATAAGCAGTTGACATTTTGGGCCAAGACCCCTCATTGATCAAAAGAGTGAATAGCCCTTAGTTTACTCTTTTCCATAGATGCTGCTTGATCTGCTTGAGCTCCTCCAGCATTTTATGTGTATTGATCTGGATTTTCAGCATCTGCAGAATCGCTTGTGTTTAAAAGACATTATCCTTTGCTATCCTGGGGGATGAAGTGCTGGCTGTCCACTCCTGAAGCGGGAGGAGAAGATGGCGGCGCGACGCAGCGCGCGGCCGTTCCAAATGATATCGTATGTGTAACTAGGGGGACCGTGCACAATCCTGATTTGATGGAGACAGCCGTGAGAAGCACAGAGGAACACCTGGAGAAACTTCTGAAATGCCCGCTTCGCTGCCGCTGCTACTGCGCGATCGAGAATCTCCGGAGGGGAAGGCCCCAAATCCTCGGCTTTGCCTGTTGCCGGGGCCGGGGTCGAAGCGCTCGGCAGAGATGGTGCTCGGTGTTGGAGAGCTGATCGGAGGCTCGGAGTTTTCGGACGGACTTGGAGTCGGACTGTGGTCGGATGTTTCCAGGATGCTGTATCGGCAAGTTGGCGGTGCTGGAGGTTCACCATCTGCGTGAGATGATGGGACTTTCGAGAGACTTTGAGACTTTTACCGTGCCCATGGTCTGTTCTTTATCAAATTACGGTATTGCTTTGCACTGTTGTAACTATATTTTATAATTATGTGATTTTTGTCAGTTTTTCAGTTGGTTTGTCATGTGTTTTTGTGATATCATTTTGGAGGAACATTGTATCATTTCTTAATGCGTGCATTACTAAATGACAATAAAAGAGGACTGTGTGTCCTCATAATCTAATCTATCATTGCCTTTTACAATCTTATTCACCTCTATCAAGTCACCTCTAATCTTCCTTTGCTCCAAAGAGAAAAACCCTAACTCATTCAACCTTTTCTCACGAGACATGCTCTCAATTCCAGGCTGCATCCTGGTAAATCTCTGCACCCTCTCTAAAGCTTCCACTTCCTTCCTATAATGTGACCACCAGAATCAAACACAATAAGTGTGGTCTAACCAGGGTTTTGCAGAGCTGCGGCTCTGAACTCAATTCCACGACAATTGAAGGCCAACACCCCATTGACCATCCTATCAACCTGTGTGGCAGCTTTGAGGGATATAAGATTTGCATCGTAAGATCCCTCTGTTCCTCCACACTGCTCAGAATTTAGAAACATAGAAAACCTACAGCACAATACAGGCCCTCGACCCACAAAGCTGTGCTGAACATGTACTTACTTTAGAAATTACCTAGGGTTACCCATAGCCCTCTATTTTTCTAAGCTCCATGTACCTATTCTGGCATCTCTTAAAAGACCCTATCGTATCTGCCTCTACCACTGTTGCCAGCAGCCCATTCTACGCACTCACCACGCTCTGCATTTTTTTAAAAAAAGCAACAACAACTTACCCCTGACATCTCCTCTGTGCCTACTTCCAAGCACCTTAAAACTGTGCCCTCTTGTGATAGCCATTTCAGCCCTGGGAAAAAGCCTCTGGCTATCCACACTTCTGTATGTTTTTTTTCCATTTTCCATGACATACAATGACAGTTCGGTGATGGGCATTTTTGAAACAGCGCCCCAAGGAGGTGTAATTGCTTGACTGTGAAGCCAAATAAATTTTTTAACCTGTTAGACCATTAGACATGGGAGCAGAATTAGGCCATTCGGCCCATTGAGACGGCTCTGCTATTTAATTATGGCTGACTTATTATCCTTCTCAACCCCATTCTCCTCCCTTCTCCCTGTAACATCTGACACACTTACTAATCAATAACCTATCAACCACCACTTTAAATATACCTAATGACTTAGCCTTCACAGTAATGAATTCCACAGATTTACCACCCTTTGGCTAAAGAAATTCCTCCCCATCTCTGTTCTGAAGGGAAATTCTCTGGTTGTAGAAAACCGCTCAAACCACACCCCCCCCCCCCCCCCCAAACTATTGGAACATCCTCTCCATTGCCATTCTAACTTGTCCTTTCGATATTCAGTAGATTTCATTGAGACTTACTTTATAATTACCCGGTTTTTCATTTTGCGATCTGGCTGTGAAATAGAGACAAGAATTGATTATATCAGGCAAAATCTAATGAAGTGAATAGATAATTAGTATATTGGGCTGAGACCCTTCTTCAGGACTGAGAAGGAAGGGGGAAGACGCCAGAATGAAAAGGTGGGGGGGGAGAGGGGAGGGAGGCTAACTGGAAGGTGATTGGTGAAGCCTGGTGGGTGGTTCCACCCACCTGACCAAGCCAGTGATTGCTACCATCCATCTTCACCAATCACCTTCCAGCTAGCCTCCTTCCCCTCCCCTCCCCACCTTCTTATTCCGTTGTCTTCCCTCTTCCTTCTCAGTCCTGAGGAAGGGTCTCGGTCTGAAATATCAACGGTCTATTCGTTTCCATAGATGCTGCCAAATCTGCTGAATTCCCCTGGCATCTGCAGAATCTTGTTTATTTGTTGATTATATCTTGTAAAATGAGGAAATGGCTAAACTAAGGTGTTAACAACAAAACATTCAAAAAATAAACTAGTACTTAAACAATAAACTAAAGGAAACCATACATTAATTGTATTAGATTTCACTTGTTTGACACAATCAAAATAGTTTGCAGTTGTGCCCTTTTTGAATCTAATTATTAAAAGTGTAAAATCTGGCATTGTGTCTTGGGCGCTTTATTTTACAACTCTGTTTGTGCATTGTTCCCAGTGACCGATGCTCCGCCTCCGTGGTTAAATTTGGGCCCTGTGGAATTGGCGGCAATCATCGCTGGACCAGTGTGTGTAGTTTGCATCTTACTGATGGTGACCTTCTACTTCTTTCACAACCGCACGGTGGTACATCATCGTGTCCCCCATGAAGAAGACCCGTCGTTGGATCATCCGTTCATCTCCGAGGGCACCACTCTCAAGGATTTAATTTACGATATGACTACTTCAGGGTCTGGTTCAGGTAAAGCAATCATTTTAAACTGTGAATACTACCTGTCCATCTGTAGCATTATCTTATTATGTGGTTTTACACTTTTCTGGATATTGTGAAAGGTCTTGAGCCTGCAAAAGTATTTTTTGTACTTCAGTCCTGAGTTTTTGAACTGTTAAGACTTGTATATGTGAATACAGTATTTGATGGCATTCTGACCAGAAGTGAACAAGCTGTCAGTCTCTGTTTACTGAGTAATTGTTGTTCCTCCTAAATAAGCTAACCACAGGCTTATGATCTGAGCCTATGTCTAAAAGTTTATATTACAAATTTAAAGTCAACCGCAGAGAGTTCAGTCATCTTTCTTACAACTGTACTTCTTTGTGGTGCTTTATTCAATAACTGGAACACAACTCGTACTTGATTATCCTGGTTTTCATTCTCTGCTACTCGGCTAAATCTAAATAATTAGTCATTAATTCTTCAGCACTGGAAATATTCAGAGATGCGCATTTTATTCCCTATCTGTACTTTTGGAATAAGTACAAAAGTACAGCTATGGAACTTTTCAAATCTGAAAAGTTATGAAAACTTTTCATATCTGAAAAATAAATTTTTGTATTTACTTTTTATGTAATTCTTTATAATTGTTGAATGTTTTTTTTTGTTTCATGTTGTGCCAGCACACCACAGCAAAGTCCTAATCCTTGTAAAATGTACAATAATGCGCAAAAGTCTTGGGCACGTATTAATAGCTAGGGTGCCTCCAGACCTTTGCACAGTACTGTATTTGTCATTGTGGAGCAGAGAGCAAGTTTGTAAATCTGGTGGCAGCAAAGGATGTTGGAGATGGCGAGGATGGAGCATCGTGGGAGGGGTGTGGGATAGGTGGTAGAGGAGGAGTGCCAGGGCTGAGTACAGACACACTCAGCCCTGAGACACCAGGCAAGGTCATTTGATTCCAAACCATTGGTTTATTGATCATTACAGAATGTCTCTCTGGTGCTCCTCTCCCTGCCCCCTTCCCATTCTCAGTCCACAATAGAGACCCATATCAGAATCAGGTTTTATTATTTTTTTATTATTTCTCGCATATGCCATGATTTTTTTTGCAGCAGACTAGAGCAGATAAGATATATATGCAAGATTGTGATCTAGGAAAGACTCAGAGTTAGAATGTGTGACAGTTTTACTGAGATGTCACTCATGAGGGAGAGCTTGACTATTAAAATATTTAGTAGCAAATGATTGTAATCAAAGGCTGAGAGATGTTTTTATAGAACAAATATAATTGTTGATTGCGACTTGTATGATTTTCATGGATTAATACTGAAGGGATTGATCTGAATATTACCTAAATCTCATAATCCCTCAAGATGGTGTAGTAGAAATTTGGAAAAATTATGGATGGGAAAACTCTTATTCTTTATGCATGTGGCTTTGCCATGTGTTTTTTCTGTTAAAGGAATTTGGAATGAAAACTCTTATTTGCTCTAAAACAAGGAACCAATCTCAGTCAGTGGCAACACAGTGGCTCAGCTTAGCTTGTAAAGCTGCTGCCTCACAGACCCAAGTGTCCATTAACCAGAGCGAGTTCAGTGCCTGAGGCAGTCTAGGGTTAGTGGAAGTTGAGGGTTGGTATGGGTTTGTTGGGCTGAGGGGTCTGTTTCAAAACTTAATTTGGTGAACCTCTAGCTACTATATTCATTGAATGGGTGTTTTGGCCAAAATTCAGCTTTATTTATCACATAGACATTGAAACGTGGAGTGAAATGTGTCATTTGCATTAAATCAAATCAGCAGGAATTATGCTGAGCAATCCGTAGATGTCGTTATACTTTCAGCGCTAACATGACACGGCCATAGCTCACAGCGTATGTCTTTGGAATGTGGGAGGAAACTGGAACACCTGGAGGAAACTCACACTGTCATGGGAGAATGTATAAGCTCCTTACAGACAGCAGCAGGAACTGAACTCCAGTTGCTGCTTGTTGGTTCTATAAAGCAATGTGGGTTGGAGTGGGGTTCAGTATTAGTGAGCTGGTATGGGGAAAAAGATCTGGATGCAAACTTTGACTCGTTTTAATTGTTACCCAAATCTCACTAATAATTCTGCTTAATATTTTAGGGTTGCCTTTACTTGTGCAAAGGACAATTGCAAGAACAATTGTACTACAAGAAAGTATAGGTAAAGGTCGATTTGGAGAAGTCTGGCGAGGAAAATGGCGAGGTGAAGAAGTTGCAGTTAAAATCTTCTCTTCTCGTGAAGAAAGGTCTTGGTTTCGTGAGGCAGAAATTTATCAGACGGTGATGTTGCGCCACGAAAATATTCTTGGGTTCATCGCAGCAGATAACAAAGGTTTTTTTACTTCTATTATTTTTTCTCCTTACCTACACTGAATAACTGAGAGAGAATTAGATCATTTCTTGTCTAATCCAAGAAGTCATTAATCATTTGAAAGTTAAATTTGATAAAACTACACCATTGATTGTAAGTAAATCTTAGCCATTTAAATTTGATACATCTCTACCACTGGTTGCAAGTAGATCTTAGACATTTCTTTAAGTACAATTTAGTTCAATTATTGAGTGGTTACTTGCTGTGCCGTTGTTAAGAATGCTAAATTCGAATAGACGAGTTCAAGATTAAGTATTTCTTCTACACTAGAATGTGTGCTTCTGAATAACTTTGGAGAGCAAAGAGCAAGCATTGGAGAAAATATAGTAGGCAAGTTGCTTTGTTAAACCAAAGTATTGTTTTTAGGCAAGAAATGCTGGTCTTTGGCAATCTATCAGCAATATTTTAATTTCTATTAACCTTGAAGATCTTAATGTAACGTGTCCAACCATCAACCTCAATAAAGTTATTTACTCCTCTTTATGGTAACATCTTCACTCATTTAATAACCTCATGGTAATTGAAAGTCCCACTTCCAATATTTGTCCCAATGGTTAATCCATACTTTTCCTCCAATTTTTGCTTCTGGATAAGATTATTCATTTCTATTTTAATGTCCCAGTTTGGTACGCCCCTAAGTGTATTATGACATCTTCAATAACATGTACTTGCACACTCTGATACAATTTCTTAGAAACACAGAAACCTACAGCACAATACAGGCCCTTCGGCCCACAAAGTTGTGCCAAACATGTCCCTACCTTAGAAATTACTAGACTTCCCCATAGCCCTCTATTTTTCTAAGCTCCATGAACCTGTCTAAAAGTCTCTTAAAAGACCCTATCGTATCTGCTTTTTGTTTCTGTATCCACTTTAAAGTTGTGCCATTTTAGCTTGCCACTTAATTTTCTGTCTTTGTGAAATCAGAACTTTATTCAGTGTATTTTTAGGTTGCTTTTTAAATCTTTGAGATGGTTATTCAATGGAGAAATTCTTTAAGAATGGCAGCACTTTTGTAAATAATCTTGATTCCATCAAAAAGTTAGGTGCAATGGTTTAGAATTCCTGAGATGTGGTGGTGGCATCCGTTAGTCTCGCGAGACCATGGATCTGCTCCTGGAAAGTCTTGCTTCAGTCTGTGTTAGAGCAGCGTCTGTTGTGGCTGTAGAGGCCCACATGGGAGTGACAGTCTGAGCTGCAGCAACTGCACTTGAAGGCACTGTCCTCTAGTGTTGTCTTGGTGCTGTTTTTCCAATGAGTGCGCTTTTCTTCAGCAGCAAGCCTCAGCTTCTCTTCTCCTCTTTTTAGACCTCTGCGTAGTTCCAGCCTCCAGTGAGAGCGATCGCTTGCGATGTCCTCCCACCTCTCGATGTTCATTTTCAGTGACTTCATGTCTCCCTTGCAAATGTTTTTGAAACGAAGATGGGGCCGCCCTTGTGCTCTCTTGCCGGAGGCCAGTTCCCCGTATAGCAGGTCTTTCGGGATCCTCCCGTCTGACATGCGGTGTACGTGGCCCAGCCAGCGGAGACGGCGTTGTTGGAGCAGGGTGAAGAGGCTGGGTATCTGGGCGCGGGCCAGGACCTCATTGTTGGTGACTCGGTCAGTCCACGTGATGTCCAGGATGCGTCTCAGGCTGCGAAGGTGGAAGGCGTTGAGACGCCGCTCTTGTCTGTAGTAGAGGCTCCAGGTCTCGCTGCCGTAAAGCAGTGTGCTGAGGACGCAGGCCCTGTAGACTGCAACTTCAGTGTGCGTCATCAGCTTTCTGTTCTCCCAGACTCTCTTTGTCAGCCTGGTGAATGTTGAGGCTGCTCGTCCGATCCGTCTATTGATCTTGGGATCATTACCTGAGATAATAGTCTCTATTTTAAACAATTACTGAGAAAGGTTTCGAAGAAATTGTACTGATCAACAGTCAGAACTGCCAAGTAAATGCTTTATCTGCTTTCCTCAAAATAACCAGCACCAGCATCATTTCATCGATCCTATTGTATTTCTTTGTTCTACTTTGAATGCCTACAAGAAAATGAATCTCAGGGTAGTGTACGGTAATAAACGTTCAATGGCCTCTTAGGTGCATTTGTAGGCTTTGTTAGTGTAAATATCATATCAGCCAATCATGTGGCAGCAACTCAATGCACAAAAGCATGCAGACATGGTCAAGAGGTTCAGTTGCTGTTCAGACCAAACATCAGAATGGGGAAGTGTGATCTAAGTGACTGACTGTGGATTGATAATTGGTGCCAGACAGGGTGGTTTGAGTATCTCAGAAACTGCTAATCTCCTGGGATTTTCATGCACAGTAGTCTCTAAAGTTTAAAGAGAATGATGTGAAAAACAAAAAAAAAGAAATCCAGTGAGCGGCAGTACTGTGGGTGAAAACGCCTTGTTAATGAGAGAGGTCAGAGGAGAATGGCCAGGCAGGTTCATGCTGACAGGAAGGTGACAGTAACTCAAACAATCATGTGTTACAACAGTGTTGTGCAGAAGAGCAACTCTGAATGCCCAACACATTGAACCTCAAGCTGGATGGGTTACAGTAGCAGAAGGCCACAAACATACACGCAGGGCCACATTTGGCACAGGAGGTACCTAATAAAGTGGGCACTGAGTGTGTATGTACTTTGCAAAATTTATTTTGAACTTTGATGAGAGTAATAGTTCAGCCAATTTGCAGCTTTCCTTGTAAGTTCTGAAAACTAAATGCACACAGCAAAATGTATTGTATCTGTCAAAATCTTAATGCTCCAAGAATGAGCTTCTAGATCCAAGCCACATCAGTATATTTTCAACATTCTTAACAGTAATGAAAATGCACGTCTGTCCATTTTTATGAATAAATTAACTATTAAATGCTCCCAATGGCGTGCGTCTCATATAGCCTTTGACAGCCAAGTTCAGCTCTTGGCCATCATGTGTGGCTTAGCCCAGCAGAACTGTTACTACTGACAGGAGAAGGGGCAAAGGTGCGTTAAAACCAGTTGTTTCGGACAGATGGGGCTCATCAGCCATGGTTGGTGCTCATCTAGGCAAAGGAAAACCGATCTCAAACCTTCAGTGCTTTGTTGCTGTGTGTACTCATGGGCTTTGGAAGTACAAATGTAAATGCCAGGGAAAAATCTGGAGCTAGAATCCCTAAGGCGTTGAAGTTAGCACTGACTGGCAATTGAGTGCGATGTTGCTGGTGCCAAAATATATTTGTATCTGCCATTCCTTTTGGTTCATCAGCTGTGTGGAGAGGAGGAACCTGCTCCATGGGCAACAGCTTGTTCTCCATAGCATACTGCCCTGGCTTGTGCATCATGTTGACAGCTGGGACACAACATCCGTGGTTGACCCCAGCCAACGGGGAGCCTCGTGTGAACAAACACATTCAGAGTTACTGCCAACTTACAGATCGAGTTTTGCCAATTAGCATCCTTTAATCACTTGCCAAGGGGTGTCGATAGCCATGTCACTTAGCACCCACTTGCAAATACCTGGCTGCAGGGCCAGTCTGTCCTAAATGCCTTTCCATTGTTGGACTGGAGGTGAAATGAGTGTTGTCCCCCACCCCCTCTTAGTCAATGGATTGAGTTCAATAGCCGCAAGGTAAGGTTGTAGCTCGATAAAACCCTGGTTTGACTGCACTTGGAATATTGGGTTCAGTTCTGGTTGCCTCATTATAGGAACAACATGGAAGCCTTGGAAAGGGTGCAGAGGAAACTTGCCTGATTTAGAGAGCATGTCTTATGAGAGGTGACTTGATAGAGATGTTCAAGATGTTAAGAGTCATAGGTTGTGTGGACTTTTTCCCAGGATGAAAATGTCTTTTACGAGGGGTCATAACTTTAAAGTGATTAGGTGAAAGTATAGGGGAAATGTCAAAGTTTTTACACGTAGTGGTGAGTGTGTGGAATGCCCTACCTGGCGTGGTGGCAAAGGCAGATACATTAGGGACACTTCAGAAGTGTTTAGATAGGCATATGGATGATAGAAAAAATAGAGGGCTACGTAGAATAGAAGGGTTAGATTGTTTTCAGAGTAGTTTAAAAGATTGGCAGAACATCATGGGCTGGGGGGTGGGTGTGGCCTGCACTGTGTTGTGGTGTTCTATGTTCATATTGAAGAAATGTTACCCAAGTATGATCACAAAGACCCAAAGTAAATTTGTAGCTGGTAGGAACAAAGATGCAAACCTCTCTACTGGGTGGAGTTTTAACAAATAATGGTTGTAAAGGAGGGCTAGTATTTCAAAGGTTTGCATATTTTTAGGAGTCCTTCAGCATTGACCCAGTCAAACCATCTATTAGATGGTTTATTAATTGCTAAGCCGGTGAATAAAAAAGAATATGAAAGTATGTATTGTTCAATCCAGTTTGGAACTCCTAAACACAGAATGCTTCACTAACACCAGGATAACACTTAGCTTTGGCCAATCATTGGCACACTTTATGCCAGACAAGGAGTTTGATCTCTGACACAATAGAATTGTTATCTTGTCCTGGTGTCCGTCAAGATCCTTGATCAGAAATGATCTGGACGCAGCCGCACGAACCTAACTGGACTCAGTCCTGATGAAGGGTCTCGGCCCAAAATGTTGACTGTACTTTTTTCCTGGCCTGCTGAATTCCTCCAGCATTCGGTGTGTGTTGCTTAAATTTCCAACATCTGCAGATTTTCTTTTGTCTGTGATTGGACCCAGCCACAACTTGTTTGCAGAACAACACACGCAAAATGCTGGAGGAAGGACCTTGGGTGAAGCAGCATCTATGGAAAGCAATAAACAGTCAACATTTCTGGCCGAGATCCTTCATCAGGACTTCTCCGTAGATGCTGCCTGATTTGCTGAGTTCCTCCAGCATTTTGTGGAATAGTTTGCTTGCATCCATTCTATTTATTAGAGAATAGCTGATGTTTTGCCTGCTGAAAGCTGCCTCTCCATTTATGAATCACTTCACAACTAATCCTGAGTGTGAAATGTTTAAGGTATTTATCAGTAACACATAGTAAACAAAATGGCAAAATGCAATCATCAGCACAGCAGTAAAATACCTTGAATCCCAGTGCATTTGGCTTGTTCGGTTTATAAAAACCTGTAATTTTGATTGTGTTGTTTAGGGCTAATTAACAAGTGCATCATCTACTGTTTTAGACCATATTCCCAACATGAAAACTATTGCATCAAGTGAAATGTGAAAGGAGGAAAGTTACTGAAAAAGCACTGTTCAAAACTAAAATCTGATTGAAAATAACATAGTTGCCTAGGATGGAGCAGAACTAATTTTATGTTGCCCTATCAGTGATGGTGGGTGGCAGGGTGCAGATAAGTCTCTACCAAAGGAGAGTTGTAAAGTGCTCCTTCCCTCTGCTAGTCTGCAGGTCATCCTTCAGCAAGGTGTACTACCTGCTTGGCTGCCAGATCAGGGTCACGTGAAGCCATGGGAGCAGCTGGTCGATGGTCGTATGACCAGCCAATGCATATCACTAGTCCTGGTTATGCAGGCAGACAATCTCTGAAGAGTATTGATAATGGCTGGGGTCACCCATCTTGTAAAGGCACTGCCCAGGAAGTGGCAATGGCAAGCCACTTCTATAGAAAAATTTACCAGAAACAGTCATGGTCATGAGACTATGATCACTTACGTTGTGCAGCACACAAGAACATAAGAAATAGGAGCAGGAGTAGGCTAACTGGCCTGACAAGCCTGCTCCACCATTCAATAAGATCATGGCTGATTTGTCCATGGACTCATCTCCACCTACTCGGCTTTTTCCCCATAACCCTTAATTCCCCTGCTCTGCAAAAATCTATCCAGCCTTGTCTTAAGTATATTTACTGAGGTAGCCTCTACTGTTCATCAGGCAGAGAATTCCACAGGTTCACCACTCTCAGAAAAGCAGTTCCTCCTCATCTTCATACTATATCTACTTCCCCAAATCTTGTTATGCCCCTTAGTTCTAGTCTTACCTACCAGTGGAAACAACTTTCCTGCCTCTATCTTGTCTATCCTTTCATAATTCTATGTCTCTATAAGATCATCTCTCATTCTTCTGAATTCCAGCGAGTACCATCACAGGCGACTCAATCCCTCCTCATAGTTTAATCCCTTCATCTCTGGAATCAACCTGGTGAACCTCCTCTGCACCTCCTCCAAAGCCAGTATATCCTGCGTCAAGTAAGGAGACCAGAACTGCACGCAGTACTCCAGGTGCGGCCTCACCAGTACTCCGTACAGTTGCAGCATAACCTCCCTGCTCTTGAATTCAATCCCTCTAGCAATGAAGGCCAACATCCCATTTGCCTTCTTGATAGCCTGCTGCACCTGCAAAGCGACCTTTTGTGATTCATGCACAAGCACTCCCAAGTCTGTCTGCACAGCAGCATGCTGCAATATTTTACCATTTAAATAATAATCTTCATCCACATTTTCCCTTCCAAATTTATCAACATTGTATTCCATCTGCCAGACCTTTGCCCACTCACTTAATCTATCTATATCTCTCTGCAGACTCTTTCGTATCTTCTGCACAATTTGCTTTTATGCTCAATTTAGTATCATCAGCAAACTTAGATATACTACACTCATCCCCCGTTCCAGATTGTTAATGTATATCGTGAACAGTTGCGGTCCAGCACTGACACCTGCAGCACACCACTCATCACTGATTGCCAACGGAGTAACAGGCATGTATCCCAACTCCCTGCATTCTATTAGTTAACCAATCCTCTATCCATGCTAATACATCACCCCAAACTCTCTGCATCCTTATCTTGCGAATAAGTCTTTTATGCGCCACCTTATCGAATGCCTTCTGGAAGCCAAGAAGATAACATCCATCTGTTCCCCTGTATCCACTGCGCTCATATATCCTCAAATACATGATGATGAGGGATGGATTCCCATGCAAAATGGTGACTTCTTGGACACTTGTGAAACCACAGGTCATTTTCCATCTGAACAAATAGGTTTTATAATCAACTATTTTAACAAAGTTAATGGAAGTATTGGAGACTTCAGCTAAATAAACATGCATCCATATACCAGCAGTAATCTTGAGCTGTTCAGTGGAATCCTCACTGCATGAAATGCAAAACTAATCTGTATATTTAGTTTTAAGTTGTTAACTAGTAAAAGATGCAATATTAGTTATTCAGAGCAAACTTGGATGTTACCCAAATGATGTGATTCTTCTTTGATTTTCCAAGTTGATTTTGGTGAGCCTTATAAATAGATCTTGGACATATGGTGGTCTTGTGTGTGGATAAAGTTAGGTGTCATTTGGTGTGATGTTTTACATAACCAGATTGAAATGCCGCTGGTGATGGTGGCTTCTGTAATGCTGAGTCTACAGGCAATAAGCTACAGCAAAAATTTGGACCTCATTTGGGGTATTGTGGGCAGTTTTGGGCCCCTTGTCAAAGAAAGCATGTGCTGCCATTGGATAGAGTCCAGAGGAGGTTCATGAGAATTATCCCCAGGAATGAAATTGTTAATGTATGAAGAGCATTTGGTAGCTCTGAGCCTGTACTTGCTGGAGTTTAAATGAATGAGAGGTTCTCATTGAATCCTATCAAATATTGTAAGGCCTAGGTAGTGTGGACATGGAGAGGATGTTTCCTAGATCAGGAGAGTCTAGGATCAGAGGGCACAGCCACAGAATAGAAGGACCTCCCTTTAGAACAGGGGTAAGGAGGAATTCATATAGTCAGAAGATGGTGAATCTGGTACTCATTGCTAACAGTAAATGACCTGGCTTCCACAGCCATCTGTGGCAGAGGTTGGTAGGTTATTGATTTAGTAAGGGCATCAAAGGTTACAGGGAGAAGGCAGGAGAATGGGATTGAGAGGCATAATAAATCAGCCATGATGGAATGGCTGATGGGCCAAATACCAGGGAGTTAGTGAATTTCAATCCAAGTTTGTGGAACCAACAGACATGAAAGTGTTTACTTTCAATCAGTAAAGCAAACAGAACATTGAACTATATAGACAAATCATGTGTTTGATGTAGAAGCTTTCTGTGCTGCAGCATAAGAACAATGGTCAGTTTGTGATGTGAGTAATTGTGTGAGAAGTTTTGTGGAGCTAGTTATCAGATAAGACTTGAAAACCTATTTGCATTACGATTGCAACAAAAGAAAAGAAAGCTACACAGAGGAAAGTGTGTTATATGCACACTTTTTCTCTCTTTCCCTTTGCTCCCTCTGTCCCTCTCACTATACCCCTCGCCCATCCTCTGGGTTCCCCCCCTCCCCCTTTTCCTTCTCCCTGGGCCTCCTGTCCCATGATCCTCTCATATCCCTTTTGCCAATCACCTGTCCAGCTCTCGGCTCCATCCCTCCCCCTCCTGTCTTCTCCTATCATTTTGGATCTCCCCCTCCCCCTCCCACTTTCAAATCTCTTACTAGCTCTTCTTTCAGTTAGTCCTGACGAAGGGTCTCAGCCCGAAACGTCAACTGTACCTATTCCTAGAGATGCTGCCTGGCCTGCTGCGTTCACCAGCAACTTTGATGTATGTTGCTTGAATTTCCAGCATCTGCAGATTAGCTCGTGTATGCAGAGGGAAAAATGCTCATATGCAAAGCTGATCAGAACCATTATCGGGATTTAAAATTGAGAATAATAAGCCAAGAACTTGAACAGGAAGTACTTAATTCTACAACCTGTGAACTCATTTTCAAGGACACTACAACTCAAGTTTTCAGTATTTGCACAGTTTGTCTTTTGCACATTGGTTGTTTGTCAGTCTTTGTGTCATTTTTTTCCATTGATTTTATTGTATTTCTTCATTCTGCTGAATGCCTGCAAGAAAATGAATTTTAGGGTGGTATATTATATGTATGTACTTCAATAATGAATTTACTTTGAACTTTAAATTTAAGGAATCTCTCCATAATGGAAGAAAATGTCCTTGAATAGTCATAGAGTACTACAGCACAGAAAAAGGTTCTTCAGCTCATCTAGTCTGTGCCGAACTATTTAAACCACCAACTCCCATCGACCTGCACTGAGACCAAAACCCTCCATACTACTACTATCCAAACCTGTCCAAACTTCTCTTAAATGATGACAATGTTTGTTTTGCCTATAGATGTGAGTGACTGTATTAGAGATTTTGTGGAATAATTTGGACAATTGTATGATGATAAGGAACAATATTCTCTTATGGAATAACAATGTTTTCTTGTGCTGTTTTGGAATGCTTGAACTGTATGAACTAATTACATTTGTTGATGTTTTTCTTTCCCTTTAAGATAATGGGACCTGGACGCAGCTGTGGCTGGTATCAGATTATCATGAGCATGGTTCCCTTTTTGACTACTTGAACAGGTACACTGTTACTGTGGAAGGAATGATTAAACTGGCACTTTCTACAGCCAGTGGACTTGCACACTTGCATATGGAAATTGTTGGTACACAAGGTAAGAACACACATTTGTATTGTTTGTTTTCTGATGGCTAAGTGATGCAAGTGAAGAAAATGAACATTGTTTTATAAGAACACCTTATAACAGAGACCATCTTTTTCAATTCCCCACTCTGCTCATCAACTTCACTTTTCTCTTCTCACCTGCCTATCACCTTGCCCAGTGCCCCTCCTCCACTTTCTCTCGTGGTCCACTCCTATTCGATTCCTCCCTCAGCCCTTTACCTCTTCCACCTATCATCTCCCAGCTTCTTCCTTCATATGCCAAACCCCCCCGCCACTCTCACCCACCTTCCACTCACGTGGCATGAGCATCGACTTCTCTAATTTTCAGTAATTCCACTCCCCCTTGCCCATCTCTTTTTTTTCCTCTTCCCCTCTTTCCCCTTTTCTCCTTACCTGCCCATCTGGTTACCCTCATCCTTTCCCTTTTTCTATAGTCCACTCTCCCTTCTTATCAGATTCTTTCTTCAGCCCTTTTCCACTTACCACCACCTAGCTTCTTTGTTCATCCACCTGGCTTCATCCATCGCCTAACTTGTACTGCTTCCTCTCCCCCACCTTGTTAGTCCGCTTCTTCCCCCCTCCTTTCCAGTCCTGAAGAAGGGTCTTGGCCTGAAACGTCGACCGTTTATTCCTCATTATAGAGGCTGCCTGACCTGCAAAGTTCCTCCTGCATATTGTGTGTGTTGCTCTGGATCTGCAGAATCTGTTGTGTTTAATATACTTCTGGGTTTTGAGATTGAGGATTAAATACCAAAATGCATGAAAGATATTTTTTGTAAATAAACTTACGAATCCTTCTCTGATGGCACTAAAGTGTTTGACAAATTAGTCCAAATCATACAAATCCTTGCTTCAACCCTGTTTTCTTATTCACATGGAAATTTTTCCTTCTGTAGGAAAACCTGCCATTGCACACAGAGACCTTAAATCAAAAAACATTCTAGTAAAGAAGAATGGAACTTGCTGCATTGCAGATTTAGGGTTGGCAGTAAGGCATGACTCAGCCACAGATACGATTGATATTGCTCCAAATCACAGAGTGGGAACAAAAAGGTAAATTGATATTGATATTCTACACTTATTGTATGTTTTTTTTATGAAATAATCAAACTAAAAGCTGTAGGTGTGCATTTTAACTGGAGAACAATATGTGACAGTTTTCTCCAAAGAGCACCATTCCTTCAAATTATAGAATTCTACATGAGTATTTAAAATTCCTTGTGTCTTTTCAGGTCTTGCCGCTAACATTTACTCTAAAACTATTTCTTTGACTCAGCTTTTGGGCAGGTATTCTGTTTTAAGCCCCTTTTGGCTCTGAATGCTACACTGGACTTGCTTCAAGACTCTACAACTCGTGTTCTCAGTTTTATTTTTTTATGTATTTGCATAGTTTGTCTTTGTTTGCACATCAATTGCTTGTCAGTTGTTTTGTGTAGTTTTTCATTGATTCTACTGTATTTCTTTGTTTTACTGTGAGTGCCTGTGAGAGAATGAACCTTGGGAGTTGTAGATGGTGACATATACGTACTTTGGTAATAAATATAATTTGAACTTTGAATGTTGGTCTATGTTTCAGTGGAATGTTGTGGTTCATTTTCCAACATTCAAAGCGCAATATAAATGCAAGTACGTTTGTCACTCAGCGCAGAGGTAAGAGGGCCTATTAGTGTAGCATTGCAGTCTATTGAGGCAAAGATCAATCTGGAATCATGTTTGAGTGACGTGTTTTGTTTCTGTTTTTGCCCCTTAATATCTTCCTTTTCCTGAGTTCTCTATTTTGCCTACATTGAATGGCAGGGGTGGGGGTGGACTGAAATGTAAAATCCATTCTTCATCCTTTGACACATTTGTACTTGGAATGCATTGGTCTGTTTGCCTTTTTTAAAATTTTAGCTAGACAGCACAGAACAGGCCCTTCTAGCCCAATGAGCTGCAGCACTCAGCAACCCTAACCTAACCATGGGACTATTTACAATGGTGGTAATGAACTATTAACCTACCAACCGGAACTTCTTTAGACTGGTGGGAGGAAACCGGAGCACCTGGAGGAAACTCACACGGTCACAAAGAATGTACAAACTCCTTACTGACGGCACTGGAATTGAACTCCAAATTCTGACATCCCAAGGTGTAGTAGCGTCATGCTAACTGCTACGCTCCCACAGTTTGAAAAGACTTGCTATTCTTTTCAAGCAGTTAATCTTTGTTATTTGTTTTATTTACACTACACCTGGTTATTTTATACACCAGCTTCCTTTCTTTTCACGTGCTAAGTGGGCTTGAGACTTCATAGAGAACTACAGCACAGAAACAGGCCCTTCAGCCCATCAAGTCTGTGCCGAAGTGTTCTTTTCCCAAGTGGTTGGCACCACGAGCTTAGCTATTACTGTCTGGGAAGCAGAGCAAATGTTTTAAATTGGGACTAATCTAAATTGTTGGCATGTGTAATAAATTGCTTGCTGATGAATGTAGGAATGAAGTTTATTATCACAGTTTTATGATGTGCCATTTGTTCTGTGCACAAGTTCAATGCATGAACATAAAATTACTATATAATGCAAAGTAACGAGTGCAAGAGGAGGAATAATGAGTTACTGTTCATGGGCCATTCGGAAATCTGATAGCAGAGGGGAAGAAGCTGTTAGACCTTAAGTCATAGGGGCAGAATTAGGCTATTTGGCCCATCGAGTTCCACCATTTGATTATCCCTCTCAACCCCATCCTCTTGCCCTCTCCCCATAACCTTTGACACCATTACTAATCAACCTCCGCTTTAAATATACTCAATGACTTGGCCTCCACAGCAGTGTGTGTCAATGAATTCCAGAGATTTACCAGCCTCTGGCAAAAGAAATTCCACCTATTCTGTGTTCCAAAGGAATGTCCTTCTATTCTGAGGCTGTGCTCTCGGGTCCTAGACTCCCCACTATAGGAAACATCCTGTCCACCTCCACTTTATCTAGGCCTTTTAATATTCAATAGGTTTCAGTGAGAGTCTTCCCCCCCCCGCCATTCTTCTAAACTACAGTGAGTACAGGTCCAGAGCTATCAAACACTTGTCACATGTTAATCCTTTCATTCCTGGGATCACTTTCATGAACCTCCACTGGATCCTCTCCTAAAGTGTTGAGTGTGGGATCTTCAGGCTGATGGTATAATGAGAAGCGGGATTGTGCCGATGGTGAGGGTCCTTAGTGACGGATGCTGTGCTGAGGCCCCAGCTGTTGAAGATGTCCTCGGTGGTGAGGGTTGCTGTGCTTGTGATGGAGCTGGCTGAGTTGACAACACCCGGCAAACCTTTTTGAATCCTTTGTATTGGAGTCTTCATACTGCAATGGAGCCATTCTAAGTGCTCTCCACCATTCATCTGTAGAAGTTTGCAAGAATCTTTGGTGATGTAAGACATAGAACAGAGCGGGCCCTATGGTCCATGATGTTGGGCCAATCTATATAAACATATTTCAAGATTAATCTAACTCTTGATCTACAGAACCTATAGCTCTCCAATTTTCTTACATCTGATTGGCTGCCTTAGAATCTTTTAATGTTCCTTTTGTGTCCACCTCTACCACCATCCACCACTTTGTATTATAAACTAAAAGACTTCCCTATAACATCTCCCCTAAACCTTCCTCCACTCGGATTAAACAGATGTCCTATGGTATTAGGCAAAAAAGTCTACTCTGCACCTCTCAATTTAATCAATTTATCAAACTGCCTCTCTTCCGAAGTTGCTCCAAAGAGAAATCTAGGTCACTCAATGTTTCCTCATAAGGCATGCTTTCTAATCCAGGCAACATCCTGATATATCTCCTCTGTACCCTCTCCAAAGCATCATGGAATCACAGAACACTACAGCACAGGAACAGGCCTGTTGGTCTATCTAGTCCATTCTGGACCATTAATCTGCTTACTCCCATTGACCTGCACCCTGACCACAGCCCTGCATGCCATAAGACATTGGAGCAGAATTAGGCCATTTGGCCCATCGAATCTGCTCTGCCATTTAATCATGGCTGATCCATTTATCCTCCTCCTCAGCCCCACTCCCCAGCCTTCTCCCCATAAACTTTGATGCCACGTCCAAACAGGAACCTATCAAGTTCTGCCTTAAATACACCCAATGACCTGACTTCCACAGCTGCCTGTGGTAATAAGTTCCACAAATTTACCACCCTCTGTTTTAAATGGACACCCCTCTATCCTGAGGCTGTGCTCTCTTGTCCTAGACTCCTCTACCATGGGAAACATCCTTTCCATATCTACCATGTAACCTTTGATGCCATGTCCAATCAAGAACCTGTCAATCTCTACTTTAAATACACCCAACGACCTGGCCTCCACAGCTGCATGTCGCAACAAATTTCACAAATTCACCACCTTTTGGCTAAAGAATTTTTTCTGCATCTCTGTTTTGAAAGGGCGCCCCTCTATCCTAAGGCTGTGCCCTCTTGTCCTGGACTCTCCCACCATGGGAAACATCCTTTCCACGTCTACTCTGTTTAGGCCTTTCAACATTTGAAAGGTTTCAGTGAGATCCCCCCCATCATTCATCTAAATTGCAGTTAGTACAGACCCACAGCCATCAATCATTCTTTGTATGATAACCCTTTCATTCCCAGAATCATCCTAGCAAACCTCCTCTGAACCCTCTCAAATGCTAGCACATCTTTTCTAAGATGAGGGGCCCAAAACTGTTCACAATATTCAAGATGAGGCTTCACCAGTACCTTATAAAGCCTCAGCATCACATCCCTGCACAAGGACTCCCAAGTCCCTTTGCATCTCATATTTTTGGATTTTCTCCCCGTTTAGAAAATAGTCTGCACATTTATTTCTACTCAAAGTGCATGACCATGCATTTTCCTACATTGTATTTAATTTAGATGACAGAATAGATGGCCTTGTTACCAAGTTTGCAGATGATACGAAGATTGGTGGAAGGGCAGATAGTGTTGAGGAAAGAGGCAGACTGCAGAAAGAATTAGATTAGTAGCTTGGGCAAGAAAGTGGCAAATACAGTGATATATAGTGTTAGAAGAAGCAGTCCCAACACTGACCCCTGCGGAACATCACTAGTCACTGACAGCCAACCAGACAAGGATCCTTCGATTCCCACTCGCTGCCTCCTGCCAATCAGCAAATCATGCCAGTAATACCATGGGTTCTTAACTTGGTAAGTAGCCTCATGTCTGGCACCTTGTCAAAGGCCTTATGAAAACCCAAATATACAACATTCACTGCATCCCCTTTATCTATCCTACTTATAGTCTGCTCAAAGAATTCCTGCAGGTGCAAGACCACGCTGACTTTGTCCTGTCTTGTCCTGTGTCACCAAATACTCCATAGCGTCATCCTTAACAATTGACTCTGACATCTTCCCAACCACTGAGCTCAGGCTAACAGGTCAATAATTTCTTTTCTGCTGTCATCCTCCTTTCTTAAAGAATGGAGTGATATTTGCAATTTTCCAGTCACCATGCTAGAGTCCAATGATTTTTGAAAGATCATTACTAAAGCCTCCATAATCTCTACCGCTACCTCTTTCAGAACCCTAGGGTGCAGTTCCTCTGGTCCGGGTGACTTATGTACCCTTAGGTCACTCAGCTTTTAGAGCTCCTTCTCCCTTGTAACAGTAACTGCACTCATTTCTCTTCCCTCATAACCTTCAACATCTGGCACACTGCTAGTGTTTTTCACAGTGAAGACTGATGCACAATATTCATTTAGTTCATCAGCCATCTCCTTGTCCCCCATTATTATTTATCCGGCCTTATTTTTTAGCAGTCCTATATCCACTCTCAACTCTCTTTTATTTTTTACATACTTGGGGAGAAGCTTTTACTGTCCACTTTGATATTGTTACCAGCTTGCTTTCATATTTCATCTTTTCCCTCCTAATGATTTGTTTAGTTGCTTTCTGTAGGGTTTTAAAAGCTTCCAAATCCTCTGTCTTTCCACTAATTTTTTTGCCTTGTATGCTGTCTGTTTTGCTTTTACATTAGCTTTGACATCCCTTGTCAGCCACAGTTGTACTATTTTGCCATTTAAGTATTTCTTTGCTTTTGGAATACATCTGTCCTGCACCTTCCTCATTTTTCCCCAAAACTTATGCCTTGCTGCTCTGCTGTCATCCCTGCCGACATCTCCTTCCAATTTACTTTGGCCAACTCCTCTCTCATGCCTCTGTAATTTCCTTTACTCCACTGAAATACTGCTATGTCAGACTTCACTTTCTCCCTATCAAATTTCAAGATGAACCCACTCATATTGTGATCACTGGTTCTTTTACCTTAAGCTCCCTAATCACCCCCGGTTCTTTGCATAACACCCAATGCAGTATAACTGATCCCCAAGTAGGCGCAATGACAAACTGCTCTAAACAGTCATCCCATAGGCATTCAACAAATTCACTCTCTTAAGATCCATTACCACCTCATTTTTCCAATTGACGTGCATGTTGAAATCTCCCATGACTGTCATAATATTGCCCTTTTGACACGCCTTTTCTATTTCTTGTTTTAATCCATGGTCCCCATCCTAGCTACTGTTGGGAGGCCTGTATATAACTGCCATCGGGGTCCTTTTACCCTTGCAGTTTCTCAACTGAATCCACAAGGATTCAACATCTTCCGATCCTATGTCACACCTTTCTACTGATTTGATGCCATTTATCAGCAGAGCCACACCACTCACTCTGCTACCTTCCTATCCTTCTGATACAATGTGTAACCTTGGACATACAGCTCCCAACTACAACCATCCTTCAACTACGATTCAGTGATGGTCACAACATCATTCCTGACAATCTGTAATAGTACCCCTCCCATCCATGTCCAAATTTCACTAACATATTAAAATCAAACTTTAATCCAGCACTTTTGTTGGCAGCTTGTTCAACACTTGCACCACCCTCTGAGTGAAGTTCCCCCAAATTGTGCAAAAACATAAAGAAATAATAATAAATAAACAATAAATATGGAGAACATGAGATGAAAAGTCCTTGAAAGTGAGTCCTTTGGTTATGGGAACATTTCAATGTTGGGGGCATACATTCAAGCTTCTGTTCTTAAATCCTCACCCAAAAGACCAGAACTCATTTGGGCCATCTTGTAATGGGTGCATAAAGTTCCATATTAAGCACTTAATAAAATTTCTTGTTATTGTTGTGAACATTCATAGCCTCTTACTGTATTTAGTTTATAGTTCTTTGTTGTTAAATAACGGGATCACAACATTGCATTTGCAGCATGTCAAGCTGGCAAATTGGATATTGTGGGTGCAATATATCTGGATGTTCAAAGCAAGCGTTTGATTACGTTGGTTTTATAAATGGGTGGTGAAGTGGAGATATATCTCTATCAAAGGAGGTTAAGGCGCTCCTTGCCTCCACTAGCCTGCATGTCACCCTTGTGCAAGATGTAGCACCTGCTTAGCCCCCGATCACGGTCACGTGAAACCATGGGAGCAGGTGGTGGATGGTCGTCTGAGCAGCCGGTACATATCACAAGTCCTGGTTATGCGACCACTGACACCAAGCAGACAATCTCTGATAATGGCTGAGGTCACCCATCTTGTAAAAACATTGCCCAAAAGAAGGCAATGGCAAACCAAGATTTGCCCAGAATAATCCTAGACCATGATGGCCCTTGTTATACAACCTGGCACAAGATGATGGTAGGTTTAAGCAGGTACAGTTGATGTCAGAGAAATGTATATAATATACATCCTGAAATTCTTTTTCATTGCGAGCCTCCACAAAAACAGGAGTGCCCCAAAGAATGAATGACAAATAAATGTTGGAAACCCAAAGCCTCCCCTCTCCCATGCACAAGTAGCAGCAAGGCAATGGCTCCACCTCCCCAACCACCAGCAAAAAAGCATTGGTGCCTTCCACCGAGCACTCAAGCATGCAGCAAAGACACAGACTTGGTACCCCAAAGACTACTCGTTCACCTGGTAATTCAACATACTACGGGGTCTCTCTCTCCCTAATGAGGGAAAAAAAGGTGTCCCCATTTCATAGCAAAAGGGGAGACATAACAAACAACTGATGTTAAAAGCTGCTGATTTGATGTTAAAAGTCTGTTGCGTCGCTTTTTCTGAGCTCTGCGCCCGGAGAGCTTAGGTCTCTGGACACACAGCCCACGGCAGCTAACCAGCTGCTCCCGATGCTCCGTGTTCTCCTGCGACACCTCAGTCAAGGGCACAGACCTTGAATCAGCCCTTCTCCAGAGCCGCAAAAATCCAGCACCTGAAGGCATTCTAGTCTTCCAGGCCGTGTCCTTGGGATGTCAAAAAGCGTCTGGTCGTGAGACCCTGAGAGTGGTTTCCGTTACTGTAAAGAAATGATGAGTTATATAAAACAAATGCTCTTGATGCTGCAGGTCATGCATTAGTGTAACTAGAACTTTGGTTAAGTCCAAAAAAAGAACAAGAATAAAGGTGATGTCCCCAGTTGCCAGGCTGTCCTCAGAGATCTGGTAGACGGATCAGTGCTTGGTTTGTAGCTCGTTGCATTTTGTAAATGGCGGTGCATATTTAAAATTTCATGATTATTTAATGTAATTTCCTGTACACAAGTGTAAGAACAAGGTAATTGTTACTATGGATCTGATGCATGCAAAAAACTCTCAAAAGATAGATGACACAATAATAAAAGCTACCATAAATATACATAAGATGTATGTATTATGGATAGATTGATTATATGTCTATCAAGTTACACCAGGTTAAGTTTACTGCTGCTGCACAAATTGCGAAGATTACTGTCTCTGCAACAAGATGTTGAACCAAAGGAAGTGATTTTGGGATTGAAAGGCTTATCGTATGAGGAGTGATTGATGGCTCTGGGCCTGTGCTCACTGGAATTCAGAAGAATGAGGGGGGAATCTCATTGAAACCTATCAAATGTTGAAAGGCGGAAATAGAGTGGGTGTGGAGAAGTTGTTTTCTTTGGGGGAGTGTAAGACTAGCGGGCACAGCCTCGGAATGGAGGGATGTCCTCTTAGAAAGGAGATGAAGAGGAATTTCTTTAGCCAGAGAGTGGTGAATCTGTGGAATTTGTTGCCCCAGATGGCTGTGGCGGCCAAGTCATTAGGTATATTTAAGGCAGAGTTGATAGATTCTTGATTAGTTGGGGCATGAAGGCATACGGGCAGATGGCAGGAGGTTGGGCTGAGAGGGAAATTGATTGACCATGATGGAGTGGCAGGGCAGGCTCAATTGGCGAAATGGCCTAATTCTGCTTCTTTATCTTATGGCCTTGTGTAGACGGACAGGCTACATGGTGTCCAATAAATGTCCCAGAGGAAATTGGGTGTGGGAAAAGGTAAATTTACTTGTCTTATAATAAAAAGCAGAATAGGAATTTTCTTTGCAGGTAAAATTTGTGATTGCAGTTAAGTTATAATTAAGTTGAAATTGCAGATGCATGTGAGCCTTGGAAAAGGTACGGTATAAGTTCACTAGATGATTTCTGAGGTGGAGGTGTTCTCTGGGGACGCATTGAAGAGAATAGTGCTGAACACCGTAGAGTTTAGATAATTACGTTGAAACATGCGAAGTTCTGAGATGAATTGGCAGGTACAATATAAATATTCCCTTAAACTGAGCATCTAGAATAATAAGTGTGGTCTCTGGATGGTATTAAAATACTTGAGAGGAGGAGTTTTTGATTGTGAATCGTCAATATTTATCCTAGAAGGCTGGAATTTCAGCCATTGGGTGCATTCAAGGATAGCCTAGTAGGTATAGGACTGAAAAGGATTTGTGCAATATATGAATTTTGTGGGATGTTGACTCTAGGTAGTGGATCTACCCTAATCTTTCTGAATCCCAGGGAAACCTGAGGGACTCTGTTCCTTCCTTATTATCTTCTCAAACATCCATTAGCAATTCCAGAGCAGCTGTATCATATGTAGAGTGAAAATCAGCAGCTTAGCTTTATTTGAAATGCTGGTTTGCATTGAGAGCTTTATAGCATTGCATCCTCTTTTCCACCAGATACATGGCTCCAGAGGTTCTCGATGATTCCATAAACATGAAACATTTTGAGTCGTTTAAAAGAGCAGATATCTATGCCATGGGCTTAGTATTTTGGGAAATAGCACGAAGATGTTCAGTTGGTGGTAAGTAATGTCCAACTTGTCCTGACGTTTAGGGTAGAGATTTTGTTTTATTCTGATTCTCTGCATGTGCAATTCTGACTGGTTGCTGAAATAGATATTTACATTTTTTCATCTTGATGACCACTTTGAGTTATGTTGTGGAAAACTTACTGATTTGCCACTTTTCTGGTGTACAAGTGATTATAATTTTAGCAAGATAACTACAGTGCAGCCCAGATTCTTGATTAGTCTCTTAATACTTGTGATATTCTCGTTTGTCTTTTATTTTCATGTATTTATGAATTGTGAAACACAGATCTTTAAGTTCCATGTGGCCTTGTTTTAGGTATTCATGAGGACTATCAGCTACCTTACTATGACCTAGTACCTTCAGACCCTTCGATTGAGGAAATGAGGAAAGTGGTGTGTGAGCAGAAACTAAGGCCAAACATTCCTAACCGATGGCAAAGTTGTGAGGTAACCCAACTTGTAAATGTAAATTATTTATGTTTAAGATCCATCATAATGGTATGTGGTTAGAACATTCCATTGATAAAAGATCTTAACTAGCTTCAGTTCTTCTGCCTTATTCCTGTAGTATCCCTCTTTTGTGCATTAAGTTTGTACAATTGGAGTTCATATCTAAATTATTCTCTCTCTCAAATCAACGGTAGCTGTTTGTTGTTAGTCTGAAAAGGTATTATTCTCCAGAAGAGGGGTCTCAGTCCGAAATGTGGACTACTTTTCCTCTCTGTTGATGCTGCCTCACCAGTTGACCTCAGGTTTTTGTGTGTGTTGCTTTAGTATTATTCTCAATCTTTAATTTGTGTATTTGTGCACAGAAATTTGAACCAAAGATCATTGGTGTTCAAAAGTGTAGTTCATGGATATTGTGATCGATGCTGTACTGAAGCAGTTTGTTTTTACTCAAAGAATTTTCACTCTAATGTTAAAACAGCATTAGCAGAAAGAAAGATGTGTCTGCCTGCTATCCTAGTCCCACAAAGGTGTTATGGCCTTCCCCACTAGCTGTAACTAAGTTATTTTCCAAATGGTTGAAATGTTAATTGCAGGGATAAAGAATGTTTTTGAGGAAAGCCCCTAGAGCACCCTGGGGTGTTGGTAGAGGCAGACACGTTGGGCACGTTTAAGAGACTCTTTGCTCATGAATGCAAGGAAAGGGTTAGATTGAATAGGTTAAAAATTTGGCACAGCATTGGGCTGAAGGACCTGAACTGTGCTGTAATATTCTATCTTCTAGGTAAATGGTGGAGTGTAGCTCCAAGGTGGGTATGCTAAGGCTGGGATTAATAATCTTGGACAGGCATTCAAATTCAACGACAGCAGTTCAGAGAACTAATGCAAAGGAGTCTCCAGGTTTCAGGCGTTCAGCTCAGGGCTAACAACCCTGAGCAAAACAGGATAAAACAAAACTATGACAAAAACAGCAATGAAAAATCCTATATCTGAGTGAGACGGTATTCCTGAGTCTCCACCCCCTGCAACTTGCATGACTGACAGTGACTGACATGATGAAGGAAGCCCTGAACACCACCAGAGATGGAGGACCTTTGTTAAACTGTTGGCATTTAGGGCAGCAGTGGTCTGTAGGTGATGCAAAGGAAAGAGGACATGCTTGGTTATCTTTGGCATGTTTACTGGTTGTCGTGGTACCCATCCAAAACAGTTACAGCAGTACAAAGTGGTGCTTCTTAGAAACATAGAAAATAGGTGCAGGAGTAGCCCATTCAGCCCCTCGAGCCTGCACCGCCATTCAGTATGATCATGGCTGATCATCCAACTCAGAACCCTGTACCAGCCTTCCCCCCCACACCCCCTGATCTCTTTAGCCACAGGGGCCATATCTAACTCCCTCTTAAATATAGCCAATGAACTGGCCTCAACTGTTTCCTGTGGCAGAGGATTCCACAGATTCACCACTCTCTGTGTGAAGAAGTTTTTCCTAATCTCGGTCCTAAAAGGCTTCCCCTTTATCCTCAAACTGTGACCCCTCGTTCTGGACTTCCCCAACATCAGGAATAATCTTCCAACATCTAGCCTGTCCAATCCCTTTAGAATTTTATACATTTCAATAAGATCCCCCTCAATCTTCTAAATTCCAGAGAATACAAGCCTAGTCGATCCAGTCTTTCATCATATGAAAGTCCTGCCATCCCAGGAATCAATCTGGTGAACCTTCTTTGTACTCCCTCTATGGCAAGAATGTCTTTCTTCAGATTAGGGGACCAAAACTGCACACAATGCTCCAGGTGTGGTCTCACCAAGGCCTTGTACAACTGCAGTAGTACCTCCCTGCTCCTGTACTCGAATCCTCTTGCTATGAATGCCAGCACACCATTCGCCTTTTTCACTGCCTGCTGTACCTGCATGCCCACTTTCAATGACTGGAGTACAATGACACCTAGGTCTCGTTGCATCTCCCCTTTTCCTAATCAGCCACCATTCAGATAATAATCTGTTTCCCTGTTCTTGCCACCAAAGTGGATAACCTCTCAATTATCCATTTATTCTTGTAGGGCAAGGGTTCCCAATCTTTTTCAATGCCATGGACCTCTCCCATTGACTGTTGTAGAGGCAAAATGCTGTCCTTCACGTTTGATGGTGCCCATCATGTACATTCATAGTAAATCAGATAAATTTGGAGAAGATTTTGGAGTTCCTACATCTGGATCCTATGCATTCTGTGGCCAACAGCAGCAGTACCACATACTCAGTCTGTAACCTCTTGGTCTGGCATGCCCACTCTGCTGTCACCATTGGGCATTTGATCAATCCTTCGAGCATGTAGAGACCTACAGAAGGCAATAGATGTTCTCTTCAGAATAAGGTGCTAACAAGTAGAGATCAGCATACTATAGGTAAGCTAGATAATCCCATTAACTGCATTTCTCTCACACCTTGTCCTTTAGTAAAAGAAGGCATCACATCCTCTGTCTCTGTTATGGTGGAGTCACTGAGTGCAAAGGCATAGCTTAAAGTGTGTAAAGTCTGCAGGTCTGTCCCCTGTTGTCATAGAAGCCAATCAGCAATCAGTTTGGTTTATTGCTCGTGATAGCAAGATACTCCTTTGTATACTAGATTTTTAAAAAAACAGAATGGGTAATGTAACCAAGTAACAATTATAGCACAGAAACAGGCCATCTCGGCCCTTCTAGTCTGTGCCGAACACTTACTCTCACCTAGTCCCACCGACCTGCACACAGCACATAACCCTCCATTCCTTTCCTGTCCATATAGCTATCCAATTTTACTTTAAATGACAACATCAAACCTGCCTCAACCACTTCTGCTGGAAGCTCGTTCCACACAGCTACCACTCTCTGAATAAAGAAGTTCCCCCTCATGTTACCCCTAAACTTTTGCCCCCTAACTCTCAACTCATGTCCTCTTGTTTGAATCTCCCCTACTGTCAGTGGAAAAAGCCTAGCCACGTCGACTCTATCTGTCCCCCTCATAATTTTAAATACCTCTTTTAAGTCCCCCCTCAACCTTCTACGCTCCAAAGAATAAAGACCCAACTTGTTCAACCTTTCTCTGTAACTAAGGTGCTGAAATCCAGGTAACATTCTAGTAAATCTCCTCTGTACTCTCTCTATTTTGTTGACATCTTTCTTATAATTTGGTGACCAGACTGTACACAATACTCCAAATTTGGCCTTACCAATGCCTTGTACAATTTTAACATACACCCCAACTCCTATACTCAATGCTCTGTTTTATAAAGGCCAGCATACCAAAAGCTTTCTTCACCACCCTATCCACATGAGATTGCACCTTCAGGGAACTATGCACCATTATTCCTAGATCCCTCTGTTCTACTGCATTCTTCAATGCCCTACCATTTACCATGTATGTCCTATTTTGATTAGTCCTACCAAAATGTAGCACCTCACATTTATCAGCATTAAACTCCATCTGCCATCTTACAGCCCACTCTTCTAACTGGCCTAAATCTCTCTGCAAGCTTTGAAAAACTACTTCATTATCCACAACTCCACCTATCTTAGTATCATCTGTATACTTACTATTCCAATTTACCATCCCATCATCCAGATCATTAATGTATATGACAAACAACATTGGACTCAGTACAGATCCCCGAGGCACACCACTAGTCACCGGCCTCCAATCTGACGAACAGTTATTCACCACTACTCTCTAGCATCTCCCATCCAGTCACTGCTGAATCCATTTTACTACTTCAATATTAATACCTAACGACTGAACCTTCCTAACTAACCTTCTGTGTGGAACCTTGTCAAAGGCCTTACTGAAGTCCATATAGACAACATCCACTGCTTTACCCTCGTCAACTTTCCTAGTAACCTCTTCAAAAAATTCAATAAGATTTGTCAAGCACGCTCAAATCCATGTTGACTGTTCCTAATCAGACCCTGTCTATCCAGATAATTATATATACCTTCTCTAAGAATACTTTCCATCAATTTACCCACCACTGACGTCAAACTCACAGGCTGATAATTACCAGGTTTACTCTTAAGACCCTTTTTAAACAATGGAACAACATGAGCAATACACCATTCCTCCGGCACCATCCCGTTTCTAATGACATTTGAAATATTTCTGTCAGAGCCCCTGCTATTTCTACACTAACATCCCTCAAGGTCCTAGGGAATATCCTGTCAGGACCCGGAGACTTATCCACTTTTATATTCCTTAAAAGCGCCAGTATTTCCTCTTCTTTAATCATCATAGTTTCCATAACTTCCCTACCTGTTTCCCTTACCTTACACAATTCAATATCCTTCTGCTTAGTGAATACCGAAGAAAATAAATTGTTCAGAATCTCCCTCATCTCTTTTGGTTCCACACATAGCTGTCCACTGTGATTTTCTAAGGGACCAATTTTATCCCTCACTATCCTTTTGCTATTAATATAACTGTAGAAACCTTTTGGATTTATTTTCACCCTACTTGCCAAATCAGCCTCGTAACCTTTAGCTTTTCTAATTTCTTAAGATTCTTTTTACATTCTTTATATTCCTCGAACACCTCATTTACTCCATGCTGCCTATATTTATTGTAGATATCTCTCTCTTCTGGAACCAAGTTTCCAATATCCCTTGTTGAAGATGTGCAACACACAAAATGCTGGAGGACCTCAGCAGGTCAGGCAGCACCTGTGGACAAAAATACAGTCGATGTTTCAGCCTGAGACCCTTCATCTTGGCCCGAAACAGCGACTGTATCTTTTCCCATAGATGCTGCCTGACCTGCTGAGTTCCTCCAGCATTTTGTGTGTGTTGCTTGAATTTCCAGCCTCTGCAGATTTTCTCTTGTTGATGTTGAAGACGTGCTCTGGCCAAGTTTATTCCATTAGAGTTGCAGCTTTGGCAATTACCTGACAATGTGGAAAGCTACCCAGCTGTCTTGTGCCCAGAGCAGAACAAATCCAACTGGTTAATTAGTACTAGTCATCAGCAACTTTCTTAGCTAATGAAGCCCTTGCTGCCTGCAAGTACCGAGAGCTGGAGAACATCCAGGCTGGGGCTGTTAAGTGGCAAGTATTATTTGCAACACAAACTCAAGTATCAAGCAGTGACCAGAACTTCACTCGATCAGTCAGTTAATAACTGTGAACAAAAGCAGGGCAGAGGCAACATTCTGTGATGCCTCGAACTACAGTACTTCCTTGTGCCAAATTTAAGTGCCTTCACAGAAATCAATAGTGTTATCTTCACTTTTTATACATGTGGTACCTGGTTATTTCTGATACCCTATTAAGGCAAGTATCGAGTAGTTATTGAGCTTAGCATTTGCAGATCGCAGGATTTTCTTTAAACAGGACCTTGAAGCTGTTTGCATGAGTTCGGTTCATTGAATCAATAGATGCTCTTTAAACCCTATTCAGGAATACTTTAGACAATACATTAATTGTAAATTTGAAACCAAATTCAACATAAAATGGTCATCTAATAGTCATAGAGTTACAACACAGAAATAGGCCTTTTGGCCCATCTCGTTTGTGCCGAACCACTTAAACTGCTTTCTTTCATTGATCTTCATTGAGATCAAAGCCCTCCATACCCTTACCATTCATATACCTATTCAAACTTCTCTTAAGCATTTAAATCAAAATTGCATGCACGGCTTGTGCTGGCAGTTTGATCTACATGCTCACAACCCTCTGAATGAAGAAGTTCCCGGCCTTGTTCCCCAGACTTTTCACCTTTCACCCTTAACCCATGACCTCTTGCTGTAGTCCCATCCAACCCCAGTGGAAAAAGCCTGCTTGTATTTACCCTGTCTATACTTCTCATAGTTTTACCTGAAATAAGAATTTCCTGAATGAGTGACGTGGTAGTGTGGCGGTTAGCGTGACACAATTACAGCACCAGCCACCCGGGTTCAATTCTGTCTGTCTGTGAGGAGCTTTCCCATTCTCCCTGTGACTGCACGGGTTTCCTACAGGTGCTCTAGTTCGCTCCCATGTTTCAAAGATGTTGGGGTTAGTTGGTCACAAGGGTGTAATTGGGCTGGAAGGGGCTGTTACTGTGCTGTTTCTCTAAATAAAAACAAAAACAATCAACACAATGTTAAAATTGGTTTAAGTCAAATAGTACTTAGCCTTTTTGCTTATTTCTAATCCTTGGATATTTATTCATCTTGCAGGCTGGGGCATCTATTAGGACTTTGGCGGTGTGGTAGAGGGAAGACGGGAGAGTAAACATAGTTCCCCTTGTTAGATCAGATTTGAAAACAAAGTCCTGTTCTTTTAAAACAAGTCTGAAGAAATTTAGTGAAGCCATACCATATAGTAGCTTCCTTGTGATTAGTACTTCTGTTTATGCAAAAATAGAGGCACCCTAACATCAGAATGCTACGCTAAATTGTAAAACTTTTGTCATGTAAAGCAACCAAGTACCTTAAGTTTTCCTGTAATCAAACTAAAAGGCCACTGAAAGTCCATATTTTATTTCTACACTACACTAATGCTTGAAAATTAGTGCAGGGAAATACCTGATGAAATCCAGATTTATGAAATTTCAAAGTAAACTTATTAAAGTACGTATGTCACCATATACAACCCTGGGATTCTTTATTTTGTGTGGGTACGGTCATTAAATCCAATAACCATAGTGGAATCAATGAAAGACCACACTTAACAGGGCGAACAAACAACCAATGTGCAAAACACAACAAGCTGCAAATACAAAAAGAACAGGAAAAAAGTAATGATAATTAATTAATCAATGAATCAATTGATAAATATTGAGAACATGAGGTGAGTCCGTGAAAGTGAGTCCATAGGTTGTGGGAGCATTTCAATGATGGGGAAAGTGAAGTTATTCCCTTTGGTTCAAGGGCCTGACGGTTGAGGGGTAATAACTGTTCCTGAACCTGGTGGTGTGGGTCCTGAGGCTCCTTTACCTCATTCCCGATGGCAGCAATGAGAAGAGAACATAACCCCAACTCTCTGTGTAGATGTGCTCAGTGGTGGAGTGTAGCTACTTAGTGTGAACTCCTAATTAAAAGTTTAAATCCAATTTCATGTATTATGTGACAGGAATATTTTTAAACCTGTAGATGTGTAACTTATTCTCCTTGCAGTACAGTAGTGTAGTGTAGTGGTTGGTGGTTTATACTACCAGCACGCACTGATCAGGGTTCAAATCCCACAACTGTCAGGAACTTGTACATTCTCCCGGTGATCACAAGGGTTTCTTCCAGGTACTCTATTTTTGTCCCACCTTTCGAAGATGTACAGGTAGGGTTAGTTGTGGGCATGTTGTGTTGATACCAGAAGTGTGGCAACACTTGCAGGCTGCCCTCAACTCAATCCTCACTGATTTGATTTGACACAAATGACACATTTCACTCTATTTCTACATGCAAATTCTATTTCCATTTTCCAAGCCCTGTGCCCAAAGAACTCAGGCCTCTAGGCACACAGCCAGCAGCCAGCTTGCTGCTTTCAATCTTCTGTCGCACACAACACACCGATTCCCAGCAGAGGCACTGACCTCGAGTCCACCCACCTCCAGAGCCACGAAATCCCGGAACTCCGAAGGCGCGCTGATCTTCTAGGCTGCATCCTTGGTATATCGGATAACGGCCAGTCTTGAGACCTTGAGAGCGGGTTCCATTCCCACAAAGGGCTGAAGTCAGCATGTAACTCCAGGTCAAGGTCTTCAAAAGAACCCTGTAAGGATAGAGATATTAAGGATGGAAATGGAGCTGTTTCTGAAGATGCAAGCAAAGGAGACGCCGTTAAGCACCGTTGTCTCCTAAGCTCCAGCTGGGCCAGTTCAGTTTCTTACCGAGGTAAAGATGTTAAAGGAAACTCTGGTAACATCAAAGGGAGATGATTAACCTGACTTTTAATGCAACATAGATTTTACTTGCCACGTGTTAGTTCTCAGGATTAAATGTAGTCAAATTTGCTGAAGTGGATTTGCTTACTGGATATGCTATATACAATGTAGTCTCCACCCTCTAGAGCCCTGTCAATCTACGTTTGTTTTCTGAACAATTCATTGAAGTTGCAGTTAGCTTTGTAGTTGGGGAAATCAGAACATGCATAAAACACCTGTTCCCAGTTCTGTTACAAGCCAAGAGAAAATCTGCCGATGCTGGAAATTACTTTGATTCTGTTAGATAGTTTAGGGCCTTTACTTGGAAACAGGACCTCCCTTTTGCAAAAACTCATCCAGGAACTTACCTGGAATCTTTCAAGTGCACCATGTAATTAATGCCCCTGCAGGTACTGCAGCAAATAAAGGGGAAGAACAACTTCACCTGTCACCATTCCTAGTCCACATAAATTTCTACTATTAACATTAGCTATATACTCTGGCATACAAAAGTTTGGGCGCCCCTGGTCAAAATTTATGTTACTGTGAATAGCTAGGCGAGTAAAAGATGAACTGATTTCCAAAAGGCATAAAGTTAAAGATGAAACATTTCTTTAATATTTTAAGCAAGAAAACTTTTTTATTTCCATCTTCTACAGTTTCAAAATAACAAAAAAGGAAAAGGGCCCAAAGCAAATGTTTGGGCACCCTGCATGGTCAGTATTTAGTAACATCCCCTTTGGCAAGTATCACAGCTTGTAAACGCTTTTTGTAGCCAGCTAAGAGTCTTAGCTGAGGATGTTCTATGAGTCTGTGGTGGCCAGTGCTATCATGTTTGCTGTTGTGTGCTGAGGCAGCAGGCTGAGGGTAGCAGATACCAACAGAATCAACAAACTCATTCGTAAGGCCAGTGATGTTGTAGGGATGGAACTGGACTCTCTCACAGTGGTGTCTGAAAAGAGGATGCTGTCTAAGTTGCATGCCATCTTGGTCAATGTCTCCCATCCACTACATAATGTACTGGGTGGGCACAGGAGTACATTCAGCCAGAGACTCATTCCTCCGTGGTGCAGCACTGAGCGTCATAGGAAGTCATTCCTGCCTGTGGCCATCAAACTTTACAACTCCTCCCTTGGAGGGTTGGACACCCTGAGCCAATAGGCTGGTCCTGGACTTATTTCATAATTTACTGGCGTAATTTACATATTACTATTTAACTATTTATGGTTCTATTACTATTTATTATTTATGGTGCAACTGTAACGAAAACCAATTTCCCCCGGGATCAATAAAGTATGACTATTCAATTGTTGTTTGGGGGATTTTTGCCCATTCTTCCTTGCAAAAGGCTTCTAGTTCTGTGAGATTCTTGGGTCTTCTTGCATACACTGCTCTTTTGGATTCAAAATTGGCTGGCTGACAGAAAACAAAGAGTAGTGATTAACGGGTCCCTTTCGGAATGGCAGGCGATGACCAGTCGGGTACCGCAGGGTTCAGTGCTGGGACCGCAGCTGTTTACAATATATACTAATGATTTAGATGAGGGAATTTAAAGTAACATTAGCAAATTTGCCGATGACACAAAACTGGGTGGCAGTGTGAAATGTGAGGAGGATGTTATGAGAATGCAGGGTGACTTGGACAGGCTGGGTGAGTGAGCAGATGCATGGCAGATGCAGTTTAATGTGGATAAATGTGAGGATATCCACTTTGGTGGTAAGAACGGGAAGGCAGATTATTATCTAAATGGAGTCAAGTTAGGAAAAGGGGAAGCACAACGAGATCTAGGTGTTCTTGTACATCAATCACTGAAAGCAAGCATGCAAGTACAGCAGGCAGTGAAGAAAGCTAATGGCATGCTGGCCTACATAACAAGGGGAATTGAGTATTAGAGCAAAGAGGTCCTTTTGCAGCTGTACAGGGCCCTGGTGAGACCACACCTGGAGTACTGTGTGTAGTTTTGGTCTCCAAATTTGAGGAAGGAAATTCTTGCTATTGAGGGAGTGCAGTGTAGGTTCACAAGGTTAATTCCCGGGATGGTGGGACTGTCATATGTTGAAAGATTGGAGCGACTGGGCTTGTATACTCTGGAATTTAGAAGGCTGAGAGGGGATTTTATTGAGACATATAAGATTATTAAGGGATTGGACACACTGGAGGCAGGAAGCATGTTCCCGCTGACGGGCGAGTCTAGAACCAGAGGCCACAGTTTAAGAATTAGGGGTAGGCCATTTAGAACGGAGTTGAGGAAAACCTTTTTCACCCAGAGAGTGGTGGATATATGGAATGCTCTGCCCCAGAAGGCTGTGGAGGCCAAGTCTCTGGATGCTTTCAAGAAAGAGATGGATAGAGCTCTTAAAGATAGCGGAATCAAAGGTTATGGGGATAAGGCAGGAACTGAATACTGATTGTGGATGATCAGCCATGATCACAGTGAATGGCGGTGCTGGCTCGAAGGGCCGAATGGCCTACTCCTGCACCTATTGTCTATCCGCAGATTTTCGATGGTGTTTAGGTCAGGGGATTTTGAGGACCATGGCAAAACCTTCAGCTTGAGCCTCTTGAGGTAGTCCATTGTGGATTTCAAGGTGTATTTAGGTTCATTATCCTGTTGTAGAAGCCATCCTCTTTTCATCTTCGGCTTTTTTACAGACGGTGTGATGATTGCTTCCAGAATTTGCTATATTTAATTGAATTCATTCTTCCCTCTACCAGTGAAATGTTCCCTGTGCCACTGGCTGCAACACAAGCCCAAAGCATGATCGATCCACCCCTGTGCTTAACAGTTGGAGAGGTGTTCTTTTCATGAAATTCTGCACCCTTTTTTCTCTAAATATACCTTTGCTTATTGCAGCCAAAAAGTTATCTTTTAACTTCATCAGTCCACAGGACTTGTTTCCAAAATACATCAGGCTTGTTTAGATGTTTCTTTGAACCTTTTGAATAGAACTTTATGTGCCAAGTTGTATGATGTAGGCAATCGTGGTCTTTCCATGACCATGATTGTTCTTGGCAAATGTTTCTACAGAAGTGGTTTGTCATTGGCGCCTTCTGGGCAGTGTGTCTTTACAAGATGGTGACCCCAGCCATTATCAATACTCTTCAGAAATTGTCTGCCTGGTGTTGGTGGCTGCATAACCAGGGCTTGTGATATGCCCTAGCTGCTCATACGACCATCCACCACCTGCTCCCATGGCTTCACGTGATCCTGATCGGGGGACTAAGCAGGTGCTACACCTTGCGTAAGGGTGACCTGCAGGCCAGTGGAGAGAAGGAGCACCTTACAGCTCCTTTGGTAGAGAAGTTGCTCCACCCCGTCACCCAGAATTAAAAGTATCCCTGTCAAATGTAAGAATTAATAGCTCTATCTTGCTTCTGAACCTTGCATTAATTTTCTCCTCAGGTTTGGTTGTGTTCTGAAGAAACTTTGTGCTTCAAGTCTAATAATTATGGACCACATTTCAAGCAGACTTGAAGCTTTAGTTTCAAAACAAGGCAGCTTTATTCTCAATCTTGGCTTTGATACTTGGCAAGTATCAATTTGATACATTAAAGTTCTCTGCTTTTAGACAGATAAGCCAAAGATTAAAAAGATTTTAAAAATCCTTGTCGATGTATGCCTAGTTTTCCCAAAACACAGAAAATGTCCTTTTTTTTCTTTATCGGACAGCTCTGCACCATTTGGCAAAAGTGATAATTATTAAGAACACTCGGTTTGAGAAAAGACCAGGTTTCTCGAGTTGCCGTATTATTGCCACTGAAATGTGAGAGTGTTGATTTAATAGACACTCACAAAAGGTATTACTGGAAGACAATAAGAGATAAGATATAGGAGCAGAATGAGGCCATTTGACCCATCAAGTCTGCTCCACCATGGCTGATTTATTATCCCTCTCAACCCCATTCTCCTGCCTTCTCCCCATAACCTTTAACGCCTTGACTAATCGAGAACCTATCAATCTCTGCTTTAAATAAATCCGGTGACTTGGCCTGCACAGCCATCTGAGGCAATTAATTCCACAGATTCAGTCCTGGACTCTGCCGCTATAAGAAACAACCTTTCCACGTCCACTCTATCTAGGACAAGGGTTCCCGAACTTTTTTTATGCAGTGGGCCCCTATCATTAAGTGAGGGGTTTGTGGACCCCAGGTTGGGAACTCCTGAGCTAGGAGAATCAGGCCACACCAATGCAAGAACAACTTCATTATGACCGTGGCCTGTAGTAAATTCCCAGCAGTGCGAACTGAACCCAGGTTGCTAATGTTACAAGGAAGTGGGGATTTGGTGAGAACTGGTTGTTATCTGAAAGAGGTGCTGAGGCAACTAGTAATCAGTCATGGATAACCTGAAAGAGGGGCTGAGGTAACTAGTAAATAGTCGTGGGTAACCTGAAAGAGGTGCTGAGGTTAAAGTGATGAAAACAATTGAACTGGATGGTCTCTTGTCATGGAGTATGAGAAACTAACAAAAGATTCATACTCTGGCAAGGGGCACTGTTTGACAAAATGGAATGAGAGGGAGGGAGACGGAATACTTTGAGACCTAGTTGAGCAGAACACAATATAAGCTGTGTGTGTGTGTGCGCGCGCGCACACGCACTTAACTCCTAGTGGAGTCGTTGGGGTGCCGTCATGACAAGCTTTTTGCACCGATCTTTTTGGTATGCTCGTCGTACGGCGTGTCTTGGGCATCTGAAACCTGGTGAGCCCATCCCTCTCCAGGTTTTTTTTTACGAGGTCGAGTTGTTAGCTCGACACTCGACCCAGGATGGAGAGCATGCAAGGGAGCCGGCTGGATTTGAACTCGGGACCTCTCACCCCGGAGTCCAGCGCTGATGCCACTACGTCACCAGCTGGCAACAGTATAAGATTGTGAGTTCTAAAATGAGTTGAAATTCCATGTATTCTACAATTATTGTGTCTAATCAGTTCATTAGGCTGCTCAATGAGATGTGCTTGTGAATGCAACAGGAACATTGATAATTCTGTTAATTGTTAAGGAGAAGGAGAAGGTGGAGGCGCGATGCAGCTCGCAGCGGCCACACCGGTGGTGATGACTGTTATTTGTCAAGTGGGGTGCCGTGTACAATCCTGATTTGATGGAGACGGACATGAGAGTACGGAGGAACATCTGAAATGCCTGCTTTGCTGCTGCTGCTACTGTGTGGTCCAGAACCTCCGGAGGAGAAGGCCCCGAGTCCTCGGCTTTGCTTGTTGCTCGGCGGCTGGGGCGGGGTCAAAGCGCTTGGCAGAGGATGGTGCTCAGAGAAGCTGTATCAGAGGGGCTGGTTGGAGTCTCGAAGTTTTCGGACGGACTGAGAGTCGGCTGCGGTCGGGTGCTTCCAATGGTGCTGCATCGGCAAGTTGGCAGCGCTTGGAGTTTCATGGCAGGGAGAGCTCCTCCCTTCTGCCGCCTGCGTGAGATGATGAGTCTATCGGGACTTTGAGACTTTTTTTTACCGTGCCCATGGTCTGCTCTTTATCAAATTATGGTATTGCTTTGCACTGTTGTAACTATATGTTATAATTATGTGGTTTTGTCAGTTTTAGTCTTGGTTTGTCCTGTGTTTTCTTGTGATACCATTCTGGGGGAATGTTCATCATTTTTTTAATGCATGCATTTCTAAATGACAATAAACGAGGACTGAGTGTCCTCATAATCTAATCTAATTTTTGCTTGAACTTAATTTACACTATTTTCTAATTTTCTTTTAATTTTATTTTATAAATGTTACTCTTATAAATTTACTGTATTGGAGATAAATGTTGTTACCTTTTTGAAAGATTTAATTGCAGATTTTACTAAGTATACAAGGGCTTTGCTGATTCTCCAACCAGTGCTTGCATTAATGTCACTATAAATTGTGCTAACACTTTTGTGTTGGACAAGGACAGAAATCAAGAGTAGATTTCAACATTTAATAAAGGTTTGGAATGGAGGTGTATGGAGGACAGTGGCCCAGGTACAGGTCAGTGGGACTAGGCAGAATATTAGGCATGGACTAGAAGGGCCGAGGGGCCTGTTTTCTATGCTGTAGTGTGCTTTGACTGCAAGATTGTTTGCCTGGCAGCGATATGGTAAAACATCCTCGTTTGAGCTGCCTGTTTTGGCACGTGAAAGGATACATCCAAGTATATGAGAGAGTGACTACAGAGGTAAAATAGCAGTATCTTTTATGGCATTTGATGACTAAAATTATCACTATTGTATTCTAAATGATGAATAGTTAAAAATCTCTCATTTTCGTATTGAATTCTAGTTTATGAATTTTTTTTGTTTAGACATTCTACTCCCATTTTGGAAAATGGGTGAAATCAGATTCGCATTGTTTAATCACAGTGTGCAGGCAGTCTGTAACTTGGAGATCTTGTTAGTATATCTACAACCAGACAGTATAATCTGATCTAATCCTGTCATGTTTTTTGGTGCAGGCTCTCCGCGTAATGGCCAAAATCATGCGCGAATGTTGGTACGCCAATGGAGCAGCCAGATTAACTGCTCTTCGGATCAAGAAAACGCTGTCTCAGCTCAGCCAGCAGGAAGGCATAAAAATGTAGTCACAGGCAGTCCGGAGATCAAGTTGACAGGATGCTAACTGCAATTGGATTGCAGTTCTGTTGGAAGGGATTCTTGTTCTACCTCATCGAGGGAGCAGAAGATGGATCACTCTGTCTGCACCGCATTTTCTAAGTCACATAGGAAATTCCCACCATACAAAGCTCTCTAATGGACGTGCTGGGTGCAGGCTGAGCTCCACTCTGTGCACTGAACGCCACCTTCCCAGGACATTGACATATTATGTAGCGTAGGGTTTTTTAATTAACATTTAACTTGACAACAAAGTTTTATTATTGGTCTTAATAGTAGAAAAGCTGGAACACTTCGGCCTTTACCAATACTGCCCCAAAAATTTTGGAGAGACTGGTAATGGGGCTAGTCCCGCAAAGGAATGAAATTTCTGTGCAAGATACAGTATTACACACAAAAAAGTACTCTAAGGGTTGAGTACTAGTTTCACTGCTTAGAAATTCAACATAGTGATTATAATGTTGATGCCTTGCAGTCTATCATCACCTTGTTTGCTAAAGCTTTGAGTCAAGAATTCTACACCACATTTGGTTTGAAAAGCTACTTCACCATGTTGAAATGGCCTGTATTTTTCTTCTGGGAACAAAATTGAAAGCTGTTACTATTTGCGGAGATGAGGCTGTTAGTATATTGTGAGTTATTGAAGTAGATACAGAAATTCAAGCCTATGAATGGTAGCCACACCTTCTATTTTAAAGAAAAACACTATCGTAATCACGGATAATTTCTAAGTTTAGAGATAATTAGATGAGGGGCTTCAATTGGCAGGTTTTATTTGATAAGTTCAACTTCGTTTTAACTGGACATTTTTGCACTTACATCTTTGGAGTTCTTGTTTTTAAACTTACGAATGTCGATTCCTAATTGCGTGCTCTAGATGCATACCCCTCTCTTCATGAACGCCAGAAATGGAATGTGCACCACTGTTGCTCATAGGTTTGTGGTGGAGCAGCTACTTAAAATAGCAAGGAACGTACTTACACTTGGTCCCCTGATAATGGAGGCTTTCCTTTTTTTCTGGGGGTGGGTGGGGGTGTTAGGTTGTGGTGGGGAGGAGAAAGTATTAGATGGGGATGGGTTGGGGTTCCACTAGTAGTCAAAGGTTGCTTAGTTTTTGCTAAGAAATGGTTATTTTGCCATTTTAGACTTTTAATATAGAAATGCCTCTCAACCAAATAAAATTCTAATGCATTTTCTCACTAAATAATAGCAGTCAAACGATTGATTGTTATTGTACATGGGATAGTATGTAGATTTATCTTGACAAATATTTGCCTATTTTTCTCTCTTTGCATTATAACACTAATGACCCAACCAAGTCTTATTCAATGCATTAAATGTTTGCAATTTATCATGCCATCTTTTTGAAGTGAAAACATTTTACTTTCTTATCAGTGCCATTAAAATCACATTAGCTTTAATGAATTTAGAATTGTAACTATAGTTACTTAAATGAACTTTCTATCTGGAGTATACTAGATCTTGGATTTTGAAAAGACAATGTTTTGCAGGAACAAGTTAGCAAAGCAGTTCAAAATCTGAATTAAATCAATTTCTTCCTGCAAATTATTTTCCCCTATGATTTACATGCTGCTCAGTTTCTATCCGAGCAATGTTTCTGTATTTTTTAACCCCAGAATGAATTTTATTTGTGTTTGGGGGGAGGTGAGTTGAGGACAAAGGGGAAGATTTTTTTTGTGCTTGAATACTTCCACTGTGGCTTTATTAGATGGTTCTGTTCATTTCTGAGGCCGTGTTTCTGCGGCGCATTATGAAATTGCAGTAGGTGTTTCTTAAGGGTATCTTTCCTGCCCTATTACCTTCTACAAAATTTGCAGCTTGGAATCTGCCTCTTTATTTGCACAAAAGAAAGCCATCACAGGCCTTATTAGGTTGCACGATAAGTTCTCAAACTGTGTGTAAATCCAAGGTTATCTGCCTGCCTACTGTTTATTTCTCTTGGAGCACTTAGTCTGCTAACAGCTTTTTGAGGGAAAAAACAGCCCAAAAAAAAATCCCTCCCCCTCACAACTTTAAGATGCACTTCTTACACTGCATGTATTGATTTCTGAGTGCTTTATCAAGCCTGTGAAGATAGCTTCAAAGGTTCAACATCCTAATTAAACCCAAGGATGAAGTGACTTTAGCAACTTGTATTTATTACAGCACTACTGTGCAGTATTGTTCCTTGAATTTGGCAACTACGCAACTAACCAAATATTACCTGGTTGCATTAAAATTACCTCCATTCTATAATATGTTAGTCTAACTTTTAGTTTTAACTTAGCTTGCATATATTATATATTTTCAAATAAGAAAGCCCACAGTAAGAAAAGATTTTTATTGCTACAGCTTTTTATATCATGATTAACATATATCAGACCTGGTAAAAGAAAAGTGTGGACAAAATTATATAGTAAATGTTGCATTTAGTTCAAGTAAATCCAGATCTTTTCTCTTGTTCTTAATGTCAAAGTGTTTAGTTCCCTGGCTGAGAAACAGTATTATTATTGCAAGCAATGGAGGCACTTGAAGTGGCAGAACTGCTGCCTAAACCCTTGGGTAAATGTGTGGCTGCTCATCTTTAAAAAAATTTCTCATCAGTCATTCCTGTTGTAAGTAATCACTGAGTACATTGTCATAGGTCTAATGTATAGGGCAGAAAACATCCTTAAACGTATTACAAGTTTTGTATGGTTGGCTTATGTGCGCAGCAAAATGCGCACCTCCCTCTGAAACCATAGTAATTGCTGTGATCTGTGTGGCATGTTAAATGTGCATATTGGATATGCTGGTTTATTACTATGCTAAATCTACCCATGGCAACTCTCAGTGCAGACAATACTGCTACATATGTAATGTTAATGTCAAATTATGGAGCATTGTGTATTTTTTTCCCTGTATTGAGTGCCACAGCTTGCCCTGTCCAGGACAGTCCCACTTGCCTTGTGTTTCTTCATGTAGCCCTTCAGTGTATCTGGTATTACCCTTTATTCTACACTCAAACCATGCAATTGAACCTTTTATGTAATTTTCCATTAAATTAAAGATACCTCCGGAATGACCAAGTTGTATTTACCTCACTGTGTTTGTGATATTTTATATATATGCACAAAGATATTTAATATATATAAATATATCATATCACACTGATTAGGTTCAGTAACTCAGCACGTTTGCAAACTCAAGTTGATTTATATAAAATATGGATGCTGTATTAATTTAAAAATCCTGTATCTGTCCATGGTACTGAAGTGTCTTGTGTATGTATTGCGCCTGGCTTATTGTATACTAGATATTCCTTTGTATTGTTTGTATATCCATACTGCCCTTGCATTGTCTCTTTCCCATTGGAGGTACAGCTTTACAGCCAGTGTGTATGGGAAAAGGAAATATACTGAAGTCAGCAAATGTGCTGCATTCAATGTTTTCTTTCTTTCTTCCTGAAGTTCTATTATCATAAATTATGTAACACAACTCCCTGGTTTTTCAAATCATGGTATTTTGTACAATGTGCACAACAGAGATGGGCAATGCTAGATACTAAATTAAATGGCTTACTGAAAGTATTGGCATTGTACAATGCATCTGACAAAACCTGATTAAAAATAAACTCTCTATCATCTAGATAAGTGATCAATGAATCTGTTGTCTCCTCCTTCCTGTCAGAACTTAAGCTTGCAACAAGGCAATTCTGGCCTGCAATATTCCACTGACACGCTTGTCTGCCTACAAGAGAAACCAGTTGAGAAGCTGTATGACTCATTTTCAACATTACAGCACCATACAGGCCCTCCAGCCCACAATGTTGTGCTGGGCTTTTAAGCTACTCTAACCCTTCACTCCTGTAGAGCCCATCATTTATCTATCATCCATGTGCCCGTCTAAAAGATCCTTAAATGTCCCTAATGCATCTGGGCCTACCACTCTCTTTGCACAGCTTAGAATCTGAGGAAAAGATGCCCCCAGGGTGCCCAAGGGGGGGGGGGGGGGAGGATGAGCACCCCAGTCGGATGGACACAACGACGTCAGACCCAGGCAATGAACAAACGATGATGAGGAAGCAGTGTGCATGTGGCAAAATCTGCAAGATCGATCGCGGCTTGAAGATCCACCAAGTGAGGATGAAGTGTTTGGCGGGAGCAGGAGCAGCACAACGCACAGGCGTCCAACCTGGTGAGACGAAGGAGGGGCCAGGCCCGGAGTCACCCCATAGTGCCCGGAAACTCCAAGTGTTGCAAACATCCCTCGAACATGAAGTCTAACAGGAGGCGGATGAAGTGGCCATGACTTCACTGTGGAAGCAGTTTGATGAAGATGTTAACCAAATTCTGGAGGCAACGGCGAAGGGAGGGGTTGATAGGAAGCTGCAAGATGGAGACCGAGGTGTCTCCCAGTGGAGGTTGGTTGTAGGGGATTCGTAGCCTGTTCCTTAGAGCCTTCAGCATTTTGGGCATCGAGGGAGAGAGGAAGAGGAGAGCCATCCGCAGTACTACCAATGCGGCAGAGAGGGCCTCAAGATGGCTGTGGCTTAAAAGAGGGGAGCCATGGAGTCATAAGTAGCTAGCCATCTGGATACAAGCTGGGGTCTGATCAGCCCCGGCTGGGTCACCTGGAGGAGGTTGTATGATGTTGAAAGACCCGAAACACCCGATGATTCCAGGAACATCACTGAAGATGTGTCCAGAGGCATCAATAGATGTATGTACACAGCACACAACAGGAATATCTTAATTGAAAGCCTAAATCAATTTATTTCCAAATCATAGAACAGTGCAGGCCCTTAAGCCCACAATGTTGTGCCAGCCTTTTAACCTACTCTAAGATCAATCTAATCTATCCCTTCTACATAGCCCTCCATTTTTTCTTTCATCCATGTGCCTTTCTTGGCATAGAGTTGTCTGAAGGAATAGAAATCTTAACCAAAAAGTAACTTTCCCAGGCATATGACAGTGTCTTTGAGGATGATGTGTTTTTATTATATACGTAATTTAGTTTGAGATGAAATTTCTGGATATTTATCCTGAATTGTGTTTCACCAGTGTTTTGTTTATTGTTTACTTACTGCCCGTTACACCACAGGCGTTTACAGCAACAGTGAAGCCCCTCCGTCTCTGGTGGTGGTCAGGGCTTCCTTCATCTCAGAAGCTTCCTCTCGGTTTTCACGACTGTCAGTCATGCAAGTTGCAGGCAGAGACTCAGGATACTGTTACCCTCTGATGTAGAAGGATTCTCAGTGCTCTTTCTGTAACAGTTAAGTTCTACCAGTCAGGGTTGTTAGCCCGGAGCTGAATCTGTAGGACCAGTGGACCACTTAATCTGGCCTGTACCCTTTCACTTGTTTGGTATGGGTGACCCTACCAAGAGCTGAAGGATAAGACCAGACTACAGCCAACATAGCTCTCTGGGTCATTGAGACACTCAAGCCTCCAAACCCAAAGATAAGGTGTGGTCCTCTTGGAAGATGTTTATTGCTAAACTCCCTTCCACCATTCCCAGCACGTTCAACTTGTGCAAGTTCAAGTTTATTGTCATTCATCTGTAGGCATGTATACAGCTAAATGAACCAATGTTCATCAGGGACCGAGGCGCGAAGCTCAGTCCGTGCATATGGTGACGTAGTGGGATCAGAACCCCTGGCTTTGAGCTGAGTGGTCCCAGGCTGGAATCCGGCCGGCTCCTTGCATGCTTCCATCTGTGCTGGGTTCAGCTTTGAGCTAGAACTTGGCCTCGTTTTAAAAAAAATAGTCAAATGCTATGGAAATAGAAAAGCTGCTGCGTGATTCTCCACAAGGCGAGAAAGGGAACAGCAACAATGTATATCACGTACAGCACAGAAAAGTAATATTAACACACAACACATTCTGTAGATCTACAATTTGACAAAGTGCATATATGACATACGAGGTGTGGTTGATAAATTCATGGCCTAAGGTAAGAAGGAGTCAATTTTAGAAAACCTAGCACATTTATTTTTCAACATAGTCCCCTCCTATATGGGCACGTGGCCAAGTGGTTAAGGCATTGGACTAGTGACCTGAAGGTCGTGAGTTCGAGCCCCAGCCGAGGGAGCATGTTGTGTCCTTGAGCAAGGCACTTAACCACACATTGCTCTGAGATGACACTGGTGCCAAGCTGTATCGGCCCTTGCTCTTCCCTTGGACAACAATTTATCAACCACACCTCGTATGTCATATATGCACTTTGTCAAATTGTAGATCTATAGAATGTGTTATATGTTAATATTACTTTTCTGTGCTGTACGTGATATATATTGTTGCTGTTCCCTTTCTCGCCTTGTGGAGAGGGGAGCATCTTGGACCTCCAGGTGGTCCACAGCAGGGGTGATTGATAAGTTTGTGGTAGAAGGAGATGAGTTATACAGCTCTTGTTACATGCACGTGCAGGTCAACCCTTTGAGTGATTGTGCAGAAAGCTTAAAGTTAATATCTCCTTCTACATTAGGCCACAAACTTATCAATCACGACTGCCGTGGACCACTTCTACAAAGAAGGGATCTGTATGCTCCACGACCGCTGGACTAAGTGTGTAAATGTAGGAGGGGACTATGTTGAAAAATGAATGTGCTAGGTTTTCTGAAATTGACTCCTACCTTAGGCCACGAACTTATCAATAACCCCTCGTAGTTAAATATAGAATCGTATAATACTGTCATAAATAATGTGTACTCAATGGTAGTAAAGTGTTCAGAAGTCTCACAGCGTGGGGGAAGAAGTTGTTGCCCATATAACAGTTATACTGTGTGCCTTCCGCCTGATGGTGGGAGGTCAAAGAGATTGTTAACTTTAAATCACATCTATACTTTAACAGTTGCTATTTATTAAACCTTTTCCACAGTTTTCAGGATTTTAATTGATTTCAAAACTTGTTATCGCTGTTCAGGCATTGGAGTGTGCCCTTTGTTATTGGCCTTGGGTTTTGCTTTTCAAATTGTCAGGTGGTTCATCTGACAAATTCCATTCAAGGCAAGATCAATCTAACAATTCCCTCCCGAATAACTCAATTTTTCTTTCATCCATGTGCCTACCTAGAGTCTCAAAATGCTCCTAATGTATCTGCCACCCTGGCAGGATGTTCCACACACCCACCACTCTCTATGGGGGGTTGGGTAATCTACCTCTTATCCTCTCACTGAGAGTGGAGGAGGAAGATGCCCAGTAAAATGAGGCGGGGGCACGGTGAGAGGGCTGGTAGATGTTGGGTTGGTGGGGTGGAGGGGTGATAGGTTGAGGAATAGACGGTTGAGGTATAGATTTTGGAGATGGTGTGGGTGGGTGATGGGTAGATGAAGCCTAGGAAAGTGGTAATGGGAACTAAAAGATGGAAAGCAAACGGAGCCAGATGAGGGAGGTGATATGGTGAGCGAAGGGTGTGGGTAGGAGGGGAATAGAGTAGTACAGTAGAAACAGGCCCTTCAGCCCATCTAGTCCATGCTGAAACACAAACTGCCTACTCCCATTGATTGACCTCCGTACCCCTACCATCCATGTACCTACCCAAACTTCTCTTAAATGTTGAAATCGAGCTCACATGCACCACTTGTGCTGGCAGCCCATTCCACACTCCCACCACCCTCTGAGTGAAGAAGTTTCCACTCATGTTCCCCTTAAACTTTTCACCTTTCACCCTTAACCCACAATTGCTGGTTGTAGTCTTACCTAACGTCAGTGGGAGCAGGCTGCTTGTATTTACCCTGTCTATAGCCCTCATGGTTTTGTTTACCTCTGTCAAATCTCCCCCCTCACACTTCATTCTTTACACTTGTCCACTGGAAATAACATTAAACAATGTTTGAATCTTGAAGGGATGGGCATGTAGGAGGGAATGGTTAGATTGATCAGGTTAAAATGTCGACACAATATTGTGGGCTGTGCTGTGCTGTACAATTCTACGTCCTATGAGTAGCCTGGCAGTGATCACCCATTCCCATCCATCGACTAGCCAATCGCTTCAGCGCTTGCAGGCTTTGTCCTTCTTTTCACCCTCCGATCCTCCTCCCACCGCGTCCTCCCTCGCTCCTCGCCTGGATCCATCAGCCTTTTTTTTTAAAAAACCCCTTGTCTCCCCTGTTACCTACCTCTCGCCTCCCTGTCCTAACTTCCCTCCTTTGGGGCCCTTGTCTCTTAACATTGACTCTCGTTCGCAATCAGATTGGCAGTGCGACCTCGGTCACCTGTCCTGAACTTTGCTGTTCTGTAGCAGTGGCACTGAAAACAAAACTCAAAAATCACACGTCACAGGAAAAAGTGCAGACTGAGGGATAATGAGACAGTGATCATGGATTCCTGGAAAGTTCAAAAAAAGTTTGATGGAGGAGAGAAGAAGCTGTTACCAAAGCATCGAGTGTGCATTCCCAGACTCCTGTGACTCTCCCCTGATGGTAGGAATGAGAAGAGGGCATGTCCTCATAGTGAGGGTCCTTAATGATGCCTTCCTGAGGCACTGCCTTTTGACGATACCCTTGGTGGTGGGAGGCTAGTGCCCGTGGTGGAGATGGCTGAGTCTAAAACAGTCTGCAGCTTTTTCTCATCCTCTGCAGTGGCCCCTCTGTACCAGAGAGTGATGCAACCAGTGAGAACGTTCTCCGTGGTACAGCAGCCGGTCAAGACGCCCTCCGCGGTACGTCGGCCGGTCAGGACGCTCTCTGCGGTACAGCGGCCGGTCAGGGCGCTCTCCGCGGTACGTCGGCCGGTCAGGACGCTCTCCACGGAACATCCGCGGTACGTCGGCCGGTCAGGACGCTCTCCGCGGTACGTCGGCCGGTCAGGACGCTCTCCACGGAACATCCGCGGTACATCGGCCGGTTAGGACGCTCTTCACGGTACGTCGGCCGGTCAGGACGCTCTCCGCGGTACGTCGGCCGGTCAGGACGCTCTCCACGGTACATCGGCCGGTTAGGACGCTCTTCGCGGTACGTCGGCCGGTCAGGATGCTCTCCGCGGTACGTCAGCCGGTCAGGACGCTCTCTGCCATATGTCGGCCGGTCAGGACGCTCTCCGCGGTACGTTGGCTGGTCAGGACAGTCTCCGCGGAACATCAGCCAGTGAGAACATTCTCCGCGGTACGTCGGCTGGTCAGGATGCTCTCCGCGATACAGCGGCCAGTCAGGACGTTCTCCGCGGTACGTCGGCCGGTCAGGACGCTCTCCGCGGTACAGCAGCCAGTCAGGACGCTCTCCGCGGCACGTCGGCTGGTCAGGGTGCTCTCTGCGGTACGTCAGCCGATCAGGATGCTCTGTGCGGTACAGCAACCAGTCAGGACGCTCTCCGCGGTACAGCAGCCAGTCAGGACGCTCTCCGCGGCACGTCGGCTGGTCAGGATGCTCTCCGCGGAACATCCGCAGTACGTCGGCCGGTCAGGATGCTCTCCGCGGTACGTCAGCCGGTCAGGACGCTCTGTGCGGTACAGCAACCAGTCAGGATGCTCTCCGCGGTACAGCGAAAGGTCAGGACGCTCTCCGCGGTACAGCGACCGGTTAGGACGCTCTCCGCGGTACAGCAGCCAGTCAGGACGCTCTCCGCGGTACGTCAGCCGGTCAGGACACTCTCCGCGGTACAGCGACCGGTCAGGACGCTCTCCGCGGTACAGCGACCGGTCAGAACGCTCTCCGCGGTACAGCAGCCGGTCAGGATGCTCTCCGTGGTACAGCAGCTGGTCAGGACGCTATTCGCGGTACAGCAACCGGTCAGGACGCTCTTCGCGGTACAGCTGGGGGTTAGGATCAGCGTCAGATTTATTGCCACTGACATACGCCATGAAATCTGTTGTTTTGTGGCAGTAATACAGTGTAAGACATAAAATATTCTATGTTACGATAAGAAATGCCTGTACAAACCAAATAAATCAGCAGTGCAAAAAGAGAACAGAATTGTGAGGTAGAGTTCATGGACCATTCAGAAATCTGGTGGAAGGGAAGAAACTGTTCCGGAAACAACCAGCTATTATTGTAATATTATCCTCTGTCCTGTTTTTGTTCTTTGCACATCTTTCCTTGAGCTTGTTCTGTACCTTGGATCACCTGGACAACAGTAATATCTGTGCCAGGCCATTGCCTATTGACTACAGCTCAGATTTCAACATTTCTCATGTCTAATCAACAAACTAAAAAAAAAAGATGGGCCTCTGTACCTCCCTCTGCAGCTGGATCCTTGCCTTGGCCTCCTCTCCGAGAGACCACAATCAGTACGAATAACATCTCCTCGCTGACAATTAACACTGGCACACATCGAGGATGCGTGCTTACTCTCTCTACAGCTAGGGACAGCTCAAACACCATCTATAAATTTGCTGAAGAAGAAGAAAGCCCTTAACTCTGAGTGGAGTCATCATGATGGCGTTTTGTTTTAGCAGGCTTCCTCATTTTTACAAGGCCGGGTTGCTAGCTCGACGCTCAACCCAGCACAGATAGCAAGTGTGCAAGGGAGCCGGCTGGATTCGAACTCAGGAGCCTTCGCTCCGAAGTCCGGTGCTGATGCCACCATGCCCCCAGCTGACGACACAACTATTGTCCGGATTTCAGATAGGAGGAGTGAGATCGATCAGCTGGTTGAGTGGTGTCACAGCAACAACCTCGCACTCAACATCAATCAGTAGGAGCAAGGAAGGGGGAATTGAGGGAACATACACCAGTCCTCATCGAGGGATCAGAAGTGGAAAGGGTGAGCAGTTTCAAATTTCTGGGTGTCACCATCTCATAGGATCTATCCTCAGTCCAAGGTAATGATGTAATTACAAAGAAGGCGTGACAGTGGCTTTATTTCCATTAGGAGTTTAAGAACTGGTATGTCACCAAAGACACACACAACTTTCTGCAGATGTACCACGGAGAGAATTCGAACTGTCTGAGACAGAGGGGCCACTGGACAGGGTCGGAAAAAGCTGCAGAAATCTGTAAACTCAGCCAGCTCCATCGTGGGTTCTCGTCTCCCCAGCGTCGAGGACACCTTCAAAAGGCGATGCCTTAAAAGGTGGTATCCATAGCATCCCATCAGCTAGGACATGCCCTCTTCTCATTGCTACCATCAGGGAAGGAGGTACAGGAGGATGAAGACACATAATCAACATTTTCTGAACAGCTTCTTCACCTCTGCCACTGGATTTCGAAATGGAGAGTGAACCCATGAACTTTTTCCTTTCTTCTCTTTTTGCGCTACGTACTTTATTTAACTTTTTGTATATATACTTACTGTAATTTAGTTTTTATTATGAATTGTAATGTACTACTGCCACTAAACAAAGTATTTGTCAACATGCAATATGCCAGTGATATTGACCATGACTCTGACTGTGATACGTGCCAGCTTTTCCATGTTAGTCAGATTACTATGGAGTCATCACCCTGCTGTAACCTGATAGCGCAACCTAATGAAGTGTACAATGAAACTACATAGTAGCTAAGTAGGTACTACTGAGTAAACACACACACATTAGTCTGAGATTCATGTAACAGCAAACACACACTATAAGCAGCAACAATTTAATAATTATAATCAAAATTTAAAAAAAAATATTTAGTGCAATACAAACAAAATGTATTTATTTTTATTTATTGAGATACATCAGGGAAAAAGCCCAACCAGCCCTTCAAGACGTGATGTCCAGCGTAATCCTAGCCTAATCACGGGACAGTTTACAATGATCAATTAATCTACCAATTGGTACGTCTGTATTCTGTGGGAGAAACCCAGAGTGCCCGGAGGAAACCCGTGCGGGCATGGGGAGGAACTTTAAATGTGGTTTTTTCAGCTGATAGGAATGGAGACGGTTAATGGAGAGTACGGAAACAGTAATGGGATCATTTGCTTTGGGCAGTGTTCTTGCTGGAGAGTAACCAGTGTTGTTTGGGAAGATTTGGGATGTTCTTGCAAGAGACTCAGTGGCAAATAACACAAGCAGGCTGCGGAGAGGGAGAGAGGGGTGAGTAAAATCAGAACTGTTTAAAGATAGGTCGAGGTAAGAAATGACAATTGGAGGTAGGCAAAGATGGGTTTGAATTGTTTAGTGGTGATGTTAGACCTCAGCAGAAAGCAGGTAGAGGAACATCAACTCAGGGTTACACTCATCTGCAGACAGTTGTTTCATCTCCACCACCCTCTCCCCCACCTCCTCCCTACCCTCGTCCTCCTCCTTCACTATTGCTTCCTCCTTAAAACCCATTGTGGAGAGTGAAGATAGTTATCGCAGGCTGCAGAACTGGCCCGAGAAGTGGCAGATGGAGTACAATCCGGAGAAGGCAGGGGAAAAGGCAGGTAGGTGGAGGTGAGCCCATGGCCAGATCAGCCATGATCTTATTGAATGATGGAGCAGGCTCGATGGGCCAGATGGCCGACTCCTGCTCCTATTTCTTATGTTCTTATGTTCAAAGAAAGGGGGCTCCCTTCCTTCACAATCAAAGCTGCCCTCAACCACATCTCTTCCATTTCATGGACACCTGCTCTCACCCCATCCTCCCGCCACACCAGCAGGGATAGGGTTCCTCTTGTCCTCACCTACCATCCCATCAGCCTCCGCGTCCAGCACATAATTCTCCTCAACTTCCATCATCTCTAACGGGATCCCACCACCAAGCACATCTTTCCCTCCCCCCACTTTCTGCTTGGTGCAGGGAAAACACCCTACACGACTCCCTTGTCCATTTGTCCCTTCCCACTGATCTCCCTCCTGGCACTTATCCTTGCAAGCGGAACAAGTGCTACACCTGTCCCTACACCTCCTCCCTCACTACCAGTCAGGGTCCCAAACAGTCCTTCCAGGTGAGGTGACACTTCCCCTGCGAGTCTGTTGGGGTCATATATTGTGTTCAGTGCTCCCGGTATAGCCCCCTGTTTATCATTGAGACCCAACATAGATTGGAGGCCCCTTTGCCGAGCACCTATGTTCCGTCCATCAGAAAAGGCGTCCTTACCTTAGAACTACCTAGGCTTACCCATAGCCCTCTATTTTCCTAAGTTCTGTGTACCTATCCAGGAGTCTCTTAAAAGACCCTATCGTATCCGCCTTCACCACCATCACCGGCAGCCCATTCCACGCACTCACCACTCTCTGCGTAAAAGAAAAAGAAAGAAACAAACAAACAACTTACCCCTGACATCTCCTCTGCACGTGACTGACGCTAGTTAGAAACTGTTTGGCAAAAGTTTCTTGTTAAAATTAAGCAACAGAGAGTCCCAAGTAAATGAAGGGAGGCCGATGTGGGAGTGTCTGAGGTCCTTGATACCCTGGTGCTGGTTTGTCCGGACCCCGCTGAGGAGGGCAGCATTTCAATTCTGGTGGGGACCAACACCCCTCCTGTGAGGAGGCTCATGGGGGCCTGCAAGGGGAAGGCTGGTGAGAGCTTTCTGGGAACATTGTCCGTGCACCCGGGGTTTTGAGCTGCTTTTGGGGAAGTGTGCTGCTGCATTGGGTCGGATACCGAATTTAGACGAGGGACTGTGTGGTTCACCCAGTTGAAGCCAATGGTGGTACGGCCCGGGGAAGTAGCCAGAGTGATGGGGACCCCAAAATTTCCCGATGTGCCTGAGAGCAAAGCTCTCTTAGTGATGCTCTAGAAGACCACGAGGGGGAGTCGGGATTTCCTGCTGGGGTACTAGTGAGGCCCGAATTGCAGAAGCCCTCGGTTGTACAGGCGAGCAGGATGGCAGTGATTGTCAGGAACACTACGAAGAGGGAGGTCACCTTCAAGCGGAGAATGCCCTGGTGCATCTCTTCCTGGTGACGGTAATGTCTCGTGTCCCGTGAGGCACGTCGGGGAGAAACTATTGGAAAAAGGGGGAAAGTTGACCACTGAGTCATTTAACTTCGGGGACTCCCTGGTTCCTGTGGGTTGCAAGAGGAGGTTGGTAGAGAAGATGTTGAAGCTGGAAGGTGTCTTTTCCACTGGTGAGTTTGATGTGGGTTGTTCCAAGAGCACTCGTCATACTATCCGGGTGACCGAGGACACCCCGTTTAGAGAGAGGTCACGGCGACTGGCCCCTGCAGACATGGAAGACGGTCGGCAGCATTTGTGTAAGTTGAAGGAAGCTGGGATCATCACCGAGTCCTGAAACCCCTATGTGTCCCCAATAGTAGTGGCCTGAAAGAAGAATGGGAAGTTATGGATGTGTGTGGACTATAGGACTCCGAACAGGCGCACCATCCCCGACCAGTATACTGTCCCGAGGATTGAAGACGCACTGGCCTGCCTGAGTGGTGCGAAGTGGTTCAGTGTGCTGGACTTGAGGAGTGGATATTACCAGATCCCCATGAGTGAGGCCGACAAAAAGAAGACAGCATTTGTATGTCCCCTGGGATTCTTCCAGTTCGAAAGGATTCTCCAGGGCATATCGGGAGCTCCTGCAACTTTCCAGTGGGTTATGGAGAAGACAGTGGGGGATATGAACTTGCTTGAGGTATTGATGTTTATCTGGATGTCCTTATAGTATTTGGATCCACCTTGGACAAACATGAAGTGAGGCTGCTGAAGGTGCTCAGCTGCCTGAAAGCTGAAGGTTTAAAACTTTTATTGGGCAAGTGCCAGTTCTGCAAAACGTCTGTTAGCTATGTTGGGCACATAGTCTCATGGGATGGAGTAGTTACAGATCCGGCTAGGATAGAGGCGGAGACTACTTGGCCAAGACCCCAGACTGTGAGTGCTCTGCGCTCGTTCCTTGGGTTCTGTGGTTACTATCGGAGGTTTGTGAAGGGCTATGTGAAAGAGAGTCACCCATTAATCAGCTTCTGTGCAGTTACCCTCCTTTGGAGAAGAAAGGGAGGGGGAAAAAGGACAGGAAGGTGAAAAATATCTTAGCCCATCAGAGCCATTTGGACCAAGGTGGGACGTAAAATATGAGGAGGACTTTCAGTCGCTGAATGAGCTGCTGACACAGGAGTCTGTGCTGGCTTTTGCGGACCCCCGATTGCCGTATGTACTGCACACAGATACCAGCTGAGAGGGCTTGGGGGGGGGGGCATCCTGTATCAGGATCAGGGCGCCGCATTGAGACCCGTTACGTTTGTCAGCCGGAGTCTGTCCACACCTACATCCTGACCTCGGCGAAACTGGATACTACAGCCTTCGGTGGCTGGTGGTGTTGTCTGCCTATGTCTCTCACTGTTACCATCAAGTAGGAGGTACAGAAGCCTGAAGGGACACACTCAGTGATTCAGGAACAGCTTCTTCCCCTCTGCCATCCGATTCTGAAATGGACGTTGAAGATTTGGACACTACCTCGCTTTTTTTTAATATACAGTATTTCTGTTTTTGCACATTTTTAAAATCTATTCAATATACGTAATTGATTTACTTGTTTATTTATTATTGTTTTATTTTATTTATTATTATTTTTTCTCTCTGCTGGATTATGTATTGCATTGAACTGCTGCTGCTAAGTTATCAAATTTCACGTCACATGCCGGTGATAATAAACCTGATTCTGATTCTGATTTCAGCCTGAAGTACCAGCCAGGAAGTTGGAACATTGATGCGGATGCTTTGTCCCGACGGGTGCCTGAAGGACTGGACAGGGACGAGGAGTGGGAGAGCGTTCCTGCCCCTGGGGTGAAGGCCTTGTGTCAGTTTGCCATCACCGTGAAGGCAGAGGGAAAGGAGGGGCAGGATCGAGCAGTGGATCAATTGGGAGCTTCTGATGACGCCATTCCCCAAGTTTACTGTAACCTGACTGCTCTGAAGACAAATCAGCTGCCGGAATTGAGTTCTGGGGAAGTGGCAGCTGCCCAGCGAGATGACCCGGGCATCGGTACCATTGGTCAGCGGTCGAAAAGGGAGAGATGGCTCAGGCAGAGAAGACGAAACACGTGGTGGTGCCTCCATTATTGAGTTGTAGTTGCGGAACCAGATCTTATACTGGGTCACGTCACCCCCAGACTGACCTCGGCATTGCCAGCTGGTTCTGCCTGAGAAGTATCGGAGGATGGTGTTGAAATCACTTCATGATGATTCTGGACATTTGGGGGAGGAAAAGACCTATGGATTGCTCAGAGACCTGTTTTACTGGCCCCGAATGAAGTCGGAGGTCAAAGAATATTGCAAGTCGTGTATTCGATGCATACGGCGGAAGACACTGCCACGCGGGCAGCTCCCTTGTCCAACTTACAGAGTGCAGGGCCCCTGGACCTGGTGTGTATGGATTTCCTGTCAATAGAACCCGATGCCAGCAACACGGCGAATGTCTTAGTCATCACAGACCACCACACCAGATATGCTCAGGCTTTTCCCACCAAGGACCAGAGGGTGACTATGGTGGCAAAAGTGTTATGGGAAAAGTATTTCATTTATTATGGACTTCCCAGGTGAATACATAGTGATCAGGGATGGGATTTCGAGAGCAGACTCATCCATGAGTTACTGGGCATGCTTGGAGTTGAGAAGTCGAGGACCATGCCCTACCACCTGCAGGGTGATCCCCAACACGAGAGGTTCAATCGGACCTTGCTGGACATGCTCGGGACCCTGGAGATCAGCAAGAACAGCAGGTGGAGTCAACATACTGGACATCTGGTTCACAGTTACAATTGTACACGGAATGAAGCTACTGGGTACTCGCCATAGTATCTGATGTTTGGGCGTGAAGTGAGGTTTCCCATTGACCTTTGGTTTGGGACTGACGAGGGTGACTTACCCCCGAAGACTTATCTGAAGTATGTGTCTGACTTGAGAAGAGAGCTGAAAAGGGCTTATGAATTAGCTGGAGTTGTGTCTGCCAAGCAGAATCAAAGAAATAAGAGGAGGTACGATCAAAAGGTGAGGTTCTCCCAACTCCTATAAGGAATTTGAAGCGACCGGGAAAACACAAGTTGGCTGACCGCTGGGCGGCCACACCCTGTGTGGTGGAGAGTCAGATGCCAGACCGACCAGTGTTCCGGGTGAAACCAGAGGATGGGAAGAGGCCTGTCAAGATTCTCCATCAGAACACCTGTTGCCCCTGGGACAAGAGGTGCAGGTAGACCCAGAGCCCAACTTGGAGCCTACGCCTGGTAAGAGGACTCTGTGGAAACGCTGATCAACTACAGGGCCCCCAGCAGGCGAGGTTAGGCCAGCCCCCACCCCTGAGAGGGATACTGATTCGGAGGATGAGGACCTGGATGTGTGATACGTTCTGCCTTTCGCTAACTCCCCATCGATTGAGGAAGAGTCTCTCAGCCCTTCTCCCGCTGTTTTAGGTGAAGTGGGGGGTGCTATCTATGGGCAGCCTGGGTTGCAGCAGGACTCTGCAGGGGAGGAAGCGGGATTTGATCATGGGGCAGAGGGGTCCGAGTTGCAGGTGGGCACCAGTGATAGGTCTGGGGAGGCCTCGCCAAGTAGACCGGAAGTATCCCCGGTAGTGTCTGAACCTGAAGAGTTAGGTGAGGGGGTATAGAGGTCTCAGAGAATTAGGAGACTACCAGATGGGCTGGCCTACATAGCACCAGGGGAGCAGAGTGTGACCCCTACTGTGTTGGGGCACCATGTCATTGCCTTTTACACCTGGATTGGGCTTTGTGTTTTGCAGGAAGGGTTGGCGAATTATCTCAATGTCATGAGGACAAGGCTAAATTTGGTGGGGGGAGAGTGCAACACACTGTAAGGCTTTACTACTAATGTAATGGCCTCTCTGTAATTTTCCACTGCTAAGGTAATGGTTTCTCTGTAGCAGCAATGTTTGGGTTATGACTAGAGATAGCGGGACTCTGGAATGTGTGCTATCCAATGAGAAGGATGTTGTTCTTTCCTGTGGGTCTGGGAACAGGGATTTCATGGTCTTTTGTCAGCGAGAGACGGAAGAGAGAAGGTTAGACTTTATTCTGCATTGTTACTGTTTCACCATGTTCTAGCTCAATGCACTGTGGTAATAATCTGATCGGACTAACAGCTACAGAGAAAGTGCAGTGCAGGTAAAGAAAAAAATGCAGATAATAAGGCAGTAGGGTGGTAATAAGGTAGATTATGAAGTCAGGAGTCTACCTTACTGTACTAGGGAACCATTTAATAGCAGGGTTGAAGCTGTCCTTAAGCCTGGTGCTTTCAGGCTTTTGTAAATTCTTCACACAAGGAATTCTGCGTTTGCTGGAAACCAGAGCAAAATGCTGGAGGAACTCAGCAGGTCAGGCAGCATCTGTGGAAATGAACAAAACAGTCAATGTTTTGGGCCGGGATCCTTCATGAGGACTGAGAAAGAAGGGTGAAGATGCCAGAATAAAGAGGTGGGGACAGGGGAAGGTGATAGGTGAAGCCAGGCGGGTGGAAGGGTCAAGGGTTGGCGAGGAAGGACTCGGATAGCAGAGGAGAGTGGACAATAGGAGAGAGGGAAGAAGGAGGGGCACCAGGGGGAGGTGATAGGCAGGTGAGAAGAGGTAAGAGGCCAGAGTGAGGAATAGAAGAGTGGAGATGGAGGGAAATATTTTTTAACTAGAAGGAGAAATTGATGTTCTTGCCATCGGGTTGGAGGCTACCCAGACGGAACATAAGCTGTTGCTCCTCCGCCCTGAGGGTGGCCTCATCTTGGCACGAGAGGGCCACAGGCATATCAGAACAGGAATGGGAATGGGAATTAAAATGCTTGGCCACTAGGAAGTTCCACTTTTGGCGAATGGAGCAGCGTGCTTAATATATCTTCTTTGTATCTTCCACCTGCAGGGGAGAAGAGAGGATGTCCAGGTGGGTGGGTTGTTGATCATGCAGGCTGACTTACTGAGGCATTGAGCAGAGTCCATGGACAGGAGGCTGGTTTCCATGATGTGCTGAGCTGTGTTCACAACTCTCCGCAGTTTCTTGTGGTCACCGGCAGATTAGTTGCCAAGCCAAGCCGTGGTGCATTGGGTAGGATTCTCTCTATGGTGCATTCATAATCATTTGTAAAGGTCATTGGAGGACATGCCAAATTCCTGTGGCCTCCTGAGGAATTCGAGACTTGGGTGAGCTCTCCTGGTCATGGCAACTATGTGAACAGGACAGACTACTACTGATAGAACATTGAACATACAACAGTACAGCACAGGAACCGGCCCACAACGTTATACTGAACCAATTAAAGTGGTAATCAAATGGCTAACTAAACTAATCTCTTCTGCCGACACAACATACATATCCTTCCATTTTCATCACATTCACGTACCTATCTTCAACGTCTCTTAAAAGTCTCTAATCTACCTGCCTCTACCATCACCCCAAGCAGGGCATCCTAGACATTCGCCCTCTAAAACAGAATCAATGGAAGTCTGCATCAACTTGGTGTTCAAGCAGTTTGCAAAAGACAACAAACTTCCACTACTCGTGGTTGAGGCAGGTTCGATTTTGTCATTTAAAAAAAATTTGGATAGGTATATGGACAGGGAAGGAATGGAGGGTTATGGGCTGAGTGCAGGTAGATGGGACTAGGTGAGAGTAAGAGTTCGGCATGGACTAGAAGGGCCGAGATGGCCTGTTTCCATGCTGTAATTGTGTTATATGTGTTATATGTTAAACTGTGCAAATACAAAAAAAAGAAATAATAACAATAAATAAATGAACAATAAATATTGAGAACATGAGATGAAGAATCCTTGAAAGTGAGTCCATAGGTTGTGGGAACATTTCAGTGATGGGGCAAGTGAATTTGAGTGAAGTTATCCCCTTTGGTTCAAGAGCCTGATGGTTGAGGGGTAATATCTGCTCCTGAACCCGGTGGTGTGGGCCCTGAGGCTCCTGGACCTCCTTCCTGCAGGCAGTAGTGGGAAGAGAGCATGACCTGGGTGCTAGGGGATCCCTGCTGATAGACGCTGCTTTGCTGCGGGAGTATGCTTCATTAGACGTGCTCAGTGGTGTGGAGAGCTGTACCCGTGATCAGCTGGGCCTTATCCACCGCTTCATGCAGGATTTTCCATTCGAGGCATTGGTGTTTCCATACCAGGCTGTGATACAGCAGTCAATATGCTCTCCACCAGCCAACTATTGAAGGTTGCTAAAGTATTAGATGTCATGCCAAATCACTGCAGACTGCTAAGGAAGTAGAGGTGCAGCTGTAATCACACTCATGTGCCAGGCCCAGGACACGTCCTACAAAATAAAAATGAACTCATGAACTATTTTGCTCTCTCTTTTGCACTATACATTTATTTTTCATGTATTCTTATTGTAAGTTGATGCATTACACTGTACTGGTGCTGTTAAGTAACAAATATCACGACATCCACTCAGTGGCCACTGTACGTGTACCTCCTGTACCTAACAAGGAGGCCAGTGAGTGTGCGTTTGTGGGCTTCTGCCTCTGGAGCTCATCCACTTCAAGGTTTGAAGTGTCGCGTGTTCAGGGATACTCTTGCGCACACCGCTGTTGTAACGTGTGGCTATTTGAGTTACCGTTGCCTTCCTGTCAGCTTGAACCAGCCTGGCCATTCTCCTCTGACCTCTCTCATTAACAAGTTGCTTTCACCCACAGAACTGCCGCTCACTGGATGGGTTTTGTTTTTCGCACCATTCTCTGTAAACTCTAGACACTGTTGTGTGTGAGAGTCTCAGGAGATCAGCAGTTTCTGAGATACTCAAACCACCCTGTGTGGAACCAACGATCATTCCATGGTCAAAGTCACTTGGATCCCATTTCTTCCCCATTCTGATGTTTGGTCTGAACAAAAACTGAACCTCTTGACTGTGTCTGCATGCTTTTATGCATTGAGTTGCTGCCATGCGATTGGCTGATTAGATATTTGCATTAATGAGCAGGTGTACAAGTGTACCTAATAAAGTGGCCATTGAGTGTATTTCAGTGATAATAAACCTGATTCTCATTCCACGGAAGTTGTGAATTGTGCAATAACTTGATGCAATTACAGCAGTAAAATATCTTGAAACAATATCTTCATTGATATCATTGTTTCTTGGATTTACTCTGAATGCTTGCAAGAAAATGAATCTCAGGGTTGTATATATTGACATACATGTACTTTGATAATAAATTTACTTTAAACTTTGTACTTTTGAACCCTTCAACTTTCATTAGATTCATAAGCCAGCTCTAATAGGCTTATGGGCACATCAATTTTTGACCTTCACTTCTTCCTGGAGTTAATTGTAACAAAAACAAATGATTGTCTAATTTCTTTTTAACTGCAAAAGCACTTTAAAAAAGCACACTGCATTTTAGATCAACACACACAAAATGTGTTGTTGCGGAGAAACTCAGCAGGTCAAGCAGCATCTATGGAGGGGAATGAACAGTTGACGTTTCAGGCCGAGACTGTTATTCAGGACTGGAAAGGAAGTGGGCAGAAACCAGGGAAGGGAGGGAGTAGAAGCTGCCAGGTGATAGGTGACAGACCAGGCTGGGAAGGTGGAGAGTTGGGTGGTGGAGGGGCAGATGAAGTGAGAAGATGGGAGGTGATAGATGGAAGAGGTAAAGGGCTGAAGAAGAAGAGGAGAGTGGATCATGGGAGAAAGGGAAGGTGGAGGCAAACAGGTGGCAGGTGATAGGCAGATGAGAAGAAGGGCTGAGAAGGGAATCAGAATGGGGAGTAGAAATAAAAGAGAGAAGGCGGAGGGGAGAAATAACCGGAAGTTGGAGAAATCTAACGTTTGTATATGCATGCCATCAGGTTGGAGGCTACCCAGGTGGAATACTTTTTGCTATTGGACTCCGGCCATATTATTTGCCAAGGAAAATCTCACATGCAATTGTGGTTGTTGTGTACATCCCTCCCTCTGTCAACCCGACGTCGGTGTGTAAAATCATTTACGCCGTTGGGCACAGGAGTACATTCAGCCAGAGACTCATTCCACCGGGATGCAGCTCTGAGCGTCATGGGAAGTCATTCCTGCCTATGGCCATCAAACTTTGCAGGTCCTCCCTTGGAGGGTTGGATACCCTGGGCCAGTGGGCTGGTCCTGGACTTATTTCCGTCTGGCATGGTTTACATATTATTATTTGATTGTTTGTGGTTTTGTATTGCTATGTTTGTACTCTGTTCTTGGTTGGTGCAACTGTAACGAAACCTAATTTCCCTCGGGATCAATAAAGTATGTCTATCTATCTATCTATCTATCTATCTATCCAAGGTGCTGCTCCTCTAACCGAGTATGACCTCATCATGACAGTAGAGGAGGTCGTGGACTGGCATATGCGATTGGGAAGTAGAGTCGAAATGGGTGGCCACCAGGAGAACTTGCCTCTTGTGACAGACAGATCAAAGATGCTGCATTCTAAATGACCCAGGTTGATGCAAGGTTATGGAGGTGGTGGATCTTTGTTTAATTTCTGATCGTTAGGGTTCTTCCGGGAGTCGGGAATGGTGAGCAGCCTTAATTCCAAAATTTTTGTTTACTTTAGAGTACAAACCAACATAAGGCACTTAGCAAACTAAATAAAGAGCTTAGAATTGACGCTAAAATGTGTATGGATATGAAGACAAAGGAATTAAGATGCCAAGAAGGTGACTCAGAAAAATCTACCACTTTTATAGATAAAATAATTTCTTAGATGGTGATGAATTAGTTAATAGGCTACATAATTAAAAGAATTACATCCTGTGGGTAATGTGCTAATACTTAGCCAATAAAAATGAGAGAGGTGATAAGTTGATAGTTTAGCTGCTATACTGCTTTCTGCCAGTGAGTGTGAAAAATACATGAGTTTATTAAAAAGTACAAATCTTATAAAAAGTATTATGAAAAAGCAGTAGTTTCTAATAGAGGTTTCATTGGGTGCAGACTTTAGTGACAGAACATACTTGGTTTAAGTGATAAACCATTTAAAAAAATTGTCAGATATGCAACATTTGTTCTGCCCAGTAACTTTCTTGTGGGATATAAAAGATGCTGACGAGTTTGAAATTCTTGAAAGAATGAAGAATCAATTTGGATTTCCAAGAAAGTTTAATTGAATTAGACTCAATAAAATTCTAGACAGCATGTTTATCCAGATATTGTTATAATGGATTATTTTAATTTCATTACATTTTTATTAAAATACACTTAAAAAATTAAATCCACACTATTTATGTAACAATTGCATATTCATCGATAGTAAAACAATGTTTTAAACTAGAATTTACTTACTCCCCATAACGCCTCTGGCATTTAGGGTAGCAATGAAGGTCTTCCATCTCTGGTGGTGATCACAAGACAAAGGAGCAGAAGTAGGCCATTCAGCCCATCGAGTCTGCTCCGCTACTCCACCATGAGCTAAACTATTCTCCCATCTAGTTCCAATTTCCAGCTTTTTCCCCATATCCCTTGATACCCTGACTAATTAGATACCTGTCAATCTCGTCCTTAAACACCCTCAATGATCAGGCCTCCACAGCTGTATGTGGCAACGAATTCCATAAATCCACGACCCTCTGGCTAAAAAAGCTTCTCCTTATCTCTGTTTTAAATGGGTACCCTCTAATTCTAAGACTGTGGCCTCTTGTCCTGGACTCACCAACCAAGGGAAACAGTCTTTCCACATCTACTCTGTCCAACCTTTTCAACAGTCGAAATGTTTCTATGAGATCCCCTCTCATTCTTCTATACTCTAATGAATACAGTCCAAAAGCCGACAAATGCTCCTCATATGTTAGCCCCTGCATTCCAGGAATCATCCTCGTAAGTCTTCTCTGAACTCTCTCCAACATCAGTACATCCTTTCTAAGATAGGGGGCCCAAAACGGCGCACAGTATTCCAAATGAGGTCTCACTGATGCCCCATAGAGCCTCATCAACACCTCCTTACTCTTATACACTATTCCTCTTGAAATGAATGCCAACATAGCATTCGCTTTCCTTACCGCCAATCCAACTTGGTGGTTAACCTTTCGGGTATCCTGCACGAGGACCCCCAAGTCCCTTTGCATTTCCGATTTTTGAATTTTCTCCCCATCTAAATAATAATCTGCCCGATTATTTTTTCTTCCAAAGTGTACAACCATACATTTCTCAACATTGCATCTCATCTGCCATTTCTTTGCCCACTCTCCTAAACTGACCAAGTCTCTCTGCAACCTTTCCATTTCTTCAACACTTCCTGCTCCTCCACCTATCTTGGTGTCATCCGCAAACTTGGCCACAAAACCACTTAATCCATAATCTAAATCATCGATATACATCGTAAAAAGAGACGGCTCCAACACCGACCCCTGCAGTAACCGGCAACCAATCAGAATAGGATCCCTTTATTCCCACCCTTTGCTTTCTGCCTATCAGCCAATGCTCCACCCATTTCAATATCTTTCCTATAATTCCATGGGCCCTCATCTTATTAAGCAGCCTCTTATGCGGCACCTTATCGAAGGCCTTTTGAAAATACAAATACACAACATCCACAGCCTCTCCCTTGTCAATCTTATTTGAGATTACCTCAAAAAATTCCAATAGGTTGGTGAGGCAGGATCTTCCCTTCATGAAACCATGCTGGCTTGGGCCTATTGTGACGGGGTCCTGAATTACCCCTATGATCTGTGCTTTTGAAAAGAGAGAGAGAGAGAGAGAGACCAAGACTAACTTTTGGACTGTCACTTTAAGGCATGAGGACAAACTGGGAGTAACTTCTGGATTTCTGCTGAGTTGAAGAGAGAGAGCACCGAACAGCTCGTAAGTCACTGGTGACCGAGGGCAGCATTATTCGATGGACAATCAATGTTATAGTTTCTCTGGAGTATGTTTATACTTTCTCCAAGGATATTTGCCTGCTTGTACATTTCTTACACAGACAAAGGAAGGAGGAGTTATTTTGAGAGACAGTTGGTACCCAGTACGGTGAGATGAATAGGAGGTCAGATGATAGACCTCAGGCACATGTTTTTGGGCACTGAATGAGCTTTGATGTGCCCACAGAAAAAGTGGGTTTTTGGAGGATCGAACAGGCAGATCAATCAGTGGCTCTTGCAGTGAGAAAAGGGATTGACTGGTGGGGAGTTGTCCATGTGGCCAACCCTTGCCTGGGTTGATAGTTCCACCACAGAAAAATGGTCTCCTTTGTTGTGGTCACAGTCGGTGACTTTTAAAGGATTTCGGAGGACAATGAGAAGATTGACGGCGTCAGCTCACCTGAAGACTCAAATCTCTCCCTCTCTCTCTCTCCATCACTACTCAACTCAATACCATGAACTGAACTGAACTTTACTCATTATTGTAAGTGTATGTATTTACCCCTAGACTTGAAGAAGCTTGGTTTTCATATATTTCCACAGTTACTTATATATATATTCATTGCTAACCTGTTTGATTTATCTGCATTTATACTACTGTTTTGCGAAGTTACTAATAAATATTATTAGTCAATAGCAATACTGGACTCCAAAGTGCTTTCCATCTCTGCTGGTTCTTTAACCCGTTACGGGGTACATGACAAAATTGGGGCCTGCATCCGTGATATGAACAAATTGTGTGGGAGGCTTGTTTGAATTGATTGGGGTAACTCCCTTTTGATCTGCTTGTGTGGAAATACAGCAGAAATGGACGTTAGTGTCGAGAAGTTTCTGTTGGAACCAACCCCGGAGGCGTTGGATGATGCTACGAGGGTTGTGCTGGTGGGAATTGCTCAAAACTTAAGACTAAAGGTGGCCACTAAGATGAGGAAAGCTCAGATACAGACAATAATAGCCCAGCATTATAAAGATAAGGGAACATTTGATGAGGAGGCGTTAGAGTTATCTGCTGAAGGTAAGGTACTTACTGAGGCTGAGGTTCTGTGGAAATTGAAATTGCAATTAAAACAGCTCGAGGCTGAGGAAGCAGAAGGGTGGAGGATCCATGAGGCTAGAGAAGCAGAAAGACAGAGATGGTTTAAAAGGGAAATGTGGCAGTTGAGAGGTTTAGTGTCGGTCCCTGATGATTTTTACAGCTCGGAAGGGCTTGTTTTGTGTGATGAATTTAAAAGTTGTGCTCCTGATAGTGTAAGGACATACCTGGATACGAAGAATGCCGCCACCTTGCGGGGTCTGCTAAGAAAGCAGATGAAGATGTTTTAACCCACGAGCTTGAGTTTACTCCAGATGAAAGTTACCCAGAGAATAGCTGGGAGGTTCGGGGTGACCTTGAATTTGAAACTGGGACAAGTGATGACAGCCCAGAAGAGGCAGCTGTCCTGATTGCCTGTGTTGAGGTTGTTGAAGTACCTGTGAATTCACGGGGTTATGAACCTTGTGTTGAGACTCAGTTAAAGTCTGAGGTGTCTGACTTGGTTGGAAATGAATGCAGTTTCTTTGTGTCAGATGATCTTGGTTCAGTGAATAAGAGGTTAACCTTGGTACCAGTGGAATGTGGGAATTCTCAGTCACTTGTATTAGACAGTGAGCTAAAAGTTAGTGATGAGGTGACAATTGGTGAGGTAAGTGTTAATGAAAGTAATGGGAAAAGTGCTGTTCCTGGACTTTTGGATAAAGTGCTGGGAAAGGTTGGATTGGTTGCGCAACCTTTGACCCTGCTTGCAGGACAGAGGCCTGCTGAGACAGGATGGGCTACCCTGTGGAAGTTTGTTTGCACATTTGGAGGTTATGATGTTGCGGAGAAGAAGGAGGAAGTTTGTTACGGTTTTGGGGTGGAAGTTGTTATGGAGACAAGTCGAAGTGAAGGTTGTAATCAGATGATGGATTGTTTGGTCTCTTCCACAATGTATACATGGTTCTCATAAGCCTGCTGATGGTGCTAAGTTTAGTGAACAATGGAAGAACGTTGACACCTCTCCAAGGTAAGGTTGATATAGCTGTTCAACTGATGAGCAAAGTTGCTGCTGAGAATTCACACAGAAAGACTGATGCTTGTCTCACATGTGCAGATACTTGAAGCATGTTTAGGAAGCCTGTTGAGGCCTATAATAGCAAAACCAGAGATTTAAATGATGATGATGTGTCACAGACTTTTCTACCTTCCAGATTTCCGCAGGACTTAGAGAGTAGTAAAGCTGATGAGAGTAGGGTTTGTCCTTATTGAGGAAGGAATTTGTAGAGGAACAGAAGCGAGATTCTGAAATGGTGGCTTTAAAGGAGATAGCTCTCACAGGAGAGGAGGTTCAGAGAGAGTCAGTGGGATATTACCTTAAAGATGGGGCATTAATGAGGAAGTGGAGACCAGCCACTGTGCTTGCAAGTGAGGACTGGGTTATCGAACATCACATGGTGGTTCCGAAAGTTTACAGGGGGGAAGTTTTAAACATGGCTTACAGTATGCCTTTAGGTGGACCTCATGGAGTGAGAAAGACAGTGAACAGGATTATAAAGGAATTTTACTGGCCTAGTTTAAGAAAAGATGTTGTGAATTTTTACAGGACTTTCCATACCTGTCAAGTTGAGGAGAAATCTAATCAGGTTATTTAGGTAACACTGCTTAAACCGATACCAGCTTTTGGTGAACCATTTTCTAGGCTCATAGTGGATTGTGTCGGCCCATTGCCAAAGACTGCAGCTGGTTATCAGTATGTGTTAACAATTATGTGTGCTGTGTCTAGCTCCCCTGAAGCCATATCTTTTGAAAACGTCAAGGCCAAGACTGTGGTAAAAGCATTCAGTAAGTTTTTCATACTAGTAGATTTGCCCAAAGAAATTCAATTTGACCAGGGCAGTAACTTTACTTCGAGAACATTCCAGGGGATAGTTAGAGAATTGGAAACTAAGCACATGGTGTCATCTGCATATCACACAGAGTCCAAGGGAGCCTTGGAACGGTTCAACTCCACTCTTAAGACCATGATTAAAACATATTGTGTGGAAAATTGGAAAAATTGGGATGAGGGGGTTCCCCTCCTCTTATTTATTGTTGGAGATTCGATTCAGAAGGCATTGGATTGTAGTCTAGTGGAACCTGTGTTCAGTTACAGGCCAAAAGGACCTTTGACCCTACTCAGAGAACTATGGTCTGATTTGGAAACATGTGTCAGTGTGCTTAATTATGTTTTAAAATTCTGGAAAGTATTTAATAAGATTTGCAAAGGAAAGTTTACAGAATGTTTGAATTAAAATAAAACACTTGTTTGCAAGAATTGCACCTGGGAGAATTGTTATGGAACAAAATGGAGTTGTGGAATCTGATAATGGGATGAAAAAACATGTTTACTCACTGAATCTAGTATCCACAAGATGTCAGAAATCCATTGTTTTGAAAAATATTACTGATAAGGTCCATCAGTTGGACCCTACACCACAAAAACAGGTGAAAGAACTAATTGGTAAGCATGAAGATTTATTTTCTGATATTCTGAAGCGGTGCACAGGTGCAGTGCATCACATCATTATAAATTCAGCCCAGCCCATGAAACAACATCGGTGCAGACTGAACTTTGAGGAAAGTAAAATGGTTGAACAAGAAATTAGAAACAAGAAAGAACAAGGAAAGAGAGTGGATGACTGTATTGATAGAGTGGGGAAGGCTAAATACCTGATGAAGATTGACTTGTTAAAAGGATACTGGGGTGTTCCTTTGACAGAGAGGGCTAAAGAGATGTCAGCATTTGGGACACCATCTAGATTGTATGAATACAATGTTTTATCCTTTAGGATGAAAAATGTTCCAGGGACATTTCAAAGAATGATCAGTTCTGTGATTAGAGGTTTAGAAAACACAGGGGCTTATATCGATGATTTTGTGGTCTGGAATGACATGTGGGAAGAGCATATTGCAGGGTTAGAAAAACTGTTTGGCAGACTTTTCAAGGCTAATCTTACTGTGAACCTCGCTAAAAGTGAGTTTGGCCATGCCACAGTTATATATCTTGGCTATGTAGTAGGCCAGGGCCAATTGGCTCCTGTACAGGCCAAGGTTCACGCTATTGCTGAGCTTCCTGTTCTGACCGGCAAGAAAGCTTTGAGAAGGTTTTTAGGAATGGTTGCGTATTATCGTAAGTTTTGTAAGAACTTTGCTGACATTGCTCTCCCCTTAACAAAACTCCTGGGGAACTCCAATAACTTCCTAACTACCGATGTCAGACTAATAGGTCTGTAATTTTCTTTTTGCTGCCTCCGTCCTTTCTTAAACAGTGGAACTACACTTCTGACCTTCCAGTCCTCCAGAACCATGCCAGAGTCTATTGATTCCTGGAAGATCATTTCCAATGCCTCCACAATCTCCAAAGCCACCTCCCTCAGAACCCGTGGGTGCAGCTCATCCGGTCCAGGAGACTTAGCTATTCTTAGTCCATTTAGCTTCCCAAGTACTTTCTCTCTAGTAAACTTGACTGTACCTAATTCTACTCCCCGAGACCTCTGGCTATCAGGTATGTTGCTGATGTCTTCCACTGTGAAGACTGATGCAAAATACTCATTTAGTTCCTCTGCCATCTCTTTGTTACCCATTATAATTTCCCCAGCATCATTTTCAATGGGTTCACTATTGTCAGTCATACAAGTCATGTGTGGAGACTCAGGAATACCATCGCACTCAGACGTAGAAGGATACATCATTGCTGTTTCCGTAACGGTTTTGTTTTACTAGTCAGGATTGTTAGCCCTGAGCTGAACCCCGAACCTGGAGGACTGGTGGACCACTCTTAGTCTGGCCTCTGCCCTTTGACCTACCAAGAGCCAAAGCACGAAGCACTGACTTCAGTCAACATAGCTCTCCGGGTCATTGAGGCAAGCAAGTCTCTAAACCCAATGACAATTTTGTGGTCCTCTTGGAGGGTTAAACTTGAGTATTGAACCAATTATCTGTTTTCAAAGGCTTAAGTGTGCTTTCAGATGAATAGAATTATTATAGCGCAAACAACAGGAATTCTGCAGATGCTGGAAATTCAAGCAACACACTTCAAAGTTGCTGGTGAATGCAGCAGGCCAGGCAGCATCTGTAGGAAGAGGTGCAGTCGACGTTTCAGGCCGAGACCCTTCGTCAGGACGAACTGAAGGAAGAGTGAGTAAGGGATTTGAAAGTTGGAGGGGGAGGGGGAGATCCAAAATGATAGGAGAAGACAGGAGGAGGAGGGATGGAGCCAAGAGCTGGACAGGTGATTGGCAAAAGGGGATACAAGGGGATCATGGGACAGGAGGTCCGGGAAGAAAGACAAGGGGGGGGACCCAGAGGATGGGCAAGAGGTATATTCAGAGGGACAGAGGGAGAAAAAGGAGAGTGAGAGAAAGAATGTGTGCATAAAAATAAGTAACAGGTGGGGTACGAGGGGGAGGTGGGGCCTAGCGGAAGTTAGAGAAGTCGATGTTCATGCCATCAGGTTGGAGGCTACCCAGACGGAATATAAGGTGTTGTTCCTCCAACCTGAGTGTGGCTTCATCTTTACAGTAGAGGAGGCCGTGGATAGACATGTCAGAATGGGAATGGGATGTGGAATTAAAATGTGTGGCCACTGGGAGATCCTGCTTTCTCTGGTGGACAGAGCGTAGATGTTCAGCAAAGCGGTCTCCCAGTCTGCGTCGGGTCTCGTCAATATATAAAAGGCCACATCGGAAGCACCGGACGCAGTATATCACCCCAGCCGACTCACAGGTGAAGTGTTGCCTCACCTGGAAGGACTGTTTGGGGCCCTGAATGGTGGTAAGGGAGGAAGTGTAAGGGCATGTGTAGCACTTGTTCCGCTTACACGGATAAGTGCCAGGAGGGAGATCAGTGGGGAGGGATGGGGGGGACGAATGGACAAGGGAGTTGTGTAGGGGGCGAGTTGTGCCAGTGGCACTCTTTTTCTATAGATGCTGCCTGGCCTGCTGAGTTCCTCTAGCATTTTGTGTGAGCAGCAAGACAAGCCCCTTTCCCACCCACTCACACACACAGACAGACAGGTCTCCAATGTCAGAACAGGCTGAATCCAGGCTGCCACTCCTTGCTCTCAGATTGTCAGACTCACAGATATTGTGCCTCCAATTTTACCCCAGAACTTGCCGACAGTGAATGTGACTTTTGGGCTGAAACCCAGCAGCTTAACAATCTTGGGTTTGACCTTCGGGCCTAAACCCCTGCTGAGCTTTCATCATTGGAGCTAGGTTAGGAAACTTACCACACAACTCTTAATTATTCAAAGCTTGTATCTTATTATCTCTGCACAAACAACTGCATAACGATGTTGATCCCAGGCCAAGAACTTAAAACATGAATTCCACTGTTTCCTTTGTACCAATGCTCACTCAGACCATTTTTCCAATTTATAACAGTGAATACGGGATCTCCGTTGGCCAGACAATTGATCCTTTCTTTTCCCAGCCCTGGTGTAGGGGCTCTTCCTTGCAACGGTGGGTCTCTGGAGAGAGTTATCACTGATAGTGCAATCGAAGTGTCCACTTTTATTTTCATTCCTTATCAATTCAAATATTGCCTTTCAGTGTCATTGGCCATATATCACCTGATTGACCTTTAACACCTTTTTATTAGCTTTGATCCAGAAGTGACAACTGGTATCTTATGGCTCTTTGTTTCCTTCAGTAATCAGCTCGACTCACTCCAGGCAGGCATAGACGCCACCACTGACAAATCTGTATGTTATATTATATCAAAGAACACCTCACAATAACTTCTTATTTGGAAATGATCTCTAGTCCAGCAGCTTACCTGAAGCATCATTAAGTCTACTTTAAAACACTGAAAGTCAAGCAACTTCATCTCGCAAAAATGGAGGATATGATGCAGTTCCTCAAAATGGCAGCCTCCATCCCCAAGCACATTGCAGGAACAAAGATAATCGTCCTTGATCCTTCTGTATTTTAAATTTGCCATGGCCTAAACCCCAGGATTCAACAGTCATGGGTTTGACCTTCAGGCCTTGACTCACACAGATCTCTGATCCTGCTGACCCAGATCTAAAATAGCAATAAAGATTAGAAAAAAACCCGATACTCAGAAGGAGCAGATGATACATTCAATCTCTCACTGCTGCAGTCAAAGTTTCCCACTGCCAATCTGTGTGTGTGAGTGGATGGGTGGACGAGAGGGCAAAAAAGACGAGAGTGGCTATGTTTCATGAGGAGACTGAGGTCACCAAAGAAACCAGCAAATTTCTACGGATGTGCCGTGGACACCACGTACCATCAATGCGGTGGAGCGAGGACCAATCCAACATTTGGAGCAGTGAAACGCTGGGTCAGGTGGATTGAAAAGGCAGGGTGTTGGGACTGAAGGTGAGGGTCAGGCCTGCTCAGCTTGCTGCACTGCGACACTTACTCTGCTCTTTGCTGCATGAAGGCCGAGGCTGAGGCCTGCTCTGGCAGCTCCGGGCTTCGTCTTGCGAGCTCCATGACATTTTGCTCCACTAGGTGGTCTACTGAGGCCTGCTCTGGCAGCTCCGGGCTTTGTGTCTACAGACTCACTTTCATTCTGAATGCTGTTGTTTGTTTTCATTGTTTTCACGACTTGTGTTTTTCCCTTTCTCTGCGCATTGGGTGTTTGTTAAAGTTTGCACATACCCCTCCTATCCAAACTTCTCTACTTGTTGAAATTAAACCTGTAATCACCACTCCTGCTGGCAGCTTGTTCCACACTCTCACCATTTTTACTTCTCACGCGTAACCTACCGCTTCCATTTCTAGTCTCACCCAACCTCAGTGGGATTTTGTACAACTCTATCAAATGTCTCCTCATTCTCCTACGCTCCAGGGGGAAGAGTCCTAACCTGTTCTGAAACTTGGCTAAAGCATGGCTGCCTTTGGCAGCTGAGCATCCAAGGACATACGGTGTATCGGAAAGATAAATTAGTAGGCAGAGGGGGTGGTGTGACCCTGTGTATAAGAAATGATATTAAATCATTAGAAAGGGATGAAGTAGGATCTATGGGTTGAGTTAAGAAATGGCAAGGGTAAAAATACCCAGTTGTATACAGGCTTCCATACAGCAGCCAGGATGTGGATTACAAATTACAACAGGAGGTGGAAAAGGTGTGTCAGAAGGGCAATGTCATGGTAATCGTTGGGGATTTTCACGTGAAAGTGGGTTGGGAAAACCAGGCCAGTACTGGACCTCAAGAGAGAGAATTTGTAGAATGTCTGCGAAATGGCCTTTTAGAACAGCTTGTTGTTGAGCCCACTAGGGGATCGGCTGTGCTGGATTGGGTGTCGTGCAGTGATCCGGAGGTGATAAGAGAGTTTAAGGTTAAGGAACCCTTGGGGAACAGTGATCATAATATGATTGAGTTCACTTTGAAATTTGAGAGAACAAGGAAAAGAAAAAGGAAGAAACAATCGTGGGCATCTCAGACACAGACTAAAGAGAACAAAAGTCCCAGTGAGAACAATGAACCTGTGAAAGAGCTGGATTCAGCTGCTGTGATATCTGCTATAGAAAACTACAAAATTTGTTTGATTATTTTAACTTTAGAGCTACCTGGAGGAAAGCTGCCAGCAGAAGTGGTGCATGAGAGCCCAATTTCAACGCTTAAGAGAAGTTTCGATAGGCCCATGGATGGTAGAGGTACTGAGGGCTGTGGTCCTGGTACAGATCAATGAGAGTAGGCAGTTTGAATGGTTTGGCATGGACTAGATGGGTCAAAGGGTCTGTTTCTGTGCTGTATCTATGACTCTATGACTCTATACCTAGAGAAAAGATGTGAGTAAGATTGAAAGAGTGCAGGGAAAATTTACCAGAACGTTGTGGGAACTGGAGGGCCTGAGCTCGAGGGAAAGGATGAATAGAGTAGGTCTTCATTCACTGGAGCGTTGGAGGTTGAGGGGCGATTTGATAGAGACATATATAATTATGAGGGGTGTAGATAAGGTGAATGCAAGCAGGTTTTTCCCATTGAGGTTGGGTGGAACTACAACCAGAAGGGTGAAAGGTGACCATTTTAAGGGGAACATGAGAGGAAACTCTTCACTCAGAGGGTGTTGAGAGTGTCGAGCGAGCTGTCACTGCAAGTGGTGGGTGTGGGTTCGATTTCAATGTTTAAGAGAAGTTTGGATAGGTACATGATGGGAGGGCTATGGTCCCAGTGCAGGTTGATGCGTCTAAGCAGATTAATGGTTCGGTACGAATTAGATGGGCTGAAGGGACTGTTTCTTTGCTGCCGTTTTCTATGACTCTATACTGTGCAGAACAGACCCTTCCAGGCCAAAGAGCGGCGCTGCCCAGCAAACCGCCAGCCAAATCAGACAATTTACCATGACCAGTTAACCTAACTGGGATGTGGTTGGAATGTTGGATGAAACCAGAGCACCCAGAGAAAGCCCATGTGGTCACAGGGTATCCTCTGGTGCCCCTGCTCCTCTCCTTTCTCCCACGGTTAACTCTCCTCTCCTACCAGATTCCTTCTTCTTCCTCAGCCCTTTACCTTTTCCACCTTATCACCTCGCAGCTTCTTTCTTCCTCCCCCCTCTCCCACCTACTTGGCTTCACCTGTCACTTTCTAGCTTGTGCTCCCTCCCTTTCCACCTGCCCTTCCTTCCCAGTCCTGATGAAGTGTCTCAGCCCAAAGCGTCGAATGTTTGTTCACAGATGCTGCTGAGTTCCTCCACCATTTTGTTATACGAAATGGCCAGCTGGCCAGTGATGTAGTGTCAGCTGCCGTGGGCTTCGAGGCGAGTGGCCCTGGGTTCGAATCCAGCTGGCTCGCTGTCTGTGCTGGGTTGAGCATTGAGCTGGCAAGGTGACCTTGTGAAAAACAGACAAATGCTAAAGAAATGGTAAGGTTACTGCCCGGTGCACCACAAGGTGTGGAGAGGAACAACATACTAAATGGCCACGTGTTGCCTCTGATAGCAAAGAAACGGGAGCTTGGGCCACCTGCTCTGTGCCGAACCGTTTCAGCTGCCTAGTCCCATCAGCACACACCTGGACCATACCCTGCCTATCCGTCTACCTATTCAAACTTTGTGTAAACGCTGAAATTGAACCTGCATTCACTGCTCACACTGGCAGCTCGTCGCATACTCTCACCACCCTCTGAGTGAAGAAGTTTCCCTTCATGTTCTCCTTAATATGGAATTATTATAGAATATGAAAGCAAAGACGTAATGTTGAAACTTTATAAAGCACTGCTGAGGTCTCACTTGGAGTATTGTGAGCAGGTTTGGGCCCCTTAGAAAGGATGTGCTGGAACTGGAGAGGGTTCAAAGGAGTTTTATGAAAATGATTCATATGACATTGAAAAGCATCTGATAGCTCTGGGCCTATATTCAATGAAATTTAGAAGAATGAGGGGTGACCTAATTGAACCTATGAAATGGTGAAAGGCCCTGATAGAGTGGATGTGGAGAAGGTGTTTCCTATGCTGGTAGAGTCTAAGGCTAGAGGACTCAGCCTCAGAATAGAGAGGCATACTTCTAAAATGGAGATGAGGAGGAATTTCTTTAGGCAGAGATTGGTTAATCCAGTGGTCCCCAACCTTCGGGCCACGAAGAATGCAGGGGTGCAGCGGTAGCTGGAGCGCACTCAGCACATCTTTAAGAAAAAATCCGAAATAAACAAGCTAATTAATTAAGTGCCACCCGGCACGTAAATGTCGGCCCAGATCAGAGGCGATTGCCGATTTCATTTGCTCTACGCGATGTTCACTCCTCTTTCCAGGGCACTGGAGCCTTTAGCTGTTCCATTGTTTGGTCAATTTAAACACCAGCCTAGACAGGCTGAAAAGACAGGACTGTCAGGTTCGAGGTGAGATGTTGAATCTACACAAACTTCTAATAAAGTATAGGTGCTGCCGTGCTTTCTTTGTAACGACAGTTATGTGCTGGTCCCAGGACACATCCTCTGACACTTTTCATCCGAAATCCTCCAAGCAACAAAATGCTCGAGGAACTCAGCAGGCCAGACAGTGTCTGTGGAAAAGAGTATAGTTGACATTTTGGGCCGAGACCCTTCATTGGACAGGAGAAAAAAAGAGGAGGAGTCAGAGTGGGGGGAGGGGTGGAAGAAGCACAAGGTGAAGCCGGAAGAAGTGAGGGTTGAATTAAGGAACTGGGTCATTGATTGATGAAAGAGATACAGAGCTAGAGAAGTGGGAGTCTGATAGGAGAGGACCACCAAGGATAGGGTTCCTCTTGTTCTCACCTACCACCCCACTAGCCTCTGCATTCAGCACATAATTCTCCATAACTTCCACCATCTCCAGCAGGATCTCACCACCAAGCACATCTTTCCCTCGGCCCCTCTGTCTGCTTTCCACAGAGATCGCTCCCTACGCAACTCCCTTGTCCATTCCTCCCTCCCTACTTATCTCCCTCCTGGTACTTATCCCTGCAAGCGGAACAAGTGCTCCACCTGCCCCCACACCTCCTCCCTCACTACCATTCAGGGTCGCAAACAATCCTTCCAGGTGAGGCGACACTTCACCTGTGAGTCTGTTGGGGTTATCTACTGTATCCGGTGCTCCCGGTGTGGCCTGCTGTATATCGGTGAGACCTGATGTAGATTGGGAGACCACTTAGCTGAACATCTAAGCTCCATCCACCAGAAAAAGTAGGATCTCCCAGTAGCCACCCATTTTAATTCTGCTTTCCATTCCCATTTTGACATGTCAGTCCATGGTCTCCTCTACTGTTGTGATGAGGCCACACTCAGCTTGGAAGAACAACGCCTTACATTCTGTCTGGGCAGCATCCAACCTGATGGCATGAACATTGATTTCTCGAATTTCTGGTAATGCCCCACCTTTCACCATTCCCATCCCCTTTTCCCTCTCTCACCTTATCTCCTTACCTGCCCAAAAACCTCCCTCTCGAGCTCCTCCCTCTTTGCTTTCTTTCATGGCCTTCTGTCTTCTTCTATTGGATTCTGTCTTCTCCAGCTCTGTAACTGTTTCACCAATCAACTTCCCAGCTTTTTTCTCATGATAAGCGAGACAAACATTCATTCATTTCAAGAGGTCTAGAACATAAAGAGCAGGGATGTGATGCTGAGGCTTTATAAGACACAGGTGAGGCCTCACCTGAGTATTGTGAACAGCTTTGGGCCCCTCATCTTAGAAAAGATGTAAACAACAGGAATTTTGCAGATGCTGGAAATTCAAGCAACACACATCAAAGTTGCTGGTGAACGCAGCAGGCCAGGCAGCATCTCTAGGAAGAGGTACAGTCGATGTTTCAGGCTGAGACCCTTCGTCAGGACTAACTGAAGGAAGAGCTAGTAAGAGATTTGAAAGTGGGAGGGGGAGGGGAAGATCCAAAATGATAGGAGAAGACAGGGGGGGGAGGGATGGAGCCAAGAGCTGGACAGGTGATTGGCAAAAGGGATATGAGAGGATCATGGGACAGGAGGCCCAGGGAGAAGGAAAAGGGGGAGGGGGGAGAACCCAGAGGATGGGCAAGGGGTATAGTCAGAGGGACAGAGGGAGAAAAAGGAGAGTGAGAGAAAGAATGTGTGTATATAAATAAATAATGGATGGGGTATGAGGGGGAGGTGGGGCATTAGCGGAAGTTAGAGAAGTCGATGTTCATACCATCAGGTTGGAGGCTACCCAGACGGAATATAAGGTGTTGTTCCTCCAACCTGAGTGTGGCTTCATCTTTACAGTAGAGGAGGCCGTGGATAGACATGTCAGAATGGGAATGGGATGTGGAATTAAAATGTGTGGCCACTGAGAGATCCTGCTTTCTCTGGCGGACAGAGCGTATGTGTTCAGCAAAGTGGTCTCCCAGTCTGCGTCGGGTCTCGCCAATATATAAAAGGCCACATCGGGAGCACCGGATGCAGTATATCACCCCAGCCGACTCACAGGTGAAATGTTGCCTCACCTGGAAGGACTGTTTGGGGCCCTGTATGGTGGTAAGGGAGGAAGTGTAAGGGCATGTGTAGCACTTGTTCCGCTTACAAGGATAAGTGCCAGGAGGGAGATCAGTGGGGAGGGATGGGGGGGACGAATGGACAAGGGAGTCGCATAGGGAGCGATCCCTGCGGAATGCGGGGGGGGGAGGGAAAGATGAAAAGGTGTGCTGGCATTGCAGAGAATATAGAGAAGGTTCACAAGGATGATTCCAGGAATGAAAGGGTTATCATACGAGGAACGTTTGATGGCTCTGGGTCTGTACTCACTGGAATTTAGAAGGATGAGAGGGGATCTCATTGAAACCTTTTGAATATTGGAAAGCCTAGACAGAGTAGATGTGGAAAGGATGGTTACTATGGTGGGGAAGTCCAGGACAAGAGGGCACAGCCTCAGGATAGAGAGGCATCCATTTAAAACAGAAGCAGAGAAATTTCTTTAGCCAGAGGGTGGTGAATTTGTGGAATTTGTTGCCATGTGCAGCTGTGGAGGCCACGTCGTTGGGTGTATTTAAGGCAGAGATTGATAGGTTCTTGATTGGACACGGCACCAAAGGTTACGGGGAGAAGACCAGGGAGTGGGGCTGAGGAGGGGAAAATGGATCAGCCATGATTGATTGGCAGAGCAGACTTGATGGGCCGAATAGCCTAATTCTGCTCCTATGTCTTATGGCCCTATGTTTCTGATGACAAAGTCTTGTCAATATTACCCATGAGTGTATTTCAGTGCTTACTGCTTCTCTCTCCATTCACCTCGGTGCTTCAAGACAAAAGTTTTTTCAGTGATGTAAAGAGTCAAAGGGAGGTGAGAGTTGATATTGGACCACTGGAAAGTGATGCTGATGAAGTAGTTATGGGGGACAAAGAAATGACAGATGAACTGAATAAGTATTTTGCATCAAAGTTTTCTGTGGAAGACACCAGCAGTGTGTCAGAGGTCCACGAGTGTCAGGGGGCAGGAGAGCGCCATTGCTATTACAAAGGAAAAAGTGCTTGGTAAACTCAGAGGTCTTAAATTGGATAAGTCACCTGGGTCAGATAGACTACATCCCAGAGTCCTGAGAGAGGTTGCTGAAGAGATAACGGATGCATTGGTCACAATTTTTCAAGAATCACTTGATTCTGGCATGGTCCCAGAGGAGTGGAAGATTGCAAATGTCACTCCACTCTTTAAGAAGGGAGGAAAGCAAAAAAAAAAGGGAAATTGAAGGCCAGTAAGCCTAACCTCAGTGGTTGGGAAAGTGTTGGAGTCTATTATTAAGGGTGAGGTTTCGGGGTACTTGGAGACTAATGATAAAATAAGCTAAAGTCAGTATGGTTTCTAAAGGAAAATCTTGCCTGACAAATCTGTTAGAGTTCTTCAAGGAAGTAACAAGCAGGATGGAAAAAGGAGAGGCAGTGGATGTCATTTATTTGGATTTTCAGAAGGCATTTGATAAAGTGCCACACATGAGGCTGCTTAACAAGATAAAATCTTGTGGCATCACTGGAAAGATACTGGCATGGATAGAGGAATGGCTGACAGGCAGGAGGCAGCGAGTGGGAATAAAGGGGACCTTTTCTGTTTGGCTGCCAGTGACTAGTGGTGTTCCTCAGGGGTCAGTATTGGGACCGCTACTTTTCACATTGTTTGTCAATGATTTAAATAATGGAATTGATGACTTTGTGGCAAAGTTTGTGGATAATACGAGGATAGGTGGATGGATAGGTAGTGCTGAGGAAGCAATGCGATTGCAGCAGGTTTTAGACAGATTGAAAGAATGGGCAAAAAAGTGGCAGATGGAATACAGTGTTGGGAAATGTATGATAATGCATTTTGGTAAAAGGAACAGTAGTGCAGACTATTATCTCAGTGGGGAGAAGGTTCAAACATCAGAGGTGCAGAGGGACTTAGTAGTCCTCATGTAAGACTCCCAGAAGATTAATTTACAGGTTGGGTCTATGGTGAAGAAGGCAAATGCAATGTTGGCACCTATTTCGAAGGGAATCGAATATAAAAGCAAGGAGATAATGCTGAGGCTTTATAAGACATTAGTCAAGTCGTACTTGGAGTGTTGTCAACAGTTTTGGGTCCCCAATCACAGAAATGATGTGTTGTCATTGGAGACAGTCCAGAGGAGGCTCATGAGAATGATTCTGGGAATGAAGGGGTTAATATGAGGTACGTTTGTCAACTTTGGGCCTGTACTCACTGGAATTTAGAAGAATGTGCAGGGATCACATTGAAACCTACCGAATGTTGAAAGGACTAGATAGGGTGGATGTGCAGAGGATGTTTTGGGGGTATCCAGAAGTAGAGATCACAGCCTCAAAATTGAGGGGTGACCATTTAGAACAGGGGTAAGGAGGAGTTTTTTTAGCCAGAGAGTAGTAAATCTGTGGAATGCTCTGCCACAGACTGTGGTGGAGGCCAAGTCTGTGTGTATATTTAAGGTAGAAGTTGATCATTTGCTGATCGGTCAGTGCACCAAAGGATGTGGCGAGAAGGCAGGTGTATGGGGTTGAGTGGGATCCGGGATCAGCCATGATGGAATGGCAGAGTAGACTCGATGGGCTGAATGGCCAAATTCTGCTCCTACGTCTTATGGTCTTATGGTGTATCTGGTGCAACAATCAATTGATGGAATAGTGTCTCTCACGATATGGCTGAATTTACCCTGGGCACATAAAGCCATTCCACCATTCCATCATCACTAATTTATTAACCCTCTCAACACCATTCTCCTACCTTTTCTCCATGACCCTTGAAGCCTTAACTGATTAAGTCTGCTTTAAATATACCCAATGATTTGGCCTCCACAGCCATCTGTGGCAAAGAATTCCACAAATTCACCACCCTCTGGCTAAAGAAATTCCTCCTCATCTCTGTTCCAAATGTCTCCTCTGTTCTGAGGCTGTGTCCTCTGGTGTTTCCCACCATTGGAAACATCCACTCCACATCCACTCTTCCAAGGGTGTCCAACATTTGATAGGTTTCAATGAGGTCCTCCCTCATTCTTCTGAATTCCAGGGTGCGATAAAGCAACCTATTACTCAGCTTTTTAATAGTCAGAAGTGCAATTATGCACATCTGGATTCCCAAACACCAACATGTGGCAAACATACTGAAGAGTGTGGCCCCAGGACAATTTCCATTATCCCAGAGAAGATTGCCAGCAGTTGGTTCTCAGCCTGCTCCTGTTAAAAAGCCATTCCCCGCCCTAAAATTTCCATACCACCATCTCTCATGCTGACTCTGGCTGCTTGTGACACACAAGCGATTCTGCAGATGCTGGAAATCTTGATCAGCCCGCACAAAATACTGGAGGAGCTCTCAGCAAGGAAGTCGAACTTCTGGTCATTCCCCTCCCCTTCTCATTTCCCCATTCTGGCTTCATTGTCACCCCTTCTTTTCTCCTCATCATAACCTCCTCCAGGTCCTCTCCTCCTTCCCTTTCTCTCATGGTCCACTATTCTTTCCCATCAGATTCCATCTTCTTCAGCCCTTTACCTTTTCCACCTATCACATTCCAACATCTTACTTCTCCTCCGCACCCACCTGCCTTCCCCCTCACCCAGTCTCACCTATCACCTTGTAGTTTGTGCTTGTCCCCCCACCCCTCCAACCCCTACCATCTTATTCTGGCTTCTTCCCCTTCCTTCCCAGTTCTCATGAAGGATCTCAGCCCAAAACATGGACTGTTTATTCTTGTACCTGACGTTGCAGGAGTTCCTTCCGAATCTCTCACACTATACATTCTCCTCCCGCTGAGTGCTTTGAACATGTTCTGCTTTTGTTTTGGACGTACAGCACCCGCAGCCTTTTTTTTATTGCACCAATTAACCTGAAAACTTCTTCCCTCTTCCCCAGTACCTTGTCCCAGATCAAAAATCAGACAGAGCAATAATTTACAAAAAAAAATGTATTAAGTTTTTATTCAGCATGTGAAACATCCTTCATTTCAATACAATCTGATTTAGACATTTGGTTCATATATTATAAAATCGTTGCTCTATGCAAATATTACTTCACTGGTGTGGTAACTGAGTTGCACTGAATGGACATAACCCACAGTCTAAATGGAATGCTTCAGGATTGTGAAATGTGAAATTTATCTAATTCTGCATTGTAAAATTCCACCGTAAACAAACTAAATCGGTGTGGTAAATTGATTCAGTGTGGAAAGTGAGTGCCATGAACCTGGACAAGATTTGTTAAAATTCTGTATTGTACACAAATTTGTGCAGTACACAGACGGCACAGAGGGAATTTATTGACTAAACCTGCAGCGTAAAGTGACTAACTGCATTGTAGAGGGGTAATGTGACGTGAATGGACTACAGTTGCAGTGTCAGTGGACTTGATCTTCAGTGTAAATTGGCTAAATCTGCGGCGGGAGTGATTGTGTTGAAAAGCTGCCATTTAAAAGTTCCAAGTCTTTAAACATGATCTACTCAAGAGGTTATGTTGCTACTTCATAGAACTCTGGTTAGGCCACATCTGGGGTTTTGCACACAGTTCTGGTTGGCCCGCAATAGGAAGGATGTTGGGGCTTTGAAGAGGGTGCAGGAGAGGTTCACGAGGCTGATGCCTGGTTTAGAGAGCATGTGCTATCACAAGAGGCTGGAAAAACTTGGACTGTTTTAGCTGGAATGGTGGAGGCTGAGGGGAGATCTGACAGACGTTTATAAGATTATGAGAGGCATCGATAGAGTGGACAGGGAGTGTCTGTTTTCCAAGGTAGGAATCTCTAATACCAGAGAGCATACAGTGAAGGTGATGGAGGGTAGGTTCAAAGGGGATGTGAGGGATAAGTTTTTACTCAGAAAGTGGTGGATATCTGGAATGTGCTGCCTGGTATGGTGGGAGAGGCGGATATATTAGAGGATTTTGAGAGACCTTTAGATAAGCACATGAATATCAGGAAGATGGAGGGATATGGACATCGTGTAGGTCGGAGGGATTAGTATTTGGGGAGGGTTTTGATTTACTTTTCAATATTCCACACACTGTGGGCTGAAAGGCCTGTTCCTGTGCTGTACTGTTCCATATCCGGTTCTGAAACTTCCTCTGCGCCGTTTTGTGGAATGGTGGTGGGGGAACTGTGTTTAAATTGGCTGTTAGCAGGAGGATTGCATCCTGTATCAAGTTAACGAACCAAACAACAGGGTATTCCTACCACTGGGAAAACTCCATCTGCTGGCCACGTGCTACCTGGTAAGGTAGGTGTTACGGATCAGTCTGGGGTTATGATAGTATCAATACAGTAACTGTGGTTTCACTGAAATAAGAACCAGTCTTCAGGAAATAAAACCAGTTCCCTTTGAACTTCCAGCTGATACTTTGTGGCTAGTGAAGCCTTTGGGTGTGGGATATTCTCCCTCCCACTGAAACAACGTAGGGGGAAGACAATAGATCAGGGCTCCACGGACCCCTTGTGTAATGGGATTGGTCCATGGTGTAAAAAGGGTTGGGAACCCTTGCAAAAGAGGCTACCTGATCTGCTGAGCTCCTTCAGCCTCTTATGTGTGTTGCTCTGGGTTTTCTTGTACAGAAAATGCACGTCTATGAACATTGAGATATTGAAATGGAATAACATTATGGATAGTTTAGTAAAAACGGTGCATAGGTTTACACTGATCGTTACTTTAAAGAGTTGTACTGTTCGGCAACGGCGATGGCGGATTTAAAGAACAAAAATTAATTTCTATTCGCTGCGGGCTTTTTTTGGAGGGGGAGGAGGAGGAAAGATCCTTCCTTGCGGAGGCTGGATTCAAAAAGATTTCATGTGAAAGGAAACTGCAGTGCACTCCGATGGCTGGAAACTCATACTTAGCTAATAGATGCGATACATGTACTGTGTTTTGCACCTTAGTCGCAGAGAAACATTGTTTTGTTTAGCAGTATACATGTCTACCGTTGAATAGCAGTAAACTTGAACTTGTACACAGTGGCCAGTCAACGCTCAGCAAATCTTCCCATTTACCAAACTGGCTAAATTGTAATTTGCACAAGTGGGGTTAATAGCGGTTATAAATATGGCATTTTAACAGCAGTCCCATCTCAATTACTTTTCACTAGCACCAACGATTGAGAAGCTGTGTGAGATCAGTTCTTTAGATCCAATAGGGTCGGTTTTGTTACTAAAAAGACAACTCATGCAGATTTTTGAGGTATGTCATCTTTGGCTACCATTTTTTGCCAATGGCCGATCTCATCAGAAAGCACTATTTACATTGTCCCACTTGGATATATTTTGTTAGAAGTAAAAATGTGCCACTTTTGGCGATGAGCCTGCTGTAATTCCCGAGCTTTCCTGTACAGGTGCAGGCCGTCATTTTCTCCTTCTGTGATCATGGAAGTAGCTGTTCTCGATGCAAAGAACGATGAAGCTGTTTGCGCAGTTGTATGAGTGCTGGGCGAGGAGCCTCCCACGAGAGAGCGGCGAGGCGTTGCCGGTGAGGCTCATGTCCATCGAGCGCCATGCCCCGCAGTAATTGGTAGGGACGCGGCTGCCTCTTTCACTGGATCCGTGCCAGATTATTTTGTGGGGCCTTCAAAACGAGAGGGAAACCACAACCGAGTGTAAGGCACCAGATGAAAATGATATGCTAACACCCCACTGTCACGTTTCAGAACAGTCTATGAACACCACCTCACTGGTTTACTCTCCGTTAACACTACTTATATTTAAATTGGCACCATATTTATTTATTGTAATTTAACTAATTCTCATTTATTGCATTGTACTGCTGCCACAAAACAATAAATTTATTTATGTATTTATTGAGATACAGTGTGGAATTGGCCCTTGCCACACTACCTAGCAATCCCCCAATTTAATGCTGCCTAATCACGGGACAATTTATAATGCATAATTAACCTACCATCTGGCACATCTTTGGACTGTGGGAGGAAACTGGAGCACCCGGAGGAAACCCACGCAGTCATGGGAAGAACGTACAAGCTCCTTAAAGGCGGCTGCGGGAATTGAACCCTGGTCACTTGTACTGTAACACGTTGTGTTAACCACTACATACTGTGCCACAACATCTGTTGGAGGTCATAAACCTGTTTCTGATCCTAGGGTCGTAGAGCATAAAATCAGGCCCTTCGGCCCATCCAGACTGTGCTGAACTGATGTTTTAGCTAGGCACCTGGACCATAAAGCCCATACTTGGACTGAAGGGCCTGTATCCATATGGAATCAGTTATCAAAGATGTGATAACAGCACATTTGGAAAGCAGTGAAATCATCGGACAAAGTCAGCATGGATTTGTGAAAGGAAAATCATGTCTGACGAATCTCATAGAATTTTTTGAGGATGTAACTAGTAGAGTGGATAGGGGAGAACCAGTGGATGTGGTATATTTGGATTTTCAAAAGGCTTTTGACAAGGTCCCACACAGGAGATTAGTGTGTAAACTTAAAGCACACGGTATTGGGGGTAAGGTATTGGTGTGGGTGGAGAATTGGTTGGCAGACAGGAAGCAAAGAGTGGGAATAAACGGGACCTTTTCAAAATGGCAGACAGTGACTAGTGGGGTACCATAAGGCTCAGTGCTGGGACCCCAGTTGTTTACAATATATATTAATGACTTGGATGAGGGAATTAAATGCAGCATCTCCAAGTTTGCGGATGACACGAAGCTGGGTGGCAGTGTTAGCTGTGAGGAGGATGCTAAGAGGATGCAGGATGACTTGGATAGGTTGGGTGAGTGGGCAAATTCATGGCAGATGCAATTTAATGTGGATAAATGTGAAGTTATCCACTTTGGTGGCAAAAACAAGAAAACAGATTATTATCTGAATGGTGGCCAATTAGGAAAAGGGAAGGTGCAATGAGACCTGGGTGTCATTATGCACCAGTCATTGAAAGTGGGCATGCAGGTACAGCAGGCGGTGAAAAAGGGGAATGGTATGCTGGCATTTATAGCAAGAGGATTCGAGTACAGGAGCAGGGAGGTGCTACTGCAGTTGTACAAGGCCTTGGTGAGACCACACCTGGAGTATTGTGTGCAGTTTTGGTCCCCTAATCTGAGGAAAGACATCCTTGCCATAGAGGGAGTACAAAGAAGGTTCACCAGATTGATTCCTGGGATGGCAGGACTTTCATATGATGAAAGACTGGATGAACTAGGCTTATACTCATTGGAATTTAGAAGATTGAGGGGGGATATGATTGAAATGTGTAAAATCCTAAAGGGATTGGACAGGCTAGATGCAGGAAAATTGTTCCCGATGTTGGGGAAGTCCAGAACGAGGGGTCACAGTTTGAGGATAAAGGGGAAGCCTTTTAGGACCGAGATTAGGAAAAACTTCTTCACACAGGGAGTGGTGAATCTGTGGAATTCTCTGCCACAGGAAACAGTTGAGGACAGTTCATTGGCTATATTTAAGAGGGAGTTAGATATGGCCCTTGTGGCTAAAGGGATCGGGGGTATGGCGGGAAGGCTGGTACAGGGTTCTGAGTTGGATGATCAGCCATGATCATACTGAATGGCGGTGCAGGCTCGAAGGGCCGAATGGCCTACTCCTGCACCTATTTTCTATGTTTCTATGTTTCTATGAATGGCTCTGTGTGTGAGACTTAATACCCCCCGAGGTCAACAATGTTTGAACATAGCACAGTTTGGGCCCATCAGCCACAATGTTGTGTCGACCTTTTAACCTACTCGAAGGTCAATTTAACCCTTTCCCCTCAACCCTCAATTTTCTGTCATCCATATGCCTATCATACATAATTCTTAACTGTCCACGATGCATCTGCCTCCACCAGCACCATCAGCACTCACCACTCTCCGTGTAGAGAACTTACCTCTCATCCACCCCATACTTTGCTTCAATCACCTTAAAGTTATATCTCCTTGCTCTTAATTATGTTAAATAATTAAAGAAGATTTTTACATAAGAAAAATGGTGTTCCTTGCATTTGACTTGATTTTTCACGGGAGATCTTACCAGGAAGAATCCTTCATGACGTTTCTTCCATCGAAGGAGAAGATAGGGACGTTGGTGTTGAAAGTAGCATGGTGTTTAAAGATGGATTCCCAACTATCAAAAAGCACTTCTCCCTGTCAAAGATAAGTGGGATTTATTAACCCAAATTAGTTTTCTGTTTTCTAGGAGGTGGAAGCTTGAGATCCACTTGCTCCTATTTAACAATATTTTAGTCAATCATTTTAATAAAAAAAACACCTGTCTGTTCCTGATCTCTTCTCAATGCTGTTGTCGGGAAGAAGGTACAGGAGCCATGAGTCCCATATCACCAGGTTCAGGAGCAGTTATTACCCCTCAACCATCAGACTCCTGAACTTCACTCACCCCAACTCTGAACTGATTCCAGTTCCAACAGACCCGCTTTCAAGGACTCCTGTTTTCAGTACTTTTTTTTGTATTTGCAGTTGTCTTTTTTTGCACACTGGTTGTTTGTCAGCTTTTGTGTAGTTTTTCATTGATTCCATTGTATTTCTTTGTTCTACTGTGAACACCCACGAGAAAATGAACCTCCAGGTAGTATGTATAGACTTTGATAATAAATTTACTTTGAACTTTGATCCACACTGGAAGAAATGACTCCTCCATAAAGATAGCAAAGTGACAGGTTCTCCCAGACTTCCTCTTCTGTCCAGAAGCTCTAACTCACCTCAGATAGGTGACTACAAGCACAATTTAATTCCCGATCCTTTGTACTTACTCAAATTCTTCACTTACAGGCTGCACCTAAACAGCAAAAATAATGCTACCCTAAGGAACCCTTCTCCATATCTTCTGTGTCATTGTAACACTTTTGGTGATATATTTATGACAGGAAAGATAAAGAAGAGATTATCTTTGTTGGTCACATGTACACAAAAACATGGAAACATACAACGAAATGTGTCGATCGTGTCAAATCAGATCAGCGAGGGCTGAGTTGGGGGCATCTACAAATGTTGCCACACTTCCGCACCAGCATAGCATGCCCACAATTTACTCACCCATGCATTATTGGAATATAGGAGGAAACTGGAGCACTTGGAGGAAACCCACACAGTTATGGGAAGAAAGTACATACTCCTTACAGACAGTGCCAGGAATTGAACCCCAGTCAGCAATTGCTGGTGCTGTAAAGCGATTGTGCTAACCACTACACCACAGTGCTGTCCCTCTAGGAATAGGCGGCTGTGTGACAGATATCGGGAGGAGGGAGAGCAGTGCGCCACGCGTGTGCAGCCCTCCAGTGAAAAATGATATTGTATCCGTTAAATAGGGGCTGTGGACAATTCTGATTTGACGGAGGATTTTTCTGAAACGCTCCTTCGCTGCTGTTGTTACTGCGTGGTCGGGAGTCTTCCGGAGGGTAGGCCTCAAAATCCCCGGCTTTGCTTGCTGTTGGCGACCGAGATTGAGGTCGAATTGTTCGGACAGAGATGGCGCTCAGTACTCAGTGTCAGAGAGCTGATCAGAGGCTTGAAGTTTTCGGATGACTCAGAGTCGGACCGTGGTCGGCATGGCAGGGAGAGTTTTTCTTCCTTCTCCCGTCTGCGTGAGATGTGGGACATTTGAGAGACTTTGAACTTGTACTGTGCTCATGGACTTCTTCATCAAGTTATTGTATTATTGCACTGTTGTAACTATATGTTATAATTATGTGGTTTTGTCAGTTTTTTCAGTCTTGGTCTGTCCTGTGTTTTGTGATATCACACCGGAGGAAATATTGTATCATTTCTTAATGCATGCATTACTAAATAACAATAAAAGAGGACTGTGTGTCTTCATAATCTAACCTAAAATATTTATTCCGGAAAGGTGTCTTTAATTTTCTGCACTAATGGCGCTGCAGTATTTCCTCCCATGATGCCTGTTTGCCTGTGTATTTAAGTTTAATTAAAGTCTAAGTCTGAAGGAGTGTGGATATAGAGCACGGACTGTGTGCTCCACCTGTCGAATATTGAAAGACCTGGACAGAGTGGACGGGCAGAGAATGTTCCCAGCAGTGGGGGAGTCCAGAGGACACAGCCTCACAATAGAAGGATGCCCCTTTACCATAGAGCTGAGGAGGAATTTCTTTAGCCAGGTTTGATAGAAATCTGATCGAGGTTATATGATTGTAAGAGGCAAGGACAGACGGTATATTATTTCCAGGGTTGAAATGTTTAATACTAGAGGGCATGCATTTTTGCTGAGAGGAGGTAATTTCACAGGAGATGTGAGGGGCAAGTTTTTTACACAGCATTGAGTTGGCCGTTTGATTAGTTAGTTCGGCACAACTTTGTGGGCCAAAGGACCTGTTCCTGCACCGTACTGTTCTATGTTCTATGTTTAGGGGTGGTGGGGGAGGGAACGTCGACTCAGACCATGAGAGGCCTGCATCGGGCATTTTCATGCCTTACAAGGCGCAGATTGGAAGTCTGTGTGGGGCGCCACTCCTCGCACAGACTCAAGCAATGTGTGATTAAGTGCCTTGCTCAAGAACACAAACACGCTGCCACAGCTGAGGCTCGAACTAGCGACCTTCAGATCACTAGACGAACGCCTTAACCACTTGGCCACGTGCCCAACGTGTGGTGGTGAATCTGTGGAATTTATTGCCTCAGATGGCTGTGGAGATCAAGTCATTGGGTACATTTAAAGCAAAGGTTGATAGGTCCCTGACTAATGAAAGGCATTAAAGGTTATGGAGAGAAGGCAGGAGAACTGGGTTGAGAGGGATAATAAATCAGCTGTTCGAATGGCAGAACAGCCTTGATGGGCTGAATGGCCTATTACTGTTTCTGTGTCTTCTGGTCTTATAATCAGTACCATTCCACTGCAGCTCCATGTTGGACATGCAGATTTCCCCTCCTCGTTACAATATCCGTTTACAAAAAAAACCTGTGTTATGAAGGACTTCCACTTATCTCACAGTATTTTGTTGCCGTTGCTCATCAGGCAAGTAAAATGGAAACACATAGTTTATTTAATTAAATAGTCATCTTTCTGTCTGAAACATAATCTCTTGTTTATGCAAACCGAGCAGTTGAATAATTCTCAAAGATGAACTCAAGTACTCAGCTCAGCCCCAAAGTGTTTCATTTCCGTCTCTGTATTGACTGGGGCTCGGTACAGCTTTTCGTAATTGGTAATTTGAGCTGGAGTGATATGATTTAAGCAGGCTAAGTAATATCTTTGGCTTTGTTCTGTAAACATTAATAAGAATATGTGGATATTAAGCAATATGTTTTCTGCCGGCCCGAGTCTCCTTTACTGGGTTTGAGTATTTGTCTGAGTCAAAATTCTGAGTGTTCCAGTTCCCCTCTGGAATTGCAGCTGATTTCCTAATGCAGGCTGAGGAACATCCTATTGTGTTCCTGTGCTGTACTTCTCTATGTCTCTATGACACTATTCAACAAGCAGGAAAGCAGCCTCCATCATCAACGACCTCTCCTCCAGCCCCCACCTCACCATCCAGGCCATCGACAAGGAGGTACAGGAGCCTCAGGTCCCACACCACCAGGTTCAGGAACAGTTATTACCCCTCACCAACAGGTCCCTGAAATGGCATGGATAACTTTTCTGGAGTCAAGGTGCTAAGGTTTCAAGCCCCCCTCAGGAATCATGGCTGACTCACGAATGCTGCCCGAGGAACTGCCACATTAACGTGGTTTCCCTTTCGTATCCTCACTTCTATCATCGGGCAGGAAGTACAGGAACCACTGCACCGTTACTCTGAACTGATTCTACGACCTACAGCCTCACTTCCAAAGGACTCTTTACATTCATGTTCCCTGTACTGTTTTGTATTTGCACAGTTTGTCACGTTTGCACATTGGTTGTTTGTCATTCTTCGTTCGTGTATAGTTTTTTTGTAAGTTTCTATTAGATGTCTTGTTTTTCCCTGTAAGTGCCTGCAAGGAAATGGATCTCAAAGTAGTAGAGGGTAACATATACATACATTTGTGATAAATTTACTTTGAACTTTGAACTTCCGAATCACGGGTTAAATCAGCGACAATAGCAAGACAACCAAACAGGAAAGAAAGTTACTTTAATTCCAGCCCATGAAACCACTTTGAAGCAGGGGAGAGAAGGTCTCTGCGGTTCTCTGGGTGTTTGTTTATTTGTACAGCACACCTGTAGTCTAGTGTTAGACCATAAGATGTAGGAGCAGAATTAGGCTATTTGGCGCATTCCTTCGAGGCTGATTTATTATCCCTCTCAAATCCCATTCTCCTGCCTTCTCCCCATAACCCTTGACACCCTGTCTAATTAAGAACTTACCAAATTCTGCTTTAAATATACCCAATGTCTTGGCTTCCACAGCCGCCCGTGGCAATGAATTCTGCAGATTCTCCACCTTCTGGCTAAAGAAATCCCTCCTCATCTCTGTTCTAAAGGGACACCCTCCCATTCGAGTGTTCCAAGTCTCTAGAGTGAGACTTAATAACACAGACTCCAATTTAGAAACTGATCTAAAGGGACGCCCTCCCATTCTAGCGTTCCAAGTCTCTAGAGTGAGACTTAATAACACAGACTCCAATTTAGAAACTGAGCCCCTCATCAATCAGATACAGGAAATCCAGAGTAACTCACACAAAATGCTGGAGGAACTCAGCAAGTCAGACAGCATGTATGGAGAGGAAAGAACAGTCGACATTTTGTCCTGAGACCCTTTATCCGGGCTGGAAAATGATCTTTTAAGAATCACTAGATTCTGGAATGGTTCCAGAAGACTGGAAAATTACAAATGTCACCCCACTCTTCAAGAAGGGAGAGAAGCAAAAGAAAGGAAACTATAGGCCAGTTAGTCTGACCTCAGTGGTCGAGAAGATGCTGGAGTCGATTGTTAAGGATGAGGTCTCAGGGTACTTGGAGGCACATGATAAAATATGTCACAGTCAGGGAAAATCTTTCTTTGAGGAAGTAACAAGCATGATAGACAAAGTAGAATAGGTTGATGTTGTGTACTTGCATTTTCCGAAGACCTTCGACAAGGTGCCACACGTGAGGAGCTTAACAAGCTACGAGCCCATGGTATTACAGGAGAAATTCTGGCATGGAGAAAGCAGAGGCTGATCGGCAGCAGGCAAAGAATGGGAAAAAAGGGAGCCTTTTGTGGTTGGCCGCTAGTTACTAGTGATCTTCCACAGGGGTCTGTGTTGGGATCAATTCTTTTGATGTTATATATCAATGATTTTTGATGATGAAATTGATGGCTTTGTTGCAAAGTTTGCAGATGATATGATGATTGGTGGAGGGCAGGTTGTTTTGAGGAAGTAGAGAGGTACGGAAGGATTTAGACAGATTAGGAGAATGGGCAAGGAAATAGCAGATGGAATACAGTGTTGGGAAGTGTATGGTCATACACTTTGGTAGAAGTAATGAAATGGCTGACTATTTTCTAAATGGAGAGAAAGTATAACAAACTGAGGTGCAAATGGACTTGGGAGTCTTTGTTTAGGATTCCCTAAAGGTTAATTTGCGGAATAAGTCTGTGGTGAGGAAGGCAAATACAATGTTAGCATTTATTTCAAGAGGACTAGAATATAAAAGCAAGGATGTAATATTGAGGCTTTATAAAGCACTGATGAGGCCTCGCTTGGAGTATTGTGAGCAGGTTTGGGCTCCTTATCTTAGAAAGGATGTGCTGAAACTGGAGAGGGTTCAAAGGAGGTTCATGAAAATGATTCCAGGATTGAATGGCTTATCATATGAAGAGTGTTTGATGGCTCTGGGCCATTCAGTAGAAGTCAAAAGAGTGAGGAGTGACCTCATTGAAACCTATTGAATGGTGAAAGACCTTGATAGAGTGAATGTGGAGAGGATGTTTCCTATGGGGGGAGAGTCTAGGACTGGGGGTCACAGATTCAGAATGGAGGTGCATCCTTTTAGAACAGAGTTGAGGAGGAATTTCTTTAGCCAGAGGGTGGTGAATCTGTGGTATTCTTTGCCACAGGCAGCTGTGGAGGCCAAGTCTTTATGTGTATTTAAGGCAGAGGTTGATAGATTCTTGATTGGTCAGGACATGATGGGATGATCACAATTCGATCTCCTTTACCATAGCATTGGAAAGGGGTAGGAACAGACAAGTTTGGGAAATGTTTAATTGGAGTAAGGGAACTATGAGGCAATCTGGCAGGAACCTGGAAGCAGAAATTGGAAACAGATGTTCTCAGGGAAACGTACCAAAGAAATGTGGCAAATATTCAGGAGATGTTTGCATGGGGTTCTGAGTAGGTACGTTCCAATGAGACATAGAAAGGATGGTAGGGTACAAGATCCGTGGTGTACAAAGGCTGTTGTAAATCTAGTCAAGAAGAAAAGAAGAGCTTACGAAAGGTTCAAAAAACTAGGTGAAGATATGAATCTAGAAGATTATAAGGCTGGCAGGAAGGAGCTTAAGAATGAAATTAGGAGAGCCAGAAGGGGCCATGAGAAGGCCTTGGCAGACAGGATTAAGAAAAACCCCAAGGCATTCTACAAGTATGTGAAGAGCAAGAGGATAAGATATGAGAGAATAGGACCAATCAAGTGTGACAGTGGAAAAGTGTGTATGGAACTGGAGGAAATAGCGGAGGTACTTAATGAATACCTTGTTTCAGTATTCACTACGGAAAAGGATCTTGGCGATTGTAGGGATGACTTGCAGTGGACTGAAAAGCTTGAGAATGTAGATATTAAGTAAGAGGATGTGCTGGAGCTTTTGGAAAGCATCAAGTTGGATAAGTCACCAGTACCAGATGAGATGTACCCCAGGCTACTGAGGGAAGCGAGGGAAGAGATTGCTGAGTGTCTGGCAATGATCTTTACATCATCAATGAAGATGGAAGACGTTCCAGCAGATTGGAGGGTTGCGGATGTTGTTCCCTTATTCAGGAAAAGGAGTAGGGATAGCCCAGGAAATTATAGGCCATTGAGTCTTACTTCAGTGGCTGGTAAGTTGATGGAGAAGGTCCTGACAGGCAGGATTTATGAACATTTGGAGAGGCATAATATGATTAGGAATAGTCAGCATGACTTTGTCAAAGGCAGGTCGTGCCTTACAAGCCTAATTGAATTTTTTGAATATGTGACTAAGCACATTGATGAAGGTAGAGCTGTAGATGTAGTGTATATGGATTTTAGCAAAGCATTTGATAAAGTACCCCATGCAAGGCTTATTGAGAAAGTAAGGAGGCATGGGATCCAAGGGGACATTGCTTTGTGGATCCAGAAATGACTTGCCCACAGAAGGCAACGAGAGGTTGTAGATAGGCCATATTCTGCATGGTGGCTGGTGACCAGTGATGTACCTCAGGAACTGTTCTGGGACCCTAACTCTTCATGATATTTATAAATGATGAAGGAAGTGGAGGGATGGGTTAGTAAATTTGCTGATGACACAAAGGTTGGGGGTGTTGTGGATAGTGTGGAGGGCTGTCAGATGTTAAAATGGGACATTGATAGGATGCAAAACTGGGCTGAAAAGTGGCAGATGGAGTTCAACCCAGATAAGTGTGAGGTAGTTCATTATTGTAGGTCAAGTATAATGGCAGAATGTAGTATTAATGGTAAGACTCTTGGCAGTGTGGTGGATCAGAGGGATCTTGGGGTCTGAGTCCATAGGACACTCAAAGCTGCTATGCAGGTTGAATGCGTGGTTAAGAAGACAAATGGTGTATTGGCCTTCATCAACCATGGGATTGAGTTTAAGAGCCGAGAGGTAATGCTGCAGCTATATAGGACCCTGTGTTCAGTTCTGGTCGCCTCACTACAGGAAGGATGTGGAAACCATAGAAAGGGTGCAGTGAAAATTTACGAGGATGTTGCCTGGTTTGGGGAGCATGCCTTATGAGAATAGGTTGAGTGAACTCGTCCTTTTCTCCTTGGAGCGACGGAGAATGAGAGGTGACTTGATAGAGGTGTACAAGATAACAAGAGACATTGATCGTGTGGATAGTCAGAGGCTTTTTCCCAGGGCTGAAATGGCTAGCACAAGTGGGCATAGTTTTGAGGTGCTTGGAAGCAGGTACAGAGGAGATGTCAGGGGTAAGTTTTTTTACACAGAGAGCGGTGAGAGCTGGCAGCGGTGATGGAGGTAAGAATGTTTGGGTCTTTTAGGAGACTCCTGGATGGCTACACGGAGCTCAGAAAAATAGAGGGCTATGGGTAAAGCCTAGGTAGTTCTAAGGTAGGGACATGTTTGGCATAGCTTTGAGGGCCGAAGGGCCTGTATTGTGTGTATGTTTTCTATGTTTCTATGATACATAGTGAAGGCAGGAGATTGGAGCTGAGAGGAAAATGGGATCAGCCATGAAGAAATGGTGGAGCAGACTCGATGGGCCAAATGGCCTAATTCTGTTCCTATGTCTTGTGGTCTTATCCTTCTGTTATAGATTTCAGTCCCTTTGAAGTTTACCTCCACCTCGGCCTTAAAGACTTTTCAATGCACTTCAAATGGCATTGGGAATATCAGGCTATCTTGGGTGCCCACATTGTCCTGCATTGTCTGGTGGAGCATGTAATCATACACAGTAGGTGGGGTAGGATTTATTCTCCCTGGACTTTGCTTTTCAATAAGTGCCATTGTGTGAAATTCCAATTTGCATTATCCATATTTTCATAGAAGGATGAAAAGTGACTGATTGGTGCACTTTGTGGATTGGACTAGATTTTCGAGAACGCTGCAGTTCATGTTAGACGTGTTTCTGGTTTCCGGATACGCATTTTTAAAATTGCTATTTTGTGTTATTTCAATCGGGGCACTGTGCGGTCTGCAGTTAACGAATGACACAGGGCTAACTTGAATTGAACTGAACTGTACATTCTTAGACTGCTTCAAGGACTCCAGTTTGATGTTTAATATTCCGCGTGCTATTGGCTTGTTTTTTGTCATTTGCATCTTCTGCTCTTTTTTTGGTACTTCGTGTGTTTGATGTTTTCTGAATGGATTCCATGCTGTTTCTTTGTTACGTGGCTGCCTGTGGGGAGACGAATCTCAGGGTTGTATTCTGTCTGTAATAAAGGTCCTTTGAATCTTTGACTTGACAGAGGTGTATATGATGATATGAGGAGCATTTGATGGCTCTGGTGTCACGACATGCACCCATCTACATGAGCTTCTGAAGTTTAGATGCTCTGACTCCCCAGAGTACGGATAGCTGGTGCAGTATCTTTAAAGTTTCAGGACAGACCTGCTAATATTTTGGACAGCAAGGACTGAGCATTTAAGGAACACCTGGACTGATGTTCGGCGCTCAATCGTAAGCCTATTTGTGATTTCATCTAGTGTTGGTTTTGTGCTCAGATTCTCGATCCAGTTTGAAACCGTGTCTCAATCCTTGCCATGGTTACCCTTGCATTTGGGTCCAAGCCATTCTCATCAATGACTTTTGTCTCATCTGGGCTTGTACTTACTGGAACCTACACAAAATGCTGGAGGAATTCAGCAGGCCAGGCAGCATCTATAAAAAGAGTAAACAGTCTATGCTTCCAGCCGAGACCCTTCATCAGGTCTGGCCTGCTGAGTTCCTCCAGTATTTTGGGTGTGTTGCTTTGGATTTCCAGCATCTGCAGATTTTCTCGTGTTTCTGATACACTACCTTGGTATTTTCACCTCTCTTTTAATTAAGTGACTTTGATAGTTATGGACTATCAAAGTCATTTGTTGACTGTAAATATATGAATTTTATTTTTAACTAAGCTGTATCGCATGCATTGTAAATATATGCTTTGCATGGACTGGAGTAGCACCACAATCTCATTGCCTTGGGAAATGACAATAAAGTTCTGTTCTATTCTATCCTAGAGTGGAATGAGTTTCACTAGGAGTATTTCTGGGACCAGCTTTCACAATTTACTTTAATGACATTGTTTGTTTGCTACGTGCCATGTTGTATGACGTAGGTAATCAGGATACAGTGACCATGACTGTTCTTGGCAATTTTTTCAACAGAAGTGGTTTGCCATTGCCTTCTTCTGGGCAGTGTCTTTACAAGATAGGTGACCCCAGCCATTATCAGTACTCTTCAGAGATTGTCTTGCCTGGTGTCAGTGGTCACATAACCAGGACTTGTGATCTGCTCTGGCTGCTCATACAACCATCCACCACCTGCTCCCAAGTCTCCACGTGACCGAGGGGCGAAACAGGTGCTACACCTTGCCCAAGGATGACCTGAAGGCTAGTGGAGGGAAGGAGTGCCTTGCATCTCCCTTGATAGAGATGTATCTCCACTCCACCACCCAAAAAATAAATCGTTGCCATCCTCTTTTCCCTTCCCCTTTGCGTGCCTGTCCAGCCTGCCCTGAAGGCCGTTCTCTTGAACCATCCCAACGTAAGGGCAGATTCACATTCTCAGCACTTCTGATGTCATCTACTTCTGCTCTATCTGGTGACCCTCCCTCGCCACTCAGCCTTTCTGAAACATAAAGAAACCCTAGCTAGAAACCCTGACATGATCAGTCTTGACTTTCTGGTGCTTCTCTGTCCTTTACATAAAGTATCAGCCAGAATTATGTGCAGTAAAATGAAAAATGCCGAGTCGTGGAGTAGGATAACGTTCAGTGATTGGTGTCTTAGAATTCCAAGAAGAATTCTATCACGCAACACACATCAAAGTTGCTGGTGAACGCAGCAGGCCAGGCAGCATCTCTGGGAAGAGGTATAGTCGATGTTTCAGGCCGAGACCCTTCGTCATCTCTTTTCATCCTTCTATCATGTACAATGGCTGTATCACCATCCGGTATGGGGGGTGGGTTGGGCTACTGCACAGGGTCAAAGTAGGCTGCAGAGAGTGGTAAAATTAGTCAGCTCCATCATGGATACTAGCCTTTGTAGTATCTAAGACACCTTCAAGGAGCAATGCCTCAGAAAGGTGGTATAAAAACATAGAAAACCTGCAGCACAATACAGGCCCTTCAGCCCACAAAGCTGTGCCGAACACGTCCTTACCTTAGAAATTACTTAGGGTTGATCATAGCCCTCTATTTTTCTAAGCTCCACGTACCTATCCAAAAGTCTCTTAATAGACCCTATTGTATCTGCCTCCACCACTGTTGCCAGCAGCCCATTCCACACACTCACCACTCTCTGCGTAAAAAACTTACCCCTGACGTCTCCTCTGTACCTACTTCCAAGCACCTTAAAACTGTGCCCTCTCGTGCTAGCCATTGCAGCCCTGAGAAAAAGCCTCGGACTATCCACACAATCAATGCTTCCATCATCTTATACACCTCTATCAGGTCACCTCTCATCCTCCGTCACTCCAGGGAAAAAAGCCGAGTTCACTCAACCTATTCTCATCAGGCATGCTCCCCAATTCAGGCAACATCCTTGTAAATCTCCTCTGCACCCTTTCAATAGTTTCCACATCCTTTCTGTAGTGAGGCAACCAGAACTGAGCACAGTACTCCAAGTGGGGTCTGACCAGGGTTCTATATAGTTGCAACATTACCTCTCGGCTCCTAAACTCAATCCCGTGATTGATATAAAAGTTGCTGGTGAACGCAGCAGGCCAGGCAGCATTTCTAGGAAGAGGTACAGTCGATGTTTCGGGCCGAGACCCTTCGTCAGGACTAACTGAAAGAAGATCTCTTACTAGCTCTTCTTTCAGTTAGTCCTGACGAAAGGTCTTGTCAGGACTAACTATAGATGCTGCCTGGCCTGCTGCGTTCACCAGCAACTTTTATGTGTGTTGCTTGAACTTCCAGCATCTGCAGATTTCCTGTGATTGATGAAGGCCAATGCACCATATACTTTCTTAACCACAGAGTCAACCTGTGTAGCAGCTTTGAGTGTCCTATGGACTTGGACCCAAAGATCCCTCTGATTCTCCACACTGCCAAGAGTCTTACCATTAATACTGTACTATATTTTGTATTTCACCTACCAAAATGAAGCAGCTCACACTTATCTAGGTTGAACTCCATCTGCCCTCATTAAGGACCCCCATCACCCAGAACAAGAATTTCCCAACTGCAGAGCCCTCTATTTTTCAAAACTTCATGTACCATGTAAAAAAGCCTATTGTATCCGCCTCTACCACTGTCACTGGCAGTGCATTCCACGCACCCTCCACCCTCCTCTGTACCTACTTCCAAGCACCTTAAAATTACGCCCCCTCATGTTAGCCAATTCAACCCTGGGAAAAAGCCCTTGACTATCCACATGATCAATGCCTCTCATCATCTATACACCTCTATCAGGTCACCTCTCATCTTCCGTCACTCCAAGGAGAAAAGGCCAAGTTCACTCAACCTATTCTCATAAGGCATGCCCCCCAATCCAGGCAACATCCTTGTAAATCTCCTCTGCACTCTCTCTATAGTATCCACATCCTTCCTGTAGTGAGGTGACCGGAACTGAGCACAGGACTCCAAGTGGTGTCTGACCAAGGTCTTATATAGCTGTAACATTACTTCACGGCTCTTGAACTCAATCCCATGGTTGACGAATGCCAACACACCATACGCCTTCTTAACAACACTGTCAACTTGCACAGCAGCTTTGAGTGTCCTATAGAGATGGACCCCAAGATCTCTCTGATCCTCCACACTGCCAAGAGTTTTACCATTCTGTCTTCAAATTTGACCTACCAAAATGAACCACTTCACACGGATCTGGGTTGAGCTCCTAAATGCGTGCGTCTCAAGTGGCCTCTGACAACCAAGTCCAGCTCCTGGCCTTCATCTGGGGCTCAGCTACTCAGCCTGGCAGACTGTTTCTACTGACAGGAGAAGGGGCAAAGGTGGGTTACTGTCACCTTAAAACCAGTCGCCTCGGGCAGATGGGCTTCTTCAGACGTGGCTGGCAGCTCATCTCGGAGAGGGAAAACTCTGGCTTTAGACATCCGCTTCCTTGCAGCTATACCCCATCGTGGAGAAGGCTTCAGGAGTAAACCCCGAGGGAAAAGTCCAGATTGGGATCCCTCAGGGAATCCTCCATTGAGTTCAACGCTGACTGGCAACTCCTTCGAAGCTGCTGGTGCTAATCAGTATTACTCTCTGTTGTTCCTTTGGGCTCATCAGGAGTCTGCTGCATGGGCAACAGCTTGCTCTCCATATCCTATTGCCCAGGCTTGCGCATCTAGACAGCTAGGACACAGCATCCACGCTCGACTCTGACTAATGGAGGCCTTCGAGACGTTGCCTGACCTGCCGGGTTCTTGCAGAATTTTGTGTGTTTGTTGCCAAATATTTTGTTGTTCTGTTATTGTTTCAATGTGCAATTATTACTGAGAATAACATGGAATTAATTAAATGTTCAACAGCCTTTATTATCACACATAAATGCCAATGGTTAAAATAAACTCTCATCTGTTTTGGTATTGTTTCAATATACTGTAGAACTGTGGTTCAGGGAGTGGATTAGCAACCCAGCTAAATCCCTCCTGAGCAACTTGTAAAACTGAATGCCAGGAAGCAATTCATTTCTGTTTTGACATTGGAAAAATGATTATGAAAGCTGTTATGTAGCGCACAAACAATAAGACACAGGAGCAGAATTAGGCCATTTGGCCCATCAAGTCTGCTTACCGTTTCATCCATTCTCCTCTCTGTCCCAGTCTCCTGCCTTCTCCCCAGAACTATCCATGCCCTGACTCAACCCTCTCCCCATTCCGGTGAGTAGACCCATAGAAATCGATCAGTCCTCACGTGTAACCCTTTCAATCCCAGAATAATTTTTGTGAACCTCTTTTGAACCCCCTCCTATGTCCCTCCTTGCTAAGATAAGGGGCCCAAGACTGCTCACTATACTCCAGGTGAGGCCTCACCAGTGCTTTAGAAAATCTCAACATTACATCTCTGCTCTGCAACATGATGAGTGAGAATCCGAACAATCGGATTGGCCATTCGTTCACCCGTTCCATTGCGAACAACCGGATTGGCCATTCGATCACCTGTTCCATTGCGAACAACCGGATTGGCCATTCGATCACCTGTTCCATTGCAAACAATGGGATTGGCCATTCGATCACCCGTTCCATTGCAAACAACTGGATTGGCCATTCGATTGTCAGTTCCATTGCAAACAACGGGATTGACCAATCAATCACCTGTTCCATTGCAAACAACGGGATTGGCCATTCGATCACCTGTTCCATTGCAAACAACGGGATTGGCCATTCGATCACCTGCTCCATTGCAAACAACGGGATTGGCCATTCGATCACCTGTTCCATTGCAAACAACTAGATTGGCCATTCCATCACCCGTTCCATTGCAAACAACGGGATTGGCCATTCGATCACCCATTCCATTGCAAACAACCAGATTGGCCATTTGATCACCCATTCCATTGCAAACAACGGGATTGGCCATTTGATCGTCAGTTCCATTGCAAACAACTGGATTGGCCATTTGGTCACCACTTCCATTGCAAACAATGGGATTGGCCATTCGATCGTCAGTTCCATTGCAAATAACCGGATTGGCCATTCGACCACTAGTTCCACAAACTTGTTGCCATGAGAGGTTGTGGAGGCCAAGTCATTGGGTGTATTTAAGGCAGAGATTGATAGGATCTTGATTAGCCAGGGCATCAAAGGGTATGGGGAGAAGGCAGGGGAGTGGGGATGACTGGAAGAATTGGATCAGCCCATGATTGAATGGCAGAGCAGACTCAATGGGCCAAACTTTGCTCCTATGTCTTATGGTCTTATGGCCTTATGATCTTTGGACTGTGGGGGAAACCCGGTCGAAACCCACACGGTCACAGAGAGAAGGTACAAACTCCTTACGGGCAGTGGCAGGAATTGAACCCGGCTCGCCTGTACTGTAAAGTGTTGTGCTAATCACTATGCTATTGAGCCGCCCATGCCTTGATGTGAATATGACCATAATAATAAAGCTATTCCAATGTTTTCCAGTTTTCTCACTCTGTAATGTCCGACTCAGAGTGGGAGCTTCTGTCTGCTTACTTGAACAGTAATCTAAAGGCCTGGATTAGTATCCCAGACAATCAAATTTGACAGGGGTCTGAACATAAAATATAAGTTTATAAAAGCCTGTAAGCAAATGAGACTCAGACATACAAACCCAAATAGTTCTTTAATATCTTTAGAGGCAGTTAATTAGCTCTTGTGTCCAATTTTTGCTTAAAATTGCAAAACTGATTTCAATTAGCTTGTGTGACACTAGAAAATGTGAATGGTCAACTTAATTTGCCATATACAGTATTGTGCAAAAGTCTTAGTATCCTTAGCTATATATGTGTGTCTAAGACTTTTGCAGTAATTTTATGTATTGCACTGTACTACTGCTGTAAAAAAACCCTAATTTCATGACATATGCAAGTGATGATAAACCTGATTCTGATCTGAGTCTCTATGGTGGACTGGGAGTGGGAAGGGGGCAGGGAGAGGGGAATCATGGTTGGGGAAAGGGGAGGGAGCGGGAAGCACCAGAGAGACATTCTGTAATGATCAATAAACCAATTGTTTGGAATCAAATGATCTTGCATATGCACCCAGCACACCCCACGCCCCAGGCACTCCTTCTCTGCCACCTGTCCCACACCCCTCCCACAGCGCACCACCCTCACCACTCCCAACATCCTTTGCTTCTGCCTGATTTACCAACTTGCTCTCCACTCCACGTTGACAAATACAGCGCTGTGCAAATGTCTTTAGGCACCCAAGCTATATAAATGTGCACAAGACTATTGTATGGTACTGTACATTTACAAGTATTAGGAATTTGCTATGCTATACTGGCATGACTGCTACAAAAAATCATTCAACAATTATAAGGAATAAAGAATTATTTAAAAATAAAGTTAGAGGTCAAAGTACGAATATGGAATAAAATGTGCATCAATACATAAATACCAGCATGTGTTTACAATTTACCGTGCAGTGACTGAGGTCATAGATAGATGGGGGTAAGGAGGGGGCCGAATAGAATGATTGCTTGGGGGAAGAAACTTTTAAAATGGTGTAAAGTTTTTATTTTAATAGCCCTATAGTGCTTTCCAGAAGGGAACATGAAAGATGATGGAGTTTTGTCCAAACTGTTCAAGGAAAATATGAACAAAATAACTGACGCCATTAACCACTGCCTCCAACCCCCAAGGCGTTATTTGTTCTCTGTGCTCTGATCATTGCAAATATATTCAAACCATGATTCTCCACTGCTGCACTAATCCGTAACCAAAACTGTTTGGAACCACTAGTGTTTTTACATCAGGGTAATTTTTATTTTATAAATATTATATATTTGCAGATTTACATGAACATTCATCCTCTAGTATTTAGGAAACTAATGCTTCTTATAATGCACACTAATCCCTCTCCTCCCCCAACAATGTCTAAAGTCCATTAATGCCCCAACATTTTGAAAAAGACAAAAATAAAGAAAAAAAACAGCATCATAAGAAACAATATATGTTGAAAAAAATCCTCTCAAATATTCTCCAACATCTCCATGAGTTGATAGGGTTGTTAAGAAGGCATTTGGTGAGTTGGCCTTCATTAGTCAGGAGATTGAGTACAAGAGTTTGAGGTAATGTTGCTGCACTATAAAACCCTGGTTAGACCACTTTTGAGTACTGTGTTCAGTTCTGTTCATCTCATTATAGGAAGGATGTGAAAGCTTTAGAGAAGGTGCAGAGGAGATTTACCGGGATGCTGCCTGGATTAGGGAGCATGTCTTATGAGGGCTTTACTTTTTGGGGTGAAAGATGACGGGAAGTGACTTGATAGAGTTGTATAAGGTGACAAGAGGCAGAGAGAGAGTGGAAAATCAGCGCCCTTTTCCCAGGACAGAAATGGCAAATACGAGGGATCATGATTTTAAGGCAATTGGAGGAAAGTATAGGGAGAATGTCAGAGGTATTTTTTTTTACACAGAGAGTGACGGGTGCATGAAATTCACTGACTGGGGTGGTGGTGGAGGCAGAAACTTTAGATACATAAAAGAAATCCTTAAAGATGACGTTGAAATAGAGGGTTATGTAGGAGGGAAGGGTTAGATTGATCTCAGAGTAGGTTAAATGGTCAGCACTACATTGTGGGCCAAAGGGCTAGTACTGTGCTATAGTGTTCCATGTTCTACTGACTAACATGGGGAACTGAAGACTCCTCTGAATATAAATTTCTCCCTGGGATCACAATTTTTCTGTAATTGATGTATTTTCTGGAAATCAGTACATTGTACCTTTCCCTTTAACCCCGCAGTTGTTGTCATGCTTTGCCCAAAGCAGCATTTGATGCAAATGTTGTTACCTTCAGGTTGACGACTGGCATGTTTAACCTGTCTGCTTTCCTCACCACTGTGTACAAATCTTGCAGCTGAGAGGACAGGAAAGCTCGGTAGGTGGCCAAGGATCCCATGGCTTGAGCTTGCTGGAAGCACTGAAGATCCGCCCCACGGATTCCTTGCATGTTACCGGACAGCGGGGTGTTCAAAGCCACCAAGTGCAACTTCAGAGAAACAAGGGAGAAAGGTTTGAGTTAAAATTTCTATTTGTATCTTCTTACTTGCCTAAGCTCCAATTTTGGTGAAAAGGATTTGCTAAGTATACACTCGGTGGCCACTTTATTAGGTACACCTGTACACCTGCTCGTTAATGCAAATCAAACAATCACGTGGCAGCAATGCAATGCATCAAAGCACGCAGACATGGTCAGGAGATTCAGTCGTTGTTCAGACCAAACATCAGTATGGGGAGAAAATATGATCTAGGTGAGTTTGACCTTGGACCTGCTGGGATTTTCATGCACAACAGTCTCTAGAATTTACAGAGAATGACGCAAAAAAACCCCCCAAAAAACATCTAGTGAGTGGTAGCTCTGTGAGTGAAAATGCCTTGCTAATGAGAGAGTAACTGAAATAACCACACGTTACAATAGTGGTGTGCAGAACAGCATCTCTCTATGCACAACATGTCGAACCTTGCACTGGATGGGCTACAGCAGCGTGAGACCGCAAACACACACCCAGTGGACACTTTATTAGGTACAAGAGTCTCCTAATAAAGTGGCCACTGAGTGCATGTAATTTAGAAAATGCTTCTTCCGATAAAGCCACCATGAGCTAAGCTCCTTGTTGGCTGTTCAGAACGATGGATAATTCCCAAATATCACAGACATCTTCAGAAGCCAGCGCCTCAGGAAGGTGGCGGCAATCAAGAAGGACTCCAGCATACAGGACGTCCCCACTTTTTCAGTTCTACTACCCACGAGGAGGTACAGGAGCCTGAACACTTTAGGAACAGCTTCTTCACTCCTGCTATCAGATTTCTGTTTGGCTAAGAACCCATGAACAATAGCTCAGTATTTTTGCTCCCTTTTTTGCACTACTCATGTAATTACTACAGGACTGAGCAAAAGTCTCAGGCACCCTAGCTATATATACACACACGTGTCTAAGACTTTTAGACAGTACTGTAGTAACTTTATGTATTGCACTGTACGATTGCCACAAGAAAAATTCATGATATATGAGAGTGATTCTGATATGGGTCTCTATGGTGGACTGACAGTGGGAAGGGGGCAGGGAGAGGGGAATCAGGGTTGGGAAAAGGGGAAGGGAGAGGGGAGGAACCGGGAAGCACCAGAGAGACATTCTGTAATGATCAACAATCCAGTTCTTTGGAATCAAATGGGGTCTCAGGGCTGGGTGTTTCAGCACCAGTGCCAACCCCTGCCCCTGGCACTCCTGCTCTGCCACCTGTCTCACACCCCTCCTGCGGCATTCCAACCTCGTCATTCCTGACATCCTTTGCTCCCAGCAGATTTACAAACTTGCTCTCTTCTCCATGTTGATAAATTCATTACTGTGCAGACTATTTAGTAATTTATTAAGATACAGCATGTATCTCAAAGAGGCCTTTTTGGCTCTTCAAGAGACTCCACCCAGCAACCCCCAATTTAACCCCCCGTTGTAATTGGGACAATTTGCAATGACCAATCTTTTGATTGTGGAGGAAGCCGGGGCACCCGGAGGAAACCCACGCGGTCATGGGGAGAACGTACAAACTCCTTACAGGCAGCAGTGGGAATTGAACCTGGGTCGCTGGTACTGTAAAGCATTGTACTAACCACTACACTACCGTGCTGTCCTAAAGGGCAATGGAGAACCTGGGCATCAATCCCGCTACCTCTCACATGCTAAGCGAGGGCACTATCATTTGAGCTAAGGTTCAGCATTGCTTTCATTTCAGTGACGTAAAATTGTGAATCCAATTTTGACCATTCAACAGCTGTTATTAAGCAGATATGACTCCTGGAAACTTGTTTTAATCACGCAGGGGTTTTGAAAAGTTAAAAATACACGCACTTACTCCTGGCTTGTGATCGTTTATGGCTGGGAATGTGTTTGGTGCCTGATGGACAGAAAGAAACACAGACACAGAATTCATTAGTTTGTTTTACAGCCCCCTCCTTCCTCATGATATCATAGTCAAGGAACACTACAGCACAGAAACAGGCCTCTCGGGCCATCTGTTCTGTGCTGAACTGTTATTCTGCCTCGTCCCGTCGACCTACCCCCGGACTGTAGCCCTCCATACGTCTCCCATTCATGTACTTAGCCAAACGCCTCTTAAATGTTCCACCACTTCCACTGGCAACTTGTTCTACACTTTCACTGCCCTCTTACCTTTCAGGTTTCCTTAAATATTTCACTTTTCACCCTTAACCTGTGACCAGGTCATGTCTCACCGAAGCCCAATGGGAAATAACCCGCTTGCATTTACCCTGCCTACACCCCTCAAACCACTTTCAAATCCCCTCCGCCACTCTCCCACACTCCATGAAACACAGTCCAAATCTTCACAATAACTCAGGCAAACTCACTGTAGCCCGAGCAACAAGTTCAAAGTTTTCACTTACCGAGTAAGTGCTTGCTGCCTGAAAGGGGTCATCGGCAGGAGCGGGAATCAAGTCACCAAGCTGGCAAAACAAAACATCGCGAGGGAGAGCTATTTACAATTCTGATCCGGTGGTCAACTGTAGAATGACCGCTCGTATTTGGAAACTTACTTGGAGCTTTCTCCAGCCTTTGTAGACTCGGATGTAAAGGTCACTCCTGTCTGCAACGTAGCCCAGGGTGCCTTCTGGCACAGAGAAGGTCGCCTTGTGCATTAGTTCCATGTTCCTGTAGACCGTTACCTGAGGTTAACAGGATGAGACTTTACACCAAAGTATTCTATGGAGAGGAACCGGAATCAGGTTTAATATCACCAGCACATGTCGTGAAATTTGTTGTTTTGTGGCAGCTGTACATAGTAATAGAAAGTGTAAATTACAATAAGAAAACAAAAAATAAATTAAATAACTAGTGGGAAAAAGAGGGGAAAATAGTGAGGTAGTGTTCATGGGTTCATTGTCCATTCAGAAATCTGATGGCAGAGAGGGAGGAAACTGTTCCTTAATCACTGAGTGTGTGTCTTCAGGCTCCTGTACCTCCTCCTTCATGGTGGCAATGAGAAGAGGGCATGTCCCGGGTGATGAGGGTCCTTAATGATGGATGCTGCCTTTTTGAGGGTGTTTACCTTCTGAAGGTGTCCTGGATGCTGGGGAGGCTGGTGCCCATGATGGAGCTGGCTGAGTTCAGAACTTTCTGCAGCTTTTTCCAATCCTGCGCAATGCCCCCTGCCCCCTGCGATGCCTCACGAAGGCAGCATCCATCATTGAGGAGCCCTATCACCCAGGGCATGCCCTCTTCTCATTAAGCTACAGGAGCCTGAAGAGAGACACTCAACAGTTTTGGAACAGCTTCTCTTCCTTCCACCATCCGATTTCAGGACAGTCCCTGAACCCATGAACACCACTTCAATTCTTCGCTCCCTTTTTGCACTACTTTATTTATTTTGCGTTGATATTCATGTTGTAACTTACAGTCATTTTTATACATTGCTGCTGCAAAACAACAAACTTCTGCTGAGATCTCTGACTGGAATTCTAACACATTTCTGGCTGCTTGCGATGGAGTTGCCAGTTCAGAGAGGATTGTAAGCTCAGCCAGCTCCCTCATGGGCATCAGCTTCCCTGCCATCAAGAACACCTTCAAAAGGTGATACCTAAAGGAGGCATGTGTCAGTGATAATAAATCTGATTCTAATTTGGCAGAGTTATAAATAAAAAAGGTGAATAAAAAATTCCAAGTTAAAAAAAAATCAGCACACAGAACTTGCGATGAGGATAGAAGTTCTAACCATGTTAAACTGAGCCCATCCAAAACTCTACGGCCCGTGTGCTAATTCTCAGCAAGAACCCTGCGTTCTTTTCCACCTTTCCGTACTTAAGGAGAAATCAGCCCCTTTCCCTCAGTCTGTCCTAAGGAAACTGAACTACATCGGATTGATTGAGTGACAGAATGTGGCAAGTGTGCATGAGGCCGATTGATTATGTGATGAATTGATCTGGCCTCCTGTCCTGTGAGGACGTGCCTTATTCTGATGGTCGAAAGCCGCTTCTGTTGGTTAGTTTAGAAACTGCATCTGCTTTTCCCATTGGATAGCTGACTCCATTTTCAAATGTCCTGGGGGTATAAAATAGCAAGTGGAAGGGGCTTGTTTTCTTCTTCCTTTGTTTTAGGCAAGGATGTACATGACCATTGGGAAGGTATGCTCTGCACACACTTTTAGCTAGGTATGTTTGTTGAAAATTCAGTTTTGTGGTGTCTGTAACTCGGGGAAGATGAATGTTCAGTTGAATTTTTACTGTCTGTAAATTAAAAAAGGCATCCGTTAGTCTTGTGAGACCATGGATCTGCGCCTGGAAAGTCTTCACTCTCCAGGGCGCAGGCCTGGGCAAGGTTGTATGGAAGACCGGCAGTTGCCCATGCTGCAAGTCTCCCCTCTCCACGACACCGATGTTGTCCAAGGGAAGGGCATTAGTACCCATACAGCTTGGCACCAGTGTCGTCGCAGAGCAATGTGTGATTAAGTGCCTTGCTCAAGGACACAACACGTTCCCTCGGCTGGGGCTCGAACTCACGACCTTCAGGTAGCTAGTCCAATGCCTTAACCACTTGGCCACGTGCTCACATGTCTGTAAATAAATGATTAATATACCTATTCGAAGTCAGTGCATTTCCTGTCTCACTTGCCAGATCCGCAAACCTGATTCAACGTTACACCTCCTAAGCGTGGGAAAGCCTCTCTTTTTTTGTGCTGGCTTTCGAGTACGCATGCTTTTGTCTCAGCGGACTGGCTGATCGCTCCGACAATGTAATTTGCCAAGTGTGAACTGTTAATAACATGACTCAGTACAAACATTTGACCCAGTTGCTCTGTTGCCATTCCTGCTCTGTGATACGCAACAGAAACCCTCTCAACTCCTATCCAAATTGCCTGGAGAATAGACAGACCAACCGTGTCAGAGTGCACTCGAGGCCAGATGACATCCTCTGTCTTGCTAGGTGAAATATTCCGAGATGAATTGTTACTCAGAGCAGGTAGGCTTGGCAGCTGACGCACAGACTGGGTAAACATGGCTGTGCTCTCTCAGGGGTGGGGGGGGGACATTTTCAATGAGAATGTTCAGTGGATCTGCTTCCCCCTACAGTACACCCACGTGCCACGCCTTGTTTCACTCACCAAGCCACCGTTACCTCCTTGTCCCGGTGGTCCTGCAGGTCCCGGGGGTCCGGGGAGGGCGAAGGCTGGAAAGTAAAATGGTTACATCACTAGAAAGGGAAGACAGGCCACAGGATTCCCCGACTCCTGCCTGCTCTTGTAGACATGTGGTGCATGTGGTTTCTCCAGCTCAGCTTCCGGTCCGTGGGAATGCACCAATCCAACTGCAACGTGCTGTGACGATTTACGACAACCTGTGCAATGCAGGTGAGAGGAGCTGCACTTTGAAAAAACAAACCAGGGTCGGACTTACACAGTGACTGGTGGGACACTGACGAGTGTGGTAGCAAAGAGGGATTTGGGGATATAGATTCATAATTCCTTGAAAGTGATGTCACAGGTAGATAGGGTTGTAACGAGAGCATTTGGCATATTGGCCTTCCCATAAATCAAAGTATTGAGTACAGGAGTTGGAATTTTATGTTAAAATTATATATAACATTGGTGAGGCTTAATTTGGAGTACTCTATGCAGTACAGTGACTATGGCCTAGTCCATCACGGGTAAAGCCTTCCCCACCTCTGAGCACACCTACACGAAATACACGATAGTGGCATCCATCATCAGGGACCCCCACTGCCCAGGACATGCCCTATTCTTGCTCAGGGAGAAGGTACAGGAGCCTCAGGACCCATGGCACCAGGTTCAGGAACAGTTATTACCCCTCAGCCATCAGGGTCCTGAACCAAAGGGGATAACTTCACTCAACTTCACTTGCCCCGTCACCGAACTGTTCCCACAACCAATGGGCTCACTTTCAAGGACTCTTTATATCATATTCTCAATATTTATTGTTTATTTATTTATTATTATTTATTTCTTTTTGTATTTGTATAGTTTGTTGTCTTTTGCACACTGGTGAATGCCCAATTTGGCGTGATCTTTCATTGATTCTGTTATGGTTATTATTCTATGGATTTACTGAGTATGCCCACAAGAAAATGAATCTCCGAGCTGTGTTTGGTGGCACATACAGCGACATGCAAATGTTTGGGCACCCCCAGTCAAAATTTCTGTTACTGTGAATAGCTAAGCGAGTAAAAGATGAACTGGTTTCCAAAAGGCATAAAGTTAAAGATGACACATTTCTTTAATATCTTAAGCAAGAAAACTTTTTTATTTCCATCTTTTACAGCTTCAAAATAACAAAAAAGGAAAAGGGCCTGAAGCAAATGTTTGGGCACCCTGCATGGCAGTACTTAGTAACACTCTCTTTGGCAAGTATCACAGCTTGTAAACGTTTTCTGTAGCCAACTAAGAATCTTTCAATTCTTGTTTGGGGGATTTTCACCCATTCTTCCTTGCAAAAGCCTTCTAGTTCTGTGAGATTCTTGGGCTATCTTGCATGCACTGCTCTTTTGAGGTCTATCCACAGATTCTCGATGATGTTTAGGTCAGGGGACTGTGAGGACCATGGCAAAACCTTAAAATTCTATTTTATCTTCATTAATCCACAAGACTTGTTTCCAAAATGCATCAGGCTTGTTTAGATGGTCCTTTGAACCTTTTGAATAGAACTTTTTGGCTGCAATGAGCAAAGGTATGTTTGAAGAAAAAAGGGAGCAGAATTTCGTGAAAAGAAAACCTCTCCAACTGTTAAGCACAGGGGTGGATCAATCATGCTTTGGGCTTGTGTTGCAGCCAGTGGCACGGGGAACATTTACTGGTAGAGGGAAGAATGAATTCAATTAAATATAGCAAATCTGGAAGCAAACATCACACCGTCTGTAAAAAAGCTGAAGATGAAAAGAGGATGGCTTCTACAACAGGATAATGATCCTAAACACACCTCAGAATCCACAATGGACTACCTCAAGAGGCACAAGCTGAAGGTTTTGCCATGGCCCTCACAGTCCCCCAATCTAAACATCATCGAGAATCTGTGGATAGACCTCAAAAGAGCAGTGCATGCAAGACGCCCCAAGAATCTCACAGAACTAGAAGCCTTCTGAAAGGAAGAATGGGCGAAAATCCCCCAAACAAGAATTGCAAGACTCTTAGCTGACTACAAAAAGTGTTTACAAGCTGTGATACTTGCCAAAGGGGGTGTTACTAAGTACTGACCATGCAGGGTGTCCAAACTTTTGCTTCGAGCTCTTTTCCTTTTTTGTTATTTTGAACTGTAAAAGATGGAAATAAAAAAAGTAATCTTGCTTAAAATATTAAAGAAACGTGTCATCTTTAACTTTATGCCTTTTGGAGATCAATTCACCTTTTACTCGCTTAGCTATTCACAGTAACAGAAATTTTGACCGGGGGTGCCCAAACTTTTGCATGCCACTGTATGTATTTAGATAATAAATTTACCTTGAACTTTTTTGAGAATTGAGTTGTGATCACCTAGCTACAGGAAAGATGTCAATAAGATCGAAAGAGTGCAGAGTAAATTTACAAGGGTGCTGGCAGGACTTGAATTATAGAGAAAGGCTGAAGAGGTTAGAAACCTAGAAAATAGGTGCAGGAGTAGGCCATTCGGCCCTTCGAGCCTGCACCGAAGGACTTCATCCCTTGGATTTGTCTTTAGAGGGTGATTTCTTTGGTGCATCGAGGCTTCATGGAACATGCAATACTCAATTCCAATGGATTCACTTGATTGGACTCACCTGATCCAAAAGCACCCGGCATTCCTGGAGGTCCTGGAGGTCCAGGGCGTCCTGGCGGACCCACAATTCCATATCCTGGAGGACCTGGCAGACCTGGTATTCCTGGCGGTCCCATTGGCCCTACCACAGATGCGCCCTTGGGTCCCTACAGGTAGGGAGGAAGCGGAAGATGTTTAACGGGGAGGAGACCTTGGATTTTCATTTCCGAGTGTGGAGGGGAGGGTTTACAATCTGTAGAACAAATTCCTTCAAAAAGTTTACAAAATGTGGAAGATTTTCTTTGTTATACTGTATTTTATTATACTCTTAAAATACTAAATCAAATAGAAGTACGGGATTTTTCAATTTTGCTCAGAGCAATGGTAGGTCCACGCAGGTGTAAAATAAAATGAGAGGCACGGTTGGTTGGGATAGGTTGAGTTAGATAGTGCTTTTCCTTTCAAATGCCCAAGTTAGTACGCTCTTTCTGTTATTGTTGTTATTTGATTATGGAGTTATTGAGTACGTGCCCTGAGATAGGGGGCATGGCTTATTTTGCTGGTTGAAAGACACTTCCATTGTATCGGTCGTGATTGGTCATGTATAAAAACTGCAGCAGCAATTCCCATTGTTGGCGTGTGTGCCATGGCACAGAGTGCCCAGTTTCAAACACCTCGGGGGTATAAAGAATAGCAAGTCTGAGAGATTCTCTCTCTGTCCTCGTTGTATAAGACGAGCTGCTTGGAACCATCGGGAAGGTATGCTCCACACACACTGTTTGTTCAATATTTAGTTTTATAGTTTGTGTAACTTGAGGGAACTTAAATGTTGGGTCAAATTTTTTACTGTTTGTAAAAAAAAAAGACTAATATACTTATTCACAGTCAGTGTTTTCTGTTTCGCTCACCAAACCTTTGAATCTGTTTCAACGTTACAGAAAGCCTGCAAGAAAATGAATCTCAGGGTTGTATAAGGTGACGCATACGTAGAGTACTGTGTAAAAGTCTTAGGCACATACAATATATATAGCTAAGGTGCCTAATTTGTAAATGTGGAGTGGAGAGTGAATTTGTAGATCTGGCAGGAGCAAAGGATGTTGGGAATGGTGAGGGTGGAGTGCCGCGGTAGGGGGAGGGTGTGGGAAAGGTGGCAGAGGACGAATGCCAGGAGCGGTGGGGTTGGGGGGTGCGGGGATTTGGTGCTTGTGCAGACACACCCAGCCCTGAGACACCAGGCAAGGTCATTTGATTCCAAACAATTGGTTTATTGATCATTACAGAATGTTTCTCTGGTGCTTCCCGCTCCCTCCCCTCTCCCTTCCCCTTTCCCCAACCATGATTCCCCTCTCCCTGACCCCTTCCCACTCTCAGTCCACAATAGAGACTCATATCAGAATCAGGTTTATCATCACTCACATATGTCCTGAAATTTGATTTTTTGTGGTAGCAGTACAGTGCAAAACATAAAATTACTGCAGTACTGTGCAATGGTCTTAGGCTTGCTGGCTATATACATGTGCCTAAGACTTTCGTACAGTACTGTGCTCTGAGAATAAATTTACTTTGAACTTTGAAGTGAGGGAGATGGGAGGTGACGTAATAGAGGTGTACAGGATAGTAACAGGCACAAACAGAGTGGACAGCCAGAGACTTTTTCTAGGGTGGGAATGGCCAGCATGAGGGGACATGAGATATGGTGTTGGGGGGAAAGTCAGAGGTTCTTTACACAGAGAGTGGTGGGTGCAGGAACGCCTTGCCGGGTTGGTTATGGAGGCAGATACATTACGGACATTTAAGAGGCTTTTAGATAGGCACATGGATGATAGAAAAATGGCAGGCAAAGTAGAAGCGAGGGTTATTTTAATCTTAAGAGTAGGTTATTAGGTCGGCATCATATTGTGGGCTGAAGGGCCTGTTTCATGCTTTATGTTCTATATAACATTTGGCATATTTTCAGTCCCCTTAAGCTTTCAAACATGATTGGTTCAGGTTTTGGTTCAGGGGTACTTACCACCGGTCCAGGTTTTGGTTCAGGGGTACTTACCACCGGTCCAGGTCTCCCATGAGGTCCCATGGGACCTGGAGGTCCTGGCATACCAGGCAAGAACAGGCTGCTACCTGATTCTCCCTTCTCCCCTTTCTGACCCAATGCTCCTCTGTCTCCTTTTTCACCCTTAAATGTTAAGAAAAAGAACATATTTAACTCATTTACTGGAAATTTATTCCCCCCCCCCATTGATGCTGCTTGACCTACACAAGGTAATGGATATGGTCCAGTCCATCCCTCCCCACCATTGAGCACATCAACATGAAATGCTGTTGCAGGACAGCAGCATCCATCATCAGAGACCCCCATCACCCAGGACATGATCTCTGCTTGTTGCTGCCATCAACTTGTTGGGGCCTTTTTTGTTGTTTGCTGCTGTTCCGTTCTTGCTTGTGACGTACTGAACAACTGCGGACATGCTACATTTGCACTGGAATGAGTGGTGGCTCTTGCGGGCTTTCCCCAGCACATCCTTCTGTTGTGTTGGTTGTTAATGCAAATGACAAATTTCACTGTGTGTTTCGATGTGAGACCATGATAGGAGCAGGATTAGGCCATTTGGCCCATCAAGTCTGCTCTGCCATTTCATCATGGCTGATCCATTTTTCCTCTCAGTCCCAATTTCCTGCCTTCTCCCTTAAACCCTCATGCCCTCACTAATCAAGAATATATCAACCTCCCTATGAATATACATACCAGTGACTTAGACTCCACAACCACATGTGATATGCAAACTTTGCCACAGTGAGTGTTACCGAGCTTGCTGTGTATTTTCAGTGTTTGTGGCTTTCAATTCAGATTTCCGGATTCTGCGGTATTTTACTTTTGACTTACCTTCACGCTGATATATGGTGAATAGGGACCTAAAAAATGAAACCTCAAGTGAAATTCATTGATAAACAAAATGATTGAAGTTTAATGACAGTTCTCTTCGCTTTAAGCCTTTCTCCAGAATGCTAATATTATTTTTATATGAATAAAATAAACATTACTCATAATAAAATTATAGACAAGAATAAACCATGCGATGCCTTTTCATTCTTACATACATAGATGACACGTTCAGTAGTGTTTGATTATGTTTTTTAAAACCAGTAGGACTATCGCCACTCATGGACCCCTGGGGTGGTACCTTATTACAGTAGTTGAGGGGCTTCCTCACCCAACCTGGCCCCTCCCTCTCCATTCACAGATGAACCCTATACTGTGCTCCTTCCCCACTAAGCCCTTGCCATGGCTGGCCTGAGCTCTGGTGCGTCCCTCAGCAGGCACTCCTGCAGCCTGGAGTGTGCCAACTGGCAGCGTTCCTACAGGGACACTCGCTGTGCTGGAGGACCGGTAGGTTTCGGGCAGCTGGAAGGGGCTCTTTCCCCAGCGGCTGATGCTTGCCCCTGAGAACAACCCGGCGATCAGAGAGTCATCTATCGCACAGCAGGCTGGCTTGAACCATGACACATCTTTCTCCATGTCCTCTTTGCAAACTCGTTGTCACGCCGAAGCCTTCTTATAGGACTGTAACACTTGGGAACAGAATTAGGTCTTTCGGCCCATTGGGTCTGCTCCACCGTTCCATCATGATTTATTAACCCCTGCCTTCTCCCCAGAAGCTTTGAAGCTCCTATTAATCAAGAGCCTGTCAACCTCTGATCTAAAGATACCTAGTGACATGGCATCCACTACAACGAATTCCACAAATTCACCTCCCTCTGGCTGAAGATATTCCTCCTTATCTCCGTTCTAGAGGTGTTCCTTCTATTCCAAGGCTGTACCCTCTGGTTCTGGACTCTCCAGCTAATGGAGACATTTTTTCCACATCCACTCTATCTAGTAGAAGGCCTCCGTCAGTCAGTTGACCCTGGATGTTGCGTCTGAGCTGTCTAGATACCCAGAGCAGGGCAGTACAATGTGGACAGTAAGCTGTTGCCCATGTGGCAGGCTCCCCCTCTCCAAGCACCCGATGAACCCAAAAGAAAAGCAGCGACCAATACGGTTTGGCACCAGCGGTGTTGCAGGAGTTGCCAGTCAGCGTTGAACTTGCTGTAGGACTGCCTTAGGGGCTCCAGCTCTGGATTTTTCCTTCTGGATTTAATCCTGTTGCCTTCCCCATGAGCGGGGATAAATGCAAGGCAGTGGAGTTTTGAGATCAGAGTTTCCCTTCTCCTTGATGAGCTGCCAACTATGGCTGATGAGCCCCATCTGCCCGAAGCGACTGGTTTTAAGGCTCCAGTTCACTGCCTTTGCCCTTTCGCCTGTCAGTAGAAACAGTCTTAGCAGATGAGCCACACTTGTAGTCCAGGAGCTGGACTTGGTTGTCAGAGGCTATTTGAGGTGCACGCCATTGGGAGCAGGTAATACAGAAACATAGAAACATAGAAAATAGGTGCAGGAGTAGGCCATTCGGCCTTTTGAGCCTGCACCGCCATTCAGTATGATCATGGCTGATCATCCAACTCAGAACCCTGTACCTGCTTTCTCTCCATACCCCCTGATCCCTTTAGCCACAAGGGCCATATCTAACTCCCTCTTAAATATAGCCAATGAACTGGCCTCAACTGTTTCCTGTGGCAGAGAATTCCACAGATTCACCACTCTCTGTGTGAAGAAGTTTTTCCTCGTCTCGGTTCTAAAAGGCTTCCCCTCTATCCTCAAACTGTGGCCCCTCGTTCTAGACTTCCCCAACATCGGGAACAATCTTCCTGCATCTAGCCTGCCCAAGCCCTTTAGGATTTTATATGTTTCAATCAGATCCCCCCTCAATCTTCTAAATTCCAATGAGTATAAGCCTAGTTGATCCAGTCTTTCTTCATATGAAATATGATATATATTCACATATAGGGGGAGCTTGCCCCCATTACCACCAGGGGCTGTAACAACCTTAAGGAATCACTCTATCTAGGGCTTTCAATATTCAATAGGTTTTAATCAGATTCCCCACCCACCATTTTCTTAAATTCGAGTGAGTACAGGCCAGAGACATCAAACGCTCCTCATACGTTAACCCTTTCATTCCCAGGATCATTCTTGCGAACCTCCCCTCTGGATCCTTTCCAGAACCTGCCCATCTCTCCTTAATTAAAGGCCCCGAGCCGCTCTCAGTACTCCGAGTGTGGTCTGGCCAATGCCTCACAAAGTCTCAGCATTACATCCTTGCTTTATATCCTAGTCCTCCTGACATGAATGCTGACATCGCATTTGTCTTCCTTATTGTTCCACGTAGAATAAATCCCTACAACATCTGCAGAGGTATAAAATGACAGGGCAATTCAAATTAATTTGCTTTAGATTTGTTGATGCGATGTACTGTAACTGAGCAGGATCTGAAGCTGTAAACACAGCTGCCAGCTCTACAGCTAACACAAAGAGTGACCTTTACTTGCTTAAAGCAGGTCAGTAAACCGTTGCAACTTGGTTGTAACGTTTTTCCCCAGGGCTGAGAGGAGATACTGGGGCAGAGTGGTAGTGATGTTATCACTGTCCCGGTGACCCAGGGTCACTTTCTGCCGGTGTTTGGACGTTCTCCTCGTGACCACGTGCATTTCTTCCGGGTGCTCCAGTTTCCTCCCACCGTCCAAGACCATAAGAGCAGAATTAGGCCATTTGGCCCATCGAGTCTGCTCCACGTATGGGTCTGTAGGTTGATTGGTCACATGGGTATAATTGGACATCACAGGCTCATGGGCCAGAAGGAATAGATGTCAGAGTGAGAGGAGGGAGATTCGATAGGAACCCGAGGGACATCTTTTTCACCAAGAAAGTGGTCAGTATATGGAATCAGCTGTCAGAGGAAGTGGTTGAGGCAGGTACACTAACAGCAAGTAAAAGATACATGGGCAGGTATAGAACATAGATAGGAAAGGATTACAAAGACTTTGCCAGAATTTGGAGGCCTGAGTCATGGGTTAGGACTTGATTTCCTGGAGTGTAGGAGAATGAGGGAAGAAGATTTGACAGAGGTATACAAAATTATAAAGGGTATAAAAAGGGTTAGGGTGGCAGGGTGGAGATACACATCTACACAAAGAGGGCTTCTCCATGGATTGTCACCTTGTCGTGGTGGAGAAGCTTGTGTGGTCCTGTGATCCCGAGAGCAATGCCGTCTGGAGCTATGCTCCTGGTAGGGTCACCCATGGTGGTAAGGTCGAGGGTGAGGTCCTTGACAAAGAACAATCCAACCAAGACCTCAATGGTGGAACAGGCGGATGAAGTTACTTCGAACTCAATGGCTGTGAAGGCGGATGAAGGCTGCAACAAATCCATCAGCTCCAATCGTCGTGGTTTCCATGCCACTGGAATCAGTTGGTTGATTTGTGAAGTATCGTGTGCTTCTTGGAGTGCAACATCAAGTACACGTTAAACAAATACATGCACAGGCGTCTTCGCTCTGTGGGCCGCTTCTTCAGAATGAAGACCATCATCCTCGACCTACGAGGGGTAGCCAAGACGACGACCCAAGGAGGTGTAAGGCACTCCACTCCGCTAGCCTGTAGGTCACCCTTGGGCAAGGTCTAGCACCTGCTTAGCCCCTGATCAGGGTCACGTGAAGTCATGGGAGCAGGTGGTGGATGGTGGTATGAGCAGCCGGTGCACATCACAAGTCCTGGTTATATGACCACCGATGCCAGGCAGTCTCTGAAGAGTATTGATAATGGCTGGGGTCACCTAAGTTGTAAAGACACTGCCCAGAAGAGGCAATGGAAAACAACTTCTGTAGAAAGAGTTGCCAAGAACAATCATGGTCATGGAAAGACCATGATCACCCATGTCATTTAACATTGCTCAAAATGAAGAAAAGAAAGGGTAAATGTTTGCAGGCTTTTTCCCCTCTGGTTGGGTGAGACTGGAACTAGAGGTCATAGGTTAAGGGTGAAGGGAGGAATATTTAAGGAGAATCTGAGAGGTACCTTCTTCACTCAGAGGGTGGCGAGAGTGTGGACCGAGTTGTCAGTGGAAGTAGTGGATGCCACTGCCTATGAGATATGACTCTATCACCAAATCAGTTCAGGCACTGTGATTTTACTAACTTGAACTTCCACAAGATCAAAGTCAGTCCCAAATTCAAGCCCCAGTGAAGTCTGTCAATTTATTATCAAGGTATGTCTATGTCACCTTGATATTCATTTTCTAGGAGGCACTTACAGGAAAATAAAGGAATATAATAGAATTTATGCAAAACTATAAATAACAAAGTCTGACAAACATTCAATGTGCAAAAGGAGACAAATCATGCGATAGAATCAGTGAAAAACTACGTGCAAAGCAAGGCTGACAAACAGCCACAAACACGTGAAAATCTGCTTGACGCTGGAAAGCCAAAGCAACCCACACAAAATGCTGGAGGAACTCAGCAGGTCAGGCAGCGTGTATGGAAATGAGTAAACAGTCAATGATTCGGGCCAAGACCCTTCATCAGGACAAACAAACAACCAACATGCAAAAGAAGACAAATTGTGCAAATAATAAAATAGATAAATAAATGAAACTGAGACCGTGAGTTGTAGAGACCTTGAAAGTGGTTGTGGAATCAGTTCAGTGTTGAGACGAGTGAAGTTATCCATGTCGGTTCCGGAGCCTGATGTTTGAAGGGTAATAACTGCTGCTGAACCTGGTGGTGTGGGGTCTAAGCCTCCTGCACTTCCTGCTCGATGACAGTGAGAAGAGAGCATGGCCTGGGCGGTGGCAGTCCCAGATGATGGATGCTGCTTTCCATCTTTGCAATCCATATGAATCAATTTGAGGGATGGGCTTCATTTTGACTGACAGCAACATCTCAGCAATGTTCTGGCAAACACCGACAGTTTATCAGCTGGGGAGGGGAGATATCTGGGGATATTTTTGCCTCCAATGCAGAGAAGAGTGGAATTATTTTTGATTCTTTAAGGCTCTACAGTACCACAAATAATATGAGAAACAACTTTCATATTGCACAAATCAGTGCACACTGGCTGTTTGTCAGTCTTTACTTATATGTGGGGGGGGAATATCTGAGGTAAGTTACTTCACACAGAGAGTGGTGGGTGCATGGAAGCCTTGTCAGGCCTGGTGGTAGAGGCAGATGAATGAGGGAAATTTAAGAAACTCTTAGGTAGGCAAATGGATGATAGAAAAATGGAGGGCTATGTAGGGGGCAGGGCTTGAGTGATCCTAGAGTAGGTTAAAAGGTCAGCACAACCTCTCTCTATATTCTGTGCATAGTTTTCATAAATTCGATTGTATTTGTTTATTTGACACCTGCAAGAAAATGAACCTGAAGGTAGTAAATGGTGACATACAGGTACATCGATAATAAATTTCACTTTGACTTTGCCTTTGATCAATGGCCATTAAAACTACTTCTCCACACGACATACAGATAAAATTGTACCATTGGAAAGGAATAAAATCTTGCACAATACCTGGCAGTCCTGGGGACCCCTGCTCCCCCTTTTCACCTTTACCGCCTTTTGGTCCACTTGCTCCAAAGGAACCTTTCTCCCCCTTCACGCCTGGGAGGAATGAAGAATGGTTGATTATATATTTCCAGGAAATCAGGAGGGACCCTTCCTTCTCTTCTGCCACACACCACAGAGTGATTATGAATGGCGCGTGGATACTTGTAAAGAATTGTTTCTTTGAGGAAGGTTGTCAAAGTGAGCTGGGTGTCTGAGTGGAGATACACACTTACATCTTACCTTTGGTAGAGACGTAACTCTGCCCTGCCACCCCGTAATAACCTAGACATAACGCTATTATTATCAGGTACCAGCAGATGATGAGATGGTGGGAGGGATTGTTTTTATATCAAGATAAACCTTATTCATAATAAAAAATATATTTACAAGAATAAACTGTGCAAGGCCTTTTCGTTCTTACATTCATAGTCACTCATGGTCATTTATCTGTGTAATTAGTTAATTACACAGATACAATTTGCCCTGACACCGATTATCCCAGTTCCGTCATTCAGTTGTTTTGGAGGCTGTAACAATGATGTCGTTGACATCAAAGTATCAAGTTTCAAGGATCATGGATCAGTTTTATTCACCACATACATTTCCATGTGCTATGAATTTGCTGTGTGTGTTGGTCAGAGCACAACATGCACCAAAAACAACAACATTCAACAATTATAAAAAATAAAGAATTATAGAAAAATGAAGTCAGACCACAGATAGGGAATTAAATGTGCACAAATACATAAACGTCAGCATGTATTTACAATGTAAACTATTATTCAAGGTGGTTTAAAGTGTTTACAGTGCAGAGGGGTAATAGATAGAGGGGGTGCAAGGGGTTAACTAGAATGGTTGATCAGATTGGGGGAATAAACTTTTAAGATGGCGTGAAGTTTTTGTTTTAATAGCCTGAGAGCTTTTGGAATGTCCAAGAGGACCAGAAGCTTGTCGTGGTTTGGAGGCTTGCATGCTCGGAGTCAGGACTTCGTGTGTTGGCTCTTGGTAGGGTCACCCATGCCAAACAAGTGAATAGTTAGAGGTCAGACTAAGAGTGGTCCACCAGTCTTCAGGTTTGGGGGTTCAGCTCGGGGTTAACAACCCTGACTAGTAAATCAAAACTGTTACAGAAACAGCAATGAAGAATCCCTCTACATCTGAGTGTGACGACATTCCTGAGTCTCCATCTGGGACTTGTATGACTGACAGTAGTGAAACCCAGAGGAACTTACGGACATGATGAAGGAAGAAACCCTGAACACCGCCAGAAATGGGGGACCTTCATTGCTGCCCCAAGCACCAACAACAGGCAGTATTGAGCTTTTGGAAAAGGCAGTTTGCAGGGCAGGTAGTGTCCTCAATGACATTTCCTGCCCGCTTCATTATCCTGGACACACACAAGTCCTGCAGTGATGGTAGACCACACTAGTGACCGTTTCTGCTGCCCTGTTGTAAATTATCTACTTAAGGCTTTCAATTATTTTTAAATCAGTAGACTAAAAACTGTGCAAACCAAAACAGCCACCATATTTTAATGTAAACATGAGGAATTCTGCAGATGCTGGAAATTCAAGCAACACACATCAAAGTTGCTGGTGAACGCAGCAGGCCAGGCAGCATCTGTAGGAAGAGGTACAGTCGACGTTTCGGGCCGAGACCCTTCGACAGGACTAACTGAAGAAAGAGCTAGTAAGAGATTTGAAAGTGGGAGGGGGAGGGGGAGATCCGAAATGATAGGAGAAGACAGGAGGGGGGAGGGATGGAGCCAAGAGCTGGACAGGTGATTGGCAAAAGGGATATGAGAGGATCATGGAACAGGAAGCCCAGGGAGAAAGAAAGGGGGAGGGGGGAAGCCCAGAGGATGGGCAAGGGGTATAGTCAGAGGGACAGAAGGAGAAAAAGGAGAGAGAGAAAATGAATGTATGTATATAAATAAATAACGGATGAGGTACGAGGGGGAGGTGCGGCACTAGCAGAAGTTAGAGAAGTCAATGTTCATGCCATCAGGTCATCAGCCAGAGAAAGCAGGATCTTCCAGTGGCCACACATTTTAATTCCACATCCCATTCCCATTCTGATATGTCTATCTACAGCCTCCTCTACTGTAAAGATGAAGCCACACTCAGGTTGGAGGAACAACACCTTATATTCCGTCTGGGTAGCCTCCAACCTGATGGCATGAACATTGACTTCTCTAACTTCCGCTAATGCCCCACCTCCCCCTTGTACCCCATCCGTTATTTATTTATATACATACATTCATTTTCTCACTCTCCTTTTTCTCCCTCTGTCCCTCTCACTATACCCCTCGCCCATCCTCTGGGTTCCCCCCCCCTTGTCTTTCTCCCCAGACCTCCTGTCCCATGATCCTCTCACATCCCTTTTGCCAATCAACTGTCCAGCTCTTGGCTCCATCCCTCCCGCTCCTGTCTTCTCCTATCATTTTGGATCTCCCCCTCCCCCTCTCAAATCTCTTACTCACTCTTCCTTCAGTTAGTTCTGACGAAGGGTCTCAGCCTGAAACGTCGACTGCACCTCTTCCTACAGATGCTGCCTGGCCTGCTGCGTTCACCAGCAACTTTGATGTGTGTTGACCATATTTTAATGCAATATTTCAAGCACTTTCAAAAGGCTCATAAAACACTTTGTTCTGCATAGATAATATGAAATGCGTTTTTTCTGCAGTTTAATAAAGTTGGAGGTGCTGCTGAAAAACTTCACAGCAGCCCCTTTCTAATGCTTTAAATGTTATGCAGCTTTCAGAGTCCAATCCAGTGGAGAATATAGTTAATTTAAAAACTTATGGCAAGATACAATCAGAGAAGTTAGTTCATCTCTTGTATCTGTGTCCATCTGATCGTAAAGCTCAATACTGTGTCAAAGAGAACAAGCAGGCAGGTTTGGGCAGGCCTTGCGTTCAAAGCATGAGTAGAGCATTGAAACAGCAGATGTTCTGATATCCTCCCTCATCTATATCATGAATATGTGTCACTGAAACAACATTGCTCAAGGAGAGCATTTAGTCAGAGTGATGAATAGCTTTGCTATTCTGGGTGTTTGAACCAATGAAAACCTAAACTGTGCACGTAGGTTGGAAATGAATAGGCGATCATGAGCTGAATGATTCTTCAGGCCAAAGTCCTGATCAGGATGGACCAGGTGTTTTGTCCTGCTGTTGGTAGGACCACGGTCATTTTTACCGAGAGAAACAAGCACACATTCTTTGTCACAAAGTGAAATCACATGCGGAGAATGGGGGCGGGGCGGTAGCGTAATGTTATGACAGCGCCTAAGACCTGGGTTCAATTCCCGCTGCTGTCTTTTAAGGAGTTTGTATGTTCTCCGCGTGACTGACTGTGTTTCCTCCGGGTGCTCCTGTATCTTGCCATCGTCCAAGCACGTCGGAGTTAATAGCTAATTGGTTGCATTGGTGAAATGGGCCAGCGCAGGCCTGTTGGACCAGAAGGATCTGCTACTACGCTGTATCTCTAAGTAACATAGATCAAACCAATAAAAGCATTGCAGATTTGTCTTATTGAGAGATACAGTGTGGAGTCAGCCCTCTGGCACTGTGAGCCACGCCGCCCCAGAAACCCCACAACCCCAATTAACCCTAACCCAATCACGGGACAGTTTACAATGACCAATTAACCTAGCTGGTACATCTTTAGACCGAGGGAGGAAACCAGAGCACACGGTGAAGACCCACACTTCCCACAGAACGCCGGCGGAATTGAACTCGGAGCTCCGAGAAGCTCCGGGCTGTAATAGCCTCATGCTAACCTTGGTGCCCAGATGTGAGCAGACGGGTAACAAGTTAACCTACCCAGACAGTTGACATCCCCTTCTTGTTGAAATTGACCATTTATCTAAAAGATCAAAAACAGACAAGACGTTATTGAAAACAAACTTTCTCTGTCCACAACACCTCTCAGCAAATTCACCCAGAAATATTTTAAAATTAACATTATCTCAACTATTGTTTATTTACAGCTTTCAAACACTGTCGATAATCCTTATTTTAACACTGCACAAGAGATTCTGCAGACACTGGAAATCCATACAAAATTAGAAAACTCAGCAGGTCAGACAGCATCTATGGAAACGAATTACAGTTGAGGTTTCAGGCAGAGACCCTTCTTCAGGACTGGAAAGGAGGGGGCAGAAGCTAGAATAAGAGGGGAAGGAGTACAAACTAGGTGATAGGTGAGGTCAGGTGGATGGGGGAGGGGGATGAAGTAAGACGCTGGGAGCTGATAGGTGCAAAAGGGGTAGGCTGATGAGGGAATCTGATGGGAGAGGAGAGTGGACCATGGAAGAAAGGAGGAGAGGCACCAGGGGGAGGTGATAGGCAGGTGAGGAGTAGGAGGGGGCCAGAGTGGGGAATGGAAGAAGTGGAAGGGGAAAATTTGCCAGGTTGGAGAAATTGATGTTCATACTATCAGGCTGGAGGCTACCCAGATGAAATATGAAGTGTTGCTCCTCCAACCAGAGAGTGGCTTCGTCATAGAGAGGAGACCATGAACTGACGTGTCCAAATGAATGTGAGAATTGGAATTAAAATGGTTGGCCACCAGGAAGTCTGGCTTCTTGCAGATGGAGCGAACGTGCTGGGCAAATCCGTCCTCCAATCTTTGTCAGGTCTCACTAACGTCGAGGATGTCCATTCGGGAGCACCGGATACAGTAGATGACTGCAACAGATTAGCTGGTGAGGTGTTGCCTCACCTGGGAGAACAGTTTGGGGCCCTGAGTGGAGGTGAGAGATGAGGTAAATGAGCGGATGTTATGACTTGAGTCTTATTGAGGCCTCCGTTGGTCAGGGTCAACCATGAATATTGCGTCCTAGCCGTCTAGATACAGAGGCCAGGCCAGTACGATACGGAGAGCAAGCTGTTGCTCCCCTTCTCCACACATCCGATGAACCTAAAGGAACGGCAGAGACCGGTTCAGTTTGGCAGTGTTGCAGGAGTTGCCAGTCAGCATTGAACTCAAGATGGAGACTCCAGCTCCAGATTTCTCTTGAGTTTACTCCTGAAGCCTTCCCCGTGAGTGGATATGGCCACAAGGCACCGGAGGTTTGAGCTCGGAATTTCCTTTTCTTAGAAGAGCTGCCAGCCACGGCTGACGAGCCCCATTTACCCTAAGTGACGGGTTTTAAGGTGCCGATAACCCACCTTTGCCCCTTCTCCTATCAGTAGAAATGGTTCTGCTGGGCTTTGTAACTAAGCCACAGGTGAAGGACAGGAGCTGGACTTGTTGTCAGAGGCTGTTTGAGGTGCACACCATTGGGAGCTCGTCACCAATACCATCCCCGGCCATAACAACCTTAATTCCAACAACTGATATTTGGCATAAATCTATATTCCTGTGCAAATCTCAATAAATAGAGAGAGTAATGAGCAGATTATTTCTCACTTGAGGACTCAAAAGATGCAGAGAGCACTCGCGTTTTTGTATCCAGACCCTCGATGTCCAACACTCTCTACCCATCAGGCGCTGCATCATGCACAATTGCCCTTGCCGCAGTATGCATTCTAAGTCAGGGGCGGTGAGTTCTTGCTCTCGGAATTGCCAAGCGGCCTGGCGTTTCGATATCTCCAGGCGTGCCTTCGGGTTGTGGCCCCGTGGACGACCCGATTCCAATGTCACCGACCGAGGTGTCGTGGGAGACCGAATCACCGAGATAGCGGGTGATGTGAGCAGCTGTTGGAGGCTCCTGCACTCGAGCGATCCCGCTCTCCCCCTCTCTCTCGATGGTGGCTGAGAGTCTGTTCGTCTTCGAGTCAGAAGGCTCAGGCAAGCGACGCGGCAGATTGCAACATCGGAAAAGTGAGCTGAAGGTCTCCCTCTCGTTGTGGCAGGAGTGATATCTCTCTCTCCCTCATTAGTGAGAGTGAGAGCCTGTCTGAGATGGCGGAGTGTTGGGATGGACAGTAGATTGTAGTCTCCAGGGACTTTGCTATTGCTAGCATGGTGGGGGGTGGGGGGTCCTGGCTGACACACTTGCTGAAGCAAGTGGGGGGAGGGGGAGAACGCAGGGTTGATGTTTTGCTGCTGCTTGTGTGTGTGGGGGGGGAGGGGGGCTTTGGGGTTCTAACATTTTCTCTCATTCATCCTTTGGGGTTTTTTCTGTTTTGTGGATATCTGTGAAGAGTAAGAATTTCAGGTTGCATACTGTAGACATTCTCTGATATTAAATTGAACCATTGAACGATGTCATGCAAAACAATTAACCGGCAGGTTTTCGCCATGCATCATGCCACATTCATTTCTATTTACTATCATGCTTCCCATAAGGTTCAGCGACAATTCTGTTAAGCCTCTGGAAATTGCTCCGGAAGTTCTGTCTCTCAAGCAAGTGCAGGAGTTTTAAGGTGAGCTCATTGATTAAGGTGAAGTTCAGCAAAGAGGTACAGCAGCCTTAGATCCTACACCACCAGTTTCAGGAACTGCTATTTCGGGGGAAAGGTAGGACGCTGGGGTTGTGAGGGGTAAAGAATCAGTCATGATGGAATGACCAGAACAGACATGATGGGCCGAATGGCCTAATTCTTCTCTGATATCTTATGGTCTTACAACCATCAGGCTCTTGAACCGGTGTGGATAACTTCACTCACGTCAGATCTGAACTAATTCCACAACCTACAGACTGGCTTTCAAGGAGTCTTTACAAGTGATGTTCTCAGTATTATTTATTTTTTATTCGCACAATTTGATTTCTTTTACATATTAGCTGTTTGTCAGTCTGTTAATATGTAGATTTTCATAAATTCCATTGTATTTCTTTATTTTCCCATTGATAGCTGCTACAAATGAATCTCAGGGTGGTTCTTGTTTGGGCCAACACGGTAGTGTAGTGGTCAGCACAATACTTTACAGTACAGCTGACACAGGTTCAATTCCCTCTGTTGCCTATGAGGAGTCTGTATGTTCTCCCGGTGACCGCGTGGGTTCCCCACCGGTCGGTAGGTTAATTGGTCATTGAGACTAGGTTAGGGTTGAATCGGGGGATAGCTGGGCAGCCTGGCTTGAAGGGCCGGAAGGGCCTTTTCCCAGCTGTATCTCAACGACACCATAAGCTACACACACAAGGTGCTGGAGGAACTCAGCAGGTCAGGCAGCATCTATGGTAAAGAGTAAATAGTCGATGTTTCGGGCTGAGACCCTTCTCCAGACCGGAAGAAGGGCCTCGGCCCAAAACATCGATTGTTTACTCATTTCCATAGATGCTGCCTGACCTGCTGAGTTCCCCCAGCATCTTGTGTGTGTAGCTTTGGATTTCCAGCAGATATTCTCATGCTTGCAATAACACCATAAGACCATAATGCATTAGGGCAGAATTAGGCCATTTGGCCCATCGAGTCTGCTCTGCCATTTCATCATGGCTGGTCCATTTCCTCTCAACCCCAATATCCTGCCTTCTCCCCATTAATAAATAAATTGATAAGATAAGATAAAATAAGATAATGAATTGACTTTGATCATGAATGCTTCGAAGTGCGTCCAAAGGTTAGGTAAAAGGATGTGGGAGCCTTAGAGAGGTTTCAGAGGAGATTTACCAAGATGCTGTCTGGATTAGAGAGCATATCTTATGAAGACATTTGACAAGGTTCCACACGGTAGGCTTATTAAGAAAGTCAGAAGGCATGGGATCCAGGGAAGTTTGGCCAGGTGGATTCAGAATTGGCTTGCCTGCAGAAGGCAGAGGGTGGTGGTGGAGGGAGTACATTCAGACTGGAGGATTGTGACTAGTGGTGTCCCACAAGGATCTGTTCTGAGACCTCTACTTTTCGTGATTTTTATTAATGACCTGGATGTTGGGGTAGAAGGGTGGGTTGGCAAGTTTGCAGATGACACAAAGGTTGGTGGTGTTGTAGATAGTGTAGAGGATTGTCGAAGATTGCAGAGAGACATTGATAGGTTGCAGAAGTGGGCTGAGAAGTGGCAGATGGAGTTCAACCCGGAGAAGTGTGAGGTGGAACACTTTGGAAGGACAAACTCCAAGGCAGAGTACAAAGTAAATGGCAGGATACTTGGTAGTGTGGAGGAGCAGAGGGATCTGGGGGTACATGTCCCCAGATCCCTGAAAGTTGCCTCACAGGTGGATAGGGTAGTTAAAAAAGCTTATGGGGTGTTAGCTTTCATAAGTCGAGGGATAGAGTTTAAGAGCCGCGACGTAATGATGCAGCTCTATAAAACTCTGGTTAGGCCACACTTAGAGTACTGTGTCCAGTTCTGATCGCCTCACTATAGGAAGGATGTGGAAGCATTGGAAAGGGTACAGAGGAGATTTACCAGGATGCTGCCTGGTTTAGAGAGTATGCATTATGATCAGAGATTAAGGGAGCTAGGGCTTTACTCTTTGGAGAGAAGGAGGATGAGAGGAGACATGATAGAGGTGTACAAGATAATAAGAGGAATAGATAGAGTGGATAGCCAGCACCTCTTCCCCAGGGCACCACTGCTCAATACAAGAGGACACGGCTTTAAGGTAAGGGGTGGGAAGTTCAAGGGGGATATTAGAGGAAGGTTTTTTACTCAGAGAGTGGTTGGTGTGTGGAATGCACTGCCTGAGTCAGTGGTGGAGGCAGATACACTAGTGAAGTTTAAGAGACTACTAGACAGGTATATGGAGGAATTTAAGGTGGGGGGTTATATGGGAGGCAGGCTTTGAGGGTTGGCACAACATTGTGGGCCAAAGGGCCTGTAATGTGCTGTACTATTCTATGTCCTAAGACAAGTTGAACAAACTAGGACTTTTCTCTTTGGAGTGAAGGAACATGAGATGTGTCTTCATTGAGGTGTACAAGGGGTTAAGAAGCACAGGTGGAGGCACAAAGTGAATCTTTGGCAAGCATTGGCAGTATGCTGGCCGCGCAACACTGCAGACCCAGGTAATGAACGCCGAGGCCGTGAGCCAAGTGTTTTAATTGAATTGTTATGCAACAATGAGAAAAACACAAATGCCAGATGTGTAGATGTTGATATTATTGTAACTTCAGCTTTGCAATGGATGAAAGAAAATTCTCCCGTGTGTTCTGCTCAGAGCCATCTTCCCCAGAGCAGAAATGGCTGATACCAAAGGTCATAATTTTAAGGCGACTGCAGGAAAGTATAGGGGACGGGGCATTGAACGATGTAAGGGGTAAGTTGTTTTCAACCATTCTGCAGTGGCCTGCAGAAATTTAACTTTTTCCACTTTGAAAATTGAAATATCTTTATTGTCATTGCATAGTACTGTACAATTTGTCATGCACCAATACAGCGAAAATGAGTTTGCAACTCGAAGATGTAATGATTATTACATCTGCTCCATTCATTGCCCACTCAGGCAGGTGTATCGCAGGGTATCACATCTGGCTGGCTGTTTCTTTTCCTCAGGTCACATCTGGCCCGAGAAGCAGTTTCCCAGTACCTCCAGAGTCAGCTCCTTCAGTGACAAATAATGGTAATTATTATACGTTAGGGGCATTTAAGAGACTCTTCTATAGGCACGTGGATGATAAAAAAATATCGGGGGCTATGTGGGTAGGGAGCATTAGGTTGGTCTTCGAGTAAATTCCTCAGTGTTATTATTTCTGAGGACCCGTACTGGGTCCAACACACGAGTGCCATTATGAAGAAAGCAAGGTAGTGCCTCTACTTCCTTAGAAGTTAATGAAGGTTTGACATGACATCTAAAACTTAGACAAACTTCTATATATGTAGAGTGGAGAGTATTTCTCTCCTGCATGGTTGCATCATGGCCTGATATCAGTGGTTGGGAACTTGTTGGAATTGATTGTTAGGGATGAGATTACAGAGTATCTGGAGGCACATGACAAGATAGACCAAAGCCAGAATGGTTTCCTGAAAGGAAAATCCTGCCTGACTGACCTACTTCAACTTTTTGAGGAAATTACAAGCAGGGTAGACAAAGGAGATGCAGTAGACGTGGTGTACTTGGATTCCCAGAAGGCCTTTGACAAGGTGACGCACATGAGGCTGCTTAGCAAATTAAGAGCCTATGGAATTACAGGGGAGTTACTAGCGAGGGTGGAGCATTGCTGATCAGCAGAAAACCGAGTGAGAATAAAGGGATCCTATTCTGGCTGGCTGCCAGTTGCCACAGGGGATGGTGTTGGGACCGCTGCTTTTTACGATGTCTGTCAATGATTTGGACTATGGGATTAATGGATTTGTGGCTAAATTTGCTGATGATACAAAGATAGATGGAGGAGCGGGTAGTGTTGAGGAAACAGAGAGCCTGCAGAGAGACTGGGCAAAGAAGTGGCAAATGAAATATGATGTTGGAAAGTGTATGGTCATGAACTTTGATGGAAGAAATACATGGACAGACTTTTATTTAGATGGGGGAGAATTCAAAATGCAGAGATGCAAAGGGACTTGGGAGTCCTTGTGCAAGATACCCTAAAGGTTAACCCTCCAGGTTGAGTCGGTGGTGAAAAAGGTGAATGCAATGTTGGTATTCACTTCTAGAGGTATAGAATATAAGAGCAGGGATGTGATGTTGAGGATGTTGAGGCTCTATAAGGCACTTGTGAGACCACACTTGGAGTATTGTGTACAGTTTTGGGCTCCTTATTTTAGAAAGGATATATTGACATTGGAGAGGGTTCAGAGAAGATTCACGAGAATGATTCCAGGAATGAAAGGGTTACCTTATGAGGAACGTCTAGCAGCTCTTGGGCTATATTCCCTGGAGTTCAGGAGAATGAAGGAGGATCTCATAGAAACATTCCAAATGTTAAAAGGCCTGAACAGATTAGATATGGCAAAGTTATTTCCCATGGTAGGGGAGTCTAGGACAAGAGGGCATGACTTCAGGATTGAAGGATGTCCATTTAGAACTGAGATGGGGAGAAATTACTTTAGTCAGAGGCTGGTAAATCTGTGGAATTTGTTGCCACGAGTGGCAGTGGAGGCCAAGTCATTGGGTGTATTTAAGGCAGAGACAGATATATTGTTGATTAGCCAGGGCATCAAAGGGTATGGGGCGAAGGCAGGGGAGTGGGGATGACTGTAAGAATTGGATCAGCCCATGATTGAATGGTGGAGCAGACTTGATGGGCTGAATGGCCTACCTCTGCTCCTATATCTTATGGTCTTATGGCCTGGTATGGAAACACCAAAAAAAGCCGTGGATACTGCCCAGTCCATCATGGATAAAGCTCTCCCAACCACTGGGCACATCTGCATGAAACGCTGTTGCATGAAAACAGCATCCATCATTCGGGACCCCCACCACCAAGTTATGCTCCCTTCTCACTGCTGCCATCAGGAAGGAGGTACAGGAGCCTCAGAACTCATGCCACCAGGTTCAGTCACAGATATCACCCCTCAACCATCAGGCTCCTCAAACAAAGGGGATAACTTCACTCAACTTCACTTGTCTCATCATTAAGATGTCCCCACAATGCATGGACTCACTTTCAAGGACTCCTCATCTCATGTTCTCGATAGTTATTACTTATTATTAATATTATTTCTTTCGCATTTGAACAGTTTGTTGTCTTTTGCACACTGGTTGTTTGTCTGTTCCGTTGGGCAAGGCCTTCCATTGATTCTATTATGGTTATTGGATTTACTGAGGATGCCTGCAATAAAGCAAATTGCAGGGTTGTATATGGTGACATATATGAACTTTGATAATAAATGTACTTTGTAGAGTAGGTTAAAGGTCAGCAGATCATTGTGGGCCGAAGGGCCAGTGCTGTGCTGTACTGTTCTTGGTTCAACGTTATGCTGAAATGGCATCTTGGCCATAGCATTTCCTCCTGTGAAGTGCATTTCATGAGACAGTACTCCTGGCTACACCAGACAAGCACATTTCCAAAGGCTGTTCACATCTTCACAATTATGTTAAGACACAAGACAACATGTCTGAAGTCAGTAACTGGTCCAGTTTTAATAAGAAATGAATACTTACTTTTGGAGTGTTAAGCATGTAAGTTGTAGCATTCAGGACAAGCACAGGCAGAAAGAAAAAGGTCTCAGGGATTATTAATGAACAGAAGACCAAGCATACGCTCACAGCTGGGTTACCAAAATGTTGGACTTCCATTTGTCAAAAGGAACTGCAATACCAAAACATGACAACGTATTCTTCATTACACTTACGAGCATTTTGCAGTGCGGCCTGGGAGGAACTGGAAAAACTGTCTATTCAAAGTTGAAGGAAAGTGAATTGGCAATTAAAAACAAGTGAACACAGAGGTGATTTAAAAAAAATCAGATCACCAAATGGGAAAAGAACAATACAGAGAAAGATGAGTAACCCAAAGAAGTGAAGAAATAACTTACTCCTTTTATGTTGAGAATCCGACCAGGACGTCCTGGAATTCCCGGAGGACCTGGAGGACCTGGAGGTCCAGGAGACCCAACAGGGCTCTGAAAATGGAATCAGATTATTGGTTTTTCTGTTAGTCTTTTGACTAAGAATGAGAGTCTCCTTCTCAACTCTTGGCATAGAGAATGCAATCACGTTTTGCTCCTGCTTGTGCGGAGGGTGGGGGAGGAGGGACTTTGGGAGCTTTGATGTTCTATCATTCATTCTATGGGGTCTCTTGTTTTTGTGGATGTCTGTGAAGAGTACAAATTTCAAGTTGTATACTGTATAGATTCTCTGATACTAAAGGACCGAGATGACTGAAACGAAATAGAGTACAAGGGCCACAGATAATGCCGCAACTCTATAAAATCCTGGTTAGACCACACTTAAGAGTTTTGTAATCACCCGAGGTTCTGCAGAAATTGGAAATCCACACACAAAATGCTGGAGGAACTCTGCAGGTCAGGCAGCATCTATGGAGGGAATAAAGGAGTATTGTGTCCAGTTTTGGTCGCATCATTATAGAATGTGGAAGCTTTAGAGACGGTTCAGAGGAGATTTACTAGAATGCTACCTGGACTAAAGAGCATGTCTTATGGGGAAAGGTTGAGTGAGCTAGGGCTTTTATCTTTGGAATGAAGGAAGATGAGTGGTGACCAACATGTACAAGATGATAAGAGCCATAGATGCAGTGGACAGCCAGAGACTTTTTTCCCCAGGGTAGAAAATGGTAAAATAAAAGAACATAATTTTCAGATGATTGGGGGAAAGTATAGGAGGGGATGTGAGGGGTAGGTTTTTTACACAGAGAGTGGTGGGTGTATGGGGTTCCCTGGTGGTAGAGGGCAATCTATTAGCGATATTTAAGAGACTCTTGAATAGGCACATGAATGATAGAAAAATAGAGGGCATATGGAGGGAAGAATTAGATTGATCTTGCAGGTTGACACAACTTTGAGGGCCAAAGGTCCTGCATTGTTTGAAGATCTATGTTCTATCAGACATATTCACCTTTATTAAACAGTAAAGAAAGCCTGAGAATAAAACACACACAAAATGCTGGAGGAACGTAACAGGTCAGGCAGCATCTATGGAGAGGAATAAGGAAGTATTGTGTTTAGTTCTGGTCGCCTCATTACAGGAAGGATGAGACGGCTTTAGAGAGGGTGTAGAAGAGATTTACTAAGACGCTGCTTGGATTAGAGAGCATACAGTATCTCATGGAGATAGGTTGAGCAAGCTTGGTGTTTTCTCTTTGGACTGAAGGAGGATGAGAGGTGACTTGATACAGGTGTACAAAACGATAAGAGGAATAAATAAGAGTCAGCAGCCAGAGGCTTTTTCCCAGGGTTAATGGCTAATTTTAAACTGATGGGAGGAAAAGATAGGAGGGATGTCAGAGAGAGGACTTCAATCTCCAAAAATGGCGCTATCCACACAATTCCATAAAAAGAAAAGGGTAATTCTAACCATCTGGATTCTTAATTGATCTTCATTTCTAACATAACCTGAGGTATGGACAATGGGAAGTCAAAAATTTTAATTAAGTTCAACATTTTTTCTAGGCATGTGCGGTTTCGGACTCCTTATCAAAGACAGGATGTGCTAGCATTGGAGAGGGTCAGAGCAAGTTCGCGAGAATGACCATGGGAATGGAAGGGTTAACATAGCGCTCAATAGCTCTGGGCCTGTTCTTCACTGGAGTTTAGATGAGTGAGGGGGGATCTCATTGAAACCTATTGAATATTGAAAGGCCTAGAGAGAGTGGATGTGGAGAGTTTGTGTCCTATAGTGGAGAAGTTGAGAACCAGAGGGCATAGCCTCAGAAGACAAGGATGACCCTTTAGAACGGAGATGAGGAGGAATTTCTTTAGCCAAGGGGGTTGGGTGAATTTGTGGAATTTATTGGTACAGATGGCTGTGGAGGTGGGCATATTTAAAATGGAAGCTGATAGTTTGGCCGTCAAAGGTTGCAGGGAGTCAAAGGTTGCAGGGAGAATAGTGTTGAGAAGGATAGCAAATAAACCTTGATGGAATGGTGCAGCAGATTAGATGGGCTGAATGACCTAATTCTACTGTTATGACTTATAGTTATTTACAGCATATATAGTTTGACCATATGTACTTTATCATAACGAAATGTGCTGTATTGTAACTATATTGATCTCTGTGAATTTAGAGACTGAGCTCTGTACTCGGCGCCAGAGGAACAAAATTTCCTTTTGCCGTACACGTCTATAGTTGAATGACAATAAACTTGAACTAGAATTTTTAACATAAGCTGAGATATGGACAAGGGTTAGGCTAAATCCTTACTTCAGTTCAATATTTTCACCAGGTGTGAAACTTGTGTGAAAGGGAGAAAGCTGCTGGTGAGAGGGGGAGATCTGTTGGTGAGAGAGGGGGAGGTCTGTTGGTGAGAGGGGAGAGCTGCTGGTGAGGGGAGAAGAGCTGCTGGTGAGAGGGGGAGAGCTGCTGGCGAGGGAGGGAGTGCTGCTGGTGAGGGGGGAGAGCTGCTGGTGAGGGGGGAGAGCTGCTGGTGAGAGATGGAGAACTGCTGGTGAGAGGGAGAAGAGCTGCTGGTGAGAGAGGGAGAGCTGCTGGTGAGGGGGGAGTGCTGCTGGCGAGGGAGGGAGTGCTGCTGGTGAGGGGGGGAGAGCTGCTGGTGAGAGAGGGAGATCTGTTGGTGAGAGGGGAGAGCTGCTGGTGAGGGGGAGAACTGCTGGTGAGAGGGGGAGAGCTGCTGGTGAGAGGGGAGAGCTGCTGGTGAGGGGAGAAGAGCTGCTGGTGAGAGGGAGAAGAGCTGCTGGTGAGAGGGGGGAGCTGCTGGTGAGAGGGGGGAGCTGCTGGTGAGAGGGAGAGCTGCTGGTGAGAGGAGAGAGCTGCTGGTGAGGGGGGAGAGCTGCTGGTGAGGGGAGAAGAGCTGTTGGTGAGAGGGAGAAGAGCTGCTGGTGAGAGGGAGAAGAGCTGCTGGTGAGAGGGGAGATCTGTTGGTGAGGGGGAGAGCTGCTGGTGAGAGGGGGATACCTGCTGGTGAGGGGGATACCTGCTGGTGAAAGGGAGAAGAGCTGCTGGTGAGAGGGAGAGAGCTGTTGGTGAGAGGGGGGAGAGCTGCTGGTGAGGGGAGAAGAGCTGCTGGTGAGAGGGGAAGAGCTGCTGGCGAGGGGGAGAGCTGCTGGTGAGGGGGAGAGCTGCTGGTGAGAGGGAGAAGAGCTGCTGATGAGAGGGAGAAGAACTGCTAGTGAGAGGGGGAGAGCTGCTGGTGAGAGGGGGAGATCTGTTGGTGAGAGGGGGAGAGCTGCTGGTGAGGGGGAGAGCTGTTGGTGAGGGGGAGAACTGCTGGTTAGAGGGGAGAGCTGCTGGTGAGGGGAGAAGAGCTGCTGGTGAGAGGGAGAGAGCTGTTGGTGAGAGGGGGAGATCTGTTGGTGAGAGGGGAAGAGCTGCTGGTGAGGGGTGAGTGCTGCTGGTGGGGGGGAGAGCTGCTGGTGAGAGGGAGAAGAGCTGCTGGTGAGGGGGAGAGCTGCTGGTGAGGGGGAGAGGGGCTGGTGAGAGACGGGGAGAGCTGCTGGTGAGGGGGAGAGGGGCTGGTGAGAGACGGGGAGAGCTGCTGGTGAGAGAGGGGAGATCTGTTGGTGAGAGAGGGAGAGCTGCTGGTGAGAGAGGGGAGATCTGTTGGTGAGAGAGGGAGAGCTGCTGGTGAGAGACGGGGAGAGCTGCTGGTGAGAGACGGGGAAATCTGTTGATGAGAGAGGGAAATTTGTTGGCAAGAGAGGGAGAGCTGTTGGCAAGACGGGGCAATGAATGTTGTTCAAAACGGAGTGAGATAAGTCAAAGAATATCGATTAGTGAGGCTGTAAATCTCATGGATGAAGCATGCATCTGAACTGCTGGCCTCCCAGGAAAGTGTGCGATTCCTGCACAGTATGAATGATATACTCGCCGGTCTTTATCCATAATCTCTCGAGAGACGCATAGATCAAGAGAAATATAAACTGCGCTGATTAGATTTCATCAGAGCACACGTACCACGGGAGTTAATGCTGGTTCACCTTTCTGACCCTTTCTACCATTTATGCCTGGGCGACCCTGCAAAAACAAAACACATCCACTGATTATTTATTTATCTGCTCTGAATATTTCATGTTGTTTTTTTCTCTCCGTAATGCTTTTGAACTTACATGTCTGCCTGGAAAACCGAGCTCTCCTTTTGGCCCTGGATGCCCCATTGGCCCCTACAAAACAAGTCGAAGAGACGAGATTTTGAATGACATTGTGTCACACCCTCCATTCGATTCCAGTCAGGACACGAGAAACAATCTCTGTTGTTTGAGAAGAAATAAACGTGCAGCCGTATTTTCAAATGAATACATAGTTAAATGCTGCTCTGAGATTGTCCTAATCACTTGCCTCCCCCTCCTTTAGGCCCTTGCTTGGGGAAACACAGAGCGTTTCCATTTTGTCCTTCCCTAAGAATCAGAGTTCAGATTCATTTATTTATCACATGTACATCGAAACATATAGTGAAATATATATTGCAACAGTAAGGTTCTTAGTTAGTCAGGGCATCAAAGATTACAGGGAGAAGGCAGGGGATTGGGGCTTAGAGGAAAAATGGATTAGACATGATGAAATGGCAGAACAGACTCAATGGGCCGAATGGCCTAATTCTGCTCCTATCTCTTATGATTATTTTGAATTCTTCCATAAGATCACCAGCCTCAAAGGACACAGCCTCAGAATAGAGGGATGTCCATTCAGAACAGAGATGTGGAGGAATTTCTTTAGCCAAAGGGTGGTGAATCTGTGGAATTCATTGCCACAGGTGTCAGTGGAGGCCAAGTCATTGAATATATTTAAGGCAGAGGTTGATACGTTCTTGATTAGTCAGGTCACGAAGGGATACGGGGAGAAGGCAGATTGGCGAGAATGGATCAGCCAGCTGAAATGGCGGAGCAGACTTGATAGGCCAAATAGCCTAATTCTGCTCCTATATCTTATGGTCTTATGGGTCTAAGGTATCTTCTTCATCATCATCAGGGGTCTGAGTTGATCTTCCCCACCCTCACCGCATGAAACTTCACCCCAGTAGCATCTGGACAAATCTGTGTGGTGCCTTCTGAAACTCCCATAATTAATCTGAAGTCCCAATAAGAGGGGCATTATAATCTACAATTCAAATCATAACTCATGCGGAAAAGGAAAGTCCAATGTGTAAAGACTTCCTACCAGAGGCCCAGAGGGTCCTTGCGGGCCACGTTGACCCTGTGAGGAAGATAAAATATAATTAATTACATGATCAATAACCGGGATAAGTGATCAATAACTAAGGTAAGTTATAACTGTGTGAACAATAGCCAATATAAGTGATCATTTCCTTAACGATTCAGGAACAGCTTTTCCCCGCTCCAGCAGATCGCTGAATGGACGTTGTTCACCTCGAACGCTATCTCGCTACTTTGTCTTTTCTCTCTCTTTCTGCACCGCTTGTTTAACTTCACTTTAAAAAATCTAAACACTTCTTACTGTAGTTTACAATTTTTGTGGTTGTACACTGCAATGTACAGCTGCGGCATGGCAACGTATTTCATGACATATGCCAGTGATATTAAACCTGATTTCTGACTCTGATTCCAGATAAGTTATCAACAGCCAGGTTAAATGATGAGTAAGTGATCAATAGCCAAGATGAGTTACAATTATGTGATCTATTGCCTGGGAAAGTGATGCACAGTGATCAAGCCAAGTTATAATTGGATGATAAATAGTCAGGATTAGTGATCAATAGCCAAGATACATTCTAATTACGTGATTCGCCAGGATTTAAAGCATCAAATAATCTTGGTTTAATCAACAGACGATTAAATTCCCCTTCCACCATCTGCTACACTTACCTTTTCACCTTTTACTGACAAGGCCAGCATTGAGGTATCTGTGGCCAAAATACCTCCAGGCTCACCCTTTTCACCCTGCAGTCAAAACAAAATAAGGAGTCTGATGTAACAAGAGGATGCAAAGATGGTGAAAGCCTACGTGTGGATCTGTGCAGGCCGGCTTATCATCTACATTGCTGGCAGGGAGGACACTTACAGAGAGAGTGCAGAGGAGATTTACAAGGATGTTGCCTGGATTGGAGAGTGTGCCTGATGAAAGCAGGTTGAGTGAACTTGGCCTTTTCTCCTTGGAGCGACAGAGGATGAGATGTGACCTGATAGAAGTGTATAAGGTGATGAGAGGCATTTTTCCAGGGCTGAAGTGGCTAAAACGAGGGGGAATGGTGTTAAGGTGCTTGGAAATATTTACAGAGGGGATATCAAGGCTGTTTTACACACAGAGTGTGGTGGATGCGAGAAATGCACTGTCAGTGACGGTGGTGGAAGTGGATATAATAGGGTCTTTTAAGAACCTCTTAGATAGGTACATAGAACTTAGAAAAATAGAGGGCTATGCAGAAGGGAAATTCTATAGGTTACATGGTCAGCATAACATTGTGGGCCAAAGGGCCTGTAACGTGCTGTAGATTTCTATGTTTCTCTGTTAAAAGGGGTACAAAGAACAGAAGGCACAAAAGATTTTCAGTGATGAGGAGATTTTAGAAGATCTGATCCAACACTGTAACTATTTCTATTCTCCTCCCCCTTCCTTTTCTCCCAAATTCCACCCTCCTCTCCCATCAGATTCCTTCTTCTCCAGCCCTTGACCTTACCCACCCACCTGGCTTCACCTGTCATCTTCCAGCTAGCCTCTTTCCCCACTGCCCACATTTTTATTCTGGCATCTTCCCCCTTCCCTCTCTGTCCTGAAGAAGGGACTTGGGCTGAGACGTTGACTGTTTATTCATTTCCATAGGTGCTGCCTGACCTGCTGAGTTCTTCCAGCATTTTGCGTGTGTTGGCAACGATTTCTTCAGCTGCCTAAGATACGGGCCATCAGAAGTGACGGGGGTGGGAGGGGGTGTCATACAATCCCTCTCTCACCATCTGCGAATAGCGATGAGCTACTGAAGAAAATAAATTGTACTAATTCCTGTCAATCAGGCCCAAGCAAACTCACATGCATCTTCATGCCCTGAAGATAAGATCTTTTGGAAAGAGATAGCGATTGAAGGTTTAAAAAGTAAACACAAAAGATTCTGCAGATGCTGGAAACCTGGAGCAACACAAATTGACAAGAATGTTGCTGAGACTTGAGGACCTGAGTCAGAGGGAAATGTTGAACAGGTTTGGACTTCATTCCTTGGAGCGCAGGAGAATGAGGGCAGATTCGATGGAGGTATACAACGTTATGAGGGGTATAGAAGGGGCTTTTTCTACTGAGGTTGGGTTGAGATCAAGAGCCGAGAGGTAATGTTGCAGCTATACAGGACCCTGGTCAGACCCCACTTGGAGTCCTGTGCTCAGTTCTGGTTGCCTCACTACAGAAAGGATGTGGAAATTATAGAAAGGGTGCAGAGGAGATTTACGAGGATGTTGCCTGGATTGGGGAGCATGCCTGATGAGAATAGGTTGAGTGAATTTGGCCTCTTGGGTGACTTGATAGAGGTGTATAAGACGATGAGAGGCATTGATCGTGTGGTTAGTCAGAGGCTTTTACCTAGGGCTGAAGTGGCTAACATGAGAGGGTATAGTTTTAAGGTGCTTGGAAGTAAGTACAGAAGAGATATCAGGGGTAAGTTTTTTTACTCAGAGAGTGGTGAGTGTGTGGAATGGGCTGCCGGCAATGGAGGTGGAGGTGGATACGATAGAAACATAGAAACATAGAAAATAGGTGCAGGAGTAGGCCATTCGGCCCTTCGAGCCTGCACCGCCATTTATTATGATCATGGCTGATCATCCAACTCAGAACCCCGCCCCAGCCTTCCCTCCATACCTCCTGATCCCCGTAGCCACAAGTGCCATATCTAACTCCCTCTTAAATATAGCCAATGTACTGGCCTCAACTGTTTCCTGTGGCAGAGAATTCCACAGATTCACCACTCTCTGTGTGAAGAAGTTTTTCCTAATCTCGGTCCTAAAAGGCTTCCCCTTTATCCTCAAACTGTGACCCCTTGTTCTGGACTTCCCCAACATCGGGAACAATCTTCCTGCATCTAGCCTGTCCAATCCCTTTAGGATTTTATACGTTTCAATCAGATTCCCCCTCAATCTTCTAAATTCTAACGAGTACAAGCCCAGTTCATCCAGTCTTTCTTCATATGAAAGTCCTGCCATCCCAGGAATCAATCTGGTGAACCTTCTTTGTACTCCCTCTATGGCAAGGATGTCTTTCCTCAGATTAGGGGACCAAAACTGCACACAATACTCCAGGTGTGGTCTCACCAAGGCCTTGTACAACTGCAGTAGTACCTCCCTGCTCCTGTACTCGAATCCTCTCGCTATAAATGCCAGCATACCATTCGCCTTTTTCACCGCCTGCTGTACCTGCATGCCCACTTTCAATGACTGGTGTATAATGACACCCAGGTCTCGTTGCACCTCCCCTTTTCCTAATCGGCCACCATTCAGATAATAATCTGTTTTCCTATTTTTGCCTCCAGAGTGGATAACTTCACATTTATCCACATTAAATTGCATCTGCCATGAATTTGCCCACTCACCTAACCTATCCAAGTCACTCTGCATCCTCTTAGCATCCTCCTCACAGCTAACACTGCCACCCAGCTTCGTGTCATCCGCAAACTTGGAGATGCTGCATTTAATTCCCTCATCCAAGTCATTAATATATATTGTAAACAACTGGGGTCCCAGCACTGAGCCTTGCGGTACCCCACTAGTCACCACCTGCCATTCTGAAAAGGTCCCGTTTATTCCCACTCTTTGCTTCCTGTCTGCTAATCAATTCTCCATCCACATCAATACCTTACCCCTAATACCGTGTGCTTTAAGTTTGCACACTAATCTCCTGTGTGGGACCTTGTCAAAAGCCTTTTGAAAATCCAAATATACCACATCCACTGGTTCTCCCCTATCCACTCTACTAGTTACATGCTCAAAAAATTCTATGAGATTCGTCAGACATGATTTTCCTTTCACAAATCCATGCTGACTTTGTCCGATGATTTCACCGCTTTCCAAATGTGCTGTTATCACATCTTTGATAACTGATCCAGCAGTTTCCCCACCACCGATGTTAGGCTAACCGGTCTATAATTCCCCGGTTTCTCTCTCCCTCCTTTTTTAAAAGGTGGGGTTACATTAGCCACCCTCCAATCCTCAGGAACTAGTCCAGAATCTAACGAGTTTTGAAAAATTATCACTAATGCATCCACTATTTCTTGGGCTACTTCCTTAAGCACTCTAGGATGCAGACCATCTGGCCCTGGGGATTTATCTGCCTTCAATCCCTTCAATTTGCCTAACACCACTTCCCTACTAACATGTATTTCGCTCAGTTCCTCCATCTCACTGGACCCTCTGTCCCCTACTATTTCTGGAAGATTATTTATGTCCTCCTTAGTGAAGACAGAACCAAAGTAATTATTCAATTGGTCTGCCATGTCCTTGCTCCTCATAATCAATTCACCTGTTTCTGTCTGTAGGGGACCTACATTTGTCTTTACCAGTCTTTTCCTTTTTACATATCTATAAAAGCTTTTACAGTCAGTTTTTATGTTCCCTGCCAATTTTCTCTCATAATCTTTTTTCCCCTTCCTAATTAAGCCCTTTGTCCTCCTCTGCTGAACTCTGAATTTCTCCCAGTCCTCAGGTGAGCCACTTTCTCTGGCTAATTTGTATGCTTCTTCTTTGGAATTGATACTATCCCTAATTTCTCTTGTCAGCCACGGGTGCACTACCCTCCTTGATTTATTCTTTTGCCAAACTGGGATGAACAATTGTTGTAGTTCATCCATGCAACCTTTAAATGCTTGCCATTGCATATCCACCGTCAATCCTTTAAGTGTCATTTGCCAGTCTATCTTAGCTAATTCATGTCTCATACCTTCAAAGTTACCCCTCTTTAAGTTCAGAACCTTTGTTTCTGAATTAACTTTGTCACTCTCCATCTTAATGAAGAATTCCACCATATTATGGTCACTCTTACCCAAGGGGCCTCTCACGACAAGATTGCTAATTAACCCTTCCTCATTGCTCAAAACCCAGTCCAGAATAGCCTGCTCTCTAGTTGGTTCCTCGACATGTAGGTTCAAAAAACCATCCCGCATACATTCCAAGAAATCCTCTTCCTCAGCACCTTTAACAATTTGGTTCACCCAATCTATATGTAGATTGAAGTCATCCATTATAACTGCTGTTCCTTTATTGCACACATTTCTAATTTCCTGTTTGATACCATCTCTGACCTCACTACTACTGTTAGGTGGCCTGTACACAACTCCCACCAGCGTCTCCTGCCCGTTAGTGTTACGCAGCTCTACCCATATCGATTCCACATCTTCCCGGCTTATGTCCTTCCTTTCTATTGCGTTAGTCTCTTCTTTAACCAGCAACGCCACCCCACCTCCCCTCCCTTCATGTCTATCCCTCCTGAATATTGAATATTCCTGAACATTGAGCTCCCATCCTTGGTCACCCTGGAGCCATGTCTCTGTGATCCCAATTATATCATAATCATTAATAACAATCTGCACTTTCAATTTATCCACCTTATTACGAATGCTCCTTGCATTGACACACAAAGCCTTCAGGCGCTCTTTTACAACTCTCTTAGCCCTTATACAATTATGTTGAAAAGTGGCCCTTTTTAATGCTTGCCCTGGATTTGTCAGCCTGCCACTTTTACTCTTCTCCTTAGTACTTTTTGCTTCTACCCTCACTTTACACCCCTCTGTCTCTCTGCACTGGTTCCCATCCCCCTGTTGTGAACTAACCTCCTCATGCCTAGCCTCTTTAATTTGATTCCCACCCCCCCAACCAGGGTCTTTTAAGTCTCCTGGATAGGTACATGGAGCTTAGAGAAATAGAGGGCTATGGGTAACCCTAGGTAATTTCTAAAGTGAGTTCATGTTTGGCACAGCATTGTGGGCTGAAGGGCCTGTATTGTGCTGTTGGTTTTCTATGTTTCTATGTAACTAGAGGTTATACAGTACTGTCCAATAGTCTGAAGCATACATGTATAGCTAGGGTGCCAAAGACTATTGTACAGTATTACAATAATTTTACATATTGCACTGTACTGTTGGCACAACAAAACAACAAATTTCATGACATATGGGAGTGATGATAAATCTGATTCTGATACGGGTATCGATTGTGGACTGAGAGTGGGAAGGGGACAGGGGGTAGGGAATCATGGTTGGAAAAAGGGGAAGGGAAAGAAGAGGGAGCAGAAAGCACCAGAAAGATATTTTGTAATGATCAATAATCCATTTGTTTGGAATGAAATGATCTTGCCCGGTGTCTCAGGGCTGGTGCGTCTACACCCATGCCACCCCCTGCCCCTGGCACTCTTTCACTGCCACCTGTCCCACACCCCTCCCATGGCACTCCACTCTACCATTCCCATCATCCTTTGCTCCCGCCAGCTTTATAAACTCGCTCTCCTCTTCATGTGGACAAATATAGAAACAGAAACATAGAAAACCTACAGCACAACACAGGTCCTTTGGCTCTCAAAACTGTGCTGAACATGTCTTTACCTTAGAACTCCTAGGCTTACCCATAACCCTCTATTTTTCTAAGCTCCATGTACCTATCCAGGAGTCTCTTAAAAGACCTTATCGTTTTACTTCAGTGGATTGAACTGGGCACGACTGCGCAAGCGCGTGGAAGTCAGCCAGTGAGAACAGCGAGAAGAGTTTAAAAAGAAGACAGATTTATACAGTGGGTGTCAGAGAAGCGGGCGTCAGAATAAAGGGAGACAGAGTAGGAAGGCTTTGGCTCAATGGGGCTTTGGCGATAAAGGGTCGAGGCAAGGTAGATTGCCTGTGTAGAATACAGACAGGAAGTATGTGTGTGAGGCCAGTTTTCTGTGCTCGGTGTCTGATGTGGGAGGTCTGGGAGACTCCCAGCCTCCCGGACAGCCACATCTGCATCAGGTGCATTGAGCTGAAGCTCCTTAGGGACCACATTAGGGAACTGAAGATGCAGCTCGATGACCTTCGTCTGGTTAGGGGAGGAGGTGATAGAGAGGAGCTATAGGCAGGTAGTCACACCAGGGCCTGGGGAGACAGATAACTAGATAACAGTCAGGAGAGAGAAGGGCAGGAGTCAGAGGCTAGAGAGTACCCCAGTGAATGTGCCCCTTGACAGTAAGTACTCTTGCTTGAGTACTGTTGGGGGGAGCGACCTACCTGGGGGAAGCAACAGTGGCTGTGCCTCTGGCACGGAGTCTGGCTCTGTGGCTCAGAAGGGTAGGGAAAGGAAGAGGATGGCAGCAGTGATAGGGGACTCTATACTTAGGGAGTCAGACAGGTGATTCTGTGGATGCAGGAAAGAAACGCAGTTGGTAGTTTGCCTCCCGGGTGCCAGAGTCCGGGATGTCTCTGATCGTGTCCACGATATCTTGAAGTGGGAAAGTGAACAGCCAGAAGTTGTGGTACACATTGGTACCGACAACGTAGGCAGGAAAAGGGAGGAGGTCCTGAAAACAGACTACAGGGAGTGAGGAAGGAAGTTGAGAAGTAGGGCCGCAAAGGTGGTAATCTCAGGATTACTGCCTGTGCCACGTGACAGTGAGTATAGGAATAGGATGAGGTGCAGGATAAATGCATGGCTGAAGGATTGGAGCAGGGGGCAGGGATTCAGATTTCTGGATCATTGGGACCTCTTTTGGGCAGGTGTGATCTGTACAAAAAGGACGGGTTACACTTGAATCCCAAGGGGGACCAATATCCTGGCGGGGAGGTTTGCTAAGGCAGCTGGGGAGAATTTAAACTAGAATTGCGGGGTGGAGGGGGTGGGAACCAAATTGAAGTTACAGAGGAAAGGGAGGTTGACTCACAAATAGAGAAAGCTTGGAGACGGTGCGAGAGGGAGGATAAGCAGGTGATAGAGAAAGGACGCACTCAGACCAACGGTTTGAGATGTGTCTAATTTAATGAGAGGAGTATCATGAATAAGGCGGATGAGCTTAGCGTGTGGATCAGCACTTGGAGCTATGTCCTTACCTTCGAAATTACCTAGGATTACACATTACCCTCTATTTTTCTAAGCTCCATGTACCTATCCAGGAATCTCTTAAAAGACCCTATTGTATCCGCCTCCACCACCATCGTTGGCAGCCCGTTCCATGCACTCACTACTCTCTGCGTAAAAACTTACCCCTGACATCTCCTCTGTACCTGCTTCAAAGCACCTTAAAACTGTGCTCTCTCGTTCTAGCCATTTCAGCCCTGGAAAAAAGCCTCTGACTATCCACACGATCAATGCCTCTCATTATCTTGTACATCTCTATCAGGTCACCTCTCATCCTCCGTCGCTCCAAGGAGAAAAGGCCAGGTTCACTCAACCTATTCTCATAAGGCATGCTCCCCAATCCAGGCAACATCCTTGTAAATCTCCTCTGCACCCTTTCTATGGTTTCCACGTCTTTCCTGTAGTGAGGCGACCAGAACTGAGCACAGTACTCCAAGTGGGGTCTGACCAGGGTCCTATAAAACTGCAACATTATCTTTCGGCTCTTGATCTCAACCCAACCTCAGTAGAAAAAGCCCCACCTATACCCCTCATAATTCACAATCCACACTATCCGCAACACCCCCAACCTTTATGTCATCAGCAAATTTACTAACTCATCCCCCCAATTCCTCATCCAGGTCATTTATAAAAATCACAAAGAGTAGGGACCCAGAACAGATCCCTGAGGCACACAACTGGTCACCAACTCCATGCAGAATATTACCCATCTAAAATCATTCTTTGCATTCTGTGGACAAGCCAGTTCTGGATCCACAAAGCAATGTCCCCTTGGATCCCATGCCTCCTTACTTTCTCAATAAGCCTTGCATGGGGTACCTTATCAAGTGCCTTGCTGAAATCCATATATGTACACTACATCTATGGCTCTACCTTCATCAATGTGTTTAGTCACATCCTCAAAAAATTCAATCAGGCTCGTAAGGCATAACCTGCCTTTGACAAAGCCATGCTGATTATTCTTAATCATATTATGCCTCTCCAAATGTTCATAAATCCTGCCTCTCGGGATCTTCTCCATCAACTTACCAATCACTGAAGTAAGACTCACTGGTCTATAATTTCCTAGACTATCTCTTCTCCCTTTCTTGAATAAGGGAACAACATCCACAGCCCTTCAATCTTCTGGAACCTCTCCCGTCCTCATTGATGATGCAAAGATCATCGCCAGAGGCTCAGCCCTCTCTTCCCTTGCTTTCCACAGTAGCCTGGGGTACATCTTGTCTGGTCCCGGTGACTTATCCAACTTGATGCTTTCTAAAAACTCCAGCACATCCTCTTTCTTAATATCTACATGCTCAAGCTTTTCAGTCCACTGCAAGTCATCCCTACAATCTCCAAGATAGTGAATACTGAAGCAAAGTTTTCATTAAGTACCCCTGCTATCTCCTCTGGTTCCATACACACTTTTCAACTGTCATACTTGATTGGTCCTATTCTCTCACGTCTTATCATTGTGCTCTTCACATACTTGTAGAATGCCTTGGGATTTTCTTTAATCCTGCTTGCCAAGGTCTTCCCATGGCCCCTTATGGCTCTCCTAATTTCGTTCTTAAGCTCCTTCCTGCTAGCCTTATAATCTTCTAGATCTCTATCGTTACCTATTTTTTTGAACCTTTCGTAAACTCTTCTTTTCTTCTTGACTAGATTTACAACTGCCTTTGTACACTACCATCCTTTCCCTGTCTCATTGGAACGTACCTATGCAGAACCCCTTGTAAAGACACTGCCCAGAAGGCAATGGCAAACCACTTCTGTAGAAAAATCTGCCTAGAACAATCACGGTCATCAAAAGATTAGGATTGCCCATGTCATACAACATGGCACATAATGATGATGTCATACAACATGGCACATAATGATGATGATGGTGATGATGATGATGATGACTCTTGAAAATACTCATCCTACTTTTCCTGAGGTTTTCCAACAAGACAATGATTGAACCTACCTTTACTCCAGGAAATCCAGGAATACCAAGGTCACCCTTGGGTCCTCTGGGGCCCTGAATAGGAAAGAAAAAAAGATATGATGATGTTAGCAGATGACCCAGAGTGTGGGTGGAAGATATTTCTAACAACACTGCTACTCAGCAAATATATTTTTAATGGCTATTTGGTAAACGTGGTGGTAGTGGGTTCATTTTCAACATTAAGAGAAATTTGGATAGGTACATGGATGGGAGGGGTATGGAGGGATATGGTCCATGTGCAGGTCAATGGGATGAGGCAGGATAACAGTTCAGCAGGGTCTGGATGGGCTGAAGAGCCTGTTTCTGTACTGTAGTACTCTGTGACTCTGAGCTATGAAAAGTGGACAATGTTGTTGGTCTCACCTACCCGCCTGACTTCTCCTATCACCTTCACCTACAGCCCTTTACCTTTTCCATCTAAATCTCCCAGTTTCTTACCTCATCACTCCTCCCCCCTCACCTGGCTTCACCTCTCACCTGCCAGCTTATCCTCCTTCGACCCTCCCCATCTTCTTATTCTAGCGTCTTTTTATTCTGGCATCTTCCCCCTTCCTTTCCTGTCCTGAAGCAGGGTCTTGGCCCAAAATGTCAACTGTTAATTAATTTCCATCGATGTTGCCTGACCTGCTGAGTTCCTCCAGCACTTTGTGTGTGTTGCTTTGGTCTCAAACGTCTCACTTCATCTGGAAGCTTGTGACCCTGTGTCACAGAACACAGCAGTGGTGGGGGGACGGTTCTGACAGAAGTTGGAGGGGAGATAAGACACAGTTTTTGCTGATTCTTTTTCACTTCTTTGTTCCACTGTGAATTCCCACAAGAAAATGAATCTCAAGTGACATATATATATATAGATAATAAATTTACTTTGAACTTTGAAGTGCCCTCTTTCATGAGTCTTTAGATCAAGTTCTCATTTCCTTTATTAAGTGGATCTGAAAAATTCTATAATACAATTTAAAACACTGAAAAGAACTCCAGCCAGTAATATCCCTCAGCCATTTCTCAGAGGTACTTGCCCACTGTTGAGTAGGAATTGGTTATTATATCTCTTGCACTGTCTGCAGACCAAGTGCTTTTGCACACCCCGATGTTGTGAAAGACACTTCTCCTTAAATATTTCTGTTTATTGATTTATTGAGATACAGCATAGAATAGGCCCTTCTGGCCTTTCAAGCCGTACCACTCAGCAATCCCCCCGATCTAATCCTAGACTAATCAAGGGACAATTTACAATGACTAATTAACCAACCGGTACGTCTTCGTGTACGACTGTGGGAAGAAACCGGAGCACCCAGAGGAAACCCACGCAGTCCACAGGGAGAACGCACAAACCCCTTACAGACATCAGCAGGAGTTGAACTTGGTAAAGCTTTGTGCTAACCACGGTGCTACTGTGCCAAAAATGTAAAAACAAACTACCTTTATTTAATCCCTTTATGTACAACTGAAACTTAATAAAGACAAGCTTTATTTGTCATTCGTACATTGTCTCAGTGGGAAGATGGCAGCGCGATGCAGCTCGCAGCAGCTACTCCGGTGGTGATGACTGTTATTTGTCAAGTAGGGTGCCGTGCACAATCCTGATTTGATGGAGATGGACGTGAGAGCACGGAGGAACATCTGGTGAAACTTCTGAAATGCCTGATTCGTTGCTGCTGTTACTGTGTGGGCCAGAATCTCTGGAGGAGAAGGCTTGTTGCTCGGCAGCCGGGGCGGGGTCGAAGCGCTTGGCAGAGGATGGTGCTCGGAGAGGCTGTGTCGGAAGGGCTGGTTGGAGGCTCAAAGTTTTCAGATGGACTCAGAGTCCACTGCTGTCGGGTGCTTCCAATGGTGCTGCATCGGCGAGTTGGCAGCGCTTGGAGTTTCATGGCAGGGAGATTTCCTCCCTTCTGCCGCCTGCGTGAGATGATGAGTCTATTGGGACTTTGAGACTTTTTTTTTTACCATGCCCATGGTCTGCTCTTTATCAAATTATGGTATTGCTTTGCACTGTTGTAACTATATGTTATAATTATGTGGTTTTGTCAGTTTTAGTCTTGGTTTGTCCTGCGTTTTCTTGTGACATCATTCTGGAGGAATGTTGTATCATTTTTTAATGCATGCATTTCTAAATGACAATAAACGAGGACTGAGTGTCCTCATAACCTAAAACATCAAGACACAGGGTGAATCAGAATCAGATTATTTGAATCAGAGCAGAATTGATTGTTGTTCGGTGTCAAGCATAAAACACAGGACAATACCATAACAGACAACACAATAACAACCAACAGTTTACAGGACAATAGTGCAAACAGCCATGAACAATCAACAATTAGCAGAAAGGTCACATGTACAAACATGCCAATAATCAAACTTAAATAAATGTGAACATATGAACAGACTCAGTATTATCAACAGAACAAGGAGAGCAGGAAAGACCATTTACTGGATGTTGTGTAGGGTCAGTGAGGGTATCACACCTGAGTGAGTTCTGTTGAGAAGCTGAGGCTCCTGTTCCTCCTCCCTGAATGTAACAACGAGAAGAGGACATCTTCTGGGTGATGGGGTCCTTAGTGAAGGATGCCACCTTTTTGAGGCATCATTCCTTGAAGATGTCCCGGATGCTGGAGAGGCTGGTGCCCATGACAGAGCTGACTGAGCTTACAGCTTGCTTCAGGTGGTACAGTAGCACAGCCCCAGCGATCCCGGTTCAATTCCCACCGCTGTCTGTAAGAAGTTTCTATGCTCTCACCATGGCATCGTGGGTTTCTTCCAGGTGCTCTGGTTTCCTCCCACACTTGAAAGGCATACAAGTTGGTAGGTTCACTCCTATTCCGACATGTCGGTATCAATTCCAATTCTCATTCCTGTTCTGACATGTTGGTCCGTGGTCTCCTCTTGTGCCACGATGAGGCCGCTCTCAGGTTGGAGGAGCAATACCTTATATTCCGTCTGGGTAGCCTCTAAACCGATGCTCTAAATATCGATTTCTCCTGCTGGTTTCCTCTCCCCTCCTCTTCTATTTCCCAGTCTGGCTTCTTACCTCTTCTCACCTGCCTATCACTTCTCCCTGGATCCCTTCCTCCTACGATCCACTCTCCTCTCCTATCAGATTCTTTCTTCTCCAGCCCTTTACCTTTCCCACTCACCTGGCTTCACCTGTCACCTTCCAGCTAGTCCTCCTTGCCCTCCCCTTCAGCTTTTTCCTCTGGAACCCTCTCCCTACCTTTTCATTCCCAAGGAAGGGACTCGGCCTGAAACGTTGACTGTTTATTCATTTCCACAGATGCTGCCTGGCCTGCTGAGTTCCGCCAGCGTTTTGTGCGTGTGGCTCTGGATTTCCAGCTTCTGCGGACTTTTTCGTGTGTGTAAGTTAGTGGGGTAACTGGTCACATGGGTGAACAGGGCAGTAAGTTGGAAGGGTCAATTTCCGTGTTGTATAAATAAACTAAAATAACACGTTTTTATTTTAACGCTACAGGTGAAGGTCCAAAAATATAACGAGGTCAAGGTCAAGACCAAGAACCTCACCAATAGAGTGAGTGTTAGCTCAATCAATTCAATTCAAATAGCTCAGTGCTAATATCAGTGTGTGTGAATGAGGTTATGGTTGGTGGACAGGGTGTGCAGGACGTGTGGGGTTTCACTCTTAAGTTTATGGTGGGGCTAACTTTATTCACAGTCACTTCCACTACATGCACATTGCACCCCGTCAGAGTGTTGGATCTTTCCTACATTTTTACTGCAGATTGATACGGTGGTGGGATGGAGATATGACTCTACCAAAGGAGGTGTAAGGTGCTCTTCCCCTCTCCTAGCCTGCAGGTCACCCTTGGGCAAGGTGTAGCATCATCCTAGACCCCCCACCCCTGATTATGGTCACGTGAAGCCATGGGAGCAGATGGTGGATGGTTGTATGAGCAGCTGGTGAATATCCCAAATCCTGGTTATATGACCACTGACACCAGGCAGACAATCTCTGAAGAGGATTTATAATGGATGGGGTCACTCGTGTTGTAAAGACACTGCCCAGAAGAAGGCTACCAAAAAAATGCAATGCAAGTAAACAATGAGGTGCAAGATCATAACACTTAAGGGACTCTGACAGGCACATGGATGAAAGTAAAATGGAGGGAAAAGTTTGATTGATCCTAGAGTAGGTTAAAAGACTGAGACAACCTTGTGGGCCAAAAGCACCCACCACTCTCTGTGTAAAGAACTTCACTCTGACATCCCACTTATACTTTCCCCCATCACCTTAAAATCATACTCCTCTCATATTAACCATTTTTGCCCTGAGAAAAGTCCTTGCCCGAACTGTGCTGCAATTTCCTATGCTCTGTGTTGTATATTCTTTGGTCCAGACAGCCAGCTCTCTGCTTGGGGTTTCTCTTCCCAGAGATGCAGACTGACCTGCTGGGCATTTCCAGCATCTTCTGCTCTGTTTTACAACATAAGGGCGGTAGTGTGGAGATACGTCTGTACCAAAGGAGTGTAAGGTGCTCCTTCCCTCTGCTAGCCTGCAGATCACACTTGGGCAAGGTGTAGACCCCCCGATCAGGGTCACGTGAAGCCATGGAAGCAGGTGGTGAATGATCGTATGAGCAGCTGGTGCTTATCACAAGTCCTGGTTATGTGAACACTGACACCAGGCAGACAATCTCTGAAGAGTATTGATAATGGTTAGGGCCACCCATCTTGTAAAGACACTGCCCTGAAGAAGGCAATTGCAAACTACTTCTGTGGAAAAGTTTGCCAAGAACAATCATGGTCTTGGAAAGAGAGAAGACTAAGAAGAACAGCAATGATTAGATTAAAGGCAAATGGACCATCATGATCTCTCTCATCATATGATATGGCACATAACGCTGATGGTTGCAGATTAGCGAGGGTTAGCAAGTTGCGGGCATGCTATATAGCCACTGGAAGTGTGAGGACATTTTGTGGGCCGCCTCATTACATTTTGTATTGGTCGTTGGTCCAAAGCAACAGATTTCACTGTATGTTTCACTGTTTCATTGCACATGTCATGAACAAAGCTAATATTTAAAAACAAAAACAACAGGAATTCTGCAGATGCTGGAAATTCAAGCAACACACATAAAAGTTGCTGGTGAATGCAGCGGGCCAGGCAGCATCTCTAGGAAGAGGTACAGTCGACGTTTCAGGCCGAGACCCTTCGTCAGGACTAACTGAAGGAAGAGTGAGTAAGGGATTTGAAAGTTGGAGGGGGAGGGGGAGGGGAGATCCAAAATGATAGGAGAAGACAGGAGGGGGAGGGATGGAGCCAAGAGCTGGACAGGTGATTGGCAAAAGGGGATACGAGAGGATCATGGGACAGGAGGTCCGGGAAGAAAGACAAGGGCGGGGGGGGACCCAGAGGATGGGCAAAGGGTATATTCAGAGGGACAGAGGGAGAAAAAGGAGAGTGAGAGAAAGAATGTGTGCATAAAAATAAGTAACAGATGGGGTACGAGGGGGAGGTGGGGCATTAGTGGAAGTTAGAGAAGTCGATGTTCATGCCATCAGGTTGTAGGCTACCCAGACGGAATATAAGGTGTTGTTCCTCCAACCTGAGTGTGGCTTCATCTTTACAGCAGAGGAGGCCGTGGATAGACATGTCAGAATGGGAATGGGATGTGGAACTAAAATGTGTGGCCACTGGGAGATCCTGCTTTCTCTGGCGGACAGAGCGTAGATGTTCAGCAAAGCGGTCTCGCAGTCTGCGTCCGGTCTCGCCAATATATAAAAGGCCACATTGGGAGCACCGGACGCAGTATATCACCCCAGCCAACTCACAGGTGAAGTGTTGCCTCACCTGGAAGGACTGTTTGGGGCCCTGAATGGTGGTAAGGGAGGAAGTGTAAGGGCATGTGTAGCACTTGTTCCGCTTACACGGATAAGTGCCAGGAGGGAGATCAGTGGGGAGGGATGGGGGGGACGAATGGACAAGGGAGTTGCATAGGGAGTGATCCCTGCAGAATGCAGGGGGGGGGGAGGGAAAGATGTGCTTAGTGGTGGGATCCCGTTGGAGGTGGCGGAAGTTACGGAAGCACTTCCCGTTTCTACCTCCTACCCAAGATCCACAAACCTGCCTGTCCTGGCCGACCTATTGTCTCAGCTTGCTCCTGCCCCACCGAACTCGTTTCTGCATACCTCGACACGGTTTTATCGCCCCTTGTTCAATCCCTTCCGACCTATGTTCGTGATACTTCTCACGCTCTGAAACTTTTCGATGATTTTAAGTTCCCTGGCCCCCACCGCTTTACTTTCACCATGGATGTCCAGTCCCTATATACTTCCATCCCCCATCAGGAAGGTCTCAAAGCTCTACGCTTCTTTTTGGATTCCAGACCTAATCAGTTCCCCTCTACCACCACTCTGCTCCGTCTAGCGGAATTAGTCCTTACTCTTAATAATTTCTCCTTTGGCTCCTCCCACTTCCTCCAAACTAAAGGTGTAGCTATGGGCACCCGTATGGGTCCTAGCTATGCCTGCCTTTTTGTTGGCTTTGTGGAACAATCTATGTTCTGTGCCTATTCTGGTATCTGTCCCCCACTTTTCCTTCGCTACATCGATGACTGCATTGGCGCTGCTTCCTGCACGCATGCAGAGCTCGTTGACTTTATTAACTTTGCCTCCAACTTTCACCCTGCCCTCAAGTTTACCTGGTCCATTTCCGACACCTCCCTCCCCTTTCTAGATCTTTCTGTCTCTGTCTCTGGAGACAGCTTATCCACTGATGTCTACTATAAGCCTGCTGACTCTCACAGCTATCTGGACTATTCCTCTTCTCACCCTGTCTCTTGCAAAAACGCCATCCCCTTCTCACAATTCCTCCGTCTCCGCCGCATCTGCTCTCAGGATGAGGCCTTTCATTCTAGGACGAGGGAGATGTCTTCCTTTTTTAAAGAAAGGGGCTTCCCTTCCTCCACTATCAACTCTGCTCTTAAATGCATCTCCCCCATTTCACGTACATCTGCTCTCACTCCATCCTCCCGCCACCCCACTAGGAATAGGGTTCCCCTGGTCCTCACCTACCACCCCACCAGCCTCCGGGTCGAACATATTATTCTCCGTAACTTCCGCCACCTCCAACGGGATCCCACCACTAAGCACATCTTTCCCTCCCTACACAACTCCCTTGTCTATTCGTCCCCCCCATCCCTCCCCACTGATCTCCCTCCTGGCACTTATCCGTGTAAGCAGAACAAGTGCTACACATGCCCTTACACTTCCTCCCTTACCACCATTCAGGGCCCCAAACAGTCCTTCCAGGTGAGGCAACACTTCACCTGTGAGTTGGCTGGGGTGATATACTGCGTCCGGTGCTCCCGATGTGGCCTTTTATATATTGGCGAGACCCGACGCAGACTGGGAGACCGCTTTGCTGAACACCTATGCTCTGTCCGCCAGAGAAAGCAGGATCTCCCAGTGACCACACATTTTAATTCCACATCCCATTCCCATTCTGACATGTCTATCCATGGCCTCCTTTGCTGTAAAGATGAAGCCACACTCAGGTTGGAGGAACAACACCTTATATTCCGTCTGGGTAGCCTCCAACCTGATGGCATGAACATCGACTTCTCTAACTTCCGCTAATGCCCCACCTCCCCCTCGTACCCACTCTGTTATTTATTTTTATACACACATTCTTTCTCTCACTCTCCTTTTTCTCCCTCTGTCCCTCTGACTATACCCCTTGCCCATCCTCTGGGTCCCCCCCCCTTGTCTTTCTTCCGGGACCTCCTGTCCCATGATCCTCTCATATCCCTTTTGCCAATCACCTGTCCAGCTCTTGGCTCCATCCCTCCTCCTCCTGTCTTCTCCTATCATTTTGGATCTCCCCCTCCCCCTCCAACTTTCAAATCCCTTACTAACTCTTCCTTCAGTTAATCCTGACAAAGGGTCTCAGCCTGAAACGTCGACTGCACCTCTTCCTACAGATGCTGCTTGGCCTGCTGCGTTCACCAGCAACTTTGATGTGTGTTGCTAATATTTAAAAACATTCTTTTCAGTTACCTTTGACTGGTTCTCATAACGGAAAGAAAAATTGCCACAGTCTTTAGTAACCGCAAACTAGAGAATATGTTTACGAGGGGTGATTGATAAGTTTGTGGCCTAAGGTAGAAGGAGTCAATTTTAGAAAACCTAGCACATTCATTTTTCGACATAGTCCCCTCCTACATTTACACACAGTCCAGCGGTCGTGGAGCGTACGGGTCCCTTCTTTGTAGAAGTCGGCGCCTTGGACCTCCAGAACGTGGTCCACAGCAGGGGTGATTGATAAGTTTGTGGCCTAAGGTAGAAGGAGATGAGTTATACAGCTCTCATTACATGCATGTACAGTTCAACTCTTTGAGTGATTATGCAGAAAGTTTGAAGTTAATAACTCATCTCCTTCTACCTTAGGCCATGAACCTATCAATCACCCCTCATATTGTGAGATTAGATTAGGTGTCACATGTACATTGAAACATGCAGTAAAATATGATGTCTTGCATTAACGATCAACAATAGATAGGACTAGACAAGTTTTAACCAAGGGATTAAGTCTATAAAACCATTATGCTCTTAAAGAAGGTACATCATAGAGCGAGAAATTGATTTGTACAGAATTGGACTCTAAGGTAAACATTGGTCATCTGGCTCAAGGCTATGCAATCCGACTTTGTTAATACCTCCTGTGAATCACATGATGCAGCTGTTCAGAGTTTTCAAACCACAACTATCACTGAGTGTTACCATGGTGCAAGATATGAATGGAGCCAGTCACCCCTCCTTGTACAGGCAAACATCCTGTGTGGGATTCTCTTTATATTGTTCCTTTGTTATGTGCTGTGTCATATGTCATGGGCGAACTTGGACTTTCCATGACCATGATTGTTCTCGGCAAATTTGTCTACCGAAGTGGTTTTCTTTCTGGGCAGTGTCTTAACAAGGCAGGTGACCCCAGCCATTATCAATACTCTTCTGAGATCGTCTGCCTGGTGTCAGTGGTCACATAACCAGGACTTGTGATCTGCACCAGCTGCTCATACGACCATCCACCACCTGCTCCCATAGCTTCACGTGACCCAGACTTGGTGGGGGGGGGGGGGCGGTGGTGTGCCAAGCAGGTGTTACACTTTGCCCAAGGGTGACCTGCAGACTAGCAGAGGGGAGGAGCACCCTACATGTTCTTTGGTAGAGATGTACTTCTGCCCCACCACCCCGTTAACTTCACTGAAGGCATAAGATGCTATTGGGGTCAAAGTACAAGTCCTGCAGGGTACACACCTGCTCCAGGGATCCGGTGGTCCAGGGTCTGCACTGGACATGGGACTGAGCTAAGGCTTCATATGGTTCACATCCTCCCAGTTAAAGAAAGCACTGAAAAACATCAAACTATTGTTCACATAGACACACAAACACGGCTTCAATAACCTCCTCCAAGATCAAGTTCCTAGGAGTGAACCATGTACATGCTATGGCCAGGGGAGCTCAGCAACACCTCTGCTTCCTCAGGAGGCTAAAGAAATTTCTCCATGTCCCGTTGACCCTCACCAGTTTTTATTGATGCACCAGAGAAGGCATCCTATCTGGGTGCATCACCTCTGGGAACCACAGCTCCTCTACCCATGACTGAGGAGAGTTATGGACAGAGCTTAGCACATCACGGAAACCAGCCTTCCCTCCATAGCCTCTATCTATACATCTCAATACCTCAGTACAGTTCAAAGTACATTTATTATCAATGTATGCACAGGAGAAATGGAGACAGGCTAGACATCAGTGGATCTGGGGTTGAGAGGGTGAACAGCTTTAAGTTCCTCAGCATAAGCATCACCGAGGAGCTCACATGGTCTGTACATATCAGCTGTGCAGTGAAAAAGGCACAACAGCGTCTCTTTCACCTCAGACAATTGAAGAAGTTTGGTATGGCCCCCCCAAATTCTAAGAACTTTCAACGGGGCACAATTGAGAGCATCCTGACTGGCTGTATCACTGCCTGGTATAGGAACTGTACTTCCCTCAATCACAGGACTCTGCAGAGAGTGGTGCGGACAGCCCAGTGCATCTGTAGATGTGAACTTCCCACTGTTCAGGACATTTACAAAGACAGGTGTGTAAAAGGGGCCCGAAGGATCACTGGGGATCTGAGTCACCCCGACCACAAACTGTTCCAGCTGCTACCATCCGGGAAATGATACCACAGCATAAAAGCCAGGACCAACAAGCTCTGGGACAACTTTTCCACCAGGCCATCAGACTGATTAATTCATGCTGACACAACTGTATTTCCATGTTATATTGACTATCCTGTTGTACATGATATTATAAATTACTATGATTGCACATTGCACATTTGAATGGAGACGTAACGTAAAGATTTTTACTCCTCATATTTGAAGGACGTAAGTAAAAAAGTCAATTCAATTCTATACTACTTGATGACAGGGTGGAGATACATCTCTACCAAAGGACGTTTAAGATACTCCTTCCCTCTGCTAGCCTGCAGGTCGCCCTTAGGCAAGGTGTAGCACCTGCTTAGACCCTCCCAGCCAGGGTCACGTGAAGCCACGGGAGCAGGTTGGTGGATGGTCGTATGAGCAGCTGGTGCAGATCACAAGTCCTGGTTATGCGACCACTGACACCGGGCAGACAATCTCTGAAGATATTGATAATGGCTGGGGTCACCCATCTTGTACACACTGCCCAGAAGAAGACAATGGAAAACCACTTCTGTAGAAATATTTGCCAAAAGCAATCATGGCCCACGTCATACAAGACAGCACATACTGCCACTGTATGCGATATCCAACCTCGATATTTGTCTCCTCAGAAATTGGAAACAGATTCCAATTTCTGAGGATACTTGGAATGAAATTTTTAAATTGGTTAATACCTCATCGTTACGTGCCCGTCATTCCCTTCTACAATTTAAAATGGTTCATGGGGCCCATATGACTAAAGGTAGGCTGTCTCGTTTTTATTCAGATATATCTGCCTATTGTGACAGATGTAACAATGGAGAAGCTTCACTAATTCATATGTTTTGGACTTGTCCAAGTCTTGAAAAATATTGGAAGGAAGTGTTCTAAACTTTTACAGTGCTTTTTAAAGTAAATTTTAAACCTAATCCTTTGACTGCCTTATTTGGTATTGTTGGAGGAAATCATATTATTTTGGAGTCACATGATTTGCATAGTTTGGCCTTTATTTCCCTTATAGCCAGGAGGGCATTGTTGCTTAAGTGGTCGATGCCTCTCCCCCTACTCATACTCTTGTTATGTCATGTTTAAATTTAGAGAAGATTCGCTGTTCAATTTCTGAACCTAGACAAGATTTTTTAACATTGTGGGGACCTTTTTTGAATTATTTTCAAAATCTTTGATTTGCTATTAAGCACAGATATTGGGTAACAATATGTTTTATTATATGATAAGGATTTTTCTTTTTTTTAACCCAACAGCTGTTTTTTTCTGGTAATGGGTTTAGATATTTTTTGTATAACAAAGTATATCTTTTCAATATTATGTTTTAATTTAATGTATATGGATATGGGGTAATGAAACTATATTTGTGATTCCAATATATTGTAATCGATACATATCTTACTGTACTCTGTATTCTTTCATGTAAGAAATCAATAAAAATATTGAAAGAGAAGATATTTGTCTTCTTAAAGGCAGCTACAAAACAAAGAAACCTAATAGAACACATTAAAAAAAAGATCGACAAGCACCCAAAGTGCAGGAAAAAAACAGCCAGCGAAATCAAAGACCCTACCCATCCCAGACATTCTCCCTTCTCCCCTTTCCCATCGGGCCGAAGATACAAAAGCCTGAAAGCACTCAAAGGTAGCTTCTACCCCACCACAGTAAGACTATTGAATGGTCTGAACAGCTTACAGTCATAGAGTTAAAGAAAGTACAGCACAGAAACAGACTCTTCAGCCCATCTAGACAGTGCTGAACCATTTAAACTCCCATCGATCTGCACCAGGATCATGGACCTCCAATCCCTACTGTCCATTAACTAATCAGTTAATTCAACTTTCTGAAGTCTCAGCCTATTCAATCTCCCAAAGAACACAGAACATCCTTGTAATTTTTTTTTGTACTCTTTCAACCTTGTTTACATTTTTCCTGTAGGCAGATGACCAAAGCCACACACAATGCTCCAAATTAGGCCTCACCAATGTCTTATAAAACTTCAACATAACACCCCAACTTCTGTACTCAGTACATTGACTATGAAGACAAATGTGCCAAAAGCTTTCCTTACAATCCTATCTGCCTGTGATGCTACTTTCAATGAATTACGGACCTGTATTCCCAGGTCCTTTTGTTCTACCACACTCCTCAGTGCCCTGCCATTCACTGTGTAAGACCTATTCTGGTTGGTCTTACCAAAATGCAACATCTTGCACTTATCTGCATTAAATTCTATCTGCCATTTTTCAGCCCATTTTCCCAGCTGGTCCAGATCCCACTCCCATGCAAGACCTTGTCAAAGGCTTTGCAAAAGTCCATGTAGACAACATCCACTGCCTTGTCTTCATCAGGGTTCCTGGTATCTTCCTCAAAAAACTCTATAAGATAGTTTAGACACGACCGGCCAAGCACAAAGCCATGCTGGCTATCCCTAAACTGTCCAAGGTTATTGTCATTTGGTAGCACAGTTGATTATGGTTTCTTTGTCATACACATCCATACTCACGTAATTCTACAGATGCGCAGTAGAGAGCATCTGAACAAGCTGCATCACTGCACGGTACAGGAACTGCACCATGGAAAGCAACGGGTAGTCAAAACTGTTCAATGCATCACTGGCACCCGCCTACCATCCATCAAGGATATATATCCAGAAAGATGCCAGAAAAGGGCCAGTAATATCATGAAGGATCCCACTCACCCTGCTCATGGACTGCTTGTAGATAGATAGATATACTTTATTGATCCCAAGGGAAATTGGGTTTCATTACAGCCGCCCAACCAAGAATAGAGCATAAATACAGCAATACAAAAACCACAAACAATCAGAGAACAAAATGCAAACTATGTCAGATGGAAATAAGTCCAGGACCAGCCTATTGGCTCAGGGTGTCTGACCCTCCACTGGAGGAGCTGCAAAGTTCAATGGCCACAGGCAGGAACAACCTCCCGTGATGCCCAGTGTTATATCTCAGTGGAATATGGCCGGGGTCCAACAGCAAAAAGTTCAATATCCGGTCTACAAACACGTTCCTCGATCGTAATATGACCCAGATTGCACCATCCGTTGTTAACCAGAACAGTAAGCCCCCAACTCCTTTACGCTTACCGCTCTCAGTGCAATTCCGGTCAGCCCGAATGGTCTGGAAGCACTCCATGGAAAAGTTTTGATCAGGTATGTCCTCGTGCAGCCCCGCTCCAGTAAAACACATAATACCGCACTCCCGAAATGTTCTCTGAGGCCTGGCTAGCGCCGTGTCCCACTCCTATCAGGAAGGAGGCTACGTAGCATCCACACCAGGACCACCAGACTCGAAAACAGTTACTTTTCCCAAGCAGTAAGGCTGATCAACACCTCCACCCTCCACTCCACACACTAACCCACCCCTCCACACCCCCACCCTCCACTCCACACACCTCCACACACTAACCCACCCCTCCACACCCCCACCCTCCACTCCACACACTAACCCACCCCTCCACACCCCCACCCTCCACTCCACACACCTCCACACACTAACCCACCCCACCACACTCCCAAACACCACAACTTTATCATTTCCTGCCGGTTGCCTAATGTACAGACACTCCTGAGCTTAGCATCACTTTATGAACAAATAATCAATCTACGTATATGAGCATTCTTATGCATTTATATTTATTGTGTTTTTATATTATTGTGTTCTTTATCTTATTGTGTTTTTTTGTGCTGCATTGGATCTGGAGTAACAATGAGTTTATTCTCTACACTTGTGTACTGGAAATGACATTAAACAGTTTTGAAGATCTTGAAGATATCATGAGGAATGAAGATGAAGACTGGCTTGTGTGTTTGGAATTGGAAGCCATTTATTATTATCACCTACTGAGATAGAGTGAAAAGCTTGTCTTGCATACTTTTGATACATATTAAATCATTAAGAGTTCAAAATTCAAAGTAAAATTTATTATCAGAGTACATACGTGTCATTACATACAACACTGCTTCCTATTATCTGCTTCTCTCATTTATATACAGTATTGTGCAAAAGTATTAGGCACAAATACACAGCTAGGCTGCCTAAGAATCTGACAGAAGGCCATGGAAGAAAGGGAAGGGGGAGGAGAACCAGAGGGAGGTGATGGGCAGGTAAGGAGATAAAATGAGAGAGGGAAATGGGAATGGGGAATAGTGAAAGGGGGCTGATTACCAGAAGTTTGAGAAATTGATGTTCTTGCTTCTGAAGGTTCGAGAAATCGATATTCATGGCATCAACATCGATTTCTCAAACTTCCAGTAATTGCACCCCTCTCCCCTTCACCATTCCCTATTCCTATATCCTTCTTGCACATTATTTCCTCCTCCTTTCCTTTCTTCTGTGGCCTTCTGTCCTCTCTTATCAGACTCCCCCTTCTCCAACCCTTTATATTTTTCACCAATTGACTTCCCAGCTCTTTAATTCACCCCTCCCCCTCTCCTGGTTTCACCTATCACCTACCACCTTCCTCTCCTCCCCCCACCTTCTTCCTCCAACTCCTCATCTTTTTTCTCCAGTCCGCTGATGAAGGGTCTCGGCCCGATATGCCGACTGTTTACTCTTTTCTCATAGATGCTGCCTGGCCTGCTGAGTTCCTCCAGCATTTTGTGTGTGTTGCTGAAGTGTATCTCATAGTTCTAAATAGATCATTCTTATAGTATTAAAATGGGTTTGAAGATCTGCCATAGGTCCATTGCTAAATGCAGGATTTTGTTCCCACTATTAAACTCAGTGGGCACGTGGCCAAGGCATTGGACTAGCGACCTGAAGGTTGTGAGTTCGAGCCCCAGCCGAGACAACGTGTTGTGTCCTTGAGCAAGGCACTTAATCACACATTGCTCTGCGACGACACCGGTGCCAAGCTGTATGGGTCCTAATGCCCTTCCCTTGGGCAACATTGGTGTCATGGAGAGGGGAGACTTGCAGCGTGGGCAACTGCTGGTCTTCCATACAACCTTGCCCAGGCCTGCGCCCTGGAGAGTGAAGACTTTCCAGGCGCAGATCCATGGTCTCACAAGACTAACGGATGCCTTTAATTAAACTCAGAAGGGTTTGAAGTCGGAGTGCACCATTAGCTTAGGGATGAATACTCACAGGAGATCGAGGTGGTAGCTGGATTCCATTCATCTTTAGAACTTCCTCAGTGTTGTTCCCCAGCAACTGAAATATGGAATCACATTGGGAGAGTTGGTTCATCCAGAGTAAGGAACCATCAGATAAGACTTCGGCGAAAGGTTGTTCCACTCACCTCGTGCAGCGTCATAATGGCTCCTGGAGGGCCAGGCGGTCCTGGTATACTGATGCCGTCTCGGCCACGTTCACCCTGTGCCATTACATAAAGTAGTATTGGTTTGTGAAATGCATTATGGAACTGCTGGCTAATAAACCTCGCCATCCCAAGATAATGCTATTAACTGTGTGAAATGAGTGAAGTGTGAAGTTCTTTACACAGCAAGTGGTGGGTGCATGAAATGCCCTGCCAGGGGGTGGTGGTAGAGGCAGATACATTAGGGACATTTGAAAAATTGAGAATTATGTAGGGGGGAAGGGTTTGATTGATCTTAGAGTTAAAAAAGGGTTAAAAAGTTGGCACAAAGGGCCTGTACAGTGAGGTTGTGTTCTTCCTTCTTCGTTCTCTGCAGTTCTGGTCACTTCCTTACAGGAAAGATATCAATAAGATTGAAAGAGTGTAGAGGAAATTTACAAGGCTGTTGCTGAGATTTGAAGAAAAAGTTGAAAATGTTAGGACTTTATTTCCTGGAGTGTAGGAGAATGAGACCATAAGACCTTCGACTTCTGACTTTTCACCCTGTTCAGATAATAGTCTACGCCTTTATTCTTTCTACCGAAGTGCATGAACAAAGTTCAATATACATTTATTATCAAAGTATAACCTTGAAATTCATCTCCTTACAGGCAGCCACAAAAGAAAGAAACCCAATAGAACACATTGTCAACACCCAATGTGTGAAAAGAAGAATGAATCATGCGAACAATAAAAAGTAAATGAATGACAGGTAATGTTCACGAAAGTGAGTCCGCAGCAACGAAAACTGTTCATCGCTGCAGCCGGTCCGGGAGCCTGTTAGTTACAGGCCACAACCTCAGCTCAATGCAGAGATGAGCAAACTGCGCAGAGCTGTGAGGTGAACTCTGGCCCATCCTTCGACCCCCGGCCCCGACACCACGACTTTTCAAAGTTTTTGTCTAATATGAACACACAGCTAATCAATTTCTAATATTGTGCTTCAATAAGTGCCCATGAACGATCTTGATTGCCATTGCCGCTGCAACATCACATGCCACGGTCTAATGGCCAATCTTGCTTATTGAGGAAGAGTTTTAGTGGCGTGGTGGGATTTGGGATACATTGAGGTCATGAATGGTGCCATGTGAATGTAAGTCCTTCCCCCTCTTCCCCAGTAGTTGGCCTGTAATGTTGACAAAGATAACGGAGACTTACCTTTGTTCCTTGGTCACCTTTCGCACCTTTCGGTCCCTGAGGAAAGAACAGCACAAAGCAGGTGAGTTTTCTACGGTCTCACGTACACAGCTGAAGATGAGCAGGGACTCTAGTTATCTACTGGTTGAGGCACCCCAGCACAGACAGCCTCTACCAATTAAAAGAAAAGGCGAGAGGAAGGAGCGGTCAACAACAATCACAGCACGGTACAGGCCCTTTGGCCCTCAAGGTTGCGCCAAACCACTAACCTACTCTAGACATCAATCTAACCCTTCCTTCCTACATAACCCTCCATTTTTCATCCACGTGCCAAACAGAACCTTAAATGTCCCCACTGTATCTGCCTCTACCAGGATCCCTGGCAGGGCCTGTCACACACAAGCACTCTGTGTGAAAAACCCATTTCTGACATCCCCTCTATATTTTCTCCCAAACACACAGTTCTGGCCCCTCATATTAGCTATATATACCCAAGAAAAAGTCTCTGGCTATCTACTCTAACTGTACCTCTTACCATCTTGTTCACTTCTATCAATCATTTCTCGTCCAAAGAGAAAAGTCCTGGCTCGCTCAACCTCTGCTCATAAGACATGCTCTCTAATCCAGGGAGCATCCTGGTAAATCTCCTCTGCACACCCTCTAAAGAATCTACATACTTCTTATAATGAGGCAACTAGAGCAATACTCCACACTACTCCAAGTCTGGTATAACTACAGAGTTTTATGGAGCTGCAACATTACCTTACGGCTCTTGAACTCAATCTCCCAACTAATGGAGGCCAGCACATCGTCCACCTTCTTAACAACCCTATCGACCTGCACTGCATCTTTGAGGGATCTATGGATCTGTTCCTCCACCCTGTTGAGAATCCTGCCATTAACCCTTTACTCTGCCTTCAGGTTTGACCTTCCAAAGTGAATCACTTCACACTTTACTGAATTGACGGTCGTATCGCTGGGTTTGAGGAGATAATGGTGTGTCACCAAAGGCACTCATAAATTTCTACAGATGTGCCACGGACAGTTTTCTAACTGGCTGCATCACCACCTGGTCTGAGGTGGCACTGCACAGGATTGAAATAAGCTGCAGAAAGTTGTGAACTCAGTCAGCTCCATCACGGGCACAAGCCTCCCCAGCATCCAGGACACCTTCAGGACACCTTCAAGGAGTGATGCCTCAAAAAGGTGGCATCCTTCATTAAGGGCCCTCATCACCCAGGGCATGCCCTCTTCTCACTGTTACCATCAGGGAGGAGGTACAGGAGCCTGAAGACACACACTCAGCGATTCAGGAACAGCTTCTTCCCCTCTGCCGTCTGATTTCTGAATGGACATGGAACCCGTGGACACTACCTGACTATGCTTTTGCACTACTTATTTAATTTAATTATATATATATATATATATATATATATGTGTGCATTGCAATGTACTGCTGCCGACATATTTCACTACATACGCTGATTCTGAAAGCCACCTCTCCTATGGATTCCCTCTCATAACTCTCCATTTTTTTTATCATCCATGTGACTATCTAAGATTTTCCTAACTGTCCCTATATCTGCCTTTACCCCCATCTCTGGCAGGCGTTCCATGTAACTACTGCTCTCAGTGTCAAAACAATACCTTTGATATCCCCTAACCCTTCATCCAATCACCTGAATTATGCCCCCTTGTGTTGGCCACTTCATTCGATCTATGCCTCTTATCATCTTGTTCATCTCCGTCACCGCTCATAATCCTTTCCTCCAAAGAGAAAAGCCCAAGCTTACTCAATTTTACTCAACCTATCCCCATAACACATGCTCTCTAATCCAGGCATTATTCTGGTAAGTCTCCTCTGCACCCTCTCTTAAAGCTTCCACTTTCTTCCTATTATGGGGCAATCAGAACTGAACACGATATTCAAAGATCAAAGTCAATTTTATAATCAGAGTACATAAATGTCATTGTATACAACCCTGAGATTCATTTTCCTGCGGGCATACTCAGCAAATCTATAGAATAGTAACTGTAAACAGGATCAATGAAAGATCAACCAGAGTGCAGAAGACAACAAACTGTGCAAATGCGAATATAAATAAATAGCAATAAATAACGAGAACAAGAGATGATGAGAGAAAAAGTCCTTAAGGTGAGATCATTGGCTGCATGTACAGTTTAATGATGGGGCAAGTGAGTGTAGTTATCCCCTTTTATTCAAGAGCTGGGTGGTTGAGGGGTAGTAACCAGCGTGGTGTAACCAGGCAACCACTTTAGTAAGTCCTGGCCTAAATTAGTTGGGTTTGGGGGTTGGTTGTCAGGATCAACATAAAGGCAAATTAGTCAGCAGGTCTCATGGGACCTGATAGTGGCAGCATGTGTCCTTGAGAGTTAGATTTTAATCATTTAAATGGCAAGGTCCCAAGGGTGACGGCAGCCAGCGACATCGCTGCCACCAAACACAACTTGCAACGCAAGGGGAAAATCCGTTCAGTATGTTGAACTGTATTTGTCAATGAACCAGAGTCTGTTTGTATTAAATGTCCAAATCACTCAGAGCGTTGGTTCCAAACGATTTTCTGGTTGTGAACTGATTGCTCTTCATGTCACTCTCCTTTCTCTTGGATCAGAATTTATATATTTTTACACTAAGGTGACATGGCGTGAATCCTCTGATTGATGACTGGCAGAAGGCAGGGGTTCCCAACCTGTTTTATGCCAACGAGCCTTACCATTAACAGAGGGGTGTGTGGACCTCAGGCTGAGAATGCCTGGCGTAAAGGGATGAGGGGGTTCCTTGCATCCGGTGCTGGCAGTGGGGATAAGCTGCCACAATCTATTAAACGCTCCCAATGGCGTGCATCTCAACCAGCCTCTGACAACCAAGTCCAGCTCCTGGCCTTCACGTGTGGCTTAGCTACTAAGCTCGGCGGAACCATTTCAACTGACAGGAGGAGGGGCAAAGGCCAGTTACTAGTGACTTAAAACCAGTCGCTTCGGGCAGATTGTGCTTGTCAGTCGTGGTTGGCAGCTCAGTTAGGGGAAGGAAAGCTCCTGACCTCAAACCTCTGCTGCCTTGCCACCATTCCCACTCACGGGGGAGGCTTTGGGAGAAAACCCATGATAAAATCTGGAGTCCCTAAGGCAGTCCAACGTTGAGTTTATCGCTGACTGGCAACTCCTGTGATGCCGCTGGTGACATCGGTCTCTGCCGTTCCTTTGGGCTCATCAGCTGCGTGGAGAGGGGGAGCTCACTACATGGGCAACAGCTCGCTCTCCAACGTACTGTCCTGGCACGTGTACTGACTTGCACAACATGTAGACAGCTGGGAATCAACATCCACGGTCGACCCCAGCCTACGAAACACCATGTGGGGATAGATCAGAATCAGAACCATGTTTAATATCACCAGCATGTGTCATGAAATCTGTTGTCTTTGTGGCAGCAGTACATTGTGATACGTAATAGTAGAGAAAAAAACTCTGAATTGCAGTAAGTATATACTGTATTAAATGGTTACATTAAATAAGCAGTCCAAAATGGAAATAAAAAACTGTAGTGAGGTAGTGTCCAAAGCTTCAATGTCCATTCAGGAATCGGATGGCAGAGGGGAAGAAGCTGTTCCTAAATCGCTGAGTGTGTCTCTTCAGGCTTCTGTACCTCCTTCCTGATGGTATGATATTAGTATTTATTTCATTTCTTGCATCCAAGGCAGTAAAAATCTTTATGTTGTGTCTCTGTCTTAATGTACAAGCAATAAGGAAGGGAAATGTGGGACGATATTGCCCAAGCACTAAGATTGGATACAGAATTGTCTTGTATACATGTATGTACAGTCAGATATGCAATCAGATCAATGTGTACTGATCAATCTGATGGCCTGGTGAAGGAAGCTGTCCCGGAGCCTGCTGACCCTGGCCTTAATGCTATGGTACCATTTGCCAGAAGGTAGCAGCTGGAACAGTTTGTGGTTGGGGTGGCCGGAGTCCCTGATGACCCTCCAGGCCCTTTTTACGCACCTACAGCTGTAAATATCCTGAATACAGGACAGTTCACATCCACAGATGTGCTGGGCTGTCCGCACCACTCTCTGCAACGCCCTGCAGTTGAGGGTAGTATAGATCGAAGGTAGCAATGAGAACAAGGCATGGCCTGGGTGATGGGGGTCCTTAATGATGGACGACGCCTTTCTGAGACATTGCTCCTCGACACTATGAAGGCTAGTGCTGATGATGGAGCTGACTAAGTTTACAACTCTCTGCAGCTTATTTCAGTCCTGTGCAGCAGCCACTCCCTCCCCCAGTTACCAGACTGTGATGCAACCAGTAAGAATGCTCTCCACAGTACATCTGTAGAAACTTGCGAGTGTTTTTGGAGACATCCAAATCTTCTCAAACTCCTAATGAAATACAGCCGCAGTCTTGCCTTCTTTATAGCTGCATCGGTATGTTGAGTCCAGGTTAGACCCTCAGAGGTATTGACACCTAGAAACATGAAATTGCTCACTCTTTCCACTGCTGATCCCTCTCTGAGGACTGACGTGTTCTCTCTCGTCTTACCCTTCCTGAACTCCACAATCAGTTCTTCTGTCTTTCTGACGTTGAGTGCAAGATTATTGCTATGGCACCACTCAACCAACAGACATATCTCACTCCTGTACGCGCCCTTGTCACCAGCTGAAACTCTGCCAACAACGGTTGTACCATCAGCAAATTTGCAGATGTAATTTGAGCCATGCCTAGCCACACAGTGATGGGTGCAGAGAGGGTGGGGCAGTGCATTTGGCACACATCCCTGAAGTGCACCAGTGTTGATCACCAGAGAGGTGGAGATATTATTTCTAACGCACACAGATGATAGTCCTCCAGCTAGGAACTCAAGGATCCAGTTGTAGAGGGAGGTACAGGGGCCCAGGTTCAATTTAGCTTTTCAACTGGAACTGTAGGAATGATTGTGTTAAATGCTGAGGTGAGACAGGAGTTGATTCTAGCCACAACCAACCTTCCAAAGCATTTAATCACCACAGATGTGAGTGCTACAGTATGATAGTCATTAAGGCAGTTCACTCTGCTCTTCTTGGGTACTGTTAGATTGCTGTCTTTTTGAAGCAGGTGGGAACTTAGACCATGAGACCATAAAACATAGGAGCAGAATTAGGCCACTCAGCCCATTGAATTTGCTCTGCCATTCCATCATGGTTGATCTCCGACCATAGCAGTGAGAGATTGAAAATGTCTTTGAACACCTCTCCAGTTAGTTGGCACAAGTTTCCAGAGCCTTACCAGGTACTTCATCAGGGCCTGTCACCTTGCGAGGGTTTACCCTCTTGAGTTCCTTCAGCATTTTGTGTGCTGTTGCAGATTCTAGTATCTGGAGCCTCTTGTGCCTGCAATCTCCCTTTGTCGTTCAGCATTTGTCTTGTCTTCCTTACCGGGGGTTACTCTTCATTTCCAGCATTTGTCTCCCAATTCCTTTGTTTTCTCTCTGCTCTGCTTACATTCTATCCTTCTACAGGATGTGGAAGCATTGGAAAGGGTACAGAGGAGATTTACCAGGATGCTGCCTGGTTTAGAAAGTATGCATTATGATCAGAGATTAAGGGAGCTAGGGCTTTACTCTTTGCAGAGAAGGAGAATGAGAGGAGACATGATAGAGGTGTACAAGATAATAAGAGGAATAGATAGAATGGATAGCCAGCGCCTCTTCCCCAGGGCACCACTGCTCAATACAAGAGGACATGGCTTTAAGATAAGGGGTGGGAAGTTCAAGGGGGATATTAGAGGAAAGTTTTTTACTCAGAGAGTGGTTGGTGCATGGAATGCACTGCCTGAGTCAGTGGTGGAGGCAGATACACTAGTGAAGTTTAAGAGACCACTAGACAGGTATATGGAGGAATTTAAGGTGGAGGGTTATATGGGAGGCAGGGTTTGAGGGTCAGCACAACATTGTGGGCTAAAGGGCCTGTACTGCGCTGTACTATTCTAAATTTCTAAACTTCTACTTGCATCTCCTCTCAGCCAATCAGCAGTCTTGCCCATCCTCTCCCCGCTGCTTGAATGCCAACATCTCTGAGGATCTGTCTTGGGCCCAACATACTGACGAGGTTATGAAGAAATGCCCAGTGGCTATATTTCATTATGAATTTGAGGAAATTTGGCATTCACCAAAAAACTCTGGCCCATTTCTACAGGTGTACTGTGGAGGGCATTCAAACTGGTTGTGTTTGGTATCACTGCACAGGATCGGAAAAAGCTACAGAAAGCTGTAAGTTCAGCCAGCCCCATCATAGGCACTAGTCTCCCCACCACTGAGGACGACATCAGAAGGCAATGCCTGAAGAAAGTGAGCAGCATCCATCATCCAGGACGTGCCCTCTTCTCATCACTACTCGTCAGCGAGGAGGTACAGGAGCTTGAAGACACACACGCAATGTTTCAGCAACAGCTTCTTCCCCTCTGCCGTCATCAGATACCTGAATGGTCTCTGAACCCATGAACACTTCCTCAATTTGCTCTCTTTTTGCACTTCTTATTTATTTTTAAAATATTTATTATTGTAAGTTATGGTAACATTTTATGTGCTGTAAAACAACAATTTTCATGACATATGTCAGTGGTAACAAATCTGATAGTGATTCTGCCACAACCACCACTTTATGCCTGTCAATTCTTGGTCTCAACCCTATCACAGATGTTTCCTCCATTCTCTCCGGCTTTCCATCTTCTCCGCAATGTAAGACGTGTTTAGATTTTAAATTTCTTGATGAACAGAGGGATCTGGGAACGCAGATCCATAATTCAATGAATGTGGCGTCACAGGGAGATAACGTTGTAAATAAAACTTTCGGCACTTTGGCCTTCATAAGTCAAGGTATTGCGGACAGGCGATGGGATAATATGTTGAAGTTGTATAAGACGTTGCTGAGGCATAATTTGGAGTATTGTGGGCAGTTTTGGTCATCTACCTACAAGAAAGATGTAAATGAGTTTGAAAGAGTGCAAAGGAAATTTACAAGGATGTTGCCGGAACTGGAGGACCAGAATTATAAGGAAAGATTGAATAAGTTAGGACATTATTCCTTGGAATATAGAAGATTGAGGGGAGATTTGATAGAAATATACAAAATTATGAGGGGTATAGATGGGTAAATGCAAGTAGTTTTTTTCCCACTGAGTTTGGGTGGGACTACAACTAGAGGTCATGGGTTAAGGGTGAAAGTGAGAAGTTTAAGGGGAACATGAGAGGAAAATTCCTTCCTCAGAGGGTGGTGAGAGTATGGAACGAGCTGTCAACACAAGTATGCAAGCCTGATTTCAACATTTAAGAGAAATTTGGATAGGTACATGGATGGCAGGGGTACAGAAGGCTGAGGTCCCAGTGCAGGTCACTGGGGGTAGGAAGTTTAAATGGATTGGCACAGACTAGATGGGCTGAAGGGCCTAGTTCTGTGCTGTACTTTTCTATGACTCTATGACTTTGAGGGTCTATAAATGGTCTCTGCAATTACTGCTCACTGAGTAAGGCATGATTTTCTGCCTTTATTTTAGATTCCATTTTCTATCATCCATTTCCCTATCTAAGAATTTCCTAAATGCCCCTAATGCATCAGCCTCTGCCACCACCCCTGACAGGGCGTTCCATGCACCCACCACTCTCTGACATCCCTCTATACTTTTCTCCAATCACCTTAAAATTATGCTCTCGTATTAGCCATTTTTGACCTGAAAAAAAAGTCTCTGGATATCCACTCGATCTGTGCCTCTTATCATCTTGTACACCTCTGTCATGTCACTTCTCATCCTCTTTTGCTCCAAAGAGAAAAGTCCTAACTCGCTCAATCGATCCTCATTAGACATACCCTCAAATCCAGGCAGCACCCTGGTAAATCTCCTCTGCACCCTCTCTAAACTTCTACATTCTTCTGATATGAGGTGACCAAATCTGAACACAATATTCCAATCATAAACATGAGAAATTCTACAAATGCTGGAAATCCAGAGCAACATATACAAAATGCTGGAGGAACTCAGCAGGCCTGGCAGCATCAATGGTGTTTTGGGCCGAGACCCTTCTCCAGGACTGAGAAGGAAGGGAGAAGATGCCAGGATAAAAAAGACGGGGGGGGGGTGTGGGGAGAAGGGTAGCTGGAAGGTGAGAGGTGAAGCCAGGTGGGTGGAAAACGTAAAGGACTGGAGAAGAAGGAATCTGATCGGAGAGGGGAGTTGACCATAGGAGGAAGAGAAGGAGGAGGGGAAGGTGATAGGCAGGTGAGGAGAAGATAAAAGAGGCTAGAGTGGGGAATAATAGAAGAGAGGAGGGGCGAGGGAAAAATGACACCATACAACTTATTAACAACCCTATCAACTTGTGTGACAACTTTGAGGCGTCTATGGATGTGGAGCCCGAGATCCCAAGCACCTCTGGCATTTTTTGTCTTTACTCAGCTCTCCATATCAGAGCCGTCTGCTCAACTATGTTACAAGTGGAACATAATTAATTTCTGACCTTGACTGCAGCAGGAAAAGCATGTCCCAACTCACAAGCCCCAACCTATACGTCTTTGGAATGTGGGAGGAAACCGGGGCACTCGGAGGAAGCCCATGCAGTCACGGGAAGCACAACAGCGGGGGTTGAACCCTGACTGATGACTGTAAGCACTGTAAAGTGATTACACTAATCTCTAATCTGCAGCGTCGTCATTTTACTAAACTTTCCACCCTGATTTCCAAAGATAAGCAAAGATTTCTTTTGAGAATCGGATATCTGAAGCTTCCCTTTAATAAATCCCAGTGGTGTTGCCGAGCCAAAGAACTGTTGTGTTTCAGCTTGTGAGAGACATATACAGACAATAAAGGCACTTAATTCAACATTTCCTTTTCAACTGAGTGGATTTCTTCTGTTGACTCATCTCCATAAACAACAGAGTTGGGAGTTTGTTTTGACTATTAAAATCATTGCAGATTTAGGATTGTGTTACTTCATTAGAGGTTTATAAGATTATGAGGCAGATTATTAGATAGAGCAGACAGACAATATCTTTTTCCCACGGCTGTAATGTCTAATACTAGAGGGCATGCATTTAAGGTGAAAGGGCGTAATTTCAAAGGAGATGTGAGGGGCAAGTTTTTTTTACACAGGGAGTGGTGGATGTCTGGAATGCGCTACCTGGGGGAAGGGTAGAGGCACACACATTAGGGGCTATTAAGAGACATTTGATAGACACATGAATGTAAGAAAAATGGAACAATATAGGTAAAGAAATTCATTAGGTTAGCATTTTAATTACTAATTTAATTGGTTCGGCTCAACATTGTGGGTTGAAGGGCCTTTCCTGTGCTGTACTGTTCTACGTTCCATTATAACTTGGGATCCACATTTGGGACATAGCCAAAACTTTTGATTCACTGGTTTATCTCCCTGCGAGGCAGTTAGATTACCTTGATATAAAAAAAATTCTCAAAATAAAAATGCAGTGGGACTCGTTGACTTGTGTTCACTTTATTAGGTACACCTCTACACCTGCTCGTTAATGCAAATATCTAATCAGCCAATCATGTGGCAGCAACTCAATGCATAGAAGCATGCAGACATGGTCACGAGGTTCAGTTGTTGTTCAGACCAAACATCAGAATGGAGAAGAAATGGGATTTGTGACTTTGACTTTGCACCTCCCCCTCGTACCCCATCCGTTATTTATTTATATACACACGTTCTTTTTCTCTCTCTCCTTTTTCTCCCTCTGTCCCTCTGTCTATACCCCTTGCCCATCCTCTGGTTCCCCCCCCCTTTTCTTTCTCCCTGGGCCTCCTGTCCTATGATCCTCTCATATCCCTTTGCTAATCACCTGTCCAGCTCTTGGCTCCATCCCTCCCCCTCCTGTCTTCTCCTATCATTTTGGATCTCCCCCTCCCCCTCCCACTTTCAAATCTCTTACTGGTTCTTCCTTCAGTTAGTCCTGACAAAGTGTCTCGGCCCGAAACGTCGACTGTACCTCTTCCTAGAGATGCTGCCTGGCCAGCTGCGTTCACCAGCAACTTTGATGTGTGTTGTTTGAATTTGATTGTTGGAGTTAGACAGGGTGGTTTGAGTATCTCAGAAACTGCTGACCTCCTGGGATTTTCATGCAAAACAGTCTCTATGGTTTACAGAGAATGGTGTAAAACCAAAAAAATAAAACGTAATGACATCTGTGGGTGAAAACGCCTTGTTAATGAGAGAGGTCAGAGGAGAGGCCAGACTGGTTCAAGCTGACAGGAAGGTGACAGTAACTCAAATAACCTCACGTTACAACGGTGGTCTGCAGAAGAGCATCTCTGAACATACAGCACATTGAACATTGAAGTGGACGGGCTACACCAGCAGAAGACCATGAACATACACCCGGTGGCTACATCTTTCAATACAGGTGTAGCTAACAAATAGGCCACTGAGTGTATACCAAAGGTCATCGCTGAAGCAGTGAAACATGACTCCAGCATCTGAAGTCTCTTCATCGTTTAGTAGTGGTTTGAACAGGTTAGGGCTTTGCTCACAGGGGCGCAGGAGAATGAGGGGAGGGATACAAGATTATGAGAGCAGGTTTTTTTCACTGAGGTTGGGTGAGGGTCATGGGTTAAGTGTGAAAGGTGAAATATTTAAGGAGAACCTGAAGGGGAACTTCTTCATTAAGAAAGCGGTGAGAGTGTGGAACAAGCTGCCAGTAGAAATGTTGGATGCGGGTCTGATTTCAACTTTTAAGAGAAGTTCGGATAAGTACATGGGTGGGGGAGATATAGAGGTCAATGATTCAGGTGCAGGTTGATAGGACTAGGCAAAGTAATAGTTTGGCATGGACTAGATGGGCCAAAGGGGTTGTTTATGTGCTGTAGTGTTCCATGACTCCAACTGGTGTAGGGGATCATCCATGAATTTCCTTTCTTGGCACAGGCTGAGCTGTGGTACCATCCTCACTTCAGAGCAGGGGTTCCTAACCTGGGTCTACTGACCACTTGGTTAATGGTGGGGGCTCATGGTCGGGATCCCCTGTTCTGGAGTTACTGTAAGCGACAGCCAACTTCACTGAAGTCAAAGCGGCAGAAACAATCAATAAAAAAAACACAAACCATGGGTCCAGGTAATCCAGCTTGTCCAGGTGACCCAGGAAGACCAGGAGAGCCCTAAAAAAAAAGAGAATTGCAGGTGTCAGAGAGAAATTAATGCCTTCTTCTGTCTCATCAACATTATTATTTAATGTTTATTTTTTTAGAGATACAGCATGGTAACAGGACTTTCCGGCCTAACGAGCCCGCACCACCAAGTACACCCATGTGGTCAATTAAGACCATAAGACTTGGCAGCAGAATTAGGCCATTTGGCCCATTGGGTCTGCTCCATCATTTCATCATGTCTGATCCATTTCCTTCTCATCCCCAATCTCCTGCTTTCTCCCCATACCTCTTCATGCCCCAACCAGTCAAGGATCTATCAACCTCTGCCATAAATATACATAAATACTTGGCCTTTACAACTACTTGTGGCAATGAATTCCACAGATTTACCACTCTCTGGCTAAAGAAATTCCTCCTCATTTTCATTCTAAAAGGACGCCCCTCTTTTCTTAGGTTGTGTCCTCTGGTTTTAGACTCTTCCATTGCAGGAAACATCCCCTCCAGAGCCAACAAATGCTCCTCATATGACAAGCCTTTTAATCCAGGAATAATTTTCGTGAACCTCCTCTGAACCCTCCCCGATGTCAGCACATCCTCTAAGGGGCCCAAAACCGCTCACAATACTCCAAGTGAGGCCTCACCAGTGCTCTATGAAGCCTCAATATTAAATCCTTGCTTTTATATTCCAGTCCTTTTGAAATCGCATTTGCCTTTCTCACCAACAACTCAACCTGAAAATTAAACTTCAAGGAATCCTGCACAAGGACTCTCAAGTCCCATTTGCACCTTAGATTTTTGGATTTTCTCTCCATTTATAAAATAGTCCACCATTTCATTTCTTCTAACAAAGTGCATGACCATACACTTCCTGACACTGTATTCCATCTGCCATTTCTGCACCCATTCTCCTAATCTGGCCTTCTGTAGCCTCTCTACTTCTTCAAAACTACCTGCCATAGAAACCATAGAAAAACTACAGCACAGAAACAGGCCTTTTGGCCCTTCTTGGCTGTGCCGAACCATTTTCTGCCTAGTCCCACTGACCTGCACACAGACCATATCCCTCCATACACCTCCCATCCATGTATCTGTCCAATTTATTCTTAAATGTTAAAAAAGAACCCGCGTTTACCACCTCGTCTGGCAGCTCATTCCACACTCACACCACTCTCTGTGTGAAGAAGCCCCCCAATGTTCCCTTTAAACTTTTCCCCCCTCACCCTTAACCCATGTCCTCTGGTTTTTTTCTCCCCTTGCCTCAGAGGAAAAAGCCTGCTTGCATTCACTCTATCTATACCCATCATAATTTTATATACCTCTATCAAATCTCCCCTCATTCTTCTATGCTCCAGGGAATAAAGTCCTAACCTATTCAACCTTTCTCTGTAACTGAGTTTCTCAAGTCCCGGCAACATCCTCGTAAACCTTCTCTGCACTCTTTCAACCTTATTTATATCCTTCCTGTAATTTGGTGACCAAAACTGAACACAATACTCCAGATTCGGCCTCACCAATGCCTTATACAACCTCATCATCAATATATTCTCCACCTATCTTCTTCTGCAAACTTGGCCACAAAGCCATCAATTCTGTCATCCAAATCTTTGACATAAAACGTAAAAAGAATCAGTCCCAAAACAGACCCCTGTGGAACACCATTAGTCACTGGCAGTCAGTCAGAGAAGTCTCCCTTTATTCCCACTCTTTACCTCCTGCTAATCAGACACTATCCATACTAGAACCCTGACCTATGAGCCAGTACATCTTTGGAATGTGGGAGGAAATCAGAGCACCCACACGGTCATGGAGACCGTACAAACCCTTTGCAGACAGTGATGGGAATTGAAACCCAGTCACTGGTGCAGTAAAGTGATGCACTCACTGCTACGCTACCATCCTACCTAGAACAATCGTGACATTATATAGAACTACACATCAAAAATGCCCTTTTGGCTGTAGAGTACTGTCAGTATCATGAGGGCTTGAAAGGCACTATGCAAATGCAAACTTTATATTTCTTTTTATCACTTTAGGTTCATTTGCAAATAAGGCTGAGTGAGTACTGAGAAAATTTACAAGGACGTTGCCAGGACTGGAGGACCTGAGTTATAAGAAAACAGTGACTAGGTTTGGACTTTATTCCTTGCAATGTAGAAGATTGAGAAGAGATTTGATAGAGGTATACAAAATTATGAGGGGTATAGATAGGGTAAATGCAAGCAGGGTTTTTCCACTGAAGTCAGGTGGGACTACAACTAGACATCATGGGTCAAGGGTGAAAGGTGAAAAGTTGAAGGGGAACACGAGGGGACACTTCTCAGACAGTCGTGAGAGTGTGGTGTGAGCTGCCAGTGCAAGTGGTGCATGCAAGCTCAATTTCACGTTTAAGTGAGTTTGGATAGGTACATGGATGGTAGGGATTATTTGTTGGTCACTGAACTGGAGAGTTCTCGCACAGAAAGTTGGTCAAGGTATGTCCCCTCTTAGCCCAGCTCTACAGTCTATCAATGTCCCATTGCAGCCTGCGTCCACACCATCCACAACACCACTAACCTTCTTACCATCCACAAGCTTACTAAGCACCCTTCCACTTCCTCATCCAAGTCGTTGTCAGATCACAAAGCACAGGTGTTCCAGCGTTGCAACCTGCCTGCTCATCGAAAGAAAATGCCCTGTGGGACGTAGGGGACTGGCCGGTGTAAGGAGCGTTGTGGCCCATCCCACCAGCTTCCGTTTTGCTGATGATGTCACAACATAGATAGGGTTTAAATCTAGTGTGCAGCATCATACGGTCACTGTTTCTCTCAGGTCCCCGTGTACCAGGTAGCTGATATTGCCACAGAAACGGTAGATGGGGGGCTGGGGGTGGGGTGGATATGCTGCGGTACAGGGGGCCTGGCAGCACACTTTAAACAGATATTTACCACTGTGTATACGTTTAGCACCTATTTTCTCCTGCCACTTCTGACGCTCAGCTTAGATAAGTATCTGTAACCGGGCTTAGCTTGAAGGGTTTACTGCATGTTCAGTGTCAGTTTTGACTTGTAAATAAACAGTCAACTTAACTGTGTGTCTCTTCTGACCCCGCAAACCTGATTTCCCACCACAGTGGGGGTTCTAGAACAGATCTACCTCCAGGCAGGTTAAGCTCCATCTACTACCACCTCCTGCCTTCTGTGGGCAAGCCAATTCTGAATCCATACAGCCAAATTTCTCAGGATCCATGCCTCGTGACTATCTGAATAAGCCCATCATGGGGAACCTTGTCGAAAGCCTTCCAAAAGTTTATATCCACCAAACCCATTGCTCTGCCTTTATCAAATCCTGGAAGAACTCAGTCAGATGTTTGGAGCCTCCTTCAAGAAATGGAATGTCCTCCCATTCCTTGGAACCTCTGGCACAGGGGTGCTCAAAGAAAAGGGCTGGCCCTCGGAACCTCGAGTTTGTGTATCGGTAGTGCAGAAAGTCCCCAGCTGTAAGGTGGAAGAAATGCATTCCCTCACAAGCTCCCCAGTCAGTCCTCGCCTTTCCCATTCATGGGCGAGTCCGTGATTCCCACCTTAGCCACATCAGCTACTCCCAACCCACAGAACCCAAGTGGAAGCAAATTATCTTTGACCCTGGGGGACTGCCTTAGAAGGATGAACAGAAACAGGACACTGAGAAACGAAGCCCATGTTTCCATTATCCCAGTCAGCAGAGTTGTGGCGGCCTTGGACTGGACCCTCTGCTATCTTTTCTGCAGGTTGCCAGGTGGAGAAAACAGGATTAAAAATGGCCTCTTGATTGACCTGAACTTACCATTTCACCTGGAGAGCCCTGTTTACCTCTTTCGCCCTGCAGGGAGAGAGCGGGAGAGAGAGAGTCAACTGTTGAACAAATATTTGAAGTCTGTTGTCATGTGGAATCTTTTTAACCTGCAAATCTGCTGTATCAGACACGAGCGGCACGTCAGCACTCACAATCCAGTCCAATAATTTATTTCAAGGCTTCCAATGGCACTGTGCAGAGGGGTGGGCCCTGTGCTTGCATACAATTTACAGGTGGAAGACAGTCTAACCCTGATGAATGTGAGGTGTTGAACCTTGGAAGGGCAAATGCAAGGAGACAGCACACTGTTAAGGGCAAGAGTGTTAGTAGTGTTGCTGAGCAGAGAGATCTTGGGGTCCAAGTTCACAGCTCTTTGAAAGTGGCTACACAGGTCGATAGGCTGGTTAAGAATTTTTATGGAATGCTTGGTTTTATTAGTCAAGGCATTTAGTTCAAAAGTCAAGAGATTATGTTGCAACTTCATAGAACTCTAGTTAGATCACGTCTGGAGCACTGCACACATCTCTGGTTGCCCCAATATAGGAAGGATGTCGAGGCTTTGGGGAGGGTGCGTAAGAGGTTTACCAGGATGCTGCCTGATTTCGAGGGCATGTGCTATCATGAGAGGCTGGATAACCTTGGGTTGGTTTCTTTAGAGCAGCGGAGGCTGAGGGGAGATTGCATAAAGGTTTGTACGATTAAGGGAGGGATAGATAGAGTAGGCAGGGAGTATCTATTTCCCTGGCTAGAAATGTCTAATTCCAGAGGGCACTTATTGAAGGTGAGAGGGGGTAGGTTTAAGGGGGATGTGAGCGTAAGTTTTTTACTCAGAGAGTCGTGGATGCCTGGAATGAGCTGCCTGGAATGGTGATAGAGGCAGACACATTCGAGGCATTTAAGAGACCTTTAGATAGGCACGTGGGTACATGGAAGATGGAGGGATATGGACATTGTGTAGATAGGAGGGATTAGATTTTGGGTTTTAAAAAATTTACTTTTTATCTGGTTCGGCACAACATTATGGGCCAAAGGGCTTGTTCGTGGGCCGCATTCTTCTATGTTCTGTGTGCCAGAAGGGTATAGTTGGGTCAGAAGTTCTGTTCTGAAAGAATTATAAGGGGAAGAGTTTCCCAGATTATTTAAAATTCTTACTGGGGGACCCTGAGGTCCAGGAAGTCCAGGTTTTCCAGGTATGCCCAGGGATCCAAATTCACCAGAACTTTCCATATCCTATTGGACAGATAGAGAAGAATATATTAAAATCTGGCTTGTGAATTCAACAGTTAAATCACTCTCTGTCACTATCTTAAAACTAATAGAATTATGGTCACCAGAGCCAAAATGTTCCCCAATGCACTAATGTCTTCAGAAGGCATTAACCTACAGGGTAAGTTTGAATAGGTTAGGACTTTATTCTCTGGAGCAATGGAGAACTGATAGAGGTACACAAAACTGTTAGTGGTAGAGATAGGGTAAATGCACGTACGCTATTTTCCACCGAGGTTGAGTGAGACTGGAACTAGAGGTCATGGGTGAAGTGAGTAGAACAGGGATCTAGGAATACAGATCCGTAATTCTTTCTAAGTGGTGTCACAGGTAGAGAGGGTCGTAAAGAAAGCCTTTGGATCATTGACTTTCATAAATCAAAGTACTGAGTACAGGAGATGGGATGTTATGTTGAAGTTGTATAAGAGGTTGGTGAGGCCTAATTTGGGGTATTGTGTGCAGTTTTGGTCACCTACCTACAGGAAAGATGTAAATAAGATTGAAAGAGTGCAGAGGAAATTTACAAGGATGTTGCCAGGTCTGGAGGACCTGGAGGAAAAGGTTGAATAGGTTAGGACTGTATTCCCTGGAACGTTGAAGACTGAGAGGAGACTTGATGGAGGCATACAACACTATGAGGTTTATAGATAGGGGAAATGCAAGCAGGCTTTTTCCACTGAGGTTGGGTGGGACAACAACCAGAGGTCGTGGGTTGAGGGTGAAAGATGAAAAGTTTATGGGGAACACAAGGGGAACTTCACTCAGAGGGTGGTGTGAGTGTGGAATGAGCTGCCAGCAGATGTGGTGGATGTGGGTTGGATATCAACACCTAGGAGAAGTTTGGATAGGTCAATGGATAGGAGGGGTATGGAGGGCTATGGTCTGGGTGTCGGTTGATGGGACACAGTTCGGTATTATCTAGATGGGCCAAAGGGCATGCTAATATGCTGTAGAGTTCTATGACTTTATGTCTGTAACCAGGATGTGCCCAGGGGAAGGGTTCCTTATGTTCTGCTGTACTTCTTCAGCTAACTGAGTGCTGACATGGTGCATTGTCATCTGGTATGGAGGGATCAGAAAAAACCACAGAGGGTTGTAAACTCAGCCAGCTTTATCATGGGGATTAGCCTCCGAACGTTGGTGATACCTTTAGCAGTCAGTGACCCAAGAAGCCAGTATTTATCATTAAAGACCCTCACCACCTAGTACATACTCTCTGCTCATTGCTACCATCAGAAAGGAGGTACAAGAGCCTGCAGACACACACACACACACACACACACAAAATTTTTCAAAATTTTCAAAAAAACCAATGAAATCAACAAGAACATACCAGCTCAGACATGTATAAAAATGATATAAGCAAAAAAAAAGGGACATAACATTAGAGGGGTGCCATCAGGTTTCTGAGTGGTCCACAAGCATATGAACACTACCTCACTATTGTACCCCCTTTTTGCACTTTTTAGTTATTTTTAATATATTCTCATTATTTTCATGTCTAGCACTGTACTGCCTCCACAAAACAGCAAATTTCATAATGCACACTCTGAGGCCAATTTATGAAGTGCTGGGGTGTACCTAATAAAGTGGCCACAGAAATGGAACCCAGTGTGGAACCTGCTGTAACCCATCTACCTGAGGGTTTGCTTCAGAGATGCTCTTTTGCGCACCACTGTTGTAATGTGTGGTTATTTGAGTTGCTGTCGCCTTCCTGTCAGCCTGAACCAGTCTGGCCACTCTCCTCTCAACCTTATCATGAACAAGGCATTTTCACCCACAGAACTGCCGCTCACTGGATGTTTTTTGTTTTTCGCACCATTCTCTGTAAACTCTAGACACTGTTGTGCCTGAAAATCCCAGGAGGTCAGCGGTTTCTGAGATACTCAAACCACCCCATCTGGCACCAACCCACAGTCAAAGCCATTTAGATCGAATTTTACTGTTGTAACGTGTGGTTATTTGAGTTACTGTCGCGTTTCTGTCAGCCTGAACCAGTCTGGCCATTCACCTCTGGCCTCTCTCATTAACATGGTGTTTTCACTCACAGATGTCACTATATTTTATTTTTTGGTTTTACACCATTCTCTGCAAACTCTAGAGACTGTTTTGCGTGAAAATCCCAGGAGGTCAGCAGTTTCTGAGATACTCAAACCAACCTGTCTGACACCAACAATCATTCCATGGTCAAAGTCACTTCGATCCCATTTCTTCCCCATTCTGATGTTTGGACTGAACAACAACTGAACCTCTTGACCATGTCTGCATGCCTTAATGCATTGTGTTGCTGTAACATGATTGGCTGATTGGATATTGGCATTACAAGCAGGTGTACAGGTGTACAAAATAAAACTGAGTGCGTGTCAGAGATAATAAATTAGATTCCTATTCTCACTCTGAAATGACGACGTTCCAGCCTCCCAATGGCTAAAAGTGGGCTGTATCTGGACTGGTAGTTGGTATCCAAGGGTAGATGTAGCCTTCACTGACATGTCATAGAACACAAAACATACAACAGTACAGCACAGGAACAGGCCATTTGCCCCACAATTAAACTAGTAATGTATATCTAACTAAGTTAATCTTTCAGTCTATACAATGTCCATATCCTTCCACTTTCCTCACATTCATAAGACTGTAAGATATAGGAGCAGAATTCGGCCATTTGGCCCATTGAGTCTGCACCATTTCATCATGGTCGATCCATTTTCCCTCTCAGTCCCGATTTTCTGCCTTCTCCCTATATCCCTTCATGACCTGACTAATCAAGAATCTATCAACCTCTGTCTTAAATATACCCAATGACAGCTGCCTATGGTAATGAATTCCACAGATTCACTGTTCTATGGCTAGAGAAATTCCTCTTCATCTCCATTCTATAAGGACACCCCTCTATTCTAAGGTGGTGCCCTCCGGTTTTATACTCCTCCACCTCTCCACATCCACTCTATCGAGGTCTTTCAACATTCAATGAGGTCACCCCTCATTCTTCTGAATTCCAGTAAGTAGAGGTCCAGAGACATCAAATGTTTCTCATATGACAAGCCTTTCAATCCTGGAATCATTTTCATGAACCTCCTTTGAATCCCCTCCAATGTCTTTCTTAGAAAAGGGACCAAAACTGCCCATGATACTCCAAGTGAGGCCTTACCGGTGCTTTTCAACCTCGGCATTACATCATGTGCGTATCTAGAACTCTCTAGCAAACATTACCCCAGATATCCCTCTACCATCACCCCAGGCAGCACATTTCAGCAATCCTGGGAAAAACTTGCCCCTCACATCTGCTTTGAACTTACAGTATACCCTTGCCGTGTGCCCTCTGGTATTAGACATTTCAACCCTGGGAAAATATCCTGCCTGTCTACTCTGTCTATGCCTTTCATAATGTTAAGAACCTCTGTCTGATCTCTCCTCAGTCTCCGCCGCTCCTACAGCATGGCAACTTGAACATCAGTGTTAATAGCAGATGGTGGATGGTGCGCTCGAGACTTTGGAATCAGTCATTACTCTATAAAATTCTGTCTCAGAACAAGATTCTGCAGACGTGACTGACCTGCCACTTTTCCAATCAATTCGGCCTGACTCTGTCTATCCATTTCCTTCTCAGAAGTAGGAACTCTCCTGGAATACCAATGATGTGATGAACCTGATCATGGTTTTCATTAGTGGTGGGAAGAGAGGAGCTGGCAGTGGGAAGAGGCTCTACTTATAGATTGGAAGACCAAGGAAACGAGCAAGTATGGAAAGGAGAGATTGTAAGATCACTATTATTGCAAACCGCTATTCCACTCATCATAGTGTCAATAGAGAGGTACAGCACAAAAAAATGTCCTTCGGCCCACTTACAGTGTACTAGTTCTAGATTGGTCCCATTTAATCCTGGAGTAATGCATGCTAACTGTCATTTCTACATTGTAATATTAAATTTTGTAAAAATATTGGATGAATGTCTGAACAACTCCAAGTGACACTTTAGCTCTTTGCGAGCTCACAGCATGTCAGGAGTCTGTACAAGCTAAACACCATAGGTTTGTCAAATGTTTGCTAATGGTGGCTGGATTCTTTCTTGGCCTCAGGCACAGTGGCATGAGAACAAAAGACCGAATAGTTTTTCTGCCTTTGTGTGTCTCGCTGTGTTTGTGCATTGAACCCTTATTTACTGAAGCACATTTCTCTCAGTTCTTGGGACTTCACCTAGACCGAGGGATCGTGATCATCGGTGCCTAGGACAGACCCAGGGTCAATTTGGAGATCCCCCGACAACATTGACAATCAAGTCCCTCGATGATAGTGACTATCAAGTGCAGACTCTGAATCGTGAGCCCTGAAATCATTGTGGAAATCTTTGTAACATACCGCATAGTATTTTCTGTGAATTATTTGTGTTTTATGATAATAAATTAGGCTCAAGTTACTTGGTTGTGCTTGTACGCCTATTACCACATTTCCTGGATACTCAAATTGGTTGGGTCTTTTGGGTCTGGTCAACCCAGCCCATGACACAATTCTGCTGCACGTTTCCCTGAGAACATCTGTTCCCAATTTATGCTTCCAAGTTCCTGTCTGATAGCTTCATATTTCCCCTTACTCCAATTAAACGCTTTTCTAACTTGTCTGTTCCTATCCCTCTCCAATGCTATGGTAAAGGAGATAGAATTGTGATCACTATCTCCAAAATGCTCTCCCACTGAGAGACCCGACACCTGACCAGGTTCACTTCCCAATACCAGATCAAATACAGTCTCTCCTCTTGTAGGCTTATCTACCTATTGTGTCAGGAAATCTTCTTGAACACACCTAACAAACTGCACCCCAACTAAACCCCTTGCTCTAAGGACATGCCAATCGATATTTGGGAAATTAAAATCTCCCACCCCGACAACCTTATAATTCTTCATTCTTTATAATTATTGAATTTTTTTTGTTGCAGTCACGTCCTGACCAACACACCACAGAAAATTCCAAATATATGTAAATGGTGAATAAAGTTGATTCTTAAACACAAAACACTCTGCAGATGCTGGGGTCAAAGCAATATGCACAACACGCTGGAGGAACTTCAGGGTTTCACCCGAAACATTGAATGTTCATTTCCACGGATGCTGCCCGACCTGCTGAGTTCCTCCAGCGTGTTGTGCGTAAAGTTGATTCTTGATCCTTGATATACGTGATATTTGATTTGTTGTGTGGGTGCACTGTGGTCTGGAGGAACATTGTTTTGTTTGGTTGTATATGTGCACAGTCAGATGACGATAAACTTGAGCCTGAACTTCATCTGTACGAATAGTATGTACAAACTGTAAGATCAGCTTCACACTCTATCTTGGTGTAAGGGACAATAATAAACCAATACCAATAATAGTACTAATTGCAGATTATGTTCTGTGAGTGTGGCTGTTTGCGTTTAGTGATTTACACAGGCATATGCAATCCAACTGATCGTAGTTATGCACTGTCTCCAGCTGAATCCTCAGCCTGCCCTAACACTAGCAATCCTCACACCTCTTTCCCTATGGTCTTCACATGCTGGTCTGAGCACCTTGCATTAACACTTCTCAATCCATGCAATTTCTGTGAATCCAAAGGATCAAGCATCACTTTATTCTCCTTGTACATACATTAGGAATTAGGAATAACAGTGCTCTTCACGGTATCTCAACCTCCATTCATACATTAATTTTTCCTTCTTACTTATTGGTTGATTAGTAAACCATTGCAAGGGATGATCTTGCTTTGCCAAATTCCTCAGCTTGATTAAACATTTCTCATGGCGAGCGGCCTCTAGTCGTCTACATTCAGTTCTAATCCACAAGTTCTGTTTTATGAAATAGTCACCTGTCTCATTGTTCTCCAAAATTCATCATTGCTATGGGAGAAGTTACCTCAAATCCAAAGTCAGGACCACCACCGGCTGGCCCAGGAGGTCCTGGAGGTCCAGGCGGACCAAGCAGCCCTGGGAATCCTGGAGGTCCTGGCAAACCGCTCTCTCCGACCTCTCCCTGAAAAAAGAACAACATTACAGAGTTTAAAGAGAGCTGTCATAACATTTATCGTTGGATGACTTGCGGTGACTTGTGAGCCCCCCACCCCCCCAATCAGGGTCATGTGAAGCCATGGCAGCAGGTGTTGGATGGTTGTATGAACAGCCGGTGCAAATCACAAGTCCTATTTATGTGACCACTGATGTCAGGATGACAATCTCTGAAGGGTATTGATAATGGCTGGGGTAATCCATCTTGTAAAGACACTGCCCAGAAGGCGGCAATGGCAATCCACTTCGGTAGAAAAGTTTGCCAAGAACAATCATGGCCATGAGACCATGATTGCTTACGTCACAGGACATGGCATGTAATGGTGGTGAATGAATGAATATTTATGGATAACAACATAACAATTTATGGAATCAATATTTATGTTAGCCAGCAAGTCAGGTAGCATGTCTGGAAGGGAGTGGAGCACTGAAACTTATAGGAACTAAAGTGGGTCTGCCTCAGTACTCTTTGTGTCTGCCCCATTATGGAAGGGCAGAAATGAAACCCACATTCACCTTTCTCACCCAGGTCCTGCAGTCTCAACCTGTTTTTGTGATCTTTTATAATACAGAAGATGTAGGTGCAGAATTAGGCTATTCAGTCCATCAAACCTGCTCCACTTTTATGATCTGCTGTGCTGGTGAGAGTTACAGTGCGGACACTCGATTACAGAAAAACACCTACTGTAACTGAGATTAGTTTAGGAATCTTCCATTTATGTATGACTTTCGAAGTCCTAGGCCTGATGAAGGTGTCCCGGCCAAAACGTTGACTGTTTATTCCCCTCTATAGAGCTGCCTGACCTGTTAAGTTCCCCCGGCGTTTTGTTGCGTGTTGCTGAAGGTTTCCAGCATCTGAGGAATGTCTTGTGTCTATGGATATATTTATGAACTTAGCACCAACATAAAGGAGAAGCTAAAGTCAGATGTATCAATATTACAGTGGAAAAAAGGGAATTACAGAGACTTGACAGAGGAGTTGGCCAACATTGATTGGAAAAGAACACTGGCAGGGATGATGGCAGAGCAGCAATGGCAGGAATTTCTGGAAGCAATTCGAATGGCACAGGATATATACATCCCAAAGAGGAAGAAGTATTCTAAAGGAAAGTTGTCAGAACTGTGGCTATAATGCACTGGTTGGAGTATTGTGAGCAGGTTGGGGTGCCTTATCTTAGAAAGGATGTGCTGAAACTGAAGAGGGTTCAAAGGAGGTTCACAAAAATGATTCCAGGATTGAATGGCTTGTCATATGAGGAGCATTCATAGCTCTGGGCCTGTATTCACTGGAATTCAGAAGAATGAGGGGTGACCTCATTGATACCTACCGAATGGTGAAAGGCCTTGATAGACTGGATGTGGAGAGGATATTCCTTATGGTGGTAGAGTTGAAGACCAGAGGACACAGACTCAGAATAGAGGGGCACCCTTTTAGAATGGGGATAAGGAGGAATTTCTTCAGCCAGAGAGTGGTGAGTCTGTGGAATTCTTTGCCACAGGCAGCTGTGGAGACCAAGTCTTTATGTATATTTAAGGCAAAGGTTGATTTTTAATTGGTCAGAGCATGAAGGCATGTGGGGAGAAGGCAGAAGATTGCAGCTGAGAGAAAAATTGGATCAGCCATGAAGAAATGGCAAAGCAGACTCAATGGTCCAAATGGCCTAATTCTGCTCCTATATCGTACGGGCTTATGTTTTCAGTATTATTTATTTATTTTTATTGGCCCAATTTATCTTCTTTTGCACATTAGTTGTTTATCTGTCTTTGTTTATGTATAGTTTTTAATACGTTCTATTGTATCTCCTTATTTTTGTGTAAATGCCCACAAGAAAATAAATCTCTGGGTTGTATATGCTGACATTTTTTTAAATTAAGTGCAATCGTGAACAATAGCCAGATCAGAAATGCTGATCAAGTCGACTAGTTCCCAAAGAGAACTCTGATAGGCCAATCAGATGGTTCACTGCTGCTCAGAGAACAGGCACGAGGGTCGCTAGCCCCTGTACCCCAGAAACACACCCCAGCGGTGCGGCGGAGGTACGTGCTGTGCATGACCTGATCTGAAAGTGTCATGTTGACTCGTAACAGATCGTGTTCACGGTGGAACAGTTTGGTCAAGGATGGGGTGATCAGCACTGATAATATATGTACATTGATAATAAATTGACTTTGGCTTTGCTGATCCGTTCATACGACTGTCCAGAATGAGCATGAAGCTCTACGTGTGTAATTTCAACATTGCATGTGGATTTCAGTCCTATTTATTGCTGAAGGGTTGTATGTCTGGGACACTGGCCGAGAGGAGAAGAACCCCAGTAACGGTGGATTTGACTACCTCTGTGGCACATTGTGGTTCACTATGACTTTCACAAGAGCAATTTGGGACACTTAATAAAAACTTGCCTTGCTAACAAACCGTGTCTGGGAAATCCAATGCTATGTTATTGCAAGAATGATTAGAGACGAATGGTGGTCTATTTGTACTGTTTTATTCCCTGTGTAGAGAACTGTGTAGAGAAATAAGATGAGAAGGAATTTCTTTAGGTAGAGGGTGGTGAAACTGAGGAACTTATTGCCACAGACGGCTGCGGAGGCCAAGTCATTGGGTACGTTTAAATTGGACATTGATAGTTCAAAATTAGTAAGTGGTGTCAAAGGTTACTGGGAGATTGAGGTTGAGAGGGATAATAAATCAGACATGATGGGATGGTGGAATAAACACGATGGGCTGAATGGCTTAATTCTGCTCCTATGTCTTATGGTTTCATTGTCTAAAAAGTAAATGGCAGGATACTTGGTAGTGTGGAGGAGCAGAGGGATCTAGGGTACGTGTCCACAGATCCCTGAAAGTTGCCTCACAGGTGGATAGGGTAGTTAAGAAAGCTTATGGGGTGTTAGCTTTCATAAGTCGAGGGATAGAGTTTAAGAGTCGCGATGTAATGATGCAGCTCTATAAAACTCTGGTTAGGCCACACTTGGAGTACTGTGTCCAGTTCTGGTCATCTCACTATAGGAAGGATGTGGAAGCATTGGAAAGGGTACAGAGGAGATTTACCAGGATGCTGCCTGGTTTAGAGAGTATGCATTACGATCAGAGATTAAGGGAGCTAGGGCTTTACTCTTTGGAGAGAAGGAGGATGAGAGGAGACATGATAGAGGTGTACAAGATAATAAGAGGAATAGATAGAGTGGATAGCCAGCGCCTCTTCCCCAGGGCACCACTGCTCAATACAAGAGGACATGGCTTTAAGGTAAGGGGTGGAAGTTCAAGGGGGATATTAGAGGAAGGTTTTTTACTCAGAGAATGGTTGGTGCATGGAATGCACTGCCTGAGTCAGTGGTGGAGGCAGATACACTCGTGAAGTTTAAGAGACTACTAGACAGGTATATGGAGGAATTTAAGGTGGGGGCTTATATGGGAGGCAGGGTTTGAGGGTCGGCCCAACATTGTGGGCTGAAGGGCCTGTACTGTGCTGTACTATTCTATGTTCTATGTTCTAAAACACACAAGTCTCCAGTCTGTAAATAAACACAATGTAAGCCACTGATATTAGTCTTAAGATGCAATTAAGAAGCAGATCTTTGTGGACAAGAACCGGTAAAATGGTAATTTATGGTTTAGCATCAAGAAAAAAGTAATGTTGCAGAATCCTGGGTTGTTGTATAAGTTAAAGTTCAAAGTTCGAAGTAAGTTTATTATCTGCTTCTGAACCTGGTGGTGTTGGCCCTGATACTCCTGTACCTTCTTCTAGATGGCAGCAGCAAGAAGGGAGCATGACCTGGGTGGTGGGGTCCCTGATGGTGGATGCTGCTTTCCTGTGACAATGCTCTGTGTAGATGTGCTCAATGGTAGGGAGAGCTTTACCCGTGATGAACTGGGACATATCCACTACTTTTTGTAGATTTTTCGTTCAAGGGCATCAGTGTTTCCACACCAGGCTGTGATTTAGCCACTCAATATACTTCCAACTACTCACCTGTAGAAGTTTGTCAAAGTTTTAGATGCCATGCTGTATTTTTGCAAACTCCTAAAGAAGTAGAGGAGCTGTCGTGCTTTCTTTCTAATTGCACTTACCTGCTGGGCCCAGGACAGGTCCTACAAAATAACACCAAGGAACTTAAAGTTGTTGACCCTCTCCTTTTCTGATCCTCTGATGAGAACTGGTTTCCTTCTCCTGAGGTCAATAATAGCTCCTTGATGTTTCTGACATGGGGTAAGCCCAAGCATTTCACTAGCGCCCATCAGTCCCAACTACCCGAACTTAGACAGGACTCACTGTTGTTGGCAGAATCCCAGATGCTGACCAGGAGGCGTATGGGAAGGAGATAGATTGGCTGGTTGAGAGGTGTTGCGACAACATCAGTAAGACCAAGGAGCTGATTGTGGACTTCCGGAAGGGGTAGTCAGGGAACACATTCCACTCCTCATTGAGGGGCGAGTAGTGGAAAGAGTAAGCAGTTTCAAGTTCCTGGGTGTCAGCACCTCAGAGGATCTATCCTGGGTACAACGTGTTGACGCAATTATGATGAAGGCACAACAGAAGGTGCACTTCATTAGGAGTTTGAGGACATTGGTATGTTACCAAAGCTTCAGGCAAATAGCTACAGATATATGGTGGAGAGCATTCTGACAGGCTGCATCACCTTCTGAAATACACAGGACTGCAAGAGGCTGCAGAGGTTTGTAGACTCTTTCATAGGCACAAGCCTTCCCACCAACATCTTCACGAGGCAGTACCTCAGAAAGGAAGCATCCATCATTAAAGACCTTCATCATCTGACACATGCCCTCTTCTCATTGCTACCATCAGGGAGGAGGTACAGGAGCCTGAAGACCTGCGCTCAATCTTTTAGGAACAACATTTTGTCCTCTGTGATCAGATTTCTGAACGGACAATGAATTCATGAACACCACCTCACTATTCCTTTCTTGCACGATTTATTTATTTTTATTGTTTCTTACAGTATTTTTTGTCTTGAACTGTACTGCTGCTATGAAACAACAATTTTCTTGACACACAGTATCGCGCAAAAATCTTGGCAACATGCCTCTATAAAGAGTTAGGGTGCGTAAGATTTTTTCACAGTACTGTATTTGTCATTGTGGAGCAGAGAGTGAGTTTATAAATCTGGTGTGAGCAAAGGATGTTGGGAATGGTGAGGGTGAAGACCGTGGAAGGGGTGTGGGACAGGTGGCAGAGAAGCTGTGCCAGGTGGGTGGAGTGGTGGGGGTGCAGACCTTCCCAGCCCTGAGTCACCAGGGAAGGTTATTTGATTTCAAGCAATTGGTTTATTGATCACTAAAGAATGTCTCCCTGGTGCTTTCTGCTCCCTCCCCTCTTCCTTCCCCTTTTCCCAACCATGATTTCCCTCTCCCTGCCCCCTTCCCACTCTCAGTCCACAATAGAGACTTATATCAGAATCAGAGGCTGTACAGGAGTGAGATATGCCAACTAGTGGAGTGGTGTCACAGCAACAACCTGGCACTCAACGTCAGTAAGACCAAAGAGCTGACTGTGGACTTCAGGAAGGGTAAGACGAAGGAACACATACCAATCCTCACAGAGGGATCAGAAGTGGAGAGTTCCTGGGCGTCAAGATCTCTGAGGATCTGACCTGGTCCCAGCATATCGATGCAGTCATAAAGAAGGCAAGACAGCGACTATACTTCATTAGGAGTTTGAAGAGATTTGGCATGTCAGCAAATACACTCAAAAACTTCTATAGGTGTACGGTGGAGAGCATTCTGACAGGCTGCATCACTGACTGGTCTGGAGGGGCTACTGCACAGGACTGAAAGAAGCTGCAGAAGGTTGTAAATCTAGTCAGCTCCACCTTGGGTACTAGCCTACAAAGTACCCAGGGAGCGGTGTCTCAGGAAGGCAGCATCCTTTATTAAGGACCTCCAGCACCCAGGGCATGCCCTTTTCTCACTGTTACCATCAGGGAGGAGGTACAGAAGCCTGAAGGCACACACTCAGCGATTCAGGAACAGCTTCTTCCCCTCTGCTATCTGATTTCTAAATGGACACTGAACCCTTAGACACTACCTCACTTTTGTTTTAGTATACAGTATTTCTGTTTTTGCAAAATTTTTAATCTATTCAATATACGTAATTGATTTACTTATTTATTATTATTATTATTTTTTCTCTTCTATATTATGTATTGCATTGAACTATTGCTGCTAAGTTAACAAACGTCACATGACATGCTGGTGATAATGAACTTGATTCTGAGGTTTATCATCACTCACGTACACCGTATTTTTTTTATGGCAGCAATACAATGTAATAAATAAAATTACTGTGCAAAAGTTTTAGGCACCCGAGCTATATATATATATATATATACACCTAAGACTTTTGCACAGTGCTGTATGTCAGTGATAATAAACCGGATTCTAATTGACAGCCTCCAATGAGCACAGCCAGCTGTTTTGAGACCTCTCTTGGGAAAACATTTACTTATTGACTGATTGATTGAGATACAGCAGGGAACAGGCCATTCCAGCCCTTCGAGCCGTGTCACCCAGCAATCCTCTGATGTAACCCTAGCCTAACCACAGGACAGTTTACAATGACCAATTAACCTACCAGCCAGTACATCTTTGGACTGTGGGAGGAAACCGGAACACCCAGAGGAAAACTACATGGCCATGGGAAGAATGTACAAACTCCTTTCAGACAGTGGTGGGTAATGAACGTGGGTTGCCAGTACTGTAAAGCGTTGTGCTACCGTGCCATTACTAAGCCGATAGATAAGAAGGTTAATGGATGTGCTTGAAGACTTCTTGAAGAAAGGCAGCATCCCTACTGACTCCAATCCCAAGTCGGCTGAATAAGGAGGACTACGAGTTTTCAGGATAGCATTGAGGACCTCGGGTCTGGGGCACCCCAAAGCCCTGGGTGAGCAACAGAAAGAGTGCATCTATCTCACAAACCAACTGCTCAGCTGTCCCTTCAGTCACCTCTGGCCCCATCCGTGGATTAGTCTGCAGTTCCCACATTGGTCCCGCCAGGCACCTTGGCTACCATAAGACCATGGTACACAGTACTGATCCTGAGGGTCTACCCCAGCAGAGGATCGCAAGCTATACAGTTTTACAATAATGCCTCTTGGCCGAGCAAGTGAAGTGCAGTTAATCCGACCTTTAAAAGGTCTACAATTTACCTTTGCTCCCGGTAGTCCCGGCTTGCCAATTGGACCTTGATCACCCTGCAAACAAGTACATATTATTGATTTTTCTTGTGGAAAACAGAGAGGTCCCATTTAATCCAAAAATACTAGAAAAGGCCCAATAGCATTAGCAGAGAGCCTCACATTCTTGATTAGTTATACTTTATACTTTATTGTCACCAAACAGTTGGTACTAGAACGTACAATCATCACAGCGATATTTGATTCTGCGCTTCACACTCCCTGGATTACAAATATTAAATATTAAAAATAGTTGAAATTAGTAAATATTAAAAAAATTAAATTATAAATCATAAATAGAAAATAGAAAAATGGAAAGTAAGGTAGTGCAAATAAACCAAGAGACAGGTCCGGATATTTGGAGGGTACGGCCCAGATCCGGGTCAGGATCCGTTCAGCAGTCTTATCACAGTTGGAAAGAAGCTGTTCCCAAATCTGGCCGTACGAGTCTTCAAGCTCCTGAGCCTTCTCCCGGAGGGAAGAGGGACGAAAAGTCTGTTGGCTGGGTGGGTCGTGTCCTTGATTATCATAGTTAAGATGGCGTATGGTGTGCTGGCCTTCATTAGTTGGGGGATTGAGTTCAGGAGCTGAGAGGTCATGTTGTACTTCTGGTCTGGTTAGACCACACTTGGAGTATTGTGCCCAATTCTGGTCATCCGACTGGAAGTCCCTACAAATGCGTATGCAGGGCCCTTGGTATTATCAAGGATCCCATCCAACCAACATCCTCTTTGACATCCTACCATCAGGCAGGAGACCATGATGCATAAAGACAAGAACAGTCAGGATGGGAAACAGCTTCATCCCTCAGGCCACTAGGTGTCTGACATTCCTGCTGCATCACATTCGGCGTGGCACCGGTTAATTTGTTCTGTACTCTATTCAATTTATGCACTTTACTTTGTTTATTTATGCAGAACTCATTTGTAGATTTAATACTTACTTTCCTAAGTTATTATGTGTGTTATCTGTACAACTGTGCTTTGCATCCTGGTTCATCTCATTTGGCGGTATACTCCTATATAGTTAAATGACAATAAACTTGACTTGCGAAGAAAAATGTAGAAGCTTTCGAGGGGGTGTAGAGGAGATTTACCAGGATGCTGCCTTGATTAGAGAGTGTATCTTATGAGGATAGGTTGAGTGAGCTTGGACTTTTCTCTTTGAGGTGTCGGAGAATGAGAGTCACCTGATAGTGGTGTATAAGAGGCATAGATGGGGTAGACAATCATCATCTTTTTCTCAGGGTGGCTTTGGCCAGTATCAGAGAAGTGTGTAAACTCAGTATGGAGGGATGTCGAAGTAGGTCTCTTACACAGAGATGAGAGACGCACTGCCAGGGTTGCTGGTAGAGGCAGACATTTAAAAAAAACTTAGATAGGACATGGGTGAACAAAAAAAATGGAGGATTATAGACTGGCTAAGAAGATGAATTAGATTTATCATGAAGAAGGTTTATGTAGGTCAGCAACGCATATAAACATGATGAAATATTTGAATGGTATGGGAAAATTGCCTTTACTTTCTGATAAAAATTCACTGTGGAGACCAGTTTGGGACTACACACTCATTCACCTCACTGTGTTTTCATGACTTACCTTTTGCCCTTTGGATCCTGGTTTGCCAGAAGTCCCATCCACTCCTGGAGATCCTATTGGACCCTGCAACAAATGAACAGTATCTTAATAGAGGGCAAGGCAACATATCATAACCTCAGCATTGCAACCACAAGAGATTCTGCAGATATCCAGAGTATCACACAAAAAATGCTGGAGGAATTCAGCATGTCGGGCAGTATCCTTATGAAAACAGGTTGAATGAACTCGGCCTTTTCTCCTTGGAGCGACGGAGGATGAGAGGTGACCTGATAGAGGTGTATAAGATGATGAGAGGCATTGATCGTGTGGATAGTCAGAGGCTTTTTCCCTGGGCTGAAATGGTTGCCACAAGAGGACACAGGTTTAGGGTGCTGGGGAGTAGGTACAGAGGAGATGTCAGGGGTAAGTTTTTTACACAGAGAGTGGTGAGTGCGTGGAATGGGCTGCCGGCAACGGTGGTGGAGGCAGCTATGATAGGGTCTTTTAAGAGACTTCTGGACAGGTATATGGAGCTCAGAAAAATAGAGGGTTATATGTAACGTCAGGTAATGTCTCAGGTAAGGACATGTTCGGCACAGCTTTGTGAGCCAAAGGGCCTGTATTGTGCTGTAGGTTTTCTATGTTTCTACGTTTCATCCATGGAATTGAACAAACAGTTGATGCTTTGGGCTGAGTCTCTTCTTCAGGACTGGAAAGGAAGGGGGAAGAAGCCAGATTAAGATGGTGGCGGGAGGGAAAGGTGTGGAAGTTGGCAGGTAATAAGTGAAGTCAGGTGAGAGGGAAGATGGGTAGTTAGGGGAGGGGGGATGAAGTAAGAAGCTAGGATGTGATAGGTGGAAAAGGTAAAGAGTTGAAGAAGAAGGAATCTGATAGGAGAGGAGAGTGGACCTTGGAAGAAAGGGATGGAGGAGGGGCACCAATGGCAGATGATAGGCAGGTGAGGAAAAGAGAAGGGTTAAGAGGGGAGCTAGAATGGGGAATGGAAAAAGGGAGAAGGGGGAGGGGATAAATTTTCTTACTTGCAACGTTACAAAATCAGTATTGCAACATGATCTTGATGCTCAACACACTGCAAAATAATGCTGACAATAACACCTTTCTAATTGCTGCTACCGTACTTCTTTGCAAACTTGGTAGTTCCGTGTCCGTTCTCACAACCCTGGAGCTTTTTGTATTGGAGACACAATAGATTCTGCAGATGCTGAAATCCGGAACAACACACACAAAGTGCTGGAGGAACTCAGTAATTAGGGCAGCATCCACGGAAATGAATAAACAGTTGATGTTCCAGTCCTGATGAAGGGTCTTGGCCCAAAATGCTGACTGTACATTCCCCTCCATAGATGCTGCCTGACCTGCTGAGTTCCTCCTGCATTTTGCGTGCGTTGCTCAGCTATTTGCATTACTCTGCTTTCAACTTTGTGGGCTTAGTGTATTGAATAGAGAAGCCCAGGTACTGATTATCGAGTGCAGGAGGAAGAATTCGTTATTATGAAGACCCACACTCATCGTTTCAGGAACCACATCTTCCCCTCCACCATCAGATTCAGAATGGACAAAGAATCCATAAACATTTATTCATTCATTGTGTTGGCACGTGGCCAAGTGGTTAAGGCGTCGGTCTAGTGATCTGAAGGTCACTAGTTCGAGCCTCAGTTGAGGCAGCGTGTTGTGTCCTTCAGCAAGGCACTTAAACCACACATTGCTCTGCGATGACACCGGTGCCAAGCTGTATGGGTCCTAATGCCCTTCCCTTGGACAACATCGGTGGCGTGGAGAGGGGAGACTTGCAGCATGGGCAACTGCCGGTCTTCCATACAACTTTGCCCAGGCCTGCGCCCTGGAAACCTTCCAAGATGCAAATCCATTGTCTCACGAGATTAATGGATGCCTATATTCATTCATTATGTGCTATGTCATATGATGTGGGTGATCATGGTCTTACCATGACCATGTTTGTTCTTGGCAAATTTTTCTACGGGTGTGGTTTGCCATTGCCTTCTTCAAGGCAGTGTCTTTACAAGATGGGTGACCCCAGCCATTATCAATACTCTTCAGAGATTGCCTGCCAGTGGTTGGTCGCATAACCAGGACTTGTGATATACACCGGCTGCTCGTACCACCATCCACCATCTGTCCCAGCAGCGGATTTTTCCCTTGGGGTTTACCCCCAAAATCTCCCCCATGAGTGGGTATAGCCGCGAGGCAGCAGAGGTTTGAGATCAGAGATTTCTCTCTCCTAGATGAGTTGCCAACCACGGCTGACAAGCCCCATCTGCCCAAAGTGACGGGTTTTTAAGGCACTAGTAACCCTCCTCTGCCACTTCTCCTGTCAGTCGAAATGGTTCCGCAGGGCTTAGTAACTGAACCAGATGTGAAGGACAGGAGCTGGCATTCTGAATGAGTTATAAATATGCATGCTGGGTTTCAGCTACCAAGAAAAACATGATGCATAGCTTCTCAGAACAAAGAGATGTCACCTTCCACAAGCCATCATGGATGCACAGTTTTGCTTCATTTTGGATTTGCACTGCCCCAGATTAATGCAGAACACGTACTTGCCAGAGCAGTATAACATCACAGTGCAGCTAACCATTAGGAATCACAATCTTGATAAATTGAACAGGCTGAATTTTCTCTTGGATTAAATACCTGGTCCAGCCATTTTGATCTCACGGCCAAGAGGGCTACCCAGTGCCTCTACCTCCTCAGGAGGCTGAAGAAATTCAGCGAGTCCCTGTCAATTCTTACCAATTTTGATCCATGCATCATAGAATACATAGTCTCCGGACACATTCCGACTTGGTATAGTAACTGCTCCGTGTGTGACTGAAGAAAATTGTGGACAGAGTTCAGCACATATCAGTAATCAACCTTCCCTCCAAGGACTCTGTCTGTGCATCTCACTGCCTCAGTAAAGCTGTCAGCATAATCAACGACCTCACCCTTCCTCTCTTTTCCTCTCTCCCATGAGGAAGATGATAAAAAACCTGTAAGCACCTACCACTAGGCCTCGGAAGAGCTTCTGTCGTGCAGTATAAATCTGTGAAATATTGCACTGTATGATAAAAATCAACTCTCAAGCTCACAATCTACCTTGTTATGCTCTCGTAATTTATAGTTTATCTGCACTGCACTTTAGATGATAAGACATAGCAGCAGAATTAGGCCATTCAGCCCATCAAGTCTGCTCTGCCATTTCATCATGGCTGATCCCAGATCCCACTCAACTCCATTCACCTGTCTTCTTGCCATATCTTTTGATGCTCTCACCAATCAGGAAACGATCAACTTCTGCCTTAAATATACCCGCAGACTTGGCCCCCACCACAGTCTGTGGCAGAGCATTCTACAGATCTACTACTCTCTGGCTAAAAAAATTCCTCCTTACCTCTGTTATAAAAGGATGTCCTTCAATTCTGAGGCTGTATCCTCCAGTTCTGGATACCTCCACCACTGGAAACATCCTCTCCAAATCCACCCTCTCTAGTCCTTCCAACATTCGGTAGGTTTCAATGAGATCCCCCCACATTGTTCTAAATTCCAGCGAATATAGGCCCAAAGTTACCAAACGCTCCTCATATGTTAACCCCTTCATTCCCAGAATCATCCTCATGAACCTCCTCTAGACTCTCTCCAACAACAACACAGTCATTCATAGATATAGGGCCTAAAACTGTTGACAATTTTAACAGTTCATGGCCTGTCTAGTGTCTCATAAAGGCTCAACATTATCTCCTTGCTTTTATATTCTATTCCCAGAACGAGGGGTCACAGTTTGAGGATAAAGGGGAAGCCTTTTAGGACCGAGATTAGGAAAAACTTCTTCACACAGAGAGTGGTGAATCTGTGGAATTCTCTGCCACAGGAAACAGTTGAGGCCAGTTCATTGGCTATATTTAAGAGGGAGTTAGATATGGTCCTTGTGGCTAAAGGGATCAGGGGGTATGGAGAGAAGGCAGGTATAGGGTTCTGAGATGGATGATCAGCCATGATCATACTGAATGGCAGTGCAGGCTCGAAGGGCCGAAAGGCCTACTCCTGCACCTATTTTCTATGTTTCTATGTTTCCCCTTGAAATAAATGCCAACATTGCATTTGCCTTCTTTACCACAGACCCAACCTGTGAATTAACCTTCTGGGAGTCAGCCAACCAGGAAAGGCCTCTTTTATTCCCACTTGCTGCCTCCTGCCTGTCAGCTATTCCTCTATCCATGCCAGTAGCTTTCCTGTAATGCCATAGAATTTTAGCTTGCTAAGCAGCCTCATGTGTGGCACATTATTAAATGCTTTCTGAAAATCCAAGTAAATGGCATCCACTTCCTCTCCTTTGTCCACCCTGCTTGTTAATTCCTCGAAGAATTCCAACAGATTCTGGAACCGAATTCGGTGGGAACTGAATTGAAAAGACAGAGGAAGATGTGATCGGCTCACAAAACGAGAAATCTTGGAGACAGTGCGAGATGGAGGATAGGCAGGTGATCGAGAAGGGACGCGCTCAGACTGATGGTTTAAGGTGTGGCTATTTTAATGCGAGGAGTATTATGAACAAAGTGGATTAGCTTAATGCGTGAGTCAGTACTTGGAACTATGATGTTGTGGCCATTGCAGAGACTTGGACGGCTCAGAGGCAGGAATGGTTACTTAGAATGCCAAACTTTAGATATTTCAGAAAGGACAGGGAGGGAGGCAAAAGAGGTGGGGGCGTGGCACTGCTGATCAGACATAGTGTCACGGCTGCAGAAAAGGAGGAAGTCATGGAAGGATTGTCTACGGAGTCTCTGTGGGTGGAAGTTAGGAATAGGAAGGCGTCAATAACTCTACTGGGTGTTTTTTATAGACCTCCCAATAGTAACAGGGACATCGAGGAGCAGATAGGGAGGCAGATTCTGGAAAGATGTAATAATAACAGGGTTGTCATGGTGGGAGATTTTAATTTCCCAAATATCGATTGGCATCTCCCTAGACAAGGGGTTTAGATGGGGTGGAAATTGTTAGGTGTGTTCAGAAAGGTTTTTTGACACATTATGTAGATAAACCAACTAGAGGAGAGGCTGTACTTGATCTGGTATTGGGAATCGAAACTGGTCAGGTGTCAGATCTCTCAGTGGGAGAGAATTTTGGAGATAGTGATCACACTTCTATCTCCTTTACCATAGCATTGGAGAGGGATAGGAACAGACAAGTTAGGAAAGTGTTTAATTGGAGTAAGGGGAAATATGAGGTTATCAGGCAGAAACTTCGAAGCTTAAATTGGGAACAGATGTTCTCAGGGAAAAGTATGGAAGAAATGTGGCAAATGTTCAGGGGATATTTGTGTGGAGTCCTGCATAGGTATGTTCCAATGAGAAAGAGAAAGGGAGTAGAGATAGCCCAGGAAATCAATAACCAATGAGTTTTACTTCAGTAGTTGGTAAATTGATGGAAAAGATCCTGAGAGGCAGGAGTTATGAACATTTGGAGAGGTATTTTATGAATAGGAATAGTCAGCATGGCTTTGTCAAGGGTGGGTTGTGCCTTACGAGCCTGATCGAATTTTTTGAGGATGTGACTAAACACATTGAAGAAGGTAGAGCAGTAGATGTAGTGTATATGGATTTCAGCAAGGCATTTGATAAGGTACCCCCTACAAGGCTTATTGAGAAAGTAAGGAGGCATGGGATCCCAGGAGACATTGCTTTGTGGATCCAGAATTGGCTTGCCCACAGAAGGCAAAGAGTGGTTGTAGACGGGTCATATTCTGCATGGAGGTCGGTGACCAGTGGTGTGCTTCAGGGATCTGTTCTAGGACCCCTACTCTTTGTGATTTTTATAAATGACCTGGTTGAGGAAGTGGAGGGATGAGTTAGTAAATTTGCTGATGACACAAAGGTTGGGGGTGGTGTGGATAGTGTGGAGTTCTGTCAGAGGTTACAGTGGAACATCGATAGGATGCAAAACTGGGCTGAGAAGTGGCAGATGGAGTTCAACCCAGAGAAGTGTGAGGTGGTTCATTTTGGTAGGTCAAATATGATGGCAGAATATGATATTAATGGTAAAACCCTTGGCAGTGTGGAGGATCAGAGGGACCTTGGGGTCCAAGTCCATAGGACACTCAAAGCTGCTGCCCAGGTTGACTCTGTGGTTAAGAAGGCATACGGTGTATTGGCCTTCATCAATCATGGGATTGAGTTTAGGAACCGAGAGGTAATGTTGCAGCTATATAGGACCCTGATCAGACCCCACTTGGAGTACTGTGCTCAGTTCTGGTTGCCTCACTACAGGAAGTATGTGGAAACCATAGAAAGGGTGCAGAGGAGATTTACAAGGATGTTGCCTGAACTGGGGGCATGCCTTATGAGAATAGGGTGAGTGAATTTGGCCTTTTCCTCTTGGAGCGATGGAGGATGAGAGGAGACCTGATAGGGGTGTATAAAATGATGAGAGGCATTGATCATGTGGATAGTCAGAGGCTTTTTCCCAGGGCTGAAATGGCTAGCACGAGAGAGCACAGTTTTAAGGTGTTTGGAAGTAGGTACAGAGGAGATGTCGGGGTAAGTTTTTTACGCAGAGAGTGGTGAGTGCATGGGTGGGCTGCCGGCGATGGTGATGGAGGCGGATACAATAGGGTCTTTTAAGAGACTCATGGATAGGTACATGGAGCTTAGAAAGATAGAGGGCTATGGGTAACCCTAGGTAATTTCTGAGTTAAGGACATGTTTGGCACAGCTTTTGAGCCGAAGGGCCTGTATTGTGCTGGATGTTTTCTATAGAACATAGAACAGTACAGCTCAGTACAGGCCCTTCGGCCCACATTGTTGTCCCAACCCTCAAACCCTGCCTCCCATATAATCCCCCACCTTAAATTCCTCCATATACCTGTCTAGCAGTCTCTTAAACTTCACTAGTGTATCTGCCTCCACCACTGACTCAGGCAGTGCATTCCACGCACCAACCACTCTCTGAGTAAAAAACCTTCCTCTAATATCCCCCTTGAAATTCCCATCCCTTACCTTAAAGCCATGTCCTCTTGTATTGAGCAGTGGTGCCCTGGGGAAGAGGCGCTGGCTATCCACTCTATCTATTCCTCTTAAAATCTTGTATACCTCTATAATGTCTCCTCTCATCCTCCTTCTCTCCAAAGAGTAAAGCCCTAGCTCCCTTAATCACTGATCATAATCCATATTCTCTAAGCCAGGCAGCATCCCGGTAAATCTCCTCTATACCCTTTCCAATGCTTCCACATCCTTCCTCTTGTGAGGGAACCAGAACTGGACACAGTACTCCAAGTCTGGCCTAACCAGAGTTTTATAGAGCTGCATCATTACCTCGTGACTCTTAAACTCTATCCTTCGACTTATGAAAGCTAACACCCCATAAGCTTTCTTAACTACCCTATCCACCTGTGAGGCAACTTTCAGCGATCTGTGGACATGTACCCCGAGATCCCTCTGCTCTTCCACACTACCAAGTATCCTGCCATTTACTTTGTACTCTGCCTTGAAGTTTGTCCTTCCAAAGTGTACCACCTCACACTTCTCCAGGTTGAACTCCATCTGCCACTTCTCAGCCCACTTCTGCATCCTGTCAATGTCTCTCTGCAATCTTTGACAATCCTCTACACTATCTACAACACCACCAACCTTTGTGTCATCTGCAAACTTGCCAATCCACCTTTCTACCCCCACATCCAGGTCGTTAATAAAAATCACGAAAAGTAGAGGTCCAAGAACTGATCCTTGTGGGACACCACTAGTCACAATCCTTCAATCTGAATGTACTCCCTCCACCACGACCCTCTGCTCTCTGCAGGCAAGCCAATTCTGAATCCACCTGGCCAAACTTCCCTGGATCCCATGCCTTCTGACTTTCTGAATAAGCCTACCGTATGGAACATTCCCCAGAAGAGATCCCAATGATCCAAAAATCTAAAACCCTGCTCCCTGTACCAACTCCTCAGCCACGCATTCAACTGCTATCTCCTCCAATTCTTACCATCACTATCACGTAGCACTGGCAGCAATCCTGAGAACGTCACCCTTGAGGTCCTGTCCTTCAGGCTTCTGCCTAGTTCCCAAAACTCACACTTCAGGACCTCATCCCTCTTCCTGCCTATGTCGTTGGTCCCAACATGTATCACGACTTCTGGTTGCTTTCCGTCTCGTACCAGGGTGTCGTGCACCCGGTCAGAGACATCCCGGACCCTGGCACCCGGGAGGCAACAAACCATGCGGGTGTCCTTCTCACGTCCACAAAATCTCCTGTCTGCTCCCCTGACTATAGAGTCTCCAATGACGACAGCTCTCCTCTTCTCCCTCCCACCCTTCTGCACCACCGGGTCAGACTCAGTGCCGGAGGCTCTGCCACCGTGGCTCACACCTGGTCGGTCATCCCCGCCAACAGTATCCAGGACGGTAAACTTATTATTCAGGGGAATGGCTACAGGGGTGCTCTGCACTACCTGTCTGCTCACCTTCGCTTTCCCCCCTCTGACTGTCACCCAACAACCTGCTTCCGACATCCTAGGTGTGACTACCTCCCTGTAGCTCTCATCTATGACTGCCTCATTCTCCCTTATGAGTTGAAGGTCATCCAGCTGCTGCTCCAGATTCCTTACATGGTCTTCCAGATCGCCCAGCCGTATGCACTTCTGACAGATCTGACTCTGCGGGAGAGGGGAGTTCCCCCAAGACCGCCACATCTCACGTGAGAGGCACATCACCATCTCAGGAGGCATTGTAAAGACTAACTGCAAGCAAGCTTGTCCTCTGCCTCTTCTCGTCGAAGCCTCTCGAGTCAAAGCCTCAAAAGCTCCACTCCTTCACTGGTTCGCTCACTCACTGGCCGCTCCGCTTGAGCTATCCCTCTATTTATTTGTCTGGGCTTTTCAAACTGCTTGGTCACGTGACCTCAATTGCCCAATCAGCTGCTTTCTGCTGAGTCTGAGCTATTCAAATCTTCATTGACTTGATTGCACAGTCCAGCTGCCAAAACTGCCAGAATCTCCTGTAAATCTCCTGCTCCCTGACACTCACGGACTTCTGGCACACTGCTGGTGTCTTCCACAGTGAAGACAGATGCAGAGTACCCATTAAGTTCATTTGCCATTTTTTTGTCCCCTATTACTACCTCACCAGCATAATTTTCCAGAGGTTCAATATCAACTCCCACCTCCCTTTTACTCTTTATATAACTGAAAAAACATTTGGTCTCCTGCTTTATATTATTGGCTAGTTTGCCCTCATATTTCATCTTTTCCCTTCTTATAGCTGCTTTAGTTGCCTTTTGTTTGATTTTAAAAGCTTCTCAATCATCCAGCTTCCCATTCACTTTTGCTACCTTACATGCCCTTTCCTTGGCTTTTATGCAGTCCTTAACTTCCATTGTCAGCCACAGTTGCTTACCTTGGCCATTTGAGTACTCCTTCTTCTGTGGGACATATCTATCCTGCACCTTGTGAACTATTCTCAGAAACTTCAGCCATCCCTGCTCTGCCATGACTTCCTCTGTAGATTTTACACTTTACTCTGCATTGTTATTGGTTTACCTTTTTCCAGTCAGTGTACTGTATAATGATTGGATCTGTATGAATATTGTGCAAGACAAGTTTTTCCCTGTATCTTGGTAGATGTGACAACAATAAACCAATTCCAAATAACTTTCCAGTCCTGATGAAGGGTTTTGGCCCAAAAAGTCGACTGTTTACTCTTTTCCATAGATGCTGCCTGACCTGCTGAGTTCCTCCATCAGTTTGTGTGTGTTGCTCTGGATTTCCATCACCTGCGGAATCTCTTGGGTTTACCAAACAAAGATTGTTCTCTTGTCTGATAGGAGTAGATCTGAACAACCCAGATAACTTTAATTCCCCGAAGATCAGGAGAAAGAGGGAGGACCTTACAGAGGAATATAAAACTATGAAGAGTGTAGGTAGGGTAAATGCAAGCAGACTTTTCCCGCTGAGGTTGGATGAGACTAGTAATGGTTCAAGGTAAAAGGTGAAATGTTTAAGGGGAAACCTGAGAGCGAACATCTTCACTCAGAGGGTGGTGAGAGTGTGCAACGAGCTGCCAGTGCGAGTGGTGGTTACGGAGTTGATTTCAACATGGAGAGCTTTGGATAGGAACATGAATGGGAGGGGTATGGAGTGCTGTTGTCTGGATGCCTGTTGATAGGACTAAGCAGACTGGCTTGTCATGAACTAGATGGGCTGCAGGGTCTGCTTCTCTATTGCACTGCTTTACAACTCTATGAATACTTTACCAGAACTGCTTGTTCTTTCATCAAAATGCCCGCAAGATGTTCCATTCTGGGCAGTCAACAGGAACGGAAAGGAAAGCAGTCTCGAGGAAGACGAATACCAAGGAATGGATGAACGTGGCATCTACTTACTGGCTGACCCGAACCTCCGTCTTGTCCAGGATAACCAGGAGGACCGCGTGGACCCGGGGCACCAACGAGGCTTGGGTTCTCGGCTTCAGGTGGAGCTGGGTTTCCTGGCAGTCCCGGCAAACCCGGGGGGCCTGGCGGTCCTGGAGGACACTGCGGATGGGCACAGACAGCTACACTTGTAGTAATGGGTCAAAGTTCATAGTTCAAAGTTAATTTTGTATCAAAGTACATATGCTACCTTGAGATTCATTTCTTTGCAGGGATTCACAGTAGAACAAAGAAATACAGCAGAATCAATGAGAAGCTACACGCAAAGACTGACAAGCAAAAGAAGAAAAAGTGTGCAGATACAAAAATAATAAGAATAGACATCAGCAAGGAAGCGTTGAACACCTGGCTCAGAGTAGCAGACCTCGTCCTAGAAACAGAGGGCTTCCTTGTGGTAATATAGGACCGGGTGGTTAACATAAAAAAATGATCAAAATTCATAATAAAAGACCAATAAATGCAGAAAATACCAAAGAAACTTGAAATAATCCAACACATTACAGGATCCTGCAGCTGTTTAACTCAATCTGATTACTTACATGGGCACAATTAAGAGGCAAACATCATTCACAAAAAAATCTTGCTTTAAAATACAAACTCATAAAAGGATCCATACAAGCCTTCTCCAGTTTCCGAGTCAGAGTCCCACAAATTATATTACGACTGATCCGTTATTACAGATAGGACAATCACTAATAACCATCTGGATTTAATTTTACAGGATGAATAAGCAAGAACAACTCATTTAATAGATATAGCCATTTCAATCAAACATAACTTGCAGAAATCAATAAGTGAAAGACACCAGAAATATATTGAATTAAAAGAGGAAATTGAAAGACTATGGAACATGAACAGAGTATACAGTGGTGAGAAGAGAGTAGAATGGGTGTTGGTTTCTTGTGGGAGTGTTCTTTGTAGATGAGCTCAGAGGTGTGGGAGGGCTTCTCCTGTGATGGCTGAGCTCTATCCACTACTTTCTGTAGGCTTTTCCATTCTTGGTAACCACTCTAGTAAACCTGAAATCCTCGTTCATTATCCCAGAGAAATCACACTTGGAAGATTGTGTTTGGTTCTGGTCACCTCATTATAGGAAGGATTTGGAATCTTTAGAGAAGGTGCAAACCGATTTACCAGACTGATGCCTGGACCAAAGGCATGTCTTATGAAATAGGTTATAGTGCCTATGCCAGCTCTGGGCTCGACTCTTGTGAAATACCAGCAAACAATATTAATGCTGCACTCTGGGTCCAGGTATTGCTCTTTATTCATAGGGCCATCAAATATAGGAGCAGAATAAAGTCGTTTGACCCATTGGGTCTGCTCCACCATTTCCTCATGGCTGACCCATGTCCCTCTCAGCCCCAATCCCCGGCTTTTCAACCATATCCTTCAATGGCCTGACCAATCAAGAATCTATCAACCTCTGCCTTAAAAAGTGTAGGGTCATGCATTTTGGTAGAAGAAATGAAAGGGTTGACTATTTTCTAAATGGAGAGAAAATACAAAAATCAGAGATGCAAAGGGACTTGGGAGTCCTTGTGCAGGATACCCTAAAGGTTAATTTGTAGGTTGAGTCTGTGGTGAGGAAGGCAAATGTGACATTTAGTATTCATTTCAAGAGGACTAAAATATAAATGTAAGGATGTAATGTTGAGAGTTTATAAAGCACTGGTGAGGCCTCACTTGGAGCATGTATGTGTGTGTGTATATATATATATATATAGAGAGAGAGAGAGAGAGAGAGAGAGAGAAATAACACCAGCTCGTTCCTAGTCGAGTCCTCCAGACCCTGTAAGTGAAATAGCAACCTGAATCATCTCCCTGGCGAGGTCACTGTCATCTAGTCCAGAACCATCAGCATCGATGAACTTCGTCTGGGGAAGGACAGAGAAAAATTAAAAGCCTAATCATGCACTTTAGGGCAAGAATAATCTTTCCATAGCTATCAAAATTTAATTGATGTGTTTGACACGCCAGTACACGTGGCTACAGGGAGAAGGCAAGAGAATGTATTTGAGAGGAAAAATAGATCAGCCATAATGGAATGATGGAACAGATTCGATGGGCCAAATGGCCTGATCCTGCTCCTGTGTTTATGACCATAAGACCATAAGACATAGGAGCAGAATTAGGCCATTCAGCCCATCTAGACTACTCCACTATTCCATCATCGCTGATCCCAGATTCCACTCAACCCCATACACCTGCCTTCTCACCATATCCTTTGATGTCCTGACCGATCAAGAAACTATCAATTTTCACTTTAAATATACACTCGGTCTTGACCTCCACAGTTGCCTGTGGCAGAGAATTCTACAGATTCACTACTCTCTGGCTAAAACAAATTCCTCCTTGCCTCTGTTCCAAGTGGTCATCCCTCAATGTTGACGCAGTGCCCTCTAGTTCAGAGCACCCCCACTACAGGAAACATCCTCTCCACATCCACCTGATCTAGTCCTTCCAACATTCGGTAGGTTCCAATGAGATCCCCATACATTCTTCTAAATTCCAGTGAGTACAGGCCCAAAGCTGCCAGACACCCCTCATATGTTAACCCCTTCGTTCCCGGAATCATCCTCGTGAACCTCCTCTGGACTCTCTCCAATGACAACATGTCTTTTCTGAGATATGGGGCCCAAAACTGTTGTCAATTCTGCAAGTGTAACCTGACTTGTGTCTTATAACGTCTCAGCATTATCTCCTTGCTTTTATATTCTATTCCCCTTGAAATGAATGCCAAATTACATTTGCCTTCTTTATCACAGACTCGACCTGTAAATTAACCTTCCGGGAGTCTTGCACGAAAACTCCTAAGTCCCTCTGCACCTCTGATGTTTGAATTTTCTCCCCATTTATATAATAGTCTGTGCTTTTGTTCCTGTTACCAAAATGCATTATCATACATTTCCCAACACTGTATTCCATCTGCTACTTTTTTACCTATTCTTCCAATTCGTCTAAGTCCTGCTCAAATCGCATTGCTTCCTCAGCACTACCTACCCCTCCACCTGCCTTCATATCATCTGGAAACTTTGCTACCAAGCCATCAATTCCGTTATCTAAATCATTGATTATGGTGTTACCAGCAGAACCCCTGTCATTCCGACCCTCACTGCTAAAAACCCCTCACTCTCAGTGTCCTAGTGTGGACAATGAGATGTGGACTGAGCACACAGGTCATTCCGTAAGCAGTGGCACATGGCGTGACTTCCAGGTGCATCACCAGTAACAAGTGGAAGCCTACTAAACTAAAGCAAGCTATGGTGATCGGCTTGGTTACAGACAGTTCTTTCAGTGTGTGCTGAACTTCACTCACGAGCCTTGGTGGTGGGCCAGGTGGTCCAGGTGGTCCCGGCAGGCCAGGAGGTCCTGGTGAACCAGCGATCCCTGGGTCGCCCTGAAGAGAGTGGAAGACAGTGGTCAGTCGCCACGCAACTCACAACGACATTTCGGAAAGCAAAGCCGCAGGGCAATCCAGCCTTTAGTTCACTCGCGGCAAATCATGGGAAAAAAAATCAACTTTCTTTGCCATATACATTCACACAAATTGCGAATTTGCTGTGTGTGTTGGTCAGGGCACAACACGCACCAAAAAACCAACAACATTCAACAATTATACAGTATGAGAATAAATACATAAACATTAGCATGTATTTACGATGTAAACAGTGTAATAAAAAGTAGTTTAAGGTGTTTACAGTCAGTGCGGTGACTGTGGTAATAGATAGAGGGGGTGGGGTGGTTAGCTGGAATGGTTGATCAGATTAATTGCCTGGGGAAGAAATTTTTAAGGTGGCGTGAAGTATTTGTTTTAATAGTCCGATTGACTTTTCCAGAAGGGAGATTTTGGAAAAGGCAGGTTTCTGGGTGGGTAATGTCTACCCAGCAAATTTCCAGCTAGAATCATTGCTGTGATTACTGGTGCACACGTAACACGTTCCCTGCTTCACCACGATCAGCCATCAGCCTCTCTGAATGCAACTGCAGGGTTAAAGTACATTGTTCTCCCATTGGTGACGACTCGAGACGACTAGAATGTGAGAGCAAGGATGTGATGCTGAGGCTTTATAAGGCATTGGTCAGACTCCATACTGTGAGCAGTTTTGAGCCCCTTCTCTAAGAAAGAATGTGTTGGCATTGGAGGGGTTCCAGGGAGATTCACGAGAATGAACCCAGGAATGAAAGGATTAATGTATAAAGAGTGTTTGATGGCTCTGGCCTGTACACGCTGGAGTTTAGAAGAATGACAGGGGATCTCATTGAAACCTATCGAATATTGCAAGGGTAAGAAAGAGTAAACACTTAGAGGATGTTTACTGTAGTGTGTGATTCTGGGACTAGAGGGCATGGCCTCAGAACAGAAGGGTGCTCCTTTAGGACAGAGATGAGGAGGACCTTCTTTAGCCGGAGGTTGGCAAGTCTGTGGACTTCGTTTCCACAAATGACTGTGGAGACCAAGTCATTGAGTAATTTAAGGCGGAGGTTAATAGGTTACTGATGAGTCAGGGCATCAAAGGTTAGGGGAAGAAGGCAGGAGAATGGGGTTGAAAGGAATAATAAATCAGACATGATAGAATGGCAGAGCAGATTCGATGGGCTGAATGGCCTAATTCCTCTCCTATGTCTTATGGTGTGTTTTCCTCAGTTTCTGCACATGTACTAACTGTACATCTTTGGAATGTGGGAGGAAACTGGAGCACCTGAAGAAAACCATAAGACCATAAGATCATAGAGCACAGGAACAGAATTAGGCCCTTTGGAACATCATAGTTGATTTATTATCCCTTTCAACCCCATTTCTGCCTTCTGCCTATAACCCTTGTCACCCTAATCAGGAACCTATCAACCTCTGCTTTAAATATACCCAATGACTAGGCCTTCGCAGCCTCCTGTGCCATGAATTCACACCCTTACAGATAGCGGCAGAACTGGACACGGGTCATTATGTTGATCACTACACTAACGTGCCTTCCTAGTTGTGCCTGAGCTTTACAAGGTTCCATACAGTAGGCTTATTCAGAAAGTCAGAAGGCATGGGATCCAGGGAAGTTTGGCCAGGTGAATTCAGAATTGGCTTGCCTGCAGAAGGCAGAGGGTGGTGGTGGAGGGAGTACATTCGGATTGGAGGGTTGTGACTAGTGGTGTCCCACAAGGATCTGTTCTGGGACCTCTACTTTTCGTGATTTTTATAAACAACCTGGATGTGGGGGTAGAAGGGTGGGTTGGCAAGTTTGCAGACTACACAAAGGTTGGTGGTGTTGTAGATAGTGTAGAGGATTGTCGAAGATTGCAGAGAGACATTGGTTGGATGCAGAAGTGGGCTGAGAAGTGGCAGATGGAGTTCAAACCGGAGAAGTGTGAGGTGGTAACACTTTGGAAGGACAAACTCCAAGGCAGAGTACAAAGTAAATGGCAGGATACTTGGTAGTGTGGAGGAGCAGAGGGATCTGGGGGTACATGTCCACAGATCCCTAAAAGTTGCCTCACAGGTGGATAGGGTAGTTAAGAAAGCTTATGGGGTGTTAGCTTTCATAAGTCGAGGGATAGAGTTTAAGAGTCGCAATGTAATGATGCAGCTCTATAAACCTCTGGTTAGGCCACACTTGGAGTACTGTGTCCAGTTCTGGTCGCCTCACTATAGGAAGGATGTGGAAGCATTGGAAAGGGTACAGAGGAGATTTACCAGGATGCTGCCTGGTTTAGAGAGTATGCATTATGATCAGAGATTAAGGGAGCTAGGGTTTTACTCTTTGGAGAGAAGGAGGATGAGAGGAGACATGATAGAGGTGTACAAAATAATAAGAGGAATAGATAGAGTGGATAGCCAGCGCCTCTTCCCCAGGGCACCACTGCTCAATACAAGAGGACATGGCTTTAAGGTAAGGGGTGGGAAGTTCAAGGGGGATATTAGAGGAAGGTTTTTTACTCAGAGAGTGGTTGGTGCGTGGAATGCACTGCCTGAGTCAGTGGTGGAGGCAGATACACTAGTGAAGTTTAAGAGACTACTAGACAGGTATATGGAGGAATTTAAGGTGGGAGGCAGGGTTTGAGGGTCGCTACAACATTGTGGGCCGAAGGGCCTGTACTGTGCTGTACTATTCCATGTTCTATGTTTACATAATCAGGTGACATAGAAGCATTTATGGACAGAGATGTATTGACTGCCACTGAAGCTTGGTGTAGCTCAGGGTGGCAATGACCATTTTATCTGTGAACCTGCTGCCTAAGTGATCAGCAGATCCTGAGGTGAGCGACAGAAGTCAGGTCAGAGCGGAATCTGTGTGACACACACAAAATGATGGAATAAGCCAGCTGGTCAGGCAGCGTCTATGGAAATAGCTTTGATAGGCCTCAGCTCGAAATGTCAACTGTTTATTCCTCTCCCTGGATGCTGCCTGACCTGCTGAGTTCCTTCAGCATTTTGCCTGTGTAACTTTGTTGTATGTTGATTCACATTGTGGATTTTGCATTTCTAATTGCATTCTATGATATTGTTTGTTAGTTATGTGCTGTGTCATATGATGTAGGCTATCATGGTCTTTCCATGACCATGACTTCTCTTGGCAAATATCACTGGACAACAAATTTTTTCAGAAGTGTTGCTTCCTCAGATTTTTTCTTTGTTTGCCAGAGACCATTTGAAACTGAATACAAATATAATTTCAGACTACTTGTATCACTTAGGAATTTGAAGAAACAAGAAATTAACTTCTGTTATTGAATATAATGAATTTAATTGCACAATGATGCTGATTGCTGTTGAATAATTCAACTGTAGGCTGCCTCATAATAATAATGAGGCCGCCTACAGAGAAGTCATCTCTCTGACACAGTGGTGTCAAGAAAACAACCTCTCCCTCAATGTCACAAAAACAAAGGAGCTGGTTGTGGATTACAGGAGGAATGGAGACAGGCTAACCCCTATTGACATCAGTGGATCTGGGGTTGAGAGGATGAACAGCTTCAAGTTCCTCAGTATGCACATCATGGTGTGGTTTGTACAGTGCTTTTTTCACCTCAGACAGTTGAGGAAGTTTGGTATGGGCCCCCAAATCCTAAGAATTTTCTACAGGGGCACAGTTGAGAGCATCCTGACTGGCTGCATCACTGCCTGGTATGGGAACTGTACCTCCCTTAATCGCAGGACTCTGCAGAGAGTGGTGCGGACAGCCCAGCGCATCTGTAGATGTGAACTTTCCATGATTCAGGACATTTACAGAGATAGGTATGTAAAAAGGGCCTGAAGGATCATTGGGGATCTGAGTCACCCCGACCACAAACTGTTTCAGCTGCTACTATCCAGGAAACGGTACCGCAGCTTAAAAGCCAGGACCAACACGCTCCAGGACAGCTTCTTCCACCAGGCCATCAGATCGATTAATTCATGCTGACACAACTGTATTTCTATGTTACTTTGACTATCTTGTTGTACATAATATTTATTATAAATTACTATAAATTGCACATTGCACATTTAGATTGAGATGTAACATAAAGATGTTTACTCCTCATGTAAATGAAGGATGTAAGAAATAAAGTCAATTCAATTCAATTCAAGCTAAAAACATTTTGTTGATTATTTTTTCATCACTTGTACTCAGTGTCTGAGGCTTCTCGCTTAAGTGTCCAACAATAATCAGTCGGCATTGATAGACACCATTATTTCTCTATGACCGCAAAGTCCTGGTGAAATCCCTCACCATGATCATTGTTGACAGTGCCAAGATTTGCATTCTAAATGGGAATGCAGAAAGTGAATCTTTTATGACAATGTTGCACTTAATGGTTTTGTCTGTTTGAAGCATATTATTAAACAGCGGCATGTAGTTTTGTGCTCTGTAGTGGTCAAGAAAATTTTCAACAACGTTCTTCAATGCTTTCCATGCAATTTTCTCCAGTCCCACTAGAAGCTCTTCGAATTGCCTGTCATTGACAACCTGTTTGATTTGTGGACCACAAAAATACGTTTCTTCATCTTGGCATCAGTTATTCTGACTTGAATTATGAATTGAAATAACAAATACAGACAATTAAAAAAAAACAGTGAATGATAGGGAAATTTCATAGTGATTTTCATGATCAGCAGTCCAAAATCTATAAGAATGTCGAAAAGTTGTCCTGTGTATTTTAATGATATACAATATCTAATTAAATCACACCTGTCTTTTCTATTTTGTTTAAACCATTAAAAAATTAAAAGTCAAATGGACAGATGGGCTGCTTGCAAAGTCTGAGTAACTTGGTCTGACACAGAATTGTATCACATACCTTCTCTCCCTTGAGGCCTGGATCACCTTTAGTTCCTTTAAATCCCTGCAACCCTTGTTTGCCCTGAAATGAAAATGAAAAAAAAAACTGTTTTTAAAGAAAAGGCAAGACTATTTATCTCATCTTACAAAAAAATCATGAGGCCATACTTAAACAAGGACCACACTTGATTCCCGACAATCCTAATCCTTTGGAGACCCTTGAGATCAAATAATTAAAGTTCAAAGTAAATTTATTATCACAGTACTTATATGTCATCATATAAAACCCCTGAGATTCACTTTCTTGCAGGCATACTCAATAAATCCAAAAAATAATAACCATAATGGAATAATTGAAAGACCGCACCAACATGGCAAGCAACCAATGTGTAGAAGACAATAAACTGTGCAAATGCAAAAAGAAAGAAATAATAATAATAAATAAGCAATAGATATTGAGAACACAAGATGAAGAGTCCTTGAAAGTGAGTTCCAGAGGTTGTGGGAACAGTTCGGTGATGGGGCAAGTGAGGCTGAGTGAAGTTATCCCCTCTGGTTCAGGAGCCTGATGGTTGAGGGGTCATAACTGTTCCTGAGTCTGGTGGTGTGGGTCCTGAAGCTCCTGTATCTTCTTTCTGATGGCAGCAGTGAGAACACAGAACATAGAACACTACGGCACGTTCAGGGCCTTCAGCTCATGAAGTTGTGCCAACCTTATAACCTACTCTTGAGAGTAATCTAACTCTTCCCTCCCACATAGCCCTCCATTTTTCTATCTTCCATGTGCCTATCTATGAGTTTCTTTAAAGCCTCTAATGAATCTCTACCTCTACCCCAGGCAGCACATTCCACATATCCACCACTCTTGGCTCTGATATTCTCCCCTATATTTTCCTTCAATCATTTTTAAAATTATGGCTTCCTGGTCTTACCCATTTCCACCCTGAGAGAAACGTCTCTGACTAACCACTCGACGTATGCCTCTATTCATCTGTTACACCTCTATCAAGTCACCACTCATTCTCCTTCACTCCAAAGAAAAAAGCCCCACCCCACTATAGAATTACAGAATAATTTCAGCAAAGAACAAGGCTATTTGCCCCTTCAAGTTCATTTTGGACCTCTGTGGAGCAGTCTATGACATCTCATTCCCCTGCAGTCCCTTGCTCTGCTCACTTTATACCCACGATTACGTGGCTAAGTACAGTCCCAGCGCATATTTAAGTTTGCTGATGACACCAGTGTTGCCATGTACAAGGAAGGTTAAAAGTCTGACTGAGTGGTGCAACAACAATAACTTCTCACTCATCGTCACTAAAACCAAAGAACTGGTTATTGACTACAGGAGGAGGAAACTGCTGGCCCATGAGCCAGTCTTCAATAGTGAATCAGAGGTGGAGAGGGTCAGTAACTTTAAATTCCTTGGTGTTACCATTTCAGGGGATCTGTCCTGGGTCAAGCACGTAAACGACATTACAAAAAAGGCATGAAAACACCTCTATTTTCTTGAAAACTTTGCTTAAGTTTGGCATGTTACCTAAAATTCTGATGAATTTCTACAAGTGCATAGTGGAGAGTATCCTGGTTGAATCACGGCCTGGTAGGGAAACACCAATGCCCAGGAATGGAAAAGGCTACAGAAAGTAATGGATACAGCCCAGCCAATCAGGGGCAAAGCCCTTCCCACCATTCAGCACATTGACCTGAAGAAAGCAGCTTCCATCATTAAGGACCTGCACCATCCAGGCCATGCTCTCTTCTCACTACTACCACCGGGGCGGGAGATACAGAAGCCTTAGGTCCCACACTACCACATTCAGCAACCATTTCTCCCCCTCAGCCGTCAGACTCCTGAACCAGCGTGAATAAATTCACTCACCTCAAAACTGAATTGATTCCACAACCGACAGGCTCACTTTCAAGGACTCTGTAAATCATATTTTCAGCATATATTTTTCTGTTTTCTCAATTTGTCTTTCACACATTGGCTGTTTGTCAGTTTTTGTTTTTATGTATAGTTTTTCATAATTTCTATTTTATATTTTTCTTTCTCTACAAATGCCTGGAAGTGCGATGCTATTACAGCGCAGCGAGCTCGGAGTTCAGTTCTGGTGCCGTTTTGTAAGGAGCCTCTGGACATCATTCCTGTGGAATGTGTGGGTTTCCTCTGGGTGTCCCGGTTTCCTCCCACAGTCCAAAGGCGTACTAATAGGTTAATTGATCCTTGTAACTGTCCTTTGATTAGGTTAGGCTTAATCAGGGTTGTGGTTGATGGGATGGCCTACTCTGCACTACATCGCTAAAGAAATAAAAATCTCAAGGGAGTATATGGTGACATACAATACTGTGCAAAAGTCTGAGGCGAAGATGCTTTCATAAATAATAAACATCAAAAAATTACTACAAAGAGCAGTATCAGCACAAAACTAAATCAAATCATTATTTAGATTGACTATCCTTTGCCTTTAAAACTCCATCATCTCTCTTAGGTACACACTGTTGTGCAGTTTTATAAGAAAATCAGCTGGTAGGTTGTCCCAAGCATCTTGGAGAACTTGCTACAGTTCTTCTGCAGACTTTGGCTGCCTAGCTTGCTTGTCTCTCCAGTTAGCCCCAGACAGCCTCGATGATGATGAGTTCAGGCTTCTGCAGAGGCCATCCCATCTGAAACCATATAAAAAATCTAGGGTGCCTAAGACTGCATACGTCTGTATATGACTGTGTACACAGTTCTGTATATGTACTTAGATAATAGGTAGGTAGAAGGACGTACTTTATTGATCCCGAGGGAAATTAGGTTTCGTTACAGCTGCACCAACCAGGAACAGAGTACAAACATAGCAATACAAAACCACAAACAATCAAATAATAATAGGTAAACCATGCCAGACGGAAATAAGTCCAGGACCAGCCCACTGGCCCAGGGTGTCCGACCCTCCAAGGGAGGAGCTGCAAAGTTTGATGGCCACAGGCAGGAATGACTTCCCATGAAGCTCTGGCTGAATGTACTCCTGTGCCCAATGGTATAAGTGATGTTACACACCGACGTCGGGTTGGCAGAGGGAGGGATGTACACAACAACCACAGTTGCATGTGAGATTTCCCTTGGCAAATAACATGGCCGGAGTCCAACAACAAAAAGTTCAATATCCGGGCTCAAACGCGTTCCTTGATCGTAATATGACCAGGATTGCACCTGGTAAGTAAATTTATTTGATTTTGTTTCAATTGGCTTTGACCATACCACCATAGATATAGGAGCAGAATTAGGCCATTTGGCCCATCAAGCCTGCTCTGTTATTTCATCATGGCTGATCCACTTTCCCTCTCAGCCCCAATCTCCTGTCTTCTCCCCACATCCTTTCATGCCCTGATCTATCAAACTCCACCTTAAATACATCCAATGACTTGGCCTCCACAGCCACCTTTGGCAATGAATTTCACAGACTCATCACTTACTGGCAAAATAAATTCCTCCTCATTTTCATTTTAAAAGGGCACCCCTGTATCCTGAGGCTATGTCCTCTGGTCTTAGCCTCTTCCATCATAGGAAACACCCTCTCCACATCCACCCTGTCAACGTGCTTCAACATTCAATGAGGCCACCCTCATACTTCTGAATTCTAGTGAGTAGAGGGTCAGAGCCATCAAACGCTCCTCATATGACAAGCCTTTCAATTCTGGAATCATTTTTGTGAACCTCCTTGAACCCTCTCAATGTCAACACATCCTTTCTTAGATAAGGGGCCAAAAACTGCTCCTAGTGAGGCCTCAGCAGTGTTTTATAAAGCCTCGGCTCCAAAGTCCCTTTGCCCCTCAGAATTTTGTATTTTATCTCCATTTAGAAAATAGTTGATGCTTTTATTTCTTCTACCAAAGTGCATGACTATACACTTACCGACACTGCGTTAAATTTACCAGTTCATTTCCCATTCTCCTAAACTGTGTAAGCCTTTGTGACATTTCATGGCTCCAATCACGGAGGTACATGGAGGCATTTTGGAGCCCATGGTAACTATGGCTGAATGAGATCCAACAGGACAACCCACAGTCTCTGAATGTCACCTCGTCAAGTCGGTAATGTAGACTGCTTTGCAAGTGAGACAGCTCCCAACAATAAAAACTTGGCCTTGCTCTAAAAATGGACCGCACTGACATCAAAAATAGGTGTACAGTGGAGGACAAATTGTACTTGTCAATACAATTTAATTTCAGCTTTAGTCATCTTCTTGGAAATATCGTGAGATGGAGAATAAAGGAGACTTTTAAATAATCATGGCCATGACTTTTCTTAGAAAGTGCTTTTCAATTGCTTCTACTCACACATGATTTAAAAAAGACTTTTTCAAATCTAAATCCAACTTTTAAAAACATTTGCAGTATATTTAACTCTGTCATTATATCTGGTAACCCAGTCTGGTGGATGCCGTCTTTCACCTTCCGTCTGAAGCATGGGGTAGTAAGTTCTTGCTTATTTTCAGACCATAAAATACAGGAGCAGAATTAGGCCACTTGGCTCATCGAGTCTGCTCCCCCATTTCATCATGGCTGATCCAATTTCCCACTCAGCCCCAATCTTCTACCCACTCCCCGTATCCCTTCATTCCCTGAGTAATCAAGAATCTATCAACCTCTGCCTTAAATACGCCCAGTAATCTGACCCTCACAGCAGCCTACGGCAATGAAATCTGGCTAAAGCAATTTCTCATCATCTTCATTCTCTGGCTAAAGAAATTTTTCCTCATCTCTGTTCTAAATGGGTGTTCCTCTATTCTGAGGCTGTACTCTCGGGTCCTAGATTTCCTCACCATCGGAAACACCCTCTCCATATCCACTCTATCGCGACATTTCAATACTCGATAGGTTTCAATGAGTCCCCCCACCATTCTTCTGAATTCCTGTGAGTACAGGCCCAGAGCCTTCAATCAGTCCTCATATAGTAACTCTTTTATTCCCAGGATCATTCTCGTAAACCTCCTCTGAACCCTCTCCAATGTCAACACATCCTTTCTTAGATAAGTGGTCCAAAACCCCACAATGCTTCAAGTGAGGCCTTACTAAGTACCCTATCCAGCTTTGCCTATAAACGTAGAAAGTACAGCACATTACAGGCCTTTCAGCCCAAATTTTAACCTACTCAGTATCAAACTAACCCTGGTTAGGCTGCAAACACGGGGAATTCTGCAGATGCTGGAAATTCAAGCAACACACATCACAGTTGCTGGTGAATGCAGCAGGCCAGGCAGCATCTCTAGGAAGAGATACATTCAATGTTTTGGGCCGATACCCTCCATCAGGACTAACTGAAGGAAGAACTAGTAAGAGATTTGAAAGTGGGAGGGAGAGGGGGAGATCCAAAATGATAGGAGAAAACTGGGGGGGGGGGATGGGGCCAAGAGCTGGACAGGTGATTGGCAAAAGGGATATGAGAGGATCATGGGACAGGGAGAAGGAAAAGGGGGGAGGGGGGAAAAATCTCCCAGTGGCCACACATTTTAATTCCACATCACCTTCCCATTCTGACATGTCTATCCATGGCCTCCTCTACTGTAAAGATGAAGCCACACTCAGGTTGGAGGAACAACACCTTATATTCCGTCTGGGTAGCCTCCAACCTGATGGCATGAACATTGACTTCTTTAACTTCTGCTAATGCCCCACCTCCCCCTCGTACCCCACCTGTTATTTATTTATATACACACATTCTTTCTCTCACTCTCTTTTTTCTCCCTCTGTCCCTCTGAATATACCCCTTGCCCATCCTCTGGGTCCCCCCCCCTTTGTCTATCTTCCCTGGGCCTCCTGTCCCATGATCTTCTCATATCCCTTTTGCCAATCACCTGTCCAGCTCTTGGCTCCATCCCTCCCCCTCCTGTCTTCTCCTATCATTTTGGATCTCCCCCTCCCCCTCCAACTTCCATATCTCTTACTCACTCTTCCTTCAGTTAGTCCTGACGAAGGGTCTCGGCCTGAAATGTCGACTGCACCTCTTCCTAGAGATGCTGCCTGGCCTGCTGCGTTCACCAGCTACTTTGATGTATGCTCCTGGTTAGGCTGTCTGCTTTATCGAGGCAGCACAAGAAGTGTAGACAGAGTCCATGGAGGACAGACTCTTTGAAAGTTCATAAGTTATGAGAAGGAAGCTCTTCAGCCAGTGGGTGGTAAATCTGTGGAATTCATTGCTACAGACAGATGTGGAGGTCGAGTTACTGAGCATATTTAAAGCAGTTGATTCATAGGGGTGTCAAAGGTTATGGACAGAAGACAGGAGAAGGGGATTGAGAGGGAAAGTAAATCAAAGTTCGAAGTTCAAATTAAATTTATTATCAATGTACATATGTGTCACCATGTACAACTATGGTATTCATTTTCTTGCAATTGTAATTGATGTCCAGTAACCCTAATAGAAGCAATGAAAAGCCTCACCAACAAGGCTGACAACCAGTGTGTAAAAGACAACAAATACACAAAGAAATAAAGTAAAGGAACAACAACAATAATAAATAAATAAATAAATAATCAATAAGTGTCAAGAATATGGGATAAAGAGTCCTTGAAAGCGAGTCTATAGGTTGTGGAACAGGTAGTGATGGGGCGAGTGAAGTTATCCCCTCTGGGCAGAGAGAATTCGGTTCAAGAGCCTGATGGTTGAGGGGTAATAACTCTTCCTGAACCTGGTGGTGTGCGTCCTGAGGCTCTTGTACCTCTTCTCTGATGGCAGCAGTGAGATGAGAACATGACTTGCGTGGTGGGAGTCTGTGATGATGGACTCTGCTTTCCTGCGACAGCGCTCCGTGTAGATGTGCTCATTGGTGGGGAGGGCTTTACCCGTGATGGACTGGGCCATATTGAATAATTTTTGTAAGATTTTCCATTCGGGGGCATTGGTATTCCCATACCAGGCTGTGATGCAGCCAGTCAATATGTTAGATGTCCTGCCATGATGGAATGGTGGAGCAGACTTGATGGGCCAAATGGCTTAACCCTGTGGCTATGCTCTTATTTGAAAGTTGATTGAATGGGTGAAATGGAAGTATAAAATGGCACTATGCTAATTTTCAAGGTTTTAGGTTAAGGTGGAATAGGTTTGGGTATGTGTTATGCCTAGATCGTTGCCCAATTCAGTTCCGAAATTATCCACACAACATAGTGATGCAGTTAGAAAGAAGGCACGACAGTGGCTATATTGCGTTACGAGTTCGAGGAGGCTTGGTAGTACACCAAAGATTTGCAAATTTCTACAGGCATACCGCTGGAGGCATTCTAACTGGATACATCACTATCTGGTGCGGAGGGGCCACAGCACAGGAGCAGAAACAGCTGCAGTAAGTTATAAACTCAGCCAGTTCCATCGTGGGCACCAGCCTCCCCGGCATCCAGGACACCTTCAAAAGGTGATGCCTCAAAAAGGCGGCGTCCATTATCGGGACGTGCCCTCTTCTCATTGAGGAGTTACGGGAGCCTGAAGACACACACTCAAGGCTTTAGGAACAGCTTCTTCCCCTCTGCCATCAGATATCTGACTGGGTGATGAACACATATACACTACACTAATATATATAGCTTTTGTACTGCTTACTTAATTTAATTTTTAAAAACATATTTTATATTGTAATTTATAGATCTTTTATTTATCTGTATTTTAATATACTTCTGCATAAAACAACAAAGTACAAGACACGAGAAAATCGGCGGATGCTGGAAATCCAAAGTAACATGCTCAAAGTGCTGGAGGAACTCAGCTGGCCAGGCAGCATTGATGGGAGAGGATAAACAGATGACGTCTCGGCTGATCCCGGAGTGGTTCCCAATAGTGCTGGGAAATGTATGGTGATGCATTTTGGTAAAAGGAACAACAGTGTAGATGATTATCTAACTGGGGAGAAGGTTCAAACATCAGAGATGCAGAGGGACTTAGAAGTCCCCGTGCAAGACTCGCAGAAGATTAATTAACAGGTTGAGTCTGTGGAAAAGAAGGCAAATACAACGTTGGCATTTATTTCAAGCGGAATAGAATATAAAAACAAGGAGATAATGCTGAGTCTTTTATGAGACACTAGTCAGGCTGCACTTGGAGTATTGCCAACAGGTCTGGGCCCCATATCTCAGAAAGGATGTGTTGTTATTGGGGAGAGTCCAGGGGAGGTTCATGAGGATGATTCCAGGAATGAATGGGTTAACATATGAGGAGTGTTTGGCAGCTTTGGGTCTGTACTCACTGGAATTTAAAATAATGCAGCGGGGGTGGGGGGTGGGGATCTCATTGAAACCTACTGAATGTTGAAAGGACTCGATAGGGTGGGTGTGGAGAGGATGTTTCCTATGGTGGGGGTATCCAGAACTAGAGGGCCCAGCCTCAAAACTGAGGAGTGACACTTTAGAACAGAAGTAAGGAGGAATTTTGTTATTTTAGCCAGAGAGTAGTAAATCTGTGGAATGCGTCTGCCACAGACTGCGGTAGAGGTGTATGGGGTTGAGTGGGATCCGGGATCAGCCATGATGGAATGGCAGAGCAGACTCGATGGGCTGAATGACCTGATTCTGCTCCTACGTCTTATGGTCTTATGATCGTGACCTGATGAAGGGTCTCGGCCCGAAACATCAGCTGTTTATTCTTTTCCATAGCTGCCGCCTGGCCTGCTACATTTCAGGATGTACGCCAGTGATATTAAAACTGATTCTGATTTGGAAAGTGCAAGGAAGAGACCTTGTCTCTGTGGGGTCTGTGCATGGAAACACCTATCAACACGATTGTGGACAGGAAGATATCATGGCGGCAATATGATCACACAAACATGGCTCTTGGATCGCCTGCTGCTGTCGAGCAAATATAACAGCACTTTTTGTTGGTGCTGCAAATGACTTGTTGAAAATGATACTGTAATTGATACAGAGTACATTCCCGGCTTTGTTGCTGCTGCCTGAAGAATCACTTTCATACAACTGCTTGGCTATTTCAGGTCCTAAATTGCGAGTCCATAATCATACCAAGATCAGATCGAGTGAGAATGACAGATTTCCTTTCCTCAAAGGCATTGGTGAATAAGATGGCTTTTGTAGCAATCAGTCTGCTTCACTCTTACCTTCACTCTCTTCAGGAAGGAGGTACAGGAGCCTCAGGACCCACACCATCAGGTTCGGGAACAGTTATTACCCTCCCAACAATCAGGCTGCTGAACCGGATGACAGAGTTTAACGCATCTTCACTTGCCCCATGAGTAAATGGGTTTTGAGCCCCGATCCCTGAGTGCTGGCACTGCCAACCCATTGCACTAACCCCCACACTACTGTGCTGCAAGGAGAATAAGCTACACGTCTACAGGTTCATCCTGTCCAATAATACATGAAATAGGACCGAAACTACTCCTGAACACATCTACACGGAGTGCTGTGGTGATGCTCTCTTCTCACTACTGCCATCAGGGAGGTGGTACAGGAGCCTCAGGACACACACCACCAAGTTCAGGAACAGTTATGACCCCTCAACTATCAGGCTCTTGACCAGAGGGGATAACCTCACTGAACTTCACTCGCCCCATCACTGAAATGTTCCCACAACCAATGGACTCACTTTCAAGGACTCATCTTATGTTTTCAATATTTATTTGTCTATTTGCTCATTCACCTATCTATTTACTTATTGTTTTTTTTTCTTTCTTTCTGTATTTGTACACTTGTCTTATGCAGGCTGGTTGTCCCTTTCATTGATTCTGTTACGTTTCTCGGATTTATTGAGTATGCCCACAAGGAAGCAAATCTCAGGGTTGTATACGGTGACATATACAGTACGTACTTTGAACTTTTCCCAGATTTACTTAAGTAAGTTTAAGTTGCTGAGTATTGAGGGGAGGTTTGAACCCATGTCTCTCAGTCTTTAGTTCAGGCTTCCAGATTCCAAATCCAGAAAAGTTCAATGTTCAACATTCAGATTCACTATCTAAGTGTATATAGTACTATGGGCTTCATTTGCTTGCAAGCACTCTCGGTAGAACAGAGATGAATAGTAACAATCAATGAAAACTCCAAAGAAAGACTGACAAACCGAGCAAATACAAGAAGAAACAAGGAACAATAATAATAAGATCACAAGACCAGAAGATTGCGGGAGCAGAATTAGGCCACTTGGCCCATCTAGCCTGGGCACAAATCATTTTTTCAGTATTATTTATTTACTTATTTTCCTAGGAACCTATCGAATGGTGAAAGGCCTTGATAGGGTGGATGTGGAGAGGATGTTTCCTATGGTGGGAGAGTCTAAGACCAGAGGACACAGCCTCAGAATAGAGAGGCGTCCTTTTAGAACAGAGATGGCGGAAAGTGGTGAATCTGTGGAACTTGTTGCCACAGGCAGCTGTGGAGGCCAAGTCTTTATGTATATTTAAGGCAGAGGTTGATACATTCTTGATTGGTCAGGGCATGAAATGATACGGGGCGAAGGCAGGAGATAGTGACTGAGAGGGAAAGTGGATCAGCCATGATGAAATGGCAGAGCAGGTTTAATGGGCCAAATGAACTAATTCTGCTCCTATATCGTATGACCTTAACACATACAATCTTCTGTCATCTCATTTCTCTTCATCTAACTCTATCAATGCCACAGACAATTCAAAACCTTAAATATGCTTTACTTTCTTCAACAGGCCTTTAAACAGGATAGTCACTGCTACCTTGACTACCTCTTCTATGTTGTATCTCCTGTTACCTTGGATGTGTCTGCTTTCCCAGCACAATTTAATTTATTTTTTCCCAACACAATTTATTCCCAGCACAATAACAACTTCTGTAATTGTTATATGGTTATAATTTCCAACACTGTGAAAGAGGCCCTTTGTTGGTTGAGGTCAACCATGAACATTGCATCCCAGCTGAGTGTGAAAGCCTTTACCCAAGCCAGGGAAGTATGATATGGAGAGCAGGCTGTTGCCTATGTAGTAGGCTTCCCCGCTCAATGCAGCTGATGAATCCAAAGGAATGGCAGAGACTGACGCAGTTTGCCACTAGTGGCGTCTCAGGAGTTGTCAGACTGCGTTGAACTCAATGTTGCACTACTATAGGGACTGCAGCTCCCTATTTTCCTCAAGGATTAGTCCAGAAGTGCCTATAGCAGCGGAGGTTTGAGATCAGAGTTTTCCTTCTCCTAGATCAGCTGCCAACCACGGCTGATGAGGCCCATTGGCCTGTCACTACACAGCTAGCCATTACCTCTTCTGCTGTCTTATCTCCTGGTTTCCTCTGTTTGCCAATTTGATTTCCAGGTCATCAGACTACCAGTGTTGATTCAGTAAGAGTGACGTGGAGCAGAGAACACTACAGCGCAGTACAGGCCCTTTGGCCCATCGTGCTGATCCTTTAACCTGCTCTGAGATCAATCTAACACACAAGGTTCTAGGGGAACTCAGCTGGTCGGGTAGCATCTATAGATGGGAATAACCAGTTGACATTTCGGGCTGAGACTGCCTGATTTGCTGAGTATTTTGTCTGTTACTCTAGATTTTCAGCATTTGCAAATTTTCTTGTGTACAATCTAACCCTTCCCTCCCACGTAGCCCTACATTTTTCTATCATCCATGTGCTCATCTTACAGTTCCCTAAATGTCCCTAATTTACCTGCCTCTACCACCACCCCTGGCAGTGTGTTCCATACATCCACCACACTCGGGGTAAAAAGAAAATTACCTCTGAGATCTCCCCTGTACTTTCTTCCAAATGCCCTAAAATAATAATGCCCCCTCATTGTAGCCCTTCCCACCCTGGGAGAAAAATCTCCGGACGTCCGCTCTACCTATGCCTCTTAATGTCTTGTACACCTCGATCAAGTCACCTCTCATCCTCCTTCACTCCAAAGAAAAAACCCGTAACTCGCTCAACCATTCCTCAAACGATGTGCTCTCTAATCCCAGTAAATCTCCTCTGCACCCTCCCTAAAGCTTCCACAAGCTTCCCATAAAGTGGTGAGCAAATTGAACAGCAACTGAGTATATTCTGTGTCACCACATTGGTCGTCAGCATACTGCAGTTCAACTTTTGCATAGTGACCGGCATACTTACAGGCAGTCCATCTTTTCCAGGGGCCCCCTGTAATGACAGAGCAGAGTTAGAAAGGGGTCCTCATGGGAATAAAAGAGAAAAGTTAAGCCTCATTGGCTTGGACCACAGCTTGAACATCAGTAGATCTTAAACCAGAGCAGCACACACAAAATGTTGGGAGAACTCAACAGGTCAGAAATTGATATCCATGCCACCAGGTTGAAAGCAACCCGGCATGTAATATAAGGTGTTCCTCCTCCACCCTGGGTGTGTTCTCATCTTGGCACAAGAGGAGACCATAGACTGACATGTTAGAACGGGAAAGGCAATCAGAATTAAAATGTTTGGCTACTGGGAAATTCTGTTTCTGGGGGGATAGAGCGGAGATGCTCAACAAAGCAGTCCCCCAGTTTACGACAGGTCTCACCAATGTAGAGCAGGCTGCATCATGAGCACTGGACACAATAGATCATCCCAGCATGTCCACAGGTGAAGTGTTGCCTCACCAGGAAGGAGTGTTTGGGGCCCTGAATGGAGGTGAGGGAGGAAGTAAATGGGCAGTTATGGCATGAATGGACATGGATATGGAGGGAACAATCCCTGCGGAAAGTGTGGGGAGGGCAGGGGTGGAAAGGTAAAGATATGTTTGGTGGTAGGATCCCTCTAGAGTTGGCGGAAGTTGCAGAGGATCATGTGTCAGATGCAAAGGCTCACGGGATATTAGGTAAGGACAAGAGGAACTCCATCACTGTTCAGGCGGAGAGAAGATGAAGTAAGCATGGATATTTGTGAAATGGAGGAGATGTGGGTGAGGACAACATCAGAGGTTTTACATTTTGTGTGTGTGTGAGAGAGAGAGAGAGAGAGTGAGCGAGCATGTGTGTGTGTGTGAGTGAGTGTGTGTGTGTGCGTGTATGTGTGTGTGTGTGAGTGTGTGTGTGTGTGTGTGTGAGTGAGTGTGTGTGTGTGTGTGTGTGTATGTGTGTGTGAGTGAGTGTGTGTGTGTGTGTGAGTGAGTGAGTGTGTGTGTGTGTGTGAGTGTGTGTGTGTGTGAGTGTGTGTGTGAGTGAGTGAGTGAGTGTGTATGTGTGTGTGTGTGTGAGTGTGTGTGTGTGTGAGTGTGTGTGTGTGTGTGAGTGAGTGTGTGTGTGAGTGAGTGAGTGAGTGTGTGTGTGTGTGAGTGAGTGTGTGTGTGTGTGTGTGTGTGAGTGAGTGAGTGTGTGTGTGTGTGTGTGTGTGTGTGAGTGTGTGTGTGTGTGTGTGTGTTGTTTTTCTGAGTATTGTGGGCATTCTATGCCAACACCAGAATGTGTAGTGACAACTGGGGACTGCCCCAGCAAGCCTTTAGGTTGTATTGGTTGTTAATGCAAATGACACATTTTGCTGTATGTTTCGATGTACATGTGATAAATGAATCTGAATCTGAAACCTGAACTGTTTATTCCCCTCCATAGATGCTGCCTGACCTGTTGATCAGGGTTCAGTTAAACAGAAGAAAAGGCGAGGAGCTGAGAAAAGCCCATGGTTAATTCACTCACCACTTTTCCATCTTTTCCAGGTGGACCGGGGGGACCAGCTGGTCCTCGTGGGCCAAATTCAGCAGGATGACCGTTCTTGGGGGTCCAGGGAATCCAAGGATGGCCAGCAGCTCCAGGGATTCCTTGTTCACCCTTCTGACCCTTGACCCCAGGCAATGTCACTATGTCTTCATCCTACGGGTAAGTCAATAAAAACACAAGATAGGGTGATATTGTAAGAAACCATTTTAAGGTGATTGGAGGAAAACGTTCAAGATTCAAGATTATCTATTGTCAACTGTAAAGGAGGGCAAAATGATTGTTACTCCGATCCGAGGCGGCACAAAAAAAAAACACAATAAGCATGAAGAATGCAATACAAATGGTAAAAAGACAATAAAAATAAATATAAAAGCAATCTATACTGTAAAACACAATGTACAAGTAACTGTTACATGCTCAAGTTACAAAGACACCACAGTAACACTGCAGTTAGCACGACACTATTAAAGCTCAGCGCGTTACGGAGTTCAGCTTTCAATTCCAATGTCCTCTGTAGGGATTCTTCATACATCCTCCCTCTGGAATACATGGGATTTCCCCAGGTGCTCCAGGTTCCTCCCACAGTCTGAAGACATACCAGGTAGGTGAACTGCTCTGTGATTAGGTTAGGCTTAAATCAGAGTTGGCAGGGGTTGCTGGGGTGGCTTAGCTCAAAGGGTCAAGAAGGGCCTACTCTACTCCTCATTGTACCTTTAACAAAAAAACAATTAAATATAAATACTGACTTACTGTACGTATGTAGGTGGTGTGGATATGGAATGGGGCAGATTTAGGCCATTCTGCCCATCAATTCTTTTCTGCTATCCCATCATGGTTGATTTATTGTCCCTCTCAACCCCGTTCTCCTACCTTCTCCCTGCCTTGATGCCCTGACTAATGAGGCTTTGGTGGGGGCGGTTAAAGCGTGGGCATGTTGATCAGTCTGACAGCTTGGGGGAAGGAACAGCTTATGAGTCTCATGGTCAGAATCAGAATTAATATCACCAGCATATGGCGTGAAATTTGTTGTTTTGTAGTAGCAGTACAATGTAATACGTAATAATAAAAAATATAAATTGCTATATATATATATAAAATAAAGTTAAATTAAATAAGTAGTGCAAAAATGTAGTGAGGTAGTATTCATGGTTCCATGTCCATTCAGAAATCTGATGGCAGAGGGAAGAAGCTGTTCCTGAATCGGTGATTATGTGCCTTCAGGCTCCTGTACCTCCTCCCTGATGGTGGGAATGGGAAGAGGGTGTGTCCTGGTTGATGAGGGTCCTTAGTGATGGATGCTGGTTTTTGATGCATTGGCCTTTAACGATGACCTGGATTCTGGGGAGGCTGGTGCCCATGGTGGAGCTGACTGAGTTTTGTCATGGTCGGGTCCGTGAAGCCTGCATTCCGGTTCACGGACCAGTCCATTGATCCTTATTCCAGATTTTCCGGTTTTCCCTTGTTCTGTTGATGCCTTAATTGAGGCACATGATTCTCATTTTGGGCTGGCTACGTAAACAGCCACACAAAATTCTCTGCAGATGCTGGGGTCAAAGCAACATTCACAACACGCTGGAGGAACTCAGCAGGTCGGGCAGCATCCGTGGAAATGATCAGTCAACGTTTCTGGCTGGAACCCTTCGTCAGGTGACTGATCGTTTCCATGGATGCTGCCCGACCTGCTGAGTTCCTCCAGTGTGTTGTGAGTGTTACAAAAACAGCGCCTGGGTTCAGCTTCAGTTCCTGGACTGTACCCTTCCCTTCTCCTTCCTCCTGTAGCCCTTGCCTGCTACCTTCACCTGAAGCCTCATCTGCTGCCATTGCCTGAAGCCTTGTCTGCTACCTTGCTTGTGTCCATGCCTCCGCTAGGTAGGTCCGGCCGTTTGCCGCTACCTTGTGTTGGGTACTGTCTCTGTGTCCATGCCTTCGCTAGGTAGGTCCGGCTGTTTGCCGCTACCTTGAGTTGGGAACCATCTCTTTGTGCCCTCGCCTCTTCTGGGTAGGTCCGGCCATTTGCCACTACCTTGAGTGGAGATTTGTCTCTCAGTGTTCTGTGTATGAGTCCCGGCGCTAGGTCCTGCTCCCTAGGAGGGATCCTGTCTCTGTGTTCCATGTTCCTGTTCTCTCACGACCAAGGCTCTGCATTCCTGTCTCCCTCGACCAAGTCAAGGCTTTGTTTTCTCATCCTGTCCATGTGCCTCACCCAGCCCAGGAGTGCCTCGCCCAGCCCAGGATTACCTCACCCAGCCCGGTGCTGGGGTTCCCTTGTCCTGTGCTGGGTTTCCCTCGACCTGTCCAAGAGTCTCACGTCCAGTCCTGTTGCCACTCCTTGTCCTGTAGCCACGCCTTGTCCTAACCTACATCCGGGGTCTGAGCCTGAGTCAAGACCCAGGTTCTAGGTCCCTGTCCAGTGTCTGGCTGGGAGTCCTTGTCCAGGTTCCAAGTTCATAGTTCCTCGTCCAGGTCCCCGCTTCCCTTGCTCTCTTGACAAACCTAGTCCTGTTCCTAGTACCTTGGTGTCTGTGTCTTGCATTTGGGTCCGCTCCCAGCGCCCCACTTATGACAAGTTCACAACTTTCTGCAGGGCTCTGTCCAGTAAATGATGTTTAGGGGAAAACATCAGAATCTTCATACACTGAGAGTGGTTGGTGCGTGGAATGCGTGGCCAGGGGTGCCTACCCATCACGTACAAAGCCTTCCCCACCACCTGGAGATCTGCACAAGTGGTATGTTGACCTTTATTGCTAAAGGACCTGAGCACAAGACTACAGAGACTTTCTATAATTATACAGCCCCAGGTGATACCTGAAACAGGTCTGGACTCGCTACATCTGGTTCATCACACATAAATTACTGGAGGAACTATAGAAATCAATAAGCAGTTGACGTTTCAGGCTGAACCTCTCCTTCAGGACTGGCCCGCTGTGTTCCTCCAGTACTTTAGTGTGTGTGTTGCTCTGGATTTACAGTATCTACACACTTAGTTGTGCTTGTAATGTTCCTCACCTTGATTTCTGAGATGGAAGGTTTGTCATCTGAGGACGGCTTCAGCCAGGGGTTCCCAACCTTTCTTTATGCCATGGAACCTTGCCATTAACTGAGGGGTCCACAGACCTCAGGTAGGGAACCCCTAGTTTAAGAGACTGGCCCTATGTTCTCTTGGGTTCTGAGGAATGAGAGAGGATGTGATCTAAATGTTATAAAATTCCTGTGGAGATTGGCCGGGTGGATGGATACAGATCTGGTATTTTCTCAGGCTATCAGGGTCTGTAACGAGAACACCGGCTCATAATGAAGAGATGGCCTTTCAGGAAAGAGTCGAGATTTCTTTACCCAGAGGTGCAGAGTCTTTAAAATTCTCCACACACAATGGGCACGACACTCAGTCAATGATTATATTCAGGACAAAGACTGTTAGTTTTTGGAAATTCTGGGAATAAAAGGACGTGGTGTTAGTGCAGGAAAGTGACATAAAAACACTCATAAATACAAGTAATTCTGCAGAAGCTGGAAATCCAAAGCAACACACACAACATGCTGGAGGAACTCAGCAAGTCAGGCAGCATCTATGGAGGGGAATAAACAGTTGACATTTCGGGCCTGTTGAAGTGTGAAATGTCAAAGTAAGTATATTATCAAAGTAAATTTACATCACCATATAGTACCTTGAGATTCATTTTCTTGTAGGGATTTACAGGAAAATAAAGAAATACAGTAGAATTTATGAAAACTATACATAAACACTGACGACAACCCACATGCAAAAGAAGACAAAATGTCCAAATACAGAAAAGAAAACAATAGAAATCGCAAATAAATAAATACTGAGAATAGGAGTTGTAACGAGTCTTGTAAGTGAGTCTGTAGGTTGTGGAATTAGTTCAGTGTTGCAGTGAGTGAAGATGGTGGGGGTCTTTGAGGATGGATGTTGCTTTCTTGTGGCAGTGCTCCCAAAGGAACTCAGTGGTGAGGAGGTTTGACAGTGCCAAGACCCTTCATATTGAATGTTGGAGCAGGACTGAGAGTCTGAGTGAATGATACCTTTCCCTGAACTCCTGCCCAAAACTGCCCGCTGGCCGCATGAAACCTGGACTATCTCTGTCTGCTGCAATTCACTCAAAGGCTCTGAAACCTGGCCTTCTACAGTTAAACATTAACACAGCCAAGGCTTTGTAGCTGTGGGCAGGTCAGATTCCTCAGGAAGATGTAACATGTTCAAAGAGATCTTATCAATAGGGAATACCAAACCAATGCCTTATGGTCCAGCCCAACAGTCTGGAGCACAGTTCAACCTCCCGCAGACTGCTGTTATAAATAGCTTTGTCTTAGTCGGATGGGGACTGAAAGGAATGGTGAAAAACAACATGCAGAATTTGGGAACCATGCACTTCACCAGTCAATATTCACCTTTGTAACCATGGATGGGGATAATCTGAACAATCACATGGGTTAAGCAATGAACTTTCATGTTCTCTTCTCACTGCTACCATCAGGCCGGAGGTACAGGAAATTTGAGTCCCACGCCACTGGGTTCAGGAACAGTTATTGCCCCTCAACCATCAGGCTCCTGAACCAGTGTGGGTAACTTCACTCACCCCGACACAGAACTGATATCCACAATCCAGAGACTCACTCTCAAGGACTCATTGAGCAATACTGGGTCAGTGATGCTCCTAGGGTCAGTGCTGAACTTCTTAGAGGGACAAGTGGCGTATAGCCACACAAGGTTGATGCTACAATTCAGCATTATTTAATTACTATTTTTAATACTTACACAGTTTGCCTTCTCCTGCATGTTAGTTGTCAGTCTTAGTTATTAATAAATTCTGTTGTATTTCTTAGTCATAGAAAAGCACATCACAGAAAAAGGCCCTTTGGCCTACACCAAACCATTTAAATTGCTTACCCCCATCAACCTGCATCGGGAGCATAGCCCTCCATGTCCTACTATCCATGTACCTGTTCAAACTTGTCTTAAACATTGAAATCAAGTTCGTGTCCACACTTGCACTGGCGGCTCACGTCACACTCCCATGACGCTCTGAGTGCAGTAGTTTCTTCTTGTGTTTCCCTTAAATTTTTCACATTTCACCCTTAACTCATGGGCTCTGGTTGTAGTTCCACCCAACTTCAGAGGAAAAAGCCTGCTTGCATTGACCCTATCTATACCCCTCATAATTTTGTATGCCTCTGATTCCTGTCTGCAAGAAAGTGGATCTCAAGGTAGTATATGGTGACACAATGTCCTTTGATAATAAATTCACTTTCAACTTTATTTACAAAGCGGCATGGGAGTACCTGGAATGAGCTGCTAGATGAAGTGTTTGAGACAGGTACAATTGCAACTTTAAAGAGGCATGTGGAACAGTGGATGAAGGGGAAAGGGCTTGGAGGGTTATGGGCATCTGGGACCAGTAGGGAGGGATGCTGTGGTCAGCATGGACAATGTTTGGTATAAGGAACAAGCTGCCAGAGGAAGACGTGGAGGCCAAAGCAAGTCTAATGCTTAAAAAATGGTTTGTACAGTATGTGGATAGAATAGATGTGAGGGAATATGGACAAGAGCAAAAGCACCTTTATTGAATAAACCCCCAGCTCCCCTCTTGTAACCCAATCCTTACTTTCCTTCTTGGGTGATAAAATTTCAATTTTCATTTCACAGCGCCATCGAGGAGGAGGAATGAAGCAAGAAGCTGGGAGGTGATAGGTGGAAAACGTAAAGGGCTGAAGAAGAAGAAGGAATCTGATTGGAGAGGAGAGTAGATCATGGGAGAAAAGGAAGGAGGAGGGGTACCCCCAGAGGGAGGTGATGGATGTGAGGTGAAGACATGAGGTAAGAGGGGAACAAGAATGGGGAATGGAAAAAAGTGGGGTGAGAAATTACCTGAAGCTGAGAATTTGATGTTCATGCCATCTTATTGGAAGCTACCCAGAAGGAAATATGAGGCATGGTTCCTCTATTCTGAGAGTGACCTCATTGTGGAAGTAAAGGAAACCATGGACTGTCATGTCAGAATGGGAATGGGGATAGGAAGTCAAACTGAAATGGGTTTCCTTCCCTTGTGAATTCAACAACACGATTAGAGAGCTTCCTGTAGACTTTTCTCTCTCTCTGTTTGCCTTTCTAGATGTGTAACAGCATTAACAAGATTCTTGTTAAAATCTTTAGGAGGTGTTGGAAGTTGATACTAATTATCAGAATTTGTTTCTCCAATGCAAGCTGTGACTGTGCCTGTAATGATGTCATCTTGTGTCTCTAATAATGGTGTGATTTTTAGCCCAATGCTTATATTCTCACTCTGAGTCATAAGTTCGTCGGTTTCAAATCACAACTAAAACTCAATCATCATGAAGAATATTTGAAATGGACTGGGCACAAGATGAGAAGTTAGGGCAACTCCACCATCAAGGCAGCACTTCATTGGATCCCTGAATGACAGAGGAAATGCGAGAGTCTTGAGACAACTTGGCACTGTACATGAAGGCAGAAATGAGGACCCTGAACCACACCTGGGGCACAATAGAGAAGGTAGCCAAGGACAGACAGAGATGGAGGGCCCTCATTGCTGCCCTAAATACCAGCGGTGCTACAGGCAGTAAGTAACTGACACTCTGGTGGGCTGAACGGAGGAAGCACTGGACAGAGAAACCGTGACCTGTGCTTGTCTGCAGGGGAAGACAGCAAAATTCAAGTTTATTTCTACATTGAAACACACAGTGAAATGTGTTGTTTGTGTTAACAACGAACAGACCTGAGAATGTGCTGGGGGGGCAACCCACAAGTGTCACCAGATGATGTTGCATGTCTGGAAAGGCAAATGGAGAGAGAGAAATCTACAGGAACCTCTCTAATCGTGTTGCTCAATTCACAAGGGAAGGAGACCCATTTCAGTTTGACTTCCCATTCCCATTCCAATATGTCAGTCCAAGATCTTCTCTACTGCCACAGTAAGGTCCATGGTCTCCTCTAATGCCATAATGAGGTCCACTGTTTCTTCCAATACTGCAGTGAGGTCCACGGTCTCCTCCACGGTTACAATGAGGTCCATGGTCTGCTCTAATGCCACAGTAAGGTCCATGGTCTCATCTAATGCTGCAATGAGGTCCACTGTTTCCTCCAATGCCACAATGAGGTCCACGGTCACAATGAGGATCATGGTCTCCTCTAATGACACAGTGAGGACCATTGTCTCCTCTAATGCCACAATAATGTCCATGGTCTCCTCCAATGCCACAATGAGGTCCACGGTCACAATGAGGATCATGGTCTCCTCTAATGACACAGTGAGGACCATTGTCTCCTCTAATGCCACAATAATGTCCATGGTCTCCTCCAATGCCACAATGAGGTCCACGGTCACAATGAGGATCATGGTCCCCTCTAATGCCACAATGAGGTCCATGGTCACAATGAGGATCACGGTCTCCTCTAATGTCACAATGAGGACCATGGTCTCCTCTGCTGTCAGAATGAGATGAAAATCTCTGATGGATGCTGCTTTTTTATGACAGTGTTTCATATAGATGTGCTCAATGGTTGTGAGAGCTTTACCAATGATGTACTGGGTCAAATTCACTATCTCAGATTAATAGAGCATGAAAACAGGCCCTTTGGCCCAACAGGTTCATGCTAACCACAGCATCTCCCTGCTAGTCCCAGTAGCTAGCATTTGGCCCATAACCCTCCAAGACAACAATCCCTTCCATGTATCTATCTGAAACCTCTTACATGTATTTCCTTTGACCACTTCTCTGGCAGCTCATTCCAAGTCCTCATTAAACTCTAGGTAAAGACTCAGGACTCTCTTAAACATTTCTCATCTTATCTTGAATCTCAGGTGTTGGACCTTGGGGTAAGAGCTATGATAATAGAAACATAGAAAACCTACATCACAATACCGGCCCTTCGGCCCACAATGCTGAGCCGAACATGTATTTACTTTAGAAATTACCTCGGGTTACCCATAGCCCTCTATTTTTCTAAGGTTCATGTACTTATGAAGCAGTCTCTTAAAAGACCCTATTGTATCTGCCCTCACCACCATCGCCATCAGCCCATTCCACGAACTCACCACTCTGCATAAAAAAACTTAACTCGACATCTCCTCTGTACCTACTTCCAAGCACCTTAAAACTGTGCCCTCTCGTGTCAGCCATTTCAGCCCTGGGAAAAAGCCTCTGACTATCCACATGATCAATGCCTGTCATCATTTTGTACACCTCTATCAGGTCACCTCTCATCCTCCGTCACTCCAAGGGGAAAAGGCCGAGTTCACTCAACCTATTCTCATAAGGCATGCTTCCCAATCCAGGCAACATCCTTGTAAATCTCCTCTGCACCCTTTCTATGGCTTCCATATCCTTCCTGTAGTGAGATGACTAGAACTGAGCACAGTACTCCAAGTGGGGTCTGACCAGGGTCCTATATAGCTGCAACATTACCTCTCGGCTCTTAAACTCAATCCCATGGTTGATGAAGGCCAATACACCATATACCTTTTTAACCACGCAGTCAACCTGCTCAGCAGCTTTGAGTGTCCTATGGATTCGGACCCCAAGATCCCTCTGATCCTCCACACTGCCAAGACTCTCACCATTAATACTATATTCTGCCATCATATTTGACCTTTCAAAATAAATAACCTCACACTTATCTGGGTTGAACTCCATCTGCCACTTCTCAGCCCAGTTTTGCATCCTATCAATGTCCCGCTGTAACCTCTGACAGCCCTCCACACTATCCACAACACCCCCAACCTTTGTGTCATCAGCAAATTTACTAACCCATCCCTCCACTTCCTCATCCATGTCATTTATAAAAACTGCAAAGAGTAGGGGTCCCAGAACAGATCCCTGAGGCACACCACTGGTCACCAACCTCCATGCAGAATATGACCCATCTACAACCACTCTTTGCCTTCTGTGGGCAAGCCAGTTCTGGATCCACAAAGCAATGTCCCCTTGGATTCCATGCCTCCTTACTTTCTCAATAAGCCTAGCATGGGGTACCTTATCAAATGCCTTGCTGAAATCCATATACACTACATCCACGGCTCTACCTTCATCGATGTGTTTAGTCACATCCTCAAAAAATTCAATCAGGCTCGTAGACACGACCTGCCCTTGACAAAGCCATGCTGACTGTTCCTAATCATATTATACCTCTCCAAATGTTCATAAATCCTGCCTCTCAGGATCTTTTCCATCAGCTTACCAACCACTGAAGTAAAATTCACTGGTCTATAATTTCCTGGGCTATTTCTACTCCCTTTCTTGAATAATGGAACAACATCCGCAACCCTTCAATTCTCTGGAACCTCTCCCGTCCTCACTGATGATGCAAAGATCATCGCTAGAGGGTCAGCAATCTCCTTCCTCACCTCCCACAATAGCCTGGGTTACATCTCATCCGGTCCTGGTGACTTATCCAAATTGACGCTTTCCAAAAACTCCAGCACATCCTTTTTCTTAATGTCTATATGCTTAAGCTTTTCAGTCTGCTGTAAGTCATTCCTATAATCACCAAGGTCCTTTTCTATAGTGAATACTGAAGCAAAATATTTATTGAGTACCTCCGGTACCTCCTCCAGTTCCATACTCACTTCAGGATATCGTGGACGCGATCAGAAACATCCCGGACCCTGGCACCTGGGAGGCAATCTACCATCCGTGTTTCTTTCCTGCATCCACAGAATCGCCTGTCTGACCCCCTAACTATAGAGACCCCTATCACTGCTGCCATCCTCTTCCTTTCCCTACCCTTCTGAGCCACAGGGCCAGAATCTGTGCCAGAGGCACAGCCACTGTTGCTTCCCCAAGGTAGGCCATCCCCCCCAACAGTACTCAAGCTGGAGTACTTATTGTCAAGGGGTACAGCCACAGGGTGCTCTCTAGCCTCTGACTTCTACCCTTCCCTCTCCTGACTGTTAGCCACTTAGCCAGGCCCCAGTGTGACTACCTAACTATAGCTCCTCTCTATCACCTCCTCACTCTCCCTGACCAGATGAAGGTCATTGAGCTGCATCTCCAGTTCCCTAACACGGTTCCTGAGGAGCTGTACAGAACACCGGCCCCACAGACATACTTCCTATTCCTATTCTTCACAAGTAACTTACCTCAGCTCAACTTGCTATTGCCAAAGCCCCATCTAAACCTTCCTACTCTGACTCCCTCTACTCTCACCCGCCCTATAAAGCTGTCTTCTTTTAAAATTCTTCCCACTGGTCTAACTTGCAGATGCCCTCACGCCTGCGCAGTCATGTCTCGATCAAACCGCTGAAGAAAAAGACTCTCTCCTTTAAAATTCTTCCCGCCGGTCTAACTCGCTGATGTCCACGCACCTGCGCAGTCGTGCCTCGATCATCCACCTTATCCACACCCCTATCTGAATTACAGAGTCATAGAAAAGTACAGCACAGAAACAGGCCCTTTGGCCCATCTAGTCTGTGTCGAATCATTTAAACTGCCTACTCCCACTCACCTGCACTGAGACCATGTCACTGCCATCCATGTACCTATCCAAACTTCTCTTAAATGTTAAAATTGAGCTCACATGCATTACTTGCGCTGTAGCTCGTTCCACACTCTCACCACCCTCTGAGTGAAGAAGTTTCCCCCTCAGGTTCCTCTTAAACATTTCACCTTTCACCTTTAACCCATAACGTCTAGTTGTAATCCCACCCAACCTCTGTGGAAAAAGCCTGTGTAGGTCACCCACACTCCAGGTAATAAAGATTCAAATTCATTTATTAGTTTATCACACGTACAGCAAACCATGCAGTGAAAAGTGTTGTTTATGTTAACAATCAACACCACCTAAATAACACACACAAACTGCCTGAGGAACTCAGCAGGTCAGGCATCTATGAAACTGTCGATGTTCCAGGCCAAATCTTTTCATTAGCGCTGGAAATGGGGAAGAAACCAGAATTAAAATTTGTGAGGGGGGAATAAGTGAGAAGTCGGGAGGTGACAGGTGGAAGAGGTGAATGGATGAAGTTCACACTTCATCTCATCTCCCCTATCCATTCACCTTCCCCCTCCTGATGAAGGATCGGGTCAGAAACTGGTTTATTTTGCTTCATAGATGCTGCCTGACAGGCTGGTTAGAATTCTTTGAGGAAATAACAGGCACTATAGTCAAAGGACAGTCAGGGGATAGTGTTTGCTTGGATTTTCAGAAGGCCTTTGACAAGGTGCCAGAGGCTGCTTAACATGGTAAGTGGTTTTACAGGAAAGATTCTAGCATGGGTAGAAGATTAATCGCTTGGCAGGAGGCAAAGAGTGGGAATAAAGGGGCACTTTTCTGATTGGTTACCAATGACTAGTGCTGTTCCACAAGGGCCTTTTCTTTTCATGTCGTATGATGGAATTGATGGCTTGGTAGCCATGTTTGAGGTGGAGGGCCAGGTAGTGTTGAGGATGCAGGCAGTCCACAGAAGAACTTAGACATACTGGGAGAATGGGCACAGAAGTCAAAGATTGAATATGGTGTAGGAAAGTGTAGGGTCAAGAGAGGCATAAACTTTATTCTAAATGGGGAGAAAATTCAGAAATCAGAAGTGCAAATGGACTTGGGGGTCCTTGTGCAGGTTTCAAAAATGCTGGTGGAACTCAGCAGGTCAGATAGCATCCATGGAGAGAAATGCTGAGGTCCTGATGAAGGGTCGTGGTCTAAAATGTTGACTGTTTATTCCTCTCCATTGATGCTGCCTGGCCTGCTGAGTTCCTTCATTACCTTGTGGGTATTAGAAACATAGAAACAAAGAAAACATACAGCACAATACAGGCCCTTCGGCCCACAAAGCTGTGCCAAACATGTCCTTACCTTAGAACTACCTAGGCTTTACCCATAGCCCTCTCTTTTTCTAAGCTCCATGTAACCATCCAGGAGTCTCTTAAAAGACCCTGTCGTATCCGCCTCTACCATCACCGCTGGCAGCCCATTCCACACACTCACCACTCTCTGCGTAAAAAACTTACCCCTGACATCTCCTCTGAACCTACTTCCAAGCACCTTAAAACTATGCTCTCTCGTGCGAGCCATTTCAGCCCTGGGGAAAAGCCTCTGACTATCCACATGATCAATGCCTCTCGTCATCTTATACACCTCTATCAGGTCACCTCTCATCCTCCGTCGCTCCAAGGAGAAAAGGCCGAGTTCATTCAACTTATTCTCATAAGGCATGCTCCCCAATCCAGGCAACATCCTTGTACATCTCCTCTGCACCCTTTTTATGATTTCCACATCCTTCCTGTAGTGAGGCAACCAGAACTGAGCACAGTACTCCAAGTGGGGTCTGACCAGGGTCCTATATAGCTGCAACATTACCTCTCTGCTCTTAAACTCAATCCCACGATTGATGAAGGCCAATACACCGTATGCCTTCTTAACCACAGAGTCAACCTGCACAGCAGCTTTGAGTGTCCTATGGACTCGGACCACAAGATCCCTCTGATCCTCCACACTGCCAAGAGTCTTACCATTAATACTATATTCTGCCATTATATTTGAGCTACCAAAATGAACCACTTCACACTTACCTGGGTTGAACTCCATCTGCCACTTCTCAGCCCAGTTTTGTATCCTATCAATGTCCCGCTGTAACCACTGACAGCCCTCCACACTATCCACAACACCTCCAACCTATATGTCATTGTTTTACCTTGTTCCATCAAGCAGCTCCACCATTTCATCATGACTAGCTTATCACCCCTCTCAACCCCATTCTCCTGCCTTCTCCCCGTCACCTTAGACACCCTGACTAATCAGGAACATATTAGCCTCCGCTTTAAATGTACCCAAAGACTTGGCCTCCACAGACATCTACACAATGAGCCCCACAGATTCACCATCCTCTGGCTAAAAAAAATTCCTCTTCCTCTCTGTTCTAAATGGACGTTCTTCTATTCTGAGGTTGTGCCCCTGGTCCTGGACTCTCCCACTACAGGAAACATTTTCTTTATGTCCACTCTATCTAGGCCTTTCAAAATTCGCTAAGTTGCCATGAACTTTCCTTGCTATTCTTCTAAACTCCCACGGGTACAGGCCCAGAGTCATCAAACATTCCTCGTATGATAAACCCTTCATTCCTATGAACCCCTTCTGGACCCTCTCCAATGCCAGGAAATCTTTTCTTATATGAGGGACACAAAACCGCTCTGATTCCAATTCAGGACAGAGCAGAGCACCATGTAGACTGGTTTCACTTCCCAGTGCAGCAGCAGATTGAAATGTAGACCGATACTGCCTTGGCTGGGTTCACTTCCATTCCCCTCAGAACACTGCAAGGGCTGACCACCTGCTGACTACAAAGCAGTCAGTAAGAGGAAATTGTAAGAGTTCTGTAAAGTCTGTCTGAGTTACAACACACAGTGGAAAGTCCCTGGTCTGTAATGATAAATCTGATGACATCAGCTACAAGCTGTTCACTCTCACACACAATTTATTTTACTTATTCAAGTGAGTCAGCCTCAAGTGAGGCTGTAGACTGCAACTAACGGGTTCCTGAATCATCTGGGACTGGCTTCATGGCTGAGGACTCTCGTGAACTTCAGTTCTGAATGTTATTTGCTTACTTTTGTTGTTTGCTCCATTTGCTTTTTTCTTCTGCACTTTGGGTGTTTGTTAATCTTCTTTTTTTCAAATGGGTCCTATTGGGGTTCTTTGATTTGTGTCTGCCTGTAAGGAGATGAATCTCAGGGTTGGATATCGCATACAAGATTGGTTGTCCATCACATCTGACGATGATAGTTAGATCTCTGCAGTTCTGTTGTGTGTTCGTAGGTGGCGGTTGAGTTCAAGTTGTGAGTGACAGAGACGTCCACAACAAGGACATGAAAACTGTGCTGGATCGGGGAGTGGAGTCGCTGTTATTGTTTTCCTTCTTTGTCGGGCAGTGATTAGTATCACTTGACATCTCTCCTCCAGGTTGTTGTGAGTGGTTCTAACCAAGGCTCACCAGCCACTCCGGTCTTGTGCAATCCCTTCCAGCTCTCTTGGTAGAAGCCCATTGTGTGAACGCTAGGTTTCTCACAGTCTTTGAGTCTCTTACGGGGCCTGCCTCGATTTCTCTTGCCCAGTGAAACCTCCATCATATTGGCAAAACATACATACTTCGATAAATAATGTACTTTGAACTTTGAACTTTGAGCTGAGCCAGCATTTCATTGCCCATCTCTAGATTTAAATGACATCAGAGTCACCCTTCTCCTAGGTGAGCTGTCAATCACGACTGACGAGCCCCACCTGCCCGACGTCACCAGTGCCCCTTCTCCTGTCAGTAGAATCGGTTTTGCCAGGATTAGTAGCTAAGCCATGCACGAAGGCCAGGAGCTGGACTTGGTTGTTAGAGGCTATTTGAGATGCACGGTATCGGAGCATTTACTAGATAGTGGGACCAACTTATCCCTATTACTACCCCTGGCTATAACAACCTCGGGGAATGTCCACTGCCTTGCTGTTATACTCACTCACGTGGAAGGTTTCATGAGCAAACCCCGAGGAACGTCTGGTGCTGGAGACTCTGCAGCAGTCGTACATTGAGTTCAACACTGACTGGCAACTTCTGCGATAATACTGGTGCCAATCCGTACTGGTTTCCACCGCTCCATTGGATTCACCAGCTGCATGGAGAGGGGAGCCTGCTGCACGGGCAACAGCTCGCTCTCTATATTGTTCTGCCCTGGCTTGCATATCACGTAGACAGCTAGGACACAATATCCATGGTCCACGTAGTTTTAAAGATAAAGATCTTTGAAATATTAGCATTATTTGCCACATGTACATCGAAAGAGCCAGCTGGACATGGCCCAATCACACCCATGTGGCCAATCAACCTAATAATCCGTGCAGGTTTGGAATATGGGAGGAAGCCCATGCGGTCACAGGGAGAATGCACAAACAGCAGCGGGAATTGATCTCCCAGCGCATTACGCTACCTGGTGTTCCAGTGCTGCCATGCTTCCTGCTCCAATGCCCATACATCTGGGAATGTGGGAAGAAGCTGAGTCATCCGGAGGAAGCCCATGTGGAAAGTAGAGGAAAGTATGGGGGGGGGGGGGAATATCAGAGGTAAGTTTTATACACAGAGTGGAATACCCTGCCAAGGGAGGTGGTAGAGGCAGATACATTTGTAGTGTGTAGGTATATGTATATATATATATTTTTTTTTGTAATTTAGTTTTTTTTTATTCTTATATGTAACCGGGTGAGTGTCGGATCTTATTCAGTATTGTTAAAAGTGTACTTAGGCATCCATCCAGGTAATGCTAGAATAGTTGTCTGTGCCTTTAAGGGGAGACGGTGATGTCATTACGCACGGGCGGGATAGTGGGGAGACCATTTTGTTTCCTGCTGAAGATGCTGGTGGGGCGTTGGAATTGAGTTCCTCCCCGAGTCTGGGCATGGTGAGGAAAGATTTTCTCAAGTAAATGAATCGACACTGGATCGCATGGCTTATGCTAAGTTCCTCACCAGCCGAGTAGAATTCCCACTACCGTATTAGTTCTGGTATTTTTTATACTGCATACACAATTTTGTCCGTACACAAGGGTGTGGATCGAAAGTTAAACTCAGATTGTAACGGCAAGAACTGGTTGTAAATTTGTTCGCTTTGTTTTGTGACTCTCTTCTGGCACTTAAACATCTAAAACAGATAAAGGAATTAAAACTCAAAAAAGTATTTGTAGTCCCGAGTGTGTACCTTACCCCAGGCTACACATGTATCGTAATGTACTGCTGTGGAAAAACAACAAATTTTATGACAATATGCCGGTGATGTAAAACCTGATTCTGATAACAACTGAGAAAGTGTCAAACACGCCTCCCGGGAGGGTAAACATGTCCAGTTCTGAAATCCCGTCCCCTGCTCACATTCATGCCAGCTGTGGAGAAGCCACGTGCTGAGCGGGTTCCGCTGACATCCGGCGTGCCCTGCTTAAAGCTAACCCTCACTGTTTAAGTCACGCCTGCGGAGCTTGAAGAGGTTTGGAAAGTCACCAAGGACGCTCACAGATTTCTGCCGATGTAGGGTGGAGAGCACTCTGCCTGTTGCACCACCGGCTGATGTGGAGGCCCCAGTGCAGAGGAGCTCAAGAGGCTGTGGAGGATTGTAGGCTTAGCCGGCTCCGTCACAGGCACAACCCTCACCCTCCCACCTCCAAGCACAAACTTAGGAGGTGTTGCCTCAAGAAGGTGGCATCCATCCAAGAAAACCCTTTATTTTCCATCGGCAAGAAGGTATAGAACATACACTCGAGTGATTCAGCAGCAGCGCTTTCCTCTCTGCCATCAAATTTCTGAACAGCTCAATAACCCATGATCACTACCTCAGATACCCTGTTTATTATTTATTTACTTATTGTTTGTGGGTAGTGGGGTGGAGATAGGTCTCTGTCAAAGGAGATACACGGGGCTCCTTCCCTCCGCTAGCCTGTAGGTCACCCTTGGGCAAGGTGTAGCACCTCCCCCTCCCCCTTCCTTTCTCCCTGGGCCTCCTGTCCCATTATCCTCTCATATCCCTTTTGCCAATCAACTGTCCAGCTCTTGGCTCCATCCCTCCCCCTCCTGTCTTCTCCTATCATTTTGGATCTCCCCCTTCCCCTCCCACTTTCAAATCTCTTACTAGCTCTTCTTTCAGTTAGTCCTGACGAAGGGTCTCGGCCCGAAACGTCGACTGTACCTCTTCCTATAGATGCTGCCTGGCCTGCTGCGTTCACCAGCATTTTATATGTGTGTTGCTTGAATTTCCAGCATCTGCAGATTTTTCTTGTGTTTGTGAAGGTGTAGCACCTGTTTAGCCCCTCTGATCGGGGTGGTGGATGGCTGTATGAGCAGGTGGTGCATATTACGAGTCCTTGTTACGCAAAACCACTGACGCCAGGCAGACAGTCTCTGAAGAGTATTGATAATGGTTGGGGTCACCCGTCTTGTAAAGACACTGCCCAGAAGAAGGCAATGGCAAACCACTTTTGTAGAAAAATTTGCCCAGAACAATCCTGGTCATGTAAAGACCATGATTGTCTACATCATACGACATGATGCATAACGAATGATTTATTTTTATAACGTGTAGTAATTTTCGTGTGTTGCACTGTAGTGTTGCTGGAAAATGACACATTTCATAACCAACGTCAGTGCCAGTCCGTCACTGATTCTGATGACTGCATTCGGTCTAGCTGAGTCAGAGATGTAGTGACATCTAGCCCCATCTAGTGGTGACACAGGAAAGAACGGAATCAAACATTCCTTGAGGAACGTGTAGAGTCATGGAGTGCTTCAGCAAAGAAACAGGTCTTTTGGCCCATCTAGTCCCTGCCTGTCGGATCATCTGCCTAGTTCTACTGACCTGCACCTTGACCATAGCTCTCTGCCATAGTTGGATGCATCAGCAAGGGAGATGAGGCTGAGTACAGGGCTACGGTAGGAAACTTTGTCACATGGTGTGAGCAGAATTATCTGCAGCTTAATGTGAAAAAGACTAAGGAGCTGGTGGTAGACCTCAGGAGAGCTAAGGTACCGGTGACCCCTGTTTCCATCCAGGGGGTCAGTGTGGACATGGTGGAGGATTACAAGTACCTGGGGATACCAATTGACAATAAACTGGACCGGCCAAAGAACACTGAGGCTGTCTACAAGAAGGGTCAGAGCCGTCTCTATTTCCTGAGGAGACTGAGGTCCTTTAACATCTGCTGGATGATGCTGAGGATGTTCTACGAGTCTGTGGTGGCCAGTGCGATCATGTTTGCTGTTGTGTGCTGGGGCAGCAGGCTGAGAGTAGCAGACACCAACAGAATCAACAAACTCATTCGTAAGGCCAGTGATGTTGTGGGGATGGAACTGGACTCACTGACGGTGGTGTCTGAAAAGAGGATGCTGTCCAAGTTGCATGCCATCTTGGTCAATGTCTCCCATCCACTACATAATGTACTGGGTGGGCACAGGAGTACATTCAGCCAGAGACTCATTCCACCGAGATGCAGCACGGAGCGTCATAGGAAGTCATTCCTGCCTGTGGCCATCAAACTTTACAACTCCTCCCTTGGAGGGTCAGACACCCTGAGTCAATAGGCTGATCCTGGACTTATTTCATAATTTCCTGGCATAATTTACATATTACTATTCAACTATTTATGGTTTTATTACTATTTATTATTTATGGTGCAACTATAACGAAAACCAGTTTCCCCCGCGATCAATAAAGTATGACTATGACTATGACTATGCTCCCTCCCCTCCACGTACTCACCAAAACTTCCCTTAAATGTTGAAATTGAACCTGCACCCTGCCACTTGCACTGACAGCTCAGTCCACAGTCTCACCACCCTCTGAGTGAAGTTAACTCCCAGATTCTCCTAAAATGTTACACCTTAGCCTCTAGTCTAGTCTCCCTCAACCTGAGGGCTAAAAGCCTGCTTGCATTCACCCCATCTGTACCCCCCATAATTTTGTATACCTCTTTAAGGTCTCCCCTCATTCTCTTATGCTCCAGGGAAAAAAAGTCTGAATCTATTCAACCTTCCTCTATAAATCAGGTCCTCAAGTACCAACCCCGAAACGCTCTTTAGCACACCACTGTTGTAATGTGTGGTTATTTGAGTTACTGTCACCTTCCTGTCAGCTTGAACCAGTCTGGCCGTTCTCCTCTGACCTCTCTCACTTATCTATTTAGAATTAGATTATGAGAACACTCAGTCCTCTTATTGTCATTTAGAAATGCATACATGCATTAAGAAATGATACCATGTTTCTCCAGAGTGATATCACAGAAAAACAGGGCAGACCAAAGACTAACACTGACAGAACCACATAATTATAATATATAGTTACAGCAGTGCAAAGCAATACCATCATTTGATGAAGAACAAACCATGGGCACGGTAAATAAAGTCTCAAAGTCCCCGAGTCGATCGACTCCCGAGTCCCCAATAGCGGCGGCAAAACTTATCAGCGATCACTCGTAGTCAAGTATGATTCTTCTCCTGGTGGTCGATCTGATCACTTGAGGGTCTTGAGATGACTGAAGAGGCCGATCCGTGATCCACTAGTCCTATTGCGGTGTTGGCAAGTGTAGGCCATTGAGGTGGTGGTAGACGTAGTTAGTTGGGCCTTTCCTTATGTTGAGTTCAGCTGGAATCTTCTCCTGGTCCCAGATCTTGACAAGCAGATAATGAAATATGATTTTTAAGTTCTGTGGCATTTTCCTTGAGGACTTGTGTTGGGATTCCATCAGGCCCAGTGGCTTTGTTGTTTCTCAATTTCTTGCAAGGCATCTGTACGTCTTTGATACCAGGAGGCTTACTCATGTCCTCCTTCATGGGCCATTGTGGGAGCTGGTAGATGACTTCAATGTCAGCAGTGATGTTACGATTAAGTAGCTCCTCAAAGTGTTCCTTCCATCGAGAACTGATGGCATCATTGTCCTTTAGCAGCCTTTGGAGCAAAGGGGGTTCAGGCCATAATGGTTTGGTGGTTAGGCCATGATACACTGCCTTGGTGGCAATAAAGAAACTCTTGATAGCACCAGAGAGAACAAGCTGCTGTATTTCTGGGGCCTCTCAGTCCACCACTGACTCTGTATTTTCCTCACGCTACACTGGACTATGGCCTTAGCTTTGGAGTGAGCTTCTCATTTTGTCTTGCGTTTGATGTCCTCTGCCAGGCAAACGTTCCTCCGTTGTTGATTTCCTCTTCTATTTCATTGTCATTTTCATCAAACCAGTCTTTGTTTTTCCTGTCTTGTATCCAATGATGTTTTTACAAGTATCAAGGACGGTGGCCTTCAGTGTGGTCATGTGAGCTTCAATGTCCTCTGGACACTGCTTTGGGAGCCTTTTAGAAAGGGCAGCCTGGAGGTGTTGCACCTTCACTGTGTCTTTTAGGCTCTCGATGGTGAATCTGGGACGGCTCAACTTCTTTTGCACTCTACTCCTCCGCATGATTTTGGAGGTGAGTGAATAAGCCGTCGGTCTGTCTAGCCACCATCAGCACTGATCACGGCTTCTGTACTGTTTACATCTCTGCGTTTCCTCCTCTGAACAATGATATCATCTGTAACACGCCAACTCTTTGAACAGGGATGCACCCACACAGTTTTCACCTTATTACTCTGGTGGAACAGGGTGTTGGTGATGGTCAGGGCATGTTCAGCACACTTGGAGAGTAAGAGCACTCCAATGGAGTTGATGTTGCCAACAACTTCCTTCCCAATTGTGCCTTTCCAGGAGTTGCTGTCCTGCCAATTAAACTACCCAGTACATAGAACATAGAATAGTACAGGCCCTTCAGCCCACAATGTTGTGCTGACCCTCAAACCCTACCTCCCATATAACCCCCCACCTTAAATTCCTCCATATACCTGTCTAGTAGTCTCTTAAACTTCACTAGTGTATCTGCCTCCACCACTGACTCAGGCAGTGCATTCCACGCACCAACCACTTTCTGAGTAAAAAACCTTCCTCTAATATCCCCCTTGAACTTCCCACCCCTTACCTTAAAGCCATGTCCTCTTGTATTGAGCAGTGGTGCCCTGGGGAAGAGGCACTGGCTATCCACTCTATCTATTCCTCTTATTATCTTGTTCACCTCTATCATGTCTCCTCTCATCCTCCTTCTCTCCAAAGAGTAAAGCCCTAGCTCCCTTAATCTCTGATCATAATGCATACTCTCTAAACCAGGCAGCATCCTGGTAAATCTCCTCTGTACCCTTTCCAATGCTTCCACATCCTTCCTATAGTGAGGTGACCAGAACTGGACACAGTACTCCAAGTGTGGCCTAACCAGAGTTTTGCAGAGCTTCGGACTCTGGGAGGAAACGGAAGAAGTGGGAGGAAACCTACACATTCCACAGGGAAGAGGTCCAGAGACTCGATGCTGGAATTAAACTCTGAGCTCTGGAACGCTTCGAACTGTAACAGCGTCACATTAACTGCTACTTGGGTGACGTGGGGTCATTAGCCCAGAATGGCCTGTTACCGAGATGTATCATGGTAAATGAAATTAATAAGGATGGGGCCTGTAGAAGGTGCAAAGTTGAAGTCTGTTTGTAAATTATGCAGATTTGTGTTCATGGACACTCCGTTTATAAGCAAAATATTAAAATGAAGGCAAGTTAACTGTAATGGTTCACCAAGAATAGAAAGCTGTTGTTAAAATAGTTGGGATGTTTTCGGTGTTAGTGGCCGACGTTTCCAAGGTGATTCCTGACGTGGGCTGGTTCCTGGATGACTGACTGCATTTTCTGGGCAATTTCAGTCCTCAGGATACCTAGGAGTAACATTTATTGAAAGATGATATAGAAATAGTCAAAGTAATCTAAAATTTTATTTGGAAAGTTAGGACATCTGGGATCTAGGAAAACTTGATCCACTCTCCTTTCCTATGAGATTTGTTCTCCTTCAGCCCTTTGTCTCCTCCTCTTATCGCCTCCCAGCTTCTGTAACTCCTTGCGGGACAAGGCCGGGTCCAAACTCCCTACTCCGGAACACCCCAGTCTGTCATTGTGCTAACCACTACACCGCCGTGGCTCCCTACAAACCTCAGCGAGGCCACTGACTTGGGAACCTGGTCGTGCTGCATATGTGAATGCAGGGATGGCGGAGGCTAAGTGAGTCCCATTACTGGCGATTTAATCCTGAAACTGTAATGCACAATATAAAACTGAGCAAGACGTAAGAAGATACTCTAATTTCCAGTAAAAAAAAATGAAATAAGTGTTGGTCCACAGCCTCTTGTGCCAAGGTGAGGAACCCTCAGGGTGGAGGAGCAACTGTCTGGGTAGCCTCCAATCTGATGGCATGAACATCGATTTCTCCTCTTGGTAAAAAGTTTTTTCCCTTCCCCTCACTTCTATTCCCCACTCTGGTCCTTTATTTCTTCTCATCTGCTCCTGGGTCCCTTTCTCCTCTGGTCCACTCCCCTCTCCTATCAGATTTCTTCCTCTTCAGCCCTTTATCTTTTTCCCTCATCTATTATTTGTTACTATTACTGCCCGTGACGCTGCTGGCATCTAGGGCAGCAATGCCAGTCCATCTCTGTCTGTTCATGCTGTCGCTCTCTGACGTAGAAGGATTCTTCATTGCTGTTTACGTAACAGTTTTGTTCGACTAGTCAGGGTTGTTAGCCCTGAGCGGAACCCCTGAACCTAGTGGACTGGTGGACCACTCTTAGTCTGGCCTCTGGCCTTTGACCTGTTTGGCATGGGTGACCCTACCAAGAGCCAAAGCATGAAGCCCTGACTCTAGCCAGCATAGCCCTCTGTATCATTAAGGCACGCAAGCCTCCAAACCCAACGATGAGGTTGTGGTCCTATTGGAGGTTTCCACTTGCCCAGCTTCACCTGTCACCTTCTAGCTAGCTTCCTTTTTATTCTGGTGTCTCCTCCCTTCCTTCTCATTCCTGAAGATGGGTCTCAGCCCGAAAGGTTAACCGTCTATTCATTTTCATAGATGCTGCCTGGCCTGCTGAGTTCCTCCAGCATTTTGTGTGTGTGTGTTGAAATGAATGCTGTGCACATTTGTATATCACAAGATGTACAGCCTTTCAGTGTTGAACGAGGAGTTTTCCTGAATTTCGTGCCCTGTTTGGCTTAGTCTTTTAATCTACATTCACTTTTTAAAAAAACTCTCTTCCAGGTTGGGCGTCAGTTCAGCTGTCGGCCACTAGAGGGAGACAAACTACAACAACACCCTTTCCTGACCAAGGGTCTTAGTCCTAAAATGTTAACTGCCGCTCGACCCACAGATGCCGCCTCACCTGTTACAGGGTTTCCAGCAGTACCTGCTTTTGTTTTGGATTTTCAATATTTTCAGTTCTTCAAAAGAAAATCTCCCTTCAATCACCACACAAAGCTTGCACCCCTTCACAGGGGTATTAATGCACTTGTTGTTGGATTAGGTTTACCTCTCAGGCTGTCACTAAAGACTCCCACCACCCAGGACATGCCCTTCTTCTTACCAGTGGAAAGGAGCTGCACACTCAATGATTCAGGAAGAGCTTTTCCCCTCTGCCGTTAGATTTCTGAACAGCCCCTGAGCCCTCACTATTCCTCTAATGTTTATTTCATTGTTTATCATTACTTTTCTTCTGTCTTGCCAGAAAGCCAACACATTTCATGACTGTTGACACGTTCTCACATTTCATGACACGTTCTCCTGACTCTGAAAGCACGACAGTGCCCTTACTGAGAATTTTACAAAGATTCGGCATGACATCTAAAACTTCAACAATCTTCTATAGATGTGTGGTGGAGAGTGTATTGACTGGCTGCATCGCAGCCTGGTATGGAAACGCCAATGCCCTTGAATGGAAAATCTTAAAAAAGTAGTGGATACGGCCCAGTCCATCACGGTAAAGCCCTCCCCACCAATGAGCACATCTGCACGCTGTCGGAGCAGTGCTGCCAGGATAATCAAGGACACAACCCACCCAGCCAACACACTTTTTGTCCCTTTTCCCTCCGGGAGAAGGCTCAGGAGCTTGAAGACTCGTACGGCCAGATTTGGGAACAGCTTCTTTCCAACTGTGATAAGACTGCTGAACGGATCCTGACCTGGATCTGGGCCGTACCCTCCAAATATCCGGACCTGCCTCTCGGTTTTTTTGCACTACCTTACTTTCCATTTTTCTATTTTCTATTTATGATTTATAATTTAAATTTTTAATATTTACTATTGATTTGTAATCCAGGGAGTGGGAAGTGCAGAATCAAATATCGCTGTGATGATTTACGTTCTAGTATCAATTGTTTGGCGACGATAAAGTAAAAAGTAGACAAAGTATTGTCGCAGGAAAGCAGCATCCGTCATCACGGACCCCCACCACTCAGACCATGCTCTCTTCTCACTGCTGCCATCAGGGAGGAGGTACAGGAGCCTCAGGACCACACCACCAGGTTCAGGAACAGTCATTACCCCTCAATCTTCAGGCTCCTGAACCAGAGGGGATAACTTCACTCAACTGTTCCCACAACGTATGGGCTCTTCATCTCATCTTCTCAATATTTACTGCTTATTTATTTTATTATTATTTATTTCTTTTTGTATTTGCACGTTTTGTTTCTTTTGTACAGTGGTTGCTTGTCAGTCCTATTGGGTGTGGTCTTCCATTGAACCTATTGTGTTTCTTGGACTTACAGTGTACATAACAATGAACCACAGGGTTGAGTATGGTTATATATACTGTATGCACTTTGATAATAAACTTACTTTGAACGTTGAACCGATTCACTTGAGCCATGACGTGGATTAACAATTTTGACCTGTTGTGGGTGTTCCTCTTACACCAGATGAGTACTTTGGCTTTAAGTCGTGGTGTGCATCTTGTAAGCATCTGCGTGTCTTCCGGTGCTGTGGATTTAGCTATCTCAGGGTTCCCAGGGTGGCCTTGGCCTGGGAGAAGATATACTTTCAATGTGATTGGGGGGAATGTGGGGTGGGAATGTCAGACACAGTTTTTTTAGACAGAGAGGGACAAGTGCATGAAATAAGTGGGAGGTGGTGGTGCAGGCAGAAACATGAGGAGCATAAAGAGCTCAGGGCTAACAGTCCCAACAGGCAGAACAAAATTGCCGCAGAAACAGCAATGAAGAGTCCTTCTACATCTGAGTGTGACGGTATTCCTGAGTCTCCACCTGGTGAGACCACACCTGGAGTACTGTGTGCAGTCTTGGTCTCCAAATTTGAGGAAGGACATTCTTGCTATTGAGGGAGTGCAGCGAAGGTTCACAAGGTTAATTCCCGGGATGGTGGGACTGTCATATGTTGAAAGATTGGAGCAACTGGGCTTATATACGCTGGAATTTAGAAGGCTGAGAGGGGATCTTATTGAAACATATAAGATTATTAAGGGATTGGACACGCTGGAGGCAGGAAGCATGTTCCCGCTGATGGGTGAGTCCAGAAACAGAGGCCACAGTTTAAGAATTAGGAGTAGACCATTTAGAACGGAGTTGAAGAAAAACTTTTTCACCCAGAGTGGTGGATATATGGAATGCTCTGCCCCAGAAGGCTGTGGAGGCCAAGTCTCTGGATGCTTTCAAAAAAGAGATGGATAGAGCTCTTAAAGATAGCGGAATCAAAGGTTATGGGGATAAGGCAGGAACTGGATACTGATTGTGGATGATCAGCCATGATCACAGTGAATGGCGGTGCTGGCTCAAAGGGCCAAATGGCCTACTCCTGCACCTATTGTCTATTGACCTGCATGACTGACAGTAGTGAAAACCGAGAGGAGGCTACAGACACGATGAAGGAAGCCCTGAACACCGCCAGAGATGGGGATCCTTCCTTACTGCCCCAAACACCAGTGACGTAACCGGCAGTAAGTTAGTAAATCAGTAGATAGGCACATGGCTGATAGAAAAATGGAGGGTTATGTAGGAAGGAAGAGTTAGAATGATTTTAGAGCAGGTTAAAAGGTCAGTACACCATAGTGGGCTGAAGGGCCTGTACCGAGCTGTAGTGTTCAATGTTCTATTTAGATACAGGGCAGTGGTGGAGGATTACAAGTACCTGGGGATACGAATTGACAATAAACTGGACTGGTCAAAGAACACTGAGGCTGTCTACAAGAAGGGTCAGAGCTGTCTCTATTTCCTGAGGAGACTGAGGTCCTTTAACATCTGCCGGACGATGCTGAGGATGTTCTACGAGTCTGTGGTGGCCAGTGCTATCATGTTTGCTGTTGTGTGCTGGGGCAGCAGGCTGAGGGTAGCAGACACCAACAGAATCAACAAACTCATTCGTAAGGCCAGTGATGTTGTGGGGATGGAACTGGACTCTCTGACAGTGGCGTCTGAAAAGAGGATGCTGTCCAAGTTGCATGCCATCTTGGTCAATGTCTCCCATTCACTACATAATGTACTGGGTGGGCACAGGAGTACATTCAGCCAGAGACTCATTCCACCGAGATGCAACACAGAGCGTCATAGGAAGTCATTCCTGCCTGTGGCCATCAAACTTTACAACTCCGCTCTTGGAGGGTCAGACACCCTGAGGCTGGTCCTGGACTTATTTCCTGCATAAGTAATTTACATATTACTATTTAACTATTTATGGTTTTATTACTATTTATTATTTATGGAGCAACTGTAATGAAAACCAATTTCCCCCGGGATCAATAAAGTATGACTACGACTATGACTATGACTATGACTAGTTCTAATTCATTTAAAACTAACCAGCTCCCAAAAAATAACTTGCATTCAAATTAATTAGGGAGAAATCTCTCCCACCCGTAATGCCCTCCGACAGGCCAGGTTAGAAACTTCCCTTCAAGATTCAACATTGTTTAGCGTCATTTCCAGAACGGAAGTGTAAAGGAGAATGAAATCCGTGTTACTACGGATCCGATACAGCACAAAAAACACAATAAGATAAAGAATACAATAATATAAAAACACACATTATACAAATACGTAAGGTAGCTTATATTCATAGATTGATTGTACGTCCATAAGGTGATGCTGTGCACAGGAGTGTCTGTGCATAGGGTGACTGACGGGAAATGATAAACGAGTGGTGGTTGGGGTGTGGAGGGGTGGGTTAGTGAGCGGAGATGCTGATCAGCCTTACTGCTTGGGGAGAGCTCTTTAGCCTGGTGACCCGGGCACTGAAGGAGGCCAAGGGGTCAGTGGGGTGTTGGGGAGGATGGATGGGGAGCTGAAGCAATGGGCCGAGCAGAGGGGGAGAGAGCAGGATCTGAGATTGTCTACTGCCATTTCCAGTCTAGTAGGTACCTTGGTGCCTTTGTCATGGTGAAGACTTTCGCTTCCAGATCCAGCTTCTCCTTTGGGTTCCAACAGAGTCAGGCCATCCTTCACAGCGCTCAGGCTGGGAGCTAGACACAAGTTCAATTCAGAAAATTAGCATTAACAAGAGAGTGTTGTGGAACGGGGAGGCCATTCATTCCCTTTGATGTACAGTATGTATCTGTAAATCAGAGTTTGTGTTGATCATCCATCAATGGGGTGGAGTCACTCTCAAAGACTTTATTTACTAATTTTATCGTTTGTGTGATTTGTCTTTTGCACATTGGTTGTCAGTCCTTTGTTATTTATAGTTTTTCATAAATTCTATCAGATTTCTTTATTTTCATGTAAATTCCTGTAAGAAAATGAATCTCTGGGTTGTATGTGGTGACCTGTACATATATGTACTTTGAAGTCTGATCAGACGACACCATGGCAGTTGGCCTGATCAGAGGGGATGACGAGACGGCCTACAGGGACGAGGTCCAGCTCCTGGCCACGTGGTGTGCCAACAACAACCTGGCCCCTAACACCGAGAAGACCAAGGAAATCATTCTGGACTTCAGGCATGCTAGGAGTTACACTCACGTCCCCATCTACATCAACGGAGCTGTAGTGGAGCGTGTATCAAGCTTCAAATTCCTTGGTGTCCACATTTCCAAGGATCTCACCTGGTCCCTGAACTCCTCCATCCTGATCAAAAAGGCGCAACAGTGCCTTTATTTCCTGCGGAGCATCAAGAAAGCTCACCTCTGTCCCAGGATACTGACAGACTTTTACTGCTGCACCATTGAGAGCATACTCACCAACTGCATCTCAGTGTGGTATGGCAATTGTCCCATATCGGACCGCAAAGCACTCCAGCGTGTGGTGAAAACTGCCCAGCAGATTATCGGCACCCAATTGCCAACATTGAGAACATCTACCATAAACGCTGCCTGGGCAGGGCGAAAAGCATTATCAGGGATGCATCTCACCCTAACCATAGACTTTTTACTCTCCTCCTATCCAGTATGCGCTACAGGAGCCTCCACTCCTGCACCAGCAGGCACAGGAAGAGCTTCTTCCCTGAGGCTGTGACCCTGCTGAACCTCTCATCGCAGCGCTAAGCAGTATTGCACCCATATTGTACTGTCTCAGTACTTCTATATTTGTGTGCTGTAGCACTTACTTATTATTCGCAGTTATTTTGTAAATAACACTATTCTTTGCATTTCTGGTTAGATGCTAACTGCATTTAATTGGCACAATGACAATAGAGTTGAATCTAATCTAACTTTGAGGTACAGGAGCCTGAAGACAGACTCTCGATGACATAGGCACAGCTATTGATTTATTTATTTGTTTATTGCGATACAATGTGGAACGGGGCCTACTGGTCCTTGGAGCCATGCTGCCCAGCAACGCTCTCATCTAACCCTAGCGTAATCATGAGTCAATTCACAATGACCAATTAGCCCACTATCCAGTGTGTCTTTGGACTGTGGCTGGAAATGGGAGCCTGGAGGAAACCCACTCGGTCACGGGGAGAACGTACAAACTCCTTACAGACAGCGGTGGGAATTGAACCTGGGTCGCTGGTACTGTGTAGCATTGTTTAACTAGAATCCCAGTTTAGTGTTTCTCTGTTTATTTATAAATAAATGGTTCATGTGCTTCTTCGTAATCAGTGTCTCCTGTCTCACTTACCAAACCTGTGAACCTGCTTCCTCACAAGAATGGCAGAGCAGACTCGATGGGCCAAATGGTCTCTTATGGTTAGTTTCTGTGGTAAACCATGTATATATGTTGTAATTCGGTTACCTGTCTGGACACACACCTCTGCTGACTGCCCCTGTGGCTCCTCCCACAGAGTCCTGTATAAAGGTGTTCGCCTTGCCCCTCCCCCTCAGTCCGGGGGCAGACACTCACTGTGGAGGTCGTATTGTACAGCGAATAAAAGCCTTTCAGTATTTTACCAAACCTCAGTCTTTTGGAGTTATTGAAGGTGCTTCAGTTTCCCAAACACTATTTCAGGAAGCATCCATTTCAGCAATTCAGATTTACTTATCACGTGTGCATCCATCGAAACGTACAGGGAACTGTTTCGTTTGCATCAACAACCAACGCAACCTGACGATGTGCTGGGGGGCAGCCTGCAAGTGTCACCACACATTCCGGCGCCAACACAGCGTGTCCACGATGTCCGACAGAACAACACAAAACACAACAGCAACAAAACAAGCCCCGTTTCCTCCCCCCCCCCCACACCCACAGAGACAGTCCTGCAGACCCAGGAAAGCCAGGAAAGACCTCTGGGCCTTCAGGCCTCTCTCGGAGACATCAGGCCTCTGACTGCTCCAGTGGCCTTCAGACCTGTAGACTCAGGGCTTCAGCCATTGGGCTTTAAGTCATGGATTTTCAATTGACTGTTGGACTTTGATCTTAGGCATCAATCCCAGGTCAAGCTGATTATGGGTCCGTGAACTTTCAGCTCACCAGTGATGGCATTTTGCTGTAAAATACGAATATAATATGGACTAGAATACAAAAGCTAGGATATAATGTTGAGACTTTATAAAGCACTGGTGAGGCCTCACTTGGAGAATTGTGAGCAGTTTTGGGCCCCTTATCTAAGAAAGGATGTGCTGAAACTGGAGAGGGTTCAAAGGAGATTCACAAAAATGATTCCAGGGTCGAAGGGGTTGCCATATGAAGAGCATTTGATAGCTCTGGGCTCGTATTTGCTGCAATTCAAAAGGATGAGGAGTGACCTCATTAAAACCTTTTGAATGTTGAAAGGCCTCGACGTCCAGAGGGTGATTTTTATGGTGGGGGAGTATAGGACCAGACAGGAAGGCCTCAGAGTAGAGGACGTCTATTTAATTATTTAATGTATATACAGTAATTCATGTTTTTTTCCTATTATTATGTATTGCCTTGTATTGCTGCCACAAAGACAACAAATTTCATGACACACACAAGTAACATTAACCTGATTCTGGATAAAGTCAAGAATATAAAGGTACCTTGCTCTGGTATTTCAAAGTCTTCCCCCTCCTCCGGGGGCCTCTCCCCGGAAATGCCAGATGTGGTTGTCTCCTGGAAGCTGATATCAGGCAGACCGGAGGAGGTCTCCATCTCCGTGGTGACAGTAACGTCATCGGGGGGCTGAATCGGCTGTGGATCCATGAGACGTGCGTGAACTTCCTGAAACGCAACATATGGTGGAAGACACCACCTTCAGAACAAGCAGGACCAACGTAAGAACTATTAACCAGGAGAAAATTAAGGCAGCTGCTGACAATCGTGTGATTAAAATAGAAGGAAGGCACGTTTTGTGTGCATTGTCCTGGGCTTATCTTCGTCAACGCACATGGTGGGGGCTCAAAACTGACTGAAAACAGGACCTGTTGAAGGGTTTCGGCCCGAAATGTCGACTGTACTCTTTTTCACAGATGCCACCCGGCCTGCTGAGTTCCTCCAGCATTTTGTGTGTGTTGCTCAGATTTCCAGCATCAGTAGATTTTCTTTGTGAAGGGTTTCCAAGATCTAGTGCTGATAAAGATGGGTACCGATAGCTGGGGACTCAGTGCAGAAAATGGGGCTGTGGTTTATGCATAGTCATAGTCATACTTTATTGATCCCGGGGAAATTGGTTTTCATTACAGTTGCACCATAAATAATAAATAGTAATAAAACCATAAATAGTTAAATAGTAATATGTAAATTATGCCAGTAAATTATGAAAAAAGTCCAGGACCAGCCTATTGGCTCAGGGTGTCTGACCCTCCACGGGAGGAGTTGTAAAGTTTGATGGCCACAGGCAGGAATGACTTCCTATGACGCTTTGTGTTGCATCTCGGTGGAATGAGTCTCTGGCTGAATGTACTCCTGTGCCCAACCAGTACATTATGTAGTGGATGGGAGACATTGTCCAAGATGGCATGCAACTTAGACAGCATCCTCTTTTCAGACACCGCCGTGAGAGAGTCCAGTTCCATCCCCACAACATCACTGGCCCCACAGCGTACACTCTACGGCCACTGTATTTGGACCTTCCGTACCTCATATAGGGGCACTGAGTGTATGTTCATGATCTTCTGCTGCTGTAGCCCATCCACTTCAAGGTGTAACATCTGGTTACACACTGTTGTAATGTCTAGTTATTTCAGATACTGTCTCCTTCCTGTCAGCTTGAACCAGTCTGGCCATTCTCCTCTGGCCTCTCTCACTAACAAGGCATTTTCACCCACAAAAGTGCCATTCACTGGCTGCTTTTTTTTGTATTTTTGCACCATTCTCTGTAAACTCTAGAGACTGTTGTGTGTGAAAATCCCAGGAGATCAGCAGTTTCTTAGATACTCAAACCACCCTATCTGGCACCAATAATCATTCCACAGTCAAAGTCACTTAGATCACATTTCTTCCCCATTCTGATGTTTGGTCTGAACAACAACTGAACCTCTTGACCATGTCGGCATGCTTTTATGCGTTGAGTTGCTGCCACATGATTGGCTGATTAGATATTTGTATTAATGAGCAAGTGTTTCAGCTTACCTAATAAAGTGGCCACTGAGTGTATGTTGGGGGGGGGGAGGAGTCAAGGTTTTTCTCCTTGTACGGATTTGAAAGAGAGGGGCACAGAATCTGAGGGGAACAGCTGTGAACAATTGAACAGAGAAGCATAAGAGAGTGGAAAAGTGAAGTGAGCTTCTGTGGCAAAAATAAAATGCTGGCAATCACACGATTAAAATAGCAGTAATCAAAGCTGGCAAGGCACTTGTTTCTGAGCAGAATGTAAACACACAGATTGAGTTTGGATTTATTGTTCTTTCTGTACTTTGTTTCAGAGACTACTCAACCAACACTTTCTCCTTGTTATATACAAGTCATAGAGCACAGAACAGAGTGGGCCTTTGGCCCATCTGGTCAGTGCTGAACCATTATAGAACATAGAATAGTACAGCACAATACAGGCCCTTCGGCCCACAATGTTGTGCTGACCCTCAAACCCTGCCTCCCATGTAATCCCCCACCTTAATTTCCTCCATATACCTGACTAGTAGACTCTTAAACTTCACTAGTGTATCTGCCTCCACCACTGACTCAGGCAGTGCATTCCACACACCAACCACTCTCTGAATAAAAAACCTTCCCCTAATATCCCCCTTGAACTTCCCACCCCTTACCTTAAAGCCATGTCCTCTTGTATTGAGCAGTGTTGCCCTGGGGAAGAGGCACTGGCTATCCACTCTATCTATTCCTCTTATTATCTTGTTCACCTCTATCATGTCTCCTCTCATCCTCCTTCTCTCCAAAGAGTAAAGCCCTAGCTCCCTTAATCTCTGATCATAATGCATACTCTCTAAACCAGGCAGCATCCTGGTAAATCTCCTCTGTACCCTTTCCAGTGCTTCCACATCCTTCCTATAGTGAGGTGACCAGAACTGGACACAGTACTCCAAGTGCCCAGTCCCATCTCTCTGCACCTGGAACATTGCCCTCCATGCCCCTCCCATCTGTCTACCTGTCCAAATCACTCTTAAATGTTGAAATGGAACCAGCGTCCACCACTTGCCCTGGCAGCTATTTCCAGATTCCCACCACCCTCTGAGTGAAGAAGGTTCCCCTCACGTTCCCCTTCAACATTTCACGTTTAACCCTTAGCCCATGGCCTCTAGTTTTAAGCTCACCTAAACTCAGTGGAAAAGGCATGCTTGGATTCCCCCTATCTAAACCTCTTCGTAAATTTGTATTCCTCTATCAAATCTGCCTGCGTTCTTCTACACTCCAGGGAATAAAGTTTTAACCTGTTAAACCTTTCCCTATAACAGGTCCTCAAGTCCCGGCAACATTCTTGTAAATTTTCTCTTATTGATACCTTTCCCACAGATAGGTGACCAAAACTGGACACGTTACCCCAGATTACGTCTTACCTGAGCTTAACATCATATCGCTTGTACTCAGTACATTGACTTATGAAGGCCAGTGTGCCAAAAGCTCACTTTACGACCCCATCTACCTGTGATATTAAGAATTAAAAACAATATTGAAAAGGCTGACAGGTATGGTGATTTACAAAGGGCTTAGGCACAGTCTTAGGATGCCTATGACTGTAGAGGACTGTATTTGTCAAGGTGGAGCTGATTTGTAAATCAGGAGGAAGCAAACGATGTTGGGAACGGCGAGGGTTAAACATCGCAGGAGGGGAGTGGGACAGGTGGCAGAGGAGGGGGTGTGGCGAAGGTGCAGACAAACCAGGAGGTCATCTGATTCCAAAAAATTGATTTATTCATCATGACAGAATGTCTCTCCTGTGCTTCCCGCTCCCTCACCTCTCCCTGCCCCCTTCCCACTCTCAGTCCACAATAGAGACCCATATCAGAATCTGGTTTATCATCACTCACATCTGCCATGAAATTTGTGGTTTTACTGTGGCAGCCGTACAGTGCAATACATAAAATAACTACAGCACTGTACAAAAGTCTTAGGCACACTAGTGATATACAGTATATGCACCTAAGACTTTTGCACAGTTCTCTATATTAATACCCGTCGGTATTTCTGCCTCATTCCTGCTGTGATCTCCTTGCCAGAGCATATTTCTTATGACTGCATATCAATTACTTCAAAGTTGCTTCCAACGCTGCGAGCCTTTTGTTGTCTTGATTGAGATGGAAGATAAAAACGCTAGAGCAGAACAACTTCAAATATTTTAAGTTAGCTCCCAGTCAGATGCCTTCCAGTCATCTGACCAGTGGGCCAGCCAAGTGGTATCGCGTGTTGATGGGGTGACCAGTTAGTCACAATGAGCCTCACTGTGGTCACACCCCTCGCTTTCTACACAGCCCCCTTTGTATTCCGAACTGCAAATGCTGGCACTATTCCCTGTAAGGTCACTAAATTTCACTTAATGAATGTAACTGATTGGGAAATCCTAAGAAGGGAATAGGACATTGCAGCACAGCGCAGGTTCAAAGTTGTTCTGACTTTTTAACCTTTTTAACCCTCCCACATAACCCTCAATTTTTCTATCATCTATGTGCCTATCCAGGATTCTCTAAAATATCCCTACTGTATCTGCCTCTATCACCACCCCATCTGGGCATTCTAGGCACCCACCACTCTGTGTAAAAAAAACCACCTGCCCTATGACATCCCACCCCCATATTTTCCTCCAATCACCTTAAAATTACATCCTCTTGTATTAGACATTTCCGCCCTGGGAAAAGATCTCTGGTTAATCATGAGAGTACAAGTCATAGTAGCAGAATTAGGCCATTCAGCCCATCAAGTCTGCTCCACCATTCTATCGTGGCTGATTTACTATCCCTCTCAACCCCATTCTCCTGCCTTCTCCCCGTAACATTTGACCACATTCTTCCTAAAATGAGGCGACTAGAATTGAAAACAATACTCCATGCGGTCTAACCAGGGTTTTATAGAGCTGTAGAATTACTTCACGGTTCTTAAGACCACAAGACAAAAGACACAGGAGCAGAATTAACCCTTTCAGCCCAATGGGTTTGCTCTGCCATTTGATCATGGCTCATCCATTTCCCCCTAACCCCATTCCACATAGAACATAGAATAGTACAGCACAGTACAGGCCCTTCGGCCCACAATGTTGTGCCGACCTTCAAACCCTGCCTCCCATATAACTCCCCACCTTAAATTCCTCCATATACCTGTCTAGTAGTCTCTTAAACTTCACTAGTGTATCTGCCTCCACCACTGACTCAGGCAGTGCATTCCACACACCAACCACTCTCTGAATAAAAAACCTTCCTCTAATATCCCCCTTGCACTTCCCACCCCTTACCTTAAAGCCATGTCCTCTTGTATTGAGCAGTGGTGCCCTGGGGAAGAGGCGCTGGCTATCCACTCTATCTATTCCTCTTATTATCTTGTACACCTCTATCATGTCTCCTCTCATTCTCCTTCTCTCCAAAGAGTAAAGCCCTAACTCCCTTAATCTCTGATCATAATGCATACTTTCTAAACCAGGCAGCATCCTGGTAAATCTCCTCTGTACCCTTTCCAATGCTTCCACATCCTTCCTATAGTGAGGCGACCAGAACTGGACACAGTACTCTAAGTGTGGCCTAACCAGAGTTTTATAGAGCTGCATCATTACATCGCGACTCTTAAACTCTATCCCTTGACTTATGAAAGCTAACACCCCATAAGCTTTCTTAACTACTCTATCTACCTGTGAGGCAACTTTCAGCGATCTGTGGACATGTACCCACAGATCCCTTTGCTCCTCCACACTACCAAGTATCCTGCCATTTACTTTGTACTCTGCCTTGGAGTTTGTCCTTCCAAAGTGTACCACCTCACACTTCTCCGGGTTGAACTCCATCTGCCACTTCTCAGCCCACTTCTGCATCCTATCAATGTCTCTCTGCAATTCTCCTATAAGAAAACTCAATCCCCTGACTAATGAAGGTCAACACACCAAATGCCTTCTTAATAACCCTATCGACTTGCGTTGCAACTCTGGGGGAATCTATGGACATGGATCACAAGATCCCTCTGATCTTCCACACTGCCACGAAGCCTGCCATTAACCTCGCAGTCTGCCTGCTAACTTGACCCTCCAAAGTGATTCACTTCACACTTTTCTGGGTTTAAACTCCATCTGCTACTTCTCAGCCAAGCTCTGCATCCTGTCAAAGTCCTGCTACAGCCTACAACAACCCTCCACAACTCCACCAATAGAGGGTTCTAAACTGGAAATACAGTTATCATCAATCAAGGATCAGCTTTATTCACCATATCTACACAGTTCCATGTATTGGCAATTTGCTGTGGTGTTACATGCAACAAAAACAACAGTCAACAATCATAAAAAATAATGAATTATATAAAAATAAATAATCATATAAAATCTAATGGTTAATGTACAGATATGGAACGAAATGTGCACAAACACATAAATATCAGCATGTATTTACAATATAAGCAACATTATAAAAAGTGGTTTGAAGTGTTTACTGTGCACTGCAGTGATGGGCTAATAGACAGAGGGGGTAGGGGTGGCCTAACTAGAATGGTTGATCAGATTAACTTCCTGGAGGAAGAAACTTTTAAGAATACGTGATTTATTCTGTTATTAGTTCCATAGTGCTTTCTAGAAGAGAGTGTTTGATAAAGGCAATTTGCAGGGTGGGGTGTGTCCTCAGTGGTTTTTTCCCTGCCCACTTCTTTGTCGTGAGCACATGCAAGTTCTGCAGTGATGGTGGACTGCAGCCAAGTGTTTTGTGTATTGTGGGAGGATGCTGCGCCAATGCAGACAGTAATGTTTGATGTGAGGATGCTCTGTATGATGGCAGTGTAGAATTGTACCAGTATGTTCTGGGGAAGATGGGGAAGTTATGTAGTTTCATTCCCCAAACACACCAGTGAAGGAACGTGTGTGCTAGAATCACTCGGTCATCAGAAACAACGGCAGCTGACTCATCCTTAACGTATCAGATTCACTATAAGAAATAGGAGCAAATACTACAGATGCTGCAAATCCTGATGAAGTGTCCTGGTCTGAAACATTGACTGTTTATTCTTCTCCACAGATGCTGCCTGACCTGATGAGTTTTTCCAATATCTTCTGTAAATTCTGCTCAAGATTTCCAGCATCGGCAGGATCATCATCATCATCATGTGCTGCGTTTTATGACATCATCATTATGCGCCGTGTCATATGACATGACCATCATTGTCTTTCCATGACCGTGACTGCTCTTGGCAAATTTTTCTACAGAAGTGGTCTGCCATTGCCTCTTCCAGGCAGTGTCTTTGCAGACAAGACGGGAGACCCCAGCCATGATCAATGATCTTCAGAGATTGTCTGCCTGGTGTCAGTGGTCACATAACTAGAACTTGTGATAGGGACCGGCTGCTCATACGACCATCCACCACCCACTCCCATGGCTTCACATGATCCTGATCGGGGGCTAAGCAGGTGCTACGCTTTGCCCAAGGGTGACCTGCAGGCTAGCAGAGGGAAGAAAAGCCTTACACCTCCTTTGGCAGAGAGGTATCTCCACCACTTCACTGCAGGATATCGTGCACTGATAAAAGCTTGCAGATGCATTACAATCTTTCACTGTAATGAGCACAACAACAAAGGAGGAGCACATTATCACTTATGCCTCCTATCAGATTACTTCTTCTTCAGCCCTTTACCTCTTCCACCTATCACCGCCCTGCTTCTTACTTTGTCCCCCCTTACCTGGTCTCATCTATCACCTGCCAGCTTGTATTCCTTCCCATAAAATAATCTGCAGATGCTGGGGTCAAAGCGACACTCACAACACGCTGGAGGAACTCAGCAGGTCGGGCAGCATCCGTGGAAAAGATCGGTCAATGTTTCAGGCCAGAACCCTTCGTCAGTTCCGGCCCGAAACATCGACCAATCTTTTCCATGGATGCTGCCCGACCTGCTGAGTTCCTCCAGCGTGCTGTGAGTGCTGTATTCCTTCCCCTCCCCCACACTCATAATTTAGCTTTGACCCCTCGTCAGGACTAACTGAAAGAAGAGATCTCTTCTTTCAGTTAGTTCTGACGAAGGGTCCCGGCCCGAAACGTCGACTGTGCTTCTTCCTGTGGACGTTGTCTTGGCCTGCTGCGTTCCACCGGTATTTTGTGTGCGTTGCAAGAAAGAAAACTCGGTGACTCAAACACGTTGCGCCTCGCAATGTCCCAGCACGGCTCATTGCCCAAACCAGCCTCACCTCCGCCTGTGGCAATAGTTCAGCACAATTTGCTTTATGAAAGATATTACAAGTAGCGTTTTCAGCTGAATCTCTTGCCTGATGATTTCCAGTAAGCTGTCGCACAGCTTTGGCAGCATCATCTTAAACCGGAATATCTTATTCTAATTTTGGTTTATTATGTATTGCAATGTACTGCTGCAGCAGGACAATAAATTTCACAGCATACGTCAGTGATATCAAACCTGATTCTAATTTAATGTTCTATGTTCTGTGGTAAATTTGTCAAAGATTTCTGAGTTTCGGGGAAGGTCTCGGGGAAGCCAGTGGATGTGGTGTATTTTGATGTTCTGGAGGAGACCAGAAATATGGAAACAGAGCAGAGATTATTAAACCACATCAGAAAGGGTGGGATTGTGGCTGGGTTAGTGGACAGAAAACTGAGAACAGGAAAAGCTGATCCTTTCTGAGCCAGAATTTGTAGTTAGTGAAGTGTCGCGGGTCAGTGCTGCAGTTCCACCTGTTCCCCATGAACCATGGTTGATATACCAAGTCTTTCTATCTGTGAGGGAGAAGGATTCAGATTTACCATGGGTAACAAAACACCCTAATCAGGACAATTACAGATTAAGCAACACTATGAAGCCACGCTCAGGTTGGAGGAACAACACCTTATATTCCGTCTGGGTAGCCTCCAACCTGATGGCATGAACGTCGACTTCTCTAACTTCCGCTAGGCCCCACCTCCCCCTCGTACCCCATCCGGTATTTATTTATAAACACACATTCTTTCTCTCTCTCTCCTTTTTCTCCCTCTGTCCCTCTCACTGTACCCCTTGCCCATCCTCTGGTTCCCCCCCTCCCCCTTTTCCCTCTCCCTGGGCCTCCTGTCCCATGATCCTCTCATATCCCTTTTGCCAATCAACTGTCCAGCTCTTGGCTCCATCCCTCCCCCTCCTGTCTTCTCCTATCATTTTGGATCTTCCCCTCCCCCTCCAACTTTCAAATCTCTTACTAACTCTTCCTTCAGTTAGTCCTGACGAAGGGTCTTGGCCTGAAACGTCGACTGTACCTCTTCCTAGAGATGCTGCCTGGCCTGCTGCGTTCACCAGCAACTTTGATGTGTGTTGCTTGAATTTCCAGCATCTGCAGAATTCCTCGTGTTCAAGCAACACTATGACCACTTTGAACTCAAATGGACTTTGTATTTGTTTGTCCTAATTGTGGTTTATTTTAAAACTTGTGTGTAATTTTTGTTTTTCTTGTGAGTGCTGTTTATAGAGCTTTGACCAGTGGTCATGCTGGGCATCAGAGGTTTGGACAGGTGGTGACTTCAATCATGTCCACTGCCCAAGGATAAAGGCAGGAGTGGGTCTCGGCAGTGTAATAGAGCTTTGACCTGTGACCATTCACTGTTTGGGGTTGATTAGTAAGAGCAAATTAAAGGAAAGAGGGGCAAGCACAGTGGCCATCATCAGAGTGGACATAGTCAGAATGGTGATCTGTAAGCTTCTGATTTTCAAGGGCCTCAGCTAATAGAGGCTTCACTCAGAGGAAGCAAAGGAAAGAAAAGAAGTTTTTTCTTCCCGTCTTTATACCTGCTCAGCTAGGACAGTGGGATACCAGGCAGGATAATGAAATGTTCTTCTTGCGGGACGTGGGAAGGCAGGGTGATCTCCAGTATCCCTGATCCCTGACTGTGAGAAGTGCATCCAGCTGCAGCTTCTAACAAACCGCATTAAGGAGTTGGAGCTGGAACCGGATGAACTCCGGATCAGTGGGGAGGCTGAAGGGGTGATAGAGAGGATATATAGAGGGATAGTCACACCCAAGGTGCAGGACACAGGAAACTCGGTGAGAGTCAGCAAGCGGAAAGGGGTTAAGGAGCCAGTGAGGAGTACCCAATGCAGTGGCCATCCCCTCAACAACAGGTATATCACTTTGGATACTCCTGGCGGCGGGGTGTGGGGGGCGGTGGTGGTGAGATGACCGAACAGAGGAACGTCACAGTATTCAGGTCTCTGACACCTTCAGCCTCCATGACTCAGTTCTGTGCTCAATTCTGGTCGCCTCACTACAGGAAGGACGTGGAAAACATAGGAAGGGTGCAGAGGAGATTTAGACCATAAGACCAGAAGACCATAAGACAAAGGAGCAGAAGTCGGCCATTCGGCCCATCGAGTCTGCTCTGCCATTTTAACATGAGCTGATCCATTCTCCCATTTAGTCCCACTCCCCCGCCTTCTCACCATAAACTTTGATGCCCTGGCTACTCAGATACCTATCAATCTCTGCCTTAAATACACCCAATGACTTGGCCTCCACTGCTGCCTGTGGCAACAAATTCCATAGATTCACCACCCTCTGGCTAAAAAAATTTCTTCGCATTTCTGTTCTGAATGGGCGCCCTTCAATCCTTAAGTCATGCCCTCTCGTACTAGACTCCCCCATCATGGGAAACAACTTTGCCACATCCACTCTGTCCATGCCTTTCAACATTCAAAATGTTTCTATGAGATCCCCCCTCATTCTTCTAAACTCCAAGGAGTACAGTCCAAGAGCGGTCAAACGTTCCTCATATGTTAACCCTCTCATAACCCTCTCACATCCCTACTCCTATACTATTTACAAGGATGTTGCCTGGATTGGGGAGCATGCCTTATGAGATTAGGTTGAATGAACTCAGCCTTTTCTCCTTGGAGTGACGGAGGATGAGAGGTGATCTGATAGAGGTGTATAAGATGATGAGAGGCATTGATCATGTGGATAGTCAGAAGCTTTTTCCCAGGGCTGAAATAGCTAACACAAGAGGGCACAGGTTTAAGGTGCTGGGGAGTAGGTACAGAGGAGATGTCAGGGGTAAGTTTTTTTTAAGCAGGGAGTGGTGAGTGTGTGGATTGGGCTGCCGGCGGCAATGGTGGAGACGAAAACAATAGGGTCTTTTAAAAGACTCCTGGATGGGTACATGGAGCTTTGAAAAGTAGAGGGCTATGGGTAAGCCTAGGTAATTTCTAAGGTAAGGACATGTTCGGCACAGCTTTGTGGGTCGAAGGACCTGTATTGTGCTGTAGGTTTTCTATGTTTCTATTACTTAGAAGGGAAGGGGAAAGGTGGGAGAAGAGGCAGATTGTGGTGATAAGGGATTTGTTAGTTAGGAGAATGAACAGGATGTTCCCGTGGCGAAGAACGAGATTCCCAGATATTGGGTGCCAGGGTCTGGGACATCTCGGATCAAGTCCTCAACATTGTTAAGTGGGAGGGTGAACAGCCAGAGGTCGTGGTCCATGTAGGTACCAATGACATGGGCAGGACAAGTGACAAGGTCACTTTAGGTGCTAAGTTAAAGGGCAGGACCTCCAGCATTATGATCTCAGGATTGCTACCTGTGCCACGTGCTGGTGAGGCTAGAACTAGGAAGATTATACAGTTTGATACGTGGCTAAGGAGTTGGTGTGGGGAGAAGGACACAAAAATTTTGGATCACTGGGCTCTCTTCCAGGGAAGGTGGGACCTGTACAGACAGGATGGATTGCTTCTGAACTGGAGGGGGACTAACATCCTAGCGGGAGGGTTTTTTAATGCTGCATGATGGGGTTTGAACAAGAGCTGCAGGGGGATGGGAACCAGAGTGCCTGAACAGTTAGTGGAGAGTTTGTGGAGGCAGATGTTGGTAAGACCTCAGACAAAGTCAGGAATCAAAAGGTTGAGCATGGTGTGATTAGTGTCCTGAGCTGCGTATATTTCAATGCAAGAAGTATCGTAGGAAAGGCAGATTATAGTGCTGAAGATGAGGTATCTGGTTTACAAACAGAGGCAATGTGCTGTAAGGAGAGGCTGTTGATACAGCAAAAATGCACTCAACAGGATGAGATGCAACGTAAAAGGTGGACAAAATCAAAAAGGGTGCATACAGGACTGAAAGTGTTGTATATGAATGTGCGTAGTATATGGAATAAGGGGTAGGTGAACTTGCAGCACAGGTGCAGATTGGCAGGTATGATGTAGGTATCATTGAGTCATGGCTGAAACATTATAGAAACATAGAAACATAGAAACATAGAAAATAGGTGCAGGAGTAGGCCATTCGGCCCTTCGAGCCTGCACCACCATTCAGTATGATCATGGCTGATCATCCAACTCAGAACCATGTACCAGCCTTCCCTCCATACCCCCGATCCCTTTAGCCACAAGGGCCATATCTAACTCCCTCTTAAATATAGCCAATGAACTGGCCTCAACTGTTTCCTGTGGCAGAGAATTCCACAGATTCACCACTCTCTGTGTGAAGAAGTTTTTCCTCATCTCGGTCCTAAAAGGCTTCCCCTTTATCCTCAAACTGTGACCCCTCGTTCTGGACTTCCCCAACATCGGGAACAATCTTCCTGCATCTAGCCTGTCCAATCCCTTTAGGATTTTATATGTTTCAATAAAATCCCCCCTCAATCTTCTAAATTCCAACGAGTATAAGCCTAGTTCATCCAGTCTCTCATCATATGAAAGTCCTGCCATCCCAGGAATCAATCTGGTGAACCTTCTTTGTACTCCCTCTATGGCGAAAATGTCCTTCCTCAGATTAGGGGACCAAAACTGCACACAATACTCCAGGTGTGGTCTCACCAAGGCCTTGTACAACTGCAGTAGTACCTCCCTGCTCCTGGGAGCTCAATATCCAAGGATACACATTGTATCAAAAGGACAGGCAGGAAAGCAGAGGGGGCAGTGTTGCTCTGTTGGTAAAAAATGAAATCAAGTCATTAGAAAGAGGTGACATAGGACTAGAAGGTGCTGAATCATTGTGGATGGAGGTAAGGAACTGCAAAGGTAAAAATATCCCAACAGGAGTTGTATACAGACCCCTGGTTCCTAAGTTTGTCATAGCCGGGGGTGGTGGTGGGGACATGCTCCCACTACCTGTAAAGAGCTCCAAATGGCGTGCGACTAACAGCTTCTGACAATCAAGTCCAACTCTTGGCCTTCCCATGTGGCTTAGCTACTAGGCCCGGTGCAAATATCTCTACTGACAAGAGAAGGGGCAAAGGCGGACCACTGGCGCCTCAAAACCAGTTGCTTCGGGCAGGTGGGGCTCGTCAGCCTCGGACGGCAGCCCGCCTAGAAGAAGGAAAGCTCTGATTCTAAACTTCCACTGCCTTGCAGCCATTCCCACCCATGGGGAAGGCTTCGGGAGTAAACCCCGAGGAAGAAATCCGGAGTCGGGGTTGACAACTTCACTCTGGCAACCTCTGTGAGGACACTGGTGCCAAGCCGTATCGGCGCTTGGACTACATCAGTGACGTGGAGAGGGGGAACCCACTGCATGGGCAACAGCCGGTTCTTCAAATCTTCCCGCCCAGGCTTGCACCCTGGAGAGGACACAGTCCACCAGAGGCACAAACCCACAATCCCCTGGGATCAATGGCTGCCTACTACCACAGACCCCTAAACAGAAGCAAGATGAGGCCTGCAAATTACAGCAGGAGATAGAAAATGCATGCCAAAAGGGCAATGCTACAGTAGTCATGGGGGATTTCAATATGCAGGTAGATTGGGAGAATCGGGCTGGTGCGGGATTACAGGAGAGGGAATTTCTAGAGTGCCTACGAGATGGCTTTTTAGAGCAGATCGTGGCTGAGCCCACTAGAGGATCACCTATTCTGGACTGGGTGTTGTGCCATGAACCAGAGCTTAAGGTAAAGGAACCCTTAGGGGATGTGATCGAATTCACCCTGAAATTTGAGAAGGAGAAGCTAAAGTCTGATGTATTGGTATTGCAGTGGAATAAAGGGAATTACAGAGGTATAACAGGAATTGGCTAGAATTAAGTGGAAAAGAACACTGGCAGGGATGACAGCAGAGCAGAATGGCGGCTATTTCTGGAAGCAATTCAGAAAGAGGAAGCAGTATTCTAAAGGAAAGGTGACACAACTATGGCTAACAGGAGAAGTCAAAGCCAAAGAGATGGCAGACATAATAAAGCAAAGATTAGTGGCGAGTTAGAGGATTGGGAAGCTTTTAAAAATGAAGAGGCAACTGAAAAATCATTAAGAAGGTAAAGATGGAATACAAAAATAAGCTCACCAATAATATTAAAGAAGATACCAAAAGTTTCTTCAAACACATAAACCGTAAAAGAGAGGCGAGAGTGGATATCAGACCACTGAAAAACAATGTTGGAGAGGTTGTAATGGGGGACAATGAAATAGCGGATGAACTGAATAAGTATTTTTCATCAGTCTTCACTGTGGAAAACACTAGCAGTATGGTGAAAGTTCCAGGTGTCAGGGGTCATGAAGTGTGTGAAGTTACCATTACTAGAGAGAACATTCTTAGGAAACTGAAAGGTCTGAAGATAGATAAGTCACCTGGACCAGATGGTATACACCCCAGAGTTCTGAAAGAGGTGGCTGAAGAGATTAGGGAGGCATTAGTAATGATCTTTCAAGAATCACTAGATTCTCAAATGGTTCTGGAAGACTGGAAACTTCCAAATGTCACTCCACTAATCAAAAAAGGAGAGAGGCAGAAGAAAGGAAACTATAGGCCAGTTGGTCTGACCTCAATGGTTGGAAACATGTTGGAGTCAATTATTAAGAATAAGGAAGGGTACTTGGAGGCACAAGTTAAAATAGGTCATAGTCAGCATAGTTTCCTCAAGGGAAAGTCTTGCCTGATAAATCTGTTGGAATTCTTTGCAGAAGCAACAAGCAGTATAGACAAAGGAGAATCAGTTGATGTTGTGTACTTCAGAAGGCCTTTGACAAAGCACCACACACGATCTGCTTAACAAACTATGAACCCATGGTATTACGGGAAAGATTCTAGCATAGATAGGTTCAATGAGTGGCTGATTGGCAGGAGGCAGAGTGGGAATAAAGGGAGCCTTTCTGGTTGGCTGCCGGTGACTAGTGGTGTTCCACAGGGGTCTGTGTTGGGACCAATTCTTCTCATGTTGTATATATCAATGATTTGGATGACAGAATTGATGGCTTAATTACAAAGTTTGTAGACGATATGAAGATAGGTGGAGGGCCAGGTGGTTTTGAGGAAGTACAGAAGCTACAGGAGGATGTAGACAGATTAGGAGAACGGGCAAAAAAGTGGCAGATGGAATACAGTGTTGGGAAGTGTATGGTCATGCACTTTGGTAGAAGAAATGAAAGGGTTGAGTATTTTCTAAATGGAAAGAAAGCAGAAAAACTTGAGGTGCAAATTGACTGCTGAGTCCATGTGCAGGCTTCCCTAAAGGTTAATTTGCAGTTTGAGTCTGTGGTGAGAAAGGCAAATATGATGTTAACATTCATTTCAAGAGGACTAGAATACAAAAGTAAGCACGTAATGTTGAGACTTTATAAAGTACTGGTGAGGCCTCACTTGGAGTATTGTGAACAGTTTTGGGCCCCTTATCTTAGAAAGGATGTGCTGAAACTGGAGAGGGTTCAGAGGCGGTTCATGAGGTGCAGGACTGACAAAGGGCCTCGGCCTGAAACGTCGACTGTGCCTCTTCCTAGAGATGCTGCCTGGCCTGCTGCGTTCACCAGCAACTTTGATGTGTGTTGCTTGAATTTCCAGCATCTGCAGATTTTCTCTTGTTTGTGGTTGGTCACTTTCAACGATTCCACAAATCAGGCTGTCAGCATTATTTAATTATTATTATGATATTTTTTTGTATGTATTTGAACAGTTTGTCTTTTTTCCACATTAGCTTTTTTACCAGTCTTTTTTTGTGTAGTTTCCCATTGAGTCTATTACATTTCTTTGTTCTACTGTGAATGCCTGCAAGAAAATGGACCTTAGGGTGGTATACGGTAATATATGCGTACTTTGAACTTTGATTCTCTGCTTCAAAGAGTGGTTGAAGCAAAGGGGAACCATAGGAGATAGAAGAGTATAACACAGGAACAGGCCATTCGGCCCACAACGTTGAGACAAGCCAACTAAAAAGCAAATCAAGAACACCCAAACGCTAATCCCTCCTACCTACACCATGTCCATATCCCTCCATGTTCCTTACATCCATGTGCCTATCCAAACATCTCCTAAAAGCCCTAATGTATTTGTCTCTCCCACCATAGCAGGCAGTGCATTCCAGGCGTCCACCACTCTGATCTTACCCTTCACACCCCCCTTTGAACCTACCCTCTCTCACCTTCAATGCACGTCCTCTAGCATTAGACATTTCTACCCTGGGAAACTGATGCTCCCTATCAATATTGGTTTTTTGATTAACATCGAAACAATGGGTTATGTAGTCCCCTTCTGCATCATGGGCTGTATGATTCCATGGGGTAAACGACAGAGTATCCCATTGAGTATGCCACGAAGAAAATGAATCTCAGGGTTGTATATGGTGACATATACGTACTTGTATAATAAATTTATTATACAAGTGACATTGCAGCGGGCGACAGAGTAGTGGGAGACAGAGTAGGAAGGCTTAGGCTCCAGAGGCTTTGGCGAGCAGAGACTGAGGAAGAGCTTCACTCCCAGTGAGGTAAGGCTGGGTAAGTTTCTTTAATAAATCTAATTACCTTAAGAGTAGGTAATGGAGGCAGCAGGTAGGGCAGTCGAGTGCTCGTTTGCAGTATGTGGGCAGTCAGGGTGAGCACAATCGTCCCTGATAACTACACCTGCAAAAGGTGCATCCAGCTGCAGCTCCTGACAAACTGAGTTAGGGAACTGGAGCTGGAGCTGGATGAACTTCGGATCATTTGGGAGGCAGAGGCAGAAATAGAGAGGAGTTACAGGGAGATAGTCACCCCTAAGAGTCAGGAGACAGGTAGCTGGGTGACTGTCAGGAGAGGGAAGGGAAATAGACAGAATGAGCAGAGAACCCCTGTGGCTGTTCCCACCAATAATAAGTACATCGTTTTGGATACTGTTGATGGGGACCACCTACCAGTGACAAGTTGCAGTGGTTGCGTCTCTGGCACCGAGACTGGACCCTCAGCTCAGAAGGGAAAGAGGGAAAAGAGGAGAGCAGTAGTGATAGGGGATTCGATAGTTAGGGGGACAGATAAGAGGTTCTGTGGGAGAGATCGAGAACCCAGGATGGTCTGTTGCCTCCCTGGTGCCAAGGTCTGCGATATCTCGATTGAGTTCTCGGTATTCTCAAGAGGGAGGGTGAGCAGCCAGATGCCGTGGTCCATGTAGGGACCAATGACGTGGGTAGGAAGAGTGAGGAGGTCCTGAAAGGTGAGTTTAGGGAGTTAGGCGGCAAGTTAAAGGACAGGACCTTAGGATAGCAATCTCAGGATTGCTACCAGTGCCACGTGCAGGCGGGTTTAGAAATAGTAAGATAGCGCAGATCAACATGTGGCTGAAGACATGGTGCAGGAGGGAGGGCTTCAGATTTATAGATAATTGGACATTTTTCCAGGGAAGGTGGGACCTGTTCCGGCAGGACGGTTTACATCTGAACTGGAAGGAGACAAATATTCTTGCAGGTAGATTTGTTAGAGAGGGTCCAGTGGATTTAAACTAGATACAAGGGAGGAGGGGAACCAGAGTGTAGGAACAGATGTAGGGGAGAAGGAAGAAAAAGAAAATAGTAAAGTTGTTTGCACCGTTAGTGATAAATGGAGAGTAAGAGGTAGAAAATTTCTTAAGTGCATTTATTTTAATGCGAGGAGCATTATAAGAAAGGTGGATGAACTTAGAGCATGGATTGATACCTGGAAGTATGATGTTGTAGCTATTAGTGAAACATGTTTGCAGGAGGGGAGTGATTGGCAACTAAATATTCCTGGATTTTGTTGCTTCAGGTGTGGTAGATTCAGAGGGACAAGAGGGGGAGGTGTTGCATTGCTTGTCAGAGAAAATATTACAGCGGTACTCTGGCAGGATAGATTAGAGGGCCCGTCTAGGGAGGCTATTTGGGTGGAATTGAGGAATGGGAAAGGTGTCGTAACACTTATAGGGGTGTATTATAGACCACCTAATGGTGAGCGAGAAGTGGAGGAGCAAATTAGTAAGGAGATAGCAGATATTTGTAGTAAGCACAAGGTTGTGATTGTGGGAGATTTTAATTTTCCACATATTGACTGGGAAGCCCATACTGTAAAAGGGCTGGATGGTTTGGAGTTTGTAAAATGTGTGCAGGATAGCTTTTTGCAGCAATACATAGAGGTACCAACTAGAGAAGGGGTAGTGTTCGATTTCCTGTTTGGGAATGAGATAGGTCAGGTGACAGAGGTATGTGTTGGGGAGCACTTCGGGTCTAGTGATCACAATGCCATTAGTTTCAATATAATTATGGAGAAGGATAGGACTTGACCCAGGGTTGAGGTTTTTGATTGGAGAAAGGCTAACTTTGAGGAGATGCGAAAGTATTTAGAGAGAGTGGATTGGGACAAATTGTTTTATGGGAAGGATGTAATTTTGGTAGGACTAATCAAAATAGGACATACGTGGTAAATGGTAGGGCATTGAAGAATGCAGTAGAACAGAGGGATCTAGGAATAATGGTGCATAGTTCCCTGAAGGTGGAATCTCATGTGGGTAGGGTGGTGAAGATAGCCTTTGGTATGCTGGCCTTGAGAGCATTGAGTATAGGAGTTGGGATGTATGTTAAAATTGTACAAGGCATTGGTAAGGCCAAATTTGGAGTATTGCGTACAGTTTTGGCCACCGAATTATAGGAAAGATGTCAACAAAATAGAGAGAGTACAGAAAAGATTTACTAGTATGTTATCTGGATTTCAGCACCTAAGTTACAGAGAAAGGTTGAACAAGTTGGGACTTTATTCTTTGGAGCATAGAAGGTTGAGGGGGGACTTGACAGAGGTATTTAAAATTATGGGGGGGATAGATAGAGTTGACGTGGATAGGCTTTTTCCATTGAGAGTAGGGGAGATTCAAACAAGAGGACATGAGTTGAGAGTTAGGGGGCAAAAGTTTAGGGGTAATATGAGGGGGAACTTCTTTACCCAGAGAGTGGTAGCTGTGTGGAACGAGCTTCCAGCAGAAGTGGTAAAGGTTGGTTCGATATTGTCATTTAAAGTAAAATTGGACAGCTATATGGACAGGAAAGGAATGGAGGGTTATGGGCTGAGTGCAGGTCGGTGGGACTAGGTGAGAGTAAGCATTTGGCATGGACTAGAAGGGCTGAGATGGCTTGTTTCTGTGCCCTAATTGTTATATGGTTATATGGTTAAATTTACTTTGACTTTATTAAATGCTAAAGGTCACCGCTGCTGCTCCTTCACTTTACATTTCTAAGTTCTGGAATGAAGCATATCTTACACTAACTGTGAAAGCTTTGTGGCCACGTTTACTGGAATCAGTTTTCTCAGCTTTGTAACTGCTATGGTGGGATTTGAGTTCACATTCTCTGCATTCTTAGTCTATTTGATGAATTGGCCTTTGTATTCCAACCACAATGCTATGCCTTAATTACCTATCCATGGAAGAAAGCCTGGGCTTAACTACGACAAGATCTCGGGCCACAGCAGTCAAAGGCATCAAAGGGAAAGGCAAAGAGATTTCAGATAACCTTTACAGTGTTACTCACAGGCCGAGGAGACATGTATTCATATTGGAGTTTAACTCCTCCTTGTTCCTGATGAATGTACCTTCCACTGGCATCTCCACTGCCGTCGCCGCTGGCATCTCCTGAAGGTCCCTAGAGCAAAATAATCAGCATCAACAAAGGAACAGCCCACGGTGAGGAAAAAGCCCGTTGGTTCAGCGCTTGAGATAGAATCATTACTTACATCTGGATCAGCTTCATAACATTGCTCCTCACTAGCTTGAGGGTCCGATTTAATTGTCAGCTCTTGGATTGACCCCTGAAAAAAATTTTTTCAAATCAGCATCAAAAATGTTGCATTGTTCCAATCCAAAAACACCTCAACAGTCACTTTGCTTGCAGACTACCACTCTCCTCCCTAGGAAAAGAGCATTGAGGATTTGCAGACTGATGTGGTGTTGTATCAGCCTGTGGAACAGACCATCCATAGGTCACAAAGCTTCACAAAGATTTTGCATAGATTCGGCACGTCACCTAAAGCCTGTAGATGCACCGTGGAGAGTATCCTGACTGTTTGCATCATGGCCTGGCATGGGAGCGCCAATGCCCTGGAATAGATATGCCTACACAAAGTAGTGGATATAGCCCAGTCCACAACAGGCAAAGCCCTCCCCACCATTGAGCACATTTACAAGGAGCTCTGTCCAACAGAGAACAATATCCATCACCAAGGACCCCCCGCCAGCCAGGCCACGTTCTCTTCTCACTGCTGCCATCGGGGAGGAGGTACTGAAATCTTGGGTTTCACATCACCAGGTTCAGAAACAGCTATTACCTTCAACTATCAGGCTCCTGATCCAGCATGGAGAACTTGATTCACTGTAACTCTGAACTGATTCCACAACCTTGACTCACTTTCAAGGTCTTTACAACTCATCTTCTGCATGATTTTCTTTTGCATATTGGTTGTTTGTCAGGCTTTGTTTATGTATACTATTTATTTATTTTCCTGTAACTAGCTACAAGAAAATGAATCTCAAGGTAGTATTTACTTTGGATATATCTAAACTTTGATAATGAATTTACTTTGACTTTGACCATGGGCTTTCTCCATCCATTTAGTGAGAAGGTAAAGTCACTTGCCTGCCCCAGGACAAGACTTACAGACCACAACATATACATTGGCACAGTACACCCTGGCTTTATCCTGCATCGTTATTGTTTTACATTATCCTACCTCAGGGCACTGTGTAATGAATCAATCTGCAAGACAGCAGAATGTAGTCGTGATCTCACTGTCACTCTACATCGCCATATTTTGTTTCAGAGACAAGTACAGGATCCACATAATCTCCAATTTAACTTGATTAACTTAATGAGTATTGAATGTGTTTTAACTCATACTGGTGTTCTGGGAGGGGAGGGGGTCTGTTGGTCAGGAACTCCCCTTCTGGGGAGCAGAAAGGAGATTCTGTGGCCACAAAAGAGACACCAGGATGGTGTGTTGCCTCCTGGGTGCTGGGGTCCATGATGTATCGGGGCGTCTGCAGGATATTCTCAAGGGGGAGGGGGAGCAGCCAGAGGTGGTGGTGCATATTGGCAGAAAGGGGTAAGAGGTCCTACGCAGTGAGTATACAGAGTTAGGAAAGAGGCTGAAGAGAAGCAGCTCCAGGGTAGGGTCCTGACGAAGGGTCTTGGCCCGAAACGTCGACTGTGGATGCGGTCCGGCCTGCTGCATTCCACCAGCATTTTGTCTGTGTTCCAGGATAGCAACCTCTGGATTACAGCCGACGCCACAGGCTGATGCAGGTAGGAATGGGGTGATAGCACAGACGGATGACTGAGTGGCCGAGGAGATGGTGTAGGGGACAGGGTTTCTAGTTCTTGGATCATTGGAACTTTTTCTGGGGGAGGGGTGACCTCTACAAGAAGGAGTGGCTGCACCTGAATTGGAGGGGAACCAATATCCTGGCTGGGAGGTTTGCTGATGCTTTTTGGGAGAGTTTAAATTGGTTTTGCAGGGGGCTGGAAACCGGATCAACAGGTCAGTAAGGGAAGGATCGGACCAGAAGGTACATGTCAGGGAAAGTGTTGAAAGGCAAAATTGAAGTAACAAGTGTGATGGGTTGGATAGTTTGAAGTGTGCATATTTTAATGCTAGGAGTATTACAGGTAAGGGTGATGAATTTAGAGCACGGATCAGTACGGGGAACTGTCATGTTGCAGCCTTTACTGAAACTTGGTTGAGAGAAGGAGAGAAATGGGTGATTAATGTACCAGGTTTTCAAAGTTTTAGAAAAGATAGAGGAGGAGGTAAAAGGTGTGGGGGGAGTTGCACTAGGGACAATATCATAGCTGCGTCCAGAGGAGATATAATGGAGGGGTCAGACACTGAGTCCATTTAGGTAGAACCCAGAACAGGAAGGGTGCAATCACACTGATGGGATTGTACCACAGACCCTTCTCCCCCATAGCCACTGGGACATTAAGAAACAGAGATGTAATCAGATTAAGGAAATGTGTAAAAATAACGGGGTTGTTATCATGGGGGATTTCAACTTCCCTAATATAAAGTGGGACCTCTTAGTGCAAAGGGCCTAGATGGAGCAAAATTTGTTAAGTGTATCCAGAAAGGTTTCTTAAATCAATATGTGGACGGTCCAATGAGAGGAGGGGCTCTACTGAACAGGTATCGGGAAATGCGCTTGGCCAGGTGACTGACCTTTCAGTGGGTGATTAGTCAAGGAACAGTGACCACAACTCCTTAACTTCCAGGATAGCTATAGATAAGGATGGGTACGGCCATTGTGGGAGAGTTTTAAACTGGAGTAGGACAAATTATGAGGGCATTCGGCAGGAACTAAGAAGTGTTAATTGGGAACACCTTTTCTCTGGCAAGTCCATATCAGACGTGTGGAGGGTGCTTAAAGATCAATTGCACCGAGTACAGGAAAGATATGTTCCTGTCAGAAGGAAGGACCAGGATGGAAAGATAAGAGAACCTTGGAGGTCCAGAGGAATGATGAAGTTAGTCAAGAAGAAACAGAAAAAATATGTAAGGCTTTGGAAGTTAGGATCAAATGAAGCGCACGAGGAGTATAAAGAATCTAGAAAGGAACCTAAGAATGGAATTAGGAAAGCCAGGATTAAGGAGAATCCGAAGGCATTCCATACATAAATCAAGACCATGAGGATAACTAGGGAGAGGGTGGATTTGCTCAAGGATAAGGGGGGGAATGTGAGTGAGGTCCTTAATGAGTACTTTGCTTCAGTATTTACCAAAGAAAAGGATATGGAGGCCCAGGAGATCAGTGTTGAGTGTATGTTAGGAGGTCAAGGAGGAGGAAGTGTTAGGCCTCCTGTTGAGTATTAAGCTGGATAAATCCCACGGACGTAATGGGAGTTACCCCTGATTATTGAAGGAGGCAAGAGACGAGATTGCTGGGGCCTTGACCAGTATCTGTGTCCTCTCCAGGCACAGGCAAGGCCCCGAAAGCCTGGTGAGTGGCTAATATTTCACCTCTGTTTAAGAAGAGAACAAGGGAGAATCCTGGGAACTATAGACCGGTGAGTTTCACGTCAATTTTAGGAAGAACATCCTTAGAGATAGGATATATGAGCATTTGGAAACTCATGGTCTAACTAGGGAGAGCCTGCATGGCTTTGTACGTGGCAGGTCATGCCTTACCAACTTGACGGAGTTTTTTGACGAGGTGATGAGAGAGAATGATGAGGCTAGGCCAGTGTAGGTTGAATACATGGATTTTATTAAGGTGTTTGACAAAGTCCCTCATGGGAGGCTAATCCAGAAGAAGTTTTCATTTCTTTTTTGTTTCGTGCCGGGGGAGTGGGGAATTGATGTCTTTCCTTCAACTACTTCTACAGTTTTCTCTATTTTGTGGCTACCTGGAGAAGACAAATCTCAGAGTTCTATCCTGCATATCATAGCTTGATAATGAAATGAACCGATGAACTTTTAAGATGAATTGGGTCTGAGGTGAATTGGCTATTTGCATTCGGAACTGGACTGTGTATAGAAGGCAGAGGGTAGAGTTTGAAGGACCTTTTCAAGCTGGAGGTCTGTAGTTAGTGGAGTTTCACAGAGAACTGTGCGAGGTCGTCTGCTGTTTGTGATGTCTATAAATGACCAGGCTGAAAGTGTAGATGGGTGGGTTAGTAAATTTGTGGATGATACCAAGATTGGTGGAATTGTGGATAGTGTGGAAGACTGGCAAAGTGCACAGGAAGATATAGATCAATTGCAGATATGGGCAGAGAAATGGCAGATGGAGTTTAACCCGGATAAATGAGAGGTTTTGCACCTCGGTAGGGCAAGTTCAAGCTCAAGGACTGAATACATGTTAAGGGAAAGATCAGTGTTGCTGAGCAGAGAGACGTTGGGGTACAAGTTCATAGCTCCTTGAAAATGGCTACACAGGTCGATAAGGTGGTTAAGAAGGCTTCTGAAATACTTGCTTTTATTAGTCGAGGCATTGAGTTCAAAAGTCAAGAGGTTATGTTGCAACTTTATAAAACTCGGGTTAGGCCACGTCTGGAGTATTGCATACAGTTCTGGTCACCTCACCACAGGAAACAATTTGAGGCTTTGGAGAGGGTGCAGAACAGGTTTACCAGGATGCTGCCTGGTTTACAGGGCACGTGCTATCATGAGAGGCTGGATAAACTTGTTTTCCTCTCTCTGGAGCACCGGAAGCTGAGGGGAGGTCTGATAGAGGTTTATAAGATTATGATTGGCATAAATACAGTAGACAGGGAGTATCCTTTTCCAGGGTTGAAATGTCTAATACCAGAGGGGACACATTGAAAGTGAGAGGGGGTAGGTTCAAAGGGGATGTGAGGGGTAAGTTTTTCATTCAGTGAGTCGTGGATGCCTGGATTGTACAGTCTGGAATGGTGGTAGAGTCAAATACATTAGAAGCTTTTAAGAGACGTTTGTATCTGCACATGGATGTAAAGAAGATGGAGGGATATGGACATTGTGTAGTAGGAGGAATTAGTGTTTGGGTATTTTTGATTTGCTTTTTAGCCGGGTCAGCACAACATTGTGGGCCGAATGGTCTGTTCCTGTGCTATAAATGCTCTAACACTTAACTGGTGATATCATTATCATCACATGCCATGTTGTATGATGTGGCCGATCATGGTCTTTGACCATCACTGTTCCGGCTGCTCATACAACCATCCACCACCTGCTCCCATGGCTTCACGTGACCCTGATCGAGAGTACTAAGTGGAGAGTTGGGGGGGGGGGGGAGGCGCCTTATCCCCAAACTACCACCCTATAACAGGTGGCATTTGATCATTCACACCCATCTGAACAGAGAGAGGGTCCCTGTCTCAGAATGAGGTTAGAAGGTGGTGGTCCAGAGTTTCCACAGGGACCCTCCGGTGGCCAATGACTGGAAACTGTGTAGAGCTGTAGACTCATGAAGCTGTATAGTGTAGGAACTGTCTCCCTAGCCTACCCCACCTATGACAACCTCTTTGCCCGTTTACACAAATTACTATTTGCCTGCATTAGGGACTGTAGCCTTCGATACCTCAGAGTTAAATGATTTTTATCTATTTAACTGGCTGGTGAATGTTATGAAAGCGGGGGTGGCTCAGTAGCGCAGTGGTCAGCACAAAGCTTTACAGTACGGGTGACAGGGGTTCAATTCCCACAGTTGTCTGTGAGGAGTTTGTACCTTCTCCCCGTGACTGTGCAGGTTTCCTCCGGGTGCTCCAGTTTCCTCCCACAGTCCAAAGACGTACTGGCTGGTAGGTTAATTGGTCATTGTAAAGTATCCCGCGATTAGGCTCGTGTTAAATCGGGGGATTGCTGGGTGGCGCAACTCGGAGGGCTGGAAGGGCTTATTCTGTGCTGCATCTCAATAAATAAAAAGTAAGTACTTCAGCAATCAGGCCGAAAAGGAGTGGTGAGATCAGACGGTCGCACAGTGAGGCTGAATGGGATAGACAAGAGTCTGCATGAGATACTGGAATTCCAGGGCAAAGTGCACAAAATGCTTGAGAAACTCAACAGGTCAAGGCAGCATCTATGGAGGAGAATCAACTTATTGCCTTGACCTACTGAGCTCCTCCATCAGGTTGAACAAGGTTTCCAGCATCTGCAAAATCTCTTCTGCTTAGAGGGAACTGGACATTTCAGACTGGACAGGAATGTTTAGAATGATGGAAATTGGGAAGAGAAGTGTTGACGGAGGGCAGAGAGGATTTGGGAGCAGTCATGGTGGAAGTGTACAAATAGAACATATAGTAGAGCGTAGAACACTACGGCATAGTACAGGCCCTTTGGCCCACAATGTTGTGCCGACCTTTTAGCCTACCCTAAGATCAATCTAACCCTTCCCTCTTACATAGTATTCCAGTTACCTGTCATCCATTTGTCTATCCAAGAGTTTCTTAATGGCCCAAATGTATCTGCCTCTATCATTACCCCTGGCAGGGCATTCCATGCACCCACCACTCTGTGTGTACCCTGTACTTTCCTCCAATCACCTTAAAATTCTGCTCCCTTGTGTTTCTGCCTTGGAAAAAAAAGTTCTGATTATCCACCCGATCTATGCCTCTTATCATCTTGCACAGCTCTATCAGCTCGCCTCTCATCCTCCTTCGCTCCAAAGAGAAAAGCCCTAGCTCATTCAACCCATCCCCACAAGATATGCTCTCTAATCCAGGCAGCATCCTGGCAAACGTCCTCTGCACCCTCTCTGAAGCTTCCGCATCCTTCCTATAATGAGGCAACCAGAACCGAACACATTGCTCCACGTGAGGTGTGGCCAGAGTTTTATGTTTTATAGAGCTGCAATGCTACCTCACAGCTCTTGAAACAAATCCCCTGACTAATGAGGACTGAAAAAGTTAAAATTGATTTGTCTGGGTAGACTTGTTTTTTTTTTCTGGTGGGGAATGAAGAAAGAAGGAATATAATGCACGAAGCATAAAAGCAAGGGAATTAGGGTGGAACAGGAGACTTCTGCAGTTAGGCTACAGCTTGAGTACTGCAGACAGTTCTGGCCTCTGCATTACAGGACAGCTGTAGACAGCATTAGGGTAGTGATTCCCAACCTTTTTTTATGCCTCGGACCCATACCATTAACCGAGGGGTCCGTGAACACCAGGGTGGGAACACCTGCAAAGGAGATTTACAAGCATTGTTGCCAGGACTGGGGAAAATTATGACAGGGGAAAGATCGGATAGGTTAGGGTTGATCTCTTTTGAATATAGGGGGCTGAGGGAAGACTAAACTGAAATGCATAAACACGAGAGATTCTGCAGACGCTGGAAATCCAGAGCAACACACACAAAATGCTGGAGGAACTCAGCAGCTTCTATGGAAATGAATAGACAGTCGAGTTTCGGGTCGAGACCCTTCTTCAGGACTGGGTGGATAGATAAGTTAGAAAGGAGCTATTTCCTTTAACAGTGTGGTCAAAACTGCTTTTTTAAAATAATTATGGGATTAGAGGGGAGAGCAGGATCGGTTTTTGAACTGAAGGATGGGAAGAGTTCAGTTCTCACTGTCCAAAGGCTGATAGAGGCATATTGAACTCCATCACATTTCAAAGCTGATGCAGCGTGTTCCTGAAGGGCAGATTCCTGTGGGACTTTGGACCGGGTACTAAAGGCAGGAATTGTTGAGCTCCTCTCTTTGACCAGCACAGAGAAGATAGGCCAAGCGGCTTTCTTCTGTGTCATCACTTTTCTACGATTCTGCATTCTTGAAACATTAGCTAAGCTGGAAAGAAAAAAGATCGGGAAGGACTTCTTGAGAATGGACCCACTAGTACGATCCCAGCAAACTGCGTGCCAGGGCCGGCTGCCTGCCAGGGCAAGGAGCACGAAAGTGACTGCCAATCCTGTGGGCTCAGCTCATTTAAAATCTGGCATAAGATTGCTTACTAACTTTCTGTAAACAGTAGGACAGAGCCCTGGTTAGCAGATAAAGGCCATTTTAAGGTCAACGTCTGTACTGGTAGGGGAAAACAGTGTTTTACCGCTACCAAGATTCTGTGTGGATGTTGTACATTTGCCGTGTTTTGCAACGCTTTATGAGGGAATGCCTAACATAAGCATATCTGTCCTCTAGGAGGCAGGCTTTCATTGATTCTACTGTGTTTCTTGGACTTCCTGTGTATGCCTGCAAGAAAATGAATCTCGTATATGGTGACATATGTGCACATTGATAAAAAATTTACTTTAAACTTTAAACTTTGAAGTAAAGGGACATCAACTTCCCAATATAAAGGCGTTTGGTGTGTCGGTCTTTAGTCAGGGCATTGAGTTTAAGGGCTATGAGGTAATGTTACAGCTCTATAAAACTTGGAATATTGTGTTCAGTTCTGGTCATCTCATCGCTGGGAGGATGTGGAAGCTTTAGAGAGGGTGCAGAGGAGATTTACCAGGATGCTGCCTGGATTAGACAGCATGTTTTATGAGGTAGTTTGAACGAACAAGGGCTTTTCTCTCAGGAACAAAGAAGGGTGAAAGGTGACTTGATAGAGATGCTTAATGAGCATTGAGAAGGCCTAGAGAGAGTGGAGGTGGAGAGGGTGTTTCCTTTAGTAAAGGACAACGCTTTAAAATGGAGATACTTCTTTAGCCAGAGGGTGGTGAATTTGTGGAATTCGTTGCCACAGATGGCTGTGGAGTTAAGTCATGGAATATCTTTAAAGCAGAGATTGATAAGATCTTGATTAGTAAGGATGTCAAAAGTTGTGGGGAGCGGTCAGGAGAAGAGGGGTGAGAGGGATAATAAATCAGCCATAATGGAATGGTGGAGTGACCTCAGTGGCCTGACTCTGCTCCAACGTCTTGTGCTCTTCAGTGTGGCAACGCCTCTGGAGCCAGTATAGCACCTCCAGGGCTCACCGGGTCGAACTCAAATACCCGGAGGAAACCCACGGGGTTACATGAGAACGTACAAACTCTCTGCAGACAGTGGTGGGAATTGAACCCGGGTCACTGGCATTGTAAAGCGTTATGCTGACCGCCACACTACCATGATGCCCCATTCTCAGACAAGGATTAATAGCAACTCAAAGCTGAGGACACTAGCGGAAGTGCCAAGAACCTTGGTCCATTTGGAGAATGTTCTGCAGCACAGGAGCGGGGGAGATTTGGGATGCTCCCGACAGAATGGGGCGAAGAGCCTGTTCATATACTGCAGTGCCCTATCATTCTGGTTCCTGAAGGTTGTTACAGACAGGGGGTAAAGGGTTCAAGCTCCCACTAACTATTAAATGCTCCCAATGGCTTGCATCTCAAATAGCCTCTGACAACCAAGGCTAGCCCCTGACCTTCACGTGTGGCTTAGCTACTAAGCCTGGTGGAACCATTTCCACTGACAGGAGAAGATGCAAAGGTGGGTTACTGGCAACTTAAGGCCAATTGCTTCAGGCAGATGGGGCTCGTCAGCCATGGTTGGCAGCTCATCTAGGAGAAGGGAAACTCTGATCTCAAATTTCGGCTGCCTTGTGGCTGTGCCTTTTCATAAGGAAGACTATGGGAGAAAACTCGGAGGGAAAAGTCCAAATCTGGAGTCCCTAAGACAGTCCTGTGTTGAGTTCTACATTGACTGGCAACTCCTGCGATGCTGCTGGTACCGAACTGTATCGGTCTCTGCCGTTCCTTTGGGTTCATCAGACACATGGAGATGGGGAGCTTAGTACATGGGCAACAGCTTGCTCTCCATATCGTACTGCCCAGCCTTGCATATCTAAACAGCCAGGACACAGTACTCATCGTGAACTCAGACCAACGGAGGCCTCAGACTCAAACTATCATTCTGAGACTAAGGTCTAAGAGGGAAGATTTAAAGCTGTAACCCAACCGCTCATACGATCTCCTTCCACTAAAATCAAACACCCCTCCCACACCGTCTCCCTCCTCTGAAATCATACACCCCTCCCACACCGTCTCCTTCCTCTGAAATCATACACCCCTCCCACACCGTCTCCTTTCTCTGAAATAATAGAGTGCTGTAATGTTTCAAGGATTGCTTTGCGCTAAAATTGACATTTTTTGTTCTAATTGCAATTTTTCCTTGGAAAATTGTGCTTAGTTTATATTTTTCTTGTGAAATCTGCTTATCGGATACTCTGTGGTCCCAGAACACATCCTGCAGAGTCTGGAAAGCTCAGCCCTGCCTCTGCTTTCCACGGAGGCCGAAGGGAGCTGGATGTCTACGTTGATGGCATTCTACAGGTGCCGTAGAGAGCGTCCCGAGAAGCTGCCTCACTGGTACGGAAACTACTGCAGCGTACAAGAAAGCCTTACAATAGGTGAGCAAAACTGTGCTGTACATCTCTGAGACACTATCAAGGATATACAGATAGATTCTAACATGGATAAAGCAGTGGCTGGTCGGCAGGACGCAAAGAGTGGGAATGAAGGGAACCTTCTCTGGGTGGCTGCTGGTGACTAGTGGTCTTCCAGAGGGACCAATCCTTTTTACATTATATGTCAGTGATTTGGATGATAGAATTGATGGCTTTGTTGCAAAGTTTGCAGACAGTATGAAGATAGGTGCAGCCGTAGGTCATTTGAGGAAGTAGAGAGGCTGCAGAAGGATTTGGAGAACGGGCAATGAAATAGCAGATGGAATACAGTGTCAGGAAGTGTACTGTCATGCAGTTTGGTAGGACAAATGCAAGAGTTGACTATTTTGTAAATGGAGAGAATATACAAAAAAACTGAGGCACAAAGGGATGTTTGCTTTGGTGGGGACCAGAGGGAAAAACCTCAGAATAAAGGGACTTGTATTTCGAACAGAGATGAGGAGGAATTTCTTAACCAGAGGGTGGTGAATCTGTGGACTTCGTTGCCTCAGGCAGTTGTGAAGGCTTGGTCGCTAGGTGTGTTTAAGGTGGAGATTGATAGGTTCTTGATTAGTCAGGGTGTGAAAGGTTATGGTGAGAAGGCAGGAGATGGGTGCTGAGAGGAAATTTGGATCAGCCATCAAGACTCAATAGGCCAAATGGCCTAATTCTCCTCCTATATCTTAAGGCATTATAATAAACCAATTCACCAATATCAGCTTATAACTCGAAATTGTGTATGTCACTTACTATAAACTTGGTCAGTCCTGTCGCTCCGGCATTCCCAATGAAAATTCCTGAACTTGACTCGAAATATAACGACTGAGGTGACCTTACGAAGCGACGCTGCTCGTGCTCGTCACAGTCCAGGTACAACGTGACAAGGTCCCCCTCAATGGACAGCGCAAACCGAGCCCACCTGTCCGTCATCGATGAGACCTGAAATGAGGCAACCTCCTGGGAGGTCTGTGAGCCTGATTCAGTGTAGTACAGCACTATCTGCTGGCTGCTGTCCAGGACTGCGGTGAGCCTAACTCCCAGGTAAATGATATTCTGGTAGGAATTAGTGATTGCAAACAGCACCCCACCGTTGTCACTAGCCGGCTTAATGGTCACGAGGATGGAAAAGTCTCGGTAGAAGTACTGAGGTATCATGGTCTTTGTCAGTCGACCAATGTTTGCTTCTGACCCAAACATGTATGCCGGAAAGCCATCATACCCGGTGACGAAAGCAACTGATGGAGGTAGAGGGACTCCGATCAACCCAGTCAGGTCAATATGATCGTTGGATCTTTCCTCTGCAATATAAAGAAAAAGGATTGTTGTTTCTCTCATTGTTAAGCAGAGTTCAAAGTAAGTTATCATCAAAGTACATTTATGTCTCCATATACAAGATTCATTTAGATTATGAAGACACACAGTCCCCTTTTATTGTCATTTAGTAATGCATGCATTAAGAAATGATACACTATTTCCCCCGGTGTGATATCACAAAACACAGGACAAACCAAGACTGAAAAAACTGACAAAACTACATAATTATACCTATAGTTACAACAGTGCACAATATCATAACTTGATGAAGGAAGTCTGTGAGCACAGTAAAGTTCAAAGTTTCTCAAATGTCCCACATCTCACGCAGTCGGGAGAGGGAAGAAAAACTCTCCCCGCCATGCCGACCACAGTCCGACTCATCCGAAAACTTCGAGCTCTGATCAGCTCTCCGCTATCGAGTACTGAGTGGCATCTCTGTCCGAGCGATTCGATCTCTTTCTCGGTCGCCAAAAGCAGGCAAGGCCAGGGATTTTGAGGCCTACCCTCCGGAAGATTCCCGACCACACAGTAACGACAGTTGCGGATGGGCGTTTCAGAAATTTCTCCAGATGTTCCTCTGTGCTTTCACGTCCATTCTCCATCAAATCAGAATTGTCCACGGCCCCTATTTAACAGATACGACATCATTTTTCACCGGACAGCTGCGAACGCGCAGCACGTTGCCATCTTCTCCTCCCGCCTTGTGAGAATACTCAATAAGTCTGTAGAATAATAACTACAACGGAATCAACGAAAGACCGCCCAACTTGGGTGTTCAACCAGAATGCACAAGACAACAGACTGTGCAAGCGCAAGAAGGAGAGACTATAATAAGTTAATAAATAGATAGATGGGTTCATGAGCCCAATGGCTGAGGGGTAGTAACTGCTCCTGAACCTGGTGCTGTGAATCCCGTGGCCCCTGTACCTCCTTCCTGATGGCAGCAACGAGAAAAGAGCATGGCCTAATGATGGATGCTGCTTTCCTGTGACAACACTTTCTGTAGATGTGCTTAGAGGCGGGGAAGGCTTCACCCTCGAGGGACTTGAATATACCGATTGCTTGTTTTCCACATAGTTATGCTTATCTGACTACCAACTCCTGTTAACTTTAGGAGAATTTCCCACCAAATAGAAGGAGCTTCCAACCATCTCCAGTGAGGTGTTAGAACACCACGGTGCCGTAGCAGTTGCCACGACGCTATTACAGCCCGAGAGGTCGGAGTTCAGAGTTCAATGCGAATGTCCTGTGTAAGGGGTCTGTACGTTCTCCCTGTGAATGCCTGGGGTTCCTCCGAGTGCCCTGGTTTCCTCCCACCGTCTGAAGACGTACCGGTTTGTAGGTTAGTTAGTCATTAAAGGTTGTCGAAGGTTACAAGAGGATATAGACAGGATGCAGAGTTGGACAGAAAAGTGGCAGATGGAGTTCAATCTGGATAAGTGTGAGGTGATGCATTTTGGAAGGACAAACCAGAAGGCTGAGTACAGGGTTAATGGTTGGTTACTTAAGAGTGTGGATGAACAGAGGGACCTTGGGGTTCAAATCCATACATCTCTCAAGGTTGCTGCACAGGTTGATAGGATAGTTAAGAAGGCCTATGGGATGCTAGGCTTCATTAATAGGGGGATTGATTTCAAGAGTAGAGAGGTCATGTTGCAACTCTACAAATCTCTGGTGAGACCACACTTGGAGTATTGTGTTCAGTTCTGGTCACCTCATTATAGGAAGGATGTGGAAGCTATGGAAAGGGTGCAGAGGAGATTTACCAGGATGTTGCCTGGATTGGAAAACAAGTCTTATGAGGCAAGGTTAGCAGAGCTGGGACTTTTCTCCTTGGAGTGTAGAAGGATGAGAAGGAACTTGATAGAAGCCTACAAGTTTATGAGAGGCATAGATAGGGTGGATAGCCAGTACCTGTTTCCCAGGGCACGAATAGCAAACACCAGAGGGCATATGCACAAAGTTAAGGGAGGGAAGTTTAGGGGAAACATCACGGGTAAGTTATTTGCACAGAAGGTCATGGGTGCCTGGAATGACTTGCCAGGGATGCTGGTGGAGGCTAAAACATTAGGGCTATTTAAGAGCCTCTTGGACAGGCGCATGGATGAAAGAAAAATAGAGGGTTACGGGGTAGTGTGGGTTTAGTACTTTTTTTTAAGGAATATATGGGTCGGCACAACATCGAGGGCCGAAGGGCCTGTACTGTGCTATAGTATTCTAATGTCTAGTGTCCAGGTCCCTGGACTCCAGGTCTCGAACTCTGGACTCACCAAAGACAGGTCTCTGAACTCTAGGCCTTGAACTCCAGACTCGTCAATTACAGGACCCTGAACTACAGGCTTTCATGGTATTAAACCAGATTCTGATTCTGATATAGTGACATGTGTCTCGCTCTGACCAACTCATCACAGCAAATTGTCAAGGCATGTAAATGTACAGTATTTTGTGAATAAAGTTGATCCTTGATCTTATCTGAAGGAACAACACTGTCAGTTCTATAAGTAAAACTATAAAGCCCAAAGGAACAGATGTCACTCCATAAAATCAGTCATAGCTTCACAAAAATTAGTGAAATTAATTATTAGTAACAAAAAAAGCCGCACTTCATCGCTGAGAAATTTCAGTCAGCTAAAAGCTATTTCTGTCCGTTCAGACGTTTCATTTAACCTCAGAGTCTAAAAACAGCAAAAATGAGACAATCCAATGGCTTTGCCAACTTTGTCAGCGTCCTTTCAGTTCCATGTTCCCAGATTAGTAAACAGGTTGAAAAGTTGCTGGTCGAGTTAGTGGGCTTGAAGAGGGTAAACGGAGGAAAGCTGGTTAGTAAGGGTACAGATTTAAACTTTGAAACTAAGGACAGAGGGAAAAGATTGTTGGCAAATGCTGAAAATTTAAAACAAAACCGGAAAATGCTGGGAACACTCCACTGTCAGGCAGCCTCCATGTGAAGATAAATCAGAGGCAACTTTTCACCATCAGAATCAGGTTTATTATCGTAGGTCATGAAATTTGTTGTTTTGCCACAGCAGTACAGAGCAATACATAAAAATAATATAAATTATAATGAAAAACATACGCTCATTAATTCTTCATTATTATGTGCTCGTCATTCTTTATTACAATTTGAAGTGGTACATAGAGTTCAGATGTCTGAAGACAAGCTCTCTCGCTTCTACGAAGATATTTCCCCTTACTGTGATAGATGTACTAATGGAGTGGCCACACTAATTCATAAGTTTTGGACATGTCCGAGCCTTGAAAAATTTTGGAAAGATGTATTTCAAACTTCTTCTGTACTTTTCAATGTTAGTTTTAAGCCCAATTCTTTGACTGCCATGTTTGGTATTATTGAGGATAGTGCTACAATACTGAAGCCATCTAATTTGCGGGTCTCTTATGGCCAGGAGGGTGATCTTGCTCAAATGGAAGGAGGCCGCCCCGCCCACTCATGTTCAACGGCTATCTGATGTTATGTTGTGCCTTGATCTAGAGAAGATTCGTTGTTCGATTTCTGATTCTAAACATGATTTTCTAATGTTATGGGGGCCCTTTCTGAGTTATTTTCATAATCTTTGAACTGTTATTAAAGTATGGATCTGAGCCATTATTATTATAATATTATATGATAAGGTATCTCTTTTTCTTCTCTTTTTTTTACCAACCAGCTCATTTTGGTAGTGGGGGTAGATCTTTCTTAAATAAAATATAATTATTTTATTTTATTTTATTTCATTTCATAACTGAATCTTGTTTTCTACATGATTGATTTAGAATATGGGATACTGTGATCCTATTACTGTGATTTAAATGTAATGTAATTTGTATTACTTACTTGTATCCTTATGAATTTTGTATTTGTATTCATGCAATTTATATAATATTAATAAATAAAACATTGGAAAAAACATAGAAAGAAAAATATAAATAAATAATTCACTTGCAGTGTGTATATATATATGTATGCTGAATAGATTAAAAATAATGCTAAAACAGAAGTAATATGTATTTTTTTAAAAAGTGAGGTAGTGTTCATGAGCTCAATGTCCATTTAGGAAACATATGGCAGAGGAGAAGGAGCTGTTTCTGAATCGCTGAATGTGTTCCTTCAGGCTTCTGTATCTCCTACCTGATGGTAACAATAAGAAGAGGCCATGTCCTGGGTGATGGGGGTCCTTAATAATGGATGCTGCCTTTCTGAGACACCTCTCCCTGAAGATGTCTTGGATACTATGGCAGCTAGTACACATGATGGAGCTGACTAATCTTACAACTTTCTGTAGCTTCTTTCGGTTCTGTGCATTAGCATTCCCCCCCACCCCCAACTCCCACCATACCAGTTGGCAATGCAGCTTGTCAGAATTCTCTCCACAGTACGTCTATGGGCATTTTTGAGGGTATTAGGTGACAAACCAAATCTCTTCAAACTCCTAATGAAATATAGCCATATCAGAATCAGGTTTATCATCACTCGCTTCTGTTTTCTCCTGCGGCAGCAGTGCAGTGCAATGCGTAAAATTACTGCATAGCTATATCTATATATCTATACCTAAGACTTTTGCACAGTATCAAGTACACAGTACTGTATATAACAAATTCCATCCCCCCCATCTCTCTAGTGTCGGGGACAACATGATGTGCTGGAGGAACTAAACAGGTCAGACAGCATCTGTGAGGACGAGTAAACAGTCGACGTTTTGGGCTGAGACCCTTCATCCGGGCTCCATAGATGCTGGCTGACCTACTGAGTTGCCCCAGCATTGTATATATACACAGAGGGACCCACTGCAACCAACATCTCTGCTGTTGTGTATTGTATACATGTATAGCAATATTGTATATATCGCTGTTGTGTATTGTATATTGTTGTGCATTGTATATATGCACAGAGAGACCCACTACAACCAACATCTCTGCTGTTTGTGTCAAAATTTCATTCAATGGCTCAATTTAATATCAGAAAATGTACACAGTATACAACCTGAAATCCTTACTCTTCTCAGGCATCCATGAAACAGAGAGAAAAAAACCCGATGAATGACATAAAAATGTAGAGAACCCCAACAGCCTCCCTCCCCTCCCATACACAAGCATCAATACTCCCCTCCCCACCACCACCCCCAAGAAATAGCAAGCTTTCAAAGACCGTGATCTATAGACCGCCAAAAACTACTGTCCATCCCAACACCTCGACATCTCAACCAGCCCCTCTCTCACTAAAGAGGGAGAGAGAGATTTTATTCCTGCCCCAGAGTGAGCGTACACTCTCCTGGCGTGTGCAAGGCGACCTGAACTCTCTGCTCAGTTCATAGAAGCTGAAGAAGCTCACGTTTCCCATTGCCACGTGGAGACCTGCCGGACAGTCAGACCCTCAGACTCTCAGTACGTGGAGCTGGGTTTTGACACCACAGTCCCGAGTTGCAGTGCCCTCAAACGGGACACAAAATCCGGGAGGAGCTCAGCAGGCAAGGCAGCATCAATGGAGGGAAATGAATAGTCAGCATTTCAGGCCCCCAGACCCTTCATTGGGACTGGAAAGGAAGAGGGAAGAAGCCAGAACAAGATCGGGGGAGGTGGGGGAGGAGGCAGGTAAGGTCAGGTGAGGAGGAAGATGGATGGGTGGTGGAGGGGAGAATTATGTGAAAGGCGGAAGTGGTAAACGGCTGGGAAAGAAGGAATCTGATGGAGAAGAGAATGGACCATGGGAGAAAGGGGAAGGAGGCGGGGACACCAGAGAGAGATTAGGGTAGGTAAGGAGAAGAGGTGCGAGAAGAAAACCAGAATGGAGAATAGAAAAAGGGGGAAGGCATAGGGGCAGAAATTGATGTTCATGCTGTCAGGTTGGAGGCTACCCAGATGGAAGATGAGGTGTTGTTCGTCCAACCTGAGAGGGCCCCATCGTGGCAGTACAGGAGGCCACGTACTGACATGTCCGAGTAAAAACAGGAATTGGAATTAAAATGGCTGTCCACCGAGAAACGCTACGTGTTGCGGACGGGACAAAATGGATTGGGTCAGAATCTTTTGTGTTTACCTGACAGGTTCCTGGGTGAGGGCCAGCTGGAGGTCCTGGATCTGTCCAAGGTGTTGGCCGGCGCAGGGGCCAGCCGACCAGAGCGCACTGGGAGAGGTCGTGTTGGCCAGACACTGGTTGCCACCGCCTCGGTTCCGCCGGCTCGCTCCGACGCGGTGGCGGCCTGATTCCCCTGCCCCACCGCGGTCTCCGCCAGGCGGCTGGCGGGTGCCCGGGTGGTCCCTGGCATCGGCGGGGTAGAAGCCTCCGTGGTTTGGTCCGAGCCCCACAGCTTACGCCACCAGCCCCATTGTCCGTGCGCACCGCCGCACAGCAGCAAGGTGAGCGTGACGGCTGTAAGCCACGCTGGCATGGCCGCTTCTTGTAAGGCACGGGAGATAAAAAACAGAAGCCTTTACAACGGCTCAAGGCTCCCAGCCCTCCGCTGTTCCATTCTCCAGCCTTCTGCACTCTGCCCTGTTCTTACCAGTCTGCTGCTTCACTGGGTGGAGCAGGAGCGTTTGTGCAGAATTGTCTCGTAATTCCAAGCAACTAACCCCAGTGCCAAGGTGATGTTGAATTTGGCGTCAGTCCACGGGTACCCAACCAAATATTTCCATCTGTTAAGGAACTGCACAGTATCTTGGCTGCCTCAGTCTTATGTGCCAGCCAAAGCAAAGCAGTGGCTTCATCTTCTCCAGGGCCAATCGCCTTGAAGTAATTGAAGAATAAGATGCAAGTGGTCTTTGTGCAGAGATCTCCGGCTCACCTGTCTTTACATCCTAGTAAGTACCACGATGCCCCATGGCAAGCCTGGCGTTCAGCAACATTTCAGCTGTGTCACGAGGGGGGAAGAACAATCTTGTATTTATACCGGAACCTGAGGGCGTTGCAGAGCACTGAACAGCCAATAAGAAGGACCTTGGAAGCGCAATCAGTGCCATTATGCAGGCAAACACGGCAGCCAATTTGCCCACAACTGTTTCCCACTTAGAGCATTCTGATAATTGACAAGTAGGGCCTGTACTGTCCTCTAAAGTTCTAAGCTCCATGTTCCATGTTCCAAGTTCTAATCTCTATTTGATTAAGGGATGAATATTGACCAGAACAGTGGGCATTTCTTCTTTTTTGCTGAGGGACCTTATCGATTCACCAGAGAGAATGGACGGAGTCCGTCAGAACACAGTTCAGCTAATCAAAGTTAACTGCAGATTCTGCAACTTTGAAAACCCGCTTTTCTTACAATTAGGCCTTTGTCTGTGTTTAAGCAGACTTCAGGCGTTAGTATGCAACCAGCACAGTGACGGGAACACACAGGTTTTTCTTCGCGTCGCAGGTGACATGAACATATCCCAGCTGAAACCCGAGGGGAGGAAGGAGGATCGTGCGTATTTGGCGTGTCCTTTTCTTTCCGCCGTTAGAGTTGGGATTCCGAATAGGTCCTCCTCTGGAAACAAAACATGACTAGAACGGAACATATCCCTGCAACACAGTGGTCTCTGTGTCAGCCACGGGAAGTACCAGCCTTTAAGAACTGAAAAGGAAGAAGCTGACGAGGGGGAACTGATTTGCATTAAGTTTCAGACGAACACAATGCAGAGGAGCGATGCAATGAACTACAGTTACCCCAGCAACAACAGCGCTGCTCAGGAGTATTTGGAACGTGGAACTGCTTCCTCCCCTCATTCTCTGCGAGTTTGGTGAGATTATACCCACTGAGTGATCATGGGACTGTGGATTTTACAAGCTCATAAACAGCGGTGGCCAGGATCAGCTGCACGTCATGTCTCGGAATAATTGACCGTTCACACACAGGGTACGTAACGAGTCCCAATACTGTTATTAAAGCATTGACGCAATAAAAAGGGGCACATGGTCTGTGGAATGAAAACGCAGATGCTGGAAGCACTCGGCAGGACAGAGAGCGTAGTTGGCAGAGGAAACTGTGGCCGAAGTTGATGGTACTTTCCTCAGCCCACAAGTGGACAGAATTTAAACCGAAGTCCGTACAGCCGTAAAATGATCAAGCAGAATTGGGCCATTCGGCCCATTGAGTCCATTCTGCCACACTATCGTGCCTGATCTATTAACCTTCTCCACCCCATTCTCCTGTCTATGGCAAGTAACCTTTGACACCATGACTAATCAAGAATCTATCAACTTCCACTTTAAATATACCCAATGACTTGGCCTCCACATCCACCTGTGGCAATAAATTCCACAGATTCACCACCCTCGGGCTAAAGAAATGCCTCCTCGTCTCTGTTTTAAAGGGACATCCTTCTTCTCCAGGGGTTCCCAACCTTGCCATGGATCAATACCATTAAGCAAGGGTGAACCCCGGGCTGGGAACCCCTGTTATGCCCTGAAGCTGTGTCCTTTCATCCTAGACTCCCCCATGATAGGAAACATCCCTTTCATTTTCAAAAATGAGGAACTCTGCAGATGCTGGAAATCCAAAGTGACACACACAAAATGCTGGAGGAACTCTGCAGGTCAGGCAGCATCTATGGAAATGAATGGATAGCCAACATTTTGGGCTGAGACCTTCTTCTCAGTCCTGGAGAAGGGTCTGGGCCTGAACATTGACTGCTTTTTAACTTCTATCGCTGCTGCCTGACCTGCTGAGTTCCTCCAGCATTTTGTGTGTGTTGCTCTCCACATTCACTCCATCTAGCCCTTTTAATATTCGATAGGTTTCAATGAGATCCCCCACCATTCTTCTAAACACCAGCGAGTACAGATCCAAAAGACATTAAATGCTCCTCATACATTAACACTTCTATTCCCAAAATCAATCTTGTAAATCTCTCCGGGATCCTCTCCAATGTCAGACCATACTTTCTGAGGTAAGGGTGCAAAGCTGCTCACGATGCTCCAAGTGCGGTCTGACCAATGGCTTCAATGTAACCATAAGACGCTGCATACTGTTGTGGGGGAAAGAAAGTTGCTGCCGCTCCTCGTGCCGCATCAGGCGGCAAAGCGCAAGAATTTACTTTGCCATTGCTTCAGCATTTCGTATGAGGCTGAGTTGGTAGCTCAACACTCAAACCAGTGCAGATGGAAAGCATGGCCGGGTTTGAACCCAGGACCACTCGTCTCAAAGTCCACATCACTGGCTGGCTCGGTGACGGCAAGACCTGACTCACCCAAAGCCAGTTCCAGGTAGATTTTCACCAGGATGCTGCCTGGATTAGAGAGTAAATCTTGTGAGAGTCGGTTGAGTGAGCTAGGGCTTTCCTCTTTGGAGAGGAGGAGGTTGAGAGGTGACTTGATAGAGGTGTACAAGATGATAGGATGGGGTGGATAGTCAGATACTTTTTCCCAGGGTGGAAATGCCCAATATGAGGGGGCATCACTTAAGATGGTTGGAGGATGGTTTAGAGAGTTGTCAGACGTAGGTCTTTTCACACAGGGAGTGGTGAGTGTGTGGAACACGCATTTAAGAGACTCTTAGACACGGATAGAGAAATGGAGGGTTATGAGGGAGGGAAGGGTTGGATTGATCTTAGAGTAGGTTAACATCGTGGGTCGAAGGGTTTCCACTGTGCTATAATGTTCTATCTTCCACAGAATGTGCAGTGCTGTTTCATTTTCGCATCCATAGATAATGCATTAATTTGCGTTTTATTGAAGAGAGAAATAGTTTGCTTTCTGCATTATTATTGTAGAGATAAATATGGATTAGGAGAACTGGCTTGCCCACGGAAGGCAAAGAGTGGTTGTAGACGGGTCATATTCTGCATGGAGGTCAGTCACCAGTGCAGTGCCTCAGGAATCTGTTCTAGGACCTTTACTCTTCGTGATTTTTATAAATGACCTGGATGAGGAAGTGGAGGGATGGGTTAGTAAGTTTTCTGATGACACAAAGGTTGGAGTTGTGGATAGTGTGAAGGGTTGTCAGAGGTCACAGCAGGACATTGCAAAACTGGGCTGAGAAGTGGCAGATGGAGTTCAACCCAGATAAGTGTGAAGTGGTACATTTTGGTAGGTCAAATATGATGGCAGAATATAGTATTAATGGTAAGACTCTTGGCAGTATGGAGGATCAGAGGGATCTTGGGGTCCGAGTCCATAGGACACTCAAAATAGCTGTGCAGGTTGACTCTGTGGTTAAGAAGGTGTACGGTGTATTCGCATTCATCAATCGTGGAATTGAATTTAGGAGCAGAGAGGTAATGTTGCAGCTATATAGGACCCTGGTCAGACCACACTTGGAGTACTGTGCTCAGTTCTGGTCGCCTCACTACAGGAAGGATGTGGAAGCCATAGAAAGGGTGCAGAGGAGACTTACATGGATGTTGCCTGGATTGGGGGGCATGCCTTATGAGAATAGGTTGAGTGAACTCTGCCTTTTCTCCTTGGAGTGACGGAGGATGAGAGGTGACCTGATAGAGGTGTATAAGATGATGAGAGGCATTGATCGTGTGGATAGTCAGGGGCTTTTTCCCAGGGCTGAAATGGTTGCTACAAGAGGACACAGATTTAAGGTGCTGGGGAGTAGGTACAGAGGAGATGTCAGGGGTAAATTTTTTACTCAGAGAGTGGTGAGTGCGTGGAATGGGCTGCCGGCAACGGTGGTGGAGACGGATACGATGGGGTCTTTAAGAGATTTTTGGATGGGTACATGGAGCTTAGAAAAATAGAGGGCTATGGGTAAGCACGAGGAAATCTGCAGATACTGGAAATACAAGCAACACACACAAAATGCTGGTGAACACAGCAGGCCAGACAGCATCTATAGGAAGAGGTACAGTCGATGTTTTGGGCCGAGACCCTTCGTCAGGACTAACTGAAAGAAGAGATAGTAAGAGATTTGAAAGTGGGAGGGGGAGGGGGAGATCGGAAATAATAGGAGATGACAGGAGGGGGAGGGATAGAGCCAAGAGCTGGGAACTTGATTGACAAAAGGGATACAAGGCTGGAAATGGGAGAGGATCATGGGATGGGAAGCCTGGGGAGAAAGAGATGGGCAGGGGAGCACCAGAGGAAGATGGAGAACAGGCAAGGAGTTATTGTGAGAGGGACAGAGAGGGAAAAGACAGAGAGAGAGAAAAAAAAGGAAAAAAATAATAAATTAATAAATATATAAATAAGGGATGGGGCAAGAAGGGGAAGAGGGGCATTAAACGAAGTTAGAGATGTCAATGTTCATGCCATCAGGTTGGAGGTTACCCAGACGGAATATAAGGTGTTGTTCTTCCAACCTGAGTGTGGCTTCATCTTTACAGTAGAGGAGGCCGTGGATAGATATGTCAGAATGGGAATGGGACGTGGAATTAAAATGTGTGGCCACTGGGAGATCCTGCTTTCTCTGGCGGACAGAGCGTAGGTGTTCAGCGAAGCGGTCTCCCAGTCTGTGTCGGGTCTCGCCAATATATAGAAGGCCGCACTGGGAGCACCGGACGCAGTATATCACCCCAGCCGACTCAGTCCTTCCAGGTGAGGTGTGTGGGGCTCTTGGTAAGCCTAGTAATTTCTAAGGTAGGGACATGTTCGGCACAACTTTGTGGGCTGAAGGGCCTGTATTGTGCTGTAGGTTTTCTATATTTCTATCTCTCCAGTGACGTACCCTGGGACTTCTTTTAAGTGAGGAAATAAGTTTGAACGCTGTTTCTCTGGAACAACAACTGGCTGAGTGGGAACCGAGGAACTGTGAAGGGTATAGATAAGGCAAAAGCAAACACACACACACACACACACACACACACACACACACACACAAGATTATTCAAAATATTATTGAAATATTAAATGCACAACATAAAGGCAGACATCCCACCTCTCCTGGAAGTTTCGGGAGTCTCCCGCAAATTGATGGTGCTTCCTCCCTGAAATGAGTTTTTGCTGGGTGGGATGTCTGTAAAGGGGAACCTGAAGGGTAATGTCTTCACTCAGAGGGTGGTGAGAGTGGCACAAACTGCCAGAAGACGTGGTGGATTTGGGTTCAATTTCAACATTTAAGAGGAATTTGGATCGGTACATGGATGGGAGGGGTTTGGAGGGCTTTGGTCCGGGAGCAGGCTGATGGGACTTGTTAACAATAATAGTCTAGTTTGGGCTAGATGGGCCAAAGGGCCAGGTTTCCATGCTGCAGTTCCCATTACTGACGTTATCAGCATTAGTGGAGCATTTGCAGTGACTCATCCCGTCAGCCAGTTCGTACCCCAGACCCAGCTACAAAGATGAGCTGGGTCCAAGGAGAAAGCTTCTCTGCTGATTAACACTGCAGTCCCAGGTCTGGGAGTGGGATAGCCATCCCCCGAGCTGTCCCTGATTCCGATAGAGCGTGCAGAGGTTCGAGTACTGCTTGGTAGGGCTGCCAGCCCCCCTCTCCCAGGGCCTGTTCTGACAGCCACTCCCACTTCCATGACCCCTCTGCCAACTTTCAAAGGCCTCACAGTGAGCCTGCTGCATTCTGTTGCTAGGCACCAAAAACATCCATTGTGAAACCTGGCGCCACGGGGAAGCCTTCCAGCACTCTGGAGAGAGGAGTGGAAAAGAAACGGCGGAGGGAAACTATGGAAAAATTCAACTAAAACCAGATCCCAAACATCAGATGTTACTGCAGAAGTCAAGGGCTAAACACAGGACATCAGAAAGACAAAAAAAAGGTTACTGGAAAAGGGAGCTCAGGCAGTAACAGTGAAAAGGTAGAGTTGATTCTGAATTAAGGAGCACAATAACAAGACTGTTACCACTTCCACTTTAGTTCAGTGGGTTCTAGTCTGACTAATAAAGCCAGCGTATGGGCTGCAAGCTTCACCTTAGGAACCTGTGTCAGTTGTTGCATATGTTTAGTTTTTCATAAATTCTGATTATTTTCCTGTAAATGCCTGCAAGAAAATGAATATCAAGTGGCATATGGTGACACATACTGTATGCACTTTGATAATAAATTGACTTTCAAGATCTTTTCCATCGGTCGTGCTGGGCTTCTGAGTGAGTGGACTCGAGTTCCGGAGTATTTGTAAAACAAGTATAACAGCCATTTCTGTTCAAGTTATCAAAGGATCTTTCAGGAAGGGGTGGTTCCTTCACGCTGTGTCTGTTCCAGTAGCAAACTACCGACGATTACAACATTCTGCATGAAAGGAAATTACTTCTTTCCCAACTACCTTGATAGTTTACTCTTCTAAGATCAACCTCTCTAGCAAGTGAACTAAATAAAGGTTTTCAGCTACCCTGAAAACCCCGTCACCCTGATCCCTGACACCCCTCTATTAAATTCATCCCACAAGTTCAAAGGAGAGGGTGGAACTACAGGATAATTTCTCCCTGAAAGGGGCAATAATTAGGAAGAAGGCATGTAATTAGGAATTTGTGGTGATTCAGTAATTTGCCAAAGACTCTCACAGATTTCTACAGCTGTACCGTGGCGAGCATTCTGACTGATTATATCACTGTCTGGTATGGGGCTGGGGGTGAGGGGGCACTGCACAGGACCGAAATAAGCCGCTGAAAGTTCAATCTCAGCCAGCTCCATCATGGGCACTACCCTCCCCAGCATCCAGGACATTTTCAAAAAGTGATGCCTCAAAAAAGCAGTGTCCACCATCACCCGGGACACACCCTCTTCTCATTGCTACCATCAGGGAGGAGGTACAGGAGCCTGAAGACACACACTCAACATTTCAGGAACAGCTTCTTCCCCTCTGCCGTCAGATTTCTGAATGGACAATGAACCCATGAACACTACCTTACTATTTTTGCTCCTTTTGTACTATATATTTCATTTATTTATTATATATATTTTTTTCTTGTAGTTAAATTTTTCTATGCTTGCTTATAATTTTAATATAATCACATATGCATGTAGTTGTTCAGTGATTTTCCAGTAATTCTAGTGGGCTGAAGGGCCTGTACTGTGCTGTACTATTCTATGTTCTATTTTCTACGTAAGCTTCTAAGATGCTATGCAGCAGGTATTACGCCACATGAATCTGGCTATTTATATCTTCGAACATTGAATATAGAATATTACACCACAGTGCAGGCCCCTCTGGGCCCCACACTAAGGTCAATCTAATTTGAAGAGATTTGGCATGTCAACAAATACACTCACAAACTTCTATAGTTGTATTGCGGAGAGCATTCTGACAGGCTGCATCACTGTCTGGTATGGAGGGGCTACTGCACAGGACCGAAAGAAGCTGCAGAAGGTTGGAAATCTAGTCAGCCCCATCTTGGGTACTAGCCTGCAAAGTACCCAGGACATCTTCAGGGAGCGATGTCTCAGAAAGGCAGCGTCCATTATTAAGGACCTCCAGCACCCAGGGCATGTCCTTTTCTCACTGTTACCATCAGGGAGGAGGTACAAAAGCCTGAAGGCACACACTCAGTGATTCAGAAACAGCTTCTTCCCCTCTGCCATCCGATTCCTGAATGGACATTGAACCCTTGGACACTACCTCACTTTTTAAAAAATATATTATTTCTGTTTTTTTGCATGTTTTTTAATCCATTCAATATACATATACAGTAACTGATTTATTTATTATTTTTTTCTCTCTGCTGGATTATGTATTGCATTGAACTGCTGCTGCTAAGTTAAATTTCACATCACATGACAGTGATAATAAAGCTGATTCGGATGTTTTCCTCCTACATAGCCCTCCGTTTCTCTATCATCCATGTGCCTATCTAATGTCCCTGATATATCTGTGTCTACCACTGTCCTGGCAGGACATTCTACACATCTGCATACTCAGTGTAAAAAACTTACCTCTGACATCCCCCCAAATACTTTCCTCAAAGACCTTTAAGTTGTAGCCCCTGACATCTCCTCTGTACCTACTTCCAAGCATCCTAAAACTATGCCCTCTTGTGCTAGCCATTTCTGCCCTGGGGAAAAGTCTCCGGTTGTCCACTCTTCTGCCTCTTTGTGATGAAATTTGTTGTTTTGTGGCAGCAGTGCAGTGCAATATATAATAAAAACTGAATTACAGAAAGTACGTGTATATATAAAAGGTTAGATTAAGTAAGTAGAGCAAAAAGAGTGAAAATTGTAGTGAGGTGGTGCTCACATTTGTCTTTGTTCATTCAGGACTATTCATGGAAAGGAGTGTGTACCACTAAGAAAGGAGGGCACTCGGCCCATCCTGTCCATGCTAGGAAAACAATGCAGTTGTTACATTCATTCAGTCTCAATACTCTCGAGCTGCAGCTTTGAAGTAGCCTGATACAATTTTGCAACAGCAGGGTACTTTCAAAACTTGGATCACTGAAGGCTGTTTGATGGCTGCGGCAGGGCTTGAGTGCTAACACCTCCTACAAACCGAAACCCAGCGACATAGGCGACAACAAGGCTTCACTCCAAGATGAATGACAATCAAACCTGAAGTAAGAACTATGAACTAATAAAAAAAACTGTAAATTACAGTAAGAAGTAACTTCTTACCTCTTGTATTAAAAAAGTTAAATTAAATAAGTAGAGCAAGAAGAGAAAGAAAAGGTAGTGAAGTGTGTTCATGGGTTCAATGTTCATTCAGAAATCAGATGGCAGAGGGGAAGAAGCTGTTCCTGAATCGCTGAGTGTGTGCCTTTGGGCTTCTGTACCTCCTCCCTGATGGTAAAAATGAGAAGAGGGCATATGCTCGATGATAGATGCCTCCCTTTTGAGGCATTGCTTCTTGAAAATGTCCTGGATGCTGGGGAGGCTAGTGCCCATGATGGAGCTGACTGAGTTCACGACTTTCAGCAGCTTATTTCGATCCTGTGCAGTGCCCCCCTGCCGTACCAATGAAGAATAAAAAGTAAGTCACCTCAAACCATCTAACTTGGGGTGGGGGGGGGTCATCACTCATTACTACCCTGGCTTCATTATATAGTCTGATATATGACCTCATACAGCACAGTTGTCTTCGGTTAAGGATGAAAGGCAAGACTTTTAAGGGGAACCTGAGGGGGATCTTCTTCACGCAGGGGATGGTGTGAGTGTGGAACGATCGGTCAGCGGAGGTGGTGGATGGGGGTTCAACAGTAATTGAAGAGAAATTTGGATAAGAACATGGATGGGAAGGGTAGGGGAGGCTGTGGTTGGGGTGCATACCCAGGAGGGAGATGGGCCAAAATCTGTTCCCGTGCTGAAATGCTCTGTGATTGTATGAAAGGACACATTTCTCTGTACGAGTGTGATAAATAAAGCTAAATCTTGCAATATCCTTCCTAGACCTTGCTTCTGTCGAGACCCTTCTTCAGAACTGGAAAGAAAGAGGATAAATGACATAATAGGAAGGTAGAGGGAGGGGGAAGGAGGATACCCTGAGGGCGATAGGTGAAGCCAGGTGGGTGGGGAAGGTAAAGGGTTGGAGAGGAAGGAATCTGAAAGGAGAGGAGAGTGGACAGTAGGAGAAAGGGACGGAGGAGGAGACCTGTACTGTGGTCTCGTCCTTTAAACTCCCCTGTGATACTCCAGATATTGACTAAACATGGGGGCATTAATGTCATGTCACAACATATGTTCTGCCATACTATATGTCAGTAATAATGAGCCTGACTCTGATCTCACTGGGCTTGGTGACATCTGTGCCGTGAAATTAATTATTTTGTGGCAGCAGTACAGTGCCAGGTGTAAAATATACTGTAAGTTACAATAAGAAATAACTATTGCTGGAGGAAGTCAGCAAGTTAGGCAGTATCTAAAAAGCACCCCCCCCCACCTTTCTTCTTCCACTCCCCATTCTGGCCTTTTCACCCACTGATCACTTCCCCTGGGTCCCCTCCTCCTTCCCTTTCTCCTACTGTCCACTCTCCTCTCCGATTAGATTCCTTCATCTCCAGCCCTTTACCCTTCCCACCCACCTGGCTTTCCCCTTTGCCTTCTAGCTTGCCCTCCTTCCCTTTGTCCCCACCTTTTCATTCTGGCATCTTCCCCCTTCTTCGTCAGTCCGGAAAAAGCGTCTCAGTCCAAAACGTTGACTGTTTATTCATTTCCATAGATGCTGCCTGACCCGCTGAGTTCCTCCAGCATTTTGCATGTGTTGCTCTGGATTTCCAGCATCTGCAGAATCTCTTGTGTTTATTATATATCATTGGTGGTGGGGTGGAGACATCGCTCTTACAAAGGAAGTGTAAGTGGGTCACCCTTGGGCAAGGTGTAGCACCTTCTCAACTCCCCCCCCCCCGATCAGGGTCACGTGAAGCCATGGCAGCAGGTGATGGATGGTCATCTGAACAGCTGGTATATACCAGGTTATGTGACCACCTAAGCCAGGCGAGACAATCTCTGAAGAGCATTGATAAAGGCTGGGATCACCCGTCTTGTAAAGACACTGCCCAGAAGAAGGCAATGGCAAACCACTTCTGCAGAAAAATTTGCCAAGAACAATCATGGTCATAGGAAGAGCATGATCACCCACGTCATACGCCATGGGACGTAACAGAGGAAAGAAAGGGTAAATGCTTGCCGGCTGTTTCTCCTCTGGCTGGATGAGAATTGAACTCCAAGTCACAGGTTAAGGGTGAAATACTTACAAGGAATCTGAGGGGACTGCTTGTTGTTACTGAAACAAAGGAACAACATTAACTATCCTACACAGCGATGCAAAAAATCTCCACGAGGACCCCCAGCTATCTCCTCCCTTTCTTCCCATGACTTTCTGGGAATGATATCATCCAGCTCCAGGGATTTATCCACCCTTGCACTTGGGAGAGGAATAAACAGTCGACACGTTTTGGGCTGAGACCTTCAACAGGAGTGAAAAGGAGTGAGTGGATGGCCAGAAGCCAGAGGAGGCAGAAGGGAGATTTTATTCTTGGGAAGAAAGGGAATGGTCGGGATCCCCACTACCCTCACTGGCCCACGTCACAGATCATCTGCTATGTGGACCACATCGTTACTACAGGAATTGCCTTGATGAAATACTTGAGTGTGAAGTCAGTGAACTGACTGACACTTGATCCATTCACGTGACTTGGTTAATCCTGCTCGCTCAACTGTATCTGTCTGACATTTTCTGAGATGATTGGAGGAGAGACTCGCAGAATGCACACACAGTTTCTGCTGGAGGACAGGTGACTTGGTTAAGGTATGCAAGGTGATAAGAGGCAGAGATCGAGTGGACAGCCAGAGGCTTTTTTCCCAGGGCGGAAATGGCGGCATAATTTTAAGCTGATTGGAGGGAAGTGTAAGGGGGTGGGGGTGTCAGATGTGGGTTTTTTTATGAAGTGTTATGGGTACATGAACTGCCATGAGTGGAAGATACATTGGGGACATTTAAGACACTCTTAGATAGGCACATGGATGATAGAAAAATGGAGGGTCATGTGCGAGGGAAGGGTTAGATTGATCTCGGAATAGGCTAAGAGGTCAGCACAGCATCATGGGCTGAAGGGCCTGTACTATGTTGCAGTGTTCTACATTCCATGAATTTGAATTGTTGTTAGGTTAACACAGACTCTATGTTGTGGCCGTTACTGAGAGTTGGATGTCTCAGTGGCAGGAATAGCTGCTGTATGTACCGGGGTTTAGATATTTCAAAAGGGACAGGGAGGGAGGCAAAAGAGTTGGGGGAGTGGCATTGCTAATTAGGGGGAGTGTCACAGTTATAGAAAAGAAGGACATCATAGAGGGATGGGTCTACTGAGTCAGAAACAGGAAGGGGGCAATATCTCTACTGGGTGTCTTTTATAGACCACCCAATCGTAACAGAGACATCGAAGAGCAGATAGGGAGGCAGATTCTGGAGCAGTGCAATAATAATAGGGTTGTTGTGATGGGAGATTTTAACTTTCCTGATATTGACTGGCATCTCCCTAGTGTGAGGAGTTTAGATGGGGTGGAGTTTGTTAGGTGTGTTCAGGAAGGTTTCCTGATGCAATATGTAGATAAGCCAACTAGAGGAGAGGCTGTACTTGATCTGGTATTAGGAAATGAACCTGGTCAGGAATCAGATCTCTCAATGGGAGAGCATTTTGGAGGTAGTGATCACAACTCTATCTCCTATGGAGAGGGATAGGAGCAGACAATTTTGGAAAACATTTAGTTGGGGTAGGAGGAAATAGGATGCTATTAGGCAGGAACTTGGGAGCATAAATTGGGAGCAGATGTTCTCAGAGAAATGCACGGCAGAAATGTGGCAAATGTTCAGGGAGCATTTCCATGGAGTTCTGCATAGGCATGTTCCATTGAGGCAGGGAAGGATGGTAGAGTTAAAGAACCATGGAGTACAAAGGGTGTAGAAAATCTAGTTAAGAAGGAACTAGGTACTGTCAGAGCCCTAGAAAATTACAAGGGTGCCAGGAAGGAGCTTACGAATGAAGTTAGGAGAGCCAGAAGAGGCCATGAGAAGGTTTTGGCAAGCAGGATTAAAGAAAACCCCAAGGCATTCTACAAGTATGTGAAAAACAAGAGGATGAGCCATGTGAGAATAGGACCAATCAGGAGTGAGAGTGGAAACATATGCATGGAGTTGGAGGAGGTAGCAGAGGTACCTAATGAATACTTCGCTTCAGTATTCACCAGGGAAAAAGACCTTGACAATTGTGGGGATGACTTACAGCAGACTGAAACACTTGAACATATAGACATTAAGAAAGAGGATGTTCTGGAACTGTTGAAAGGTATTAAGTTAAATAAGTTGCCGGAACCGGAAAGAGATTTACCCTAGACTACTGTGAGAGGTGAGGGAGGAGATTGCTGAGCCTCTGGCAATGATCTTTGCATCATCAATAGGGATGGGAGAAGTACCAGAACATTGAAGGGTTGCAAATGTTGCTCCCTTGTTCTGGAAATGGTGTAGAGATAACCCAAGAAATTATAGAGCAGTGAGTCTGAGTTCAGTGGTAGACAAGTCATTGGAGAAAATCCTGAGTGGAGGATTTATGAGCACTTGGAGAGACATAATCTGATTAGTGATAGTCAGCATGGCTTTGTCAAGTGCAGGCCATGCCTTAGGAGCCTGATTGAATTCTTTAAGGATGTAACAAAACACATTGATAAAGGAAAAGCAGTGGATGTAGTGTACATGGATTTCAGTAAGGCATTTGATAAAGTTCCCCATGCAAGGCTCATTCAGAAAGTAATGAGGCATGGGATCCAAGGAGACCTTGCTTTGTGGATCCAGAATTGGCTTGCCGACAGAAGGCAAAGTGTGGTTGTAGATGGTTCATATTCTGCACGGATGTCGATGACCAGTGTTCAGTGTTTCGCAGATATCTGATCTGGGACCCCTCCTCTTTGTGATTTTTATAAATGACCTGGATGAAGAAGTAGAAGGCTGGCAAATTTTCTGATGACACAAAGGTTGGGGGTGTTGTGGATAGTCTGGAGGGTTGTCAGAGGTTACAGCAGGACATTGATAGGATGCAGAACTGGCAGATGGACTTTGACCCAAATAAGTGTGAAGTGGTTCATTTTGGTAGGTCAAGTTTGAAGGCAGAATATAATATCAATGGTAAGGCTCTTGGCAGCGTGGAAGATCAGCGAGATCCTGGGGTCCGTGTCCACTCAAAGCTGTTGTGTAGGTTGACAGTGTTGTTAAGAAGGCGTGTGGTGTGATGACCTTCATCAACCGTAGGACTGAGTTCAAGAGCCGTGAGATAATGTTATAGCTATATAAGACCTTGGTCAGATCGCAATTGGAGTACTGTGTTCAGTTTTGGTCACCTCATTAGAGGAAGGATGTGGATACTATAGAGAGAGTGTAGAGGAGATTTACAAGGATGTTGCCTGGATTGGAGGGAGTACCTTATGAGAACAGGTTGAGTGAATTTGGCCTTTTGTCCTTGGAGCAGCAGAGGATGAGAGGTGACCTGATGGAGGTGTATAAAACAATGAGAGGCATTGATCATGTGGATAGCCAGCGGCTTTTTTCCCAGGGCTGAAATGGCTAACACAATGGGGCATAGTTTTAAGGTGCTTGGAAGTAGGTACAAGGGGGATGTCAGATAATTTTTTCGCACAGAGTGGTGGGTGCGTGGAATGCACTGCCGGCCACGGTGGTGGAGGCGAATACAATTGGGTCTTTTAAGAGACTATCAGAGCTTAGAAAAATAGAGGGCTATGTGGTAGGGAAATTCTTGGCAGTTTCTAGAGTAGGCTATGTGGTCGGCACAACATTGTGGGCCGAAGGGCCTGTAAGCTGCTGCAGATTTCTATGTTCTATATTCTTCGGTCTCATTCTGGCCTCCCATGAACTCCTGGTCACCCTGCTTTCAGCTTCAGAGGGTCTGAGAACGATGAAGCTGGTGAGTCACTGCAGCTTGGTGACGTTACCTCCCCAGAGCTGCCCCGTTCTGTGGTCTCACACTGCAGTTGGCCAGCCCTGATGCACGACTGCACTTCACCAAACAACAGCAAAGCTGCACATATGCTCTTTTCTTAAAATGCATCTCCGAAATGGTTCAGAGAAACTGCTGTGTCCATTTAGTCACAATCAGAGTCAGGTTATCAGGTCTGATATCACCAGCACACTTACATACATACATAAATAAATAAATACACATATAGATATATATGTGGCAGGGCTGAGGGACAGCACAAAGGTGCTGCTCGTGTCTGCACAAGAACAGGCGCTGACCACAAGAGCAATAGAAACAGGACTCCATCACACCAGACAAGACTCAAGATGCAGACTGAGCAAGCAATCTGCTGAAACCATCCAGCACACGTTAGCAGGGTGCAAGATGCAGGCAGGGACACCATACACTGAACGGCACACCCCAGTTGCAGCAATTGTGTAGGGGAACATCTGCACGGAGTCTGGATTGGACACTCCCAAGTCCGAATGGGAAACACATGGGAAGGTCGTGGAGAACGACTGAGCTGAGATCCTGTGGGACTTCCAAATACCGACTGATAAGCAGGTACTGGCCAACCAACCAGACGTAGTAACACTGGACAAGGAACAGAGGAAAGCAATAGTAATAGGTGTGGCAATCCCAAACGACAGGAACATCAGGAAGAGAGAACGTGAGAAGCTGGAGAAATCCCGGGGCTTGAGAGAGCAGATAGAGAGGATGTGGAAGGTTAAAGCCAGAGTAATCCTGGTGGTGATAGGAGCACTTGGAGCTGTGACACCTGGACTGGGAGAGTGGCTCTAACAAATCCCGGGAACAATATCTGAGATCTCGGTAGAGAAGAGCACACGACTAGGAACAGCAAGGACACTGTGCTGAACCCTCGAGCTCCCAGGCCTCTGGTAGAGGACCCGAGATTGAGGGAAAAATACACACACACACACCACCCATAAGGGGGGAGAGAAAGATATATATACACATATAACTTTATTTATTTATTGAGATGCAGCAGGGAATCGGCCCTCTGAGCTACGCCAGCAGGCAATTCCCGACTTAATCCCATGAGTTGGTGTCACGCGCGTCATGGGAGGTCCGCTGGTCAATCGGTCCATCTTTGGACTGTGGGAGGAAACTGGAGCACCCGGAGGAAAGCCACACGGTCACGGGGAGAGCGTACGAACTCTTCACAGACAGCAGCGGGAATTAAACCCACCTGTAGTGCGAAGTGTAGCGCTGACATGCGTGCGTTGTGAAATTTGTTGTTTGCAGAAGCAGTACATTGCAATATATAGTAATTAAAGACTATAAATTACAACAAGGAGTATATTTTAAAACATTAAGTATGTAGTGCAAAAAGAGAAGGAAAAATACTGTGTTCATGGATTCAGTGTCCATTCAGAAATCTGATAGCAAAGGGGAAGAAACTGTTCTTGAAATGTTTGTTTGGAAATAATGATTATCAATATTTCGGATTCAGATTTATTTATCACATATACATGCTCAACACAGCGTGCTCACAACGTTCCTCAGAACAACACCACAGTTAACAGCACATTCAAAACAGCATGTACAAGGTAGTAGTTACACTTTCTAGGTCCTCTGGGCACCCTTACTTGTTATATGCTGTGGGAGTCTAAGACCAGGGGACACATAGAGGGGTGTCCTTTTCGAACGGAGATGAGGAAGAATTTTTTTCGTCAGAGAGTGGGGAATCTGTGGAATTCTTTGCCACAGCTGGCTGTGGAGGCCAAGTCATTGGGTATATTTAAGGCAGAGGTTGACAGATTCCTAATTAGTCAGGGCATTAAGGGATACAGGAAGAAGGCAGGAGATTGAGGCTGAGAGGGAAAATGGATCAGCCATGATTGAATAGCAGAGCAGACTTGATGGGTCAAATGGCCTAATTCTGCTCCTATATCTTGTGGTCTTAAAAACAGAGGTGACAAAGGGTGCACTGGGGCTTCCTGTGGCATCAAAAACACAAAATAATTCTTCAAGTCATAATCCCGGAAATATACAACACGGGAACAGGCCCTTCGCCCATCTAGTCCATGTTAAACCACTTAAACTGTCGAGTCCCATTGACCTGCACCTGGACCATAGCCCTCCATACCCCTCCCATCCATGAACCTATTCAAACTTCTCTTCAACGTTGAAATCGAGCTTGCATGCGCGCTGGCAGCTCATTCCACACTCCCACCACCCTCTGAGTGAAGGAGTTTCCCCTCATGTTCCCCTTAAACTTTTCACCTTTCACCTTTAACCCATGACTTCTAGTTGTAGTCTCATCCAACCTCAGTGGAAATAACTTGTTTGCATTTACCCTACCCTTGGACTGTGTTGGTTGTGAACACAAATGACACATTTCACAGTGTTTTGATGTTTCAATATACGTCAGTCAAATAAAGTTAATCTTCAGAATTTCTATGTGGAACTGACAGGTATTACCCTTAAATTCTACAACTCAGTAGTACTTTTTATTATTTTATTTATTATTTGCAGAATTTGTCCTCTTTTACGCATTGAACGTTTACAAGTCTTTGTTAAGTGTGGTTTTCCATAAATTGAATTGTAGTTTTCCTTTCTTGTAAATGTCTGCAAGAAAATGAATCTCAAGGTAGCATAAAGAAGTTTCCCGTCAAGTTCCTCTGAAAGATCTCACCTTTCATCCTTAACCTTTGACTTCTAGCTCTAGCCTCATCCAAACTGAGGGAAAAAATCTGACTTTCTTTCACTCTATCTATACCTCTCCTAAACAGGTACTTGATATTCTCTATCAAATCTCCCCACATTTTACAGTGCCACAGATGGCTGTGGAGGCCAAGTTATTGGGTATATTTAAAACAGAGATTGATAGGTTCTTGACTGGGTGTCAAAGGTTACAGGGAGAAGGCACAAGAACGTGGGATGGGAACAAGTGCGCCACAATAGATGGTGGAGTGATTGTGGAGAAGGATGTTGTTCAGCCTACGTACAAGGCCAGGAATCAAAAGACTGAGCATGGTGGCACTAATGTTCTAAACTGTGTATATTTCAATGCAAGGAGTATTGCAGGAAAGGCAGAACAGCTCAGGACACGGATCAGCAAATGGAATTCTGACAATGTTTATTTATTTATTTTTTGAGATATAGAGTGGAGTCGCCCTTACCAGCTCTTTGAGCTGCACCACCCAGCAATCCTCCAGTTTATTCCCAGCCTAATCACAGGACAATTTACAATAGCTGATTAACCTACCAACCAGGACTGTGGGAGGAAACCGGGGCACCCGGAGGAAACCCACACAGTCACGGTGAGAACGTACAAACTCCTTACAGACAGCGGTGGGAATTGAACCCGGGTCGCTGCTACTGTAAAGCGTTGTGCTGACCACTACACTACCATGCTGCCCACTAGCTGGGAGTGAGACTTGGCTGTGGGAGGGGCAGAACTGGAAACTCAATGTCCCAGGGTTTCGCTGTTTTAGGATGGGAGGGATTAAAGGGAGAGGGGTGGCGTTACTAGTCAGGAAAATGTCATGGCAGTATTCAGTCAGGACAGACTGGAGAACTCATTTACTGAGCCTTTATGGGTAGAACTGAGGAAAAAGAAAGGCATGACCAGGTTAGTGGGATTATATTACAGACTACCCAACAGTCTGTGGAATTTAGAGGAGTAAATTTGTACAGATACTGTTGCAGGAAACATAAAGTTGGTATAGGAGGTGATTTTAACTTTCCACATATTGACTGGGACTCCCATACTGTAAAAGGACTGAATGGGATAGAGTTTGTCAAATGTGTTCAGGAAAGTTTCCTTAATCCGTATATTGAAGTCCCAACAAGAGAGTGTGTGATATTTGATCTGGGAATGAGGCAGGGCAGGAGACAAAGGTTTGTGCAGAGCAGCACTTTGCATCCAGTAATCACAAGGCCATTATTTTTGAGGTAATTATGGAAAAGGACAGGTCTGGTCCTTGGATTGAGATTCTAAATTGGAGACAGACCAATTTTGATGTTATCAGGAAGGATCTGGGAAGTGTGGATTGGGACAGGATGTTTTCTAGCAAAGGCATACTTGGTAAATGGGAGGCCTTCAAAATTGAAAATTTGAGACTACATTGTTTGTATGTACTTATCAGAATAAAAGGCAAGGATAACAGAGGGGAGACTTTGATAGAAGTATACAAAATTATAAGGTTATAGATATGGTAAATGCAAGCAAGTTGAGTGAGACTACAACTAGAGGTCATAGGTTAAGGGTGAAAGGCGAAATGTTTGAGAGGAACATGAGGGGAAACTTGTTCACCAAGAGGGTGGTGAGAGTGTGGAACAATCTGCCAGAGGAAGTGGTGGATACAGGTTCAATTTCAACATTCCTGAGAAATTTGGATGGATACCTGGATGGAAGGGGTATGGTGGGCTATGGTCCCGGGGCAGGTCAATGGGAGTAGGCAGGTTAAAAGGTTTGGCACAGCCTAGATGGGCCAAAGGGCCTGTTTCTGTGTTGTGTTGTTCTATGACTCTGTAAAAAAAAGTGAGGTTTAGCAGGATGACAAATCAGCCTTGAGGGAATGGCGGAGCAGACTCGAGACTCGATGGGCTGAATGCCTAATTCTACTTCTATTTCTCATGGGCATTTATCATGACATACTCTGATAATAAACTACTTCGAACTTTTGAACACTGAGGTCCTGAATCCATGGCCGCGCCCCCCCCCCATCTCCCTGCTCTCAGACCTCTCTCCCAGTGTAATAGCAACCTCCCCCTCCTCTTACTGAACTCCAGACCCATTGCTGTGAATATGTCAGGACCATCTTTGAATATATGCTTGCAGTGTTATTCTGCCTAGTCCTAATGACCCACATCAGGACCAAAGCCCTCCATATCCCTGCCATTCATGTACTTATCCAAGTTCCTCTTATGTATTGAAATCAAATCCGCATCTACCACTTCCACTGGCAGTTCATTCCACGCTCACCACCCTCTGAGTCAAAGAGTTTCTTCTCATGTTCCCCTTAAACATTTCACCTTTCACCCTTACTCCATGACCTCTAGTTGTAGTCCCACTCAACCTCAGTGAAAAAAACCTGCTTGCATTTGCCCTGTCTATACCTCTCATAATTCTGTACACCTCTACCAATCGTCCCCTTATTTGCCTATGCTCTGACTATTAAAGTCCTATCCAGTTCAAACTTTTCCTAAACTCAGAACTTCAAGTCCCGGCAACATCCCTGTAAATTTTCCCTGCACTCTTTCAATCTTATTAATATCTTTCCTGTATGTAGGTGACCAGAACTGCACGCAATGCTCCAACTTCGTCCTCACCAACATCTGATACAACTTCAATATAACATTCCAACTCCTGCACTTAATACTTTGAATTATGAAGGCCAACGTGCTAAAAGCTCTCTTTCTGTCCCTGCCTACCTGTGACAGCAATTTCAAGGAATTATGGATCTGTGTTCCCAAATTCCTCTGTTGTACCACACTCCCCAGTGGCCTGCTGTGCCGTGTAACTCCTCCCAATGTGCAAGTCTCACACCTATCTGCATTAAATTCCATTTGCCAGTTTTCATCCCATTTTTCCAGCTGGTCCAGATCCTGCTGCAAGCTTTGATAGTCTTTCTTGCTGTCCACTACACCCACAACTGTGGTGTCATCCCCTCTCATACACTCTCTTTCTACAAAATGTTGGGAGAGTATTAAATCTGACGTGGCAATACTTGTGTTAACCGAGAGGACGAGGTCTGAAGCAGGAACTGTAGTCTGTCTTTATCTTCTACTGCCCTCTGCTGCCTCAGTGCATCAGGCACTTTAAGACCAAACACGATATGTAGATTCTGGAAATCAAAATTCTGGAGGAGCTCAGCTGGGCCAGACAGCATCTATGGAAAAAGTGAATGTCAACTGTTTACTCTTTTCCACAGATGTTGCCTGACCTGCTGAGTGCTTCCAACATTTTGTGTGTGCCACTTTAAGATCAAACTCAACCACAATGTCATCAGTGATTGGCTGTGGATTCAGACTGCATTTCTTAGTCACTGTGCTTGAATAAACACAAATTCATCACCGTTTGGAAAAACAGGATCACTGGTTACAGATGAAAGATCTGGATGCAGAAAGTGGCACCCATGCCATTCTGCCTCAAATAACAGCAACACCTGCACGTACCTCGAAGGAAAATGCCAAGGTCCAGCTTTTAACACAGTTTAACCAGGGTTAGGTTCCTGATTTACATCTACCTGATTTTAACCCGGTCCATCCTGGTTTGGCACACCTGCTTGACTTTATCCAATACATTCTGGTTTGAAACACCTGCCTGATTTTAACCCACTCCATCCTGATGTGAGACACCTGTCTGATTTTAACCCACTCCATCCTGATGTGAGACACCTGTCTGATTTTAACCCACTCCATCCTGGTGTGAGACACCTGTCTGATTTTAACCCACTCCATCCTGGTAAGAGACACCTGTCTGATTTTAACCCACTCCATCCTGGTGTGAGACACCTGTCTGATTTTAACCCACTCCATCCTGGTGTGAGACACCTGTCTGATTTTAACACACTCCATCCTGGTGTGGAACACCTGATTTTAACCCACTCCATCCTGGTGTGAGACACCTGTCTGATTTTAACACACTCCATCCTGGTGTGGAACACCTGATTTTAACCCACTCCATCCTGGTGTGGGACACCTGTCTGATTTTAACCCACTCGATCCTGGTATGAGACACCTGTCTGATTTTAACTCACTCCATCCTCATGTGAGACACCTGTCTGATTTTAACCCACTCCATCCTGGTATGAGACACCTGTCTGATTTTAACCCACTCCATCCTGGTGTGAGACACCTAACATGTTTTAACCCACTCTATCCTGGAGTGGGGGACACGTCTGATTTTAAGACCATAAGACATAAGAGAAGAATTAGGCCATCTGGCCCATGGAGTCTGTACCACCATTCAATCATGGCTGATGCTTTTTTTCCTTCCTCAGCCCCACTCCCTGACCTCTCCCCGTAATCTTTGAAACTGTGTCCAATCAAGAACCCATCAAGCTCTGCATTAAACACACCCAACGACTTGGCCTCCACTGCTGCCTGTAGTAATAAATTCCACAATTCACCATCTTCTGGCCGAAAGAAATTTCTTTGCATCTCTATTTTAAATGGACACCCCTCTATCCTGAGGTTGTGCCCTCTTGCCCGAGACTCTCCTACCATAGGAAACATCCTTTCCACATCTACTCTGTCCAAGCCTTTCATCATTTGAAAGGTTTCAATGAGATCCCCCCTCATCCTACTGAACTCCAGCAAGTACAGACCCAGACCCACCAAATGTTCCTCGTATGACAACACTTTCATTCCCATAATCATCCTTGTGATCCTCCTCTGAACCCTCTCCAATGCCAGCACATCTTTTCTAAGATGAGGAGCACAAAACTGTTTACAATACTCAAGGTGAGGCCCCACCAATGCCTTATAGAGCCTCAGCATTACATCCCTGCTCTTGTATTCTAGACCTCTTGAAATGAATGCAAACATGACATTTGCCTTCCTCACCACCGACTCAACCTGCAAATTAACCTTCAGGGTGCTCTGCACAAGGACTCCCAAGTCCCCTTGCATTGAGATCTTTGGATTTTCTCCCCATTTAGAAAATAGTCTGCACATTTATTTCTACCACCAAAGTGCATGACCATGCATTTTCCAACATTGTATTTCCTTTGTCACTTTCTTGCCCACTCTCCTAATCTGTCTAAGTCCTTCTGCATCCTACCTGTTTCCTCAACACTACCTGCCCCTCCACCAATCTTGATAACATCTGCAAACTTGGCAACGAAGCCAACTATTCCATAATCTAAGTCATTTATATACAGCATAAAAAGAAGTGGTCCCAACACCGACCCCTGCGGAACACCACTAGTCACTGGCAGCCAACCAGAAAAAGGCCCTTTTATTCCCACTTGCTGCCTCCTACCAATCAGCCAATGCTTGAAACATGTTTGTAACTTTCCTGTAACCACGGGCTCTTAACTTGGTAAGCAGCCTTATGTGTGGCACCTTCTTAAAGACCTTCTGAAAGTCCAAATATACAACATCCACCGCATCCCCTTTATCTATCCCACTTGTAATCTCCTCAAAGAATTCCAACAGGTTCATTAGGCAGGATTTTCCCTGAAGGAAACCATGTTGACTTTGTCCTAACTTGTCTTGTGTCACCAAGTACTCCATTACCTCATCCTTAACAATTGACTCTAGCATCTTCCCAACCACTGAGGTCAGGCTATCTGGTCTATAATTTTCTTTCCTCTGCCTTCCTCCTTTCTTAAAGAGTGGGGTGATACCTGTATTTGCAATTTTCCAGTCCAATGATTTTTGGAAGATCATTTCTAATGCCACCACAATCTCTAACGCTACCTCCTTCAGAACCCTAGGGTGCAGTTCATCTGGTCCTGGTGACTCATGTACCTTTAGGTCTTTCAGCTTTTTGAACACCTTCTCCCTTGTAATATTAACAGCACACGCTTCTCTTCCCTCACACCCTTCAACATCTGGCACACTGCTCATGTCTTCCACGGTGAAGACAGATGCAAGATACTCATTTAGTTCATCTACCATTTCCTCATCCCCCTACTTTATTTCTCCAGCCTTTTATTCTAGCAGTTCTATATCCACTCTCATCTTGCTTTAATTTTTTTACTTACTTGAAAAACTTTTACTATCTACTTTTGATATTGTTTGCTAGCTTGCTTTCATATTTCATCTTTTCTCTCTTAATGATTCTTGTAGTTGCTCTCTGTAGGTTTTTAAAAACTTCGCAATCCTCTGTCTTCCTGCTCATTTTTGCTTCTTTATATGCCCTCTCTTTTGCTTTTGCATTAGCATTGACTTCCCTCATCAGCCACAGTTGTATTATTTTGCCATTTGAGTATTTCTCTGTTTTTGGAATACATCTATCCTGCATCTTCCTCATTTTCCCCAGAAACTCGCTCTATTGCTGCTGTATTGTATTCCCGGCCAGCATCTCCTTCCAATTTGCTTTGGCCAACCACTGCCATTTCCTTTACTCCACTGAAGTACTGCTATGTCAGACTTTACTTTTTCCCTATCAAATTTCAATTTGAACTCAGTCATATTATGTTCACTCTATCCTGGTGTGAGACACCTGTCTGATGTTAACCCACTCCATCCTGGTGTGAGACACCCGTCTGATTTTAACCCACTCCATCCTGGTGAGGGACACCTGTCTGATTTTAACCCACTCCATCCTGGTGTGAGACACCTGTCTGATTTTAACCCACTCCATCCTGGTGTGGGACACCTGTCTGATTTTAACCCACTCCATCCTGGTGTGAGACACCCGTCTGATTTTAACCCACTCCATCCTGGAGAGGGACACCTGTCTGATTTTAACCCACTCCATCCTGGTGTGAGACACCCGTCTGATTTTAACACACTCTATCCTGGTGTGGGACACCTGTCTGATTTTAACCCACTCTATCCTGGTGAAGGACACCTGTCTGATTTTAACCCACTCTAACCTGGTGAAGGACACCTGTCTGATTTTAACCCACTCCATCCTGGTGTGGAACACCTATCTGATTTTAACCCGCTCTATCCTGGTGTGGGACACCTGTCTGATTTTAACCCACTCTATCCTGGTGTGGAACACCTATCTGATTTTAAGCTGACCTGTACTGGACCAAAGTCCTCATGTATCTGTACACAAGGCCTGGGACTCATTTTAACTCAACACAAACGGAGTCAGGGTCCGATTTATAGAAAGCGGTTTTAAACCACTTCATTCCTAGTTCATCTTCAACACAACTTGAGGGAGACTCTTACTGGTTTTCCAATATGTTGTCAATGGAACTGATCCTAGCATAACATGATGGGCTTGCACTGGGTTGTACTGTTGTATGTAGCCATGATTTATTTGAGGTGACACACGACACACTCTCACTGTGGTTCGTTAAAGTAATCCTTGAGCTACATCACACTAAGTCACCACTTCCGCATTGCTTCCTGATCTCGTTTTATCATTCTCCCATGGACCCTGATCCTAGAATCGCATCCTTTCCCTAACATCCACACTTTCTAAACTCCTTACTCCGTGAGGCTGGAGGAACTGCTTTGAGATGAAGGTGACATCAGTGCTGTGTCCCACGGCGTCCGTTGTCATGGCTGCTGACTGGAGAGGGAGTGGTGAAGGACTGTATATCTGATCAGTTCAGAGTCATGTCCAGATCTGATTATCTTTCAGAACTGAGTGTCTAAAATGCATAAACCGACAAAGCTTGTTTCTGTTCCAAAAGCCTTGTGCATCCCCTCCCTTATATCCCAGTCTAACACTCCGCTGGAGGGACTCAGTGAGTCAAGAGCGTCTGTGGGAGGGAGATATTGTCGATGATTTGGGTTGAGACTCCGCATCTGGAATGACGATTCCCTTCCTCCCACACATTCCATCTGAGTTCCACCAGCAGATTTTTAGTTGCTCTTTATTCCAGCCACCGCCGTCTCTTGTGTCCTCTGAGTCTAATGTTGGTCTTGGCCTTAAGTTATGACGATTCGTGTTGTCATGACTGATAAAAGAGTTCAATATGAGGGAAAGACATCCCGTGGAAAAGTATATCCGCTGACAACATGGGATTCAATGGGAAAATAGGCTTCACATTAGAAGAAATTGCAATATAGGTGTTACTAGATTATTAGACATAGGAGCAGAATTTGGCCCACCCATTATGGCTGATTTATTTTCCTTCTCAGCGCCATTCTCCTGCCTTCTCCACATAACTTTAGACACCCTTATTATTCAAGAACCTATCAACATCCACTTTAAATATACCCGACGATTTGGCCTCCACAGCCATCGGTGGCAAAGAATTCCACAGATTCACCAACCTTTGGCTAAAGAAATTTCTCCTCTTCTCTGTTCTAAAAGGCATGGACCTCTATTCTGAGGGTGTACCTTCTGGGGTCCTAGAGTTCCCCACGGTTGGAAACATCCTCTCCACATCCACTCTACCGAGGCCTTTCAATATTTGATAGGTTTCAATGAGATCCCCCTCATTCTCTAAACTCCAGATAATACAGACCACCTATCATCTATGTACCTATCCAAATTTCTCTTAAACATTGAAATCAAGCTCATACGCACCACTAGAACTGGCTGCTCGTTCCACACTCTCACCACCCTCTGAGTGAAGAAGTTTCCCCTCATGTTCCCCTCAAACATTTCACCTTTCACCCTTAACCCATGACCTCTAGTTGTCATCTCACCTAGAGGGTGAGCTTTGCCAAACCGTAAACTGAGATCTATTCTGCTCTCCCAGTCACCTTTAAAAGATTGTAGGCCCTCAGCCAACCCTATCAATCTAGAAGAGATTAGTTTATCGTCATAACCACCAGGGTGCAATGAAATTCCTTGTTTCCATGAAGCTCGCAGTATGAGCAAAGTTGGAAGCGACTGACATGGTGAGGGAAGCAGTGAACACAGCCAGGGGTGGAGGACCTTCAGTGATGCCACGAACACCAGTGGTGTAACAGGCAAAAAGAGAGAGTGTGTACCAGATCAATGAAGATTTTGAGTCACGGAGAACTGCAACACAGAAACAGGATCTTCGGCCCTTTTAGTCTGCGCTGACCTGGTGCCTACTTTCCTCCCACTGACCTACACGGTGGACGGTAGGGCACTGAGGGGTGCGGTGGAACAAAGGGGACCTGGGAATACAGGTCCATCATTTGTTGAAAAACGGCATTGCAGGTAGAGAGGGTTGTAAGGAAAGCTTCTGGGCACATTGGCCTTCAGAAATCAAAGTACTGAGCACAGGAGATGAGATGATACATTGAAGTTGTATAAGATGTTGGCGAGACGTAATTTGGAGTATTGTGTGCAGTTTTGGTCACCTACCTACGGGAAAGATGTAAACAAGGTTGAAAGAGTACAGAGAAAATTTAGGAGGATGTTGCTGGGACTGGAGGACCTGAGTTATAAGGAAAGATTGAATAGGTTAAGACTTGTTTCCTAGAACATAGGAGATTGAGTGGAGATTTGATGGATATGAGGGGTATAGATAGGGTAAATGCAACCAGGCTTTTTCCACTGAGGTTGGATGGGACTACAACTAGATGTTATGGGTTAATGGTGAACTGTGAGAAGTTTAAGGAGAACGTGAGGGGAAACTTCTTCACTCAGAGGGTCGAATGAGCTGCCAGTACAAGTGGTGCATGCGAGCTCGATTTCAATGTTTAAGAGAAGTTTGGATAGGTATATGGATAGTAGGAGTATGGAGGGCGATGGTTCTGGTGCAGGTTGATGGGAGTAGGCAGTTTAAATGGTTTAGCATGAACTAGATGGGATGAAGGGCCTGTATCTGTGGTCTACTTTTCTATGACTCTATGCCCTGCCCCTGGACCATAGCCCTCGATACACCTCTCATCAATGTACCTATCCAATCTTCTCCTCAATATTGAAATCGAACCTGCACCACGTCTGCCAGCAGCTCGCTCCATTCACACCAAAGGCTTCAAAGTACATTCTTTCTCAAAGTATGTACAAATTAAACAACCTCGAGATTTGTCTGTTTACAGGCAGCCACAAAACAAGAAACCCGAAAGAATCCAAATTAAAAAAAAATGTGCAGAGAAAGAGAAAAAAAAAGCACAAATCATGCAAATAGAAGCAAGCAACAGAATCCCTAACCAAACGGTGTCCATAGGCCTGAATCCCCAGAGCGGCTGGAGTAGGCTGAAAGCCTCAGTCTCAGTTCATCATACTAGCAGGACAAGTTGCCATGAAGCTCAGAGACACAAAACGCAGCAGCCGGGCAATCTTCCAGCCTCAGCACCCTCTGTGGGAAGAAGTTAAAAGTACCCTCTCAGGTTCCCCTAAATATTTCAGCTTTAATATAAATATGTGAATGAGAATAATGGTTTACTGTCACTGAGATATGTCATGGAATTTGTTGCTTTATGGCAGAAAATATACAGATATCTATATCTCAGTCTTATACACAGTTCTGTAGGAAAAGTAAGTATTATTTGAAATGAAAATACATCAATCTGAAATATTAACTCTGTATTCCCAGTAGTTCTTTGTTTATTTTAGACTGCCAGTTTTCTGAAGGCTTCTTTACTTTATAAAGATTAAAGATCAGCTTTACTTTTTACATCAGAACATACATGAAACGTTGACATGAAACTTTACTACAGTGAAGTAGCATTCATCATCAGAGATCCTCACCACCCAGGCCATGCTCTTTTCTCACTGCTGCCGTCAGGTAGAAGGTACAGGAGCCTCAGGACCGACACCACCAGATTCAAGAATAGTTACTACCCCCCAGCCAGCAGACTTTCGGACAAAAGGAGATAGCTGCATTCATTTTTAGACTCTTGTTACGTTGTTATTTCATGCTTGCTATTTATTGCTTTTTATTTATATCTGCATTTGCACAGTTTGTTTACAGTTAACAGTTCCCATTGTCTATAGTTACTGTCTTCTATAGATCTGCTAAGTGTGCCTGCAGGAAAAGAATCTCATGTATGTACTCTGATAATAAATTCTACTTTGAACTTTGAAAAGCACTGTTGTGTCAAATCAAGTCAGCAAGGATAATGCTGAGCAACCCACAAATGTTACTATGCCTCCAGCGCAAACGTAGTGTGCCCACAACTCATTAACCCTAACCACATCTTTGGAATCTGGGAGGAAACCAGAACACCCAGAGGAAACCCCTGCGTTACATTACAATATTAGTATAATGACAATATTGTTAAAGATAGTCAGCTAATTTAGAGCACAAAATCAGTGATTTGCAGCAAACGTTGGTAACTTTTATAGCATAATTCTATCGCCGTTCAATTTCTTTCCCGACTACGCAGCTCAATTTATGTGCCCAAGTTCCTCAACAGTATTTTGAATCCACAACTGGCTGCTGTTTGCCAAATAAAACTCTCTTGATTGTTCTTCAGCATGGATCTGATTTACTGTGTGACTTCCTCCCCAGCACAGTAGTGTGGAGCATATATTAATTAACACCTCACTATTGGAAACCTAACTCCAGCAAAAGAATGATCCCGGGAATGAAAGGGTTAAAGGACGAGGAGCATTTGAAAACTCTGGGCCTGTACTCGCTGGAGTTTAGAAGAATGAGGAAGACCTCATTGAAACCTATCCAATGTTGAAAGACCTGGATAGAGTGGATGTGGAGTGGATGTTTCCCATAGTGGGGGAGTCTAGGACCAGAGGGCACAGCCTCAGAATAAAAGGACGTCCCTTTAGAACAAAGATGAGGACCTCTATAGTTGTACCACTGAGAGCATTCCGACAGGCTGCATCACTGTCAGTACCTCCAGTTGAACTCTGTCTTTTTGTGTGTTTCCCCCTAGTTGTCAGTGTGTGGTTTTGTATTGCCATGTGCCCCTGCCCCTGTCGTTGTCCCTGCTCCGGCCCCTGTATTACTGAGTACTCCGTCTCTCACCTGTTTCTCATTATTACCTGTATTGCTGCCCCTTGTGTCTCATTGTGCTCCACCTATCATCTGCCTCTCTGTTTATTGCTCGGTGTATTTCAGTCCTGTGTTTTCACCTGTTTGTTGCCAGATTGTGCTAGTGAGTTTTCCTCAGCCTTTCCAGTATTTGTATCTGTACCCTGTCTGTCTGAATATTGACTCTGCCTGTTTCCTGATTCTGGTTTTTGGATTTCTGTGGATATTTTGATCTCTGCCTGAACTTTGACACCGACTTTGCACCGTGGGATCTGTAACTCAATTAGTATTGCTGTGCGCACAGTACTTGGTCTGCGACTGGATCCCTGCTCCCACGTCCTAACAGTACAATCCGATCAGAATGGATCCAGCAGACCCTGGTCGTCTGAGAGCTGTCCTGGAACAACAGGGAGTGATGCTGGGGAGACCCCAGAACCAGCTGGAGTCTGTGTTCAGGGCAGTGGAGTCACTTTCTGCCAATGTAGCCGATCTTGTGGCCCAGACTCACTCCAGCTGTCCCAGAGCACCCATCAACATTCTGTGACAGGATCTTCTGCCCTATCCTCCTTGTCCTCACATGCTCCTCTTTTCTTTCACAGTGCACTCTCATTTTTTGAATTGGAACCAACATTTCTGACTGATCGAGCCAAGGTGGCCTACACTGTCACTCAACTGTCCGGTCGGGTGAGAGAATGGGGAGCAGCCATCTGGGAGGCAGGCTCACCTTTCTGCATTGGTTCTCAGTTGTTTTCTGAGGAGATGAGAAAAGTGTTTGATCGCTCCAAACATGGGAGAGAGGCTGCCCGTGAAACGCTGCACATGCACCAAGGGCTCAGATCTGTGTCAGATTACACCATAGAGTTCCGGACCCTAGCCACCTCCACGGCTGAAACTAGGAGGCACACTATGACACCTTCCTGAATGGCCTCTCCGAAGACATCAGAGAGTTGTATGAAATGTATAGGAAACAGGGGGTAAATCAGGTGCTTGAGGAGTATAAGGAGTGCAAGAAAATACTTAAGAAAGAAATCAGAAGGGCTAAAAGAAGACATGAGGTTGCCTTGGCAGTCAAAGTGAAGGATAATCCAAAGAGCTTTTACAAGTATATTAAGAGCAAAAGGATTGTAAGGGATAAAATTGGTCCTCTTGAAGATCAGAGTGGTCGGCTTTGTGTGGAACCAAAGGAAATGGGGGAGATCTTAAATAGGTTTTTTGCGTCTGTATTTACTAAGGAAGCTGGCCTGAAATCTATGGAATTGAGGGAATCAAGTAGTGAGACCATGGAAACTGTACAGATTAAAAAGGAGGAGGTGCTGCTGTCTTGAGGAAAATTAAAGTGGATAAATCCCTGGGACCTGACAGTGTTCCCTCGGACCTTGAAGGAGACTAGTGTTGAAATTGTGGGGGCCCTGGCAGAAATATTTAAAATGACGCTGTCTACGGGTGAAGTGCCGGAGGATTGGAGAGTGGCTCATGTTGTTCCGTTGCTTAAAAAAGGATCGAAAAGTAATCCGGGAAATTATAGACCGGTGAGTTTAACGTCAATAGTAGGTAAGTTATTGGAGGGAGTACTAAGAGACAGAATCTACAAGCATTTGGATAGACAGGGGCTTATTAGGGAGAGTCAACATGGCTTTGTGCGTGGTAGGTCATGTTTGACCTATCTATTGGAGTTTTTCGAGGAGGTTACCAGGAAAGTGGATGAAGGGAAGGCAGTGGATATTGTCTACATGGACTTCAGTAAGGCCTTTGACAAGGTCCCGCATGGGAGGTTAGTTGGAGAGGTGGTAAATTGGATTAGACATTGGCTCGATGGAAGAAGCCAGAGCGTGGTGGTAGAGAATTGCTTCTCTGAGTGGAGGCCTGTGACTAGTGACGTAGAAGAATGAGGGGAGATTTGACAGAGGCATATAAAATTATGATGGGTATAGATAGAGTGAATGCAAGCAGGCTTTTCCCACTGAGGCAAGGGGAGAAAAAAACCAGAGGACATGGGTTAAGGGTGAGGGGGGAAAAGTTTAAAGGGAACATTAGGGGGGGGGTTTCTTCACACACACAGTGGTGGGAGTATGGAATGAGCTGCCAGACGAGGTGGTAAATGCGGGTTCTTTTGTAACATTTAAGAATAAATTGGACAGATACATGGATGGGAGGTGTATGGAGGGATATGGTCCGTGTGCAGGTCAGTAGGACTAGGCAGAAAATGGTTCGGCACAGCCAAGAAGGGCCAGAAGGCCTGTTTCTGTGCTGTAGTTTCTGTGGTTTCTATGGTTTCTATGAGCTGGTCACCCAGGACCTTCCTGCCACCTTTAAAGCCCTGCTGGATTTGGCCATCTGTATTAATGTTTGCGTTCAGCAGTGCTGCAGAGGGAGGGGTTCTAGAGGGTCCCTGGGGGCACTGGGTGAGTTCCAAGCTCCTCGTCAGTCTACATTGCCTTGCCATTTGCCCCATCTACAATTCCCGTTCCAGAGCCCGAAGCTATGAAGATTGACTGTACCTGCCTGACGCTGATGGAAGGACTAAGGAGAATCAGCACCCGTTCCTGTCTGTACTGTGGCCAACCAGACCACTTCATCTCCATCTGCCCAGTAAAAGCCAGGCGCTCAGCAGTAGGACGAGGATTACCGGTGAGCGTGACCCCTGTCTGGCCCTCTTCGAAGTCACTCACTCTCATACCTGCCTCTCTAGAGTGGGGAGTCCAATGCCGAGCAGTCTCTGTCTTGGTCCATTCTGGTGTGGAGGGGTGTTTTATCGATTCTGGCTTGGCTGCCCGGTGAGAATTACCCACGTCTGCTCTCCAGTCACTATTGATGGCCAACGCCTTGAACGGTCAGAGACTGGCTAACATCACCTATGGCATGGCCACTGTGAGTCTCAGTTTATCCGGCAACCATCATGAACAGTTAACCTTTATGTTATTGACTCTCCTCAAGCTCCCACTGTCCTGGGCCATCCCTGGTTAGTTAATCACAACCCCCACATTGACTGGCTCAGTCGCAAGATTGTAGGCTGGAGCCCATTCTGTCACTCCCACTGCCTCCGCCATGCTCAGATCCATTTGTCTCCAAGCCCAGATCCCCCCCGAGGAATTTTTGGATCTTGGTGCCAACCCTCCTGAATACATGGACCTCAAAGGTGTGTTCAGCAAGTCCCAGGCCACTTCCCTGATGCCTCATTGTCCCTATGATTGTGCCATTGGCCTCTTGCCTGGCATAATCTCCCCCAAGGGGCTGCCTGTATTTCCTGTCTGTACCTGACACAGAAGCCATGAGTAAGTACATTCAAGAGTCTCTGGCTGCAGGCAGCATCCGGCCGTCTTCCTCCCCTGCTGGTGCCGGTTTTCCCTCTGTTGAAAAGAAGGACGGCTCCTTGCGTCTATGCATTGATTACCGGGGACTGAATGAAGTCACTGTTAAGAACCGTTGTCCTCTGCTGCTCATAACCTTGGCATTTCAACTACTACAAGGAGCCTCAGTTTTCACTGAGCTTGATCTCCGTAATGCCTACCATCTTGTCTGCATCCGCGAAGGGGACGAGTGGAAGACCACCTTCAACACCACCTCAGGCCATTACAAATATCTGGTCATGCCATTCAGTCTCACCAATGCCCCCTGCCGTCTTCCAAGCCCTGGTAAATGATTGGTTCAACATGTCCCTGAGCACATCTGTTACTCAATCAATATCACAGGGTGCACTGTACTGGGTCTGCGATTGGATCCCTGCTCCAGCATCCTGACAATCACTCTTTGGTATGGAGGGGCTATCGCACAGGATCGAAAGAAGCTGCAGAAGGTTGTAAATCTAGTCAGCTCCATCTTGGGTACTAGCCTACAAAGTACCCAGGGCATCTTCAGGGAACGGTGTCTCAGAAAGGCAGCGTCCATTAAGGACCTCCAACACCCAGGGCATGCCCTCTTCTCACTGTTAATCAGGTAGGAGGTACAGGAGCCTGAAGGCACACACTCAGCGATTCAGGAACAGTTTCTTCCCCTCTGGCCATCTGATTCCTAAATGGACATTAAATCTTTGGACACTACCTCACTTTTTAAAATATACAGTATTTGTTTTTGCATGTTTTAAAAAAATCTATTCAATATACATAACTTATTTATTATTTGCATTTTATTTATGATTTTTTTCTCTAGTAGATTATTGAGTTGAGCTGCTGCTAAGTTAACAAATTTCACATCACATGCCAGTGATAATAAATCTGATTCTGTTGTGTATTTAATATTTCAGTAATATTTGAATAATATCGTAGATACATTGGTTGATGAAGATTTCTTTGTTTACTTAACTCATTACATGTTAAATGTAAAAGGTGTGTGAATGGCATACGACATTAAGCCACTGTGTCATAAGTGTGTGCCTCACGAAAGTAAAGACTAAAAGAAGGATAGATTATCCCCAGCTTCATGTTTTTCTTTGGATTTGTTTCATGTATTTGAGTTGAAAAATACAACAGTGGTAATGAGTAAGTTTTAAAATGAACCTGTGACGACTACCTTCCTGTTAAAGCACTGCAAGATGTTCGAATTATTTTTTTTAAAAAGCGCAGCCGAGAGAGAGACAGTCAAGTTTAAAAACAGGCAGAAAACAGTTTAAATTCATGGGTTCATAAGCAGTAAATAATGTAAAGTAGACATGGCTGGCTACATCAGAAAAATAAATGTGTTTGATTGCACGAGAGATATCTGGACGTTGTACACTGCACAGATTGAGCAGTATTTTGAAACAAATAAAGGTATTGGTGTGGGTGGAGAATTGGTTAGCAGACAGGAAGCAAAGAGTGGGAATAAACGGGACCTTTTCAGAATGGCAGGCGGTGACCAGTGGGGTACCGCAAGGCTCAGTGCTGGGACCCCAGTTGTTTACAATATATATTAATGACTTGGATGGGGGAATTAAATGCAGCATCTCCAAGTTTGCGGATGACACGAAGCTGGGTGGCAGTGTTAGCTGTGAGGAGGATGCTAAGAGGATGCAGGGTGACTTGGATAGGTTGGGTGAGTGGGCAAATTCATGGCAGATGCAATTTAATGTGGATAAATGTGAAGTTATCCACTCTGGAGGCAAAAATAGGAAAACAGATTATTATCTGAATGGTGGCCGATTAGGAAAAGGGGAGGTGCAACGAGACCTGGGTGTCATTATACACCAGTCATTGAAAGTGGGCATGCAGGTACAGCAGGCGGTGAAAAAGGCGAATGGTATGCTGGCATTTATAGCGAGAGGATTCGAGTACAGGAGCAGGGAGGTACTACTGCAGTTGTACAAGACCTTGGTGAGACTACACCTGGAGTATTGTGTGCAGTTTTGGTCCCCTAATCTGAGGAAAGACATCCTTGCAACAGAGGGAGTACAAAGAAGGTTCACCAGATTGATTCCTGGGATGGCAGGACTTTCATATGAAGAAAGACTGGATGAACTGGGCTTGTACTCGTTGGAATTTAGAAGATTGAGGGGGGATCTGATTGAAACGTATAAGATCCTAAAGGGATTGGACAGGCTAGATGCAGGAAGATTGTTCCCGATGTTGGGGAAGTCCAGAACGAGGGGCCACAGTTTGAGGATAGAGGGGAAGCCTTTTAGGACCGAGATTAGGAAAAACTTCTTCACACAGAGAGTGGTGAATCTGTGGAATTCTCTGCCACAGGAAGCAGTTGAGGCCAGTTCATTGGCTATATTTAAGAGGGAGTTAGATATGGCCCTTGTGGCTATGGGGGTCAGGGGGTATGGAGGGAAGGCTGGGGCGGGGTTCTGAGTTGGATGATCAGCCATGATCATAATAAATGGCGGTGCAGGCTTGAAGGGCCGAATGGCCTTCTCCTGCACCTATTTTCTATGTTTCTATGATTGGCAAGTCCTGTCCTCAAGGTTGATATCCAGATATCGGTGAAATCCTGAGGGAGAAGACCAAAATTGTCGAGGTCCAAGGGCCAAAGCCCAGGGGTCAGCTTGTCTGGGGATCAGAGGCCCAATGTCTCTGACCCTGCATTTCCAGCCAGGGACTGGAGGTTGGAGGGCTCAATGTCTGTGAGTCTGCGATCGGGGCAAAGGAGTAGAGGCCCAAAGGCAGCTGGCACTGGGGTTGGCCTTGCTGTGTGAGTGGCTGAATGGGTGGGAAAGGGGTTTGTTTTGCTGCTATTGTTCTGCTGAACATTGTGGGCATGTCATGTTGGCAACACTTGTGGAGTGCACCGAGCAACCCCCTTGGGTGTTTCGGCTGTTAATGCAAATGACACATTTTGGACCATAAGACAAGCAGCAGAATTAGGCCATTCAGCCCATCGAGTCTGCTCTGCCATTCCATCATGGCTGATCCCAGATCCCACTCAACCCCGTACACCTGCCTTCTTGCCATATCCTTTGATGCCCTGACCGATCAGGAAATGATCAACTTCTGCCTTAAGTATACGCACGGGCGTGGCCTCCACTGCAGTTTATGGCAGGGTCTTCCACAAAAAAAAATTCCTCTTCACCTCTGTTCTCAAGGGTCGCCCCTCAATTTTGAGGCTGCACTCTCTAGTTCTCGAAACCCCCACCACAGGAACCTTCCTCTCCGCACCTAGTCCTTTCAGCATTCGGTAGGTTTCAATCAGATCCCCCTGCATTCTTCTAAGTTCCAGTGAGACAAGAACCCAAAGCTGCAAAATGCTCCTCGTATGTTAACCCCTTCATTTCTGGAATCATCCTTGTGAACCTCCTTAGGACTCTCACTCCATCCTTTCTCAGATACAGGGCCCAAAACTGTTGACATTACACTAAGTGCAGCCTGACTGGTGTCTTGTAAAGGCTCAGCATAATCTCCTGGCTTTAATATTCTATTCCCCTCGAAATAAATGCCAACAGTGCATTTCCCTTCTTTACCACAGACTCAACCTGTAAATTAACCTCCTGGGAGTCTTGCACAAGGACTCCTAAGTCCTTCTGCACCTTTGATGTTTGAACCTTCCCTCCATTTAGATAATAGTCCGCACTATTGTCCCTTTTACCAAAATGCATTATTATATATTTCCCAACACTATATTCCATGTGAATCGTATTGCACTGCAAGTCTGTCAGCATGATCCTGGGAGGACAACCCTTAAAGAGTAGGTCCATTCTGCAGATAACATTCCTCCATCTAAATGGAAGCATTATGAATGTATGTTCTAGAAAATAGAGCTCCACAGCACAGTGCTGCTTCTCCTGCCCTCAATGTCATGCCAATCTTATAAATTACAGTGAAATCAGTCTAACCCTCCCTCCTGCATAACCTTCCATTTTCCTATCATCCATATGCTTATCTAAACACCTCTTAAATGTCCCACCTCTTCCAGCAACATATTCCACACACCCACCACTCTCTGTGTAAAGAACTCATCTCTAACATCCCTCCAATACTTCTTTCCAATCACTTTAAGATTATGCCCCCTTGTTTTAACCCTTTCCACCCTGGGGGGAAAAAGTCTCTTTATCATCTTGTACACTCTATCAAGTCACCTCTCATCCTCCTTCACTCCAAAGAGAAAAGCCCTAACTTCGTCAACCTATCCTCATAAGAAATGGTCTGTAATCCAGACAGCATCCTGTACTCTCTCGAAATCTTCCACGTCCTTCTGTACCCTCCAGCAGCAGATTTCTGAAAGGTCTATGAACCCATTTTTCTACAGAAGCGGTTTGCCATTGCCTTCTTCTGGGCCCCCAGCCATTATCAATACTCTTCCATGTGCGCATGTGCCAGTCGTGCACGCAGCCTGGTACAGCCATTCCGTTCTATTCTTACTTTCTTCTTCTTACTTTTTAATTTATGTTATTTTTTGTATTTTTTTTCTCACGGTAACACGTCGAAGCTGCACCCTCTCTAACATGCTGGTAGAGAGAGTTTTATTTGGGTTTTCCTTAGCACTGGAAATGGTTACATCCCGACACGCGGAACAGAAGCAAGGTCGCATTGTGTATTCCATGGACCAGCAAATACCGGCCAGCTTAGCGAATAGAGCGGCGGACACCCCTGCTGAAATCCGGAGGAAAACGCACAGGGGGGATCACGAAGCCGAGGAAAGAGGACTGGGTCGAGACAACAGAGACTTTTGGAGAAGAGGAGTTCAGTGGGTAATACCATTCTGGCTGACTGGAAATGCACTGAGAGCGGTAAGCGTAAAGGAATTGGGTGCTTGCTGTCCTGGCTAACAACAGATGGTGCAATCCGGGGTATACTACGATTGAGGAACGTGTTTGCAGACTGGATACTGAACTTTTTACTGTTGGACCTTGGCCACGTTCCACCGAGCTACAACACTGGCTGCACGGGAGGTCATTCCTGCCTGTGGCCATCGAACGTCCAGCTCCTCCCGTGGAGGGTCAGACATCCTGAGCCAATAGACTGGTCCTGGACTTATTTCCATCTGGCATAGTTTGCATTTTGGTGTTTGATTGTTGGGGTTTTTTGTATTGCTGTATTTACGCTCTATTCTTGGTTGGTGCGGCTGTAACGAAACCAAATTTCCTTCGGGATTAATAAAGTATATCTATCTATCTATCTATCTACCTATCTTCAGAGATTGTCTGCCTGGTGTCAGTGGGCGCATAACCAGGACTTGTGATATGCACCAGCTGCTCATATGACCATCCACCACCTGCTCCCATGGCTTCACGTGACCCTGATTCGGGGGGGGTCAGGGGTTAAGCAGGTGCTACACCTTGCCCAAGGGTGACGTGAATGCTAGCAGTGGGAAGGAGCGCCTTACACCTCCTCTGGTAGAGACATATCTCCATATCACCACCCTGTATTTAATTTAACTTTTTTAATACACATATATATACTTGCTGTAATTTATGGTTTTCATTATCATGTATTGCAATGTACTGCTACAGCATAACAGCAAATTTCATGACATATTCCGGTGTTATTAAACCTGATTCTGAATCTGAATAAATCGCGGTTTGTATGTTACCGTGACCATGGGGGTTTCCTCTGGGTGCTCCAATTTCCTCCCACAGACTACTGACATACTGGTTGGCAGGCTAATTGGTCATTGTAAATTGTCCTGCGATTGGGCCAGGGTTAAATCGGGGGTTGCAGGCCGGTACAACTCGAAGGGCCTGTTCTGTGCGCTATCTTAATAAGTAAATTGATATTGGCGGGCAGCTTTCCTTGAGGTCAATGGGGAGCTCCACCCAGGCCATAGGTTTACCCTGTCATGAACCCTCAGAGTCAACAATCCAACCCACATTGGACCGAAATGAAAGGAGCATTAAGTGTGTTGTTGCAGTTCTGGGAATTGTTTGCATTCCTCTGAAGAAGCCGGCACTGCATATTTTAAAGTAATGTCCTCCAAAGGTAATTTGTAAGATCGGCCTGAAAAACGGCCCTATCGAGGTGGTGTCCCACAAACTGAGAAGCAGAAGTTAAATTGAAGCCGCAGGGTTGTTTCCTGTGGTGTTATTCAAGCCTCAAGTTGTTTCCCAGGGTACTAGAGCAACAGTTTCCAAATCCAAGCCTTAGCACTGTTTCCACTGGTTGTTATAGCAACAGTATCCAAATTCCAAGCATAAATATACAATGTCATAGTGGAAATGGATATCAGAGAAGCATTTGTTAGACTCTGAATCATCAGTATTTAGGAATATATCCTCCCTCAGAACTCCGGTACATTGAAACCACAATGAGGGAGGGAATGTGGGCTGAGTATCTGCTCTTTCTAAGTTTTTGCATTGATCAAGATCCAGGATCAACTTGAATCACAAATAGACAAACAGTGAAAGGAGAAACCCCGATTTCAGGGAATGATTTCCCATTACGTCCCGCCCCATTCACCTGGTTGTCCGTTGTCAGATCTGCTTTCCCATGTTCCCTCACGCAGAACATGGGCTTGAATATAGAATGATACAGCACAGTACAGGCCCTTCGGCCCATGATGTTGGGCCAAACTTTTAACCTGCTCTAAGATCAATGAAACCCTACATGGCCCTCCATTTTTCTATCATCCATATACTTTATCTAAGAATTTCTTAAATACCTCTAATGTAGATATCTGCTTCTACCAGCACCCCGGGCATTTCATCCACCCAACACTACTGGTGTACAAAACCTACCTCTGACATCCTCGCATCGCTATAAAGTTATGCCCCCCCTCGTATTAGCCATTTCTATCTGGGAAAAAAGTCTCTGGCTGTCCGCTCAATTTGTGCCTCTTATCACCATATACATCTCGATGAGATTACCTCTCACCCTCCTTCACTCCAGTGACAAAAGCCCTAGCTCGCTCAACTTATCCTGAGAAGACATGCTCTCTGATCCAGGCAGCATCCTGGTAAATCCCCTCTGTTCCACATCCTTCCTGTAACGAAGTGAACAGAAATGAACACAATATTCCAAGTGTGGTCTAACCAGGGTTTTACAGAGCTGCAACACTTCAGCACAGTTCCTAACCGCAAAGCCCTGACTGACGAAGGTAACAGAGGCTTATTCCTGCAAACCATGCAATATAAACAATTAATAATTTACATCAACTCAAACTAAAATCATTCTTATTTTATGTGATCTTTTATTCAGAGATACAGCAGGTTAACGGCACCTTCAGGTCTAATGAGGCCATGCTGTCCAATTACATCCATTTGACAATTAATTTACCAACTGGTACAGCTTTGGACTGTGGGAGGAAACTGGAGCACCTGGGGGAAACCCATGCGGTTAAGAGGAGAACATACAAACTCCTTACAGACATAGAACATAGAATAGTACAGCACATTACAGGCCCTTCGGCCCACAATGTTGTGCCGACCCTCAAACCCTGCCTCCCATATAACCCTATGCCACCTTAAATTCCTCCATATACCTGTCTAGTAGTCTCTTAAACTTCACTAGTGTATCTGCCTCCACCACTGACTCAGGCAGTGCATTCCACGCACCAATCACTCTCTGAGTAAAAAACCTTCCTCTAATATCCCCCTTGAACTTCCCACCCCTTACCTTAAAGCCATGTCCTCTTGTATTGAGCAGTGGTGCCCCGGACAGCAGTGGGAATTGAATCTGGGTCACTGGTGCTCGAGTGGAGTTTTGCTAACCATTACACCACCAATATACATTAATAGAATATAAAACAACCAGCATATTTAAACATCTCCTGGCTGTGCAGCCAAAGTAAGTACATTGAAACGGGTGCAGTGACGCAAGCAGACCGAAAGGAAATGAGCAAAATTCAGACGTCCCACTGGGGGCGACACGGCGGTGTAGCAGTTGGCACAATTGCTTTTCAGGGCCAGTGCTCACCGATCAGCGGGTGACTCCTGTAGCTCTTTGGAAGGAGCTTCTGCATTCTCCCCGTGGGCTGTGTGGGTTTCAACCGGGTGCTTCAGTTTCCTCCTACATTCCAAAGTTGTACAGTCTGGTTTACTGCTACTGAGCTGTGGGCATGCTATGTTGGCAACAGAAGCATGGCCACACTTGCAGGCTGCCCCCAGCACATCCACGGACTGTGTTGGTCGTTGATGCAATCGATGCATTTCACTCTGTGTTTCCATATGTTGATGTACGTGTGACAAATAAAGCTAATCTTTAGATTTCAAACGCTCTATGTGATCTCAAAAACAATAGGCACGAATGTAGAAACTTATTTTAAAACAAACAACAATAAGATGGGGGTAACGCACTCAAAATGCTGGAGGAACTCAGCGGGCTGGGTAGCATCTATGGAAAAGAGTACAGTTGACGTTTCAGGCCGAGACCCTTCAGAAGGTCTCGAAGGGTAAGCAAAATGGGATAATGACAAGCAATCAAACACTCGAGTATCATCACAACATGCTACCTCGTGGCAAACGCAAAAACTGATTTGAAACACGTTACTTCTTAGGAACATTGAAGCATGGTCAAATATTGTCAGACTGCCTAACTAACCTCACATCCCGGTGAGAGAGGGACCTGCCTGTCCTAGCTCAAGTCCACTCCAGTGGACTGGGCGGATGAAAGCTACAGTAAAATACAAACGGCCAGAAAGGCAGATCTGCAACACTCTGCGGAAAGCAACAGGTATGACAAGGCACAGAAGATGTCATGGTCATCCACTGCAACCAAGAAAGACCCCCGTTCTTGATGCTTGTTTGTACCACTGGACCTGGACTTCTGAGTCCAGCTTTTCCACTTCTAAAAACTTTCCTGTACAGGTTCCCTGTCATCTTTGGACAAGATGGACAACCACCACACCACTAATTAACCATAACCTAAACGTACATTGTGCTGGATCTTGCTGGGCTGTCCATCGCCAGGAATAGTTAGCTACCTGTTTTTTTAACGCAGGGAGTGGTGAGTGTGTGGAATGGGCTGCTGGCGTTGGTGGTGGAGGCGGATACAATAGGGTCTTTTAAGAGACTCCTGGACAGGTACATGGAGTTCAGAAAAATCGAGGGCTATAAGTAAACTTAGGTAATTTCTCAGGCAAGGACATGTTCGGCACAGCTTTGTGGGCTGAGGGGCCTGTATTGTGCTGTAGGTTTTCTAAGTTCTATATAAACAATCTTGAACATCAATAAACTTCTAGTAATGAAGCAAACAGATTCAGATTCAGATTTAGTGGGAAATAATGCGGAAAAGAAATTTTAAAAGTTAATTACAATTATGCATGTACTTAGAAATAATGAAAATACTCAACCACATCAAAGTAAATGAAGAAAAATCATATTTTCCATTTTGTATCCTAATCAGGCTTCTTCCCCTACCCTTTCCAGACCTGATGAAGGGTCTTGGCTCAAAACGTCGACTGTTTATTCATTTCCATCGATGCTGCCTGACCTGCTGAGTTCCTCCGGCACTTTGTGTGTGTTGCTGTGGATTTCCAGCATCTGCAGAACTTCGTGTTTATGATCTCCAATGAATTCACTGGATGTACAACCACCTGAATGTACAACGACCTCAATGCTAGGCATCACTGAAACGTACTGTACTGGATAAGTTCACTAGATCCTGAGCTGATAAGCATCTCAAAATTCTCAAGATCCATCACCTAATGCCTCAGCACCATCCCCACACTCTGGTCACAGCTCTCCCCCTGGGGAAGCTTGGTGTAAGACAGGTACAACTCACAGGAGGTCGCAAATGAACACCTTGTGAGGGATGCCCTGCAGAGTAGCTCCAGTTTCCTTTTCACACTAAATCTCTAACTCAACGGCACAAATAATGGCAGACGTGAACAACTGGTATACGAATAGAAATTGGTAACTTCATAACGTGTCCGTGCAGAGCATGAAGAGACAATGAACACATAGAGTGGTACGATAGCATAGCACAACGTTATTACGGAGCCAGTGACCCACTGGTCTGTAAGGAGTTTATCATTTCTCTCCGTGACAAAGTGAGTTTCCTCTGGGTGCCCTGGTTTCTTCCCACACTCCAAAGTCATAGAAACATAGAAAAACCTACAGCACAATACAGGCCCTTCGGCCCACAAAGTTGTACTGAACATGTCCCTACCTTAGAAATTACTAGGGTTACCCTTAGCCCTCTATTTTTCTAAGCTCCATGTACCTATCCAAAAGTCTCTTAAAAGACCCAATCATATCTGCCTCCACCACTGTCACCGGCAGCCCATTCCACGCACTCACCACTGTCTGCGTAAAAAAATTACCCCTGACATCTCCTCCGTACCTATTCCCAAGCACCTTAAACCTGTGCCCTCTTGTGGCAGCCATTTCAGCCCTGGGAAAAAGCCTCTGACTATCCACACGATCAATGCCTCTCATCATCTTATACACCTCTATCAGGTCACCTCTCATTCTCCATCGCTCCAAGGAGAAAAGGCAGAGTTCACTCAACCTGTCTTCATAAGGCATGCTCCCCAATCCAGGCAAAATCCTTGTAAATCTCCCCTGCACCCTTCCTGTAGTGAGGCGATCAGAACTGAGCACAGTACTCCAAGTGGAGTCTGACTAGGGTCTTATATAGCTGCAACATTACCTCTCGACTCCTAAATTCAATTCCACGATTGATGAAGGCCAATACACCGTACGCCTTCTTAACCACAGAGTCAACCTGCGCAGCTGCTTTGAGTGTCCTATGGACTCAGACCCCAAGAGCCCTCTGATCCTCCACACTGCCAAGAGTCTTACCATTAATACTATATTCTGCCATCATATTTGACCTACAAAAATGAACCACTTCACACTTATCTGGGTTGAACACCATCTGCCACTTCTCAGCCCAGTTTTGCATCCTATCAATGCCCCGCCGTAACCTCGGACAGCCCTCCACATTATCCACAACACCTCCAACATTTGTGTCATCAGCAGACTTACTAACCCATCCTTCCACTTCCTCAACCAGCTCATTTATAAAAATCACAAAAGTAAGGGTCCCAGAACAGATCCCTGAGGCACACCACTGGTCACTGACCTCCATGCAGAATATGACCCATCTACAACCACTCTTTGCCTTCTGTGGGCAAGCCAGTTCTGGATCCACAAAGCAATGTCCCCTTGGATCCCATGCCTCCTTACTTTCTCAGTAAGCCTTGCATGGGGTACCTTATCAAATGCCTTGCTGAAATCCATACACACTACATCTACTGCTCTTCCTTCATCAATGTATTTAGTCACATCCTCAAAAAATTTAATCAGGCTCGTTAGGCACGACCTGCCCTTGACATAGCCATGCTGACTATTCCTAATCATATTATACCTCTCCAAATGTTCATAAATCCTACCTCACAGGATCTTCTCCATCAATGGGTTATATGGGTTAGGTTAATTGGTCACATGGGTATAATTGGGTGGCGTCGGCACTTTGGGCTGAAGGGCCTGTTAGCTTGCCGTCCCCCATTTCTATCCCAACTTGCTTGATAACGTGGGTTTGCCTGGCATCTTACATAGAGCGGACGGGGAGAAGATGCTTCAAACAGTCGGGGAATCTAGGATCGGAGGGCACAGACAGCCTCAGAATAGAAGGGTGCCCCTTCAGAACAGAGATGAGGAGAAATTTCTCTAGCTGAAGGGTGGTGAATCTGTGGAATTCATCGCCACAGACGGCTGTGGAGGCCAGGTCATTGGTTGTATTAAAGGAGGATGACGATAGGTTCTTGATTTGTAAGGGGATCGAAGGAAGCAGGAGAAATGGGTTAGAGGGAAAATAAATCGGCCACGATTGAAATGTGGAAATTTGATGGACTGAATGGCCTAATTCTGCTCTTTTGTCCTGTGGCTCGTGGTCATGAAGTCTATCACAGGCAACCCCTGCGGCACAAAGTCATCGTCATTTGCAACGCCCTCTTTGTAGTCTGGCCCATCTCCTATGTTTCCTCAATTTGACACTGAAAGTGCCAAGAGCAACATTTACAGACACCAGAATCAAACATTGCTTAAAAATGTGAACACCTAATAGCTCCAACAGTTGATCTTGGCTTTTTGCTTTCAGAGTAAATAACCACTCAATCAACACATCCTGTGGCTGCACAAGTCGGTAGTGAAATGTAATGAGATTTGAAGATAAAGATTAAAGGCTGGCTTTATTTGTCACTTGCACGTCAATCAATGCTGGAGGAACTCAGCAGGTCAGGCAGCATCTATGGGAAGGAATAAAGAGCCGACATTTCAGGCCGAGACCCTTCATCAGCTCCACGATATTTCTGATGCCGTGTCTTGGCCCCAAAAAATCGACTCTTTATTCCTTTCCATAGTTGTTGCCTGACCTGCTGAGTTCCTCCAGCACTTTGTGTGTGTTAATTTGGATTTCCAGCATCTGCAGAATCTCTTGTGTTTATAGAGTGAAATGCATTTTGATTCAACGAGCAACACAATCTGAGGATGTGCTGGTGGCAGCCTGCAAGGGTCGCCATGCCGACAATTAACTGACCCTAACCCGTACGCCTTTGGAAGACACTCTCGTGGTCCTGGGGAGAACCAGGTGGCAGGGTGAAGATATGTCTCCACCAAAGGAGGAGTATGGTGCTCCTTCCTTTCACTAGCCTCCAGGTCACCCTTGGACAAGGTGTAGCACTTGCTTAGAAACCCTCCCCCTGCCGATCAGGGTCTCGTGGAGCCATGGGAGCAGCTGGTACAGATTACAAGTCCTGGTTATGCGACCATTGACGCCAGGTAGACAATCTCCAAAGAGCATTGATAAAGGCTGGGGTCACCCATCTTGTAAAGACACTGCCCGGAAGAAGGCAATGGCAAACCACTTCTGTAGAAAAATTTGGCAAGAACAACTATGGTCATGGAAAGATGATGGCTGCCCATGTCAAACAACACGGCGCATAATGATGATGTCATACGACACGGTATGTAATGATGATGAATGGGGAGAACGCACAAACTATTTACAGACAGTGGCAGGAATCAAACCGCAATCGGTGATCGCTGGCGCTGTTGTGAATGCTTTCACCCTAATAACACAGGAGATTGTCCCATAAACTCTGCCCCTCACATCCCACTTGACAGCATTGGAATCACCAATCTGATCTGAGCAATGCCAAGTTTGGTCTGCCGGTATCCGAGGATGGGTACACACCCTGTAGATAATCTATTACCTTGCATAACATAAACTTTTCTTCTGTCTGTCATGAACAAGTCAAAGGAAAACTCACTAAACAATGTAAGATCTGGACCAGAACAGCGGTCTGCCTGTACTTCTCACTGCCTCGGTAAAGAACATGGCTGACATACTGAGACGAAAAGCCGTATCCATCCAGGATGTATCCCGGCCCAACACGTTGATGCAATTACAAAGACTGGGGCTATATTTCAGTAGGAGCTTGAGGAGACTAGGTACGTCACCAATGACATTCACAACTTTCTATAGATGTACCGTGGAGAGCAGTCTAACTGGCTGCATCGGTGTCCAGGATGGAGAGGCCACTGCACAGGATCAGAAAAAGCAGCAGCAAGTTGTAAACTCAGCCAGCTCCATCGTGGGCACTAACCTCCCCAGCATCGAGAAAATCTTCAAAAGGCAACGTCTCAAAAAGGCAGCATCTGTCAGTAAGGACCCCCTTCACCCAGGCCGTGCCCTCTTCTGATCAAGGACGTACAGAGGCCCGACAAAGCACCCTCAACATTTCAGCAACAGCTTCTTCCCCACTGCCATCAGATTTCTGAATGGACAGTGAACCAATGTACACTCTCTCACGACTTTGATGTACTTATCCAAACCTCATAACTGTTGAAATTGAACCCACATCCACCACTTCCACTGGCAGCTCATTCCACACTCTCTCCAATAACCACCGACAAACCCCATTAACTCTAACCCAATCACGGGACAATTTACTATAACCAGTAGGATGTATGGGTTTGGACTGTGGGAGGACCCGGATAAAACACACACATTCCACAGGGAAGGTGTACAGAGACTCCATGCCGAACCATTACCCATACCCCTCCCATCCTTGTACTTATCCAAATGTTTCTGAAATGTTGAAATTGGACCCGCATCCACTTCCTGTTCCATATCTGCACCACCCTCTGCCTCAGACCAAACTGCATTTTCACTTCCACAGAATCAGAGAGTCATTTGACTCTACAGCACAGAATCAGGCCCTTTGGCCCATCTAGTCCCTGGTGAACTATCAATCTGCCCAGTCACATCAATCTGCAGCCAAACCATACCCCTCCCATCCATGTTTCCCTTAAATGTTTCACCTTTCACCCTTAACCCCTGACTCTAGTTTTAGTCTCGTACCTCAGTAGAAAAAGCCTGTCTGCATTTACCTTATCTAAAGCCCTCATAACTTTGAATACTTGATTAAATCTCCCCTCATTTTCCTACGTTCCAGGGAATGAAGTCCTAAACTGTTCAATCTTTTCCTATAATTCAGGTCCTAAAGTCCTGGCAACATACTTGTAAATTTTCTCAGCGCTCTTTCAATCTTATTCATATCTTTCCTGCAGGTAGGTGACCAAAACATAGAATAGTACAGCACAGTACAGGCCCTTCGGCCCACAATGTTGTGCCAACCCTCAAACCCTGCCTCCCATATAAGCCCCCACCTTAAATTCCTCCATATACCTGTCTAGTAGTCTCTTAAACTTCGCTAGTGTATTTGCCTCCACCACTGACGCAGGCAGTGCATTCCACACACCAACCACTCTCTGAGTAAAAAACCTTCCTCTAATATCCCCCTTGAACTTCCCACCCCTTACCTTAAAGCCATGTCCTCTTGTATTGAGCAGTGGTGCCCTGGGGAAGAGGCACTGGCTATCCACTCTATCTATTCTTCTTATTATCTTGTACACCTCTATCATGTCTCCTCTCATCCTCCTTCTCTCCAAAGAGTAAAGCCCTAGCTCCCTTAATCTCTGATCATAATGCATACTCTCTAAACCAGGCAGCATCCTGGTAAAGCTCCTCTGTACCCTTTCCAATGCTTCCATATCCTTCCTATAGTGAAAACTGCACACAATACTCCAAATTAGGCCTCACCAATGTTTTCAATATAACATCCCAATTCCTGCACTTAACACTTTGGTCTATGAAGTGCCAAATGCTCTCTTTACGATGCCATCTACCTCCGATGCCATGCATAACAGAAGGCCCCACCCACCCTTGACATTCTCTTTTCTGCCTTCTCCCAATAGGCAGAGGACACAAATGTCTGAGAGCTCATACTACCAGACTCCTGACAGCTTTGATCCCTGTTATAAGACTATTGAGTGGCTCCCCTGGCACAATAACATGGGCTGTTGACCTCACTATGATCTCGCGCCTTACTGCTCGCCTGCTCTGCACTCTCTCTGTAATTGTAACCCTTTCAGTTTTACCTCGCACCACCTCAGCAGTGGAGGCCAAGTCATTGGGTATGTAGTGGATCCTGGTTAACTGGGCCATCGGTTCCTCAGGACGGCTGTTTGCTTGGAACAGCTCTTGAAGAGCAAAAAATAATTGAGGAAATAGTCGGGATTTCCTTCCTTTATTTGGGTCAGTATGCCCCTTAACTGGGGCAGGAGACTGTTGCCGGGCAGTTTCTAACTGGCGTCAGTCATAGGAGGCACCAAGTAGAGTAGCCTCTGAGTGCAGATAGAGAGACAGCAGACTTAAACACACAGAGCGCTGGAGGTCCCGGAGTGAGTTACAAACAATGATTCTGACATGTTGTTGCTGTTGTAAGAGATAAGCAGGTTTGACCTGAGGGTTAATGGCAAACGGATCAGGAACAGCTGCCAGAGCCTTGTACTCCATTCCGTTGCTCATCAGTAATTACTGCGGCAATGACGGAAGATCAATTCCTGCCACCGTCAGTGCGTCCGGCCCCGTGGAATGCGTGGGTTTCACCCGGGTGCTGCGGTTTCCTCCCGCATTCCAAAGACGTACGGGTTACTAGGCTAATTGGTCACTTGGGTGTAACTGGGCGGCGTGGACTAGTTGGGCCGGAAGGGCCTGTATCTCGAAATAAATAACTAAAAATATGATAAACCACATTTGTCGGGTCAAAAAGATCTGACAGCGTTTCGCAGATACGAGGGACAAGAGGGAGGCCGGATGTTCTCAGATTTTTATATTTATTGTTTAGTTAATGACACAGTGTCTAGCCCTTCGAGCCAATAACCACCGACAAACCCCCATGAACTCTAACCCAGTCACCGGACAATTTACAATAACCAATAATACCTACCCCGTATGTCTTTGGACTGTGGGAGGACCTGGATAAAACACACACACATTCCACAGGGAGGACGTACAGAAGCTCTCAAAGACGGCACAAGAATTGAACTCTGAACTCCAACGCCATGAGATGTAACAGTGTCGCACTGACAGCCACGTTACCGTGGTGACCATATGAAAGCAAGAAGAGGGAAACTGACTTCCGGCGCTGACTGTGTGGGGTTTGCATGTTTTCCCTGTCACCATATGGGTTTCCTCCAGAAGCCGCAGGAGGTTCTGCAGATACAGTGAAGCTTGAACGATACACACAAGGTGCGAGAGGAACTCAGCAAATCGGACCGTAACTATGGAGAGAAATAAATAGCCAACGTCTTGGCCCAAAACGCCAACTGTTTATTTCTCTCTGGGCTTGCTGAGTTCCTTTAGGATTTTGTGTGTGTTGCTGAACACCTTCCGAATCCCTTGTGACTAACAATCTTTTATCCTAGGTAGGAGAGTCTAAAATTAGGAGTCACAGATTTAGGATGTGAGGGAAAAGACTTAAAGGTGTCCTGAGGGACAACTTTTTTCACACAGAGTGTGTGGTGTGTATATGGAATGAGCTGCCAGAGGGGGCCCTGGTCCTCGACTCCCCCACCAAAGGAAATATTCTCTTCACCTTCACTCTTATCCAGGCCTTTCAATATTTAATAGGTTTCAAAGAGATTCCCCGTCATTCTTCTAAATCCCAGCAAGTGCAGGCCCAGAGCCATCAATCGCTGCTCATATGACAACTTCTTTATTCCCAGAATAATTTTTCTGACCTCTCCTACCCTTTCAAATGCCTGCACATCCCTTAAGGGGCCCAAATCTGTTCAGAACACTCCAAGTGAATTTTCACCAGTGCCTTATACAGCTTCAACATTACATCCTTGTTTTTATATTCTAATCCTCTCAAAACGAATGCTAACATCACATTTTCTTTCCTCACCACAGACTCATCCTGCAAGTTAACCTTTAGGAAATCCAGCACAAGAGAGTCCAAGTCCCTTTGCACCTCAGATTTTTGCATTCTCTCTCCATTTTAACAATAGTCCACGCTTCCATTTCTTCAATGAAATTGCATGACCATGCACTTCCCAACACTGTATTCCATCTGCCACTTCTTTGCCCATTCTCCTTCTGTAGCCTCTCTGCTCCCTCAACATGATCTGTCTCTCGACCTTTCTTCAAGGTGTCCACAAAGCCTCTAATTCCATCATCTATGTTGTATTGTCCTGCGGTTATAGCACAGAAACAAGCCCTTTGGACCATCAAGTTCATGTCAACCTGATCTCCTGCCTAGTCCCATCTGCCTGCACTTAGACTGTATGCCTGCAATCTCCTCCCATCCCAGTATCTGTCCAAACTTCTTGTAAATTTTACAATTGAACCCCTATCTACCACTTCCACTGGCAACTCATTCAAGACTCACACCACCCTCCAAGTGAGGAAGCTCCCCCTCTCAGGTTCCTCTTAAGCAATTCACCTTTCACTCTTAACCCATGACCTCTAGCTCTAGTCTCACCCAACCTCAGTGGAACAAACCTGCTTGCATTTACCCTATCTATACCCCTGATAATTTTGTGTACCTTTATCAAATCTCCTCTCATTCCGCTGTGTTCCAGGTAATAAAGTCTAAGCCTAAGAAGTGGGTGTAAAAGCAGATCCAATAGGAGCATTTAAAAAAACTCTTAAGATAGGCATACTGATGACAGAAAAATGGAGGGTTATGTAGGAGGGAAGGGTTAAATCAGTGGTTCCCAAGCTGGGGTCCACAGACCCCTTGGATAACGGTAAGGGTCCATGGCATAAAAATGTCTGGTAGCCACTGGGTTGGATTGATCTCAGAATAGATTAATAGTCTGTAAAACATTGTGAGCTGAAGGGTCTGGGCTGTGCTGTATTGTTCTGTAAAGGCCTTGAAGTACCAGCCCTTAGTGCAGGAGTGGAAAGACAAGGGATGGCAGGCATGGTTGTTCCCTGTGGAGATCGGCTGCAGAGGTTTCCCAGCCAAATCAGCATGGCAGTTGTTGTCAGATCTGGGCCTGGACGAAAGGAGCTAAAACAAGCAGCTCGTAGGATGGGGCAAGAGGCAGAACGAGCCTCTTGTTGGATTTGGAGTAGGCGAGAGGAGGGGAGCTGGAAGCCAGGAGCAGACGGGCAGTGATTTGGCCACCACTGCCGGCCCACCAACTGGAGAGTGTCGTGGTTAAGAGTCGAAACACTCGGTGAATGTTGGGAACCACCTGATGACATCTGCTCCTGGCTGAAGGCTATGGTTATCTTATAAGGTAACTGGAGAATGCACCCTAACAGGTGTATGTAACAAGTATGCTCTACTTAACCTTTCTGTGTAACTCAGGTCGTTAAGTCCTGACAACATCCTTGTCAATTTTGTCTGCCCTCTGTCAAGTTTTTGTTGATCTCTTTCCTGTAGGTAGGTGACCAGGACTGCATGCAATCTTTTTCTACTGAGACTGTTGGCAAGAAAGGCAAGTGCAATGTTCGCGTTCATTTTGAGAGGACTAGGATATAAGAGCAAGGATATAATGCCAAGGCTTTAGAAGACGTCTATCAGACCATAGTGGGTGTACTCTGAGCAGTTTGTGCTCCTTATCGAAGAAATAATGTGCTGAATCTGGAGAAGATCCAGAGGAGGTTCACAACAGGAATGATGCTGCCTATGGTGGGGAAGTCTAAGACCACAGGACACAGCCTCAGATTAGAGGGACATCAGTTTAGACCAGAGGTTAAGAGGAATTTCTTTGAGCCAGCAATGGTGAATCTGTGGAATTCATTGCACAGGCAGCTGTGGAGGCCAAGTCTTTGGGTATACTTAAGGCAGAGGTTGATAGATTCTTTATTAGTCAGGGCATGAAGGGATATGGTGAGAAGGCAGGAGATTGGGGCTGAGAGGGAAAATGGATCAGCCATGATATACTGGCTGAGCAAGTAGCCTAATTCTGCTCCTATATCTCATGGTCTCGTGGTAGTGTTCTATGTTCCATGCTCTATCAGTGTTGGGCCATGGACCAATGCAGTGTGGCCCGCAGTGGCTGACCATTCCTTCCTCAACGTGTACTGGTCTCTATGTCGTTAATCTTTTCAAATATTATACAAGGGGCTTTTCCCCTCGGCTTGGATGATACTGCAACTAGAGGTCATAGGTTAAGGTTGAAAGGAAAAGGTATTTAAGGGGAATGTGAGTGGGAGCTTCTTTGCTCAGAGGGCCGTGTGAGTGTGGAATAAGCTACCAGCCGAAGTTGTAGATATGGGTTCGATTGCGATAATTAGGATATAGAACACTACAGGACAGTACGAGAAGCTTGGATAGGTACGTTGATGGGAAGGGTATGGAGGGCTACGATCCAGGTACGGGTAGAAGGGACTAGGCAGAAGTCCAGGACAGCACAGACTAGAAGGGCTGAAGGACCTGTTTTGCTCTCTCAGTGCTATCCTCAGGGAGGCACACACCCAGTGTTTCAGGAACAGCTTCTTCCCCTCCGCCATCAGATTTCTGAATGGACATGAACACTGCCTCACAGTTGGAGTGGCCGGGTCTCGTAGTGGTCAGCACAACACCCTACAGTACAGGCAACCGGGGTTCAGTTCCCTCCACCGTCCCGTAAGGAGTTTGTACGTCCTCATCGTGACCAAGTGGGTTTCCTCCGGGTGCTCTGGTTTCACCCCACAGTCCAAGGACATACTGGTTGGTAGGTTAATTGGTCGTTGTAAATTGTCCCGCGATTAGGTTCGTGTCGGGGGATTGCTGGGTGGCAAGGCAGGAAGGGCCAGAAGGACCTGTTCTGTTCTGTATCTCAATACATTAATAAACAAACAAATAGATATTTGCTCTTTTTGCACTACTTTTAAAATATAAGCAACACGCACAAAATGCTGGAGGAACTCAATATCAGCCTTTTCCATAGATGCTGCCTGGCCTGCAGAGTTCCTCCAGCATTTGGTGTGTGTCTTTGCTCTGGACTCCCAGCATCTGCAGAGTTTCTCTTGTTTATTTTTAAAATACATATTTCACATAAAAGTATCTTCGATGCATTGCACTGTACTGTTGCCAACAGACAATAAACGTCATGGCATACTCATATCAAACCTGAATCTGATTTGTGCTGTTGTACTCTACAACTCTCTAATAAATTCGATAACGTTGCTTTCTGCTATAAGGCAGGGTCAGGTCTGCAGCTGTATGGATGGTTTGAAACAGAACGGAAATTTTCCAGCAGAGAAACATTCATTTGGGGAACTGAAGTCAATTTGTTTTCTGGCAGAACTGAATTGCCACTTTGACTACAACTCCCACATGTAGCCTTTCGCTGACGTTACTTAGCATAAGCTCGAATCGCTCTTAGCCAGGATTCAAACTATGCAGATACATTCTTAGTATATTCAGTTTTCCATTAATCATCTATTAACTGCCTCTTACTCCAGTGGAAAACACAGAAATACATGTCTCCATTTTCCTGTTGCACAGGGTCTGAATTCTAGCTTGTTCTTTTGACTGTTTTCTTCCTGGCAAGCGCCTGTGTTCTGCTTCCCCTCCTTTGCTGGCTCTTGTGCTGTGTAAAGCATCATTGTTTGAGGGAACAAGAAGTTTACAGTGGCTGCAATTTCTTAAAATACGACCTTTCACCTTCTACCTTTTTATGCCTTCTTAACGTCAACGAGACTGACATTCTGGATGGAAATCAGGGAGTTCTATTCCTTTTTAAAATGATGGTGTGTCGCTGATGACAATCAGATTACAATTCCATTAGTAGCTCTTTAACAGACGGAAAACAACCCTTTGTGCCGATTTGCGTGATCTCTGAGGAGTTATTGGGGCACAAACTGGAAGACAGGCTCAACTAGAGATAAAAGTTAACCCTTTCATTCCAGGAGTGAAAGGATTACCATATGAGGATTGTTTGATGACTCTGGACCCATAATCGCTGGAGTTTAGATGAATGAGGGGGAATCTCATTAAAAACCGATCGAAAATTGAAAAGTGCAGATAGAGTGGATGTGAAGAGGGTGTTTCCTATAATGGGGGAATCTAGGACCAGAGGGGACAGCTTCAGAATAGAAGGATGTTCCTTTAGAACAGGGGTGTGGAAGAATTTCTTTAGCCAGAGGGTAGTGTATCTGTGGAATTCATTGCCAAAGACGGCTGAAAGGCCAAGCCATTGAGTGCATTTAAAGCAGAAGTTTTCGATAAGTCAGAGCATTAAATATTACAGGGAGAAGATAGAAGAATGGGGTTGACAGGGACGATAAATTTCTCATGATGGAATGGCACAGCAGATTCAATGGGATGAAAGACCTAATTCTGCTCCTATGGTGTTATAGTGTAAAAGGTGTTAATGAGCATCACAGCTATTTACACAGGCAATTTTTCTCTCAGCAAATGAATAAATTCTATATAAAGCAACAAGTTTATGCAGTGAAACTCATTTTCTTTGCGTCTACTGATTAGCCCTTTCAGTCTTCGGGTATAAGGATTTCTGCAAGACTTTCCCTTCTGGTTCAATGGAGTCAGTGTTAAGACTCAGAGACATATACCGTACACAGACGGCCACCACCCTCTTTTCAAACACAACTTGTGAAACGAGAGGGTGAAGCAGAGACATAGGTCAGCTTTGTCTGCTCTGGGGGGAAATTGGAGAAAGAGGCAGAGTAGTTCACAGCGTAAAGACAGTCTCAGTTACCTCGACTGAAATGTATAACCCCTTTGAAACAAAGTGGCACATGAGAATTGTTCTGGACTTCTATGAATGCAGCTTATAACTTGGACAGAGATATTAAATGTGTTTGGAGAGGCAGGAAGCTGGAACAGCCGATGAGGGATCATTCTCCTGAGATATTAACTCTTTCTCTCTTCAGTGTCAGTCGGCTAAAGTAAATCATCACAGATACTCAAACAGCTGTCTGTCCCACTCCCATCAGGGAGGAGGCTACGTAGCATCCACACGAGGACCACCAGACTCACAGTTACTTTCCCCAAGCAGTAAGGCTGATCAACACCTCCACCCACTAACCCACCCCTCCACACCCCCAACCACCACTACTTTATCATTTCCGCTCAGTCACCTTATGTATAGACACTCCAGTGCCTAGTGTCACTTTATGGACATTCAAAAAAAATCTATGTATATAAGCTATTTTATAAGACCATAAGATATAGGAGCAGAATTAGGCCATTTGGCCCATCGAGTCTGCTTCACCATCCCATCATGGCTGATCCAATTTTCCTCTTCACACACTGGCCAATCAAGAATCTCTGCTTTAAATATACCCAAAGATTTGGCCTCCACAGCTGCCTGTGGCAAAGAATTCCACAGATTCACCACTCTCTGGCTAAAGAAATTGCTCCTCATCTCCATTCTAAAAGGACACCCCTCTATTCTGAGGCTGTGCTCTCTGGTCTTAGACACTCCCACCATAGGAAACATCCTCTCCACATCCACTCTATCAGGGCCTTTCACCATTCAATAAGGGGCCCAAAATTTCTCATAATACTCCAAGTGAGGCCTCACCAGTGCTTTATAAAGTCTCAGATTTACATCCTTGCTTTTATGTTCTAGTCCTCTTGAAATGAACGACAGCATCACATTTCCCTTCCTCACTACAGACTCAACTTGCAAATTAACCTTCAGCAAATTTTGCACAAGGACTTCCAAGCCTCCTTGCCCCTCAGATGTTTTGTATTTTCTCTCCACTTAGAAAATAGTCAATCCATTCATTTCTTCTACCCGACATTGTATTCCATCTTTTATTTCTTTGCCCATTCTGCTAATCTGTCTAAGTCCTTCTGTAGCCTCTCTACTTCCTCAAAATTACCTGCCCCTCCACCTATCTTCACGTGGTCTGCAAACTTTGCAACAAAGCCATCAATTCCATCATCCAAATCATTGACATATGATGTAAAAAGATTCGGTCCCAACACAGACCCCTGTGGGACACCACTAGTCACCGACAGCCAGTCAGGAAAAGCTCCCTTTATTCTCACTCTGCCTCCTGGCGATAAGCCACTGCTTTATCCATGCTAGAATCTTTCCTGTAATACCATGGGCTCATAGCCTGTTAAGCAGCCTCAGGGGTGGCTCCTTGCCAAAGGCCTTCTGAAAATTCAAGTACACAAGATCAACCAATTCTCCTCTGTCTATCCTGCTTGCTATTGCTTCAAAGAATTCCAACAGATTTGCTAGCCAAGATTTTCCCTTGAGAGAACCACGCTGACCATGGCCTATTTTATCATGTGTCTCCAAGTACCCTGAGATCTCCATCCTTAATAATCAACTCCAACATCTTCCCAACCACTGAGGTCAGACTAACTGGCTTATAGTTTCCTTTCTTCTGCCTCTCTGCCTTCTTGAAGAGTGGAGCGACATTGCGATTTTCCAGTCTTCCAGAACGATGTCAGAATCTAGTGATTCTTGAAAGATCATTACTATTGCCTCCACAGTCTCTTCAAAACACCTCCTTCAGAACCCTGGAGTGTACACCACCTGGTCCAGGTGACTTAACTGCCACCAGACTTTTCAGTTTCCCCAAGAACCTTCTATGGTAACCTCACATACTTCATGACCTCTGAAACCTGGAACTTCCACCATACTACTAGTGTCTTCCACAGTGAAAACTGACGCAAAATACTTATCCAGTAAGTCCACTATTTCACTCTCCCCCATTACTACCTCTCCAGCATCGTTTTCCAGCAGCCCGACATCCCCTCTCACCTCTCTTTTACACCTTATGTATCTGAAGGAGCTAGCTTACTTTCGTATTCCATCTTTACGTTCTTAACGACTTTTTTAGTTGCCTTCTGTTGGCCTTTAAAAGCTTCCCAGTGATCTATCTTATGTATTTATATTTATTGTGTTTTCATTATTGAGTTCTTTATTTTGTTATGTTTCTTTTTGTGCCGCATCGGATCCAGAGTAACAATTATTTGGTTCTCCTTTACACTTGTGTACTGGAAATGACATAAAACAATCTTGAATCTTGAAAAGGAGGGGAGGATGTGGAGTCGCAGACTGTAAGAGTGTCCTTGTTAAGCTGATAAAGTACAGTGATTAGAGAAGGAAATCATACACAAAAAGTATTCTGCATTTCTGGAAATCCAAGCAGCACACAAAAAATGCAGCAGGTCAGGCAGCATCTATGGAAATGAATAAACAGTTGATGCTTCAGGCCGAGTTCCTTTATTAGGACTGAGAAGGAAGGGAAAAGATGCTGAATAAAAGGGTGAGGGGCTTTGTTTATCATGGCTTTTCATAAATTCCATTATTACACAAAGCTCAGTCCATCACAGGCAAAGCCCTCCCCATCATTGAGCACTGCCACAAGAAAGCAGCATCCATCAGCAAGGACCCTCACCACCCAGGGCATACCCTCTTCTTGTTGCTGCCTTCTGGAACGAGGTGCAGAAACCTTAGGTCCCACACTGCCAGGTTCAGGAACAGTTATTACCCCTCAACCATCAGGCTCCTGAACCAGCCCGGATAACTTCACTCACCTCAACACTGAAACGATTCCACAACCTACACACTCACGTTCAAGGACTCTACAATTCGTGTTCCCTGCAATATTTATTTAATTATTTATCTATCTATTTATTATTTTTTGTATTTGCACAATTTGTCTTCTTTTGCATATTGGATGTTTGTCAGCCTTTGCTATTTATCATTTTGCATAAATTTGATTATGTTTCTTTGCTCTACTACGAATGCCTGCAAGAAAATGAATCTCAGGTTTGTATATGGTGACAAATACGTACTTTGATAATAAATTTGCTTCGACCTTACTTTGAGCTTTGTTCAGGTGGGTAAAGATCAGTTTTATTTGTTACATGTAAATTGAAACATCGAAACGTGTGTCATTTGCATCAGTGATATACCCTGTCCGAGGACGTGGACGTGCTGGGGGCTGTCAAGTGATGCCATGCTCCCAGGGCTAACACAGCATACCCTCAATGATTCAAAGATTGAACGTACACTCATTATCAAAGAACGTATGCAGCTCTACGGTTCGTCTTCTCCACAGGCAGTCATGGAACAGAGAAACACCATGGAGCCCATTCCAGGAAAACATCAAACACCCAACATCAAAAACAAGTGAATAACACACAGAATCTTAAACATCAAAACGCAAAGTCATTGAATCAGTCTAGAAATGTTCAGTTCAGTTCAGTTCTATTTAGCCATGTCATTCGTTGACTACAGACCCCGAAGCCAGTCTGCGTCGAAGTGCCCCAACCAAAACCACGCAAGATAGCGATTTAAAATAAAAAGAGTAACCAGAAGCACATAAAAAATGAACCACATAGACCGAGTCCGATCCACAAACCATGCCAAACAATCTGTGCCCAAGACACAAGGCACCGGTACCTTCGCCTGGCGGTGGCAAGCAAGAGGGAGAGGGAAGCCGGTCAAACACAGGCAGACGGTGCAGAACACCTGCTCACTTTTCGTTCTCATCCCTGTCGATTTCTTCTGGCTCCATGCTTTAATCGATGAGATAAGCGAGTAATGGAGCCGATCATGGTTTTGTGCTCTGCTGTTAGGCTGCACACTCCATTCCCAAACCTCGCTTTCATCCACGCTGAATTCCCTCGGAGTGCTGGATGACTCAGTCCACTCAAAATGTAAACTACAAGCTCCAATCGCTCACCGATTAGTAGTAAAAGAGGAGAAGTAGTCGTTTCGTGAACCGTCTGCAGCATGTTGCTGGCAGCATCTTTCCAGAAACAACTTACTAGCCCTAACGTCTTTGGAACGTGGGAGGAAACAGGAGCACCCGGAAGTCCATTTGACCAATGGGAAAACATACATACTCCTTACAGACGTGGAGAGAATTAAACCTTGATCTTCCAATCGCTGGGAATGTGAATTGTTACTCTAACTGCTAGGTTACTGTGCTGCATGTACCACTGTAAAGAACATTGCTTAGAGTATGCCTGTTCTCTGCCGTATAGAACAGCGTTTGGAGTATGCCTGTTCTCTGCTGTATAGAACAGCGTTTGGAGTATGCCTGTTCTCTGCTGTAAAGAACAGCGTTTAGAGTATGCCTGTTCTCTGCTGTAAAGAACAGCGTTCGGAGTATGCCTGTTCTCTGCTGTATAGAACAGCGTTTGGAGTATGCCTGTTCTCTGCTGTAAAGAACAGCGTTTGGAGTATGCCTGTTCTCTGCTGTATAGAACAGCGTTTGGAGTATGCCTGTTCTCTGCTGTAAAGAACAGCGTTTAGAGTATGCCTGTTCTCTGCTGTAAAGAACAGCGTTTGGAGTATGCCTGTTCTCTGCTGTATAGAACAGCGTTTGGAGTATGCCTGATCTCTGCTGTAAAGAACAGTGTTCGGAGTATGCCTGTTCTCTGCTGTATAGAACAGTGTTTGGAGTATGCCTGTTCTCTGCTGTATAGAACAGTGTTTGGAGTATGCCTGTTCTCTGCTGTAAAGAACAGTGTTTGGAGTATGCCTGTTCTCTGCTCTGGGATCCACAGGGATTCTCCTGAGCTCCAGCCAGGTGCCCTTGGCAGATAGAAACCTGGAAATGTCTTGAAAGAATAAAATAGTACAAGTATTATCTCTGAGTGCTTGCACTTTGCAAACCGTTCCTCCTGCCCGGTGTGCTGAGGGGTGAGTACTGTACATGAAAACCTTTAACACAGCAGGGAGAAACAAACTGTGCATGATGGTAGACAGCCGCAGGAACCTGGACTGGTCCTGGGGCCAGAGTGACCTAGACACTAACATCAGTAGCGTAGTGGGTAGAGTAATGCTACTACAGTGTCAATCAGCTGTCTCCAGTGATGCCAGTCATCTGATAGGTGACAGTTTCTTCTCCCTCACAGAACAACTAACTTTCCTTAACCCAATTTCTTCTGACATGGTAAACACGAGGAATTCTGCAGATGCTGGAAATTCAAGCAACACACATCAAAGTTGCTGGTGAACGCAGCAGGCCAGGCAGTATCTCTAGGAAGAGACCCTGAGGGGTCTCGGCCCGAAAACGTCGACTGTACCTCTTCCTAGAGATACTGCCTGGCCTGCTGCGTTCACCAGCAACTTTGATGTGTGTTTCTTCTGACATGGTACTGTTTAAGGACCAGCCTTCAAACTGAATTCTCTGTCCTCATAATCTGTGACTTCCTCCAATCACAAATGGATCCTCAATTAAGTGCCTCAACATGTGACCAATTAACCTACAAAACTGTATCGATTAATCTACAACAGTATACAAAGTATAACTTCACTCAACTGCATTTGCCCATCATTGAAAAGTTTCCACAACCTATGGACTCACTTTCAAGGATTCTTCATCTCATGTTCTCAATATTTATTGCTTGCTTGCTTGTTTGTTTGTTTATTTATTTATTTATTATTTTTTCCTTTTGGATTTGCACAGTTTGTTGTCTTTTGCACATTGGTTGTTTTTCTGTCCTGGTGGGTGTGGTCTTTCATTGATTCTATTGTGCTTCTTGGATTTAATGAGCGTGCCCACAAGAAAATGAATCTCAGGGTTGTATTTGGTGACATATACATTCTTTGATAATAAAATTACTTTAAATGTTGAACTACTAATTTGTATGTCTTTGGAATGTGGGAGGAAACCAGAACACCCAGAGAAAACGTGTGCAGTCACAGGAAGAATGTACAAACTCCTCATAGCCAGCTGAGGAATTAAACTTGGATTTCTGGTGCTACGCTAGCTTTATGCTATTGGAAAAAATATGCGCTAGTTCATCCTTTGACGTATGGGCCCGATGCACTACTTTGAACCGTATCAAGGAGTGATGGGCACAAATAGATGAGTTATTAACCAAAGGAAAAATTTTACTCCATTGGTTATCTGAAGATGACTCTTGAAATTCCAACTCCCAAGCACGTTTAATTTTATCACTAGATATCATTCGTGAGTTCAATAACTGTTTATAGATTATAGCTATCAACCCTTTTTGAAATGGTTTAAACTGAAAGAGAGCGTCTGTCATATTAGGTGGATAAGCAGAAGGGTAATTTGGCAACAAACCACGTAAAAAATTCCTAATTTGTAAATATCTAAAGAAGTGTACATTAGATAAATCATATTTATCCACTAACTGAGAAAAAGACATTAAGCAGTCCCCTAAAAACAAATCTGAAAAAGTTATTATTCCCTTGGTTTCCCAAATTAAAAAGGCCTTATCCAAAATTGATGGTTTAAAAAAATAATTGAGATGGATATTACTAGAAAGAATAAAATTATTTAACTCAAAAAAATCTACAAAACTGAAACCAGATTCTTAATGTATGTTTAATAATGGGATTAAAATCTCGTCTACTAATTTTAGAAAACAAAAAGGGAAGAGGAGCTCCCAGTAAAGAGGCCAAAGAGAATCCTTTCACTGAGTTTTCCTCTAAATCCAACCATGAAGGACATTCATGTGTATCTGAATAGCGAATCCAAAAAGTAATATCTCAAATATTAATTGTCCAGTAGTACATTCTAAAATTTGGCAAAGCCATACCACCATCCTTTTTTAATTTCTGCAATAAGGGTTTACTCAATCTAGGATTTTTATTGTTCCAAATATAAAATAAGATTATAGAATCTATTCTGTCAAAGAACTTTTTAGGAACAAAGGAAGTAACTGCCTGAAATATATATAAGAATTTCAGTAAAACTATCATTTTAATAGCATTAATTCAATCTATTAATGATAATGTCATAGGCGACCATTTAGAAAGCATTTGTTTGGTGTAGTCAATTAATGGAAAAAAAATTTATTTATAGTTATTTCCAATATCAATCCTATTCGTGACAATATTATATACTAGCTTAACACTATGTATGATTTTGATAATGTCTATCTTAATCTTGGTTTGTATTGTTATTGATATATATATTTGAGATAATTCTCCTCTTGTTTTGTATTTATGTTTCTTTTAAATCAATAAAAAGATTAATAAAAAAGAAAGAAAGCTTTATGCTAACCACTGCCCTACTGTGCTGCCCAATCACTATACTTCTAAACTTTTTCATGTTCTGTTAACTGAATTCCTAGTTGTCATAGCCAGGGTGATAATGGGGATAAGCTGTCACTATCTACTAAAGGCTCCCAATGGCATGTGTCTCAAATAGCCTCTGACAACTAAGTCTAGCTCCTGGCCTTCACGCATAGCTTAGCTACTTAAGCCCAGTGGAACCATTTCTACTGACAGGACATGGGAAAAGGCAGGTTACTGGAGCTTTAAAACCAGTTGCTTCAGGCAGCTGGGGCTTGTCAGCTATAGTTGGCAGCTCATCTAGGAAAACGCTAATCTCAAACCTCCGCTGTCTTGCGACTATACCCACTCATTGGGAAAGCTTCTGGAGTAAACCCCTAGAAAAATCCGGACCTGCAGACCCTAAGGCACCCTATGTTGAGTTCAACGCTGACAGGCAGCTCCTGCAACAAGTTGTATCTGTCTCTGCCATTCCTTTGGGTTCATCAAATGTGTGGAGAGGGGCAGCTTGCTACATGGACAACAACTTGCTCTCCATATTGTACTGCCCTGGCTCGTGTATTATGTAGACAGCTGGAATACAAAATCCATGGTGGATCCTGACTGACGGACAATTCCCCAGCTTGCAAGGAAGAATGTCCAGGTTATTACTTCAGAGATAACGTAAAGCAGAAATGTGGAAAACACTTGTCATGTCAGGGAGAAAGGGAAACAGGGTTAATATTTCAGAGCAAAGACTCTACTCCATCAAAACCAGGAAACCTGTAGTAAATAATATCTAATGTTAAATTAAATTAAAGCTATCCATTAGTCTTGTGAGACCATGGATCTGCACCTGGAAAGTCTTCACTCTCAGGGAGCAGGCCTGGGCAAGGTTGTATGGAAGACCAGCAGTTGCCCAAGCTGCAAGTCTCCCCTCTCCACGACACCGATGTTGTCCAAGGGAAGGGCATTCGGCAGCTTGGCACCAGTGTCGTCACAGAGCACTGTGTGATTAAGTGCCTTGCTCAAAGACACAACACGCTGCCTCGGCTGGGGCTCGAACTCACGACCTTCAGATCGCTAATCAAGCGCCTTAACCACTTGGCCATGTGCCCACACTATCCAATGTACAGTACTGCAAACAAGTCCCAGGCATCCATGATATACGTGAGTGATGATAAACCTGGTTCTGATATGGGTCTCTATGGTGGACTGAGAGTGGGAAGGGGGCAGGGAGAGGGGAATCATATTTAGGAAAAGGGGAAGGGAGAGGGGAGGGAGCGGGAAGCACCAGAGAGACATTCTGTAATGATCAATAAACTAATTGTTTGGAATCAAATGACCTTGCCTGGTGTCTCAGGGCTGGGTGTGTCTGTACCCGTGTCAAACACCCCTGCCCCTGGCACTCCGTCCCACACCTCTCCCAGGGCCCTCGCCCTCACGATTCCCAACATCCTTTGCTCCCATCAGATTGACAAACTCGCTCTCCACTCCATGTTGACAGGACGGTACTGTGCAAATGTTTTACATACCCTAGCTATATATTTGTGGTCAAGACTTTTGCACAGTACTGTATATCAAACATACAGTGAAATCCATTGCATAGTGTCAAGTTAAAGAGGGTTGTACTGGGCAAGTATCACCACCATAGCATGCCCACAACTCACGAACCCTAACCGTAGAATGTGTGGAGGAAACCAGAGCAGATGGGCGAAACCCACACTGTCACAGTGACAACATACGTTCAACCTCTTTTTCCTCAGCAGTTTGATCGAGGCACGACTGCCCAATCGCATGGATGTCAGCCAGTTAGAACAGCGAGAAGAGTTTGAAAGGAGACAGCTTTACAGAGCAGGCATCAGAGGAGCGGGTGACGGAGTAGAGAGAGTCAGAGTAGGAGGGCTTTGGCTCAATGGGGCTTCGGCAGTAACAGGCTGAGGTCAGGTAAGTCGCCTGTGTGGAATACAAACAGGAAGTATGTGTGTGAGGCTGGTGTTCTGTGCTCGGTGTCAGATGTGGGATGTCCTGGAGACTCCCAGCCTCCCGGATGGCCACATCTGCGTCAGGTGCATCGAGCTGCAGCTCCTTAGGGACCGGGTTAGGGAACTGGAGATGCAGTTCGATGACCTTCATCTGGTCAGGGAGAGTGAGGAGGTGATAGAGAGTAGCTACAGGCGGGTAGTCACACTGGAGACTCGGGAGACAGATAAATGGGTAACAGTCAGGAGAGGGAAGGGCAGGAGTCAGAGGCTAGAGAGCACCCCTGTGGCTGTCCCCCTTAACAATAAGTACTCCTGATTGAGTACTGTCCGGTGGGGGGGGACAGTCTACCTGGGGGAAGCAACCTCCAACGGGATCTCACCACTAAGCACATCTTTCCCTCCCCCCCTTCTTCTTTCCGCAGGGATCGCTCCCTCCCTTGTCCATTCGTCCCCCCATCCCTTCCCACCAATCTCCCTCCCGCCACTTATCCTTGTAAGCGGAACAAGTGCTACACATGCCCTTACACTTCCTCCCTTACCACCATTCAGGGCCCCAGACAGTCCTTCCAGGTGAGGCGACACTTCACCTGTGAGTCGGCTGGGGTGATATACTGCGTCCGGTGCTCCTGATGTGGCCTTCTATATATCGGCGAGACCCGACGCAGACTGGGAGACTGTTTCACTGAACACCTACGCTCTGTCCACCAGAGAAAGCAGGATCTCCCAGTGGCCACACATTTTAATTCCAAGTCCCATTCCCAATCTGATATGTCTATCCACGGCCTCCTCTACTGTCAAGATGAAGCCACACTCAGGTTGGAGGAACAACACCTTATATTCTGTCTGGGTAGCCTCCAACCTGATGGCATGAACATTGACTTCTCTAACTTCTGTTAATGCCCCACCTCCCCCTCAAACCCCATCCCTCATTTATTTATTTATTTATTTTTAAAATTTTATTTTCCCCCCTTTTTTCTCTCTCTCTCTCTTTTTTCTCCCTCTGTCCCTCTCACTATAACTCCTTGCCTGCTGTCCATCCTCTGGGCTCCATTCCCCCTTTCTTTATCCCTAGGCCTCCTGTCCCATGATCCTCTCATATTCCTTTTGCCAATCACCTGTCCAGCTCTTGGCTCCATCCCTCCCCCTCCTGTCTTCTCCTATCATTTTGGATCTCCCCCTCCCCCTCCCCCTCCCCCTCCCCCTCCCCCTCCCCCTCCCTCTTTCCAATCTCTTACTAGCTCTTCTTTCAGTTAGTCCTGACGAAGGGTCTCGGTCCGAAACGTCGACTGCACCTCTTCCTACAGATGCTGCGTTCACCAGCATTTTTTGCGTGGGTTGCTTGAATTTCCAGCATCTGCAGGTTTCCTCGTGTTCACAATATTCCAAATGCAGTCTGATCAATGCCTTATAAAGCCTCAGCATCACAGCCTTGCTCTTATATTTTAATTCTCTCAGGATGAATGTTATCATTGCCTTTCTCTTCCTCAACACCAGCTCAACTGGCGTATTAACCTGCAGCGACTCTGAAGTCCCTGCATTCCTTCTACCAATGTGCATGACCATTCACTTCCCTACAATATATTCCCTTTGACACTTCTTTGCCCATTCTCCTAATCTGTTTAATTTCTTCTGCAGACTCCTTGCTTCCTGTAAATTGCCCTCCTTTCCACCCATCTTCCTATCATCTGCAAATTTGGTCACACAGCCATCAATTCTGTCATCCATCTCATTGGTATGTAATATGAAAAGAGGCGATCCCAACACTGGCCCCGTGGAACGCCGCTTATCAACTGGCAGCCAGCCAGAATAAGTCCCCTTTATTCCCACTCTTTCCCTCCTGCCAGTCAGCCATGCTAATTCCATGGGCTCTTATCTTGTCAAGCAGCCTCATGCGTGGCACCTTGTCAAAAGCCTTCTGAAAACCCAAATACACCACATCCACTGACTCTCATTTGTCTATCCTGCTTGTCATTTCCTCGAAGAATTCTAACAGATTTTTCAGGCATGATTTCTTCTTAAGGAAACCAAGCTAACTTTGGCCTACTACCATATCATGTGCCTCCAAGTAGCCCAAAAACTCGTCCTTAATAATGGACTCCAACATCTTTCCAACCACTGAGGTCAGGATAATTAGCCTATAATTTCCTTTCTTCTGCCTCCATCCCTTCTTAAGGAGTTGAGTGATGTTTGCAATTTTCCGGTCCTCCGGAACCATTCCAGAATCCAGTGAGTCCTGAACAATCATCACTAATGCCTCCACGATCTCTCTTCTTTCCACTTTCAGAACCCTTTGGTTTACACCATCTGGTCCATCTACCTTCAGTCCATTCAGCTTCCCAAGCACCTTCTCCTCAGTAATAGCAACTATAATCACTACTGCCCCCTGACATTTCTGGCATACTGCTAGAGTCTTCCACAGTGAGGACAGTTGTAAAATACTTAATAAGTTCATCGTCCATTTCTTTATCCCCCGTTACTACCTCTCCATCATCATTTTCCAGTGGTCCAATATCCACCCTCACCCCTCTTTCACGCTTTATATAACTAAAAAAAACTTGGGTATCATTTTGATACTATTGGCTAGTTTACCTTCATATTTCATCTTTTCCCACCTTATGGCGTTTTAGTTGCCTTCTATTGGTTTTTAAAAGCTTCCCATTCCCAATCCTCTAATTTCCCACTATTTTTTCCTGTATTATATGCCCTCGCATAGTGTGTGTGTACACTGTGTTGTGCACCTTGGTCCAGGAGATCGTTGTTTCATCTGGCAGTATACATGTGTACACAATAAACTGAACTTAAACTTGACGCTTATTTCCCAGTTAACAAAAGATTGAAATGGTGTATCATGAGAAATTACGGGGATAAACTGCACAGTGTCAAGACATTTGATGGGATATTTCAGTACACACAGAACAGATACATTCCAGTGAGCAAGAACTATTCTGAAGCCAGGACTCACTATCTGTGGTTTGCCTAAAAAGAGGTTACAGACAGTATCAAAATTAAAGGAAAAAAAAACATACACTGTGCTAAGACAGACAGCAGGTCAGGAATTTGAATAGTATATTAAAAAAGCCACACATGACTGAGCTACAATGAAGGGCTCCATAGCTCAGGGGTTAGGGCACTGGTCTTGTAAACCAGGGGTTGTGAGTTCAAATCTCACTGGGGCCTGTGGTGTATCCATTTTAATATGTGAAGTTCTGGTCATTTTCCTACAGGAAAGATGTCAATTGGATTGACAGAGTGAAAAGAGAATTGACAAGGATGTTACTGGGACTTGAAGACCTGAGTTATAGGGAGAGTCGAACACTGTACATTAGGACTTTACTCCCTGGAGCGTGGGAGAATGAGGGGAGATTTGATAGTGGCTTACAAAATTTTGAGGGGTATAACCTCATAATTTTGAGGGGTAAACAAGCTTTTTCCACAGAGGTTGGGTGAGACAAGACCTAGAGGTCACCGGTTGAGGGTGAAAGGTGAAAAGTTTAAGAGGAACTTGAAGGGGAACTTAAGAGCATAAGACACAGGAGCAGAATTAGGCCATTTGGCCCATCGAGTCTGCTCCGCCATTTAATCATGGCTGATCCTTTTTTCCCCTCAGCCCCACTCCCTGGCCTTCTGCCAATCATCGCTGATGCCGTGGCCAATCAAGAACGTATCAAGGTCTGCCTTAAATACACTCAACGACCTGGCTTCCACAGCTGCCTATGGTAATAAGGTCTACAAATTCACCACCCTCTGGCTAAAGAAATTTTTCCACAGCTGTGTTTTAAATGGACGCCCCTCTACCCTGAGACTGGGGTTGGATTTCCGCTGCCATCTGTAAGGGTTTTGTACATTCTCCTCACGACTGTTTCCTCCGGGCGCTCCGACGTTCCAGAGATGTAGAGTTAGAGGTGGTGAGATGCTGGAATTCTACATTGACACCGAAAGTGTGTGACACTTAACGGGCTGCTCCCAGGACAGTCCTCAGACTGTGATGGCTGTTGAGGCAAAATTACATTTCACTGCGCGTTTTGATGTACATGTGACAAATAAAGCTAATGTTTAATCTTTAGTTTAACATCTGTTAGAGCAGGAATGCTAGAAGCTGTAATTAATAACTTTAAAGCGGGGCTAAGATAGACTGTGGTTTTGTGAAAGAGAATCACGTCTGAACAATTTACCAGAGCCCTTTGAAGGAGTAAAGTGTAAATGAAATGGTGGATTCGCTATGCTTGCATCTCCTTAAGGCATTTTGTGAGGTGCACGATCATAATGAGGTAAATGCTTACAGTGCACAGTAAATTATTGGCATGGATTAAACATTGGCCGGCTAACAAAAAAAAGTTAAAAACAGAATGTAGATCCGGAATTCCTTGAAAGTGGTGTCACAGGTAGATAGGGCCTTAAAAAGAGCTTTTGGCACATTGGCCTTCATAAATCAAAGTATTGAGTACAGAAGTTAGGCTGTTATGTTGAAATCGTACAAGACTTTGCTGAGGCCTAATATGGAGTACTGTACTACGTGCAGTTTTGGTTATCTAACTAGAGGAAAAATGTCAATAAGATTCAAAGAGTACAGAGAAAATTTAGGAGGATGCTACTGGGACTTGAGGGCCTGAGTTATAAGGAAGGTTGAATAGGTTAGGAATTTATTCCTAAACACAGGAGATTTAATAATGGCATACAAAAATTATGAAGGGTACAGATAATTTTAAGCAAGCAGGCTTTTTCCACTGAGGTTTGGTGAGACTAGAACTAGAGGTAGTGGGTTAAGGATGAAAAGTGAAATATTTAAGGGGAACATGAGGGGAAACTTCTTCACTCAGAGGGTGGCGTGAGAGTGTGGAATGAGCTGCCAGCACAAGTGGTGGATGCGGGTTTGACTTCAATGTTTAAGACAAGTTTGGAGAGGTTCATGGATGGTAGAGGAATGGAGGGCTGTGGTCCAAGTGCTGGCTCGATGGGACTGGGTTAATGGTTCAATACAGACTAGGTGGCCTCCAAGAGGACCACAACCTTATCATGGTTTGGAGGCCTGCATGCCTCAAATGACCTAGAGAGCTGTGCTGAATCAAATCAGGGCATTATCTTTTGGCTCTTGGTAGGGTCATTCATGCCAAACAGGTCAAAGGAAACCATGCTGACTTTGTACTATCTTGTCCTGTGAAACCAAGTACTCCATCACCTCATCCTTAACAATTGACTCCAACATCTTCCCAACCACTGAGGTCAGGCTATCTGGTCTATAATTTCCTTTCTGCTGCCTTCCTCCTTTCTTAAAGAATGGAGTGACATTTGCAATTTTCCAGTCCTCTGGCACCATGCCAGAGTCCAATGATTTTTGGAAGATCATTTCTAATGCCACCACGATCTCTAACGCTACCTCTTTCAGAACCCTAGGGTGCAGTTCCTCTAGTCCAGGTGACTTATGTACCTTTAGGTCTTTTTGAGCACCTTCTCTCTTGTGACACTAACTGCACCCACTTGTCTTCCTTCACACACAGTCAATGTACAAAGGATAGCGTTCTGCATCGCCACCTCGATTGCAAGAGGCTGCAGAGGGCTGTAAAGTTAGCCAGCTCTGTCATGGGCAGCTCTACCACCCCTCACCATCAAGGACGTCTTCAAAAGGCGATACTTTAAGAAGTCCGATTCAACATTAAGGACCCCCACCACTCACAACACACATTCTCCTTCTTACTATCATTGTGAAAGAGGCAGAAGATGCATACTCAAGGTTTTAGGAACAGCTTCTCCCCGTCTGCCACCTGAAAGGTCCATGTAGCCGTAGTTCAGAGTTTAAGTTTAATTGTCATTGAACCATACATGAATACCCATGAAAACAGCCAAACAAAATAGTGTTATTCTTGGGGCTAAGGTGCCAAACACAGTACCAACCATCACACACAGCACAAGGCATAGTACTAACAAGAGAAAATCTGCAGATGCTGGAAGTGCGAGCAACACACACACAAAATGCTGGAGGAACTCAGCAGGCCGGGCAGTATCTATAGAAAAAAGTACAATCAACTGATGCTGCCCGGCCTGCTGAGTTCCTCCAGCATTTTGTGTGGCTGTTGCATCCATAGTACATATAAGATATCATTAAAATCCAGTCCTGTAAAAAATGTAGTCCAAGTCCCCAAGTCCATAACTGTTGCAGCAGTCTGCAGGTGAACACATTACGGCTTGTTTTCTGCCCAGCAAACCCTGGGGGGGCGGTGAAGGGGGTAGCACCCACTGCAGCTTGGACACTGAGCCAGACTGCCCTCTGGAGGAGTGTGCTGACTCTAATGCCTAACTCCTGGGCCACCACAAACTGACGACACTGCAATATGAGCACGACCTCATTATTGCTTTTTTTTTGCATTATTATTTATTTCATGATTACTCCTTAGCCATCCATCTTTCTATTGAAACTTATAAAAGTATTTTTTATAACCGGCACAGTACCACTGCTGTACAACAACAAGTTTCACAACATATGTCAATGATATGGGTGGCAGTGTGGAGATGCATTTCTACCAAAGAAGGTGTAAGGTGATTCTTCCCTTCACCAGCTTGCAGGTCACCCTTGGGCAAGGTGTAGCACCTTCTCAGCCCCCCAATCAGGGTCATGTGAAGCCATGGGAGCAGGTGGTGGATGGTCGTATGAGCAGCCGGTGCAGATCACAAGTCCTGGTTATTCAACAACTGATGCCAGGCAGTCAATCTCTGGAGAGTATTGATAATGGTTGGGGTCACCTGTCTTGTAAAAACACTGCCCAGGGAAGGCAATGGCAAACCATTTGGGGGAGGAGGGGTGTGGTTGCAGTTCGATGTGATTTGCTATTTTATTGTGTGAGGGGGCGTTTGGGGTTTGATGTTTTTGCTGTTTGCATGAATTCTCTTCTGCATGGAGGTTTGGGGTTTGATGTCTTTTCCATTTGTACGATTTGTTCGTTTTGTGCTTGATGTTTTCCTTTAAATGACTTCCATGGTTTTCTTTGTTTCGTGGCTATCTAGAAAAGATGAATCTCAGAGCTGTATACTGCATACGTTCTTTGATAATAAATGAATCGTGAACCTTTGAAGTTCTGTTGAAAAATTTGCCAAGAACAATCATGGTCACAGACACTGAACGCCCACATCATACGATACAGCATGTAATGACGATGATGTCAATGACAATTAACCCGATTCTGATTCACATTCAGGAATGTGCTGATGACGTGAAGGTATTTTGGAGAGCAAGTTGCGCAAGAGACACAATAAGCCTGCACAGGAAGAAGGTCAACGTGGGTGAATGGGCAAAGATCTGGCAACTGGTTTCATGTGGAAAATGTCAAACTGTCCACTGTCACAGGAAAGTTTCAAAAAGGATGAGAGGTTACAGAGTCCTGAGATACAGAGGAACCCTTGTGCACAATCTTCAAAAGGCCATTCTTCAGGTTCTGCAGATTATTAGTAAAGTTATCATACAAAACTGAGCAAAAATCTGAGGCACACATACAGTATATAGCTAGGGTGCCACAGGCTTTTGTAAAGTACTGTTCTAATTTTATGTATTGCATTGCATTGCTGCCACAAAAAAAAACTAATTTCATGACATATGGGAGTGGTGATAAACCTGATTCTGATATGACACACACAAAATGCTGGAGGAACTCTGCAGGCCAGGTGGCATCTAGGAAAAATAAAAGTACAGTCGACAGTCGGCCTGGAACGTCAACTGTACTCTTTTCCTGTGTGTGTTGCTCAGACTTCCAGCATCCGCAGATTTTCTCTTGTTTCTGATTCTGATATGGGTCTCTATTGTGGACTGAGAGTGGGAGGGAGCAGGGAGAGGGGAGAATGGGAAGCACCAGAGAGACATTCTGTAATGATCAGTAAATCAATTGTTTGGAATGAAATGAGCTTTGCCTATTGACTCAGGGCTGGGTGTGCCAAATCCTGGCACACCTTCCCTGCCACGCGTCCTGCACCCCTCCCGCGGCACTCCACCCTCGCCATTCCCAATGTCCTCTGCTCCCACCAGATTTACAAACATGCTCTCTGCTCCACATTGACAAATACCATACAGTGTAAAAGTCTTAGGCATCCTTGCTATATATACTTGCCTAACACCTTTACACAGTTATGCACATGGGGAACCGAGGTTTGATTTATTTTGGCCATTCGAAGTCAAATTCAAAATAATTTGTAGTCCCCCTGGCCACCCTCAGGGTCGCTCGGCTCGCTGTCGTCTAGGGAAACAGCCCTCGGCCCTGCCAAACTGGGTAATAGTTTGTGTGGATGCTGTGTGATGTACCCCACCCCACCCAAATAACAGACAATACACCAGATACGATTAAATGATTTACAGTTTATAGATATTACTGGAACTATATAATTAACAGAGAATAAAATATAACAGGAAAATAAAAGGCGCCACACTTATCAAAGTTCAATCTCTTTGTGCACAAACAGTTGGAGCTCAGGACCCTTCTTCTTCACCTTATGACCCCTCGGACCACCTCGACCGGCCACCTGGGACCAACAACATTGGTTGCCCAGACGCTCCACACGAGTCCGTCTCCGTCTCCCCTCCTCACCGAACGCCCAGCTCGGGGTTCGACCCTGTTAGCGGACTCACGGTACCTGGTCCATCCTCTGTCTCTCTCTCCCGCCTTCTGCCCCAGAACCCCGCGCATACAATATCTTCAGACACACCAAGAGCATAACAACTATCGCAATTGTTTCATTTGTCCTCATATCAATAGATAATCCAAAACAAACTGCTAGCGGGAAGGACTTTCTCAGCCATTAACATAACAAAGAAGCCCTTTCAGTTGTAACATAACAAAGAAGCCATTTTAATTAGACTACACAGTAACATAAAGAAAAAAGAAACCCCTTACAAATTTATTATTGAAGTACCAATATATGTCACCATATACTCCTGAGATTCATTTTTGTGTAAGCAACACAGTACAGGCCCTCCAGCCGACGACATTTTGCCAATCTCTTAACCTACTCTACAATCACTCTCCCCATCCCCATTCCAACCTCTCAGCCCATGGCCTCCTCTACTGCCACATTCACAGGAGCAACACCTTATATTCCATCTAAGTAGCCTCCAATCTGATGGCATGGACATTGATTTCTCAAAATTCTGGTAATTTATCACTCCTTCCCTCTTCTCTCTTTTTCCATTTCCCATTCTGGTTCCCCATTCACCCCTTCCCTTCTCCTCACCTGCCCGTCACTTCCCTCCGGTGCCCCTCCTCCTTCCCTCCCTCCCATGGTGCTATCAGATTCCTTCTTCTATCATCCGCACACACCCAAACACCCACCTCCTCATTCACCTAGTCCCACCTACCACCTGCCAGCTGTACTCCTCATCCTCCTCCTGCCCTCCAACCTCTTACTCTGGCTACTTCCTTTCTTGCCAGTTCTGATGAAAGATCTCAGCCTGAATCGTCCACTGTTTATATTCCCTTCGTAGATGCTGCCTGAACGACTGAGTTCCTCCAGCATTTTGCATGTGTTCCTCAAGATATCCAGCATCTGCAGAGTCTCCTGTTATCTGTCCAACACTTCCTCCCACATGCCTCTTAATTTTTCTTTGATCCATGTGCCTTTCCAACAGTCTCTTAAGTGTCCCTAATGTCTCTGCCTAAACCACCAGCCACCAGCAGTGTGTTCCATGCACCCACCAGAGGTGGTGTTCTTGGAATGAGTGGGCTCTATAGATTTTTGGAAAGTGAAGAAGGGATTTGACTAAAGAAACTGAGCGGTCTTGACAGACTGGATGTGGAGAGAATGTTTTCTTTTTTCCAGAGGCTACCAAACCAGATGTCAATGTTTAAAAATAGGGATCACAGATTATTTTCTCTCTGAGATCATTGTTAGACTTTGGAATTCTCTTCTGGAAAGGCTAGCGGAAGGTAGAATTTACACTTAGTGCGGAAGTTAACAGATTGTTGAAAAGAAGAGGGTTGGGATTCGATAGTTCAGGTCACAGTCAGATCAGCTGTACTTTTATTAAATCACATAGCTGCCTCCAGGAACCTGGTGGCCCCTGATACTCCTAATCTGTGTTTTTAAAAGGGATTATCACTGGATTGAAAAGGACTATCACTGGATCTTAAAAGGGCTACCCTCTGATTTGAGTAAAGCAATGATCCTGGGATTTGAAAAGGAGTATTGTTTTACCTTGTACTACCTTGATGCACAGTGCAATGATCTGATCTTCACCGTATCTCGCTACTTGAGGCAATCATGGGGGGAGGGGGGAGAGAGAGAGGGGGGAGAGAGGGGGGGGGGAGAGGGGGGAGAGGGGGGGAGAGGGGGGAGAGGGGGGAGAGGGGGGAGAGGGGGGGAGAGTGGGGAGAGAGGGGGACAAGGGAAGAGAGAGTGAAGGAGAGAGAGAGAGGAGAGAAAGAAAGAGAGAGGGGGCATGCGAGGGTGAGGGATCACGAGTGCAGGGGGTGAGCGTGAGAGATAGGGAGAGAGAGAGAAGGAGGGGTAGAGAGATAGAGAGAAAAGTAGAACGAGATGGAGGGGAGAGGGGGAAAAGAGGGGAGTGAGAGGAGGGGGGAGAGAGAGAGAGTGAGCTGGAGAGATAGAGGGGAGAAAAAGATAGAGGGAGAGGAGAGAGAAAGTGAGTGATGGAAAGAGTGAGAGAAAGTGAGATGAAAGAGTTAAAGCATATTTATTATGAAGAAATGAATATAACAGCAGTTAGCAACTGTGTTACAGTCATAATAAATCCCTCGAGAGTGATCAAAACTCCCCTCTTGTGGTAGGATTAAATTTCTTGAATCAGAGAACGATATGTGTAGATTCATTCATGGAAAAATTAGTTTACATACAAAAATTGTGGAGCCATGTGAACCCATTGCCTAAATATGTGCATGCTCACGCTCCCACATGGAAACATGCACTCGAGTGTAGGAATGCTCACACATGCAATGTGTTAGCATCCACCCAGACATACAAACAAGTCTACACATTGTTACAGTCCTCTGACAGTTTACCTGTAAAAGCTAAGGAAGGCAATGCTAAAGTTAGTGACAGTTTTGTTAAACTAAGGAATCAGTCACCAGGTGGACAGCAACAGGCTTCATGGGCTCATCTTCAGGATCAGAATCAGGTTTAATGTCACTGGCATATGTTCATGAGGTTCTCGAGGATGATTCTGGGAATGAAGGAATTAACACATGAGCAGCATTTCCACGAGGAAATCTGCAGATGCTGGAATTTCAAGCAACACACATCAAAGTTGCTGGTGAACGCAGCAGGCCAGGCAGCATCTCTAGGAAGAGGTACAGTCGACGTTTCAGGCCGAGACCCTTCGTCAGGACTAACTGAAGGAAGAGTGAGTAAGGGATTTGAAAGTGGGAGGAGGAGGGAGAGATCTGAAATGATAGGAGAAGACAGGAGGGGGAGGGATGGAGCCAAGAGCTGGACAGGTGATTGGCAAAAGGGATGTGAGAGGATCATGGGACAGGAGGTCCGGGAAGAAGGAAAAGGGGGAGGGGTGGATGTGGAGAGCATGTTTCCTATGGTGGGGGTATCCAGAGCTAAAGGGAACAGCCTCAGAATTGAGGGGCCACCCTTTAGGACAGAGGCTAATTTTTTTTAGCCAGAGTGTAATAAATCTGCAGAATGCTCTGCCACAGACTGTGGTGGAGGCCAAGTATGTGGGTATATTTAAGGTGGAAGCTGACAGTTTTATGATCAGTCAGGGCATCAAAGGATGTGGCGAGAAGGCAGGTGTACGGGGTTGAGTGGGATCCGGGATCAGCCATGATGGAATGGCAGAGCAGACTTGATGGGCTGAATGGCCTATGCTTGTGGTCTTATGTTGTGAAATTTGTTGTTATGTGGCAAAGGTACAATGATAATGAAAACTGTAAATTATGGTAGTATGTAAATTTTTAAAAGTTAAATTAAGTAAAGCAAAAAGGGGAAAAAAAAGTAGTGAGGGGATGTTCATCGACCATTCAGAAATCTGATGGCGGAGGGGAAGCTGTTCCTGAATGGTTGAGTGTGTGTCTTTAGACTCCAATTTGACTGCTACCATTGGTAATACATGTGCGCTCAGGAATGCCTGCGATTGTTGGCTGCTTTAAGAGTGGGAATTAAAGCGACAAAAAGCAAATACAGCTGCTCTGGTTAAACAGGGTTCCTCAGCACCGGCACATCAGATCTGTAATTGAAATCACAGTTCTGTAGCAAAATAGCCAGCGTCCCAAGTTGTTCCATAACAGAACTCCGCTGGAAGATTTTCAAATTTGAAAGTAAATTTATTACCCAAGTACCTACTGTACATGTCACCGTGTATCACCCAGCAGCACTCACATCCACGGCGCTGAAGAGCTTTGAGAGGTTGGTTATGGCTAGTATCAATTCCTGCCTCAGCAAGGAACTGGACCCACTGCAATCGGCCTGTCGTCACTATAAATCTAAAATGGATGTGATCTCAAGCAAAAGACAAACAAACAACCAGTATGCAAAGGAGATAAACTGCACAAATACAGAAATCAGGCAATTATTAATTAATTAATATTGAGAACGTGAGGGGTAGAGTCTCAAGGGGAGTCAAATTATCCACGCCCGTTCAGCAGCCTGATGGTTTTAGAGTAGAAACTTTTCTTGAGCTGGTGGTGTGGGACCCGAGGCTTCTGTACCTTCTTCCCAGTGGCAGCAGCATGGCCCAGGTGGTGGGGGCTCACAGAGAGCAGCTGAGCAAACAGACAGACCGGGAGATGAAGCCGCTTGCATGCTTGGCTTCATCAGTCAGGACATTGGCTTTAGGGATGGGGACACCAGGCTGCAGTTTTATAAGTCAGTGGTGAGACCACACTTGAGAGTATTGTGAACAGCTTTGTAGGCCTGGGAAGCTGGAGGGGGTGCAGAAGAGATTTACAAGGACGCTCTCTGGAACAGGGGGAGAGGTTGGCCACATAGGATCTTTATTCCCCGGAGTGCAGAATGAGGCATGACCTCACAGGAGTTTGTAGGATCATGAGGGGCGGATGGTCACAGTCTCTGCCCCAGGGGTGGCGAGTCCCAAACTAAAGGATTCAAATGCAAGATAAGAGGGGAGTGATTTAAAAGAGACCTGCGCGGTAACGTCTTTATACAGAGGATAGTCAGTGAATGTCATGAGCTGCCGGAGGAAGTGGTCGAGGAGAGTACAATTACAAAACATCTCAGCTGTATGGAGGGGAGGGGCTTCGATAGATACGTTGGTTTTGATGAAAGGGGACATGGTTGGTGTCACTCAGCACATTAGTGCAAGGGAGTTTATTAGGTGCGTCAAAAATCAAACTTACAAAAATTAGCGAAAAAGTGAAGAGAAAACTTAATATTTACAAAATGATATCTACCAAAAAACACACTAATAGCTCTGTACTATTTTTCTCAACTAAGAACACCTGGCAGCCCCCATCTCTCCCTCTCCTACTGAGATCAACGAGCTTCCTTTTATCTTTCACCAGGACATGCCTTCTTTAATTACTAACGAAGTTAACTAACGGCGACACGTGAATGAGAATATGATGCACCCCACAATGTAGTTACAATCATATTACAAAGTAAAGAGAAGTATCGACCTCAAATATGGTATACAGACACCATATCCCTATTTACATATCCTCATTACTAAAGAAATGGACTATTCCACCGTGTATGGCAGGAAAGGCATCACATTGGCAATCCAAGCACATCAACTCAGCTTGGGTCCCAAAAATGAGAATATACTGGTGGAAGTGTGTACGCTCAGCATAATGACAAGACAGTGAGCGCATGTGCACGTGTGTGCGCGTGTGGGTGCGCATTCACTGCGTGCTAACAGGCTTGGAGGGTTGTGGGCCGACGCAGGCAACTGGGACCTGCGGGGAGGATGCTGTGGATAGCATGGACCAGTTGGGCTGAAGGACCTGTTTCTGTGCTGTAGTTGGCCAGATATTTAGCTTCACCAGAACGCTTTTAGTTACATCCATTAATTTAAAAACAGGAAAGTCTTAAACATGCACAACTGCGCCCTATAAGAGCACTTACTCAACGAACCACTTTATAAACACGCATCAACAGTCTTTGGCTCAGGAACCAAACCTTGAACAATAATCAAATGCTTGCCATGTCCTCAGCTGTTTGTCTTTGTGTTTCACTAATTAACTCTCTCAATTAGGCACTTCAGAGTTCCCAAATGGCCAGTTGATGCCCGAGGGAGGCAATGAGAACAAATCACGACCTGGCGATGGGGCTCTCAGTGCTGGATGCTGCCTTTTTGAGACATTGCTCCTTGAAAATGTCCTGGATACTACGGGGGGTGGGGGGGTTGGCCCATCATGGAGCCAACTGAGCTTACAACTCTCTGCAGCTCATTTTGATCGTGTGCAGTAGCCCCCGCTCCCATGCCAGACGGCGATGCAGCAAGTTAAAATGCTCTGCGTGGTACGTACGTAGAAATTTGGAGCGTCTTCGGTGACATACCAAATCTCCTCAAACTCCTAATGAAGTAACTTTGAAGATAGCATTACTTGCTATATCAAAGTTCAAAGTAAATTTATTATCAAATTACATATATATCACCATATACAACCCTGTGGCATGTGGCCAAGTGGTTAAGGCATTGAACTAGTGACCTGAAGGTGCTGAGTTCGAGCCTCAGCCGAGGGAACGTGTTGTGTCCTTGAGCAAGGCACTTAATCACACATTGCTCTGCGACGACACTGGTGCCAAGTTGTATGGGTCCTAATGCCCTTCCCTTGGACAACATTGGTGTCGTGGAGAGGGGAGACTTGCAGCATGGGCAACTGCTGGTCTTCCATACAACCTTGCCCAGGCCTGCGCCCTGAAGAGTGAAGACTTTCCAGGCGCAGATCCATGGTCTCACAAGACTAACGGATGCCTTTATTTTATTAATACAACCCTAAGATTCATTTTCTTGCAGGCATTCACAGTAGAATCAATGAAAAACTACACACAAAGATGGACAAACAACCAATGTGCAAAAGACCACAAATTATGCAAATACAATAACAAAATAATAATAACAAATAAATAATATTGAGAACATGAGTCCATCAGCTCTAAGAAGGAAAGAAATCTGGTGCCAGGCGTCCCTGGATTTTAAGGGAGGTGGATCCGAGCATTATTGATTTATTTACTGCCCATTATGCCTGCTGGCGTTTAGGGTACCAATGAAGGTCCTCCATCTCTGTCTGTCCTTGGCCATCTTCTCTATTGTGGCCCAGGTGTGGTTCGGGGTCCTCATTTCTGCCTCTACGTACGGTGCCAAGCTGTCTTTGGTCTCCCGTATTTCCTCGGCCCTTCAGGGCTTTCATCATGCCAGTAGCCTCCTCTCAATTTTCACTACTATCGACCGTGCAAGTCCTGGGTGGAGACTCAGGAATACCGTCGCACTCAGATGCAGAAGGACTCTTCGTTGCTATTTCTGCAACAGTTTTGTTTGACCAGTCAGGGCAGTGAGTTCTGAGCTAAACATTGCTGACACATCCATCAAAGTGATGTCTCTACAAACGCAGAACACTTTTTATGGCAACTGCTGGGACAGGGAGAGAGGGAAATATACCGAATTCCTCAAACTAGTGACAAGAACACACACTAGGGAAAGTTTTCTCATCCTTCCCTCTCAACATGGTCAATTTAACGCTTAACAGAAATGCGCCCGACTCCTGTTTCAATTTAAATTAAATTGCAAACATACATCATGTATCATTGGGCATATGTTTTGTTGTGAAAGTCATGACACTCTTTGATACAACAGGGCCTGATGTGAAATAACTAGATCAAATTTATTTGTAGCTGCCACTTCACAGGTTTAATTAATTCTCTCCTGTATTCAGAGTCTTAATGTCCAGTAACTGATCAGTTAGCTTACTGGCTTTGTGGTGAATTCATCAATTAGATCATAAAGACCAAAAGACATTGGAGCAGAATTAGGCCATTCAGCCCATCGAATCCACTCCACCATTCTATCATGGCTGATTTATTAACCTTCTCAACCCCATTCTCTTGCCTTCTCTGCATGACTTTTGATGCCCTGACTAATCAAGAACCTCTTCCTGAAGTTCACAATCAATTCCTTGGTCTTGCTGACATTGAGTGCAAGGTGGCTGTTGCAACATCACTCAACCAGCTGGTCTTTATCTCTCTCTCCTTGTCACCATCTGAGATTCTGCTAAAAACAGGCACTCATTGTCCGATGCTTTTCTGACCTCACAACAGCGAAAGCCATTCTAATTACTAAAGAGGTGAGGAAGTGCTCTGACATTGGTTGTGAAAGACAAAAGCAAGTCTACGCACTCAACTCAGGGTTTATGATAATCGTGATTATCACTGAGAAGTTTGGATGGGTACATAAGACATAGGAGCAGAATTAAGCCGTCTGGCCCATCAAGTCTACTCCGCCATTCAGTCATGGTTGATCCTTTTTTTACATGGATGGAGGGGTATGGAGGGCTACAGACAATAGACAATAAGTGCAGGAGTAGGCCATTCAGCCCTTTGAGCCAGCACCACCATTCACTGTGATCATGGCTGATCATCCACAATCAGTATCCAGTTCCTGCCTTATCTCCATAACCTTTGATTCCACTATCTTTAAGAGCTCTATCCATCTCTTTCTTGAAAGCATCCAGAGACTTGGCCTCCACAGCCTTCTGGGGCAGAGCATTCCATATATCCACCACTCTGTGGGTGAAAAAGTTTTTCCTCAACTCCGTTCTAAATGGCCTACCCCTTATTCTTAAACTGTGGCCTCTGGTTCTGGACTCACCCATCAGCGGAAACATGCTTCCTGCCTCCAGCGTGTCCAATCCCTTAATAATCTTATATGTTTCAATAAGATCCCCTCTCAGCCTTCTAAATTCCAGAGTATACAAGCCCAGTCACTCCAATCTTTCAACATATGACAGTCCCGCCATCCCGGGAATTAACCTTGTGAACCTATGCTGCACTCCCTCAATAGCAAGAATGTCCTTCCTCAAATTTGGAGACCAAAACTGCACACAGTACTCCAGGTATGGTCTCACCAGGGCACTGTACAACTGCAGAAGGACCTCTTTGCTCTTGTACTCAATTCCCCTTGTTATGAAGGCCAGCATGCCATTAGCTTTCTTCACTGCCTGCTGTACTTGCATGCTTGCTTTCAGTGACTGATGTCACTGATTTTAATGATTTTAGTCCATGTGTGGGCCAATGGAACTAGGCAGAATAACAGGTCAGCATGGACTAGATGGGCCAAACAACCTGTTTCTGTGCTGTAGTGCTCTATGAGTTGCACGTTTTTCCCAGGACGGAAATGAAGAATACCAGAGGCCATCCTTTTCAGAGGAGAGCACAGAGCAGTGAGTGCATGGAACACAGTGGGGGGGTGGGGGGAGTGTTGCTGGAGGCAGATACATTTGGGGTACCTAAGAGACCCTTAGATAAGCACATGGATGAGATAAAAATGATGGCTATGTAGGAGGGGAGTGTGAGATTGATCTTGATGTAGGTTAAAAGCAGGCACAACATTGTGGACCAACGAGCCCACACTGTGCAGTTCAGTCCTATGATCTACACTCTACTCTCACTGGCCACTTTATTAGGTACACCCGCTCGTTGATGTAAATATCTAATCAACCAATCATGTGGCAGCAACTCAATGCATCAAAGCACGTAGACACGGTCAAGAGGTTCAGTTGTTGTTCAAACCGAACATCAGAATGGGGAAGAAATGCGGCCTACGACTTTGAACTTTGAACCAGCCTCCCACTGCAGTGATATTCAAACTGCTTTCAGATGTTGAGGAAGTCATGAGAAGTTTAAAGAGGGCCATCTTTTATTGGAAAGAATTGTTCCTGGACACAGTTAGAGACTGGCTCGAATCCCAGAATGAGCAGTGGAATTTCATACACTTGGACTTTTTATGAATTGCACTGTAAAAGCTGTTCACTTTACACCTAAGCAGGCAGTGTATGCAGCTGTGTGCTGTGTAATCTCCCTCATAATGGACAGCAACAAAAACCCTGTGGAAGTGTAGAGGTTCACGGCACCAGTACCTGGGGTTCAATTCCTGCTCTTCCCTGAGCATCATCACCTTGTCACAGTGGAAAAGCTTGAGCGTTCCTGAGATCAATGTTCCCCCTAATTTGTAATGACCCGGTGTGCACAAAAATCTATTGCCGTGCTATTTTTTGCCCAGTGACAACAACATGTGCGCACTGAATTAAAACAGTATAAATAAGCCAGTTCTAAAACCTGCAGCCAAGTCATCGTAAACTCCACATTGTCCACACTGTCCGCATCAGAAACTGGAAAAAGAAATGTGATCGTGTACGATCGTGAAATATACTGAACATGCCAACGAAGTAGAGGGTGGCAACCTTTTGTGCGCAGTTTAAATTCCTTGGTGTGCTAGTGGCAAAAGATGTGTGTGTGTGTGTGTGTGTGTGTGTTTGTGTGAGTGTGTGAGTGTGTGAGTGTGTGAGTGTGTGAGTGTGTGAGTGTGTGTGAGTGTGTGTGTGTGTGTTTGTGTGTGTGTGTGTGTGTGTGTGCACCTTAGCGGAACATTGCCCAAGAGCAATGCCGCTTGGAGGTTAGGTCATGGTAGGATGGTAGGGACACTGACAGTGGCAAGGTCAAGGTGGGGTGCCCAGACAAAGAGCGATCCAACCGAGGCCTCAGTGGCAGAGCTGGCGGAAGATGACGACACATCACAACGGCAGAGAAGGCGAAGGAAGCCTGCAGCAGTGAAGGGGATCCATGCGTCAGCCTCCCACATTAAATTAAGGCAACCCACAAATGTTCACCACTGAGGGAAAAATCCTTTGGGAGAACATCATACACGGTTCGAGTGATCACGCTAGATCATATCAGAGGATCTGTTCGAGGACCAGCATGACCCCGCCTCAACTTTCTCAGAACTTTGAGTTAGCTTTGGCATGTCACCATAAAATCTGACAAGCTTCTATAGTTGCACAGTGAAGAGTGTCCTGACTGATTGCGTCATGGAAACACCAAACCCAGGAGCAGAAATCCCTGCAAGAAAACGAATCTCAAAGTAATAAATAGTGACATACACGTACTGCGATAATAAATCTGACTTCCCTCCTCAGCCCTCGGAGGGCAGGAAACAACAAGGAAGCAAGACAACATCCAAAGCTGCAGTACTTGGCACATTTGTCTGACGCTGCAGTGATGCCAGTGGTGACTTTGACGGTGGATCACCGTCACGGATTTCTGCTGTGTGAAATTGTGTTTGCCCGGGCTGGGGACCAGGAGGGGAAGGGACCCTAAGTCCAGTTTGGGTCAGGACTGAGGTCAAGGGATGGGAGGAGTGATGGATTGGGAGCCTCTTCTAGTATCAGGTGAGTGGAGCAAGGTGGTCATTGAAGATTAGGACAGGGATTTAACATTGAAGTCCCCCCCCCAATAGATTTGGAGAATGGTTGGTGTGGGCAGGACTGGAATGACATGGTGGCCCGGGATGGATGGTTGGGGGATGGGTTGCATTAGCAGCATCAGAGGGTAGTGCGATGTTGATATGGTGAGTTTAGGTGTGTAAGATGGGGGTGGGGGGACGAGGTTGGTCTGTAAGCCTGAAATCTGAAATGTAAGTGAGACTTCATGTCACAGGGGTGTCAGTCCAACACTGCAAGGTAAGACCAACACTAGTTTCCCCAAGGAAGTTTTTGCCAAATCTGCCCCATACTGTTCCCTGGGGAAGATGGCACAAGGTCATAGGTTAAGGGGGAAAAGGTTAAATACTTCAGGGGAATCTGAGGGGGATCTCTTCACTCAGCGGGTGGAGCAAGTGTGGAATGAGAGTCAGCGCAAGTACTGGAGACGGAGTCAATTGTAAAACTTAAGGTAAGTTTGGGATAAATAGACAAGAACAGTTTATTAAGGTTGTCATAGCTGGGGGTGGTGGTAGGGATAAGCTCCAACTTCCTATTAAAATACTCCCAAAGGCATGCGTCTCAAATAGCCTCAACAACCAAGTCCAGCTCCTGGCCTTCATGTGTGGCCTAGCTACTACGCCTGGTGGAACCGACTCTACTAACAGCAGAAGGGGCAAAGGTGGGTCACTGGTGCCTTAAAACCCGTCACCTTGGGCAGGTGGGGCTTGTCAGCCGTGGTTGGCATCTCACCTAGGAGAAGGGAACCACCGATCTCAAACTTCCGCTGCCTTGCGGCTAAACCCAGGGAACACCTCTGGAACTGGAGTCCCTAAAGCAGTCCCACGCTGAGTTCAACACTGACGGGCAACTCCTGTGATGCTGCTGGTTCCAAACTGTATTGCTCTCTGCTGTTCCTTTGGGTTCATTAGCTGCATGGAGAGGGGGAGCTTGCTACATAGGCAACAGCTTGCTCTTACACCTGTAGAAGAGCAGGTGACAGGTCAGACTGGGCAAGAGGTAGTCCCGGATGGTCACTGGCCAAGCTCGGCTCTCTGGCTTGCGTATCATGTAGACAGCGAGGGTGTATCGTCACGGTTGATCCTGACCCACAGAGGCCTCACTCAGATAGATAAAAGCAGTCTGGAGGGATGTGAGCTGGATGCAGGTCAATGAAACTAAGCAGAAAACCAAGTTAGCATTGTCTAGATGGGCCAAAGAGCCTGTTTCTGAGCTGTGGTGCTCTCTTGTCTCTATGACTGTCCTTTGTCTGGTATGGGACACCGTGGATGTTCCTGCCAGGCCAAATTACACTTCCCGTGTGATACAGCAGTCTAGAAATGTATTCAAAACACAAAATACTCTGCAGATGCTGGGGTCAAAGCAACACTCGCAACACGCTGGAGGAACCCAGCAGGTTGGGCAGCACCTGTGGAAACGATCAGTCAATGTTTCGGGCCGGAACCCCCTAACAGGACGAAGAAACGGATGCTGCCTGACCTGCTGAGTTCCTCCAGCGTGTTGTGAGTTATTTATTGCGATACAGTGCAGAATTGGCCTTTCGAGCCGCACTAGCCAGTAATCATAGGACGATTTACAATGACCCGTTAACCTATCAACTGGTAAGTCTTTGAACTGTGGAAGGAAACTGGAGCACCCGGAGGAAACTCATGTGGAGAACATACAAATTCCTTACGGGAAGCACTTGGAATCGAACACGGGTGGCGACTATGCCACCCCAGAGGCCATTATCACCCTCCCCTTCACACACACACAGAAAGCAGCTTTCACTTTAATATCGGTGAATAATACCGCATGTGCGATGGGGTTTCCAAATGTCACTGAGTAATGGGGACCAGCAGGAGACTCACATGAGGTCGGGAGGGCAAGGTGCCAACATCAGGAGGAAGTTGGGACAGGCAACGTTGCTAGTAGATGTCCCATCGCCAACGTCACAGGCCCAGTGTGCGGGGTTGGCCTCCTCCACTAAATACTGGATTCTTCAACATCTCACCCGAGCGCCAAGAGGCTGTGGTCTCACTACAGAGCCTGGAAAGTTTCATTTGGCACTAAGGAGTCATCAGCACTTTTCCAACACAGCTACTCTTCATTACAGTATTATTGTTGGTGCAGGATTTGCTTCTGAAAGTGCCAGAGGAGTGCGGAAACCGCAAATGGGAATCCCACACCTGTGGGAGAGCGGGTGATGGAGCTGGGCAAGATGTAGTCTCAGGTCACCCAGGCTCCTGGATGGTCACCGGCCAAGCTAGGCTCTGGGGCACTAATGGCCGGTCTGGCTCAGTTACAGATGATCAGGGCAAAATGGTAGTTATTGAAACCTATTGAATATTGAAAGGTCTAGGTAGAGTGGAGGCGAAGGGGTACCTCCTACAGTGGGGGGGGTCCTGGACCAGCGGTCACAGGCTCAGAAAAGGGGTTCCCAACAGTTGAGTAACCAGGTAGTGGTGAATCTGTGGCATTCATTGCCACAGATGGCTATGGAGGCCAGGTCTATGGGTACATTTAAAGCAGAGGCTGTTGGGTTCTTCATTAATCAGAGCATCAAAGGTTATGGGGAGAAGGCAGGAGAATGGCATTGTGGGGGATAATAAATCAATCAGAATGGAATGGTGAGATGAGACCCTTCATCATGACTGGAAAGGAAGGTGCCAGACATTAGAAAAGGTGGTGGGAGGGACAGGAGTACAAACTGGCAGGAGATTGGTGGGACCTGAAGAGTGGATGGGTGGAGCAGGTGGATTGCAGTAAGAAGCTGGTAGGTGATAGGTGGAAAAGTTAAAAAGCTGAAGGAGGAGGGATCTGATAGGAGAGGACAATGGATCATGGGAGAAAGGGAAGGAGGAGGGGAACCAGAGGGAAGGGATTAGCAAGTCATGATTGGGGAAGGTGAAGAGAAGGGATAAGAGGGTAAGCTTAATAGGGAATGGGTCAGGTTAGCCATATAACCATATAACAATTACAGCACGGAAACAGGCCATCTCAGCCCTTCTAGTCCGTGCCAAACTCTTACTCTCACCTAGTCCCACCGACCTGCACTCAGCCCATAACCCTCCATTCCTTTCTTGTCCATATATCTATCCAATTTAACTTTAAACGACAACATCGAACCTGCCTCAACCACTTCTGCTGAAAGCTCGTTCCACACAGCTACCACTCTCTGAATAAAGAAGTTCCCCCTCATGTTACCCCTAAACTTCTGCCCTTTAACTCTCAACTCATGTCCTCTTGTTTGAATCTCCCCCACTTTCAATGGCAAAAGCCTATCCACGTCAACTCTATCAATCCCCCTCGTAATTTTAAACACCTCTAACAAGTCCCCCCGTCAACCTTCTACACTCCAAAGAATAGAGACCTAACTTGTTCAACCTTTCTCTGTAACTTAGGAGATGAAACCCAGGCAACATTTTAGTAAACCTCCTCTGTACTCTCTCAATTTTATTGACATCTTTCCTATAATTCAGTGACCAGAACTGTACACAATACTCCAAATTTGACCTTACCAATACCTTATACAATTTCAACATTACATCCCAACTCCTATACTCAATGCTCTGATTTATAAAGGCCAGCATACCAAAAGCTTTCTTCACCACCCTATCCACACGAGATTCCACCTTCAGGGAACTATGCACTATTATTCCTAGATCCCTCTGTTCTACTGCATTCTTCAATGCCCTACCATTTACCATGTATGTTCTATTTTGATTAGTCCTACCAAAATGTAGCACCTCACATTTTTCAGCATTAAACTCCATCTGCCATCTTTCAGCCCACTCTTCTAACTGTCCTAAATCTCTCTGCAAGTTTTGAAAACCTGCTTCACTATCCACAACGCCACCAATCATAGTATCATCTGCATACTTACTAATCCAATTTACCAATTAGCCAAAGGAGGGATTTATTTAATGGATGACAGGAGGCTGGATAACAGTCTGTATCTGTAACCCCCTATCTCAGGGAAGGTGACAGTGAGACCTTTATCAATACCTGGGTGAGATTCACAGGGATGGGACTGGGCAAGAAATGAGAGGTACTGTGGTAAGAATCATGGCAGATGCCACTTGGCATGTGAATGGTATAGAGTTTTCAGGCACGGAGAAGAATGGTTAGTTAGCTAGTTATCTATTCGGATTTATATACAGTTATTATTTGCAAAACTGCACTGTAACAGGCCCTACTGCATCAACGAGCCTGTGCCGCCTAAATAGATCCTTGTGGCCGATTAACCTCCCAACCTGTACATCTTTGGGATGTGGGAGGAACCCAGAGCACCCGGAGGAAACCCACACAGACACCACACAAACTCCTTTCAGACCGCGGTGGGAATTGAACCTGGGTCACCTGCACTGTAAAGCATTACACTAACCGCTACACCACTGTACTGGCCCCGAATTCTTCTTTGGGATGTCACTGGGCTCTGAAATCTGGCACTCATTCCTCAATCACATTCTATTTGCTCGTGCCCAAGGAGAACAAGCCTGACCCCTATCACCAAATGCAGAAGTCCCTCTGATGTGTCACGGCAGTGATTACCATTACAGATAGCACACACAAAGCACAGGAGCAACTCCGCAGGCTTTACAAATATGACATCCTGCTGCTAAGCTCTCTCTGGAGTGCTGGGAACTGCATGGAGTAGTGTGTCTGAGTGGCGGACACACACACCAAACTCACCACAGAACCTAACAGCTATTTGGGAATTATACACGAGCCTGCTTTATAACCAGTTAGAATCTGGACACACAGTTCATTACTGTTCATCAACAAGTGGGAAGGGGTGAGGGGGAAGGGGTGTTTTTCCATGGATATGAGAAAAGTAAACCTGTTATCAAAGTACACATATGCCACCATACACAATCCCGAGATTCATTTTCTTGCGGGCATTCACACTAAATCCAAGAGACACCACAGAGTAAATGAAAGACTGCACCCAGCAGGACAGTCAAGCAGCCAGGGTGCAAAAAAAACCCTTGTGAAAATAGAAAGAGGAAAAATCCATGGATAATGCAAGGATTTAGATCGAAGCAGATGGCTGTACTGATCAGGAGAGGGTGAGATGATGAATTTTGGGTGTCAGTTTTCAAATTAACCCCAGTCAGCGGATGCAACTGTGACTAACACATAAATACAGAGCGGGAACAGGAAATAGGCCACAAGCACAAACCAAAAATCAGGAATTTGCTGTACATAATGGAATCTGGAATAAAGTGGGAATTTCTTAACTATTATTAATGAATCTTCTGAGCACTAGACACACTTTCCAGTAACCTAAAGAGAAGTTCCTTCCCCCACCTCCCAACTTATCTGTGTGGTATCCCCCGTGAACACACAAACTCGTTCACACTACTCCGCATTCCAGGGCGGAAGACCACAGACAGTCTCGACAGGAATCTGATTCTCCATGAATCCCATTGAAGATTTTCATTCTAATTGGCAAATGCGAAATCTAAGATTTAAAACTTAAACTTCCCACATCTCCTTTTCTCCACCCAGACTTTCTCCTTCTGTAACGGATACAGCCCAGTCCATCGCAGACGGAAACCTTCCCACCCTGGAACACATCAACAAAGAGGGCTGCCAAGGAGAGCAGCATCTATCGGCAGGGACTCCCTGCACCCAGCTCATGCTCTCTTCTTGCTGCTGCCTTCAGGAAGGAGGCACAGGAGCCTCAGGACTCACACCACCAGGTTCAGGAATAGTTACTACCCCTTAATCATCAGACCCTTTAACCAAGGGGATAACTCACGCCCCATCCCTCAATTGTCCCACAACCTACGGGCCCACTTTCATGGACTCTTCATCTCATTTTCATCAAAATTTATTGCTCATTTTTTCTTATTGTTATTATTAATACTTCTTTAATTTCTTCTGTATTTTCAGTTTGTTGTCTTTTGTGCATTGGCAGTTGTCCATCCTGTTGGGTAAGGCCTTTCATTAACTCTAATGTATTTCTTGTATGTACTGTGTATGTGTTGTTTCTTTCCGTGCTTTGCAGTGCATTGGGCGGTAATCTTGCTGTTTCTTTAGCATTTTTGTCTGGTTATTTTATGAGGCTGAGTTACCAGCTCAACACTCAACCCAGCACAGACGGAAAGCGTACAAGGAGCCGTCCAGGATCGAACCTGGGACTACTCACCTCGAAATTCGGTGTGGATGCCACTACACCACCAGCCAGCCATGTATGTCGACAAGAAAATGAATCCTAGGGTTGTACATGGTGACATACATGTACTTTGATAATAAAGTTACTTTGAACTTTGGTTTGCAGCTAACAGGGAACAGACAGTTAACTTAGAATCCGAGCATCTACCGTTTCTTACAGAATAAATATTTCACGGAATGAAAATAGCTCGGAATGCACTATTTTAATCCAAATGTTCTCAAGATAAACCAAACAGCACTACAACCAAGTATTAGCTCTAAAAGGTGGTAATGTCAAGAAATTCTGCAGCAGCTGGAAATCCAGAGTGACACACACACACAAATTGCTGGAGGAACTCAGCAGGCCAGGCAGCATAGTCATACTTTACTGATCCCGGGAGAAATTGGTTTGCGTTACAGTTGCACTATAAATAATTAAATAGTAATAAAACCATAAATAATTAAAAAGTAATATGTAAATTATGCCAGCAAATGTCCAGGACCAGCGTATTGGCTCAGGGTGTCTGACCCTCCAAGGGAGGAGTTGTAAAGTTTGATGGCCACAGGCAGGAATGACTTCGTATGATGCTCTGTGCTGCATTTCGGTGGAATGAGTCTCTGGCTGAATGTACTCCTGTGCCCAACCAGTCCATTATGTAGTGGATGGGAGACATTGTCCAAGATGGCATGCAACTTGGACAGCATCCTCTTTTCAGACACCACCGTCAGAGAGTCCAGTTCCATCCCCACAACATCACTGGCCTTACGAATGAGTTTGTTGATTCTGTTGGTGTCTGCTACCCTCAGCCTGCTGCCCCAGCACACAACAGCAAACATGATAGCACTGGCCACCACAGACTTGTAGAACATCCTCAGCATCGTCCGGCAAATGTTAAAGGACCTCAGTCTCCTCAGGAAATAGAGACGGCTCTGACCCTTCTTGTAGACAGCCTCAGTGTTCTTTGACCAGTCCAGTTTATTGTCAATTCGTATCCCCAGGTATTTGTAATCCTCCACCGTGTCCACACTGACCCCCTGGATGGAAACAGGGGTCACCGGTACCTTAGCTCTCCTCAGGTCTACCGCCAGCTCCTTAGTCTTTTTCACATTAAGCTGCAGATAATTCTGCTCACACCATGTGACAAAGTTTCCTACCTTAGACCTGTACTATGGAGAGAATCCTCATGGAGGATCTCAGCCTGAAACATGGACTGTACTTTTTCTCCCATGGATGCTGCCTGAGCTGCTGAGTTCCTCCAGCATTTTGTGTGTGTGTTGCTCTGGATTGCCAGCGTCTGCAGAATCTCTGGTGTTTGAGATGTAAAAACTGTCGTGTGAATGCTGGTCTTATTTGTCTTGCTTCTTTAAAGTCAATTCAATAGGAAGCAGTTCAAATTAAAATATTTTGCAATGGGATTACAGTACAGACCGTGTCCAACGTCCATCACTGCACAGGCTTCAGCTCAGATGACGCCTCTGCACAAATTCAGCTGATGGTTCAGGCCAAAACCCTTCATCAGAAATACCGAAGGAGAGCACATGAACAGCCTTGGACTGTTTATTTCCCCTCCATAAATTCTGTGTGACTGGGACTGCTGTTCTTTTATTTGCTTGTCCAGCTGTCTATTTATTTATTTACTGACATGCAGCATGAAACCACTCGAACCACTCTGCCCAGCAACTCCTGATAAATCACAGGACAATTTACAATCACCGATTACCTAGTATGTCTTTGGACTGTGGGAGGAAACCAGAGCACCCTGAGGAAACCCACACTTTCTAAAAGAGATTCCGGACAATAATAGTGATTATTAATAATTGGTTATCTGTGAAAGTTTTAAAAAGCGGAATAAAATACAGATAAAATGATTGAGTTATAGAAAAGTACAGCACAGAAACAGGCCCTTTGGCCCATCTAGTCTGTGCTGAACCATTTTAACTGCCTATTCCCATCAACCTGCACCTGGACCATTGCCCTCCATACCCCTGCCATCCATGTACCTATCCAAACTTCTCTGAAATGTTGAAGTTGGCAGGAGGAGAAGATGGCAGCGCGATGCAGCGCGCACAGCTCTCCAGTGAAATGATATCGTATCTGTTAAATAGGGGCCGTGGGCAATTCTGATTTGATGAAGACAGGCATGAGAAGCAGAGGAACATCTGAAGAAATTTCTGAAATGCCTAGTTTGCTGCCGTTGCTACTGTGTGATCGAGAATCTCCGGAGGGAAGGCCCTAAAATCCCCAGCTTTGCCTGCTGCTGGCGACCGAGGCTGAGGTCGAAACGTTCGGATAGAGATGGTGCTCAGTACTCGGTGTCGGAGGGCTGATCGAAGCTCAAAGTTTTCGGACGACTCAGCGTCAGACTGTGGTCGGGCATGGCAGGGAGAGTTTTCTTCCTTCTCCCGTCTGCGTGAGATGTGGGACTTTCGAGAGACTTTGAACTTTTTTGCTGTGCCATGGCCTGTTCTTCATCAGGTTATGGTATTGTTGCACTGTTGTAACTATATGTTATAATCATGTGTTTTTTGTTAGTTTTTCAGTCTTGGTCTGTCCTGTGTTTCTGTGATATCACACCGGAGGAATATTGTATCATTTCTTAATGCATGCATTACTAAATGACAATAAAAGAGGACTGTGTGTCCTCATAATCTAAATAATCTAAATAAAATAATTTAAATCCAACTCCTATGTACCACTTACGCTGGCAGCTTGCTCCACACCCTCACAACTCTCTGAGTGAAGAATTCTGTCAAGTTCCCCTTAAACTGTTCACATTTCATCCTTAACCCATGACCTCTAGTTGTAGTCTCACTCAGCGGAAACAGCCTGCTTGCAATTACCCTATCTATACTCCTCATAATTTTATATACCTCTATCAAATCTCCCCTCAATTTTCTACGTTCTAGGGCAAGGGTGCCCAGACTATTTTTTATGCCATGACCCCCTACCATTAACTTGGAGGCCTGTGATCCTCAGGGTGGGAACCCCTGCACTAAGGACTAAAGTCCTAACCTATTCAACCTTTCTCCATAACTCAGGTCCTCCAGTCCTGGCAACGTCCTTGTCAATTTTCTCTGCACTCTTTCAATCTTATTGACATCTTTCCTGTAGGTAGGTGACCAAAACTTCAAGCAATATTCCAAATAGGGCCTCACCAATGTCCTACACAAATTCTGCACCAAACTGCCTGCTCGGGAGCTCTCGTACTGAATTTTAATGAAGACAGAGCCTGATGTTCATTGGTTTTGTCTTTGTTTGGGGCGCAGGAATCGAAGCAGATGGTGTAATGACTGGCTCTCGAGTATTACACTGTGTAATAACTGTTGTATCAAAGTTAGTTTCTGTAATTGTTCTTCTATATCGTTGTAGGTGGTATGGTAGCGAAGCGGCTAGTACAGTCATATTACAGCAACAGCGAGCGTCCTGCTGTTCTGTTCTTTGCTGATCCGCTGAACACTGTGGGTAGGTTATGTTGGCACTGGAATGTGTGGTGACACCTGTGGGTTGCCCCCAACACATCACCTGGTCTCACCCATCTCCTGCCAGCTTGTACTTCTTCCCCTCTCCCAACCACCCATGGGTACGATGGCTGTTAACACAGACGACACATTTCATTGTATGTTTCAATGTGCACGTGATAACGGGACGTCCATATTTGGTCATGACGAAGTATTTTTGACCGTCAGTCTCTTATCATCTAGTGAAGAGATATTCCGCTTAACAATCTCACAGCTTTTCCTTTCTGCAGCTATAAATGGTCTGTGATTCCAGTTTACAGCACAAGACGGGCTGGGCTGAGATTCACACAGAATCAGATTCCTAATGAGACGGTCTGTTGCCTTCAACTCTGGGATGTGGAGTAGTGTGAATGAGTTTGCTGACGGGGAAACGGTTACGCGGATAATTGCGAGGGGGGCAGAGAATTCCTTGTTTGGTTACTGGACAGACATGGAGGGGCAGCAGGGTCGTACAGCAGTTAGCGTAACGCTATTACAGCACCACTGACCCGGGTTCGATTCCGCCGTGTTTGAACGCTCCCCCCATGATTGTGTGGGTTTTCCCCGGTGCTCCAGCTTCCCCCCACAGTCCAAAGGCGTAGCGGGTAGTAAGTTAGTTTGTCACTTGGGCGTAATTGGGAGCCACAGGACCATTGGACCAGAAAGTCCCGTTGTCGTGCTGTAACTAGAGCACCACGGCAACGCAGCAGTTTGCATGACACTATTGCAGCTCAGGATGGCGGGGTTCAGAGTTCAGAGTTCAATTCTGATGTCATCCGTAAGGAGTCTGTCCGCCCTCTCCATGGGATGTGTGTGTTTCCTCCGAGTGCACCAGTCTCCTCCCACAGTCCAGAGGTGCACTGGTTGGGAAGTTAATTATCTCATGATTAGGCCAGTTTTACATTATTGCTGGGTGGTGCAGCTCGGAGGGCTGGAAGGCCCTGTTGCACGATAAATAAACTATCTCTAAATGAAAAAAGTCGACAATCAGATTGATGATGTTATCTGCTTGAAACAAATCTCAGCCATCTGAGTGAAGTGATCTGCAAACACAAACTACAGAAACCCCACAGATGCATACCCCAATCAAATACAGCTACAGCTTGGTCTCTTTCACTCATATTAGACAGCAGCAATATCTCTCCTATAAGTTTCCTCTTTCTTCAGCTCTTTACTTTTTCCACTTATCACCTCCCAGCTTCTCAATTCATCCCTCCTTCCCCAATCACCTGGTTTCACCTCTCACCTTCCAGCTTATGCTCCTTTGACTCTCCCCATCTTCTGATTCTGGCTTCTTCTCTCCACCTTTCCAGTCCTGAAGAAGGGTCTCGACCCAAAATGTTGACTGTGTATTCCCCTCCGTAGCTGCTGCCTGACCTGCTGAGTTCCCCCAAAATTTTGTGTGCGCTGCTCTGGATTTCCAGCACCTCTTGCAGAATCTCTTGTGATCAACAATATTTGGAATACATGTTTGTTTGTTTATTTATTTATTTAGAGATACAGCAAACAGGCCCTTCTAGCCCAACGAGCCTGCACCCACTCCCCCAGCAACACGCCTATTTAGCACGAGCCTAATCACGGGGCAATTTACAACGACCAATTAACCTACCAACTGATACGTCTTTGGAGTGTGGGAGGAAACTGGAGGAAACCCAAACGTACAAATTCCTTACAGGCAGCAGCAGGAATTGAACTTGGGAACTACAGAACGCCTTGAGTTGTGATAGTGTGGCGCTAACCGCTACTCTACTGCGGCACCAATTATTACCTTACCAAATAATTACAGTGGTCCTTTACTGCATGCTTTGTTTTTAAAACCCTCCCTTTAACTTCGAGTGCCACTTCAAATATCTGGCAGCAGGGGAATGATAATCGCCTCACTGAATCCATGCAGGACACAATCCTCAGGCCAGTGACATTAGATCTGAGAGTCTCCCCAAGGGGCCTCAGCAAACATCAGCACTTCACATGCCGAGATTAGGTCAACAATCTAAAGCCACAGACCACAGCACTCTAAATGAAAATGTGTTAGTGAGCGGCCTCAAAGATACGGTGCTTGATGTGAGGTCAAATCCATCTCCTACGTTAAAACACTATAACCGGAGGTGGCAACACTTTTACTGAACTAAAAACAAATTCTCTCACGTGCCAAGGTCATTTTGAGCAGAGGTGATCATTTGATCAGCCAAGCAGCAAGGACGATCAACACCTCCACCCACAAACCCATCCCTTCACACCCTCAACCACCACTACTTAATCATTTCCTGTCAGAGTCACGTTATGTACAGACACTCCTGTAGCTCTTAGTTTATAGAGATATAATCAATATATAAATTATAAATAAAGTATAATCTATCTCATCTATTTATATTTATTGTGTTTTTTTATATGATTGTGTTCTTCATCTTATTGTGTTATTTTTTTTTGTGCTGGAGTAACAATTATTTCGTTCCCCTTGACACTTGTCTACTGGAAATGACATTAAACAATCTTGAATCCTGAATCATAGTTCAATGAATTATTAACAATAATTATTGACTTATTGTTAGTAATTATTATTGGCACGTGGCCAAGTGGTTAAGGTGTTCGTCTAGTGACTTGAAGGTCGCTAGTTCGAGCCTTGGCTGAGGCAACGTGTGTGTCCTTGAGCAAGGCACTTAACCACACATTGCTCTGTGACAACACTGGTGCCAAGCTGTATGGGTCCTAATGCCCTTCCCTTGGACAACATCGGTGGCGTGGAGAGGGGAGACTTGCAGCATGGGCAACTGCTGGTCTTCCATACAACCTTGCCCAGGCCTGCGCCCTGGAAACCTTCCAAGGCACAAATCCATGGTCTCACGAGACTAATGGATGCCTATATATTGACTCTTAAGGAGAAAAGACGAGGCCTGTTGCTAAATTACATGTATTCATTGTTTACTATTAATAAAGTGTAACAGAGACAGTTGGTTCCTTAAGGTTGTTGTAGCCGGGGGGAGGGAAGTAATGGAGACAAGCTCCCACATCTATGAAATACTACCAACGGCATGTGTCTCAATTAGCCTCTGACAACAAAGTCCAGCTCCCGGCCTTTACGTGTGACTTAGTTACTTAGCCCAGCAGAATTGTTTCTGCTGTCAGAAGGGGAAGAGTGGATTATTGGAGCCTTAAAACCGGTCGCTTCTGGCAGATGGGGCTCATCAGCCGTGGCTGGCAGCAAACCTGGGAGAAACTCCACTGCCTTGTGGCCACACCCACTCATAGAGAAGACTTTGGGAGTAAACCCTAAGACAGTCCTACACTGAATTCAACACTGACTGACAAATCTTCTGACGCCGCTGATGCCAAGCTGTATCAGTCTCTGCCATTCCTTTGAATTCACCAGCTGTGTGGGGAGGGGGGAGCTCACGACATGGGCAGCAGCTTGCTCTCACGTCGTACTATCCAGGCAGCTAGGGCGAAATATCCATGGTTAACCCTGACCAATGGAGGGCCTGAACAAAAATAGATTGAATAAACAAAGCATTTTAGAAAACTTGTTCGACAATAATAATTTTAAATTAACATTATTTCTCAACGATATTGTTATTCTTGGTGTCTTTAGGGGTGTTTACTGTGCTGCGCCAATAACTTTTGGGACCGCCTGGTAAAGAAAGCCATTGAAATTAAACTAGAGAACGAGGTTTTGCTCTAAGTAAGAAATGGAATTTGATTGTAAACAAGGTGGGAGAGTGGAATCCTGATTGGATGAGAACTAACCAATCAGGATGGATGGACTACCAGGGTATAAATTCCACCAGACGAGAGACGCCCAGGCATCATCCCTGATGAAGATGGCAGAGTTTGTTATCAAGACATCAGTCAAAATCAATACCCGTACCTGGCTGGAAGTCAGAGAAGAGTTTATTTGTCATATACACAGGGAAGCACTAAATCTTTTGCCATGATTATATATTTATTGAGATACAGCCTGGAATAGACCCTTCTGACCCTTTGAGCTGTGCTGCCCAGAGATCACCTGGTTTAATCCTAGCCTAATCAGGGGACAATTTGCAATGACCAATAAAGCGACCAACCAGTATGTCTTTGGACTGTAGGAGGAAATCAGAGCATCCGGAGGAAACACACAAATTCATGGGGAGAACATACAGACTCCTTACTGGCCAAGGCTAGCGTTAAATCGGGGCCAGAAGGCCTGTTCCACACTGCACCTCGAAATAAGTCAATTCCTTGGTCCTACTGGCATTGAGCGCAGGCTGTCCTTGCAACACCACTCAACCAGCCAATCTATCTCACTCAGATCTGCCTCCACATCACCAGAGATCCTGCCGACAGCAGTCGTTCATTGGCAAATTTATGGATAGCGTCTGAGCTGTGCCAAGCCACACAATCATGAGTGTAGAGAGAGTAGAGCAGTGGCTGAGCTGGTGTTGATTGTCAGCGAGGAGGGGATATTATTTCTGATCCAAACGGACGATGGTCTCCAATGAGGAAGGCAAGGATCCAGTCACAAAGGCACTTGACATTGTACTTGTGTTTGATTTCTTTCTCTTGACAGGGTCACTTGAATTACAGTTTACATCATTTTGGAACTGAAAAGCTTTCGGAATATTAAGGAGAGTCATGCTAAAGCTCAGAGTGAGAAATAGCAAGCAAATACATGTTAATAATTTATTACAGACTTACACTCGATAGAGGCAGCCCTACTCACGAATCCTTGTGTTCCTCTGTGTGTGTGGCCACACATCTGGGAGGACATATCCTGCTTTGCAATTTATGTTCAAGTGATTATGAAATGGAAACAAGGTCAAATTTATTGTCATCTGACTGTACATATATTCTAAGAATAATAACAATAAATACTTTATCGATCCCGAGCGGAAAATGCTTTCATTACAGCAACATTTAAAAACACACTTAGTGTGCATCCGTTAGTCTTGCGAGACCATGAATCTGTGCCTGGAAAGTCTTCACTCTCCAGGGTGCAGGCCTGGGCAAGGTTGTATGGAAGACCAGCAGTTGCCCACGCTGCAAGTCTCCTCTCTCCACGACACCAATGTTGTCCAAGGGAAGGGCATTAGGACCCATTAGGACCCATACAGCTTGGCACCAGTGTCGTTGCAGAGCAATGTGTGATTAAGTGCCTTGCTCAAGGACACAACACGCTGCCTCGGCTGGGGCTCGAACTCACGACCTTCAGGTCGCTAGTCCAATGCCTTAACCACTTGGCCACGTGCCCATACTTAGTATGCAGACTTAACTAATAACAAAGTACAGAATAATAATATGCACAATAATAATTTACCAATATGCAATGGGTACAATAATAATTACGAAATAATAAAACAGAGACTATTGTACTATGATGTGTGTTCTCCTGTCGCACAGAGATGAACTGTTGTATATGTTTATTGCATTTGATAAGAAAGATTTTCTGTAACGATCCTTGTGACAGCGGAGCTGAATGAGTCTGGTCAAAAGGGTGCTCCACTGCTTATTCAGTGGGTCATGGAGAGGATGTGCCTGATTGTCCGTAATGGATACCAGTTTGTTTAGTGACCTCCTCTCTACTACTAACTCAAAAGGGTCCGGGTTGTAGCCAAGGACGCATCCAGCCTTTCCGAGTTTATTTATTCTATTTGCATTGTCAGCACTAATGCTGCTCCTCCCAACATAAAGCTACAAAGAAGTCTGCACTCGCTACAACAGACTGGAAAAAGGTCTCCAACATCCTGCTGCACAACAGCTTCCTTAGAAAATAGAGTCTGCTCCTCCCCTTCCTGTTTCCAACCTTGGTGTTGGTTTTAATAGAACATAGAATAGTACAGCACAGTACAGGCCCTTCGGCCCACAATGCTGTGCCGACCCTCAAACCCTGCCTCCCATATAAGCCTTAAATTCCCACCTTAAATTCCTCCATATACCTGTCTAGTAGTCTCTTAAACTTCACTAGTGTATCTGCCTCCACCACTGACTCAGGCAGTGCATTCCACGCACCAACCACTCTCTGAGTAAAAAACCTTCCTCTAATATCCCCCTTGAACTTCCCACCCCTTACCTTAAAGCCGTGTCCTCTTCTATTGAGCAGTGGTGCCCTGGGGAAGAGGCGCTGGCTATCCACTCTATCTATTCCTCTTATTATCTTGTACACCTCTATCATGTCTCCGCTCGTCCTCCTTCTCTCCAAACAGTAAAGCCCTAGCTCCCTTAATCTCTGATCATGATGCATACTCCCTAGACCAGGCAGCATCCTGGTAAATCTCCTCTGTACCCTTTCCAATGCTTCCACATCCTTCCTATAGTGAGGCGACCAGAACTGGACACAGTACTCCAAGTGTGGCCTAACCAGGAGTTTTATAGAGCTGCATCATTACATCGCGACTCTTAAACTCTATCCCTCGACTTATGAAAGCTAACACCCCTTAAGCTTTCTTAACTACCCTATCCACCTGTGAGGCAACTTTCAGGGATCTCTGGACGTATACCCCCAGATTCCTCTGCTCCTCCACACTACCAAGTATCCTGCCATTTACTTTGTACTCTGCCTTGGAGTTTGCCCTTCCAAAGTGTACCACCTCACATTTCAACCAAATGAAACAATGCCCCTCTGAACCACGGTGCACTTGCACACAGCAAACAAAATACACACAAAAAATAGTATCACAAATAAGTCCGTAATACAGGTAAACAGAAAACAGCTCGCCACCCTGGTGATGAGATCTCGGTGGTGGCAGGATGTTCATTAGTCTCACAGCCTGAGGGAAGAAGCTGTCACCCAGTCTGACAGTCCTTGTCCTGATGCTCCTGTACCTCCTTCCTGATGGTAGTGGGTCAGAGAGATTGTGGGATGGGTGGTAGGAATCCTCGACCATGCCCCCAGTAAATGTCACAAATGGGGGTAAGGAGACCCTGTGTTCTTTACAGTGGTGTTTACCATCCTCTGTAGGGTCTTATGTTCCGATGCCGTTCAGCTTCCGTACCGCACAATGATACCCTGATGTCACAGTGACCTGTCCCAGAGTCTGATTTGGACCCGATGTTGGGATTGCTCACCCTTCCCGCTGACAGGAGACACATTCCCACGTCCAACGCTCCAAATCAGTGCCTTTGGTCCTATTCCCCACAATGTTTAGGATTTCACACACAAATAAATCAAGGAGCAATTCCTTCCGCTTTCGGGGGGGGGGGGCGGGGGAAAGGCAGCAAGTGCAGATATTGAAACAGAGACCGGCCTGAGCAAACAAATTGTATCACCATTGTGGTAGGGGGTCACATACACCAGACCAGTGCAGGCTTAAAGGTGAAATTTGCACAAAATGCAACAACTTAGGACACCTACAAAGAGCATGTCTAGCAAACAAAAATAAATGGACTGCACAGGGAAGAGAAAAAGATAAAAAGTCCACAAGAGCATAAGACACAGGAGCAACATTAGGCCATTCAGCCCATCGAGTCTGCTCTGCCATTCCATCATGGCTGATCCCAGATCCCACTCAACTCCATACACCTGCCTTCTCACCATATTCCTTGATGCCCTGACCGATCAGGAAACTATCAACTTCCACCTTAAATATACATATGGGCTCAGCCTCCACCACAGTCTGTGGCAGAGCATTCCATAAATTTTCTACTCTCTGGCTATTAAAAAAAAATGCCTCCTTACTTCTGTTCCAGAGGGTATATATACCAGCAGACTAGACAATTATTGAGGCTGTGCTCTCTGGTTCTGGATACCCCCACCACAGGAAACATCCTCTCCACACCCACCCGATCTAGTCCTTTCAACATCCTTAGGTTTCAATGAGATCCCCACACATTCTTTTAAATTCCTCTGACCACAGGCTCAGAGCTGCCAAATGTTCCTCATATGTTAACGCCTTCATTCCTGGAATCATCTGCATGAACCTCTGGACTCTCTCCAATGACAACACATCCATCTGTTGATGATACTCCAAGTGTAGCCTGACTAGTGTCTTATAAAGGCTCAGCATTATCTCCTTCCTTTTATATTCTATTCCCCTTGAAATAAATACCAACATTGCATTTGCCTTCTTTACCACAGACTGAACCTGTAAATTAACCTTCTGGGAGTCTTGCACGAGGACTCCCAAGTCCCTCTGCACCTCTGATGTTTGAACCTTCTCCCATTTAGATAATAGTCCACACTATTGTTCCTTTTACCAGAATGTATTATCATACATTTCCCAACACTGTATTTTATCCATCACTTTTTTGCCTATTCTTCCAATTTGTCCAAGTCCTGCTGCAAGCACATTGCTTCCTCAGCACTACCTACCCCTCCACCTATCTTCGTATCATCCAAAAACTTTGCCACAAGTTCCATTATCCAAATCATTGACAAACAACGTGAAAAGTAGTGTTCCCAATACCGACCCGAGGAACACCACTAGTCACCGATAGCCAACTAGTAAAGGCAACTTTTATTACAACCAGAAAAGGCCCTTTTTATTCACTGCCTCCTGCCTGTCAGCCATTTCGCTATCCATGCCAGTATCTTTCCTGTGATGCCACAGAATTTTATCTTGTAGCCTCATGTGAGGCACCTTATCAAACGCCTTCTGAAAATCAATGTAAATGACATCCACTGCCTCTCCCTTGTCTTCCCTGCTTGTTACTTTCTCGAAGAATTCGAACAGATTTACCTTCATGGAAACCGTGCTGACTTTGACTGATTTTTTCATTAGTCTCCACATACCTTGAAACTTCAGCAAGTGATTTTTGAAAGATCATGTCCAATGCATCCACTATCTCTTCAGCAACCTCTCTCAGGACTCTGGGATGTAGTCCATCTGGTCCAGGTGACTTATCCATGGTAAGACTATTGAGTTTGCCTGGCACTTTTTCCCTTTGTAATAGCAATGCTCCCTGACACTCATGGACCTCTGGCACACTGCTGGTGTCTTCCACAGTGAAGACAGATACAAAGTACCCATTAAGTTTATCTGCCATTTCTTTGTCCCCCATTACTACCTCACCTGCATCATTTTCCACTGGTCCAATATTAATTCTCACCTCCCTTTCACTCTTTATATAACTGAAAATATTTTTGGAATCCTGGTTTATATTATTGGCTGGTCTGCCCTCATATTTCATCTTTTCCCTGCTTATAGCTTTTTTAGTTGCCTTTTGTTGGATTTTAATAGCTTCCAGTCATCCAACTTCCCACTCCCTGTTGCCACCTGAGTCAAAGTTGCAGTTTCCAAAAAGAGCACTAACCTGCATGCTGTTGATGAAGGATCTGATATTGATGAGGCAACATAGGATTGTGTAGCCTTGAGATTTACCCTGTGAAAACTAACAAGAGACAAGCAATATGGCTTAGGCCAGAAGTGAATGGCAAATTAATTAAAATGGAATTGTTTCATTTGTTCCATAAATCAATTAATTAAAATGGCTATTTCAGTCATTCCACAAAATCAGTTTGAATGGCATTTGTGACATTCCTAATGGTGAAATGCAACAACAACAAGCAAGCCACATTGGGTGTGTAGGTGGTACGAACAGGAGGGTCATGATTGGCTGAGACAACTACAACTTGATTGGAGATCCATCCACCATTTGCATGCCACATCCCCTGCAAGAGAGTCAACTGAAAGTGAATTTAGAAAGGTACCAGATGATACCACAGCAGTGTTCAAGGATGGCATTGGAAAGCTCAAACATATCGAGAGTAAAATACAGTAAAATGAAAATGCCACACCCAAGTTTTACAAAGCCTGTCCGGTTCCTTATACCATCTGTGATAAAGTAGCCAGTGAGCTAGACCACATGGAGTCTGAAGGAATTCTTTCCGAGGTTGAGTGGAGCCGATGGTCCTAGTAGCCAAGAAGAACGGGTCTCTCAGGATCTGGGCAGATTTTAAGGTTACCATCAATCCAATACTGAAAGTAGATCAACACCCTCTGCCCAGGATAGAGGATATCTTTGCAAAGGTTTCTGGAGGAAAGTACTTCAGCAAAGTGAACTTAGCTGAGGTTTACCTACATGATGGAGATGGGAGAAAAGTCCAAAATGTTTCTCACCATAAGCACTTACACTATAACATTATAGTATTATTTTGAGTAATGCTGTAAGTATATTATTTGATTAAGCATTCTTTGTTGTTTACTTAATGCAATGTGGGTTACATGTGAACATACATGAATCACATCCATGATCATGCCTTCATGTCACCAGTGCGTGCCTCACTAAAAGTAACAACAAAAATGAAGAGTACACATTTGCCTTGGTCTCCCCAAGTTTTTCTTTTAACTCATTTTATGTTTTGGACTTTCAAAATCTAACAACCTCCACAGCCATCTGTGGCCATGAGTTCCACAGATTCACCTCCCTCTGACTCAAGAAATTCCTCCTCATCTCTTCAACGGACGTCCTTCTATTGTGAGATTGTGCCCTCCAGTCCTAGGCTCCTCCGCCTTAGGAAACATCCACTGCACTTCCTCCTTGAGATTCATTTTCTTGCAAGCGCTTACAGGAAAATAAAGAAATACAATAGAATGTATGAAAATCTACTATAAAACATCCACGAGGACCACAGCCTTGTCCTGGTTTGGAGTTTGCATGCCTCAGCGACCCAGAGAGCTATGCTGGCTGGAGTCGGGGCTTTATGCTTTGGCTCTTAGTAGGGTCACCCATGGCAAACAGGTCAAAGGGTAGAGGCCACACTAAGAGTGGTCCACACGGCGTGGTCTGGGGGTTCAGCTCCGGGGTAACAACCCTGACTGGTAAAACAAAATTGGTACAGAAACAGAAATGAAGAATCCTTCTACATCTGAGTGCGATGCTTTCCCAAGTCTTTGCCTGGACTTGCATGATTGACAGCGGTGAAAACTGAGCCACTGACATGATGAAGGAAGCCCTGAACACCGCCAGAGATGGAGGACCTTCATTGCTGCCCGAAACGCCAGCGGCACAACGGGCAGCAAGTAAGAGCTGTGTAAATCACTAAAACTGACAACCTACATGCAAAAAAGACAAATCATGCAAACAGTAAAAAAAATAAATAAATAATACTGAAAACACGAGTTGCAGAATCCTGAAAGGAAGTCTGTAGGTTGTGGAATCAGTTCACGGGTGGGGTGAGTGAAATTATCCATGCCAGTTCAGGTGCCTGTTGGTTTTAGGGTAATAACTGCTCCTGAACCTGGTGGTGTGGGACCTAAGGCTCCCATACCTCATTTCCAATGGTTGTAGTGAGAAGAGAGCACGGCCTGCATGGTAGGGGTTGTTGATGATGGATATAAGGTGTTTTCCTAACATAATGTGCTTTCTCTTTCACTCATGATGCCTTTCCTTTGTCACTTAGATGTGAGGCACTCGCAAATTTCTGGCGGGAGGAGAGAAAGCAGCGCGCCGTGCGTACACAGCCCTCCGGTGAAAAATTAAATCATATCCGTTAAATAGGGGCCGTGGACAATTCTGATTTGATGGAGAGGGACGTGAAAGCACAGAGGAACATCCGGAAAAATTTCTGAAACGCCAGTTCGCTGCTGTCGTTACTGCGCGGTCGGGAATCTTTCGGAGGGAAGGCCTCAAAATCCCCGGCTTTGCCTGCTGTTGGCGACCGAGAAGGAGGTCGAATTGTTCGGATAGAGATGGCACTCAGTACTCAGTGTCAGAGAGCTGATCAGAGCTCGAAGTTTTCGGATGACTCAGAGTCGGATTGTGGTCAGCATGGCAGGGAGAGTTTTTCTTCCTTCTCCCGTCTGTGTGAGGTGTGGGATATTTGAGAGACTTTGAACTTGTACTGTGCTCATGGACTTCTTCATCAAGTTATGGTATTGTTGCACTGTTGTAACTATATGTTATAATTATGTGGTTTTGTTAGTTTTTTCAGTCTTGGTCTGTCCTGTGTTTTGTGATATCACACCGGAGGAAATATTGTATCATTTCTTAATGCATGCATTACTAAATGACAATAAAAGAGGACTGCATGTCTTCAGAATCTAAATTTCTATAGTGGTAGGCGGACAGCATTCTAACTGGTTGCATCACTGTCTGGTATGGTGTGGGGACACTGCACAGGATCAAAATAAGCTGCAGAAGGTTGTGAACTCAGTCAGCTCTGTCTTGGGCGCCAACCGCTCCAGCATCAAAGACAGCTTCGAGGAGCAATGCCTCAAAAAGGCAGCATCCATCATTAAGGACTCCCAGCACCCAGGACATGCCCTCTTCTCATTGCTCAAGGAGGTACAGGAACCTGAAGACACACACTCAGCTTTTCAGGAACTGCTTCTTCCCCTCTGCCATTAGCTTCTATTTATCAGAAACTGTAATTTACTGGTTATCAATATGTATTGCAATGTACTGCTGCCACATAACAACAAATTTTGCGACATGTGCCAGTGAATATTAACCTGATTCTGATCAACAGAAACCAAGAGGGACTGTTAAAATTTTAGGCATTCCTCAGCTCCACAGGAAGAAGCCTGAGACCGTACAAAGCCAGAGGGATCACATTTTATTCTGGCATGTTTTCTGTGACTGTTTTCCAAGAACAAAATCCATGCCAAGACTCTGGCTATCGACACAAAATAGAAGTCCAACTGCTTCATGAACAGGGACAGAGGAAAAGTCTCCATTGCTCTACAGGATTGAAACACAGGGTATGTACTTTATAAGCAATGAGTATTTCTGAAACCGCTGCTGAGTAACAGACTTTAGTGTACAATTAAAAGTGAATTTACGATCGCGGGATGAGGCTGCTGCTGCCAAGGCTTTAGTCTTCCTATGGATCATTTTCTGGACCTGTGTCAGGTTTTGGTGGGACTCAAGTGCAGACCATTGAATACTTTTTCACCAGGATTTATTAGGGAGCACAAAGGCAACAGTCTTTCAAAAACAGAAGGCAGGCACAAATCCAAAATGGCAGGCAGAGGTCTTACTAGGAAAGGCAGTCAGGCGAGGGCAGACAATCCAGACCACACAGGCAAAAGCAGGTCCAGGAACGGGCAAAATCCAAAACACAGAGTCAGGCAAAATCAGTTGGCAGAAGCCGCAATGACAGGCTGGAACGACACAGGTCAGAACTGGGACGAACTGGCAGAGAATGCTAGTCAAGGCGGGGTTTAAGTGGACAGGGTAATGAGTGAAAATTAGAAACAAATGGGTGCAAATGAGGAGACAAGCAGGTAATTGGAGGAAGTCCAAAAAGGAAAGGGGCTGGGCCAGGACCCACATGGCCTGGTGAAAGAAAACAGAAATTAAAGACTGTCGTGATCCAGAGCTACCAGCAGAGGCCCTTCGACCCAGTGTTCAGGCCGGATCCTTAACAACCTGGTTCTTGTCCATGTGGAGAGCATGTTTCCTCCAATCAGCGATGGCTTTGATGCAGTTGAGCTGCTCACTAATCCACTCAGAGTTTGACAGGTGTCCCGGCCGAAAGGAAGTCTGTGGACGTTCTGCGTTTTTACGACAATTTTATGACAGCATGGCAACTATGACTGCAAGAAGCTGCAGAGGGTTGTGGATGTCATCAACCCAGTACTGAGATTAGATCAATACCCTTTGCAAATCTTTCTGAAGGGAAACATTTCAGCAAAGTGGACTTAGCTAAGGCCTCCTTACAGATGGAGACGGAGGAAGAGTCCAAAGTGTTTCCATCATAAACACTCATAAAGGGCTTTATCACTATAATAGGCTTGTTTTTGGTACAGCATCTACACTTACACATCACAGGAACAAGCTTCCCCTCTACAGACTCTGTCTACATTTCTCACCGCCTCAGTAAAGCGCCCACCATAACTAAAGACCCCTCCCATCCTGGCTATTCTCTCTTCTCCTGTACTTTATAGTAACAGTGAGAAGGGGGCATGTCCTGGGTGATGGGGGTCCTAAATGATGGAAGCTGCCCTTTTGAGGCATTGCCTTTTGAAGGTGTCCTCGATGCTGGGGAGGCTAGTGCCCATGATGGAGCTAACTGAGTTTGCAATCCCCTGCAGATTTTTCAGAAGGATATCCTGACAGTGGTATGACCATGATCTTGGCAAATTTTTTATACAGAAGTGGTTTGCCATTGCCTTCTTCTGAGCAGCCCCAGCCATTATCAATACTCTTCAGAGACTGTCTGCTTGGCGTCAGTGGTCACACAACTAGGACTTGTGATATGGACTGGCTGCTCACACGACCATCCACCACCTGCTCCCATGGCTTCATGTGACCCTGATCGTGGGGCTAAGCAGGTGCTACACCTCGCCCAAGGGTGACCTGCAGGCTAGCAGAGGGAAAGAATGCCTAACTCCTCCTTTGGTAGAGACGTATCTCCACCCCAACACCCAGCTTTACACATCAGGGAGACCAGCCTCCTCTCTCTGGACTCTTCACTTCTCGCAGCCTCAGTAAAGCAGCTGGCATAATCAAAGACACCAGACATCTCTCTTCTGCCCCCTCCCATTTTCCAGAAGATACAAAAGCCTGAAAGCACAAACCACCAGGCCCAAGGACAGCTTCTACCCCACTGTTATTAGACTATTGAATGGTTCACTAGGACGTTAAGGTGGACTCTGGACCTCATAATCTACGTCAGTACAAATTTGCACCTCACTGTCTACCCTTAGCAGTGCTACATTTATTCTATCCTGACTTACGGAAGTGAATGCTGGACCATTTCCCCAGCAATGGAAAAGAGACTAGAAGCATCTGAATTATGGTTCTACAGGAGAAGGTTAAAAATATCATGGACCACACACACACATCAAATGAAGAAGTTCTCAGAAGAGCCCAAGCAGTTCGATCACTCATACCAACAATAAGAGAAAGACAACTCAGATTCCTGGGACACATCATGCGGAAAGATGAACTAGAAAAACTCACACTCTCTGGAAAGATCGAGGGGAGAAAACCCAGAGGAAGACCTCGGCTTATGTACATCAAAAGCATAGCCAGGTGGCTACACATCGAGGAAATGGAAGTCATCCAAAAAACGAAGGATAGATCCATATGGAAAACCATGGTCACCGAAGTCCGCATCGGATATGGTACCTAGACAGACAGACAGTCTACCCGCACTGCACTTTCTCTGTAGTTGTTACACTTCATCCTGCATCGTTATTGTTTTCCCTTGTACTACCTCAATGCACTGTGTCATGAATTGATCTGTATGTAAAACAAGCTTTTCACTGTACCCTGCTACATGTGACAACAATAAACCAATTTCCATTCCAATTTTGTTGACTGTTCCAATAACTGTTGGGGAGCTAGCTACTTCTACCTTTCTGGATGTTTTTAAAACTGAATCCCAAACTGACACACTGCAGGCTTGAACTCACATCCTCTGGATTATTAGTCCAGACCTATGGATTTTTACTCAGTTACCACCACATTGGAAGACAAATTTAGCCTCCAAAATGGAATAAAAAGGCATTTGAATTGAATTGACTTATTACTTACATCCTTCGTATACAAGAGGAGTAGAAACCTTAATGTTACATCTCCATCTGAATATGCAATGTTCAATTATAGTCATTTATAATAAATATTATGTACAACAGGATGGTCAATATAACACAGAAATACAACAGCGCCAGCATGAATCCTCTCTAAAGCTTTCACATCCTTCCTGTAATGAAGCGACCAGATCTCAGCACAATATTCCAGGTATGTTCTAACCAGAGTTTTATGGAGTTGTAACATTACATCAGGGCTCTTGCACTCAATCCCCAAAAGAATGAAGGCCAATACATCATAGGCTTTCTTAACCACCATATCAACTTGCGTGGCAACTTTGAGGGACCTATGGATGTGGACCTCAAAACCCCTCTGTTCCACCACACTGCTAAGAATCCTAGCATTCACCCTGTCAGTCTGTCTTCCAAGGTGAATCACCTCAGTTTTCCAGGTTGAACTCCATATGCCACTTCTCAACCCAGCTCTGCTTCTGGTTAATGTCTCTTTGTAACCTACACCAACCTTCTACGCTGTCCACAATTCCATCAACTTCTCTATCACCTGCAAAGGGAAAGGTTCAAGTGAGATAAAGCTATGTTAGCAACGTCCAAGATGAAGAACTGTTTAACCCTCCCAAGGAGGAGCTGTATACAACACAGAGCACTGAGTAATCCCCAGTACCACGCCTGGAGAAATAATGCAAGTTATAGACCAACTTTATCCTGAAATGCATCATTGCATTGACGGCATAGAGGAAGGGTGATTGGTCAGTCAAACCCCACAATGCGGATGGCCAGATCCTGCGTTTGCTAGTCTCTAAGTCCACTGGGGGAGTCAAAAGCCCAATGTGTGCCAGTCCGATTCCCGCGGGAGGTTGGGTACCTGGAGACAGCCTGCCCTGGGGTTAGGGGACTGTCTGAGTGTGTGCGTGCATGTGTGCGTAGGCAGGTGGAAGGAAGTGGGGGGGGGGGTTCATGTTGCTCTGCTGTTTCAGTTCCTTTTGTGTTCTGCTGAGCATGATGGGAATGCTGCTTTGTACTGGAATACGTGGTGACACTCGCGGGCCACTCCCAACACATCTTTAGGTCACGTTGGCTGTTAATGCAACGTCGCATTTTACTTTTAATAATAGGCATCCATTAGTCTCATAAGACCATGGATTTGTGCCTTGGAAGGTTTCCAGGGCACAGGCCTGGGCAAGGTTGTATGGAAGACCGGCAGTTGCCCATGCTGCAGGTCTCCCCTCTCCACGACACCGATGTTGTCCAAGGGAAGGGCAAGGGCCGATACAGCTTGGCACCCGTGTCGTCGCAGAGCAATGTGTGATTAAGTGCCTTGCTCAAGGACACAGCACGCTGCATTGGCTAAGGCTCGAACTAGCGACCTTCAGATCACTAGACGAACGCCTTAACCACTTGGCCACGTGCCAACACCATCTTACTATACATTTTGAAATACATGTGATAAATAAGTCTGAATCTGAAGACAAACTCAATTCTCACCGCAGTGGAGGGTTCCCCCTGACAAATTCACTTAAAACTCAGTGATAACAGTTGTAGCTGAAGTGTTTGTCAGGACCCTCTGCCTGTTCCATTAAATAATGGGATATATTTCCTACCGACAAGGTAATCCACAGAATAGTTTCCATATGAAGCCCACATGTCATTTGAAACGCTGGAGGCAAATGCATTCAACTGAGGACAGTGATCCACTGAGAAAAGAAAGGCTACTCTAATTAAAGTGGTGAGAAGGTGTGGTTGAAGATAAATGAGAGAATATCAATTCAATGAAATGATTTCAATCATAAATATAGCAAACAGAAATAGGACTTTGTTAATTTGTAACTGTGGCTTCCTCTGTGGCAAGAAGCAATTTGCATTTATATATATGCAATTTTGAATTTCATATGCAGTTCTGATGAAGGGCTTTCCATCATAGAATGGTACAGAACAGTACAGACTCTTTGGCTATGATGATTTACCAGCCTTCTAATCTACTCTAAGATCAATCTAACCCAGGGGTTCCCAACCTTTATGTGATGAACCTTTACCATTAACCAAGGGGTATGTGGACCCAGGATGGGAATCCATGATCCAACCCTTCCCCCCTACATAACCCTCCATTTTTCTATCTGATTCAGGAGTCTGATAGTTGAGGGATAATAACTATTCCTGAATCTGGCGGTGTGAGTCCTGGGGCTCCTGTACCTTCTTCTTGATGGCAGCAGCGAGAAGACAGCATGTCCTGGGTGGTGGGAGTCCCGGTTGATGGATGTCAATGAGAAATAATGCAAGTCATCTCTTGAAGCCCTGTCTAAACAGGGTTTTACAAAGTGGTGGGGTGGAGATGTATCTCTACCAAAGGAGATGCAAGGCACTCTTAAACTTAGTTCCCCCAATTAATGAAGACCCTCTAAACCGGCAGCATCCTGATAAATCCTTCATTTTTAAATTAAGTATCCTTCATTTATAATGTCCCAGAGCAAATGTATCTATGATTAATGAGCTATTTTTGACATGCAGACAAATGGTGAGGTAGGAAATGCTCCATCAAATTTAAAGGTACATTTATTATCAAAGTATGTATGTCATATACAACTCTGAGATTCATCTTCTCCAGATAGTCATGAAACAAAGCAAACCATGGAAGCTGTTCAAAGTATCAACCCTCCCATGCACAAAAAAAAACAAATCTCACAAACAGTAACAAGAATATCAATCCCCACCCCCTCCACCCCCACCCTACCCTGTGCAAAAAAAATCTTGCAAAAAGGAAGCAAGAAAGAACAGGTGAAAACACAGAATATAAAAACATAAAACTGAAAGGGTCCAAGTAAACCACAGTCCATAAATCGCAGACCCAGAAATTCAATATCATCCTCTGAATGTAGAGAGAGCACGCATTCGAACACAGGTGGCTTCCCTCGCAAGCAGTGAGCAAGAGACTGCCACACACAGACGGCTTCCTTTGGTAGCAGTGAGTGAGAGGGACCTGTTAAGTTTATGTTCAACAAGGTCTCACAAACATCAGCCAGCTCAGTAACCATTCTCCAGCTGTTGCTCGGAACACAGAGGAGAATTTTCTGACTTTCCATGCATGTGGCACCATGAACTTTCTGGCCTCACTCCAAGGTCAGAGTTGCTTTGGCCTAATGGTACATCTGAAAAGCGAAGCCTCCAACTATCCTGATCCCCTTCTGCACCACTCTAGCGTAGATAATCTGCTCGAATCCCTGCAGAGGGTCTTAACCCACAAGCATGTGATCCGCAGACAAGCTGCTACCACGGAACCATAGCTGATACCTTAATCCTGCAATATTTTCCATAACAAAACCACCAATAGAGATATAAAACACAGCAGACTGCAAATATCTTAAGAGTCCCTTCAATGTTCCTGATGTATCTGCCTCTACAATCACCCCTGGGTGTGGAGTGGTAGGTGTTGCTTGCTCCTATCACCCTCGACGTGAAAAACTGCTGACGTCACCCCTATACATTCCTCCAATCACCTTAAAATATGTTCTATCATATTAGCTACTTTCACCCTGGGAAAAAGTCTCTGGTTGTCCTCTCAATCTGTGCCTCTTATCATCTTGTACACCTCCACTAAGTCACCTCTTATCCTCCACTCCAATGAGAAAAGCCCTAGCTCACTCAACCTTTCCTCAAAAGGCATGCCCTCTAATCCAGACAGCATCCTAATTCTCTGAAATTACGTCGGTCTTTCTTTCATTTACAGTCTGACAAGTAGGAACCATTACCAGCACACACGGTCTGATTATTAGTACTGGCAAGTTCAACAATCTGTCAACAGCTCCTTAAAAAAAGGGAGCTTGTGAGTCTGGGAGCGTTGGGCATTGAGCAGGGAGCCTGAAAGAGAGGCAGAGTAGCAAATGGGCTTCAATGAAAGGGTGATCTATTTAAAGGTTGGAGGAACAGTAGCAAGGTGGAAAGGAGAACTGCAGTCCCACTGACGGCGATGTTTGTGACAAGCAACACCAAACTAGCCAGGATAGCTGCAGAGTTTCAGGACAGGGGCATTCTGGAAAGAGATGATGCGGGCAAACTGGAATAAAGACAAGAGATTCTGCAGATTAACACGCACACAAAATGCTGGAGGAACTCAACAAGTCAGGCAGCATCTACGGACGGGAATAAACAGTCTCCATTTTGGGCTCAGATCTTCCATCAGGGCCGGAAAGAAAGAGGGCGGAAGACAGAAAAAAGGATGTGGGTGGAGGTGGGAGGGGAAGGAGTGCAAGCTGGCAGGTGATAGGCAAAACCGGGTGAGTGGGATGAAGTAGGAAACTGGGCTGTGATAGGTGGAAGATACAAAGAGCTGAAGAAGGAGTCTGATAGGAGAGGAGAGTGGACCATGCGAGAAAGGGGAGGATGGGCATCAGGGGAAAGTGATTGGCAGGAGAGGAGAAGTGAAGGGGTGAGAGGGTAACTAGAATGGGAAATGGAAAAAGGAGAAAAGGGTGAGGGGGGGGAGAAACTATCAGAAGTTAGAAAGCTTGATGTTCATGCCATCAGATTTGAAGCTACCCAGATGGAATTTACAAACACGAGAAAATCTGCCGATGCTAGAAATTCAAGCAACACACATAAAAATTGCTGGTGAACGCAGTAGGCCAGGCAGCATCTATAGGAGGAGGTACAGTCGACGTTTTGGGCTGAGACCCTTCATCAGGACTAACTGAAAGAAGAGCTAGTAAGAGATTTGAAAGCGGGAGGGGGAAGGGGAGATCCGAAATGATAGGAGAAGACAGGAGGAGGAGGGATGGAGCTAAGAGCTGGAAGGTTGATTGGCAAAAGGGATACAAGGCTGGAGAAGGGAGAGGATCATGGGATGGGAGGCCTAGGGAGAAAGAAAGGAGAGGTGAGCCCAGAGGATGGCAAGGAGTCACAGTGAGAGGGATAGAGGGAGAAAAAAAAGAGAGAAAAAAAATAAAAAAACAAATAAATAAATAAGTGATGGGGTACGAAAGGGAGATGGGGCATTAACGGAAGTTAGAGAAGTCAATGTTCATGCCATCAGATTGGAGGCTACCCAGACGGAATACAAGGTGTTGTTCCTCCAACCTGAGTGTGGCTTCATCTTGACAGTAGAGAAGGCCGTGGATAGACATATGGAATTTGAGATGTTTCTCTTCCACGTTGAGAGTGGCCTCATCAAGGCAGCAGAGGAGATCATGCATTGCGGTTGGAGTTGAAAACAGAAATGAGGTCTCTAGAACACAGCAGTATAAACGCAGGTGATGGCAGTCGGCTCTGTTAAAGATTAGATTAGATTAGATTAGATTATGAGGACGCTCAGTCCTCGTTTATTGTCATTTAGAAATGCATGCATTAAGAAATGATACAATGTTCCTCCAGAGTGATATCACAAAAAAAAGGACAAACCAAAGACTAACACTGACAAGACCAGTGTTTCTTTCTTTCTCACACGTACATCGAAACATACAGTAAAATGCATTGTTTGCATCAACGACATGTGTTGGACATGTGTCAGAGGCAGCCCAGTTCCAACGCCAAAATAGCATGCCTTCAAGTTACTGACCCTAGCCTGTACGTCTCTGGAATGTGGGAGGAAAGAGGAGCATCCGGAGGAAATCCGCGCGGTTACAGGATTCCAAGAGAAATCAAACCCAGGCTCAGTCAGCACAATGCAGGGTGCATCCAGGGACTGTGAATAGCAGGACAGTCTAGAACAAGAGGACACAACGGAAGTCCCTTTCAAACAGAGCTAAGGAGGAATTTCTTTCGCTAGAGGGTGGTGAATCTGTGGAATTTATTGCCTGAGGGGGCCAAGTCATTAGGTATACTTAAAGCTGAGGGTGATAGGTTCCTGATTAGTAAGAGCATCAACGGTCACAGGGAGAAGACAGAAGGAGTTGAAAGGGAAAAATAATCAGCCATGATGGAAAGGTGAACTTGACTTGATGGGCCAAATGACCTAATTCTGCTCCTATGTCACTATCAGAACCAGGTTTAATCCCACTGGCATATAAGACCACAAGACCATAAAACATGAGCAGAATTAGGCCATCTGGCTCATCGAGTCGGTTCCGATATTCAATCATGGCTGATCCTTTTTTATCCCCCTCCTTAACCCCAGTTCCCAGCCTTCTCCCTGTAACCTTTGATGCCATGTCCAATCAAGAACCTATCAATCTCTGCCTTAAATACACCCAATAACCTGGCCTCCACAGCTGCCTGTGGCAACAAATTCCACAAATTCACCACCCTCTGGCTAAAGAAATTTCTCCTCATCTCTGTTTTGAAAGGGCGCCCCTCTATCCTGAGGGTGTGCCCTCTTCTCCTAGACTTTCCCACCATGGGGAATATCCTTTCCACATCTACTCTGTCCAGGCTTTTCAAAATTCGAAAGGTTTCAATGAGATCCCCCCTCATCCTGCTGACTTCCAGTGAGTACAGACCCAGAGCCATCAAATGTTCCTCGTATGATAACACTTTCAATCCTGGAATCATCCTTGTGAACCTCCTCTGGACCCTCTCCAATGCCAGCATATTTTTTCTAAGATGAAGAGCCCAAAACTGTTCACAATATTCAAGGTGAGGCCTCACCATTGCCTTATAAAGCCTCAGGTCGTATTCTAGACCTCTTGAAATGAATGCTATCATGGCATTTGCCTTCCTCACCACTGACTCAACCTGCAAGTTAACCTTCCAGGTGTTCTGCACAAGGACTCCCAAGTCTCTCTGCATCTCAGGTTCCTAGATTTTCTCCCCATTTAGAAAATTGTCCGCACATTCATTTCTTCTACCAAAGTGCATGACCGTGCATTTTCCAACATTGTATTTCACTTGCCACTCTCTTGCCCATTCTACTAATCTGTCTATGTCCTTCTGCATCCTACCTATTTCCTCAACACTACCTACCCCTCCACCAATCTTTGTATCATCTGCAAACATGGCAGCAAGGCCACCAGTAGTCCCAACACCGACCCCTGCGAACACCACTAGTCAATGGCAGCCAACCAGAAAAGGATCTCTTTACTCCCACTCACTGCCTCCTACTAATCAGCCAATGCTCTAATCATGTTAGTAACTTTCCTATAATACCATGGGCTCTTAACTTGGTAAGCAACCTCATATGTGGCACCTTGTCAAAGGCCTCCTGAAAGTCCAAATATACAACATCCACTGCATCCCCTTTATCTATCCCACTTGTAATCTCCTCAAAGAATTCCAACAGGTTCATCAGGCAGGATTCTCCCTGACGGAAACCATGCTGACTTTGTACTACCTTGTCCTGTGTCGCAAAGTACTCCATCACCTCATCGTTAACAATTGACTCCAACATCTTCCCAACCACTGAGGTCAGGCTAACTGGTCTATAATTTTCCTTTCTGCTGCCTTCCTCCTTTCTTAAAGAGTGGATTGACATTGGCAATTTTCCAGTTCTCTGGAACTATGCCAGAGTCCAATGATTTTTGAAAGATCACTTCTAGTGCCACCACAATCTCTAACGCTACCTCTTTCATAACCCTAGGGTGCAGTTCATCTGGTCTGGGTGACTTCTGTACCTTTAGGTCTTTCAGCTTTTTGAGCACCTTCTCCCTTGTAATAGTAACTGCACCCACTTCTCCTCTTTCGCACACTACAACTATGTTGTGAAATCTGTTGTTTTGCAGCAGCAGTACACTGCAATACATAATTTTAAAAAATCATATATATATTTCTTAATTGTAATTTATATGGACATAGTGTATTCTGGTTAATTGGGACACATTGGGCAGTACATTTTGGCCCAATTACGCAGCTGCCCCAATTAACTGGTTTCATGGAAATAGTTTAAAAAGTATAAGAAAGACAACATACTGTTTAAATAAGTAACAAGTATTTAAACAAAATTCAGAACAAATTAGAACACTATCAATACTACCACAGTACTATAAAATTCCTGCTTTTTGACCACAAACACACAAAACTGACATTTTTAAAACCCATTCAGTCTAAGCACAGTGTAGTGTCTAAAACAAGTGTTCATGACTAACCATTAGACCATAGGATATAGGAACAGAATTAGGCCATTCAGCCCATTGAGTATTTTCTGCCATTCCATTATGGCTGATCCCGGATTCCACTCCACCCCGTACACCTGCCTTCTCAACATATCTTTTGATGCCCCGACAGATCAGGAAACAATCAACTTCTGCCTCAAATATACCCACGGAATTGGCCTGCACCACAGTCTGTGGCAGAGCATTCCACAGATTTACTACTCTCTGGCGAAAAAAAAATTCCTCCTTACCTCTGTTCTAAAGGGTCGCCCCTCAATTTGGAGGCTGTGTCCTCTAGTTCTGGATACCCTCAACATAGGAAACATCTTCTTCATATCCACCCTATCTAGGACTTTCAACATTCAGTAGGTTTCAATGAGATCCCCACACATTCTTCTAAAAAATGTCAACAGTTCCCAGCCTCAATTAAGCGGCATAGTGTCTCAAATAAATGAAAGAAATCTTGTCTATTTTTTGATCTTTAAGCATTGTCCCAATTATGCTTCTGCCTTGATTAACCAATGGCCCAATCAACCGTATATTAATTCAATATACAATGCACTGTATATGAAGTTCAAAGTATATTTACCATCAAAGAATGTAAAAATTATACAACCTTGAGATTTTTCTTCTTACAGACAGTCAAGAAACTCAAAAGAACCCTTTAAAAAAGACCAACACCCAATGTACAGAGAGAAAAAAAAACACAAATCATGCAAACAATAAAAAACAAGCAACAGCATTCAGAATGAAATTGAATCTAGAGACACGAAGCCAGGAGCTGGACATGGCCTCTGTTCATCGTGAAGCTTGCAGATACAAAGCCCAGAGCAGGACACAGCGACAGCTCCACCAAAAGTGGAGCAAACGTCTCGGAAGATTGAGCAGAATCAGCCTGACCCTTGCCTGTGTTCCTGACACCATGCCTTTTCAGTCCATCTGCGCCCCGCCAGCATTTAAAGCGTCCATGCATCGTGTCGTCCCCCATACTAGGACCCAGGCCTTGCTGCAGCGAATACGCTCTGAGACTGGACCCTAACACCACTTCCGACCTGTACCCCACCTTTCCAAATTGCCTCAGTGCTTGGATTGATCCAACCTCGCTCCCGTTTAGATCGACGGGCCCCAAAACTCCTCCGTTCTGACTTTCCTCCGACTCCTTTGCTCCAACTGCATCTTGCACATGCCTCAACCTCACCCTGACCACGTCTCCTCAAACGTACCACCTTCTGACCTTGTATCGCACCTGCGCCTCTTGACCCTCGAGTCAGCCTCATCTTCACTTGCCTCTTCATTGTTTGGGGTGATAGTTTACCACAATATTATTAGCTTAAGTACTAAATTAAATAAGTGGTGTCTTAAGGTCTGTTGCATTGCTATGGAAGCCAACTAGATGCCCAGTGTCCCTGAATGGATCTAATTTCAGAACCCGTCATACATTCTGTTTCTACGTGGTAGTGTAGTGGTTAGCATAACACTGTTACAGCACCAGCGACCCAGCTCCAATTCCCATCACTGTCTGTGAGGAGTTTGTAAGACCTCTCTGTGACTGCTGAGGTTTCCTCCGGGTGCTGCTGTTTCCTCCCACAGTCCAAGACGTACCATTTGGTAGGTTAGTTGGTCACATCAGTGTAATTGGGTGGCACGGGCTCATTGGGCCTGTTACCGAGCTGTATCTCTAAATAAAAATATAGTAGGCAACAAGAGCATGAATGACTTCCGTTGTGGAAAAATCTCTCCAATTACACTAATGTGGCAATAAAAACTGACCACTCCCCATCAGCCTGAGTGGCAGTCCTTGTATCATCATCATCATGTGCTGTCTTATGTGACCTGGGCAATCATGGTGACCGTGATTGTTCTTGGCAAACTTTCTACAGAAGTAGTTTGCCATTGCCTTCTTCTGGGCAGTATCTTTACAAGACGGGTGACCCCAGCGATAATCAACTCTTCGGAGATTTTCTGCCTGCCGTCAGAGGTTGCCTAACCTGGACTTGTGATGTGCAGCAACTGCTCATATGACCATCCACCACCTGATCCCATGGCTTCACGTGACCATGATCAGGTGTTACACCTTGCCCAAGGGTGAGCTGCAGGCCAGTGGAAGGAAGGCGCACATTACACGTCCTTGTGTACCGATCAGATAACATAAAAGCCACATTTTGCGATTAATATATTTTGCATAATCACATTACAATGCAAAATTCAGAACTCATACAGTTATCTTATTCACAAAACAATTCAAAGTAAATTTATTATCAAAACACATACATGTCACCATATACCATCCTAAGATTCATTTTCTTGTGGGCATACTCAGTAAATCCATAATAGAATAATAACCATAACGGTATCAATGAAAGACCGCAGCAACTTTGGCACTCAACCAGTGTGGAAAAGACAATGCGCAAATACAAAAATAATAATAATAAAATAAGCAATCAGGGATTAAAGCAAGGCCCACCCTAGTTGTAAAGTCAAGGCCAAAGTAAATTTAATTTCATCTTGGGGTCAACAGTGGATAAGTTTCCTACTTAAGCATCCTCAAGTTTTGCCTTCAAGGTTAAAGTTCAAAGTACATATATGTCACTGTATACAACCCTGAGATTCATTTTCTTGCAGACATTCACAGTAAAACATAAATACAATCGAATCAATGAAAAACTACAAAGACTGACAAACAACCAATGTGCAAAAGATGACAAACAGTGCAAATAATAAAGAAATAATATCGAGAACGCGTTGTAGAGTCTTTGAAAGTGAATCTGCAGGTAGTCAAATCTGCTCAGATTATTGTTATTAATAATTCAGACAAAAAGAATTTTCCTTCAATTTTTTTTTGTGAATGGAGGCAATTCACAACAGTTAACCCTTTCTTTTTACGAAAATAACCCTTTCCTTTCATAGACAAGGATGCAAATTCTCACACAAAGCGCGTTCCAACCACCGGAGCGCCACAGTGTGTCAACAGCCTCCACTGGTTTCCATAACATTAACACCAGTGACTTGCCAAGGATGTGGGGCAGCAGTGAACACAAACCGTTAACAACCCAGAGCAACACACACAAAATGCTGGAGGAACTCTGCAGGTCGGGCAGCATTGATGGAAATGAATAGACGGTAATGTTTCCGTCCGAGACGTTTCCTCAGGACTGGAAAGGAGGGTGGGGGGTGGGAGAGGCCAGAATAAAAAGGGTGGGGAGAAGGGGAAGCAGGATAGCTAGGTGAGAGGCGAAGCCAGGTGGGTGGGAAAGGTAAAGGGCTGGAGAGGCAGGAATCTGATAGGAGAGGAGAGTGGACCATAGCAGAAAGGGAAGGAGGAGTGACACCAGGGGGAGGCGATAGGCAGGTGAGGAGAAGAGGTAAGGAGGCCAGAGTGGGGAATTGAAGAAGAGCAAAGGGGGAGGATGAGGGAGGAGGGGGAACCATGCACTGCGGACGGTCCGAGGCTCCTCTCTGCCACATACCGCAGGAAAGCATTTAAAAGAGAGATATTTTCCACGTCCTCATTCAACCCCCGCCCCTCCCAAGTACAAACGCCCCTTTTACACAAGTCCAAAATCGGAACGTTGCTGAAGTGAAACTGCTGATAAAGTCAACGCTCATTCCGATCAGCAAAACACTTCTAATCACTAAAGTCAACTGTAGATGCATAAGCGCTTCTCTCATGCACAGTAAAGCGAATGCCTTACAAAGCTGCAATATTGTCGATCGTTTCTGTGACTCTGGGGACAGGCGCTGAAACCTCCCCGGCTCTCCCATCTCTCTCCCACCCGGCCGTGCTTACCTTCCAGCTCCTGGGCGGCAGTGGTCCCTCCGCTCAGCCAGAGCAGCAGCAACAGGCGGGTCAGGGTGGTCTTGGGGAACCTGCCGCAGCCGGACAGGGAGTGGGAGGGGGAAGAACCGGAGAACAAAATCAGCAACAGACAGGCATTAAACGGGCAAAGTGGGTGGCTGGGGGGACAGGGGAGTCTCTCACCCTACCTGTGTCCCATGACCGCTGTTCACTAGCGGATCCCGGTGACGGCCGCAAAGAAGGGGAACTGGGGGCAGCCCGTCCCAGCCGCCGCGGTGAGTCACAAAGACTGCAGCCAGAGAGCGGCGATTCCTCCAATTCGCATCCACTGTAATCCGAGCCACAGCGTACGCGGGGGCTAGGACCCCTCCCGATGTCCCGGACCTCCCTCTCCACCCTCCTATTTACATAGCGGAGAGCTGGGAGATCCCTCCTCCTGGCCTGACCCTCTTCGCCCGGTCTGAGGCTCTGCCCGCCCTAAACTAACCTGAAACTCTGGTTGGAAACATTTATCACAATGAACACCAAAACTGCTCTAAAGTCAAAACCCAGTGCAATAGTGGAAGACAGATACCCAGTGAATCTACGTTCAACATTGACAGCGGCGGGGGAGGTCAGCAGCACCTCTAGGTCCCCGGGCGTCAACAGCCCCGGGCGTGTCACTTCTGCGGGCTGGAGGAGACCGTGTACCATATGTACGTGGAGTGTGTGAGGCTGCAGCCCCTTTTCGCGTATTTGCGTGGGCTGCTTCTCGCCTTCTGGTTGCATTTCAGTCCCACCCTATTCATATATGGTCATCCAGTAAGGAGGGGGGCACAGAGGGATGAGGATGTCCTTGTCAACTTGCTCCTGGGGCTGGCGAAAATTGCCATCCGTGGCTCCTGGAAAAGGGTGGCAGGAGGTTCTCCCCGGGCGGACTGCCTGGCTATGTTTAGGGGGTATGTTCGAGCCCGGGTGAATATTGAAAAGGAATACGCACAGTCCACGGCGACCGTAGAGATGTTCCGGGACTGTTGGGCTCCGCGGGGGGTAAATGCCATCATTGATGAGGATGGCAATATATTGGTTTAACATGTATTGTCTGTTTGTAGTGTAGTAAATGTGTTAGTCACTGGGTTTGTAAATATTGTATAGCACCGACATTTGTAATAAAGAATTTTGTAAAAAAAAGGATCTATCCTGGGCGATGCTGCAGAAGGCACGACATCGGCTCTACTTCGTTGTGTTGGAGGGGATTTGTTATGTCACTAGACTCATGAGAGTTGTAGAAATGTATACAGGAGAGCATCCCTACTGGTGATGGTCGCAAGAGGCTCAGTCAGCTCCCGCAAACAGCGGGATTAGTGTAACGCTATTACAGCACCGGCAATCCCGATTCACATCTGCCGCTGTTCTAAAGGAGTTCGTGCGTTCTCCTTGTGTCCGAGCGCATTTCCTCCGGGTGCTCCGGTTTCCAAGCTTCAGAAGTTTGAAGTATCCGTACATTATGCAACTTTGAGATTCGTCTGCTTACCGGCAACCACAAAACAAGAAACCCATAAACTAGACCGACGAAACCCCAATGAGCAGAGAGCGGAACAAAAACAAATTGTGCAAACAATTAAAGCAAATACCATTCAGAACGAAAGTGAGTCCTCAGACACAGAGCCCGGACAGCCGAGCAGGCACAATCCAAGGGGATACGAGTTCGGGGTAATAACTTGTGGGCATTTCAAAGGAGTCGGAAGCAGCACACCGATGGTCAGAAAGTGTAGGGGGATGAACCCTGATGGTCCGAGTGTAGGGCACAGCACCCTGATGTTCAGGAGTGTAGGGGATGAACCCTGATGGTCAGCATGTAGGGGACAGCACCCTGATGTTCAGGAGTGTAGGGGATGAACCCTGATGGTCAGCGTGTAGGGGACAGCACCCTGATGTTCAGGAGTGTAGGGGATGAACCCTGATGGTCTGGAGTGTAGGGGACAGCACCTTGATGGTCAGGAGTGTAAGGGGAAGCACCCTGATGGTCAGGAGTGTAGGGGGAAGCACCCTGGTGGTTCAGAGTGTAGGGGACAGCACCCTGGTGGTTTGGAGTGTAGGGGACAGCACCCTGATGGTCAGAGTGTAGGGGGAAGCACCCTGATGGTCAGGAGTGTAAGGGGAAGCACCCTGATGGTCAGGAGTGTAGGGGACAGCACACTGATCATCTAGATTGTAAGAGGCAGCACCTTGATGGTCAGAGTGTAGTAAACAGCACATTGATGGCCTAGGCTGTGTTACGCAGCACCCTTATGGTCAAGGGAGTAGGAGGAAGCATCAGGAGCAGCACACTGGTGGTCAAGTGTGCAGGAAGCACTGTAGAGTTAAAGAAAGCACACGATTTGCCTTTAAGTACTGGCCACCTTTAAAGTGTTTGAAAGGAACTACCAATAGAACTATTGGGAAAGTACACTCAGTGGACAAGCATCACATACAAGATACCGTAGGATCTCATCAGGTCAGGCAGCATCTATAGAAAGAGTACAGTGGATGTTTCAGTCCAAGACCCTCCAGCAGGACTGGAAGAAAAGGTGAGAGGTTAGAGCAGGCAGGTGTGGGGTGGGAAGGAAGAAGGGTGAGGTTGTTGTGATCGGTGAAATGGGGAGAGGGGGAGTGCTGAACTGACGAGCTGGGAAGCTGATGGTTGAAAGAAATAAAGGGTTCAAGTAGGGGGAATCTCAGAGGAGAGGATAGAAGACTGTGCAAGAAAGTGAAAGGAGAGATGCACCCGAGGGAGATGATGTGCAGGTAAGGAGATAAGGTGAGAGAAGGAAACAGGAATGGGGAACGGTGAAGGGTGGGGGGCAATTATTTTAAAATAATGATTTCCATTGGGGGCTTCTATGTGTCCTAAGGGGGCATTAGGGGAAATAGATGTCGTCGAGGGCATTCAAGATTCTTTGGGGGGACAGTAAGCAGCACCGTAAGTTGAGGCATGAGATCTGACTGACTGTTAGTAGAGAGGGCTCTTCCAAAGGAAAGATGAGACACTGGAGTCAGGAAGACAGGCTTTTACTGCCACAACTTCAACCAGATATTTCAACTCTTGCTAAAAACCATCAAGCTCGAGGATCACATTGATATTGAAGCTGCTGTGCAGCGCACAGATGCCATGTAAGCTCGGCTTAAAGACAAATGAAAATTTAAAGCAGGATCTTTTTTCTCAGGTTGGTATATGGTAGGCATGTTTTTACAGTATGGGGGTGCCGGGGAAATACATTGTGCCCAAGAGGTGCATTGGCAAGTATGAAGGTGCTTTAGGGGACGTTGGGCTGCAAAAGGTTGGGAAATACTGCTTTAAAACTTATTTAATAACTAATAATAAACTCATTTCTATTTTAGGCTGTGAATGGTCTTGGTTTCGTGTATCACCTGCCACCTTGCACTCCTTCCTCTGCTCCCTCACCTTCTTGCTCTAACATCTCATCTTTTTTTAACCAGTCCTGATGAAGGGTCTCAGCCCAAAATGTCAACTGTACTTTTTTCCGTATATGCTGCCTGGCCCGCTGAGTTCCTCCAGCATTTTGTGCGTGTTGCTTAGATTTCCAACATCTATAGGTTTTCTTGTCTTTGTGACACTCATTGGCCACATTACCAGGGACCTCTTGTACCCAATATAGTGGCCATTGAGTGTATGTGCAGCGTCTCCTGCTGCTGTAGACCATCCAGTTAGAGGTTCGATGTGTTATGCATTCAGAGATGCTCTCCTGAACGTCACTTGTAATGAATTCCTGTCCCACCATCCTCGATAACAGGGGTTCCCAACCTGGACTCCATGGACCTCTTGGTTAATGGTAGGGGTCCATGGCATAAAAAAAATGTTGGGAACCCCTGGTCGAGAGACTGTTGTGTGTGAAAATCACAGGAAGTCTGCTCTCTGAGAGTAGGTCAGCACAACATTGTGGGCCGAAGGACCTGTACTGTGCTGTAATGTTCTCAGTTCTATGCTGGACCAGCTTTCATTTCAGTTGGGACCCATCTTGCTTTGGAATCGTCCCCTAATCTAATTTTTGTCCTTGTTGTGGTCCTGATGGAGGCACAGGTTAGCTGTGACATCATGGTCCTTCCAGCATGAAGCATGTTTTATTCTGCAAAATTAGATGCCAAAAGCTCTGTCATGGGATGATTGTTCTATCCACAATTTCCTCACCCAGAAACTTCCAATAACAGAATACTTACTTACTTACTTATTGCCCGTTATGTTGCTGGTGTTTGGGGCAGCAATGAAGGTCCTCCATCTCTGTGGTGTTCAGAGCTTTGTTCATCGTGTAAATAGCTTCCTCTTGGTTTTCACTACTGTCAGTCATGCAGGTCAGGGTAGAGACTCAGGAAAACAGTCACACTCAAATGTAGACAACAGGAATTCTGCAGATGCTGGAAATTCAAGCAACACACATCAAAGTTGCTGGTGAACGCAGCAGGCCAGGCAGCATCTCTAGGAAGAGGCACAGTCGACGTTTCAGGCCGAGACCCTTCGTCAGGACTCGGCCTGAAACGTCGACTGTACCTCTTCCTAGAGATGCTGCCTGGCCTGCTGCATTCACCAGCAACTTTGATGTGTGACACTCAAATGTAGAATGTAGAACATAAAACAAAGCCATTTTTACAGTACATTACAGGCCATTCGGCCCACAATGTTATGCCGACCACGTAACCTATTCTAGAAACTGTCTAGAATTTCCCTACTGCATAGCCCTCTATTTTTCTGAGCCACACGTACTGATCTAAGAGTCCCTTAAAAGACCCTGTTGTATCCATCTCCACCACCATTGCTAGCAGTGCATTCCACGCACCCACCACTCTCTGTGTGAAAAACAGACAAAAGAAGATAAGAAATAGGAGCAGGAGTCGGCCATCTGGCCCGTCGAGCCTGCTCCATCATTCAGTAAGATCATGGCTGATCTGGCCATGAACTCATCTTCACCTACTCGGCTTTTTCCCATAACCCTTAATTCCCCTGCTATGCAAAAATCTATCCAACCTCGTCTTAAGTATATTTACTGAAGTAGCCTCCACTGCTTCATCAGGCAGAGAATTCCACAGATTCATCACTCTCTAGGAAAAGTCCCCTAGTTCTAGTCTCACCAACCAGTGGAAGAAACTTTCCTGCCTCTATCTTAACTATCCCTTTCATAATTTTATATGCTTCTATAACATCTCCTCTCATTCTTCTGAAATCCAGCGAGTACAGTCCCAGGCGACTCAATCTCTCCTCATAGTCTAACCCCCTCATCTCTGGAATCAACCTGGTGAACCTCTTCTGCACCGCTTCCAAAGCCAGTATATCCCTCCTCAAGTAAGGAGACCAGAATTGCACGCAGTACTCCAGGTGCAGCCTCACCAGTACCCTGTACAGTTGCAGCATAACCTCCTGCTCTTAAACTCAATCCCTCTAGCAATGAAAGCCAACATTCCATTTGCCCTCTTGAGAGCCTGCTGTACCTGCAAAGCAACCTTTTGTGATTCATGCACAAGCACTCCCAAGTCCCTCTGCACAGCAGCATACTGCAATCTTTTACCATTTAAATAATCATCTGCTCTTCCATTTGTCCTTCCAAAGTGGATGACCTCACATTTACCAACCATCCACCATCTGCCAGACCCTTGCCCACTCAGTTAATCTATCTATATCTCTCTGTATCTTCTGCACAATTTGCTTTTCCACTCAATTTAGTGTCATCAGCAAACTTAGATACACTACACTTGGTCCCCTTTTCCAGATTGTTGATGTATATTGTGAACAGTTGCGAGCCCAGCACTGACCCTTGTGGCACATCGCTCATCACTGATTGGCACCACTGTATCCCCACTCTCTGCTTTCTATTAGTTAGCCAATTCTCTACCCATGCTAATACATCTCCCCCAACTCTATGCATCCTTATCTTATTGGTAAGTCTTTTATGCAGCACCTTATCAAACACCTTCTGGAAGTCCCAGTAAATAACGTCTATCTGTTCCCGTCTATTCACTGTGCTCATTATATCCTCAAAGAACTCCAGTAGGTTTGTCAAACAGACCCTGCCTTTGCTGAATCCATGCTGTGTCTGCCTGATGGATCCATTTCTTTCCAGTATGCCTTGCTATTTCTTCTTTAATGATAGATTCTGTCACAATGGGGGGCGTTGGGAACGGACCCAAATGCAAGACACAGACACTGAAGTACTAGGAACCGGACTTGACTAGAGTAGGGACGTAACAGGATACAGTCAAGGAGCAGAGACAAGAACGCAGACTTGGGCTAGGACATGGACTAGACACAGGAAACTTGGACAAGGAACTATGAACTAGGAGCCTGGGCTGGGACTCCGAGCCAGAGACTGGACAAGGACCCAGGACCTGGGTCTTGCCTCAGGCTCAGACCCCAGAACCAGGCCAGGACATGACATAGAAACATAGAAAATAGGTGCAGGAGTAGGCCATTTGGCCCTTCGAGCCTGCACCACCATTTATTATGATCATGGCTGATCATCCAACTCAGAACCCTGCACCAGCCTTCCCGCCATACCCTCTGATCCCCCTAGCCACAAGGGCCATATCTACATGACAGGACGTGCCTGGGGTCTTGGCTCTTGAGGCTTGAGCTTGGAGACAGGCTGAGCCAAGCATTTAACTCTCTAATCTTCTTACCCTATGCCAATTTGTACGCGGCTCTGGTAGTAGACTGGAGATTACCACCCTTCTGGTTCTGCTTTTTAATTTAGTCTCTAGCTGCTCAAATTCCCTCAGCAGAACCTCATTCCTTGTTTTACCTATGTCGTTGATACCCACATGGACCACAACAGTGGGATCTTTCCCCTCCGATTGCAAATTCCTCTGCAGGTCAGATAAGCTGTCCCGAACCCAGGCACCAGGCAGGCAACACAGCCTTTGGGACGCTCTATCCTAACCACAGAGAACTCTTTCTATTCCCCTGACTATACCGACCCTGATTACCGCTACATTTCTCTTCGCTCCCCCTCCTGAATGGCTCCTGGAACTACAGTGCCACAGCTAGGTTGCTCATACTTCCTACAGCCCCCACTCTCATCCACACAGGGAGCAAGAATCTCAGATCTGTTGGACAAGCTCAAGGGCTGAGGCTTCTCCAGCACTGTCTCTTGTATCCCACTACCCACCTCGCTCGCAGTTACACCCTCTTGTCCCTGACCACAGACCAAATTTGAGGCAGTATCTCTAATGAGTGCTTACCTCCTGAAACAGAGAACCCAGGTAACTCTCCCCCTCCATGATGTGCCGCAGTGTTGAAGCTCAGATTCCAGGTCATCAACTTTGAGCCTGCGTTCCTCGAGCAACCAACACTTGCTGCAGATGTGGTCACCAGGAACCACAGTGGGGTCCACCAGCTCCCACATCAGGCAGCTACAGCTCATCACCTGATCCTGCATCATCCCTACTTTATTTAATTAGCTGTAATTTAGTGACTTTTTATTCAACAACTACAAAAGCCTTACCTGCTACTCACCTGAGCCTCCTGTGCACATTGGCCTTCATAAATCAAAGTATTGAGTACATGAGATGGGATGTTATGTTGAAATTGTACCAGACATTGGTGAGGCCTAATTTGGCATATTGTGTACAGTTTTAGTCACCTACCTACAGGAAAGTTGGAAAGAGTACAGAGAAAATTTACAAAATAACTGAAGGACCCGAGTTATAAGGAAAGATTGAATCAGTTAGGACTTTATTTCTTGGAACATAGAAGATTGAGGGGAGATTTGACAGAGGTACACTAAATTATGAGTGATAGAGATAGGGTAAATGGAAGCAGGCTTATTCCACTGGGGTTGGGAGGGACTACAACCAGATGTCATGGGTTAAGGGTGAAAGGTGAAAAGTTTAAGGGGAACATGAGGGGAATCTTCTTCACTCAGAGGACTATGAGAGTGTAGAATGAGCTTCCAGCACAAGTGGTGCATACAAGCTCGATTTCAACGTTTAAGAGAAGTTTGCATGGATAGCAGGAGTAAAAACGGCTGTGGTTTAGGTGCAAGTCAATGGGAGTAGGAGGTTTAAGTAGCTCACCAGGGACTAAATGAGCTTAAGGGCCTGGTTCTGTGCTGTACTTCCCTTTGACTCCATGACTCTAAGATTTCCTTAATCACAGTCTGTGTCACATCGGGATTTTGTCGAAAGGTACCTTCCCATTCATTCTGTACATATCTTCTAAATAATGTGACTAACTCTTCCACAGCACCTCACAAAACGTTATTAATTTACCAAAGCTGCATCATAAAATAAAGCAGAGCCGGCATCTGTAAGAAATCGTTGTTGCTCATCTCAAGTAGACATCTGCCATGTGATAAGTCATTAGCAGTTTCAATTGTCTGGTCAACAGCATTAACTCCTGTGGAAAGTTTGCAAACTACATACATCCACTAACTGCAACTTCATCAATTAGAGCACTCATTAGCATTCAGAACACTAATTGTTGATTAAATTAAAACAGTCAGAAAACTCAAATGCAAACACTCTGAGGAATCCAGAAGCTTTAGCACCAGCGATTGTCCAGCTCTCAATTGCCGGCCATAACCAGATCTGAATTCACTGTATTCAGTGATGACCAAAATCTCCTTCTGGCACTTAACTAGACTCCAGGCCTTCAAAAGTTCAAAGTAAATTTATTATCAAAGTATACTTATAGAAAAAGTGTCTAGTGCTTTCCCAGTGTATATGACGAATAAACTTTTCTCGAGCTTCCAACCAGATATGGGTATAGATCTTAACTGATGTTTCAGTGACAACTCTGCCATCTTCATCACGGATAATGCCTGGTAGTGTCTAGTCCAGTGATATATATACCCCCGGTGTCCATCCTGCCTAATTGGTTAGTCGTGATCCATCAGGTTCCCGCTGTCCCCCCTTGTTTACTGTCAAATTTCAGTTCTTAATTTGAGTAAGACTTTATCTTTGTTAAAATTATTTTTCTCTAGTTTTATTTCAATGGCTTCCTTCACAAGGATGTTGCCTGGATTGGGGAGCATGCCTTATGAAAACAGGTTGAATGAACTCGGTCTTTTCTCCTTGGAGGGACGGAGGATGAGAGGTGACTTGATACAGGTGTATAAGATGATGAGAGGCATTGATCATGTGGATAGTCAGAGGCTTTTTCCCAGGGCTGAAATGGTTGCCACAAGAGGACACAGGTTTAGATTATGAGAACACTCAGTCCTCTTTTATTGTCATTTCGAAATGCATACATGCATTAAGAAATGATACAATGTTTCTCCGGCGTGATATCACAGAAAACAAGACAGACCAAAGACTAACACTGACAGAACCACATAATTATAACATATAGTTACAGCAGTGCAAAGCAATCCCATAATTTGATGAAGAACAGACCATGGGCACGGTAAAAAACAGTCTCAAAGTCCCAAGTCGATCGACTCCCGAGTCCCCGATAGCAGGCGGCAAAAGGGAGAAACTCCCTGCCATAAACCTCCAGGCACCGTCAACTTGCCGATGCCTTGGAAGCGGCCGACCACAGCCGACCCTGAGTCCATCCGTCCGAAAACTTCGAGCTTCCGACCAGCCTCTCCGATACAACCTCCCGAGCGCCATCCTCTGCCGAGCGCCTTCGACCTCTCCCCGGCCGCTGAAACACGCAAAGCCGAGGATTTTGAGGCCTACAGCTCCAGAGATTCCGGTTACCACACAGTAGCAGCAGCAGCAAAGCGGGAATTTCAGAAGTTTTCCAGATGTTCTGCTATGCTCTCACGTCTGTCTCCATCAAACCAGAATTTTGCACGGTCCCCTACTTGACAGATAACAGATATTTATCACCGGAGAGGCCACGCGCTGCCGTCGTGCCGCCATCTTCTCCACGAATACAGATTTAAGGTGCTGGGGACTAGGTACAGAGGAGATGTCAGGGGTAAGTTTTTTTACACAGAGAGTGGTGAGCGCGTGGAATGGGCCGCCAGCAACTGTGGCGGAGGCGGATACGATGGGTCTTTTAAGAGATTCCTGGGTAGGTACATGGAGCTTAGAAAAATAGAGGGCTACAGGTAAGCCTTGTAATTTCTAAGGTAGGGACATGTTCAGCACAACTTTGTGGGCTGAAGGGTCTGTATTGTGCTGTAGGTTTTCTATGTTTCACCATGTGGTTCTAAAAGCCATTGGCCTGGCATAGTAGTTTTGTGCCATTGAAATCAATCCTATGACCATTGTGAATGCAATGTTCTGCTACCACCAATTTCTCAAACAGTTTCTCTGGGTATCACAATAGAATCAATGAAGGACTATACACAAAGATGGACAAGCAAGCAATGTGCAAAAGACAAGCTGCAAGTGGATGGATGGATAAATGGACCACTCCAAGATCCCCGTAAGTTGTAGAGTCCTTGAAACTTGAGTCTGTAGGTTGTGGAATCAGTTCAGAGTTGAGGTGAGTGAAGTTACCCACACTAGTGCAGGAACCTAGTGGTTGAAGAGTTATAACTGTTTCTGAACCTGGTGATGTGAGACTTGAAGCTCCAGTATCTTCTGCCTGGAGACAGCAGCGAGAAGAGAGCATAGCCTGGATAGTGGGAATCTTTGATGACGGATGCTGCTGCTTTCTTGTGGTAGTCCTTCCTTGTTTATCCATTTCACTTAGATTCAATTATTCATTTATTAATGACATATACATTGAAACATGTGAAATATGTGTTTGAATTAGCAACCCACACAACATATACTGGTGCCAACTTAGCATGAGGTCTCAGAAAAGTTTAGTTCTAAATGAAACTAGTCTTGCATCTAAAAGTCGACGGCTAGGAAGGTATAAAGTGTCAGTTGGATTAAGATTCAGATTTATTTCTTGAACACTTTATGTAAAGTCTTAGGTGTTGGCACGTGGCCAAGTGGTTAAGCGTCGGTCTAGTGATCTGAAGGTCGCGAGTTCGAGCCTCAGCTGAGGCAGTGTGTTGTGTCCTTGAGCAAGGCGCTTAATCACACATTGCTCTGCGACGACACCGGTGCCAAGCTGTATGGGTCCTAGTGCCCTTCCCTTGGACAACATCGGTGGCATGGAGGGGGGAGACTTGCAGCATGGGCAATTGCCGGTCTCCCATATAACCTTGCCCAGGCCTGCGCCCTGGAAACCTTCCAAGGCGCAAATCCATGGTCTCATGAGACTAACAGATGCCTATTTTTTTATTTTAAAGTCTTAGATGCATATATATAACTGGGGTTCCCAAGACATTTAAGTAATACTGTATTGTCAATGTGGAGTGGAGAGCAAGTTTGTAAATCTGATGGGAGCGAAGGATATTGGGAATGGAAAGGATGGTATGTCATGGGAGGCCATAGGTTAAAGGTGGAAAGCGAGGGAGACTTCTCCACTCAGTGGGTGGTGTGAGTGTGGAACGAGCCGTTAGCGGAAACGGTGGATCCAGTTTCAATTGCAACACTTAAGGCAAGTTTGGATTAGTACATGGATGGGAGAGGTATTGAGCCCAGGTGCAGGCCGATGGGAGTAGCCAGAATAACAGTTCAACAAGCTGCCAGAGGAAGTGGTTGAGGCAAACATTCAAAGGCACTTGGAAAGGAAAGTTTTAGGCACATGTGAGCCAAACCCAGGCAAATGGGGAAATGGGCTCAATGTTGGCATGGATTAGATGGACCGAAGGGCCTGTTTCTATGCTGTGTGATTCTGATTCCATTAAAGATCTTAAACCTTCAGGAGGGTCAGGGCAGGAAAAGTTAGTGTTTACATTGGGTATTTCCACAGGTGGGTGGCATGTGGAGATACGTTTTACCAAAGATGCTGCTCTCTGCTAGCCTGCAGGTCACCCTTGGGCAAGGTATAGCACCTGCTTAGCACCTCCACCACCACATGAAGCCATGGGAGCAGCTGGTGTATATCACAAATCCTGGTTATGTGACGACTGATGAGCATGATAATGGCTGGGGCCACCTGTTTAGTAAAGACACTGCCCAGAAGAAGGCAATGGCAAAGTACTTCTGCAGAAAAATTTGCTAAGAGCATTATGGACATGGAAAGACTATGATCACTAATGTCATACGACACGGCATTTAACAACTTCCTTAGGTCTCCTGTAGCTAGACCTCGTAAACTGAGCAGCTGGTACATTTTTTTTTTCTATCAATGAAATGACAATACATGATAACAGCGTCAGTCAACCTCAAATTGAAGGAGCAACATCTCATTTCTGTCTGGGGAGCCTCCAACCTCTTGGCAGGAACATCAATTTCTCAAACTCCCAATAAGATGTGGAGGGCACAGCCTCAGAATAGAGAGACGCCCAATTAGAGCAGAGATGAGGAGCAACTTCTTTAGCTAGAGGGTGGTGAATCTGTGGAATTCATTGCCACAGGCGGCTATGGAAGCCAAGTCATTGGGTATATTTAAAGCAGAGGTTGATAGGTAGTTGATTAGTCAGGGCATCTAAGATCATGTGGATATAGCAGGAGAATGGGGTTGAGAGGGATAATAAATCAGCCATGACAGAATAGAAGAGCAGTCTCCATGAGCCAGATAGCCTAACACCTGTCCAGCTCTTGGCTCCATCCCTCCCCCTCCTGTCTTCTCCTATCATTTTGGATCTCCCCCTCCCTCTCCCACTTTCAAATCTCTTACTAACTCTTCCTTCAGTTAGTCCTGATGAAGGGTCTCGGCCCAAAACATCGACTGTACCTCTTCCTAGAGATGCTGCCTGGCCTGCTGCGTTCACCAGCAACTTTGATGTGTGTTGCTTGAATTTCCGGCATCTGCAGACTTCCTTGTGTTTGCGAGCCTAGCTCTGCTCCTGTCTTTTGGTCCTATTGTCTCAGTGTGACAGGATTCAAGTCAACTGGCAAGGTTTAATGTTCATACAGGTATCCCACCATGACGAGTCCTTAGCTGGATGAAGGATTCTGTCCTCGTCTCCGACCATTATGTTTTGTTGGAGAGCAACGATGCCTTTGTGAGCGGCTAATTTGTTTCATCAGCTGCAGCAGACGTTGTGGTGAGGGTGGGATGCGCTGTCAGTACTGTGCTCTATCGTGATGTGGCTGATCAGTTAGCCTCTCGAATGCGAGTGACTGAGCCACCATCACTACGCTTGGATATAGCCCAAGTGCGGAGCGAGAGACACTGGAGCGGGTCGATAGTTTACAAACTTTAATGCAAAAAGACTTAAAGGGAAAAAAAACAATAAACAGGGCCGTTAACTAAAACTCTCAAATGGAAAACAAATCCAACACTGTGGCTGAAAGGAATAACTAAATTTAAGACGAATACCACCAGTCCTCAGAGTCAGTTGACTTGGCAGTCTAATTCCTCAGGCAAGACCGAATGCAAGCAGGAAGCGAAACATTGCTGTGCTTTGCTCAAATCTTGACGAGCACTACAACGAAAATAATGGAGCCTTAGACCATCACATTGAAATAATAATTAGCTGATTCATGCATATTCACGAGCACAATTGCTGTGCTGCCGAATCCATGGTTGGTATAGGGCTCCCCTCCCCAAGCGTAGCCCCTGAGGTGCCACAGACCTATGTCCAGTGGAAGTCCTGGATTAGTGACTTGTCCAAGACGTTCTTTGTTGGGATTCAAGAACGTTCTTCTGGACCACACCCTTCCCTGTCCACAAGGTACTGGACCTTACCACGTACCTGGCGAGATGCCGGGAGGCACCGCATAAACCAGGGAAGTATCTACCAAGTGGGGAGGTGAGGTGAGGAGAGGTAGTAATCGGTTTGAGCTGGGAAACATGGAATACTGGGTGGATCTTCAGTAATGCTGGTAGACGCAATCTATACAACATCTCATTGACAGCTTTTTCCACTACAAACGGTGCCATGTAGGGCGATGCCAATTTGCGGCTCTTGACTTTCAGGGGAAGATCCCTTGATGCCAACCAGACCTCCTGTCCTGGCTTGAATGACCTTACCTGTCGGCGGAGCCGGGAATGCTGTTTCTGGGCGCGCAGCAGAGAAGCCCAGGCTCGTCTCCAGGTGCACTTGTAGCGCTGGATCAGCTGTTCAGCCGTGGGAACTCCCACATCAATCTCCTGATCAGTGAAGAGCGGAGGCTGGAATCCCTTCAGGCATTCAAAGGGAGACCTACTGGTGGAGAACGACTGGAGGTTATCGTGGGCGATCTCTGCCCAAACCAGTTGTGAGCTCCAGGACGTGGAGTTGGAAGAAGCAAGACAGCACAGAGTTGTCTTCAACTCTTGGTTCACTCTTTTAGTCTGGCCATTGGATTGGGGCTGGAAACCAGACGAGAGGCTGGCCGGGGCTCCTACAACAGAGCAGAAAGCGGGAAGTGGACTGTGGTCCACGATCGGACACTGTCTTGAGGAAAGTCATGGAACCATGACTGTGGCAGATGGGAGCTTGTGGAGAGCATTAAAGTGGGCAGCCTTAGAAAATCGATCCACAATGACCAAAATGGCGGTGTTTCCATTAGTCGTGGGTAGCCCAGTGATGAAATCGATTGAGAATGTGGGACCAGAGGCGATGGGGCACGGGCAGTGGACATAGCAAACCCGCAGGATTGCTGGTGTGATGTTTTGTTCAGAGCCCAAGTGGGACAGGTAGATACAAAGTCGTGGACATTGATCAGTCACCAGAATTGTCGCTTTATAAACTTCTGGATCCGCTAAATTCCCGATGGCCAGCTGGACGGGAGGAGTGACCCCATTCCAACACTACGGATCGCACCCCAGCAGGGACAAACAGCCGGTTGGGAAGTCCCCCGCCCAGGCCTGGGTCTGACTGTAGAGCAGCCCTCACCTCTGCCTCTATTCCCCAGATCACCAGGGCAGCAATTCACCAGCGAGTAGGAATGAGCTCTGGATCGGTGCTGTCTGCAGATCCGTCAAACTGCCGGGACAGAGCGTCGGCCTTTGTACTCTTGCTGCCGGGACAAAAGGCGAGGATGAAATTGAACCGTGTGAGGAAAAGAGCCCCCCACCGGGCTTGACGAGAGTTCAGTCTCTTTGCATTCTGAGTGTAGGAGAGGTTCTTGTGACTTGCCCAGACCAAGAAAGGATACTCTGCCCCCTCTAGCCAGAGTCGTCATTCCTCCAGGTAGTCCTCGACAGCCAGAAGTTACCAGTTCCCAACGTCCTAATTCCTCTCGGCCGGAGTCTAGCGACGGGAAAGAAAGGCACAGGGGTGCGGCCGGCTATCCGCAGGCGAGCGCTGAGAGAGGACAGTTCCAATGCCTACATCGGGTGCACCCACCTCGGCAATGAATGGCCGTGATGGGTCTGGGTGTTGCCGTAGTGGTGAAACGTCGCTTTAGCTTGGAAAATACTTGGTCCAATGGAATCCTGCCGAGGTCTTCCTGGAGAGTGCATTTATAGAAACGGCGCTAGAGCCGAATTTCCGTATGAAGCGGCAATAGAAGTTCTCAAACCCCGCGAAGCGCCATACCTGTTTGACAGTTGATGGTTTAGGCCACTCTAACCACCTGAACTAGGGGCCATTTGAACACTGGACGGGCAAGTGCGTAGCCCCAAAACGACACCTGGTCTTTATGGAACTCGCTTTTTTCGGGCTTGGTGTAAAGGTTATTTTCAAGAAGCCTTCTGAAAACTCTCCATACATGCTGGACGTGTTCCTCATGAGAGCGGGAATAGACAAGGATGTAATCTAAATACACAGACAGGTTCAACATGTCGCTGAGCACATTGTTAACCAAGGCCTGGAATACGGTGGCGTTGGCCAGACCAAAAGACCCCAGGTAGTTAGTGGCCGTTGAGGTGTTGAAAGCTGTTTTCCACTCATTCCCTTCTCTCATGCGAACCAGATTGTAAGCATTGCGCAGATTGATTTTGGAAAACATGGTTGCTCCCTGGAGATATTCAAATGCAGACAGCAGCAGAGGAAGAGTGTAGCGGTTTTTCACAGTGAAGAGGCCGATAATCGATGCAGGGACAGAGCTTGGCAACTTTCTTGATCACAAAAAAAAAGCCTGCTCCTGCCGGCGAAGTTGACGGACAAACTCCATGCCCGGTGCCTCCTTGATGTATTCCTCGATGGCCACCATTTCAGAACGAGAGGGGGAAAAGCCCTGGCAGAACTAATGTGGGGGCCAGTGTGGGGGCAGGATGGTGGCCTTCCTTCTACTGAAGTTCTCAAGGAGATCCGCATATTCAGCCGGAATCCCAGACAGATCCACATCCTTAGCTGACCCAGGAGGGGATTCACGGAACGGAGCTTGAGCTGGACCCAGACAGGTAGACAGGCATGCCGGTCCCCACTCTTGGAGAACCTTCAGAGACCAATCGATCCGTGGGTTATATCGGGGTAACCAGGGTAGACCAAGTACCAGTTCAGGCAAATCAACCAAATAGAAAGGTGTTTCTTCATGATGTTTGCCTTCGAGCACAAGTTGGAGGGGTTGAGTGGAAAGGTAGATCTGGCTGGTGGCCAGTGGTCGTCCATCCAGCGCCTTAAAGTTGATCTTCTCTTAATTCCCGAGTCGGAATTCCCCAACTTTGAGTTGTAAAGAGGTCCATGAGATTCTCAGCTGCTCCGGAGTCGATAAAGGCCTCAAGTTGATGGGTCTGAGACTCCATGACAAGGAAGCTGTGAGCATTACATAGTTAGGGGAAGCTGACTGAAGAGAGGACCGACCCGACAGGATTCCCCTCCCCGCTGGCGGGTATTCTCTCTTACTGGACGCTGGGGACATGCCACCCGGAATTGTCCCAGATCACCACAATAGAGGCAGGAACCTGTTCTCCTGGGCCATACTCGTTCCTCCTAAGACAGGCGCAAGCGTTCTACTTCCATGGGCTCCTCGGTGGACTGGGTGCTGGGTGGTGAGGGAGGGAGCGGGAGAGGAAAGATGGCGATCAGGAAGCTTGAGGCATTCCTTCCCCGCGTCACTCACTTACTCGGTTGTCAACTCGAATAGCCAGATTGATCAGGTCAGCCAGACTATCCTGCTCGTCCTGGACACCGATCTCATGCCAGATCCCTGGAAGGCAGTGATGAGAGATCTCTCATTCCAACCCGTCTCCATCGCAAGCGTGCAGAATTTGACTGCATAGTCTCTTACCATTACTCTACCCTGGAGCAGGACCAGGAGTCGGTGGGCAGCTTCATGACCCCGTACTGGAAGATCAAAAACTTTCCTTAACTCCGCCACGAAATGCCAGAACAACTGGGCTGCGGGGTATCCTTGCTCCCGTAAAGGCTGAGTGGAGATCTGTCTGGAAGATTGACCATGTATGCCAATTTTCGCGCATCACCACCACAACGATCAGACTGGATTTGAAATGTCAACTCGCATTGGGTAATAAAATTCCTGCAACTATCGGGATCACCAGAATATCTGCCTGGACATGGAATTCTCGGTCCTGTACGGATGCAGGAGTCTGTGGGGGTCCGAAGGCAGGAGTCGGCTCTGGTCCGGATGCGGGAGCATTAGGAGCAGAGATTGTCAGGGCAGCAGACAATGACGACCTGCGAGATGCTGGGAGTGGGGACTGAGGCGGCCAGAGGCTGCTGAATTGTGCTGGCGAGAACGTTAATGGCTGTCAGCTGATGCTGGCTGTTCACAGTAAGTTCGCGGACGGCGGCCGTGGGTGCGGAAATCGCAGATACAGTACCTGACTCCGATCGTCTGCCGTGAGCTGTTCAACCGTTGCGGCTAGGGATGATACCTGTTCCTCCAAATGAGACTGGGCTTGTCAGCACGAGGTTATCTGCCTCATTGCCTCCGTAACTTCACTCAGAACAGTTTCCATTGCCTGTAGCTTGTCCACTACTTGACCAATGAATCTCAGGGCCACAGTCAGCTGCTCTCTCCCTGCTGGGTCCATCTTTTGTCGCCGAGACTTGCTGTCAGCACGTTTGGATATGGCGCAAGTGCGGTGCGAGAGGCACTGAAGCGGGTGGACAGTTCATAGACTTTAATGTGACCAGAGTTAGAAGGTAAGGAAAATAATAAACGCTTGGCGAAACAGGGCCGTTAACTAAAACTCTCAAATGGAAAACGAAGCCTACACAGTGGCTGAAAAAGGAATAACTAAATATAAAACGAACACCAAACACGAGGAATTCTGCAGACGCTGGAAACTCAAGCAACACACATCAAAGTTGCTGGTGAACGCGGCAGACCAGGCAGCATCTCTAGGAAGAGGTACAGGCGACATTTTGAGCCGAGACCCTTCGTCAGGACTGTATGGCCAGGTCAGTCCTGACGAAGGGTCTCGGCCCGAAACGTCGACTGTACCTCTTCCTAGAGATGCTGCCTGGTCTGCTGCGTTCACCAGCAACTTTGATGTGTGTTGCATAAAACGAACACTGCCAGTTTTCAGAGTCAGTTGACACGACAGCTCAATCACAATGAAATAATAATTAGCTGACTCGTGCATATTCTTCAGCGCAATTGCTGGATCTGCTGCGCTGGTTGTGACAGTCACAAAGTCATAAACTAGCCCGTAGCTAGCACGGCAGCACAGTAAAGCGCATGACTGATGTGGCGTAGTTACCGTAACACTCTACAGCACCACTGACTGGGGTTCACAGAGTGAGGAGCCTGGACGGTGTCCATTTCCTCTTACAAAACAAGACACGTAGAGTTAGAGTGGCCAGGTGGAGATACGTCTCTACGAGAGGAGGTGTAATGTGCTCCTTCCCTCCTCTAGCCGGCAGGTCACCCTTGGGCGAGGTGTAGTACCTGTTCAAACACCCCCCCCACCTCATCAGGGTCACATGATGGTCGTATGAGCAGCCGGTGCAGATCACAAGTCCTGGTCATATCACAAGACCACTGACACCAGGCAGACAATCTCTGAAGAGTACTGATAATGGCTGGGGTCACCCATCTTGTAAAGACACTGCTCAGAAGAAGGCAATGGCAAACCACTTCTGTAGAAAAATTTCCCAAGAACAATCATGGAAAGACCACGATCACCTGTGTCATACAACTCGGCACATAACGAACGAACAGTTGGGACATACATTGTTAACTTACTGTGTTGTGTTGTATTGTAAACGGTTATCCATTGTGCTGACTGAGTGTCTCACCACCCCTGTGGCCTTGATAACAACAGAACGTTGATTACTATTAAGGAAACACAACCATGGAAATGTAATGCTGAATATGAAAGTTAGGAGAACAGAAGTGTGGAACTTGTAAAGAGTGGTGACAAGTAATGAGTGGTTTGAAATAATGCTATGCATTGGTCCACCTACTGCAGTATTTCATATCAGTGGAGAGGGTATAAAAACACATAATGTGCTAGCGGGGCTCAATGGGTCAGGCAGCATCTATAGATGGGAATAAACAGTTGACGTTTCAAGCTGAGACTCTTCATCAGGACTGGAACGGAAGGGGGAAGAAATCAAAATGAGAAGGTGGGGGGAGGGGAGGAGGACGTGCAAGGTGGCAAGTGATAGGTGAAAGTGGGAGAGGGGGAGCATGAAGTAAAGAGCTAGAAAGTTGATTGGTGAAAGAGATAAAGGGCCGGAGAATTGGGAAGCTGGTAGGAGAGGACACAAGACAATGGAAGAAAGGGAATGGAGTGTTTGTGGGATTTGGCGATAGCTCAATGCCTCAGCAAAGGGCTGGCCATAAACAGTGCCATGTATCAGCAGAATGGGAGCTGTGCTGCAGAGAGAGGGGCCTACACACACCTAGATCAGTATTTTAATTCTTGTTCTCTTCTGCCCTGGTAAATGTGGTTTTAAGTAGATAATAATACGAATTGACAATAAACTGGACTGGTCAAAGAACACTGAGGCTGTCTACAAGAAGGGTCAGAGCCGTCTCTATTTCCTGAGGAGACTGAGGTCCTTTAACATCTGCCCGACGATGCTGAGGATGTTCTACAAGTCTGTGGTGGCCAGTGCTATCATGTTTGCTGTTGTGTGCTGGGGCAGCAGGCTGAGGGTAGCAGACACCAACAGAATCAACAAACTCATTCGTAAGGCCAGTGATGTTGTGGGGATGGAACTGGACTCTCTGACGGTGGTGTCTGAAAAGAGGATGCTGTCTAAGTTGCATGCCATCTTGGACAATGTCTCCCATCCACTACATAATGTACTGGTTGTGCACAGGAGTACATTCAGCCAGAGACTCATTCCACTGAGATGCAACACAAAGCGTCATAGGAAGTCATTCCTGCCTGTGGCCATCAAACTTTACAACTCCTCCCTTGGAGGGTCAGACACCCTGAGCCAATAGGCTGGTCCTGGACTTATTTCCTGGCATAATTTACATATTACTATTTAACTATTTATGGTTTTATTACTATTTAATTATTTATGGTGCAACTGTAACGAAAACCAATTTCCCTTGGGATCAATAAAGTATGACTATGACTATGACTATAATAGGAATTTGTGTCTTTCTGCCTAATTGACCCAGATGCAAGAGCCTTCTGTTGTAATTAAACACATGCAGGTGCTCGAAACCTGGTGATACTTGCAAACTGCCCCCACTGCATCCATCGACTGTGATGGTCTTTGACAACAGCGACACATTTTACAGTATGTTTTGATGTTTCAAAGTAAATTTTATTATCAAAGTACATATATTTCACCATATACGACCCTGAGATTCATTTTCTTGTGGGCAGACTCAGCAAATCTATAGAATAGTAACTATAATAGGATCAATGGAAGACTGCCCAAGTAGGCTGTTCAAACAGAGTGCAGAAGACAACAAACTATGCAAATGCAAATATAAATAAATAGCAATAAAATACCAAAAACAAGATGTGGAGACCTTGAAAGTGAGCCCATTGGCTGTGGGAAAATTTCAATGATAGGGCAAATGAAGTTGAGTTCAATGTACATGTGACAAATAAAGCTAATCTTTTGGATCTCCCCGGGCTTGACATTGTGTACTCTGACCAGAAACATGTTTTTCTGCAAAACAGAATGGAATGTGTGGGTCTGATTGGAACCAGGAACCCTGGTTATCATGGTCCTTGTATGGTCAGTCTCTGGAGGGAAGAAGGAGTTCAGTGTGACCATCTTGCACCGGGAATGCTATACAGAAACCTTTGCTCTGACCTGCAGGAAAGCAGCATCCATCATCAGGGACCCCCACCACCCAAGCTGTGTTCTCTTCTTGTTGCTGCCATCAGGAAGAAGATACAGGAGCCTCAGGAACAATTGTAGCATTTTGTAGCAAGCCCTCAACCCTCAGGATCTTGAATCAAAGGGGATAACTTCACACTCAATTTCACTTGCCCCATCATTGAAATGTTCCCATAACCAATAGACCTCCCTTCAAAGACTCTTCATCTCATGTTTTTGATATTTATTGCTTATTTATTTACTATATTTTTCTCTTTTTGTACTTGCAGCTTGTTGTTTTCAGAACTCTGGTTGAACGCCCTAGTTGGTTGGTCTTTCATTGATTCTGTTATGGTTATTATTCTATAGATTTGTTGAGTATGCCTACAAGAAAATGCGCAGGGATGTATATTGTGATAATAAATTTTCTTTTAACTTTGAATTTTAAACTTGCAGGACATGAACTGCTTTCTTGCAACCTCATTATAGAAAGGATGTGGAAGCCTTAGAGAAGGTACAGGAATTAAGATGTGTGGCCACTGGGAGATCAGGGCCCCAGACAGTCCTTCCAGGTGAGGCGACACTTCACCTCTGAGTCGGCTGGGGTGATATACTGCGTCTGGTGCTCCCGATGTGGCCTTCTATATATTGGCGAGACCCAACGCAGACTGGGAGACCGCTTTGCTGAACACCTACGCTCTGTCCGCCAGAGAAAGCAGGATCTCCCAGTGGCCACACATTTTAATTCCACATCCCATTCCCATTCTGACATGTCTATCCACGGCCTCCTCTACTGTAAAGATGAAGCCACACTCAGGTTGGAGGAACAACACCTTATATTCCGTCTGGGTAGCCTCCAACCTGATGACATGAACATCGACTTCTCAAACTTCCACTAATGCCCCACCTCCCCCTTGTACCCCATCCGTTATTTATTTATATACACACATTCTCTCTCTCTCTCTCCCTTTTCTCCCTCTGTCCCTCTGACTATACCCCTTGCCCATCCTCTGGGTTTTCCCCCCCTCCCCCTTTCTTTCTTCCTGGGCCTCCTGTCCCATTTTCTTCTCATATCCCTTTTGCCAATCACCTGTCCAGCTCTTGGCTCCATCCCTCCCCCTCCTGTCTTCTCCTATCATTTTGGATCTTCCCCTCCCCCTCCCACTTTCAAGTCTCTTACTCACTCTTCCTTCAGTTAGTCCTGACGAAGGGTCTCAGCCTGAAACGTCGACTGTACCTCTTCCTACAGATGCTGCCTGGCCTGCTGCGTTCACCAGCAACTTTGAAGAAGGTGACCCAGGTAGGTCAGGTGACCTTGAGCCAATGGGTTGGAATCAGGAGCTCCAAAAATGCAGGGGCGATAACTCTCCAGCAACCAGAGACCAACCATCTTGGATGAGGAAGACCCCATGGATGTGTGGAGATTGGGACCATGAGGAATACTTGGCTAGTGTAGGTTCCTTTCCCGGGTAACACCATTTCTCTTCGTTGATTGTTCTTGGAGGGTCAGGGATTCTAGTGGGGTGCACACAGATAGTTAGTTTGTGAACCCACATGCTTTTTCATTGAAACAATAAAAGTTACTTGTTGGTGAATACAGATTCTCTGTGCCTCTTTGATCATTATTACAAGGGGTGATTCTTATAACAGCACCCTGATTATATATACGTTCCTAAGACTTTTGCACGGTTTTGTACAGTGAAACATGAAGTGAGATGTGTTGATTGCATCAAAATTACCATAGTCCAAGGCTGTGCTGGGTCATTGGGTATATTTAAAGTGGAGGTTGATAGCTTCTTGATTAGTAATAAGGTCAAAGTTATGGGGAGAAGGCCGGAGAATGGAGTTGAGAGGGAAAATAAACCAGCCATGATCGAATTACGGACCAGAACTGATGGGTCGAATGGTCTGATTTGGCTCCTATTTCTTATGACCTTGTGATTAAAATATTGGAGTGATGCTAGATTCCTGATGTTACTCTGAGATCTTGGGGTTGGCTGTTATAGATTTCCCCAACTACTGATCAGCCAGTGATTGGAGGAAGTATTTCTTCTGGTTACCGTCAGGAACACTGAGGGCCAATGAGGTTAAAGAGGAAAGAATAAGCACGGTTGGTTGATGTTGGCTCCCAGCACCCGTGTAAAAGAACCACAGTAAATCAGCAGTCGGCTTTATGTTTCGGCCGGATTTTATTTTGATTCAGCCCCACGGAAAGAAAGGTGAAAAGCCCTGACTCAACTGGGCCCTCAGCCCCAGGCAACAGCATTTTAATCCTGCTCTCTTAGCACGGGGTCAGTCAGTGCTTAAGATGTTTTCAAACTTCATCAGTGGAGCTCGACTTCCCTTTGAGTTGTACATGTGGTTCCAATGAGAGGAAAGCAATGTGGAGAACATGATTGTTTATTGTTTTTACGAACAGATTTCTTGTGGGTTTCACTATCCCACGCTCCAACAGAGAGGATAGGTTGGACATAAGGAACCACTTGGTCAGACCAGAGTCTGAGATGACCGATTATACATGAAAACTTATTACAGTTTACCGTCTATAATAAGGAATAACACAAGGAGTCAGTCCTGTGAATGTTTGTTGTTATAGAGTCCTACAACATTTCTCCTAAAGAAATGGGGCCTTTGGTCCTCCTAGTCTGTGCTGAACCATTAATCTGCCTACTCCCATCGACCTGCACCTGGACCATAGCCCTCGATACCTCTCCCATCCACTTGTGCATATCCATCACTCTCACTGACAGCTCATTCCACCCTCTCACCACCCTCTGAGCAAAGATACTCCTGCTCTTGTTCTTGTACCTCTAGTTGTTGAAGTCCCACCCAACCCAACCTCAGTGGAAAAAGCCTGCTTACATTTATCCTATCTATACCCCTCATACTTTTGTTTACCCCTCCATCTTCAAAGTTCTAGGGAATAATGTCCTAACCTATTCAGCCTTTCTTTATCACTCAGGTCCTCAAGTCCTGACAACATCCTTGTAAATTTTTTCTGCACTCTTTCAACCTCATGTATATCTTTTCGGTAGGTACTGACCAAAACTGCACACAATGCTCCAAATTAGGCCTCACCAATGCCTTACACAACTTCAACATCTCCTGTACTCAAAACATTGATATATGAAGGCCAATGTGCCAAAAGCTCTCTTTATGTCCCTATCTACCTGTGACACCACTTTCAATGAATTATGGACCTGTATTCCCAGATCCCTTTGTTCTTCCGCACTCCTCAGTACTCTACCGTTCACTGTGTAGGACCTACCCTGGCTGATCCCCCCCAAAGTGCAGCACTTCACACTTGTCTGTATTAAATTCCATCTTTTTAGCCCATTTTTCCAGCTGGTCCAGATCCTGCTGTAAGCTTTGATAGCCTTCCTCACTGTCCGCCACACCCCCAGTCTTGGTATCATCCGCCAAATTGCTGTTTCAGTTAACCACATTATCAACCAGATCATTGATATCGATGACAAATAACAACAGACCCAGCACCAATCCCTGTGGCACACCACTAGTCCAGGGCCTCCAGCCAGAGAGGCAACCATCTACTACCAGTCTGGCTTCTCCGACGAAGTCAATGTCTAATCTGATTTACAATCTCATTTTCAATGCTGAGTGACTGAATCTTCTTGACCAGCTTCCTTGTTGGACCTTGCTAAATGCCTTGCTAAGGTCCATGTAGACAACATCCTCTGCCTTGCCTTCATCAACTTTTCTGGTAACTTCCTGAAAAAACTCTACAAGATTGGTTAGACACAACTTATCACGCACGAAGCCATGTTGACTATCCCTAATCAGTACCTGTCCGATTAGGGAGGAGAAGATGGCAGTGCGACGCAGCTCTCCGGTGAAATGATATCGCATCTGTTAAATAGGGGCTGTGAACATTTCTGATTTGATGAAGACAGACGTGAGAAGCAAAGGAACATCTGGAGAAATTTCTGAAATGCCTGGCTTCGCTGCCGTTGTTACTGTGCGATCGAGGATCTCCGGAGGGAAGGCCCCAAAATCCCCAGCTTTGCCTGCTGCTGGCGACCGAGGCTGGGGTCGAAGCGTTCGGATAGAGATGGTGGTCGGTACTCGGTGTCGGAGGGCTTGAAGTTTTCGGATGACTCAGAGTTGGACTGTGGTCGGGCATGGCAGGGAGAGATTTCTTCCTTCTCCCGTCTGCGTGAGATGTGGGACTTTCGAGAAACTTTGATGAACTTTTTACTGTGCCATGGCCTGTTCTTCATCAAGTTATGGTATTGTTGCACTGTTGTAACTATATGTTATAATTATGTGGTTTTGTTAGTTTTCCAGTCTTGGTCTGTCCTGTGTTTCTGTGATATCACACCGGAGGAATATTGCATCATTTCTTAATTCATGCATTACTAAATGACAATAAAAGAGGACTGTGTGTGCTCATAATCTAATCTAATCTATCCAAATATTTCTCAAACCAGTCCTTTAGAATATCTTCAAATAATTTTCCCACTCCAATCCATCGGTAACTCATCCATGGCTAAGGACGTTTTAAATATCTTTGCCAGGGCCTCTGCAATTTCTGCACTTGCCTCCCACAGGATCCAAGGGGACACCTTGTCAGGTCCTGGAGATTTATCCACCCTAATTTGCTATAGGATAGCAAACACCTCATCCTCAGTAATCTGTATAGGCGCCACAAAGTTGTTTCTGCTTTGTCTCACTTCTGTGGACTCTGTGTCTGTCTCCTGAGTAAATAAGGATGCAAAAAAATCATTTAAGATCTCCCCCATCTCTTTTGGCTCCACACATGGATTACCATTCTGATCTGCCAGATGGCTAATTTTGTCCTTTTGGTCTTAATATATGTGTAGAAACCTTTTAGGATTCTACTTCACCTTGTCTGCTAGGGAAAGATCATGTCTTCTTTTAACCCTCCTGATTTCTTTCCTAACTGTTCTCTTGCATTTCTTATCCTCCATAAGCACCTCATTTGTTCCTACCTGCCTATACCTGCTATGCAACTCCTGTTTGTCTAAACCAGGGCCTCAATATCTCTCGCAAACCAAGGTTCTCAAAACCTGTTGTTGTTGCCTTTATTTTGAGAGGAGCATACAAATTCTCTACTCCCAAAATTTCACTCTTGACGGCCTCCCACTTTCCAAGTACCCCTTCGCCAGAAAACAGCCTGTCCCAATCCAGACTTGCCAGATCCTTTCTGATACCATCAAAATTGTCCTTTTTCCATTTCAGAATCTCAACCTGCGTCCAGACCTATACTTTTCCATAATTACATTACCTTGAAACTAATCACAAGTTGCAAAGTGTCCCCCTACTTCTGTCACCTGCCCTGTCTTATTTGCTGATCAGATTTAACTCTCTTGTTGGGACTTCTATGTACTGATTAAGGAAATTTTCCTGAACACACTTAACAAACTCTTTCTCATTCAGCCCTTTTACAGTATGAGATTCCCAGTAAATATGTGAAAAGTTAAAATCACCTACAATAACAACCTCAAATTTCTTGCAACAGTTTGTGATTTCTCTACGGTTTTTCTCCTCAAAGTCTCACGGTTTGTAATTTATTCCTATTAACATGGCCATAACTTTCTTATGCCTCATTTCTACCTATGAAGTCTCACTGGACGAGTACTCCAGTACTATCCTGACTAGTAACACTTCTAAATGTCTAAAACAATGGAACCCCAGAACACTGAGCTGCCAGTCCTGCCCCCCCACCAGCTAAGTGTAGTGGCATAATTCCAGGTGTTGATCCAAGCTTATCCGCGTGTCCTACAACACTCCCTGCATTGAAATATATGCAGCTCAGGATTTTAGTGCAACCATGCTCAGCTTTTTCATTTCTAACCTTAAATGTAGGCTTAGGCTTAATAACATCTTTCTCTACAACCACTCCACTCTCCTGGCCCTCGGGATCCCATGCCTCTTCAACTCCAGTTTAACTCCTCCCCCCCAACTTTGCAGCAGTATAAGTATGATTATGAGGACACCCTTTTATTGTCATTTAGTAATGTATGCATTAAGAAATGACAAAAATGTTTTTCCAGAATGATATCATGAAAACACATGACAGACCGACTTGAAAACTAACAAAAACCACATAATTATAACATATAGTTACAACAGTGCAAAGCAATACCGTAATTTGATAAGAACAGACCATAACACGGTAAAAGTCTCAGAATCTCTCGAAAGTCCCATCATCTCACGCAGACGGTGAACCTCCCGCGCCGCCAACTTGCCGATGCAGCATCCCGGAAGCATCCGACCACAGTCCGACTCCGAGTCCGTCTGAAAAACTCCGAGCCTCCGACCACCTCCTGACACCAAGCACCATCTCTGCCAAGCGCTTCGACCCCGGCCCCAGCAACAGGCGATATGCAAAGCCGAGGATTTGGGGCCTTCATCTCCGGAGATTCTTGACCGCACAGTAGCAGCGGCAGCGAAGCAGGCATTTCAGAAGTTACTCCAGATGTTCCTCTGCGCTTCTCACAGCTGTCTCCATCAAATCCGGATTGATGCACGACACCCCTAGTTACACATATTCATTCGGAATGGCTGCGCACGCTGCGTCGCGCCGCCATCTTCTCCTCCCTCCTTAGAGAATCCTTTCCACTAGCATATTAATAACCCTCAGTTCAAGTACAAACCGTCCCTTCTATACAGGTCTCACCTTCCCTGGAAGAGAGCCCAATGATCCAAAAATCTGATAACCTCCCTCTTCCACATGTTAAACTGCACAGTCTTCCTAGTTCTGGCCTCTCTGGCATGTGGCACAGATAGCAATCCTGAGAAAACAACCCTGCGGTCCTGTCCTTTAACGTAACACCTAACCTCCTGAGCTCACTTTCCAGGACGTCGTCACCCACCCTACTGGTGTCATTGGTATCAACTAGGACCTTGGCCTTTGGCTGTTCACCCTCCCGTTTAAAAATGCTGAGGGCTCGATCCAAGATGTTCCGGATCCAGGCACCCAGGAGGGAACATAAACACGAGGAATCCTGCAGATGCTGGAAATTCAAGCAACACACATCAAAGTTGCTGGTGAACGATTTCTTTTCTCTCTAGAGGTAGAAACGGTCCTGACGAGGGGTCAAAGCCCGAAACGTCGACTGTACCTCTTCCTAGAGACGCTGCCTGGCCTGCTGCGCTCACCAGCAACTTCGATGTGTGTTGCAGGAGGAAACATACCATCTGGGAAACTTATTCCCATCCACAGAATCTCCTTCCTTTTCCCATGAGCAACAAAACCCCTATCACTACATCTTACTTCTTCTCCCCTCTTTCCTTCTGAGCCACATGTCCACGTTGAGTGCTGTGGCTTCTCCCTGGCAGGCTGACCCATCCTCCCACCAACATTGTCCAAATTATTATTGAGGGGAATGGGCACAGGGGTACACTTCACCGACTGCCTTTTCCTTTTCCCCCTCCCGACAGTCACCCAGGTATCTTAGGAGTGACTACCTCACTGTAGCTCCTATCTCTTACCTCCTCCTTCTCTTGTATGAGCTGAAGGTCGTTGAGGTCCAGCTCCAGTTCCTTAACATGCTCTCTAAGGAAATGCAGCTCAGTGCACTTTGTGCATACAGAATGTAGTCTTAATGAAGACTGGAAGTCTCCCTAAGTTCCCACATCTCACGCAAGGAACATACCACTGACTCTGCACCCACTCTGCACTCTGCACACTAGCTAAAGGCAAAGTAAATTTTATTCTTAGAGTACATGGATGTCACCACATATAACTCTGAGATTCATTTTCCTGTTGGCATATGCAGTAAACCTATAGAAAAGTAACAATAACAAGGATCAATGAAATATCAAGTAGAGCATTGAAGACAACAAACTGTGCAAATGCAAATATAAATAAATAGCAATAAATAACTAGAGCATGAAATAAGTAGAATAAAGAGTCCTTAAAGTGAGATACACACATCAAAGTTGCTGGTGAACACAGCAGGCCAGGCAGCATCTCTAGGAAGAGGGACAGTCGACGTTTCGGGCCGAGACCCTTCATCGTTGGTTTTGGGAACATCCCAATAGATGAGTTTTCTTCAAGAGCCTGATGATTGAGGGGTAATAACTGTTCTTAAACTTGCTGATGCAAGTCCCGAGGATCTTATACCTTCTACCTGATGGCAGAAGTGAGAAAAGAACATGGTCTGGGTGGTGAGGGTCTTTGAAGGTGGATGCTGCTTTCCTACGACAGCGTTTCATGTAGATGTGCTCAATAGTTGGGAGGGCTTTACCTGTGATGTTCTGGACCGAATCCACAAACAAGAGAAAATCTGCAGATGCTGGAAGTCCAAGCAACACACTCAAAATGATGGCGGATCTCAGCAGTCCTGATGAAGAGTCTCAACCCGAAATGTCAACTGTTTACTCTTTTCCATAGATGCTGCCTGGCCTGCCGAGTTCCTTCAGCATTTTGTGTGTGTTGCTTGGAGGGAATCTAATACCTTTTGTAGGAATTTCCATTCAAAGTCATTAGTGTTCCCATACCAGGCTGTGATGCAGTCTCCACTACATATCTACTGAAGTTTATCAAAGTTTTTGACATCATGCCGAAATTCTGCAGACTCCTAAGGAAGTAAAGGTGTTGTTGTGCTTTCTTTGCAATTACATTTATATGATGGGTCCAGGAGATAGTGACACCCAGGAATTTGAAGTTACTGACTCTCTCCTCCTCTGATCCAATGATAAGGACTGGCTCACGGACCTCTGGATTCCCCCTCCTGGTCTACAATAAGTTTCTTTGTCTTGCTGACATTGAGTGAGAGGTTGTTGTTATTACACCACTCAACCAGATTTTTAATCTCCCTCCTGTATGCTGATTCATCACCACTTTTGATATGGTCCACAACAGTGGTGTCATCAGCAAACTTTTATATGGTATTGGAACAATACTTAGCCACACAATCATAAGTGTAAAGCATGTAGAGTAGGGGACTAAGACGTTGCAAGATTTAACTTTGTAGGGGGTTATGGCATTCAAACCCTGTCAGAGCTGTCCAGCACCCCTCGAGGATTTTGGTTTAAACTGGAATCTCCACTCTGCCCATGAAATGACTTTCCAGAGATCATCCCTGTACCTCTTGTAGCATGCTTGATCTCCAGACTTGAATGTCTCTGATCTGGCTCTCGGCAGATTCTGGATTTCATTGTTCTTCCAGGGCTTTTGTTTGGGGTAAACCCAGAATGATTTTGTGGGGACACACTCACCTACAGATGTTTTAATAAAGTCTGTTACAACCCTGGTATAGTTGATCAGATCCACAGATGAGAACTTGAACACGGCCCAGTCCATTGGCTTAAAGCAAACCTGTAATTATTCCTCTGCCCGTGACCACATCTTTGCTATCTTGGTTTCTGGAGCCTTGCCTTTCAGGCAGGTAGTTGGAGGACTGCCTCGTGGTCGACTTACCAAAATGCAGTCCAGGCAAGGAACGATGGGCATTCCTTATCGTAGTGTAACTGTGGTCTAGTATGCTGGGATCTCTGGCGCTACAGATTATATGCTGGTGATAACTGGGCAGGGTTTTCTCCAAATAGGCCTGGTTGAAGTCTCCAACAATATTTTGAAATGCGTTGGGATGGGCTGTTTCTTCTCTACAGGCAACATCGTGCAGTGTCTCGGGTGATTTCTTCCAGCTGGCTGCTGGTGCTACAGTATATGAACTGCAGTTAAGATCACCAGAGCTCCTGAGGCAAATAAAATTGATTGACAGGTGTTTGATTGACATTCATTTGATTGACAGGTGTTCCAAGTCAGGGGAACACAGTTTGACAGAACCATCATGTTCGTACGCTAAGGAGAATTGACCAAAACGCACACACCTCCATCTTTTTCTGTTAGTGCCTATGTTACTACCTCAAGCCTGTTCTCACCTAAGTCTGTTGAGCCAAAGCCGGACCAGTCTAACACTGTTCTGAAGAAGGGCCTCTGCCTGGAACGTTGACTGTTTACTCGTTTCCATAGATGCTGCCTGACCTGCTGAGTTGCTCCAGCATTTTGTGTGTTCCACTGGGCTGTTATGTTTGGTAACTCCAGAAACTAATCGAAGGGAAAACACGGGAGCCGGAATACTTGCCTACTTTGCTTCTCCCCCCCTTTTTGCTCCGTGAGACTCTCACAGGTGACGTGGTGGTGTAATGATGTGTGCCATTCACGTACTTCTTACATATAATCCATAATGAATTACGTAATAAAGAAGTTTTAATCATTCAATAGTACTGTGCAAGAAGTCTTAGGTGTATATACAGTATATCTAGGGTGCCTAAGACTTTTGCACAGTACTGTTGTGTAATTTTGTGCATTGCACTGTACTGCAGTGGGAAAAATAACAAATTTCCTGACAGATGCAAGTGATGATAAACCTGATTCTGATATGGGTCTCTATTGTGGACTGGGAGTGGGAAGGGGACAGGGAGAGGGGAATCATGGTTCGGAAAAGGGGAAGAGAGAGGGGAGGGAGCAGGAAGCACCAGAGGCGTTCTCTAATCATCAATAAACCAACTGTTTGGAATCAAATGACCTTCCCTGGTGTCTCAGAGCTCCTCTGCTACCTGTCCCACACCCCTCCCATGACGTTCCACCCTCACCATTCCCAACATCCTTTGCTCCAACCAGATTTACAAACTTGGTCTCCACTCCAAGTTGACAAATATAGTTTTGTTCAAAAGTCTTAGGCACCCTAGATATATAGACCTGCCTAATACTTTTGCACACTACTGTATCTATACACAGAAGGGAGTCACTCTATGTGGCAGATAAGATTTGTGGCTGTGAAACAATCTCAGGTCTGGGGCCTTCTCTGTGAGGTTGTAGGAGTTGATTCTGGGACTTGTTCTAACACTCTGGACACCTCTCTTCTCTAACTATTGACTCTGCTCATCTCAACTGATTGATGCTGTATGTCATCTCCAGATGATATCAGACACCATATCTACTGTGTAGGAACGTGGTCCAGTTCTGTCTTTAATCTTTCTGAGAACCCACTTTTGATCACCCTGTGTAGTCCCTCACCAGGACCGCTTGTCCGGGAGTGAAACATCAAACCTCCTTATTTGAGGAGTCCTCGCTTTGTCTCACTGTTTGTACTGCATACTCCTCTTGAGATTGGGTTTGAGGAGATCCAAGCACGAACACAAGGGACGAGCCAGGAACAGCATAACTGGTGAGTTATTGGTTGGTTGTGGAGTGTGCTGCATTGCAATATGCAGAGAAAATTGGCAAATTTCTGATTCAGTGTCAGTGTAGTGTGTTCTGCTGACATAGCTCACAGTGCATTCTTTAGACTTTGGACAAACTTTTCCACCAAGCCACTCGTACCTGGGCGGTACGGTGCAGATGTGATATGTCTTATTCCATTCATTTTCTGGAATGACTAAAACTGTTCTGCAACAAACCGTGGTCCATTGTCACTGACTAAATGTTCTGGAACACCAGTCTTCAGAAGAGGCTTCTCAACACATCAACAGTGTGTGAGGCTGTAGTGGAGGCTGTTGGGGACACGTCTGGTCATTTTGTAGCCGCAGCCACTGCTACCAAGGAACTTGTGCCCATGAATGGTCTGGCAAAATCCACATGAATACTCTGCCAGGGCACTGCAGGTCATTCACAGGTATGGAGAAATGCTGGTCCTGGCATCTTCTGGGAGTGTTGGCATCCTGAACAGTATTTGGTGAGCTGCTCGATCTACTGATTTATCCCATGTCTCCAGACAAATCTTTGCGCCGACTCTTCCATTTTGAAGTGAAAACATCTTTATCTTCCACTCCCCCACCACTTTCCACAGGGATTACTCCCTCTGTGATGTCAACCGCCATCTTCTATAAACCTACTAATTCCCACGGATTATCTTGACTATACCTTTCCCACCCTATCTTCTGTAAAAAAAAGCTGTTCCTTTTTCTCAATTCCTTTGTCTCTGTCGCATCTGTTCTCTGGACATGGCTTTCTGTTCCAGGACATCAGAGGTGTCCTCCCTCGAAGAAAGGGGTTTCCCTCCCTCCACTATTGATGCTGCTCTCTCCTGCATCTCCTCCATTTCCCAAACATCTGCGCTCATCCCACCTTAACAATGATAGAGTTTCTCTTGTCCTTACCTACTATCCTGTCAGCCTCTGCATCCAACACTCATCTTCTGTAAATTCCACCATTTCCAAAGGGACCCCACCACTAAAAATATTTTTATCACCCACCCTCCCCCCCCAGTCACTTTCCACAGGGATCACTCCCATCGTGATTCTCTTGTCCATTCGACCCTCCCCGCTAATCTCCCTCCAGGCACTTAACCCTGCATGCTGCCTAAGTTCTGCACCTGCCTATATAGCTCCTCCCTCACTTCCATTCAGGACCCCAAACAGTCCCCCTTGGCGAGGTAATACTTCACCTGTGAATCTGCTGGGGATCTGTTGTGTCTGGTTCTCCCAGTGCAGCCGCCTCCACATTGGCAAGACCCGTCTTGAATCACCGAGCACCTCTGCTCCATCCGCCACAAGCAGAACTTCCTTGTGGTCAACATTTTAATTCCGGTTCCCACTCCTGCTCCAAGACCTCCTCTTGTGGCAAGATGCGGCTACCCCTCAGGGTGGAGGAGGAAAAATTTATATTCCGTCTGAGTAACCTCCAGGCTGTTGGCATGAACATTGATTGATTTCTGCTTCTGAGAAAAAGATGCCCTCCTCCCTTTCCTCTATTCCACACACTCCCCACTCTGACCTTTTCCCTCTTCGCACCTGCCTAGCACTTCACCCTGGGTCGCCTCCTCCTTCCCTTTCTCCTATGCTCCGCTCTCCCCTCATAATCAGATTACTTCTCCTCCAGCCCTTGACTTTTCCCACCCACCTGGCTTCACCTATCACCTTCCAGCTAGCCTTCTTCCCCCCACCCCACCCTGACCAACTTTTTATTCTTCCGTGTTCCCCCTTCCTTCTCGGTCCTGAGGAAGGATCTCAACCCAAAATGTTGTTGGTTTATTCATTTCCACAGATGCTGCCTGACCTGCTGAATTCCTCAAACTCCCAGCATCTGCAGATTTTCTAGTTTAAAGAATTCATACTTGTCGCATCATGCTCTGAGCCCATAATCTTCTAATCTTTTTAATGCTGTCTTGAGATGTTGGAGATGTCCCTTGACATCTTCACTGCTGACGTTGATGTCATCCAGGTAACACCTTGCAGTCCCCGGTCCCTAGCTTTCTGCCGGAGTGTAGGTGCAGATGCTACTCCAGAAATAAGCCTATTATAGTGAATGAGCCCTTAGTGAGTGTTTATAGCGAGAAACACTTTGGGCTCTTCTTCCATCTCCATCTGTAGATGGGCCTCAGCTAAGTCCACATTGATGAAGTGCTTTCCTCCAGGGAGGTTTGCAAAGATATCCTCTAATGTATAAAATTCTAAAGGGATTGGACAGGATAGATGCAGGAAGATTGTTCCCGATGTTGGGGAAGTCCAGAACGAGGGGTCACAGTTTGAGGATAAAGGGGAAGCCTTTTAGGACCGAGATGAGGAAAAACATCTTCACACAGAGAGTGGTGAATCTGTGGAATTCTCTGCCACAGGAAACAGTTGAGGCCAGTTCATTGGCTATATTTAAGAGGGAGTTAGATATGGCCCTTGTGGCTAAAGGGATCAGGGGGTATGGAGGGAAGGCAGGTACAGGGTTCTGAGTTGGATGATCAGCCAAATGGCCTACTCCTGCACCTATTTTCTATCTTTCTATCCCAGACAGAGGGTATTGATCTACTCTCAGTACTGGATTGATGGTGACCTTAAAATTAATACAGGTCCTGACAGACCCATCCTGCTTCGCCTCTGGAGATTACTAGCATTAGCTATGGGCTCCACTCAAACTTGGAGAGAGTTCCTTCAGCCCATGTGATCTAGCTCACTGGCTACTTTATCATGGACGGTATAAGGAACTGGACAGGCTTTGCCAGACTTGGGTTTGGCATTTTCATTTAGCACTATTTTACCCATGATGTGTTTAAGATTTCCAATGCCATCCTTGAACACTGCTGTGACCTCATCCAGTGCCTTTCTTAATTTGCTTTCACTTGACCCTATTGCAGGGGATGTGGCATGCAAACGGTGGATGGATCTCTAATCTACTCAGCCACTCAAGTCTCCAAAATACTGGCCCTCCTGTTTCTACCACATCCAAGCCCAATTTGGCTTGCTAGTTGTGGTATTTCACTATTAGGAACGTCATTCTCACGGTAGTTATTTTTTCTCCCGGGAGTGGGGAGAAGATGGCAGCGCGACGACAGCGCGCGTGGCCACTTCAGTGTTGAAAATCTGTTATCTGTCAAGTAGGGGACCGTGTACAATTCTGATTTGATGGAGACAGACGTGAGAGCCCAGCGGAACATCTGGAAAACTTCTGAAATGCCTGCTTCGCTGCCGCTGCTACTGTGTGGTAACCGGAATCTCCGGAGCTGAAGGCCCCGAAATCCTTGGGTTGGCGTGCTTTAGCGGCCGGGGAGAGGTCGAAGGCGCTCGGCAGAGGATGGCGCTCGGGAGGCTGTATTGGAGAGGCTGGTTGGAAGTTCAAAGTTTTCGGATGGATGGACTCAGTGTCGGCTGTGGTCGGCTGCTTCTAAGGCATCGGCAAGTTGATGGTGCCTGGAGGTTTATGGCAGGGAGTTTCTCCCTTTTGCCACCTGCTATTGGGGACTCAGGAGTCGATCGACTCGGGACTTTGAGACTGTTTTTTACCGTGCCCATGGTCTGTTCTTCATCAAATTATGGTATTGCTTTGCACTGCTGTAACTATATGTTATAATTATGTGGTTCTGTCAGTGTTAGTCTTTGGTCTGTCTTGTTTTCTGTGATATCACTCCGGAGAAACATTGTATCATTTCTTAATGCATGTATGCATTTCTAAATGACAATAAAAGAGGACTGAGTGTTCTCATAATCTAAAAAAAGAGTTCCTAGTTGGATACCTACAGGCTTCAGTTTAGTGTTTGTGACAAGCTGTTGGTACTCATCTTGCGGGATGACTGAAACAGCTGAGCCAGTGTCCAATTCCATTTTAATTAATTTGCCGTTTACTTCTGGTGTAAGCCATATTGCTTGTCTCTTGCAAGCTTTCGCCTGACATGGTCTTTGTATGTGTCCTACTTTGTTGCATTTTCTGCAAATTTCACCTTTAAATCTGCACTGGTCTGGAGCATGTGAGCCCTGCCACAATGGTTATACAATTTGTTCGGCCAGGCAGATTTATGTTTAGACATTGGACTTTTGCTCAAGCTCATTTTTATTCCTGAATGCAACTCAATTGCATTTCTGTCTGCTGTTTAAATTGATAGGGTGATTTCAACTGCTCTTTTAAATATGAGTTGTGCTTCAATTAGGAGCTGGTTTTGAATGCTTTCTTGAAAGATTTCACAAATTAAACAATCTCTCAGTGCATTATTAAGCCTTTCACTGAACCGACAATGCTTGGACAATTTCTTCAATTCAGTCACATAAGTTAAAATGGACTCCCCTTCCTTTTGATTCAGCTTATGAAACCTGAAGCATTTTGCAATCAACAATGGTTTTGCTTCTAAATGTTCCTGCATTACATTCATGATAATAGCAAAGCTCATTTCAGCTGATTTGGTTGGAGCTATTAAAATTCTAAGCAAACAGTAGCTTTTCCACACATTTCACTCAGCAACACTGGCACTCATTTTAATTGCTTCAAAATAATCCTCAATTCATTCAGATGAATCCTCCACTTATTGGAAGTGCAATCAAACATGTCTATCTTTTCGACATAGCCAGCCATTTCTGATTCTTCAGATTTATTATTACTATCATCCAGTACTCACTGTTTATGAACCCATGGCCATACTCGTTGCTTGTTAATTTTGTCTGTTTTCTGCCTTTTTTAAAACTCGAATGTTTCTCTCCTCTTCTGAAGAAAACACAAGCTGTGCTTCAACAGGGAGGGAGTCATCTTCGGTTCTTTTCAAAACTTCCTCATTGCCACTGTTCTGTTTTGTAACTCCATAAGCTAATTGAAAGGAAAATACAAGAACCAGGATGATTGGTCTACTTAGTTTTTTTTCCAGGTTTTCAGTAAGGTGCTCAAATATGACGCGGTGGCATAATGACGTGCGCCATTCACATACTTCTTACATATAACCCATGATGAATTATTTAAACAATCAAAGAATGCTTAACCAAACAATGTATTTACAATATTACGCAAGTATTACTGAAATATTAAACACACTATATAGCCCACTCCATCAATGGCCCCTCCCAGAATGGCTGCTCCACTTATAACTTCTTTTTATTGTCTCAAATAAAACTCCCTCCTGACGAGACTTGCAGTTTCCGAATGGCTCTTGCCTTGCAGGATGTCACTCTCTGGCTTGCTACTTTCAAACAGTGGTGTTCTTCCTCTTAATAAGCATTTTTTCCTCTTTTCCTGAAGTTCTCAATGCATCTCTGTCTACTTGTAATAGGCAGCCTAGGAAAGGTTACTGTGTGACTCTGAGATGAAGGCAATACCAAGGAAACATCTGAGAAGCACAGTGTGAAGAATTCAGTTCCCACCCTTGGTGTGAAAGTAAATTGGTAAGTGGGTTTAGTACTGTCATTTGTACCAAGGTACAGTGTAAAACTTGCATACTGTCCATACAGATCAACTCATTTCAACATGCATTGAAGTAGCACAAGATAAAACAATAACAGAGTGCCAAATAAACTGTTATAGTTAACGAGAAAGTAGAGTGCAGTGCAGGCAGACATTAAGGTACAAAGTCATAATGAATTAGATTTGATTTACTGTTGTCACATGTAAAGTTAAAGGCTTGCTTTGCGGACAGACCAAATTATTACACAGTGATAAAACAGATGCAGTGAGGGAAAACGTCAACAGGATGCAGAATAAAGTGGGGTAGATTGTGAGGTCAAGGGTCAAAGCAGTCTGGCACTTTTCTGTCTTCAGGGGACTTCAGGGGGGTGTGGAGCGGAGTCGTCAAATATAGCATCAAGCAAGATTGAAATCAACAAGGACGAGAGCAGAAGGCTAGCTGGTGTTCAGTACCGTCTCCCTGTGTTTGACCAGTCTCTCTCTCTCCCTCACTGCTCCTAGGGGAAAGACCCTGCTCTTGACTTCTCTAATCTCTAATCTCTAATCCGTCCAAAATCTTCAGTCTTGGGCAGGGCTTAATAAACACATTTTGTGGATTGGACTCTGCATTTCATGTTATAATGGGTTTCCAGTTTCTGGTTACACCTTTTTTTATTGCTATTTTGTGCAATTTTGATCGGGACGGACTGCAGTCACTGAACAACGCAGTACTAAATTGAACTGAACTTGTCTTTTGCCTTTTGCCTGATATGCTTTTTGTTTGCATGGTTTAATGCTTGGATGAGACGAGGTTAAACTATGAACAATCTGGAAATACTATAGGCAGACTGCGTGCCTCCAGTTTAACAGGACTTTTATTACTCACCACAGTCAGCCAGGTTTCCCCAGGAGGGGAGTTCTATCTGGCACAGGGTTTTACAGTGGGTAACACTGCTCTGTCTCCACCACGTACATCATCTTCATGTAGAAATTAGAACATAGAAAACATAACATTACAGCCCTTTGGCCCATGATGTTGTGCCGACCTTTTAACCTACTCTCAGATCAACCTAACGCTTCCCTCCGACATAACCCTCCATTTTCCTATCATCCATGTGCCTACCTAAGAGTCTCCTCAATGCCCCTAATGTATCCACAACTCCTGGTGGCACATTCCATGCCTCATCACTCTTTGTAAAGAACTTACCTCTGACATCCCCCCATCCAATCACCTGAAAATTATCATCCCTCGTATTAGCCATTTCTGATCCGGGAAAAAGTCTCTGGGTGTCCATTCTATCCACAGCTCTTATTACCTCCTTCACCCTGGGAATACAGATCCATCATCAGGGACCCCCCACCACCCAGGACATGCCCTCTTCTCACTGCTGCCATCAGGAAGAAGGTCCAGGAGCCTCAGGACCCACACCACCAGGTTCAGGAACAGTTATTACCCCTCAACCATCAGGCTCCTGAACCAAAGCTTCACCTCCCCCGTTACTAAACTGCTCTCACAACCTATGGACTCACTTTCACAATCTCTTCGCCTCATCTTCTCGATATTCATTGCTGATTTATTTATTGTTATTATTTTTCTTTCTTTTTGAATTTGCCCAGTTTGTTGTCTCTTGCACACCGGTTGTCACCCTGTTGGTGTGGGTGTATCATTGATTCTTCTATGGTTATTGGATTTATTGAGTATGCCCGCAAGAAAATAAATCTCAGGGTTGTCGATGGTGACATACATGTACTTTGATAATAAATGTACTTTGAACTTTGATGCTCCCAACTAATGAAGACCAACACATCAAATGCCTTCTGAACAACCCTATCAACTTGCAACCCTATTAAGTTCACGCATAAACTCAACTTCTCTGCTCCAGTATCAACTTCAATGCCCCAGATCATTGCTGCTTGGTTGCTTCTCTGTTGTTTGATTTCTCACTTCTCCCAACCCCCTTTCTGTCTCCAAATCTTTAATTCCCCCTCACTAACACCTCTTCTCTCCTCTCACTATCTGTCTCCCTGTCCTCCTTTTCTTCAGACTGAATCCGTTCTTTGATCGCTTGTCCATAGCAGGAAATATATATCATTGGCTGTGTCTTCTCTTTCAGAATCAGAATCAGGTTTATTGTCACTGATATATATTGTGAAATTTGTCGTTTTGTGGTGGCAGTACTGTGCAGCACATAAAATAACTATTCTAAGTTACAATAAGAAATATAGTAAATAAATAAATAACGCGAAAAGCGAGCAAGACAATGAGGTAGTGTTCAGGAGTTCATGAGATGCTCAGAGAGAGAGAAGCTGTACTTAAAATGCTGAGTGTCCGTGTTCAGGCTCCTCCCTGATGTTAGAATTGAGAGGTGTTTACGTCCCGGATGGTAAGAGTCCTTAATGATGGATGCTCCCTTCTTGAGGAATTACCTTTTGAAGATTTCCTTGATAGACAATAGACAATAGCCAATAGGTGCAGGAGTAGGCCATTCAGCCCTTCGAGCCAGCACTGCCATTCACTGTGACCATGGCTGATCATCCACAATCAGTATCCAGTTCCTGCCTTATCCCCATAACCTTTAAGAGCTCTATCCAACCCTTTCTTGAAGGCATCCAGAGACTTGGCCTCCACAGCCTTAGGCTGGTGCCCGTGATGGAGCTTTCTGAGTTTACAACCCTCTGCAGCTTTTCCGATCCTGTGCATTGCCCCCCCCCATTCCAGACAGTGACGTAACCAGTCAGAATGCTCTCCACCGTACATCTGTAGAAATTCACTAGAATTGTTGGTTACATACCAAATCTCCTCAAACTCCTAATGAATTATAGCTCCGTTGTGCCCTTTTCAGAATTGCATGAATATACGTTGGGCCCAGGATTGAACTTCAGAGACGTTGACACCCACAATCTTGAAGCTACTCACCTTTTGCACTGCTGGCCCCTGATGAGGACTAGTGTATGTTCTCCTGACTTCCCCTTCCTGGAATCAATTCTTTGGTCCTACTGACAATGAGTGCAAGATTGTTGTTGATCACCATCCAAGCAGCTGATCTACTCCACTCCTGTACATCTCCTTGTCACTATTGGAGATTCTGGCAGCTTGGTGAATATATAGATGGCGTTCGAGCTGCGCCTGGCTGTAGAGTTCTGGGTGTGGAGGGAGTAGGGCAGCCGGCTAAGAACCCATCCTTGAGATGCGCCAGGGCGATTGCACCTTCAACTTCAGATGGGTGTTGAATTCAATTGATAGCGATTAAGATAATTTTCCAGACAATGAAGCCTAGGTGCTCCCACATTCTGAATTTTGTTGCTTCTTCTGCTCCTCATGACCCATCCTTCCCATCTCCCCAAATGCACCACTTATCCCCAGCCTAACATATCAACTTGGCAGATTTTGGCCTGCCTAGGTACAGAATAGTGTGTGTGTGTGTGTGTGTGTGTGAGAGTGTGAGTGTGTGTGACCATTAGACACAGAAGCAGAATTAGGCCATTCAGCCCATCGAATCTGCTCCGCCATTCCATCTTGGATGATTTATTATCCCTGTGAAACCCTTTCTCCTGCCTACTCCCCATGATCTTTGATGCTTTGATGTCGACTAATCAAGATCTTATCAACCTCCACTTTAAATATACTGAATAACTTGGCCTCCACAGCCACCTGTGGAAATGAATCAGAATGGAATGTGAGGAAAGGGGCTTCTATTGTTGTTGCTGTTTCGTTGTTGGTGTGGCGTGATTTGTATATGTTCTGTGTTGTTCTGTCGAGCAACGTGGCAATGCTGTGTTAGCACCAGAATGTGTGGTGTTAGGTAAATCAGAATCTCAATATATTAAAACCATGAATGCTTTCTGGAGTTAAACCTCCAAATTTCCAAACAGTAAAGCTCCCTGAGCCAAAATGGACCGTCAGTTTTCTCAGGCAATATGTCCTATAGAAATCCTAGGCTGCCAGGTTTATTAAGCCTCATTATAGGAAGGATGTGGAAGCTTCAGAGAGGGTCCAGAGGAGATTTGCCGTGATTTCACCTGGATTACAGAGAATGTCATAGGAGGAGAAATCGACTGATTAGGGCTTTTTTCTTTGGAGCAAAAGACATGGAACATAGAACATAGAATAGTACAGCACAGTACAGGCCCTTTGGCCCACAATGCTGTGCCAAACATGCACTGACTTTAGAAATTACATAGGGTTACACACAAAATAATCTGCAGATGCTGGGGTGAAAGCAACACTCACAACACGCTGGAGGAACTCAGCAGGTCGGGCAGCATCCGTGGAAAAGGTTTCGGGCCAGAACCCTTCGTCAGGACTGGGTTGATCCTATAGGGTTACACATACTTATACTTTATTGTCGTCAAACAATTGGTACTAGAACGTACAATTATCACAGTGATACTTGATTCTGCGCTTCACACTCACTGGATTACAAATATTAAATATTAAAGATATTAAAAATAGTTAAAATTAGTAAATATTAAAATTTTAAATTATAAATCATAAATAGAAAATAGAAAAATGGGAAGTAAGTCTTTACATAGCCCTTTATTTTTCTAATCTCCATGTACCAATCCAGGAGAATCTTAAAAGACCCTATCGTATCCACCTCCACCACTGTCGCCGGCAAACTAATAAACTCCACTCCATCTAAACCCCTTGCTCTAGGGGGATGCCAATCGATATTTGGGAAATTAAAATCTCCCATCATGACAACTCTGTTATTATTACACCTTTCCAGGATCTGTTTCCCTATCTGCTCCTTGATATCCCTGTTACTATTGGGTGGCCTATAAAAAACACCCAGTAAAGTTATTGACCCTTTCTGTTCCTAACCTCCACCCACAGAGACTCCGTAGACAATCCCTCCACAGTGTCCACCTTTTCTGCAGCCGTGACACTATCTCTGATCAACAGTGCCACACCCCCACCCCTTTTGCTTCCCTCCCTGTCCTTTCTGAAACATCTAAAACCCGGCACTTGAAGTAACCATTCCTGTCCCTGAGCCATCCAAGTCTCTGTAATGGCCACAACATCATAGCTCCAAGTACTGATCCACGCTCTAAGCTCATCCGCTTTGTTCACAATACTCCTTGTGTTAAAATAGACACACCTCAAACCATCGGTCTGAGCGCGTTCCTTCTTTATCACCTGCCTATCCTCCCTCTCGCACTGTCTCCAAGCTTTCTCTATTTGTGAGCCAACCGCCTCTTCCTCTGTCTCTTCAGTTCGGTTCCCAAGCCAGAGCAATTAGAAACATAGAAACATAGAAAATAGGTGCAGGAGTAGGCCATTCGGCCCTTCGAGCCTGCACCGCCATTTATTATGATCAGGGCTGATCATCCAACTCAGAACCCCGCCCCAGCCTTCCCCCCACACCCTCTGACCCCCGTAGCCACAATTCTAGTTTAAACTCTCCCTGATAGCCTTAGCAAACCTCCCTGCCAGGATATTGGTCCCCCTGGGATTCACGTGCAACCCGTCCTTTTTGTACAGGTCACACCTGCCCAAAAGGAGGTCCCAATGATCCAGAAATCTGAATCCCTGGCCCCCTGCTCCAATCCCTCAGCCACACATTTATCCTCCACCTCATTCTATTCCTATACTCACTGTCACGTGGCACAGGCAGTAATCCCGAGATTTCTACCTTTGCGGTCCTGCTTCTCAACTTCCTTCCTAATTCCCTGTCGTCTGTTTTCAGGACCTCTTCCCTTTTCCTACCAATGTTGTTGGCACCAATATGTACCACAACCTCTGGCTGGTCTCCCTCCCACTGCAGGATATCTTGGACGTGATCTGAAACATCACTGACCCTGGCAACTGGGAGGCAAACTACCATCTCAGTTTCTTTCCTGTGTCCACAGAATCTCCTGCCTGACCCCCTATCTACAGAGTCCCCTATCACTGCTGCCTTCCTCTTCCTTTCCCTACCCTTCTATGGAAGGGTTGGATTGATCTTGGAGTAGGTTAATAGTTCAGCACAACACAGTGGACTGAAGGGCTCTGTACTGATCTATGTTCAATGTTTAATTAGACATATGTATATGTGATATATTAGCATATAATTCATAAATTGAATTAGACATCGGCTTTGTGGGAGCCACCAGAGAGTAGTAGCAGAGGGTTGCCTCTCTGAGTGGAGGCCTGTGGCTCGTGGAGTACCACAGGGGTTGGTGCTGGGTCCTTTGTTTGTTATCTGTATCAACGATCCTACTGTGGTTAACTGGATCAGTAAATTTGCTGATGACACCAAGATTAGGGGCATAGTGGACAGTGAGGAAGCTTATTAAATCTTGCAACACACATCAAAGTTGCTGGTGAACGCAGCGGGCCAGGCAGCATCTGTAGGAAGAGGTGCAGTCGACGTTTCAGGCCGAGACCCTTCGTCAGGACTAACGCAGCAAGTCCTGACGAAGGGTCTCGGCCTGAAACGTCGACTGCACCTCTTCCTACAGATGCTGCCTGGCCTGCTGCGTTCACCAGCAACTTTGATGTGTGTTGCTTGAATTTCCAGCATCTGCAGAATTCCTGTTGTTTGCTTATTAAATCTTGCAGTGGGATCTGGTCCAGCTCGTAAAATGGGCTAAAAATAGCAGATGGAATTTAGTACAGACAAGTATGAGGTTTTGCTCTTTTGTAGGTTTTACACAGTGAATGGTGGGGCTCTGTGGAATGCAGTGGAACAAAGGGATTTGGGTATAAGGTACATAATGCACGGAAAGTGGTGTCACAGATAGATAGGGCCATAAAGAAAGCTTTTGGTACATTGGCCTTCATAAATAAATCAATATATTGAGTGCAGGAGATTGGATGTTATGTTGAAGTTGTGTAAGATTTTGGTGAGGCCTAATTTGGAGCATCATTTGAAGTTTTGGTCATCGACCTGGAAATTCATTCCCTAGAACTCATTCCCTAGATTGAGAGGAGATTTGATAAAGGTATACAAAATTATGAGTATAGATGGAGTAAATGCAATCAGGCTTTCTGCACTGAGGATGGGTGAGACTACAACTAGAGGTCATGGGTTAAGGGTGAAAGTTGAAATGTTTAAGGGGAACATGATGGGAAACTGCTTCACTCAGAGGGAAGTGACTGTGTGGAAATTGTGGATGTGATTTCAATTCTAACGTCTAGGAGAGGTTTGGATAGGTATGTGGATGGGAAGGGTATGGAGGGCTGTGGTCCACGTGTAGGTTGATAGGACTAGGCAGTTTAAATGGCTTGGCATAGACGAAATGGGCCAAGGGGCCAGTGTTGTAGTTTTCTATGATTCTATATATTTTAGCCTCAAGATCTGATTTAATTCACTGAGGGGAGTGGCACTTCCTGAGTCCTAAAACATCCTGTTGCCTGGAAAACTCTGGAGAGCTAATTGGATTGTCTGATAAAATATGTCGAAATCATTCCCTAATCTGATATTACTAGATACATTGAATGCTGGAAAGTTGGAACAGCATTGAGCTGCTAGAATGAATTAACAGCTGTATTGCATCTAAAGTGAGGCTGACCTCGATTTGTTTTGGTTCGTCCTAAATCATGATTTACAGCATTGGAGTATGTCACCTAACACCTCAAATTTTTTTCATTGTGAATCTAAGGAGAAACAGTTCAAAGATGCGCAAGGTCATTGGCCCTTGGGCGTCTTCACAGCAGCAGTCTGGCTGCAAACCTTAGTCTTAATGCCTTTCTATTTTTGTAGGGCTGTCTGACATCTCTGCCTCACACTGCACAGAATATGCCAAGTTCTCTTGTCCACAACAACCATGAGCCGGAGTGATCCAATGGTTTTTTTAATATAGAGAATCATAGAAAAGTACAGCAACAGGCCTTTCAGCCCATCTAGTCCATGTTGAAACCTTTTAAACTGCCTAATCCCTTTGACCTATACCTGGAATCTTGCCTGTGAAAGTCATGGTGCAAGCAAACATGCGACATGCAAGGGAATTCCGAGAAGCATGGTTTTCCACAAACAATTTTATAAGCAGAATGCAGACCTCAATCCCATTTATAAACCGATGCGGACAAGATTCCAGACAATGCAGCAAGTCCTTCCTGCAGCCAAACAGCGAAGAACCCACACCCTACGTCACAACTGAGTTTCCGTAATGACGACCAATCAACCGATTGGTAAGTTCATAAAGGCCAGTCATTCGGAGGAGACACCCCAGGTGAACAGTGCACTGATGGTGTCTCCTCACGTGGTGCCGAAACATTGGCAAGATCGGAGAACAACTCAACCCAACCATCAACCACCCAGCTACACATCTTCTGAATTATTTCGGGTGCTGCGTGGATAAATACATTTACCTATGAGAGGATTAGGTAATTTCTACTGAAGTTAGAAATGCAGCAGAAACATAGTCATTGGAGACACACCTATAACTGATCATCGATTTCTCGAGGATATCATGGGAGACACACCTATAACTGATCATCGATTTCTCGAGGACATCATGGGAGACACACCTATAACTGATCATCGATTTCTCGAGGATATCATGGGAGACACACCTATAACTGATCATCGATTTCTCGAGGATATCATGGGAGACACACCTATAACTGATCATCGATTTCTCGAGGACATCATGGGAGACACACCTATAACTGATCATTGATTTCTCGAGGACATCATGGGAGACACACCTATAACTGATCATTGATTTCTTTTGGACATCATGGGAGACACACCTGTAACTGATCATTGATTTCTTTTGGACAACGTTGGAGACACACCTGTAACTGATCATCGATTTCTCGAGGACATCATGGGAGACACACCTATAACTGATCATTGATTTCTCGAGGACATCATGGGAGACACACCTATAACTGATCATCGATTTCTCGAGGACATCATGGGAGACACACCTATAACTGATCATTGATTTCTCGAGGACATCATTGGAGACACACCTGTAACTGATCATCGATTTCTTGAGGACATCATGGGAGACACACCTATAACTGATCATTGATTTCTCGAGGACATCATGGGAGACACACCTATAACTGATCATTGATTTCTCGAGGACATCATGGGAGACACACCTATAACTGATCATTGATTTCTTTTGGACATCATTGGAGACACACCTGTAACTGATCATCGATTTCTCGAGGACATCATGGGAGACACACCTATAACTGATCATTGATTTCTTTTGGACATCATTGGAGACACACCTATAACTGATCATTGATTTCTTTTGGACATCATGGGAGACACACCTGTAACTGATCATTGATTTCTTTTGGACATCATGGGAGACACACCTATAACTGATCATTGATTTCTTTTGGACATCATGGGAGACACACCTGTAACTGATCATCGATTTCTCGAGGACATCATGGGAGACACACCTGTAACTGATCATCAATTTCTTTTGGACATCATGGGAGACACACCTATAACTGATCATTGATTTCTTTTGGACATCATGGGAGACACGCCTATAACTGATCATTGATTTCTTTTGGACAATGTTCAAGACACACCTGTAACTGATCATTGATTTCTCGTGGACATCATGGGAGACACACCTATAACTGATCATTGATTTCTTTTGGACAACGTTGGAGACACACCTGTAACTGATCATTGATTTCATTGGACATCATTGGCATGACACAGTGGTCACATTTTGCGCTCGTGAATACGTGCTCTGCTGAGAGAGCTAACATCATCTACCAACAGTTATGCATGCAGAGGTGAGTAAGAGAGCTACTGAATAGCCCCCTATGTATATTCCGTAGCAACTCATTCAATAAAAAGACTCTCGTTGTAAAACTTAATGGTGTGAAGCAGAACTCAAATACCTTAGAGAGTCATTAAGGCTTTTACTGAATGATTTATTTTCATTGGATGCAATTCTGGCATTCGCAAATAGCTCGTTGACTGCCTGGTTCTAAGAAAGAACTCAGCAGAGCCAACAACAGAAAAATACGAAGCTTTACTGCAGATGGCTAAGGCGGTGTGGTAGCATAGCAGATAGTGTGATGGCTTATAGTGTCAGCGGTAAGGGTCATGCTGCCATTTGTAAGGAGTTTGTATGTTCTCTCCATGACCACATGTGCTCCGGTTTCCTCCCACCCTTCCCAAGGCGTACTGGTTGAGGTTAGAAAGTTGTGGGCCATGTTCCATAAGATATAGGAGCAGAATTAGGCCACTTGGCCCATTGAGTCTGCTCTGCCATTTCATCAGGGCTGATCCATTTCCCTCTCAGCCCCAATCTTCTACCTTCTTCTCGTATCCCTTCATGCTCTGACCAATTAAGAATCTATCAACCTCTGACTTATTTATACATTAAGACTTGGCCTCCACAGCTGCCTGTGGCAACAAATTCCACAGATTCACCACTCCCTGGCTAAGTAAGTTCCTCCTTATCTTCGTTCTAAATGGACATCCCTCTATTCTGAGGCTGTATTCTTTGGTCTCAGACTCACTCACCATAGGAAACATCACATCCACTCTGTCAAGGCCTTTCAACATTCAATAGGTTTCAATGAGATCCCCCTCATTCTACTGAATTCCGGTGTGTAGAAGCCTAGAACCATCAACCACTCCCGTATCCTAAGCCTTTCAATTCAGGAACATACTTATGAACCTCCTTTGAACCCTCTCCAATGTCAGCTGATCCATTTTTAGATAAGGGGCCCTTGACTGCTCACAATATTCCAAGTGAGAGCTCACTAGTGCCCTAGAAAGCTTCAATTTTACATTCTTGCTTTTATATTCTAGTCTTCTTGAAATGAGTGCTAATGTTGCATTTGCCTTCCTTACCGTAGACACAACCTGCAAATTAACCTTCAGAGAATCCTGCACAAGGACTCCTAAGTCCCATTGCACCTCAGATTTTTGAATTTTCTCTCCACTTAGAAAATAGTCCACTCTTTTATTTCTTCTGCCGAAGTGCATGACCATACACTTCCTGACATTGTATCCTATCATCTATTTCTTTGCCCATTCTCCTTGTCTAAGTCCTTCTGTGGCTTCTCTACTTCCTTAAAACTACCTGCCCCTCCACCTACCTTCGTATCATCCACAAACCTGGCCACAAAGCCATCAATTCCATCATCAAAATCATTGACATATAACATAAAAAGAAATAGTCCAAACAGAGACCCCTGTTGAACAACTCTATCTCCGGCAGCCACCAGAAGAAGCTCCCTTTATTCCCACTCTTTGCCTCCTGCCAAGCAGCCACTGCCGTATCCATGCTAGAATCTTTCCTGTAATACCATAGGCTTGTAGCTTGTTAAGCAGCCTCACGTGTGGCACCTTGTCAAAGGTCTTCTGAAATCCAAGTACACAACATCCACCAATTCTCCTTTGTCTATCCTGCTTGTTATTTCTTCAAATAATTCCAACAGATCTGTCAGGCAAGAATTTCCCTTGAGGAAACAATGATAAAGGAGACTATAATCTCCTTTGTCACGTGCCTCCAAATACCCTGAGACCCCATCCTTAATAATCGACCCCAACGTCTTCTGAGATCAGACTATAGCTTCATTTCTTCTGCCTCTCTTCCTTTTTGAAGAGTGGAGTGACATTTGCAATTTTCCAGTCTTCCCAAACCATGCCAATATTTATTGATTCTTGAAAAATCACTACTAATGCCTCCACAATCTCTTCAGCCACAGCTTTCAGAACTCTGGGGTGTACATCATCTCATAATCTAATCTAATCTGGTCCAGGCGGTTTATCTACCTTCAGACCTTTCAGTTTCCCAAACACCTTCTCCCTATTAATCACAACTTCACTCACTTCTGCCCTCTGACACTCCCAAATTTCTGGCAAACTGCTAGTGTCCTCCACAGTGAAGACTGATGCACAATATTAATTCAGTTCACCCGCCATTTCCTTGTCCCCTATTACTACCTCTCCAACATCGTTTTCCAGTGGTCTGATAACTACTCTCATATCTCTTTTACACTTTATGTATCTGAAGAAACTGTTGGTATCTTGAAAATGGATCTAGTGCTTTCCCAGCGTATATGATGAATAAACTCTTCTCAGGCTTCCAGCCAGGTACAAAAGGCCTTTCAGAAGGCCTTTGACAAGGTGCCACACATGATGCTACTTAACAAGAGCCCGTGGAATTACAGGAAAGTTACATACGTGGCTAGAGCGTTGGCTGATTGGCAGGAAACAGAGAGTGGGAATAAAGGGATCCTATTCTGGTTGGCTGCCGGTTACCAGTGGTGTTCCACAGGGGTCCGTGTTGGGGCCGCTTCTTTTTACATTGTACATCAACGATCTAGATTATGGAATAGATGGCTTTGTGGCTAAGTTTGCTGACGATACGAAAATAGGTCGAGGGGCGGGTAGTGCTGAGGAAACAGAGAGTCTGCAGAGAGACTTGGATAGATTGGAAGGATGGGCAAATAAGTGGCAAATGAAATACAATGTTGGAAAGTGTATGGTTATGCACTTTGGCAGAAGAAATAAATGGGCAGACTATTATTTAAATGGGGAAAGAATTCAAAGTTCTGAGATGCAACGGGACTTGGGAGTCCTCGTACAGGATACCCTTAAGGTTAACCTCCGGGTTGAGTCGGTAGTGAAGAAGGCGAATGCAATGTTGGCATTCATTTCTAGAGGAATAGAGTATAGGAGCAGGGGTGTGATGTTGAGGCTCTATAAGGCGCTGGTGAGACCTCACTTGGAGTACTGTGGGCAATTTTGGTCTCCTTACTTAAGAAAGGATGTGCTGGCGTTGGAGAGAGTACAGAGAAGATTCACTAGAATGATTCCGGGAATGAGAGGGTTAACATATGAGGAACGTTTGTCCGCTCTTGGACTGTATTCCTTGGAGCTTAGAAGAATGAGGGGAGACCTCATAGAAACATTTTGAATGTTGAAAGGTATGGACAGAGTGGATGTGGCAAAGTTGTTTCCCATGATAGGGGAGTCTAGTACGAGAGGGCATGACTTAAGGATTGAAGGGCGCCCATTCAGAACAAAAATGCGAAGAAATTTTTTTAGTCAGAAGGCGGTGAATCTATGGAATTTGTTGCCATGGGCAGCAGTGGAGGCCAAATCATTGGGTGTATTTAAGGCAGAGATTGATAGGTATCTGAGTAGCCAGTGCATCAAAGGTTATGGTGAGAAGGCGGGGGAGTGGGACTAAATGGGAGAATGGATCAGCTCATGATAAAATGGCAGAGCAGACTCGATGGGCCAAATGGCCGACTTCTGCTCCTTTGTCTTATGGTCTTATGGTCTTAAATATTGATTATAACCGATATTTCAATGACAAACTCTGCCATCTTCATCAGGGATACTGCCTGGGCACGTCTACTCTGGTGGTATTTATACCCCATAGTCCGCCCTCATGATTTTCAACCCCTCAATGCTACAGGCAGAAGTTCCCACTTGCTTCAAAAAGGCAACAATTATATCAATGCCTAAGAAGAATAATGTGAACTGCCTTAATGAATATCCCGGTCGCACTCACATTGATGAAATGTTTTGAGAAGTTGATCATGACTAGACTGAGCTCCTGCCTCAGCAAGGACCTGAAGCCATTGCTATTTGCCTGTCGCCACAATAGGTCAATGGCAGATGCAATCTCAATGGCTATTCACATGGCCTTAGACCACCTGGACAACACAAACACTTATGTCAGGATGTTGTTCATCGACTATAGCTCAGCATTCAACACCATCCTTTCCACAATCCTGATTGAAAAGTTACGGAACCTGGGCCTCTGTACCTCCCTCTGCAATTGGATCTTCAGCTTCCTAACCAGAAGACCACAATCTGTGTGGATTGGTGATAACATCTCCTCCTCGCTGACAATCAACCATTGTTGGTATAATCTCAGGTGGAGACAAGAGGGTGTACAGGAGCGTTGCACAGGGCGACTGAGGAGAACCCAAGTGCAGGACACCGGCACATCGACTGAGTTGGGGATGCTGGAGTAGACGTGAACGTAGAACTGCAAACCGGAGGAATCTTGACAAGGAGACGGGATCTACAGGGACTATCTTGAAACTAGAGCAGAACTTGGAACTAAATTTAGAACTAACGGTTCTAAGCGGACGAGAGAATGAAGTATCACACAAGAATAGACCAACAAACTGGCGACCTGTGTAGTGAGGCCATCGTACTTATTTCACAGTCTCTGATGCAAATCAGGTGTACCGTAAATAAGTAAACTAGCAGCAATTGGAAATCTAATGGCTGAAATTAGGGCATAATCAGGGAGAAAGGAGCATTAAAGGGGAACAATCAAACAGAATCATGACAAGGAGTGAGATATGCCAACTGGTGGAATGGTGTCACAGCAACAACCTGGTACTCAACGTCAGTAAGATGAAAGAGCTGATTGTGGACTTCAGGAAGGGTAAGACGAAGGAACACATACCAATGCTCATTGAGGGATCAGAAGTGGAGAGAGTGAGCAGTTTCATGTTCCTGGGTGTCAAGATTTCTGAGGACCTAACCTGGTTCTAACATATCGATGCAGTTATAAAGAAGGCAAGACAGCGACTATGCTTCATTAGGAGTTTGAAGAGATTTGGTATGTCAACAAATACACTGAAAACTTCTATAGATGTAGCGTGAAGAGCATTCTGACAGGTTGCATCAGGTTCAGGTATGGGGGGCGCCGAAAGAAGCTGCAGAGGGTTGTAAATTTAGTTGTCTCCATCTTGGGTACTAGCTTACAAAGTATTCAGGACACCTTCAAGGAGCGGTGTCTTAGAAAGGCAGCGTCCATTATTAAGGACCTCTAGCACCCAGGGCATGCACCTTTCTCACTGTTACCAACAGGAAGACACACACTCAACAATTCAGGAACAGCTTCTTCCCCTCTGCCATCCGATTCTTAAATGGACATTGAACCATGAGCACTGCCTCACTTTTTAATATATATTATTTCTGGGATTTTTTTTACAAAATTTTTAATCTATTCAATATATGTATACTGTGATAGATTGATTGATTGATTTATTTATTTTTCTCTCTTCTTCTATGTTATATGTTGCATTCAACTGCTGCTGCTAAGTTAACAAATTTCATAACACATGCCAGTGATAATAAACCTGATTCTGATTCTGATTGGTCAGTCGTCATCCAATCAGGTTTCCACTCCCTCACCTTGTTTACAATTGAATTCCAGCTCTTAATTAGGGTGAGACCTTAGTTTTTGTTAAAATTCTTTTCCTCTAGCGTTATCTCAATGGCTTCCTTCACCAGGCAGTCCTGAAAGCCATTGGCACGGCACAGTAGTCTTGTGCCACCAAGTCAATCCTACGGCCACTGTTCTGCTACCGCCGATTTCGCCAGGTAACCCAAATGGATGCACCTCCTGTGCTCGTTGATGCAGGTTTCCACCGTGCGTCCTGTCTGACTGACATACGCTGTTATGCATTCACAGGGAATTTGGTAAACGCCAGCCGACTGGAGGCCCGGGTTATCTCTCACCCGCATAAGCTGTGATTTGAGCTTCCTTACGGATTTGAGCTTCCTTACAATGTTTGTGGATGGTATTAATCTGGTATTTCTCAGGATCCTGGCGACCCTGCCAGAAACTATGGAAATACAGGGTAGACAGGCAGTAGTGACAGGCTCCTCCTTGTTGTGAGGGTTCCTCGTTTTCACAACGGCCCTTTTAAGGGCCCATTTGACTTCCTTCACCTTGTAGCCATTCTTGCAAAATCATCTCATTTCCTCAGGGAAATTTTGGTTAGGGGTTAGTGAAAATAAAGAGGCAATTATTTTCCATCCAAGTTCATAGACTCCCTGGAATCTATCCACGGACCACCAAAGGGTAGTCCCTTGCTTTAAGTTGTGGGAATGAAATAAATCCTGGATGGTCCACTTCAACTTCTACACAATTCTTATTTTGATATTTTAAGGAACTAAGTTTCCTTTCCTTTCAATGCATGATGCAGTTTACGATGTTGGCAAGGAGGAGAGGACAGCTGTGAGGAGTTCTGGTTCCCTCCAGTGAGGACACAGCCAGCTGTTCCTCACTGCATGCATATTGGTATGTCAAACTAAAAGCCAAGGTTTCTACCAGAGGACAGAGGGGGATTCTTCTCCCGCAGCGTGAGACTGTCAATTTGTGCCTAATTGCTTCAAGAGCACAAATGACTGATCAGGAGACATGGATGCAGGCAAATGGTCTGAAGACAGATGGAGAAAGGAGGCTGGGTGAATATAACCAGGAAATTGACCCACCGACACTGTAAATACTGACAATGTGGTTAACACTCTGGATGTATTTCCATTTACATACATTTTACAATATAGCATTGCTGTTAAACTGCATGTAATATTTTAGGAATAGAACCTATCAGCACAGACGAGATGGGGCAAAGGACCGGTTTCTCTTGCAGTGTTCTATGACTATAAGCTTGGATAGGTATATAGATGAGAGGTAGGATGAAAGGCGAGTGTGAGAGAATTTACCTGCTACACTACAGACTGACAGTGGGTTCTGTACTTCCTACACTAGACTGACAGTGGGTTCTGTACCTCCTACACTACAGGCTGACAGATGGATGCCTGTACCTCCTACACTACAGACTGACAGCTGGAGGCCTGTACTTCCTCCACTATAGGGTGACCGTGGGAGGCTGCACTAATATGGGTGATCTAATTTTATGGCAAATGGGTGGGATGTTAGATGTCAACTTTTTTCCACAAACAGTGGAATTCCCTGGCAGATGTGGTGACAGAGGCTACATTTTGGACATTTAAGAAGCTCTTTAGTAGATACATGGATGTGAAATAAATATGGGTGGGAAAGATTAGATTACTATTAGAGAAGGTAGAATAGTTCGGTACGAAATCATGGGCCAAAGGGCCTGTACTGTGCTGTTGTGTTCTATGTTCTGTGTTTGATGCCTGTATCCAGCAAAGACAGAATAGTAATCGGCTGCTGATTTATCTGTTCTTTGGATGAAATTTTTGCCCACGTAATACGAGAGCCTCCAGGTCCTCCTGGATCCTTTGCAGGACGAGTCGGCCTTCTCCTAAATCGTAACACCTCCACCAACGCAGAGTTCCCTCAGTGAGGCACCATGTGACTGAGCAGATGCCAAGTTGCTGAGGCACAGACTGAGGTGAGACTGCATGGTTCTGTGACTCGCTGGAAATCCTGCTACACTGAGCAACCTCAGCCACGCTACATGTTTATGTGTTCACTTGGCTTCTCCCCAGATAAGTGTCACCAACTAGTAGCTTGCTTTGAAAGGCTTAATCTGACATCAGTATATATCCTTAAAAGGAGTAGGCGGGGAGTATTTAATGTAACAAATCAACCTGTACATAACAAAACCTCATCTGTAATCACGTATCAAATAGCCCCTCCATGTTAGTTACCCATTTTCTTTGTTAGGACCAGATACAAAGACTCGCGAGGTAATGTTGCAGCTCTCTGAAATCCTGGTTAATCACACATGGGGTATTGTGTTCATACTGGTCCCCTCATCAGAAGGACGTGAAAGCTTTCGAAGAAGCAGAAGAGATTTACCACAGAGTTACCTGTACCAGAGAGCAGGTCTCATTGGATGTGTTGAGTGAGTTAGAAATTTTCTCTCTGGAGTGAAGAAGAACATTAGCTTACTTGATAGAGGTTCACAAGATTGAGTGGACAGCCAGACACCTTTCCCTCAGAGTGGAAATGGATAAGACCAGGGAGCACCATTTTAAGGAGACTGGAGAAAAGTATAGCGGGAATGTCAGAGGTAAGGTTTTTGCATAGAGAGTAGTGGGTGTGTGGAACACCTTGCACAGGGTGGTGCTGAAGGCTAATACAGCAGGGAAACTTAAAAGACTCATAGATAGGCACATTGACAGAAGAGAAATGGAGGACTATGTGGGAAGGAAGGGATCCACCATAAGATACAGGAGCAGAATTAGGCCATTTGGCCCATCGAGTTTGCTTCACCATTTCATCATGGCTGATCCAATTTTTCCTCCCAGCCCTAATCTCCTGCCTTCCTCCTGTATCCCTCCATGTCCTGACCAATCAAGAATCTATCAACCTCCGCTTTAAATATACATAAAGACTTGTCCTCCACAGCTGTCTGTGGCGAAGAATTCCACAGATTCCCGACTCTCCCTGGCAAAAGAAATTCCTCCTCATCTCCATTTTAAAAGGTCGCACCTCTATTCTGAGGCTGTCCTCTAGTCTTAGACTCTCCTACCATAGGAAATATCCTCTCCATATCCACTCTATTGCCTTTCACCATTTGATAGGTTTCAATGAGTCACACCTCATTCTTCTGAATTCTAGAGAATACAGGCCCAGAGCCATCAGACACTCTTCATATGGCAATCAATTCAATCCTGGAATCATTTTTATGAACCTCCTTTGAATTCTCTCCAGATTCAGCACATCACTTCTAAGATAAGAGGCCCAAAACTGCTCACAACACTCCAAATGAGGCCTCACCGGTGATTTATAAAGTTTCAATGTTACATCCTTGCTTTTATATTCTTGTCCTCTTGAAATGAATGCTAATTGTCTTCCTCACCACAGACTCAACCTGCAAGTTAACCTTTAGTGAATCCTACACATCGCGCCTCATTTTTTTGCATTTTCTCTCCATTTAGAAAATAGTCAACCCCTTCATTTCTTCTATCAAAATGCATGACCATACACTTCCTGACACTGTATTCCATCTGCCACTTCTTTGCTCATTCTCCTAATCTGTCTAAATCCTTCTGTAGCCGCCCTACTTCCTCAAAACTATTTACCCCTACAACTAGCTTCATATCGTCCGTAAACTTTGCAACAAAGCCATCAATTCTATCATCCACATCATTGACATATAACGTAATAAGAATCTGTTCCAACACAGACTCCTGTGGAGCATCACTAGTCACCGGTGGCCAACTAGAAAAGACTCCCTTTATTCCCGATCTTTGCCTCCTGCCTATCAGCCACTGCTTTATCCATGCTAGAATCTTTCCATGGGCTCGTAGCTTGTTAAACAGCCTCATGTGTCGCACCTTGTCAAAGGCCTTCTGAAAATCCAAGTACACAATATCAGCTGGTTCTTCTTTGTCTATCCTGCTTGTTACTGCTTCAAAAAATTCCAACAGATTTGTTAGCCAAGATTTTCCCTTGAGGAAACCATGCTGACTATGGCCTATTTTATCATGTGTCTCCAAATATGCTGAAACCTTATCCTTAATAATCGACTCCTATGACTTCTCAACTACTGAGATCAAACTAACTGGCCTAGAGTTTAATTTCTTCTGCCTCTCTCCCTTTTTAAAGAGTGGAGTGACATTTACAATTTTCCAGTCTTCTGGGACCATTTCAGAATCTAGTAATTCTTTAAAGATCATTACTAACATCTCCACGATCTCTTCAGCCACCTCTTTCAGAACTTTGTGGTGTAGGTCCAGGTGATTTTTCTATCTTCAGACCTTTCTATTTCCAAGAACCTTCTCCTGAGTAATAGTAACTTCACACACTTCATGCCCCCTGACATCAGGAAGTTCCACCATACTGCTAGTGTCTTCTGCAGTGAAGGCTGATGCAAAATACTTATTCAGGTCTTCTGCCATTTTGTTCTCCCCTATTACTACCTCTTCAGCATTGTTTTCCAGTGGTCTGATATCCACTATCACCTCTCTTTTACAGTTTATGTATCTGAAGAAACTTTTGGTATCCTTTTTAATATTATTGGCTCGCTTACTCTTGTTTTCCATCTTCACCTTCCTAATGACTTTTTTAGTTGCCTTCTGTTGGTTTTTAAAAGCTTCCCAATCCTCTAACATCCCACTAATATTTGGTCTATTTTATGCCCTCTCTTTTGTGTTTATGTTGGCTTTGACTTCTTTTCTCAGCCACGGTTGTGTCATCATTCCTTTAAAATAGTTCCTCCTCTTTGGGATGTATATATCCTGTGCCTTCCGAATTGCTTCCAGTAATTGCAGCCATTGCTGCTCTGCCATCATCCCTGCCAGTGTTCTTTTCCAATTAATTCTAGCCAACTCCTCCCTCATGCCTCTTAATTCTCTTTACTCCACTGTAATACTGATACATTTGACTTTAGCTTCTCCTTCTCAAATTTCAGGGTGAATTCAATCATATTATGATCACTTTCCCCTAAGAGTTCTTTCACCTTAAGCTCTCTAATCAGTTCTGGTTCACTGATAGATTGATATTGGAGTATATATTTTAATTTAGCACGGCAGCAGGCCCTCAAGGACCAACAAGCCCACGCTGCCTAATTACACCCACATGACCAATTAATGTGCTAACGCATGTGCATTTGGAACATGGGAGGAAACCGGAGCACCCGGAGGTAACCCACGCAGACACGGGGAGAACGTACAAACTCCTTACAGACAGTGGTAGGAATTGAACTGGTGCTCCAAAGCAATATGCTTGCCACACTATTGTGCTGCTGTACCAAGTAGCTGAAAGGTCAACCCAATATCATGGGCTGAAGGCCTGTACTGTGCTGCGTTGGTTGTCTGCCATGTCTGACAATGACAGGAAGCCTGTGAGGGAGAGTTTTTTAACTGGAAAAGGCATTGCACTGGGGAGGTCCATTCTCTCAATCTCAGGAGTCCGGGGAGAGGAGTCGTTTTCACAAACTGGGGTCTTCCTTGGATGCAGTGGATGACCATGACTGCCTCTGTGCCTTGTCATTCCTTTCGCTCCCCACAGAGGTATTGTAGAACGTCCTTCCTGGCCGTTGTATCTCACTGCAGATCTCATCCTCTCGGTCCACCAGAGCTCACTGCAAAGGCATGTCCCTATCTAACAGGGTCATGAGGCCGCAGCTTACCCTCACCCGGTTTAGCCCGCCTGTTGAAGCAGTGTACCGGGGCGTGGCTGCTGTTGTATGCAAACAGCTACATGGAGCCACAGGTGAGAGCTGAGGGACCAGAAGGGACAAAAGGTGAGCCAGCTACCCCAGATTGGACATGACAAGCCCCTTCACCAGAGGTGGTACTCCTCCCTGGACACCCCATACACCCAACTGTGATAGACAATAGATAATAGGTGCAGGAGTAGGCCATTCAGCCCTTCGAGCCAGCACCACCATTCACTGTGATCATGGCTGATCATCCACAATCAGTATCCTTTTCCTGCCTTCTCCCCATATCCCTTCACTCTGCTATCTTTAAGAGCTCTGTCTAACTCTTTCTTGAAAGAATCCAAAGAATTGGCCTCCACTGCCTTCTGAAGCAGAGCATTCCACAGAACCACAACCCTCTGTATGTTTTTCCTCAACTCCATTCTAAATTGTCTACCCCTTATTCTTAAACTGGGGATTTATCAACCTTCAGTCCCATCAGTTTACCCAACACCATTTTCTGCCTGATGCGAATTTCCTTCAGTTCCTCTGTTTACCCTAGGTCCTCTGGCCACTATTACATAGAAACATAGAAACATAGAAAATAGGTGCAGGAGTAGGCCATTCGGCCCTTCGAGCCTGCACTGCCATTTATTATGATCATGGCTGATCATCCAACTCAGAACACCGCCCCAGCCTTCCCTCCATACCCCCGACCCCCGTAGCCACAAAGGCCATATCTAACTCCCTCTTAAATATAGCCAATGAACTGGCCTCAACTGTTTCCTGTGGCAGAGAATTCCACAGATTCACCACTCTCTGTGTGAAGAAGTTTTTCCTAATCTTGGTCCTAAAAGGCTTCCCCTCTATCCTCAAACTGTGACCCCTCGTTCTGGACTTCCCCAACATCGGGAACAATCTTCCTGCATCTAGCCTGTCCAATCCCTTTAGGATCTTATACGTTTCAATCAGATCCCCCCTCAATCTTCTAAATTCCAACGAGTACAAGCCCAGTTCATCCAGTCTTTCTTCATATGAAAGTCCTGCCATCCCAGGAATCAATCTGGTGAACCTTCTCTGTACTCCCTCTATGGCAAGGATGTCTTTCCTCAGATTAGGGGACCAAAACTGCGCACAATACTCCAGGCGTGGTCTCACCAAGGCCTTGTACAACTGCAGTAGTACCTCCCTGCTCCTGTACTCAAATCCTCTTGCTATAAATGCCAGCATACCATTTGCCTTTTTCACCGCCTGCTGTACCTGCATGCCCACTTTCAATGACTGGTGTATAATGACACCCAGGTCTCGTTGCACCTCCCCTTTTCCTAATCGGCCACCATTCAGATAATAATCTGTTTTCCTATTTTTGCCACCAAAGTGGATAACTTCACATTTATCTACATTAAATTGCATCTGCCATGAATTTGCCCACTCACCCAACCTATCCAAGTCACCCTGCATCCTCTTAGCATCCTCCTCACAGCTAACTCCCCTGTAGTGAACTAACCTCCTCACGCCTAGCTTCCTTAATTTGATTCCCACCCACCAACCATTCTAGTTTAAAGTCAGAATCTGGGAGATTCTGTCTTCAAGGGCCCAACTTTGGTCTTAACTAATTTTTTCCTCTTCACATACCTAAAGAAGCTTTTACTATCCTCTTTTATACTCTTGGCTAGCTTACCTTCGTACCTCATCTTTTCCCCCCATATTGCCTTTTTAGTTATCTTCTGTTGCTCCTTAAAAGTCTCCCAATCCTCTGGCTTCCCACTCATCCTTGCTATGTTATACTTCTTCTCTTTTATTTTTATACTGTCCTTGACTTCCCTTGTCAGCCACGGTCGCCCCTTACTCCCCTTAGGATCTTTCTTCCTCTTTGGAATGAACTGATCCTGCACCTTCTGTATTATTCCCAGAAATACCTGCCATTGTTGTTCCACTGTCATCCCTGCTAGGGTATCTTTCCAGTCAACTTTGGTCAGCTCCTCCCTCATGGGTCCATAGTCCCCTTTGTTCAACTGTAATACTGACACTTCCGATCTTCCCTTCTCCCTCTCAAATTGTAGATTATATTATGGTCACTACCTCCTAATGGCTCCTTTACCTTGAGGTCCCAGATCAAATCAGGTTCATTGCACAACACTAAATCCAGAATTGCCTTCTCCCTGCTAGGCTCTAATACAATCTCGGAGGCACTCCACAAACTCCCTTTCTTGGGGTCCAGTACCAACCTGATTTTCCCAGTCTACCTGCATGTTGAAATCCCCCATAACAACTGCAGCATTACCTTTGTGACACGCCAATTTTAACTCTTGATTCAACCTGCACCCTTTATCCAGGCTACTGTTTGGGGGCCTGTAGATAACTCCCACTAGAGTCTTTTTGCCCTTACAGATTCTCAGTTCTATCCATACTGACTCTACGTCTCCTGATTCTATGTCCTCCCCCTCGCAAGTGACTGAATTTCATTCCTCACCAACAGAGCCACCCCACCCCCTCTGCCAACCTCTCTGTCCTTTCGATAGGACGTATACAGTATCCCTGAATATTCATTTCCCAGCCCTGGTATAAAGTATCAGGGAGCTGGTCTTGATGTTGTTGAGGCTGGTGACCTGGCAGTGTATGTCACTTGCCTCACCAAGGGGATCATTGAGAAGGCTAATAGCTTATGACACTCTTGCACAAGGTCAAGATCTGCCCAGTAAATTGATGTCAAAGTCAAGGTAAATTTATTATCGAAGTACATATACACTCAGTGGCCACTTTATTAGGTACACCAGCTCATTAGTGCAAATTTCTAATCAGCCAATCACGTGACGGCAACTCAATGCATAAAAGCATGCAGACGCGGGCAAGAGGTTCAGTTGTTGTTCAGACCAAACAACCAAATGGGGAAGGAATGTGATCTAAGTGACTTTGACCATGGAATGATTGTTGGTGCTGGATGGGGCGATTTCAGTATCTCAAAAACTGCTGATCTCCTGGGATTTTCGCTCACAACAGTCTCTCGACTCTAGCGTCTGGAGTTTACAGAGAATGGTGCAAAAAACAAACAAAGCAAAAAATAGATCCGGTGAGTGGCAATTCAGTGAGCAAAAACGCCTTGTCCATCAGCGAGGTCAGAGGAGAATGGCCAGGCTGACAAGAAAGTGACAGTAACTCAGATAACCATATGTCACAGCAGTGGCTTGCAGGAGAGCATCTCTGAACGCACGGCACGTCAAACCTTGGCATGGATGGGCTACAGCAGCAGAAGACCTCGAACATACACTTAGTGGCCACTTTATTGGGTACAGGAGATACATAATAAAGTGGCCCCTGAGTGGGAGCTTGTACCACCTTGAGATTCATTTTCCACAGACATCCAAGAGGAAAATAAAGAAATGCGGTAGAATTTATGAAAAAAAGTTCTACATAAGCAAAGAGTGACAAGCAGCCAATGTGCAAAAGGAGCCAAATTGTTCAAATAATAAAAATGATTAACAAATAAGTAAATAAATAATACTGGTGACACAAGTTGTAGAGTACTTGAAAGTGAGTGTGTGGAGTCAGTTCAGTGTTGAGGTGAGTGAAGCTATCCACATTGGTTCAGGAGCCTGATGGTTGAGGGGTGATGATTGTTTCAGAACCTGGTGGTGTGAGTTCTGAGGCTCTTGTACCTCCTTCTCACGGCAAGAGGAGAGCATGGCCTGGATGGTGAGCTCCTTGACAATAAAAGCTGCTTTCTTGTGGCAGCACTCCTTGTAAATATACTCTGGGGGGTGGGGGGGGGGGTAGGGTTGTGTCTGTGATGGACTGGGCTGTATTCACTTTCTTCAGTCTCTTCTGTTCCTGGCCAGTGGGACTTCCATACCTCATCTCCTCATAGAGTGAAGTATTTTCAGAGTTGGCAATTCAGAGAGCCTGGGGAATGGGAGGGTCTGTGCAGGGAAATGGATCAAATGGTGATGCAAATCTCTCAGCTTGGAAGTTAAGGCCCTTGATTCTGTCTTTCATTGCCTTGATCAAAGAGATTTTTCTGAAAGAGGTGGTTCACGGTGCTTGCACATTGGTTGCTGTTACAGAGGGTTACGGCAATGGGTATGTGAAATGAAACCAAACTTATATTCAACAGCGCCCATTATTGATGCCAAATTACAGCCACGGTATTATTAACTTTACATTTACAATGATTTGATTTGATGTTGTGAACGATTTATTGAATAATATAACTTAGTGTTGAGATTTGAGAAACTTGCAAGCAGATCTATGAACATTCCTTTCAGTTCCAACCACTGGAGTCTTTGTTGAAATACGACATTCCAACATGCTGAACTGGCATCGGTCTGCTGTCTGTCTGCTCATTGCACTCTGAAAGAAGCTCTTTTCAAGGAAATAATAATGTTAATTAACAAAATGAAAGTCAACCCTTTTCACAATTTCACTGCTTGAACCTCTGTCAGCTTCCAACCTGATGGCATGAATATCGATTTCTCCTTCTGGTAAAAAAAATTCCCTCCCACTCCCCTCTTCTGTCCCCAACTCTGGCCTCTTACCTCTCCTCACTTACCTATTACCTCCCCCTGAGTCCCTTCCTCCTTCCCTTTCTCCTACGGTCCACTCTCCTCTCCTATCAGATTCCTTCCTCTCCAGCCCTTTATCTTTCCCACCCACCTGGCTTCACCGCTCACCTTCCAGCTACCCTCCTTCCCCCCACCACTCTTTTATTGTGACATCTTCCCCCTTCCTTTCCAGTCCTGATTAAGGGTCTCGACCCAAAACGTCGACCGCTTATTCCTCTCCTAGATGCTGCCTGACTTGTTGAGTTCCTCCAGCATTTTAGACCATAACACATTAAGACATAGGAGCAGTATTTGCCCATTCAGCCAATCAAGTCTGCTCCTCCATTTCATCATGTCTGACTCCAGGTCCCATTCAAACCCATACACCTGCCCTCTCACCATGTCCCTTAATGGCCCAAGCAATCAGGAATCTATCAACTTCCACTTCAAATATACCCACAGACTTGGCCTCCACCGCAGTCTGTGGCAGTGTATTCCGCAGATTCAACACTCTTTGGCTAAAAAACCTTCTTCTTACCTTGGTTCTAAAAGGTCACCCCTCAATTCTGAGTATGTGCCGTCTAGTTCTGGATATCCCCACCAGAGGAAACATCCTCTCCACATCCACCTTATCTAGTTCTTTCAACATTTGGTAGTTTTCAATGAAATCCCCCACATTCTTCTAAATTACAGTGTGTACCGGCCCAAATCTGCCAAATGCTCCTCATATCTTAACCACTGCATTCCCAGAATCATCCTCATGAACCTCCTCTGGACTCTCTCCAATGACAATACATCCTTTCAGTGATAAAGGGCCCAAAACTGTTGACAGTATTCCAAGTGCAGCCTGTCTAGCATTATAAAGCTTCAGCATTATCTCCGTGCTTTTATATTCTATTTCCCTTGAAATAAATGCCAACATTGCATTTGCCTTCTTTACCACAGACTTAACTATCTGTGAGTCTTGCATGAGGACTTCGATGTCCCTTTGCATTTCTGATATTTGAATTTTCTCCCCATTTAGATAATAGTCTGCACCATTGTTCCTTTTACCAAAATGCATTATCATAGATTTCCCAACACTGTCTTCCACCTGCCTCTTTTTTGCCCATTCTTTCAATTTGTCCTGCTATAATCACATTGCTTCCTCAGCACCACCTACCCCTCCACCTATCTTTGCATCATCTGCAAACTTTGCCACAAAGCCATCAATTCCCCCATCTAAATCATTGACAAACAATGTGAAAAGTAGCGGTCCCAATACTGACCCCTGAGGAACACCACTAGTCACTGGCAGCCAACCAGAAAAGGCCCCTTTATTCCCACTCGCTGCCTCCTGCCTGTCAGCCATTCCGCTATCCATGCCAGTATCTCTCCTCTAATGCCATAGGACTTTATCATGTGAGGCACCTTATCAAATGCCTTCTGAAAATCCAAATCAATGACATCCACTGCCTCTCCTTTGCCCACCTTGCTTGTTACTTCCTCAAAGAACTGTAACAGATTTGTCAGGCAAGATTTTCCTTTACAGAAACCATACTGACTTTGACTTATTTCCACGTAACCCAAAACCCTCGTCCTTACTAATGGACTCCAACACCTTCCCACCCACAGAGATTAGGCTAAATGGCCTATAATTCCCTCTCTTTTTGTCCTCCTCCCTTCTTAAAGAGTGCAGTGACATTTGCAATTTTCCAGTCCGCTGGAACCATGCCAGAATCAAGTGATTCTTGAAGGATCATGACCAGTGCATCCGTTATCTCTTCAGCAACCTCTCTCAGGACTTGGCTGTAGTCTATCTGGTCCAGGTGACTTATCCACCTTAAGAACTTTCAGTTCAGCTGGCACTCACTCCTTCTCCCTGACACTCACAGACTTCCAGCATACAGCTAGTGTCTTTCACAGTAAATTAATTGGGTTCTTACTTTGTGGCTACCTGTAAGCAAGCAAATCTCAAGGTTGTATAATTTATACATTCTTTGCTTAAAAAAAATGAATCTTGAGTCTTGAATATCCCCCCCCCCCCCCCCCACTCTCAGTCCACAATAGAAACCCATATGGGAATCAGATTCATCATCAGTTATATATGTCATGGAATCGGTTTTTTTCCTGCAGCAGCAGTACAGCGCAGTACAAAAAATCACTACAATATAGTGTAAAGGTCCTGAGCACATATATATATAGCTAGGGTACCTAAGACATTTGAATAGTTCTGTACATTAAAGACATTTAAGAGACTCCTGGATGGTATACGGCTGAAAGAAAAGTGGAAGGCTATGTGGGAGAGAAGGGTTAGATTGGTGTTGAGTTATATAATGTAATTTGGAGATATCGCATGGCCTAACATGTCTGTACCATCCAATTACACCCATGTGACCAATAAACCAACTAACCCCCATGTCTTTGAAATGTGAGAGGAAACTGAAGCACCCAGAAGAAATAAATTTATTGCAACTTAGGGTAATTTTATTATGGCATGCCCTGTACATTGTAAAGCTACAGAGGTCATGACATTTGACACATGGATGCTATTAAAATGGAGGGTTACGCAGGAGGGAAGAGTTAGACTGATTTTAGAGTAGGTTAAAGGGTCGGCACAACATCGTGGGCCGAAGGGCCTGTACTGTGCTGTAATGTTCTACGTTATTCTAGAAACATAGAAAACCAACAGCACAATACAGGTCCTTCGGCCCACAAAGCTGGGCTGAACATGTCCTTACTTTAGAAATTACCTAGGGTTACCCATAGCTCTCTAGTTTTCTAAGCTCCCTGATGTCATTGATAACACTGGACAACAAAGAGTTTACTTCCTGAATACTTGTGGATGTATCTTATGGATTTTGGGTTGCTGATCTTGTAAATAACCTTGAAATTCCCCTATCATGCACCTTTTTTTTAAAATCACCAGTATTTGTTATTTCAATTCATAATTCAGGTCTATTAAAATATTGCCCACAATGTAAGCTGAAGAGTTTTGATCTTGTCCAGGTTTGCTTAGGCAGGGCAGATGCTGCATGGCAGGACACATTTTAGAAAGGCTACAAATGCTTCACACACACACACACACACACACACACACACACACACACACACACACACACACACACACACACACACACACACACACACACACACACTGTTCTATGCATTGCGTTTACATGCATATTGGTTTGCAATCTCATTGATGCTCTATACTGTGTGCATAGAGAGGTACTCAGAAGTCAATTCTGTTTGCTGTCCCAATGATATGGTGAGAGCAGAGGGATCTTGCGGCCTGATTCCAATTCTGATTGCCTGCTTCCAAGAAATATCTTTAATTTATGACACACATATCTTACTCACCATCTCACAGGCAAAGCCCTGCCAACCACTGAGCACATCTTAAACACAAAATACTCTGCAGATGCTGGGATCAAAGCAACACTCACAAACATGCTGGAGGAACTCAGCTGGTCGGGCAGCATCCGTGGAAACGATTAGTCAACGTTTCCACGGATGCTGCCCGACCTGCTGAGTTCCTCCAGCGTGTTGTGAGTGTCACTGAGCACATCTACTTGAAACGCTGTCACAAGAAAGCAGCATCCATCATCAGAGATCCTCACCACCCAGACCACGCTCTCTTCTCGCTGCTGCCATCAGGTAGAAGATACAAGAGCCTCAGGACTCACACCACCACGTTCAAGAACAGTTACTACCCCATAACTGTCAGGCTCTTAAACAACAGGGGTTAACTACGCTCACTTGCCCATCCATTGAGATGTTCACATAACCAATGATCATACTTTAAGGACTCTTTGTCTTGTTATCTCATCTTCTTGTTATTTATTGCTATTTATTCATATTTGCTTTCACACAGTTTGTTGTCTTCTGCACTCTGGTTGATCTTTCATTGATCCTGTTACAGTTACTGTTCAATAGTACAGTATTGAACAGTAACTGTACTATTAACTGTAACAGTAACTGAGTATGCCCACAGGAAAAGAATCTCAGGGTTGTATGTGGTGACATGTATGTACTCTGAGAATAAAATTTACTTTGAACTTTGAAAGCAGTGATGTTCTTTTAAACAGAAAAACAATACAGAGATTAAACAAATGAATCATGCGGTGGCGTGAAGTTAGCTTTTCCAAAGCAAATCCACTGAGGCTCTCCTCTTCAATTACACTGGAATAGCAACGATATAAAGTGCCAAACTAATCCTCAATTAGTTAGAAAGGATAAGCTGCCAAGTCTAATAGCATAACATAACATAATAATTCTTTGTGGGTTGAAATGGGAGACTAGCACGACACTCCAACATTGCGACAATTTGAACTCCTGTTAAGTTCAATGACACAACTGTAATGATGCCTCTGTTGCAATAACAGCATAATCCTGTCCAAAGTCTAGGCAAAAACTAGATTTTGTTTTCCCTGTCAACAAGGAGGTGGCAGGGTGGAGATACATCTCTACAAAAGGTGCTTCTTCCCTCTGCTAGCCTTGGACAAGGTGTAGCACGTTTCTACCTCCTACCCAAGATCCGCAAACCTGTCTGTCCAGGTAGACCCATTGTTTCTGCTTGTTCCTGCCCCACTGCTTACCTCGACTCAGTTTTATTCCCCCGGTTCAGTCCCTTCCTACATACATCCATGACAGTTCACACGCTCTTGATCTTTTCAAGGATTTCAAGCTCCCTGGCCCCGACCCCGAGCATCTTATTTTCACCATGGATGTCCAGTCCCTATACACCTCCATCCCCCTTCAGGAAGGCCTCAAGGCTCTCAGTATTTTTCTAGACACCAGACCAGTTTCCCTCCACCACCACTCTCCTCTGTCTAGCAGAACTTGTCCTCACTCTCAATAGTTTTTCCTTTGGCTCCTCCCACGTCCTTCAAACAAATGGTGTAACAATGAGCACTCACATGGGTCCCAGCAATGCCTGCCTGTTTGTCAGCTATGTGGAACAGTCTATGTTCCAAGCCAACACTGGCATCACTCCCTAACTCTTTCTACGCTACATCGATGACTGCATTGGTGCTGCTTCCTGCACCCATGCAGAGCTTGTTCACTTCATCAACTTTGCTTCCAACTTCGACCCGCACTTAAGTTTACCTGGTCCATTTCCGAACCTTCCCCCCTTTTCTCGATCTCTCTGTCTCTATCTCCCTGGAGACAGCTTATCTACTGATGTCTATTATAAACTTACTGACTCTCACAGCTACCTGGACTGTACCTCTTCCCAACATATCACTTGTAAAACCGCCATTCTCTTCCCTCAATTCTTCCATCTCCATCGCATCTGATCTCAGGATGAGGCATTCCAGAACAAAGCAGATATCCTCCTTTCTCAAAGGAAGGAGCTTTCCTCAACTGCGCCTCTGTCATTTCGCGCACATCTGCGCTCACCCCATACTCCCGCCACCCCACCAGGGATGGGGTTCCCTTGACCTTACTTACCACCCACCGGCCTTCGTATCCAGCACATAATTCTCCACAACTTCTGCCATCTCCAACAGGACCTCAGCACCAAGCACATCTTTCCCTCCTCCCCACTTTCTGTTTACCACAGGGATCGCTCCCTACGCAACCACCTTGTCCACTCGTCCCTCCCCACTGATCTCCCTCCTGGCACTTATCCTTGCAAGCAGAACAAGTGCTACACCTGCCCCTACACCTCCTCCCTCACTACCATTCAGGGCCCCAAACAGTCCTTCCAGGTGAGGTGATGCTTCACCTGTGAGTCTTTTGGGGTCATCTACCGTATCCGGTGTTCCCGGTGTGGCCTCCTGTATACTGGTGAGACCCGGCACAGATTGGGAGACTGCTTCACTGGGCACCATGCTCCATCCATCGAAAAAAACGGGATCGCCGAGTGGCCACCTATTTTGATTCCACTTCCCATTCCCATTCCGGCATGTCAGTTCATGGCCTCCTCTACTGTTGCAATAAGGCCACACTCGGGTTGGAGGAACAACTCCTTATATTCCGTCTAGGTAGCATCCAACCTGATGGCATGAACATCGACTTCTGGAACTGCCAGTAATGTGTCGCCTCTGTCCTTCACCATGCCCCATCCCCTATCCCCTCTCTCACCTTACCTGCTCATTGCCTCCCTCTGGTGCTCCTCCCCCCTTTTCTTTCTTCCATGGTCTTCTGTCCTCTCCTATCCGACTCCCCCTTTTCCAGCCCTGTGTCTCTTTTACCAGTCAACTTCCCAGCTCTTTCCTTCACCACTCCCCCACCCCACTCCGGTTTCACCTGTCACCTTGTGCTTCTTCTTCACCTCCCCCCATTTTCTTACTCTGACTCCTCGTCTTTTTTTCCAGTCCTAATAAAGGGTCTCGGCCCAAAACGTCAGCTGTGCTCTTTTCCATAGATACCACCTGGGCTGCCGAGCTCCTCCAGCATTTTGTGTGTGATGTTTGGACTTCCAGCATCTGCAGATTTTCTCTTGAAGGCGTAGCACCTGCTAAGCCCCCTGATCAGGGTCAATTGAAGCCATGGGAGCAGGTGGTGGATGGTCGTATGAGCGGCCAGTGCACGTCACAAGTCCTGGTTGTGTGACCACTGACACCAGGCAGACAATCTCTGAAGAGTGTTGATAATGGCTGGGATCACCTGTCCTGTGAAGACACTGCCCTGAAGAAGGCAATGACAAACCACTTCTGTAGAAAAATTTGCCAAGAACAATCATGGTCAAGGAAAGACCATGATTACCCACATCATACAACACGGCACATGGCAGACGAATGAACAATTGAATATGAAGAACATATTCATATGTAAAGGTGACAGGGAAGGGATTGTTTCACAGAGAATTAGAATAGACTGGAAGGGGACACTGGCAGGGGTGACAGCACAGCAGAAATTGTTGGAGTTTCTGGGGCAATTTGGAAGGTACAGGATAGATTTATACTAAAGAGGAAGAAATACTCTAAGGAAAGGATGAGGCAATTGTGGCTGTAAAAGGCAGCATAATAGCAAAAGAGAGCTGGAGGATTGGGGGTTTTTATAGCCAGGGAAAGGGGTTGTAGTGGGGATAAGCTTCCACTACCTATTAAATGCTCCCAATGAGCCTGAGCTTAATGGCTGGTTGACATACCTCCACCCCGACATCCATCTTAGTATCAAGCAACACACATCAAAGTTTCTGGTGAAAGCAGCAGGCCAGGCAGCATCTCTAGGAAGAGGTACAGTCGACATTTCGGGCCGAGACCCTTCGTCAGGACTAACTGAAAGAAGAGCAAGTAAGAGATTTGAAAGTGGAGGGGGGGGGGAGATCCAAAATGATAGGAGAAGACAGGAGGGGGAGGGATGGAGCCAAGAGCTGGACAGGTGATTGGCAAAAGGGATATGAGAGGATCATGGGACAGGAGGCCCAGGGAGAAGGAAAAGGGGTGGGAGGGGAAAACCCAGAGGATGGGCAAGGGGTATAGTGAGAGGGACAGAGGGAGAAAAAGGAGAGAGAGAAAAAGAATGTGTGTATATAAATAAATAACGGATGGGGTATGAGGGAGAGGTGGGGCATTAGTGGAAGTTTGAGAAGTCAATGTTCATGCCATCAGGTAGGAGGCTACCCAGACGGAATATAACGTGTTGTTCCTCCAACCTGAGTGTGGCTTCATCTTTACAGTAGAGGAGACCGTGGATAGACATATCAGAATGGGAATGGGACGTGGTTTGAGAAGTCAGTGTTCATGCCATCAGATTGCTTGAATTTCCAGCATCTGCAGAATTCCTCGTGTTCCCATCTTAGTATTGTTTACTTTTTAATTCCACTAGTTGTCTTCTTTTGAATATTTATTGCTTGTCAGTTTCTGCTCATGTATACGTACTTAGATAAAGTGAATTACTTCACTTTGAGATGAGCATATAGATTGATCTTTCAGTGGGTGAACAGTCAGGAAACAGTGACCTCAACTCCTTAACTTTCAGGATAGGTATAGATAAGGATAGGTGTGGGAGAGCTTTAAATTGGGTAAATTATGAAGGCTTTAGGCAAGAAGTAAGAAGCGTTAATTGGGAACAACTTATCCCTGGCAAGTCCACATCAGACATCGTCATAGTCATACTTTATTGATCCCGGGGGAAATTGGTTTTCGTTACAGTTGCACCATAAATAATAAATAGTAATAGAACCATAAATAGTTAAATAATAATATGTAAATTATGCCAGGAAGTAAGTCCAGGACCAGCCTATTGGCTCAGGGTGTCTGACCCTCCAAGGGAGGAGTTGTAAAGTTTGATGGCCACAGGCAGGAATGACTTCCTATGGTTCTCTGTGTTGCATCTCGGTGGAATGAGTCTCTGGCTGAATGTACTCCTGTGCCCAAGCAGTACATTATGTAGTGGGTGGGAGATATTGTCCAAGATGGCATGCAACTTAGACAGCATCCTCTTTTCAGACACCACCGTCAGGGAGTCCAGTTCCATCCCCACAACATCACTGGACTTACGAATGAGTTTGTTGATTCTGTTGGTGTCTGCTACCCTCAGCCTGCTGCCCCAGCACACAACAGCAAACATGATCGCACTGGCCACCACAGACTCGTACAACATCCTCAGCGTCGTCCGGCAGATGTTGAAGGACCTCAGTCTCCTCAGGAAATAGAGACGGCTCTGACCCTTCTTGTAGACAGCCTCAGTGTTCTTAGACCAGTCCAGTTTATTGTCAATTCGTATCCCCAGGTATTTGTAATCCTCCACCATGTGGAGGGTGTTTAAATATCAATTGCACAGAGTACAGAAAAGGCACTTGAATCCAAGGGAGATGAATATTCTTGCTGGCAGGTTTACTACAGCTGTTGGGAGTGGTTTGAACTAACATGGCAGCGGGGTGGGAGCCAGTACGATGGAGCTGAGGATGAGCCAATAGTTTTACAGGAAGATGATGGGTGTAACATGAACGTAAGGAAAGACAAGCCAATGATTAGATACACATGCAGACAGAGCAGTGCTAAAATGTGCCACAGAGGCAAAATTCAGAAAGGCAAAGAATGCAGGACTGAAGGAGCTGTAGTTAAATGTGTGTAACTGCAGAGGTAAAAAAAAATTATGGGAATCGTATATAGGCTTCCAAATAATAGCCAGGGTGTGGGGTTGAGATTACAAAGGGAGCTGGAAAAAGCATGTAGTAAGGGTAATATCACAATTGTAATGTGGGATTTCAATATGCAAGGAGATTGGGAAAATCAGGTTGCTGTCAGATCACAAGAGAGGGAATTTGTTGAATGCCTACAAGATGGCTTTTTAGAGCAGTTTGTGCTTGAGCCTACTCAGGGAAAGGCTATCTTAGATTGAGTGTTGTGTAATAACCCAGATCTTATTAGAGAGCTTAACGTAAAGGAACCCGTAGGAGGCAGTGATCATAATATGATTGAATTCACAGTACAATTTGAGAGAGAAAAGCCTAAGTCCCAGAGTCCTGAAAGAGGCTGGTGAAGAGATAACGGATGCATTGGTCATGGTCTTTCAAGAATCACTTGATTCTAGCATGGCTCTGGAGGACTGGAAGATTGCAAATGTCACTCCACTCCTTCATGACCCCTGACCTTGACATCTGGAACTTCCACCATACCACTAGTGTCTTCCACAGTAAAAATTGATGCAAAATACTTACTCAGTTTGTCTGCCCTTTCCTTGTCCACCCCCCTCCATTACTACCCCTCCAGTGTCATTTTCCAGCAGTCCTATATCCACCCTCATCTCTTGTTTCAACTTTACGTATCTGAAGAAACTGTTGGTATCCTCTGTAATATTATTGGCTAGCTTACTTCGCATTTCATCTTTATCTCCTTAATGATATTTTTACTTGCCTTCTGGTTTCTTTTACATTTTCCCAATCCTCTAAATTCCCACTAATTTTTGCTCTATAATATGCCCTCTCTTTGGCTTTTATGTTGGCTTTGATCTGTTGTTAGCCATGGTGTGTCATCTTGCCTTTAGAATACTTGGTACTCTTTGGGATGTACCTATCCTGTGCCTTCCGAATTGCTTCCAGAAATTCCAGCCATTACTGTTCTGCCATCACCCCTGCCAGTGTTCTTTCCCAATCAATTCTGGCCAACCCTCTCTCATATCTCTGTAATTCCCTTTACTCCACTGTAATACTGATACATCTGGCTTTAACTTCTCCTCCTCAAATTTCAGGGTGATCATGCCAATCTGTAACCATACCATAAGTTTATCCGCCTTGAGCTTTGACCAATCCTCATTTGATTAGCAAAAGCTCCAAAATGATATCGTATTTGTTAAGTAGAGGCCATGCACAATCCTGATTTGATAGAGACAGACGTGAGAAGCACGGAGGAACATCTGGAGAAACTTCTGAAATGCCCGCTTCACTGCCACTACTACTGTGCGATCGAGAATCTCCGGAGGGGAAGGCCCCAAATCCTCGGCTTTGCCTATTGCCTGTTGCCGGGACCAGGGTCGAAGCGCTCGGCAGAGATGGTGCCCGGTGCTCGGTGTCAGAGAGCTGGTCGGAGGCTCGAAGTTTTCGGAGGGACTCAAGAGTCGGCTGTGGTCGGGTGCTTCCAGGGTGCTGCATCGGCAAGTTTGTGGTGCTGGAGGCTCATGACAGGAAGAGTTTTTTTTCTTCCTTTTACCATCTGCGTGAGATTATGGGACTTCCGAGAGACTTTGAGACTATTTTTTTTACCATGCCCATGGTCTGTTCTTTATCAAATTACGGTATTGCTTTGCACTGTTGTAACTATATGTTATAATTATGTGGTTTTTGTCAGTTTTTCAGTCTTGATTTGTCTTGTGTTTCTGTGATATCATTCTGGAGGAACATTGTATCATTTCTTAATGCATGCATTACTAAATGACAATAAAAGATTGTCTTCATAATTTAAATTTAAATCTAAAGGAAAGCAGTAGTTTTCTGAGTCAGAGTGGTGACCTTGAGGCTTTAGCTCTTCAAGGCTTCAGTGAAGAGACGCTTCAGTCGGAGAAAGTAAACAAAGAAAAGCTAAAGGTTAAGTTTTATTTCTCCTTCCCTTCTTTATATCTGCTAGGACAGTAGAGTTGCCATGCAGGATAGAGTAATGCTCCTCTTGGGGGATGTGGGAAGGCAGGGAGATCATCCAGCTGCAGCTTCTAACAATCTGTATTAGGGAGTTGGAGCTGGAACTGGATGAACTCCTGATCATTCGGGAGGCTGGAGGGGTGATAGAACCTATAAGGAGGTGGTTACATGCAAGGTGCAGGACACAGGAAACTGGGTGACAGTCAGGAAGGGGAAAGGAGTTCAGGAACCAGAGCAGAGTACCCCTGAAGCCACCCCCTGCCCCACCAACAGGTATTTCACTTTGGATACTGTCGGAGGGGGGCGGGGGAGGGAAGGGGTTGGCCTAACCATGGAAAGTCACAGTGGTCAGGTCTCTGGCACTGGGTCTGCCTCTGTGACCCGGAAGGGAGTCACTGTGGTGATAGACGAATGGTTAGTATCATTATTTAGGGGAACGGACAGGAGGTTCTGTGGGCGAGAACAAGATTCCTGGATGGTATGTTGCCTCCCGGATGCTGAGGCCTAGGACATCTCTGATCGAGGCGTCAGCAGTTGACGTTTCGGACAGAGACCCTTCAAAAGGGCTGGGAAAAGCAAGCTGGAAGTCACTGGAATAAGGAGGTGGGGGTGGGGGTGCAACCGGATGTGCAGTTATTACCCAGGTGCAGAGGGACAGACACTGAAGTGGATCAACAGAGCAGAATTAAAGGGAAAACTGTAAACACTAGGCCAACAACAGGAATTCTGCAGATGCTGGAAATTCAAGCAACACACAAAAGTTGCTGGTGAACGCAGCAGGCCAGGCAGCATCTGTAGGAAGAGGTGCAGTCGACGTTTCAGGCCGAGACCCTTCGTCCTGATGAAGAGTCTCGGCCTGAAACGTCGACAACACTAGGCCACCAGTCTGTTGACTAGAACTGTCCAACTAAAGTTAACATTGATGCAGCTGCTTGGCCGTAGCAGCTTAACACTAAATAAATACCGAGCCTTAATTGTGTCAGTCTAAATGCTAGTCCTCTTTCCCAGAACCAAGCCAACAGTAAGTAGGGAGCATTGACACTGCTGAGACACAGCAAGGCTGAATCAAGAGGGAGGGAGTTAAATACAGCCACAGCGAAGCACTAATTGGCTGGAACGTGCATATTCACGAGTGTGATGGCGACCCCGTTCCACTCCACGCCCGTGAAGACACACATCCTCCACGGCAGAGTCCATGGTTGTGACGGTGGGGGGGGGGGGGGTAAAGTAAAGAGCTGGGCGGTGATGCGTGGAAGGGGTAAAGGGAATGTGATAGGAGAGGACAGTGGATCGGGGAGAAAGGGAAGGAGGAGAACTGCCCCCCACCCCATGTTTTCTCTCTACTTTCAGCTTTCTCACAATCTTTCCATTAGGTTGTGACCAATTGCATTTGCATAGGTCAACAAAATACTGTGGTGGTTACTGACAGGGGACAGGGCTCTGACCGCCTGACCCCAGGGTCAACCCAGTGCCACACGTGGTTCTGTTGGATAGAAATTTGTCATCACTTGAAGCCAGTCCTCTGTGGTACTTGCAGGTAACAGCTTTGTCATTGGGTACAAACAAATCTCTCAACGAACATAAAAACTTTAACAGCAGTGTTAAGAGGGAACTAACTAGAAACTCACTCACTAAAACACCCTCACTGTCCACGCACAACCTCCGTTAAATGGGCTTTCCTGCTCTCCTTGTTCTGTTGATAATGATTGAGTCTGCTCATAAAGTTTGATTGTTGACATTTGTACGTGTGGCCGTTCTGCTAATTGTTGATTGCTCACAGAGTTTGCACTATTGTTTTATCCTGAAGACCCACAATCAAAGATTCAGGAGCAGATTCTTCCCCTCCACCATCAGATTTCCGAAAGGACAATGGAAGTATGAACCTCCTCGTTCCTTTCATTTGTACTACTTATCTTGTAATTTATGCACATTACATGTCAGCAAATTTCATGTTGCGTTAGACAGTGATTTTAAACCTGATTCTAATTCTGATTGGAGCATGTAGTACTGTGTAAAAATCTTAGGCCTATAGATATTAGCTACATGTATATAGCTAAGGTGCCTAAGATTTTTGCACAGTACTGTAGTAATTTTATGTATTGCACTGTACTGCAGCTACAGAACAAATGTCATGATATATGTGAGTGCTGATAAACCTGATTCTGATATGGGTCTCTATTGTGGACTGGGAGTGGGAAGGGGGCAGGAAGAGGGGAATCATGGTTGGGAAAAGGGGGAAGGGAGAGGGGAGGGAGCGGGAAGCACCAGAGAGACATTCTGTAATGATAAAACCATAGAACCATAAGATACAGGAGCAGAATTAGACCACTGGGCCCATGAAGTATGCTCTAACATTTCATCATGGCTGATCCAATTTTCCTCTCAGCCCCAATCTCCTGCCTTCTCTTTGTTGTCAAGTCAAGTGAAGTTTATTGTCATTTAACTATATACATGATGCATATAATCATATAATGTATATAGTAAGAAGTCAATGTTTTCTCCGAACCAGGGAGTAGAACACAATAGTACACGTAAAGCACATAACACACAATAACTTATGAAGATCGTCGTTGTTATCCCTCGAGGTCGAGGATGATGGTCTTCGTTCTGAAGAAGCGGCCCACAGAGTGAAGACGCCTGTGCGTGTATTTGTTTAACGTACACTTGATGTTGCACTCCAAGAAGCACACGGTACTTCACAAATCAACCAACTGATTCCAATGGCATGGAAACCACGACGATTGGAGCTGATTGTTGCAGCCTTCATCCGCCTTCACAGCCATTGAGTTTGAAGTAACTTCGTCCGCCTGTTCCACCATTGAGGTCTTGGTTGGATTGTTCTTTGTCAGGGATCTCACCCTCGACCTTACCGCTGTGGGTGACCCTACCAGGAGCATAGCTCCAGACAGCATTGCTCTCGGGATCACAGGACCACACAAGCCTCTCCACCAGGACAAGGTGACAATCCACGGAGAAGTTATGAAGGTAAGGATAAAATCTACAGATGAACCCTTCATACCCTGACTAATCAAGATCCTATTAATGTCTGCCTTATATATACCCAATGGCTTGGCCTCGACAGCTGCCTGTGGCAACGAATTCCACAGATTCACTACTCTCTGGCTGAAGAAATTCCTCCTCATCTCCGTTCTAATAGGACGCCCCTCTATTTTGAGCCTGTGTCCTCTGGTCTTGGACTCTCCCATCACGGGAAACATCCACTCTATCCAGGCCTTTCAACAATGATCAATAAGCCAATTATTTGCAATCAAATGATCTTGCCTGGTGTCTGCACCTGTGCTTACTCTTCTAGGTGCCAGCACTCCTTCCCTGCCACCTGTCCCACACCCCTCCCACAGCGCTCCACCCTCACCACTCCCAACATAGTTTGCTCCCGCCAGATTTACAAACCTGCTCCCCACTGCATGCTGACAAGTACAGCACTGTGCAAAAGTGCTCAGCGCCCTAGCTAGATATATATGCGGCTCAGCCTTTTGCACCATACACTACGTTTGAACACGTGGGCAAGGTGGATTTTGCCTGAGGCCTCACAGCTTATTAATCTGTGAAGCCTCGGGGAGAAGAAGGGGTCAGGTGGATGTGGGGGTGTTTGGAGGAGAAAGAACACACCTTTATGTGTGGAACAGATGACTGAGATTATGGTTCAGGTTTTGTTTTAGTGATACATCACGGTATTCGGCCTTTCCAGCACAACAAGCCCCTGTCGCCTAGACCGCATCCATGTGACCAATTAACCAGCTAACCTGCTTATCTTTGGAACGTGAGAGGAAACCAGGGCAGCTGGGGGAAACCCTTACGATCATGGGGAGTATGCACAGGCTCCTTGCAGACACAGCTGGGAATTGAACCCTTCTCACTGTCACTGTAATAGCCATTACACTACTGGGCCACCCCTTTCATATGGATCTGGAACTATTCTTCTGATTTCCCCCTCTCTGTTACACGTGTTTGCAGGGACTTGATGATGTTGCTGTGAAATGTGCATAAGACACAGGAACAGAATCAGGTCTTCGAGCCTACTCCGCAATTTCATCATGTCTGATTTATTTTCCCTCTCAACCCCATTCTCCTGCCTTCTCCCCTTTGACACCCTGATTGACCAAGAACCCATCGAACTCCACTTTAAATATACCTAATGATTTGGCCTCCGCAGCCACCTGTGGCAAAGAATTCCACAAATCCACCATCCTCTGGCTAAAGAAATTCCTTCTCGTCTCTGTTCTAAAGGGGCATCTTGTATTCTGAGTCTGTGCCCTCTGGTGCTAGGCCCTCCCACTATTTGAAACGCCCTCCGCATGTCCACCTCACCCATCATTTTCATTAGGTCTTCCAGTGTGAGATCTGGGTTGTACGGACACTCTGTCCCTCTCAGAATCCTAACATCCTGACCGATCCTGCTGGGTTGGGACTGTTTAAAGATGTTTGCAAGTCAGCTGTGGTATTCTTTCCTGGCTAAAGGGGAGCTGAATAAGAGGTGAAGGCCAGGGACCAACGATATGATCAAGGATCAAAGATCAATTTTATTTCCCATATATATTTACAGGTACTAGCAATTTCCCAGTTAAGATGGTGCTACCGACTGCATGCGACAGCTCTCTGGTAGTTAAAAAAATCTAAGAAATCCAACTAAAAACATCATTAAAAATAGCTTTTCTGAGGTAATTTGTGTTAAATTATTGGCTGGCGGCGAGGCCAGTTCAGGGGATGAGCCAAGATTCTGTGTTGCCGATGGAGTTCCGGTACCAGTAGCACTGGCCCGTCAGCAAGGTTGGATCGCTCTTGGTACTGAGAGGAGAAGCCGGGGCCCAGGCAGAAGGGATTTGGTACCTGTACAAGTGGCCCATTTGTGAAGTTGAATCGCTCTGGGCACTGAGCTAATTTCAACAGCTTGAGAGCTCCTTTGGACTGGGCAACGAAATCTGGGCTCGGAGCGAGTCACTGGGCAGTGTGGTCTAGGCCTGGAGCCTTTCACTGGAGCTGGGTCCTTGTGCGAGCTACGGTTTGCCTTTCAGATAACTTAAACGCCGGCCCAGATGAGAGATGACAGCTGTTTTTGCTCACTCTCCGCGATGTTCACTCCTCTCCTCAGGGCGACAGGGCCTTTTGCTGTTCCATTTTTTGGTCAATTTAAATGCCAGGGCAGAAAGCCTGAAAAGACAGAGTGTTGGGATCCGAGGCGACAGCCGATTTTGCTCGCTCTCCACAATGGTCACTCCTCTCTCCGTGGCGCTGAGGCTATGAAGACTGCCCCAGCTGCCATGCTCCATTTTCACTAATATGATGAACTGATAGTGAGATTTTGGGCCTACTCCAGGCTGCTCCAGAGTTTGGATGTGAGCACTCAAATTTGGCTCAGAGTGCTGTCGTTTGCTTCAAATGTTTACATGTTCTGTTTTTTTTTCTCTTGCATATCGCAAGTTAGTCTTTTGTTATTATTTTATTTTCCTTTAACTGGGTTCTTTCGGGTTTCTTGCTTTGTGGGTATCTGTGAGCAAGCAAATCTCAAATTTTTTGAATGAACTTGAATAATGTGTTTGTCAGGGCGCAACATGCAACAAAAACAACATTCAACAATTATAAGGAATAAGAATTATATAAAAATAAAGTTAGAGTTTAAACTCCAGGATACTGGAATCTTGTGACACGGGTATGCAACGGAGTGGAGAAAACTGACTGTTCAACTGATCCACAGTACCTATCGTTCGTTCGTTCGTTATGTGCCGTGTTGTATAACGTGGGCGACATGGTCTTTCCATGACTATGATTGTTCTTGGCAAATTTTTCTACGGAAAGGGTTTGCCATTGCCTTCTCCTGGGCAGAGTCTTTACAAGATGGATGACCCCAACCATTATCAATACTCTTCAGAGGTTGTCTGCCTGGTGTCAGTGGTCGCATAACCAGGACTTGTGATATGCACTGGCTGCTCAGACGACCATCCACCACCTGCTCTCATCGCTCACGTGACCCTGATCGGTCGGGTGGGTGGTTAAGCAGGTGATACTCCTTGTCCAGGGGTGACCTGCAGGCTAGCAGAGGGAAGAAGCATCTTACACCTCCTCTGGTAAAGATGCACCTCCATTCCACCACCTATGCTGTATCTACGGGGAGGTTATTTGCCCACATCGAGCCACTGCAGGGAAATTATGGCCGTTTCCTGGGGCCCAGCACCACTTGTCCGATGACTGCTCAGGAGCGTGGCTGCAGAATGTCTAGTGGCCTCTCGCAAAGTGCTGGGAACATGATGGGAGGGTTGGCATGCCCGCCCCATGCTATAAACAGCCTGTGATTCTGTATATTATTTACAAAATGTTGAGGCTTTTATCTGTCGCCAAAAAAAAATTCTCTGTTACTTGGCTGTGGTTTATACAGCATTGTTCAGACCGCATCTAAGAAAGGAAGGGCTAACGTTGGAAAGGCGCCAGACAAGGGTCTCAAGAAGGATCCCAGGAATGAAAAGAACGTTTGATGGTTCTGGGTCTGTAATTGCTGGGATTTAGAAGAATAAGAGGGGATTTCATTTAAAACTAGCGAAATTTGAAAGGCCTAGATAGAGTGGGTTTGAAGAAAATGTTTCCAATGGTGGGCGATTCCGAGACCAGAGGGCACAGCCGCAGAAAAGGGGAATGACCCTTTAGAACAGAGATGAGGCGGAATTTCTTTAGCCGGACGGGAGTGAATCTGTGGAATCCAAGTCATGGGTGTTTTTAAAGCGGAGGGTGAGAGATTCTTGCTTGGTCAGGGCATCAAAGATTTTGGGGAGAAGGCAGGAAAACAGGGTTGAGAGGGATAATAAGTCAGCCATGATGGAATGGTGGAGAAGGCTGAATGGGCAAAAGGGCCTAATTCTGCTCCTATCTCCTATGGTCTATCTTTGGTCAAGCACGCAATTTGCAAATAACATCAGTGTCTAGGCAAGTGTTTTCTTTCCCATTGATGTAAGAAAAATGGAGAGTTACGGGCCGTGTAGGAGGGAAGGTTTAATTGATTATGGAGTAGCTTAAAAGTTTGGCACGACATTGTGGTCCGAAGGGCCTGTGCTGTAATATTCTATGTTCTATATTCGCTGTTCTATGTTCCATGCTCTTCCCTCTGTGTTGTATTGTTCTGTTGCTGGAGTTTGTAGAGACCAACATTGGACCAGGAATAACATCAGATAAAAATGGCAAAATCCAAGTTCAAGTGTATTGTCATCTGACTGTACATAATGTACGACCAAATGAAACAATGTTCCTCCGGACCACAGTGCACCTACAAAACATATTGGGAGAAGGCAGGAAAGTGGAGTTGAGAGAGAAATGTATCATCCACAAAGAAATGTTGGAGCAGCCTCAATGGGCTGAATGGTCTAATTCTGTTCCTATGTCTTATGGCCTTATGGTCTAACATAGAACATAGAACTTGGTCAATTGCCGGCCAACTTTTATCGATGTGCGATAGAGAGCATACTGACATACAGAATGACTGCAGCAAGACAGATCACAAAGTTCTCCAGCAAGTGATTGGGATGGTTCAGCACATCATTGGGAATCAACTACAGGACCTGGAGACAATCTGCAATTCTCGATGCCTATGGCGCACTGGTAACATCATGAAAGTCCCATCCCATCGCATCCCAGACACTGTCTGTTCAATCTCCTGCCATCTGGTAAGAGATACAGAAACACTTAGCCAAGACAATAAAAGTGAAAAACAGCTTCTTCCCAAGGGCTTATTGCAGCTGAGTAATGCTACACCTCGGCTTGCCAATACCTTTGAGTATTATGGACTATCAAAGTCACTTGCTGCATGTAAACATGGGATTTTTTAAAATTAAGCTGCACCGCCTGCATTGTAAGTATCTGCTTTGCGTGGACTGGAGTAGCACCGCAATCTCATTATCTTCAGCAATGACAATAAATTTCCATCCTATTTGATTCTATTCTTGACAAAGTCCCGCATTGGAGGCTAACACAGCAGATTAAGATGCATGGTGTCTGCAGTGAATTGGCTGCTTGGATTCATAGCAACATAGAAAACCTACAGAACAATACAGTCCCTTTGGCCCTCAAAGCTGTGTCAAACATGTCCTTACCTTAGAAATTACCTAGGGTTACCCATAGCCCTTTTTTTTCTAAACTCCATGTACCTGTCCAGGAGTCTCTTAAAAAACCCTATTGTATCCGCCTCCACCACTGTTGCCGGCAGCCCATTCCATGCACTCAGCACTCTCTGCATAAAAACTCACCCCTGACATCTCCTGTGTACATACTTGCAAGCACCTTAAAACTATGCCCTCTCGTGTTAGCCATTGCAGCCCTGGGAAAAAGCCTCTGACTATCCACACGATCAATGCCTCTCATCATCTTATACACCTCCCTACAGAACTGGCTTGCACAGAGAAGACAGAGGGTAGTGGTTGAAGGGACTTGTTCGAGCTGGAGGTTTGTAATTAGTGATGTTCCACAGGGATCTGTGCTGGGGCCTCTGCTGTCTGTGATGTCTATAAATGACCTGGATGAAAATGTAGATGGCTGGGTTAGTAAATTTGCAGATGTTACCAAGATTGGTGGAGTTGTGGATAGTGTAGAAGGCTGCCAAAGAATACAGCACGATATAGATCAGTTGCAGATGTAGGCTGAGAAGTGGCAGATGGAGATTAACCCAGATAAATGTAAGGTGTCGCACCTCGGTAGGACAAATGCAGGGGGACAGTGCACTAAGGGCTAGTGTTGTTGAGCAGCGAGATCTGAGATCCAAGTGAAGGTGGCTACACAGGTCGACAGGGTGGCTAAGAAGGCTTATGGAATGCCTTGCTTTCATTAGTCTAGGCACTGAGTTCAAAAATCAGGAGGATTTGTTGCAACTTTATAAAACCGGTTAGGCCACATCTCAAATATTGCGCCTGGTTCTGGTCGTCCCAGAATCGGGAGGCTTCAGAGAGGGTGCAGAAGAGGTTTACCAGGAAACTGCCTGGTTTAGAGGGCACGTGCTATCACGAGAGGCTGGATAAACTTGGGTTGTTTTCTGTGGAGCGGTGGAGGCTGAGAGGAGATCTGATAGAGGTTTACAAGATTATGAGAGGCACAGATAGAGCAGACAGAGAGTATCTGTTTCCCTGGGGTTGAAATGTCTAATACCAGAGGGCATGCATTAAAGGTGAGAGGGAGTAGGTTCAAAGGGGATGCAAGGGGTAAGGTTTTCACTCAGAGTGATGGATGGCTGGAATGTGCTGCCTGATCTGGTGGTAGAGGTAAATACATCAGAGACTTTTAAGAGATGTTTGGATAGGCACATGGATGTGAGGAAGATGGAGGGACATAGACATGGTGTAGGTAGGAGGGATTAGTGTTTGGGTGTATTTGATTTGCTTTTTAGGTGGGTTGGTTCAATTTGGTCCAATACGTTACCGGCTGAAGGGCCTGTTCCTGTGCTGGACTCTCCTACGTTTATTCAATTACAAACGTAAATGATCAGGGCCTGACCAATGCAATGAAGGCTGGGCTAAGTGGGCATCCCAACATCTGTTTGATTTAACACCTTCAGAAGGGGGCGAATGCATTCCCTGCAAGTAAATGCCAGCCAACACTCACATGCATCCAACCCCTGACGACATCTCATAATAACGCAAATGATATTCCGCTAGGACAATTTGGCCTCCAAATCATTCCGTGGGAAGAAGAATGTGCAGGCAAGCTGCAAGTAAATGGTGCTTCATCCTCTACAGCTGGCTATAGTGTGATTTTATATTTACCGTTGAAGTCAGAAGTTTACATACACCTTAGCCAAATACACTTAAACTCAGTTTTTCACAATTCCTGACATTTAATTCTAGAAAACATTCCCTGTCTTACGTCAGTTAGGATCACTACTTTAAGAATGTGAAATATCAGAATAATAGTAGAGAGAATGATTTATTTCAGCTTTTATTTCTTTCATCACTTTCCCAGTGGGTCAGAAGTTTACATACACTTTGTTAGTATTTGGTAGCATTGCCTTTAAATTGTTTAACTTGGGTCAAACATTTTAAATATTTTAGCTTCCACAAGCTTCTCACAGTAAATTGCTGGCATTTTGTTCCATTCCTCCAGACAGAACTGGTGTAACTGAGTCAGGTTTGTAGGCCTCCTTGCTCGCACACGCTTTTTCAGTTCTGCCCACAAATCTTCTCTTGGATTGAGGTCAGAAAATGATATCAAGTCTGGTTCATCCTTGGGAGTAATTTCCAAATGCCTGGAGGTACCACGTTCATCTGTACAAACAATAGTACACAAGTATAAACACCATGGGACCACGCAGCCATCATACCGCTCAGGAAGGAGACGCATTCTGTCTCCTAGAGATGAACGTACTTTGGCGCGAAAAGTGCAAATCAATCCCAGAACAACAGCAAAGGACCTTGTGAAGATGCTGGAGGAAACAGGTAGACAAGTATCTATATCCACAGTGAAACGAGTCCTATATCGACATAACCTACAAGGTAAATTTGGGGAGTTAGGAGGTAAACTAAAAAGTAGGACCACAAAGGTAATAATCTCTTGATTACTACCAGTGCCTCGTGCTAGTCAGAGTAGAAATAGGAGGATATATCAGATGAATACATGGCTTGAAAAATGGTGCAAGGGGGAGGGATTCAAATTTCTGGGGCATTGGAACCAGTTCTGGAGGAAGTGGGACCGGTACAAACAGGACAGTCTGCACCTGGGCTGGACTGGAACCAACGTCCTGGGAGAGCATTTGCTACTGTTGCTCAGGAGGAGTTAAACTAATGTGGCAGGGGGATGGGAGCAAGTGCAGAGAGACAGAGGGGTGTAAGATGAGGGTAGAAGCAAAAAGTAGTCAGGTGAAAAGTAGAAGTGACAGGCCGGCAAATCCAGGGCAAAAATCAAAAAGGGCCACTTTTCAACATAATTGTATAAGGGCTAAGAGTGTTGTAAAAGCAAGCCTGAAGGCTTTGCGTGTCAATGCAAGGAGCATTGGTAACAAGGTGGATGAATTGAATGAGCAGATAGTTATTAATGTATATGATATACTTGGGATCACAGAGACATGGCTCCAGTGTGACCAAGGATGGGAGCTCAACGTTCAGGGATATTCAATATTCAGGAGGGATAGACATGAAAGAAAAGGAGGTGGGGTGGCATTGCTGGTTAGAGAGGAGATTAACACGATAGAAAGGAAGGACATAAGCCGGGAGGATGTGGAATCGATATGGGTAGAGCTGCATAACACTAAGGGGCAGAAAACACTGGTGGGAGTTGTGTACAGGCCACCTAACAGTAGTAGTGAGGTTGGGGATGGCATTAAACAGGGAATTAGAAATGTGTGCAATAAAGGAACAGCAGTTATAATGGGTGACTTCAATCTACATATAGATTGGGTGAACCAAATTGGTAAGGGTGCTGAGGAAGAGGATTTCCTGGAATGTATGTGGGATGGTTTTCTGAACCAACATGTCGAGGAACCAACTAGAGAGCAGGCTATCCTAGACTGGGTATTGAGCAATGAGGAAGGGTTAATTAGCAATCTTCTCGTGAGAGGCCTCTTGGATAAGAGTGACCATAATATGGTGGAATTCTTCATTAAGATGGAGAGTGACATAGTTAATTCAGAAACAAAGGTTCTGAACTTAATGAAGGGTAACTTTGAAGGTATGAGACGTGAATTAGCTAAGATAGACTGGCAAATGACACTTAAAGGATTGACGGTGGATATGCAATGGCAAGCATTTAAAGATCGCATGGATGAACTACAACAATTGTTCATCCCAGTTTGGCAAAAGAATAAATCAAGGAAGGTAGTGCACCCGTGGCTGACAAGGGAAATTAGGGATAGTATCAATTCCAAAGCAGAAACATACAAATTAGCCAGAAAAAGCGGCTCACCTGAGGACTGGGAGAAATTCAGAGTCCAGCAGAGGAGGACAAAGGGCTTAATTAGGAAGGGGAAAAAAGATTATGACAGAAAGCTGGCAGAGAACATAAAAACTGACTGTAAAAGCTTTTATAGATATGTGAAAAGAAAAAGATTGGTTAAGACAAATGTAGGTCCCTTACAGTCAGAAACAGGTGAATTGATCATGGGGAACAAGGACATGGCAGACCAATTGAATAACTATTTTGGTTCTGTATTCACTAAAGAGGATATAAATAATCTTCCAGAAATAGTAGGGGACCGAGGGTCTAGTGAGATGGAGGAACTGAGGGAAATACATGTTAGTACGGAAGAGGTGTTAGGTAAATTGAAGGGATTAAAGGCAGATAAATCCCCAGGGCCAGATAAATCCCAGAGTGCTTAAGGAAGTAGCCCAAGAAATAGTGGATGCATTAGTGGTAATTTTTCAAAACTCTTTAGAATCTGGATTAGTTCCTGAGGATTGGAGGGTGGCTAATGTAACCCCACTTTTTAAAAAAGGAGGGAGAGAGAAACCGGGGAATTATAGACCGGTTAGCCTAACATCGGTGGTGGGGAAAATGCTAGAGTCAGTTATCAAAGATGTGATAACAGCACATTTGGAAAGCGGTGAAATCATCGGACAAAGTCAGCATGGATTTGTGAAAGGAAAATCATGTCTGACGAATCTCATATAATTTTTTGAGGATGTAACTAGTAGAGTGGATAGGGGAGAACCAGTGGATGTGGTATATTTGGATTTTCAAAAGGCTTTTGACAAGGTCCCACACAGGAGATTAGTGTGCAAACTTAAAGCACACGGTATTGGGGGTAAGGTATTGATGTGGATAGAGAATTGGTTAGCAGACAGGAAACAAAGAGTGGGAATAAACGGGACCTTTTCAGAATGGCAGGCGGTGACTAGTGGGGTACTGCAAGGCTCAGCGCTGGGACCCCAGTTGTTTACAATATATATTAATGACTTAGACGAGGGAATTAAATGCAGCATCTCCAAGTTTGCGGATGACACAAAGCTGGGCGGCAGTGTTAGCTGTGAAGAGGATGCTAAGAGGATGCAGGGTGACTTGGATAGGTTAGGTGAGCGGGCAAATTCATGGCAGATGCAATTTAATGTGGATAAATGTGAGGTTATCCACTTTAGTGGCAAGAACAGGAAAACAGATTATTATCTGAATGGTGGCCAATTAGGAAAAGGGGAGGTGCAACGAGATCTGGGTGTCATTATACACCAGTCATTGAAAGTGGGCATGTAGGTACAGCAGGTAGTGAAAAAGGTGAATGGTATGCTGGCATTCATAGCAATAGGACTCAAGTACAGGAGCAGGGAGGTACTACTGCAGTTGTACAAGGCCTTGGTGAGACCACACCTGGAGTATTGTGTGCAGTTTTGTTCCCCTAATCTGAGGAAAGACATTCTTGCCATAGAGGGAGTACAAAGAAGGTTCACCAGATTGATTCCTGGGATGGCAGGACTTTCATGTGATGAAATACTGGATCGACTAGGGTTATACTCTCTGGAATTTAGAAGATTGGGGGGGGGATCTTATTGAAACGTATAAAATTCTAAAGGGATTGGACAGGCTAGATGTAGGAAGATTCTTCCCGATGTTGGGGAAGTCCAGAACGAGGGGTCACAATTTGAGGATAAAGGGGAAGCCTTTTAGGACCGAGATGAGGACAAACTTCTTCACACAGAGAGTGGTGAATCTGCGGAATTCTCTGCCACAGGAAACAATTGAGGCCAGTTCATTGGCTATATTTAAGAGGGAGTTAGATATGGCCCTTGTGGCTAAAAGGATCAGGGTGTATGGAGAGAAGGCAGGTACAGAGTTGTGAGTTGGATGATCAGCCATGATCATACTGAATGGCAGTGCAGGCTCGAAGGGCCGAATGGCCTACTCTTGCACCTATTTTCTATGTTTCTATGTTTCTAACCTGAAAGGCTGCTCAGCAAGGAAGAAGCCACTGTTCCAAAACCGCCATAAAAAAGCCAGAATACAGTTTGCAAGTGCACATGGGGACAAAGATCTTACTTTCTGGAGAAATGTCCTCTGGTCTGATGAAACAAAGATTGAACTGTTTGGCCATAATGACCATCGTTATGTTTGGAGGAAAAAGGGTGAGGCTTGCAAACCGAAGAACATCATCCCAACCGTGAAGCATGGGGGTGGCAGCATCATGTTGTGGGGGTGCTTTGCTGCAGGAGGGACTGGTGCACTTCACAAAATAGATGACATCATGAGGGAGGAAAATTATGTGGATATATTGAAGCAACATCTCAAGACATCAGCCAGGAAATTAAAGCTCCATCGCAAATGTGTCTTCCAAATGGACAATGACCCTAAGCATACCTCCAAAGTTGTGGCAAATTGCTTAAGGACAACAAAGTCAAGGTATTGGAGCGGCCATCACAAAACCCTGACCTCAATCGGATAGAAAATTTGTGGGCAGAACTGAAAAACCATGTGTGAGCAAGGAGGCCTACAAACCTGACTCAGTTACACCAGTTCTGTCTGGAGGAATGGAACAAAATTCCAGCAATCTACTGTGAGAAGCTTGTGGAAGCTAAAATACCTAAAATGTTTGACCCAAGTTAAACAATTTAAAGGCAATGCTACCAAATACTAACAAAGTGTATGTAAACTTCTGACCCACTGGGAAAGTGATGAAAGAAATAAAAGCTGAAATAAATCATTCTCTCTACTATTATTCTGACATTTCACATTCTTAAAATAGTGATCCTGACCCAGGGGTCCCCAAACTTTTTTGCACTGCGAACCGGTTTAATATTGATAATATTCTTGTGGACCGGCCGACCGGGGGCGGGGGGTCGTGTTCAAGTAGGGTTAAACTCACCTCAACATGTCTTTTACAGATAGGGTTGCCAACTTTCTCACTCCTAAATAACGGACAAAAGTAGCAGTCAAATACGGGACATTTGTGTTTACCCCGAGAAAGACTACCATGACCATTAAGCCTTGCGCGGGAACCTGTGTGCGCACGTGTGACATGCATCTATGTGCTGATTTTTTTTTCCCCCCACAAATCGGTTTTGGCTTAATCTTCCCGACTATACTGTACATACATTATTTCTAGAAACCATAGAAACCATAGAAACTACAGCACAGAAACAGGCCTTTTGGCCCTTCTTGGCTGTGCCGAGCCATTTTCTGCCTAGTCCCACTGACCTGCACACGGACCATATCCCTCCATACACCTCCCATCCATGTATCTGTCCAATTTATTCTTAAATGTTAAAAAAGAACCTGCATTTACCACCTCGTCTGGCAGCTCATTCCATACTCCCACCACTCTCTGTGTGAAGAAGCCCCCCCAATGTTCCCTTTAAACTTTTCCCCCCTCATCCTTAACCCATGTCCTCTGGTTTTTTTCTCCCCTTGCCTCAGTGGAAAAAGCCTGCTTGCATTCACTCTATCTATACCCATCATAATTTTATATACCTCTATCAAATCTCCCCTCATTCTTCTACGCTCCAGGGAATAAAGTCCCAACCTATTCAACCTTTCTCTGTAACTGAATTTCTCAAGTCCTGGCAACATCCTTGTAAACCTTCTCTGCACTCTTTCAACCTTATTTATATCCTTCCTGTAATTTGGTGACCAAAACTGAACACAATACTCCAGATTCGGCCTCACCAATGCCTTATACAACCTCATCATAACATTCTAACTCTTATACTCAATACTTTGATTAATAAAGGCCAATGTACCAAAAGCTCTCTTTACGACCTTATCTACCTGTGATGCCACTTTTAGGGAATTTTGTATCTGTATTCCCAGATCCCTCTGTTCCACTGCACTCCTCAGTGCCTTACCATTAACCCTGTATGTTCTACATTGGTTTGTCCTTCCAACGTGCAATACCTCACACTTGTCAGTATTAAACTCTATCTGCCATTTTTTAGCCCATTTTTCCAGCTGGTCCAAGTCCCTCTGCAGGCTCTGAAAACCTTCCTCACTGTCTACTACACCTCCAATCTTTGTATCATCAGCAAACTTGCTGATCCAATTTCTACTTTATATAGGCTGTGTATTTATCATATCATTCCTACTTTTACTATATGTTAGTGATATTTTAGGTTTTATGTGTTATTTGGTTTGATTTGGTAGGTTATTTTTTGGGTCTGGGGACGCTCAAAAATGTTTCCCATATAAATTAATGGTAATTGCTTCTGTGCTTTACGACATTTCGGCATGAAAAGTTTCATAGGAACGCTCTACCTCAGCGGGGGAAATACGGGACAAGGGCGGTCCCGTATGGAACAAACTAATTTAGCCCAATATACGGGATGTCCCGGCTAATACGGAACAGTTGGCAACCCTATGTTCAAGTTCAACAGTGCGTGACAGGGAATGAGGAAAGGTGCAGCTGACTCGTATCGTTTCCTCACGGCCCGGTAGCACATGCTTTGCGGCCCGGTAGTTGGGGACCACTGTCCTAACTGACCTAAGACAGGGAATGTTTTCTAGGATTAATTGTCAGGAATTGTGAAAAACTGAGTTTAAATGTATTTGGCTAAGGTGTATGTAAACCTCTGACTTCAACTGTTTAACACAGTACTGTGGATTCCAGTTAACTGGGACACATCGGGACCAGAACATTTTGGCCCAATTAAGTGGCTGCACCAATTAGCCAAAGTTTCATGGAAATAGTTAAAAAACTGAGTAACAAATGATGTATTTAAATTAAATACAGAACAAATTAGAAAACTACCAATACTAGTACAGTACTATAAAACTGTGTATTAGTTACTAATAGTTATCGACGGAGGAGTTAATCCAGTGTACGCTGCCATGTTCTTTGATTGACTGCAAATGAACAAAATCAGTGCAGACACCTGGTGCAGATAACAAACTGCCTTCATACAATGCTTTCGATGACTGTATCCTCCAAATCTCCATTTTCATTGTAGATGCCTTCAAATTGTTGATACCTACACATTCTTTGTAGTTCCTAACCTGGTGAAGTAGTGAAACCGCTTCATTTTCACTCCTGGTCGTTTCTGGCATCCCCAAGCCTGATTGCTGCTTATTTCTCGTCAACTATCAGTGGCAAAAATCACTGCTTTTTGGACACAAACATGTGCAACTGGTTTAAAAGCTGTTCTCTTTAAGCGCGGTGTAGTGTCTAACGGCCACGCAATTGCATGGAACTGATGCTAGTTAGAAACTGTTTGGGAAGTCTCCTTTACCAGTTGGACAGGAGATGGAGATGGCTGAGTTAATACCCTCTGCACCTTTTGCCAATGTTCTCCATTGGGTCCTCCATGCCAGACGGTGATGCAACCCCAGAATGCACTCCACTGTACATCTGTATAAATTTGAAAGAGTCTTTGGTCACAGACCAAATCCAAGTGAAATGCTGTTTGGCCACTGGCATGCCTTCTTCATAACTGCATCAACAGGCTGGGCTGAGGATAGACTCAAGACCCAGGAACTTGAAGCTGCTCACCCTTTCCGCCGCTGATGAGGACTGGACGAGGGTACTGAAGTCGCAGGACACTCTGATTCAGCCCAGTTGGTGCTAATGGCCGTACATCCGAAACACAAAACCAATCTCAAAAATAAGAAAGGAGCTATTACATCTGTTATAGCTTGGCAGCTTTTGAGAGAATTTTTAATCCGTCTTACTCCCCCACCCTTTTCCAGGGCTCAGCCAGAGTACCCTATTAAATGTATACATATGTAAGTACACACCAACATACAGCATTTGAGTACTCAGTCTTCAGAATCAGATTTATTCTAAGTGATAGTATTTGCCACCAAAGGAGGATGTAAGGCACTCCTTCCCTCCCCTAGCCTTCGGGTAAGGCGTGGCGCCTGCTTAGCCTCTCCATCCAGGTTCACACGAAGCCACGTGAGCAGGTGGTGGATGGTCATATGAGCAGCTGGTCTATATCACAATCTTGGTTATGTGATGACTGATACCAAGCAGGCAATCTCCGAAGAGTATTGATAATGGCTTGGGTCACCCATCACCTGTCTTGTAAAGACATTGCAATCGGCTTAGGCAATCAGCCGATTGCCTAAGCAGCTGCTGTACGGAGAACGGTGTCAGGGCAAGCGCTCAGTCGGGGGGCAGAAGAAACGTTACAAAGACTGCCTCAAAGCGTCCCTCAAAGGCCTGGGTGTTGACATCAACACGTGGGAGACGCTTGCCCTCGACCGTCCAGCTTGGCACAGCAAGATCACCACAGGAGCCCGTGCAGCTGAAGTCAGGCGCATCATCAAGGCGCAACGAAAGCGTGCTGTGCGCAAGGCCCGAGCAGCATCCACTGCCACGACAGCACCCACCCACTTGTGTACCACATGTGGGCGAGCCTTCAGGGCCCGGATTGGCCTCATCAGTCACCTCTGGACCCACAGCTACCAATCTCCCATTTGACTTTGAAGCCATGGTCATCTTCGACTATGAAGGACGAACAAACAACAAAGACACTGCCCAGAAAAAAGACAATGGAAAACCACTTCTGTAGAAAAATTTGCCAAGAATTTTTGAAAGACCATGATCTGCCACGATCATAAAATCGTTGAGTCCCCATGACCATGGTGAAAGACCATGATTGATCATGTCATACAACACAGCAAGTAAAGATGATGAAATTTGTTGTGTGGCAGCAATACAGTGCGGGCATAACAAATTATTATAAAACAGTAAAAATATATATTAATAAATAGTCCGAAAGAAGAGTATCAAGGCTGTGTTTCTGGATCGTTCAGAAATCTGATGGCAGAAGGGAGATGCTCTTGTTGTGGAAAGAGGAATTTCTTTAGCTAGAGGACGATGGCTCTGTGGAATTCTATGCCTCACTTCATCTTATACACCTCGATCAGGTCACCTCTCATCCTCCGTTACTCCAAGGAGAAAAGACCATCTAACTCTACTCCTCCTTTTTTTTTCTCCAGTCCTGCCGAAGGATCTCAGCCTGAAACGTCAACTGTACTCTTTTCCATAGATGCTTCCTGGCCTACTGAGTTCCTCCAGCATTGTGTGTGCATTGCAGGGCTTTCTTCAAGATTGTTTAATGCTGTTTCCAGTAAAGGAGAACAAAATAATTGTTACTCCGGATCGGATGCAGCACAAAAATACCACAAAAAACTCCACCCTGTGTGAAAACTTTTGAAAGGGATGTTTGCATTCTTTCTGCAACAGTCTGCCCATATCTTCTCCGAGGATCAGTACCCTGTCGTGGGACCTTGTGAATGCCTGCGATCCCACGAGCAATGCTGTCTGGAGTTTAGCCATCTGGTGCTGAGGTCCTGGTAGGGTCACTATAGTGGTAAGGTCAGGGATTGGGGGGGGGGTGGTTTCTAGACAGGGAATGGTTCCATAGGACCATAGGATACAAGACGTAGGAGCAGAATTAGGCCATCTGGCCTATTGAGTTTCCTCTGCCATTCAATCATGGGTGATTTTTTTTCCCCTCCTCAGCCCCACTCCCCGGCCTTCTCCCCATAACCTTTGATGCAGTGTCCAGTCAACCAGTCAAGAACCGATCAGGCTCTGCTCTAAGTACCCCCAACGACCTGGCCTGCACAGCTGTCTGTGGTAACAAATTGCACAAATTCACCACCCTCTGGTTAAAGAAATTTATCTGCAACTGTTTTAAATGGATGCCCCTCTATCCTGAGGCTGTGCTCTGTTGTGCTAGACTCCCCTGCCATGGGAAACATCCTTTCCACATCTCCTCTGTCTAGGCCTTTCAACGTTCAAAGGGTTTCAATGAGATCCACTCTCCCACATCCTTCTAAATTCCAGTGAGTGCAGACCCAGAGCTATCAAACATTCCTCATATGATAACCCTTTCATTCCCAGAATCGTCCTTATGAACCTCCTCTGAACCCTCTCCAATGCCAGTACATCTTTTCTTAGATGAGGAGCCAAAACCTGTCCACAATACTCAAGGTGAGGCCTCATCAGTACCTTATAAAGCCTCAGCATCACATTCCTGCTCTTGTATTCTAGATCTCTTGATATGCATACTACAATTGCATTTGCCTCATTCACCTCCGCCCCCCCCCCGACTCTACCTGCAAGTTAATCTTTAGGATGTTCAGCAGAAGGACTCCCAAGTCCCTTTGCATCTCAGATTTTTGGATTTTCTTTTCCATATTTGGAAATTCAGCAGCTGGAATCACGAAAATCAATAGAGGAATGGAAAAATTCCCTTCCAGTGTTTTTAAAACTTCTGTCCAAAAACACAAAGCAGTCATAGCAACAAAAAAAAGCTGATCAGGCCTATGTTCTCTTCTCACTGCTGCCATCAGGAAGGAGGTACAGGAATCTTAGATCCCACACCACCGGGTTCCAGATCAGTTATCACCCCTCAACCATTAGACTCTTGAACCAAGGAGAATAACTTCACTCACCTCAACACTGAACCGATTCCGCTATGACCAAACAAGAGGAAATCTACAGAGGCAATCCAAGCAACACATGCAAAATGCTAGAGAAACTCAGCAGGGCAGGCAGCATCTATGGGAAAAAGTAGAGTTGACATTTTGGGATGTCCGCAACATCGACTGTACTTTTTTCCATAGATGCTGCCTGGCCTGCTGAGTTCCTCCAGCACTTTGTGTGGGTTGCCACAATCCGTGGACTCTCTTGTATTCAGTATTACTTATTTATTTATTTGCAATTTCTACTGTATTTTGTATTTGCACATTTTGTCGTCTTTTGCACGTGGGTTGTTTATCAGACTGTATTTATTTACAGACTCTGTGTATTTATTTATTTAGAGATACAGCGTGGACATGCGTTTCCGCCTCACTGAGCCACGCCTGTCAGCAACCCCTCCATTCAACACTATCCTGATCACAAGACAATTTACAACGACCAATTAATCTACAAACTGGTGGGAAACCCGCCCAGAGGAAACCCACACAGTCATGGGGAGAAGGTGCAAACCCATTACAGGTGGTGCTGGAATTGAACTCCCACTCCGGCATTCCAAGCAGTAACAGTGTTGCGCTAACCTCTGTGCTACTGCGGCCCCCAGCATCTTTAGAACAGAGCAACACACACAAAATGCTGGAGGAACTCTGCAGGCCAGGCAGCACCTAGGGAATGGAGTAATTCGTTACTTTTTTCCACAGATGCGGTCGGGCCTGTGGGGTTCCTTTAGCATTTTGTGCGTGTTGCTCAGATTTCTGACATCTCAGATTTACAACAGAGGTGAGGAAGGATCTCTTTAGCCAGAGGGTGGTGAGTCTGTGGAATTCTTTGCCACAGATGGCAATTCACTGGGTATACTTAAAGCGGAGGTTGAAAGATTCTTGATTAGTAAGGACGTCAAAGGTTACGGAGAGAAGGCAGAAGAATGGGTTTGAGAGGGAAAGTAAATCAGCCATGATGGACTGGCAGAGCTGACAAGATGGACCAAATGGCCTAATTCTGCTCCTGTGTCTATGGTCTTATAGAACATAGAAAAGTACAAGACAGGAACAACCCGTAGGCCCACACTACTACTACTATGTCGGCTCAGGCCTAGGGGGCTGGCGTCGGGCACGATGACGGACTCTCCCTCTCCCTCATCAGTGTGTTCAGTTCATCTACATTAGCCGCACTGCTGTCTTCTAGGAGCATGTTGACCATAGTCTTGGGAGGGCACCCAGGGTTCATCCTCCCATGCTTGGGCTCCCATATGATGACTAGGCTGGCAGGTAGCTCGGGGTGGCGTAGACAGTGCCCCGCTAGTTGCAGTCTTCTCACCTCGATTTTAGTGATGAGCATCGGTAGGTCGTTATAGAGCTCGACGTTCGTCATGTGCTGTTGCCAACTCACGTCAAGAGCCATCTGGAGCATTCGTGTATAGCAACCACCTAGAGACTTTCGCATCGTCTTGGTGAGAGTCCACGTCTCGCATCCATACGTGAGAATGGACTCTATGACTGCTCTGAAAATCCTCTTTTTAAGCCCTCTGGTCAGGTTTGACTTCCAGATTTCCTTCATGTCGTTCATAGCTCTCCACGCCAGTGCCTTCCGTATCTTTATGTCCTTCTCCGAACTCATCATTCTTGACCCGAGGTACTTGTAGGCCCACAAGGTTGTCCCAAACCAACTAAATTAGTAATCAAATGGCCAACTCAACTTATCTTTTCTGCCCACACAATGTCCATATCCTTGCAATTTCCTCACATTCATGTGCCTATCTAAATGCCTCTTAAAAGCCCCTAATACATCTGCGCCTACCACCACCCCAGGCAGTGCATTCCAGTTACCCACCGCTGTCCTGTGTTGCCCTCTCAGCATTCAGGATCAGGTTGGTGCTGGAATTTTGACCATTGCACTTCCAGCAATTCATGGGAAGTTTAAGATGAGCTTTGAAAGTTGGTAGGTTTTCAGTCTTGCCTTTCTCCACAAGAGCGCTTGAAGGTGGGCCAGCTGGCCTTTGTAGCCCTGCTGACTAGTCATCCACTGACCTCTGTCCTTACAACAGGGAAACCTCCAGCAGATTTGAAACTTGAGACATATTGACTGTGGGCTGTTTGCATGACTTCCCAAAGATTTGTCTTGTGAGAGCCTCTGCAGGTGTTGCAATAAGTTGAGAAATCTCCTTCACAGAATATCTGAATCTGAATTGATTTATTATTGTCACATGTACGGAGATATAGTGAAAAACATGTCTTGCATACAGTTCATACAGATCAATTCTTTACACAGTGCATGGAGGAAGTTCAAGGCAAGACAATAACAGAGTGTTCAATACAGCGTAGGGCCCACAGAGAAAGTGCAATGCAGGAAGATGATGTATGTCAATGATTTGGACTATGGGATTAATGGATTTGTGGCTAAATTTGTTGATGATATAAAGATCGGTGGAGGAGCGGGTAGTATTGAGGAAACAGAGAGCCTGCAGAGAGATATGGATAGTTTAGAGGAATGGGCAAAGAAGTGGCAAATTAAATGCAATGTTGGAAAGTGTATGGTCATGCACCTGGGTGGAAGAAATAAACGGGCAGACTATTATTTAGAAGAGGAGAGAATTCAAAATTCAGAGATGCAAAGGGACTTGGGAATCTTTGTTCAGGATACCCTAAAGGTTAACCTCCAGGTTGAGTCGGTTGTGAAGAAGGTGAACGCAATGTTGGCATTCATTTCTAGAGGTATAGAATATAAGAGCAGGGATGTGATGTTGAGGCTCTGTAAGGCACTCGTGAGACCACACTTGGAGTATTGTGTGCAGTTTTGGGCTCCCTATTTTAGAAAGGATATACTGACATTGGAGAGGATTCAGAGAAGATTCACCAGAATGATTCCAGGAATGAAAGGGTAACCGTATGAGGAACATCTGTCAGCTCTTGGACTGTATTCCCTGGAGTTCAGGAGAATGAGGGGGGATCTCACAGAAACATTCTGAATGTTAAGAAGCCTGAACAGATTAGATATGGCAAAGTTATTTCCCATGGTAGGGGAGTCTAGGACAAGAGGGCACGACTTCAGGATTGAAAGACGTCCATTTAGAAGAGAGATGCGGAGAAATTACTTTAGTCAGAGGGTGGTAAATCTGTGGAATTTGTTGCCATGAGAGGATGTGGAAACCCAGTCACTGGGTGTGTTTAAGGCAGAGGTAGACAGGTTCTTGATTAGCCAGGGCATCAAAGGGTATGGGGTGAAGGCAGGGGAGTGGGGATGACTGGAAGAATTGGATCAGCCCGTGATTGAATGGCAGAGCAGAGTCAATGGGCCGAACAGCCTACTTCTGTTTCTCTATCTTATGGTCTTATCTTATGATAAGCTGAAAGATCATGACTGGTTAGTCTGTCAGGTCACGATTCCTACTAGGAACTACTTAATAGACTTACAGTCCTGTGCAAAAGGTCTTAGGCACACATACAGTACCTATAAAAAGTATTCCCCCGCCTTGGAAGTTTTCATGTTTTACTGTTTTACAACATTAAATAATAGTGGATTCAATTTTGCTTTTTTTGACACTGATCAGCAGAAAATGACTCTTCCACGGCAAAGTGAGAACAGATTCTCGTGCAGACTGCATCAAGTTTTCCTCCAGGAAAAGCTCCCTGTATTTTGCTGCATTCATTGTACCCTCTACCTTCACAAGCCTTCCAGGGCCTGCTGCAGTGAAGCATCCCCACAGCATGATGCAGCCACCACCGTGCTCAGAGTAGGGATGGTGTGTTTTGATGTTGCGCCGTGTTTGACTTACACCAAACAGAGTTTAGTCTGATGGCCAAAAAGCTCAATTTTAGTTTCATCAGACCATAGATCCTTCTTCCAGCTGATGTCAGAGTCTCCCACATGCCTTCTGGCAAACTCTAGCCAAGATTTCATGTGAGTTTTTTTCGACAGCGGCTTTCTCTTCGTCACTCTCCCATAAAGCTGCGACCGGTGAATCACCTGGCAACAGTTGTTGTTTGCACAGTCTCTCCCATCTCAGCTATTGAAGCTTGTAACTCCTCCTGAGTTGTCAAGGGTCTCTTGGTGGCCTCCCTCTCTAGTCCCCTTCTTGCACGGTCACTTAGTTTTTGAGGACGGCCTGCTCTGGGCAGATTTACAGCCATGCCATATTCCTTCCATTTCTTGATGATTGACAACTGTACTCCAAAGGATATTCAGTGCCTTGGAAATGTTCTTGTATCCATTTATTGACTTGGGCTTTTCAATAACCTTTTCGTGGAGCTGCTTAGAGTGTTCTTTTGTCTTCATGATGTAGCTTTTGCCAGGATACAGACTCACCAGCAGTTGGCCCTCCCAGATACAGGGGTATTTTTACTGCAGTCAATTGACTGCACACAGGTGATCTCCATTTAACTAATGATGTGACTTCTAAAACCATTTGGCTGCACCAATTCATCAAAGTTGCTGGTGAACGCAGCAGGCCAGGCAGCATCTCTAGGAAGAGGTGCAGTCGACGTTTCAGGCCGAGACCCTTCGTCAGGACTAACTGAAGGAAGAGTGAGTAAGGGATTTGAAAGTTGGAGGGGGAGGGGGAGATCCAAAATGATAGGAGAAGACAGGAGGGGGAGGGATGGAGCCAAGAGCTGGACAGGTGATTGGCAAAAGGGGATACGAGAGGATCATGGGACAGGAGGTCCGGGAAGAAAGACAAGGGGGGGGGGACCCAGAGGATGGACAAGGGGTATATTCAGAGGGACAGAGGGAGAAAAAGGAGAGTGAGAGAAAGAACGTGTGTATAAAAATAAATAACAGATGGGGTACGAGGGGGAGGTGGGGCATTAGCGGAAGTTAGAGAAGTCGATGTTCATGCCATCAGGTTGGAGGCTACCCAGTCGGAATGTAAGGTGTTGTTCCTCCAACCTGAATGTGGCTTCATCTTTACAGTAGAGGACTCAGGTTGGAGGAATAACACCTTATATTCCGTCTGGGTAGCCTCCAACCTGATGGCATGAACATCGACTTCTCTAACTTCCGCTAATGCCCCACCTCCCCCTCGTACCCCATCTTTTATTTATTTTTATACACACGTTCTTTCTCTCACTCTCCTTTTTCTCCCTCTGTCCCTCTGAATATACCCCTTGCCCATCCTCTGGGTTCCCCCCACCTTGTCTTTCTTCCCGGACCTCCTGTCCCATGATCCTCTCGTATCCCCTTTTGCCTATCACCTGTCCAGCTCTTGGCTCTATCCCTCCCCCTCCTGTCTTCTCCTATCATTTTGGATCTCCCCCTCCCCCTCCAACTTTCAAATCTCTTACTCAGTCTTCCTTCAGTTAGTCCTGATGAAGGGTCTCGGCCTGAAACGTCGACTGTACCTCTTCCTAGAGATGCTGCCTGGCCTGCTGTGTTCACCAGCAACTTTGATGTGTGTTGCTTGAATTTCCAGCATCTGCAGAATTCCTGTTGTTGGCTGCACCAATTGATGATTTGGGGTGTCATATTAAAGGGGGCAAATACTTATGCAATCAATTATTTTATGTTTTGTAATTAATTTGGATAACTTTGTGGAGATCTGTTCTCACTTTGACACGAACAAGTCTTTTTCTATTGATTAGTGTCAAAAAAGCCAAATTAAGTCCACTGTGATTCAATGTTGGAAGGGGGAATCATATACTCTGTATACACTCTGTATGTAGATAGATAGATATACTTTATTAATCCTGAAGGAAATTAGGTTTTGTTACAGCTGCACCAACCAAGAATAGAGCATAAATATAGCAATACAAAAACCACAAACAATCAAACAACAAAATGCAAACTATGCCAGATGGAAAATAAGTCCAGGACCAGTCTATTGGCTCAGAGCATCTGACCCTCCACGGGAGGAGCTGCAAGTTTGATGGCCACAGGCAGGAATGACCTCCGGTGACGTCCAGTGTTGTACCTCGGTGGAATATGGCCGAAGTCCAACAGTAAAAAGTTCAATATGCGGTCTACAAACACGTTCCTCGATCGTAGTATGACCAGGACTGCACCATCCGTTGTTAACCAGAAATGCAAGCCCCCAACTCCTTTATGCTTACCGCTCTCAGTGCACTTCCCATCAGCCCAAACGGTCTGGAAGCCATCCATGGAAAAGTTTTGATCGGATGTGTCCTCGTGCAGCCCCGTTCCGGTAAAACACATAACACCGCACTCCCGAAATGTTCTCTGACGCCTGGCTCGCACCGTGAACTCGTCCATTTTATTATCCACTGAACTCCTCTTCTCCATAAGTATCTGTTGTCTCGACCCGGTTCTCTTTCCTTGCCTTTGTGATCTCCCTCTGCATCCTCTGTGTGTTTTCCTCCAGATTTCAGCCGGGGTGTCCGCCACTCTGCTCGCTAAACCGGCCGGCACTAGTGCAAGCAGTGTACTGTCTCTTTGCATTTGCCCTACTGAGGTGAAACACCTCACATTTCCCTGGGTTAAACTCCATCTGCCGTTTCTCAGCCTACATCTGCAACTGACCTATATCGTGCTGCATTCTTTGCCAGCCTTCTACACTATCCGCAACTCCACCAATCTTGGAATCGCCCGCAGGTCACTTACACACATTACGAACAGCAGAGGTCCCAACACAGAGCACTACGGAATTCCACTAACGTCAGGCCACCAGCTTGAATCAGTCCCTTCAGCTACTACCCTCTGACTCTATAATAAGCCAGTTCTGAATCCAACTAGCCAATTCACCGTAAACCCCATGCATCTTAATCTTTCAGATTAGCCTCCTATGAGGGATTTTGTCAAATTCCTTACTAAAATCCATCAACCTCTCTCATCACCTTGTCAAAAAACTCAATCAAGTGAGACGTGACCTACCCTACACAAAGCCATACTGCCTCTCCCTAATTAGGCTGTGGGTTCCAAATGCTCTTATATCCTATCCCGAAGTATTTTCCCCAGCAATCTCCCTACTGCTTAAATGAGACTCACTGGTCCATGGTCCCCAGGATTTTCCCTTGTTTTCTCTGCCCATAACTACTCCTGAAGTACATTGTGCTGTACTGTATTCGTTGCCAGTCTTCTACACTATCCATTCTACACATTTTTGAATAACACTCTGCCAGAACTTCACCTGTGCTGCAGAGAACACGAAGATACTGGTCAAAGTCCCAGCAATCTCGTCTCTTGTCTCCTTCAGTAACCTGGTGTAAATACTATTCTTCCCTGGGACTTATCCACCTTAATAATCATTATGAGGCCCAACACTTCCTCCTCTTTGACTCTTTGACCTCTAAACATCCTAACATATTTATAGGCTCAGCACTGATTTCCTGATTCTCCATATCCTTTTCCTTGGTCAATACTGAAGCAAAGTACTCATTAAGTACCTCACTCACGTTCTCTGTATCCAAGCGAATGTCCCCCCCACCTTTATCCTTGAGTGGCCCCACCCTCTCCCTCGTTATCCTCTTGCTCATGATGTATGTATAGAATACTTCGGGATTCACCTTAATCCGATTTATCAAGGACTTTTCATGGCTTCTCCTAGTTTTCCTAATTCCCTCCTTTAGTTATTTTCTGGCTTATTTATATTCCTCATGAGCTTCATTTGATCCTAACTTTCAAAGCTTTACATATTTTTCCTTCTTCTGCCAGAAAAAAAAAGGTGTTCCCAGTTCACTCTTCTTTACTGTTCACCCACCGGAAGGTCAGTCCTCTGGCCAGGCTCACTACCCAACACCTGGTCCAGTACGGCCTCTCTTCTCAATAGACCGTCCACATATTGATTTAAGAAACCCTTCAGGACCCACTTAGCAAATTCAGCACCATCTAAACCCCTTACACTGAGAAGGTCCCAGTTTATATTCGTGGTTGAAATCCCCCATGACAACAATGCTATTATTTTGACACATTTCCTTAATCTGATTACATACCTGTTCCTCAATGTCCCGGTGGCTATTATGGGGTCTGTGGTACAATCACATCAGTGTGATTGCACCCTACCTATTCCTGAGTTCCACCCAAATGGACTCCGTGTCTGACCCCTCTTCTATGTCTCCCCTAAGGTGCAGCCGTGATATTGTTCCTGATTAGTAGCACAACTCCGCCCCCTCGTTTACCATCTCCTCTGTCTTTCCTGAAACTTACCTGGTGCATTAATCACCAGTTCCTGCCCCTCTCACAACCAAGTTTCAGTAATGGCTACAACATCATAGATCCAAGTACTGAAATACTCCGAGAATTAAAATATACACACTCCAACTATCCGATCCGTCATACCTGTTATTTCAATTTTGCCTTTCAGTACTTACCCTGACATCTACCTTCCAGTCTGATCCATCCCTTACTGACCTGGGGCTCCAGTTCCCTGCCCCGGTTGAACTCTCCTGAGAAGCATCAGCAAACCTCCCAGCCAGGATATTGGTCCCCTTACAGTTCAGGTGCCACCGTCCCTCTTGTAGAGGTCACCCCTCCCCCAGAAAAGTTTCCAATGATCCAAGAACTAGAAACCCTGCCCCCCTCACCATCTCCGCAGCCAGTCATCCGTCTGTGCTATCACCCCATTCCTACCTGCGCAGCCCATGGCGCTGGGAATAATCGCGATTACTAACACAAAATACTCTGCAGATGCTGGGGTCAAAGCAACACTCACAACACGCTGGAGGAACTCAGCAGGTCGGGCAGCATCCGTGGAAACGATCTGTACTTCTCCCAGTAGCCACCCACTTCAACTCTGCTTCCCACTCCCATTCAGATATGTCCATACATGGCCTCCTCTACTGCCATGATGAGGCTAAACTCAGGCTGGAGGAGCAACACCTCATATACCATCTAGGTAGTCTCCAGCCCCTTAGTATGAACATAGAATTCTCCAACTTCCGGTAATTCCCTCCCCCTCCCTTCCCCTATCCCTATGTCACTCTACCCCCTCCCCCAGCTGCCTATCACCTCCCTCATGGTTCCGCCTCCTTCTACTACCCATTGTGTTTTTCCCCTATTCCTTCTTCACCTTTCCTGCATATCCCCTCCCTGCTTCCCCTCCCCCAACCCCACCCCTTTGTCTTTCCCCTTACTGGTTTTTCACCTGGAACCTACCAGCCTTCTCCTTCCCACCCTCCCCCCAGCTTCTTTATAGGGCCTCGGCCCCTTCCCTCTACAGTCCTGACGAAGGGTTCCGGCCCGAAACGTCGACCGATCTTTTCCATGGATGCTGCCCGACCTGCTGAGTTCCTCCAGCGTGTTGTGAATCGAGATTACTACCTCTCCAGCCCCTGTGCCAAGTCTGTGTACTCACTAGGTAGGACCTCTTCCCCTTTTCTGCCCATGCTATTGGTGCCAATGTGCACCACGACCTCCAGTCGCTCCCCTCTCCACCTTGAGAATCTCCCACAACCACTCTAATACATCATGGACCCAGCACCCGGGAGGCAACACATCATCCTGGTGTCTATTTTGCAGCCACAGAGTCTCCTTTCTGTTCCCATAACTATTGAGTCCCATATAACTACCGCACTGCCTGACTTTAGTCTTCCCTGTTGAACCTCAGAGCTGGGCACAGTGCCACCAGCTAGGCTGCTGCTGCCAAGCTCTGATAGCCCCCTCCCCCAGCAGTATCCAAAGGGTTATACTTGTTGCTGAAGGGAATGGCCACAGGGGAAAGCTGCTTAATCCCCTTACCTTTCCTGGTGGTCACCCATCTACTATCTGAAGCCTGTACTCTGGGTGTGGCCACTTCTTCAAAAGTCTCACCTGTAATATGTTCAGGCTCTGAATAATCCTGAGCACATCTAACTCCTTACATTGTATTTGTCAATGTGGAGCGGAGAGCGAGTTCGTAAACCTGAGGGGAGCAAAGGACGTTGGGAATGGTGAGGGCGGAGGGGTGTGGGGCAGAGGGGGAGTGCCAGAGGAATGTGGGGGGGGGGGGGCGGGGTGATGCCACCGGTCCAGACACACCCAGCCCTGAGACACCAGGCAAGGTCATTTGATTCCAAACAATTGGTTTATTGATCATTACAGAATGTCTCTCTGGTGCTTCCCGCTCCCTCCCCCCTCCCTTCCCCTTTTCCCAACCGTGATTCCCCTCTTCCCTGACCCCTTCCCACTCCCAGTCCACAATAGAGACCCATATCAGAATCAGGTTTATCATCACTCACATACGTCATGACATTTGTTATCTTGTGGCAGCAGGACAGTGCAATACATACAATTACTACAATATTATGTAGAAGTGTATCTATACACAGTATATGTGTCTAATACTTTTGCCCAGTACTGTGTAACGCTGCTGTTCCCGAGCCTGGTGGTATGTGCGTTCAGGCCTTCGTATCTTCTGCCTGCTGGGGGAGGGGAGAGGAGAGAATGTCAGGCTGAATGAGGTCTGTGATTATGCTGGCTGCTTTACAGAGGCAGTGAGAAGTAGGGCACATTTTTTCGCTGATCTGGTTTGATTCAAACAACGTGGCTCATCATATGTTTTTATGCACATGTGACCAGTGAGGCTAATCTCTTTAAATAACGCTGATCTCTGCAACTTCTATATTGGTGGTGGCTGTCCGCCGTGTCCGCCAGTGACGGGAAACCTGTGCAATAAGTCTTTTTTAGTGTGGGAAAGCCACTGCACTGGGACAGTTCCACTCTCTGCACCTCAGAGGCCCAGGTCCAGTGGTACAGATCAGCATCACAAGCAGAAGTCCTCCTTGGTTGCAGTGGCTGACCGTGACTTTCTCTGTGCCTTGTCATGCCCTTCATCCTCCGTGGAGCTTTGCAGTACCGCCTTCCTGGCCATTGAATCTCACTGCAAATCTCAATCGCCCAGTCCGTCGGAGTTTGACTGCGCCTGCTAGGACAGGCGTGTCCCTCTCTTACCGGGGTATAAGGCCCGCCAGCCTGTCGAAGTGGTGTGCCAAGCGCTACCTGGAGCCACCGGTGAGAGCTGAGTGTCCAGTGGGGACCAAAGGTGAGTGAGCTGCCCAGAATGGACACAACGAGCCCCCTCACCACAGGTGATGCCCCTCCCTAGACAGCCCACATACTTCATCACATTAAACGTCCTCAGGACCTCATTAACCGTCACTGCGTCAACAGCGAACAAAGATGCTTCAATGAGACAGGAAAAAAGGAACAAACAGATGGTGAGGAAAACATTAACAGCCAGAAAGGCAAGTGAAATAAACTGGAATGAGGGAAGATTTCACAGAAAAGAAATTACAAACAAGACTAGAGAAAGCGATGGCAGAGACAGGGGAAGAGAGAGAGAGAGAGAGGAAAGAAAGATGGGAGACAGAGAGAGAGAGAGAGAGTGGGAAAGAGGAAGAAAAGGAGAGAAGCAAGAAAGATGGGGAAGGGGAAAGAGGCAGAGAGAGAAAGAGAGAGTGTGGCTGAGAGGTACATAGATGTGGATATGGAGAGAGAGACAGATAGAGAAAATGGAAAAGAAAGAGTGAAGGAGACAATGAGAGAAGCAACAGAAAGGGGGAGAGAGCAGAACGAAAGACTGATAAGGAAAAATGAGAGAGAGAGAGAGAGAGATGGAGTGAGAGATGAAGAGGCCAAAACAGTAAGAAGGATTGGTAGAGGGAGGCAGGAAAGCAGAGGGGAGTAAATCACAAAGGGCGTGACAAAGAAAGAAGGAATGTGGCATGATAAAGATGTTCGTTCTGAGCAGATCCTTAAACCAAAATCATTTTTCATATTTGAACGCAGATCCAACTTCAGCCTTCTTATGACATTGCTAAATGAGTTACTGTGCTTGAGCCAAACGATGCTGAAATCTGCCCTCAAAGCACGAGGCACAGCCTTTGTAAGCTGCTGGAACATACAGCGTGCTGGACTATTTGGGGATGGGGGGGTTCAGAAGAAAGAAAATACTCTGACACGCTAGTGCGGCTGTGGGTGCCGACTCAAAGCAGCTGTACTTCAAATCTTCCCTGTGGCCTCTACATCCTAAAGCAGCAATTAGATGGCTGAAGAAAGGCAGGGATCTTGATTTCAGCATTTCAATTATCGTTTCATTTGCCAGCGCAATATGAAGCCATTTAGGATTTGTAAGGTCTATTGGATTCACCATTCAACTATTCTTTGCAAGGTTTGTCTTCCAGGAGAAATCGAACCTGTGAGAGACTGTGGTGAAAAAGGCGATGAGCATACTGGCCTTCATTGAGGGTAGTGAGTACAGGAGTTGGGACATTATCTTGCAGTTGTGTTAGTTATTGGTGAGGTTGTGTACCGTTTCAGTCACTCTAGGAAAGCCATGGTTAAATTGGAAAGTGTTCAAAAGGATGTTGCCAGAACGAGGGGGCTTGAGGTACAGGGAGAGGTTGGCCAGTCTAAATTTTTATACCTTGGAATGTAGGAGAATGCAGAGTGACCTTATAAAAATGTTTAATATTATGAGGAGCATTGATATTGATAACAGTCTTTTCCATAGGGTAGAGGAGTCCAAAATGAGGGTTCGTAGGTTCAGGGTGAGCAGGGAAGGATTTAAGACCATAAGACTGTAAGACATAGGAGCAGAATTAGGCCATTTAGCTCCACCATTCAATCATGACTGATCCTTTTTTTCTCTTCCTCAATCCCGTTTCCTGGCCTTCTCTTCATAACCTTTGATGCCATGTCCAATCAAAAACCTATCAACCTCTGTCCTAAATACACCCAAAGACCTGGCCTTCACAGCTGCATGTGGCAACAAATTCCACAAATTCACCACCCTTTGGCTAAAGAAATTTCTCCGCATCTCTGTTTTGAATGGATGCTTCTCTATCTTGAGGCTGTGCCCTCTTGTCTTAGACTCTCCCACCATGGGAAACATCCTTTCCACATCTACTCTGTCTAGGCCTTTCGACATTCAAAAGGTTTCAATGAGATCCCCCCTTATCCTTCTAAATTCCAGCGAGTACAGACCCAGAGCCATCAAACATTCCTCGTATGATAACAACAGGAATTCTGCAGATGCTGGAAATTCAAGCAACACACATCAAAGTTGCTGGTGAACGCAGCAGGCCAGGCAGCATCTGTAGGAAGAGGTGCGGACCTCCTGTCCCATGATCCTCTCGTATCCCCTTTTGCCAATCACCTGTCCAGCTCTTGGCTCCATCCTTCCCCCTCCTGTCTTCTCCTATCATTTTGGATCTCCCCCTCCCCCTCCAACTTTCAAATCCCTTACTCACTCTTCCTTCAGTTAGTCCTGACGAAGGGTCTCGGCCTGAAACGTCGACTGCACCTCTTCCTAGAGATGCTGCCTGGCCTGCTGCGTTCACCAGCAACTTTGATGTGTGTTCCTCGTATGATAACCCTTTCATTCCTGGAATCATCCTTGTGAACCTCCTCTGAACCCTCTCCAATGCCAGCTCATATCTTCGAAGATGAAGAGCCCAAAACTGTACACAATACACAAGGTGAGACCTCACCAGTGTCTTACAAAGCCTCAGCATCACACCCCTGCTTTTATATTCTAGACCTCTTGAAATGAATGCTAACATTGTATTTGCCTTCCTCACCACTGATTCAACCTGCAAGTTAACCTTTAGGGTGCTCTGCACAAGGACTCCCAAGTCCCTTTGCATCTCAGATTTCTGGATTTTCTCCCTGTTTAGAGAATAGTCTGCACATTTATTTCAACTACCAAAGTGCATGACCATGCATTTTCCAACATTACAATTCATTTGCCAGCTTCTTGCCCGTTCTCTTAATCTAAGTCCTTCTGCATCCTACCCGTTTCCTCAACACTACCTACCCCTCTACCAATCTTCGTATCATTTGCAAACTTGGCAGCAAAGCCATCTATTCTGTCATCTAAATCATTTATATACAGTATAAAAAGAAGTGGTCCCAAAACCGACCGCTGCGGAACACCACTAGTCACTGGCAGCCAACCAGAAAAGGATCCTTTTATTCCCACTCGCTGCCTCCTACCAATCAGCCAATGCTCTAAACATGTTAGTAACTTCCCTGTAATACCATAGGCTCTTACCTTGGTAAGCAGTCTCATGTGTGGCACCTTGTCAGAGATCTTCTGAAAGTCCAAATATACAACATCCACTGCATCCCCTTTATCTATTCTACTTGTAATCTCCTCAAAGAATTCCAACAAGTACGTCAAACAAGATTTTCCCTTAAGGAAACCATGCTGACTTTGTACTATTCTGTCCTGTGTCACCAAGTACTCCATCACCTCATCTTTAACAATTGACTCCAACATCTTCCCAACCACTGAGGTCAGGCTAACTGGTCTATAATTTCCTTTCTGCTGCCTTCCTCCTTTCTTAAAGAGTGGAGTAACATTTGCAATTTTCCAGTTCTCTGGAACTATGCCAGAGTCCAATGATTTTTGGAAGATCATTTCTAATGCCACCACAATCTCTAATGCTACCTCTTTCAGAACCCTAGGGTGCAGTTCCTCTGGTTGGGGTGACTTATGTACCTTTAGGTCTTTCAGCTTTTTGAGCACCTTCTCTCTTGTAATAGTAACTGCACCCACTTCTCTTCCTTCACACACTACAACATCAGGCATACTGCTAGTGTCTTCCACAGTGAAGACTGATGCAAAATATTCATTCAGTTCATCTGCCATCTCCTTGTCCTCTGTTATTATTTCTCCTGCCTCATTTTCTAGTGGTCCTATATCCACTCTCATCTCTTTTATTTTTTACATACTTGAAAAAACTTTACTATCCAATTTGAGCAACACACATCAAAGTTGCTGGTGAACACAGCAGGCCAGGCAGCATCTCTAGGAAGAGGTACAGTCGACGTTTCAGGCCGAGACCCTTCGTCAGGACTAACTGAAGGAAGAGTTAGTAAGAGATTGGAAAGTGGGAGAAGGAGGGGGAGATCCAAAATGATAGGAGAAGACAGGAGGGGGAGGGATGGAGCCAAGAGCTGGACAGGTGATTGGCAAAAGGGATATGAGAGGATCATGGGACAGGAGACCCAGGGAGAAGGAAAAGGGGGAGGGGGGGAACCAGAGGATGGGCAAGGGGTACAGTGAGAGGGACAGAGGGAGAAAAAGGAGAGAGAGAGAGAAAGAATGTGTGTTTATAAATAAATAAATAACGGATGGGGGTACAAGGGGGAGGTGGGGTATTAGCAGAAGTTAGAGAAGTCGACGTTCATGCCATCAGGTTGGAGGCTACCCAGATGGAATATAAGGTGTTGTTCCTCCAACCTGAGTGTGGCTTCATCTTTACAGTAGAGGAGGCCGTGGATAGACATGTCAGAATGGGAATGGGATGTGGAATTAAAATGTGTGGCCACTGGGAGATCCCTCCCCCTCCTGTCTTCTCCTATCATTTCGGATCTCTCCCTCCCCCTCTCACTTTTCAATCTCTTACTAATTCTTCCTTCAGTTAGTCCTGACGAAGAGTCTCGGCCTGAAACGTCGACTGCACCTCTTCCTAGAGATGCTGTCTGGCCTGCTGCGTTCACCAGCAACTTTGATGTGTGTTGCTTGAATTTCCAGCATCTGCAAAATGCCTGTTGTTTGCGTTTTACTATCCACTTTGATATTATTTGCTAACTTGCTTTCACATTTCATCTTTTCCCTTTTAATGATTCTTTTAGTTGCTCTCTGTAGCCTTTTAAAAACTTCCCAGTCTTCTATCTTCCCATTTTTGTTTTTACATTAGCTTTGACTTCCCTTGTCAGCCACGGTTGTACTATTTTGCTGTTTGAGTGATTCTTCATTTTTGGAATACACATGTCCTGCACCTTCCTCATTTTTCCCATTGCTGCTCTGCTGTCATCTCTGCCAGCAGCTCCTTCCAATTTATTTTGGCCAGCTCCTCTCTCAGACCACTGTAATTTCCCTTACTCCACTGAAATACTGCTACATCAGACTTTACTTTCTCCCTATCAAATTTCAAGTTGAACTCAATCATATTGTGATCACTGGTTCCTAAGGGTTCTTTTACCTTAAGCTCCCTAATCGCCTCTGGTTCGTTACATAACACCCAATCCAGTATATCTGATCCCCTCGTAGGCTCAATGACAAACTGCTCAAAAAAGCCATCTCTTAGGCATTCAACAAACTCGCTCTCTTGAGATCCATTACCAACCTGATTTTCCCAATTGACCTGCATGTTAAAATCTCCCATGATTATCATAACATTGTCCTTTTGACCAGCCTTTTCTATTTTCTGTTGTAATCTGTGGTCCACATCACAGCCACTGTTGGGAGGCCTGTACATATCTGCCATGAGGGTCCTTTTACCCTTGCAGTTCCTTAACTCAACCCACCAGGATTCAACATCTTCTGATCCCATGTCACATCTTTCTACTGATTTGATGCCATTCTTTACCAGTAGAGCCACACCACCCCCTCTGCCTACCTTCCTATCCCTCCAATATAACATGTAACCTTGGACATTCAGCTCCCAACTACAACCATCCTTCAGCCATGATTCAGTGATGGCCACAACGTCATACCTGGCAACCTGTAATAGTGCAACAAGATCATCCACCTTATTTCTTGTACTCCACACATTGAGATACAGCACCTCGACTACAATATTTGCTACCCTTTTTGATTTTGCATCTCTAATGTACTAATACTCACCCTGTTGGCTATGACTGTATCCCATCACCTGCCTGCCCTTCCTGACAGTCTGACTGCACGCTATCTTCACTTTTTTTAAACCATCCGTCCTCTCCTGTGTCCCCTCACTCCAGGTCCCACCCCCGTGCCAAGTTAGTTTTAAAGCCTCCCCAACCGCTCTAACAAACCTGCCCGTGAGAATATTGGTCTCCCTCGGGTTCAGGTGCAACCTGTCACTTTTGAACAGGTCATACCTCCCCCAGGAGAGATCCTAATGATCCAAGAATTTACAGGGGCTTTAGGCGCAACCTTTCCAAGCAGAGTAAGTGCATGGAAGGGCGTGGAGCAAGGTAGGAGAAGAAGTGGTTGAGGCAGGTGAGATAGTATAGTATAGCAGGTATTGGTAGTGTTGAGGGAACAGGCAGGCTGCAGAAGGACTTAAATTCGGAGAATGGACAAGAAAGTGGCAAATGAAATACAATGTTGGAAAACGCACTTTGGTAGTAGAAATAAATGTGCGGAATATTTTCTAAACAGGGAGAAAATCCAGAAATCTGAGGTGCAAGGGGACTTGGGAGTCCTTGTGTAGAACACCCTGAAGGTTAACTTGCAGGTTGCGTCGGTGGTGAGGAAGGCAAATGCAATGTTAGCATTCATTTCAAGAGGTCTAGAATACAGGAGCAGGGATGTGATGCTGAGGCTTTATGAGGCATTGGTGAGGCCTCACCTTGAATATTGTGAAGTTTTGGGCTCCTCATCTCAGAAGAAATGTGCTGGCATTCGAGAGGGCCCAGAAGAGATTTACAAGGATAATTTCAGGAATGAAAGGTTTATCATACGAGGAATGTTTGATGGCTCTGGGTCTGTGCTAGCTGGTATTTAGAAGGATGAGGGGGGATCTCATTAAAACCTTTCGAATGTTGAAAGGCCTAAACAGATGTGGAAAGGTGTCCCTTTCCTACTCCCACTAGTCCGTAAAGGCCCCCTCTCTCATAAAGCACCTTTTCCATCTCTCTACAACCCCTCACAACACCACCTTGTTATCTAGTCTCACCTAGTTGCATCTGGCTGTCATCCACACGTCTATTTACCTGGATTCGCTTATTCATTATGTGTCGTATCGTATGACATGGACAATCTTGGTCTTTCTGTGACCACGATTCTTCTTGGCAAATTTGTCTACAGAAGTGGTTTACCACTGCCTTTTTCCGGGCAGTGTCTTTACAGGACGGGTGACCCCAGCCAGGATCAATAATCCTCAGAGACTGTCTGTCTGGCAGCAGTGGTCGTGTAACCAGGACGTATGATACGTACCTGCTGCTCGTACGACCCATGGCTTCACGTGATCCTGATCAGAGGGCAAAGCAGGTGTTAAACCTTGCCCAAGGGTTAGCCCAAGTCCTGCAGGCTATCAGAGGGAAGGAGCATTTACACCTCCTTTGGTAGCGACGTATCTCCACCCCATTACCTGAATTACTTCTTCCTGTTTTCACCCTTCATACCACCCTTCCCCGCCCCAACGGAGGGTCTTGACACAAAATGCCGACCATCCATTTCCTTTTGACCAGCTTAGCTTTTCCAGAAACTAAACCACAATTCTGGAGTGTCAATCATGATAATTAAAATTCAGATTCAGATTTATTTATCACAGGTGCATTGAAACATACAGTGAAATGAATCATTTACGTTAAACACCAACACAATCTGGGGGCAGCCGGCAAATGTCGCCACACATTCTGGCACCAACAAAACATGCCCGCTATGTGCATCTGGACTGTCGGCAAGAGGACGTGGCCACAATCATCCTGTAGAAACGCTTGTGATGGATTGGGTATGTGATAGATAGATAGATAGATATATATACTCTATTGATCCTGAGGGAAATTGGGTTTCGTTACAGCCGCACCAACCACGAATAGAGCATAAATATAGCAATACAAAACCCACAAACAATCAAACAACAAAATGCAAACTATGCCAGATGGGAAATAAGTCCAGGACCAGTCTACTGGCTCAGGGTGGCTGACCCTCCACAGGAGGAGCTGCACGTTCGATGGCCGCAGGCAGGAACGACCTCCCGTGCCGCCAAGTGTTGTATCACGGTGGAACGTGGCCGAAGTCCAACAGTAAAAAGTTCAATATCCAGTCTGCAAACACGTTCCTCGATCGTAATATACCCCGGATTGCACCGGATGTGATTAGGAGAGAGGCCAACACCGCCATCAAGAAAGCACTGCAGCGGACCATGAGAGCACAAGACCATAAGATATAGGAGCGGAATAAGGCCATTGCTCTGCCATTTCATCATGGCTGATCCACTTTCCCTCTCAGCGCCAGTCTCCTGCCTTCTCCCCATATCCCTTCATGTCCTGACCAATCAAGACTCTATGAACCTCTGCCTTAAATATATATAAAGACTTGGTCTCTACAGCTGCCTGTGGCAAAGAATTGCGCAGACTCACCACTCTCTGGCTAAATAAATTCCTCCTCATCTCTGTTCTTGAAGGATGCCCCTGTATTCTGAGGCTGTGTCCTCTGGTCTTAGCCTCTCCCACCACAGGAAACATCCTCTCCACATCTGAACCCTTGAAGGAAGGAAATACGGAAGATCAAAGACAACTTGGCACCGTACGTAGAGGCAGAAATGAGGACCCTGAGCCACATCCGGGTCACAATAGAGAAAATGGCCAAGAGCAGACAGAGATGGAAGACCTTCATTGCTACCCTAAACGCCAGCGGTGTAACAGGCAGTAAGTTAGTAACTATGCTCGGCAGAAGAACACAAGTAACAACAACTACAGTAAACAAAACAAGCCGGGGTACATATCCTCCTGCCTCCACCACACACACACACACACACACACACACACAGCCTCCGGGCTTCCAGCCCTTGGCAGTTAATTGCTAATTGAAGCGAATATTCATATTTATGTGGACACAGTTGATGCCATGACTTCAGTCAGTTTTACTGCTGAGTTTGACTTGGCACAGCTATGAAATTTACTAAAGTTGGGCTCTGAGTTAATCGGTCCTAAATTGGTGTAATAGTTTCTTGTGTTGAAAATTACGTAAAGCAGGAAATGAGCATGAAGGAATGATATTTATGTTACATCAGTGTAAAAATCTGCCATGATCAAGATTAAAAGTGTTTCTTGTGTTACATGATTATTAAGTAAACAAACCTATCTTGATTGCCTTAAGATTATCAGACATGGGAGCAGAATTAGGCCATTTGACCCATCGAGTCTGTCCCACCATTCCATCATGGTAGATTCAAAAGTTCAAACATTCAAAGTACATTTATTATCAAAGTAGGTAAGCAGTATACAACCCTGAGATTTGTCTTGCTCACAGACAGCCAGGAAACAAAGAAAACCATGGAACGCATTCAAAGAAAAACATCAAACTCCTCCCCACACACATAGCAACCCGTGCACATTGTAGCAAAGAAAGAAAATGCGTGAAAGACACAGAATATAAAACGCAAAATCAAAGGAGTCCAGGCAAGTTCAGTTCAGCTCAGAGTTCATTTTCTGCTGGCTGCCCTGATTCAAAATTTCCCAAGACTAAAAGAAAAAAGGAGCGACCAGAAACCAGAACCACATCATAAAGTGTTTCTCAAAGCTGTAAAGTCCAATCCATAAACCACATCAATTAAACCTGCCCAAGACCCAAAAGTCCTGGCCGCTAACCTTCTCAACCCCATTCTCCTGCCTTCTCTCCAAAAAGTTGATCTTTGCATCATCAATGAAAACAGGAGAGGTTCCAGAGGATTGGAGGGTTGCAGATGTTGTTCCATTATTCAAGAAAGGGAGTTGGGATAGCCCAGGAAATTATAGACCAGTGAATCTTACCTCAGTGGTTGGTAAGTTGATGGAGAAGATCCTGAGAGGCAGGATTTATGAACATTTGGAGAGGTGTAATATGATTAGGAATAGTCAGCATGGCTTTGTCAAAGGCAGGTCGTGCCTTACAAGCCTGATTTAATTTTTTGAGGATGTGACTAAACATGTTAATGAAGGTAGAGCCGTAGATGTGGTGTATATGGATTTCAGCAAGGCATTTGACAAGGTTCCCCACTCAAGGCTTATTAAGAAAATAGGGAGGCATGGGATCCAAGGGGACCTTGCTTTGTGGATCCAGAACTGGCTTGCTCACAGAAGGCAAAGAGTGATTGCAGATGAGTCATAATCCCTCCTTGGGAACAAGACCTAGGACCAGGACTCTTCTTTGACACAAACACTAAACACAGGGACACAAAGAGACAGTTCCAAACTCAACAATAGATAGTTCCTTATCCTGGCGTGGCAAGGCTCCGGTCTCACTCCAGCGGTTGAAATTGACGGGGATGCAGGCAAGGCTTCAGAAGGTAGGGGAAGGGAATAGTCCAGCCAGGAATCCTGTCTGTCTGTATCTTGTTTTACGGCGGTTGGCATCCAGCTTAATGGTGCATTACCGCCACCCTCTGCTCCAGAATGTGCACTAAACATACATTCTAAATCCCTTCACCCAATCGCGCGCGCGCGCACACACACACACACACACACACACACACACACACAAATATATATACAAACCTACACTTCACCCTCCCATCCTATTCCTATTCCTGTTTATTCATCATATTCTATAAAAAAAACCCTGTACCCCTTAAAAACGCTAAAAATACCCGGACTTGTGCTCTCTCACCCATGACCAGCAACCCTTTTAATGTGAATTCCTGCATCCCCAACTCCCTTAATTTATTTCTCATCATCTCTCTCTGTATCCCAAGCCAGGAATCCTTGGTTTCAGAGTTAATTATGTTCCAGCCCAAAATGAGAATCAGGTGCCTCAATTAAGGCACCCAATGGAACAATGGAAAACAAGAAAACCCGGAATAAGGAATCAACAGACCGGACCGTGAACTGGAATGCAGATTTCACTGACTGGACCATGACACAAAAGTTATGGGCAAAGGGCATGAGAACAGGGCTGAGAGGGGTAATAAATCAAACGTGCTGGAATGACAGAACAGACTTGATGGGCCAAATGGCCTGATTCTTCTCCTATACTTATGGTCTTATGGACCTTATAACCAATGAATAATTGGATGCTATCCTATAACTTCACTGGTCGATATTAGTTATTCTACATATAAAACATAGGAATTATTCGACTAATCTCCAATTTGGAGGACATTCCCAGGTCCTTCCTGTTGATATGCCAACCTACATATATGTATGGGGTAGTGTAGAGGTTAGCATTACACCATTACAGCTCGGGGCACTGGAGTTTGGAGTTCAATTCTGGCATCCTCTGTATAAAGTTTGCATGTTCTTCCCCTGTGAGGTGGGATTCCTCCGAGTGCTCTGATTTCCCCCACAGCCCAAAGACGTACCGCTTAGTAGGTTAATTGGTCACTGTAAGTTGTCCTGTGATTAGGTGAGGGTTAAATCGGGGGATTGCTGGGCAGTGTGGCTTAGTGGGCCGGATGGGCCTGTTTCCTGCTGAAATAAAATAAATATTCTTAAATAAAATAAATAAACTCTCCAATCCTCCGGAAGCTCACCCATCTCCATTGATGATGCAAAGATCATCGCCAGAGGCTCAGCAATCTCCTCCCTCGCCTCCCACAGTAGCCTGGGGTACATCTCGTCCGGTCCTCGCAACTTATCCAACTTGATGGTTTCCAAAAGCTCCAACACTTCCTCTTTCTTAATATCTACATGCTCAAGCTTTTCAGTCTGCTGTAAGTCATCCCTACAATCACCAAGGTCTTTTTCCGTAGTGATTACTGAAGCAAAGTACTCATTAAGTACCTCTGCTATCTCCTCCGGTTCCATACACACTTTTCTACTGTCACATTTGATTGGTCCTATTCTCTCATATCTTATCCTCTTGCTCTTCACATACTTGTAGAATGTCTTGGATTTTCCTTAATCCTGCTTGCCAAGGCCTTCTCATGGCCCCTTCTGGCTCTCCTAATTTCATTCTTAAACTCCTTCCTGCTAACCTTATAATCTTCTAGATCTCTATCATCACCTAGTTTTTTTGAACCTTTCATAAGCTTTTCTTTTCTTCTTGACTGGATTTACAACAGCCTTTGTGCACCACGGTTCCTGTATCCTACCATCCTTTCCCTGTCTCATTGGAATGCACCTATGCAGAACTCTACACAAATATCCCCTGAATATTTGCCACATTTCTGCCGTACATTTCCCTGAGAACATCTGTTTCCAATTTAAGCCTCCAATTTCCTGCCTGATAACCTCATAATTCCCCTGACTCCAATTAAATGCTTTTCTAACTTGTCTGTTCCTATCTCTGTCCAGTACTATTGTAAAGGAGATAGAATTATGATCACTATCTCCAAAATGCTCTCCCACTGAGAGATCTGACACCTGACCAGGTTCATTTCCCAATACCAGATGAAGCACAGTCTCTTCACAGACATCCACAAAAACAGAAGAAAACTCCTGAAGAATGAGTGACAGGAAAATGTTGAAACCCTAAAGCCTCCCTTCCCCTCCCACACACAAACTGCAGCAAAACCATCAACCTTGACCCCTCTCCCCCTCCCTCCACTTGATCTAGCAAAAAGCATCAGCCCCTCCCCACTACCTGCCATGCAACGAACAGCAAAGCCCCCAAAGAGACCATGATCTAGCGTCCATCAAAGACCACCAGTCACCCAACAGATCGACATGCTGCAGGCTCCCTCTCTCTCTGTCACTAACGAGGGGCAGAGAGATATCGCTCCTGCGCATCGAGAGGGAGACCAACAGCTCACAGTTTCGATGTTACAATCTGCAGTGTCTCTTACTTCGCCAGTGGCATGCACTGCTCTCTCTCAGTGTTCTGATCTCCCCTGATGCTTCACTCAGTGACACTGGCATTTAATTGGTTTATCCATAGGGCCGCAGGACCACACCCGGAAGGTGCCTGTCTCTCAGGCTGCTCCTGAAGATATCAAAATCGCTAGGCTACTCAGAGCGGCAAGTCACCGCCATGAAGAACCACAGTCTGAGTGTATCTGTAGATCATAGACTCCAACAGGACCCCAGCTACCTTGAAACAGAAATAAGAGACATTAGAGAGCAGAATTAAACCATTTCATAGATGGACTGGGAGAAGTCGCCCTCTGGCGCCATCTTTAGCTCTGTCCCCATCAGAGTAGCCAGTTGGTATGCCTGAGACACACAACCATTGAAGTAGGCCTGACATCCAACTTCCTCAGGGAGCAGCAACACTGTTGGACAGCCAGCCAACTGAGCGTGTGACCAGGAGACACAGCCAGGAGGTTCAGCTGGCACACAGACTGTGGGTTTCCCCTGTCTGCTGGCATTGCCAGTCCCTTGCCGACTGGAAAGATTTCCATTTGCTGAGTCACTGAGAGAGCGCAGCCTGCAAAAGAGATCATTGTGCTCTTCGAGCTGGCTCAGATACGAGTGTCCAGTAAGAGTGTGTTTGCTTTAGGTTTGCCAACGTGTTCCTAGAGATTTCATTCTGTGATCACCAGTTCCAGTCAGGTCAACACACGCACACACAGTGCCAGAGGAATTCAGCAGGTCAGGCAGCATCCTGGGAACCTTCATCAGGATGGGAAAGGAAGGAGGCAGAAGCCAGTATAAGAAGGTGGGCAGATGGACAGGGGAAGACTACAAGCTGGCAGGTGATAGGTGAAGACAGGTGAGAGGGAAGGTGGCTGGGATGAACTAAGAAGCTGGGAGTTGATAGGTGGAAGAGGTGAAGGACAGAAGATGAAGAAATCTGATTGGAGAGGTCAGCGGATCGTAGGAGAAAGGAAAGGAGGAGGGGCATCCATGGGAGGTGATGGGCAGTGAGGAGAAGAAAAAAGGCAAGAGAAGGAGCATTGATCGTGTGGATAGTCAGAGGGTTTTCCCCAGGGCTGAAATGGCTAACACGAGGGAGCATTGTTTTAAGGTGCTTGGAAATGGGGGATGTCAGGGAAAAGTTTTTCACACAGAGAGTGGTGGGTGCATGGAACGCACTGCCAGCAGTGGAGGTGGAAATGGACACAATAGAGCCTCTTAGATAGGTACATGGAGCTTAGAAAAATAGAGGGCTAAGTGCTAGGGAAATTCTAGACAGTTTCTAGAGTAGGTTACATGGTTGGCACAACATTGTGGGCTGAAGGGCCTGTAATGTGCTGTAGATTTCTATGTTTTAAACTGTGTAAGTAGAAAAGAAAAAATAAATAATAATAATTAATAAATAAATAAACAAGAAATATCAAGAACGTATGATAAAGAGTTCTTGAAAGTGAGCCCATAGGTTGTGGGAATATTTCAGTGATGGAGCAAGTGAAGTTGAGTGAAGTTATCCCCTTTGGTTCGGAAGCCTAGTGGTCGAGGGGTAATAACTGTTCCTGAACATGGGGGTGTGAGTCCTAAGACTCCTGTACCTTCCTCCCTATGGCAGCAGTGAGAAGAGAGCATAACTTGGTGGTGGGGGTCTGTGATGACAGATACTGTCTTCCTGCTATAACGCTCTGTGTAGATGTGCTCAATGGTGGGGAGGGCTTGACTGTGATAACTGGGACATATCCACTGCTTTTTGTAGGATTTTCCACTGAAAGACATCGGTGTTTCCAAACCTGGCCATGGTGCAGCCAGTCAATATACTCTTCACCACACATCTATATCAGCCTGTCAGTTTTTGATGTCATGCTGAATCTTTCCAAACTTTTAAGGAAGTAGAGGCACTACTGTGCTCTCTTTGTAAAGGCACTTGCGTGCTGTGCCCAGGACAGATCCCCTGAAAGGCTTTTTAATGCCTCTGAGATTTTCTCTCTCGGTTGCTGACAGCAGAGAAAAATAAATGAGCTCTCAGACTTGGAAAATCCAGGAAACCTTCTGGAAGTCTGTTACAGTTGTATGAGTCATCAGGAAGGCCGGACTTGGAGCACTCTGGACATACTTGGTGACCTTGTAAGAGGAAAGGCGTAGTTAAACTAAAAAAGTACAGAAAAGATTTATGAGGATGTTGCCAGGACTAGAGGTCCAGAGTTACAAAGGTGGCTATCCAAGGTTTTTATTCCCTGGAACATAGAAGAATGAGAGGCAAACTTAACAGGCATGTTTAAAATTATGGGAGGCTTAGATACGGTTGATGGTAACAGTCTTTTCCCCAGGGTAAAACAAAGGGGAATAGATTTCGCGTAAAGGGGAAACATTAGAAAGGGATCAGAGGGGCAACTTTTTCACACCGAGGTGGTGAATATAGGGAAAGAGCCGCTGGCAGATGTGGTTGAGGTGGGTGCAATCGTATCACTTAAGAAACATTTGGATCGGTACCTGCAGGGTCGCGGATTAGCCGGAAGTGGCCAAACACTGGACGTCAGGACTAGCTGGGTGGGCACTGTGATTAACAAGGACTGGCTGTATCCAGGTTGTACGGCTTCATGGTTCTGTGGCTCTGTGTAGACATGTGATCTCACCTCACAAAGAGAGAGGCCTTTGTCAGTTGGGGTTGGACATGGATGTTGCGCCCTAGCTGAGCAGATACACAAGCCCGAGCAGTACAGTAATATGGAGAGCAAGCTGCTGCCCGTGTGGCAGACTCCTCCTCTCCACACAGCTGATGAATCCAAAGGAACGGCGGAGATCGATTAAGTTTGGCACCAGTGGTGTCGCAGGAGTTACCAGTCAGAGTAGAACTCAAAATCAGACTGCCTTAGGGGTTCCAGCTCCAGATTTTTCCCTTGGGGTTTACTCCCAAAGCCTTCCCCATGAGTGGGTGTAACCACAAGGCAGCGGAGGTTTGAGATCAGAGTTTTCCTTCTCCTAGATTATTCAGAAAGTCAGAAGGCATGGGATCCAGGGAAGTTTGGCCAGGTGGATTCAGAATTGGCTTGCCTGCAGAAGGCAGAGGGTGGTGGTGGAGGGAGTACATTCAGGTTGGAGGATTGTGACTAGTGGTGTCCCACAAGGATCTGTACTGAGACCTCTACTTTTCGTGATTTTTATTAACGACCTGGATGTGGGGGTAGAAGGGTGGGTTGGCAAGTTTGCAGACCACACAAAGGTTGGTGGTGTTGTAAATAGTGTAAAGGATTGACAAAGATTGCAGAGAGACATTGATAGGATGCAGAAGTGGGCTGAGAAGTGGCAGATGGAGTTCAACCCGGAGAAGTGTGAGGTGGTACACTTTGGAAGGACAAACTCCAAGGCAGAGTACAAAGTAAATGGCAGGATACTTGGTAGTGTGGAGGAGCAGAGGGATCTGTGGGTACATGTCCACAGATCCCTGAAAGTTGCCTCACAGGTGGATAGGGTAGTTAAGAAAGCTTATGGGGTGTTAGCTTTCATAAGTCGAGGGATAGAGTTTAAGAGTCGCGATGTAATGATGCAGCTCTATAAAACTCTGGTTAGGCCACACTTGGAGTACTGTGTCCAGTTCTGGTCGCCTCACTACAGGAAGGATGTGGAAGCATTGGAAAGGGTACAGAGGAGATTTACCAGGATGCTGCCTGGTTTAGAGAGTATGCATTATGATCAGAGATTAAGGGAGCTAGGGCTTTACTCTTTGGAGAGAAGGAGGATGAGAGGAGACGTGATAAAGTTGTACAAGATAATAAGAGGAATAGATAGAGTGGATAGCCAGCGCCTCTTCCCCAGGGCACCACTGCTCAATACAAGAGGACATGGCTTTAAGGTAAGGGGTGGGAAGTTCAAGGGGGATATTAGAGGAATGTTTTTTTACTCAGAGAGTGGTTGGTGTGTGGAATGCACTGCCTGAGTCAGTGGTGGAGGCAGATACACTCGTGAAGTTTAAGAGACTACTGGACAGGTATATGGAGGAATTTAAGGTGGTGGGGGGTTATATGAGAGGCAGGGTTTGAGGGTTGACACAACATTGTGTGCCGAAGGGCCTATAATGTGCTGTACTGTTCTATGTTCTATGTTCTATACACAAACCTGAGCAGAGCAATAATTTGGAGAGCAAGCTGCTGCCCGTGTGGCAGACTCCTCCTCTCCACACAGCTGATGAATCCAAAGGAACGGCGGAGATCAATTAAGTTTGGCGCCAGTGGTGTCGCAGGAGTTACCAGTCAGAGTAGAACTCAAAATCAGACTGCCTTAGGGGTTCCAGCTCCAGATTTTTCCCTTGGGGTTTACTCCCAAAGCCTTCCCCATGAGTGGGTGTAACCACAAGGCAGCGGAGGTTTGAGATCAGAGTTTTCCTTATCCTAGATGAGGTGTCAACTAGGCTGAAAAGACCCATCTGCCTGAAGTGACTGGTTTTAAGCTGCCAGTAATCCGCCTTTTCCCCTTCTCCTGTCACTTGGAAATGGTTCCGCCGAGCTTAGTAGCTAAGCCACATGTGAAGACCTGGAGCTGTCTTGGTTGTCAGAGGCTATTTAAGATGTGCACCATTGGGAGTATTTAATAGGTAGTTGGAGCTTGTCCCCCATTAACACCCCAGGTATAACAATCTTAAGGAACCACATCTCTTAAAAATATCACAGTTTATCAGTAGGGAGTTCAAAAGTTCCTTCCCATATAGGTCACCAGCTCTGGTTAGATGTGGACCTGGGCGTTTCCTCATCTGTAGTGATGTTATCCCCACATCTCTACCCTCAAAATACCATGGGAGAGATAGCAGCAGAAGTGGACCATTCAGCCCATCAAACATGCTCTGCCATTCCAACATTGCTGATTCACTATTCCCCTCCTGCCTTCTCCCTGCACTGAGAAAAGAACCTAACTACACAAGGTATCTGCAGCTCGTGTGTTTTCCTTTTGACTAGTTTCTGGAGTTACCAAACATAACTGTGGTGATGAAGAAGTTTTAAAATCAACCCAAGATGGCTACCTACCAGTTGAAGTGCAGCACATTTTTCTTTGGAACGGGAGAGAGACATTCAAGTTTTAAAAAGAGACATTAAATGGATGAAATTAACAAGCAATGCGTACAGCCACAGGTTCATAAACAGTGAGCACCAGGTGATAATAATAATAATAAATAAAGGCATAAATAGCTGGCTACATTGGAAAGACTGGTGTGTTCGATTACACAACAGATAGCTGGATGGTGTATGAATTGAACAGTATTTTGAAGCAATCGAAATAACCACTGAAAAGCAAGTGCCAGCATTACTGACTGCAATAGGTGGGAAAACATACAGTTTGCTTAGAAGTTTAACTGCTCCAGCAAAACCAGCTGAAATGAGCTTTGCTAATATCATGAATGTAATGCAGGGATGTTTAGAACTGGAACCATTGTTGATTTTAGAACATTTTCATAAGCAGAATCAAAAAGAAGTTTATTTCAGCTTATGTGGCTGAACTGAAGGAAAATATTGTCCAGGCATTGTCAATTCAGTGATGGGCTTAATGAGGCAATGGAAGATTGTTTAGTTTGAGGAATCTTTCAAGAAAGCATTCAAAAACGACTCCTAACTGAAGCACAACTGACATTTAAAAGAGCAGTTGAAATCACTGTATCAATGGAAACAGCAACAGAGACACAACTGAGTAGCAATCAGGAATGAAAGTGAACGTGAACAAAATTGTAATGTCTAAACAGAAACTGGCCTGGCTGAACAAATTGCATCACAGTTGTGGCAGGGATTCACTTACACCAGACCAATACAGGTTTAAATGTGAAACTTGCTGAAAATTCAGCAAAGTAGGAGATATACAAAACTAAAAAGCCATGTTTCAGTTTCAAAAAGAGCACAAATCTGTATGCTGTTAATGAAAATATTGATAATAATGGGAGTGGTGCAGGACTGAGTAGCCTTGGGATTTAGTGTGAAAACTAATGAGAGACAAGCAATATGGTTCACCCAGAAGTGAACAACAAATTAATTAAAATGGAATTGGATACTGGCTCAGTATTTCAGCCATTCCACAAAACGAGTTTGAATGGCATTTCAAGGACACTGAACTGAAACCTGCAAATATCCAACTGAGAATTTATACCAACAAGCCAGATTGGGCTGGTATGTGGTAAAAACAGGAGGGCCAACATTGCGAAGTTGTGATTGGCTGAGACAATCCATCCTTTGTATGCCACACCCCCTGCAATAATCAACTAAAACAGAATTAAGATGGAAGATGATTCCAAAGTGTTTCTCACCGTAAACACTCACAAAGAGCTTACTACAATAGGAATATCTGCACCTGCATTCTAGCAGAAAGGTATGGCTCAGGTGCTCAGTGTTACCTGGATGGCAAGGAACATCTCCGAAGTCTCAAGATAACATTCAAAAGATGAGGTGATTATGAGTTTGGAGCCACCATGTGGCAGGTATGAATTCTTAAAACCAGACACCACTTGCTGTGGTCACACCATTGATACACAATGATCAGAATCAGAATCAGGTTTATTATCACCAACGTGTGACGTGAAATTTGCTAACTTAGCAGCAGCAGTTCAAAATAAATAAATAAATAAATAAAACCTAATAATAAATAAACAAGTAAATCAATTACGTATATTGAATAGATTTTTTAAAATGTGCAAAAACAGAACTACTGTATATTAAAAGAAAGTGAGGTGGTGTTCAAAGCTTCAGTCTCCATTTAGGGATCAGATGGCAGAGGGGAAGAAGCTGTTCCTGAATCGCTGAGTGTATGCCTTCAGGCTTCTGTATCTCCTACCTAGTCTGCTGAGAAAATTCAAACAGTGGCTGATGCCCCAAAGCCAAAGGATATGTTACAGTTGTGGCCCTTTTAGGACTTGTCACATACTATAACAGGTTCCTGAAAAACCTGGCTACTGTGCCTCATCCCTTAAACTCTCTACTACAGATCAGGGAGAAATGGCAATGGACAAAGTGGTATGAGCTGCCTTTCCAAAAGGCAAGGGAAATGGTGACATCAGACACTGTACTGACACATTATGATTCACATTGTCCAGAGAAGTTTGCCTGTGATTCCTCCTCGCCTTATGGTATAGCTGCAATCATGTCACATGTCATCAGGGATGGAAGTGAATGTCCCATAGCCTTTGTGTCACATTCCCTCACCGCTGCGGGGAAAAATTACACACAGATTGACATAGAGGACATGCCGCTGGTTTGGGGTGTAAAATGTTTCAACCAGTACCTGTATGAGAGAGAGTTTACCCTTATTACTCATCATCAACCACTGGTGTCCATTTTTAATCCACTAACAAAAGCAGAATGAATGCAGAGATGGGCTCTGTTTCTCGGAGGATTGAATTCAAGAGGACAACTGATCGTGGAAATGGTGATGGATTTTCCCGTTTACTCTTGGGAGAGAAATTACCAGGAAAATTTACAAATGAGGACACTTCTCTTGACGTATTTTCCCAATGCAAATCTTTAGTCTCCCTATCGTTGCAGAGAGGATCCAAAGGGATACCAGAAAAGACCCTGTACTGTCTGAGGACTACATGGCAATGCAGGGTAGCTGGAACGTGCAGCAGGAATTCCAGTTCCCCCATCTTACCTGTGTTGGGATGAAGTTGCTCTTGATGGGGGTTGCCTTACATGAGGATTAAGAGTTGCTGTACCATTAAGCTGAGAGCTGAAGTGTTGGAAGAGCTACATGCTGGACATTTAGGCGTGGTCAAAATGAAAGCGTTGGCTCAAAGTTTTGTCTGGTGGCCTGCGATAGATCAGCAGACTGAGCGGCATGCCATTTACTGTTCGGGATGGCAAAACCTCCAGAAGATGCCAAGAGCAGCACCCCTCCATACCTGAGAATGGCCTGCATTGCCTTGGTAGAGGATTTATGTGAACTTTGTCAGACCATTCATGGGCACAAATTCCTTGGTAGTAGTGGATGCAGCCACAAAGTAGCCAGACATGTCCCCAACAGCCTCCACTACAGCCTCGCAGTGTTGAGAAGCTTCTTTGCAAGGACTGGTGTTTCAGAATGCTGAACCAGTGACAATGGACCACAGTTGGTGGGGAACAATTTCCATCATTCCTGAAATAAGACATATTACATCTGCACTGTACCACCCAGCTACAAATGGCTTGGTGGTAAGGTTTGTTCAGAGTCTAAAGAACACACTGTGAGCGATGTCAGCAGAACAAACTACAATGACACTGAGTCAGAAACTCGCCAATTTCCTCTTTACATTTCATGACGCAGCACACTCCACCACCAACCAACAACTCACCAGCTATACTGTTCTGGGTCGTCCCTTGTGCTCACACTTGGATCTCCTCAAACCCAATCTCAGAAGGAGTATGCAGGACAAGCGGTGAGACAAATCGAGGGCTCCTCAAACAAGGAGGTTTGATGATTCCTTCCTGGACAGGCAGTCCTGGTGAGAGACTACAGAGGGGATCAAAAGTGGGTACTTGGAAAGGTGCAGGACAGAACTAGACCACTCTCCCACAGGGTGGAGTTTGTGTCCGATATCATCTGGAAATGGCACTTCAATCACTTGAGGAGAGCAGAGTCAACTGTTGGAGAAGAACGGTGTCCAGAGCTGTTGGAGGCACTTCCAGCAGTCCCAGAGTCATCTCCTACAACCACCACAGTGGAGGCCCCAGAACCTGAGAATATTTCACAGCCACAAATCTCACCTGCCCAGTGATCCTCCTCACTCCACAGGGTAAGAAATCCTATATAGCGATTACATCTTTAGATCTGAGTGGGACAACTTGCAATTGAAATGCGTTCCATACTGAGTTGGAATTTATAGCTAAACAGGGAGGAGTGTTGTGTATTTAACGTTTCAGTGACATTTAAGTAATATTATAAATACATTGTTTTTGTTTGCTGACATAGTTCATTACTGGTTATATGTAAGAACTACATGAACGGCACACATCATTATGCCACCGCGTCGTCTGTGAGCACTCACTAAAGAACAGAACCTAAGTACATGTGTTATCCCCGAGATCCATGTTTTTCTTTTGATTAGTTTCTGGAGTTACAAACAAATATTGCAGGTTGAGTCAATGGTGAGGAAGGCAAATGAGATGTTAACCATATAACCATATAACAATTACAGCACGAAAACAGGCCATCTCGGCCCTTCTAGTCCGTGCCGAACTCTTACTCTCACCTAGTCCCACCGACCTCCACTCAGCCCATAACCCTTCATTCCTTTCCTATCCATATATCTGTCCAATTTAACTTTAAATGACAACATCGAACCTGCCTCAACCAATTCTGCTGGAAGCTCGTTCCACACAGCTACCACTCTCTGAGTAAAGAAGTTCCCCCTCATATTACCTCTAAACTTTTGCCCTTTAACTCTCAACTCATGTCCACTTGTTTGAATCTCCCCAACTCTCAATGGAAAAAGCCTATCCACGTCAACTCTATCTATCCCCCTCATAATTCTAAACACCTCTATCAAGTTCCCCCCTCAACCTTCTACCCTCCAAAGAATAAAGACCTAACTTGTACAACCTTTCTCTGTAACTTAGGAGATGAAACCCAGGCAACATTTTAGTAAACCTCCTCTGTACTCTCTCAATTTTATTGACATCTTTCCTATAATTCGGTGACCAGAACTGTACGCAATACTCCAAATTTGGCCTTACCAATGCCTTATGCAATTTCAGCATTACATCCCAACTCCTATACTCAATGCTCTGATTAATAAAGGCCAGCATACCAAAAGCTTTCTTCACCACCCTATCCACATGAGATAGTTCATTTCACAAGGACTAGAATGTAAAAGCAAGGATGTAATGTTAAGACTTTATAAAGACCCGATGAGGCCTCACTTGGAGTATTGTGAGCAGATTTGGACCCTTTATCTTAGAGTGGTTGTGTTGAAACTGGAGAGGGTTCAAAGGAGGTTCATGAAAATGATTCCAGGGTTGAATGGCTTGTCATATGAAGAGCATTTGCTGGCTCTGAGCCTGTATTCACTGGAATTCAGAAGAATGAGAGATGACCTCATTGAAACCTATGGTGATACAGCAGATGTGGAGAGGATATTTCCTACGGCGGGAGAGTCTAATACCAGAGGACACAACCTTTTAGAACAGAGATGAGGAGGAATTTCCTGAAGCAGAACTCTTTGCCACAGACAGCTGTGGAGGCCAAATCTTTATGTATATTTATGTAGCCCCCCCTGGCCACCCTCAGGGTCGCTCGGCTCACTGTCGTCTAGGGAAACAGCCCTCGACCCCGCCAAACTGGGTAATTCGTTTGTGTGGATGCTGTGTGATGTACCCCACCCCGCCCAAATAACAGACAATACACCAGATGCGATTAAATGATTTACAGTTTATAGATATTACTGGAACGATATAATTAATAGAGAATAAGATATAAAAGGAAAACAAAAGGCGCCACACTTATCAAAGTTCAATCTCTTCGTGCACAAACAGTTGGAGCTCAGGACCTTTCTTCTTCACCCTGCGACCCCTCGGACCACCTCGACCGGCCGCCTGGGACCAACAATAGTGGTCGACCAGAACGCTCCACACGAGTCCGTCTCCGTCTCCCCTCCTCGCCGAATGCCCTGCTCAGGGTCCGACCCCATTAGTGGACTCACAGCTCCTGGTCCATTCTCTGTCTCTCTCTCCCGCCTTCTGCCCCAAAACCCCGCGCATACAATATCTTCAGACACACCAAAAGCATAACAACTATCGCAATTGTTTCATTCATCCTCATATCAATAGATAATCCAAAACAAACTGCTAGCGGGAGGACTTTCTCAGCCGTTAACATAACAAAGAAGCCCTTTCAATTATAACATAACAAAGAAGCCATTTTAATTAGACTATGCAGTGACATAAAAAAAAGAAACCCCTTACATTTAAGGCAGAAGTTGATAGATTGTTGATTGGTCAGGGAATGAAGGGATACAGGGAGAAGGCAGGAGATTGAAGCTGAGAGGAAAAATAGTCAGACCCAAGGTGGAGCACACTCGATGGGCCTAATGGCCTAATCCTAATCCAATATCTTCCAATCATATGGTCATATATACAGAGCTAATCACCAAGCAATACTGTCATTGCAAAATGAAAACGTTCTTCTTTACACCTCAAACAAACTTTTCTTTTCCAATTCCCATCTAACTCTAAGCAAAAGTGCAGAAAAATACTGTTTTAAGGCTGTGCTGGTCTTTCTACAGCACTGATCCTGAGAAAACGGGAAAGTGTTGTAGGCCATTCGACACTTCTGGTCTGTTTGTTATTTGAGCATGGCATAGTTACATAGCGGTTAGCGTTACGTTTTACAGTGCCAGCGACTGGAGTTCAATTCCCGCCACCATCTGAAAGGAGTTTGTACGTTCTCCTCGTGGTTGCATGGGTTTCCTCCCACACTCCAATGGCATACTAGTTGGGGTTAGTAAGTTCCAGGCCTGCTATTTTGGTGCCAGAAGTGTGGTGACATTTGCATGCTGCCTCCAGGGCATTGTCGGATTGTGTTGGTCATTGACGTAAATGACTCATTTGGCTGAATGTTATGATACTCATGTGACAAATAAAACTTTTATTGATACAAAGAGCATCTGACTCAGTGAGGGCATTCCTCAATGAGTATTGATAAAGACACTCAGTGGCCACTTTATTAGGTATGCTGGCTCATTAATGCAAATATCTCATCAGCCAATCATGTGGCAGCATCTCAATGCATAAAAGCATGCAGACAATGTCCAGAGGTTCAGTTGTTGTTCAGACCAAACATCAGAATGGGGAAGAAATGGGATCCAAGTGACTTTGACTGTGGAATGATTGTTGGTGCCAGATGGGGTGGTTTGAATATCTCAGAAACTACTGATCTCCTGGGATTTTCACGCACAACAGTCTCTAGAGTTTACAGAGAATGGTGCGAGAAACAAAAAAAAACATCCAGTGAGCGGCAGTTCTGTGGGTGAAAACTCCATGTCAATGAGAGAGATCAGATGGGAATAGCCAGACTGGTTCAAGTTGACGGGAAGGTGACAGTAACTGAGATAAGGACACATTACAACAGTGGTGTGCAGAGGGGCATCTCTGAACACAAAAAAACGTCAAACCTTGAAGTGGATGGGCTACAGCAGCTGAAGACTATGAACATACACTCAGTGGCCACTGTATTAGGTACACAGGATAATGAAGCGAAAGCCCTGAACACCACCAGAGGTGGAAGACTTTCATTATTGCCCTAAGTGCCAGTGGCGTCAACGGGCGGTAAATAAGTAATGATGTGACCACTGAGTGCATATTTCCAACAAATTCTTCTTGTGTATGATAGACCATTGGTGATGGAGATGTATGAACTTCTGCAGGAAGATCTCCTGCCTGAATCCTTGCCTGGATTGTAGAAGTCAAGGTCACTGCCTTATAAGACTATTGAATGGTTCCATCACATGATAAGTTGAACTCTTGATCTTGTTATGACCTTGTACCTATTGTCTGCCTGCTCCGCACTTCTTCTGTAGCTGTAGTTTTGTTGATCCCGGGTCACTGATGTTGTAGCTCCATTATGCTAATTGTCACTCTAACATGCTGTACTTAAAGTCAGATATGATGTCTGCATTTTAGGAAAATTGTCTATCCCCCGCATTGTTCTTGTTTTACCTTCAAAGGACTGATATGATAACTTCATCTGTATGAACAGCATGCAAGACAAGTTTCGCACTGTATCTTGATAAGTATGACAATATTAAACCTATTCCAATCCCAATCCCAATCTCAGTTCATCCTCCACTCCCAGCTTCTGGACTTTTCATTTCCCATCTGACAGTTCTCTGCATCTGAAGTAATGGTCCTGCTCAAAAGAAAACCCAGAGAAGGGTCTTGGGCCAGAATGTTGACTGTCCATTTCTATGGATAATGCCTGACCTGCTGAGTTTTTCCTGCATTTTGTGTGTGTTGCTCATGAGCTTTTGCTAACTATATGGTCTCTGTGGGCTCCTGAGGGCTTGCAGTGGGTTCTGGGAGCAGTTGACTTCTCTCTTGGTAAGTTGAACTGATCCCAGTCAATGCCATGTCTCTACAGAACTGCATGACTCACACATTCTCAGATAGATATGTCGCAATTTAGCCACTGCATTTAAAAAATATTTTTTTTTATTTAGAGCTATAGCACGTTAACAGGCCCACCCTGTCCAATAAGCCTGTGCTTCCCAATTACACCCCTGTGACCAATTACCCTGCTAACCCGAACATCTTTGGAATGTATGACCTCACACGGTCACAGGGAGAATGTACAACATTTTAAAGACTAGGGCAGGTTTTCAGCCTGGGTTGCTGGCACCTTAACAGAGTTATGCTAACCGTTATGCTACCGAGCCACCCGAAATTTCCCATCTGATAGCTGGATCAGCCATGATTGAATGGTGGAGCAGACTCGATGGCCTAATTCTGCTCCTGTCTTAGGGTCTTATGGAAATAAAGTCAGGAATGATGGCTGAATTTTACAACCATGTGCATTTCCCTGTTTCCCTCAGTCCTCAGCATGCTAGTGTAGCCATTCTTCTAGCATCAACAGAGCAGAGATGATTGTCGTCGGACTGCCGACTGATGTTTCTCCTGTTCCCAATGAGAGTTCTAATCCTTAGTGTTAACTTCTGTTTCATTCTTCACTCTTCCAGGCTAACGATGGCACCGAGCAACGGCGTCTGCTGATTCCGTGGCTCAGACATAGTTGTCCTTAAGGTTCATAGCGATGGTTTCTGGGTTAGCACGGGGAGCTAGGGGTCTGTGGTGTAGTCCCTTGGGCTCGTGCTTTGATCTCCTTGAACCCAATATCAGACGGAGTACGTAGCACAAACAGCTGGGACAAATTAAAGGCTCCTCAAACAAGGATGTTTGATATATATACACACACAGTATAATATATGTGTGTGTGTGTATATACTGTATATATGATAGAATATAGAACATAGAATGGTACAGCATAGTACAGGCCCTTCGGCCCATAATGTTGTGCCGACCCTCAAACCCTGCCTTCCATATAAGCCCCCACCTTAAATTCCTCCATATACCCGTCTAGTAGTCTCTTAAACTTCACTAGTGTATGACTAGAGAGCAATATGTTACATATTTGAGCTGAGGTGCATTCTATATTGAGTTGGAGTTTATAGCTAAGCAGGGAAATCTATTTGTGTTTAATGTTTCAGTAAAATTATAAATGTGTAGTTTGATGAAGCATTCTTTGTTTGTTTACATAATTCGTTATGGGTTATATGTAAAAGTATGTGAATAGCACACGTCATTATGCCACTATGTAATATGTGAGTGTCTCACAAAAAGAAAAGGAAAAAAATTCTAAGTAGACAAATATTCCTACTCTGTTTTATTCTTTTGTTCAGATTCTGGAGTTATAAAGCATATTTTAGGATGAGAGGGAGTTAGAGGTCAGGGGCAGTAATTGAAGCATCTGGACAAGAGTCCAAGTCTGAGTGCTCTGCAGCTCGAAGGCCTGTGCCAGCAGGTTCTGTGGAGACCAACGGACCCAGATCCAGAGCTGGATGGAGGCCCATACAAGAGTCACGTACCCACCAATTCCACCTTTCTCAAGCCCATCACTCACTTCCTGATAGTCCATCGCACTGTTGTTTCATGGGATCTTGGAAGTCTATCCTGTTTAGACAAGCCAAAGTCAATAAAACATCAAGAGCACTGTGAGAGATATCGTTGTACATTTCCCTTTATTCCAGAAATAGCCCTGACTGTTTACTGTCTCATCTTGTTCCCCTCCCATTATCCAGGGGTTTATGGTTGTTTTGATGTTCTTATTACTAGCACTTTGAAATGTGTTCCCTACCAGAGTTCAACTGCTTCAGCATTCATTACTAATTCCTCTGCAAGGGCTCTGTTGATATTCAGTCACTTTCGTTCAGTTTGCATCATACACTGGCGTGCTCTCCTCAGATACCTGATCAGGTAACTGTAGCCTTTGGCCAGGAGCAGATGTCGTCAGCAGGTCCCCAGCCTTCATAGAGTGTTTTGACCTTTAACCGCTACTCTCTCCAGTTGGTGGGTCAGCAGTGGTGGCCAAGCTCCTGACTTCCAGCTCAACGCCTCTCACCTGCTCCATCTCCAGCAAGAGGCTCTTGCTGCCTCTTCCCCCATCCTGCGAGCTGCTTGGTTCTTGCTCTTTTCATCTAGGCCCAGTGCAGACAGCAACCCCCATACTGACCTTGGGGAAACCCTCTACGACCGATCTCCACTGGGAATAGCCTTTGTCCCTGATGGGCTAAGGGCTGGTACTTCAGGGCTTTCCTCTCGTGAGCCTCCTTGCATCCGTCCTCCTATGGTACTGTGAGCTCCACCAGGATGATTTTCTTGACCTTGGTGGACCACAGTCTGCTGCCTGGTCAAAGTGTGGTTTGCACCTCCCTACATCGACCCTCATCTCCCATGATTTGGCAGTTTGCAGCAGATTGGATTTAGGTCTCTTTGATATGACCAGCTGGCCCTCTCTTTGATGAAAATGACTGCCCTGTTTGCCTCTCTGCCAGCTGGTCTCTTTTTACACCTCTCCCACTCCAGTGTGTCAGCAAGGGACAGCAGGACCTTGTCGTGGTGTAACATATACTGTCCTTGTATTAAAGCTGTTTTGCATCCTGACAGTATGTGTGCCAGTGATCCCCACTGACCACGAAGCTTGCAGTTAGGGTCCTCTTTCAGCCTCCATGTTTGCAGCTGTGATGGTGTAGGGCCAGTGTCATCCAGGGACAGCAGGAGGAAAGGAATGCATAGGGGTTCCAGTCTTCAAAGCTCTGCCCAAGTTATCTTGCACTTGGGAAGATCCCATTTCGTCCAGGTGCCTCGTGACCCTAACTCTGTGTACACTCAAAGCTGCTGTGCAGGTTGACAGTGTTGTTAAGAAGGCGTATGGTGTGATGGTCTTCATCAACCGTGGGACTGAGTTCAAGAGCTGTGAGGTAATGTTACAGCTATATAAGACCCTGGTCAGACCCCACATGGAGTACTATGTTCAGTTCTGGTCACCTCACTACAGGAATAATGTGGATACTATAGAAACAGTGCAGAGGAGGTTTACAAGGATGTTGCCTGGATTGGAGAGTGTGCCTTTTGAGAATAGGTTGAGTGAACTTGGCCTTTTCTCCTTGGAGCGACAGAGGATGAGAGATGACCTGATAGAGGTGTATAAGATGATGAGAGGCATTGATCATGTGGATAGTCAGAGGCTTTTCCTCACATGGCCAAGTGGTTAAGGCATTCATCTAGTGATCTGAAGGTCGCCAGTTCGAGCCTCAGCTGTGGCAGCGTGTTTGTGTCCATGATCAAGGCACTTAAACACACAATGCTCTAGTGTCTGTGCGGGGAGTGGCGCCCCACACAGACTTCCAATCTGCGCCTTGTAAGGCATGAAAATGCCCAACGCCGGCTCTCATGGTCTGAGTCGATGTTCCCTCTCCTTTTCCCAGGGCTGAAATGGCTAACATGAGGGGGCATAGTTTTAAGGTGTTTGGAAGTAGGTACAAGGGGGATGTCCGAGGAAAGTTTCTCACACAGAGAGTGGTGGGTGTGTGGAATGCACTGCCTGCAAAGTTGGTAGAGGCGGATACAATAGGGTCTTTTAAGAGACTCTTCGATAGGTACATGGAGCTTAGACAAATAGAGGACTATGTGGTAGGAAAATTCTAGGCAGTTTCTAGAGTAGGTTACATGGCCGGCTCAACATTGTGGGCTGAAGGGCCTGTAATGTGCTGTAGATTTTCTGTGTTCTAGTGTAACTGGATTCATTGTCCATTCAGAAACCTGATTTCAGAGGGGGGAACAGTTCCTAACACGTTGAGTGTGAGTCTTCAGGCTCCTGTACCTCCTCCTTGATGGTAGAAATGAGAAGAGCGCACGTCCTGGATGGTGGGGATCCATAGTGAATGATGCCTCCTTTTTGAGGCATCGCCTTTTGACGACATCCTCAGTGCTGGGGAGGCTAGTGTCCATAATGAAGCTAGCTGAGTTTACAACATTTTGCAGCTTTTTCCAATCCAGTGCAGTGCCCCTCCATACCAGATGGTGATGCAACCAGTTAGGGTGCTCTGCACTCTACATCTGTAGAAACTTTCTCCATCCAGCCCAACCTAACACAACCTGGAAGATCTCGCCAGAGACCTCCAAGAAGACTACAACCTTGTCATCATTTAGAGGCTTACGTGCCTCAAAGATCCAGAGAGCTATGTTGGCTGGAGTCAGGGTTTTATGCTCTTGGTAGGGTCACCCCTCCTGAGTAGGTCAAAGGGTAGAGGCCTGACTAAGAGTGGTCCACTGGTCCTCCAGATTCGGGGTTCAGCTCCAGGCTAACAACCCTGACTGGTCGAACAAAACTGTTACAGAAACAGCAACGAAGAAGCCTTCTACATCTGAGTGTGATGGTCTTCCTGAGTCTCCAACCAGGACATCAAAATTCAAAGATCAAAGCGAATTTATTATCAAAGTACATATATGTCACCTTATACAATCCTGAGATTAATTTTTTGTGTGCATACTCAATAAATCTATATTAGAATAATACCCATAATATAATAGTCATAGTCATAGTCATACTTTACTGATTCCGGGGGAAATTGCCACACCAACTTGGGTGTTCAACAAGAGTGCAAAAGACAACAACTTGCAAATACAAAAAGAAAGAAATAATAATAATGTAAAAATAAGCAATAAATATCAAGAACATGAGATAAAGAGTCCTTGAAAGTGATTCCAGTGGTTGTGGCGACAGTTTAGTGATGGGGCAAGTTAAATTGAGTGAATTTATCCTCTTTGGTTCACGAGCCTGATGTTTGAGGGGTAATGACTATTCCTGAACCTGGTGGTGTGAGTCCTGAGGCTCCTGTACCTCCTTCCTGATGGCAGCAATGAGCAGATGGCATGGCCTGGGTGGTGGGGGTCTCTGACGGTGGATGCTGCTTTCCTGGGCAGTAAGTAAGTAACTCTCTCTGCCGCTGTGCTGGGGTGCCCTTCTCTGCAGCTCACGCAACCCTCCAGAGGCGTGAGCTGCAGAGAAGGGCACCCCAGCACAGCGGCAGAGGTGTTGTGAATCATCGGCTCCGTTCACAGGTCTCTGACCACTTGGCAAGCAGAGCGGCCGGTTTTCCATCATCTGCTTTGTGTTGCTGACAACCCTGGATATCGATGTGGTGCAGTGTGGAGACCAGGTGGTTGTCTACCATGCTGGATTCTTTGGCCAGTCGCTGACTCATTTCCGCACAGCACAGAGGGATAACTGTAGATGTGGTGACAGTAGAATTATACTGTTATAAAGAATCACACAATGCTACAACATGAAAAGGCTGGCTCATGAGTTTTATTTCACCAACAAACCCATGGTTGACACCCAAAGCTCAAATCAATGATCGGAGAGTCCTGGGGTCAACACCCAGACAAGATGAAGTTCAGAGGGCAAAGCTGAAGGTCAAACTCCAAAGCTCAGCAAGATAGAAGCCCAAAGGTTGAAGGCTGAGGTCGGCAAGTCTGGAGGTTGAGACCTGAAGGTCAAAGCCCCTGGACTGGCTTGCCCGGGGGCCAGAGGCCCTATGGCTGTAAGTCTGAGAGTCTGGGGCTAGGGACTAGAGGCCTGGAGGCAGCATGTCCTGGGGTTGGACGCCTGTTTGTGTGTATGAGTGAGTGGGTGGATGGGTGTTACATGGTCTCGTTTTGCTCTTGTCATGCTCTGTTCTCCTGCTGCTGCTGCTTGTGTTGTTCTGCTGAGCATTGTGTCCATGCTACGTAGGCGCCAGGAGGTGGGGCGACGCTGATGGGCTGCCCCCAGCATATCCTTGAGTCCGTTGACCATTAACACAAACATTATTTGCTTTGCATTTCGAAGAAGGAGTCTGAGAGTCTGAGTGGGAGTGCCGAGAAAGACATTTTTGAAATTTTCGTTATTTTTTTTTCTCCAACGGCGTTCTGAGAGGCGGGACTGCGCAGGCGTGTGACGTCGGGCAGTGCAGCGCGGCAGATTTAAAAGGGCAGACATCCTGCTTCGGGTTTGATTCGAAGAAGGAGCCTGAGAGTCTGCGTGGGAGTGCCGAGAAAGACAGTTTTGAAATTTTCGTTATTTTTTTTCTCCAACGGCGTTCTGAGAGGCAGGACTGCGCAGGCGTGTGACATCGGGCTGCGCAGCGCGGCAGATTTAAAAGGAACAGAGCCTCATAGAGCGGGCAGCGGAGTTTGCGGGCTGTGGAGTGAGCCGGGAGCAGAGTGAAGACTTAAGGGCTTCGGCTCAACGGGCTTAGGCGGAAACAGGCGAGGCGAGGGAGGTTTGGCATTCATTTTCTGTTGTTATTTGAGGAGAGGGGCAGTATGAGTGTGAGGGCAGTTTGCTGTTCTCGGTGTCGGATGTGGGAGGCCCTGGAGTCTACAAGCCTCCCGGACATCTACATCTGCGCCAAGTGCATCGAGATGCAGCTCCTAAGGGACCGCGTTAAGGAACTGGAGCTGCAGCTCGATGACCTTCGTCTGGTCAGGGAGAGTGAGGAGGTGATAGAGAGGAGTTGCAGGCAGGTGGTCACGCCGGGGCCACGAGAGGCAGACAAGTGGGTCACGGTTAGGAGGGGGAAGGGGAAAGGTCAGGTAATAGGGAGTACCCCGGTGGCTGTGCCCCTTAACAACAGGTACTCCTGTTTGAGTACTGTTGGGGGGGACAGCTTACCCCGGGGAAGCGACAGTGGCCGTGCCTCCGGCACAGAGTCTGGCCCTGTAGCTCAGAAGGGTAGGGCAAGGAAGAGGAGGGCAGTTGTGATAGGGGACTCGATAGTAAGGGGGTCAGATAGGCGATTCTGTGGACACAGTCCAGAGACCCGGATGGTAGTTTGCCTCCCTGGTGCCAGGGTCCGGGATATTTCTGATCGTGTCCAAGATATCCTGAAGTGGGAGGGTGAGGAGCCAGAGGTCGTGGTACATATAGGTACCAATGACATAGGTAGGAAAAGGGGGGAGGTCCTGAAAGGAGAATATAGGGAGCTAGGAAGGGAGTTGAGAAAAAGGACCGCAAAGGTAGTAATCTCGGGATTACTGCCTGTGCCACGCGACAGTGAGAGTAGGAATGCGATGAGGTGGAGGATAAATGCGTGGCTGAGGGATTGGAGCAGGGGGCAGGGATTCAAGTTTTTGGATCATTGGGACCTCTTTTGGCGCAGGCGTGACCTGTACAAAAAGGACGGGTTGCACTTGAATCCTAGGGGGACCAATATCCTGGCAGGGAGATTAGCGGGGGCTACTGAGGTGACTTTAAACTAGAATGGTTGGGGGGTGGGAATCAAATTAAAGAGGCTAGGCGTGAGGAGGTTAGTTCACTACAGGGGGATGGGAACCAGTGCAGAGAGGCAGAGGGGTGTAAAGTGAGGGTAGAAACAAAAAGTACTAAGGAGAAGAGTAAAAGTGGCAGGCCGACAAATCCAGGGCAAGCATTAAAAAGTCCCACTTTTCAGCATAATTGTATAAGGGCTAAGAGAGTTGTAAAAGAGCGCCCAAAGGCTTTGTGTGTCAATGCAAGGAGCATTCGTAATAAGGTGGATGAATTGAAAGTGCAGATTGTTATTAATGATTATGATATAGTTGGGATCACAGAGACATGGGTCCAGGGTGACCAGGGATGGGAGCTCAACGTTCAGGGATATTCAATATTCAGGAGGGATAGACATGAAGGAAGGGGAGGTGGGGTGGCGTTGCTGGTTAAAGAAGAGATTAACGCAATAGAAAGGAAGGACATAAGCCGGGAAAATGTGGAATCGATATGGGTAGAGCTGCGCAACACTAAGGAGCAGAAGACGCTGGTGGGAGTTGTGTACAAGCCACCTAACAGTAGTAGTGAGGTCGGAGATGGTATTAAACAGGAAATTAGAACTGTGTGCAATAAAGGAACAGCAGTTATAATGGGTGACTTCAATCTACATGTAGATTGGGTGAACCAAATTGGTAAAGGTGCTGAGGAAGAGGATTTCTTGGAATGTATGCGGGATGGTTTTTTGAACCAACATGTCGAGGAACCAACTAGAGAGCAGGCTATTCTGGACTGGGTTTTGAGCAATGAGGAAGGGTTAATTAGCAATCTTGTCGTGAGAAGCCCCTTGGGTAAGAGTGACCATAATATGGTGGAATTCTTCATTAAGATGGAGAGTGACATAGTTAATTCAGAAACAAAGGTTCTGAACTTAAAGAGGGGTAACTTTGAAGGTATGAGACGTGAATTAGCTAAGATAGACTGGCAAATGACACTTAAAGGATTGACGGTGGATATGCAATGGCAAGCATTTAAAGGTTGCATGGATGAACTGCAACAAATGTTCATCCCAGTTTGGCAAAAGAATAAATCAAGGAAGGTAGTGCACCCGTGGCTGACAAGAGAAATTAGGGATAGTATCAATTCCAAAGAAGAAGCATACAAATTAGCCAGAGAAAGTGGCTCACCTGAGGACTGGGAGAAATTCAGAGTTCAGCAGAGGAGGACAAAGGGCTTAATTAGGAAGGGGAAAAAAGATTACGAGAGAAAACTGGCAGGGAACATAAAAACTGACTGTAAAAGCTTTTATAGATATGTAAAAAGGAAAAGACTGGTAAAAACAAATGTAGGTCCCCTGCAGACAGAAACAGGTGAATTGATTATGGGGAGCAAGGACATGGCAGACCGATTGAATAATTACTTTGGTTCTGTCTTCACTAAGGAGGACATAAATAATCTTCCAGAAATAGTAGGGGACAGAGGGTCCAGTGAGATGGAGGAACTGAGCGAAATACATGTTAGTAGGGAAGTGGTGTTAGGTAAATTGAAGGGATTGAAGGCAGATAAATCCCCAGGGCCAGATGGTCTGCAACCCAGGGTGCTTAAGGAAGTAGCCCAAGAAATAGTGGATGCATTAGTGATAATTTTTCAAAACTCCTTAGATTCTGGACTAGTTCCTGAGGATTGGAGGGTGGCTAATGTAACTCCACTTTTTAAAAAAGGAGGGAGAGAGAAACCGGGGAATTATAGACCAGTTAGCCTAACGTCGGTGGTGGGGAAACTGCTGGAGTCAGTTATCAAGGATGTGATAACAGCACATTTGGAAAGCGGTGAAATGATCGGACAAAGTCAGCATGGATTTGTGAAAGGAAAATCATGTCTGACGAATCTCATAGAATTTTTTGAGGATGTAACTAGTAGAGTGGATAGGGGAGAACCAGTGGATGTGGTATATTTGGATTTTCAGAAGGCTTTTGACAAGGTCTCACACAGGAGATTAGTGTGCAAACTTAAAGCACACAGTATTGGGGGTAAGGTATTGGTGTGGGTGGAGAGTTGGTTAGCAGACAGGAAGCAAAGAGTGGGAATAAACAGGACCTTTTCAGAATGGCAGGCGGTGACTAGTGGGGTACCGCAAGGCTCAGTGCTGGGACCCCAGTTGTTTACAATATATATTAATGACTTGGATGAGGGAATTAAATGCAGCATCTCCAAGTTTGCGGATGACACGAAGCTGGGTGGCAGTGTTAGCTGTGAGGAGGATGCTAAGAGGATGCAGGGTGACTTGGATAGGTTGGGTGAGTGGGCAAATTCATGGCAGATGCAATTTAATGTGGATAAATGTGAAGTTATCCACTTTGGTGGCAAAAATAGGAAAACAGATTATTATCTGAATGGTGGCCGATTAGGAAAAGGGGAGGTGCAACGAGACCTGGGTGTCATTATACACCAGTCATTGAGAGTGGGCATGCAGGTACAGCAGGCAGTGAAAAATGCGAATGGTATGCTGGCATTTATAGCGAGAGGATTTGAGTACAGGAGTAGGGAGGTACTACTGCAGACTACTGCAAGGCCTTGGTGAGACCACACCTGGAGTATTGTGTGCAGTTTTGGTCCCCTAATCTGAGGAAAGACATCCTTGCCATAGAAGGAGTACAAAGAAGGTTCACCAGATTGATTCCTGGGATGGCAGGACTTTCATATGAAGAAAGACTGGATGAACTGGGCTTGTACTCGTTGGAATTTAGAAGATTGAGGGGGGATCTGATTGAAACGTATAAGATCCTAAAGGGATTGGACAGGCTAGATGCAGGAAGATTGTTCCCGATGTTGAGGAAGTCCAGAACAAGGGGTCACAGTTTGAGGATAGAGGGGAAGCCTTTTAGGACCGAGATTAGGAAAAACTGCTTCACACAGAGAGTGGTGAATCTGTGGAATTCTCTTCCACAGGAAACAGTTGAGGCCAGTTCATTGGCTATATTTAAGAGGGAGTTAGATATGGCCCTTGTGGCTACGGGGGTCAGGGGGTATGGAGGGAAGGCTGGGGCGGGGTTCTGAGTTGGATGATCAGCCATGATCATAATGAATGGTGGTGCAGGCTCGAAGGGCCGAATGGCCTACTCCTGCACCTATTTTCTATGTTTCTATGTTTCTATGTACTCAGGGTCAATAAATCCGAATGTGAATCTGCACTTTCTTTGGCTTGCTCACTTATCATTCCCTCTAATGGTTAGAGTCCAATCTAATCAGATCTTTGATTCATCGCCAAGCTCAGAAGAGAGGCTTTGAATTGACTTGGGGTAGGTTTGGGACGTAGCTGCCGTTATTGTGAAACTTTTTCTGGATCTTGAACCCATGCCTGTGGGAAAGATAACAGATACAGTCAGGGATATTAATTACAGACTTCACAGCTGATCATAACCCTAACCCACAACAAGTCCAGCACTCCCCTCCCTCAAAATCCTGTTGCTATGGTTGATTTTTCATACATTTTTTTTTATCATAGACACAGTCCTCAAGTTACTTGGTGTTGCCTTTCTGTGAAGTGTCCAATAGCCAATTATTCCATAGGTCACAAACAGTAGATTTCAATCATGGTCGACTAACATGAGCATGTATTAACTGTTTCACCCTTCAGATTGTTCAGTGAGAAGAGAAACTGCTCTTCTCACTTCTGCCCTCAGGAAGAAGGCACAGGAGCCTTAGGACCCACACCACCAGGTTCAGCAACAGTTATTACCCCTCAACCATCAGACTCCTGAACCAGAAGGGATAACCTCACTCACCTCAACACTGAACTGATTCCACAACCTATGGACTCAATCTGTGGAATTTGTTGCCACAAGCGGCTGTGGAGGCCAAGTCACTGGATGTATTTAAGGCAGAGATAGATAGGTTCTTGATTAGCCAGAGCATCAAAGGATATGGGGTGAAAGCAGGAGGTGGAGATGACTGGAAGAATTGGATCAGCTCATGATTGTTTGGCAGAACAGACTCGATGGGCCGAATGGCCCACTTCTGCTCCTATATCTTATGGTCTTATGGACTCAGTTTCAAGGACTCTACATCTCTGAGGGCCTAACCTGGGCCTAACATATCAATGCAGCTCTAAAGGAGGCAAGATAGTGACGATATTTCATTAGGAGTTTGAGATGATTTGGTATGTCACCAAAGACACTCGCAGGTTTCTGCAGATGTACCGTGGAGGGCATTCTGACTGGCTGCATCGCCATCTGGTATGGGGACCCCCACCACCCAGGACGTGCCCTCTTCCCATCAGGAAGGAGGTACAGAATCCTGAAGCCGCACCCTACCAGGAGCTGAGCTCCAGATGGCATCACGCTCAAGATCTGAGGAGCTCACGGGCCTTGCCACCACGACAAGGTGACAATCCTCGGAGAAGGCCTTAAATTATCCATGGATGATCCATAGTTTGCCAAGTATTCTGCAAGTGGGCTGTCCAGGGAGGGGTAGCACCTCTGGTGAGGGGGCTTGTCGTGTCCACTCCGAAGCAGCTCGCTCTCCTTTGGTCCCCACTGGACACTCAGCTCTCACCTGTGGCTCCAAGTAGCTGTTCACATGCAACCACGACCACACCCCGGTACATACACCACTTTGACAGGCCGGCTAACCCAGCTGAAAGTAGCTGGTGAGTCTCATACCCCAGTGAGATAGGGACATGCCTGTCCTAGCATGCGCAGTAGGCTCTGGCAGGCTGGATGGGTGAGATCTACTGTGAGATCCAGTGGCCGGGAAGGTGGTGCTGCGATGCTCCCACGGAGAGTGAAGGGCACAGCAAAGCTCAGAGGGCATCATGGTCATCCACTGCAGCCCCAGTTTGTGGCAGTTGTTCGTACCAGTGAACTCGGACTTCTAAGATCGAGAGAATGGAACTTCCCCGGTGCGACGACTTTCCATTTTAAAAACGTTCCTGTGCAGACTCTTCCCCGTCATCGTCAGACGGGTGACGGACAACCACCATTCTACAAGTGTGGGTAGTGTCAGATTTCAAGTTCTACTGCCCTTCAGCCCACACTTGTCCATGCTAGCCAAGATGTACATTCAAACTAATCCCATTTCCAAGCTCCTGTCCCATATCCCTCTATTGTCATCCACATTCCTATCCACATCCTTCTAACATGTATCTAATGTACCTGCCTCAACACTTCCTCTGGCAGCTGGTTCCATATACCTGCCGAGCAAAATCGTCACCCTTGGGTTTTCAGTGCGGTGGCACAGTAATGATAGAGAAGGTGTATCACTTTACAGTGCCAGCGAATACAATTCAATTCCTGTTACTCTCTGTAAGGTGGGTGGCAGAGTGGGGATACGTCACACCTTCTCTCCTCTGGTCTGCAGGTCATCCATGGGCAAGGTGTAGCACCTGCTTAGCACCATCCCCCAACCCCGATCAAAGTCAGGGTAATATGAAGCCACGGGAGCAGGTGGGGGATGGTCGTGCAAGTAGCTGGTACATATCACAAGTCCTGGTTATGTGACCGCAGACACCAGGCAGACAATCTCTGAAGAGTGTTGATAATCGTCAGGGTCACTCGTCTTGTAAAGATACTGCCCAGAAGAAGGCAATGGCAAACCACTTCTTTAGAAAGATTTGCCAAGAACAATCGTGGTCATGGAAAGATAATGACTGCCCATGTCATACAACACAGACACATAACGATGATGTCATACAACACGGCACATATTGATGATATCATATGACACGGCACATAATGATGATGTCATATGACACGGCACATGATGATGATGATGATGATAATGATCTGTATGGAGTTTGTACGTTCTCCCCATGACTGTGTGGGTTTCCTCCGGGTGCTCCGGTTCCCACATTCCAAGGATGTACGAGGTTGGGTTTAATGAGTTGTGGACAATCTATGTCAGTGTCAGAACCATGAAGGCACTTGAGGGCTGCCCCCAAGCTTCCTTGGTTTGTGTTGGTCATTGATGCCAAAGAAGCATTTCACCGTACATTTCAATGTGACCCATAACGCTAATTCTTTCATTAAACCTCTCATCTCTATCCTTATATCTAAGTCCTCTAGTTTTTGATACTCCAACCCTGAAAAAAGACTATCCATCCTATCTGTGGCCCCCACCCATGATTTTACTTGTTCCTTCAACAGTTCTTACCCCTCAACCATCAGGTTCCTGAACCAGCGCGGGTAACTTCACTCACCCCTACACAGCACTGATTCCACAAAACCACAGAATCACATTTAAGGATTCTGTAATTCAAGCTCCTGCCGCTGTCTGTAAGGAGTTTGTACGTTCGCCCTGTGACCAGGTGGGTTTCCTCCAGATGCTCTGGTTTCCTCCGCATTCAAAGACATACCACGTACCAGTTGGTAGGTTATTTGGCCATTGTAAATTGCCCCATGATTAGGCAAGGGTTAAATTACGGGATTCCTGGGCAGCACAGCTCGAAGGGCCAGAATGGCCTGTTCCCACACTGTATCTCAATAAATAAATAGTATTATTTATTTACTCATTTGTTCAGTTTGTCTTCTTTTGCACTTTGGTTGCTTGTCAGTCTGCTTGTGTGTATTCTGATTCGGTTGTATTTCGTGGGCACGTGGCCAAGCGGTGAAGGCATTGGACTAGCGACCTGAAAGTCAAGAGTTCGAGCCCCAGCCGAGGGAACGTGTTGTGTCCTTGAGCAAGGCACTTAATCACACATTGCTCTGCGACGACACTGGTGCCAAGCTATATGGATCCTAATGCCCTTCCCTTGAACAACATCGGTGTTGTGGAGAGGGGAGACTTGCAGCATGGGCAACTGCTGGTCTTCCATACAACCTTGCCCAGGCCTGCGCCCTGGAGAGTGAAGACTTTCCAGGCACAGATCCATGGTCTCGCAAGACTAACGGATGAATTTCTCTGTTCTAGTGTGAATGCCTGCAAGAAAATGAATCTCAGGGTTGTATATGGTGACATATACATACTTTGAATGTAAGTTTACTTTGAACTTTGAACTCTCTCTCCGATATTCCAAGGAGTAAAAGCCCTGATTGTTTAACATCTCACCATAACTTGTCTTGGCAACATCTTTGTAAATCTTCATTTTTTGCACTCCTTCCAATTTAATCCCATTCTTCCTATAATAAGATGAACACATTACTCCCGTTCACATCATGAGTCTTGATTTTGCTGGCCAATGTTTAGTTTGTTTCTGAAAATGCATGCTACAGGGACAAGGTCCAGCACCTGGCTGCGTAATGTGCCGACAACAACCTCGCCCTTAACACCCAGAAGACCAAGGAGATCATTCTGGACTTCAGGCATGCTAGGAGTTACACTCATGTCCCCATCTACATCAACAGAGCTGTAGTGGAGCGTGTATCAAGCTTCAAATTCCTTGGTGTCCACCTTTCCGAGGGTCTCACCTGGTCCCTGAACTCCTCCATCCTGACCAAAAAGGCGCAACAGCGCCTTTATTTCCTGCGGAGCATCAAGAAAGCTCACCTCTGTCCCAGGATACTGACGGGCTTTTACCGCTGTACCATTTAGAGCATACTCACCAACTGTATCTCAGTGTGGTATGGCAATTGTCCCGTATCAGACTGCAAAGCACTCCAGTGTGTGGTGAAAACTGCCCAGCAGATTATCGGCACCCAATTGCCCACCATTGAGAACATCTACCATAAACGCTGCCTGGGCAGGGCGAAAAGCATTATCAGGGATGCATCTCACCCTAACCATGGACTTTTTACTCACCTTCCATCCGGTAGGCGCTACAGGAGCCTCCACTCCCACACCAGCAGGGACAAGAAGAGCTTCTTCCCTGAGGCTGTGACCCTGCTGAACCTCACATCACAGCGCTAAGCAGTATTGCACCCATATTGTACTGCCTCAGTACTTTTATATTTGTGTGCTGTAGCACTTACTTTTTATTTGCAGTTATTTTGTAAATAACACTATTCATTGCATTTCTGGTTAGATGCTAACTGCATTTCATTGGCTTTGTATCTGTACTCGGCACAATGACAATAAAGTTGAATCTAATCTAAGCTAAATCTAATGTTTAGTGATATCTCCTGCCTTCCCTTCTCTAAAGCAAACTTATGAAGTAGCTTCTTGCTGTGAACTGGCAGACTGTACTTCAAGACAATTGGGTTTGATTACTGTGTGAAGGTTGCATGTAAGCATTTCTTTTTGAGGGCAGAGGATGTCCTGTGAATTAACTAGCTGATACTTCATTCCATAACTGAAGATGTTTGTATTTCTATAACTAATGTTCCTATCCTGAAAAATCCCCTTTAAACGTATGAGAGGACTTGCATAAGGTCAGATTTCAAAAAAAAAATCATAGCTTCTGTAACCCTGTGCACTGGGTATTGCTTTACAACTAAGAAGAGAAATTTGTTTCTTATTGTCACATGTAGGGGGATACAGTGAAAAGCTTTTCTTGCATACTGTTCATGCAGATCAAATCATTACACAGTGCATTGAGGTGGAACAAGATAAATTAATAACACAGAACAGTATGGAGAATAATATAGCAAATTGCTGTCCCTTCAGCACACAATCTAACCCTTCCCTCCAACACAATTTTTCTATCAAAGAGTTTCTTAAATGTCCCTAATGTATCTGCCTCTACCACCACCCCTGGCAGGGCGATCCACGCTCTCTGTGTAATAAAAACTTTCCTCTGACATACCCCGCCCCCCCCCGCTATATTCATCCAATCACCTTAAAATTATGACCCCCCCCAACATTAACCACTTACACTCTGGGAAAAATTCCACTCGATCTATGCTCTATGCTGGCCTTAAATCCTCATCTGTGTCAATTCACCGCCCGCCTCTAGATCACAGGGAATGGTGGGACAGGATGTCCTTCTCCGGCCCCTATTTCCCTGTGTTCTTGTGATATGGTATCGGAGCAGTTGGCGCAACGCTTTACAACGCCAGCGATGACCAAAATTCCCACCGCAGTCTGTAAGAGTTTGTACGTTCTCCCCGAGACTGCATGGGTCTCCTCCAGGTGCTCTGGTTTCCTCCCACAGTCCAAAGATATCCAGGTCAGGGTTGCTGAGCTGTAAGCGTGTTGTGTAAGCCCCCCAGCACAATACTCAGACTGTGTTGGTCATTGACACAGCGACACACTTCACTATGTACATGTGATAAGTGAAGGTGTGGGCACGTGGCCAAGTGGTTAAGGCATTGGACTAGTGACCTGAAGGTCGTGAGTTCGAGCCACAGCCGAGGCAACACACTTGAGCAAGGCACTTAATCACACATTGCTCTGCCACGACACTGGTGCCAAGCTGTATGGGTCCTAATGCCCTTCCCTTGGACAACATTGGTGTCCTGGAGAGGGGAGACTTGCAGCATGGGAAACTGCTGGTCTTCCATACAACCTTGCCCAGGCCTGCGCCCTGGAGAGTGAAGACTTTCCAGGCGCAGATCCATGGTCTCGCAAGACTAACGGATGCCTTTTTAAAAAAAAATGAAGCTAAACCTTAATTTTTAAGAATTGAAAGGGGAGAAATATATATGTGAGAGAGAACACTTGGTAAATGCACTCCTCACACACGTGCATTTCAATGTCTTCCCCGGTATATTCTTATATTGGGTTCAAAGCTGGGCTGAGGTGCTTGGGTTGGCTTTAAGGTGCCTTTCCTGCTACACTGGCAGAATATTCCATTTCTTTAGTCATGAGGATGTGTAAGTGCGTATGTACTGTTTGTATACTGTATTTAAGGTGGATGCTTCTATTTATTATGTAATATGATTATAACTACATTGTGGGGGGGCATCATATTCCGATTCCCGCGCAGTCTGTAGTTATCTCTATTGGTAATTAGAGATGGTATGTCTTGGTGTCGAATAAAAAGGAGCTCTTTGCCAGGAGTTCACAGTGGACAACAATAGTAGGGAGCTATTATTGTGTTTTGTTCCAGCCATTTATATCTTTGGTCATTACCCACATATCTAGCAATGTGTGACCCCTTTAGGCATTCCTCTGTAAATTGTTGTGTCTGAAGTATTTGGATTAAAGAAACATCAATTAAGTTACACTAAGACATGACTAAACAAATATTTGTTTATTCTCTCTGAGGGCAAAGGCAACAGGATCTTCTTCCCTGTTCGTAAATTTGGCCTAATATGTTTGAAATTTCAGCTGTGAACGTGTCAGTGTTGCTCCTTCTCTGATGCTTCATACCTCTGGTGATGAAGGTTGTACAATCACTTTTCTGGGAAAAAAATCCCATCGATGAATTTTAAACAAATGAGATGCTGTAGATGCTGGAAATCCAGGGTAACACACAGAAAATGCTGGAGGAACTCAGCAGGTCAGGCAGCGTCTATGGAGAGGAACAATTGGTCAGTATTTCAGGCCGAGATCCTTCACTGGACTGGAAGGGGAGGGGGAAGAGGCCAGAATAAGAATGTGGGGGGGGGAAGGAGGACAAGCTGGCGGGGGGTAGGTGAGACCAGGTGAGGGGGAAGGTGGGATAAAGTGAGAAGCTGGGAGGTGATAGAAGAGTTAAAGGTCTATAGAAGGAGGGATCTGACAGGAAAGGAGAGTAGGCCATGGGAGAAAAGGAAGGAGGAGAGGTGAGGAGAAGAACAGGGAAGGAAAAAGAGAGAAGGGGTAGGGGGCAGAAATTATCCGAAGTTAGAGAAACTGATGTTCATGCCATCAGGACAGAGACTACCCAATTGGAATGTGAGGTGCTGCTTTTTGAGCCTGAGAGTGTCTTCATTGTGGCAGTGGAGGAGGCATGGCAGAATGGAAGTGAGGAGTGGGATTAAAACGGCAGGTGAGAAACGGGAAATCCTGCCTGCTGCGGACAGAGTCAAGCTGCTCAGCATCAGTAAACTTTCCTCTTCTGCAACCATGTGGAAATTGTCCGTCGGATCCCACAGCAAACAAATGCAGATTCAGAGCTACTTGTCATCCGTTCAGTGAACTGTGCCGTTTGTGTTCATTACAAACACGCTGACGGATGTGCTGGAGGCAGCCCGCAAATGTTGCCACACATTGCAGTGCCAACATATCATTCCCACAACGCTCGGCAGAGGGGTACAGGACACAAAAACGACAAACAACAGCCAAACAACTGTTGTTTCCTCCCTCCCAGCCACACACACCACACACTATAACTACAGGATAGGGCTTCCAGTCTCCAGGCTTCAGCCACCATGCTGCCAATCCAGATTTTGGGTCGACCTTCCGGTTTTGATCTTCCCTGAAATTGCCAGTGATGGGACCCTGAACTCCAGCCTTGACTCACTGGCCCTCATGCGTCCTGTTCATATGGACCGACCTGGGACAGATGTCCTTCATCACTTGTCCGTTCGGCTGGCCTTTGAGCATACAGCAGAGCATCGACTCTAGATGTCTTTCATCCCGTCCACATCGCTGGTCTTTGAGTGGGGAGCCAAGACCTAGACCCTGAACATCCTTTATCACCATCCAGCCTTGTTTGACGTGATTATAATGAATCCCTTGTGAAAGCTCCTCATTGTTGAAAGCAAGGGAAAATGTGCAGATGTTGGAAATCCAAGCAACACACAAAATGCTGGAGGAACTTTAGCAGGTCAGACAGCATCGATGGAAAAGAGTGCAGTCAACATTTTGGGCCAAGACCCTTCATCAGGACTGGAGGAAAAAAAAGGTGGGGAGTCAGAATTAGAAGGTAGGGGGAGGAGAGGAAGCAACACAAGGTGAAAGGTGAAACTGGGGGCGAGGGACAAAGTAAGGAGCTGGGAAATTGATTGGTGAAATAAATACAGGGCTGGAGAAGGGGGAGTCTGATAGGAGAGGACAGAAGGCCATGGAAGAAATTAAAGGGGAAGGAGCACAAGAGAGAGGCGATGGGCAGGGAAGGAGATCAGATGGGAGAGGGAACTGGGAATGGGGAATGGTGAAGGAGATGGGGGGGCATTACTGGAAGTTTGAGAAATCAATGTTCATGCCATCAGGTTGGAGGCTACCTAGATGGAATACAAGGTGTTGCTCCTTCAACTTGAGTATGACCTCATTGTGACAGTAGAGGAGGCCGTGAACTGACATGTAGTTGGACTGGGACTGGGAAGTGGAATTAAAATGGGTGTCCACTGGGAGATCCTGCTTTTGCTGGCAGATGGAGCACGGGTGCTCGGTGAATCGGTCTCCCAATGTAATTTGGGCCTCACCGATATCCAGGAGGCCACACCGGGAGCAGTAAATGATCCCATCAGAATCACAGGATTCTGAGGTGAAGTGTTTCCTCACCTGGAAGGTCTGTTTAGGGCCCTGAATGGCGGTGAGGGAGGAGGCGTAGGGGCAGGTGTCGCACTTGTTCTGCTTGCAAGGAGAAGTGCCGGGAGGGAGATCAGTGGGGAGGGATGAACGGACAAGGGAGTCGCGTAGGGAGCGATCCCAGCGGAAAGCAGAAAGTTGGGAGGAGTGAAAGATGTGCTTGGTGGTGGGATCCTGTTGGAGATGGTGGAAGTTGCGGAGAATTACGTGCTCGACACGGAGGCTGGTGGGGTGATAGGTGAGGTCTAGAGGAACTCTATCCCTGGTGGGGTGGCGGGAGGATTGGGGTAGGCAGATCTGCGTGAAATCGAAGAGATGTGGGTGAGGGCGGCGTTGATGGCTGGATTACTATGTGCTTCTTAGTCCTTGGTGTTAACAAGCCTTTGCCAGTGGAAAAAAATGAGCAAAAACAGTTGTTTATTAAAATTGGTTTTAAGGTAATTTACTTTTCAATAGTTAAGCCTACACTTAACAGTTTCATCTTCCCCGTCGACCAAGTTGGCTACAGCTATCAGACAGGCTGTATACGGCGATGCAAAATGAATGTTTATCCATTACTATTAACAAATCAAACTCTACCGAGACATTTCACAGAGACAGAAACCGACAATGTGGGAGAGGATAGGAAGACTGACCAAACCAGGGGAGTAGTTTTAAGAACACAAGAGTTTCTGCAGATGCTGGAAATCTGGAACAACAGGCACAAATTTTTAAAAAGATTATTTACTGAGTTACAGCGTGGAACAGACCCTTCCGACACTTTGAGCCACGCTGCCCAGCGATCCCCTGAATTAATCCTAGACTAATCACGGGGAATTTACAATGAACATTTAACCTACCTACTGGTACATCTTTGGACTGTTGGAGGAAACTGGAGCACCTGGAAGAAACCCACACAGTCACAGGGAGAACGTACAAACTCCTTACAGACAGCAGCGGGAATTGAACCCTCGGTCGCTGGTACTGTAAAGCATTGTGCTACTATGATGTCCTTAACTGTAACTCAAATGTTGACAATGCTTGTGGACCTAAGGGAAATATAAGATAATACATGTTAATAAGAGGAATAGATCGAGTGGATAGCCAGTGCCTCTTCCCCAGGGCTCAATACAAGAGGACATGGCTTTAAGGTAAGGGATGGGAAGTTCAAGGGGGATATTAGAGGAAGGTTTTTTACTCAGAGAGTGGTTGGTGTGTGGAATGCACTGCCTGAGTCAGTGGTGGAGGCAGATACACTAGTGAAGTTTAAGAGACTACTAGACAGGTATATGGAGGAATCTAAGGTGAGGGCTTATATGGGAGGCAGGGTTTGAGGGTCGGCACAGCATTGTGGGCCGAAGGGCCTGTACTGTGCTGTACTATTCTATGTTCTATGTTGATAAGGAGTTAGGCAGGAAGCTGAAAAGCAGGACCTCCAGGGTAGTAATCTCTGGATTACTGGCGGCGCCATGTGTCAGTGAGGATAAGAATAGGATGATTTGGCAGATGAAAGCATGGCTGAGGAACTCGTGCAGGGCACAGGGCTTCAGATTTCCAGATCATTGGGCTTTCTTCTGGTGACAGTATGACCTGTACAAAAAGGACGGGTTACACCTGAACCTCGGGGACAAATATCCTTGTGGATAGGCTTACTAGAGCTGTAACACCTGATTTTCCCAATCTACCTGCATATTGAAATCCCCCATGACTATTGTAACATTGCCCTTTTGGCTTGCATTTTCTATCTCCCCTTGTAATTTGTAGCCCACATCCCGACTACTGTTCGGAGGCCTGTACATAACTCCGATCAGGGTCTTTTTATCCTTGCAGTTTCTTACCCACAATTATTCTACCTCTATGCCACCTCTTTACAAGGATTTGATTTCATTTTTTACCAACGGAGCCACCCCACATCCCCTTCCTACCTGTCTGACCTTTCAATACAAGGTGGATTCTCAGATGTTGAGTTCCCAACTATGATCTTCTTTCAGCCTCAACTCAACAATACCCACAACTTCATACCTGCCAATCTCTAACTGTGTGACAAGGTCATCTACTTCATTCCACACACTGTATGGATTTAAATATAATGTAACACCTTCAGTCCTGTATTCATCACCTTTTTGATTTTGGCCCTCTGATACACTTTAACTCACCCCACTGACTGCAATTTTGCCCTATCATCTGTCTGTCCTTCCTCGCAGTCTCACTACACACTGCACCAACTTGTATACAAACTGCCCCATCCTCAGCCCTATCACTCCTGTTCCCAACCCCTTACCAAATTAGCTCTAGCAAAACTGCCCGCAAGGATATTGGTCCCCCTCATGTTCGAGTGTAACTCATTCCTTTTTCACAGGCTGTACCTTCCCCAGAAGAGATCCCAATGATCCATTAATCTGAACCCCTGCCCCCTGCGCCAGTTCCTCAGCCACACATTCATCTGCCAAATCATCCTATTCTTATCCTCACTGGTGCGTGGCACAGGCGGCAATCATAAGACCATAAGACAAAGGAGTAGAATTCGGCCATTCGGCCCATCGAGTCTGCTCCGCCATTTAATCATGAGCTGATCCATTCTCCCATTTAGTCCCACTCCCCCGCCTTCTCACCATAACCTTTGATGCCCTGGCTACTCAGATACCTATCAATCTCTGCCTTAAATACATCCAATAACTTGGCCTCCACTGCCGCCCGTGGCAACAAATTCCACAGATTCACCACCCCCGGCTAAGAAAATTTCTTTGCATTTCTGTTCTGAATGGGCGCCCTTCAATCTTTAAGTCATGCCCTCTCGTACTAGACTCCCCCATCATGGGAAACAACTTTGCCACATCCACTCTGTCCATGTCTTTCAACATTCAAAATGTTTCTATGAGGTCTCCCCTCATTCTTCTAAACTCCAAGGAATACAGTCCAAGAGCGGACAAACGTTCCTCATATGTTAACCCTCTCATTCCCGGAATCATTCTAGTGAATCTTCTCTGTACCCTCTCCAACGTCAGCACATCCTTTCTTAAATAAGGAGCCCAAAACTGCCCACAGTACTCCAAGTGAGGTCTCACCAGCGCCTTATAGAGCCTCAACAATCCAGAGATTATACCCTGGCACTCCTGTTTTCAGCTTTCTACCTGGCTCCTGAGAATCTCTTTAGGGACTATAAGTCCTGGATTTATTTTCCATCTGGCATATTTTGCATTTTGCTGTTTGATTGTTTGTGGTTTTTGTATTGCTATATTTATGCTCTATTCTTGGTTGGTGCGGCTGTAACAAAACCCAATTTCCCTCAGGATCAATAAAGTATATCTATCTATCTATCTATCTATTTCAGCACCACATACACCCAGTAGCTACCTCATCAGGTACAGGAGGCAGCCAGTAAAGTGGCCACTGAGGGTGTGTACAGTACATCATTATCAGCATCTGCTATCGCCCTGAGAACAGGATGCTCATTCTGAAGGTAATTACACACAGGGGTTTAACAGATTAGCTCACAGTTATTCTGTCACACCTGCAGCCTCTGGAGCATCTGTACTCCAGGCAATTACAGCTGGATGTGTTAACAAAGTACAAAGCCCAGGGCTGAATAAGAAAAGATATTGCATTGTCCACGTGGAGCCGCAGAACCCAAATCAGAATCAGGTTTATTATCACAGGCATGTGTTGTGAAATCTGCTGTTTGTGGCAGCTGTACAGTGGAAGATATTGAAAAGTTACCAACATCTGCAAAATAAGTAAATAGAGAGAGAGAGAGAAGGAGAGCATGAGAACACAGGACATAGGAGCAAAATTAGGTCACTCCACCCATCTGCTCTGCTATTCCATCATGGCTGATTTATTATTCCTCTCAACCCCATTCTCCTGCCTTCTCCCTGTAACCTTTGATGCCCTGACTAATCAAGAACCTACCAGCTCCAACTTTAAATATACTCAAAGACCTACTGGTTAATTGTCCCATGATTAGGCGAGGGTTAAATCCGGGGTTTCTGGGTGGTGTGGTGTGGTTCGAAGGGCCAAAAGGGCCTATTCTGTGCTGTGTCTTAATGAATTTAGGAAACATCCCCTCCACCTCCACTCTATCGAGACCTTTCAATATGTGATAGGTTTCAATGAGATCTCCCCCTCATTCTAAACTCTACAGGCCCAAAACCATCATACACTCCTCATGCTCTAACCATTTCATTCCCAGAATCAACCGCATGACCCACTAATGACCAATTAACCTACCAATCAGTATGTGGGAGGAAACCAGAGCACCCGGAGGAAACCCATGTGGTCACGGGGAGAACATACGAACTCCTTGCAGGCAGCGATGAATATCGAGAGCATGGGATGAAGAGTCCTTGAGAGTGAGTCGATGGGTTGTGGGAACAGTTCAGTGTTGAGGTGAGGGAAGTTATCCAAAGATGTACAGGTGAGGGTTAGTGAGTTGTACATTTTAGTGCATGTTTCCATGTATATGCGACAAATAAAGCTAATCTCATTTTAAAAGCTCCTCTCTCCACAGAGCACAAACTGCCAGCCTCCCCCCCCCCCACCCCTGGATAAAAGCAGAGGAAAGCATGGTATTGTAAAACAAGGGAAAATCCGCAGAGGGTTACCGAAATCGGCCTCCTACACAGAGTAAGTTGAAGATCTGAAGTGAGTAATACTGCTATCCAACGTGCCCTGAGAGGTTAACCTCTTCTGTGACGCAAAGCCCCATATGTTTCATGAGGAACAGCAGAAAACTGGACAGTGAATCAAAGGTCTTCCTTTGAAGTAAATACCTCATTTATTATGTGCTTGAACATAAAGGGCAGGGGAGCTGTCTCCTGTAAGTTAATCGAAGGAACAGATTACTCCAGACTCTTCTTTGTGTTTGTATGTGTGAGGGACTCTGGGCAGCGAAGTCACCGTGGGGGCAATGATGACTCATGGGAAATAGGAGGGGACTAAGAGCCCCCTTGAGTGGACAAATGAAAGTTTATATTACTTTAGACCCCTTGCAAGGGGTCCTCTATAATATTTTCCCCTCAGGGTCAACTCTGATTCAGACAAGATACTAAACCAGAATTCTGTCTATTCCCTTGGAGTGTGGTAAGACTTCTGAGTCATCGTTCCCAATGGGCAAGTCCCTGGTTTCCTGATAAATATTAATCCTTAACCATTTCTCTGATGAAAAGGCTGCAAAGTGGACCTTTAATTCCGCTTCTCACTCCGCAAGCAGCCGCCTTAACCTCAAACACGCTCTAATATTGACCATTTTGATTTTGTTTTGGATCACTGCCGTGCTTTGCTTTTAAGAAATTAGAACATACGACGTGGAACACTACAGCACAGTACAGGCCCTTCGGCCCGCATTGTTGTGCCAGCCTTTTAACCTGCTCTAAGATCAATCTCACCCTCCCACGTAGCCCTCTATTTTTCTAGCATCCATGTGCCTATCTAAGAGCTTCTTAAATGCCCCTGATGTATTAATCTCTCTCGACATTGATGGCAGGGTGTTCCACACACTCACCACTCTTTGTGTATAAAAACTACCTCTGACGTTCTCATATATATCCCTCCAAAGTAGTCGTCCCCAGCCTCCGGGCCGCGAAGCATGCAGTGGTGCAGCGGTAGCTGGGACGCACCCAGCACACCTTGAAGAAAAAAGCCGAAATAAACGAGCTAATTAATTAGGTGCCGCCCGGCACGTAAATGTCGGCTCAGATCAGAGGTGATTACCGATTTCACTTGCTCTACACGATGCTCACTCCTCGTTCCAGGGCGCTGGAGCCTTTAGCTGTTCCATTGTTTGGTCCATTTTAACGCCAGCCTAGACAGGCTGAAAAGACAGGGCTGTCAGGATCGAGGTGAGATGTTGAATCTACACAAACTTCTCATAAAGTATAGGTGCTGCCGTGCTTTCTTTGTAACGACAGTTATTTGCTGGTCCCAGGACACATCCTCTGACACTTTTCGGAGAGAGAAATGTCGATCCTTAATGCTGAAGAATTTAAAGTTATTGACCCTCTCCACCTCAGCTCCTCTAATGAAGACTGGCTTCTGGGCGGCACCTAATTAATTGGCTTGCTTATTTTGGCTTTTTTCTTAAAGATGTGCTGGGTGCGCTCCAGCTACCGCTTCACCCCTGCGTGCTTCGCAGCCCAGTATCGGTCTGTGGCCCAGAGGTTGGGGACCAGTCTTCCAAAAGATGCTCCCTCATGCGAACCATTTCCACCCTGGATTACCTATGTCTCCTACTATCTTAGGATCTTGCCAGCCAGAGAGTAGCTGTGTGTATCATGGGCTGCAGCAGCAGCCACTGTCTGTTTCATACAGAAGACACTGCCCAGCACATGACGGAAACCAGGCCCCACCCCACCTCCGTGGATTTACGGTTTTCATAGAGCTGTGGATAAGCTCAGTACTTCACAGGAACCAACCTCCCCTCCATGGACTCTGTCTACACTTCTTGCTGCCGCAGTTCAGCATCAAAGATCCCTCCCAACCCGGACATCCTCTCTTCTCCCCTCTCCCAAAGTGCAGAAGACATAAAAGCCTGAAGCCATGTAGCACTATTCTCAAGGACAGCTTCTTTCTCACAGTTATCAGACTCTAGAACGTACCTTTTGTACAATAAGATAGACTTTTATCTACCTCAGTATGAAACTGCACCTTATTGTCTACCTGAACTGCACTTTCCCGCTATCCTTTACACTTTATTCTGCATTATTATGGTTTTATTGTATTCTACCTCAGTACACTGCGTAATGATCTGATCGGTATGAACCGTATGCATGACAGTGTTTTTACTGTGTCTCGATACATAGAGCATTACTGCAGAGAAAAAGGCCCTTCAGCCCATCTAGTCCATACTGAACTTTTAATCTGCCTAGTCCCATTAACCTGCACGGGGACCATAGCACTCCATACCCCTCCCATCCTATGTACCTATCCAAACTTCTCCCTGGTCCCATTGACCCACACCCGGACAATAACCCTCCATATCCCTCCCATCCATGTACCTATCCAAACTTCTCCCGGGTTCTATTGACCTACACCCGGACCATAACCCTCCATATCCCTCCCATCCTATGTACCTATCCAAACTTCTCCCTGGTCCCATTGACCCACACCCGGACAATAACCCTCCATATCCCTCCCATCCATGTACCTATCCAAACTTCTCCCGGGTTCTATTGACCTACACCCGGACCATAACCCTCCATATCCCTCCCATCCATGTACCTATTAAACATTGAAATTGAACCAGTGCCCATCACATCCACTGGCAGCTGGTTTCCCACTTTCACCACCCTCTGACTGAAGAGGTTCCCCTCAGATTCCCCGTAAACATTTCACCTTTCACCCTTAACCCCGATGGGAGATGGATACAGACCCCCAAATAGTCATATGGATGTGGCCTACATATTACAGTGAGGTAGAAAGTGCATGCCAAAAGGACAATGGTACAATAGTCATGGAGGATTTCAATATGTAGGTAGATTGGGAAAATCAGGTTGGTACTGGATTACAGTAGGGGGAATTTCTAAAGTGCCTACAAGATGGCACTTTAGAGCATCCTGCAGTTGAGCCTACTGGAGGATCAGCTATTCTGGATCAAGTATTGTGCAATGAACTAGAATTGATTAGAGAGCGTAAGATAAAAGAACCCTTAGGAGAAAGTGATCATAATATGATCAAATTCACCATGAAATTTTACAAGGAGAAGCCAAAGTCAGATGTATCAGTATTACAGTGGAGTAAACCTTACCCCTGGTGGTGTGACAATTTCATGTATGTCTGCCCTCACCACATCCTCCCGCCACACCACCAGGGATAGGGTTCCCCTTGTCCTCACCTACTACCCCACCAGCCTCCATGTCCAGCACATTATTCTCCAAACCTTCCGCCACCTCCAACAGGATCCCACCACCAAGCACATCTTTCCCTCCCCCCCCCACTTTCTGCTTTCTGCTGGGATTGCTGCCTATGCGACTCCCTTGTCCATTCATCCCTCCCCACTGATCGCCCTCCTGGCACCTATCCTTGCAACTGGAACAAGTGCTACACCTGCCCTCCACCTCCTCCCTCAATACCATCCAGGGCCCCAAACAGTCTTTCCAGGTGAGGTGACACTTCACCTGTGAGTCTGTTGGGGTCATATACTGTGTTCGGTGCTCCCGGTGTGGCCTCTTGTATATCGGTGAGACCCGACGTAGATTGGGAGCCGCTTCACCTAGCATCTATGATCCGTCCACCAGAACAAGCAGGATCTCCCAGTGGTCACCCATTCCCATTCCGATATGTCCATACATGGCTTCCTCCACTGTCGTGATGAGGTCGCACTTAGGTTGGAGGAACAGCACCTTATATTCCATTTGAGTAGCCTTCAACCTGATGACATGAACATCAATTTCTCTAACTTCCAATAATGCCCCCCGCCTCCCCCTTCACCATTTCCCGTCCCCTGTTCCCTCTCTCACCCTATCTCCTTGCCTGTGCATTGCCTTCCTCTGGTGCTTCTCCCCTTTTGTTTCTTCCATGGCCTTCTGTCTCCTTTACCATCAACTTCCCAGCTCTTAACTTCATCCCTCCCCCTCCAGGTTTCACCTATCACCTGGTAGTTCTCTCTTCCCTGCCCCAACCTTTCAAATCTACTGCTCAGCTTTTTTTCTCCAGTCCTGCCGATGGGTTTCGGCTCAAAACGTCTACTGTACTCTTTTCCATCGATGCTACCTGGCCTGCTGAGTTCCTCATTTTGTGGGTGCTGCTCATAAAAGTCTAAGAGAGTGCATTTAGCAGAGCAAAAATTTAGTGGGAACTTAGAAGATTGGGAAGACTTTCAACACCAACAGAAGGGAACTAATATCGGTGAGACCCGACGTAGGTAAAGATGGAATACAAAAGTAAGCTAGCCAATAATATTAAAGAAGATACCAAAAGTTTCTTCAAATACATACATAAGATGTAAAAGAGAGGTGAGAGTGGATATTGGACCTTTAGAAATGATGCTGCAGAGGTAGTAATAGGGACAACGAAATAGCAGATGAACTGAATAAATATTGTACGTCAGTCTTCACTTTGCAAGACACTAGCAGTATGGTGAAAGTTCCAGGTGTCAGGGGGCATCACTAGAGAAACAGTTCTTGGTAAACTGTAAGGTCTGGAGGTAGATAGATCACCTGGACCAGATGGACTACACCCCAGAGTTCTGAAAGAGGTGGCTGAAGAAATCGTGGAGGCATTAGTAACGATGTTTCAATAACCATTAGATTCTGGAATGGTTCCAGAAGATTGGAAAATTGCAAATGTCACTCCACTCTTCAAGAAGGGAGAGAGGCAGAAGAAAGGAAGCTATAGGCCAGTTAGCCTGACCTCAATGACTGGGAAGATGTTGGAATCGATCATTAAGGATGAGGTCTCAGGAGGCACATGATAAAATAGGCCATTGTCAGCAAGGTTTCCTCAAGGGAAAATCTTGCCAGACAATCTTTTGGAATTGTTTGAAGAAGTAATAAGCAGGATAGATGAAGGGGAGTGGATTGAAGGTGTGTACTTGGATTTTCAGAAGGCCTTTGACAGGCTGCTACACCACTCTCTTTAGCCAGAGAGTGTTGTATCTGTGAAATTCCTTGCCACAGGCACCTGTGGAGGCCAAGTCTTTATGTATATGTAAGGCAGGGATTGATAGATTCTTGATTCGTCAGGGCATGAAGGGATACAGGGAAAAGGCAGGAGACTGGGGCTGCAGGAAAAATTGGATCATCCATGATGAAATGGCACAGCAGACTTGATGGACCAAGTGGCCTAATTTTGCTCCTATACCTTATGGTCTTAACCTTACACTAATCTTATGAGGTTCCAGTCTCACCCAATCTCAGTGGAAAAGGCCGTATACATTTGTTGTAATTGATCGAATTCAGCAGAGAGGCACAGAAACTGGAGATATAAAAGTCTTAATTCATCATAACAAGCAGGTATTGTTATGGAGACACTCATGGTAGAGTCCCACAAACTCAAAAGTACATTTCATCTTTATACCCTTAAGGTCAATAGGTGATTCAATACAGTTTCAACAGTTACAAAGGTTCAAAGGTTCATTTGTTATCAAAGTATACTACTCTGAAATTCTTCAATCCTCTGGGTAACCATGAAACCAAGAAAGAAAAGAAAGGCAGCACGGTCATCAATCCCCAAATTCCACCCCCCCACAAAAAAAATGAACAAAAAAACCAGAACAGGTGCATCAACACCAAATCCCTCTCCCTACACCAAAAAGCAAATAAAGTGGACCTGGCACATTGATTCGCAAAGCCCCTCCCCACACAAAAATATGAGAAGATCGGATGAAAAAAACACAAAATATAAAAAGCATAAGACTGAAAAAAGTCTACAGTCCAAAGTCCACATCCAAAACGCAGAAAAACCTGGGGAACACTCTCCAGGCCCAGCGACAGACCTTTCCCTCTCTGGTACAGGGCGATCAAAAGACAGGCAGCTGACAATCACTCTCCGCTCTTGCTTCGATGCTTCAATCTCCCTCGTTGCTTTAATCAGTAAACAAAATGAGCTTTAATCGGCAAACTGGAGCCAAATATGGGTTTGTGCCCTGTCCTGCAGCCTGCCCACCTCGAGGTTCCCACGTACTGTTTCTGTCTCCCAGACGGCACAGCGCCTGAACAGCCAAATGATCTCCAAATTTCTGCACTCACCTTAAAGTTTCAATCACCCTCATTGCTTTCAACCGGCAAACAATGGAAGCTATAATCGGCAAAATGGGTCCAAACATCAGCTCATGCACCATCCTGAAGCCTTCTCGCTATGAGGGCCACGTACGCACGCCGTCTCTGTCTTCCGGAATCCTCCCGGAGAGTGCAGAGTGCTGAAGCATGCGAACGATCTCCTAACAACAAAGCACAGGCTCCAACAGTTCCACAACCACACTCAAGATGAGAAACAAATATCAAAGACATAAAAGAAGTGGAAAAGATGGTTTTATGATCTATCCAAAAGATGTTGACCAAAGGAATGTTCTGCACAGGTGCCATCGTGACTGAAACAATGACATTGTTTACTTCAATACTTTGGGTTGACAATTGGTTCCTTTAAATCGCATATCCACATCGGGAGACACCTCTGAATGTTCAGATAGTTTCACTGGGACATCTCCCGGAGCTCATTTACAATGGAGTAACTTACTTAAACATGTAATTGTTGGGTTGATGCAGGGCAATTAACACAACCCCATTGTTTTAACTTTTGGCTGATGCAAATGCAATCTCTTAGTGTGTGGGTCAGCTTGTGCTTTTAACTTCAGTTTTTAAAATTTTTTATTTATTTAGAGATGCAGCACAGTATAGGCTCTCCCGGCCCTTTGAGCCGCACTGCCCGAGCAATCTCCGACAAACACGATTAATCCTAACCTCATCACAGGACAATTGGTGTTACCTGCATTTAACACCAATACCATCGTCAAATTCGCAGACGACACAACAGTGATCGGGTTGATCTCCAACAGAGACGAATCAGGGTACAGAACTGAGGTACAGAACTTAGTGAGCTGGTGCTCAGAGAACAACCTGTCTCTGAATACAGCAAAGACTAAGGAGCTAATTATCAACTTTGAAAAGTCACGGGATGACGAGTACGCCCCAGTCTACGCTAACATAGTGGAGAGAGTGTCCAGTTTCAGGTTTCTGGGGATACACATCTCAGAAGACCTTACCTGGTCCACTAACACCACAACAATAGTTAAGAAAGCACAGCAACACTTGTTTTTCCTCAGGACGCTGAAGAAAGCTGGTCTACCTGAGCAGATGCTGCTGACCTTTTACCGTTGTACCAGAGAGCATCTTAACATACTGCATCTCTGTGTGGTATCTCAGTTGTACAGCAGCTGATAGGAAAGCACTTCAGCGGGTCGTCTCTAGCGCACAGAAGATCATCGGGACACAGCTCCCAGCCCTGGAGGACACCTACAGCTCTCGCTGCCTAAGGAAAGCTACAAGCATCTGTAAGGAGAATACACACCCATGCAATCATCTGTTTGAACTTCTTCCATCTGGCAGACGTTATAAGATTTTCGATGCCCGCACTTCCAGACTGAAAAATAGCTTTTTCCCCAGAGCTGTAATTGCCCTGAACCAATCGATCAAGCATCATCCATAAATTTGTTCTATTGCTACTTTAATACTGGTTTTATGACTGTCATGCATCTGAGTTGAGCTTTTTCACTGCTGGACATCGCTCGTACTGGCTGGTTACTTGATTTATTTATTGTTTATTTATTTTATTTGTTGTTTTATAACATTGAGTACGAGAGTTGCAAACTCATTTTCGCTGTATTGGTGCATGACAACTGTACTATGCAATGACAATAAAGATATTTCATTTCATTTAAAATGACCAACTAACCTACCCGGTATGCCTTTGGACTGTGCAAGGAAACTAGAAGACTTGGAGAAAACCCAGGCACTCCACGGGGAGGATGTACTGAGACTTCTTACAGAGTGACTCTGGAATTAAACTCCAAACTCCAGACATCCTGACCTGTGTTAGCATTGCACGAACCACTACTCAACCATGGAACCATGGTTGCAGTTTACAATAAGAACAGATGATTGGTTCTTCCTTAAATTGATATCTGCTATATTCCCAGAATACACCCTAACAGCACTTACCATATCTATACCCCTCGTGATTGTAATAAACCAATTTCTATTCCATTTCCTGTCCCGTGGTCCTGCAGGTCAAAGTTCAAAGTACATTTCTTATCAAAGTATGTATGCAGTGTACAACCCTGAGGTTCATCTTCCCATAGGCAGCTATGAAGCAAAGAAACAGCATGGGGTCAACCATGAATGTTGCCTCCCAGCTGTCTAGGGCAGTACGATATGGAGCGCAAGCTGGTGCCTATGTAACCGGCTCTCCCTCTCCACGCAGCTGAGGAATCCAAAGGAACGATAAAGGATGGCAGTAGTGGTGTTGCCAATGAACTTCGAACTCAACATGGGACTGCCTTAGGGATGCCACCTCTGGATTTTTTTCTCGGGGTTTACTCCCGAAGCTTTCCTCGTGAGTGGGTACAGCCACAAGGTAGCGGAGGTTTGGGGTCAGAGTTCTCCTTCTCCTAAATGAGCTGCCAACAATGGACGACAATCCCCATCTGCCCAAAGCAACTATTTCTAAGTCACCAGTAACCCACCCTTGCCCCTTCTCCGGTCAGTAGAGTCAGCTCCGCTGGGCTCACACACGAAGGCTAGGAGCTGGACTTGGCTGTCAGAGGCTGTTTGAGATGCACAACATCGGGAGCATTTAATAGGTAGTTCGAGATTATCCCCACTACCACCCCCGCCTATAACAACCTTAAGGAAATCAAAGCACACATATGTCACCTTGAGAATCATTTTCTTGTGGGCATTTACAGAAAGAACAACACAGTTTACAAAAATTCAACATAAGCAGGCAAAGACTGACAACTAACCAATGTGTAAAAGAAGGCAAAGTATGTAAATACTAATAACACTGAGAGAATGAGTTGGAAGAAGCCCTTGAAAATGAGTCTGTAGGTCATAGAGTCAAAGAAAATAGAATATTACAGCACAGTACAGGCCCTTCAGCCCGTAATACTGTGCTTACCTTTTACCCGACTCCAAGATAAATTTAATGCTTCCCTCCCACAACATGTGTCTCTCTAAAAGTTTCCTCTACCACCACTTCTGGCAGAATGTTCTCTATTTCCTTTCTTGAACAGCAGAACATTAACTACTAGCCATTTCTCTGGGCCTTTGCCTGTGACTAGAGAGGACATGAGATCTTGGTAAAGGCTCCAGTGACCTCAGCTCTTGTTGCTCTCAATAAGCTGGGCTGCATCTCATCAGGGCCCTTGAGACTCGAGCCCTTGAACATTCTCACACTAGCCCTGCAGGCTCACTAAAGTTTCCACGCCTTCAGTAACAAAACTGAGCATCATAAAGCAACGTCCTGTTAATAGCAGAGCTCTGACTCAGTCTATCAACATGATTATATCCAGATCTGTCCCATTTTGACCCAAACCATTGTAGCGTAACAGAAGTGGGAGAAATGTACATAATTCACGACCACCAACAAGTTGGGGTTTCATTTTAAGAGGCTGGTCTGACACGGTGATGTTATTATGTAAAAGGTTTTTAGCTCTCCATGTGTCATCAGTAGGCAATGGCATCAAACGATAGCACAAACCAGAGACTGTCACTTAATGCTAATGAGAAGGTGTTTGAGAAGGGAATTGGTAAACTCAAAGACAGTGAAGGCCAGAGTTGAACCGAACAAAGCAGCAACACCTAGATTCCATGAAGCACGTCCAGTGCCTTGCATACTATGTCCTAAATGCTGAACTGCAGAGGTTGGAGGCGTCTGGCATTCTCTCCGAGGTTGAATGGAGTGATGGGCCACGCCCATTTTCCCGATGATCAAGAAAGGGAAGGCTGGAGCTTCGGGTCAAGACCCTTCAGCTGGACCGGAAAGGAAGAGGATAGAGATCAGGACAAGAAGTTGGAGAGAGGAGAAGGAGTACAAGCTGACAGGTGATAGGAGAGACCAGGTGAGGGGGAAGGTGGGGATGAAGCCAGAAGCTAAGAGGTGATAGATGGAAGAGCTAAAGGGCTGTAGAAGAAGGGTCTGATAGGAGAGGGGAGTGGACCATGGAAGAAAGGGAAGGAGGAGGGCCATCAGAAGGAGGTGAAAGGCAGAACTGGCTAATACCATAAGTTGAAGGTGATTGGAGGAAGGAATGGCGGGGGGATGTCAGAGGTAAGTTCTTAACACAGAGTCTGGTGAGTGCTTAGAACACCCTGCAGTGGGGTGTGGGGGAGCAGAGGCATTTAAGAAATTGGGGGATTTAAAAAACTCTTAGATAGGCACATGGATGATTGGGGAAGAGAAGGGGTAAGAAGGGAGTCAAAATGGGGAATGGAAAAAGAGACAAGGAGAGAGGGGGGGGGGAAATTACCAGAACTTTGTAATAGCAAATCTTCATGCCATCGGGTTGGAGGCTATCCAGATGGAATATGAGGTGTTGCTTCTCCAACCTGAGTGTGGCTTCATTATGCCACTCACCCTGCTTATGGATTCCCATCAGAGAGGAGACTAATTAGCATCTACACCAGGACCACCAGACTCAAAAACAGTTACTTTCCCAAGGCTGATCGACATCTCCACCCACTAACCCTGTCAGTCACCTTATGAATAGCCTAGCGTCACTTTATGGACATACAATCAAGTTATAAGTTATCTTGTATATTTATATTTGTTATTGTGTTAGTTATGTTTTGAGGGTTTTTTGTGCTGAATCAGATCCGAAGTAACAATTATTTTGTTCTCCTTTACACTTGTGCACTGGAAATGGTTTTCAACTATCTTCAATCTAGAGGAAGCCACGGACCGGGACACCAGAATGGGAATGACAAGTTGAATTGAAATGGTTAGTCTGGGGAGGTCACAGACCAGGACTTCGGAACGGGCATGGGAAGTTGCAGAATATAGTATTAATGGTCAGACTCTTGGCAGCGTGGAGGATCAGAGGGATCTTGGGGTCCGAGTCCATAGGATGCTCAAAGCTGCTGCGCAGGTTGACTCTGTGGTTAAGAAGGCATACCGTGTATTGGCCTTCATCAATCGTGGGATTGAGTTTAAGAGCCGAGAGGTAATGTTGCAGCTATATAGGACCCTGGTCAGACCCTACTTGGAGTACTGTGCTCAGTTCTGGTCGCCTCACTACAGGAAGGATGTAGAAACCATGGAAAGGGTGCAGAGGGGATTTACAAGGACGTTTAAAAATGCAAACACGAGGAATTCTGCAGATGCTGGAAATTCAAGCAATACACATCAAAGTTGCTGGTGAATGCAGCAGGCCAGGCAGAATCTCTAGGAAGAGGTACAGTCGACGTTTCAGGCCGAGCCCCTTCGTCAGGACATCAACTGTACCTCTTCCTATAGATGCTGCCTGGCATGCTGCGTTCACCAGCAATTTTTATGTGTGTTACAAGGATGTTGCCTGGATTGGGGAGCATGCCTTATGAGAATAGGTTGAGTGAACTCGGCCTTTTTTCCTTGGAGCGACGGAGGATGAGGGGCGACCTGATAGAGGTGTACAAGATAATGAGAGGCATTGATCTTGTGGACAGTCAGAGGCTTTTCCCTAGGTCTGAAATGTCTAGCACGAGACGGCATAGTTTTGAGGTGTTTGGAAGTAGGTACAGAGGAGATGTCAGGGGTAAGTTTTTTACACAGAGAGTGGTGAGTGCGTGGAATGGGCTGCCGGCAACGGTGGTGGAGGCAGAAACAATAGGGTCTTTTAAGAGACTCCTGGATAGGTACATGGAGCTTAGAAAAATAGAGGGCTATGGGTAAAGCCTAGGTAGTTCTAAGGTAGGGACATGTTCGGCACAGCTTTGTGGGCCAAAGGGCCTGTATTGTGTGTATGTTTTCTATGTTTCTATGAAATGGTTAATCTAGAGGAGGCCATGGACCTGAACGTTGGAATGGGAAGGGGAAGTTGCATTGAAATGGTTAATCTAGGGGAGATCATAGACCAGGACGTTGGAATGGGAAGGGGAGGTTGCATTGAAACGGTTAATCTAGGGGTGGTCATAGACCAGGACGTTGGAATGGGAAGGGGAGGTTGCATTGAAATGGATGGTTAAGCTCGGAATGGTAGAGTGTTCCAGCGACTTGAGGCAGCATCGTGAAACAGCAGGATATATGGAGCTTGGAATGTTCCTAGTTGAACTGGCAATTGAAATCATGTGTACAAAATCAAGGGGATTGCTTTGGCCGGCAATAAAACAGCCCATTTGTGCATTCAAAAGGTCCCAGCTTACATGGTGGGAAGTTTTGTTTTGGAGATCTTTGTGCAACAGATGGACATCAAAATAAAAATCTCACTGTCTGCAGAGAAAAGCCCTAGGAGTGGAAAGCAGATATGTATCAGTTCAGAAGTTGCTGGGTCGTAGAACAAAGGACACAGAACACTACAGCACAGTACAGGCCCTTCAGCCCACAATGTTCTGCTAATCTCCTAACCTACTCTAAGATCAATCTAACCCTTCCCTCCTACATAGCCCTCCATTTTTCCATCATCCACGTGCCTATCTCAAAGATTCACAGTACATTTCTCCATGCACTTCCCCACAGAAACAAAGAAAACCATGGAACCCGTTCAAAGAGAAACATCAGACCCCCAAAGCGCAAGAAAAGAAAATCAAATAACATAAATGGCAAAAAAAACTTAATGAAAAATGCAGAATATTAAAAAACAAAATTGAAAGAGTCCAGGCAAACTCAGTTCAGCTCAGTTCGAGTGCAATCTTGTGCTGCATTTAAGATGGTGTGCATATGATACCGAATTCCTTCCCAACAGAGGAGATAAAAGATTTGAGCTATGGATAAAGAAAGGTCTTACAACCTACCTCTCATTTATAGATAAAAGAGTATTACAAAGTTTCCAAATCCTGCAGGACAAACATGGCCTAGAACATAATGACTTTTTTAGGTACCTTCAAGTACCAAACTATGTTAACCAGAGTTGTAGATATACAGACCTATCAACAGTAGAATTAGAATTTTTCAAGATTCTGAATTCGGCTTGCAGTTCAATACCTAGTAAATCAGTTTCTCGATTATATAATGCACTCTCCCATGCTAAAAATGTAAATACACTGTATATTAAAGAGAAGTGGGAGAAAGAAGCGGGGTTGGTACTTTCAGAGGAGGCTTGGGGGAAAATCTGCAGCTTTCAATGGTCCTCGACTAATTCTTTGACTTGGAGAGAACATTGTTGGAAAAACATTATAAGATACTTCAAGACCCCATATCAGGAAAAATATAAAGATACAAATGTGATGTGTTGGAGAAGGTGCGGCTCCAAGGAGGCAAATCATTTTCATATTTTTTGGGATTGCCCTAAATTAAGTCTATTTTGGGAAGGTATTCATAGAACATTAGTTAAGGTACTTAGGTCCCAGATACCTCTGAACTTTGAGACGCTCTATTTGGGGCATGTATTGTTTCTTGAACAGAAGGAAGATATAAAGTTGCTGCAGGCCCTCTTAGCAGCAAGTAAGAAATCAATCACTAGAAAATGGCTAAATCCAATACCACCTACATTAGAAGATTGGTACGAAATTATCTTGGAAATATTTAAAATGGAAAAGTTGACTTACTCCCTGAGAACTCAAAAAGAAAAATTTTATCAAATCTGGAATAAATGGATTGAATATATAACCCCAATGCGAGCAGACTTTAGATGACTCTCCTAATGATTTATACTGCTCTTCTCATCAACACAGTAATTTTGCTAACGTAAGCACCCCTAGTCTAAATGTTTGTTTTTTTTGTTTTCTTTTGGAAAATAGAGAATTAACACAAGTAAAGGGAAAGATTTGGGAAAAGGATAAAAAGATGAAAAAATTAAGTAAATAAGTACATAGGGATTGGATAATTATGTCTGCGGGCAGGAGCAAGCATGAACAAATTAGGATATAAACACCTACAATGGTTGATACATAGGCTTATATACAACATTTTGGACCAGTGGAAATGGTCCAGAAGGGTTATATGGAAACTATTATTACCATTTTTCTTAACAACTAATTCCATTACTTAGCCTAACAGGTTAGATTTACCACAGTACATAATTATCTATTTAAATGCTTATTTTCCTTTTATATCATCTCAATGTGTACTTAAGAATGTATAAATAATTGTAGTTTTATACATATAAAAAATGGAAAAGGTTATATGGGTGAAAAAAGTACATGATATTTGTGAATTCCTTATCCAAATAAAAATAAAATAAAAAAAAAAGAATCTAAGAGTTTTTAAAATGTCCCTAATGAATTTGCCTATATAATAATCCCTGTCAGGGTGTTTCATGCACCCATCACTCTCTACATAAAAAAACTTATCTCTGACTCTCTTTCTCTACCTTCTACCAATCACTTTAAAAGTATTAGGCATTGCCGTCCTGGAAAAAGGTTCTGACTGTGTACTTGATCTTCGCCTGTTATCATCTTGTACCCTCGAGCTTTTCAAAGAGAAAAACGCTAGCTCACTCAATCTATCCACAGAAGACGTGTGTCCTCAAAGGATGGCGGAGATACAAGAGATTCTGTGGATCACGAACAAGAGAAAATCTGCAGATGCTGGAAATCCAGAGTAACACACACTAAATGCTGGAGGAACTCAGCAGGTCAGGCAACATCTATGGGAGGAATAAACAGTGAATGTTTTGGGCAGGGATCCTTCATCAGCACTGGAAAGGAAGGAGGCAGAAGCCAGGATATGAAAATGAGGGGAGGGAGCCTGTGTATCTACACCGTGCACTAAATCATAAACACAAGAGATTCTGCAGATGCTGAGAATCCAGATCAACACACACAAAATGCTGGAGGATCTCTGAAGGTCGGACAGCATCTATGGAGAGGAATAAACAGTGAATGTTTTGGTTCGAGACCCTTCATCAGGAGTGGAAAGGAAGAGGAAAGAAACCAGAATAATAAGGGAGGAAGGGGAAAGAGGGAGGGAGAGAAATTACTAGAAATTAGAGAAATCGATGTTCATGCCATCAGGTTGAAAGCTACCAAGATGAGGCTTTGCTCCTCCAACCTGAGGCCAGCTTGACCATGGCAGTAGAGGAGACCACGGACTGGCATTCGGAATCAGAACGGGAAATCTAATTGAAATGTGTGGCCATCTGGAGATCTGGGCTGGATAATAAGCTTGACTCTGATCTGAAAAGGCTTCCAAAGCTTCAAACATTTTCCCTGTTTTGCAGCTGGCTGTCTCTTGCACCATTTTGGGATTCCAGTTTCCTGAAGTTGAAGCCCATCCTCTGGAAAGCAAAAGCACTGAGCTCACTTCCACCAGGTAAAATTCCGGACACCTGGGCACCTGAAATATTCTGGATCCTTTTGTCCTCCAGCACACAATCACTTATATTTTTATTTTATTTAGAGACACAGTGCGCAGTTGGCCTTTCTGGCCTTTTGGGAAAAATAGCCTCACAACCCCAGACAATCCCGACTTAACCCTAGTCTAATCATAGGACAACTTACAAGAGCCAGTTAACCTACTAACTGGTACGTCTTTGGACTGTGGGAGGAAACCAGAGCACCCGGGGAAAACCCACGCATTCCAGAGGGAGAAAGTATAGACGCTTTACAGATGACAGCAGAATTGAACTCCGAACTCCGACACCCTGAGCTGTAATAGTGTCAGGCTAACCACTACGCTATCATGGTGCCCATGGTATGGGAGAGTTGCAGACACAACTCAAAATATCATAGAAACTAACTTTCCCTCCCTGGACTCAGTCTATACTGCTCACTGCCTCGGTCAAGCACTAGCGTCACCAAAGACTCCACCCACCCCGTACATTCGCTCTTATTCCTTCCCCCCTCAGGCAGAAGATACAAAAGCCCGACAGCACGTACCGCCATGCCCAAGGACAGCTTCTAAATGGCTGTGGTACAGTACTGTGCAAGACAGATACCTGCAGCTCGGGTGCCTAAGGCTTTTATACAGTACAGTATTCGTCAATGTGGAGCAGAAAGCGAGTTTGTAGACCTGGTGGGAGCAATGGACGTTGGGACTGATGAGGGAGGAGCACCCTGGGAGGGGTGAGGGACAGGTGGCAGAGAAGGAGTACCAGGGTTGAGGGTGGCACAGGTGCAGACACATCCATCCCTGAGACACCAGGCAATGTAATTTGATTCCAAACAGTTGGTTTATTGATCATTACAGAACGTCTCTCTGGTGCTTCCTGCTCCCTCCCCTCTCCCTTCCCCTTTTCCCAACCGTGATTCCCCTCTCACTGCCCCCTTCCCACTCTCAGTCCACAATAGAGACCCATATCAGAATCAGGTTTATCATCGCTCACGTGTGTGGAATGCACTGCCTGTGCTGGTGATGGAGGCAGAAATATTAAGGAATTTTAAGAAACACTTAGACTTTCATATGGATCAAAGAAAAATGGAGGGTTATGTGGGAGGGAAGGTTTAGATTGATCTTTGAGTGCGTTAAAAGGGTACACAACATCGTGGGTCGAAGGGCCTGTACTGTTCTATGTTCTAACAGCAGGCAAGAAGAGTTTCTCTGTACATGGTAATAACTTAACATGCTGTGTGGGCTGTTTGCCTGTGTCTATGTTTGCCCTTGATGAAGATGTAACCAATTCCCCCACATTCTGTGGTCCTCCAAAGCATGCCTCCAGTCCAAGGGGTGAGCCAACACTGCTGTTGACGGAAGCTGAGCTATCTCTTTGGGGAATTCTGGCAGGCAGAGCCTTGCCCATAAATTTGCAAATCCGCAGGGAGTCTTTGTTCCTATGCCTGACATGGACCACCAGCTGCCACTGCAGCGGGTGTAAGAATTGGGAAAAAATGTCTCGAAGATTCTGGCTGCTGATAATGCCGTCAGAAAACCGTCACACTAGGCTTACACATTCTTATGTTGATAGGGTTTTTAAGGCAATGAACAACCTTGGACTTTGTGTCTCTGTCAGTGCCCTCTTTTGTGCATACAGAAGGAATTCCACCCTTCGTTATGCACAGGTGGCATGGTAGTATAGAAGTTAGCGTAATGCCAGTATGGCGCCAGCGTGTTACTGCCCAATGTGCTGCCCATTGTTACTGCCCATTGTGCTGCCCATTGTTACTGCCCGTTGTTACTGCCCATTGTGCCACTGGCGTTTAGGGCAGCAGTGAAGGTCCTCCATCTCTGGCAATATCCATGCGTTTCCTTGAATATTCATGTCAGTAGCTATCTCTCGGTTTTCACCTCTGTCAGTCATGCAAGTCCTGGGTGGAGACTCAGGAATACCACTGCACTCAGATGTAGAAGGATTCTTCATTGCTATTTCTGTAATATTTTGTCTTGACCAGTCAGAGTCGTTAACCCGGAGCTGATTCTCCAAACCTGGAGGACTGGTGGACCCTTTGACCTGTTTGGTTTGGGTGACCCTACCAAGTGCCAAACCATAAAGCCCTGACTCCAGCCAACATGGTCTCTAGGTCATTGAAGAAAACGAGGGAATAATACCTTAGCAGGAAGGTTTGCTTGTGCTACACAGTGGGGTTTAAACTCGAGTTGCAGGGGGATTGGAATCAGAATGCCGGTATAGCTAGTGGAGAGGCTATGGAGATAGATGTTGGGAAGACCTGAGACAAAGTTAGGAATCAAAAGGTTGAGCATGGTGCAGCTAATGTTCTGAACTGCACATATGTATGAACTATCATAGGAAAGGCAGATGAGCTCAGGACATGGATGAACACATAGAATGGTGATATTGTACCCATTAGTGAGACTTGGTTGCAAGAGGGACAGGACTGTATTCTGGAGTACTGTTGCTTTAGATGTGATGAAACAGAAGGGATTAAAGGAGGATAGGTGGTGTTACTAGTCAGGGAAAATGTTACGGCAGTGCTCAGTGAGGACAGACTGGAGAACTCGACTAGTGAGGCGTTATGGTTGGAACTGAGAAATAAGAAAGGTATAACCTCGTTAATGGGGCTGCGTCACTGACCAGTCCGGGGGATTTAGAGGAACAAATTTGTAGAGACTGTTGCAAGAAACATAAGATTGTTATAGTAGGTGATTTTAACTTTCCACGTATTGATTGGGATTCCCAAACTGTAAAAGGACGAGATGGGATAGAGCTTGTCAGATGTGTTCAGGAAAGTCTCCTTCATCAGTACATAGATGTCCCAGTGAGACAGTGATACCTGATCTGCTATTATGGCATGAGGCAGGGCAGGTGACAGAAGTTTGTGTAGGGGAACATTTTGCATCCAGTGATCATAATGCCATTAGTTTCAAAGTAAATATGTTTCAAAGTAAATAGTTTTAAAGTAAAGATACCAAAAGGATAGGTCTGGTCCATGGTTGAGATTCTAAATTGGAGAAAGGCCAATTTTGATTGCATCAGAAAGGATCTGGCAAGTGTGAATTGGGACAGGCTATTTTCTGGCAAAGGCTTTTCCACTGAGCTTGGGTGAGACTACAACTAGAGATCATGCGTTAAGAGTGAAAGGTGAAAACTTTAAGGGGAACATGAGGGGAAACTTCTGCACTCAGAGGACCGTGAGAATGTAGAATGAACTGTCAGGGCAGGAGTTGCATGCCCACTCAATCTCAATGTTTAAGAGAAGTTTGGATAGGTACATGGATGGTAGGGGTTTGGAGGGCTATGGTCCCGATGCAGGTCGTTGGAAGTAGACAGTTTAAGTGGTTTGGGATGGTCTAGATGAGTCAGAATAGCCTGCTTCTCTGCTGTACTTTTCTAGGACTCTATGACTTTATGTGTATTTAGTAAGTAGGAGGCCGTCAAAAGTGAAATTCTGAGAGTAAAGCTTGCATGAGCCTGTCAGAATTAAAAGTAATGATAACAGGTTCAGGAAGCCTTGGTTTTCAAGCGATGTTGAGGTGCTAGTTAAGAAAAAAATGGGAGTACATAGCAGGTATAGGCAGGTAGGAACAAATGAGGTGCTTGTGGAGTATAAGGATTGCAAGGGACACTTAAGAAAGAAATCAGGAGGGCTAAAAGAAGGTATGATGTTGCCCTAGCATGCAAGGTGAAGGAGAATCCCAAGGGTTTCTACATATACGTTAAGAGCAGAAGGATTGCAAGGGACAAAGTTGGTCCTCCAGAAGATCAGAATGGTAATCGATGTGTGGAGCCAAAACAGATGGGGGAGATCTTAAATAGATTTTCTGCATCTGTATTTACTCTGGAGATGGACGCAGAGTCTATAGAAGTGAGGCAAATGGCATCAACTTTATTGTCCTTGTACATATTACAGAGGGGGAGGGGTTTGCTGGCCTGAGGCAAATCAGAGTGGATAAATCCCCAGGACCTGACAAGCTGTTCCCTCGGACCCTATGGGAGACAAGTGCAGAAATTGCTGGGCCCTATGAGACATATTTAAATCATCCTCAGCAACAGGAGAGGCACCAGAGGATTAGAGGATAGGCAAAGTTGTTCCACTGTTTAAAAAAGGCTCTGAACAGGAATCTGGAAATAATAGGCCGGTGAGCCTGACGTCATTTGTAGGAAAGTTATTGAAAAGTATTCTAATGGACTGGATATATATGTATTTGTATAGGCATGGACTGATTAAGGATAGTCAGCATGGCTTTGTGCGTGGTAGGTAGTATCTAACCAATCTTTTAGAGTTTTTCAAAGAAGTTACTGGGACAGTTGATGAAGGCAAGGCAGCAGATGTTGTCTACATGGACTTAGCATGGTGTTTGAAGTAGTCTTGCATGGAATTTGGTCAAAAAGGTTCAGTGTCTTGGCATCCAAGATGACCTAGTAAACTGGACTAGATTTTGGCTTTGTGAGAGAAGCCAGAGCGGTAGTAGGAGGCTGCCTCTCTGTCTGGAGGCCTGTGATCGGAGCTCGATCCATTGTTGTTTGTCATCTATATCAACAATCTGGATGATAATGCATTAACTGGTCAGCAAATCTGGGGTGTGGCAGACTGCGAGAAAGACTACCATGGCTTACAGATCCACATCAGCTGGAAAAATGGATTGAAAAATGGCAGATGGAATTTAATGCAGACAAGTGCATTAGGGTTTTGCACTTTGGTAGGACCAGCCGGGGTAACACTTACACAGTGAACGGTAGGGCACTGACGAGTGTGGTAGGACAAAGGCATCTGGCAAAGCAGGTACATAATTCATTGAAAGTAGTGTCACAGGTACTTAGGGATGTAAAGAAAGCTTTTGGCACATTGGCCTTTGTAAATCAAAGTGTTGAGAACAGGAGATGGGATATTATGATGAAGTTGTATAAGATGCTGGTGAGTCCAAATTAGAAGAATTGTGTGCAGTTTTAGTCACCTACCTACAGGAGAGATGTAAATAAGGTTGAAAGAGTACAGAGGTAATTTACAAGGACGTTGCCAGGAATGGAGGCCCTGAGTTATAAGGAAAGATTAAATGGGTTTGGACTTTATTCCGTGGAACATAGAAGATTGAGGGGAGACTTGATAGAGCCATACAAAATTGTGAGGGGTATAGATAGGGTAAATGCAAGCAGGCTTTTTCAACTGAGGTTGGGTGGGACTTCAACCAGAGGTCATGGGTTAAGGGTGAAAGGTGAAATGTTTAAGGTGAACATGAGGGGAAACTTCTTCACTCAGAGGGTGGTGAGAGTATGGAATGAGCAGCCAACAAGCGCGCGTGAGCTGGATTTCAATGTTTAAGAGAAGTAAGGTTGGTTACATGGATGGTATTTGTATGGAGAGCTATGGTCCCGGTGCAGGTGGATGGGAGTAGGCAGTTTAACTGGTTTGGCATGGAGTAGCAGAGCCTGTTTCTCTGCTGTACTCTTCCATGACTCTATATGTACTTGCTATGCCTTGTGCTTTGTGTGGCTGTTGGCACTGTGTTTGGCACCGGAGTAACACTGGTTCATTTGACTGTATGCATGGGTGTTCGTGTATGGCTGGATGAAATTTAAACTTGAACAATTGATCTAATCAACTATTGTATTCTTTAGTTTAGGACTCGCCAACCCTAGGGAAAAAACTATGATCGTCCACCTTATCTACAGCCTTCAAAATTTTATAAACTTCTCTGAGATCACCCCTCAATCTCCTGCACTCCAAGGAATAAAGATCCAGTGTAGCCAACCTCTCTCTATAACTCAGGCCCTCTCGTCCAGGCAGCGTCATCCTAAATATCTTCTGCACCTCTCTGGCTTGATGATGTCTTTCCGACAACAGAGTGACCAAAATCATACACAATGCCCCAAGTTTACCAGCTTAGCCACCTGCCTGGCCCCTTCCCGTTAGATGGGGAGAATTAGCTTGCAGCCATGTAGCTCTGTTCAGTGCGAGGTCACAATGTCAGGGATGAGTGTACAATATACAACATGAAATTCTTACTCTTCACAGACATCCATAAAACAGCGCGAAGAAAAATCCCAAAGAATGAATGACAGAAAACGTTAGAAACCCAATGACCCCCCCCTTCCCCAAGCACAATGGGAGAAGGGAGAAAAGAGGAGGTCGCAGAAGGGTGGGTATTTGAAGATGCTGGCTGGCTTACTGAAATGGATGAGTATAACAACCACATAATGCTCCCCTCTGCAATCAGATGGACGAATGGAAATGAACCCATGAACACTATCTCACTATATCTCTTCTCTTTTGACAGCTTGACAGTACTGTGCAAAAATTTTACGTACATACATACATATATATATATATATATATATAGCTGGGGTCCCTAGGACTTTTGCTCAGTACTGTATTTTTCAACTAGGACAGTGGGGTGGTGCAGGTGCAGACACACCCAGCCCTGGGACACCAGGCAATGTAATTTGATTCCAAACAGTTGGTTTATTGATCATTACAGAATGTCTGTCTGGTGCTTCCCGCTCCCTCCCCTCTCCCTTCCCCTTTTCCCAACCATGATTCCCCTCTCCCTGCCCCCTTCCCACTCTCAGTCCACAATAGAGACCCATATCAGAATCAGGTTTATCATCACTCACATATGTTATGACATGAAATTTGTTTTTATTTTATGGCAGCAGTGCAGTGCAATATGTACATAAAATTACTACAGGGTCTGATGAAGGATCTCGGCCTGAATCGTCGACTGTTTATTCATTTCCGTAGATGCTGCCTGGCCTGCTGAGTTCCTCCAGCATTTTGTTTGTGTTTATTTGGATTTCCAGCATTTGCAGATTTTCTCAGGTTTGTGGGAGGATGTTAGAGTTAAGCTTTTCAACAGAGGTGCATGGAATGTGCTGCCGGGGGTGGTGGTGGAGGCAGATACGTGAAGGACATTTAAGAGACTCTTGGCTAGGCACATGGATGATAGAAACATGGAGGGCTATGTAGGAGGGAAGGGTCAGATTGATCTTGGAGTAGATTATAACGTCGACACGTTTTTGGATAAAGTGTCTGTACTGTTCTGTTCTAATAAGTGAAAGTTGAGAGGGAGTAATATCCTCTCTCCACACGAAATGAAGAGGGATGATCATGAAGTCAAAGTGATCCCTTTATCCTGTCATTAAGCTTGTTGTTAGATATAAGAATTGAGCTTGTTTGAAGCTGCTGATTTTAAACTTTGTAAATTGCCTGAGTAATTATGTTTAGTCAGAATTGAATAATTTGTTTTATGGGATGTCGGAAACTTTTAGCCAGATTTCAGTGATTATTTTCTGCTTGAGCTCACTTTGGCCTTTCTCATGACTGTGTTGTTCTGTTTGACACTGAGTGGACTGTTCCCAACATCTGAAGGCTGTTGATGAAACCTTCAATAATCTTTGCTCAAGAGCCTCCACTCCAGCACAAAGCAGTCTCAGAACTCAGCAGCCTGCCTTCCAAAACACAAAACTCATCCTTCGTTTTGAAACATACATAAAATGCTGGAGGAACTCAGCAGGTCAGGCAACATCACGGAGAGGAATTAACAGTGGCCATTTCAGGCCAAAACCCTTCAAGACTGGAAGGGAAGAGGGAAGGAGTCAGGATAAGAAGTGGGGGCGGGGGAGGAGTACACACTGGCAGGTGATAGGTGAGATCAGGTGAGGGGGGAATGAAGTAAGAAGCTGGGACATGATAGGTGGAAGAGATAAGTGGCTGAAGAAGGAGGAATCTGATAGGAGAAGACAGTGGACCATAGGAGAAAAGGAAGGGGGAGAGGAGGTGAGGAGAAAAGAAGGGGTAAGAGGGGAACCAGAATGTGGAATGGGAACAGAGAGAAGTGGTGGGTGGTGGGTGGGGGGGAGCGGAAACACCAGCGGATGTCACTGTTCATGCCATCAGCTTCAAGGCTTCCCAGAGACAGAGACAGAATATAAGGTGTTCTTCCTCCAACTTGAGTTTGGTCTCGTTGTGTCAGTAGTGGAGGACTGAGATATCTGAATGGGAATGGAAAGTCAAATTGTCCGTGGACTGTCATATCAGAATAGGATTGGGAAGTTGAATTATCCTGGACTGACATATCGGAATGGGAATGGGAAGTTGAATTATCCCTGGACTGACATATCGGAATGGGAATGGGAAGTTAAATTATCCATGGATTGACATATCGGAATGGGAATGGGAAGTTGAATTATCCATGGACTGACATATTGGAATGGGAATGGGAAGTTGCATTGGCTATGGACTGACATATCAGAAAGGGAATGGGAAGTTGTATTGACCATAGACGAACAAATCAGAATGGGAATGGGAATGGGAAGTTGAATTGGCCATGGACTCTGGTCCCCTTTGCCAGCCAACCAAGGCTCAAACTGAACTCCAATCCGGTGAAAATAAAACAACAGTTGAGAAGCTGTGGGGGGTTGTTTCACAACATCCCTTTAACACCTGGAGACACATACACCCATACACCTCAAACCGGTTCCATGCAGACAAGGCCAGAATGTGTCAGATATTGTCACCAAAGCAATTCTCCTTATTCTTACACACGCCAGTCCTGATCGAGGGGTCGGCAGTGGAGAGGGTGAGCAGTTCCAAGTTCCTGGGTGTCAACATCTTTGAATCTATCCTGGGCCCAACAGGCTGATGCAATTACTAAGAAGGCAGGCCATTGGCTATATTTCATCAGGAGTAGGAGGTCTGGTACGTGACATACGACACTGATGCGCTTCCACAGATGTACTGTGGAAAGCATTCTGTCTGGTTGTATCACCGTCCAGCATGGAGGGTCTGGAAAAAGCTGCAGAGAGTTGTAAACTCAGCCAGCTCCATCATGGGCACTGGCCTCCCACCATTGAGGACACCTTCAAAAGGCGATGCCTCAGGAGGGTGGCATTCCAACATTACGGATCCCCTATGCCCTCTCCTGATTGATTGCTGGTATCAGAGAGGAGGAACAGGAGCCTGAAGATACACACTCAATGTTTCAGGAACACCTTCTTGCCCTTCATCATCAGATTTCTGAATGAACAATGAACCCATGAATTATTCCTCACTATTTTTGCTTTCTTTGCACTATTTACGTATTTTTAAAATATTTTTATGTGTATATATTTCCTATTGTAATTTTACCCATTAAATTATTGTGGATTCCTGACAGATTGAGACAGAATAAAGGATCAACTTTATTCTCCATATTCATTTACCAGATGTTGCCGAGGCCTAATTTGAGGTACTGTGTATGGTTTTGGTCATCTACCTACAGGAAAGATGTAAAGAAGGTTGAAAGAGTGCAGAGAAAACTTCAAGGATGTTGCCGGGACTCGAGGACCTGAGTTATAGGGAAAGGTTGAATAGGTGAGGACTTCATTCCCTGGAGCGTAGGAGAATGAGGGGAGATTTGACAGAGGTATACACAACTATAAGACCATAAGACCATAGGGCATAGAAGCAGAATTAGGCCATTTGGCCCATCGAGTCTGCTCTGCCATTCCATCATGGCTGATCCCATTTTTGCCTCCTCAACCCGACTCCCCGGCCTTCTCTCCGTAACTCTGTCTCCGCCATGTCGAGGCTGTGAACTGACCCAGCTGCTGTGCTATCCCTACCCCACTGAATCTCCTGATCATGAGATGTACAGATCGTTTTAAGCAAGCTGACTTTTTCCACTGAGGTAGGTGGGACGACAACTAGAGGCCATGGGTTAAGGGTGAAAGGTGAAACTTTTAAGGGGAAGATAAGAAGGAACTCCCTCATTCAGAGGGTGGTGGGAGAATAGAACAAGCTGTCAACAGAAGTGGTGGATTTCAGCATTTAAGAGAAACTTGGATAGGTACGTGGATGAGAGTGATATGGGTGCAGGTTAATGGGACTAGGCAGATTAATAGTTCAGCATGGAATGGATGGGCTGAGGGTCCTGTGTCTGTTCTGTAGTGTTCTATGCCTCTGTGTATTAACAACTTGCTATGCGTGTTGATCAGGGCAGGGCACGCAACCAAAAGCAACATTCAACAATTACACAGGATAACAAATTAAGGTTCAAGTTGAATCATCATTGAACCTTAAACATGGATACAGCCAAACAAAACGGCATTCCTGTGGGGCCATGGTGCAAGATACAGTGCATGCAGCCACACAGAGCACAGGCACGCATGGTTACGTTGGATCACAAAATGATATTAACACAAGTCACTGAGTGGCAGGGCCTGAAGATTGATGTCGACCTGGAGCCACGTTTCTGCAAGAACAAGTACGCAGCAGTTCCTCATCTTGCACTGGTTCAGTAGGAGAAGGCAAATCAGTTTGTCTAGTGCTGTGTCAGTTGCAAGCAACCTAGCTTGTCTTCCAGGGAGCAGTGACAGCCCTCCAACCCAGCAGAGATGATATTTCAAAGATTCAAAGCACATTTATTATCAAAGAATGTATAAATTACACAACTTGAAATTTGTCTGCTTACAGGCAGCCACAAAGCAAGAACCCAATTCAAAAAAAGACCAAAAAACACTGTGTAGAGAAAGAGAAAGAAAGAAAAAACACACACACATCATGCAGACAATAGAAGCAGGCTAACAACATCCTGAACCTGACAGAGTAGGCCCAAAGCCTCAGTCCCCAGTACATCACACCAGCAGGGCAGAAACGCACAGCCGCCAGATCAGTTCACAGCCTCAGCGCCGCGGGGTAAGGAATGATCATTCGCGGGGGACCAGGCGAAATCAGCCTCTGTTCTGAACATTCAAACTTTCCATCCTATCTGGGCCAACGTTTAAATTGTCCAAGCACTGGAGAGAGTGCCATATTCTAGGACCTGGATCCCAGCACTTTCATATACTTGGGCCACTCAGCCCGAAGCCACTCTCGATCTCATCAAATCGGCTTTCGCTTGAACCAATCCAACCTCGCACCCGGGTTAGAAAAACAGTCATCAAAACACTTCTGCGTAGACTCCTCTCCAAATCATTCACTCCATCTCTGACTGTGATCCCAGCTCGAACAGGCTGTGCCTCACAATACCCCAGCACGGCTCATCCTCCAAACCAGCCTCGTCTCTGCCGGCCTCCTCATAGTCTGCAGCGATGATTCACAATTTGATTCATGAAAGCGATGAAACCACAATTTGATTCATGAAAGATGTTGTAAGTAATATTTTTAGTCGAATCTCCTGCCTTATGATTGGCAAGTAAACTGACAAGTAACACCATCTTAAACCGGAAACCTCTGTTCTTTTCCACACTTTCTCTGACCCCTATAACAGGCAAGGCCGCGGCACGAGGACCTATTCCATGCAACAGCCGAGGCCACGCAGTTCCCTCACCGTCAGTCTCACCAATGAACCAATGAAACAGACCTGCAGTATTTTATATTACCAATGTTCACAAGAAAAACGTTTATGATATACATTTGTGCCATTATGGTAAAAAAAAGCTAATAAAGTTAGAGGTAAAGGTTGGATGTGGAATAAAGTGTGCATAGATACATAAATACCAGCATGTATTTACAATGTAATTTGTATTAGAAAAGTGGATTAAAGTGTTTACAGTGTATTGAAGCAGGAAATAGATAAGGGAGTGGAGGGCTAACAAGAGCAGTTAATCAGATTAAATGTCCAGGGGAAGAAATTTTTAAAAGTGTGTGAAGTTTTTTTTTAATAACGCTATAGTGCTTTCCAGAAGGAAAGGCTGAATGCTGGGTGGGTAGGGTCCACAATGATTTTATCTGCCCACTTCTTTGTAATAGAGTCATAAAAAAATACAGTACAGAAACAGGCCCTTCAGCCCATCTAGTCCATGACAGAACATTTAAACTGCCTACTCCCATCGACCTGCATCAGGACCATCGCCCTCCATACCCCTACCATCCATGTACCTATCCAAACTTGTCTTAAACATTGAAATCAAGCTTGTGTGCGCCACGTGCACTGGGCAGCTCGTTCCACACTCTCATAACCTTCTGAGTGAAGAAGTGTCCCCTCATGTTCCCCTTAAACTTTTCACCTTTCACCCTTAACTCACGACCTCTAGTTGTAGTCCCACCCAACCTCAGTGGAAAAAGCCTGCTTGCATTTACCCTACCTTTACCCCTCATAATTTTGCATGCCTCTGTCAAATCTCTTCTCAGTCTTCTACATTCTCAGGAATAAAGTCCTTATAACTCAGGTCCTCCAGTCCCAGCAATATCCTCCTAAATGTTCTCTGTACTCTTTCAACCCTATTTACATCTTTCCTGTAGGTGTATGTATCCTGAACACATACAATTCCTGCTGTGATGCCAGTCTGCAGCCAATGACCTTTTCTGATGACCTGACAGCATATTGGGAAATAAAGAAATGGAAGGCTATTAAAACAAATACTTTTTGACTGCTTTCACAGAAGTTGTTACAGAGAAAGCCGCCTGGTTTTGGTGGAGGACTGCAGGCCCACAGCAGCTAAGGAAATGAACAAAGTTAGTTACAGTGGAGCACTGGAACGGGCCTTTCAGCTCACGATGCTCATCCCTACCACAGTGTCAAGAAGAAATAATCCCGTTGAGCCCGCCTGTTCATCTGTCCTTGATTATCATTTCTGCACCTTGTCTCGATTAATCCCATCCTTCCCATTGGATGGTGACCAGAACTGCACAAAATACTTCATTTCACCAAACTCTTTTAATTTAGAGATTCAGCGCAGAAACAGATCTTCCCGGTCCAACGAGTCCTCCCTGCCAAATTACACCTATGTGATCAATTACCCTACTAGCCCATATGTCTTCGAAATGTCGGAGGAGATCAGAGCACCTGGAAGAAACGCACATGGTCTTGTGGACCCATATGGTCATCTATATGGTCACATACAAACTCCTTACAGACAACAGTGGGAATTGAGCACAGGTTGTTGGCACTGTAAAGAGATCTTGCTAACCGCTATGCCAGTGTGCCAACCCTAGAAGTCTAGTTTCCTGAGTTAAATACTAACCACCAGTACTTTGCGCACTTCTCCAGTTGATCCAGTCCTGAAGAAAGATCTTAGCCCAAAATGTCGAGCCCTAGTCTGGAACCTAGAAGGTGACCCAGGTAGGTCAGGTGACCTTGAGCCAATGGGATGGAGATCCAACAGTTCAATTGACGAGGAACAGTATAAAACTCAGGAGCTCCAAATGCGTAGGGATGATGACTCTCCAGCAACCAGAGACTAACCATCGTGGATAAGGAGGACCCCACGGACACGTGGAGGTCGGCACCACAAGGGCCAACGTAGACTCCTTTCCTCGGTAATACCTTTTCTCTTTATTGACTGTTCATTTGCATAGATGTTGCCTGATCTGCTGAGTTCTTCTGTGTGTGTTCCTCTGGATTTCCAGCATCTTCAGAATCTCCTGTGATTATGATCTAAATCACATTGCAACCTTAGGCAATCTTCTTCACTGTGCACCACATTGCCAGTTTTGATGTTATCCACAAACGTACTAAAGTCAGCTACCCTTTCACGAAAATAGTTTATATATAAACACATTGTTCCCATGTGATCATCTTCTGGACCAATCTACCATGTGGTACCTTGCTAAAGACTGTGGGCCAGAAGGAAATTCAGTCTACAATTAGTGGATTTGATGAAACAAGGACAGGGAAGGCAAACCACCATTTGTCTTTGTTTCCTCCCATTTTGTGGATTCTGAACTGACTCTTGCTCTAGGACAATCTAATCAGAGCAACTGAATGTGGACACAAGGAGCTTCAGGTAATGACCTGCTAAACCGGAGACCATTCTCAGATGAGTAGCTACTTATTACGTAAAATGCCAGACCTACCAATGAAACAATCTGTAATCTCATTAGACTCTGTCTGGGTTGCCTCATTTAACTGGTTTGGACCAATCAGAGTTGAAAGACACAAATACACAAGGCTGGGGCTGCGCAGAACCATGAAACAATGTTAGTTGTAGCCCCTGATTGGAACTAGTAAGAGGATGACCCAGGTAGGTCAGGTGACCTTGAGCCAATGGTATGGAGATCCACCAGTTCAATTGATGAGGAACACAGTAAGAGTCAGGAGCTCTGAATATGCAGGGGCGATAACTCTCCAGCAACCAGAGACCAATCATCACGGATAAGGAGAACCCCATGGACACAAGGAGATCGGGACCCACGAGGCTAGTGTAGACTCCTTTCCCGGGTAATACCCTTTCTCTTCATTGTTTGTTCATGGAGGGTCAGGGGTTCTAATGGGGTGCACACAGGGAGATAATTTGTGAACCCACATGTCTTTTAGTTGAGATATTAAAGTTACTTGTCGGTAAATACAGATGCTCTGTGTCTCACTGATCAATATTACAAGGGTTAATTATTGTAAAAAGACCATGTAGACAACATCCATTGCCACATCCATGTCAATTTTCCTGGTTACCTCTTCAAAAAACTCAACCAAGCTCATGAGACACGATTCCCCACACACAAAGCAATGCTGACTGACTCTATTACAGTAGAACAAAGGGATATGGGATTACAGGTCCATAATTTATTGAAATTGCTGTCACAGGGTCGAAAAGAAAGATTTTGGCATATTAGCCTTCATAGATCAGAATATTGAGTACAAGACATGGGAAGTAATGTTGAAGATGTATAAGATGTTAGTGAGGCCTAATTTGTCTTCCGTCCGTGGACTCACTTTACACCGCACGCTGTCGGAGCAGTGCTGCCAGAATAATCAAGGACATGACCCACCCAGCCAACAGACTTTTCGTCCCTCTTCCCTTCGGGAGAAGGTTCAGGAGCTTGAAGACTCGTACGGCCAGATTTGGGAACAGCTTCTTTCCAACTGTGATAAGACTGCTGAACGGATCCTGACCCGGATCTGGGCCGTACCCTCCAAATATCCGGACCTGCCTCTCAGTTTTTTGCACTACCTTACTTCCCATTTTTCTATTTTCTATTTATGATTTATAATTTAAATTTCTAATATTTACTAATTTTAACTATTTTTAATATAACCATAACCATATAACCATATAACAATTACAGCATGGAAACAGGCCATTTCGGCCCTTCTAGTCCATGCCGAACTCTTACTCTCACCTAGTCCCACCGACCTCCACTCAGCCCATAACCCTCCATTCCTTTCCTGTCCATATAGCTGTCCTGCTTAACTTTAAACGACAACATCGAACCTGCCTCAACCACTTCAGCTGGAAGCTCGTTCCACACAGCTACCACTCTCTGAGTAAAGAAGTTCCCCCTCATGTTACCCCTAAACTTTTGCCCTTTAACTCTCAACTCATGTCCTCTTGTTTGAATCTCCCCCACTCTCAATGGAAAAAGCCTATCCATGTCAACTCTGTCAATCCCCCTCATAATTTTAAATACCTCTATCAAGTTCCCCCCTCAAACTTCTACGTTCCAAAGAATAAAGACCCAACTTGTTCAACCTTTCTCTGTAACCTAGGAGATGAAACCCAGGTAACATTCTAGTAAATCTTCTCTGTTACTCTCTCAATCTTGTTGACATCTTTCCTGTAATTCGGTGACCAGAACTGTAAATGTTTAGGATGTGATGTAGATCAGTGACACAGTGAAGTTAGTATGTGCCATTAAGGCTTTCCATGAGACAAATGTTAAACTATCCCTCTATTCTACTGATTTTTGAGGTGGAGAAGCACATGGTCACACAGGTAGCCAACTCTGAATAATGAGAATTCTGTTGATTTAATGGCATTAAGTACTGGAAGCAGAGTATATACATTACATTTGTGAATAAACAAAACTGTTACACACACTTTCTACAAACCCTAAAGAACTCTTTTGATTTCTCCTATTTTCTACAAATCAAAGGATTAGTCAGTGCTTTTGCGTGGGCCCCAGATATGCCTGTCTTTTTCGGCTAATCTTTAATATTTAATATTTGTAATCCAGGGAGTGTGAAGCGCAGAATCAAATATCGCTGTGATGATTGTACGTTCTAGTACCAATTGTTTGGTGACAATAAAGTATAAAGTATTTGGAGTATTGTGTGTAGTTTTGGTCACTACCTACAAGAAAGATGTAAGCAAGGTTGAAAGAGCACAGAGAAAATTTACAAGGATGTTGCCAGGACTGGATGGACTGAATTATAAAGCAAGATTGAATAAGTTAGGACTTTATTCCTTAGAATGTAGAAGGTTGAGGAGAGATTTGATAGAAGTATACAAAATGAGGGGTAAATGCAAACAAGCTCTTTCCACTGAGGTTGGGTGGGACTACAACTAGAGATCATGGGTTAAAAGTGAAAGGTGAAAAATTTAAGGGGAACGTGAGGAAAATCTTTTTCACTCAGAGGGTTGTGAGAGGGTAGAATGAGCAGCCAGTGCTAGTGATGTTTGTGAGCTCGATTTCAACGTTTAAGTGAAGTTTAGATAGGTACATACAGAGTAGGCATATGGAGAGCTATGGTCTAGGTGCAGGTTGATGGGACTAGGCAGTGTAAATGGTTTGGCACGGATTAGATGGACCAAAGGGCCTGTTTCTGTGCTGTACTTTTCTATAACTCTATGACAATGATTCTATTCAGTCTTTGCCCTTCCAAATGCTGATCCTGTCTGTCAAAATTCCCTTCAGAAACTTTCTCATCACTGATGCTCACAGAGCTGAAGATTCCCGGCTTGTCCTTGCAGCCCTTCTTAAATAAAGGCACAGCATTAGCCACCCTTCAGATTTCCAGTAGCCTCCCCCCTGCTAAAGACAATACAAAAATCCCTGCCAGGCCCCTGCAATTTCTTCCCTGGCTTCCCATTACGTCCGAGGATACATTAGGTCCCGTCCTGTTGCTTGATCCACCTTACTGCCCCTCGAGACCACCAATAACTAACCTTTTGTAATGCTTCAGGGCATCACTGTTACATAACAGGTCTAGAGCAGATGCAATCTCACAGAGTCTCCAGTTGGTATTGGACTACCCGGACAATAGGATTACCCACATTCATTGATTATAGCTCAACACCATCATCCCCTCAGTATTAACTAACAGGCTTCAAAACCTGGCGATCTGTACCTCCCTCTGTAACTAGATTCTTGATTTCCTCAGTGGCAGGCAGCAGTCTGTGCAGATCAGAAATAGCATCTCCTTCTCACTGACAATCAACACTGGGGCACATCAAAGAAGCATGTTTCGGCCGCTGGTCTGTTCTCTCCACACCTGACTGTGCAGCGAAGCCCAGCTCAAACACCATCTATAAATCTGCACATGACAGAACTGATGATGAGGAGCAGCACAGGAGTGAGAAAGATCAGCTGGTTGAGATGGTGTCACAACAGCCATCTTGCACTCAGCATCAGTAAGACAATGGAATTGATTGTGGACTTCAGGAAGGGGAATTCTAGGGAATACACACTAGTCTTCATTGTGGGATCAGAAGTGAAAAGGGTGACCAGTTTCAAGTTCCTGGGTGTCAAAAATTCTGAGGATCTATCCTGGGCCCAGCATATTGATGCTATCATGAAGAAGGCATGCTAGTGACTATACTTCATTAGAAGTTTGAGATTGGACATGTTGCCAAAGAATCCAGTAAACTTCTAGAGACGCACAATGGAGAACATTCCAACTGGCTGCATCACCAGCTGGTATGTAGAGGCCACAGACAGCACAGGATCAGGAAAAGCTGCAGAGGGCTGTAGACTCAGCTCTGTCACGGGCACTAGCCTCCCCTGCCTCTAGGACATCTTCAAAGGGTGGTGCCTCAAGTAGTTGGCATCCATCATTGAGGACTCTTGCTACACCGGACATGCTTTCCTCTCTTGGGGAGGGGAGAAGATGGCGTGATGGCAGCGCGCGTGGCCTCTCCGGTGATGAATATCTATTATCTGTCAAGTAGGGGACCGTGCACAATTCTGATTTGATGGAGACAGATGTTAGTGCACAGCGGAACGTCTGGAAAACTTCTGAAATGACTGCTTTGCTACTGCGGTTACTGTGTGGTAACCGGAATCTCTGGAGCTGAAGGCCTCGAAATCCTCGGCTTTGCATATTTTCAGCAGCTGGGGAGAGGTCAAAGGCGCTCAGCAGAGGATGGCGCTCGGGAGGTGGTATCGGAGAGGCTGCTCGGAAGCTCGGAGCTTTCGGACGGATGGACTCAGTGTCGGCTGCTTCCAAGGCATCGGCAAGTTGACGGTGCCTGGAGGTTCATGGCAGGGAGTTTCTCCCTTTTGCCGCCTGCTTTCGGGGACTCGGGAGTCGATCTACTCGGGACTTTGAGACTTTTTTTTACCATGCCCATGGTTTGTTCTTCATCAAATTATGGTATTGTTTTGCACTGTTGTAATTATATGTTATAATTATGTGGTTTTGTCAGTGTTAGTCTTTGGTCTGTCTTGTTTTCTGTGTTATCACTCCAGAGAAACATTGTATCATTTCTTAATGTATGTATGCATTTCTAAATGACAATAAAAGAGGACTGAGTGTTCTCATAATCTAATCTAATCTTTGCCACCATCAGGGAGGAGGTACAAGAGCCTGAAGGCACATACTCAACATCTTATGAACAGCCTTTTCTACTCCACTATCAGATTTCTGCGAAGTCCATGAACTCATTGATGCTACCTCAGTATCTTGCTCTCTTTACGAAATACTTTGTATTTTTTTATATTTCTTCTTGTAACTAATGGTATTTTTATGTACTGTACTGCTGTGACACAACTACAATTTCTTGTCATATATCAGTGATAATAACCCTCAATCTGATTAAGTTCTCTTGGACTTGGGATTGGGAATTAAATTGGTTCATTATTGTCAGATGAATTGAGATACAGTGAAAACTTTGTCTTGCATACTATTCATACAGATCAATTTATTGACATAGTACACGGTAAAACAATAGCAGAATGCAGAATAAAGTTTATCAGATACAAGGAAAGTGCAGGGCATGTAGACAGTAAAGTACAAAGGTAATAATGGAAACAACAGGAATTCTGCAGGTGCTGGAAATTCAAGCAACACACATCAAAGTTGCTGGTGAACGCAGCAGGCCAGGCAGCATCTCTAGGAAGAGGTACAGTCGACGTTTCAGGCCGAGACCCTTCGTCAGGTCTAACTGAAAGAAGAGTGAGTAAGAGATTTGAAAATGGGAGGGGGAGGGGGAGATCCAAAATGATAGGAGAAGACAGGAGAGGGAGGGATGGAGCCAAGAGCTGGACAGGTGATTGGCAAAGGGGATACGAGAGGATCATGGGACAGGAGGTCCAGGAAGAAAGATAGGGGGGGGGACCCCAGAGGATGGGCAAGGGGTATAGTCAGAGGGACAGAGGGAGAAAAAGGAGAGAGAAAGAATGTGTGTATATAAATAAATAACGGATGGGGTACGAGGGGGAGGTGGGGCATTAGCGGAAGTTAGAGAAGTCAATGTTCATGCCATCAGGTTGGAGGCTACCCAGACGGAATATAAGGTGTTGTTCCTCCAACCTGAGTGTGGCTTCATCTTTACAGTAGAGGAGGCCGTGGATAGACATGTCAGAATGGGAATGGGATGTGGAATTAAAATGTGTGGCCACTGGGAGATCCTGCTTTCTCTGGCGGACAGAGCGTAGGTGTTCAGCAAAGCGGTCTCCCAGTCTGCGTTGGGTCTCGCCAATATATATAAGGCCACATCGGGAGCACCGAACGCAGTATATCACCCCATCGACTCACAGGTGAAGTGTCGCCTCACCTGGAAGGACTGTCTGGGGCCCTGAATGGTGGTAAGGGAGGAAGTGTAAGGGCATGTGTAACACTTGTTCCGCTTACACAGATAAGTGCCAGGAGGGAGATCAGTGGGGAGGGATGGGGGTGGGAACGAATAGACAAGGGAGATGCGTGGGGAGCGATCCCTGCGGAAAGCAGAGAGAGGGGGGAGGAAAAGATGTGCTTAGTGGTGGGATCCCGTTGGAGGTGGCGGAAGTTACGGAGAATTATATGTTGGACCCGGAGGCTGGTGGGGTGGTAGGTGAGGACCAGGGGAACCCTATTCCTAGTGGGGTGGCGGGAGGATGGAGTGAGAGCAGATGTGCGTGAAATGGGGGAGAAGCGCCTGAGAGCAGAGTTGATGGTGGAGGAAGGGAAGCCCCTTTCTTTAAAAAAGGAGGACGTCTCTGTCGTCCTGGAATGAAAAGCCTCATCCTGAGAGCAGATGCGGCGGAGACGGAGGAATTGTGAGAAGGGGATGGCGTTTTTGCAAGAGACAGGGTGAGAAGAGGAATAGTCCAGATAGCTGTGAGAGTCAGTAGGCTTATAGTAGACATCAGTGGATAAGCTGTCTCCAGAGACAGAGACAGAAAGATCTAGAAAGGGGAGGGAGGTGTCGGAAATGGACCAGGTAAATTTGAGGGCAGGGTGAAAGTTGGAGGCAAAGTTAATAAAGTCAACGAGCTCAGCATGCGTGCCGGAAGCAGCTCCAATGCAGGTAATAATGAGGTAGATTGTCAAGTCAAGAGTCCGTCTTCTTTAAATTCCTCAGCTTCCATGACGTCCTCCATGGTAAACATGAACAAGAAGTATTAGTTTAGGACTGCTCCCGTATCCTTTAGCTCTCCCAATTATCAGGAGGACTCTTTTCTTCTTCATCTTCTTCTGAGGTTTTATGGTTGGTGGCAAACAGGTTTAAAGTGAATTACTGCCACCTACTGGGCTGGAGTGAGGATCAGGATATCGAAATCCTATATGTTTATATTTGTATCAAATTCTATAAAAAAGACCTGTATTCTTAACAAACTACACTATAAAGGTAAAGCAATGATCCTGTGATGCTTTCTGCAAAATATTTTGAATATTAAATTGTATTTAATTCCATGATAACTTTAAACTCTCTTGGTTCTACCTTGGACACCTTACCAGTACATACTCACCCATTTCTTGTTGATTACAATACTCACACCTACCATTACTGTGTTTCTTCATTAAAGACAATTGTTTAACCCTGGGTGCCCAAACCTCAATCTTGATATTATCACCTCCTCCCTCCTGTTCTTTCCTGCATTCCTTAGGAGGACTTTACCATTCCCATTGGATTATATACACACTCAGTAGCCACTTTGAGGATTAAAAGCCATGATGTGATGTTGAGACTTTATACAGCACTGGTGAGGCCTCATTTGGAGTATTGTGAACAGTTTTGGGCCCCTTACCTTAGAAAGGATGTGCTGAAACTGGAAAGGGTTCAAAGGAGGTTCATGAAAATTATTCCAGGATTGAATGGCTTGTCATATGAAGAGTGTTTGATGGCTCTGGGGCTGCATTCTTTAGAATTCAGAAGAATGAGGGGTGACCTCATTGAAACCTATCGAATGGTGAAAGGCCTTGAGGTGGAGAGGATATTTCCTAAGGTGGGAAAGTCTAGGACCAGAGGGCACAGCCTCAGAATAGAGAGGCATCTTTTAGAATGAAGATGAGGAGGAATTTCTTTAGCTAGGGAGTGATGAATCTGTGGAAATCATTGCGACAGGCAGCTGTGGAGGCCAAGTCTTTATGTATATTTAAAGCAGAGGGAAGGAGGAGGATCACCAGAGGTTGATAGGTCAGGGTGCAAACAGTCAGAGGAGAAGGCAGGAGAACGGGGTTGAGAGAGAAATAGATCAGCCATGATCAAATGATGGAGCAGGCATGATGAGCCAAACAGCCTAATTCTGCTCCTATGTCTTAAGGTCTAAGCCCCTCAAATAGCTTTTATAACTTTTGTAAATTTGCCTGTTACTTTGGAGCAGGAGTTGGCCATCTGACCCATCGAGCCTACTCTACCATTCAATAAGATCATGGTGATCTGGCCATGGAATCATCTCCCCCCAACAGTACTCAAAATGGAGCACTTATTGTTGAGGGGAACAACCACAGGGGTGTTTTCCACTATCTGATGTTCTCTGTTCCCTCTCCTGACAGTCACCCGTTTATCTGTCTCCTGTGGCCTTGGGGTGACTACCTCCCTGTAGCTCCTGTCTATCACATCCTCACTTTCCCTAACAAGCCCAAGGTCATCGAGCTGCAGCTCCAATTCCTTAACACATTCCCTAATGAGCTGCATCTTGATGCACCTGGTGCAGATGTGGCTATCGGGAAGGGCGGAAGTCTCCTGGAAATCCCACATCTGACACCCAGAACAGAACACTGGCTCTGTAGACATACCCCCTATTCTCTCAAGATTTAAATAAGAACTAAGGAATGAACTTACCTACTTACCTTGCCTGTTCTCGCCAAAGCCCTGTTGAGCCAAAGCCTTACAAAGCCTATGAAGGCAGTGGATGTTGTCTTCATAGAGTCTTGCAAGGCATTTGACAAGGTCCCGCATGGGAGGTTGGTCAAGAAGGTTCAATCGCTTGGCAGTCAAGAAGAGGTAGTTAACTGGATTAGACATTGGCTTTGTGGAAGAAGCCAGTGAGTGGTAGCAGATGGTTGCCTCTCTGATTGGAGGTCTGTGACTAGTGGTGTGCCACAGGGATCAGTGCTGGGTCCGTTATTGTTTGTCATCTATATCAATGATCTGGATGATAATGTGGTTAACTGGATTAGCCAATTTGTGGACAACACCAGGACTGGGAGGTGTAGTGCACAGTGAGCAAGACTACCATGGCTTGCAGCAGGATCTGGACCAGCTGGAAAAAGTGGGTTGAAAATTAGATGGAATTTAAGTGTGAGGTGTTGCGCTTTGGGAGGATCAACCAGGGTATGTCTACACAGTGAACAGTAGCACACTGCAGAGTGTGAAAGGGCAGAGGGATCTGGGAATACAGATCCATAATTCCTTGAAAACGGAGTCACAGGTAGATAGGGTCATAAAGACACAAACACGAGAAAATCTGCAGATTTCTTGTGTTTGTGATTCTACTTTTACACTGCAAAGTCTCTTCAAGGGATGCCTGCCCTGAAGAAGTTTAAATTCTCTCTTCAACGGGACTTCAGTGAAACCCTCTCTTACTGCTCCCCCTCTGTGATCCCTGCTGCTCTCTGACTTTTCACCACATGCTCACCCAGACCTGCAACCACAGCCATATATCCTTCCTGGGAACACGTCTGCGCTGCCATCTTGTGCCACGTGGCTTCCAGATCTGTTTAAAGCTTCTCTATTTGGAGCCTCTGAGGACTCCACGTACTCACATTCAAATGGCTGCTTCTCCCACTGCGTTCTACGCGCCACACTTTCCGCTGGAGATATCTGGTGTTCATATTCCAGTCGCTTCCACAACTTCAAGATTCTCTCTCCGCCGCCTGCAATGAACCTCTCTGACACTTTATCTTCTGCTACATCCATGCTTTCAATCACCAGTTCTTCACCTTTCTCATGTCCAGCAAGGAACGGAAGGTCGCCCGTCTGCAGACCGCTGAACCTGCTGCAGACTTTGATGGTTTTAACAATCCCGAGCAGATTCCGAACCCGCATTCCACTGCCATCACGATCCTGGACACCTCTGAAGTGCCTATTGTACAACCTCCAACTCTGACTCCAGCCTGGGCCTTGACCGACAGCACCTCCAGGCCAAGACTTTACGTGCTGCCGCTGGAACCCCAGTCTCCTCTTCTCCCATCACCCCCTGCAATCCCATGTCTCTCAGGTCCCACTGTCAGCCCTTGAGTTTCAGAGGCTCCATCTTCCTCCCAACCCACCTCCCCTGAACACCCCAACCCTCCCGTCTCCTCTCCTCAGATTCTTCCCTCCCCCCCACCGCTCTGATCCCAGCTCTCATCTGTGCTGTCTTCACAATTCCTTGTGACATTCCCCTCGCTGAGACAGAATATTCTGTCCTCAGTAAAAGCCTCATCTTTGCCCCCTGTGCCCATACCTCAGTGATTGCCTCGCCTACCATGACACCGAGCTCTTCTTCTGCCACCTCTGTGCCTACTTTATTGGCAAGGACTTCCCAACCTGCACCAATGACCCCTAATCAACCTTCCTCCTCTTCTCGCTCACCCCACTCTGAATCTTCTTGTTGCTAACTGCCGACAAGACATCAACTATCTCGACTGTACCACTCCTCTCTTCAATTCCAGCCTCACTCCTTCTGAACGCTCTCCGCTCCCTCCGCACTAACCCTAGCCTCACCATCAAACCCGCAGATGAAGTGGGTGCTGTAGTAGTCTGGCAGACTGAGCTCTAGCTTATCGAGGCCAGGCAACAACTCTCAGACACCACCTACCACCTGCCCCTCGAACAGGCAAACAAATCCCCTCTAAGGAGCACTGGGCCATTGTCTCTTGCACCTCGCCAACCTTTTTGCTCCAGGGATATCCCATCCACCAACAACCTCAAATTCCTTTACCTCGCACCTCCCGTTTTTACCTCCTACAGGATATCCCAGTAGTCACCATTTTATCTCGCTTCCCATCCCATTTCATAATCTCAGTCCAAGGCCTCTTCTACTGTGCTGATGAGGTCACACTCAGGTTGGAGGAGCAACACCTTATATTCCATCTGGGTAGTCTCAAACCTGATGGATTGAACATTGACTTCTCAAACTTCTGGTAATTGTCCACCCCCCCCCCCCCCCCCCCCACCGACCTGCCCATCACCTCCCTCTGGAGCTCCTCCTCCTCCTCTTTCTTCCAGGATCTTCTACTCTCTCCTCCAGCCCTTTATCTCTTTCACCAATCAACTTCCCAGCTCTTTACTTCACCCCCTCCCCTGGTTTCACCTGTCACTTACCACCTTGCACTTCTTTCACCCCTCCTGCCACCTTCTTACTCTGACCTTGGCTCAAAATGTCAACTGTTTATTAATTTCCATAGATGCTGCCTGACCTGCTGAGTTCTTCCAGCATTTTGTAGGGTTCATAAAGAAAGCTCTTGGCACAATGGCCTTCATAAATCAATGTTTTGAGTATAGGAGCTGGGATGTCAAGTTGAAAAGATGTTGGTGAGACTAATTTGGAGTATTGTGTGTAGTTTTGGTCACCAACCTGCACAAAAGATGTAAGGTTAAAATAATGCAGAAACAATTTACAAGGATGTTGCCAGAGTTATAGGGAAAAATTGAATATGTTAGCAGAAGGTTGAGGGAAGATTTTATTGAGGTATACAGATAGGGTAAATGCAAACAAGCTTTTTCCACTGAGGTTGGGTGGGACTGCAACCAGAGATCATGGGTTAAGGGTGAAATGTTTAAGGGGAACTTCTTCACTCAGAGGGTGGTGAGAGTGTGTAATGAGTTGCCAGTGCAAGTGGTGAATATGGGTTGATTTAGAAATTTAAACTACATGGATGGGAGGGATTTGGAGGGCTATGGTCCAGGTGCAGGTCAAGGGAACGAGGTAGATTAATGGTTTGGCACAGAGTAAATGTTTCTGTGCTGTAGTGGTCTATGACTAACCATACATTACAATAGTGGTACATAGAAGAGCATCTCTGAACGCACAACATGCCAAACCTTGACATGGATGGGTACAGCAGCAGAAGACCGCACCAGGTTCCACTCCTGGACCTAATAAAGCGGCCATGGAGTGTAGTTAAGAAAATGTCTCAGGCAGATCAACAATACAAATACTTCATTTGCTTTATTCAAAATGCAGAATGCCCTACTTCATTTAGAATGTGTATATCGGTATATTTATTTGGACGTTCTAGTTTTTACAATGATAAACCAACCAAGCCATTGATAAAGCATTGCTCCACAGTTCTCTCAAAAGGCTGCTACACGGATAAGGTTCATCCGTACTTGCACACGGAGGAAGATGGCCCACATAACTAGATTCATTGAGAAACTTCATCATCAATAGCAAAATTATTCAGAGATAAAATTTTACAAGCTCTGGAACACAGGTCGATTATGTTGCAACATAACTATTCTTTTTTATTGAGCGCACAATGAAGCCGCCACCAAGATACAATTAGAAAATGAGAATAGTTCAGATAGGATCATATTTTGCTCAAACAATTTACATACAATTTCATTAAATACATAAACAAGGTAGCTCATTTTATTACGCTAATGCAGTCTGCAATGGAGACACCAATGGAGTTGTGCTAATAAGAACGTATTGCTGGTGGAACTGAGGCACATTCTTCTGCATCCAATGTTGTATCGATTACAGGTCTGTAATCCAGAGATACCTAGAATTTCAAAGTGGCACAAGACTGCTTAGAACAGATGTAGGTAAAGTGTCCAATACTCTTCCCAATGCCCACAGGTCTGAGTCAGTCAAACAATAAACCAAACCAGACACTCCAATATCGACTTGACAAGTATGACATAAGCTCTATAACACTTATGTAGCTACAAAACTAAAAGAGAATAGGAATTCAAAAGTGCTGCTAGGCCAGATTTTTTATCGACCTGAGTTGGAAGAAGAGATCAGAATCTGAAGAGAAAAAGGAGAAATTAGGCAGATTGGGAGAATGGGCAAAGAGGCAGTTGGAGTACAGTGTAGAGATGTGTATGGTCAAACATTTTGGTAGAAGGAACAATGGTGTAGACTACTTTCTAAAGGAAGAGAATATTTAAAACTCAAAGGTGCAAGGAGACTTGGGAGTCCTCATGTCAGTTAGTCAGACTTCAGGACTTGGTAACATGTTAGAGTCCATTATTAAGGCATCACACACAAAATGCTGGGAAACTCAACAGACCAGGCAGCATCACTGGAAAAGAGTAAACAGTAGACATTTCAAGCCAAGACTCTTTTTCAGGAGGTTTCAGGGTCATTAGAGGCATGTGATTAAACAGGCCAAAGTCCTTAAGGGGAAAACTTGCCTGTTAGAGATCACTGAGGAACTAACAGGCAGGTTAGACAAAGGAGAGTCAGTGGATGTTGTTTTACTTGTTTTTTCAGAAGGCCTATAACAAGTTGCCACATATGAGGCTGTTTAACAAGTTAAGCACCCATGGTGTTATAGGGAAGATACTAACATGGATAGAAAATTTGCTGGCTAGGAGGCAAAGAGTGGGATTAAAAGGGGCCTACCTCGTTAGCTGCCAGTGACGAGTGGTGTTCCACAGGGGTTGATGTTGGGGCCAATTCTTTTCACGTTATGCGTAAGTGATTTGGACGACAGAGTCAGTCCGCCAGACTACTGCAGCAACCACCCCCCACCCCCGCAACATTTTCTGCAGGTTTGATGGTGAGGTTAGGATTAGTGCAGAGAGGGAGTTCGGCTTTGTATTAGACTTTGCAGACGATACAATAATAGTTGGAGGTGCAGGTAGCATTGAGGAAGCAGGGATCTGCAGGAGGACTTAAAACAGGTTGGGAGAATGGACAAAGAAGTGGCAGATGGAATATAGTGTGGGGAAGTGTATTGTCATACACCTTGGTAGAAGGAATAAAGACAAATTATTTTCTAAATGGGGAGAATATTCAAAAATCTGAAGTGCAAAGGGACTTGGGAGTCCTTGTGCAGGATTCCCCAAAAGGTAGTTTGCAGGTTAAGTCAGTGGTAAGGACGGAAAGTGCAATACTAGATTGAAAGGACTTGAATATAAAAGCAAGGATGTAATGCTGAGGCTTTATAAGGCATTGGTCAAACCACACTTGGAGTATTGTGAGCAGTGTTGGGCCCGTTTTCCAAGAAAAGATGTGCTGGGATTGGAGAGGGTTGAGAGGAGGTTCATGAGAACGATTCCAGGAATGACAGGGCTAATGTAGAGGGGTGTTTGATGACTCTAGGCTAGTGCTTGCTGGAGTTTAGAAAAAAATGGGGCAGTGAAATCATTGAAACTTATCAAATATTGAAAGGCCTATACAGAGTGGATATGGAGCAAATTTTTCCTATAGTAGGGGAGTCTAGGACAAGAGGGCAGAACCTCAGAATTGAAGGATGTCTATTTAGAAGACCATAAGACAAAGGAGAAGTTGGCCATTCGGCCCATCGAGTCTACTCCGCCATTTTATCATGAGCTGATCCATTCTCCCATTTAGTCCCATTCCTCCACCTTCTCACCCTAACCTTTGATGCCCTGGCTACTCAGATACCTATCAATCTCTGCCTTAAATACACCCAATGACTTGGCCTCCACTGCTGCCCGTGGCAACAAATTCCATAGATTCACCACCCTCTGACTAAAAAAATTTCTTCGCATTTCTGTTCTGAATGGGCGCCCTTCAATCCTTAAGTCATGCCCTCTTGTACTAGACTCCCCCATCATGGGAAACAACTTTGCCACATCCACTCTGTCCATGCATAGAACATTGAGGAGGAGGAATTTCTTTAGCTGGAGAGTGGTGAATCTGTGGAATTCACTGTCACAGATGGCTGTGGAGGCCAAGTCATTGGGAAAATCTAAAGCAGAGGTTGATGGGTTCTTGATTAGCCACAGCATCACAGGTTACAGGGAGAAGGGAAGAGAACAGGGGCAAGAGGGGCAATAAATCAGCCATGATCAAATGGTGGAGCAGTCTAATTCTGTTCCTTCTGCTCCTATGTCTTATGGTCTTATTGTCTAAAGTAAAACTAAAGGAAAATAGGAATTCAGAAAATGGTGCTAAGTCAATAACAAAGGGATATTTATTTATCTGACTTTGAATTTGATGAGATCTAAATTTGAAAACAGGAATACAAGGAACATTCTATTTAGAGGATATTTATCCACAGACCAATTTAAAAACCCATGGTCCATATATAATGGGGTAACTATGTGAAAGCTGACTCATTGGAATGCCTGTAGTTTAGTGTTCTGTCTTTTCACCTCTGATCCTAAGCACATGCTCCTAATTAATGTATTAAAGTCGTCCCATGTGGAGTCCAATTTAAAACACCATTTCAGATAGTCGATTTAATCAGAACCTCTACCTGCACAAGCCCGTGCTGAGCAAGTTATTCTGTTGGGTCAGCAGGCAGGTTATAGTGAGAGAAATTCATAACCCTCTCTGAACGCAGAGTGGTGAGTGCTTGGAACGGGCTGCCGGCGACGGTGGCGGAGACGCATACGATAGGGTCTTTTAAGAGGCTCCTGGACAGGTACATGGAGCTCAGAAAAATAAGAGGGCTATGGGTAACCCCAGGTAATTTCTAAAGTAAGTAAATGTTTGGCACAGCATTGTGGGTCGAAGGGCCTGTATTGTGCTGTAGGTTTTCTATGCTTTATTGTCAGAGTCCTCCAGACCAAGTTTAGGAATAACTATGAATTATTCATAGAACACCACAGTATAGTGTAGGTCCTTTGGCCTATGACATTGTGTTATCTTTGAACCTACTCTAAGAACCCAGCCATCGCACATAACCCTCCATTTCACTATTATCAATGTGACTACGAGTCCCTTAAATAATAAATGTAGCTGCCTCTGCCACCATCTCTGGCAGCATATTCCACACACTCGCCACTCTGACATCCCCCTTATACTTTCTTTCAATCACCTTAAAATGATGCCCCTTGGTACTAGCCATTGTCATCCTGGGAAAAAGCTTCTGGCTGTCCACTCAATCTGAGTCTCCTATCATATTGCATATTGATACTCTGCAAGGATTTTTTTAAGTTCTGGCTATGTGTGGCAGCCCTCAACCATAGAAAGGGTGTCAAGGGCCTCCTTCACATATAGAATCAACATCCTCTCATCTGATAAAATAGTGGCTACAGAAACAGCAAGAGGACCCATGCTGAGACTGTATAAAGCACTGGTGACAGACTTCACTGCGTATTATGAGCAGTTTTGGGCCCCTTATCTAAGAAGGGATATGCTGATATTGGACAGAGTTCGAAGGATGCTCACGAAAGTGATTCCATGATTGTAAGGCTTGTCATATGAGGAGCAACTGATGGACCTGGGCCTGTGCTCATTGGAATTCAGAAGAATGAGCTCATTGAAATCTATTGAATATCGAAAGGCTTAGGTAGGGTGGATGTGGAGAGGATGTTTCCTAAGGTGGGGAGTCCAGACCAGAGGGCACAAATTCAGAATAGAGGGACGTCCAGTTAGAACAGAAATGTGCAGGAATTTCTTCAGCTAGAGGGTGCTGAATCCATGGAATTCATTGCCACGGGCAGCTGTGGGTGTATCTAAGGCAGAGGTTGATAGGTCAGGGTGCAAACAGTTAGAGGAGAAGGCAGGAGAATGGGGTGGAGAGAGAAATAGATCAGTCATGATCAAATGATGGAGCAAGCATGATGGGCCAAATGGCCTAATTCTGCTCCCATGTCTTACGGTCTAAAACTCTTAAATAGCTTTTTAAAATTTTATAAATTTGCCTGTTACTTTGTATTTTCCATAAGAACATTAGAAATAGGAGCAGGAGTCGGCCATCTGGCCCATTGAACCTGCTCCGCCATTCAATAAGATCATGGCTGATCTGGTCGTGGACTCATCTCCACCTACCTGCCTTTTCCCCATAACCCTTAATTCCCCCACTATGCAAAAATCTATCCAAGCTTGTCTTAAACATATCTACTCAGGTTACCTCCACTGCTTCATTGGGCAGAAAATTCCACAGATTCACCACTCTCTGGGAAAAGCAGTTCCACTTCATCTCCGTCCTAAATGTACTCCCCAAATCTTGAGGCTATGTACCCTAGTTCTAGTCTCATCTGCCAGTGGAAACAACTTCCCTGCCTCTATCTTATCTAACCCTTTCATAATTTTATATGCTTATATAAGATCTCTTCTCATTCTTCTGAATTCCTGGGACGAGTACAGTCCCAGGTGACTCAATCTCTCTTCATAGTTTAACCCCCTCATCTCCAGAATCAACCTGGTTAATCTCCTCTGCATTGCCTCCAAAGCCAGTATATCCTTCCTCAAGTAAGGAGACCAGAACTGCACGCAGTACTCCAGGTGCAGCCTCACCAGTACCCTGTACAGTTGCAGCATAACCTCCTGCTCTTAAATTCAATCCCTCTGGCAATGAAGGCCAACATTTCATTTGCCTTCTTGATAACCTGCTGCACCTGCAAACCAATCTTTCGTGAGTCATGCACAAGCACTCCCAATTCCTCCCTTATCCCATTGTTTAATACACTGGCTTTAGATCAAACTATTGCACCCTCCATTTTAACGAGAAACTCAATCATACTGTGATCACTCTTTCCAAGAGTATTCCTAACTACAAAATCACTAATTTTATCTGTCTCATTGCAGAGGACCAGATCTAAGATGGCACGTTCCCTTGTAGGTTCAGTAACATGGTGTTGAAGAAAGCCATCATGGATGCATTCTATGAAGTGCTCCTCAAGACTGCCTTGACCAACTTGATTCACTCAATCTATGTGCAAGTTAAAGTCCCCCATGATAACTGCTGTTCCATTCTTACATGCCTCAGATATTTCTTTTTTTTGCCTGTGCCACTGTAATGTTATTATTCGGTGGCTGATAGACAACTCCCACCACTGGGTTTTTCCCTTTACTATTCCTAACCTCTACCCAGATGGATTCAACATTCTGCTCCTTAGATCGTCTCTGTCGCCCTGATCTCATTCTTAATTCAGAGTGCTACCCCACCTCCCTTACCTTCCTGCTATCGTTCTGTATAACCTGATATCCTTGGCTATTTAACGCCCAATGCTCTCCACCCTGCAACCACATTTCTGTAACGGGCACTAAATTATACCTCTTTGTACTGATTTGTGCCACAAGTTCACTGACCTTGTTTCAAATACTACGGGGATTCAAATAAAGTGCCCTTACACTCATTGTGCTTTTACTATCTTGTAATCTTTTTCTCTTTTGCACTTGACTTTTCTTCACTCCACTCTTACTTTCCTCTTTTTTATCTTTTGCTTTTACTTTATCTTTATCCACACTTTTCTCTTTTACTTTATCCATACTTCTCCAATCGGTTGAACTCACCCCCTGCTATTTGGTTTAAAGCCCTACCCACAGCTCTAGTTATGTGATTCGCTAAGATCCAGGTCCCATCATAGTTCAGGTGGAGCCTATCCCACTGGAACAGCTCCCTCCTTCCCCAATACTGGTGCCAATTTCCTATGAATTCAAACCCACTTCTCCCACACCAATCCTTGAGACAAATATTTAACTCTCTCACCTTTTGACCCTATGCCAGTTTGCTCGTGGCTCAGGTAGTAATCCAGAAATTACCACCCTTTTTTGGTTCTGCTTTTTAATTTAGTCCCTAACTGCTCAAATTCGCTCAGCAGAACCTTTTTCCTCATTCTACATGTCGTTGGTACCCACATGGACCACGGCAACTGCATCTTTCCCCTCCCACTGCAAATTCCTCTGCAAGTTTTTATGTTATTTTTATTTATTCATTTACAGGATGTGGGCATTGCCAGCTAAGTCATCATTTATTGCCCATCCCTAGTTTCCCTTGAGAAGGTGATGATGAGCTGCCTTTTTGATCCGCTGCAGTCCCTGAGGTGTAGGTACATCCAGTGCTGTCAGGGAGGGAATTCCATGATTTTGACCCAGCGACAATGAAAGGACGGCGATATGTTTCCAAGTCAGGATGGTGAGTGACTTGGAGGGGGATTCCCAAGTGGTGGTGTTCCCAAGTATCTGCGCTCTCGTCCTTCTGAATGGTAGTGGTTGTGGGTCTGGAAGGTGTTGCCTGAGGAACTTAGATATCTTGTTGCAGTGCATTTCGTAGATAGTACACACTGCTGCAACTGCTTGTTGACGGTGGAGGGATTGGATGTTTGCGGAAGGGTTACCAATCAAGTGGGCTGCCTTGGACTGGATGGTGTCAAGCTTATTAGTGTTGATAGAGCTGCACTCATCCAGGCAAGTGGCAAGTACTAGATTACACTCCTGACCTGAGCCTTGTTGATGATGGACAGGCTTTGGGGAGACAGGGGGTGAGTTATGTGCCGCTCTGATAGCCACAGTGTTTATATGGTTAGCTCAATTCAGTTCAGTTTCCTGTCAATGGTAACCCCCAGGATGTTGATGCCACTGAATGTCAAGGGATGATGGTTAGGGGCTCTCTTGTTGGAGATAGTCATTGCCTGGCACTTTTGTGGCCCATGCGTTACTTGCCACTTGTCAGCTCAAGCCTGGATATTGTCCAGGCTCTGCTGCCTTTGGGTATGAACTGCTTCACTATCTGAGGAGTCACGACTATACAGTCATCTACGAACATCCCCACTTCTGACCTGCTGATGGTCAGAAGGAAGGTCATTGATGAAGCAGCTGAAGATGGTGGTTCTAAGACACTTCCCTGAGGAACTCCTGCAGTGACTTTCTGAGGATGAGATGATTGACCTCCAACCACCACAACTATCTTCCTTTGTGCCAGGTATGATTCCAACCAGCGGCGGTTTTTCCCTGTAATTCCCACTGATTCCATTTTAGCTCGGGCACCTTGATGCCATACTCGGTCAAATTCTGCCTTGATGTCGATAAGATGCCCCAATCCTGGGCACCATGCAGACAACACAGCCTCTGTGACGCTCTATCCTCATGACAGAGAAATCTGTCTATTGCTTTGACTATGCTATCCCCAATTACCACTACATTTCTCTTCTCTCCCCCCTCTAGAATGGCTCCCTGAACTACAGTGCCACAGTTTGGTTGCTTATCCTTCCTAGAGCCCCCACTCTCATCCACACAAGAGCAAGAATCTCAAACCTGTTGGACAAGCTCAAGATCTGAGGCTCCTGCAGCACTGTCGCTTAGATCCCACCACCCGCCTTTCCGGTAGTCATACCCTCCTGTCCCTGACCACAGACAAAATTTGAGGACACCAATCTAATGGGTGATTTCTATTTCTCCATTGAATGACAATAGATGTTAAATAGAACATGAGTTTTCCATCAAGATGTTATAATTCAATAAGTTCTATTCGGCTGTCTTTGTGCAAAGTGCCCACAGTTTACTGACAACTAACTTTACCAGTTGGAAGTCACAATTAGAGTATCTGTAATTTCCTACTTTGCGTGACCAGCAATTCAAAATATCTAATGCCTGTAGCATTTGTAAAATTAACCATTTAATTGTTCAAAAGAATGCTTTATTCAGATGGAATGGTACTTATCTCAGTCTGTACCCTAGGAATCTGTCTGTGTAAACCTTCTGTGTTCACTAATCAAAGATCCTCACCTTCCCAGTCTTTGGATCCATAGATGAGAGAGTGTGTTTCCGCCAATGTTCACTGAATGGTTTCTTTTCTTGACCTTGCAATGGCTTTGAAAAGTCATATTCATCAATCCTCACCTGAAAGAGACAAAAGAAATGAGGAAGTCCCAAACTATTTTATTGCACGATTCAGATGGCCACACAGAGAATCATTCCCAGCCTTTCAATTTCATAGAATACAGAAGACTTCAGGACAGTACAGCCCAATCAGCTCACGAAATTGTGCCGACCTTTTAACCTACTCCAAGATCAATCTACCTTCCCAGATGGCCCGTCACGTTTCTATCATCCATATAGCTTTCTAAGAGTTTCTTAAATGTCCCAAATGTATCTGCCTCTTCAACCGCTTCTGGCAATGCGTTCCACACACTCAACACGCTCTGTAAAAAAAAAACTTACCTCCCCTATACCTTCCTCTAATCACCTTAAAATTCTAAGACCATAAGACATATACATAGAATTAGACCATTCGACATCACGTCTGCTTCTCCATTCCATCATGGCTGATACATCATCCCTCTCAACCCCATTCTCCTGCCTGCCTTCTCTCCACAACCTTTGATGCACTGATTAATCAAGAACCTATCAATCTCTGCCTTAAATATACCCAATGACTTGGCCTGCACAGCCATTACTACCCTTTGGCTAAAGAAATTTTCCCTCCTCCCTGTTCTGAATAGACGTCCCTCTACTCTGAGGCTGCTCTCTCTGGTTCTAGACTAGGAAACATCCTTTCCACATCCACTATCTTGGCCTTTCAAGATTCAATAGTTTTCACTGAGATCCCCCCTCATTCTTCTAAACTCCAGTGAGTAAAGGGCCAGAACTATCCTCATACATTAACCACCCCCCACTGCCTACCTACCTGTCCTTTCAATAAAATGTGTATCCTCGGATGTTAAGCTGCCAACTATGATTTTTTTCAGCCATGACTCAGCAATGCCCACAACATCATACTTGCCAATCTCTATCTGCACTATAAGATCATCTACCTTATTCAGTATTCTACTTTACTCTGTGCATTGAAATATAACCTTTAGTCCTGTATTCATCACTCTTTTCGATTTTGACCTTCTGTTACACTTTAACTCTTCCCACTGACTGCAATTTTGCCCTATCATCTGCCTGTCCTTCCTCACAGGCTCATTACATACTGCCTCTGCTTGCACATCAGCTGCCCCATCCTCAGCCCTATCACTCTGGCTTCCACCCCCTCTGAAAAATTAGTTTAAATTCTTGACAGCTCCAGCAAACCTGCCCACAGGGATGTTGATCCCCCTCGGGTCCAGGTAGAACTCATATCTTTTTATACACGTCATTACCTCCCCAGAAAGAGAGCCCAATGATCCAGAAATCTGAAACTCTGCCCCTGCACCAATTCTTCAGCCACGCATACGTCAACCCCCCCCCCCACCAGTACCCAAAATGGTGTACTTATTATTGAGGGCAACAGCCACAGGGGTATTCTGTATTGGCTGCCTTTTTACCTTTCCCCCTCCTGGAACTTAGGGCTCCTATCATCTCCTCATTCTCCCATATGAGCCGAAGGTCATCCTGCTGCAGCTCCAGTTCCCTAACACAGTCTCTAAGGAGCTGCAGCCTGGTGCACTTTGTGGAGATGTAGTTATCAGGGAGATTGGAGATCTCCCATACTTCGCACATCTCACACAAGGAACTTATCACTAATTGTGGACCTATTCTCAGTGACTAGTTATATATCAACAGAAAATGAGCTTGCCCAAAACTGTTCTCGCCTAAGCCTGACCACTCTAACACTGTCCACTCACACGATGGGTGTTCAGCGTCTTTTTAATTTGCCCCTGGCGAGTGTCTAATAGATCACTTTGCAGCTCACTAAAAAGTCCCCAAAGCACCCGCGCTGTTTTTTTAACTCTGTGCTGATCGCAGCCCACCGAAAAGGGCCCCATTGTATTAGCCATTTCCACGCTAGGAAAGGCTCTCAGTCTATGCCTCATATCATTTCGTATACCTCTAGCAAATCATCTTCAACTATGATTTTTTTAAAAGATATTAATTTGTTTGCCTCACGATGGCATCTTGGACTGGAGGAAATTTCTTTACTCTAAGCGCCCCACAGGCATCTCACTAAAGTGAATAACTGAGCTTCCCTGGTTCTGACAAGATATTCTATTCCGAGGCCAGGAAATGAAGCTGAAAAGATGAATTAAAATTCAATGATTAAATTAGGGGAAATTATTTGAAAGGTCAATAAATGTTCTCAACATTCATAACATTATTCACAGAGGGTAGGTTTTAACGGTAAGGAAAACAATTGCACATGTTGAAAATATGCAGGTCCACGGCCAAGTGGCGGTAGGAGGTCTGTCCTGCGGTTGGAGACATGTCTGTGTATATGAGTGAATACGTGAGTGAGTGAGTGAATGGGTGGGAGGGAGGGAGGATAGAGTCTTGTTTATCTGTTGTCGTAGTGATACTTGCATGCTGCCCCCTTGAGTGCGTTGGCTGTTAACACAAATGATGCATTTACTGTATGCTTTGAGGTACAAGTGATAAACGAATGAATCTGAATCTGCTTAGCAGATTGGGCATCTCCTGTGTAGACTGGAGTAAGAGGTCATGGGTTAAGATGAAAGGTGAAATGTTTAAGGAGAACAGGAGGGTGAACTTCATCACTCGGAGGGTGGGGAGAGTGTGGAACGAGCCGCCAGTGGAAGTGGTGCCATTTCAATTTCAACATTCAATGTTAGGAGGCGGAGCTGAGTAGTTATGGCACCCAATGACGACTCCTTTGTTTGCATCTTCGAAAACAGCTCCATTTCCATCTTTAATATCTCTATTTTTCCCTTTCATGGTTCTTTTGAAGACACTGATCTGGAGATACACGCTGACTACGGTTCTTTGCGGGAATGGGACCCGCTCTCGGGGTTCCGCAATCGGCCGTTGTTAGGCTTGCCAAAGGCTTGGCCTAAGATTTCAGCACGGATTTCGAAGCCTGGCATCTTGTGGAACTGGAGACGGGCGGATCAAGGGTTGGTGTCGCCATAGGAGACCCGTGTGTTGTTGGGAGAGTCGGAACATCTGCTGTGTGCCTGGGGACCCGGGATCCTTGAGATCTTCAGGCATAGGGCTCGAAAAACGCAACGTAACGGACTTTTGACATTGTAAACTAGTGAGTTGTTTGTTATGTCTCTCCGCTCGCTGGAAAATAGAGTCACCTCTTTCTCCCTTATTAGGAGAGAAAGAGCCTGCAGCATGTCGAATTATCGGGTGAACAATGTGGTCTTTGGGGTAACTGCAAGTCTGTGTCTTTGCTATTGCTTTGCTCATGCTTGAGCGCTGGTAGCGGGTGCGCTTTATTTTTGCCGGTGGGAGGGGGGGATTGTTGCTCGTGGCCGCTTACGCACGGGAGGGGAGCTGGGGGGGGACTTTGGGGTTCTAACATTTAACTGTCGTTCATCCTTGGGGCACTCCTCTGTTTTCGTGGATTGTTGCGGGTAGAAAAAAGCATTTCAGGATGTACGTATATTGTATACGTTTCTCTGACATTAAATTGTACCTTTGAACATTTGAACATTCAAGAGAAGGTTGTATAAGTACACGGATGGAAGGATATGGTCAAGTGAAAGTTGATGGGACCAGGCAGAATAATAGTTAAAATGGACTAGATGGACCGAAGGGCCTGTTACTGTGATTCCAGACTATTCCAGAGGAACTGGGAGAATGAAATGGGGTGGGATCTTCTTTGATTCTGGTTATGAGCAGTTTAGTGGTGAGGATCTTGTGATTAATAAGCACAGTACTTATTTCAAATGTGCCGAGTGGTCAGTAAACTGTGCTTAATGAGAGCTTATGCTGTTTGTTTCAGGTGATGTAGTACTCTATGAGTTTAATTAACGTTTTTGGCCAATGACCCCTCATCAGAACTGCTATCTGATCTGTTGATTATCCATGGCCTTTTCTGTATTCCATGGTTATCTTTTAGGCACTTTTGATGCAGTAAAGATTCAGCGCCCAGCTCCGATATGTGACATAACAGAGTTATGTTGTTTGATCCCATCACATTGTCAGATGACTCTGACCTTGAAGTCCTCCCGAGCATGTGCTCCCCTGCTTTCCTTGCGAGCCTCTGCACTGTAGATCGTCTGCAAGGCACACAGCATCAAGTTTTGCAGCTCCAAGGTCTCAATCAGATCAGAATTCCAAACGATACCTGAAACAAACAGCATAAGCTCTCATTAAGCACAGTTTACTGACCACTCAGCACATTTGAAATAAGTACTGTGCTTATTAATCACAAGATCCTCACCACTAAACTGCTCATAACCAGAATCAAAGAAGATCCCACCCCATTTCATTCTCCCAGTTCCTCTGGAATAGTCCTAACGGTTCTGATGATCACAGATAACATCAATGCCTTGAAGAAAGATCTTTCTTCATGAACTACTAACTTCCCCCTATCGTAATTGACAACCCCTTAACCACATCTGACCTTTCTTGCACCTCTACTTGAAATCCTTCTCCTCTTAAAACTTAGAGCAAGTATATGCTTGCAAGAACATAGAACTGTTCAGATCCTCTACTTCCACTCTACTGGCCTCCCCATACAATACTGGTCTCTTCAGTTGACGTTTCGAGCTGAAACCTTCAGGACTGAGAAGGAAAGGGAACGATGCCCAAATAAAAAGATGGGGTGGGAGGGGGAGGGAAAGAGGGTAGCTGGAAGGTGATAGATGAAGCCAAGTGTGTGGGAAAGGTCAAGGGCTGGAGAAGGAAGAACCTGACATGAGAGTGGATCATAGCAGAAAGGGAAAGCGGAGGGGACCCGGGGGAAGTAACAGGCAGGTGAGAAGTAAAAGATCAGAGTGGGGAATTGGGGGGAAGGGGAATTTGTTTATCAAAAGGAGACACCGATATTCATGCAATCAGGTTGGAGGATACCCAGATGGATTGTAAGGAGGGTGGCCTCATCTTGGCACAAGAGGAGCCAGGGATCAGCACTTAGGAAAATGAATGGGAATCGGAATTGAAATATTTGGCCACCAGGAAGTCCTGCTTGTGGCAGATGGGAGTAAAATTAGGCCTTTCAGCCCTTTGAATCTGCTCTGCCATTCTATCAAGGCTGATTTATTATTTTTCTCAACCCCATTTCTCTGCCTTCTCCCCACAACCTCTGACGCCCTGACTAATCAAGAACCTATCAACCTCCACTTTAAATACACCCAATGACGTGGCTACCACAGCAGTCTGTGGCAATGAATTCCACATATTCACCACTCTCTGGCTAAAGAAATTCCTCCTCATCTCTGTTCTAAAGGGATCTCCTTGTATTCCGAATCTGTGCCCTCTGGTCCAAGACTCTCCCAGTTTCAGAAACATGCTCTTCACATTCGATAGGTTTCACCGAGATCCCCTGTCATTCTTCTAAACTCCAGCGAGTACGGGCCCAGAGCCTTCAAACACTTGTGTTAACCCTTTCATTCCCAAGCTCATTCTCTTGAGCATCCTCTAGTCCCTCTCAAATGCCATTAGCCCACAAACTGCTGACCAATGCCTTAAAGCCTTAAAATAAATTAATCAAGAAAGTCATGAACCTTTTGTTACAAAGGACAATGACCCCAGCAATTAACTGTATTTCTCTCTCCACAAATGTTACCCAATCCACTGTCTATTTCCAGCATCCTTTGTTTCTATTTTAGGAAATATATTCACCTCTGTCAAATGTCTTGATGTCACTCAAGCAATTGTATAGATCACTCAGCTTGTCACAGCCTTCTTTAAGCACTGACCCCGTGCGGAACACTGCTGCGTGACTTTGCATGCACTGCAGAAGGCAAGAATTAAGTGAACATTAATCTTCCGTACATCCCCAATCAGCATCAAGACATTTTATAGCCCATTCAAACCGATTAATTTCTTAATTAAATTTACACTGAACCACTGACATCATTTTAACACATCCATCATTACTGATTAAAATAATGATCAACTCGCTAACACACTGCTAAAGGAGGCAAGCTGGCAAAGGCTTAATTTGAAAGATGAGATATAAGTTTATTAGCAAAAATGTCTTTTGGTAGCTACACTTTGTTCAGAAGAGAGCACCAGTGTGAGGGAAGCTACATAAAGAAACCTATAGCATTGCGGTTGGTGTAACGCATAACAGCATCAGTGATCAGTGGTTCAATTCCTACCACTGTCTGTAAGGAGTTTGTATGTTCTCCCGTGACTGTGTGGGTTTCCTCCGGGTGCTCCGATTTCCTTCCCCATTTGAAAGACTCAGGGTTAGGGTTACATCATAGGAGCAGAATTAGGCTACTGAAAACCATATTATGTTAAAATATAACTGATTTTAGATCATTGAGGCCAAAGAATACTAACTTGCTACCCTGATGCAGATCTGGCAATTGCAGTTTGGTCCCTTGCAACAAGATCATTTCCATTTTGAACATAGTATGAGCAAGGACTGACGTTTGCCATTCGCGATACAGATTACAAATGTGAACTGTCAATTCTCATGCTTTGATGTCAAAACACTATTGAGACTTATAGGGTTAAATTACAAGGTTAGGTTGTCTAAATTACCCCTCCATTTACTTCATTTTAGAAGATTAAAAGGTATCTAATACACAGTTTTCAAATGGCTTAATAGGGCTAATACAGAGACTCGACAGAAAATGCATTTCTTGCAACAGTTTGTAAAATTCCACCTTCCGTAGTACATACTGGTGCAATTCTACACTGCCATCATAGAGCGCATCTTTGCATCAGCTATTTGTGTCTGGTAATCTGCAGCACCCTCTCACAATACATAAAAGCTATAGTGAACTATCATGTCAGCAGAAAAGGTCATTGGCTGCAGTCTACCATCACTGCAGCTTCTTTCCAGAAAGCCCAATTAAAACAAAAACTTCACACCATCTTAAAAGTTTCTCCCCATCCCCCAAGAAGTCAGCATCCCATCGTCATCTATTACCCCGCCACTACACTGCACACACTTCAAAACACTTTTTATATTGCTGTTTACATTGTCGCCTTCTTGTCAGATTGAACCAGTCTGACCATTCTCCTCTGACCTCTCTCATTAACAAGGCAGTTTCGCTTACAGAACTGCCGCTCCTTGGATGTTTTTTGTTATTTGCACCATTCTCTGTAAACTCTAGAGACTGTTGTGTGTGAAAATCCCAGGAGATCAGCAGTTTCACCGATACTCAAAACCGCCACGTCTGGCACAATCATTCCACAGTCAGAAACGAGAGAAAATCTGAGGAACTCAGCAGGCCAGGCAGCATCGATGGAAAAGAGTAAACCGTCGATGTTTGGGGTTGAGACCCTCCTTCAGGTCTGTCACTTAGATCACATTTCTTCCCCATTCTGATGTTTGGTCTGAACAACAACTGAACCCCTTGACAATGCCTGCACATTTCTGTGCACCGAGTTGCTGCAACATGCTTTGCATTAACGAGGTGAACAGGCGTACCTAATAAAGTGGCCACTGAACTATATCCGCGGCCTACCCTGCACCATAGAAAGTACACCGATGGGGCAAGGAAGCCACTCAGTGTTATGAACAACCTTGAGAAGATTAAGGATTAGCTTTATTTCTCACATGTACATCGAAACATACCGTGAAATGTGCCATTTCTGTCAATGACCAACACAATCTGAGGGTGCGCCGTGGGCAGCCTGCAGGTGCCGCCATGCCTTTGGCACCAACATAGGATCCCCACAGCTTACTAACCCTAACCTGTACGTCTTTGGAACGTGGGAGGGTACTGAAGCACCCGGAGGAAACCCACACCATCACGGGGAGAACAAACAAACTCCTTACAGACAGCAGCAGGAATTGAATCCAAACTGCTGGTGGTGTAAATTGTTAGGCTAAGCGCCACCTTACTATACCACCCTGTAAGGAACATTACTATACCACCCTGTAAGGAACATATTGGTACTGTTGTACAATTCAGCCCAGAAACATTCATTGCACATGGAGTCATACAGCACTACAGCACAAAAACAGGCCCTCTGGCCCATCTAGTCCATGCTGAACATTTCTGACCATGTTTCACATCCTCCCATAGACATTCCATCACCCCAAGTCATAGGCAGGAGGAAACATCAACCTCAAAGCGCTACCTGATCTTTAATGGTTTTAATAGGAATATTCATTAATATTTGCACTAAATAGACACCAGTTGAGCAGAATCATAGAAAGCCTTTTAAACACCAGCACCCCTATTTTCAACAGTGACTTCAATTACCCCATAATATACAAAAGCTGTGAAATATATTGACTGAGTAATTCCTGAAAGCTGCCCCTGTTCCTCACCTTCTGCATGTTCAGACGGAGCTCAGACGTGCGAGTGCTTCCATCGGCAAACCGCATTCTGTCCAGGTTCGCCACTGACTCCTCCCCAGCATTTGGATCAATTGGTGCAAGAGTTTCTCCTGGGTTTGCAGCAAGAAAGAATAGCACTTCAGATACAAAGACATGATTTTAAAAAGAATACAATTCTATTCTGTTGATAGTAATTCTTCCACAAAGAAAAACAGTATTGTTGTAGCTGTAGTCTCCCCAAGATCTTTCACATTCAAGCATGTATAAAGAGCACAAGAAAACAAAAAAAAAGCCAAAACATGATCATGTAACAATAGTTAGTGAGCATTCTCACATCAAGTTTCAGAAGGTTGTGTGATCATACCCTGCCAACGTGGAACTTAGTCTGTAAGCTCAGTGTAGTAAGCTTACCAAAGGACTGTACTGTTCTGTGATGAACTGTTTTCCAGCTCATAACACTATCCTCAAGTAACATCAACACCAGAAAGTCTGCAGATGCTGGAAACCCAAAGCAACTCACACAAAATGCTGGAGGAACTCAGCAGGTCAGGCAGAACACGAGGAATTCTGCAGACGCTGGAAATTCAAGCAACACACATCAAAGTTGCTGGTGAACACAGCAGGCCAGGCAGCATCTCTAGGAAGAGGTACAGATGACATTTCGGGCTGAGACCCTTCGACAGGACTAACTAAAGGAAGAGTTAGTAAGAGATTTGGAAGTGGGAGGGGGAGGGGGAGATCCAAAATGATAGGAGAAGACAGGAGGGGGAGGGATGGAGCCAAGAGCTGGACAGGTGATTGGCAAAAGGGATATGAGAGGATCATGGGACAGGAGGCCCAGGGAGAAGGAAAAGGGGGAGGGGGGAAAAAACCCAGAGGATGGGCAAGGGGTATAGTCAGAGGGACAGAGGGAGAAAAAGGAGAAAGAGAAAAAGAATGTGTATATAAACAAATAAGGGATGAGGTACGAGGGGGAGGTGGGGCATTAGTAGAAGTTTGAGAAGTCAATGATCATGCCATCAGGTTGGAGGCTACCCAGACGGAATATAAGGTGTTGTTCCTTCAACCTGAGTGTGGTTTCATCTTTACAGTAGAGGAGGCCATGGATAGACATGTCAGAATGGGAATGGGACATGGAATGGGTCAGGCAGAAACTATGGAAATGAATAAACAGTTGACGTTTCAGGCCAAGATCTTCTTCAGGACTGGAAAGGGAGGGGGAAGACACCAGAGGGAGGAAGATTAGTGGGGAGGGACGAATGGACCGGGGATCATGGAGACAGTGATCCCTGCAGAAAGCAGGGTGGGGAGAGGTAAAGTTATACTTAACATTTGGATCAGTCAAATAACATTACTTGGCCTGTCTTTATTTTTATTTGCAGTTTGCCTTCTTTTGCCATTGGTTGTTTGTCAGTCTTTATTTGTATTTTTCATTGATTGTCATATTTCTTTGTTCTGCTGTGAATGCCTGTAAGAAAATGACTCTCAGGGTTGTATATGGTGACATATATGTACTTTGATAATAAATTTACTTTGGATTTTGTACTTTAATGTGGTCCCTGGTGAATGAATGTTGGCTGCTGTGTAATAGTGAACATACTTAGGATGTGATACATTAAGAAAAATTCATGGATATGAAAGACAAAAAGTAACAAAGTTTACTTGCTATTTAACAGAAGTTATAAAGCTGTCCTAACACTGGATATTGCAATATACGCTCTGATTGGTACCTTAATAAAGAAATCCTGTTAACTGTTGGTGGGGAAGAATAGGAAACATAGAAACATAGAAAACAGGTGCAGGAGTAGGCCATTCGGCCCTTCGAGCCTGCACCGCCATTCATTATGATCATGGCTGATCATCCAACTCAGAACCCCGCCCCAGCCTTCCCTCCATACCCCCTGACCCCCGTAGCCACAAGGGCCATATCTAACTCCCTCTTAAATATAGTCAATGAACTGACCTCAACTGTTTCCTGTGGCAGAGAATTCCACAGATTCACCACTCTCTGTGTGAAGAAGTTTTTCCTAATCTCGGTCCTAAAAGGCTTCCCCTCTATCCTCAAACTGTGGCCCCTCGTTCTGGACTTCCCCAACATCGGGAACAATCTTCCTGCATCTAGCCTGTCCAATCCCTTTAGGATCTTATACGTTTCAATCAGATCCCCCCTCAATCTTCTAAATTCCAACGAGTACAAGCCCAGTTCATCCAGTCTTTCTTCATATGAAAGTCCTGCCATCCCAGGAATCAATCTGGTGAACCTTCTTTGTACTCCCTCTATGGCAAGGATGTCTTTCCTCAGATTAGGGGACCAAAACTGCACACAATACTCCAGGTGTGGTCTCACCAAGGCCTTGTACAACTGCAGTAGTACCTCCCTGCTCCTGTACTCGAATCCTCTCGCTATAAATGCCAGCATACCATTCGCCTTTATCACCGCCTGCTGTACCTGCATGCCCACTTTCAATGACTGGTGTATAATGACACCCAGGTCTCGTTGCACCTCCCCTTTTCCTAATCGGCCACCATTCAGATAATAATCTGTTTTCCTATTTTTGCCACCAAAGTGGATAACTTCACATTTATCCACATTAAATTTCATCTGCCATGAACTTGCCCACTCATCCAACCTATCCAAGTCACCCTGCATCCTCTTAGCATCCTCCATGCTAAGGAGAGAGGAATTGGCTGGGTGGGAGGCAGACAATGGAATTTGCTTATTTGTTTCATGGTAGTTTAGTGGTCAGCACAACGCTTTACAGCACAGGTGACCCTGGTTCAATTCCCTCCGCTGCCTGTGAGGAGTTTTGCATGGTCTTTCTGTGACCATGTGGGTTTCCTCCAGGAGCTCTGGTTTTCTCGCACAGTCCAAAGACGTACTGGTTAGTAAGTTAGTTGGTTATTGTAAACTGTCCCGTGATTAGGCTAGGATTAAAATTTGGCATTGCTGGGCAGTGTGGTGGCTCGAAGGGCCTATTCCACACTGTTACCTCAACAATGTTGGATTCCAACACTGAAAACTTGGGACCCATGTTCTTAAACGTGTGAGAAATAGCTACCATAAACTCAAGGTTCAAAATTCCAATTTTAATTCTCTATGAACCACAGTATATCGTGCTGTAGGATCCTGTGGCCACCTTAAGATTTTTAACTGATTTTGTGGTCCTCTACAATAAGCAGATGTTGCAAAGTGGCATTTTCTATGAAATGCTTAGGGCTCTAAACAAAGCACTGAACTGTAAATCATAGTACAGGCCCTCCAGCCCACAAAATTGTGCTAAACTTTTAACCTATTCTAACATCAATCTAACCTGTTCTTCTTACGTAATGCTCCATTTTTCTATCATATATCTAACAAAATAGTCTCTTACTGTAAATGCCCCTAATATATCTGCATCTACCACCACCCTTACGGGGAGTTCCACACACCCATTCTCTGTGTAAAAAAAACTTCTCCCCTATACTTTCTCCCAATCACATTAAAATGATGTCCCCTGGCATTAGCCATTTCTACTCTGGGAAAATGTCTCTACCTGTCCACTCAATCTATTTTGCTAGAGATGTACGAGGTGCCAAGAGGCAGAAAATCTGCAGATGCTGGAAATCCAAGCAACACACACACACACACAATGCTGGGGGAACTCAGCAGGCCAGGCAGCATCTATAGAAAAGAGTAGAATCGACGTTTCGGGCTGAGACCCTTCGGCAGGACTGGGGAAAAATGCTGAGGAGTAGATTTAAAAAGTGGGGGGGAGAGAGAAATTCAAGGTGATAGGTGAAACCGGGAGGGAGTTGGATGAAGTAAAGAGCTGGGAAGTTGATTGGTGAGATACAGGGCTGGAGAAGGGGGGCGTCTGATAGGTGGGGATAGAAGGCCATGAAAGAAAGAAAGGGGGTTGGGGGGGAAGAAGAACCAGAGGGAGCTGATGGGCAGGCAAGGAGATAAGGTGAGAGAAGGAAAAGGGAATGGGGAATGGTGAAGGAGAGGGTGGGGGCATTACTGAAAGTGTGAGAAATCGATGTTCATGCCAACAGGTTGGGGGCTACCCAAACGAAATACAAGGTGTTGTTCCTCCAACCTGAGTGTGGTCTCATCACAACAGTCGAGGAGGCCACAGATTGAATATCAGAATGGGAATGGGAAGTGGAATTAAAATGGGTGACCTCCAGAATTTTGTGTGTTGTTTCATACACCTCAATCAAGTTACCTCTCATCCTCCAACATTATTTGGCAAGGAATAAATACTTGCCCTCCAAACACTGACATTTTGTACGAACAAAAAACCTATAATCAAGAAGCTATTTTAACCTCGATTGGTTAGAACACTATGTGATGCAAAGTCACGTGCTCTGGGAATGTTTGCTTAATTTCAAAATGAGTCAGAAAGCTCACCAGGCTTGGACGTTTCTGCAATGGTGAGGGCACAGGCACGACCAAACACAACTAAGTCGAGTAAGGAGTTTGCTCCAAGCCGATTAGCTCCGTGTACAGAAGCACTAGCAGCTTCACCACAAGCATAGAGACCAGGGACGACAACATCTTTACCATTTACATAGTTGATCACCTGCAAGAAGCAAATTATACACTCAAATGTGGTGAATGTGGTTTATAACGTGAGCCATACATATTTCCCTTCAGATAAGCTGTTTTAAAAAAGTGTATACTTCATGAACACTCTAGAGCAGGGATTCCCAACCTTTTTTATGCCATGGACCCCTACCATTACCGAGCAATTTCTGTGGCAAGCTTCATTATATGACAGGTTACTGCAGGGTTAACTTGCAGATTGAGTCAGTGGTGAGGGAGGCAAATGTAACGTTGACATACAATTTGAGAGGATTTGAATATAAAAGCAAGGATACATTTCTGAAGCTTTATAAGGCATTGGTCAGAACGCAATTGGAGTATTGCGAACAGTTTTGGGCCACTTATCTAAGAATCGATGTGCTGGCATTGGAGAGGGCCCGGTGGAGGCTCATGAGAATGATTCTGGGAAGGAAAGGGTTTGTGTATGAGACTCTGTTTAGAAAAATAGGGGCGGGGTTCTCATTGAACCTTTTGAATATTGGTAGGCATAGATAGAATGGATGTGGAGATGTTCTTTATAGTGGAGGAGTCTAGGACCAGAGGGCACAGCCTCAGAATAGATGGGTGTCCATTTAGAACAGAGCTGAGGAGTAATTTCTTTAGCCAAAGGGTCATAAATCTGTGGATTTCATTGCCACAGACAAGTCATCAGGTATATTTAAAGTGGAGGTTAATAGGTTAGTTGGGGGATCAAAGGTTACAGATGAAAGTAGAATGGGGTTGAGAGGGATGATAAATCAGCCATGATGGAATGGTGAAGCAGATTCGATGGGCTGAATGGCCTAATTCAGCTCCTGTGTCTTATGGTTTTGTTATTTTCACATAACACTAGTGTCAATGCTGTAAATGTACCAAGTTCCTAAAGAAAACAGAATATAATTTTGTTTCTACTGGCTTAAGGAGATTGAGATTCATATTATTCATAGTAGACCACATACTAAAATGACCTTGTCAAGGAACAATAGTGGTACCTTCTTTGTTTCATAACTTTATAGTACAACACACAAAATGCTGGAAGAATTCAGCAGGTCAGGAAGCACCTGTGCAAAGGAATATAAAGTTAATGATTCGGGCCGAGGCCCTTTGTCAGGTCTGGTATTCTAACTGGCTGCATCGCTGTCTGGTATGGAGGGGAGGCACTGCATAGGACTGAAGTAAGCTGCAGAAAGCTATGCTTTGCAAATCTTCTTTAAACTTACCCCCTCTCCACCACCGCCCCCCCACCTTCCCTTTGGTATTTGACATTCCCAACATGGAAGAAAACATCCATGCCTCTCAGTTTTGTCTATTTCTGACGGTTTACCCTTCAGCCACAAGTGTGTGGGTAAGCACAGCCAATTCTAGAAACATAGAATACCTACAGCACAATACAGTCCCTTCAGCCCACAAAGTTGTGCCGAACATGTCCCTACCTAAGAAATTACTAGGCTTACCTATAGCCCTCCATTTTACTATGCTCCATGTCCCTATCCAAAAGTCTCTTAAAAGACCCCATCGTATCCACCTCTACCACCATTGCCGGCAGCCTATTCCACGTACTCACCACTCTTTGAGTAAAAAAACCTACCCGACATCTCCTCTGTACCTACTCCCCAGCACCTTAAACCTGTGTCCCCTTGTGCTAGCCATTTCAGCCCTGGGGAAAAGTCTCTGACTATCTACACGATCAATGCCTCTCATTATCTTGTATACCTCTATCAGGTCACCTCTCATCCTCCGTCACTCCAAGGAGAAAAGGCCAAGTTCACTCAACCTATTCTCATAAGGCATGCTCCGCAATCCAGGCAACATCCTTGTAAATCTCCTCTGCACCCTTTCTATGGTTTCCACGTCCTTCCAGTAGTGAGGCAACCAGAAGTGAGCACAGTAGTCCAAGTAGACCAGGGTCCTATATAGCTGCAACATTACCTCTCGGCTCTTAAACTCAATCCCATGATTGATGAAGGCCAATGCACCATATGACTTCTTAACCACAGAGTCAACCTGCATAGCAGCTATGAGTGCCTTATAGACTTAGACCCCAAGATCCCTCCGATCCTCCACACTGCCAAGAGTCTTACCATTAATACTATATTCGGCCATCATAGTTGACCTACCAAAATGAACCATCTCAAGCTTAGCTGGGTTGAACTCCATCTGCCACTTCTCAGCCCAGTTTTGCATCCTATCAATGTCCCGCTGTAACCTCTGACAGCCCTCCACACTACCCACAACACCCCCAACCTTTGTGTCATGAGCAAATTTACTAACCCATCCCTCCACTTCCTCATCCAGGTCATTTATAAAAATCATAAAGAGTAAGGGTCCCAGAACAGATCCCTGAGGCACGCCACTGGTCACCGGCCTCCATGCAGAATATGACCCGTCTACAACCACTCTTTGCCTTCTGTGGGCAAGCCAGTTCTAGATCCACAAAGCAATGTCCCCTTGGATCCCACGCCTCCTTATTTTCTGTTGTTGGCCAAATCACCAGGTGGTGAGAAAACAAAGTAAATGCTATAGGCCGAGATCCTTCAGCAGGTCCTGATAAAGGGTCTCGATCCTAGAAACGTCCACTATTTATTCCTCTCCATTGATGCTGCCTGACCTGCTGAGCTCCCCCAGGCACTTTGTGTTAATCTGGATTTCCAGCATCTGCAGAATCACTTGAGTGTATTACCTGTCCTCTGTAGTTGGTGGGAACACCCCCCATATTGTAATGCACTGTAGGCAAAACTGGAATTGGCTCTTTGGTGACATCCACACCAGCAAAAATCATGGCAGTTTCTGAAATGCCAGGCAGTCGCATTGCCAGCTGCTCCGGGGGCAGGTGGTGCAGCTGCAGGTAAACATGGTCTTTTTCAGGGCCACACCCTCTGTTGAGAGAATTGAAAGAAAATGTCAATAACCATAGAAAACATCAGATAAATTATTACTTTCAATTCTTATATAGTCAAAAATATATGAGTCAAAAAATGAAAATTAAACTATTCCTATCAAAATATTACATCAATCGACATTGCATCTGCCAGGTTCATATAAACAAGTCATGTTCTTTAGCATAAGAGGTGGGATGTCATATATTTGAAGTTGTACAAAATCTGGGTTAGTCCTCATCTGTATCACTGTACAGTATTCAGGAAGGATATGTCAGCAAGAGAGAGATTCACCAGGATGGTCAGGAACAATATGTCAGAAAGAAGGAGATTCACCAGTTTGTTTCCTGCAATGGAGGGTTTTACCAATAAAGAGAGAGTGAGTGGATAAGCTGGTTTACCCTCTCTTAAATGTGTGAGGCTACAGATGATCTTATAGAGATTTACAAATTTATGAGGGGCATAGATGGGACAGTCTCAATCTTTTTCAAGGGCAGGGGAACTGGACTGGTCTAAGAACACTGAGGCTGTCTACAAGAAGGGTCAGACCCGTCTCTATTTCCTGAGGAGACTGAGGTCCTTTAACATCTGCTGGACGATGCTGAGGATGTTCTACGAGTCTGTGGTGGCCAGTGCTATCATGTTTGCTGTTGTGTGCTGGGGCAGCAGGCTGAGGGTAGCAGACACTAACAGAATCAACAAACTCATTCATAAGGCCAGTGATGTTGTGGGGATGGAACTGAACTCTCTGACGGTGGTGTCTGAAAAGATGATGCTGTTTAAGTTGTATGCCATCTTGGACAATGTCTCCCATCCACTACATAATGTACTGGGTGGGCACAGGAGTACATTCAGCCAGAGACTCATTCCACCGAGATGCAACACAGAGCGTCATAGGAAGTCATTCCTGCCTGTGGCCATCAAACTTTACAACTCTTCCCTTGGAGGGTCAGATACCCTGAGCCAACAGGCTGCTCCTGGACTTATTTCATAATTTACTGGCATAATTTACATATTACTATTTAACTATTTATGGTTTTATTACTATTTATTATTTATGGTGCAACTGTAACGAAAACCAATTTCCCTCGGGATCTATGACTACTACCTAGGACCAGAGAACACCGGTTTAGGGTAAGTGGAGAAATTTAAAGGGGATCTGAAAGGTTAGTTTTTTTTCCACAATGTGGAGGGTGGTGAACATCTGAGAAGAGTTGCCAGAGGAGGCTGTACAGGCAGATACTATTCAGTTGCTCAGCAACTCCCCAATTTAATCCTAGCCTAAACATGGGACCAAATTAACCTACTAACCGGTAGGTTTTTGGACAGTGAGAGGAGGCTGCAGCACATGCAGTCATGGGGAGAACATACAAACTCCTTACAGAAAGCAGCAGGAATTGAACCCGGGTACTGTATACTATATTCCTGGTACTGTAAAGCAGGGGTCCCCAACCTGTTTTGCACTGTGGACCAGTTCAATATTGACAATATTATTGCAGACCGGCCGATTGGGAGGGGGGATTTGTTAATCACGACCGGAATATAGGTGATAAGTCAACTATAAGTCGCTCATAAGTGGCTAATACACTCAATTTCGTTTCTAAAAGGGTTTACCTAACAAATTTATTAAACGCACAGTGCATATTTTCCTCGCATGAATATAGTGATAAGTCAATTATGTCACTTATAAGTCAGTAACATCATAACATTTTAAGTAACGTTTGAATATTAAACACACAGCGCATATTTTCCCTCAAAAAACTCAACGGATTTGTCTTTAGGTGCAGGGTGCTTGGACTCGCAGTTTTGAGGGCTTTATTGCCTCATTAGACAGCTTGTCTCCACAGATCACACACAGGGGGCTTGGAGCATGTGAGTCACCGGTCGCAATAAAGCCATATTTTATGTACAACTCATCGTATTTTCTGTTGAAGGAAGATTTCTTTTTTTTTGCAGTCTCGGCCTCAGCTGGCTCTGCATTATCATCATCGTTAGGCCTTTTATGTCCCCTACCATCTCTTCCAAAGAAACTCTCAAGCAACGTTTGTTTTTTACTCAGAGTAGTTGTAGGTTAATGACCGACTGATGATCTCGCATGCATTCAAGTTCAACAGTGGGCGTGACAGGGAATGAGGAAAGGTGCAGCTGACTCATATCGTTTCCTCGCGGCCCGGTAGCACATGCTTTGCGGCCCGATGGTTGGGGACCACTGCTGTAAAGCGCTGTGCTAACCAGTACATTACCGTGTCACCCTATTAAAATGCTTAATAGGGTTGGGGAGACCAAAACTAAACAATAGGATTAAGGTGAGAGGAGAAAGGTTTAATAGAAACCCTAGCAACAGGTTAGTCATAAACTTCCAGTAAGATGGTGGTGCGCTCGACTGTAGCAGCTTCTATGGGAACCAAAGTTGTTACTGAGCCTTTTAAATGTATTTTTTGATCATTGCAAGACCTTGCTGGACATTAAGAACTTTAAGTATTCAAAGTCTACCCCATCAGTGAGTTGCTGATTGTGGAGAAACTGAAGGAGCTGGACCTAGTGCGGATCATGGTGCTGCCTGCGTCAAAGATATCAATGTGTGAGGGAGGTGCGTAGTTCAACAGTGAGTGATCATTCTAGTCACTTTTCTTGAGATCACAAGACTCTGTCGTACGTTGTTAATGTGGAATCCTGCAAGTCCGATTAACTAAGTTATTGGTGGACAGACGGCAGGGGAGTTGCATCGCCTCAGTCATAGCGAGGACTAGGCCTCAAGCTGTAGTGCCAGAACCGTTGTGCTCCACCGGGGGCAGTGTGGTGTGGCGCAATGTCCAAGCTGGAGTCGGTACTGCCCCCCCGGTGTTCATTCTTCAGAAGACAATCTATAGTGTGTTCCACTGCAGTTTCTCTACAACATCCACTGACCTGACTCAAGATCTTGGAGTGAGTGTGTCAGTGCGTGAGTGAGAGCGTGTGCGTGTCTGTGCTATCTTATATGTGCTATATGTTCTCTGTACTGTGTGTGATTGTTGGAACTGAGTTAGCACCTTGGCTCCAGAGTTTGGTTGTATTCTTGAGTATTTATGTATGGATGAATGACAATTAAACTTGAACTTCGAAAGAGGACATGGGTATATGGAATGTACCCAGTTGGACAAGTACTTGTATAGAATATGGACCTAATATGGGCACATCTGACTAACGTAGATGGGTATCACATTCGATGTGTACGAAGTGGGCAGTAAGTCCTGTTTTTTGTGCTCATGTTTCTATATCAAAAATTCATCTCATTGTTCAGTACAACAGTAAGGAATAAATCTGTCACCATTTTAAAAACTTGCCAGCCATGATCTGAGTGATCAGCTCAACAAACGTCCTATTCAAAGTTCACAGTAAATTTATTATCAGAGTACATACATGTCACTATATATGGAACACCGATTCATTTTCTTGCAGGCTTTCACAGTAAAACCAAGAAACACAATAGAATCAATGAAAAAATGCACACAAAGATTGACAAACAACTAATGTACAAAAGACAACAAATTGTGCATATACAAAAAATAAAACAAAATAATAATCAATAAATAAATATTGAGAATATGAATTGTAGAGTCCGCGAAAGTGAGTCTGTAGGTTGGGGAATCAGTTCAGCGTTTTCGTGAGTGAAGTTATCGATGATGGTTCAGGAGCCTGATGGTCGATGGCTGTTCCTGAACTTGGTGGCCTGGGACCCAAAGCTCCAGGACCCGTAACCCATCCCAGTCCATAAATAGCCGACTCAATAGCAACTTTTCTGTCTGAGCTTAGGAATACTGCTCTTTTTCTAAACATTAAATTAATCAAAATCTATAACCATTTCTATAGCTTGTGGCACAGAATTCCAGCTAACCTCTGCCCTCTTGTGGGTGATCAAAAACCAGCAGTTTTAAAACCATTCACTCCACCCCTGCCCTTGTGAAAACAAGGGAAGTAGGATTAAATTAAATGCACTACATACGGGAGATTCCTTTCTCTCCAGCCCTTTTCCTACCCAGCTGGCTCCACCTTCTAGATGTCCTCTGCTCCACCTTCTAGATGTCCTCTTCTCCCCCCCGCCCCACCTTTTTCTTCTGGCACTTTCCCCATTTCTTCTCAGTTCTGAAAAAGGGTCTCGGCCCAAAACATCAACCAATTGTTCATTTCCATAGAAGCCGCCTGACCTGCTGAGTTCCTCCAGCGTTTAGCGTGTGTTACATAGATGTCCCAGAATTCAAACAAATCCGTGAGCCAAGTCAGCTATTTCCCTTAAAGGAATTCTAGAGTTATTGCCTGGCTATTTTTGCAAACTCTAAGAGTCAGAAGCTGATGGAAGAGCAGAGACAAGGTAGGTGGTTGAAAGATAAAATACAATTTTCAATTGCACATAAAGAATTCATAAGGTTAAAGATGAAAATCTTACCGTCCTTCACGAATTTCAATCGTCATGGATCGTGAAACAACATCCCTTGAAGCCAGATCCTTTGCAACGGGAGCATAACGTTCCATAAATCTCTCTCCCTCACCGTTAATGAGAATTCCACCTTCGCCACGACATCCTTCAGTAATCAGACAGCCAGCACCATAGATTCCTGGATTAGGGTGGGAGGAAGTTGGATAAGTGGCCATGCAGGAGGTAAAGAAAGATGGTTTGCAGGTATATCTAAATCTGACATTGCATAGTACAAGTTGAAAATTTAAACATCTGCTTCTAAACCTTCAAGTATCCCTTTAAAACCCTTTAGATATCCCTCTAAATCTTTCCTATCCACGTACCTGTTTGAATGACTTTTAAACATAATTGTACCTGCCTGTACCACCTCCTCTGCCAGCTCATTTCATATATCCACCATTCCCATAAGACCATAAGATTTAGGAGCAGAAGTAGGCCATTCAGCCCATTGAGTCTGCTCCACCATTCAATCATGGGCTGATCCAATTCTTCCAGTCATCCCCACTCCCTTGCCTTCACCCCATTCCCTTTGATGCTCTGGCTAATCAAGAACCAATCTATCTCTGCCTTAAATACACCCAATGACTTGGCCTCCACAGCCACTTGTGGCAACAAATTCCACAGATTTCACTTTGTGAGAAATCTGTCCTTTGGCTCTCTTAAACATTTCTCCTCTCAACTTGAAGCTATAGTTTATTTTTAGTTCTCCATCCCTGGGGAAATGACTGTGAGCATATATGTTATCCTTGCTATTTTATAAAGGTGACCCTCAGCTTCTGTCACTCCAGAGAAAACAGCCCCAACCTATCAAATCTCTCCGCATACACTCCTGCACCCTCTCGAGCTTAATCACGTCTTTCCAAAAGCCCGGTATGAAATTATTTCCTCTCTAATGTCAAGACAACGAGATTGTGGTGTTATTCCAGTCTGTGCAATACAGATATTTACAATGCATGCAGTGCAGCTTAATTAAATAAAAATTCCTATACTTACATGTAACAAGCGACTTTGATAGTCCCTAACACTCAAAGGCCATTGGCAAGCCGGGGTGTAGCATTACTCAGCTGCACAGCAGCCCTTGGGAAGAAGCTGTTTTTCAGTCTTACTGTCTTGACTAAGATGTTTCTGCATTTCCTGCCAGACAGCAGGAGATTGAACAGACAGCGTCTGGGATGGGATGGGTCTTTAATGATGTTACAAGCATGCTGTAGGTACTGAGAGTCGGAACTTGTCTTCAGGTCCAGTAGTTGATTCCCAGTGATGCGCTGAGCCATCCCAATCACCCTTGGAGTGCTTTGTGATCTGTCTTGCTTAGCTAGTGTACCACACTGTCATTCTAAATGTCAGTATGCTCTCTATCACACATCGATAAAAATTGACCAGCAGTTCTTGGGGCAGATTAGGTCTCCTTAAGTGTCTCAGGTAGTATAGTCGCTGGTGTTTTCAGACCAAGAGAGCTCCTCGGTGATGTTCATCCCCAAAAACTTGAAACGGGAGACTCTTTCCACTACCTCACCATTTATGAACAGTGGGATTTGCTTGGGACCTCTTGCCTTCCTGAAGTCATAAATCCTTAAAAACCTAATTCTTTGACCAAGATTTTATTTGCTTATCTAACTACATCCTTTACTTATTTGTTTCTGGAAATTTCTTGAGATATTTTAGTGGATCAAAGGTGATTTGTAAATACAAGCTGTTGTTGCTAATAAAAGATCCATCTTTAAGACATTCAGTAAGTATTAATGAAAGCAAGATCTCTTTTTTTCCTGTAAACAGCCTCTTAAGTTGAGATAAAAATGGAAACAAGAGAAAATCTGCAGATGCTGGAAATCCAAGCAACACACACAAAATGCTGGAGGAAGTCAGCAGGCCAGGTAGCATCTAGGAAAAGAGTACAGTCGGGGTTTCAGCCCAAAATGCCAGCTGCTCTCTTTTCCTAGATGCTGCCTGGCCTGCTGAGTTCCTCCAGTAGTTTGTGTGTATGTTGCCCTTGAAACAGAAGGTTGCTTTTTTGGTATAATAATGCATCTGTCCTATTGATAGTGTTCTGCATTAGATTTGGAAAACAATTTTAATTATGTCCTTTCTGACTGATTAGGTCCTTATATTAACTATTGAAATATGTTGAATTATTGTCTAGTTATGTCCAATCGAATATCGAAAGGTCTAGGTGGAGTAAATGTAGAGAGAATGTATTCCATAATGGAGGAGTCTAAGCCGAGGAGACGCAGCCTCAGAATAGGACATCCATTTACAATAGAAATGAGGAGGAATTTCTAGCTAGGAGGAAATAAAAGCAGAGGTCGATAGGATCTTGATTAGTCATGGCATTAAAAGTCACAGGGAGAAGGCAGGAGAATGGTGTTGAGAGGGATAATAAATCAGCCATGATAGAATGGATGAGCAAATTCGATGGGCCAGATGGCCTAATTCTGATCTTGTTTTATGGTCTTGTGGACAGCTATGAGGAAAAACCTCATCATCAAAAGGAATAAACAGTTGTAATGATATATTCTACTATAACAGGGTTCTGTTCCTGAGAACCATCTGTCAGCCAAACTGTTCATAAGGCAGAAGTGATAAAACCTGATTGAGGGGGAGGATCATATAATCAGGTGATCAGGCATATATGGGAAGAGCAGCTGGTAAGTAGCCTCACTGCCTTGGTAAGCGAGCCAGTACAGCACTCCTAGCTCTGCTTGGCTTGGCTCAGCCTGAACATTATGGCACAGGAAAGAGAGACAGCATTACCACCCATTGTGAGATGCTTGATGCCCTACAGCTAGCAAATCCATAAGATCATATGACCATCAGATATAGGAGAATTAGGGCATTTGGCCCATCAAGTCTGCTCTGCCATTCCAACACGGCTGATCCATTTTCCCTCGCAGCCCCAATCTCTTGCCTTCTCTCTGTATCCTTCATGACTTGACTAATTAAGAATCTATCAACCTCTGCCTTAAGTATACTCAATGGCCTGGCCTCCACAGCCACATATGGCAATGAATTCCACATTCACCACTCTCTGCCCAAAGAAATTCCTCAGCTCCATTCTAAATGGACGTTCCTCTATTCTGAGCTGGTCCTCTGGTCTTAGAACCCCCACAGAGAAAGCATCCTCTTGAAATCCACTCCATTGAGGCCTTACAACATTTGATAGGTTTCTTTGAGATTCCCCTCCATTCTTCTGAATTCCGGTGAGTATGAGCCCAGAGCTATCAAATGCTCCTCATATGATAAACCCTTCAATCCCAGAATCATTTCTTAGATAAGAGGCCCAAAACTGCTCACGATACTCCAAGAGAGGCCTCAGCAGTGTTTTAAAAAGCCTCAAAGTTACATCCTTGCTTTTATATTCTGGTCTTCTCAAAATGAATGCTAACATCGCATTTGCTTTCCTCACCACCGACTCCAACTCAATCTGCAAATTATCCGTTACAGAATCTTGCACAAGGACTCCCAAGTCCTTTTGCACCTCAGATTTTTGAATTTTCTCTCTATTTAGAAATTTGTGCTTTTATTTTTTTTCTACCAAAGTGCATGACCATACACTTCCTGACACTATACTCCATCTGCCACTTCTTTGCCTATTCTCCTAAATTGTCCAAATCCTTCTGTAACCTCTCTGCTTCCCGTCATCCAAGTTTAACGTAAAAAGCTGTCCCAACACAGACATGTGTGGAACACCACTAGTCACCAGCAGCCGATAAGAAAAGGCTCCCTTTATTCACAGGCTTTGTCATCTGCCAGTCAGCCAATGCCATACATTTATCTTTCCTGTAATACCACGGGCTCTTTTAAGCAGTGTCACGTGTGGCATCTTGTCAAAGGCCTTCTGAAAATCCAAGTGTAACATTCACTTCTCCCTTGTCTATTGTGTTTGTAATTTCGTCAAAGAATTCCAACAGATTTGGCAGGCAGGATTTTCCCTTCAGGAAACCATGCTGACTACAGCCTATTTTATCATGTGCCTCCAAGTACCCGAAAACACATCCTTAACAAGCGACTCCAACATCTCCCCAACCACACAGGTCAGACGAACTGGCCTATAATTTCCTTTCTTTTGCCTCTCTTCCTTTTTGAAGAGTGGAGTGAATTTGCAATTTTCCATTCTAGAATCAATTGATTATTGAAAGGTCTTTACTGATGCCTCCACAATCTCTTCAGCCATCTCTTTCAAAACCCTGGTGCGTACACCACCTGGTTCAGGTGACTTATCTACCTTCAGACCTTTCAGTTTCCCAAGAACCTTCTCTCTAGTAATAGCAACTTGAAATAGTTCTGCACCCTGACACTGCTAGTGTCTTCCAAAGTGGACTGATGCAAAATACTTTGGGTATCCTCTTTAATATTATTGGCTGGCTTACCTTTGTATTTCATCTTTTCCTTCTTTATGACTTTTTTTTAGTTGCCTTCTGTTGGTTTTTAACACCTTCCCAATCCTCTAACTTCCCACTAATTTTTGCTCTATTGTATGCTCTCTCTTTGGATTTTATGTTGGCATTGATTTCTCTTGTTAGCTAAGACTGTCACATCTTGCCTTTAGAATACCTCTTCCTCTTTGGGATGTATACATCCTACACCTTCTGAATTGCTTCCAGAAATTCTTGCCATTGCTGCTCTGCTGTCATCCTTGCCAGTGTTCTTTTCCAATCAATTCTGGCCAGCTCCTTTCTCATGCCTCAGTAATTCTCTTTAGTCCACTGTAAAACTGGTACTTCTCAAATTTCAGGGTGAATTCTATCATATTATCACCAGCTCCTACAGGTTCCTTTACCTTAAACTTTCTAATCAATTCTGGTTCATTGCACAGCACCCAATCTAGAATAGCTGATCCCCAGTAGGCTAAAACTATGAGCTGCTCTAAAAAGCCTTGTAGGCATTCTAGAGATTTCTCCTCTTGGGATCCAGCACCAACCTGATTTTCCCAATGGATCTGTATATTGAAATCCTCCCTGACTCTGTGAAATTGCCTTTTTGGCATGCATTTCTATCTTCCCTTGTAATTTGTAGACAACATCTTTATCACTGTTTGGAGGTCTGTATCTAACTCCCATCAGGTTTTTTTTAAAACCCTTGCAGTTTCTTAGCTCTACCCAGGATTCTATGTCACCTCTTTCTATTGATTTAATTTCATTTTCTACCAACAGAGCAGAGCCACCCCCTCAGCCTACCTTCTTGTCCTTTTGGTACAAAGTGTCCCCAATGTCATACAAATTAATCTGTAAATGTGCTACAAGTTCACAGCCTTATCCATATACTGTGTACATTAAATATAACACTTTCAGTCCAGTATTCATCAACCCTTTTTGACTTTGACCCCTCTTACACTGCAACCTCTATTACATTGGGTCATATTCTGCATGGAGGTCGGTCACCAGTGGAGTGCCTCAGGGATCTGTTCTGGGACCCTTACTCTTTGTGATTTTTATAAATGACCTGGATAAGGAAGTGGAGGGATGGGTTAGTAAGTTTGCTGATGACACAAAGGTTGGAGGTGTTGTGTGTAGTGTGGAGGGCTGTCAGAGGTTACAGCGGGACATTGACAGGATGTAAAGCTGGGCTGAGAAGTGGCAGATGGAGTTCAACCCAGATAAGTGTGAAGTGGTTCATTTTGCTAGGTCAAATATGATGGCAGAATATAGTAATAATGGTAAGACTCTTGGCAGTGTGGACGATCAGAGAGATCTTGTGGTCCGAATCCATAGTACGCTCAAAGCGGCTGCGCAGGTTGACTCTGTGGTTAAGAAGGCGTACAGTGTATTGTCCTTCATCAATCCTGGAATTGAATTTAGGAGCCAAAAGGTAATGTTGCAGCTATATAGGACCCTGGTCAGACCACACTTGGAGTACTGTGCTCAGTTCTGGTCGCCTCACTAAAGGAAGGATGTGGAAACCATAGAAAGGGTGCTGAGGAGATTTACAAGGATGTTGCCTGGATTGGGAAGCATGCCTTATGAGAATAGGTTGAGTGAACTCGGCCTTTCCTCTTTGGAGCGACGGAGGATGAGAGGTGACCTGATAGAGGTGTATAAGATGATGAGAGGCATTGATCGTGTGGATAGTCAGAGGCTTTTTCCCAGGGCTGAAATGGCTGCCACAAAAGGACACAGGTTTAAGGTGCTGGGGAGTAGGTACAGAGGAGATGTCAGGGGTAAGTTTTTTACTCAAAGAGTGGTGAGTGCATGGAATGGGCTGCCGGCAACGGTGGTGGAGGCGGATACGATAGGGTCTTTTAAGAGACCTTTGGATAGGTACATGGAGCTTAGTAAAATAGAGGGCTATAGGTAAGCCTAGTAATTTCTAAGGTAGGAACATGTTTGGCACAACTTTGTGGGCCGAAGGGTCTGTATTATGCTGTAGGTTTTCTATGTTCTAATTCATCCCATTGACTGGAACTTTACCCTATCATCAGCCTCTCCTTGCTAGCAGTGTCACTACACACTGCCTCTGTTTGTAAGCCGCCATCTCATCCTCAGCCCCATCACTCCTGTTCCCATTACCATCAACACACTAAGTCTTCCAAACATTTGTTCATGGGAACGGGACATTGAGAAGTCAGTAGTTTATAAGCTGGGACACATGTGGGAGCAATCCACATACCTGTGGGATGAAACTGGACAAACTCTAAGTCCTGGTTTGACAATCCAGCCCGTGTGACCATGGCACATCCATCACCAGTGCTCGTATGTGCTGAAGTGCAGCTGAAGTAAGTCCTTCCATACCCACTGCAAGGTAAAAATATTTTCTTCACTGCTTAACATCTACATAAAAGGAACTCAGCCATGTTATCTACAAATACCTTTTCTAACATTATTCAAATGAAACGCAGATCTTTGACTTATTAGTTTATAAGTCTTTATAAACTAAATACATGAACATCTTCTATGGAATATCAGGGCATTGCTTGCTTCTCCCATTGCCAACTTTGCTGGCTTGAAATGTTTTTTTGACCATTAAAGTGCACAACAGATCTAGAGTTTAGCCAATAACAACAGCGAGTGGATTGCTCAGTGCTATCAAATCAATATACAGCCTAAAATGTCAGGAAGAACACTGCTAGAACCAAGAATAGAGGAATTCTTAACAGCAGCTAGGCAGTTACGAACCATGTTAAAGAGGTACTTCCAAGATTTTCTCAAACATGACCACCTTCCCTCACCCCACTTCACAGTGAATTATCTACATTCATTCAGCATTCATTTTGAAAGATGATTAAAAACCATGTATCCATAATACCATAAAACATTGGGGCACAGTTAGGCCATCATAATTGATTTATTATCCTTTCAACACTATTCTCCTGCCTTCTCCCTGTCACCTATGATGCCCTGACTGATCAAGAACCTTTAATTCGCTTTAAGTATATCCAAAGACTTGGCAAAGAATTCCACAGAGTCACTACCTTCTGGCTAAAGAAATTCCTACTCATCTCTACTCTAAAGGGACATCTTTGTATTCTGTGTCCTCTGGTCCTGAAACTCCCCTACTTTTGGAAACATCCTCTGCATGTCTACTCTCTCTAGGCCTTTCAATATTCGACAGGTTCCAGTGAGATCTCCCCCTCATTCTTCTAACCTTCAGCGAATACAGGCTCAGAGCCATCAAACCCTCCTCATAAGTTAACCCTTTTATTTCCAGGATCATTATCAAGAACCTCAAGACCCTCTCCAATGCCAGCACACCCTTTCTTAGATAAGTGACCCACAACTGCTCATGCTGAGTGCAAATTTTCAGTGGAATATCAGGAAAGAAATTTATCTAGGGCTGTGCATTGCTAGTGAATTGCTCTCTTTATCCAAAACAGCCAAAACTGCTGCTCAAGTCTAAACATATGGCAGAAAATATCTTTGCATAAATCCATAAAACTAAGTGAAAAGGCGCACTTCAGGAGATCTGGGACAACATAATTGTGACCACTTTCAAGAGAAGTGTGTAATTTTTGTTGCATCTGGTGATACTGATGCAGAAGATTTATAGAGCAATAAGCTGTAAAACTTGGAGAATGCAGCCATTTTATTAAGTGTTACACAAAGAATGAAAGTAAAGGAAGTTGTGGTCCTTTCATATTTCATACTAGACCTAAAAGTATATTCAATTGAAAAGATATGACCTGCAAAACAGTCAGATTCAAGGTACGTGATACCTGCTGCAGAAAACCAAGAAGCTTCCGGAAAATACAGAATCAGTAAACTACAATTACTAGAAAATTTACTGAACATTTACACATTTATACTGTATAGACTATAAAACATAGGAGCAGAATTAGGCCATTTGGCACATTGCATCTGTTCTGTCATTCCATCATGGCTGATGTATTATCCCTGTCAAACCCATTCTCCTCCCTTCTCCCCGTAACTATTGACACCCTGATTAATCAAGAAACTAACAAACTCTCCTTAAATATACCCAATGAGTTGGCTTCCACAGCCATTTGTTGCAATAAATTCCAGATTCATAGCCCTCTGGCTAAAAGAAATTCCTCCTCATCTCTGTTCTTAAATGGATGTCCCTCCATTCTGAAGCTGTCTCCTCTGGAGCTAGACTGCCCCAATACAGGAAACACCGTCGCCACATCCACTTTACCTAGGCCTTTCAATATTCGATAGATTTCAATGGGATTCCCCCTCATTCTTCTCAACTCCAGTGAGTACAGGCCCAGAGCTATCAACTGCCCCTCATATGTTAACCCTTTCATTCCTGGGATCATTCCCATCAACCTCCTCTGGACCCTCTCCAATGCCAGCACATTTTTTTCCTAGATACAAGGACCCAAAACTGCTCACAATATTCCATGTGTGGTCTGACCAACCCCTTAAAAAGCCTCAGCATCACATTCACAAAATGCTAGTTGAACACAGCAGGCCAGGCAGCAACTTCAGCCCTGATGAAGGGTCTCAGTCTGAAACGTCGACTGTACTTCTTCCTATAGATGCTGCCTGGCCTGCTGTGTTCAACCAGCATATTGTGTGTGTTGTTTGTATTTCCAGCATCTGCAGATTTCCTCGTCTCAGCATCACATTGTTGCTTTTATATTCTAGTCCTCTCGAAATGAATGCTAACATTGCATTAACCTTACCACCAACTCATCCTGCAGGTGGTCATATGAAACTTATAAGTATGGGAAAGTTAAGCTACAAGAAACAAGGTAAGAAAAATAACCATTTTAGACCCTAATTCAACATTACCAACCATGTAACAACTTAGGAAAGGCACTACACCCGGAGTCGCAATACAGATTCATCCACCCGGAGTTCCAAGAGTAATTCCGTAAGACTATAAGGTACAGGAGTAGAATTATGCCATTCGGCCCCTCTCAAAGTCGTGTGTCCTCAGAAGTGTATTACCATGCCATGCTGACACACAAACGCAAGATCCTAACCAGCAGGCAAGGTTGTGTTACTGCATGAACCATCCTTGCTCCAATACTGCACCTCACCTCCAGCAAGCCCTCTGAAAGAGTGGGATTAAATCTAAATGGCAATTTCCATTAAGGAATCAATATCACCCCAACTTCGATCATCAAATTATAATATGCAGATAACACTTGTGTGTCTAAACAGCTGGAGACCAGCCATGAGATCAATTAATTGTAGATTTCTTTATTGAAGCTCAGAAAGGAGTCTTTCTATCAATCACGAGGAATTCTGCAGATGCTGGAAATTCAAGCAACACACATCAAAGTTGCTGGTGAACGCAGCAGGCCAGGCAGCATCTCTAGGAAGAGGTACAGTCGACGTTTCCGGCCTAGACCTTTCATCAATACTAACTGAAAGAAGAGCTAGTAAGAGATTTGAAAGTGGGAGGGGGAGGGAGAGATCCATTTCCCACATTAGTCAACGAAACAGATATCATTGTCCATTTCTGTGAAACCACCTCTCAGAAAGGGCACAACGTTACCGATAGGATCTTAAATACTTATTTCATTTAATTAATTAACATTTCCCCTGAGTATACCTACATGGGATTCCAACAATCAGAAGTATTTACCAAATATATTACTGTGCACCATATAGATATAGGCTTACAGGTATAGGCTTACGAAAGGTTCAAGAAACTAGGTACTGATAGAGTTCTAGAAAATTACAAGGATGCCAGGAATGAGCAAATGAAATTAGGAGAGCCAGAAGGGACCATGAGAAGGTCTTGGTGAGCAGGATTAAGGAAAACCCCAAGGCATTCTTCAAGTATGTGAAGAACAAGAGGATGAGCCGCCTGAGAATAGGACCAAACAGGTGCCACAGTGGAAACTTGTGCATGGAACCGGAGGAGGTAGCGGAGGTAATAATGAATACTTTACTTCAGTATTCACCAAGGGAAAGGACGTTGGCAATTGTGGAGATGACTTACAGTGGACTGAAACACTTGAGCATGTAGACATTAAGAAAGAGGATGTGCTGGAGCTTTAGAAAACTTCAAGTTAGATAAGTCGCTGGGACCAGACTTCTGTGGAGATTGCTGAGTCTTTGATGATGATCTTTGCATCATCAATAGGGATGGCGGATGGCGGAAGTACCGGAGAAATGGAGAGTTGTAAATGTTCGCACGAGGAAATCTGCAGATGCTGGAATTTCAAGCAACACACACAAAAATTGCTGGTGAACGCAGCAGGCCAGGCAGCATCCATAGGAAGAGGTACAGTTGACGTTTCGGGCCAAGACCCTTCGTCAGGACCAACTGAAAGAAGAGATAGTAAGAGATTTGAAAGTAGGAGGAGGAGGGGGAGATCTGAAATGATAGGAGAAGACAGGAGAGGGAGGAATGGAGCCAAGAGCTGGACAGGTGATTGGCAAAAGGGATATGAGAGGATCATGGGACAGGAGGCCTAGAGAGAAAGAAAGAGGGAGGGGGGAAGCCCAGAGGATGGGCAAGGAGTATAGTGAGAGGGACAGAGGGAGAAAAAGGAGAGAGAGAGAAACTATATAATAAATAAATAATGGATGGGGTACGAAGGGGAGGTCTCTCCTCCCCTCCCCCCACAATCCCTTCCCACTGATCTCCCTCCTGGCACTTATCCTTGTAAGCGGAACAAGTGCTACACATGCCCTTACACTTCCTCCCTTACCACCATTCAGGGCCCCAGACAGTCCTTCCAGGTGAGGTGACACTTCACCTGTGAGTCGGCTGGGGTGATATACTGCATCCAGTGCTCCCGATGTGGCCTTTTATATATTGGCGAGACCCGACGCAGGCTGGGAGACCGTTTTGCTGAACACCTATGCTCTGTCCACCAGAGAAAGCAGGATCTCCCAGTGGCCACACATTTTAGCTCTCCTCTACAATCACTCTGAGCACCGGTGCCCCACAAGGCTGTGTACTCAGCCCCCTGCTGTACTCACTGTACATCCATGATTGTGTAGCCAAGTTTCCATCAAACTCAATATATAAGTTTGCTGATGACACAACAATTGTAGGCCGTATCTCGGGTAATGATGAGTTTGAGTACAGAGAGGAAATTAAGAACTTGGTGGCATGGTGCGAAGACAATAACCTATCTCTCAACATCAGCAAGACGAAGGAATTGGTTGTTGACTTCAGAAGGAGTAGCCGACTGCACGACCCAATTTACATCAGTGGTGCGCAAGTGGAACAGGTCAAAAGCTTTAAGTTCCTCGATATCACAAATGACCTGACTTGGTCCAACCAAGCAGAGTTCACTGCCAAGAAGGCCCACCAGCGCCTTTACTTCCTGAGAAAGCTAAAGAAATTTGGCCTGTCCCCTAAAACCCTCACTAATTTTTATAGATGCACCGTAGAAAGCATTCTTCTAGGGTGCATCACAACCTGGTATGGAAGTTGTCCTGTCCCAGACTGAAAGAAGCTGCAGAAGATCGTGAACACGGCGCAGCACATCACACAAACCAATCTTCCGTCCGTGGACTCACTTTACACCGCACAGTGTAATCAAGGACACGACCCACCCAGCCAACACACTTTTCGTCCCTCTTCCCTCCGGGAGAAGGCTCAGGAGCTTGAAGACTCATATGGCCAGATTTGGGAACAGCTTCTTTCCAACTGTGATAAGACTGCTGAACGGATCCTGACCCGGATCTGGGCCGTACCCTCCAAATATCTGGACCTGCCTCTCGGATTTTTTGCACCACCTTAATTTCCATTTTTCTATTTTCTATTTATGATTTATAATTTAAATTTTTAGTATTTACTAATTTTAACTATTTTTAATATTTAATATTTGTAATCCAGGGAGTGGGAAGCGCAGAATCAAATATCGCTGTGATGATTGTATGTTCTAGTACCAATTGTTTGGCGACAATAAAGTATAAAGTATAATTCCACATCCCATTACCATTTTGATATGTCTATCCACGGCCTCCTCTACTGTCAAGGTGAAGCCACACTCAGGTTGGAGGAACAATACCTTATATTCCGTCTGGGTAGCCTTCAACCTGATGGCATGAACACTGACTTCTCTAACTTCCGTTAATGCCCCAGCTCCCCTTTGTACCCCATCCGTTATTTATTTATTATATATTTTCTCTCTCTCCTTTTTCTCCCTCTGTCCCCCTCACTATACTCCTTGCCCATCCTCTGGGCTTCCTCCCTCCCCCTCTTCTTTCTCCCTAGGCCTCCTGTCCCATGATCCTCTCATATCCCTTTTGCCAATTAGCTTTCCAAAGCTCTATCCCTCCCCCTCCTGTCTTCTCCTATCATTTCAGATCTCCCCCTCCTCCTCCGACTTTCAAATCTCTTACTATCCCTTCTTTCAGTTAGTCCTGATAAAGGGTCTCGGCCCGAAACATTGACTGTACCTCTTCCAATAGATGCTGCCTGGCCTGCTGCGTTCACCAGCAATTTTTGTGTGGGTTGTAAATGTTGTTCCCTTGTTCAAGAAAAGAAGTAGACATAACGCAGGAAATTATAGACCAGTGAATCCTACTTCAGTGGTGGGCAACTTGTTGCAGAAGATCCTGAGAATCAGGACTTATGAGCATTTGGACAGACATAATCTGTTTAGGGATTGTCAGCCTGGCTTTGTCGAGTGCAGGTTGTGCCTTATGAGCCTGACTTTCTTTCAGGCTATAACAAAACACATTGATGGAAGTAGAGCAGTGGATGTAGTATATATGGATTTCAATAAGGCATTTGGTAAGGTTCCCCATGCAAGGCTCCTTCAGAAAGTAAGGAGGCATGGGATTCAAGGAGACCTTGTGTTGTGGATCCAGAATTGGCCTGCCCACAGAAGACAAAGGGTAGTTGTGGATGGTTTGTATTCTGCATGTTGGACAGTGACCAGTGGTGCTCTGCAGGGATCTGTACTGGGACCCCTCCATTTTGTGATTTTTATAAATGATCTAGATGAGGCAGTAGAAGGTTGGTAAGTTTGCTAATGGCAGTGGTTGGGGGTGTTGTGGATAGTCTAGAGGGTTGTCAGAGGTTACAGTGAGAGATCGATAGGATGCAGAACTAGGCTGAGAAACGGCAGATGGAGTTCAACCCAGATAAGTATTAAGTGGTTCATCTTGGTAGGTCAAATTTAAAGACAGAATATAGTATTAATGGTAAGACTCTTGGTAGTGTGGAGGATCAGACAGAACTTGGGGACCGTGTCCATAGGACACTCAAAGCTGATGTGTGGGTTGACAGTGTTGTTAAGAAACTATAAGGTGTGTTGGCATTCATCACCCATGGGATTAAGTTCAAGAGCCATGAAGTAATGTTACAGCTATACAAATCCTTGGTAAGACCCCACTTGGAGTAATGAGTTCAGTTCTGGCCACCTCATTACAGGAAGGATGTAGATACAATAGAAAAAGTGCAGAGGAGATTTACAAGGATGTTGTCTGGACTGGAGAGTGTGCCTTATGAGAATAGGTTGAGTGAACTTAGCCTTTTCTCCTTGGAGTGACGGAGGATGAGAGGTGACCCGATAGAGATGATGAGAGGCATCGATCATGTGGATAGCCAGAGGCATTTTCCCAGGGCTGAAATGGCTAACATGAGGGGGCACAGTTTTAAGGTGTTTGAAAGTAGGTACCGAGGGGACGTCAGGAGCAAGTTTTTCCACACAGAGTGGTGGGTGCATGGAATACAGAGCCAGCAACGGTTGTGGAGGCAGATACAATAGGGTCTTTTAAGAGACTCTACATGGATAGGTACATGGGCTATGCGGTTGGGTAATTCTAGGCAGTGTCTACAGTTGATTACATGGTTAAAACAACATTTTGGGCCCAAGGACCCGTAATGTGCTGTAGATTTCTATGTTCATACCTCATCCCTGGCACTCCTTCTCTGCCACCTGTCCCACATCCTTCCTGCAGCACTCCAGCCACACCATTCCCAACATCCTTTGCTCACGCCAGATTTACAAACTCGCTTTCTACTCCAAGTTGACAAATACAGAATTGTGCAAGAATCTTAGGCACCCTAGCTATATATATTTGCCTAAGACTTTTGCACAGTATTGTAAATTGCATGAAGAATTAACACATATAGAGAAATAAAACTGAGCTCTTACCCGGTAGCAAGCACAGTGTTATTGGCTCTAAATCGGTGAATAGATCCATCTTCCATACACAGTGCAATAACTCCTCGACACTCTCCATTCTCCATCAGAAGATCCAAGGCAAAGTATTCAACAAAGTAACTGGTGTCATAACGTAATGACTGTGGAGGCACATGACAACAACTTCCATTATCTTACAGATAAAACACTGTTAAAGAATGCTTGTGCAGCAGGGGAAATGGTGAGGACCAACTCTTTTGTAAAACTCAGAACCTTACCCAATAATGCAAGTTTAACGTGAACTAAAGGTCTCCAACAGAACAAAATGATTTCATGTGGCAGCATCATTTAATTCCCCATCAGAATCAGGTTTATTGACACTGACATATGTCATGAAATTTCTTGTTTTGTGGGCAGCAAAACATAAATATAATACAGTAGCACACAAAAGATTGGAGGAACTCAGTAGGACAGTTAGCATCTATGGATAGAAAAAAAGAATCTTTTCAGGCCAAGATCGTTTAGGACGGGTAAGGGCCTCAGCCCCAAAATTCAACTCTTTATTCCACGCCATAGATGTTGTCTGACCTGCTGAAGCTCCTCTAACATTTTGTGTGTGTTACTCTGGGTTTCTAACATCTACAGAATCTCGTGTGAATATAGTACAACACAGGACCTGACCTGCTTTCCTCACGATTGCATTAATATGTTGTGTCCAGGACAAATCCTCTGATATGCTGACACCAAGTTGTTCACACCCTCCACTGATGACCACTCAATAAGGACCATTTATCTTTTGTTATACATTTTCAAAACAAATAGTTTCTAATGTGGGTGGCAGGGTGGAAGTACAGTTCCACCAAAAGAGGTGTAAGGTACTCCTTTCCTGCACTAGCAAGCAATTCACGCTTGGGCAAGAGGTAGCACCTGCTTAGCACCACCCCACCCACCTCCGATCAGGGTCACTTGAAGCCATGGGAGCAGGTGATGGATGATCGTACGATCAGCTGGTGTATATCATAAGTCCTGGTTATGCGACCACTGACACCAGGCAATCTCTATATTGATAACGGCTGGGGTCACCCGCCTTGTAAAGCCACTGCCTAGAAGGTGGCAATGTCAAACTTCTTCTGTACAAAAATTTGCCAAGAACTATCATGGATACAACCATGAAACGACACATCAAACAACAAATGAACCCACATCAAGCGACACAGCACATAATGATATTCACCTAATGATTTTTTACAAAATCAAGTTGTCAGACTTCATTTCTAATACTTGATGTTGTTCTGAGTACTGGACTTAAACATCAAGCTCAGCTGCTATGTCCTCACTTACCACAAATCATCAACACAAGTCCATGAGACACAGGAGTAGGATTAGGCCATTTGGCCCATCGAGTCTGCTTGCCATTTCATTACTGCTGATTTCTTATCCCTTTCGACCCCGCTCTTCTATGCACCCAGATTTGACAGTCCCATGCTTCTTTTTCACTATTTCCGTTGGCTCACCCACTTCAAACCTATTTCTCTCAGCTCTAAAGCCCCAGAACCTACTGCTTGCACTCTCTGCATTTCTCGTTCCAATCAGCCCATCGACAAAGTCCCCAGAACTTCTTTCCTGCAACACTATAACTCTTCAATTTTTGCCTTTGAAGATGCCCCTTAAAATCAACACCGTTAGACAGTTTTCAGTCATCATTCGGGGGCGGCACAGTACAGTAGCAGTTTCTATAACGTTTTACAGTGCCAGCAATCCTAAGATTGGGGTTTAACTCCACTGCTGCCTACAAGGAGTTTGTAGGCTAAACACAGGTAGCAAGGTAGTACGGCGGTTAGCACGATGCAATTACAGCGGCAGTAACCTGGGTTCAATTCTGCCACTGCCTGAAAGAAGCTTGTATGTTCTCTCTGCAGGTTTCCTCTGGGTGCTCCAGTTTCCTCCCACATAACAAAGACGTATGGGTTAGGGTTCGTGAATTGTGGGCATGCCACGTTGGTGCTATAAGCATGGCAACACTGCCTCCCAGCACATCCTTCGACTGTGTTGGTCACTGCACAAATGAACATCTCAATGTGTCGATGAACACATGGCAAATTAAACTAATCTTTAATATGTCAAAATTTGTGTAATAAAATCCCTGTGAAAGTGCCTTGAAGCTTTATACCACATTAACAGCATTAGATAAACAGGCTGCAGGGAAGGAAACATTAAAATATGCTTGCATCGGTTAAAATATTAATTTTGGGACATCATGAGAGCAGTGACACTATTACAACTCAGGGTGTTCAATTCTGACGCCACCTGTAATATGTCCTCCAGTGCCCTCGTGAGCTTCCTCTGGTGATCTGGTTTCCTCCCGCAGTCCAAAGACGTGCCGGTTGACAAGTTGTAAATCGTAAATAATAAATTGTAAATAGTCTTTTTTAAAAAATCTAATTATTTACTTAATTAGAGATACAGTGTGGAGTAGGCCCTTCCAGCCCATTGTACCACACTGACCCAGCAATCCCCGACAACTCTGATTTAACCCTCACCTAATCATGACCAATTAACCTACTAATCTCTTTCTTTGGATTGTGGGAGGAAACCAGAGCATCCAAAGCAAGCCCAAGCATCCCATGGGGAGAACTTACAAACTCCTTACAGAGGACGCCAAGACTGAACTCCAAACTTCACCATCCCATGCAGTAATAGTGTTGCACTAATTTCTACCATGGCGCCCCACGCAGTCCTGTGTTTAGCCTCCGGTTGAATAAGTGGGTTGAGGGTACTATGGCTTGTTGGGCCAGAAGGGTCTGCTCCACATTGCGTCTCTAAATAAACCTTAGCTGACGAAGGAGGATGCAAGCACAATATTTTAAACTTAAGATATCTCTCCATAAAGAGCGAAAGGCCCCTTGAATAATCCCAGCACCTTGTTTTAATGTCACCTTACCCTGCCATATAACGTGTGAAGCAAAGAGTGGCCCGTCCGGTCTGCAACACAACAGCAGCGATGTGCCTGCCCCCCTTTTCCATACTGCAGGCTCTGTCCACCAAATGCACGCTGGTAAATCTTGCCTGCCTCCGTTCTACTAAAAGGCATCCCATAGTTCTCAAGCTGGTGTGAAGATAAACGAAAATACAAATTACAATTTATACCAAAGTAATGATTTAGAAAAATCTCTGAGAACTAATGGTTTAGACTTCCCAAAAAAGTGGCTATAGAGATATTGGTTGCTTTTTTTTTTAAATGGTCTTCTGAAACTCATTAGCTTCAAGATAGTCCAGCGTTCTGGAAAACTGCAAAAGCATCTCAAAATGAGAGGGGAAAAGCGAGGAACTACGACCACTTAGCTAGACAAGTTATACAGTTAAAAGAGCACTGCTAACTTGTCTATTCCCATCCACCTGCACCTGCACCAGAGCCCTCCACCTACCTATCCAAACCTCACTTAAATGTTGAAATCAAACCCGCATTCACCACAAGCACGGGCAGCTCCTTCCACACTCTCACCACCCTCTCAGTGAAGTTGTTCCCCCTGATGGTCCCCTTAAAAATTTCACCTTTCACTCTTAACCTATGACCCCCTAGTTCAAGTCTCATCAAACTTCAGTGGAAAAAGCCTGCTTGCATTTACTACTCATAATTTTACAGACCTCTAACAAATCTCCCCTCTTCCTCCAAGGCTCCATGGAATAAAGTCCTAAAGTATTCAACCTATTACTCAGGTTCTCAAGTCCCAGCAACATCCTTGTAAATTTTCTCTGTACTCTTTCAATTTGATTTTTATTTATTGGGAAAATGCTGAAATCCATTGTTGATTTTGCACCATCAAAATGGTTTTATGAAAGGGAAATAGCTTTTGACAAATTTGGTCAAGATATTTGAGAATGTAATTTATCACGTGGACAATAAGGATGCAATACATGTTCATTTCCAAAAGCAAATGTTCCCAGTTCCCAAAGTGATTCTCTAGGACATAAACTGTCACAGGGATTTACAATGCGGTAAAGTTGGAAGTGCAAAGAATTAAATTTTGTTTTGTGTGAATTACAATTGTACTGAAGTAAATGTTCAATATCATTCTATCACCTTGTAACATTCAACAAGCCAGCTCTATTGTATTGGTGTAATTCAAATCTGACATCTAATTAATGATGAGACATGATAAGTTCCATATCATAACGAGGGAGGATACATGCATCCCAGTTGCAAAGACAAGAATGAGGTGCCATTTGTTGCACGTTAAGCTGCTGCATTACTGAATCCACTGACTTTTAAATGCATTTCCAGTTTTTAAGATGGGAGACAAATCAGCTTACCTCAATGACAGCAGCGGGTGCCTGCTCAGTCATGTAGTGGATTGCATCCTGGTCTCCTAACCAATCAGATCCTTTCACTGTGTCATAAAAGTGCCACCTCCAGTCATCAGTCTCCATGTTACCCAGAGCTGCATTTATTCCACCCTGCAACAAGATTCAGAATGTTTCCTCCAAATCCGCAGCAATTCATTTAAGTTTTTTTTTGGCTATCTATCAGTTACTGAGGAAATCAAACTATTTCCCCACATTAAATACAAGAATCAAATTCTGCCAGATGAAGTGTATAATAAACCTGCTCTACATTGTCCCATTGGGGCATATGGGAGGTCCAGACAGGGATAACACTTATGGTGAAGGAGCTTGTCATCTCCATTCCAGGGCAGCTCATTCACCTTTGGTCCCCACCGGACACTCAGCTCAGAATCAGATTTACTAGCACAGGCATACATTGTGAAATTTGTTGCTTTTACAGCAGCAGTACAATGCAATACATAGTTTAAAAAATAACAATGAACTACAGTGTATGTGTATGTATACACAGACACACACACACACACACACACACACACACACGCACACACCCCTGCAGCTTCTTTCGATCCTGTGCAGAGTCTGTCCACTTCTCTACCAGAGGACTTTAGGTTCAGACCCAGGGAATAATTGTCAAACAGATTACTTAGAATTACATACTGTTTATTAGCAAGCTTGTGTCGCTCAATTGAACTACAGAGCCCCACTTATAGAGACTGGGAAAATCTGCAATCAAGTGAGCCCCAAGTACTGTTTGGGGCTGCTTGTTAAACATTCATTATCACATACATACTCTGATAGTGATACTCTGATCTCCCATCCACTTCATAATGTACTGGTTGGGCACAGGAATACATTCAGCCAGAGACTCATTCCACCGAGATGCAACACAGAGTGTCATAGGAAGTCATTCCTGCCTGGGGCCATCAAACTTTACAACTCCTCCCTTGGAGGGTCAGACACCTTGAGCCAATAGGCTGGTCCTGGACATCTCCTGGCATAATTGACATATTACTATTTAATTATGTATGGTTTTATTACTTGATAATTACTTATGGTGCAACTGTAATGAAAACCAATTTCCCTCGAGATCAATAAAGTATGACTATGACTATTTGTTGCTAGGCATCCTTGATGGGTAGTTACACAGAGCAGCATTCTCATGCACAAGCACTCTTTTGTTCATTAGTTATGTTTGCAACATTATTAGCCAAGCTGTAAATAAGTCAGTTAAGGTTTTAGCCCTTTTAATTCTGCATATAATTCCTCCCAGTGGCCCCTCCCCCTTACCAGACTGTGAAGCAGTCAGTTAGAATACTCTCCCCAGTACAGCTATAGAAATTTGCAAGTATGTCTGGTGACACAGTTCTCACTTGTGGCTTCAAGTAGCTGTTTGCACGCAACCATAGCCGCACCTCCATAAACCGCTTTGACAGGCAGCTAAACCAGGTGAGGGTAGCCGGCAAGGCTCAAACCCTGGGGAGGTAAGGGGCATGTCTGTCCTAGCAAACAAAGTCGGACTGGGCGGGTGAGATCTACTGTTTGATCTGTTGGCCAGGAAGGTGGTACTGCAACACTCCACAGAAAGCAAAGGGAATAACAAGGCATAGAAGACATCATGGTCAACCACTGCAACCAAGGAAGACCCCAGGTTGTTATACTTGTTCATTCCACTGGAGTGGGACTTCTGAGGTCGAGAGAGTGAACTGCCCCAGTGCAACAACTTTTCCCACTTTAAAACCTCTCCCGCAGAGCTCTCCTGTCATCATTGGACATGACAGACAACCACCACATTGTTCCACCACCGCCTCTTCAGTTAGATTTCAGAGGAGCACTTCCAACTCTCAATTATGAATATATCGCCCGTAAACTCACCAAGCACCCAGACAGCATCAACGACCGCCTGATGACACTTCAGCTCCCACTTGCAAACAAGAAGAGTGCTACGCTGATTAGTGCCTACGCTCCCACCATGACCAACCCAGATGACATTAAAGACAAGTTCTATGAAGGACTCGACGCCCTCATCTCAGCAATCCCACAGTCAGAGAAGCTCATCGTTCTCGGGGACTTCAATGCCTGAGTAGGGACAGACTACCAAACCTGGGAAGGGATCATTGGAAGACATGGCACTGGCAAGTGTAACAACAACGGCCTTCTGCTCCTCAAGACATGCCACACACGACCTTGTCATCACCAACACCCTGTTCCGCTTACCCACCCGTAAGAAGACGTCATGGATGCACCCACGCTCGAAGCACTGGCATCTGATTGACTACATCATCACCAGGAAGAGGGGCAGGATGGATGTCAGAGTGACGAGAGCCATGTGTGGTGCCGACTGCTGGACCGACCACCGCCTCATTGTGTCCAAGTTCAGGCTTCGCATTCTGCCCATGAGAAGACCCCAAGGGGAGAAGACTGCAAAGAGGCTGAATGTCTCCAAGCTGAAAAGCAGCAGGGTTGCAGAAGAATTCATCGATGACCTTGAAGGCAGACTGCCAGACACACCACAGGAAGACGGGATCAGCGTTGAGGAACAGTGGACGGCCTTCAGAGACGCTGTCTACACTACCGCCCTCGAACATCTCAGACCAGCAACCCGAAGAAACCAAGACTGGTTCGATGAGAATGATGGAGAATTACAGGCACTACTAACGGAGAAACATCAACATTACAGAGCGCATCAGAACGATCCCACGTCGCTAGCCAAGAAAGATGCCTTTACCAATGCAAGAAGAAAGGTGCAGAAGAAACTTCGCGAGATGCAGGACAGCTGGTTCAGCAAGAAGGCCGATGAAATCCAGGGCTATGCAGACAGCCACGACATAAAGCGCTTCTATGATGCGCTTAAGGCTGTATACGGACCCCGGTCCTCTGGCTCCTCACCTCTCCTCAATGCAGATGAGACGCAGCTGCTGACAGAGAAGAAGCAGATTCTGGATCGGTGGGCTGAGCACTTTAACAACGTCCTTAACTGCCCTGCCGACATCAACAACGAGGCCATTGCCCGCCTGCCCCAGGTAGAGATCAACAAGAACCTCGACACCCTCCCCACAGTAGATGAAGTCAGGAAGGCAGTGAAGCAACTCTCCTGTGGCAAAGCGCCAGGACCCGATGCAATTCCTGCTGAGGTGTACAAAGCAGGAGGCCCTGTCATGATGCAAAAGCTGACTGTACTCTTCCAGTCCATGTGGAAAAAGGGACAGATCCCGCAACAGCTGAAAGATGCCAGCATAGTCCACATCTACAAGAGGAAAGGCAACCGCCAGTCTTGTGACAACCACCGAGGCATCTCCCTCTTGTCCATCGCAGGGAAGATTCTGGCCCGCGTCCTGATCAACCGCCTTCTCCAACATCTTGAGCAAGGTCTGCTCCCAGAAAGCCAGTGCGGCTTCCGTGCTGAACGTGGGACAGCTGACATGATTTTTGCTGCGCACCAACTCCAGAAAAAATGCCAGGAGCAACACAGCGACCTCTTCGTGACCTTTGTCAATTTAACCAAGGCTTTCGATACGGTCAGCAGAGAAGACTTGTGGAAGATCATGGAGAAGTTTGGCTGCCCCAGCAAGTTCATCACAATCGTCCGGCAGTTCCACGACGGTGTGATGGTGAAAGTTCTGGATGACGGCGACGAGTTGGAGGCCTTCCCAGTGACAAATGGCGTCAAACAAGGCTGCGTTCTTGCCCCGACTCTGTTCAGTATGGTATTCTCTGCCATGCTGACAGCTGCTTTCCGTAACTACGAAGAAGGAATCCATGTCAGGTACAGGACTGACGGCAGGTTGTTCAACCTTAGGCGCCTGCAGGCAGTTACAAAGGTGCAAGAGACTGTCATCAGAGACTTCTTGTTTGCTGATGACTGTGCACTCAACGCCAGCACAGAGCAGAAGATGCAGCGTGAAATGGACTGCTTCTCACAAGCCTGCGACAACTTCGGTCTCACTATCAGCACCAAAAAGACCGAAGTTATGTACCAGCCTGCCCCAGGAAAGCCATACCAGGAGCCGCGCATCACGGTGAAGGGCCAGAACCTCCAGGCAGTCGACAACTTCACCTACCTGGGCAGCATACTCTCTCGTGCAGTGAACATAGACGCTGAGGTCAACAACAGGATTGCCAAAGCCAGCGCCGCCTTTGGGAGACTCTGTGAGAATGTCTGCGAGCGGAGAGGACTCAGCCTTATCACCAAGCTGAAGGTCTACTGTGCAGTGGTCCTTACCACCCTCCTTTACGCCAGCGAGACCTGGACTGTCTACAGCAGACACGCCAAACAGCTCAACCACTTTCACCTGAGCTGTCTCCGCAGACTCCTCCACATCAGGTGGCAGGACAAAGTCCCCGACACAGAAGTCCTGGAACGAGCTGGGCTCTGCAGCGTCTACACCCTCCTGCTGAAAGCCTAAGCCAGGTGGGCTGGACATGTGGTCAGAATGCCAGACAGCCGATTGCCTAAGCAGCTGCTGTACGGAGAACGGTGTCAGGGCAAGCGCTCAGTCGGGGGGGGCAGAAGAAACGTTACAAAGACTGCCTCAAAGCGTCCCTCAAAGGCCTGGGTGTCGACATCAACACGTGGGAGACGCTTGCCCTCGACCGTCCAGCTTGGCGCAGCAAGATCACCACAGGAGCCCGTGCAGCTGAAGTCAGGCGCATCATCGAGGCACAACGAAAGCGTGCTGGGCGCAAGGCCCGAGCAGCATCCACTGCCACGACAGCACCCACCCACTTGTGTTCCACATGTGGGTGAGCCTTCAGGGCCCGGATTGGCCTCATCAGTCACCTCCGGACCCACAGCCACCAATCTCCCATTTGACTTTGAAGCCATGGTCATCTTCGACTATGAAGGACGAACAACAACAACATGAATATATAGAAATTTTGGAGCACTTTTTTATTTTTTGCTGTCAACTGCATCAAGCAGAGACTGCCCTCTCAGTAGCATTAAATTTACAACTACATTATTAAAAATTAAAGCTATTCAATAGTACTTGAGTTACACAAATTATTGATATCTTTTCTGTAAAGCAATAAATTAGAATTATCCATCCAAGTACAGCATTTGATTTAGAATCACTTTAATTTGACAGCATTGCTTCCCCGTACTGATTCCTCTTTGTTCAATGCACTTAGATTTACTGGGGCCATAACATCAGCAAGAGCTTTAAAAGAAAGGACATTTTCAAGAGCCTCAGCAAGAAATATTGGCACTTTATTACTCTCCACAGATGCTGCCTGACCTGCTGAATTCCTCCAGCATTTTGCATGTGTTACTCTGGATTTCCAGCCGCTGCAGAATCTTGTGTTTAGCATTCTCATTCAGCACTGTTTTAGATTTGTCTCATGTTGACAAGATCAAGAATTAAATTTAAACAAAGAAGATTAGGACTGAAGATACCAAAAGTACAAACCTATGATAAGCAATATCTTTTTTGTTGGGTATGTGACAATAATAAACCAATATCAATAGCAAAACCAAATAGTTATTGATTTATAACAGCAATTCCTTGTAAAACAATTATTCTCTAATCTCTAGCAAAGCAGAAAACATAGTGACTGAGAATAAGTTAATAAAGCAGGAGATACATTGTGGTATGATCGTAATACTGTGGTGTAAGACAGTTCATGTGGTGGCAGTAGGGGGGAGGGAGGACGGGCAGCTGTGTGTAAACAATGACAGAAAATGTGGTTGTGATACCAGGTGGTACAATTTTCTGAAACTGCAACAAGGAAGTGGGAATTAAAGAATGTGATTCACATGAGACTAAAATCAAAATATAAAAAGGATTGTGGGGAATACTCAGAGTTAGGCCACAAAACATGGGAGCAGAATTAGGCCATTCGGTCCATTGAGTCTGTTCTACTATACCATCATGGCTGATTTATTAGCTCTCTCAACTTCATTCTCCTGCCTTCTCCCCATAACCTTTGATGCCCTTAATAAGCAAGAAGCTATTAAGCTCTGCTTTAAATATACCTATGAACTGGCCTCCACAGCCATCTGTGGCAATGAATTCCACAGATTCCCCACCCTTTGGCTGAAGAAATTCCTCATCATCACTGTTCTAAACAAATGTCCTACACTAAGGCTGTGACCACTAGTTCTAGACTCCCCCACTAGAGGAACTATCCTCTCCACACCCACCCTACCTAAGTATAGGATTCAACACGATGCCCCCACATTCTTCTAAACTCCAGCAAGCACAGGCCCAGAGCTATCAAACACTCCTCATACATTAACCCTTTCATTCTCTGGATCAATAGTGTAGGTACTGGCTAAGAAGATCAAGACGTTGAATCAGAAAAGTTGGAAAAAACGGATAGCAAGGGTTAGTAAGTTGGCAATACAACAACAGTGGGAGTCATTAATGGCTTCCTAAGAGCAGTTTTACTGCTTGGAGGAGTGTTAATCAACAAATAGGGGAGCCTAAACAAAAAAAATTTGAAAAATTATAAGAATCACACAATTACATTGAGACTGAAATGAGTATCACCTACAATCATCAATTTTAGATGCCAAATCTATACCCTGACAAAACTGGCCCCCTACCATATCCATAAGATACAGGATCGGTCTCAACTCCATTCTCCTGCCTTCTACCTGTAACCTTTGACATCTTCACTCATCAACAGCCTATCATCCCATCCCAGTACCAGCTCACACCCATAAAGTTCAAAGTTGAAACTAAATTTATTATCAAAATACATAAGTGTCACCATATACTACCGAGATTCAATTTCTTGTGGGCGTTCACAAAGAGACAGAATAGAATCAATGAAAACTACACACAGATGTACTAACAACCAATGTCTATTACTCAGAGTTGTAATTGTTGAGTTTCTGTTCACTTGGGCTATGTAGGCATTTAGCTGGCATGCACACGTGCACGAGGGTGGTACAGGGGAGGGTGTTAGTTAAAAAATAATGGCAGCTTAGTGTACCAAACATGAAGGGAGAAAGTAAAGTTGTTAAAGCTAAAGAAAAACTTGTCTTTATTGTTTGAACTTTATCAGTATGCTCCTAGTTATCACATTACTCAGTCATAATAGTTTTAGGAAGAGCACGGTTAGTACAAAATCAAAAAATATTACTACTTTCAAAGCACGGAAAGGATATCGGAGCAGCCCACCTGTGCGGCAACTGTGTGCGATCTGGTAGGAAACAGTTTTGTAACGCAGGCAGTGTTGAAGCCAGCTTCAGATAGACCAAAGGCTGCTCGTAAGCCAGCTCCCCCTGCTCCGACAACCACTGCATCGAACTCATGATCAACCACTGGATACTGCATGGAGATCTGTGTAAAGAAACAAAACACAGGCATCTTGGTTAGCAAAAACACCAAAGCAGGTTTAAAGTAGAAAGGATCAAAGAGATAAATATTGTGCAAAAACAAAATGTTCAGTGGTATTTTAATTTTTTTATATTATCGAAGTGTACTTTGGGGGTAATAAAGTGACAACTGAAGGATGTGCAAAATCATTAGTTAAAAAAAAACCAAAGTACATATATTACCATATACGTACTACCGTGAGATTATTTTCTTGCAGGCATTTACAGGAAATACATTTTTTTTATTTATCTGTTGTTTATTTACATACAGCATGGAATAGGCTCTTCTGGCCCTCTGAGCTGTGCCAGCCCAGAAATCCCCCAATTTAATTCTAGCCTAAATGGGACAATTTACAATGACCAATTAACCTACTAGCCGGTAGGTCCCTGGACTGTGGGAGGAAACCAATGCGGTCACAGGGAGAACATACAAACTCCTTACGGACAATGACCGGAATTGAACTCGGGTTGCTGGTAAAGTGTTGTGCTAAGCACTATGCAGTGAAGAATGCTATCCAATTCTAGTTCAGGAGCTGATGGTGTGGGGTAATAACTGTTCCTGAACCTGGTGGAGTGGGACCCAACGCTTCTGTACCTCCTGCCTGACGGTTGCAGCGAGAAGAGGGCTTGGCCTACACAGTGGTCATACACTTCAATCCCAAAATTAAAGAAAAATGACTATGAAAGCTTGAAAGTTAAACTGAAGTGGCTCAGTAATATCCTGCCCACCTATGTTAAGAGGCAAAAAGGCCTACTACCTTCCCAGAGCAGCAGCTAGTAGGGCTAACTACGCCTGTCTGTGAGAGGAGGAGGGTTGGGCAAGGGGCTAGCAACCTTATCCCGCAAAAAAAAACAGAGCTACAGAAACGCCTACAGAAGCTCTGAAGACCTCATCTCTGGGAGAGAAAAGATCTTTGAAAATGGGCTACACTTGGGGACAACTTGAAAGACTGGCCCAGGACCGAGGATTTCAGAGAGCTGCTGACAGCAGCCTGTGCTCCAGTATGGGCGATAGGTTTAAGTAGAAGCTAGTAATGCCATATCTTATGTACCCACGCTGACCCATCAAATTCAGGAGAAAGGCAAGTCAGCACTAATAAACACTATTAAAAAGAACATTCCTATTTTACAGTGCAGTGGTCAATTCTAACAAACCAACTGCCGCTGCTGGCAAGCCCAACAGACTTGTATGACATGCTCTCCATTCACTCCAGTAATGATGCTCCAAAGGTCGAAGAACTGTATTTGATCCTTCATAAGCAATTAGCAAACATACAATCTTGAAGTGAAGCAACTAAGTATAATTAAGTATAACTAAGCAGTCAACGAAAGATATAACATCGATTGGTCCCCAGCTCCAAACTAAACTGCCTAGAACAAAGCATGAATACTTAACTTATTCCCTTCACACACGTAATAAGTTACCATAGTACATGTAATTAATATGCAACACAGAATACAGTACAAATAGAAAACAGATGCATGGCCCCTACATTCCAGCCCCCTAATTTTTATACTATGATAATTACAATTATATATTACCAAAATACAGGAGACATAAAGTCATGATCTCTTATGGAAGTGTTTCCCATGGGGACCAAACACTTCCAGAGCATCAGATAATTTCTGAGTTATGATAGATATTATGGATTCTTGCTTTGACAATGAAGCTGATCTCAACTTGGTGCTATGCAGTAAAACATGTCAGCACTCCATTTTCCATGATCCTGACTTCCAGATCCATTGTCTCATCGTAATAGTTAACATCTGAGGAAATGTTCTCGCTCTTTCTCCATCTCCAATCTGGGTTATCAGCATGTACCAACGCCAGATTGAACAGTCCATTTAACACTACTTTCACAAACATGCGGCTTCCGGCACTCCCCAGATCTAGCTGCCCATTCTCATGAGACCTAACGCTTGCCTTTGTGCAGTGATACTCTGAATAGTCACTGTGCCCATTTTTGAATGTCTGACTCGTGGCTTTGAGAAGCAAAGAACAAATCCCCATTTTCATCACATTCAACCACCACTCTTCTCATCGCCAAATTAATACTTGATTCACTGTTTCTTCGAAGTCTCAGTTCTCTACAGAATGTCAAAATATTGACATTCTACATTCAAAACAACTGGAAGAGCCCACAGAAAATGCTTTGTGGATTTTTACTTACTGAATTTGAAACTTTCGCTGCATTTTTATTATGATTGCCATAGACAGCAAAGTGGAACCTACGAGCTGCCGTTCGACTCACGCCGGGGATCTATAAAAATAGAAAACCCAATTAATATAAATGATTAAACCTACAAGATCAAAAATGTAAAATGACATAAAACACTAAATTATAGAAATGATATACTGCACAGTCATCACAAGCACAGGCACCTTTCAAATGACCAGCATAAAGATCTCATGAACCCAGCAGAGTGGAGAAAACAAACCAAGTATTCTAGTATTTTTATCAGTGCAGCTACTAAGTCTTTAATACCATGCCCTACATAGTCAAGTTACTGTCATCGATATATTCAGTGGTCACTTTATTGTGTACCTCCTGTGTCTAATAAAGTTGCCATTGAGTGTATGTTCATGGTCTTCTGTTGCTGAAGCCTATCTATTTCAAGTTTCAATGTGTTGTGCATTCAGTGATGCTCTTCAGCACACCACTGCCGTAACACGTGGTTATGTGAGTTACTGTCGCCGTACTGTCAGCTTGAACCAGTCTGGCCATTCTCCTCTGACCTCTCCCATTGACGAGGATCTTTTGCCCACAGAACTGCCACTCACTGGATGTTTGTTTCTTAGATCATTCTCTGTAAACTCTAGAGACTGCTGTGCAAAAAAAATGCCAGGAGATCAGCAGTTTCTGAGATACTCAGACCAATCTGTCTGGCAGCAACATTCATTCCACAGTAAAAGTCACTTACAGCACATGTCTTCCCTATTCTGAAATTTGGTCTGAACAACAACTGAACTTCTTGACCATATCTGCATGCCTTTATGCATTGAGTTGCTGCTACATGATTGGATGATTAGATCAACACACATCAAAGTTGCTGGTGAACGCAGCAGGCCAGGCAGCATCTCTAGGAAGAGGTACAGTCGACGTTTCAGGCCGAGACCCTTCGTCAGGACTAACTGAAGGAAGAGTGAGTAAGGGATTTGAAAGTTGGAGGGGGAGGGGGAGATCTGAGTCAAAATGTGGTCGAAAAGTTGAAGAGCCGAAGAAATTAGAGATGGGGAGCAGTGAGAGATGGTTTCACTGAGCTCCCGTCGAAGAGAGGATCTAAACTTCTTCGGTGTAGGCATCACCGGAAGAGGCTTCGCAGTAGTGAATTTAAAAACGCAAACAACAGGAATTCTGCAGATGCTGGAAATTCAAGCAACACACATCAAAGTTGCTGGTGAACGCAGCAGGCCGGGCAGCATCTCTAGGAAGAGGTGCAGTCAACTCTGCTTGGCCTGCTGCGTTCACCAGCAACTTTGATGTGTGTTGCTTGAATTTCCAGCATCTGCAGAATTCCTGTTGTTTGGATGATTAGGTGTTTGTATTAACAAGGAGTACCTAATAAAAGCCAGTGGTTCAAACAGTGCTTATTGCAGATGACACTAAACTTAAATATAGTAAGTACTGTGCAACATTCAATTTAGTTTAAATCAATCGTGAGGCAAGTCATTTTGGTGGGAGCAGAACCACTGCATTTTACGAAAAAGGAAGCCATTCACCCAAATATGTCTGATTTCACATAGTCAACTCTGTCCATAGTATTCTACAAAGTAGACCTCTGCTATTAATCTCCTGTTGCTAGCCTCCATGACAATGTTCCCTCTAATTTGTAATGACCATGTGTAAAAATCTTGTGCTGTGCAATTTTTTGTACAGTGACAACATGTGCGCACTGAATTTGTAAGTGGAAGTAAACCTGAAGCTATTCTAAGGATAATAAACTACCAAGTACAGTTTGTTGTTCACTGTTTAAAAGAAACAAAGTAATTGTCAGTAAGAACTTTGATCTCCTTTGGATTTGATCGTCTTCATTCTGGTTCATCTGCACTCTCACAAAACATATGTAGCAGGCAACAAAGGATTTTCTTGCTGGATCTTTTGTGATTTGCTTGCTAAATGATGCTTTAAAAAGCCAAGTTTCCAAGTATCACTCCACTTCTTCTCACTTCCAAATTCTCCAGCAGCCTGTGCATCATGACAATACACGGAGACAACTCCAGTTTCTGTACTGTACATAAATATTTCTCGTAGTTGCACACTCCTGACCTCATGAGCTTTCAGTGTAGCAGTTTCTACTGTTTCATTAAGCCATTCTGCTTAAATGAACTAGCAGTTTGTTTGCATTTCACAACTTTGCTTCTTTGAAATTCAACACAGTGAATCAATAATTTCTTCAATAAAAATATTATAAACAAGCCAGATCTAAAATCTGCAGACAAATCATCGCAAACTCCACGTTGTCAACACCGTCCGCATCAGAAACCAGAAAAGGTTATGTAATTATGTACAATCGTGAAACATACTCAACATGCCAAAAAGTTAGAGGGTGACAACCTTTTGTGCACAATTTAAATTCCTTTATGCACTATTAACAAAAGATGTGTGAGTGCACACACCTTAGAGTGAATATTACTCTATGATATCTGCTTTCATCCCACATTTAGGTAATTTCGCACAAATTGCAACCACCTTGTGCACAAAGACTCTTTTCAATAGTTCAATTTAATATCAGAATGTATACAGAACTGAACATGAAATTCTTACTGTTCGCAGATGTCCAAGAAACAGAAAAAACAAACGAATGAATGGCAGAAAACATTAGAACCCCAAAGCTACCCCTCCCTCCCCCCCACAGAAGCGGCAGCAAAAACCTCATCCCGCCCGCTCTCCCATCTCCCAACCTGCTTCAGCAAAATCATCAACCACTCCCCCCCACCATGCAAGCAACTGCAAATCTTCCCCCCACCCCAGAAACCATGATCTACAGTCCATCAAAAAAAAGCTACTGTCCATCCCAACACCAACATCTCTCTGACGAGGGAGAAAGAGGTATCACTCCTTTCACTGTTACGCTCCCTTTCTTACTAGATCTATTAAATACTATTTTAAGATCCACGTCTGCTAGTTACTTGGCCTTTTGCCCATTCTACCTGCTGTAATAACGCAATTGGTTGGTATGACAACAGAACAATATCCCACCTCCCCTTCGTACCCCATCCGTTATTTATTTTTTATTATTACTATTTTTTCTCTCTCTCCTTTTTCTCCCTCTGTCCCTCTCACTCTACTCCTTGCCTATCCGGTGGGCTTCCCCCTCCCCCTTTCTTTCTCCCTGGGCCTCCTGTCCCATGATCCTCTCATATTCCTTTTGCCAATCACCTGTCCAGCTCTTAACTCCATCCCTTCCCCCTCCTGTCTTCTCCTATCATTTCAGATCTCCCCCTCCCCCTCTCAAATCTCTTACTATCTTTTCTTTCAGTTAGTCCTGACGAAGGGTCTCGGCCCGAAACATCGACTGTACCTCTTCCTAGAGATGCTGCCTGGCCTGCTGCGTTTACCAGCAATTTTTATGTGTGCTGATAGGAATCAAATATAGGCCTCCAAACATTAGCCAAGATGTGGGGTTGAGATTGCAAGGGGAGGTGGAAAAGGCATGTAATAAGAGTAATGTCACAATTGTAATGGGAGACTTCAATACGTAAGGGGATTGAGAAAATTAGGTTGGTGTCGGATGGCAAAAGAGAGGGAATTTGTTGAACGCCTACAAAATGGCTTTTTAGAGTGGGTTGTGCTTGAGCCTACACGGGGAAAGGCTATTTTAAATTGGGTGTTGTGTAATAACCCAGATCTTATTATGGAGCTTAATGTAAAGAAACCCTTAGGGGACAGTGATCATGGTTGAATTCATACTGCAATTTGAGAGGCAGAAGCACACGTCACACATGTGAGTATTGCAATGGAATAACGGGAATTACAAAGGCATGAGAAAGGAGTTTGTCCAGGTGGATTGGAGGAGGATACAAGCGGGGATGATGGCAGAGCAGAGGTGCCTAAAGTTTTTGAGAATAGTTCACAAGGTGCAGGATAGATATGTCCTACAGAAGTAGTTCTCAAACAGCAGGGGTAAGCAACCGCAGCTGACAAGGGAAGTTAAGGACTGCATAAGAGCTAAGGAAAGGGCATATAAGGTAGCAGAAGTGAGTGGAAAGTTGGATGATTGTTAAGTTTTTAAAATCAAACAAAAGGTAACCGAAAAAGCTATAGGAAGGGAAAAGATGAAATACAACGGCAAACTAGCCAATAATATGAAAACCTGCTGGTTTCCATGGCTGCATAAGTCTAGGGAAGATGCACTCCAGTCCCACCAAACTGGTGAGATTGAGACGGCTCTTCCTTCCACCCCAAACCCTGGTTTGTGTGGATGCTGTGTAGTTTGCAGCCCTGTTGTAACTCAGTGCTAAGAAACCACAGACAGCACACTGCATACGATTAAAGGAATTAATATTTATGAATAAGTTAGTAAAGAAAAGAAATAACAAAAGGCCCACTGTAATTAAACAGTGAAATGTGCACCAGTTGGAGCTCAATTCACCGATCCTCAGTCAACCTCGCTGCCCGGCGCCATCCATCAAAGCAGAATATCAAAAGTATTTTTAGTTATATAAAGGGTAAAAGGGAGGTGACAGTGATATTGGGCCACCGGAAAATGATGCTCGTGAGGTAGTAACGGGGAACAAAGAAATGGCAGATAGGTTTCAATGAGATTCCCACGCATTCTTCTAAATTCCAGTGAATACAGGCCCAAAGCTGCCATGTTTGTGTGTTCATGGACATGACCACATATTGCATATTACATAAAGTGGCTATGCAAACCCACCTATTGGCTTTATTTACATGTCTATCTAGTCACACTAACCAAACCTTCGCCCATCACACCTACCTCACTCACTAACACTATTGCTCACCAACCACACACAGGTATCAATTCTGACCCGCCATGGCCCCTTGGTTCCAACAGTCAGCCACCACAACCCACCCGTGTGTGCACTGGCACCAACTCTCACCCACCACAATCCAATCTCCGCCCAGGAGCAACAACTCTTCCCCACGACACCCCCTCGCTACACAGTTACGTAACCAGAATGACCTTGGAACTAGCAAACCCAAGATCGAGACAACTGCAAACGGCACCCCGAATCCCCGGTAACCAGGGCAATTGGAACATGCTCACCAGTCCGCACTGGTTAACCCTGACCGCGGGGAACACTGATAAACTTACTATAGACCCCGCCGCCGCTAGGCAACGCGCCGCCATCTTGGGCACTCCGGGCGATGACGGTATCGCTTCAGCTGGAGACGTCTCTGCGTGATGACGTCACGACGCGCGCACGGTCGGTGCGTGGCTATTGGTTCCCTGTCAGCGCGCCGACTTCAGTCAGTCAGGAGGGAGGGCTGTCGGGTTGAGTGCGGCAGGTTTTTATTGCATCGAAACTGTCAAAGTTTATTTACAACACAGACACAAGCCAATAACATTTACCAAACATAGTTAGACTCAAATTACCATGCGGTTACTGCCGGCTATAAAACAGCCCGGACCGCTCACGGAAATCCCGCAAAGTGCCGGCCGCGGCCTCCCTCTCCAAGGGCAGCCGGGCACGGGCGGATCCTCGGGAAGGGGTCAGGCAGTCGGCCCGTCTTGGCCAGGCCCAGGACCAGGAGATCCTCCTCTCGGCCCACCCCCTTCTGAACTGGGCGCCTGGAGGTGAGGAACGCGGGACGAAAGGGCAGCCAGAGCCGCCGCAGCGGCAGCTCTCCGAGGAACTCTAAAGAGCGGCTGCAGCCTCTCACATTGCGTAAACGCGGAGCACACCGACTCCTCCCGCCCGCACTGTGGACAGGTGCGTGGGGTGTCAGTGAACCTGCACAAAAACCTGTTGTACGGCACTGTCCGATGCAACACCTTCCACCCCAATGTACAGGGGAAGCACCCCTGCGTAAAGAGACTTCTACACAGGGTTCCCCCTCACTGACCGTGTCTGGCTGTCAGAGAGTGACCACCACGGGTTTCCCTCTCACTGACTGTCAGAGAGTGACCACCACAGATTCCCTCTCACTGACTGTCAGAGAGTGACCACCACGGGTTTCCCTCTCACTGACTGTCAGAGAGTGACCACCACAGGGTTCCCCCTCACTGACCGTGTATGTCTGTAAGAGAGTGACCACCACAGGGTTCCCCCTCACTGACAGAGAGTGACCACCACAGTGTTCCCCCTCACTGACCGTGTCTGTCAGAGAGTGACCACCACAGTGTTCCCCCTCACTGACCGTGTCTGTCTGTCAGAGAGTAACCACCACAGTGTTCCCCCTCACTGACAGTGTCTGTCTGTCAGAGAGTGACCACCACAGGGTTCCCCCTCACTGACAGAGAGTGACCACCACAGGGTTCCCCCTCACTGACAGAGAGTGACCACCACAGTGTTCCCCCTCACTGACAGTGTCTGTCTGTCAGAGAGTGACCACCACAGGGTTCCCCCTCACTGACAGAGAGTGACCACCACAGGGTTCCCCCTCACTGACAGAGAGTGACCACCACAGGGTTCCCCCTCACTGACCGTGTCTGTCTGTTAGAGAGCGACCACCGTAGATTTCCCTCTCACTGACCATGTCTGTCTGTCAGAGAGTGACCACCACAGGTTTCCCTCTCACTGACCGTGTCTGTCAGAGAGTGACCACCATGGGGTTCCCTCTCACTGGCCGTGTCTGTCTGTCAGAGAGTGACCACCACAGGGTTCCCCCTCACTGACAGAGAGTGACCACCACAGGGTTCCCCCTCACTGACCGTGTCTGTCTGTTAGAGAGCGACCACCGTAGATTTCCCTCTCACTGACCATGTCTGTCTGTCAGAGAGTGACCACCACAGGTTTCCCTCTCACTGACCATATCTGTCAGTCGAGTGAGCCGAGAGTGGCAGCTGTGAGATAGGAACAGGTGAGGAACAAAAATAATAAGGCGGATGGATGAAAAGAGATGGGTTCACTGTTTGGAGAACCAGGTGAGAGTGTGGAACAAACTGCCAGCACAAGTGGTGCATGCCAGCTCGATTTCATCGTTTCAGAGATGTTTGGATATGTACATGGACGGGAGAACGATGGTCCTGGTGCAGGTCAATGTGATTGGGCAGTTTAAATGGTTTCGGTATGGACTAGAAGGGCTGTTTCTCTGCTGTACTTTTCTATGACTGTCTATGGAGGGAAATGAACAGTCAGCATTTGGAAGCAGGACCCTCCAACAGCGTTCTCAACTGGAAATGTTCACTGTTCCTCCAGCACTTTCTGTACGCTGCTGCTTAGTTCTCTGTTCATTTTAGGTTTCCAGCATCATTGATTCAGGACATTCAGCATACTGTACTGAAATATGCCATTCGACCCATCCAGCCCAAACTGACCATGGTGCCCACCCAGCTGATCACAATTTTGTCTGTTTGTTCCAAATTTGCCTCCAAGACTCAGCTCTCCATGTACCTAACCAAGTGTTTCTTAAATGCAGAGAGACATTGATTGGATACAGAAGTGGGCTGAGAAGTGGCAAATGGACTTCAACCTGGAGAAGTGTGAGGTGGTACACTTTGGAAGGACAAACTCCAAGGCAGAGTACAAAGTAAATGGCAGGATGCTTGGTAGTGGAGGACCAGAGGGATCTGGGGGTACATGTCCACAGATCCCTGAAAGTTGCCTCACAGGTAGATAGGGTAGTTAAAAAAGCTTATGGGGTGTTAGCTTTCATAAGTCGAGGGACAGAGTTTAAGAGTCGCGATGTAATGATGCAGCTCTGTAAAACTCTGATTAGGCCACACTTGGAGTACTGTGTCCAGTTCTGGTTGCCTCACTATAGGAAGGATGTGGAAGCATTGGAAAGGGTACAGAGGAGAATTACCAGGATGCTGCCTGATTTAGAGAGTATGGATTGTGATCAGAGAATAAGGGAGCTAGGGTTTTACTCGTTGGAGAGAAGGAGGATGAGAGGAGACATGATAGAGGTGTACAAGATGATAAGAGTAATAGATAGAGTGGATAGCCAGCGCCTCTTCCCCAGGGCACCACCGCTCAATACAAGAGGACATGGCTGTAAGGTAAGGGGTGGGAAGTTCAAGGGGGATATTAGAGGAAGGTTTTTAACTCAGAGAGTGTTGGTGCGTGGAATGCACTGCCTGAGTCAGTTGTGGAGGCAGATACACTAGTGAAGTTTAAGAGACTACTAGACAGGTATATGGAGGAATTTAAGGTGGGGGGTTATATGGGAGGCAGGGTTTGAGGGTCGGCACAACATTGTGGGCCGAAGGGCCTGTAATGTGCTGTACTATTCTATAAGTTCTATAAGATACCATTGCATCTGTGTCAGCACTTCCTCCAGTAGCTTGTTCCATTTATTCAAACCCCCTCTGCATGGAGATCTAGAAGATTATAAGGCTAACAGGAAGGAGTTTAAGAGGGAAATTAGGAGAGCCAGAAGGGGCCATGAGAAGGCCTTGGCGGGCAGGATTAAGGAAAATCCCAAGGCATTCTACAAGTATGTGAAGAGCAAGAGGATAAGACGTGAAAGAATAGGATCTATCAAGTGTCACAGTGGGAAAGTGTGTATGGAACCAGAGGAAAGAGCAGAGGTACTTAATGAATACTTTACTTCAGTATTCACTATGGAAAAGGATCTTGGTGATTGTGGGGATGACTTGCAGCGGACTGAAAAACTTGAGTATGTAGATATTAAGAAAGAGGATGTGCTAGAGCTTTTGGAAAGCATCAAGTTGAATAAGTCAGCGGGACTGGATGAGATGTACCCCAGGCTACTGTAGGAGGCGAGGGAGGAGATTGCTGAGCTTCTGGCGATGATCTTTGCATCATCAATGGGGACGGGAGAGGTTCCAGAGGATTGGAGGGTTGCGGATGTTGTTTCCTTATTCAAGAAAGGGAGTAGAGATAGCCCAGGAAATTATAGACCAGTGAGTCTTACTTCAGTGGTTGGTAAGTTGATAGAGAAGATTCTGAGAGGCAGGATTTATGAACATTTGGAGAGGTATAATATGATTAGGAATAGTCAGCATGGCTTTGTCAAGGGCAGGTCGTGCCTTACGAGCCTGATTGAATTTTTTGAAGATGTGACTATCCATGTTTGTCCATCGCCATCATTGATGAAGACCTCAATATCATTGATGGTGTCAAGACTAGCGCATGATTTGGATTTAAGTGAGGGAGAGTTGCACAGCGTCAGCCTCACTCTCTCTTCCCAATTCCCATCTGGATCCAGTGGCAAGACTGAGTCGAGACGACTGGAGATGGGACTAGGCGCAGTGGATGACCAGGACGTCTTCTGTGTCTTGTCCTGCTCTACATGTTCCACAACGCTTGCAGAGACCGCCTTTTTGACCGTTGGACCTTCCATTTGTCTCGTCCGCTCAATCCGCCAGAGTCTGCCTTCACATGCTGGGATAGACAACTCCCTATCTCACCAAGGGTTTGAGACCCGTCGGCTACCCTCACCTGGTTTAGCCGGCTTATCGAAGCCATTGCCCGGGGTGTAGCCGCTGTAGCATGCAAACAGCTACGGGGAGCCACAGGTGAGAGCTGAGTGCCAGGTGGGGACCAAAGGTGGACTAACCACCTTGAAAAGGACGTGACATGCTCCCCCACCAGAGGTGCTACCCCTCCCTGACATCCCATACACCAATGACTAAACACATTGATGAAGGAAAGCGGTAGATGTAATGTATATGGATTTCAGCAAGGCATTTGATAAGGTACCCCATGCCAGACTTATTGAGAAAGTAAGGAGCATGGGATCCAAGAGGACATTGCTTTGTGGATCCAGAACTGGCTTGCCCACAGAAGGCAAAGGTATTCTGCATGGAGGTCGGTGACTAGTGGTGTGCCTCAGGGATCTGTTCTGGGACCCTTACTCTTTGTGATTTTTATAAATGACCTGGATGAAGAAGTGGAGGGATGGGTTAGTAAGTTTGCTGATGACACAAAGGTTGGGGGTGTTGTGGATAGTGTGGAGGGCTGTCAGAGGTTACAGCAGGATATTGACGATGCAAAACGGGGCTGAGAGGTGGCAGATGGAGTTCAATCCAGATAAATGTGAGGTGGTTCATTTTGGTCAAATATGATGGCAGAATATAGTATTAACGGTAAGACGCTTGGCAGCGTGGAGGATCAGAAGGATCTTGGGATCCAAGTCCATAGGACGCTCCAAGCAGCTGCGCAGGTTGACTTCTGTGGTTAAGAAGGCATATGGTGTATTGGCCTTTATCAATTGTGGATTTGAATTTAGGACCAGAGAGGTAATGTTGCAGCTATATAGGACCCTGGTCAAACCCCACTTGGAGTACTATGCTCAGTTCTGGTCGCCTCACTACAGGGAGGATGTGGAAACCATAGAATGGGTGCAGAGGAGATTTACAAGGGTGTTTCCTGGTTTGGGGAGCATGCCTTATGAGAATAGGTTGAGTGAACTCGGTCTTTTCTCCTTGGAGCGACGGAGGATGAGAGGTGACTTGATACAGGTGTATAAGATGATGAGAGGCACTGATCGTGTGGATAGTCAGAGGCTTTTTCCCAGGGCTGAAATGGCTACCACAAGAGGGAACAGGTTTAAAGTGCTTGGGCGTAGGTATGGAGGAGATGTTGGGTAAGATTTTTATGCAGAGAGTGAAGAGTGCGTGGAATGGGCTGCCGGCAACAGTGGTGGAGGCGGATATGATAGGGTGTTTTAAGAGACTTTTGGATAGGTACATGGAGCTTAGAAAATAGAGGGCTATGGTTAACCTTGGTAACCTTGGTAATTTCTAAGGTAGGGAATTAACCTTGGTAATTTCTAAGGTAGGGACATGTTCGGCACAACTGTGGGCCGAAGGCCTGTATTGTGCTGTAGGTTTTCTATGTTTCTATGATAATGAGGTCACTGAGAAATGTTGGAAGATTGGTGATATTCATATTATGATGATGTACTACATAATGATTTAATGAATACAATGCTAATCTTCAGTACATTGTAGATGTTACCTGGATTGTGAACCATTGGAAATGTAAGCCAGGATTCACAATCCAGTCTTGCTACAGAGCCTATGATTGTTAAAGTACTAAATAATATGAATTCTGCTGCACAGAATCAGGTTTATTATCACCGGCATGCAATGTGAAATTTGTTAACTTAGCAGCAGCAGTTCAATACAACACTCAGCCTGACTGCTGAGTATTTCTAGTATATAAACACTATAGATCCTGCAGATGCTGAAAATCCAGTACAACACACACAACTTGCTGGAGGAACTCAGCAGGTCAGGCAGCATCTATGGAGAGGAATAAATAGTTCACATTTCAGGCCAAGAGTCTACTTCAGGACTTCTCAGCCCATACGACTGTTTATTCACTCCCATAGGTCCTTTCTATTTGTTGGTCCTAAGGTAAGTAGAGCAAAGAAAGAGAAAAGAATAGTGAAGTTTTGAACATGGGTTCATTGTCCATTTACAAACTTCATGGCGATGGAGAAGAAGCTATTCCTGATGAAGGGTCCTGGCCAAAATGCGGACTGCTTATTCATTTCCATAGGTGCTTCCTGACCTGCTGAGTTCTCCAGCATTTTGGGTTTTGTTGTGATATTCAAAGAAACAGTCTCAGTCAATTTAACTCTTGCTTCCATCTTTTGGATTCATATCTCACTCCATATACATCAGCTCAGAAGTCTATGCTGAGAGCAACAATGAGGGAGTGGTGAACAATGAGAGATTCCTCTCAATCCAAACTTAAACTGGGCCCAGCAAACAAGTTATGTAATGTCATTTCAAAGAATAGGGTGTTAACTCTTTGTGCAAAACTAAGTGGTTACGTTGGGTGGAAACCTTTTACAAGTGTTTCCTGCAATGTTGTGATGACTGCAATTATAAAATATTTCATAAAGTATGTAATTGCAGTTCTCTATATTACATTTTAGAATAAAACAAATAATGTGCATAAATTAGGAATATTAGTATTTCGTGTCGTTCTGGGGAAACAATTGTTATAACAATAATAATGAACAGTTCTGTCCCAGTTAACAAGCATTTAATTGTGGTTCTCTGTTAAAGTAATACAGGGGAGAATTTCCGCGACACGAGAGGGGCAAAGATAGCAACGTCTCCGTAATGGAAGGACGGTATGTGTGGGAGGGAAGTAATTGTCAATGCATCGGGTTGAAACCAGGCATCGGGACTGAGAGTGAGAGGTGTGACGACCGGTATAAAGTGGAGAAGGGGTCCTCCCACAGATGCTGCCTGACCTGATGAGTTCTAACAGATTGATTGATTTATTTATTGAGATACAGCACAGAACTGGTCTGCAGTCATATGAATTAAGTTACTGGAGAGACACAATTGGTAGATATGAAAGGTAATCCTTTTATATGATACACTGACTTACAAATAAACTGACAGCCTTTTGGAGCAAGATGTCTGCCTAGCTCAACATTACATGAGATTTTATATACTAAAGATCAAAGGACAGTTCTATATTTGCAACTCTTTCTTTGAATGACATACCACCCTCACACATCCCTATTTGCACCCACACGACAGTCACCCAAATAATGGATTTAATCAGCATTGTCTGATCTTCCACTTAACTGTGGTTTACGGTCCAAGACACTTCCATCTGCCGTTTCTTGGTGTACTTTCCCAGTTGATCCAGTCCTAAAGAAGGGTCTTAGCCTGAAATGTTGACTGTTTATTCCTCTCCATAGATGCTGCCTGATCTGCTGAGTTCCTCCAGCATTTTGTGTGTGTGGGTCCTGAGGAAAGTAGAACAAAAAGAGAGTAAAGAAAGAGAAAAGAATGGTGAGGTTTTGAACATGGGTTTATTATCCACTCAGAAATCTGATGGCAGTGGGGAAGAAGCTATTGCTGATGAAGTGTCCCGGCTGAACTGTTCATTCATTTCCATAAATGCTACCTTGCCCGCTAAGTTCCTCCAGCATTTTGTAAGAATCATTTTGTATTTATTATATATTTACTGATATTTTGCTATTGTTGAAACTTTAATAAGCACTGGTGAGGTCTCACTTGGAGTATTGTGAGCAGTCTTGGGCAGTCCTATCTTAGAAAGAATGTGCTGAAACTGGGGAGTCTTCAAAGGAGGTTCACTAAAATGATTCCAAGTTTGAACTGCTTGTCATGAAGAGCATTTGATGCTCTGGCTTGTGTTCACTAGAATTCAGAAGAATGAGAGGTAACTTCAATGAAACCTATTGAATGTTGAAAAGCCTTGACAAAGTGGACTTTTCCTGTGGTGGGAGAGTCTAAGACCAGAGGACAAAGCCTCGGAATAGAGGGGCATCCTTTTAGATTGGTGATGAGAAGGAATCTCTTTAGCCGGAGAGTGGTGAATCTGTGGAATTCTTTGCCACAGGCAGCCGTGGACACCAAGTTTTAATGTATATTTAAAGCAGAAGTTGATAGATTCTTGATTGGTCAGGGTATGAAGAGATACGGAGAGAAGGCAGGAGATTGGGGCTGAGTGGAAAAATGGATCAGCAATAATAAAATTGCAAAGCAGACTCTATGGGCCAAATGGCCTAATTCAGCTGCTATATCTTATGGTCTTATATGCAAGTAAACAGTCTCAGTCAATTTAACTATTGCGTCCATCTTTTGGATTCATATCTCACTGCATATACATTGTTGTGGTAGTTAATGGGTTAATCCAATGCCACTCAGCCACTCCCACACGGGAGGAATTCACATATTGTATAAGCAAGGTTTGTAATATAGTTCAGTTGAGTAGCCTGCAAGGCTGGTGTCCGGGTGTCTCTGCCCTCTTCATCAATATTGAATACAACATGGTGTCAGAAGTAGTTGATCGTCGATGAATTTGAGCTACAGACCAAGTGAGAAAACAAACAAGGAATAATTTGCAGTAAGTCTGTTCTTGTTTGCTTATATCTGTGGGAAATGTCCAGGGAATTCAAGTAAAGTCAAGTTTATTGTCATTTGACTATATACATGTATACTGTGAAACAAGACAGCATTTCTCCGGACCAGGATGTAAAGCACAGTAGTACACATAACATACATATATTACACGATAATGTATGAAAGTAAGGATAAAATCTGCAGATGAATTACACATAAATAAACAAAGTAAAGTATAAAAATGAAGTATTGTAAGGTACAGAACAGATTAACCAGCCAGACTTGTCAATCTGGACTGTGCTAGTTGCTATGAGGTTCAGCTGAGACCTGACTTGGGTTGCTAAGCAACACCTTCAGGCTGCACCCAAAAGTGGCTACATTTTAATAATCTGTAGGCAACTAACCTGGGGAAGTGCACAGAGACACAGACACAGCAGAGAAGTCAGTCAAACTCTCAGGAAGAGAAAAGAAGACTTTTGTAATTCAAATAAATGAAATAATAAGTAGACAAACTAACAGGAAAATGGAACAAATACCTGCAATACCTATATCTACTTACCGACGAAAGCCCTCCCAGACATTTGATTTCTCTAACCTAGAGAACTTTGAGAGATGGCTTTGATGCTTTGAGAGATTTAGGGTTGCAAGCAATCTCACTCAGGATTCAGAAGAGCATCAAGTAAGTACACTGATATACTGCATGGGGTACAAAGCAGATGACATCATGGGTGGATTAGGACTGACAGATGCTCTGGAAAAGGAGTACAGAACAGTCCAGGACAAATTCAAAGAATATTTCACAGGAAAGTAAGATATGTTTAATGAGAGGAAACAAGGTGCAGTCAGTAAGACTACAGAAAGAGCAGACAGTAGAGCTCAGCTCAAATGAAACAGAGAAGCGAAACAAAGAACAAGTAAAATGGCCACCAGTAGGAGATTGAGCATGTCTCCATTCTACGTCAGAGAGCTCTGTGCAGCAAAATAAGTGAAATGCCACCAATGCAATAGAGTTGGCCGTTATAAGAGCCAGAGTCACTTGAAAACAGTTCTTTAGGAGGTCAAAGAAGACCATGATTCAGACAAAGGGACAGCTTTCTGCGGGGCTTTAGATTCAAATAGACAAGGTTAGTGTAGTACAGTTCAGTTGCAAAATGAGGCAGTTATATTCAAAATGGACACTGGGGCAGATGTCACAGCCATTTGCAAATGACTGTTCATAAAGCTGGTGAATAAAACAGATATTATGCTAAATTCAACAAAGAAAGTGCTCATGGGGCCAGGGAAACATAAGCTGAGTGTGAAAGGAACGTTAACTTGGAAATTTCTACATATATACTTTGGAGAGCATCCTGACTGGCTGCATCACCGTCTGGTATGGTGCTGGCTACTGCACAGGATCGAAGTAAGCTGCAGACAGCCAGCACCATCACGAGCACCAGCTTCCATAGTATCCATGACATCTGCAAGGAGCGAAGCCTCCAAAGTATGGTGTCCAACATTAAGGACCCCCATCAACCTTGTTCTCTTTGCTGCAGTCGGGGAGGAGATACAGAAGCCTGAAGGCACACACTCAGTGATTCAGGAGCAGTTTCTTCCCCTCCGTCATCCAACTTCTGAATGGACGTTGAACCCATGAACACTATCTCGCAACTCTTAATTTCTAATTTTGCACTACATGTTTAACTACATGGAGGCAGAGCGAAGTAATGATGGCAGTAAACAGCAACTTGTTTGCTTGCATCTTCAGAAACAGCTCTATTTCTATCTTCAATAGCTTTATTTTTCCCTTTCAGGGTTCATTTGAAGACCCCGACATGGAGTTATACACTGACTACAGTTCTTAGCAAGAATGGAACCCACTCTCAGGGTTTCATAATTGGCCACTGTTTAGTACGCCAAGGGCTCGGCCTAAGAGTTCGGCTCAGCTTTGGAGGCCCAGGATCTCGGGGCTCTAGAGACTGTTGCAAATAATGGGGCGAACCCAATCGCAGGACACTGGCACAGAGATTGAGTTAGGATGCAGACAAGGGTGTGAGAGTGGCTGGAGCTGAACGGCAAACAGGAGGCAAACAGGAGGCTGAACAGGAAAGCAGGAGGCAGGCAGAACTTATCTTGACACAGAGCATAGAAAGGCAAGCGGTAGACAATACTTTTCTTGACACGGAGCGATGGAGTTACACAGGTAAACCTCAGTACTGAAGTAAAACTTAGAATCCTTATCTTGACACGGAGGGACAGAGTTACACAGGTAAACCTCAGTACTGAAGTAGAACTTAGAACATACAATCCTAAGTGGCCGGGAACGTTAATTACCACACTGGCTAAAACAACAATCTGGCAACGACTGGTTTTTTTGCAGCAGGTCTTGATGAGAACCAGGTGTGCCGTTATCAAAGGGGATTAGGAGAAAATGGGAAATTAACGGTCATGACTGTGACACAATCAAAGGGAATTAACGGTCGGGACTGTGACAGTACCTGCCCCAATGGGAGCCTCCAGGCAAACCATCAGGCTTGTCCAGATTGTCACGATGGAAATCCCAGATAAGGGAAGGGTCCAAGATGAAGGAGCGGGGAATCCAGGTGTACTCCTCAGGACCATATCCTTCCCAATCAACCAGCCAATGGAGACCACTACCTCGGCGGTGCACATTCAGAATTCGCCGGATGGTGTAAGCTGGGTAGTCATCGATGACCCAGGCAGGTGGAGGAGGTTCAGCAGGAGGGCACAAAGGGCTGACAGACATGGGTTTTAGTTGGGAGATGTGGAACGTGGGATGAATGTGCATTGGTCTGGGCAGTTTGAGTTTGACCACCGGGGGGTTGACGAGGCTCTCGATTTCTAATGGTCTGATGTAGTGAGGGGCGAGTTTCTTGGATTCATTCTTGAGGGGGATGTCTCTTGAAGAGAGCCAAACCTTCTGACCAGGCCGATAGTTGGGCGCTAGAATTCAGTGGCAATCGGCGATCTTCCGGTTGCGGTCAGCGGAGCCGAGCGTGCATCCTTCCAGACCTTGCGGCACTGGTGGAGATGGGCCTGAACTGAAGGCACGGCAATGTCATCGTCATGGGCAGGAAACAGAGGGAGCTGATAGCCGAGAGAGCATTTGAAAGGAGACATTCCGGTGGCGTCGCTGACCAGGGAGTTGTGGGCATACTCCACCCAAGTAAGATGGGTGTTCCAGGATGACGGGTTGCTGGCGGATATGCAGCGCAGTGCTACTTCCAGGTCCTGATTTGCTCGCTCCATTTGACTGTTAGTCTGTGGATGGAAAGCAGGAGACAGACTTACTGAAGCTCCGAGGGCTTGACAGAAGGATTTCCAGACTTGAGAGATGAATTGGGATCCCCGGTCAGAAACAATGTCAGAGGGATTCCCATGAAGACGGAAAATGTGTTGGACAAGTACAAGAGGCCGTGGATAGACATATCAGAATGGGAATGAGACATGGAATTAAAATGTGTGGCCACTGGGAGATCCTGCCTTCTCTGGCAGACAGAGCGTAGGTGTTCAGCAAAACGATCTCCCAGTCTGCGTCGGGTCTCGCCAATATATAGAAGGCCACATCGGGAGCACCGGATGCAGTATATCACCGCAGCCGACTCACAGGTGAAGTGTCGCCTCACCTGGAAGGACTGTCTGGGGCGCTGAATGGTGGTGAGGGAGGAAGTGTAAGGGCATGTGTAGCACTTGTTCCACTTACAAGGATAAGTGCCAGGAAGGAAAATATAAATATTTGGTAAGTGCATTTAACTGTCATGTGATGGAAAAGTATAGTGATTATACTCAGATTTATACAGATGATGCTAAGGAACCTGAAACAGGAGTGACAGTGTTTAGGGTAGCTATACCAGCAAAAGAAATTGGAATCAGCAGAAGAACACCTAATAAGTTAGTGGAGATGCTGGTGGTGTTTGTTGTGTTGCAATGGGTGGAGAAAGCTAGAGAAGTCAAAGTGTTGATATGCTCAGATTCATCCTCAGTTCCAGCAAGTTTAAGGTCTTCTCACTCAAACAGTCGGTAAGATGTACTTTATGAAGTCTTTTAGTCAGTCACAAGAATTGCAAATCAGGGAGGTCAGGTAAAATTTCTATGGGTTCCAGCACATGGGGAATGAGAGAGTGGATGAGTTGGCAAAGAGGGCGTGAAAGAAAGAAAATATAGAAATGCACATTAGTGTCAGTAAAGCAGAGGTTAAGTGTGTAATCTGGGAAAAATATCAACCAAATGTGGCAAGAAAGATGGGACAGGGAGGGGAAAGGGAGGCATTTATTCAAATACAAAAGAGTGTTGCAGGTACTAGGGTAGGTAGTGGATACAGAAGAGAGGAAACTGTGTGGACTAGGTTAAGGCTGGGGCACTGTGCATTAAACAAACATTGAAAATGATAGAGAAACACCAGACAGGATTGTGTGAGGAATGTCAGGAAGAGGAGTCAGTAGAACATGTAGTTCTGAGTTGCAGGAAGTATGGGATACAGAGAGAGATGATGGGAATTAATCTAAGGGATTTGGGGGTGCAGGAATTCACATTAAAAGGATTGCTGGGCATGGGTGAGAGAGCACAGGTCAAGGTATTTTTAGCTTTCTTAAGGGGTACAGGGTTTTTTTTTATAGGATATGACGGATAAGCAGGAATAGGGTACTAGGATGGGAGGATAAAGTGTAGGGTATGTGTTTGTGTGTGATTGGGTGAAGGGATTTAGAATGTAAGTCTATTGCACACTCTGGAGCGGAAGGTGGCGGTAATGCACCATTAAGCTGGGTGCCAACCGCAGTAAAACAAGGCGAAGAAGAAGAAGAAGATGCCTATGCATGATCCCTGATAAAGATGGCAGAGTTTGTCATCGAAATGTACCCGTACCAGGCTAGAAGCTGAGAAAAGCTTTCTTTGTTTTGTGGCTGTCTGTGGAGAAGACGAGTTTCAGGGTTGTATACTGCATACATACTTAGATAATAAATGTACTTTGATCTTTGATTCTGGAAGCTGCTCTTGGTGCTGCATTATTTGAATGAGAGCCATCTCATTGGTTGACTCTTATCTAAAAGTTTGCATGGAATTTTCCTTACCTATGGTATAGAATAGCTGATCACAAAGCACGTCATATTTGCTCTTCGTTTCTTCCTTCACTTATTATACGTCTATCACTGTTTGTTTCAATTTCTCTTTGTTCTATTAATACTTAACATAACAATCAAGAAGCAACAAGTTTTGTGCCCTTTTCCTGACATCGGAAAGAACCTTGCATTAAAACAATAAAATCCAACATTCATCATGAATACGCCATCTTCTGTCGATCTACATTCACTTCAAGTCTGCCTTAGACCTAAAAAAGAATTAGCTTCATAGAGTGAAATGTATTGTTTGTGTCAAGACCTTATTGCTTCTCTTTTGGTCTGTCCATCTGAAAATCTTTTCCTTGCTCTGGTTTGGATAGACTCTGACTGATTTTTGGGGGATAATGTCCACGATGCACTTTCAGATGAAGCTCGAGACCCCTTCTGTGAACTTGGAGCCGTCCTTATCATGAAAGACGTTCCAGTTGATATCATCAAAGCAGTCCTGTATCATGGAGACCAACTGGTCGGACCAACAGTGGACGGCTTTAACTATGGCCGCCTCTTGTTTCAGCTTCTGCCTGTACATTGGTCCGACTTCACAAACGGCGGACGGAGGAGCACTTTGTAAGCATTGCGGAAGGTAGAGTAGCAGTGGCCGAGAATACTATCTCCCCGTGTGCTCACCTGGACAGACTTCAGACTGCGACATTCTATTAAAGTCTTTGGCAACAATGAAGGCAGCCTCTGGGTGTACAGTCTCCAGGGTGCTGATGGTCTCGTACAGTTCCTTGAGAGCCAGGTCAGTATCAGCCTGTGGCGGAATATACACAGCTGTGATATTAACAGTGTGAACTCCCTAGGCAGCCAGGAAGGTCTACAAAGCAGCACAAGCTACTCCAGATCCGGAGAACAAAAGGATTTGAGGGCATGCACATTCTGGGGGTCACACCAAGCATTGTTGACCGTGAAGCACACCCCACCTCTTTTACTCTACCTAGAGAGGTTCTTACACCTGTCCACCTGGAGCAGGAACCCTGAGGGCTTGATGGCATGATCCGGTATCTCCTCTGTCAACCAGCTCTCCATGAAGCACAAAACGTTACATTCCTTTGTTCCCCACTTAGAGGAGATTCTGGCTCTCAGTTTGCACAGCTTGCTGTCCAGGGACTGGACGTTAGCTAGGAATATGCTCGGGAGTCGCAGCCAATTATCACAGTCTCAACCTCACCAGGATGTCGGCCCTTCTCTCTCGCCTCCGGTACCACTTGCGAGGTAGCGGCGGTGTAATAAACGAGCCTCCCATGGATTACGTAAGCAGGGGTTCCCAGTGTAGGAAAGGCAGCACGTTGTGGGTAAATGGCGTCTTACTGATGTTCAGGAGAGTTCGTTGATCACATCTGACGTGACTATCGGCTTCTTGAACAAGAAATGCGAAGGAAATCGCAGAAATTAGCAGTACTCTCTAAAGTTGGTATGGTGCTTGCAATGCGGCTGCCGTATGCAGCACCATCTTAGGAAAAGACGCCTGAGCAATGGCCTTTCTGTATCATCACTCCAGCCATAGACTCATCATTTTATCTCTACACCAGGGGTTCCCATCCTGGGGTCCACTGGTCCTTCAGTTAATGGTAGGGATCTATGGCATAAAAATGGTTGGGAACCCCTGTTCCATTTGTACTCGCACATGGCACCAGAAGAAACCCAGACATCACAACCTTCCAGGTCCTGCTTCCTACCTCTCTTATATTCCTTAAACTCTGTTTGAAGGATCTCACACCTTTCCCTACTAATGTTTTTGATACTGATGGCTGTGGCTCCAGCTTCCAGCACCTGCATTCCTTCGTGTCTTCATTGGACAGTGAATGGTAGGTCTGTGGGAGTGTTAATGATCTAGTGTCTTTATCTGCCTGCATACAATGTTCCTTTGGCAGACATCTTCTGGATAGATCATGAAATCATATATTTCACTTCTTTTATGTTCGTTTTTCATGTTGAATGTGACTATGGAACTGTTGGAACCCGTGATTTGCAGTTTGTTGATCGTTTGGGTGTTCTGGCACTCTTCAGTCTCCAGGAGGATTCCAGAAACCGAGGCAGCATGTGCGAACCTAGTGGCAAGAAGGCTCATGCCGATGTTTGACTCCATTTCACCAATTAAAGCTTCCATTGTTCGCCGATTAAAGCGATAAGTGAGACTGAAACATTGGGGCGAATGCAGAAGGTGAGCGTCAGCTGCATGCTTTTTAAATCGCTGGTAGGATCTCTCTGCTATGAAGAGGAGAGGCTCACTTTTGATTGCTAGTGGGGTCACTCTGCTACGGAGAGGGAAGGGCCTGCCGCTGTGCCCGGAGAATGTTATTCAGGTTTTCTGCATTTTTGATATGAACTTGGACTATAGACTTCCTTTCCCCCTGGTTTTTTATATTCTGTGCTTTCCGCCTGATCTTTCTCATTTTTTTTGTGTGTGGGGGAAGGAGATTTGGGGGTCGACGTGCCTGTTCCACTTCTGTTTTTTTTTTTGCAGCGAAGAGGGATTTGGGAGCTGATGACCATGTTGCTGTTCTTTCTTGGTTTCGTGGCTAGCTGGAGAAAAATAATTTCAGAGTTGTGCACTTTGATAATAAATGGATCGTTGATCTCCCTCCAAGAGGACCACAACCTTGTTGTGTTCTGGAGGCTTGTGTGCCTCAATGATCCAGAGAGTTATGCTGGCTGGTGTCAGGGCCTTGAGCTTTGACTCTCGGTAGGGTCACCTCTGCCAAACAGGTCAAAGGGTAGAGGCCAGACTAAAATTAGTCCATCAGTTCTCTTGGTTCAGGGGTTCAGCTCAGGGTTAACAACCCTGACTGCTCAAAAAAAATTGTTATGGAAACCGCAATGAAAAATCCTATGCGACGATGTGCGACGGTATTCCTGAGTCTCCACCTGCAATTTGTATGACTGACAGTAGTGAAAACCAAGAGGAAGCTACTAGCATGATAAAGGAAGCCCTGAATACTGCCAAGATTAAGACAAGAAGAGAGGCCAACTCGATCATCAAGGCAGCACTGCATTGAAGGGTGGAGGAAACGCGTGATACCAAAGACAAACCAGTGCCATTACATGGAGGAAGAAATGAGGATCCTGAACCAAACATGTGACACAATAGAGAAGATGGCCTCGGACAGGCAGAGATGGAGGAACTTCATTGCTGCCCTAAATGTCAGTGGCGAAACAGGCATTTGATGATGATGATGCCTTTATCTAAGATTCCTTGCATCTAGCCTATCAAGTTCAGTGAGATCTATTCTCCTTAGCTCCACAGAATACATGCCCAGTCCATTTAGTCTCTCTTCATTTCGCAAAACCAATCAGCCCTGGAATCCTTAATACATTCTCTATAAATAACACAGGCGTGGTAGGGTGGAGATACGTCTTTACCAAAGGAGTGCAAGGCACTCCTTCCCTCCCCTAGTCTGCAGATCACCCTTGGATAAGGCGTAGCACCTGCTTAGACCCGCCCGATCAGGGTCACATGAAGCCACTGGACCAGGTGGTGGATGGCCGTATGAGCAGCTGGTGCTTATCACAAGTCCCGGTTATGCGACCACTGACACCAAGTAGACCATCTCTGAAGAGCATTGATAATGGCTGAGACCATCCATCTTGTACGAACACTGCCCAGAGGTGGTAATGGCAAACCACTTCTGTGGAAAAATTTGCCAAGGGCAATTATGGTTCAAAGAGCATGATCACCCACGACATGGCACATAATGATGATGATGATATACAACACCAGATGTGGTCTCACCAAGTTCCATTCCACTGTGGTAAGACTTCCTTATTCTTCAGCATCAGAATTAGGTTTAATATCACTGGTGTATGTTGTGAAGCTGATTTGTGAAATTTCAAGTTCAAGTGTAATTATCATTCAACCATATATGAGTGTAGCAAACAAAACAGTTGGTATCAACAGATCACTTGTCCTGTTTGGTGCTTGCTGCTGCAATATTTTGGCCTTCAATGTTCTGTATATATACAGACTTCAGTCCATATGAGCCACACCACCATCCAATCTCTCATCACTTAACAATGTTCTTCTCTTCTGTTACGTGTACCAAAGTGAAAAATCATCCCCCCATTGGCCACATCCTTGTATACCCATTCAATGTGTTTATAAGCCTGATTTACTACTTCTAACAGATACAAATATCTGTACAGTATCAACTATGATATACAAATGGGACTGCTTCCACACATCACTCCCACCCCACCCACCCACCATCCTCTTAGAGATCACAGAACATAGGAAATCTACAGCACATTACAGGCCCTTCGGCCCACAATGTTGTGCCGACCACGTAACCTGCTCTAGAAACTGCCTAGAATTTCCCTAGTGCATAGCCCTCTATTTTTCTAAGCTCCATTTTCCTAAGAGTCTCTTAAAAGACCCTATTGTCTCCACTTCCACAACTGCCACAAGCAGTGCATTCCATGCACACACCACTCTTTGTGTGAAAAACTTACCTCTGACATCCAAGCACCTTAAAGCTGTGCCCTCTCGTGTTCCATTTCAGCCCTGGGAAAAAGCCTCTGGCTATCCACACAATCAATGCCTTTCATCATCTTATACACCTCTATCAGGTCACCTCTCATCCTCCGTCACTCCAAGGAGAAAAGGCCAAGTTCACTCAATTTATTCTCATAAGACATGCTCCCCAATCCAGGCAACATCCTTGTAAATCTCCTCTGCACCCTTTCTATAGTATCCACATCCTTCTTGTAGTGAGGTGACCAGAACTGAACACAGGACTCCAAGTGGTGTCTAACTAAGTCCTTATACAGCTGTAACGTTACCTCATGGCTCTTGAACTCAGTCCCAGTTGATGAATGCCAACACACCATACATCTTCTTAACAACACTGTCAACCTGTGCAGCAGCTTTGAGTGTCCTATAGAGATGGACCCCAAAATCTCGCTAATCCTCCAAACTGCCAAGAGTCTTAACATTAATATTATATTCTGTCTTGAAACTTGACCTACTGAAATGAACCACTTCACACTTATCTGGGTTGAACTCCATCTACCACTTCTCAGCGCAGTTCGACTTCCTATGAATGTCCCGCTGAAACCTGTAACAACCCAGCAGACTATCCACAACAATCCCAACTTTTGTATCACCAGCAAACTTCCTAACCCACCCTTCTACTTTCTCATCCAGGTCACTTATAAAAATCACAAAGGGGTCCCAAAACAGATCCCTGCATAACACCATTGGTCACCATCCTCCACGCAGAATATGAACCATCCACAACCATCCTTTGCCTTCTGTGGGCAAGCCAATTCTGGATCCACAAAGCAAGGTCTCCTTGGATCCCATGCCTCATTACTTCCTGAATGAGCCTTGCATGGGAAACCTTATCAAGTGCCTTACGTAAATCCATATACACTACTTCCACTGCTCAACCTTCATCGATGTGTTTTGTTCCAGCCTCAAAGAATTCAATCAGGCTCGTAAGGTACGACCTGCCCTTGACAAAGCCATGCTGACTACCCCTAATCAGATTATATCTCTCCAATTGCTCATAAATCTTACCTCTCAGGATCTTCTCCAACAACTTGTCCACCGATGAATTAAGATCCACTGGTCTATAATTTCCTGAGTTATATCTACTCCCTTTATTGAACAACGGAACATTTGCAACTCTCCAATCCTCCAGTACTTCTCTCGTCCCTATTGATGATGCAAAGATAATCGCCAGAGGCACAGCAATCTCTTCCCTCGGTTCCCAGAGCAGCCTGGGGTATATGTTCCTCCTCTTGCCCACCACATGCCCTCCCGAAATAGCTTCGTAACCTGAATAGCCCTGGAACCAGTAAACAGCAACGCAAACACCGGTAACACCACCATCAGAACATCCTCACCAGTCTGCATGGGGATCGCCGGTAAACTTTCAGTAAGAACATAACAACATAACATCTGAAATAGATGCTGCCTGACCTGCTGAGTTCCTCCAGCATTCTATGCATTTGTTTGTTGCTCTGGATTTCAACATCTGCAGAATCTGAAGTTTATAAAACTGCCAGAGATCGCACTGTTGCTAAGCAACGAGTCGCCATTTTGGGGTCCCTGGGCGGGTGACGCGGACGGCGGCTGCGGCTGACGTCACGGCGCGGGTCAGGGGTCAGGCCGGAGAGTGGCGGCTGTTCGGTTACCATCGGCCGGAGAGTGGCGACAGCGGGATCGGAACCAGTAAGGAATGGTGTTTATTTTTAATGGGAAAAGGTGACTGAAGGGCAACGCACACAAAGTGCTGTCGGCCTCGTCTTTGGAGGGAAATAAACGGCCGGGACCCTTCATCAGGACTTCCGCCTGCCATAATTTTTAATAGAATGCCATGGAAGGTGGTAGAAATTTCCAATTACTATTCTGTAAATTATTGTATAATATAATGATGATATAATACTTCTAATAAATTATTATGAGTCCTTTTGAAGGGTCTTGGTCCGAAATGTCGACCTGTCTCAGAGTCAGGTTTAATTCACCGGCATGTGTCTGCGGCAGCAGTACATTGCAATTCGTAATGGCAGAGGGGAGGGGAGGGGAAGGAGCTGTTCTTGAATCACTGTGTGTGCGCTTTCACGCTTGTGTGCCTCCTTCCCGATGGTAGCAATGAGAGGAGGGCATGGGGGTCCTTAGTGATGGATGCCGCCTTTTTGAGGCATCGCTCCTTGACGATGTCCTGGATACTACGGAGGCTGGTGCCCATGATGGAGCTGACTAAGTTTACAACTCCCTGCAGTTTATTTCGATCCTGTGTGGTAACCTCCCCCCCCCCCCCACCCCACCAAGCCAGACGGTGATGCAGCCAGTTAGAATAGTCCCAAACAGACACTTGCGAGTGTTTTGGTGACATACCGAATCTTCTCAAACTCCTAATGAAATATAGCTGCTGTCATACCTTCTTTGAGGCTGTATTGATATGTTGAGTCCAGGTTAGATCCGCAGAGATATTGACACCCAGGAATTTGAAATTGCTCACCCTTTCCACTTCTGATCTCTCTATGAGGTTCTCTTGTCTTATTCTTTCTCGTGCCTTTGCATGGATGCTGCCTAGCCTGCTGAGTTCCTCCAGCATTTTATGTGTGTTACTTTGGATTTACAACATCTGCAGAATCCAATAAATCTCATCTTCTTGTTATCTGTTACTATTTATATTTGTATTTGCATTTGCACAGTTGTCTTCTTCAGTCTGCGCTTGGATCCTCGTAATAATGGAAAGATATTAAACCCTTGTAGATTTTTCAGTGTTCTCAATAAGAGTGATTCAGAGCTTGTCATTTAGTCACACAAATATTACAGGCACAAGGGATTTGAACTAGGCGAGTGGCATCCCACTGCTCAGGATGCACAGAAATAAGGCTTTCGAAAGCTGTATCTAATGTGACCTCTAATCAGCTTTCAAAATAAATGTCAGCCTGAGACAGATAACTCATTTTGTGGATATTCTGGTCATTATGAAACATATCTGGATAACTCCAGATTTTTTAATCATTCAAAAGGTGTGCTGGCCTAGAATGATACTGCAGATGAAAGATTTATATGTATTTATGCTGGTAGGCATACTCAATGTCTTATATATTAAGCTAATAGGCCATTTTCACACACATTTAGTTAGTAATCTTATTATCAAAGTACATGTATGACACCATATGCAAACCTGAGATTCATTTCCTGCAGGCATACTCAATAAATCTATAAGATAGCAAGTATAACAAGATCAGTGAAAGAGTACAGAAGGCAAACTCTGCAAATATAAACAAGCTGCCGGCAAAAGTGGTGGCTGCAAATTTGATTGTGACATTTAAGAGAAGGTCAGATAGCTACATGGATGGAAGGTCTGTGGAGGGTTAGGGTTCTATTGCAGGTCAATGGGACTAGCCAGAATAATGGTTTTGCACAGTCTGGATGTGCTGAGGGGCCTGCTTCTGTGCTCTAGTGTTCTAATAACCACTAGTGAAATACATGCAGTTTACACTTTTAATTCTATTTCCCATTCCGACATGTTTGTCCACGACCTCCTTTACTGCCACAATGAGGCCACTCTCAGATTGGAGGAGCAACACCTCATATTCCATCTGCATAGCCTCCAACCTGATCTATTCGCTTTATACTTATGACTGTGAAGCTAAGTACAGCTCCATATATAAGTTTGCTGGTGACACCACTGTTGTTGGCTGAATCAAAGGTGGTGACGAATCAGCATACAGGAGGAGGATTGAATAGTACCACAAAAACATTGGCAGAACCAGTGATTTGATTATTGAGTACAGGAGGAGGGAGTGACAGGGTGAGTGACTTTAAATTCCTTGGCGTTATCATTTCAGAGGATCTGTCATGGGTTGAGCATCTAAATGCCATTTCAGATAAGGCAGTGCAGTGCTTCTACTTTCTTGGAAGTTTGCAGAGATTCAGCATGACATCTAAAACTTTGACAAACTTCTATAGATGCACGGCAGAGAGTATCCTGACTGGTTGCATCATGACATGGTCTGGTCTTTGAAAATGAATCCATAGGCTGTGGGAACATTACAATGATGAGGCGAGTGAAGTTATCCCCTTTCGTTTAGGAACCTGGTGGTTGAGCAGTAGTAACTGTTCTTGAACCATGCGGTGTGAGTCCTGAGACTCCTGTACCACTTTCCTGATGGCAGCAGTGAGAGGAGAGCATGAGCTACATCATTAATGTGCAATAATAATCAAAAGCAAGATACTATTTGTATCAAATAGACACAGGAGTAATTTAGCAAGTGGCAGCTTAACTTCTTATTCTCTGAATTTGAATATTAACACGATAATTATTCCAGTGGTCCTTCAGTGCTAAAACAGTTGCATATTTTTCTAGTTTGTGCCTTTTTGGTTACACAGTGCAGTGGCATGCTCCAATTTTATATTATCCAAATAAACCTCTCCATTTTGGTTATCGAATGTGAGCACAGAGAACATCGATTTCTCTTAACTTCTGGTAATTTCTGCCCTCCCCACTCCTTTTATCTTCTATTCCCCATTCTGGTTCCCCCTTCACCTCTTCTCCTCACCTACCTGTCACCTCACACCTCGCTCTGGTGCCCCTCCTCCTTCCCTTTCTCCCATGTTCCACACTCCTCCATCAGGTTCCTTTTTCAGCCTTTTAACTTTCCACCTCTCACCTCCCAGCTTCTTTCTTCATCACCCATCCCCACCCTTCTGATTTCACCTATCACCTACACAAGAGGTTCTGCAGATACTGGAAATCCAAAGCAACATATACAAAATGCTGGAAAAACTCAGCAGGTCAGGCAGCATCTATGGAAATTAATAAATAGTCGATGTTTCAGGCTGAGACCCTTCTTCAGGACTGAAAGGAAGGGGAAGAATGCCAAGAAAGGTAAAGGATGGGAGAAGAAGGAATCTGATTGGAGAGAGAAGTGGACCATAAGAGGTAGAGAAGGAGGAGGTGGAGGTGATAGGCAGGTGAGATGATGTAAAAGGTCAGAGAAATAGAGAAAGAGAGAAGGGGAGGGAAGAAATTACCAGAAGGAGAAATTATAGTTCTTATCCTCAAACTGGGGGCTACCCAGACAAAATATCAGGTGGTGCTCCTCCCTGACAGTGGTCTGATTGTGACACAAGAGGAGGCCATGTACTGACATGTTGGAATTGGAACTAAAATGATTGGCCAGCAGGAAATTCTGTTTCTGGCAGGTGGAGCGGAGGTGCTTGACAGAGCGGTCCCCCAGTTTACGACTGGTCTCATCCATGCAGAGGAGGCTGTATGAGGAACACTGGGTACAAAGGATGACCCCAACAGATTCAGAGGTGAAGTTGTCTCACCTGTTTGGGGCACTGAATATAGGTAAGGGAGAGGTGAATGGGCAGGTGTAGCACTTTGGCCTCTTGCATGGGTAAGTGGCAGGAGGGAGATTAGTGGGGAGGGATGAATGGACAAGGGAATCACAAGGGAGCAGTCCCTGCGAAAGTGGAGAGTGGGGGGAGGTAAAGATGTGTTTGGTGGTCGGATCCCTTTGGAGATGGCGGAAGTTGTGGAGAATGATGTATTAGATGTGAAGGCTCATGGGGTGGTTGGTAAGGACAAGAAGAACTCTATCCCTGTTAAGGCGGTGGAAAGATGCGATGAGTGTGGATATCTGAGAAATGGAGGAGATGCAGATATGTGTAGTATCAATGATGGAGGAAGAGAAACCCAGTTCTTTGAATAAGGAGGACATCTCTGAAGTTCTGTGAAATCCCCTGGTTTCCTTGGCTGTGTAAGTCTGGGAAAAACAACCTCCGGCCCCGCCAAATTCATGAGATTGAGGCTCTCTCCCACCCCAAACCCCTGTTTGTGTCGATGCTGTGTAATTTGCTACCCTGTTACAAATCGATGCAACGAAATAACAAATAGTACACTGCGTACAATTAGAAGATGATATTTATGAATCTTAATCTGACTAAAGGGTTAGTAAAGGAAAGAGCAAAAAAAAAGAAAAAGGCCCATTTTAATGAAACACTCAAATGTGCACAAGTTGGAGGTCAAAGTTTCTCCATAGTCACCAATCCTCAATTGATTTCACCCCTGGCTTCGTCGAACCATGGTCCTACTCCAGGTCGAATTGTACAACCTCTTCTCTCCTGTGTCTTCCCTCTTCATTTCCTGTTGAATCCGAAGCCCCAATTCCAACCTTAGTGTCCCTCACCAGAAAAGCCTCCCCTTAATTCGGCCATCCTAATTGGATGGCACACATTTCTCCTCATCTCTTATCTTCAACAATAAACAAGCTGAAAATAGAGCAGACTGCTCTTACAGAACTGCTAAATGAAATACATACAGCCTAACAGTAAAAATATGAACCAGGGCATTACACCTGAAAAGGAAAGCCTCATCCTGTCACCATAGCCCTGTGCTGAATGACCTATAGTCAGCTCACAGGTAAGCAAAACTTCAATGCTAAAATATACAGTCTTGGGAAAGAATCCAGTGCTTATGACAAATAAACTCTTCTCAGGCTTCCAGTCAGGTCCAGGTAAAGATGAACAAGGCAGAGTTTGTCTTTGAAACATCAGTTAAAATCAATACCTGTGCTTTGCTGGAAGCCCAAGAAGAGTTTGTTCGATATACAGTCTAGTTTTCATATTCTTCAATTTCCTTGTTCCTTTCAAACTCTGTAATCTCGTCCCTTTAACCATCATGCAGCTGCAATGTTGTAATCGTGGTTCTTGTCTCCAAATTAATTTCTCCACCACGTCAATTGTATCTTTAGCTAGCAAAGTCTTTAGTTCTGGTATTTATTTCCTAAATCTCTCTGCCTTTTTCTCCTTTATTGAAATGAAAACCAAGTTTTCCATGAACTCTCTTTGTATCTCCTGTTACAAATCATTATCATATTCTGCTTGATAACCATATAACATATAACCATATAACAATTACAGCAGGGAAACAGACCATCTCGGTCCTTCTAGTCCGTGCTGAACTCTTACTCTCACCTAGTCCCACCGACCTGCACTCAGCCCATAACCCTCCATTCCGTTCCTGTCCACATAGCTGTCCAATTTAACTTTAAATGACAATGTCGAATCTGCCTCAACCACTTCTGCTGGAAGCTCGTTCCACACAGCTACCACTCTCTGAGTAAAGAAGTTCCCCCTCACGTTGTCTCTAAACTTTTGCCCTTTAACTCTCAACTCATGTCCTCTTGTTTGAATTTCCCCCATTCTCAATGGAAAAAGCCTATCCACATCAACTCTGTCAATCCCCCTCATAATCTTAAACACCTCCATCAGGTCCCCCCTCAGCCTTCTACGCTCCAAAGAATAGACCTAACTTGTTCAACCTTTCTCTGTAACTTAGGAGATGAAACCCAGGCAATATTTTAGTAAACCTCCTCTGTACTCTCTCAATTTTACTGACATCTTTCCTATAATTCGGTGACTAGAACTGTACACAATAAGTCATTGATAAGTCATCATTGGGTATTTTAATGTGTTAAATTCCTCTATATAATAGAGCTTTGACCAGTGACCAATCCGGACATTGGAAGCTTGAGAGGAGGGTATTTCACTCAGGTCCATTGTCTGACCTAGTCTGAGTAGACGGAGTCAGAGTGGTGTTCTTGAGGCTTTAGCTCTCCGAGGCTTCAGCTCAGAGATGGGTCAGTCAGAGAAAGCAAAGAAAAGAAAAGCCCTAGGTTGAGTTTTTTTTCTCCTTCCTGTCTTTATATCTGCTCAGCTAGGACAGTAGAGGTGTCATACAGAGGAGCTGAATGCTCTTCTTGAGGGATGTGAGAAGGCAGGGAGATCTCCAGTGTCCCTGACGACTACAACTGCGAGAAGTGCATCCAGTTGCAGCTTCTAACAATTTGTATTAAGGAATTGGAGCTGGAACTGGATGAACTCCAGATCATTCAGGAGGCTTGGAGGGGTGATGGATAAGGCATATAGAGAGATAATTACACCCATGGTGCAGGATACAGGAAACTGGGGGACAGTCAGGAAGGGGAAAGGGGTAAAGGAGCCAGTGGCCACCCCCCTCAACAACAGATATATCACTTTGGATAATGTTGGTGGGTGGGGGGATTGAAAGCCACAGTGGTTGGGTCTTTGGCACTGAGCCTGCCTCTGTGATTCAGAAGGGAAGGGGGAAGAAGAAGCACGCTGTGGTGATAGGAGATTCATTAGGGGAATGGACAGGAGGGTCTGTGAACAAGAACAAGATTCCTGCATGGTATTTTGCCAAGACTCAGGACGTCTCAGATCAAGTCCTCAGCATCCTTAGAGTTGCAGTGGGATGGGAACCAGAGTGCCAGAACAGTTGGTGGAGGGGTTGTGCAGGCAGACGTTGGTAAACCCTCAGACAAGTTCAGGAATCAAAAGGCTGAGTGTTGTGCCCGGAACGGTAGCTGAGCTCAGGGCATGGATCAGCTCCTGGAGTTATGACATTGTAGTCATTAATGAGACTTAGCTGCAGGAGGAGCAGGGTTCTGTTGTTTTAGATGTGATGAGGTGGGAGGGATTAAAGGAGGAGGGGTCAGGGAACCGTCACGGCAGTTCTCCGTCAGGACAGACTGGACAACTTGACTAGTGAGGTGTTATAGGTGGAACTGAGAAATAAGAAAGGTATGACCACGTTAGTGGGGCTATGTTACAGACCACCCAACAGTCATAGAAAACCTACAGCACAATACAGGCCCTTCGGCCCACAAAGTTGTGCCGAACATGCCCTTACCTTAGAAATTACTACGCTTCCCCATAGCCCTCTATTTTCTAAGCTTCATGTACCTATCCAAAGGACTCTTAAAAGACCCTATCATATCCGCCTCCACCACCGTTGCCAGCAGCCCATTCCACGCACTCACCACTCGCTGTGTAAAAAACTTAAATCTGACATCTCTGTACCTACTCCCCAGCACCTTAAACCTGTGTCTTCTTGTGGCAGCCATTTCAGCCCTGGGAAAAAGCCTCTGACTATCCACATGATCAATGCCTCTCATCATCTTATACACCTCTATCAGGTCACCTCTCATCCTCCGTCGCTCCAAGGAGAAAAGGCTGAGTTCACTCAACCTGTTTTCATAAAAGAAGAAAAAAGGAGGTGCATAGCAGGTCTGGGCAAGCAGGAACAATTAAGGTACTTACGGAGTACAAGAAATGCGAGTAAAGACAAGAAAGAAGTCAGGAAGGGTAAAAGAAGGCATGAAGTTGCTCTAGTAAACAAGGTGAAGGGGCATCCTAAGGGATTTTACAGGTATGTTAAGAGCAAAAGGATTGCAAGGGACAAAGTTGGTCCTCTGGAAGACCAGAATGGTAATCCATGTGCGGAGCCAAAGCAGATGGAGGAGACCTTAAATGCAATAGAAACCATAGAAAAACTACAGCACAGAAACAGGCCTTTTGGCCCTTCTTGGCTGTGCCGAACCATTTTCTGCCTAGTCCCACTGACCTGCACACAGACCATATCCCTCCATACTCCTCCCATCCATGTATCTGTCCAATTTATTCTTAAATGTTAAAAAAGAACCCGCATTTACCACCTTGTTTGGCAGCTCATTCCACACTCCCACCACTCTCTGTGTGAAGAAGCCTCCCCTAATGTTCCCTTTAAACTTTTCCCCTTCACCCTTAACCTATGTCCTCTGTTTTTTTTTCTCCTCTTGCCTCAGTGGAAAAAGCCTGCTTGCATTCACTCTATCTATACCCATCATAATTTTATATACCTCTATCAAATCTCCCCTCATTCTCCTACGCTCCAGGGAATAAAGTCCCAACCGATTCAACCTTTCTCTGTAACTGAGTTTCTCAAGTCCCGGCAACATCCTTGTAAACCTTCTCTGCACTCTTTCAACATTATTTATATCCTTCCTGTAATTTGGTGACCAAAACTGAACACAATACTCCAGATTCAGCCTCACCAATACCTTATACAACCTCATCATAACATTCCAGCTCTTATACTCAATACTTCGATTAATAAAGGCCAATGTACCAAAAGCTCTCTTTACGACCCTATCTACCTGTGACGCCACTTTTAGGGAATTTTGTATCTGTATTCCCAGATCCCTCTGTTCTACTGCACTTCTCAGTGCCTTACCATTTACCCTGTATGTTCTACCTTGGTTTGTCCTTCCAAAGTGCAATACCTCACACTTGTCTGTATTTAATCTGCCATTTTTCAGCCCATTTTTCCAGCTGGTCCAAATCCCTCTGCAAGCTTTGAAAACCTTCCTCACTGTCCACTACATCTCCAATCTTTGTATCATCAGCAAATTTGCTGATCCAGTTTACTACATTATCATCCAGATCATTGATATAGATGACAAATAACAATGGACCCAGCACTGATCCCTGTGGCACACCACTAGTCACAGGCCTCCACTCTGAGAAGTAATCCTCTACTACCACTCTTTGGCTTCATCCATTGAGCCAATGTCTAATCCAATTTACCACCTCTCCATGTGTACCTAGCGGCTGAATTTTCCTAACTAACCTCCCATGCGGGACCTTGTCAAAGTCCTTACTGAAGTCCATATAGACAATATCTACTGCCTTCCCTTCATCCACTTTCCTGGTAACCTCCTCGAAAGACTCCAATAGATTGGTCAAACATGACCTACCATGCACATTCTTGTATCTGTATTTATTCGGGAGATGAATACAGTCTATAGAAGTGAGGCAAAACAGCAACAACTCCATGGACCCTGTATAGATTACAGTGGAGGTGTTTGCTATCCTGGGATAAATCAGGGTAGATAAATCCCTGGAACTTGACAAGGTGTTCCCTCGGACCCTGCGGGAGGCAAGTGCAGAAATTGCTGGGGCCCTGGCAGAGATATTTAAAGGACCCTCAGCAACAAGAGAGGTTCCAGAAGACTGGAGGACAGCCAGTGTTGTTGTGCTGTTTAAAAAAGGCTCTAAACAGAAACCAAGATATTATAGGCCAGTGAGTGCCATCAGTTGTGGGAAATTTACTGGAAATGTGTTCTAAGGGACTGGATATATAAGTATTTGGATAGACATGGACTGATTAAGGATAGTCAGCAGGGCTTTGTGTGTGGTAGGTCATGTGTAACCAATCTTGGAGAGTTTCGAGGAAGTTTAAGGTTCAAAGGTTCATTTCATTGTCAAAGTATACATGTACAATACAACTCTGATATCTGTCTTCTCCAGGTAGCCGTGAAATACACTTGAAAAATTAAAAGAAACAAGACTCACAGACACCAGAATCCCCCACCCTCTCCCCACAGAAAAAGAGCAACAATAACAATCCCTAACACCCTCTACAGGAAAAAAAAGCAACAAGACAATCGCTGACCCCCTCACTCGCAGAAAAAAAGACAGTGATAATAACAATCACCCACTCCCTCATTTGCAGAGGATAAGTCAGTGACAATAGCAACACATCCTCAACGCCTCCCCCACAGAGAAAAAAGCAGCGACCAACCCCCTCACTCACAAAAAGGAAAAATGACAGTTGCACCAAAATCCCCTATGCCCCCCCACCCACCCACAAAGAGCTTACAGATCACCCATCCACCAATCGGCCAAAAGAAACAAAACACCAGAAGCTGAAGGAGACCAATGTAAAGTACAGTCTGATCACATAAATTTCAGAACATCGAACAGTCGTGACTCAGAACTCATGCCTGGTCCGAATGGTGGCCTCTGTTGGGAGCGATCACCGACCCTCTGGCCCCGTTGGGAGTGAACACTGACCCTCTGGCCCCATTGGGAGTGATCGCTGACCCTCTGGCCCCGTTGGGAGCAATTGCTGACCGGGTCCGAACGCCTTCATCTCGATGCTTCAATCTTCCTCACTGCTTTGAGATGGAGTTATTCATGATCTCAGGTCCCGTCGTTGGTCTTTAGTAGAATGAATTACCCCAGAGGTTTACATAGTTTTTTTGAACCTAGACTGTGGTTATTTAAATGGTGTACCCAATATTGACGAAAAGAAGTACAATTGTTTGTGTGTTTTTAGTTTAGGCAGAGTGCGGTTGTCTATTATTGTGACTTGGATGAAGATCAGACCACATTCTATGAGTAGTTAGTGCAGAAAACCAAGTAACTTCAAAGGGGTCACAAACGTTTTGTGCAACTGTGTGTGTATGTATATACAGTCAGCCCTCCTTATCCGCGAGGGATAGCTTCCGGGACCCCTCGCGGATACCAAAACACGCGGATGCTCAAGTCCCTTATTCAACCTGTCTCAGTGCGGTGGGCATTAGGACCCGGCGGCGGAGCTCTGAATCCGCAGTGTTTCTGTTCACGAAAATAATCACGATCACGATTGAAAATAAAGTGATCAGAAAGAGGTGAAACGCCATCGGTCATTGGAAACGTGTTAGGCTACAGTCGGTCAATGATCGGAACAATTTCAAAGGATAAAATGAGAAAGGCCCTGCCCAATTAAAGCTACAATTATTACTAAGCAATGCAATGGTTTAATTATTGGGTTTTGGGTTTTTGATCCTCCATATCAATCCGGCACAATGGAGAGCGGTCTGTCACTGGATCGAAATCAGGAACTTCCGTTCCCAAGCCCGGCGCTGAAACATACATTTCTTAAGTATTTTATATGCATAGAAAGGTAAAATATATACTATATACTAAGACAAATGTTTGACTAACTGACGCTAAATAATACCGGATGTACCTGTTCCGACTTACTTAGTAAGAGAACTAACGGTTTTTTTTCGATCCCGATCCACGATAACCTACGCACATCCTCCTGTATACTTTAAATCATCTCTAGGTTACTTATAATACCTAATACAATGTAAATGCTATGTAAAATAGTTATACTGCAATGTTTAGGGAATAATGACGAGAAAAAAAAGTTTGTACATGCTCGAACAGCAAGTGCTGGAAGAGCACTTCCGGGTTTTCTCGATTCGCGATTGGTTGAATTTGCGCATGCGGAACTCGTGGATAAGGAGGGCCGACTGTATACCGTAATTTACATTTTTTTCCCCTCTATTATCATCTATTGTGTTATACTGCTGCCACAAAGTTAATAGATTTCACGACATATGCCAGTGATATTAAACCTGATTCTGAAAAGCAGGTTTCTAAAAGTTTTATGAAGAAGGGCAGAGTATGGCATGTGACCTGTGGCATGTCAAAAAAAATATTCATTCCAGCTCAGTTTATGGCACGAGCTTCATATAGTACAAGTTAATTTTTAAAGTGCGTTTGTTTGAAACAAGAGGGGCAATGTTAAAAGCAATTAGGTCATCAGCTTCTTCAAAGTGGAACTTGTTGATCATGTTAATCTTTTGGTTCCATTATCTTCCACTTCAGTCACCATTGCCAGGATTTGAAATGTCAGTGGTATTGTGCTTGAAGCATATCATTGACTGGGGAGTTGCAAGGACTGTTTTTAATGATACAAGCCACTGCAGTTCTATCTGTTTATCATTTTTGGAGAAACATTTGCTTTATTTTTCCTGCCCAAATCCAGGTATCGTTGTTATCAGCAGCAAACTGAGACCCCATGAATAATCTGAATGCACCAGGAGAGAATTGGAATATCTTACCCAATCGCAGAGATGGAGAAGGCGGTGGAAGCAAATGGAATTACGCTCTACTAGTTCCTATGTTGGCTCTTGCTGCCTTCCGTAAGTGTGTTGATTTGTATTAGAATTGTTTCCTGGTTGTACCACAATATTTAGAGTAGATTTGGTCTTCTTCAGTAGTATAAAAACAATTATGCAGAAATGCAAAATAAACTTTTGGATTCTTCAGCCAGCGGCAGTTTTTAAAAAGATATTTTAACTCCCTTCATTTTATAATCCCTGATGCTGAAAATCTTGAGCAACTCACACAAAATGCTGGAGGAACTCAGCAGATCAGGCAGCATCAATGAAAGCAGATCTATGAAAACTCAGCAGATCAGGCAGCACCATCGTTTATGCAGGACGATGGAGACTACAATGGGATGAGGGAGAATTTGGCTGCTATATTTGGGAACTATATGGTGGGACGGTTGAGGAACAGTGGACGGCTTTCAAAGAGATTTTTCACAGTGTATTCCAATTAAAAGTAAGGATGAAGAATAGGGAGAGCCAGCCTTGGATAATGAAAGAGGGCATCAAACTAAAAGCTTGTGCATACAAAGTCGCCAAGAGTATTGAAGAACCACTAAGCGAGCAAAAAAGAAAAGGAAGCTAGATTTGGCTGAGGGTTTGGAGCAGGGGGCAGGGATTCAGATTTCTGGATCATTGGGACCTCTGGGGCAGGTGGGACCTGTAGAAAAAGGACAGGTTGCACTTGAATCCCAGGGGGACCACTGTCCTGGCGGGGAGGTTTGCAAAGACCATTAGAATTGCTTGGGGGTGGGAACCGAACTGAGTGACGGAGGAAGGAGCGGTTGGTTCACAAATAGAGAAAGCTTGGAGACAGTGCCAGAGGAAAGATAGGCAGGTGATAGAGAAGGGACGTGTTCAGACCAGTGGGTTGAGATATGTATTTTAATGCAAGGAGTATTCTGAACAAAGCAGATGAGCTTAGAGTGCAGATCAGTACTTGGAGCTATGATATTGTGGCCATTACAGAGACTTAGATCATGCAGGGGCAGGATTGGCTACTTCAAGTGCCAGGCTTTAGATATTTCAGAAAGGACAGGGAGGGAGGCAAAAGAGGTGGGGGGCGTGGCACTGTTGATCAGAGATAGTGTCACGGCTGCAGAACAGGGTATTGGTGGGGCTGCACTTGGAGTCTGTGTGCAGTTCTGGTTTGCTTACTTGAGGAAGGATATACTGGCTTTGGAGTTGGTGCAGAGGAGGTTCACCAAGTTGATTCCAGAGATGGGGGGATTAGACTATGAGGAAAGATTGAGTCGTCTGGGACTGTACTCATTGGAATTCAGGAGGGATAGATAGATAGAGGCAGGAAAGTTATTTCCTCTGGTAGGTGAGACTAGAACTAGGGGACATAGCCTCAAGATTCAGGAGAGTAGGTTTAGGATGGAGATGAGGAGGAACTGCTTTTCCAAAAGAGTGGTGAATCTGTGGAATTCTCTGCTTAATGAAGCAGTGGAGGTTACCTCAGTAGATATATTTAAAACAAGGTTGGATAGATTTTTGCATAGTAGGGGAATTAAAGGTTATGGGGAAAAGGCAGGTAGGTAGAGATGAGTCCATGGCCAGATCAGCCATGTTCTTATTGAATGGCGGAGCAGGCTCGATGGGTCAGATGGCCGACTCCTGCTCCTATTTCTTGTGTTCTTAATGAAGAAGAGTAAACAGTCGACTGAGGACTGAGAGGAATAGGGCAAGATGCCTGAATTAGAAGCTGGAGGGAGGGGAAAGAGGCTAGGTGAAGCCAGGTGGGAAAGATTAAGGGCTGGAGAAGAGGGGTGTGGACAAAAGGGGAAGGGGAAGGGGACCCCCACCTAGTTTCCTTCCAGCCAGCCTCTCTCCCCTGCCCCACCTTCTAATTCAGGCATCTCGTCCCTGCCCTCTCAGTCCTCAGTCAACTGTTTATATATTTCCATAGATGCTGCCTGGCCTGCTGAGTTCCTCCAGCATTTTGTGTGTGTTGCTTTGGATTTCCAGCATCTGCAGATCTTCTCGCATTCAGCCCATTGAGTCTGCTCCGCCATTCAATTATGGCTGATCCCGGATCCACTCAATCCCATACACCTGCCTTTTTGCCATATTCTTTGATGCCCTGCCCAATCAGGAACCTATCAAGTTCCACCTTAAATATACCCATGGACTTGCCCTCCACCGCAATCTGTGGCAGAACTACCCTCTGATTAATAAAAATGTCCTTCTTACCTCTGTTCTAAAGGGTTGCCCCTCAGTTTTGACGCTGTGCTCGCTAGTTCTGGATACCCCTACCACAGGAAACATCCTCTCCATATCCACCCTGTCTAGTCCTTTCAACATTCAGTAGGATTCAATGAGATTCCCCCCACCCCACCCCCCGCATTCTTCTAAATTCTAGTGAATACAGGCCCAAAGCTGCCAAACGATCATGTGTTAACCCCTTCATTCTCGGAATCATCCTCATGAACCTCCTCTGGACTCTGTCCAATGACAACACATCCGTTCTGAGATATGGGGCCTAAAACTGTTGACAGTACTCCAAGTGCAACCTGACTAGTGTTTTATAAAGCTTCAGCATTATCTCCTTGTTTTTATATTCTATTCCATTTGAAATAAATGCCAACATTGCATTTGCCTTCTTTACCACAGACTCAACCTGTAAATTAACCTTCTGGGAGTCTTGCATGAGGACTCCGAGGTCCCTCTGCACCTCTGATGTTTGAACCTTCTCCCATTTAGGTAATAGTCCACACTATTGTTCCTTTTACCAAAATACATTGTCATACATTTCCCAACACTGGATTCCATCTGCCACTTTTTTGCCCATTCTTCCAATTTGTCTAAGTCCTGCTGCAATGGCATTGCTTCCTCAGCACTACCTATCCCTCCACCTATCTTTGTATCATCCATAAATTTTGCCACAAAGCCATCAGTTTCATTATCCAAATCTTTCACCATCAATATGAAAAGTAGCAGTTCCACTACTGACCCCTGAGGAACACCAGTAATCACTGGCAGCCAACCAGAAAACTTTATTCCTACTCACTGCTTCTTACCTGTCAGCCATTCCTTTACCCATGCCAGTATCTTTCCTGTAACACCATAAAATTTTATCTTGGAAAGTTATATTTGCTCCCTAGAAATGAATCTAGTTGCAATTGAAAGCCGCTTTAATTTTTTTTAAGGATGGATCTGGTCAAGAGAATCCCAGAAAGAAATAGAAGAAGTGAAAACAGCATGTAAGAACACGATAGAAACTACAGAGAAAAATCTGAAATTGATGTATGAAGACATCATTGTTCAGAATCGACGTTCACTTGCACGCTGTGAGCTGGAGCAGGAGAAACTCAGAAGCAAAGTCCAAAGTTATCGTGAAGCACTTTCTGCACAGAGCCATCGGCTAGTTGAAGAACGCCGGCAGTTGGAACAAGAGCGTAAAAATATAGAGGGGGAAAAGCGCTCCCTGCTACGGTCAGGAGTAGCCGGGGTTCTGTATCGGGATCTGGTGCGGAAAGAAGGAGAGTGGGAAGCTCGAGCTAGGGCACTCATAATAGAATATGAAAATTCCCTGGTCAACAGGCAAAATCTTTTCTGCAGTCTCTTTAGTCCGAAACAAGAAAGACTTGAATTAGAGAGGAAGATGCTAAGTAAAGCTGCTGCCAATCCAATTGCTAGAGAGTTGGGCATCGAAAATGATTTGAAATATATCTTTAACTATGAAACACACTGTGCAAATGTACAAAACACAGACAAAAGAAAGAATGGCAGGTTGTTGTGGGTTTATCTGAAATATTGGGAACTTCAAGCCGAGCTGCAAAAATTGAAAAAAGTAGAAAAAGCCTTTTTGGATAATCAGGTTAATTAGAATACTGGTCATTTAAAACAAATACGAGGAAGACATCTGCAGAGAAAGCAATGAAAAATGGGGACAATTTAGTGGCTCCTGTTATCATCAGTCTACAAAACACAGCGTAATTTGTATTACACACGAAATACTGGAGGAACCCCACAGGTCAGGCAGCCATCAATATTTCAGGCCCAGGCCCTTCATCAGAAGGTGTAATCTGATTAAGTAACATACTATTTGTGTTCTGGTTCTACATAACTGTTAGATAGCTTACTGTTTTCCACAGAGAAAAAAAGTAAAACGCCTGCAGTCTTGCTATGAGAATTTCCACTGGACTGAATTATGACTCTGGAATGGCTAAGCTTATACTGTAAATGCAAATTAATCTCAGCACATTTTGGAGCTGATAATTCCCATTTTCAGGACTCTGATCAATGACATCTCTTGAGGTGAAACTCTATTTTAGATTCCCTGATTATGAACAAATGAATTTGTGGCCCCTGCTTTATTAGCATAGAACAGTACAGCGTAGGAACAGGCCCCTCAGCCCACTATATTATACCAACCCAGCTAAAAGTAAATCAACCCCCACCCCCCCCAAGACGAATCCCTCCTACCTACACAACATTCAGATCCCTCCATCTTCCTCATATTCATGTGCCTATCTAACTGTCTCTTAAAAATGTAATATATTTGCTTCAACTACCATACTAGGCAGCACATTCACAACTCTGAGTAAAAAAAAAAAAATCTTGCACCTCACATCCCCTTTGAACGTAGCCCCTCACCTTTAATGCTTGCCCTCTGGTATTAGACATTTCTACCTTGGGAAACAGACACTCCCTGTCCACTCTATCTCTGTCTCTCCTAATCTTATAAACCTCTGTCAGATCTCCCCTCAGCCTCTGCTGCCCTAGTGAAAGCAACCCAAGTTTATCCAGCTTCTTGTGATAGTATATGCCCTCTAAACCAGACAGCATCCTGGAAAACCTCTTTTGCACCCTTTCCGAAGTCTCAACATCTTTCCTATAGTGGGGCGACTAGAACTGTATGCATTTCTCCAGATGTGGCTGAGCCAGAGTTCTATAAAGTTGCAACATAACTTTTTGACTTTTGAACTCAGTGCCTTGACTAATAAAAACAAGCATTCCATCCTTCAAAGTTGAATTTTTTTCCAGTGAAATTCAATCATTTAATGGATTTTGTTTGTCACTCTCATGTTGTTATTGTTAGACTCCTGAGTCAAGTATTTTATTAGTTAGATAGATAGACATACTTTATTGATCCTGAGGGAAATTGGGTTTTGTTACAGTTACACCAACCAAGAATAGAATATAGATAAAACCATAAGTAAATAATAATATGTAAATTATGCCAGATGGAAATAAGTTCAGGACCAGCCTATTGGCTCAGAGTGTCTGACCCTGCAAGGGAGGAGTTGTAAAGTTTGATGGCCACAGGCAGGAATGACTTCCTATGACGCTCTGTGTTGCATCTTGGTGGAATGAGTCTCTGGCTGAATGTACTCCTGTACCCACCCAGTACATTATGTAGTGGATGGGAGACATTGTCCAAGATGGCATGCAACTTGGACAGCATCCTCTTTTCAGACACCACCGTCGAGTTGAGCATTGAGGTCAAAAATCAAGAGGTTATGTCGCAACTTTATAAAACTCGGATTAGGCCACACTTGGAGTGTAGTATACACTTCTGGTTGCTCCACTATAGGAAGGATGTTGAGGCTTTGGAGAGGGTGCAGAAGAGGTTTAGCAGGATGCTGCCCACATTAGAGGGCGTGTGTTATCACAAGAGGCTGGATAAACCTGGGTTGTTTTCTCTGGAGCGGTGGAGACCAAGGGGAGATCTGACGGAGGTTTATAAGATTATGAGATAAGATAGAAAGAGTGGACAAAGAATATCCGTTTCCCAGGGTTGAAATGTCAGATACCAAAGGGCATGCATTCAAGGTGAGGGGATAGGTTCGAGGGGTATGTGTGGGGTAAGCTTTTTTACTCAGAGTGGTGGATGCCTGGAATGTGCTGCTCGGTATGGTAGTAGAGGCAAAGGAAGTTTTTAAGAGACATTTGGATAGGCACCTGGATCTAAGGAAGATGGAAGATATGGATATGGTGTAGGTAGGAGGAATTAGTGTTTGGGTGTTTTGATTTGCTTTTTAGCTGGTTCGGCATAACATTGTGGGCCAAATGTCTATTCCTGTGCTGTACTCTTCTATGTCCTATTGTTCATTCAAAAATATCAGCCTAGTAATTAATCTAACACTGTACCTTAAACATAACTGGGCTTTCTGTTTATGGGTCTTGCAGACTTGAAATATTGCATTTACTTGAAGGAAGCCCATCATACACAATGATGCCAAATGGTTTAGCCTACACCATTTTAACCATCAAATTCATTTGAATATTCGAGGTCTGGAAGCATCATAAGGCACTCACGATTTAAGCAGGTTTTAACTAGAGAATCATGGCTTGCTTCAGCAGGTAGTGAATTGTTCCAGGAACCTTTGATTGAAACCTTTCTCAAAAGCTGTTCACCACTATGGGTTTAAACTTGTGTAAATTTATGAGATTGGCAGGCGAACCTATAGAAACATTATTACGAGATGGCAATTCAATGCAAGTAAAAGGTAAGCAATGTTATCTTGCCTTGTTGTCATCTAGCAGCTCTTCTCTTTTTATGGAAATATCCTGACTTTCACTGATCACGTTGAATGGAAATACTGGTTAATACTACATGTATACGTTTCAGTTCAATGCGTGTACTTTTCATTTCAATCAGCCACAAACAGACTCAATGTGCCAAGTGGGCTAATTCTACCCCTTTGTTTTATAGTCTTGTCAGTTAGCTCGTGCTGTTCACTCCTCTTAATTTCCAATACTTTGTTTTCTTAAACAGCACTATAAATAACACACACAAAACTCAGCAGGTCAGGCAGCATCTATAGGAAAGAATCAGTCGAGATTTTGGGCTGAGACCCTTTATCAAGACTGAGAAGGGGGGAAAAGCTAGAATGAAAAAGTGGGAAGAGGGGAAGGCAACTAGCTGGAAGGTAATTGGTGAATCCAGGTGGGTGGGAAAGGTCAAGGACTGGAGAAGAAAGAATTTGATAGGAGAGGAGAGTGGACAATAGGAGAAAGGGAAGGGTGGTGCATCCCGGGGGAAGTAATAGGCAGGTGAGAAGGTCAGAGTGTGGAATAGAGGAAAGAGGGGGAAATTTTGTTCACCGGAAGGCGAAATCAAAATTCATGCCATCAGATTGGAGGGTACCCGGACAGAATATGAGGTGCTGTTCCTCCACCTTGAGGGTGGCCTCTTCTTGGCGCAAAAGGAGGCCATAAATTGACATGGGAATGGGAATGGGAAGTAAACTGTTTGGCCACTGGGAAGTTCCACTTGTCATGAATGATGAGGAGGTGCTTGAAGAAGCATCCTCCCAATTTACCTCGGGTCTGACCAATGTAGAGGAGGCCTCATCAGGAGCACAACAGATGATCCCAGCAGACTCACAGGTGAAGTGTTGCCTCACCTGGAAGGACTGTTTGGGCCCTGAATAGAGGAGAGAGAGGAGGTGTATGGGCAGGTGTACCACTTAAAAATATGATAAATGCATAAATGAAGTAATTCCCATTCCCATTCTGACAGTCCTGGGAGTCCATGGCCTGTCCTACTGCCATGATGAGGCTGCAGTCAGGATGGAGGAGTAACACCTTGTCTTCCATCTGGATAGTCTCCAATCCGATGACATGAACATTGATTTCTCGAACTTCCAGTCATTGCCCTCTCCTTCCCCATTCCCCATTTCCCTCTCTCACCTTATCTCCTTACCTGCCCATCGCCTCTTGCTGATGCTCCTCCCTCTTCCCTTTCTTCCACGGCCTTCTATCCCTTCCTATCAGATTCCTCCTTTATCTCTTCCACCAATCGACCTCCAGCTCTTGATTTCACCCCTCCTCCGCCCAGTTTCACCTATCACCTTGTGCTTCTTGCTCCTCTCTCCCAATCTTCTAACTCGCACTTCTCATCTCTTTTGCCAGTCCTGATGAAGAATCTCAGCACAAAATGTTTACACTTTTCCATAGATGCTGCCTGGCCTGCTGAGTTCTTCCAGCATTTTGTGTGTTTTACTTTGATTTCCAACATCTGCCGATTTTCTCTTGGTTTTTGTTCTTCCTTTGGTTAAGGTGATGGGCCTTTGTGTTTTCTGGTATAAAAATAATGGGAGGCGCAGATGGATTTCAATTTCAGCAATAACCAAATCAAAGTGCAACCAAGAAGTATTTATAATCAGATGAAATTGTGCCAATATATATCAAACTCCCAAATACTTCCACGTTAGGAACAGAAGTCAAAATGTGCTCGTGAGAACACGTTAGACTTGGTTACTAAACCTTGCTCAATTCAGTGGTCCAAAATGTGGATGATTTGATCTTTGGACTTGTGTAGGAGCCATGTCTGTTCTCTGTCTGCTTCGTATTTTCTGCTGCAGGGTTTATTATGGTAATGAGTCACATTAGTGGGGGCGTGGTAAAAGCGAAGGGAGTAAATTATGTATTGCTTTATTTTGTGGCAGTTTGTGGCTTGCGACTAGCAGAGGTCAAATCTTGGCTGATCACTTCAAGATTGTGTGTTTGCTAATTGCTAATAGGGGTTCTGACTCTTTGGAACAATCATTTCATTGGAGCTGAGGGTGCATCATGCAATTATAACAACCCTGTAGTGGGCGCAGGCTAATGGTATTTATTTTGTTTTGATTTTGGATTAGTTTTATTTGCAACACTGGCCTATATAAGGATGTGGAAAATCATGGGTAAGGGAATTTGAGTTATATATGTGGTTTTAAATCACTTTTGTTCAGGAGTGATTACTTTTGGATTTTGCTATTTTTTAAAAATTCCCTTGTTTTTACAGAGTCAGATTGTGTATAAGTATTTTCAGCAAGTGACTGGATTGAATTTGAGATTTCTGGATGAAGTGTGATTTGTATTGGAATCTCTAATTATTGAATATGTATAAATAACTTTGAATTATTGTTTTAATCCCGCACCATTTAGAGATTTGGGGTGAAAATATGATTTTGTTTGAATATTTCATTTGATGTATTTTTTTAAGCAATATCTTATTTTTCCCCATAAAACTGACGAGTTCAAACTGATAAACTATTCAATAAAATGATGAATCCCAGTATTGTCTATAATTATTTTTAATAAACAAAAGGTTGCATTGCCCTTGTGTTTTCTATCTTTTTTTTACTTCAGAATCAGGTTTATTATCACCGGCATGTGGTGTGAAATTTGTTAACTTAGCAGCAGCAGTTTAATACAATACATAATGTAGAAGAGAAAAAAATAATAAAATAAAAATAATAATAAACAAGTACTGTAAATCAATTACAGTATACGTATATTGAATAGATTCAAAAAAATGCAAAAGACATTTTAAATAGGGCTTTACTCTTTGGAGAGAAGGAGGATGAGAGGAGACATGATGGAGGTGTACAAGATATTAAGAGGAATAGATAGAGTGGATAGCCAGCGCCTCTTCCCCAGGGCATAGGGTAAGGGGTGGGAAGTTCAAGGGGATATTAGAGGAAGGTTTTTTACTCGAGAGTGGTTGGTGCGTGGAATGCACTGCCTCAGTCAGTGGTGGAGGCAGATACACTAGTGAAGTTTAAAAGACTTCTAGACAGGTATATGGAGGAATTTAAGGTGGAGGGGTTATATGGGAGGCAGGGTTTGAGGGTCGGCACAACATTGTGGGCCGAAGGGCCTGTACTGTGCTGTACTATTTTATGTTCTATGATTCAGCTTCTTCCCACATTCCCAGATGTATGGGCGTTGGAGCAGAAAGCATGACACTCACTTCTCCCCCTCGCTGGCAAAATACTTATTCAGTTTGTTCACCATTCCTTTTTTCCCATTACTACCTCCCCAGTGTCATTTCCAGCACTCTAATGTCCACTCTGCCTTAATTTTACTCTTTCTACCTCTGGAAGAAAAGCTTTCGGCACCCTCTTTAATATTATTGTCTGGCTTACCTTCAGATTTCATCTTTTCTCTCCTCATTGTTTTTCACTGGCTTTTGTTGGTTTGTAAAACTTCCCAATCATTCAGCTTCCTTCTCGTTTCTGCTACTACTCTATGCCCTCCTTTTTGATTCTATGCTGTCTCTGACTTCCCTTCTCAGCCACGCTTGCCTCATCCTCGCTTTAGAATACTTCATCTTTGGGACGCATCTGCCCTCCACCTAATTGCCCCAAAAACTCCAGTCATTGCTGCTCTGCTGTCATTCTGGCTCATATCCCATTCCCATCAACTTTGGCCAGCTCCTCTTGGATGAATCTGTCATTGCCGTTGACCCACCGTAACAGTGATACATTGGAGAGGGTGCAGAAGAGGTTCACCAGGATGCAGTCTGGATTAAAGGCATAAGTTACTGTTTAAGGAGAGGGCAAACAAACTTCGGTATTTTCCAAGGAGTGGTGGAGTTGAGGGGAGTATGATAATGTGTGATACGATTACGAGGGGCAAAGATTGATAGTTGGTATCTTTCCCGCAACACACCCCTCCCCACCCAGGGACAAACTGTCTAACAACAGAGGGCATTCATTTATAGAGATGAGGTGGAATTTCTTTACCCAGAGGGTGAAGAATCTGAGCAATTCATCAGCACAGATGGCTATATTTAAAATGGAGATTGGCATGTGCTTGATTAGACAGGGCGGAGAGGGAACTTCAGAGAGACATGGGTCGAGCCAGGCAGATGGGACAGACTCAGGTGGGGGTTCTTGACTGGCAAGGGGCAGTGGGACTGAACACCACTGTTTCCCAATCACAGACATTCATTGAGACCATTTCTCATCAGTACATGTTTTACAAACAACAGATTTCAAAGTTGAATTTCAAAGTAAATTTATTTTCCAAGTACATGAACCATAATCCATCAGACGATCCATTTGCTTGCAGGTTCAGCAGCTCAATGTTCACCCCCAGCCCCGGGCAGGGAATGGGGCCGATTCCAGAGGGGGATGGTCTGGGCTGGGGTGGGGTATGTGATGTGGGGTGTGGTATGGGAGGTGTCTGGGACCTCATGGGGGAACCCTCCCTCCATCTTCCTCCCACCTACACCTCCTCAGTCCCCCTCCCTGCCCACCCATCCCCCAACTCCCCCTCTCCTCCCCCACCCCAACCCCCTCACGCTCCCCTCCTCCATCCGTCCCTATTCCTTCCCCTGCCCCTCACCACCACATTCCCCTGCCCCTCCCTTACCCTCAACCCTCACCTTCCCATTCTCCTCCATCCCCTCCACCCTTCCTCCTTCCCCTCTGCCTCCCTCCCCATCTCCCTCCATTCCCACTCCCAACCTTCCACCTTCCTTGCCCCTCTATCTCCCCTCAACCCTCCACTTCCCCTCTCCCTTTACTTCTTCTCCCTCACACGACCTCCACAGCAACACTCCTGCTCCTGCCCTTTACCTCACCCTCTCCTCAACAATCTTCTTCCCCGTCCCATTCCTACCATCCTCGTACTCAGTCCCACTTGCCATCCCCTCCTGTTTCCTCACCCACCCTCCCCTCAACCTACCCCTTCCCCTCCTGTTTCCTCACCCGCCCTCACCCTCAACCTACCCCTTCCCCTCCTGTTTCCTCACCCACCCTCCCCCTCAACCTACCCCCTCCTCTCCTGTTCCTTCACCCACCCTCTCCTCAACCTACCCCTTCCCCTCCTGTTTCCTCACCCACCGTCCCCCTCAACCTACTACTTCCTCTCACCTCCTTCCCTCTCCTCCTCCTCACTCCCCCTCTTCCACCCACTCTGCCCCCCACCCCCTCCATCCATCACCCCAACTGTATGTGTGTTTGCAGGTGTGAGAGAGAGGGAAGGGTGCAGATAAGGCTGGAGGGGATGGGGAGGAATCAGAGGGGTGGGGAATGCGGTGGAGATGGAGGGAGGAGGGGGAAGCGGGGAGGGTAGGTCTCTCTCTCACACACACAAAACACAAAAACACATACAGTTGAGGGGATGGAGGGTAGGGAATGGAAGGAAGGTGAGGGGTTGGGAAGAGGAAATTGAGGTGAGGGACGAGCAGAGGCAGGAGGGATGGAGAGAGAGGGAGAAGAAGGAGGAGGATGGGAGGGGAAGGGGAGAGTGAGGGAGGGGAGGGGAAGGGTGGGAGATGGGGAGGGGGAGGAATAGGGAGGGAGTGGTGGAGTGGAGGAGAAGGGGAGGAGGAGGGAGGAAAGGGTTAGAGGAGATGGGGGAGGGAGGGGGAGGGAGGTTCGGGGAGGGGAGAGGGAAGGGGAGTGGGGAGGAATGGGCAGGAGGAGGATGAAGGGAGGGCTCCCTGACAAGGTCCTAGGGGGGAAGGTGAGGAGGTAGATGGGGAAGTGTGTGGGAGGGGGAGGGAGGAAATGGGAGGGAGGGGTATGTGTATAGGAGAGGGAAGGGAAGAGGTGGGGCATGGAGCTGGAAGGAAAAGTTGAGGGGAGAGAGGGAGGGGAGACATGTGTGGGGGAGGGATGGAAGGGAGGGTGGGGAATGGGTCGGGGAGGAGGAGGGAGGTGCTCCCTCACTGGAGGAACCAGGCAGTCGCAGTGACGACAGCCAGGACATGGGGCAGAGTGAATCTGAGGGAGAGAATGGAGAGGTGAGGAGGAAGGGTAGGGTGAGGCTGGGGGCCAAAATATGGTGTCACTGGTGGAGCTACTGAGAGGTGCTCTGGGATTGATCAGCCACTCATCGGACAATAACAAAATCAGCTCGGGTAGATCTGAGCTGTTCTTCAGCTGATTGGTTGAGACAGAGCTGAAATTAGTCATCAAGCCAATCAGACTTGACCTTCTGTTGTCTATCAATGACCACTGGATCTGTGAAGATCCCAAACTTGATGGCATATAATGAAGTTGTTGTGCTGTAGTTCAATGATGTGCCCAGTGAAGTCACCCACTGGAGTTCCTCATGGGGACCAATCAGTGAAGACACTGGGTGATGATGTGGAGGTGAGCCAATGGACGATGGCAGTCCACTGCAGCCAGTAGACGATGCTCTTGCTGGGGAAACACCGATAGGTGAGAGCAGAAGAGGAGTCGATCACCACGGAGAAAGGCCAGGAGACAGTATGGACATTGGTGCAACCCATCACAGCCAAGGGCTTGGTCGTCAGTGTTGTCATTGTCCTGGAGCCGATCAGGAGACCAATCTGGAAGGGTCAGTTGATGATCTGAATCTCCCCAGGCCAATCACAGGACTTAATCTGGATGGACCTGTTGATGACAACACTATCTTTGAGCAAATTGCGTCAGCTGGTTTGAATAACCTGGAGGGGGCAGGGTAATGGACGGGGAGGGAGCAGAGGGAATGGGGAAGTGGTGTTGGTGGCATCCTATTCTGAGCCAGTCCCATCTGCCTGCATTTGTCCCGTATCCCTCGAAACCATTCTTATTCATGTACCTGTCTGAGTGTCTGCTGTGTGAATAATTTTCTCCTTTATCCTGATTAAATTTCTTGTTTTTCCTTAAACTTGTGCACTCCCAACCTGCCCAAACTCTGTCCATAACTCAGTCCTTCAAGTGATGACAACAGTCTCGTAAATCTCCTCAGCACTCTTTGCAGCTGGACGGCATCTTTCCTGTAGCAGAGCAAGCAAATCTGAATACAATATTCCAGGTGAGGCCTCACTACTGTCTTCATCAATTAGACCATAAGACCAAAAGACATAGGAACAGAATTAGGCAACTCAGCACCTTGAGTCTGTTCTGTCATTCCATCATGGCTGATTGAGTATCCCTGGCAACCACACTGTACTCTCTTCTCCCTGGAACCCTTCATGCCTTGACTAAGCAAGAACCAATCAACTTCCATTTGAAATATCCTCAATTACTTGGTGTCCACAGCCATCTGTGGCAATGGATTCCACAGATTCACCATCCTGTTACTAAAGAAATTCCTCCTTACCTCCAATCTAAATGGATGTCCTCTGGCCCTAGATCAGAAAGTATACAAAATATCCTTTTCATGTTCATAATATCTAGACCTTTCGATAGTCAATAGGTTTCTATGAGATCCACCATCATCTGGCGAGCACGAGTCCAGAGCCATGAAACGCTCCTCATATGTTAACCCTTTCATTGCTGGATCAATCTCGTCAACCTTCTCTGGAAACTCTCTAATGCCAGCACATCATTTCTCAGAAAAGCGGCCCAAACATGCACACAATACTCCAAGTTTGGTCTGACCAATGCCATATAAAGCCTCAGTATACATCTTTCCTTTTATATTCTAGTCCAGTTGAAATGAATGCCAATATTGCAGTTGCCTTCGCAATAATCAACTCAAACTTCAAGTTAACCTTTACGGAATCCTGCAGAAGTGCTTCCAAGGACATTTACCCTTCTAATTTTTAAAATTTTCAAATACACGACTCCTTAATTCCTTCTACTGAAGTGCATGACCAGTATATTCCATCTACTACTTCTTTGCCTTTTCTCTCAATCTGTCCAAGTACTTCTGCAGGCACCCTGCTTGCTGTCAAATACTTGCCCTTCCATCTACCTTTGTATTATCTGCAAAGCCAGATTCCTTTGTTTTTCCACAATCCTCATTACCCTCCCATTCACTGAACACCAGCTCGCTACATCATAGACTTTCCTTTTCTATCTCCCATTGCAATTTATATCCCACATTCTGGCTGCTGTTTGGGAGCCTGTATAAACTCCCATCAGAGACCTGGCAGTTTCTTAGTTCTACCAACACGCCCCACCCCAAAGTTTCTGCAACTTCTATTCCTATGTCATCTCTCTATAAGGATTTGATTTTATTTTTAACAGCAATGCCTCCCCACTCCCTCTGCCTGTCCTTTCAACACAATCTGTATCCTTGGATGTGAAGCACCCAACGATGATCTTTCAGCAACGAACTCAGTGAAGCCGATAATGCCATCCCTGCTGATCACTAAATAGGCCATTACCCCTGATCATTACCCAGTCCCGCATATTCATGCTTTTCGGTAAATTTAGCCAGAAAGATAATTTTTTGTAAAGTGTATTCGGTCAGGGTTTATGATCAGGTACCTGGGTGCTCTCACCATATTCCCAAACATGCTGTTATCACCCCATTTGGCCTGTTTGAGTTTCTGTGCATGCCCTTTGGGCTGGAAAATGCAGCATCGACTTCCCAGCAACTCATGGACTGTGAGCTAAAACACTGACAGTTTGTCTTTTTGTTTACCTGAACAACACACAGCACTGTGCAAAAGGCACATGTATGTCACAAGGGTGCCTGAAACTTCTGCACAATACTGTAAATTCATTAAAATCATTAAAATAGAAGGTGGCTGGGAAACAGAAAGAAGAGTGCTTAGCTTTGTACCAGCTCAGGAGTATGAAGTGGTATTAAGTTGTGACTGGAAAGAGATAATATACAGTACTGAGCAAGAGTCTGAGCAGCATTGCTACAGATACATGTGTCTAAGACTTTTACACAGGACTGTACCTCTCACCAGCGCATCCAAAACCGAACACTTATCACATCTCCATATACTTTTCTATTGCTTCAGCCATTGTGGGCTGATTATTAACCCCATTAAATACCAGTTCAGGTTGTCTATCCTTGACTTTCTCAGCCAATGTATCTGTGCAGATGGTCTGCCACCCCACCATCAAAAGTCGCTGTTATGATGGACTTTCCACAGCTCCCCGACTCCCCAAAAAATACTGCAAGTGTTTTTTGTTTTGATGAATTTCTATCACCTTTTCATTCCACGATCTGTTGAACTTATGCTTGTTCCCTTAATTTAATGCCCATAATCGCAAGTTTTAATGGTCAGCAGACGTGACCAGAGCATTTGACAACACCAAACAAGCCTTTTGTAAACAACCCTACTGGTATATTTATTCCCCATGCATCAGGGGCAGGGTGGAAGTAAAGGGCTGCAGCTTTTGCTAATCACATAAAATGACTCGGTGTCAGGGTGGAGCCCCGGCTGCCTTTGGCCAGAATTGACCACATGGACTGGGCCCTCTCCAGTGCCAGTACGGTAACTCCGAGCAATGCTGACCTGAGCCTGGAGCCGGAGCAGGGTCCGTTCCTGTTCCCGACGCGGGGTCATGATGACTGGGCGTGAAGGTGTAACTCCGTCAGTTTGTGGGGTGGAATGGGAGTGGTAATTGAGTGAACACAGTGAGGTGGAAGGATTGCAGAGGAAAACATAGAAACATAGAAAGTAGGTGCAGGAGCAGGCCATTCGGCCCTTCTAGCCTGCACCGCCATTCAGTATGTTCTTGGCTGATCATCCAACTCAGAACCCTGCACCAGCCTTCCCTCCATACCCCCTGATCCCCTTAGCCACAAGGGCCATATCTAACTCCCTCTTAAATATAGCCAATGAACTGGCCTTAACTGTTTCCTGTGGCAGAGAATTCCACAGATTCACCACTCTCTGTGTGAAGAAGTTTTTCCTCATCTCGGTCCTAAAAGGCTTCCCCTTTATCCTCAAACTGTGACCCCTCGTTCTGGACTTCCCCAACATCTGGAACAATCTTCCTGCATCTAGCCTGTCCAACCCCTTTAGGATCTTATACGTTTCAATCAGATCCCCCTCAATCTTCTAAATTCCAACGAGTACAAGCCCAGTTCATCCAGTCTTTCTTCATATGAAAGTCCTGCCATCCCAGGAATCAATCTGGTGAACCTTCTTTGTACTCCCTCTATGGCAAGAATGTCTTTCCTCAGATTAGCAGACCAAAACTGCACACAATACTCCAGGTGTGGTCTCACCAAGGCCTTGTACAACTGCAGTAGTACCTCCCTGCTCCTGTACTCAAATCCTCTCGCTATAAATGCCAGCATACCATTCGACTTTTTCACCGCCTGCTGTACCTGCATGCCCACTTTCAATGACTGGTGTATAATGACACCCAGGTCTCGTTGCACCTCCCCTTTTCCTAATCGGCCACCATTCAGATAATAATCTGTTTTCCTGTTTTTGCTACCAAAGTGGATAACTTCACATTTATCCACATTAAATTTCATCTGCCATGAATTTGCCCACTCACCTCACCTATCCAAGTCACCCTGCATCCTCTTAGCATCCTCCTCACAGCTAACACTGCCACTCAGCTTCATGTCATTCGCAAACTTGGAGATGCTGCATTTAATTCCCTCATCCAAGTCATTAATATATATTGTAAACAACTGGGGTCCCAGCACTGAGCCTTGCAGTACCCCACTAGTCACTGCCTGCCATTCTGAAAAGGCCCCTTTTATTCCCACTCTTTGCTTCCTGTCTGCCAACCAATTCTCCATCCACATCAATACCTTACCCCCAATACCATGTGCTTTAAGTTTGCACACTAATCTCCTGTGTGGGACTTTGTCAAAAGCCTTTTGAAAATCCAAATATACCACATCCACTGGTTCTCCCCTATCCACTCTACTAGTTACATCCTCAAAAAATTCTATGAGATTCGTCAGACATGATTTTCCTTTCACAAATCCATGCTGACTTTGTCCGATCATTTCACCGCTTTCCAAATGTGCTGTTATCACATCTTTGATAACTGACTCCAGCAGTTTCCCCACCACCGACGTTAGGCTAACTGGTCCATAATTCCCTGGTTTCTCTCTCCCTCCTTTTTTAAAAAGTGGGGTTACATTAACCACCCTCCAATCCTCAGGAACTAGTCCAGAATCTGAAGAGTTTTGAAAAATTATCACTAATGCATCCACTATTTCTTGGGCTACTTCCTTAAGCACTCTGGGATGCAGACCATCTGGCCCTGGGGATTTATCTGCCTTTAATCCCTTCAATTTACCTAACACCACTTCCCTACTAACATGTATTTCCCTCAGTTCCTCCATCTCACTGGACCCTCTGTCCCCTACTATTTCCGGAAGATTATTTATGTCCTCCTTAGTGAAGACAGAACCAAAGTAATTATTCAATTGGTCTGCCATGTCCTTGCTCCCCATAATCAATTCACCTGTTTCTGTCTGTAGAGGACCTACATTTGTCTTTACCAGTCTTTTCCTTTTTACATATCTATAAAAGCTTTTACAGTCAGTTTTTATGTTCCCTGCCAGCTTTCTCTCATAATCTTTTTTCCCCTTCCTAATTAAGCTCTTTGTCCTCCTCTGCTGAACTCTGAATTTCTCCCAGTCCTCAGGTGAGCCACTTTTTCTGGCTAATTTGTATGCTTCTTCTTTGGAATTGATACTATCCTTAATTTCCCTTGTCAGCCATGGGTGCACTACCTTCCTTGATTTATTCTTTTGCCAAACTGGGATGAACAATTCAATTGTTGTAGTTCATCCATGCGATCTTTAAATGCTTGCCATTGCATATCCACCATCAACCCTTTAAGTGTCATTTGCCAGTCTATCTTAGCTAATTCACGTCTCATACCTTCAAAGTTACCCTTCTTTAAGTTCCGAACCTTTGTTTCTGAATTAACTACGTCACTCTCCATCTTAATGAAGAATTCCACCATATTATGGTCACTCTTACACAAGGGGCCTCTCACGACAAGATTGCTAATTAACCCTTCCTCATTGCTCAAAACCCAGTCCAGAATAGCCTGCTCTCTAGTTGGTTCCTCGACATGTTGGTTCAAAAAACCATCCCACATATATTCCAAGAAATCCTCTTCCTCAGCACCCTTACCAATTTGGTTCACCCAATCTACATGTAGATTGAAGTCACCCATTATAACTGCTGTTCCTTTATTGCACACATTTCTAATTTCCTGTTTAATACCATCCCCAACCTCACTACTACTGTTAGGTGGCCTGTACAGAACTCCCACCAGGTACTAACCTGAGGAGCACTGAATGCAGTTGGTACTTGCTGTGTTGGGCTTGAATTGTGTAGTGGTCACTCTCAGCTTCATCTCTGGTTCATACGGTTCAAATCTGTGTTGTCTTGTGCACAATCATGTGTCATGGTTTCTGGCACTCTTGTCCCTCAAGGAGAAGAAAGAAAGAGTAAATTCAAGCAACACACAGAAAACGCTGGAGAAACTCAGCAGGCCAGGCAGCGTCTGAGACAAAGAGCAGAGCCGACGTTTCAGGCTGAGACCCTTCATCATGAAAGGAAACAAAAGAGAGGAAAAATATTCACTGGCTTACAACTAGACAACGACAGGAACATTTACATTTTGAGTCACAGCATGAGAAATCTTTTCTTTCATTATTAATCTTTTCATTGATTTAGAGGAAACTTATATGCAGACAAGGGGAGAATTATCTCAAATATGTACATCAGCAACATTATAAACAAAACATTAAATAGATATGATCATAATCATACATAGTAATAAGCAAATATGCAATATATAATATAAAAGGACAACGAATTGTCCTCCTTTCAATTCATAAAGAGAGGAAAAAAAGCTTTAAATTTAAAATGAAGGGGAAAAAACCCACTGCACAGTCCATTTGGAGGTTACAACCAAATAAATAGGAAAGGATTTGTGATCAAATCTAAAACTTCAAAAAAAAAATAATTGGAACAGTAAAAAATCAAATCAAATGAAAATATAGAATAAAAGGTCGCCATATTTGCTCAAATTTAAAAGTTGTATCAAATGTCTGATTTCTTGTTTTCTCTAAACTTAAACAGGACATAATGGAGGAGAGCCAAAAACAGACGGTAGGTGGATGAGAATCCTTCCATTTCAGTAAAATGGCTCTCCTAGCCAATGAGGTGGAAAAGGCTATTACACTTTGAGCAGAAACGGGAATATACCCAGAAAAACTACTGATTTCAGAAAATATGGATAACATAGAAGGAATATATTTCCTTTGATCTGAACTATAAACAAACAGATTATCTGCATATAACAAAACCTTGTGTATTTTGTCCCCTCTCTTAATACTGTACCCTGAACAGTATTAGAATCTCTAAGAGCAATGGAAAGGTGTTCTCAGGACAAGGTAAATAACGAATGTCTAATTTACACAGCATGACAACTCATCCACACATTTTTCACCATCCTGTCCAAATGTGTCACCATTTTTAGAGGACACTGTACTTCTACCCCTCGGTGTGTCTGTTCTACAACCCCCTTTGGGCCCTGTCATTTACTCTCTATGTTCTACTCTGGTTTAACTTCCGAAATTCACACTTGTCCAGTTATGTGCAACCTGCCCTTTCTTGTCCCACTTTGCCAGATGGTCTCCATCCCATTGCAAACTCAGACGACCCTCACGTTCACCACACACTCATTTTGGCATCATCCACAACCTCACTCATTGTCCGACATGAAATTAATGAACATAAAGAGAAACACCTGAATGACCTGTCGCTGGATATTTGAACCATCTGTGTAGATATGGGAGAATCCATGGTATCTGCCAGTCTACATCTGTCTCGAGTCTCCAGCTGAGCAGAATTTAAATCCTATGGGAATGATGCATCTCATTTTGATGTGTCTGCTGATGTCAGAATGTCACTGTCCCTGCCCCTTGCCCTGGTTAAGGGAGATTCAGTGCTAAAATTGTGTTTGGAAGGTTTGAGACATTCGCCAACCTTGTCCATTCAGTGGCACAGATTGTAAGTAGTGTAGCATTTGTGAGTGTCACACTCCTGGGGACTCTGGGCAATGCTGTCAATCATGGGTTAAAATGCGATATCAATCTGACTCCACTATTAAGAGACGTTTGCATCCAGACCTTAAATATTTGAAGTGTAAAAATATATTACCTTCCATCACTCCTAGTTATTTACAAAACATCTTCATTCTACAAGAACTCAGACAAAATGCTGGAGGCATTCAGCAGGTCAGGCAGTATCTGTGGAGAGGAACAAACTGTTGATGTTTCATGCCAAGACCCTTCATTCTACACTCTCCTGTTCTTGACCCCACTGCTAATGTGAAGAGCTTCCCTGACAGCAGGTTGTCAGTGGAATAAGTGAAAGAGAATGTGAACGACAATAGTTTGGAGGGAAATAGGTGTGGGAATGTGATTACCTCAGAGCCTGCATGGACTGAGACCAGAACACCATGGGACACAGGAGCAGAATCAGACCAATCAGCCCATTAAGTCTCCTAGAACGAGCTTCAAGTGGGGGAAGCTATGAGCCAGTACTCATCGGTGATCAGAGTTGGAGAGGGTCAGAAAATTTCAATTCCTGGACATTTCAGACGATCTGTCCTGGGTCTCACAATTAAGTGCCATTACAAAGGAAGCATGGCAATAGTTCTACTTTCTCAACGTTTGCTAAGATTTGCCATGTCATCTGAAACTTTGACAGGCTTATTGATATGTGATACAGATTATATTGACTGGCTGCAGCACGGCCTGGTGTGGAAACACAATGAAAAGAAACGTCAACAAAATCAATGGGTACAGCCCAGTCCATCATAGTTAAACCCTCCCCAGCACTGAGCACATCTACATGGAGTACTGTTGTAAGAAATAAGCATCCATCATCAAGAACCCCCACCATCCAGGCCATGCTCTCAGATTCCCCTAAAATATTTCATGTTTTGCCTTAAATCTATCACCTCTTGTTCTATTCTCACACAACCTGAGCGGAAAAAGCTTCTTCTGCATTATTAGGGGACTTAATATTGTCAGGGGACTTGACAGAAGCTTATAAGATCAGGAGCAATATGGATAAGGTGGTCAGTCATAGTCTTGTCTGTGTGTTGATCTACGCCCTGACAGGAACAGAACGGTCAATTTGCAGAGCTTGTCACTGAGGGGATTGGCCTATGCATATAATTTTATTTTGCGTAATGGTCTGTTTGTTTGCAGTCCTGAATGAGGTGGTATGTTTTGTAATTTCGCCCCAGAGGATGTTTCATTTGACAGTAATTAAGCTAAGCTTGAACTTCAATTCTTTTTCCCAGGCTGGGGAGTCCAAAGCTAGATGGCACAGATACAAGATAAGAGGGCAGAGTCTAAAAGAGAGCTGCATGGTAATTTCTTACACAGAGGATACTGAGTACTTGGAATGAGCTGCCAGGGAATGTTGTTGAGATGATACAATTGCAATATTTAAGAAGCATTTGGATAGATACAGGAAGGGAGGTTCTTGGTGGGCTATTGTTCAACATGAGTAACTGGGACTAGCAGAGACAATACTGTGGTCCACATGGACGAGTTGATCTAAAGAGTCTGTTTCAATGCTGTATTGCTTTGTGACTCTTTTCAACCTTCCCCTATAACTCAGGTACTCAAGTCCCGGCAACATCCATGTCAATTTTCTTTCCCGTAGCTAGATGACCAGAACTACTCACAATACTCCAGGTTCAGCCTCACCAACATCCCAGTTCCTGTGATGCAACTTTTGATATCCTTCCTCGCTGTTCACTCTGTTCCCAATCTTGGTGTCATCCACGAATTTGCTGATCAATTATCACCCAGATTGTTGTTATAGATGTCAAACAACAACAGACACAGCACTGATCCCTGTGGCACCAGTCACAAGCATCTAGACACAAATTTCTTGTTTAATCTTCAAAAAGCTTTAAGATTGGTTAGACATGAACTACCATGCACGAAGCCACTTTGATTTCCATAAATAAGCCCTGTTTTTCCAAATGCAGCAGATTCTGGTTTATTTAGGCACATTGGGACCGGTGCACATTGGTCCAATTAAGAGGTTGCCTAATTAAACAAATTTTCATGGAGATAGTTTAAAAAAGACAAACTCCCGTTTAACTGAGTAACAAACTGTATACTTAACTGAAGTACAGAACAAATTAGAACACTACCACTACGACTACAGTATTATAAAACTGTGTTTCATTCCCTGATCGTTATTGACAGCGGAATTCATTTCGAGTACGCTGCTGTGTTCTTTTGATTGACTGTAAATTAACAAAATCACCGCGGACACCAGGTGCAGATATGGACTGCCTTCATTGCCTTCTTGCGTGAAAAAATATTGTAATCCAACAATAAATTTCTCAGCATCCAGTGTCATCACGGGCTCGTGTTCAGATGTGTCACCTTCATCACGAGCTACAGTGTCTGATGGCCACACAAGTGTCCATGACTGACGCTGGTTAGACCGACGCTCTGCAGTAGTCTTCTGTCCCAATTCACAGGCAGTGTCCTCAATAAACAAAGCAACCCTGATTATTTTCTTGATTTGCTTTTGTTCTTTCAGAGTTCTCCTTAATTATTGGCTGTCCCAATTAACCAGAATACACTGTATTTATTCATCCTGCATTTAGAATGCCTTCCAATAATTTATCCATAAATAAATTAGCTTATCATTTCCTGGCTATTTCTTAGAATGTTTCTTGAACAACGTAACAACTTTAGATATCCTCCACTCTCCTGGCTCCTCAGCCATGACTAAAGGTGGTTTAACTCTTCCTTCCAAGGCCCCAGCAGTTTCAACATTAGCCTTCCACAAGGTCCAAGGGAACACCTTGTCAAGCCCTACTGATTTATCCACCCTAGTTTGCCTCTAGACAGCCAGCCCTCCTCTTTTGTGACCAGATACAGTCTATGACTTCGCGAATTTTTGCCTCAGTTCGACTATTGTGTCTGTCTCCCAAGTAAATACCGATGGAAAAAATCTCTCTCTCTCTCACTCTCAGTTCCATGGATAGATGACCAGCTGATCAGCCAGTGGACCAACTTTGTCTCTTGTTATTCTTTTGCTCTTAAGATGGCTATAGAAACCCTTGGGACTTTCTTTCATCTTGCATTGCACTGCGACCTCAAGTCCTCTTTTATTCCTCCTAATTCCTCTGCTGAGAAGTCTTTTGCATTTCTGAAAGCACTTTTCTTTGTGGGAGATGTTTTCGCCGAAGTCTCAAGAATCGGTGAACTGCCAAAGAAGAGGCTGGAGAGCAAAGTGTTGGCCCGTGGAGGTCGGGTGTCGTGGCTTTGCAGGCTATTCGCTCTGCAAAGTATACACTACCCTTGGAATCACGGGAGAGAGAGGAAGGAGAGCCATTTTTACCACCACAGAACAGCAGAGGAAGCGTCAAGATGGCTCTGGATAAAGAGGGTAGATCTGTGGGTTGCTGCTGGGACACAGGCCGGGGTCTGATCAACCCAGGTCGGGTCGCCTGGGCGAGGGTGTATGATGTTGAAAGACCCGAAACACCTGACGACCCCGTATAACATCACTGATGATATGTCCTAGCTTAGCATCACGCAGATGTTTCTGTAAGAACTAAGAAGATTGGATGTTGTATCGTTACATCATTCTAATTATTTATTGCTATTTATTTATATCTGAATTTGAACAGTTTGTTTACAGTTCCTGGTGTTTACAGTTTACAGTTAGTGTTCTATAGATTTGCTAATTATGCCCGCAGATAAATAATGTCAGGGTTGTATGTGGTGACATGTATGTAATCTGAAAATAAATTTTTCTTTGAACTTTTTTGAACATTGTTTCATTCGGTATATCTACTTCTGTTTTGAATGTTAAGTAATTTGATTTGATGTGATTTTGGTGGAAACGTACAGTATTCACAACTGTTGACATTGGGTTGGGGTTCACTTAAAGAGGTTGGTCTGAGGTGGTGAGTGAATTACATCAAGGAGTGTTATTGCACTTTGTGTTCAATAAATAAGTTGCTATTTTTTCTCGTAAAAATAAAATGCCTCTGCCATATAATCTGTGAAATCCTACATTAGATCAAACTGCCGTTACATTGGTACTGCAAGGCAAAGTCCAACTTACATTGCGAGCAATCTCCAGTGTGAAGAGTCGCCTTGAAAACCTGCCTGGATACGATCAATACCGATCGTTGAAAATTCACCATTTACAGAGTTTTGGACTGTTGGAGTCTGAGTGCACCAACAGTTGTTCTCCTCGCCCGGCCACGGTGACGCTAAGCCATCAGAGCGAATGGATCACATGTTATCCCTCCTGAGCAATCACCATCCTTGTTTTAAATTCAAACAACTCTTCATGCAGAAAAAGCCGAAACAAGTTTGCTGATCCCAAGCAAATACACCTGTGAAGGATGAAAGGGAGCTTGCTAATATGGCTGATAGTCTACACTCAGCTTTCTCTACCTCAATAAGCCCGGTCAGCAAGCCCCCAACTTAAGGACACCCGTGGCTGTGTAACAGACAATGCCAGCCCTGTGTTTTTACCTCGTTGTTTTGGTATGGACACTGGAAAGTGCCAACCACCTGGCAGCTTTGACAGTGCCAGCACATCTGGACCTCAGCGGTCTGTGAACACAGTGGGTTCCAGCTGGTAGGGATATTCACTGTACATTACAGACACAATTTCGGGGCGATGTTTCCTGTGTGACACAGGAGCTCAAGTCAATGTGCTGCCAGTATCACTTATTGATCAGATGGCAAAGAGCGACGAAATGCGTTGGAGTTTGCCAACGGCAGCAGAATCCAAACCTATGGGACATCAGGGTCAATGTTGAGACCGCTGTTTTTTATGATGTGTGTCAGTGATTTGGACTGTGGGATTAATGAATTTGTGGCTAAATTTCCTGATGATACAAAGAAGGCGGAGGAGTGGGTAGTGCTGAGGAAACAGAGAGCCTGCAGAGAGACGTCGATAGTTTAGGGGAATGGGCACAGAAGTAGAAAATGGAATACAATATTGGAAAGTGTACGCTCACGCACTTTGGTGGAAGAAATCAACGGGCTAACAATTATTTAGATGGGGAGAGAATTCAAAATGCAGAGATAGAAAGGGACTTGGGACATCTTGTGCAAGGCACCCTAAAGGTTAACCTCTAGGATGAGGCAGTGGTGAAGAAGGTGAATGCAATGTTGGCATTCATTTCTAGAGGTATAGAATATAAAAGCAGGGATGTGATGTTGAGGCTCGATAAGGCACTCGTGAGACCACACTTGGAGTACTGTGTGCAGTTTTGGGCTCCTTATTTTAGAAAGGATATACTGACATTGGAGAGAGTTCAGAGAAGATTCACGAGAATGATTCCAGGAATGAAAGGGTTACCGTATGAGGAACGTCTGGCAGCTCTTGGGCTGTATTCCCTGGAGTTCAGGAGCATGACGGGGGAACTCATAGAAACACTTCGAATGTTAAAAGGCCTGAAAGACCTGTACAGATTAGATATGGCTGTGATAATCCCATTTGGCCTTTCTGAGTTTCTACGCATGCCATTTGGGCTGATAAATGCAGTACAGTCTTCCAGTAGCTGATGGACTCTGCATTAAAAACTTAGATTTTCCTTTTGTTCACCTGAATGACATACTTGTCACCAATGCATCCAAATCCAAACATGAACCTCATCTCCGCACACTTTACGAGCACTTAAGGCAACACGAATTGATTACTAACCATGCAAAATAGCAGGCTGGGTTATCAGCCATTGACCTTCCCGGCCATCAGATCTCCGCAGAAGGTGCAAACCCCTCCCATCAAAAGCAGCTGCTATCTTCATTTTGGTTTGTTCTGTTTTAAGTCTATCATACAGCTGGACCTTACAGAGTGAGGGGTTTTTATTCTTATGAATTCAATGTTCTGCATTGACAAATTAGGTGAGTTGGTGAGATCACAAATGGCACCTGAGGAAAGTGAGTGTGGTCATTACAAAGGAAGGGATGAATACTTTCTCAGACTCACAATTTTGTTTTTAATTTTTAGTAAATTATTGAGAAACTTTGGAATTTTTCTTTTGATCTGATATGATGCACAATGTTTTGTAGATTAGCGCAATACATTCTACTTCAAAATATTTAGAAAATGACAGAGTAAAACACGAAAATACTGTATTTGTGCAGACTGAATACTATTTCAATACACTGTACTTCTTAAGATTAATTTTCTTGCAGGCACTTACAGAAATGCAACATCAATTATGAAAAACTTCCCAGAAAGACTGACAAACAACCAAAGTGCAAAAGACAAACTGTGCAGGAAATAATAAGACCATAAGACAAAGGAGCAGAAGTAGGCCATTCGGCCCATGCTGAGAACATGAATTGTAAAATGTTCTGGAAAGTGAGACATTCCTGGGATCATTCTTGTGACCCTCCTCTGGACCTTTTCCAGTATCAACAGATCATTTATTTTCTTAGATAAGGGCCCAAAACAGCTGACAATACACAAGTGTCTCCAACTACTGTGAAATATCATCTTCAGTTATGGATTACAGCATTTTACCAACAACTGATGTCAGATTTACTGGCTTATAATTTCTTGGCTTTTGCCTCCCCCCTTTCATCAAAGTGGAGTGACCTTTGCATTTTCCCGTCCCCCAAAGTTATTCCAGAATCTCATGATTCTTGAAGGATCATGACTGATGCCTGCACAAGCTCCTCATCTACATCTATCAGATCCGAGGATTGTAGTCCATCTGTTCCAGGTGACTTATCTACCATCAGACTTCAGCTTTCCAAGCACTTTCTCCTCAGTAATAGATCATTACTAATGCTTCCTTATAAATCTTTGTTCCCCTGTTGGGACCCTGCGCTCCCTCCTTCCTGCTGCCAACACCCTGCAGATTCACATCTCCTTCCCTGGATGGTGAGGACCCTCACTCACACCCACTCTCTCAGCTGAACTTCAACCGGCTACACAACATCAACAACGGTGACAGCACCTCCTTGTCTCAATCAATGCTATGGACACCTTCATCCCCTCATTGTTCTGCTGCACCATCTCCAACCCTGTCAGTAAGCAGAGCACAGTGGCAACCTGAAGCGGAGCAGTAGTGCAGTTCTGCCCTGTTCATGTCTGGGATGGGGACAGAGGGAAGGGAGGGAAAAAGGGTCTCCCTGGGTCAATCCCATGCTACCTGGGAATGGTTTGGGTGGGGTGTCAGTAATGTCTACCTAAGCCTTTCCCACTCTCACAGGCGATGGTTAGTTTGTGTGTGGGAAATGTCTGCCTGGGTCTGTCCCACTATCATGGATATGGGTCAGCGTTGGGAATGACTGAATGGGTTTGTTTCGCTCTAAAAGGGGATGTGTCAGGGTGGGAAATGTCTGCCTGGGTCTGTCCCACTATCATGGATATGGGTCAGGGTTGGGAATGACTGAATGGGTTTGTCTCACTCTAAAAGGGGATGTGTCAGGGTGGGAAATGTCTGCCCGGGTTTGTCCTTCTCTCACTGGGGATGGGTCAGAGTGGGGGTGGGTAATGTCTGTCAGGGTCTGTCCCAGTCTCAGAACACAGGAGCATGCTGACAGTCAGGAAGGGGGCAGGGGTTAAACAGCCAGTACAGACTAAACCTTTGGTCACTCCCCCTTTGGTCACTCCAGTTTAGATGAACTGCTCTGTTCATCTAAACTGGACTCTTTCCAACCCATCACGCTACCATCCCTTACAAAGATTGTTTCCACCATGAAACCTACAACCTGCCCCCCTGACATTGTCCCCACTGCCCTCCTGAGGGATGTCTTTGACATAGCCGGTCCCAGCTTCCTCTCGTAAACACAAACTAATCTGCAGATGCTGGGATCAAAGCAACACTCACAACACGCTGGAGGAACTCCGCAGGTCGGGCAGCATCCGTGGAAACGATGAGTCGACTTTTCGGGCCCGAACCCTTCGTCAGGACTGCAGAGGGAAGGGGCCGAGGCCCTATAAAGGAGATGGGGGAGGGTGGGAAGGAGAAGGCTGGTAGGTTCCAGGTGAAAAACCAGTAAGGGGAAAGACAAAGGGGTGGGGTTGGGGGAGGGGAAGCAGGGAGAGGATAGGCAGGAAAGGTGAAGAAGGAATAGGGAAAAACACAATGGGTGGTAGAAGGAGACGGAACCATGAGGGAGGTGATAGGCAGCTGGGGGAGGGTGCAGAGTGAAATAGGGATAGAAGAAGGGAGGGGGAGGGAATTATCGGAAGTTGGAGAATTCTATCTTCATACCAATGGGCTGGAGACTACCAAAACGGTATATGAGGTGCTGTTCCTCCAACCTGAGTTTAGCCTCATCACGGCGGTAGAGGAGGCCATGTATGGACATATCTGAATTGGAATGGGAAGCAGAGTTGAAGTGGATGGCTACTGGGAGATCCTGTCTGTTTTGGCGGACGGAGCGGAGGTGCTCGACGAAGCGGTCCCCCAATCTGCGTCGGGTTTCACCAATGTAGAGGAGGCCGCACCGGGAGCACCGAATGCAATAGATGACCCCAACAGACTCACAAGTGAAGTGTTGCCTCACCTGGAAGGACTGTTTGGGGCCATGAATGCTGGCGAGAGAGGATGTGTAGGGACAGGTGTAGCACTTACACTTACAGGGATAAGTGCCGGGTGGGAGATCCGTCGGGAGGGACCGATCCCTGGGGAAAGCGGGGAGGGGTGGAGAGGGAAAGATTTGATTGGTGGTGGGGTCCTGTTGAAGGTGGCGGAAGTTGCAGAGGATAATGTGCTAGATCCGGAGGCTGGTGAGGTGGTAGGTGAGGACAAGGGGAACTCTGTCTCTGTTGTGGTGGTGGGATGATGGGGTGAGGGCTGAAGTGCGGGAAATGGAGGAGATACGGGTGAGGGCATCATTGATGACAGCAGAAGGGAAACCACGATCCTAAAGAAAGAGGACATTTGAGATGTCCTGGAACGGAAAGCCTCATTCTGGGAGCAGATGTGGCGGAGACGGAGGAGCTGGGAATATGGAATGGCATTTTGGCATGTGGCAGGGTGGGAAGAGGTATAGTCGAGATAGTTATGAGAGTCAGTGGGCTTGTAGAAGATGTCAGTGGTCCATCTGCCTCCAGAGATGGAGACCGAGAGATCGAGAAAGGGGAGAGAAGTGTCTGAGATAGACCAAGTGAATTTGAGGGCTGGGTGGAAGTTTGAAGTAAAGTCGATGAAATTGACAAGCTCAGCATGGGTGCAGGAAGCAGCACCAATGTAGTCGTCAATGTACCGAAGGAAAAGTTGGGGAGCAGTACCAGAATAGGTTTGGAGCACAGACTGTTCCACATAACCAACGAAGAGGCAGGCATAGCTGGGGCCCATGCAAGTTCCCATAGCTACACCCTTAGTCTGAAGAAAGTGGGAAGAGCCAAAAGAGAAGTTATTAAGTGTGAGAACCAGTTCCGCCATCCGGAGGTGGGTAGTGGTGGTGGGGATCTGGTGAGGTCTATTATCCAGAAAGTAGCGGAGGGCTTTGAGGCCTTCTTGATGGGGATGGAGGTGTATAAGGATTGGACATCCATAGTGAAAATGAAGCGGTTGGGACCGGGGAATTGGAAGTTATTGAAGAGGTGCAGGGCATGGGATGTATCCCGGATGTAGGTGGGGAGGGACTGAACTATGGGTGACAAAATGGAGTCCAGGTAGTCAGACACAAGTTTGGTGGGACAGGAGCAGGCAGAAACTATGGGTCTACCGGTACAGTCAGGCTTGTGTATCTTGGGGAGGAGGTAAAACCGAGCGGTGCGGGGTGCGGGAATAATGAGTTTAGCGGCTGAGGATGGAAGGTCTCCGGAGTTGATAAGGGCGGTGATGGTGCGGGAGACAGTGGTTTGATATTTTTTGGTGGGGTCCTGTTCCAGGGGTAAGTAAGAGGAGTTGTCAGAGAGCTGCCTTTTGGCCTCAGTGAGGAAGTGGTCCGTCCGCCAGTCTACTACGGCACCACCTTTGTCAGCGGGTTTGATGGCGAGGTTGGGATTAGTGCGGAGAGAGTGGAGGGCAGTGTGTTCTCTGGCAGTGAGGTTGGAACAGGAGATAGTAGTGGTGAAGTTGAGACAGTTGATGTCTTGGCGACAGTTAAAGATGAAGAGATCGAGTGCAGGTAGAAGGCCTGGGCGGGGTGTCCAGGAGGAGGAGGAGGGTCGAAGACAGGAGAAGGGGTCATCAGTAGGGGGACAGGATTTCTGCCAAAGAAGTAGGCTCGAAGACGTAGGTGATGAAGAAGAGTTCAGCGTCATGGCGGGCATGGAACTGACTGAGGTGTGGATGGAGGGGGACAAATGTGAGGCCCTTGCTAAGGACAGAATGTTCTGCCTCAGAGAGGGGAAGGTCAGAGGGGATGGTGAAGACACGGCAAGGGTTGTGGCTGGGGTCGGAGGAGGGTGAAGAGTGGGAGTTCTCAGGAGGGAGAGGGGGGTTAGGGGAGGATGAGGGATCAGAGGAATGGAGGGGCGATGTGGGGTAGAGGGAAGGTTGGGAGTCTCGGGGAGGAAAGGGGGTGGTTGTAGAATAGGCCGGGCGGTAGGATCCAGCGGCAGTACGAGGGGTCCCGGTCTGGAGAGGGTCGGGACCATGGTCCGAGCTGGATCTGGAGCTGGGGCTGGCGGAGCCTGTAACCTGCAGGGCCCCAGGACTGAGGTCGGAGTCGGAGGCGAGGGAGTCCATGGTCCGCCGGGGCCTGGTGCCCATGTCCGGGAGGCGGTGGTTCCAGTCAGGGTCACTCTGACTGGAATTAGTCAATTAATCAATTGCTGCCCTACCAACACCAAAACAACATCTTGGGAAGATTTCAGTCAGGTTTTAAGGCTTATCATAGCACAGAGTCTGCCCTGCTGAAAGTGTACAATGATCTCCTCCTCTCTACTGTCTCAGGTGACTCTGCCATACTAATTCTTCTTGACTTCTGTGCAGCATTTGATACGGCGGATCATGCCATGTTAATAGACAGTCTCCAGTGTGGGGTTGGTGTTGATGGCACTGCCTTGAACTGGTTCACATCCTGCCTCATAAGTAGAAGCTTCCCCGTCAACATAGGGAAATCTTCTTCTTTTCCAGCTAGTTTCTCCTGCGGGTTCTCACAAGTTTCTATCCCAGGTCCCATTCTTTTCTCCATATACATGCTTCCCCTCGGCCAAATCATCCAAAATTACGACATTTGCTTCCAGTGTTATGCTGATGACACACAGCTTTATCTCCCCTTGAAACAAAGGTCCAGTCAGATCCAGTCAGCCTCATGAATGGCCTTGAGGACATAAGGTGTTGGATGACACAAAACTTCCTGCAGCTGAATGAAGGCAAGTCTGAAGTTGTCCTATTTGGCCCCCCTGACTCCATCAAAGTGATTGCCAACAGCCTTGGTAACCTGTCCACCCTTTTCAAACCCCATGTCAAAAACCTTGGTGTGATATTTGATCAACACACATCAAAGTTGCTGGTGAACGCAGCAGGCCAGGCAGCGATATTGCCTTTAAGTCTGACAAGCAATTTAATGCAGTAGTAAAAGCCAGCTGTAAAACCCCTTATTCTACTTCCAGCTCCCTCAGGTCGGCTGACTTGGGGCTCCTGGATGTCCCGCGATGTAAACTTGAGCTCAGAGGTGACCGTGCCTTTGCAGTTGAAGCCCCTAGACTGTGGAACAGCATTTCCCTCCCTATCAGATCTGCCCCCTCCATTGACTCTTTTAAGTGCAGGTTCAAAACTTACCTTTATCCACGAGCATTTGAATCTTCCAGATGTGGCTGATTTTTGGCTTGTGCCAAGGCTCATGTGTAGTTTATTTTCTGCCTATAAGCTTTGTGCCTTGTTGTTTCTATCTGTGTTTCTTGATTTGTGATTTTAGCTACCTGTTATGCTTTGTACAGCACTTTGGTCAACATGGGTTGTTTCTAAATCTGCTTTATAAATAAATTTGACTTGACTTGACTGGGGTGTAGACCAACTGGTCTAGATGACTTATCTACCTACGACATTTCAGCTTCTCATTGGCAACAGTGATTACACTCACTTCTCCCCCTCGCTGGCAAAATTCTTACTCAGTTTGTTCACCATTCCTTTTTTCCCATTACTACCTCTCCAGTGTCATTTCCAGCACTCTAATGTCCACTCTGCCTTAATTTTACTCTTTCTACCTCTGGAAGAAAAGCTTTCAGCACCCTCTTTAATATTATTGTCTGGCTTACCTTCAGATTTCATCTTTTCTCTCCTCATTGTTTTTCACTGGCTTTTGTTGGTTTGTAAAGCTTCCCAATCATTCAGCTTCCCTCTCGTTTCTGCTACTACTCTATGCCCTCCTTTTAGATTCTATGCTGTCTCTGACTTCCCTTCTCAGCCACGCTTGCCTCATCCTCCCTTTAGAATACTTCACCTTTGGGATGCATCTGCCCTCCACCTAATTGCCCCAAAAACTCCAATCATTGCTGCTCTGTTGTCATTCTGGCTAGTGTCCCATTCCCATCAACTTTGGCCAGCTCCTCTTAGATGAATCTGTCATTGCCGTTGACCCACTGTAACAGTGATACATTTGAGAGGGTGCAGAAGAGGTTCACCAGGATGCAGTCTGGATTAAAGTCATAAGTTACTGTTTAAGCAGAGGCCAAACAAACTTGGGTATTTTCTAAGGAGTGGTGGAGCTGAGGGGAGTGTGATAACGTGTGATAAGATTACGAGGGGCATACATTGATAGCTGGTACCTTTCCCGCAACACACCCCTCCCCACCCCAGGGACAAACTGTCTAACAACAGAGGGCATTCATTTATAGAGATGAGGTGGAATTTCTTTACCCAGAGGGTGATGAATCTGAGCAATTTATTGGCACAGTTGGCTACATTTAAAACAGAGAGTGACATGTGCTTGATTAGACAGGGCGGAGAGGAAACTTCAGAGAGACATGGGTCAAGACAGGCAGATGGGACAGACTCAGGTGGGGGTTCTTGACTGGCAAGGGGCAGTGGGACTGAACACCACTGTTTTCCACTCGCAGACATTCATTGACACCATTTCTCATCAGTACATGTTTTACAAACAACAGATTTCAAAGTTGAATTTCAAAGTAAATTTATTTTCCAAGTACATGAACCATAATCTATCAGACGATCCATTTTCTTGCAGGTTCAGCAGCTCAACGTTCACCCCCAGCCCCGGGCAGGGAATGGGGCCGATTCCAGAGGGGGATGGTCTGGGCTGGGGTGGGGTATGGGGGTGTGTGGGGGTGGGGTATGGGGGTATAGGGGTATGGAGGGTGGGGTGGGGTATGGGGGGTGTCTGGGACCTCATGGGGGAACCCTCCCTCCATCTTCCTCCCACCCACTCCTCCTCAGTCCCCCTCCCTCTACCCTCCCCTCCCCCCTCACCACCCACCCATCCCCCACCTCCCCCTCCCCTCCCCTCCCCACCCCAACCCCCTCACCCTCCTCTCCTCCATCCGTCCCTATTCCTTCCCCTGCCCCCTCACCACCACATTCCCCTGCCCCTCCCTTACCCTCAACCCTCCCCTTCCCATTCTCCTCCATCCCCTCCACCCTTCCTCCTTCCCCTCTGCCTCCCTCATCTTCCTCCGATCCCACTCCCAACCTTCCACCTTCCTTGCCCCTCCATCTCCCCTCAACCCTCCACTTCCCCTCTCCCTTTACTTCTTCTCCCTCACTCCACCTCCACAGCAACACTCCTGCTCCTGCCCTTTACCTCAGCCTCTCCTCAATCCTCTTCTTCCCCCTCCCATTCCTACCATCCTCCTACTCAGTCCCAGCCTTCCCCTCCTGTTTCCTCACCCGCCCTCCCCCTCAACCTACCCCTTCGCCTCCTGTTTCCTCACCCACCCTCACCCTCAATCACCTACTGTTTCCTCACCCGCCCTCACCCTCAACCTACCCCTTCCCCTCCTGTTTCCTCACCCACACTCCCCCTCAACCTACTACTTCCCCTCACATTCTCTCTCCTCCTCCTCACTCCCCCTCTTCCACCCACCCTGCCCCCCACCCCCTCCAACCATCACCCCAACTGTATGTGCGTTTGCAGGTGTGTGAGAGAGAGGGGAGGGTGCAGATAAGGCTGGAGGGGATGGGGAGGAATCAGAGGGGTGGGGAATGCGGTGGAGATGGAGGGATGAGGGGGAAGCTGGGAGGGTAGGTCTCTCTCTCACACACACAAAACACAAAGACACATACAGTTGAGGGGATGGAGGGTAGGGGATGGAAGGAAGGTGAGAGGTTGGGAAGAGGGAATTGAGGTGAGGGACGAGCAGAGGCAGGAGGGATGGAGAGAGGGGGAGAGGAAGGAGGAGGATGGGAGGGGAAGGGGAGAGTGAGGGAGGGGAGGGGAAGGGGTGGGAGATGGGGAGGGGGAGGAATAGGGAGGGAGTGGTTGAGTGGAGGGGAAGGGGAGGAGCAGGGAGGAAAGGGTTAGAGGAGATGGGAGAGGGAGGGGGAGAGAGGTTCGGGGAGGGGAGAGGGAAGGGGAGTGGGGAGGAATGGGCAGGAGGAGGATGAAGGGAGGGCTCCCTGACAAGGTCCTAGTGGGGAAGGTGGGGAGGTAGATGGGGAAGTGTGTGGGAGGGGGAGGGAGGAAATGGGAGGGAGGGGTATGTGTACAGGAGAGGGAAGGGAAGAGGTGGGGCATGGAGCTGGAAGGAAAAGTTGAGGGGAGAGAGGGAGGGGAGACATGTGTGGGGGAGGGATGGAAGGGAGGGTGGGGAATGGGTCGGGGAGCAGGAGGGAGGTGCTCCCTCACTGGAGGAACCAGGCAGTCACAGTGAGGACAGCCAGGACATGGGGCAGGGTGAATCTGAGGGAGAGAATGGAGAGGTGAGGAGGAAGGGTAGGGTGAGGCTGGGGGCCAAAAATATGGTGTCACTGGTGGAGCTACTGAGAGGTGCTCTGGGATTGATCAGCCACTCATCGGACAATAACAAAATCAGCTCGGGTAGATCTGAGCTGTTCTTCAGCTGATTGGTTGAGACAGAGCTGAAATTAGTCATCAAGCCAATCAGACTTGACCTTCTGTTGTCTATCAATGACCACTGGATCTGTGAAGATCCCAAACTTGATGGCATATAATGAAGTTGTTGTGCTGTAGTTCAATGATGTGCCCAGTGAAGTCACCCACTGGAGTTCCTCATGGGGACCAATCAGTGAAGACACTGGGTGATGATGTGGAGGTGAGCCAATGGACGATGGCAGTCCACTGCAGCCAGTAGACGATGCTCTTGCTGGGGAAACACCGATAGGTGAGAGCAGAAGAGGAGTCGATCACCACGGAGAAAGGCCAGGAGACAGTATGGACATTGGTGCAACCCATCACAGCCAAGGGCTTGGTCGTCAGTGTTGTCATTGTCCTGGAGCCGATCAGGAGACCAATCTGGAAGGGTCAGTTGATGATCTGAATCTCCCCAGGCCAATTACAGGACTTAATCTGGATGGACCTGTTGATGACAACACTATCTTTGAGCAAATTGCGTCAGCTGCTTTGACTAACCTGGAGGGAGCAGGGTAATGCACGGGGAGGGAGCAGAGGGAATGGGGAAGTGGTGTTGGTGGCATCCTATTCTGAGCCAGTCCCATCTGCCTGCATTTGTCCCGTATCCCTCGAAACCATTCTTATTCATGTACCTGTCTGACTGTCTGCTGTGTGAATAATTTTCTCCTGTGTCCTGATTAAATTTCTTCTTTTTCCTTAAACTTGTGCACTCCCAACCTGCCCAAACTCTGTCCATAACTCAGTCCTTCAAGTGATGACAACAGTCTCGTAAATCTCCTCAGCACTCTTTGCAGCTGGACAGCATCTTTCCTGTAGCAGAGCAAGCAAATCTGAATACAATATTCCAGGTGAGGCCTCACTAATGTCTTCATCAATAAGACCATAAGACCAAAAGACATAGGAACAGAATTAGGCAACTCAGCACCTTGAGTCTGTTCTGTCATTCCATCATGGCTGATTGAGTATCCCTGGCAACCACACTGTACTCTCTTCTCCCTGGAACCCTTCATGCCTTGACTAAGCAAGAACCAATCAACTTCCATTTGAAATATCCTCAATTACTTGGTGTCCACAGCCATCTGTGGCAATGGATTCCACAGATTCACCATCCTGTTACTAAAGAAATTCCTCCTTATCTCCAGTCTAAATGGATGCCCTCTGGCCCTAGATCAGAAGGTATACAAAATATCCTTTTCATGTCCATTCTATGTAGACCTTTCGATACTCAATAGGTTTCTATGAGATCCACCATCATCTGGCGAGCATGAGTCCAGAGCCATGAAACGCTCCTTATATGTTAACCCTTTCATTGCTGGATCAATCTCGTGAACCTTCTCTGGAAACTCTCCAATGCCAGCACATCATTTCTCAGAAAAGCGGCCCAAACATGCACACAATACTCCAAATTTGGTCTGACCAATGCCATATAAAGCCTCACTATACATCTTTCCTTTTATATTCTAGTCCATTGGAAATGAATGCCAACATTGCAGTTGCCTTCGTAACAATCGACTCAAACTTCAAGTTAACCTTTACGGAATCCTGCAGAAATGCTTCCAAGGACCTTTACCCCTCTAATTTTTAAAATTTTAAAATAGACGACACCTTAATTCCTTCTACTAAAGTGCATGGCCATTCACTTCCCTACAGTATATTCCATCTACTACTTCTTTGCCTTTTCTCTCAATCTGTCCAAGTACTTCTGCAGGCACCCTGCTTGCTGTAAAATACTTGCCCTTCCATCTACCTTTGTATTATCTGCAAAGCCAGATTCCTTTGTTCTTCCACAATCCTCATTACCCTCCCATTCACTGAACACCAGCTCGCTACTTCATAGACTTTCCTTTTCTATCTCCCATTGCAATTTATATCCCACATTCTGGCTGCTGTTTGGGAGCCTGTATAAACTCCCATCAGAGACCTGGCAGTTTCTTAGTTCTACCAACACGCCCCACCCCAAAGTTTCTGCAACTTCTATTCCTATGTCATCTCTCTATAAGGATTTGATTTTATTTTTAACAGCAATGCCTCCCCACTCCCTCTGCCTGTCCTTTCAACACAATCTGTATCCTTGGATGTGAAGCACCCAACGATGATCTTTCAGCAACGAACTCAGTGAAGCCGATAATGCCATCCCTGCCGATCACTAAATAGGCCATTACCCCTTATCATGACCCAGTCCCACATATTCAAGACTTTTCAGTAAATTTGGACAGAAAGATGATTTTTTGTAAAGTGTATTTGGTCAGGGTTTATCATCAGGTACCTGGGTGCTCCCATCATATTCCCAAAGATGCTGTTATCACCCCATTTGGCCTGTTTGAGTTTCTGTGCATGCCCTTTGGGCTGAAAAATGCAGCATCGACTTCCCAGCAACTCATGGACTGTGAGCTAAAACACTGACAGTTTGTCTTTTTGTTTACCTGAACAACACACAGCACTGTGCAAAAGGCACATACATGTCACAAGGGTGCCTGAAACTTCTGCACAATTCTGTAAATTCATTAAAATCATTAAAATAGAAGGTGGCTGGGAAACAGAAAGAAGAGTGCTTAGCTTTGTACCAGCTCGGGAGTATGAGGTGGTATTAAGTTGTGACTGGAAAGAGATAATATACAGTACTGAGCAAGAGTCTGAGCAGCATTGCTGCAGATACATGTGTCTAAAACTTTTACACAGTACTGTATCTGTCACCAGCGCATCCAAAACCGAACACTTATCACATCTCCATATACTTTTCTATTGCTTCAGCCATTGTGGGCTGATTATTAACCCCATTAAATACCAGTTCAGGTTGTCTATCCTTGACTTTCTCAGCCAATGTATCTGTGCAGATGGTCTGCCACCCCACCATCAAAAGTCGCTGTTATGATGGACTTTCCACAGCTCCCCGACTCCCCAAAAAATACTGCAAGTGTTTTTTGTTTTGATGAATTTCTATCACCTTTTCATTCCACGATCTGTTGAACTTATGCTTGTTCCCTTAATTTAATGCCCATAATCGCATGTTTGAATGGTCAGCAGACGTGACCAGAGCATTTGACAACACCAAACAAGTCTTTTGTAAACAGCCCTACTGGTATATTTATTCCCCATGCATCAGGGGCAGGGTGGAAGTAAAGGGCTGCAGCTTTTGCTAATCACATAAAATGACTTGGTGTCAGGGAGGAGCCCCAGCTGCCTTTGGCCAGAATTGACCACATGGACTGGGCCCTCTCCAGTGCCAGTATGGTAACTCCGAGCAATGCTGACTAGAGCCTGGAGCCGGAGCAGGGTCGGTTCCTGTTCCCGACGTGGGGTCACGATGACTAGGCGTGAAGGTCTAACCGGGGAACCCATTGTCAAATTTCACCAAGAAACAATCAGACCAAAGTATTTTGGGCAGAACTGGTCAGGATGACAAACACCCATCAGCACACAGAAATGGCATCTTTTAAAATGAGAAATAAATCAATGTAAAAACAAATTTAGCAGTGGATGAGTGAACCCTCTGACCCCAGGATGCACGGGATGGAAATGGTCCTGTGATAAGAGAGGTGGTTTCACACAGTCTCCATGACTCTGTCAGTTTGTGGGGTGGAATGGAAGTGATAATTGAGTGAACACAGTGAGGTGGAAGGGATGCAGAGGTACTAACCTGAGGAGTACTGAATGCAGTCGGGACTTGCTGTCTTGGGCTTGAATTGTGTAGTGGTCACTCTCAGTTTCACCTCTGGTTCATACAGTACAAATCTGTGTTGTCTTGTGCACAATCATGTGTCATGGTTTCTGGCACTCTTGTCCCTCAAGGAGAAGAAAGAAAAAGTAAATTCAAGCAACACACAGAAAACGCTGGAGAAACTCAGCAGGCCAGGCAGCATCTGAGACAAAGAGCAGAGCCGACGTTTCAGGCTGAGACCCTTCATCATGAAAGGAAGCAAAAGAGAGGAAAAATGTTCACTGGCTTACAACTAGACAACGACAGGAACATTTACATTTTGAGTCACAGCATGAGAAATCTTTTTATTAATCTTTTTATTGATTTAGAGGAAACTTATATGCAGACAAGGGAGAATTATCTCAAATATGTATATCAGCAACAATATAAACAAAAGGTGAAATAGATATTATCATAATCATACATAGTAATAAGCAAATATGCAATATATAATAAAGGACAACTAATTCTCCTCTTATCAATTCATAAAGAGAGGAAACCTCACTTATTGTCCGACATGAAATTAATGAACATGAAGAGAGGTACCTGAATGACCTGTCGCTGGATGTTGAAACATCTGTGTAGATATTTTTTTTTCCCAAAAATACTTTATTTCAGAAGTGTTACAAAATAAAGTAATTTACATACAAGAAAAAACATTCGTTGACTCTGAGTCCTTATTCAATAAAGTTATTAACAATAAAACTATGTGTTGACTCTCTGTTCATTTACAAATAAAAGATGTTTACAATAAATCATTCATTTACTCTCAACCCTTGGTCAAGAGTTAAGACTTATTAACAATAAAATTATCAACCATAAAGGCAGGCAAAGGCTCTTATGCTTTCCCAAATTAACAATTCCACCCACTCCTTGGGCACCCTGTTGATTATCTGCCCACACCACTGATGAGGGTAGGTCTCGTCCCCACCCAACCCCTCCCACTCCCACGGGTGATGAACGTTAAACTGTGGTCCTTCCCCACCGGGCCTTCGCGGTGGCCACACCAAGCTTGAGTGCATCCCTCAGCACGTACTCCTGCAGACGAGAGTGAGCCAGTCGGCAGCATTCAGTCACGGACATCTCCATGTGCTGGCAGACCACCAAGTTTCGGGCAGACCAAAGCGCGTCTTTCACCGAGTTGATGATCTGCCAGCAGCACCGGATGTTTGTCTCCGTGTGCGTTCCCGGGAACCGCCCGTAGATCACGGAGTCCTCGGTAACGCAACTGCTGGGCATGAATCTTAGTACTGTCCCTTCCATTCTCTTCCACATCTTCTTCGCGAACCCACAATGTGCAAAGAGGTGAGCCACCGACTCCACCCCATTACAGTCCTCCCGTGGGCAGTGGGGTGTGGAGGAACCGTTCCGGGCGTACAAGAGGGATCTGACTGGGAGGGCCCCTCTCACCGCCAGCCAGGCGAGGTCTTTGTGCCTGTTGGTGAGGTCTGGCGATGAGGCATTTTGCCAGATGAACTGGACGGTCTGCTCAGGGAATCACCCCACTGTGTCCATCTCGCCCTTCTCCTGCAGTGCCTGCAGGACATTACGTGCCGACCACTGTCTAATGGCCTTGTGGTCAAGTGCGATGGCCTTGAAGAATTTTTCCACGAAGGACAGGTAAGGAGGTAATGACCAGCTGGCAGGGGTGTTGCGCGGGAAAGGGGCCAGACCCATCCTTCGTAGCCAGGGCGACAGGTAAAACCTGGGCACATAGTAGAACTTTGTGCCCACGTATCTGGGATCCACGCACAACCTGATGCAGCCACACACGAAGCTGGCCATCAGGCTGAGAGTGACATTAGGGACGTTCTTGCCCCCGTTGTCCAGGAACTTGTGCATGTTGGTCTGTCTCACCCGCTCCATCCTTGATCCCCAAACGAATCTGAAGACACTGAGCTGCTGGAGCGGGAGACGGGCCACACCTGCGCCAAGTACAACAGCCCTGAGAGCACCTCACACCTGATGACCAGTTTCTTGCCCGTTATCGACAGGGAGCGCCCTCCTCACAGTCCCAGTTTCTGTTTCACCTTGGCAGTCCGCTCCCGCCAGTTCTTGTTGCACGCCTCAGCCCCTCCGAGCCAGATCCCCAACACCTTCATGTGGTCAGACCTGATAGTGAAGGGGACGCTGGATCGGTCTGGCCAGTTGCCGAAGAGCATGGCTTCGCTCTTCGTGCGGTTGACCCTGGCCCCCGACGCCAGCTCGAACTGTTCGCAGATGCCAATCAACCTGCGAACTGACCTCAGATCAGAGCAGAAGATGGTCTGCCACCCCACCATCAAAAGTACCTGCTATGATGGACTTTCCACTGCACCCCACCCCCCAAAAAATACTGCAAGTGATTTTTGTTTTGGTGAATTTCGTTCACCTTTTCATTCCACGATCTGTTGAACTTATGCTTGCTCCCTTAATTTAATGCCCATAATCGCCTGTTTTAATGGTCAGCAGGCGTGACCAGAGCACTTGACAACACCAAACAAGTCTTTTGTAAACAACCCTACTGGTATATTTATTCCCCATGCATCAGGGGCAGGGTGGAAGTAAAGGACTGCAGTTTTTGCTAATCACATAAAATGACTCGGTGTCAGGGTGGAGCCCCGGCTGCCTTTGGCCAGAATTGACCACATGGACTGGGCCCTCTCCAGTGCCAGTACGGTAACTCCGAGCAATGCTGACCTGAGCCTGGAGCCGGAGCAGGGTCGGTTCCTGTTCCCGACGCGGGGTCATGATGACTGGGCATGAATGTCTAACCGGGGAACCCATTGTCAAATTTCACCAAGAAACAATCAGACCAAAGGATTTCAGGCAGAACTGGTCAGGATGACAAACACCCATCAGCACACAGAAATGGCAAACTTTTAAAATGAGAAATAAGTCAATGTAAAAACAAATTTAGCAGTGGATGAGTGAACCCTGAGATCCTGGACGCACGGGATGGAAATGGTCCTGTGATAAGAGAGGTGGTTTCACACAGTCTCCATGACTCAGTCAGTTTGTGGGGTGGAATGGGAGTGGTAATTGAGTGAACACAGTGAGGTGGAAGGGATGCAGAGGTACTAACCTGTTGAATGCAGTCGGGACTTGCTGTCTTGGGCTTGAATTGTGTAGTGGTCACTCTCAGCTTCATCTCTGGTTCAAATCTGTGTTGTCTTGTGCACAATCATGTGTCATGGTTTCTGGCACTCTTGTCCCTCAAGGAGAAGAAAGAAAAAGTAAATTCAAGCAACACACAGAAAACGCTGGAGAAACACAGCAGGCCAGGCAGCATCTGAGACAAAGAGCAGAGCCGACGTTTCAGGCTGAGACCCTTCATCATGGAAGGAAACAAAAGAGAGGAAAAATATTCACTGGCTTACAACTACACAACGACAGGAACATTTACATTTCGAGTCACAGCATGAGAAATCTTTTCTTTCGTTATTAATCTTTTCATTGATTTAGAGGAAACATATATGCAGACAAGGGGAGAATTATCTCAAATATGTACATCAGCAACAATATACACAAAAGATGAAAGAGATATTATCATAATCATACATAGTAATAAGCAAATATGCAATATATAATATAAAAGTACAACTAATTCTCCTCATCAATTCGTAAAGAGAGGAAACCTCACTCATTGTCGGACATGAAATTAATGAACATAAAGAGAGGTACCTGAATGACCTGTCGCTGGATGTTGAACCATCTGTGCAGATATGGGAGAATCCATGATAGCCGTCTTGTATACATCTGTCTCGGCTCTCCAACTAAGCAGAATTTAAATCCTATGGTGATGATGCATGTCATTATGATGTGTCTGCTGGAGTCATAATGTCACCTCTCCCGGAGGGGTCACACCTCAACATCTCCATATTTAGTAAAAGCCTTTGTCATTGGCTGGGTTACAATAACGTGATGAGGGTGAAAGAAATAACTGGTTTTCAAAATCAGAATCAGGTTTATTATCACCAGCATGTGACATGAAATTTGTTAACTTAGCAGCAGCAGTTCAATGCAATACATAATCCAGCAGAGAGAAAAAAAGAAGTAAAAATAGTAGTAAATAAACAAATAAATCAATCACGTAATCGTTACTCTTACCCTTCCTGAAGTCCACAATCAGATCTTTCGTCTTACTAATGTCAGTGCCAGGGTGTGGCTGTGGCACCATTCCACTAGTTGGCATATCTCACTCCTGTACGCCCTCTCGTCACCACCTGAGATTCTACCAGCAATGGTTGTATCACTAGTAAATTTGTAGACAGTTTTGAGTTATGCCTGGCCGTACAGTCATGTGTATACAGAGAGCAGAGCAGTGGGCTAAGCACACACCCCTGAGGTGCGCCAGTGCTGATCGTCAGCAATCGGCAAATTGCAATGGGTCCAGCTGCTTTCTGAGGCAGGAGTTCATTCTAGTCATAACCAACCTCTCAAAGCATTTCCTCACTGTAGGTGTGAGTGCTACTGGGCGATAGTCATTATGCAGCCCACATTATTCTTCGCAGGCACTGCTATAACTGTTGCCTTTTTGAAGCAACTGGGAACTTGTGTCTGCAGCAGCGAAAGGTTGGAAATGTACTTGAGTACTCCCGCTGGTTGGTTGGCACAGGTTTTCAGAGCCTTACCAGGTACTCCATCAGGACTTTCTGCCTTGCGAGGGTTCACTCTCTTTAAAGACAGACTAACGTCGGCCTCTGAGACAGAGATCACAGGGTTATCAGGTGCAGCAGGGATCTTCACAGCTGTAGTTGTGTTGTCTCTTTCAAAGCGTGCGTAGAAGGCGATGAGTTCATCTGGTAGTGAAGCATCGCTGCCATTCATACTATTGTGTCTTGCAAACCCTGCCAGAGTTGCCGTGCACCTGATATCGTCTCCAACCTCATTCGAAATTGTCTCTTCACCCTTGAAATAGCCCTTCGCAAATCATACCTGCTTTTCTGGTACAGGCCTGGGTTGCCAGACTTGAATGCCGCAGATCTGGCCTTCAGCAGACGACGTACCTCCTCGTTCATCCACGGCTTTTGGTTTGGGAATGTAGAGTAAGTCGTTGAAGGCACACACTCATCCACACGGGTTTCAATGAAGTCGGTAACAACTGCAGCATACTCATCCAGATTCAACGGTGAAACCCTGAATACAGTCCAGTCCACCGATTCAAAGCAGTCCTGTAGGTGCTCCTGTGCTTCCCTTGTCCAAACCTTCTTGGTCCTCACTGCTGCTGCTGCAGTCTTCAGTCACTGCCTATACTCAGGGTGTAAAAGTACAGCCAGGTGACCAGACTTCACAAAATGAGGGTGTGGAATAGCACGGTAGGCATTCTTGATGGTGGCATAGCAATGGTGACCTGGGGAATTGTAGAGGTGGTATTGTTCACTGTCCCTGCCCCTTGTCCTGGTTAAGGGAGATTCTGTGCTAAAATTGTGTTTGGAAGGTTTGAGACATTCGCCAACCTTGTCCATTCAGTGGCACAGATTGTAAATAGTGTAGCATTTGTGAGTGTCACACTCCTGGGGACTCTGGGCAATGCTGTCAGTCATGGGTGAAAATGTGATATCAATCTGACTCCACTATTAAGACACGTTTGCATCCAGACCTTAAGTATTTGAAGTGTAAAAATATATTACCTTCCATCACTCCTAGTTTATTTACAAAACATCTTCATTCCACAAGAACACAGACAAAATGCTGGAGGCATTCAGCAGGTCAGGCAGTATCTGTGGAGAGGAACAAACTGTTGATGTTTCATGCCAAGACCCTTCATTCTACACTCTCCTGTTCTTGACCCCACTGCTAATGTGAAGAGCTTCCCTGACAGCAGGTTGTCAGTGGAATAAGTGAAAGAGAATGTGAACGGCAATAGTTTGGAGGGAAATAGGTGTGGGAATGTGATTACCTCAGAGCCTGCATGGACTGAGACCAGAACACCATGGGACACAGGAGCAGAATCAGACCAATCAGCCATTAAGTCTCCTAGAACGAGCTTATTGACTACATGTGGGGGAAGCTATGAGCCCGTACTCATCGGTGATCAGAGTTGGAGAGGGTCAGAAAATTTCAATTCCTGGACATTTCAGACGATCTGTCCTGGGTCTCACAATTAAGTGCCATTACAAAGGAAGTATGGCAATAGTTCTACTTTCTCAACGTTTGCTAAGATTTGTCATGTCATCTGAAACTTTGACAGGCTTATTGATATGTGATACAGATTATATTGACTGGCTGCAGCACGGCCTGGTATGGAAACACAAATGTGCTTGAAAAGAAATGCCGACAAAATCAATGGGTGCAGCCCAGTCCATCATAGTTAAAGCCCTCCCCAACACGGAGCACATCTACATGGAGTACTGTTGTAAGAAATAAGCATCCTTCATCAAGGTCCCCCACCATCCAGGCCATGCTCTCAGACTCTCCTAAAACATTTCATGTTTTGTCTTAAATCTATCACCTCTTGTTCTATTCTCACACAACCTGAGCGGAAAAAGCTTCTTCTGCACTATTAGGGGACTTAATATTGTCAGGGGACTTGACGGAAGCTTATAAGATCAGGAGCAATATGGATAAGGTGGTCAGTCATAGTCTTGCCTGTGTGTTCATCTATGCCCTGACAGGAACAGAACGGTCAATTTGCAGAGCTTGTCACTGAGGGGATTGGCCTATGCATATAATTTTATTTTGCATAACTGTCTGTTTGTTTGCAGTCCTGAATGAGGTGGTATGTTTTGTAATTTTGCCCCAGATGATGTTTCATTTGACAGTAATTAAGCTAAGCTTGAACTTCAATTCTTTTTCCCAGGCTGGGGAGTCCAAAGCTAGATGGCACAGATACAAGATAAGAGGGCAGAGTCTAAAAGAGAGCTGCATGGTAATTTCTTACACAGAGGATTCTGAGTACTTGGAATGAGCTGCCAGGGAATGTTGTTGAGATGATACAATTGCAATATTTAAGAAGCATTTGGATGGATACAGGAAGGGAGGTTCTTGGTGGGCTACTGTTCAACATGAGTAACTGGGACTAGCAGAGACAATACTGTGGTCCACATGACGAGTTGGTCTAAAGAGTCTGTTTCCATGCTGTATTGCTCTGCCAGGTCAGTCTGTGGCAAATTTCGTGGCCGAGCTTCGGCAGTTGTTGGAGCATTGTGATTTCGGAGTGGTGTTGGAAGACATGCTCCGTGATCGATTGGTATGCAGCATTAATAATGACAGCATACAACACCGCCTGTTAGGGGAAACCCCACCGTTGACTTTCAAGAAAGCCTCAGAGATTGCCCAAGGCATGGAGATGGCTGCTAATAATGTCAAGGATATCCAGAAAGGAGTTGGGGGGGCAGGGTCACAGTCAGCGGCAGTGCACCAAGTCAGGAGGGAGTCTGGTAAACAGGCAAAGCGGGTGGAATGTTTCCGGTGTGGAGGGACGCACTATGCAAATGATTGCAAGTTCAAAGACACTGTCTGCCATGCTTGTAGCAAAAAGGGACATTTAGCTAAAAAGTGCATAAGTTCAAAGGGTAAGATTAAGCCTGGGCAGGGGAAAGGTCAACAGGCTCAGGCAGCCACACACCATCTAGAAGAAGCAGATGAAGAGGCAGCGTGTGCCTACAACATGTTTGGAGTGGAAACAGATGAGGAACCACCTGAACCATATGATGCCTTAGTCACTGTCAGGGGAAAGGTCATTAGGTTTGAGATTGATTCAGGGGCTACTGCACCGGTCATTAGTGAGGAGACCTACAGGAGGACATGGGTGTCCAACCTGACTCCCATCAGACTGTCAAAGCTCAAACTTAGGACCCATACGAGGCAGCCCATACCTCATTTAGGGGTGTTATATGCGGACCTCTCAGCCGGGGGTCAGAAGGCTGAAGCCAGGCTAGTGATAGCTAAGGGCTGGGGGCCCAGTCTTGTGGGTCGCGACTGGCTTCGCAAAATCTGGCTAAACTGGCATGAAATTAAGTATGCACACACGACAGAGGACATTCTGCAGTGGTACAGTGACGTTTTCAGGGACGAGCTAGGAACACTGAAGGGCATGACAGTGAAACTCCATGTCGACCCTGAGGCTACACCACGTTTTTTTAAGCCCAGGTCGGTGCCCTATGCCATGAAAGGCAAAGTCGAGGAGGAGCTGGAAAGCCTACAGAAGCTAGGCATTATTCAGCCCGTCCAGTTTTCAAGGTGGGCAGCTCCCAGTGTTCCAGTTTTCAAGGCAGACAAAGCGGTGAGGATATGTGGGGATAATAAACTTACGGTGAATCAGGTCTCTAGGCTGGAGGAGTACCCATTGCCACGGGTGGATGACCTGTTTGTGGCCCTGTCAGGGGGTAAGCTGTTCACAAAGCTGGACATGAGCCACGTCTACCAACAGCTGCTGCACGACAAATATTCAAAGGAGTACATCAGCACTAATACACACAGGGGATTATTCAAGTACAATCGCCTGGTGTTTGGAGTGGTGTCCAGACCTGCCATTTTCCAAAGGACAATGGACACTTTGCTGCAGGGGATTCCACACGTAGCAGTGTATCTTGATGACATTTTGATCACGGGGGCTATGGAGGTGGAGCATCTGGCTCATTTAGAACGGGTGCTGAAGAGGCTCTCAGACACGGGGCTGCGGTTGAAACGCGGACAATGTGTGTTCCTGGCATCGAGTGTGACTTACCTGGGACACAAGATCACAGCTGAGGGTCTTTTTCCCGTGGAGGACAAAGTGAGAGCTATTAAGGAGGCCCTAAGCCCTAAGACCGTCACGGAACTCAGATCATTTTTGGGCACGGTGAATTATTATGGCAAGTTTCTTCCTGACCTGTCAAGGGTTTTGACCCCACATCCAACCTGATGGCATGAAGATCGATTTCTCAGACTTTGGTAATGCCCCCACTCCTCTCCAGCGTTTTAGAAACATAGAAACATAGAAAGTAGGTGCAGGAGCAGGCCATTCGGCCCTTCTAGCCTGCACAGCCATTCAGTATGATCTTGGCTGATCATCCAACTCAGAACCCTGCACCAGCCTTCCCTCCATACCCCCTGATCCCCTTAGCCACAAGGGCCATATCTAACTCCCTCTTAAATATAGCCAATGAACTGGCCTCAACTGTTTCCTGTGGCAGAGAATTCCACAGATTCACCACTCTGTGTGAAGAAGTTTTTCCTCATCTCGGTCCTAAAAGGCTTCCTCTCTATCCTCAAGCTGTGACCCCTCGTTCTGGACTTCCCCAACATCGGGAACAATCTTCCTACATCTAGCCTGTCCAATCCCTTTAGGATCTTATACGTTTCAATCAGATCCCCTCTCAATCTTCTAAATTCCAACGAGTACAAGCCCAGTTCATCCAGTCTTTCTTCATATGAAAGTCCTGCCATCCCAGGAATCAATCTGGTGAACCTTCTCTGTACTCCCTCTATGGCAAGGATGTCTTTCCTCAGATTAGGGGACCAAAACTGCACACAATACTCCAGGTGTGGTTTCACCAAGGCCTTGTACAACTGCAGTAGTACCTCCCTGCTCCTGTACTCAAATCCTCTCGCTATAAATGCCAGCATACCATTCGCCTTTTTCACCGCCTGCTGTACCTGCATGCCCACTTTCAATGACTGGTGTATAATGACACCCAGGTCACGTTGCACCTCCCCTTTTCCTAATCGGCCACCATTCAGATAATAATCTGTTTTCCTATTTTTGCCACCAAAGTGGATAACTTCACATTTATCCACATTAAATTGCATCTGCCATGAATTTGTCCACTCACCCAACCTATCCAAGTCACCCTGCACCCTCTTAGCATCCTCCTCACAGCTAACACTGCCACCCCAGCTTCGTGTCATCCGCAAACTTGGAGATGCTGCATTTAATTCCCTCATCCAAGTCATTAATATATATTGTAAACAACTGGGGTCCCAGCACTGAGCCTGGTGGTACCCCACTAGTAACCGCCTGCCATTCTGAAAAGGTCCCGTTTATTCCCACTCTTTGCTTTCTGTCTGCTAACCAACTCTCCACCCACACCAATACCTTACCCCCAATACCGTGTGCTTTAAGTTTGCACACTAATCTCCTGTGTGGGACCTTGTCAAAAGCCTTCTGAAAATCCAAATATACCACATCCACTGGTTCTCCCCTATCCACTCTACTAGTTACATCCTCAAAAAATTCTATGAGATTCGTCAGACATGATTTTCCCTTCACAAATCCATGCTGACTTTGTCCGATCATTTCACCGCTTTCCAAATGTGCTGTTATCACATCCTTGATAACTGACTCCAGCAGTTTCCCCACCACCGACATTAGGCTAACCTAACGTTTTGATATCCTTCCTCGCTGTCCACTCTGTTCGCAATCTTGGTGTCATCCACAAATTTGCTGATCAGTTATCACCCAGATCGTTGGTATAGATGTCAAACAACAACAGACACAGCCCTGATCCCTGTGGCACCAGTCACAAGCATCTAGACACAAATTTCTTATTTAGTCTTCAAAAAGCTTTAAGATTGGTTAGACATGAACTACCATGCACGAAGCCACTTTGATTTCCATAAATAAGCCCTGCCTATCCAAATACAGCAGATTCTGGTTTATTTAGGCACATTGGGACCGGAACACATCGGTCCAATTAAGAGGTTGCCTAATGAAACAAATTTTCATGGAGATAGTTTAAAAAAGACAAACTCCCGCTTAACTGAGTAACAAACTGTATATTTAACTGAAGTACAGAACAAATTTGAACACTACCACTACAACTGCAGTATTATAAAACTGTGTTTCATTCCCTGATCGTTATTGACAGTGGAATTCATTTCGAGTACGCTGCTGTGTTCTTTTGATTGACTGTAAATTAACAAAATCACCGCGGACACCAGGTGCAGATATGGACTGCCTTCATTGCCTTCTTGCGTGAAAAAATATTGTAATCCAACAATAAATTTCTCAGCATCCAGTGTCATCACGGGCTCATGTTCAGATGTGTCACCTTCATCACGAGGTGCACTGTCTGATGGCCACACAAGTGTCCGTGACTGACGCTGGTTAGACTGATGCTCGGCAGTAGTCTTCTGTCCCAATTCAGAGGCAGTGTCCTCAGTAAACAAAGGAATCCTGATTATTTTCTTGATTTGCTTTTGTTCTTTCAGAGTTCTCCTTAATTAGTGGCTGTCCCAATTAACCAGAATCCACTGTATTTATTCATCCTGCATTTAGAATGCCTTCCAATAATTTATCCATAAATAAATTAGCCTAACACTTGCTGGCTATTTCTTAGAATGTTTCTTGAATAACGTAACAACTTTAGATATCCTCCACTCTCCTGGCTCCTCAGCCATGACTAAAGGAGGTTTAACTCTTCCTTCCAAGGCCCCAGCAGTTTCAACATTAGCCTTCCACAAGGTCCAAGGGAAAACCTTGTCAGGCCCTACTGATTTATCCACCCAGTTTGCCTCTAGAGAGCCAGCCCTCCTCCTTTTGTGACGAGATACAGTCTATGACTTCGCGAAGTTTTGCCTCAGTTCGACTATTTGTGTCCGTCTCCAAAGTAAATACCGATGAAAAAATCTCTCTCTCTCTCTCTCTCAGTCCCATGGATAGATGACCAGCTGATCAACCAGTGGACCAACTTTGTCTCTTGTTATTCTTTTGCTCTTAAGATGGCTATAGAAACCCTTGGTACTTTCTTTCATCTTGCATTGCACTGCGACCTCAAGTCCTCATTTATTCCTCCTAATTTCTCTGCTGAGAAGTCTTTTGCATTTCTGAAACCCCTCAAGTGCCTCATTTTGCATGAGTTGTATACAGGAGCCATCCTGTATTCCCTCTGTTGCTAGCAGCCTCTGGACTTTACTCAAAATGCATAAATTTATGTCATAATTTTAAATAATTCTTTCTATACACAAGAGACAGAAGTTGACTCGTCATGGTTGTGACAGTAGCAACATCAATAAATATGTAACAATTATTGGAAAAATAGCAAACTTAGAGGAGTTTGTTTGACCTTGTTGCATTTAGCAGATGTGGAGGGTGGAAAGGGGGTCCTCGGGAATATAGTTGACCACATGGTTGCCTGATTGTATTCCTTTTTTATAAATATCTGCTGGTGTTGACAGAAACTTGGTACACATTTTGAGCAACCACAAATAAGAGTGAATATTGCTGAAAGTTCACTGCCTTGAGTTTTAAAGAGTTTTTTCAATCTACTCTTTCATCTGGCATATATATTATACATTTTAAATCATCTTTTCACACTTTTTTATCAAAATGAAATGATAATCTATTGTCTGAGGACAACCGATTTTGTGGGTACTGGGCTGTTATATAATCGTATAATTTATAAAATTAAAAACAAACATATGAAAAACTGTTGCATTTGTGCAAAAGACCCTCAAATGATCAACCCTGATTATTTTATTTATTTTTAAATTTTATTTTTATTTGGATAAGGAATTCACAAATATCATGTACTTTTTTCACCCATATAACCTTTTCCATCTTTTTATATGTATAAAACTACAATTATTTATACATTCTTAAGTACACATTGAGATGATATAAAAGGAAAATAAACATTTAAATAGATAATTATGTACTGTGGTAAATCTAACCTGTTAGGCTAAGTAATGGAAATAGTTGCTAAGAAAAATGGTAATAATAGTTTCCATATAACCCTTCTGGACCATTTCCACTGGTCCAAAATGTTGTACATAAGCCTATGTATCAACCATTGTAGGTGCTTATATCCTAATTTGTTCATGCTTGCTCCTGCCCGCAGACATAATTATCCAATCCCTATGTACTTATTTACTTAATTTTTTCATTTTTTTTTTCCCTTTCCCAAATCTTTCCCTTTACTTGTGTTAATTCTCTATTTTCCAAAAGAAAACAAAAAAAAAAACAAACATTTAGACTAGAAACATAGAAACATAGAAAATAGGTGCAGGAGTAGGCCATTCGGCCCATCGAGCCTGCACCGCCATTTATTATGATCATGGCTGATCATCCAACTCAGAACACCGCCCCAGCCTTCCCTCCATACCCCCTGACCCCCGTAGCCACAAGGGCCATATCTAACTCCCTCTTAAATATAGCCAATGAACTGGCCTCAACTGTTTCCTGTGGCAGAGAATTCCACAGATTCACCACTCTCTGTGTGAAGAAGTTTTTCCTAATCTCGGTCCTAAAAGGCTTCCCCTCTATCCTCAAACTGTGACCCCTCGTTCTGGACTTCCCCAACATCGGGAACAACTAGGGGTGCTTACGTTAGCAATATTACTGTGTTGATGAGAAGAGCAGTATAAATCATTAGGAGAGTCATCTAAAGTCTGCTCGCATTGGGGTTATATATTCAATCCATTTATTCCAGATTTGATAAAATTTTTCTTTTTGAGTTCTCAGGGAGTAAGTCAACTTTTCCATTTTAAATATTTCCAAGATAATTTCGTACCAATCTTCTAATGTAGGTGGTATTGGATTTAGCCATTTTCTAGTGATTGATTTCTTACTTGCCGCTAAGAGGGCCTGCAGCAACTTTATATCTTCCTTCTGTTCAAGAAACAATACATGCCCCAAATAGAGCGTCTCAAAGTTCAGAGGTATCTGGGACCTAAGTACCTTAACTAATGTTCTATGAATACCTTCCCAAAATAGACTTAATTTAGGGCAATCCCAAAAAATATGAAAATGATTTGCCTCCTTGGAGCCTCACCTTCTCCAACACATCACATTTGTATCTTTATATTTTTCCTGATATGGGGTCTTGAAGTATCTTATAATGTTTTTCCAATAATGTTCTCTCCAAGTCAAAGAACTAGTCGAGGACCATTGAAAGCTGCAGATTTTCCCCTAAGCCTCCTCTGAAAGTACCAACCCCGCTTCTTTCTCCCACTTCTCTTTAATATACAGTGTATTTACGTTTTTAGCACGGGAGAGTGCATTATATAATCGAGAAACTGATTTATTAGGTTTTGAACTGCAAGCCGAATTCAGAATCTTGAAAAATTCTAATTCTACTGTTGATAGGTCTGTATATCTACAACTCTGGTTAACATAGTTTCGTACTTGAAGGTACCTAAAAAAGTCATTATGTTCTAGGCCATGTTTGTCCTGCAGGATTTGGAAACTTTGTAATACTCTTTTATCTATAAATGAGAGGTAGGTTGTAAGACCTTTCTTTATCCATAGCTCAAATCTTTTATCTCCTCTGTTGGGAAGGAATTCGGTATCATATGTACACCATCTAAAGAATTTTAACATGTTATTAATTCCACATGAATTAACCACCTTCTGCCATACTTTTAATGTAAGATTTATCCAAGCGTTTTTAAATTTTTCCAACTGGGCCATCAATCCTTTGTCAGCTATTGAGGTCTGAAGAGGAAAACTGTCAACTAATCCAAATTCTATTTCCTTCCATCTAGCCTTATATTCCCTATTACACCAATATAACAGAGGGGTTATCTGTGAGGCATAAAAATAATTTCTCAGGCAAGGAAGAACCATACCTCCTCCTTCCTTCCCTAACTGTAAGGTGTTATATCGAATTCTAGGTTTCTTTCCTTGCCAAATGAAGCGGGAAATCCATTTGTCCCATTCCCTGAATTGATTATCATCCACCTCCACCGGTAAAGTACGGAAAAGATACAATAACCGAGGAAGAATATTCATTTTTATAGTATTTATCCTTGAATTTAAACTTAAAAAGGCGATAAGATTCCATCTATGCATATCTGCTTTTATCTCTGAGATTAATGGCCCATAATTTACCTGTGACAGTGTTGAAAGATCCTTCGGCAGGGTTATTCCTAAATATTTTAATGATTTAGCTTCCCACTTAAGATCATATGTATCCTGCAACTTTTTGGATGGTGTATAATTTAGGGACATAACCTGCGTTTTCTTTACATTTATTTTATAACCTGATATCTTCCCAAAGTCATCCAACAGTGTAAACAATCCTATAAATGATTTTTCTGGTTCACTCAGATAGACCAAAACATCATCTGCGAATAACGCCACTTTCTGTTCAATCCCTGCCACCTTGATACCTTTTACGATTTTGCTCTGTCTTATTAGTTGGGCAAGCGCTTCAATATATAGCGCAAAAAGGAGAGGAGAAATTGGGCATCCCTGTCTAGTGCCTCTCTCTAAGATGAAGGAGTCAGAGAGGTCCCCATTTATCTTAATTCGGGCTGTAGGGCTGTCATATAGAGTCTGAATTACTTTAATAAACTTTTCTTGAAAGCCGAATCTTCCTAACACTCTGTATAGGAATGCCCAACTAACCGAATCAAAAGCTTTCTCAGCGTCCAATCCTACTACCATTGTCTCTGTCTCGTTCCTATTAACCTGTTCTAATATGTGCAGAGTTCTCCTTATGTTGTCCTGTGTTTGTCTTTGTTGAATAAATCCAGTCTGGTCTAAGTGGATTAGGCCAGGTAAAAGCTTTTCCAATCTGCACGCTAATATAGATGTAAATAGTTTGTAATCTAAATTAAGAACACTAATTGGCCGATAATTGCCACATTCTAGTTTATCTTTACCCTCTTTAGGAATAACTGAAATAATCGCTTCTCTCCAGGAAGGTGGAGTTTCTCCTCTCTGCAAGATCCAATTAAAGATGTTAAGTAGTAATGGGGCTAACTGTGTCTTCAGGGACTTGTACCACTCTGAGGTAAACCCATCAGAACCCGGGGACTTTCCAGCCTTTAACCTAGAGATGGCCACGTTCAGTTCTTTGACAGTTACTGGTTCTAATAAACTTTCATTTTGTAAATCTGTAAGTTTAGGTAGATCTAAAAAATTCAATACACTGTCTATATAGGGCTCATTGGGGGCCCGGGGTTGGGAGTACAGCTCTCGATAATATGTTTCAAAACTCTCTTGAATTTTCCCTATTGTACTCTCCACAAGCTTTGTCTTTGGATTCTTTATTTTATGAATTGTATTGTCTGCTTGTTGTTTTCGTAATTTATATGCTAATAATCTAGCTGATTTACCTCCTACTTCATAATTCTTTTGTCTCAGGTAAAGAAAATTTCAACCCTGATTACTTTAAATAAAATAATGTTATTCATTGTCAACGGAATTAGCACTTTTCTTAGTGGGAGATGTTTTCACCGAGGTCTCAAGAATCGGTGAACTGCCAAAGAAGAGGCTGGAGAGCAAAGTGTTTCCCGTGGAGGTCGGGTGTCATGGCTTTGCAGGCCAGTCGCTCTGCAAAGTATACACTGCACTTGGAATCATGGGAGAGAGAGGAAGGAGAGCCATTTTTACCACCACAGGTACAGCAGAGGAAGCGTCAAGATGGCTCTGGATAAAGAGGGCAGATCGGTGGGTTGCTGCTGGGACACAGGCCGGGGTCTGATCAACCCCGGTGGGGTCGCCTGGGCGAGGGTGTGTGATGTTGAAAGACCCGAAACACCTGACGACCCCGTTTAACATCACTGATGATGTGCCCCAGGTTAGCATCACTCAGATGTTTCTGTGAGAACTGAGTAGAAGATTGGATGTTGTATCGTTGCATCATTCCCATTATTTATTGCTATTTATTTATATCTGAATTTGAACAGTTTGTTTACAGTTCCTGGTGTTTACAGTTTACAGTTACTGTTCTATAGATTTGCTAATTATGCCCACAGATGAATAATGTCAGGGTTGTATGTGGTGACAGGTATGTACTCTGAAAATAAATTTTCCTTTGAACTTTGAACTTTTTTGAACTTTGTTTCATTCAGTATATCTACTTGTGTTTTGAATGTGAATTAAATGTGATTTGATGTGATTTTGGTGGAAACGTACAGTATTCACAACTGTTGACATTGGGTTGGGGTTCACTTGAAGAGGCTGGTCTGAGGTGGTGAGTGAATGACGTCAATGACTGTTATTGCGCTCTGTGTTCAGTTTTTTGTGTTCAATAAATAAGTTGCTTTTTCTTCTTAAACATAAAATGCCTCTGCCGTATAATTTGTGAAATCCTACATTGGATCAAACTGCCGTTACATTGTTATTGCAAGGCAAGGTCCAATTTACGTTGGGAGCAATCTCCCCCCACAACACCAAACACTGCTATGTGCTGCCAGAGTGAAGAGTCTCCTTGAAAACCTGCCTGGATACGATCAATACCGATCGTTGAAAACTCACCATTTACGGAGTTTTGGACTGTTGGAGTCTGAGTGCACCAACAGTTGTTTTCCTCGCCCGGCCACGGTGACGCTAAGCCATCAGAGCGAATGGATCACATGCTATCCCTCCTGAGCAATCACCATCCTTGTTTTAATTTCAAACAACTCTTCATGCAGAAAATGCCGAAACAAGTTTGCTGAGCCCAAGCAAATACACCTGTGAAGGACAAAAGGGAGCTTGCTAATATGGCTGATAGTCTACACTCAGCTTTCTCTACCTCAATAAGCCCGGTCAGCAAGCCCCCAACTTAAGGACACCCGTGGCTGCGAAACAGACAGTGCCAGGACTGTGTTTTCACCTCGCTTGCTTTGGTATCGACACTAGAAAGTGCCGACGAGCTGGTAGCTTTGACAGTGCCAGCGCATCTGGACCTCAGCGGTCTGTGAACACCGTGGATTCCAGCTGCCAGGGATATTTACTGTTTATTACAGACACAATTTCGGGGCGATGTTTCCTGTGTGACTCAGGAGCTCAAGTCAATGTGCTGCCAGTATCACTTATTGATCAGATGGCAAAGAGCGACGAAATTCGTTGGAGTTTGCCAACGGCAGCAGGATCCAAACCTATGGGACATCGGGGTCAATGTTGGGACCGTTGTTTTTTATGATGTGTGTCAGTGATTTGGATTGTGGGATTAATGAATTTGTGGCTAAATTTGCTGATGATACAAAGATAGGCGGAGGAGCAGGTAGTGCTGTGGAAACAGAGAGCCTGCAGAGAGACGTCGATAGTTTAGGGGAATGGGCACAGAAGTAGAAAATGAAATACAATATTGGAAAGTTTACGCTCACGCTCTTTGGTGGAAGAAATCAACGGGCTGATAATTATGTAGATGGAGAGAGAATTCAAAATGCAGAGATAGAAAGGGACTTGGGAAACCTTGTGCAAGGCACCCTAAAGGTTAATCTCCAGGATGAGGCAGTGGTGAAGAAGGAGAATGCAATGTTGGCATTCATTTCTAGAGGTATAGAATATAAAAGCAGGGACGTGATGTTGAGGCGTATAAAAAAAAACATAGAAACATAGAAAATAGGTGCAGGAATAGGCCATTCGGCCCTTCAAGCCTGCACCGCCATACAGTATGATCATGGCTGATCATCCAACTCAGAAGCATGTACCAGCCTTCCCGCCATACCCCCTGATCCCTTTAGCCACATGGGCCATATCTAACTCCCTCTTAAATATAGCCAATGAACTGGCCTCAACTGTTTCCTATGGCAGAGAATTCCACAGATTCACCACGCTCTGTGTGAAGAAGTTTTTCCTCATCTCAGTCCTAAAAGGCTTCCCCTTTATCCTCAAACTGTGACCTCTCATTCTGGACTTCCCCAACATCGGGAACAATCTTCCTGCATCTAGCCTGCCCAATCCCTTTAGAATTTTATACGTTTCAATCAGATCCCCCCTCATTCTTCTAAATTCCAGAGAGTATAAGCCTAGTCGATCCAGTCTTTCATCATATGAAAGTCCTGCCATCCCAGGAATCAATCTGGTGAACCTTCTTTGTACTTCCTCTATGGCAAGGCACTCGTGAGACCACACCATTGGAGAGGGTTCAGAGAAGATTCACGAGAATGATTCCAGGAATGAAAGGGTTACCGTATGAGGAACGTCTGGCAGCTCTTGGGCTGTATTCCCTGGAGTTCAGGAGCATGACGGGGGAACTCATAGAAACATTTCAAATGTTAAAAGGCCTAAAAGATCTCTACCGATTAGATATGGCTGTGATAATCCCATTTGGCTTTTCTGAGATTCTGCGCATGCCGTTTGGGGTGAAAAGTGCAGTACAGTCTTCCAATAGCTGATGGACTCTGTATTAAAAACTTTGATTACTAACCATGCAAAGTAGCAGGCTGGGTTATCAGCCATTGACTTTCCCGGCCATCACATCTCCGCAGAAGGTGCAAAACACCTCCCATCAAAAGCAGCTGCTATCTTCTTTTGGTTTGTTCTGTTTTAAGTCTATCATACAGCCGGACCTTACAGAGTGAGGGGTTTTTATTCTTATGAATTCAATGTTCTGCATTGACAAATTAGGTGAGTTGGTGAGATCACAAATTGCACCTGAGGAAAGCGAGTGTGGTAATTACAAAGGAAGGGATGAATACTTTTTCAGACCCACAATTTTGGTTTTAATTTTTAGTAAATTATTGAGAAACTTTGGAATTTTTCTTTTGATTTGATATGATGCGCAATATTTTGTAGATTAGCGCAATAAATTTTACTTCAAAATATTTAGAAAATGACAGAGTAAAACATGAAAATACTGCATTTGTGCGGACTGAATACTATTTCAATGCACTGTATTTCTCCTTAAGATTCATTTTCCTGCAGGCACTTACAGAAATGCAACATAAAATATGAAAAACTTCCCAGAAAGACTGACAAACAACCAAAGTGCAAAAGACAAACTCTGCAAGAAATAATGCTGAGAACATGAATTGTAAAAAGTTCTTGAAAGTGAGACATTCCTGGGATCATTCTGGTGAACCTCCTCTGGACCTTTTCCAGTATCAACAGGTCATTGATTTTCTTAGATAAGGGCCCAAAACAGCTGACAATACTCAAGTGTCTCCAACTACTGTGAAATATCATCTTCAGTCAATACAATAGACAATAGACAATAGACTATAGGTGCAGGAGTAGGCCACTTGGCCCTTTAAGCCAGCACTGCCATTCACTGTGATCATGGCTGATCATCCACAATCAGTATCCAGTTCCTGCCTTATCCCCATAACCTTTGATTCCGCTATCTTTAAGAGCTCTATCCATCTCTTTTTTGAAAGCATCCAGAGACTTGGCCTCCACAGCCTTCTGGGGCAGAGCATTCCATATATCCACCACTCTGGGTGAAAAAGTTTTTCTTCAACTCCGTTCTAAATGGCCTACTCCTAATTCTTAAACTGTGGCCTCTGTTTCTGGACTCACCCATCAGCGGGAACATGCTTCCTGCCTCCAGCATGTCCAATCCCTTAATAATCTTATATGTTTCAATAAGATCCCCTCTCAGCCTTCCAAATCCTAGAGTATACAAGCCCAGTCTTGCTACTCTTTCGACATATGACAGTCCCGCCATCCCAGAATTAACCTTGTGAACTTACACTGCACTCCCTCAGTAGCAAGAATGTCCTTCGTCAAATTTGGAGACCAAAACTTCACACAGTACTCCAGGTGTGGTCTCACCAGGGCCCTGTACAGCTGCAGAAGGACCTCTTTGCTCTTATACTCAATTCCTCTTGTTATGAAGGCCAGCATGCCATAAGCTTTCTTCACTGCCTGCTGTACTTGCATGCTTGCTTTCAGTGACTGATGTACAAGAACACCTAGATCTCGTTGTGCTTCCCTTTTTCCTAACTTGACTCTACTTAGATAATAATCTGCCTTCCCGTTCTTACCACCAAAGTGGATAACCTCACATTTATCCACATTAAACTGCATCTGCCCACTCACCCAGCCTGTCCAAGTCACCCTGCATTCTTGTAACATCCTCCTCACATTTCACACTGCCACCCAGCTTTATGTCATCGGCAAATTTGCTAATGTTACTTTTAATTCCCTCATCTAAGTCATTAATATATATTGTAAACAGCTGCAGTCCCAGCACTGAACCCTGCGGTACCCCACTGGTCACCGCCTGCCATTTCGAAAGGGACCCGTTAATCACTACTCTTTGTTGTCCGTCAGCCAGCCAATTTTCAATCCATGTCAGTACTCTGCCCCCAATACCACGTGCCCTAAATTTGCCCACTAATCTCCTATGTGGGACTTTATCAAAGGCTTTCTGAAAGTCCAGGAACACTACATACACTGGCTCTCCCTTGTCCATTTTCATAGTTACATCCTCAAAAAATTCCAGACGGTTAGTCAAGCACGATTTCCCCTTCATAAATCCATGCGGACTCGGACCAATCCTGTTACTACTATCCAGATGTGTCGTAATTTCATCTTTTATAATTGACTCCAGCATCTTTCCCACCACCGACGTCAGACTAACCGGTCTATAATTCCCTGTTTTCTCTCTTCCTCCCTTCTTGAAGAGAGGGACAACATTAGCCACCCTCTAATCCACAGGAACTGATCCTGAATCTATAGAACATTGGAAAATGATTACCAATGCGCCCACAATTTCTAAAGCCACCTCCTTAAGTACCCTGGGATGCAGACCATTAGGTACCGGGGAGTTATCAGCCTTCAGACCCAACAGTCTATCCAACACCATTTCCTGTCTAATATAAATTTCCTTGAATTCATATATTACCCTCGTTCCTTTGGCCACTATTATATCTGGGAGATTGTTTGTGTCTTCCCTAGTAAAGACAGATCCAAATTACCTGTTCAACTTGTCTGCCATTTCCTTGCTCCCCATCATAAATTCACCCGCTTCAGGAGAAGGGGTCATCAGTAGGGGCACGGGAATTTCTGCCAAAGAAGTAGGCTCGGAGACGTAGGTGACGAAGAAGAGTTCAGCATCATGGTGACACAGAACTCACTGAAGTGTGGACGGAGTGGGCCAAAAGTGAGGCCCTTGCTAAGGACAGAAGGTTCTGCCTCAGAGCGGGGAAGGTCAGCGGGGATGGTGAAGACATGGCAAGGGTTGGGGCTGGGGTTAGAGGAGGGTGAAGAGTGGGAGGTCTCAGGAGGGAGAGGAGGGTTGGGATGTTCAGGGACAGCGGGGTGAGGGGAGGATGAGGGATCAGAGGAATTGAGGGGCAATGAGGGGTAGAGGGAAGGTTGGGAGTCTCGGGGAGGAAAGAGGGTGGTTGGAGAATAAGTTGGGCGGTAGGATCCAGCGGCAGTAAGAGGGATCCCGGTCTGGAGAGGGTCGGGATCATGGTCCGAGCTGAATCTGGAGCTGGGGCTGGCGGAGCCTGCAGCCTGCAGGGCCCCAGAACTGAGGTCGGAGTCAGAGGCGAGGGAGTCCATGGCCCGCCGTGGACTGGTGCCCATGTCCGGGAGGCGGTGGTTCCAGTCGGGGTCGCTCTGACTGGAATTAGTCAATTAGTCAATTGCTGCCCTACCTGCACCAAAACAACATCTTGGGAAGATTTCAGTCAGGTTTTAAGGCTTATCATAGCACAGAGTCTGCCCTGCTGAAAGTGTACAATGATCTCCTCCTCTCTACCGACTCAGGTGACTCTGCCATCCTAATTCTTCTTGACTTCTGTGCAGCATTTGATACTGCAGATCATGCCATGTTAATAGACAGTCTCCAGTGCGGGGTTGGTGTTGATGGCACTGCCTTGAACTGGTTCACATCCTGCCTCATAAATAGAAGCTTCTCCGTCAACAAAGGCAAATCTTCGTCTTTTCCAGCTAGTTTCTCCTGCGGGTTCTCACAAGTTTCCATCCCAGGTCCCATTCTTTTCTCCATATACATGCTTCCCCTCGGTTAAATCATCCAAATATATGACATTTGCTTCCAGTGTTATGCTGATGACACACAGCTTTATCTCCCCTTGAAACAAAGGTCCAGTCAGATCCAGTCAGCCTCATGAATGGCCTTGAGGACATAAAGTGTTGGATTACACAAAACTTCCTGCAGCTGAATGAACTCTGAAGTTGTCCTATTTGGCCCCCCTGACTCCATCAAAGTGATTGCCAACAGCCTTGGTAACCTGTCCACCCTTTTCAAACCCCATGTCAAAAACCTTACTGTGATATTTCATTCTGCCTTTAAGTCCGACAAGCAAGTTGATGCAGTAGTTAAAGAGAGCGGTAAAACCCCTTATTCTACCTCCAGCTCCCTCAGGTCGGCTGACTTGGGGCTCCTGGCTGTCCCGCGATCTAAACTTAAGCTCAGGGGTGACCGTCCCTTTGCTGTTGTAGCCCCTAGACTGTGGAACAGCATTTCCCTCCCTATCAGATCTGCCCCCTCCATTGACTCTTTTAAGTGCAGGCTCAAAAGTTACCTTTATCCACGAGCAATTGAATCGTCCTGATGTGGCTGATTTTTGGCTTGTGCCAAGGCTCATGTGTAGTTTATGTTCTGCCTATAAGCTTTGTGCCTTGTTGTTTCTATCTGTGTTTCTTGATTTGTGATTTTAGCTACCTGTTATGGTTTGTACAGCACTTTGGTGAACATGGGTTGTTTCTAGATCTGCTTTATAAATAAATTTGACTTGACTTGACTGGGGTGTAGACCAACTGGTCTAGATGACTTATCTACCTACGACATTTCAGCTTCTCATTGGCAACAGTGATTACACTCACTTCTCCCCCTCGCTGGCAAAATTCTTATTCAGTTTGTTCACCATTCCTTTTTTCCCATTGCAGTGTCATTTCCAGCACTCTAATGTTCACTCTGCCTTGATTTTACTCTTTCTACCTCTGGAGAAAAGCTTTCAGCACCCTCTTTAATATTATTGGCTGGCTTACCTTCAGATTTCATCTTTTCTCTCCTCATTGTTTTTCACTGGCTTTTGTTGGTTTGTAAAGCTTCCCTCTCGTTTCTGCTACTGCTCTATGCCCTCCTTTTAGATTCTATGCTGGCTCTGACTTCCCTTGTCAGCCACGCTTGCCTCATCCTCCCTTTAGAATACTTCATCTTTGGGACGCATCTGCCCTCCACCTAAATTGCCCCAAAAACTCCAGTCATTGCTGCTCTGCTGTCATTCTGCCTAGTGTCCCATTCCCATCAACTTTGGCCAGCTCCTCTTGGATGAATCTGTCATTGCCGTTGACCCACTGTAACAGTAATACATTCGAGAGGGTGCAGAAGAGGTTCACCAGGATGCAGTCTGGATTAAAGGGATAAGTTACTGTTTAAGGGGAGCCCAAACAAACTTGGGTATTTTCTAAGGAGTGCTGGAGCTGAGGGGAGTATGATAATGTGTGATAAGATTACGAGGGGCATACATTGATAGCTGGTATCGTTCCCGCAACACACGCCTCCCCACCAAGGGACAAACTGTCTAACAACAGAGGGCATTCATTTATAGAGATGAGGTGGAATTTCTTTACCCAGAGGGTGATGAATCTGAGCAATTCATTGGCACAGTTGGCTACATTTAAAACAGAGAGTGACATGTGCTTGATTAGACAGGGCGGAGAGGAAACTCCAGAGAGAGATGGGTCAAGACAGGCAGATGGGACAGACTCAGGTGGGGGTTCTTGACTGGCAAGGGGCAGTGGGACTGAACACCACTGTTTTCCACTCACAGACATTCATTGACAACATTTCTCATCAGTACATGTTTTACAAACAACAGATTTCAAAGTTGAATTTCAAAGTAAATTTATTTTCCAAGTACATGAACCATAATCTATCAGACGATCCATTTTCTTGCAGGTTCAGCAGCTCAACGTTTACCCCCAGCCCCGGGCAGGGAATGGGACCAATTCCAGAGGGGGATGCTCTGGGCTGGGGTGGGGTATGGGGGTGTGTGGGGGTGGGGTATGGGGGTATAGGGGTATGGGGGGTGGGGTGGGGTATGGGGGGTGTCTGGGACCTCATGGGGGAACCCTCCCTCCATCTTCCTCCCACCCACTCCTCCTCAGTCCCCCTCCCTCTACCCTCCCCTCCCCCCTCACCACCCACCCATCCCCCACCTCCCCCTCCCCTCCCCACCCCAACCCCCTCACCCTCCTCTCCTCCATCCGTCCCTATTCCTTCCCCTGCCCCCTCACCACCACATTCCCCTGCCCCTCCCTTACCCTCAACCCTCCCCTTCCCATTCTCCTCCATCCCTTCCACCCTTCCTCCTTCCCCTCTGCCTCACCTCATCTTCCTCCGATCCCACTCCCAACCTTCCACCTTCCTTGCCCCTCCATCTCCCCTCAACCCTCCACTTCCCCTCTCCCTTTACTTCTTCTCCCTCACTCCACCTCCACAGCAACACTCCTGCTCCTGCCCTTTACCTCAGCCTCTCCTCAACCCTCTTCTTCCCCCTCCCATTCCTACCATCCTCCTACTCAGTCCCACTAGCCTTCCCCTCCTGTTTCCTCACCCACCGTCCCCCTCAACCTACCCCTTCCCCTCCTGTTTCCTCACCCGCCCTCACCCTTAACTTACCCTTTCCCCTCCTGTTTCCTCACCCACACTCCTCCCAACCCACTTCCTCGCACCTCCTTCTCTCTCCTCCTCCTCACTCCCCCTCTTCCACCCACTCTGCCCCCCACCCCCTCCATCCATCACCCCAACTGTATGTGCGTTTGCAGGTGTGTGAGAGAGAGGGGAGGGTGCAGATAAGGCTGGAGGGGGTGGGGAGGAATCAGAGGGGTGGGGAATGCGGTGGAGATGGAGGGAGGAGGGGGAAGCTGGGAGGGTAGGTCTCTCTCTCACACACACAAAACACAACGACACATACAGTTGAGGGGATGGAGGGTAGGGGATGGAAGGAAGGTGAGAGGTTGGGAAGAGGGAATTGAGGTGAGGGACGAGCAGAGGCAGGAGGGATGGAGAGAGGGGGAGAGGAAGGAGGAGGATGGGAGGGGAAGGGGAGAGTGAGGGAGGGGAGGGGAAGGGGTGGGAGATGGGGAGGGGGAGGAATAGGGAGGGAGTGGTGGAGTGGAGGGGAAGGGGAGGAGCAGGGAGGAAAGGGTTAGAGGAGATGGGAGAGGGAGGGGGAGAGAGGTTCGGGGAGGGGAGAGGGAAGGGGAGTGGGGAGGAATGGGCAGGAGGAGGATGAAGGGAGGGCTCCCTGACAAGGTCCTAGTGGGGAAGGTGGAGAGGTAGATGGGGAAGTGTGTGGGAGGGGGAGGGAGGAAATGGGAGGGAGGGGTATGTGTACAGGAGAGGGAAGGGAAGAGGTGGGGCATGGAGCTGGAAGGAAAAGTTGAGGGGAGAGAGGGAGGGGAGACATGTGTGGGGGAGGGATGGAAGGGAGGGTGGGGAATGGGTCGGGGAGGAGGAGGGAGGTGCTCCCTCACTGGAGGAACCAGGCAGTCACAGTGAGGACAGCCAGGACATGGGGCAGGGTGAACCTGAGGGAGGGAATGGAGAGGTGAGGAGGAAGGGTAGGGTGAAGCTGGGGGCCAAAAATATGGTGTCACTGGTGGAGCTACTGAGAGGTGCTCTGGAATTGATCAGCCACTCATCGGACAACAAAAAAATCAGCTCGGGTAGATCTGAGCTGTTCTTCAGCTGATTGGTTGAGACAGAGCTGAAATTAGTCATCAAGCCAATCAGACTTGACCTTCTGTTGTCTATCAATGACCACTGGATCTGTGAAGATCCCAAACTTGATGGCATATAATGAAGTTGTTGTGCTGTAGTTCAATGATGTGCCCAGTGAAGTCACCCACTGGAGTTCCTCATGGGGACCAATCAGTGAAGACACTGGGTGATGATGTGGAGGTGAGCCAATGGACGATGGCAGTCCACTGCAGCCAGTAGACGATGCTCTTGCTGGGGAAACACCGATAGGTGAGAGCAGAAGAGGAGTCGATCACCACGGAGAAAGGACAGGAGACTGTATGGACATTGGTGCAACCCATCACAGCCAAGGGCTTGGTCGTCAGTGTTGTCATTGTCCTGGATAGATCAGGAGACCAGTCTGGAAGGGTCAGTTGATGATCTGAATCTCCCCAGGCCAATCACGGGAATTAATCTGGATGGACCTGTTGATGACAACACTATCTTTGAGCAAATTGCGTCAGCTGGTTTGAATAACCTGGAGGGGGCAGGGTAATGGACGGGGAGGAAGCAGAGGGAATGGGGAAGTGGTGTTGGTGGCATCCTATTCTGAGCCAGTCCCATCTGCCTGCATTTGTCCTGTATCCCTCGAAACCATTCTTATTCATGTACCTGTCTGACTGTCTGCTGTGTGAATAATTTTCTCCTGTGTTCTGATTAAATTTCTTCTTTTTCCTTAAACTTGTGCACTCCCAACCTGCCCAAACTCTGTCCATAACTCAGTCCTTCAAGTGATGACAACAGTCTCGTAAATCTCCTCAGCACTCTTTGCAGCTGGACGGCATCTTTCCTGTAGCAGAGCAAGCAAATCTGAATACAATATTCCAGGTGAGGCCTCACTAATGTCTTCATCAATTAGACCATAAGGACAAAAGACATAGGAACAGAATTAGGCAACTCAGCACCTTGAGTCTGTTCTGTCATTCCATCATGGCTGATTGAGTATCCCTGGCAACCACACTGTACTCTCTTCTCCCTGGAACCCTTCATGCCTTGACTAAGCAAGAACCAATCAACTTCCATTTGAAATATCCTCAATTACTTGGTGTCCACAGCCATCTGTGGCAATGGATTCCACAGATTCACCATCCTGTTACTAAAGAAATTCCTCCTTATCTCCAGTCTAAATGGATGCCCTCTGGCCCTAGATCAGAAGGTATACAAAATATCCTTTTCATGTCCATTCTATGTAGACCTTTCGATACTCAATAGGTTTCTATGAGATCCACCATCATCTGGCGAGCACGAGTCCAGAGCCATGAAACGCTCCTTATATGTTAACCCTTTCATTGCTGGATCAATCTCGTGAACCTTCTCTGGAAACTCTCCAATGCCAGCACATCATTTCTCAGAAAAGCGGCCCAAGCATGCACACAATACTCCAAATTTGGTCTGACCAATGCCATATAAAGCCTCAGTATACATCTTTCCTTTTATATTCTAGTCCATTGGAAATGAATGCCAACATTGCAGTTGCCTTCGTAACAATCGACTCAAACTTCAAGTTAACCTTTACGGAATCCTGCAGAAATGCTTCCAAGGACCTTTACCCCTCTAATTTTTAAAATTTTAAAATAGACGACACCTTAATTCCTTCTACTAAAGTGCATGACCATTCACTTCCCTACAGTATATTCCATCTACTACTTCTTTGCCTTTTCTCTCAATCTGTCCAAGTACTTCTGCAGGCACCCTGCTTGCTGTAAAATACTTGCCCTTCCATCTACCTTTGTATTATCTGCAAAGCCAGATTCCTTTGTTCTTCCACAATCCTCATTACCCTCCCATTCACTGAACACCAGCTCGCTACATCGTAGATTTTCCTTTTCTATCTCCCATTGCAATTTATATCCCACATTCTGGCTGCTGTTTGGGAGCCTGTATAAACTCCCATCAGAGACCTGGCAGTTTCTTAGTTCTACCAACACGCCCCACCCCAAAGTTTCTGCAACTTCTATTCCTCTGTCATCTCTCTATAAGGATTTGATTTTATTTTTAACAGCAATGCCTCCCCACTCCCTCTGCCTGTCCTTTCAACACAATCTGTATCCTTGGATGTGAAGCACCCAACGTTGATCTTTCAGCAACGAACTCAGTGAAGCCGATAATGCCATCCCTGCCGATCTCTAAATAGGCCATTACCCCTGATCATTACCCAGTCCCACATATTCAAGACTTTTCAGTAAATTTAGCCAGAAAGATAATTTTTTGTAAAGTGTGTTCGCTAAGGGTTTATGATCAGGTACCTGGGTGCTCTCACCATATTCCCAAAGATGCTGTTATCACCCCATTTGGCCTGTTTGAGTTTCTGTGCATGCCCTTTGGGCTGGAAAATGCAGCATCCACTTCCCAGCAACTCATGGACTGTGAGCTAAAACACTGACAGTTTGTCTTTTTGTTTACCTGAACAACACACAGCACTGTGCAAAAGGCACATGTATGTCAGAAGGGTGCCTGAAACTTCTGCACAATACTGTAAATTCATTAAAATCATTAAAATAGAAGGTGGCTGGGAAACAGAAAGAAGAGTGCTTAGCTTTGTACCAGCTCAGGAGTATGAAGTGATATTAAGTTGTGACTGGAAAGAGATAATATACTGTACTGAGCAAGAGTCTGAGCAGCATTGCTACAGATACATGTGTCTAAGACTTTTACACAGTACTGTATCTGTCACCAGCGCATCCAAAACCGAACACTTATCACATCTCCATATACTTTTCTATTGCTTCAGCCATTGTGGGCTGATTATTAACCCCATTAAATACCAGTTCAGGTTGTCTATCCTTGACTTTCTCAGCCAATGTATCTGTGCAGATGGTCTGCCACCTCACCATCAAAAGTCGCTGTTATGATGGACTTTCCACAGCTCCCCGACTCCCCAAAAAATACTGCAAGTGTTTTTTGTTTTGATGAATTTCGTTCACCTTTTCATTCCACGATCTGTTGAACTTATGCTTGTTCCCTTAATTTAATGCCCATAATCACATGTTTGAATGGTCAGCAGGCGTGACCAGAGCATTTGACAACACCAAACAAGTCTATTGTAAACAACCCTACTGGTATATTTATTCCCCATGCATCAGGGGCAGGGTGGAAGTAAAGGGCTGCAGCTTTTGCTAATCACATAAAATGACTCGGTGTCAGGGAGGAGCCCCAGCTGCCTTTGGCCAGAATTGACCACATGGACTGGGCCCTCTCCAGTGCCAGTATGGTAACTCCAAGCAATGCTGACCTGGGCCTGGAGCCGGAGCAGGGTCGGTTCCTGTTACCAACGCAGGGTCATGATGACTGGGCGTGGAGGTCTAACCGGGGAACCCATTGTCAAATTTCACCAAGAAACAATCAGACCAAGGAATTTTGGGCAGAACTGGTTGGGATGACAAACACCCATCAGCACACAGAAATGGCATCTTTTAAAATGAGAAATAAATCACTGTAAAAACAAATTTAGCAGTGGATGAGTGAACCCTCTGACCCCAGGATGCACGGGATGGAAATGGTCCTGTGATAAGAGAGGTGGTTTCACACAGTCTCCATGAATCAGTTAGTTTGTGGGGTGGAATGGGAGTGATAATTGAGTGAACACAGTGAGGTGGAAGGGATGCAGAGGTACTAACCTGTTGAGTACTGAATGCAGTCGGGACTTGCTGTCTTGGGCTTGAATTGTGTAGTGGTCACTCTCAGCTTCATCTCTGGTTCAAATCTGTGTTGTCTTGTGCACAATCATGTGTCATGGTTTCTGGCACTCTTGTCCCTCAAGGAGAAGAAAGAAAAAGTAAATTCAAGCAACACACAGAAAACGCTGGAGAAACTCAGCAGGCCAGGCAGCATCTGAGACAAAGAGCAGAGCCGACGTTTCAGGCTGAGACCCTTCATCATGGAAGGAAACAAAAGAGAGGAAAAATATTCACTGGCTTACAACTACACAACGACAGGAACATTTACATTTTGAGTCACAGCATGAGAAATCTTTTTATTAATCTTTTTATTGATTTAGAGGAAACTTATATGCAGACAAGGGGAGAATTATCTCAAACATGTATATCAGCAACAATATAAACAAAAGATGAAATAGATATTATCATAATCATACATAGTAATAAGCAAATATGCAATATATAATAAAAAAGGACAACTAATTCTCCTCTTATCAATTCATAAAGAGAGGAAACCTCACTCATTGTCCGACATGAAATTAATGAACATGAAGAGAGATCCCTGAATGATCTGTCGCTGGATGTTGAAACATCTGTGTAGATATTTTTTTTCCCCAAAAGTACTTTATTCAGAAGTGTTACAAAATGAAGTTATTTACAATATAAGAAAAAACATTCGTTGACTCTGAGTCCTTATTCAATAAAGTTATTAACAATAAAACTATGTGTTGACTCTCTCTTCATTTACAAATAAAAGATGTTTACAATAAATCATTCATTTACTCTCAACCCTTGGTCAAGAGTTAAGACATATCAACAATAAAATTATCAACCATAAAGGCAGGCAAAGGCTCTAATGCTTTCCCAAATTAACAATTCCATCCACTCCTTGGGCACCCTGTTGATTATCTGTCCACACCACTGATGAGGGTAGGTCTCCTCCCCACCCAACCCCTCACACTCCCACGGGTGATGAACGTTAAACTGTGGTCCTTCCCCACCGGGCCTTCGCGGTGGCCGCACCAAGCTTGAGTGCATCCCTCAGCACGTACTCCTGCAGACGAGAGTGAGCCAGTCGGCAGCATTCAGTCACGGACATCTCCATGTGCTGGCAGACCACCAAGTTTCGGGCAGACCAAAGCGCGTCTTTCACCGAATTAATGATCTGCCAGCAGCACTGGATGTTTGTCTCCGTGTGCGTTCCAAGGAGCAGCCCGTAGATCACAGAGTCCTTGGTAACGCAACTGCTGGGCATGAATCTTAGTACTGTCCCTTCCATTCTCTTCCACATCTTCTTCGCGAACCCACAATGTGCAAAGAGGTGAGCCACCGACTCCACCCCATTACAGTCCTCCCGTGGGTAGTGGGGTGTGGAGGAACCGTTCCGGGCGTACAAGAGGGATCTGACTGGGAGGGCCCCTCTCACCGCCAGCCAGGTGAGATCTTTGTGCCTGTTGGTGAGATCTGGCGATGAGGCATTTTGCCAGATGTACTGGACGGTCTGCTCAGGGAATCACCCCACTGTGTCCATCTCGTCCTTCGCCTGCAGGACATCACGTGCCGACCACTGTCTAATGGCCTTGAGGTCAAATGCGTTGGCCTTGAAGAATTTTTCCACCAAGGACAGGTATGGAGGCAACGACCAGCTGACTGGGGCTATTGCGCGGGAAAGGGGCCAGACCCATTCTTCGCAGCCAGGGTGACAGGTAGAACCTGGGCACACAGTGGTACTTAGTGCCCACGTATCTGGTCTCCACGCACAACCTGATGCAGCCACACACGAAGCTGGTCATCAGGGTGAGGGCGACACTGGGGACAGTTTTGCCCCCATTGTCCGGGGATTTGTGCATGTCTGTCCGCCTGACCCGCTCCATCCTCAATCCCTAGACGAATCTGAAGACAGCGCGGGTGATTTCTGAGCTGCAGGAGCGGGAGACGGGCCACACCTGCGCCAAGTACAGCAGCCCTGAGAGCACCTCACACCTGATGATCAGGTTCTTGCCCGTTATCGACAGGGAGCGCCCTCCCCACAGTCCCAGTTTCTGTTTCACCTTGACAGTCCGCTCCCGCCAGTTCTTGTTGCACGCCTCAGCCCCTCCGAGCCAGATCCACAACACCTTCATGTGGTCAGACCTGATAGTGAAGGGGTGACTGGATTGGTCGTGCCAGTTGCCGAAGAGCATGGCTTCGATCTTCGTGCGGTTGACCCTGGCCCCCGACGCCAGCTCGAACTGTTCGCAGATGCCAATCAACCTGCGAACTGACCTCGGATCAGAGCAGAAGATGGTCTGCCACCCCACCATCAAAAGTCACTGCTATGATGGACTTTCCACTGCACCCCCACCCCCCAAAAAATACTGCAAGTGTTTTTTGTTTTGGTGAATTTCGTTCACATTTTCATTCCACGATCTGTTGAACTTATGCTTGCTCCCTTAATTTAATGCCCATAATCGCATGTTTGAATGGTCAGCAGACGTGACCAGAGCATTTGACAACACCAAACAAGTCTTTTGTAAACAACCCTACTGGTATATTTATTCCCCATGCATCAGGGGCAGGGTGGAAGTAAAGGGCTGCAGCTTTTGCTAATCACATAAAATGACTCGGTGTCAGGGTGGAGCCCCGGCTGCCTTTGGCCAGAATTGACCACATGGACTGGGCCCTCTCCAGTGCCAGTACGGTAACTCCGAGCAATGCTGACCTGAGCCTGGAGCCGGAGCAGGGTCGGTTCCTGTTCCCGACGCAGGGTCATGATGACTGGGCATGAATGTCTAACCGGGAAACCCATTGTCAAATTTCACCAAGAAGCAATCAGACCAAAGGATTTCAGGCAGAACTGGTCAGGATGACAAACACCTATCAGCACACAGAAATGGCAAACTTTTAAAATGAGAAATAAATCAATGTAAAAACAAATTTAGCAGTGGATGAGTGAACCCTCTGACCCCAGGATGCACGGGATGGAAATGGTCCTGTGATACGAGAGGTGGTTTCACACAGTCTCCATGACTCAGTTAGTTTGTGTGGTGGAATGGGAGTGGTAATTGAGTGAACACAGTGAGGTGGAAGGGATGCAGAGGTACTAACCTGTTGAATGCAGTCGGGACTTGCTGTCTTGGGCTTGAATTGTGTAGTGGTCACTCTCAGCTTCATCTCTGGTTCAAATCTGTGTTGTCTTGTGCACAATCATGTGTCATGGTTTCTGGCACTCTTGTCCCTCAAGGAGAAGAAAGAAAAAGTAAATTCAAGCAACACACAGAAAACGCTGGAGAAACTCAGCAGGCCAGGCAGCATCTGAGACAAAGAGCAGAGCCGACGTTTCAGGCTGAGACCCTTCATCATGGAAGGAAACAAAAGAGAGGTAAAATATTCACTGGCTTACAACTAGACAACGACAGGAACATGTACATTTTGAGACACAGCATGAGAAATCTTTTCTTTCATTATTAATCTTCCCATTGATTTAGAGGAAACATATATGCAGACAAGGGGAGAATTATCTCAAACATGTATATCAGCAACAATATAAACAAAAGATGAAATAAATATTATCATAATCATACATAGTAATAAGCAGATATGCAATATATAATAAAAAAGGACAACTAATTCTCCTCTTATCAATTCATAAAGAGAGGAAACCTCACTCATTGTCCGACATGAAATTAATGAACATGAAGAGAGATCCCTGAATGACCTGTCGCTGGATGTTGAAACATCTGTGTAGATATTTTTTTTTCCCAAAAATATTTTATTTCAGAAGTGTTACAAAATAAAGTTATTTACATACAAGAAAAAACATTCGTTGACTCTGAGTCCTTATTGAATAAAGTTATTAACAATAAAACTATGTGTTGACTCTCTGTTCATTTACAAATAAAAGATGTTTACAATAAATCATTCATTTACTCTCAACCCTTGGTCAAGAGTTAAGACTTATTAACAATAAAATTATCAACCATAAAGGCAGGCAATGGCTCTAATACTTTCCCAAATTAACAATTCCACCCACTCCTTGGGCACCCTGTTGATTATCTGCCCACACCACTGATGAGGGTAGGTCTCCTCCCCACCCAATCCCTCCCACTCCCACGGGTGATGAACCTTAAACTGTGGTCCTTCCCCACCGGGCCTTCGCGGTGGCCGCACCAAGCTTGAGTGCATCCCTCAGCACCTACTCCTGCAGACGAGAGTGAGCCAGTCGGCAGCATTCAGTCACGGACATCTCCATGTGCTTGTAGACCACCAAGTTTCGGGCAGACCAAAGCGCGTCTTTCACCGAATTAATGATCTGCCAGCAGCACCGGATGTTTGTCTCCGTGTGCGTTCCCGGGAACAGCCCGTAGATCACGGAGTCCTCGGTAACGCAACTCCTGGGCACGAGTCTTAGTACTGTCCCTTCCATTCTCTTCCACACCTTCTTCGCGAACCCACAATGTGCAAAGAGGTGAGCCACTGACTCCACCCCATTACAGTCCTCCCGTGGGTAGTGGGGTGTGGAGGAACCGTTCCGGGCGTACAAGAGGGATCTGACTGGGAGGGCCCCTCTCACCGCCAGCCAGTCGAGATCTTTGTGCCTGTTGGTGAGATCTGGCGATGAGGCATTTTGCCAGATGAACTGGACCGTCTGCTCAGGGAATCACCCCACTGAATCCATCTCGTCCTTCTCCTGCAGTGCCTGCAGGACATTACGTGCCGACCACTGTCTAATGGCCTTGTGGTCAAGTGCGATGGCCTTGAAGAATTTTTCCATGAAGGACAGGTAAGGAGGTAATGACCAGCTGACAGGGGTGTTGCGCGGGAAAGGGGCCAGACTCATCCTTCGTAGCGAGGGTGACAGGTAAAACCTGGGCACATAGTAGAACTTCTTGCCCACGTATCTGGGATCCATGCACAACCTGATGCAGCCACACACGAAGCTGGCCATCAGGCTGAGAGTGACATTAGGGACGTTCTTGCCCCCGTTGTCCAGGGACTTGTGCATGTCGGTCTGTCACACCCGCTCCATCCTTGATCCCCAAACGAATCTGAAGACACTGAGCTGCAGGAGCGGGAGACGGGCCACACCTGCGCCAAGTACAGCAGCCCTGAGAGCACCTCACACCTGATGACCAGGTTCTTGCCCGTTATCGACAGGGAGCGCTCTCCCCACAGTCCCAGTTTCTGTTTCACCTTGGCAGTCCGCTCCCGCCAGTTCTTGTTGCACGCCTCAGCCCCTCCGAGCCAGATCCACAACACCTTCATGTGGTCAGACCTGATAGTGAAGGGGAAGCTGGATTGGTCATGCAAGTTGCCGAAGAGCATGGCTTCGCTCTTCGTGCGGTTGACCCTGGCCCCCGACGCCAGCTCGAACTGTTCGCAGATGCCAATCAACCTGCGAACTGACCTCGGATCAAAGCAGAAGATGGTCTGCCACCCCATCATCAAAAGTACCTGCTATGATGGACTTTCCACAGCTCCCCGACTCTCCAAAAAATACTGCAAGTGATTTTTGTTTTGGTGAATTTCGTTCACATTTTCATTCCACGATCTGTTGAACTTATGCTTGCTCCCTTAATTTAATGCCCATAATCACATGTTTGAATGGTCAGCAGACGTGACCAGAGCATTTGACAACACCAAATAAGTCTTTTGTAAACAACCCTACTGGTATATTTATTCCCCATGCATCAGGGGCAGGGTGGAAGTAAAGGGCTACAGCTTTTGCTATTCACATTAAATGACTCGGTGTCAGGGTGGAGCCCCGGCTGCCTTTGGCCAGAACTGACCACATGGACTGGGCCCTCTCCAGTGCCAGTATGGTAACTCCGAGCAATGCTGACCTGAGCCTGGAGCCGGAGCAGGGTCGGTTCCTGTTCCCGACGCAGGGTCATGATGACTGGGCGTGAAGGTCCAACTGGGGAACCCATTGTCAAATTTCACCAAGAAGCAATCAGACCAAAGAATTTCAGGCAGAACTGGTCAGGATGACAAACACCCATCAGCACACAGAAATGGCAAACTTTTAAAATGAGAAATAAATCAATGTAAAAACAAATTTAGCAGTGGATGAGTGAACCCTCTGACCCCAGGATGCACGGGATGGAAATGGTCCTGTGATAAGAGAGGTGGTTTCACACAGTCTCCATGAATCAGTTAGTTTGTGTGGTGGAATGGGACTGGTAATTGAGTGAACACAGTGAGGTGGCAGGGATGCAGAGGTACTAACCTGTTGAGTACTGAATGCAGTCGGGACTTGCTGTCTTGGGCTTGAATTGTGTAGTGGTCACTCTCAGCTTCATCTCTGGTTCAAATCTGTGTTGTCTTGTGCACAATCATGTGTCATGGTTTCTGGCACTCTTGTCCCTCAAGGAGAAGAAAGAAAAAGTAAATTCAAGCAACACACAGAAAACGCTGGAGAAACTCAGCAGGCCAGGCAGCATCTGAGACAAAGAGCAGAGCCGACGTTTCAGGCTGAGACCCTTCATCATGAAAGGAAACAAAAGAGAGGAAAAATATTCACTGGCTTACAACTAGACAACGACAGGAACATTTACATTTTGAGTCACAGCATGAGAAATCTTTTCTTTCGTTATTAATCTTTTCATTGATTTAGAGGAAACATATATGCAGACAAGGGGAGAATTATCTCAAATATGTACATCAGCAACAATATAAACAAAAGATGAATTAGATATTATCATAATCATACATAGTAATAAGCAAATATGCAATATATAATAAAAAAGTACAACTAATTCTCCTCTTATCAATTCGTAAAGAGAGGAAACCTCACTCATTGTCCGACATGAAATTAATGAACATAAAGAGAGGTACCTGAATGACCTGTCGCTGGATGTTGAACCATCTGTGCAGATATGGGAGAATCCATGATAGCCGTCTTGTATACATCTGTCTCGGCTCTCCAACTAAGCAGAATTTAAATCCTATGGTGATGATGCATGTCATTATGATGTGTCTGCTGGAGTCATAATGTCACCTCTCCCGGAGGGGTCACACCTCAACATCTCCATATTTAGTAAAAGCCTTTGTCATTGGCTGGGTTACAATAACGTGATGAGGGTGAAAGAAATAACTGGTTTTCAAAATCAGAATCAGGTTTATTATCACCAGCATGTGACATGAAATTTGTTAACTTAGCAGCAGCAGTTCAATGCAATACATAATCCAGCAGAGAGAAAAAAAAAGTAAAAAAAAAAGTAAAAATAGTAGTAAATAAACAAGTAAATCAATTACGTAATCGTTAGTCTTCACAATTAAGGTCACTCATCCACACGGGTTTCAATGAAGTCGGTAACAACTGCAGCATACTCATCCAGATTCAATGATGAAACCCTGAATACAGTCCAGTCCACCGATTCAAAGCAGTCCTGTAGGTGCTCCTGTGCTTCCCTTGTCCAAACCTTCTTGGTCCTCACTGCTGCTGCTGCAGTCTTCAGTCTCTGCCTATACTCAGGGAGTAGAAGTACAGCTAGGTGATCAGACTTCACAAAATGAGGGTGTGGAATAGCACGGTAGGCATTCTTGATGGTGGCGTAGCAATGGTGACCTGGGGAATTGTAGAGGTGGTATTGTTCACTGTCCCTGCCCCTTGTCCTGGTTAAGGGAGATTCTGTGCTAAAATTGTGTTTGGAAGGTTTGAGACATTCGCCAACCTTGTCCATTCAGGGGCACAGATTGTAAATAGTGTAGCATTTGTGAATGTCACACTCCTGGGGACTCTGGGCAATGCTGTCAGTCATGGGTGAAAATGAGATATCAATCTGACTCCACTATTAAGAGATGTTTGCATCCAGACCTTAAGTATTTGAAGTGTAAAAATATATTACCTTCCATCACTCCTAGTTTATTTACAAAACATCTTCATTCCACAAGAACACAGATAAAATGCTGGAGGCATTCAGCAGGTCAGGCAGTATCTGTGGAGAGGAACAAACTGTTGATGTTTCATGTCAAGACCCTTCATTCTACACTCTCCTGTTCTTGACCCCACTGCTAACGTGAAGAGCTTCCCTGACAGCAGGTTGTCAGTGGAATAAGTGAAAGAGAATGTGAACGGCAATAGTTTGGAGGGAAATAGGTGTGGGAATGTGATTACCTCAGAGCCTGCATGGACTGAGACCAGAACACCACGAGACACAGGAGCAGAATCAGACCAACCAGCCCATTAAGTCTCCTAGAACGAGCTTATTGACTACAAGTGGGGGAAGCTATGAGCCAGTACTCATCGGTGATCAGAGTTGGAGAGGGTCAGAAAATTTCAATTCCTGGGCATTTTAGACGATCTGTCCTGGGTCTCACAATTAAGTGCCATTACAAAGGAAGCATGGCAATAGTTCTACTTTCTCAACGTTTGCTAAGATTTGTCATGTCATCTGAAACTTTGACAAGCTTATTGATATGTGATACAGATTATATTGACTGGCTGCAGCACGGCCTGGTATGGAAACACAATCAAAAAAACGCCAACAAAATCAATGGGTACAGCCCAGTCCATCATAGTTAAACCCTCCCCAACACGGAGCACATCTACATGGAGTACTGTTGTAAGAAATAAGCATCCATCATCAAGAACCCCCACCATCCAGGCCATGCTCTTAGATTCCCCTATAATATTTCATGTTTTGCCTTAAATCTATCACCTCTTGTTCTATTCTCACACAACCTGAGCGGAAAAAGCTTCTTCTGCATTATTAGGGGACTTAATATTGTCAGGGGACTTGACAGAAGCTTATAAGATCAGGAGCAATATGGATAAGGTGGTCAGTCATCGTCTTGCCTGTGTGTTCATCTACACAGTGTCAGGAACAGAACGGTCAATTTGCAGAGCTTGTCATTGGCCTATGCATATAATTTTATTTTGCGTAACGATCTGTTTGTTTGCAGTCCTGAATGAGGTGGTATGTTTTGTAATTTCGCCCCAGAGGATGTTTCATTTGACAGTAATTAAGCTAAGCTTGAACTTCAATTCTTTTTCCCAGGCTGGGGAGTCCAAAGCTAGATGGCACAGATACAAGATAAGAGGGCAGAGTCTAAAAGAGAGCTGCATGGTAATTTCTTACACAGAGGATACTGAGTACTTGGAATGAGCTGCCAGGGAATTTTGTTAAGACGATACAATTGCAATATTTAACAAGCATTTGGATAGATACAGGAAGGGAGGTTCTTGGTGGGCTATTGTTCAACATGAGTAACTGGGACTAGCAGAGACAATACTGTGGTCCACATGGACGAGTTGGTCTAAAGAGTCTGTTTCAATGCTGTATTGCTTTGTGACTCTTTTCAACCTTCCCCTATAACTCAGGTACTCAAGTCCCGGCAACATCCATGTCAATTTTCTTTCCCGTAGCTAGATGACCAGAACTACTCACAATACTCCAGGTTCAGCCTCACCAACATCCCAGTTCCTGTGATGCAACTTTTGATATCCTTCCTCGCTGTTCACTCTGTTCCCAATCTTGGTGTCATCCACGAATTTGCTGATCAATTATCACCCAGATTGTTGTTATAGATGTCAAACAACAACAGACACAGCACTGATCCCTGTGGCACCAGTCACAAGCATCTAGACACAAATTTCTTGTTTAATCTTCAAAAAGCTTTAAGATTGGTTAGACATGAACTACCATGCACGAAGCCACTTTGATTTCCATAAATAAGCCCTGCCTATCCAAATGCAGCAGATTCTGGTTTATTTAGGCACATTGGGACCGGTACACATTGGTCCAATTAAGAGGTTGCCTAATTAAACAAATTTTCATGGAGATAGTTTAAAAAAGACAAACTCCCGTTTAACTGAGTAACAAACTGTATACTTAACTGAAGTACAGAACAAATTAGAACACTACCACTACGACTACAGTATTATAAAACTGTGTTTCATTCCCTGATCGTTATTGACAGCGGAATTCATTTCGAGTACGCTGCTGTGTTCTTTTGATTGACTGTAAATTAACAAGATCACCGCGGACACCAGGTGCAGATATGGACTGCCTTCATTGCCTTCTTGCGTGAAAAAATATTGTAATCCAACAATAAATTTCTCAGCATCCAGTGTCATCACGGGCTCATGTTCAGATGTGTCACCTTCATCACGAGGTGCACTGTCTGATGGCCACACAAGTGTCTGTGACTGACGCTGGTTAGACCGATGCTCGGTAGTAGTCTTCTGTCCCAATTCAGAGGCAGTGTCCTCAATAAACAAAGGAATCCTGATTATTTTCTGATTTGCTTTTGTTCTTTCAGAGTTCTCCTTAATTAGTGGCTGTCCCAATTAACCAGAATCCACTGTATTTATTCATCCTGCATTTAGAATGCCTTCCAATAATTTATCCATAAATAAATTAGCCTAACATTTGCTGGCTATTTCTTAGAATGTTTCTTGAATAACGTAACAACTTTAGATATCCTCCACTCTCCTGGCTCCTCAGCCATGACTAAAGGAGGTTTAACTCTTCCTTCCAAGGCCCCAGCAGTTTCAACATTAGCCTTCCACAAGGTCCAAGGGAAAACCTTGTCAGGCCCTACTGATTTATCCACCCCAGTTTGCCTCTAGACAGCCAGCCCTCCTCTTTTGTGACGAGAGACAGTCTATGACTTCGCGAAGTTTTGCCTCAGTTCGACTATTTGTGTCTGTCTCCAAAGTAAATACCGATGAAAAAATCTCTCTCTCTCTCTCTCTCAGTCCCATGGATAGATGACCAGCTGATCAACCAGTGGACCAACTTTGTCTCTTGTTATTCTTTTGCTCTTAAGATGGCTAAAGAAACCCTTGGTACTTTCTTTCATCTTGCATTGCACTGCGACCTCAAGTCCTCACTTATTCCTCCTAATTCCTCTGCTGAGAAGTCTTTTGCATTTCTGAAACTGCTCAAGTGCCTCATTTGCATGAGTTGCATACAGGAGCCATCCTGTATTCCCTCTGTTGCTAGCAGCCTCTGGACTTTACTCAAAATGCATAAATTTATGTCATAATTTTAAATAATTCTTTCTATACACAAGAGACAGAAGTTGACTCGTCATGGTTGTGACAGTAGCAACATCAATAAATATGTAACAATTATTGGAAAAATAGCAAACTTAGAGGAGTTTGTTTGACCTTGTTGCATTCAGCAGATGTGGAGGGTGGAAAGGGGGTCCTCAGGAATATAGTTCACCACATGGTTGCCTGATTGTATTCCTTTTTTATAAATATCTGCTGGTGTTGACAGAAACTTGGTACACATTTTGAGCAACCACAAATAAGAGTGAATATTGCTGAAAGTTCACTGCCTTGAGTTTTAAAGAGTTTTTTCAATCTACTCTTTCATCTGGCATATATATTATACATTTTAAATCACCTTTTCACACTTTTTTATCAAAATGAAATGATAATCTATTGACTGAGGACAACTGATTTTGTGGGTACTGGGCTGTTATATAATCGTATAATTTATAAATTTAAAAACAAACATATGAAAAAATGTTGCATTTGTGCAAAAGACCCTCAGATCATCAACCCTGATTATTTTATTTTATTTTTAAATTTTATTTTTATTTGGATAAGGAATTCACAAATATCATGTACTTTTTTCACCCATATAACCTTTTCCATTTTTTATACGTATAAAACTACAATTATTTATACATTCTTAAGTACACATTGAGATGATATAAAAGGAAAATAAACATTTAAATAGATAATTATGTACTGTGGTAAATCTAACCTGTTAGGCTAAGAAATGGAATTAGTTGTTAAGAAAAATGGTAATAATAGTTTCCATATAACCCTTCTGGACCATTTCCACTGGTCCAAAATGTTGTATATAAGCCTATGTATCAACCATTGTAGGTGTTTATATCCTAATTTGTTCATGCTTGCTCCTGCCCGCAGACATAATTATCCAATCCCTATGTACTTATTTACTTAATTTTTACATTTTTTTTCCCTTTCCCAAATCTTTCCCTTTACTTGTGTTAATTCTCTATTTTCCAAAAGAAAACAATAAAAACAAACATTTAGACTAGAAACATAGAAACATAGAAAATAGGTGCAGGAGTAGGCCATTCGGCCCATCGAGCCTGCACCGCCATTTATTATGATCATGGCTGATCATCCAACTCAGAACCCCGCCCCAGCCTTCCCTCCATACCCCCTGACCCCCGTAGCCACAAGGGCCATATCTAACTCCCTCTTAAATATAGCCAATGAACTGGCCTCAACTGTTTCCTGTGGCAGAGAATTCCACAGATTCACCACTCTCTGTGTGAAGAAGTTTTTCCTAATCTCGGTCCTAAAAGGCTTCCCCTCTATCCTCAAACTGTGACCCCTCGTTCTGGACTTCCCCAACATCGGGAACAACTAGGGGTGCTTACGTTAGCAATATTACTGTGTTGATGAGAAGAGCAGTATAAATCATTAGGAGAGTCATCTAAAGTCTGCTCGCATTGGGGTTATATATTCAATCCATTTATTCCAGATTTGATAAAATTTTTCTTTTTGAGTTCTCAGGGAGTAAGTCAACTTTTCCATTTTAAATATTTCCAAGATAATTCCGTACCAATCTTCTAATGTAGGTGGTATTGGATTTAGCCATTTTCTAGTGATTGATTTCTTACTTGCCGCTCAAGAGGGCCTGCAGCAACTTTATGTCTTCCTTCTGTTCAAGAAACAATACATGCCCCAAATAGAGCGTCTCAAAGTTCAGAGGTATCTGGGACCTAAGTACCTTAACTAATGTTCTATGAATACCTTCCCAAAATAGACTTAATTTAGGGCAATTCCAAAAAATATGAAAATGATTTGCCTCCTTGGAGCCGCACCTTCTCCAACACATCACATTTGTATCTTTATATTTTTCCTGATATGGGGTCTTGAAGTATCTTATAATGTTTTTCCAACAATGTTCTCTCCAAGTCAAAGAATTAGTTGAGGACCATTGAAAGCTGCAGATTTCCCCCTAAGCCTCCTCTGAAAGTACCAATCCCGCTTCTTTCTCCCACTTCTCTTTAATATACAGTGTATTTACGTTTTTAGCACGGGAGAGTGCATTATATAATCGAGAAACTGATTTACTAGGTTTTGAACTGCAAGCCGAATTCAGAATCTTGAAAAATTCTAATTCTACTGTTGATAGGTCTGTATATCTACAACTCTGGTTAACATAGTTTCGTACTTGAAGGTACCTAAAAAAGTCATTATGTTCTAGGCCATGTTTGTCCTGCAGGATTTGGAAACTTTGTAATACTCTTTTATCTATAAATGAGAGGTAGGTTGTAAGACCTTTCTTTATCCATAGCTCAAATCTTTTATCTCCTCTGTTGGGAAGGAATTCGGTATCATATGCACACCATCTAAAGAATTTTAACATGTTATTAATTCCACATGAATTAACCACCTTCTGCCATACTTTTAATGTAAGATTTATCCAAGCGTTTTTAAATTTTTCCAACTGGGCCATCAATCCTTTGTCAGCTATTGAGGTCTGAAGAGGAAAACTGTCAACTAATCCAAATTCTATTTCCTTCCATCTAGCCTTATATTCCCTATTACACCAATATAACAGAGGGGTTATCTGTGAGGCATAAAAATAATTTCTCAGGCAAGGAAGAACCATACCTCCTCCTTCCTTCCCTAACTGTAAGGTGTTATATCGAATTCTAGGTTTCTTTCCTTGCCAAATGAAGCGGGAAATCCATTTGTCCCATTCCCTGAACTGAGTATCATCCACCTCCACCGGTAAAGTACGGAAAAGATACAATAACCGAGGAAGAATATTCATTTTTATAGTATTTATCCTTGAATTTAAACTTAAAAAGGCAATAAGATTCCATCTATGCATATCTGCTTTTATCTCTGAGATTAATGGCCCATAATTTACCTGTGACAGTGTTGAAAGATCCTTCGGCAGGGTTATTCCTAAATATTTTAATGATTTAGCTTCCCACTTAAGATCATATGTATCCTGCAACTTTTTGGATGGTGTATAATTTAGGGACATAACCTGCGTTTTCTTTACATTTATTTTATAACCTGGTATCTTCCCAAAGTCATCCAACAGTGTAAACAATCCTATAAATGATTTTTCTGGTTCACTCAGATAGACCAAAACATCATCTGCGAATAACGCCACTTTCTGTTCAATCCCTGCCACCTTGATACCTTTTACGATTTTGCTCTGTCTTATTAGTTGGGCAAGCGCTTCAATATATAGCGCAAAAAGGAGAGGAGAAATTGGGCATCCCTGTCTAGTGCCTCTCTCTAAGATGAAGGAGTCAGAGAGGTCCCCATTTATCTTAATTCGGGCTGTAGGGCTGTCATATAGAGTCTGAATTACTTTAATAAACTTTTCTTGAAAGCCGAATCTTCCTAACACTCTGTATAGGAATGCCCAACTAACCGAATCAAAAGCTTTCTCAGCGTCCAATCCTACTACCATTGTCTCTGTCTCGTTCTTATTAACCTGTTGTTTTCGTAATTTATATGCTAATAATCTAGCTGATTTACCTCCTACTTCATAATTCTTTTGTCTCAGGTAAAGAAAATTTCAACCCTGATTACTTTAAATAAAATAATGTTATTCATTGTCAACGGAATTAGCACTTTTCTTAGTGGGAGATGTTTTCGCCGAGGTCTCAAGAATCGGTGAACTGCCAAAGAAGAGGCTGGAGAGCAAAGTGTTGGCCCGTGGAGTTCGGGTGTCATGGCTTTGCAGGCTATTCGCTCTGCAAAGTATACACTGCACTTGGAATCACGGGAGAGAGAGGAAGGAGAGCCATTTTTACCACCACAGGTACAGCAGAGGAAGCGTCAAGATGGCTCTGGATAAGGAGGGCAGATCTGTGGGTTGCTGCTGGGACACAGGCCGGGGTCTGATCAACCCCGGTCGGGTCGCCTGGGCGAGGGTGTGTGATGTTGAAAGACCCGAAACACCTGACGATCCCGTTTAACATCACTGATGATGTGCCCCAGGTTAGCATCACGCAGATGTTTCTGTGAGAACTAAGAAGATTGGATGTTGTATCGTTACATCATTCCCATTATTTATTGCTATTTATTTATATCTGAATTTGAACAGTTTGTTTACAGTTCCTGGTGTTTACAGTTTACAGTTACTGTTCTATAGATTTGCTAATTATGCCCGCAGATAAATAATGTCAGGGTTGTATGTGGTGACATGTATGTAATCTGAAAATAAATTTTTCTTTGAACTTTTTTGAACATTGTTTCATTCGGTATATCTACTTCTGTTTTGAATGTTAAGTAATTTGATTTGATGTGATTTTGGTGGAAACGTACAGTATTCACAACTGTTGACATTGGGTTGGAGTTCACTTAAAGAGGCTGGTCTGAGGTGGTGAGTGAATTACATCAAGGAGTGTTATTGCACTTTGTGTTCAATAAATAAGTTGCTATTTTTTCTCGTAAAAATAAAATGCCTCTGCCATATAATCTGTGAAATCCTACATTGGATCAAACTGCCGTTACATTGGTACTGCAAGGCAAAGTCCAACTTACATTGCGAGCAATCTCCAGTGTGAAGAGTCGCCTTGAAAACCTGCCTGGATACGATCAATACCGATCGTTGAAAATTCACCATTTACAGAGTTTTGGACTGTTGGAGTCTGAGTGCACCAACAGTTGTTTTCCTCGCCCAGCCACGGTGACGCTAAGCCATCAGAGCGAATGGATCACATGTTATCCCTCCTGAGCAATCACCATCCTTGTTTTAATTTCAAACTACTCTTCATGCAGAAAATGCCGAAACAAGTTTGCTGATCCCAAGCAAATACACCTGTGAAGGATGAAAGGGAGCTTGCTAATATGGCTGATAGTCTACACTCAGCTTTCTCTACCTCAATAAGCCCGGTCAGCAAGCCCCCACCTTAAGGACACCCGTGGCTGTGAAACAGACAATGCCAGGCCTGTGTTTTTACCTCGTTGTTTTGGTATGGACACTGGAAGGTGCCAACCACCTGGTAGCTTTGACAGTGCCAGCACATCTGGACCTCAGCGGTCTGTGAACACCGTGGATTCCAGCTGGTAGGGATGTTTACTGTACATTACAGACACAATTTCGGGGCGATGTTTCCTGTGTGACACAGGAGCTCAAGTCAATGTGCTGCCAGTATCACTTATTGATCAGATGGCAAAGAGCGACGAAATGCGTTGGAGTTTGCCAACGGCAGCAGGATCCAAACCTATGGGACATCGGGGTCAATGTTGGGACCGCTGTTTTTTATGATGTGTGTCAGTGATTTGGACTGTGGGATTAATGAATTTGTGGCTAAATTTCCTGATGATACAAAGATAGGCGGAGGAGTGGGTAGTGCTGAGGAAACAGAGAGCCTGCAGAGAGACGTCGATAGTTTAGGGGAATGGGCACAGAAGTAGAAAATGGAATACAATATTGGAAAGTGTACGCTCACGCACTTTGGTGGAAGAAATCAACGGGCTAACAATTATTTAGATGGAGAGAGAATTCAAAATGCAGAGATAGAAAGGGATTTGGGACATCTTGTGCAAGGCACCCTAAAGGTTAACCTCTAGGATGAGGCAGTGGTGAAGAAGGTGAATGCAATGTTGGCATTCATTTCTAGAGGTGTAGAATATAAAAGCAGGGATGTGATGTTGAGGCTCGATAAGGCACTCGTGAGACCACACTTGGAGTACTGTGTGCAGTTTTGGGCTCCTTATTTTAGAAAGGATATACTGACATTGGAGAGAGTTCAGAGAAGATTCACAAGAATGATTCCAGGAATGAAAGGGTTACCGTATGAGGAACGTCTGGCAGCTCTTGGGCTGTATTCCCTGGAGTTCAGGAGAATGACGGGGGAACTCATAGAAACACTTCGAATGTTAAAAGGCCTGAAAGACCTGTACAGATTAGATATGGCTGTGATAATCCCATTTGGCCTTTCTGAGTTTCTACGCATGCCATTTGGGCTGAAAAATGCAGTACAGTCTTCCAGTAGCTGATGGACTCTGCATTAAAAACTTAGATTTTCCTTTTGTTCACCTGAAATGCATCCAAATCCAAACATGAACCTCATCTCCGCACCCTTTATGAGCACTTAAAACAACACGAATTAGTTACTAACCATGCAAAATAGCAGGCTGGTTTATCAGCCATTGACTTTCCCGGCCATCATATCTCCGCAGAAGGTGCAAAACCCCTCCCATCAAAAGCAGCTGCTATCTTCATTTTGGTTTGGTCTGTTTTAAGTCTATCATACAGCTGGACCTTACAGACTGAGGGGTTTTTATTCTTATCAATTCAATGTTCTGCATTGACAAATTAGGTGAGTTGGTGAGATCACAAATGGCACCTGAGGAAAGTGAGTGTGGTCATTACAAAGGAAGGGATGAATACTTTCTCTGAGTCACAATTTTGGTTTTAATTTTTAGTAAATTATTGAGAAACTTTGGAATTTTTCTTTTGATTTGATATGATGCACAATGTTTCGTAGATTAGCGCAATAAATTCTACTTCAAAATATTTAGAAAATGACAGAGTAAAACACGAAAATACTGTATTTGTGCAGACTGAATACTATTTCAATGCACTGTACTTCTTCTTAAGATTAATTTTCTTGCAGGCACTTACAGAAATGCAACATCATTTATGAAAAACTTCCCAGAAAGACTGACAAACAACCAAAGTGCAAAAGACAAACTGTGCAGGAAATAATAAGACCATAAGACAAAGGAGCAGAAGTAGGCCATTCGGCCCATGCTGAGAACATGAATTGTAAAAAGTTCTGGAAAGTGAGACATTCCTGGGATCATTCTTGTGACCCTCCTCTGGACCTTTTCCGGTATCAACAGATCATTTATTTTCTTAGATAAGGGCCCAAAACAGCTGACAATACACAAGTGTCTCCAACTACTGTGAAATATCATCTTCAGTCATGGATTACAACATCTTACCAACAACTTATGTCAGATTTACTGACTGATAATTTCTTGCCGTTTGCCTCCCTTCTTTCATCAAACTGGCGTGAGCTTTGTATTTTCCAGTCCCCCAAAGTTATTCCAGAATCTCATGATTCTTGAAGGATCATGACTGATGCTTGCACAAGCTCCTCATCTACATCTATCAGATCCGAGGATTGTAGTCCATCTGCTCCAGTTGACTTATCTACCATCAGACTTCAGCTTTCCAAGCACTTTCTCCTCAGTAACAGATCATTACTAATGCTTCCTTATAAATCTTTGTTCCCCTGTTGGGACCCTGCGCTCCCTCCTTCCTGCTGCCAACACCCTGCAGATTCACATCTCCTTCCCTGGATGGTGAGGACCCTCACTCACACCCACTCTCTCAGCTGAACTTCAACCGGCTACACAACATCAACAACGGTGACAGCACCTCCTTGTCTCAATCAATGCTATGGACACCTTCATCCCCTCATTGTTCTGCTGCACCATCTCCAACCCTGTCAGTAGGCAGAGCACAGTGGCAACCTGAAGCAGAGCAGTAGTGCAGTTCTGCCCTGTTCATGTCTGGGATGGGGACAGAGGGAAGGGAGGGAAAAAGGGTCTCCCTGGGTCAATCCCATTCTACCTGGGAATGGTTAGGGTGGGGTGTCAGTAATGTCTACCTAAGCCTTTCACACTCTCACAGGCGATGGTTAGTTTGGGTGTGGGAAATGTCTGCCTGGGTCTGTCCCACTATCATGGATATGGGTCAGGGTTGGGAATGACCGAACGGGTTTGTCTGGCTCTAAATGGGGATGTGTCAGGGTGGGAAATGTCAGCCTGGGTCTGTCCCACCATCATGGATATGGGTCAGGGTTGGGAATGACTGAATGGGTTTGTCTCACTCTAAAAGGGGATGTGTCAGGGTGGGAAATGTCTGCCCGGGTTTGTCCTTCTCTCACTGGGGATGGGTCAGAGTGGGGGTGGGTAATGTCTGTCAGGGTCTGTCCCAGTCTCAGAACACAGGAGCATGCTGACAGTCAGGAAGGGGGCAGTGGTTAAACAGCCAGTACAAACTAAACTTTGGTCACTCCCCCTTTGGTCACTCCAGTTTAGATGAACTGCTCTGTTCATCTAAACTGGACTCTTTCCAACCCATCACGCTACCATCCCTTACAAAGATTGTTTCCACCATGAAACCTACAACCTTCCCCCCTGACATTGTCCCCACTGCCCTCCTGAGGGATGTCTTTGACATAGCCGGTCCCAGCTTCCTCTCGTAAACACAAACTAATCTGCAGATGCTGGGATCAAAGCAACACTCACAACACGCTGGAGGAACTCAGCAGGTCGGGCAGCATCCGTGGAAATGATGAGTCGACTTTTCGGGCCCGAACCCTTCGTCAGGACTGTAGAGGGAAGGGGCCGAGGCCCTATAAAGAAGCTGGGGGGAGGGTGGGAAGGAGAAGGCTGGTAGGTTCCAGGTGAAAAACCAGTAAGGGGAAAGACAAAGGGGTGGGGTTGGGGGAGGGGAAGCGGGGAGGTGATAGGCAGGAAAGGTGAAGAAGGAATAGGGGAAAACACAATGGGTAGTAGAAGGAGGCAGAACCATGAGGGAGGTGATAGGCAGCTGGGGGAGGGTGCAGAGTGAAATAAGGATAGAGGAAGGGAGGGGGAGGGAATTACCGGAAGTTGGAGAATTCTATGTTCATACCAATGAGCTGGAGACTGCCAAGACGGTATATGAGGTGCTGTTCCTCCAACCTGAGCTTAGCCTCATTACGGCAGTAGAGGAGGCCATGTATGGACATATCTGAATTGGAATGGGAAGCAGAGTTGAAGTGGGTGGCTACCGGGAGATCCTGTCTGTTTTGGCGGACGGAGCGGAGGTGCTCGACGAAGCGGTCCCCCAATCTGCGTCGGGTTTCACCAATGTAGAGGAGGCCGCACCAGGAGCACCGGATGCAATAGGTGACCCCAACAGACTCACAAGTGAAGTGTTGCCTCACCTGGAAGGACTGTTTGGGGCCGTGAATGCTGGCGAGAGAGGGTGTGTAGGGACAGATGTAGCACTTACGCTTACAGGGATAAGTGCCGGGTGGGAGATCCGTCGGGAGGGACCGATCCCTGCGGAAAGCGGAGAGGGGTGGAGAGGGAAAGATTTGATTGGTGGTGGGGTCCTGTTGAAGGTGGCGGAAGTTGCAGAGGATAATGTGCTAGATCCGGAGGCTGGTGGGGTGGTAGGTGAGAACAAGAGGAACTCTGTCTCTGTTGTGGTGGTGGGATGATGGGGTGAGGGCTGAAGTGCGGGAAATGGAGGAGATACGGGTGAGGGCATCATTGATGACAGCAGAAGGGAAACCACGATCCTAAAGAAAGAGGACATTTGAGATGTCCTGGAACTGAAAGCCTCATTCTGGGAGCAGATGTGGTGGAGACGGAGGAGCTGGGAATATGGAATGGCATTTTGGCATGTGGCAGGGTGGGAAGAGGTATAGTCGAGATAGTTATGAGAGTCAGTGGGCTTGTAGAAGATGTCAGTGGTCCATCTGCCTCCAGAGATGGAGACCGAGAGATCGAGAAAGGGGAGAGAAGTGTCTGAGATAGATCAAGTGAATTTGAGGGCTGGGTGGAAGTTTGAAGTAAAGTCGATGAAATTGACAAGCTCAGCATGGGTGCAGGAAGCAGCACCAATGTAGTCGTCAATGTACCGAAGGAAAAGTTGGGGAGCAGTACCAGAATAGGTTTGGAGCACAGACTGTTCCACATAACCAACGAAGAGGCAGGCATAGCTGGGGCCCGTGCAAGTTCCCATAGCTACACCCTTAGTCTGAAGAAAGTGGGAAGAGCCAAAAGAGAAGTTATTAAGTGTGAGAACCAGTTCCGCCATCCGGAGGTGGGTAGTGGTGGTGGGGATCTGGTGAGGTCTATTATCCAGAAAGTAGCGGAGGGCTTTGAGGCCTTCTTGATGGGGATGGAGGTGTATAAGGATTGGACATCCATAGTGAAAATGAAGCGGTTGGGACCGGGGAATTGGAAGTTATTGAAGAGGTGGAGGGCATGGGATGTATCCCGGATGTAGGTGGGGAGGGACTGAACTATGGGTGACAAAATGGAGTCCAGGTAGTCAGACACAAGTTCGGTGGGACAGGAGCAGGCAGAAACTATTGGTCTACCGGTACAGTCAGGCTTGTGTATCTTGGGGAGGAGGTAAAACCGAGCGGTGCGGGGTGCGGGAATAATGAGTTTAGCGGCTGAGGATGGAAGGTCTCCGGAGTTGATCAGGGCGGTGATGGTGCGGGAGACAGTGGTTTGATATTTTTTGGTGGGGTCCTGTTCCAGGGGTAAGTAAGAGGATGTGTCAGAGAGCTGCCTTTTGGCCTCAGTGAGGAAGTGGTCCGTCCGCCAGTCTACTACGGCACCACCTTTGTCAGCGGGTTTGATGGTGAGGTTGGGATTAGTGCGGAGAGAGTGGAGGGCAGTGTGTTCTCTGGCAGTGAGGTTGGAACAGGAGATAGTAGTGGTGAAGTTGAGACGGTTGATGTCTCGGCGACAGTTAAAGATGAAGAGATTGAGTGCAGGTAGAAGGCCTGGGCGGGGTGTCCAGGAGGAGGAGGAGGGTCGAAGACAGGAGAAGGGGTCATCAGTAGGGGGACAGGATTTCTGCCAAAGAAGTAGGCTCGAAGACGTAGGTGATGAAGAAGAGTTCAGCGTCATGGCGGGCACGGAACTGACTGAGGTGTGGATGGAGGGGGACAAATGTGAGGCCCTTGCTAAGGACAGAATGTTCTGCCTCAGAGAGGGGAAGGTCAGAGTGGATGGTGAAGACACGGCAAGGGTTGTGGCTGGGGTCGGAGGAGGGTGAAGAGTGGGAGTTCTCAGGAGGGAGAGGGGGGTTAGGGGAGGATGAGGGATCAGAGGAATGGAGGGGCGATGAGGGATAGAGGGAAGGTTGGGAGTCTCGGGGAGGAAAGGGGGTGGTTGTAGAATAGGCCGGGCGGTAGGATCCAGCGGCAGTACGAGGGGTCCCGGTCTGGAGAGGGTTGGGACCATGGTCCGAGCTGGATCTGGAGCTGGGGCTGGCGGAGCCTGTAGCCTGCAGGGCCCGAGGACTGAGGTCGGAGTCGGAGGCGAGGGAGTCCATGGTCCGCCGGGGCCTGGTGCCCATGTCCGGGAGGCGGTGGTTCCAGTCAGGGTCACTCTGACTGGAATTAGTCAATTAGTCAATTGCTGCCTTACCAACACCAAAACAACATCTTGGGAAGATTTCAGTCAGGTTTTAAGGCTTATCATAGCACAGAGTCTGCCCTGCTGAAAGTGTACAATGATCTCCTTCTCTCTACCGACTCAGGTGACTCTGCCATCCTAATTCTTCTTCACTTCTGCGCAGCATTTGATACGGCGGATCATGCCATGTTAATAGACAGTCTCCAGTGCGGGGTTGGTGTTGATGGCACTGCCTTGAACTGGTTCACATCCTGCCCCATAAATAGAAGCTTCCCCGTCAACATAGGGAAATCTTCTTTTCCAGCTAGTTTCTCCTGCGGGTTCTCACAAGTTTCTATCCCAGGTCCCATTCTTTCTACATATACATGCTTCCCCTCGGCCAAATCATCCAAAATTACGACATTTGCTTCCAGTGTTATGCTGATGACACACAGCTTTATCTCCCCTTGAAACAAAGGTCCAGTCAGATCCAGTCAGCCTCATGAATGGCCTTGAGGACATAAGGTGTTGGATGACACAAAACTTCCTGCAGCTGAATGAAGGCAAGTCTGAAGTTGTCCTATTTGGCCCCCCTGACTCCATCAAAGTGATTGCCAACAGCCTTGGTAACCTGTCCACCCTTTTCAAACCCCATGTCAAAAACCTTGCTGTGATATTTGATCAACACACATCAAAGTTGCTGGTGAACGCAGCAGGCCAGGTAGCGATATTGCCTTTAAGTCTGACAAGCAATTTAATGCAGTAGTAAAAGCCAGCTGTAAAACCCCTTATTCTACTTCCAGCTCCCTCAGGTCGGCTGACTTGGGGCTCCTGGCTGTCCTGCGATCTAAACTTAAGCTCAGAGGTGACTGTGCCTTTGCAGTTGTGGCCCCTAGACTGTGGAACAGCATTTCCCTCCCTATCAGATCTGCCCCCTCCATTGACTCTTTTAAGTGCAGGTTCAAAACTTACCTTTATCGACGAGCATTTGAATCTTCCAGATGTGGCTGATCTTTGGCTTGTGCCAAGGCTCATGTGTAGTTTATTTTCTGCCTATAAGCTTTGTGCCTTGTTGTTTCTATCTGTGTTTCTTGATTTGTGATTTTAGCTACCTGTTATGGTTTGTACAGCACTTTGGTCAACATGGGTTGTTTCTAAATCTGCTTTATAAATAAATTTGACTTGACTTGACTGGGGTGTAGACCAACTGGTCTAGATAACTTATCTACCTACGACATTTCAGCTTCTCATTGGCAACAGTGATTACACTCACTTCTCCCCCTCGCTGGCAAAATTCTTACTCAGTTTGTTCACCATTCCTTTTTTCCCATTACTACCTCTCCAGTGTCATTTCCAGCACTCTAATGTCCACTCTGCCTTAATTTTACTCTTTCTACCTCTGGAAGAAAAGCTTTCAGCACCCTCTTTAATATTATTGTCTGGCTTACCTTCAGATTTCATCTTTTCTCTCCTCATTGTTTTTCACTGGCTTTTGTTGGTTTGTAAAGCTTCCCTCTCGTTTCTGCTACTGCTCTATGCCCTCCTTTTAGATTCTATGCTGTCTCTGACTTCCCTTGTCAGCCACGCTTGCCTCATCCTCCCTTTAGAATACTTCACCTTTGGGATGCATCTGCCCTCCACCTAATTGCCCCAAAAACTCCAGTCATTGCTGCTCTGATGTCATTCTGGCTAGTGTCCCATTCCCATCAACTTTGGCCAGCTCCTCTTGGATGAATCTGTCATTGCCGTTGACCCACTGTAACAGTGATACATTGGAGAGGGTGCAGAAGAGGTTCACCAGGATGCAGTCTGGATTAAAGGGATAAGTTACTGTTTAAGGAGAGGCCAAACAAACTTGGGTATTTTCTAAGGAGTGGTGGAGCTGAGGGGAGTATGATAATGTGTGATAAGATTACGAGGGGCATACATTGATAGCTGGTATCTTTCCCGCAACACACCCCTCCCCACCCGAGGGACAAACTGTCTAACAACAGAGGGCATTCATTTATAGAGATGAGGTGGAATTTCTTTACCCAGAGGGTGATGAATCTGAGCAATTCATTGGCACAGTTGGCTACATTTAAAACAGAGAGTGACATGTGCTTGATTAGACAGGGCGGAGAGGAAACTTCAGAGAGAGAAGGGTCACGCCAGGCAGATGGGATAGACTCAGGTGGGGGTTCTTGACTGGCAAGGGGCAGTGGGACTGAACACCACTGTTTTCCAATCACAGACATTCATTGACACCATTTCTCATCAGTACATGTTTTACAAACAACAGATTTCAAAGTTGAATTTCAAAGTAAATTTATTTTCCAAGTACATGAACCATAATCTATCAGACGATCCATTTTCTTCCAGGTTCAGCAGCTCAACGTTCACCCCCAGCCCCGGGCAGGGAATGGAGCCGATTCCAGAGGGGGATTGTCTGGGCTGGGGTGGGGTATGGGGGTGTGTGGGGGTGGGGTATGGGGGTATGGGGGTATGGGGGGTGGGGTGGGGTATGGGGGGTGTCTGGGACCTCATGGGGGAACCCTCCCTCCATCTTCCTCCCACCCACTCCTCCTCAGTCCCCCTCCCTCTACCCTCCCCTCCCCCCTCACCACCCACCCATCCCCCACCTCCCCCTCCCCTCCCCTCCCCACCCCAACCCCCTCACCCTCCTCTCCTCCATCCGTCCCTATTCCTTCCCCTGCCCCCTCACCACCACATTCCCCTGCCCCTCCCTTACCCTCAACCCTCCCCTTCCCATTCTCCTCCATCCCTTCCACCCTTCCTCCTTCCCCTCTGCCTCACCTCATCTTCCTCCGATCCCACTCCCAACCTTCCACCTTCCTTGCCCCTCCATCTCCCCTCAACCCTCCACTTCCCCTCTCCCTTTACTTCTTCTCCCTCACTCCACCTCCACAGCAACACTCCTGCTCCTGCCCTTTACCTCAGCCCTTCCTCAATCCTCTTCTTCCCCCTCCCATTCCTACCATCCTCCTACTCAGTCCCACTAGCCTTCCCCTCCTGCTTCCTCACCCACCGTCCCCCTCAACCTACCCCTTCCCCTCCTGTTTCCTCACCCGCCCTCCCCCTCAACCTACCCCTTCCTCTCCTGTTTCCTCACCCACCCTCACCCTCAATCCCCTCCAGTTTTCCTCACCCGCCCTCACCCTCAACCTACCCCTTCCCCTCCTGTTTCCTCACCCACACTCCCCCTCAACCTACTACTTCCCCTCACATTCTCTCTCCTCCTCCTCACTCCCCCTCTTCCACCCACCCTGCCCCCCACCCCCTCCATCCATCACCCCAACTGTATGTGCGTTTGCAGGTGTGTGAGAGAGAGGGGAGGGTGCAGATAAGGCTGGAGGGGATGGGGAGGAATCAGAGGGGTGGGGAATGCGGTGGAGATGGAGGGAGGAGGGGGAAGCTGGGAGGGTAGGTCTCTCTCTCACACACACAAAACACAAAGACACAGACAGTTGAGGGGATGGAGGGTAGGGGATGGAAGGAAGGTGAGAGGTTGGGAAGAGGGAATTGAGGTGAGGGACGAGCAGAGGCAGGAGGGATGGAGAGAGGGGGAGAGGAAGGAGGAGGATGGGAGGGGAAGGGGAGAGTGAGGGAGGGGAGGGGAAGGGTGGGAGATGGGGAGGGGGAGGAATAGGGAGGGAGTGGTGGAGTGGAGGGGAAGGGGAGGAGCAGGGAGGAAAGGGTTAGAGGAGATGGGAGAGGGAGGGGGAGAGAGGTTCGGGGAGGGGAGAGGGAAGGGGAGTGGGGAGGAATGGGCAGGAGGAGGATGAAGGGAGGGCTCCCTGACAAGGTCCTAGTAGGGAAGGTGGGGAGGTAGATGGGGAAGTGTGTGGGAGGGGGAGGGAGGGGTATGTGTACAGGAGAGGGAAGGGAAGAGGTGGGGCATGGAGCTGGAAGGAAAAGTTGAGGGGAGAGAGGGAGGGGAGACATGTGTGGGGGAGGGATGGAAGGGAGGGTGGGGAATGGGTCGGGGAGCAGGAGGGAGGTGCTCCCTCACTGGAGGAACCAGGCAGTCACAGTGAGGACAGCCAGGACATGGGGCAGGGTGAATCTGAGGGAGAGAATGGAGAGGTGAGGAGGAAGGGTAGGGTGAGGCTGGGGGCCAAAAATATGGTGTCACTGGTGGAGCTACTGAGAGGTGCTCTGGGATTGATCAGCCACTCATCGGACAACAAAAAAATCAGCTCGGGTAGATCTGAGCTGTTCTTCAGCTGATTGGTTGAGACAGAGCTGAAATTCGTCATCAAGCCAATCAGACTTGACCTTCTGTTGTCTATCAATGACCACTGGATCTGTGAAGATCCCAAACTTGATGGCATATAATGAAGTTGTTGTGCTGTAGTTCAATGATGTGCCCAGTGAAGTCACCCACTGGAGTTCCTCATGGGGACCAATCAGTGAAGACACTGGGTGATGATGTGGAGGTGAGCCAATGGACGATGGCAGTCCACTGCAGCCAGTAGACGATGCTCTTGCTGGGGAAACACCGACAGGTGAGAGCAGAAGAGGAGTCGATCACCACGGAGAAAGGCCAGGAGACAGTATGGACATTGGTGGAACCCATCACAGCCAAGGGCTTGGTCGTCAGTGTTGTCATTGTCCTGGAGCCGATCAGGAGACCAGTCTGGAAGGGTCATTTGATGATCTGAATCTCCCCAGGCCAATCACGGGAATTAATCTGTATGGACCTGTTGATGACAACACTATCTTTGAGCAAATTGCGTCAGCTGGTTTGAATAACCTGGAGGGGCAGGGTAATGGACGGGGAGGAAGCAGAGGGAATGGGGAAGTGGTGTTGGTGGTATCCTATTCTGAGCCAGTCCCATCTGCCTGCATTTGTCCCGTATCCCTCGAAACCATTCTTATTCATGTACCTGTCTGACTGTCTGCTGTGTGAATAATTTTCTCCTGTGTCCTGATTAAATTTCTTCTTTTTCCTTAAACTTGTGCACTCCCAACCTGCCCAAACTCTGTCCATAACTCAGTCCTTCAAGTGATGACAACAGTCTCGTAAATCTCCTCAGCACTCTTTGCAGCTGGACGGCATCTTTCCTGTAGCAGAGCAAGCAAATCTGAATACAATATTCCAGGTGAGGCCTCACTAATGTCTTCATCAATTAGACCATAAGACCAAAAAACATAGGAACAGAATTAGGCAACTCAGCACCTTGAGTCTGTTCTGTCATTCCATCATGGCTGATTGAGTATCCCTGGCAACCACACTGTACTCTCTTCTCCCTGGAACCCTTCATGCCTTGACTAAGCAAGAACCAATCAACTTCCATTTGAAATATCCTCAATTACTTGGTGTCCACAGCCATCTGTGGCAATGGATTCCACAGATTCACCATCCTCTTACTAAAGAAATTCCTCCTTATCTCCATTCTAAATGGATGCCCTCTGGCCCTAGATCAGAAGGTATACAAAATATCCTTTTCATTTCCATTCTATGTAGACCTTTCGATACTCAATAGGTTTCTATGAGATCCACCATCATCTGGCGAGCACGAGTCCAGAGCCATGAAACGCTCCTTATATGTTAACCCTTTCATTGCTGGATCAATCTCGTGAACCTTCTCTGGAAACTCTCCAATGCCAGCACATCATTTCTCAGAAAAGCGGCCCAAACATGCACACAATCCTCCAAATTTGGTCTGACCAATGCCATATAAAGCCTCAGTATACATCTTTCCTTTTATATTCTAGTCCATTGGAGATGAATGCCAACATTGCAGTTGCCTTCGTAACAATTGACTCAAACTTCAAGTTAACCTTTACGGAATCCTGCAGAAATGCTTCCAAGGACCTTTACCCCTCTAATTTTTAAAATTTTAAAATAGACGACACCTTAATTCCTTCTACTAAAGTGCATGACCATTCACTTCCCTACAGTATATTCCATCTACTACTTCTTTGCCTTTTCTCTCAATCTGTCCAAGTACTTCTGCAGGCACCCTGCTTGCTGTCAAATACTTGCCCTTCCATCTACCTTTGTATTATCTGCAAAGCCAGATTCCTTTGTTCTTCCACAATCCTCATTACCCTCCCATTCACTGAACACCAGCTCGCTACTTCATAGACTTTCCTTTTCTATCTCCCATTGCAATTTATATCCCACATTCTGGCTACTGTTTGGGAGCCTGTATAAACTCCCATCAGAGACCTGGCAGTTTCTTAGTTCTACCAACACGCCCCACCCCAAAGTTTCTGCAACTTCTATTCCTCTGTCATCTCTCTATAAGGATTTGATTTTATTTTTAACAGCAATGCCTCCCCACTCCCTCTGCCTGTCCTTTCAACACAATCTGTATCCTTGGATGTGAAGCACCCAACGATGATCTTTCAGCAACAAACTCAGTGAAGCTGATAATGCCATCCCTGCCGATCACTAAATAGGCCATTACCCCTGATCATTACCCAGTCCAACATATACAAGACTTTTCGGTAAATTTAGCCAGAAAGATAATTTTTTGTAAAGTGTGTTCGCTCAGGGTTTATGATCAGGTACCTGGGTGCTCTCACCATATTCCCAAAGATGCTGTTATCACCCCATTTGGCCTGTTTGAGTTTCTGTGCATGCCCTTTGGGCTGGAAAATGCAGCATCGACTTCCCAGCAACTCATGGACTGTGAGCTAAAACACTGACAGTTTGTCTTTTTGTTTACCTGAACAACACACAGCACTGTGCAAAAGGCACATGTATGTCACAAGGGTGCCTGAAACTTCTGCACAATACTGTAAATTCATTAAAATCATTAAAATAGAAGGTGGCTGGGAAACAGAAAGAAGAGTGCTTAGCTTTGTACCAGCTCAGGAGTATGAAGTGGTATTAAGTTGTGAATGGAAAGAGATAATATACTGTACTGAGCAAGAGTCTGAGCAGCATTGCTACAGATACATGTGTCTAAGACTTTTACACAGTACTGTATCTGTCACCAGCGCATCCAAAACCGAACACTTATCACATCTCCATATACTTTTCTATTGCTTCAGCCATTGTGGGCTGATTATTAACCCCATTAAATACCAGTTCAGGTTGTCTATCCTTGACTTTCTCAGCCAATGTATCTGTGCAGATGGTCTGCCACCTCACCATCAAAAGTCACTGTTATGATGGACTTTCCACAGCTCCCCGACTCCCCAAAAAATACTGCAAGTGTTTTTTGTTTTGATGAATTTCTATCACCTTTTCATTCCACGATCTGTTGAACTTATGCTTGCTCCCTTAATTTAATGCCCATAATCACATGTTTGAATGGTCAGCAGGCGTGACCAGAGCATTTGACAACACCAAACAAGTCTTTTGTAAACAGCCCTACTGGTATATTTATTCCCCATGCATCAGGGGCAGGGTGGAAGTAAAGGGCTGCAGCTTTTGCTAATCACATAAAATGACTCGGTGTCAGGGAGGAGCCCCAGCTGCCTTTGGCCAGAATTGACCACATGGACTGGGCCCTCTCCAGTGCCAGTATGGTAACTCCAAGCAATGCTGACCTGAGCCTGGAGCCGGAGCAGGGTCGGTTCCTGTTCCCAATGCGGGGTCATGATGACTGGGCGTGAATGTCTAACCGGGGAACCCATTGTCAAATTTCACCAAGAAACAATCAGACCAAGGAATTTCGGGCAGAACTGGTTGGGATGACAAACACCCATCAGCACACAGAAATGGCATCTTTTAAAATGAGAAATAAATCACTGTAAAAACAAATTTAGCAGTGGATGAGTGAACCCTCTGACCCCAGGATGCACGGGATGGTAATGGTCCTGTGGTAAGAGAGGTGGTTTCACACAGTCTCCATGACTCAGTCAGTTTGTGGGGTGGAATGGGAGTGGTAATTGAGTGAACACAGTGAGATGGAAGGGATGCAGAGGTACTAACCTGTTGAGTACTGAATGCAGTCGGGACTTGCTGTCTTGGGCTTGAATTGTGTAATGGTCACTCTCAGCTTCATCTCTGGTACAAATCTGTGTTGTCTTGTGCACAATCATGTGTCATGGTTTCCAGCACTCTTGTCCCTCAAGGAGAAGAAAGAAAAAGTAAATTCAAGCAACACACAGAAAACGCTGGAGAAACTCAGCAGGCCAGGCAGCATCTGAGACAAAGAGCAGAGCCGACGTTTCAGGCTGAGACCCTTCATCATGGAAGGAAACAAAAGAGAGGAAAAATATTCACTGGCTTACAATTAGACAACGACAGGAACATTTACATTTTGAGTCACAGCATGAGAAATCTTTTTATTAATGTTTTTATTGATTTAGAGGAAACATATGCAGACAAGGGGAGAATTATCTCAAACATGTATATCAGCAACAATATAAACAAAAGATGAAATAGATATTATCATAATCATACATAGTAATAAGCAAATATGCAATATATAATAAAAAAGGACAACTAATTCTCCTCTTATCAATTCATAAAGAGAGGAAACCTCACTCATTGTCCGACATGAAATTAATGAACATGAAGAGAGGTACCTGAATGACCTGTCGCTGGATGTTGAAACATCTGTGTAGATATTTTTTTTCCCCAAAAGTACTTTATTCAGAAGTGTTACAAAATGAAGTTATTTACAATATAAGAAAAAACATTCGTTGACTCTGAGTCCTTATTCAATAAAGTTATTAACAATAAAACTATGTGTTGACTCTCTGTTCATTTACAAATAAAAGATGTTTACAATAAATCATTCATTTACTCTCAACCCTTGGTCAAGAGTTAAGACTTATTAACAATAAAATTATCAACCATAAATGCAGGCAAAGGCTCTAATGCTTTCCCAAATTAACAATTCCACCCACTCCTTGGGCACCCTGTTGATTATCTGCCCACACCACTGATGAGGGTAGGTCTCCTCCCCACCCAACCCCTCACACTCCCACGGGTGATGAACCTTAAACTGTGGTCCTTCCCCACCGGGCCTTCGCGGTGGCCGCACCAAGCTTGAGTGCATCCCTCAGCACGTACTCCTGCAGACGAGAGTGAGCCAGACGGCAGCATTCAGTCATGGACATCTCCATGTGCTGGCAGACCACCAAGTTTCGGGCAGACCAAAGCACGTCTTTCACCGAATTAATTCTCTGCCAGCAGCACTGGATGTTTGTCTCCGTGTGCGTTCCCAGGAGCAGCCCGTAGATCACAGAGTCCTCGGTAACGCAACTGCTGGGCATGAATCTTAGTACTGTCCCTTCCATTCTCTTCCACACCTTCTTTGCGAACCCACAATGTGCAAAGAGGTGAGCCACCGACTCCACCCCATTACAGTCCTCCCGTGGGTAGTGGGGTGTGGAGGAACCGTTCCGGGCGTACAAGAGGGATCTGACTGGGAGGGCCCCTCTCACCGCCAGCCAGGGGAGATCTTTGTGCCTGTTGGTGAGATCTGGCGATGAGGCATTTTGCCAGATGTACTGGACGGTCTGCTCAGGGAATCACCCCACTGTGTCCATCTCGTCCTTCGCCTGCAGGACATTACGTGCCGACCACTGTCTAATGGCCTTGTGGTCAAGTGTGTTGGCCTTGAAGAATTTTTCCACGAAGGACAGGTAAGAAGGTAATGACCAGCTGACAGGGGTGTTGCGCGGGAAAGGGGCCAGACCCATCCTTCGTAGCCAGGGCGACAGGTAAAACCTGGGCACATAGTAGAACTTCGTGTCCACGTATCTGGGATCCATGCACAACCTGATGCAGCCACACACGAAGCTGGCCATCAGGTTGAGAGTGACATTAGGGACGTTCTTGCCCCCGTTGTCCAGGGACTTGTGCATGTCGGTCTGTCCACCCGCTCCACCCTTGATCCCCAAACGAATCTGAAGACACTGAGCTGCTGGAGCGGGAGACGGGCCACACCTGCGCCAAGTACAGCAGCCCTGAGAGCACCTCACACCTGATGACCAGGTTCTTGCCCGTTATCGACAGGGAGCGCCCTCCCCACAGTCCCAGTTTCTGTTTCACCTTGGCAGTCCGCTCCCGCCAGTTCTTGTTGCACGCCTCAGCCCCTCCGAGCCAGATCCACAACACCTTCATGTGGTCAGACCTGATAGTGAAGGGGAAGCTGGATCGGTCGTGCCAGTTGCCGAAGAGCATGGCTTCGCTCTTCGTGCGGTTGACCCTGGCCCCCGACGCCAGCTCGAACTGTTCGCAGATGCCAATCAACCTGCGAACTGACCTCGGATCAGAGCAGAAGATGGTCTGCCACCCCATCATCAAAAGTACCTGCTATGATGGACTTTCCACAGCTCCCCGACTCCCCAAAAAATACTGCAAGTGATTTTTGTTTTGGTGAATTTCGTTCACCTTTTCATTCCACGATCTGTTGAACTTATGCTTGCTCCCTTAATTTAATGCCCATAATCGCAAGTTTCAATGGTCCGCAGACGTGACCAGAGCATTTAAAACACCAAGCAAGTCTTTTGTAAACAACCCTACTGGTATATTTATTCCCCATGCATCAGGGGCAGGGTGGAAGTAAAGGGCTGCAGCTTTTGCTATTCACATTAAATGACTCGGTGTCAGGGAGGAGCCCCAGCTGCCTTTGGCCAGAACTGACCACATGGACTGGGCCCTCTGCAGTGCCAGTACGGTAACTCCGAGCAATGCTGACCTGAGCCTGGAGCCGGAGCAGGGTCGGTTCCTGTTCCCGACGCGGGGTCATGATGACTGGGCCTGAAGGTCCAACCGGGGAACCCATTGTCAAATTTCACCAAGAAACAATCAGACCAAAGAATTTCAGGCAGAACTGGTCAGGATGACAAACACCCACCAGCACACAGAAATGGCAAACTTTTAAAATGAGAAATAAGTCAATGTAAAAACAAATTTAGCAGTGGATGAGTGAACCCTCTGACCCCAGGATGCACGGGATGGAAATGGTCCTGTGATAAGAGAGGTGCTTTCACACAGTTTCCATGACTCAGTCAGTTTGTGGGGTGGAATGGGAGTGGTAATTGAGTGAACACAGTGAGGTGGAAGGGATGCAGAGGTACTAACCTGTTGAATGCAGTCGGGACTTGCTGTCTTGGGCTTGAATTGTGTAGTGGTCACTCTCAGCTTCATCTCTGGTTCAAATCTGTGTTGTCTTGTGCACAATCATGTGTCATGGTTTCTGGCACTCTTGTCCCTCAAGGAGAAGAAAGAAAAAGTAAATTCAAGCAACACACAGAAAACGCTGGAGAAACTCAGCAGGCCAGGCAGCATCTGAGACAAAGAGCAGAGCCGACGTTTCAGGCTGAGACCCTTCATCATGGAAGGAAACAAAAGAGAGGAAAAATATTCACTGGCTTACAACTAGACAACGACAGGAACATTTACATTTTGAGTCACAGCATGAGAAATCTTTTTTTTCGTTATTAATCTTTTCATTGATTTAGAGGAAACTTATATGCAGACAAGGGGAGAATTATCTCAAATATGTACATCAGCAACAATATACACAAAAGATGAATTAGATATTATAATCATACATAGTAATAAGCAAATATGCAATATATAATAAAAAAGTACAACTAATTCTCCTCTTATCAATTCGTAAAGAGAGGAAACCTCACTCATTGTCCGACATGAAATTAATGAACATAAAGAGAGGTACCTGAATGACCTGTCGCTGGATGTTGAACCATCTGTGCAGATATGGGAGAATCCATGATAGCCGTCTTGTATACATCTGTCTCGGCTCTCCAACTAAGCAGAATTTAAATCCTATGGTGATGATGCATGTCATTATGATGTGTCTGCTGGAGTCATAATGTCACCTCTCCCGGAGGGGTCACACCTCAACATCTCCATATTTAGTAAAAGCCTTTGTCATTGGCTGGGTTACAATAACGTGATGAGGGTGAAAGAAATAACTGGTTTTCAAAATCAGAATCAGGTTTATTATCACCGGCATGTGACATGAAATTTGTTAACTTAGCAGCAGCAGTTCAATGCAATACATAATCCAGCAGAGAGAAAAAAAAAGTAAAAAAAAAAGTAAAAATAGTAGTAAATAAACAAGTAAATCAATTACGTAATCGTTAGTCTTCACAATTAAGGTCACTCATCCACACGGGTTTCAATGAAGTCGGTAACAACTGCAGCATACTCATCCAGATTCAATGATGAAACCCTGAATACAGTCCAGTCCACCGATTCAAAGCAGTCCTGTAGGTGCTCCTGTGCTTCCCTTGTCCAAACCTTCTTGGTCCTCACTGCTGCTGCTGCAGTCTTCAGTCTCTGCCTATACTCAGGGAGTAGAAGTACAGCTAGGTGATCAGACTTCACAAAATGAGGGTGTGGAATAGCACGGTAGGCATTCTTGATGGTGGCATAGCAATGGTGACCTGGGGAATTGTAGAGGTGGTATTGTTCACTGTCCCTGCCCCTTGTCCTGGTTAAGGGAGATTCTGTGCTAAAATTGTGTTTGGAAGGTTTGAGACATTCGCCAACCTTGTCCATTCAGTGGCACAGATTGTAAATAGTGTAGCATTTGTGAATGTCACACTCCAGGGGACTCTGGGCAATGCTGTCAGTCATGGGTGAAAATGCGATATCAATCTGACTCCACTATTAAGAGACGTTTGTATCCAGACCTTAAGTATTTGAAATATATTACCTTCCATCACTCCTAGTTTATTTACAAAACATCTTCATTCCACAAGAACACAGATAAAATGCTGGAGGCATTCAGCAGGTCAGGCAGTATCTGTGGAGAGGAACAAACTGTTGATGTTTCATGCCAAGACCCTTCATTCTACACTCTCCTGTTCTTGACCCCACTGCTAACGTGAAGAGCTTCCCTGACAGCAGGTTGTCAGTGGAATAAGTGAAAGAGAATGTGAACGGCAATAGTTTGGAGGGAAATAGGCGTGGGAATGTGATTACCTCAGAGCCTGCATGGACTGAGACCAGAACACCATGGGACACAGGAGCAGAATCAGACCAATCAGCCCATTAAGTCTCCTAGAACGAGCTTATTGACTACAAGTGGGGGAAGCTATGAGCCAGTACTCATCGGTGATCAGAGTTGGAGAGGGTCAGAAAATTTCAATTCCTGGGCATTTCAGACGATCTGTCCTGGGTCTCACAATTAAGTGCCATTACAAAGGAAGCACGGCAATACTACTTTCCCAACGTTTGCTAAGACTTGTCATGTCATCTGAAACTTTGACAGGCTTATTGATATGTGATACGGAGTATATTGACTGGCTGCAGCACGGCCTGGTGTGGAAACACAATGAAAAGAAACGCCGACAAAATCAACGGGTGCAGCCCAGTCCATCATAGTTAAACCCTCCCCAACACTGAGCACATCTACATGGAGTACTGTTGTAAGAAATAAGCATCCTTCATCAAGAACCCCCACCATCCAGGCCATGCTCTCAGACTCCCCTAAAATATTTCATGTTATGTCTTAAATCTATCACCTCTTGTTCTATTCTCACACAACCTGAACGGAAAAAGCTTCTTCTGCATTATTAGGGGACTTAATATTGTCAGGGGACTTGACAGAATCTTATAAGATCAGGAGCAATATGGATAAGGTGGTCAGTCATAGTTTTGCCTGTGTGTTCATCTATGCCCTGACAGGAACAGAACGGTCAATTTGCAGAGCTTGTCACTGAGGGGATTGGCCTATGCATATAATTTTATTTTGCGTAACTGTCTGTTTGTTTGCAGTCCTGAATGAGGTGGTATGTTTTGTAATTTCGCCCCAGAGGATGTTTCATTTGACAGTAATTAAGCTAAGCTTGAACTTCAATTCTTTTTCCCAGGCTGGGGAGTCCAAAGCTAGATGGCACAGATACAAGATAAGAGGGCAGAGTCTAAAAGAGAGCTGCATGGTAATACACAGAGGATACTGAGTACTTGGAATGAGCTGCCAGGGAATGTTGTTGAGATGATACAATTGCAATATTTAAGAAGCATTTGGATGGATACAGGAAGGGAGGTTCTTGGTGGGCTATTGTTCAACATGAGTAACTGGGACTAGCAGAGACAATACTGTGGTCCACATGGACGAGTTGGTCTAAAGAGTCTGTTTCCATGCTGTATTGCTCTGCCAGGTCAGTCTGTGGCAAATTTCGTGGCCGAGCTTCGGCAGCTGTTGGAGCATTGTGATTTCGGAGTGGTGTTGGAAGACATGCTCCGTGATCGATTGGTATGCAGCATTAATAATGACAGTATACAACACCGCCTGTTAGGGGAAACCCCACCGTTGACTTTCAAGAAAGCCTCAGAGATTGCCCAAGGCATGGAGATGGCTGCTAATAATGTCAAGGATATCCAGAAAGGAGTTGGGGGGGCAGGGTCACAGTCAGCGGCAGTGCACCAAGTCAGGAGGGAGTCTGGTAAACAGGCAAAGCGGGTGGAATGTTTCCGGTGTGGAGGGACGCACTATGCAAATGATTGCAAGTTCAAAGACACTGACTGCCATGCTTGTAGCAAAAAGGGACATTTAGCTAAAAAGTGCAGAAGTTCAAAGGGTAAGATTAAGCCTGAGCAAGGGAAAGCTCAACAGGCTCAGACAGCCACACACCATCGAGAAGAAGCAGATGAAGAGGCAGCGTGTGCCTACAACATGTTTGCAGTGGAAACAGATGAGGAACCACCTGAACCATATGATGCCACAGTCACTGTCAGGGGAAAGGTCATTAAGTTTGAGATTGATTCAGGGGCTACTGCACCGGTCATTAGTGAGGAGACCTACAGGAGGACATGGGTGTCCAACCTGACTCCCATCAGACTGTCAAGGCTCAAACTTAGGACCCATACGAGGCAGCCCATACCTCATTTAGGGGTGTTATATGTGGACATCTCAGCCGGGGGTCAGAAGGCTGAAGCCAGGCTAGTGATAGCTAAGGGCAGGGGACCCAGTCTTGTGGGTCGCGACTGGCTTTGCAAAACCCGGCTAAACTGGCATGAAATTAAGTATGCACACACGACAGAGGACATTCTGCAGTGGTGCAGTGACGTTTTCAGGGATGAGCTGGGAACACTGAAGGGCATGACAGTGAAACTCCATGTCGACCCTGAGGCTACACCACGTTTTTTTAAGCCCAGGTCGGTGCCCTATGCCATGAAAGGCAAAGTCGAGGAGGAGCTGGAAAGCCTACAGAAGCTAGGCATTATTCAGCCCATCCAGTTTTCAAGGTGGGCAGCTCCCAGTGTTCCAGTTCTGAAGGCAGACAAAACGGTGAGGATATGTGGGGATAATAAACATGGTGAATCAGGTCTCTAGGCTTGAGGAGTACCCATTGCCACGGGTGGATGACCTGTTTGCGGCCCTGTCAGGGGGTAAGCTGTTCACAAAGCTGGACATGAGCCACGTCTACCAACAGCTGCTGCTCGACAAATATTCAAAGGAGTACATCAGCACTAATACACAGAAGGGATTATTCAAGTACAATCGCCTGGTGTTTGGAATGGCGTCCAGCCCTGCCATTTTCCAAAGGACAATGGACACTTTGCTGCAGGGGATTCCGCACGTAGCAGTGTATCTTGATGACATTTAGATCACGGGGGCTATGGAGGTGGAGCATCTGGTTCGTTTAGAACGGGTGCTGAAGAGGCTCTCAGACACGGGGCTGCGGTTGAAACGCGGACAATGTGTGTTCCTGGCATCGAGTGTGACTTACCTGGGACACAAGATCACAGCTGAGGGTCTTTTTCCCATGGAGGACAAAGTGAGAGCTATTAAGGAGGCCTTAAGCCCTAAGACCGTCACGGAACTCAGATCATTTTTGGGCACGGTGAATTATTATGGCAAGTTTCTTCCTGACCTCTCAAGGGTTTTGACCCCACTGTATAAGCTGCTTCACAATGACGCTAAGTGGCAGTGGGGTGAAGAGCAGGAGAAAGCTTTCAAGGAAGTGAAAGAACTACTCCACTCAGCGAAGCTGCTTGTTCACTATGACCCAGACAAGGAGATCACCCTTGCATGCGATGCCTCACCCGATGGAGTCAGGGCAGTTCTCTCGCATGTAATGGAGGACCGTTCAGAGAAGCCTATTGGTTTTGCTTCACGTACCCTGACAGCTGCTGAGAAGGGATATTCACAGCTACACAAAAAAGGTCTGGCCATTGTTTTTGCAGTCAAACGCTTTCATCAGTACCTTTATGGACGCACATTTACAATTTATAAGGACCATAAACCACTGACGAGTCTGTTCAGTGATCGAGACGCATCCCACCGCTAGTCTCAGCCAGGAAACAGCATTGGGCTCTTACATTGTCAGCTTACCGGTACAGAGCGGGTGGGGATAATGCAAATACTGATGCACTGAGTCAACTACCTTTACCTGAGACACCTGTTACTACATATGTGCCTCCAGAGACTGTGTTTTCATTGGAGAGACTGTCAGAGACACCTGTAAAGGCGACCCAGATCAAGCAGTGGACAGAGAGGGACCCAGTCCTGTTCCAAGTCAAGACTATCTTTTATAAGGTTGGCCCAGAGTCGTGGAAGGAGAGGAACAGAGGCCTTATGCCAAACGCAAGACAGAACTCAGTCTGCAGGATGGCTGCATATTCTGGTGGGGGGGGGGGGTGAGGGTCATCGTGCCTCCCCCTGGCCGTTCACAGATTGTGGAGGAAATTCATGAGACTCACCCAGGAGTGTCTCGAATGAAAAGCCTTGCAAGATCCTAAGTATGGTGGCCAGGAATGGATCGGGATCTGGAGAACAAGGTAAAATGGTGCACGCAATGTCAGACTAATCAGAATATACCACCACCAGCTCCTTTGCATCCATGGGAGTGGCCAGACCACCCCTGGTCTAGGCTACATTTGGACTTTGCTGGCCCTTTTATGGGGCAGATGTTTCTTGTAATGGTAGATGTGCGTTCTAAATGGATCGAAGCTTACATCATGAGCAACATCACAGCCCCCTCAACCATAGACAAACTCGGGCAAGTGTTTGCAGTCCACGGGTTGCCTGACACTCTGGTCACTGATAATGGCCCGACGTTCACCAGTGAGCTGTTCAGTGCGTTCATGCAGCAGAATGGCATTCATCACATTCAGACAGACCCTTTCCACCCAGCCTCCAATGGTTTGGCTGAGCGGGCTGTTCAGACAGTGAAGGCAGGCTAAAGCGGATGACGGGTCTCTCTTAGCATGCGGCTTTCACTTTTCATGTTTAAATACTGCCTCACGCCACAGACTACAACCACCCGCACTCCCGCAGAGATGCTGATGGGGCGTAGGCCCAAGCCAAGATTGGACCTGCTGCACCCAGACACGAAGGCGAAAGTGGAGAGAAAGCAGGAAAAGCAGAAGGAGGGACATGATCAACATGTGCGAGAGAGATTGTTAAAACCAGATGACAATGTCTTTGTGAGAAACCATCAGCAATGGCTGCCTGGGTTATTCTTAAGCAGAGTGGTCCCGTCTCCTATGTTGTTAAGCTGACTGATGGGCGTGTTTTCTGCAGACACCAGGACCATGTGCGCCTGCCTCATGATACCGGCTCAGAGGCAGACAGTTCCACGGAGTTCCCATTTGTGAGTCAGACTACGGTGGAAGCATGTCCACCAGTAACTTCGCCAGAGGGCGAGACACTGGCAGAGGGGTCAGGGTCCCCTGAGGAGGATGGACATTCTCATGCAGACACACAGACCCCTCTCATGCCCCCAACACCAGATCCACCCAAAACACCCTCACCAGCGGTGCCTGCTGGGTCATCGGGGATAGTGTGCAGATCACAGCGCATGCGTAAACCTCCTGACAGACTGAATCTTTGACAGGACAGTTCTTTTTTCTTGTTGTTGTTAGATTGAATGTTGAATCTGTTTCCAGATGTTTTGTATTGATAAACTGACACTGAGAATCTAGTATAAGTTTTCAGGGGTATGCAAGTTGATAACACCACTGTTTCTATTTCCTAGTTTTTTACATTTGGGGTTGTTGTATTTTAAAGGGGGAGAAGTGTTGTAATGTGAGCACTATTTTATTAAAAGTAAGTTAATATTAATTCGGATAATGGGGGGTTTTACTTCCGTTCTTTTTACTTCTGGTGGGCTTTGTATATAGTGTGCCTGCCATGCCGTACAGGTTGTGAAAGCCTCTGTATATACATAACGGTTTTGAAGTTCGAGATGAATTTGTTTCTTTGGCATGAAGTTGTCGAGTGTCCCTTTTTCAAAGTGAAGTTACTACAGAATCCAACAATAAATTTCTCAGCATCCAGTGTCATCACGGGCTCATGTTCAGATGTGTCACCTTCATCACGATCTGCAGTGTCTGATGGCCACACAAGTGTCCGTGACTGACGCTGGTTAGACCGATGCTCTGCAGTAGTCTTCTGTCCCAATTCAGAGGCAGTGTCCTCAATAAACAAAGGAATCCTGATTATTTTCTTGATTTGATTTTGTTCTTTCAGAGTTCTCCTTAATTATTTGCTGTCCCAATTAACCAGAATCCACTGTATTTATTCATCCTGCATTTAGAATGTCTTCCAATTATTTATCCATAAATAAATTAGCCTAACATTTGCTGGCAATTTCTTAGAATGTTTCTTGAACAACGTAACAACTTTAGATATCCTCCACTCTCCTAGCTCCTCAGCCATGACTAAAGGAGGTTTAACTCTTCCTGCCAAGGCCCCAGCAGTTTCAACATTAGCCTTCCACAAGGTCCAAGGGAACACCTTGTCAGGCCCTACTGATTTATCCACCCCAGTTTGCCTCTAGACAGCCAGCCCTCCACTTTTGTGACGAGATACAGTCTATGACTTCGCGAATTTTGGCCTCAGTTTGACTACTTGTGTCTGCCTCCAAAGTAAATACCAATGAAAAAATCTCTCTCTCTCTCTCTCTCTCTCTCTCTCTCTCTCTCTCTCTCTCTCTCTCTCTCTCTCTCTCTCTCTCTCTCTCAGTCCCATGGATAGATGACCAGCTGATAAGCCAGTGGACCAACTTTGTCTCTTGTTATCCTTTTGCTCTTAAGATGGCTATAGAAACCCTTGGGACTTTCTTTCATCTTGCATTGCACTGCGAACTCAAGTCCTCTTTTATTCCTCTTAATTCCTCTGCTGAGAAGTCTTTTGCATTTCTGAAACTCCTCAAGTGCCTCATTTGCATGAGTTGTATACAGGAGCCATCCTGTATTCCCTCTGTTGCTAGCTGCATCTGGAGCCACGGTGACGCTAAGCCATCAGAGCGAGTGGATCACATGTTATCCCTCCTGAACAATCACCAGCCTTGTTTTAATTTCAAACAACTCTTCATGCAGAAAATGCCGAAACAAGTTTGCTGAGCCCAAGCAAATACACCTGTGAAGGATGAAAGGGAGCTTGCTAATATGGCTGATAGTCTACACTCAGCTTTCTCTACCTCAATAAGCCCGGTCAGCAAGCCCCCACCTTAAGGACACCCGTGACTGTGTAACAGACAATGCCAGCCCTGTGTTTTTACCTCGTTGTTTTGGTATGGACACTGGAAGGTGCCAACCACCTGGTAGCTTTGACAGTGCCAGCACATCTGGACCTCAGCGGTCTGTGAACACAGTGGGTTCCAGCTGGTAGGGATATTCACTGTTTATTACAGACACAATTTCGGGGCGATGTTTCCTGTGTGACACAGGATCTCCAGTCAATGTGCTGCCAGTATCACTTATTGATCAGATGGCAAAGAGCGACGAAATTTGTTGGAGTTTGTCAACGGCAGCAGGATCCAAACCTATGGGACATCGGGGTCAATGTTGGGACCGCTGTTTTTTATGATGTGTGTCAGTGATTTGGATTGTGGGATTAATGAATATGTGGCTAAATTTGCTGATGATACAAAGAAAGGCGGAGGAGTGGGTAGTGCTGAGGAAACAGAGACCCTGCAGAGAGACGTCAATAGTTTAGGGGAATGGGCACAGAAGTAGAAAAATGAAATACAATATTGGAAAGTGTACGCTTACGCACTTTGGTGGAAGAAATCAACGGGCTGACAATTATTTAAATGGGGAAAGAATTCAAAATGCAGAGATAGAAAGGGACTTGGAACATCTTGTGCAAGGCACCCTAAAGGTTAACCTCCAGGATGAATCAGTGGTGACAAAGGAGAATGCAATGTTGACATTCATTTCTAGAGGTATAGAATATAAAAGCAGGGACGTGATGTTGAGGCTCGATAAGGCACTCGTGAGACCACACGGAGTACTGTGTGCAGTTTTGGGCTCCTTATTTTAGAAAGGATATACTGACATTGGAGAGAGTTCAGAGAAGATTCACAAGAATGATTCCAGGAATGAAAGGGTTACCGTATGAGGAACGTCTGGCAGCTCTTGGGCTGTATTCCCTGGAGTTCAGGAGCATGACGGGGGAACTCATAGAAACACTTCGAATGTTAAAAGGCCTGAAAGACCTGTACAGATTAGATACGGCTGTGATAATCCCATTTGGCCTTTCTGAGTTTCTACGCATGCCGTTTGGGCTGAAAAATGTAGTACAGTCTTCCAGTAGCTGATGGACTCTGCATTAAAAACTTAGATTTTCCTTTTGTTCACCTGAATGACATACTTGTCACCAATGCATCCAAATCCAAACATGAACCTCATCTCCACACACTTTACGAGCACGTAAGCCAACATGAATTGATTACTAACCATGCAAAGTAGCAGGCTGGGTTATCAGCCATTGACTTTCCCGGCCATCACATCTCCGCAGAAGGTGCAAAACACCTCCCATCAAAAGCAGCTGCTATCTTCTTTTGGTTTGGTCTGTTTTAAGTCTATCATACAGCTGGACCTTACAGAGTGAGGGGTTTTTATTCTTATGAATTCAATGTTCTGCATTGACAAATTAGGTGAGTTGGTGAGATCACAAATGGCACCTGAGGAAAGTGAGTGTGGTCATTACAAAGGAAGGGATGAATACTTTCTCAGACTCACAATTTTGTTTTTAATTTTTAGTAAATTATTGAGAAACATTCGAATTTTTCTTTTGATTTGATATGATGCACAATGTTTTGTAGATTAGCGCAATAAATTCTACTTCAAAACATTTAGAAAATGACAGAGTAAAACACGAAAATCCTGTATTTGTGCAGACTGAATACTATTTCAATACACTGTACTTCTCCTTAAGATTAATTTTCTTGCAGGCACTTACAGAAATGCAACATCAGTTATGAAAAACTTCCCAGAAAGACTGACAAACAACCAAAGTGCAAAAGACAAACTCTGCAAGAAATAATGCTGAGAATATGAATTGTAAAAGGTTTTTGAAAGTGAGACATCCCTGGGATCATTCTAGTGAACCTCCTCTGGATTTTCCAGTATCAACAGATCATTTGTTTTCTTACATAAGGGCCCAAAACAGCTGACAATACACAAGTGTCTCCAACTACTGTGAAATATCATCTTCAGTCATGGATTACAGCATCTGACCAACAACTGATCTCAGATTTACTGGTTTATAATTTCTTGCCTTTTGCCTCCCCCGCCTTTCATCAAAGTGGAGTGACCTTTGCATTTTCCCATCCCCCAAAGTTATTCCAGAATCTCACGATTCTTGAAGGATCATGACTGATGCTTGCACAAGCTCCTCATCTACATCTATCAGATCCGAGGATTGTAGGCGATCTGTTCCAGGTGACTTATCTACCATCAGACTTCAGCTTTCCAAGCACTTTCTCCTCAGTAATAGATTATTATTAATGCTTCCTTATAAATCTTCGTTCCCCTGTTGGGACCCTGCGCTCCCTCCTTCCTGCTGCCAACACCCTGCAGATCCACATCTCCTTCCCTGGATGGTGAGGACCCTCACTCACACCCACTCTCTCAGCTGAACTTCAATCGGCTACACAACATCATCAACGGTGACAGCACCTCCTTGTCTCAATCAATGCTATGGACACCTTCATCCCCTCATTGTTCTGCTGCACCATCTCCAGCCCTGTCAGTAAGCAGAGCACAGTGGCAACCTGAAGCGGAGCAGTAGTGCAGTTCTGCCCTGCTCATGTGTGGGATGGGGACAGAGGGAAGGGAGGGAAAAAGGGTCTCCCTGGGTCAATCCCATGCTAACTGGGAATGGTTTGGGTGGGGTGTCAGTAATGTCTACCTAAGCCTTTCCCACTCTCACAGGTGATGGTTAGTTTGGGTGTTGGAATTGTCTGCCTGGGTCTGTCCCACTATCATGGATATGGGTCAGTGTTGGGAATGACTGAATGGGTTTGTCTCGCTCTAAAAGGGGATGTGTCAGGGTGGGAAATGTCTGCCTGGGTTTGTCCCTCTCTCACTGGGGATGGGTCAGAGTGGGGGTGGGTAATCTCTGTCAGGGTCTGTCCCAGTCTCAGAACACAGGAGCATGCTGACAGTCAGGAAGGGGGCAGGGGTTAAACAGCCAGTACAGACTAAACCTTTGGTCACTCCCCCTTTGGTCACTCCAGTTTAGATGAACTGCTCTGTTCATCTAAACTGGACTCTTTCCAACCCATCACGCTACCATCCCTTACAAAGATTGTTTACACCATGAAACCTACAACCTGTCCCCCTGACATTGTCCCCACTGCCCTCCTGAGGGATGTCTTTGACATAGCCAGTCCCAGCATCCTCTCATAAACACAAACTAATCTGCAGATGCTGGGATCAAAGCAACACTCACAACACGCTGGAGGAACTCAGCAGGTCGGGCAGCATCCGTGGAAAGGATGAGTCGACTTTTCGGGCCTGAACCGTTCGTCAGGACTGTAGAGGGAAGGGGCAGAGGCCCTATAAAGAAGATGGGGGAGGGTGGGAAGGAGAAGGCTGGTAGGTTCCAGGTGAAAAACCAGTAAGGGGAAAGACAAAGGGGTGGGGTTGGGGGAGGGGAAGCAGGGAGAGGATAGGCAGGAAAGGTGAAGAAGGAATAGGGAAAAACGCAATGGGTAGTAAAAGGAGGCAGAACCATGAGGGAGGTGATAGGCAGCTGGGGGAGGGTGCAGAGTGAAATAAGGATAAAAGAAGGGAGGGGGAGGGAATTACCGGAAGTTGGAGAATTCTATCTTCATACCAATGGGCTGGAGACTACTTGGAGGGTATATGAGGTGTTGCTCCTCCAACCTGAGTTTAGCCTCATCATGGCAGTAGAGGAGGCCATGTATGGACATATCTGAATTGGAATGGGAAGCAGAGTTGAAGTGGATGGCTACCGGGAGATCCTGTCTGTTGTGGCGGACAGAGTGGAGGTGCTCGACGAAGCGGTCCCCCAATCTGCGTCGGGTTTCACCGATGTAGAGGAGGCCGCACCGGGAGCACCGAATGCAATAGATGACCCCAACAGACTCACAAGTGAAGTGTTGCCTCACCTTGAAGGACTGTTTGGGGCCGTGAATGCTGGCGAGAGAGGGTGTGTAGGGACAGGTGTAGCACTTACGCTTACAGGGATAAGTGCCGGGTGGGAGATCCGTGGGGAGGGACCGATCCCTGCGGAAAGCGGAGAGGGGTGGAGAGGGAAAGATTTGATTGGTGGTGGGGTCCTGTTGAAGGTAGCGGAAGTTGCAGAGGATAATGTGCTAGATCTGGAGGCTGGTGGGGTGGTAGGTGAGGACAAGGGGAACTCTGTCTCTGTTGTGGTGGCGGGAGGCTGGGGTGAGGGCTGAAGTGCGGGAAATGGAGGAGATACGGGTGAGGGCATCATTGATGACAGCAGAAGGGAAACCACGATCCTTAAAGAAAGAGGACATTTGAGATGTCCTGGAACGGAAAGCCTCATTCTGGGAGCAGATGTGGCGGAGACGGAGGAGCAGGGAATATGGAATGGCATTTTGGCATGTGGCAGGGTGGGAAGAGGTATAGTCGAGGTAGTTATGAGAGTCAGTGGGCTTGTAGAAGATGTCAGTGGTCCATCTGTCTCCAGAGATGGAGACCGAGAAATCGAGAAAGGGGAGAGAAGTGTCTGAGATAGACCAAGTGAATCTGAGGGCTGGGTGGAAGTTTGAAGTAAAGTTGATGAAATTGACGAGCTCAGCATGGGTGCAGGAAGCAGCACCAATGTAGTCGTTAATGTACCGAAGTTAAAGTTGGGGAGCAGTACCAGAATAGGTTTGGAGCACAGACTGTTCCACATAACCAACGAAGAGGCAGGCATAGCTGGGGCCCATGCAAGTTCCCATAGCTACACCCTTAGTCTGAAGAAAGTGGGAAGAGCCAAAAGAGAAGTTATTAAGTGTGAGAACCAGTTCCGCCATCTGGAGGTGGGTAGTGCTGGTGGGGATCTGGTGAGGTCTATTATCCAGAAAGTAGCGGAGGGCTTTGAGGCCTTCTTGATGGGGATGGAGGTGTATAAGGATTGGACATCCATAGTGAAAATGAAGCGGTTGGGACCGGGGAACTGGAAGTTATTGAAGAGGTGCAGGGCATGGGATGTAGCCCGGATGTAGGTGGGGAGGGAGTGAACTATGGGTGACAAAATGGAGTCCAGGTAGTCAGACACAAGTTTGGTGGGACAGGAGCAGGCAGAAACTATGGGTCTACCGGTACAGTCAGGCTTGTGTATCTTGGGGAGGAGGTAAAACAGAGCGGTGCTGGGTGTGGGAATAATGAGTTTAGCGGCTGAGGATGGAAGGTCTCCGGAGTTGATAAGGGCGGTGATGGTGCGGGAGACAGTGGTTTGATGTTTTCTGGTGGGGTCCTGTTCCAGGGGTAAGTAAGAGGAGGTGTCAGAGAGCTGCCTTTTGGCCTCAGTGAGGAAGTGGTCCGTCCGCCAGTCTACTACGGCACCACCTTTGTCAGTGGGTTTGATGGCGAGGTTGGGATTAGTGCGGAGAGAGTGGAGGGCAGTGTGTTCTCTGGCAGTGAGGTTGGAACAGGAGATAGTAGTGGTGAAGTTGAGACGGTTGATGTCTCGGCGACAGTTAAAGATGAAGAGATCGAGTGCAGGTAGAAGGCCCGGGCGGGGTGTCCAGGAGGAGGAGGAGGGTCGAAGACAGGAGAAGGGGTCATCAGTAGGGGCACAGGATTTCTGCCAAAGAAGTAGGCTCGAAGACGTAGGTGATGAAGAAGAGTTCAGTGTCATGGCGGGCACGGAACTGACTGAGGTGTGGATGGAGGGGGACAAATGTGAGGCCCTTGCTAAGGACAGAATGTTCTGCCTCAGAGAGGGGAAGGTCAGAGGGAATGGTGAAGACACGGCAAGGGTTGTGGCTGGGGTCGGAGGAGGGTGAAGAGTGGGAGTTCTCAGGAGGGAGAGGGGGGTTAGGGGAGGATGAGGAATCAGAGGAATGGAGGGGCGATGAGGGATAGAGGGAAGGTTGGGAGTCTCGGGGAGGAAAGGGGGTGGTTGTAGAATAGGCCAGGCGGTAGGATCCAGCGGCAGTACGAGGGGTCCCGGTCTGGAGAGGGTCAGGATCATGGTCCGAGCTGGATCTGGAGCAGGTGCTGGCGGAGCCTGTAGCCTGCAGGGCCCGAGGACTGAGGTCGGAGTCGGAGGCGAGGGAGTCCATGGTCCGCCGGGGCCTGGTGCCCATGTCCGGGAGTCCGGGAGGCGGTGGTTCCAGTCAGGGTCGCTCAATTGCTGCCTTACCAACACCAAAACAACATCTTGGGAAGATTTCAGTCAGGTTTTAAGGCTTATCATAGCACAGAGTCTGCCCTGCTGAAAGTGTACAATGATCTCCTTCTCTCTACCGACTCAGGTGACTCTGCCATCCTAATTCTTCTTCACTTCTGCGCAGCATTTGATACGGCGGATCATGCCATGTTAATAGACAGTCTCCAGTGCGGGGTTGGTGTTGATGGCACTGCCTTGAACTGGTTCACATCCTACCTCATAAATAGAAGCTTCCCCGTCAACATAGGGAAATCTTCTTCTTTTCCAGCTAGTTTCTCCTGCGGGTTCTCACAAGTTTCTATCCCAGGTCCCATTCTTTTCTCCATATACATGCTTCCCCTCGGCTAAATCATCCAAAATTACGACATTTGCTTCCAGTGTTATGCTGATGACACACAGCTTTATCTCCCCTTGAAACAAAGGTCCAGTCAGATCCAGTCAGCCTCATGAATGGCCTTGAGGACATAAGGTGTTGGATGACACAAAACTTCCTGCAGCTGAATGAAGGCAAGTCTGAAGTTGTCCTATTTGGCCCCCCTGACTCCATCAAAGTGATTGCCAACAGCCTTGGTAACCAGTCCACCCTTTTCAAACCCCATGTCAAAAACCTTGCTGTGATATTTGATCAACACACATCAAAGTTGCTGGTGAATGCAGCAGGCCAGGTAGCGATATTGCCTTTAAGTCTGACAAGCAATTTAATGCAGTAGTAAAAGCCAGCTGTAAAACCCCTTATTCTACTTCCAGCTCCCTCAGGTCGGCTGACTTGGGGCTCCTGGCTGTCCCGCGATCTAAACTTAAGCTCAGGGGTGACCGTGCCTTTGCAGTTGTAGCCTCTAGACTGTGGAACAGCATTTCCCTCCCTATCAGATCTGCCCCCTCCATTGACTCTTTTAAGTGCAGGTTCAAAACTTACCTTTATCCACGAGCATTTGAATGTTCTACATGTGGCTGATTTTTGGCTTGTGCCAAGGCTCATGTGTAGTTTATTTTCTGCCTATAAGCTTTGTGCCTTGTTGTTTCTATCTGTGTTTCTTGATTTGTGATTTTAGCTACCTGTTATGGTTTGTACAGCACTTTGGTCAACATGGGTTGTTTCTAAATCTGCTTTATAAATAAATTTGACTTGACTTGACTGGGGTGTAGACCAACTGGTCTAGATAACTTATCTACCTACGACATTTCAGCTTCTCATTGGCAACAGTGATTACACTCACTTCTCCCCCTCGCTGGCAAAATTCTTATTCAGTTTGTTCACCATTCCTTTTTTCCCATTACTACCTCTCCAGTGTCATTTCCAGCACTCTAATGTCCATTTTTAATTTTACTCTTTCTAGCTCTGGAAGAAAAGCTTTCAGCACCCTCTTTAATATTATTGTCTGGCTTACCTTCAGATTTCATCTTTTCTCTCCTCATTGTTTTTCACTGGCTTTTGTTGGTTTGTAAAGCTTCCCTCTCGTTTCTGCTACTACTCTATGCCCTCCTTTTAGATTCTATGCTGTCTCTGACTTCCCTTGTCAGCCACGCTTGCCTCATCCTCCCTTTAGAATACTTCACCTTTGGGATGCATCTGCCCTCCACCTAATTGCCCCAAAAACTCCAGTCATTGCTGCTCTGTTGTCATTCTGCCTAGTGTCCCATTCCCATCAACTTTGGCCAGCTCCTCTTAGATGAATCTGTCATTGCCGTGAACCCACTGTAACAGTGATACATTGGAGAGGGTGCAGAAGAGGTTCACCAGGATGCAGTCTGGATTAAAGGGATAAGTTTCTGTTTAAGGACAAGCCAAACAAACTTGGGTATTTTCTAAGGAGTGGTGGAGCTGAGGGGAGTATGATAACGTGTGATAAGATTACGAGGGGCATACATTGATAGCTGGTACCTTTCCCGCAACACACCCCTCCCCACCCCAGGGACAAACTGTCTAACAACAGAGGGCATTCATTTATAGAGATGAGGTGGAATTTCTTTACCCAGAGGGTGATGAATCTGAGCAATTTATTGGCACAGTTGGCTACATTTAAAACAGAGAGTGACATGTGCTTGATTAGACAGGGCGGAGAGGAAACTCCAGAGAGACATGGGTCAAGACAGGCAGATGGGACAGACTCAGGTGGGGGTTCTTGACTGGCAAGGGGCAGTGGGACTGAACACCACTGTTTTCCACTCACAGACATTCATTGACACCATTTCTCATCAGTACATGTTTTACAAACAACAGATTTCAAAGTTGAATTTCAAAGTAAATTTATTTTCCAAGTACATGAACCATAATCTATGAGACGATCCATTTTCTTGCAGGTTCAGCAGCTCAACGTTCACCCCCAGCCCCGGGCAGGGAATGGGGCCGATTCCAGAGGGGGATGGTCTGGGCTGGGGTGGGGTATGGGGGTGTGTGGGGGTGGGGTATGGGGGTATGGGGGGTGGGGTGGGGTGTGGGTGGTGTCTGGGACCTCATGGGGGAACCCTCCCTCCATCTTCCTCCCACTCACTCCTCCTCAGTCCCCCCTCCCTCTACCCTCCCCTCCCCCCTCACCACCCACCCATCCCCCACCTCCCCCTCCCCTCCCCTCCCCACCCCAACCCCCTCACCCTCCTCTCCTCCATCCGTCCCTATTCCTTCCCCTGCCCCCTCACCACCACATTCCCCTGCCCCTCCCTTACCCTCAACCCTCCCCTTCCCATTCTCCTCCATCCCCTCCACCCTTCCTCCTTCCCCTCTGCCTCACCTCATCTTCCTCCGATCCCACTCCCAACCTTCCACCTTCCTTGCCCCTCCATCTCCCCTCAACCCTCCACTTCCCCTCTCCCTTTACTTCTTCTCCCTCACTCCACCTCCACAGCAACACTCCTGCTCCTGCCCTTTACCTCAGCCTCTCCTCTTTCCTCTTCTTCCCCCTTCCATCCCTACCATCCTCCCACTCAGTCCCACTAGCCTTCCCCTCCTGTATCCTCACCCACCCTCCACCTCAACCTACTCCTTCCCCTCCTGTTTCCTCACCCACCCTCCCCTCAACCTACCCCTTCCTCTCCTGTTTCCTCACCCACCCTCACCCTCAATCCCCTCCTGTTTCCTCACCCGCCCTCACTCTCAACCTACCCCTTCCCCTCCTGTTTCCTCACCCACACTCCCCCTCAACCTACTACTTCCCCTCACCTTCTCTCTCCTCCTCCTCACTCCCCCTCTTCCACCCACCCTTCCCCCCACCCCCTCCATCCATCACCCCAACTGTATGTGCGTTTGCAGTTGTGTGAGAGAGAGGGGAGGGTGCAGATAAGGCTGGAGGGGATGGGGAGGTATCAGAGGGGTGGGGAATGCGGTGGAGATGGAGGGAGGAGGGGGAAGCGGGGAGGGTAGGTCTCTCTCTCACACACACAAAACACAAAGACACATACAGTTGAGGGGATGGAGGGTAGGGGATGGAAGGAAGGTGAGAGGTTGGGAAGAGGGAATTGAGGTGAGGGACAAGCAGAGGCAGGAGGGATGGAGAGAGAGGTGGAGAGGAAGGAGGAGGATGGGAGGGGAAGGGGAGAGTGAGGGAGGGGAGGGGAAGGGTGGGAGATGGGGAGGGGGAGGAATAGGGAGGGAGTGGTGGAGTGGAGGGGAAGGGGAGGAGGAGGGAGGAAAGGGTTAGAGGAGATGGGGGAGGGAGGGGGAGAGAGGTTCGGGGAGGGGAGAGGGAAGGGGAGTGGGGAGGAATGGGCAGGAGGAAGATGAAGGGAGGGCTCCCTGACAAGGTCCTAGTGGGGAAGGTGGGGAGGTAGATGGGGAAGTGTGTGGGAGGGGGAGGGAGGAAATGGGAGGGAGGGGTATGTGTACAGGAGAGGGAAGGGAAGAGGTGGGGCATGGAGCTGAAAGGAAAAGTTGAGGGGAGAGAGGGAGGGGAGACATGTATGGGGGAGGGATGGAAGGGAGGGTGGGGAATGGGTCGGGGAGCAGGAGGGAGGTGCTCCCTCACTGGAGGAACCAGGCAGTCACAGTGAGGACAGCCAGGACATGGGGCAGGGTGAATCTGAGGGAGAGAATGGAGAGGTGACGAGGAAGGGTAGGGTGAGGCTGGGGGCCAAAAATATGGTGTCACTGGTGGAGCTACTGAGAGGTGCTCTGGGATTGATCAGCCACTCATCGGACAATAACAAAATCAGCTCGGGTAGATCTGAGCTGTTCTTCAGCTGATTGGTTGAGACAGAGCTGAAATTAGTCATCAAGCCAATCAGACTTGACCTTCTGTTGTCTATCAATGACCATTGGATCTGTGAAGATCCCAAACTTGATGCCATATAATGAAGTTGTTGTGCTGTAGTTCAATGATGTGCCCAGTGAAGTCACCCACTGGAGTTCCTCATGGGGACCAATCAGTGAAGACACTGGGTGATGATGTGGAGGTGAGCCAATGGACGATTGCAGTCCACTGCAGCCAGTAGACGATGCTCTTGCTGGGGAAACACCGATAGGTGAGAGCAGAAGAGGAGTCGATCACCACGGAGAAAGGCCAGGAGACAGTATGGACATTGGTGCAACCCATCACAGCCAAGGGCTTGGTCGTCAGTGTTGTCATTGTCCTGGAGCCGATCAGGAGACCAGTTTGGAAGGGTCAGTTGATGATCTGAATCTCCCCAGGCCAATCACAGGACTTAATCTGGATGGACCTGTTGATGACAACACTATCTTTGAGCAAATTGCGTCAGCTGGTTTGAATAACCTGGAGGGGGCAGGGTAATGGACGGGGAGGGAGCAGAGGGAATGGGGAAGTGGTGTTGGTGGCATCCTATTCTGAGCCAGTCCCACCTGCCTGCATTTGTCCCGTATCCTTTGAAACCATTCTTATTCATGTACCTGTCTGACTGTCTGCTGTGTGAATAATTTTCTCCTGTGTCCTGATTAAATTTCTTCTTTTTCCTTAAACTTGTGCACTCCCAACCTGCCCAAACTCTGTCCATAACTCAGTCCTTCAAGTGATGACAACAGTCTCGTAAATCTCCTCAGCACTCTTTGCAGCTGGACGGCATCTTTCCTGTAGCAGAGCAAGCAAATCTGAATACAATATTCCAGGTGAGGCCTCACTAATGTCTTCATCAATTAGACCATAAGACCAAAAGACATAGGAACAGAATTAGGCAACTCAGCACCTTGAGTCTGTTCTTTCATTCCATCATGGCTGATTGAGTATCCCTGGCAACCACACTGTACTCTCTTCTCCCTGGAACCTTGCATGCCATGACTAAGCAAGAACCAATCAACTTCCATTTTAAATATCCTCAATTACTTGGTGTCCACAGCCATCCGTGGCAATGGATTCCACAGATTCACCATCCTGTTACTAAAGAAATTCCTCCTTATCTCCAGTCTAAATGGATGCCCTCTGGCCGTAGATCAGAAAGTATACAAAATATCCTTTTCATTTCCATTCTATGTAGACCTTTCGATACTCAATAGGTTTCTATGAGATCCACCATCATCTGGCGAGCACGAGTCCAGAGCCATGAAACGCTCCTTATATGTTAACCCTTTCATTGCTGGATCAATCTCGTGAACCTTCTCTGGAAACTCTCCAATGCTGACCTGAGCCTGGAGCCGGAGCAGGGTCGGTTCCTGTTCCCGACGCGGGGTCATGATGACTGGGCGTGAAGGTCTAACCGGGGAACCCATTGTCAAATTTCACCAAGAAACAATCAGACCAAAGAATTTCGGGCAGAACTGGTCAGGATGACAAACACCCACCAGCACACAGAAATGGCATCTTTTAAAATGAGAAATAAGTCAATGTAAAAACAAATTTAGCAGTGGATGAGTGAACCCTCTGACCCCAGGATGCACGGGATGGAAATGGTCCTGTGATAAGAGAGGTGCTTTCACACAGTCTCCATGACTCAGTCAGTTTGTGGGGTGGAATGGGAGTGGTAATTGAGTGAACACAGTGAGGTGGCAGGGATGCAGAGGTACTAACCTGAGGAGTACTGAATGCAGTCGGGACTTGCTGTCTTGGGCTTGAATTGTGTAGTGGTCACTCTCAGCTTCATCTCTGGTTCAAATCTGTGTTGTCTTGTGCACAATCATGTGTCATGGTTTCTGGCACTCTTGTCCCTCAAGGAGAAGAAAGAAAAAGTAAATTCAAGCAACACACAGAAAACGCTGGAGAAACTCAGCAGGCCAGGCAGCATCTGAGACAAAGAGCAGAGCCGACGTTTCAGGCTGAGACCCTTCATCATGGAAGGAAACAAAAGAGAGGAAAAATATTCACTGGCTTACAACTACACAACGACAGGAACATTTACATTTTGAGTCACAGCATGAGAAATCTTTTCTTTCATTATTAATCTTTTCATTGATTTAGAGGAAACTTATATGCAGACAAGGGGAGAATTATCTCAAATATGTACATCAGCAACAATATAAACAAAAGATGAAATAGATATTATCATAATCATACATAGTAATAAGCAAATATGCAATATATAATAAAGGACAACTAATTCTCCTCTTATCAATTCATAAAGAGAGGAAACCTCACTTATTGTCCGACATGAAATTAATGAACATGAAGAGAGGTACCTGAATGACCTGTCGCTGGATGTTGAAACATCCGTGTAGATATTTTTTTCCCAAAAATACTTTATTCAGAAGTGTTACAAAATAAAGTTATTTACATATAAGAAAAAACATTCGTTGACTCTGAGTCCTTATTCAATAAAGTTATTAACAATAAAACTATGTGTTGACTCTCTGTTCATTTACAAATAAAAGATGTTTACAATAAATCATTCATTTACTCTCAACCCTTGGTCAAGAGTTAAGACTTATTAACAATAAAATTATCAACCATAAAGGCAGGCAAAGGCTCTAATGCTTTCCCAAATTAACAATTCCACCCACTCCTTGGGCACCCTGTTGATTATCTGTCCACACCACTGATGAGGGTAGGTCTCCTCCCCACCCAACCCCTCACATTCCCACAGGTGATGAACCTTAAACTGTGGTCCTTCCCCACCGGGCCTTCGCGGTGGCCGCACCAAGCTTGAGTGCATCCCTCAGCACGTACTCCTGCAGACGAGAGTGAGCCAGTCGGCAGCATTCAGTCATGGACATCTCCATGTGCTGGTAGACCACCAAGTTTCGGGCAGAACAAAGCGCGTCTTTCACCGAATTAATTATCTGCCAGCAGCACTGGATGTTTGTCTCCGTGTGCGTTCCCAGGAGCAGCCCGTAGATCACAGCGTCCTCAGCAACGCAACTGCTGGGCATGAATCTTAGTACTGTCCCTTCCATTCTCTTCCACACCTTCTTCGCGAACCCACAATGTGCAAAGAGGTGAGCCACCGACTCCACCCCATTACAGTCCTCCCGTGGGTAGTGGGGTGTGGAGGAACCGTTCCGGGCGTACAAGAGGGATCTGACTGGGAGGGCCCCTCTCTCCGCCAGCCAGGTGAGATCTTTGTGCCTGTTGGTGAGATCTGGCGATGAGGCATTTTGCCAGATGAACTGGACGGTCTGCTCAGGGAATCACCCCACTGTGTCCATCTCGCCCTTCGCCTGCAGGACATTACGTGCCGACCACTGTCTAATGGCCTTGAGGTCAAATGCGTTGGCCTTGAAGAATTTTTCCACCAAGGACAGGTATGGAGGCAACGACCAGCTGACTGGGGCTATTGCGCGGGAAAGGGGCCAGACCCATCCTTCGCAGCCAGGGTGACAGGTAGAACCTGGGCACACAGTGGTACTTTGTGCCCACGTATCTGGTCTCCACGCACAACCTGATGCAGCCACACACGAAGCTGGTCATCAGGGTGAGGGCGACACTGGGGACGGTTTTGTCCCCATTGTCTAGGGATTTGTGCATGTCTGTCCGCCTGACCCGCTCCATCCTCAATCCCCAGACGAATCTGAAGACAGCGCGGGTGATTTCTGAGCTGCAGGAGCGGGAGATGGGCCACACCTGCGCCAAGTACAGCAGCCCTGAGAGCACCTCACACCTGATGACCAGGTTCTTGCCCGTTATCGACAGGGAGCGCCCTCCCCACAGTCCCAGTTTCTGTTTCACCTTGGCAGTCCGCTCTCGCCAGTTCTTGTTGCACGCCTCAGCCCCTCCGAGCCAGATCCCCAACACCTTCATGTGGTCAGACCTGATAGTGAAGGGGTGACTGGATCGGTCGTGCCAGTTGCCGAAGAGCTTGGCTTCGCTCTTCGTGCGGTTGACCCTGGCCCCCGACACCAGCTCGAACTGTTCGCAGATCCCAATCAACCTGCAAACTGACCTCGGATCAGAGCAGAAGATGGTCTGCCACCCCACCATCAAAAGTCACTGCTATGATGGACTTCCCACTGCACCCCCACCCCCCAAAAAATACTGCAAGTAATTTTTGTTTTGGTGAATTTCGTTCACCTTTTCATTCCACGATCTGTTGAACTTATGCTTGCTCCCTTAATTTAATGCCCATAATCGCGTGTTTGAATGGTCAGCAGACGTGACCAGAGCATTTGACAACACCAAACAAGTCTTTTGTAAACAACCTTACTGGTATATTTATTCCCCATGCATCAGGGGCAGGGTGGAAGTAAAGGGCTGCAGCTTTTGCTAATCACATTAAATGACTCGGTGTCAGGGAGGAGCCCCAGCTGCCTTTGGCCAGAATTGACCACATGGACTGGGCCCTCTCCAGTGCCAGTACGGTAACTCCGAGCAATGCTGACCTGAGCCTGGAGCCAGAGCAGGGTCGGTTCCTGTTCCCGACGCAGGGTCATGATGACTGGGCATGAAGGTCTAACCGGGGAACCCATTGTCAAATTTCACCAAGAAACAATCAGAACAAAGAATTTCAGGCAGAACTGGTCAGGATGACAAACACCCACCAGCACACAGAAATGGCAAACTTTTAAAATGAGAAATAAATCAATGTAAAAACAAATTTAGCAGTGGATGAGTGAACCCTCTGACCCCAGGATGCACGGGATGGAAATGGTCCTGTGATAAGAGAGGTGGTTTCACACAGTCTCCATGAATCAGTTAGTTTGTGTGGTGGAATGGGACTGGTAATTGAGTGAACACAGTGAGGTGGAAGGGATGCAGAGGTACTAACCTGTTGAGTACTGAATGCAGTCGGGACTTGCTGTCTTGGGCTTGAATTGTGTAGTGGTCACTCTCAGCTTCATCTCTGGTTCAAATCTGTGTTGTCTTGTGCACAATCATGTGTCATGGTTTCTGGCACTCTTGTCCCTCAAGGAGAAGAAAGAAAAAGTAAATTCAAGCAACACACAGAAAATACTGGAGAAACGCAGCAGGCCAGGCAGCATCTGAGACAAAGAGCAGAGCCGACGTTTCAGGCTGAGACCCTTCATCATGAAAGGAAACAAAAGAGAGGAAAAATATTCACTGGCTTAAAACTAGACAACGACAGGAACATTTACATTTCGAGTCACAGCATGAGAAATCTTTTCTTTCGTTATTAATCATTTCATTGATTTAGAGGAAACATATATGCAGACAAGGGGAGAATTATCTCAAATATGTACATCAGCAACAATATACACAAAAGATGAATTAGATATTATCATAATCATACATAGTAATAAGCAAATATGCAATATATAATAAAAAAGTACAACTAATTCTCCTCTTATCAATTCGTAAAGAGAGGAAACTTCACTCATTGTCCGACATGAAATTAATGAACATAAAGAGAGGTACCTGAATGACCTGTCGCTGGATGTTGAACCATCTGTGCAGATATGGGAGAATCCATGATAGCCGTCTTGTATACATCTGTCTCGGCTCTCCAACTAAGCAGAATTTAAATCCTATGGTGATGATGCATCTCATTATGATGTGTCTGCTGGAGTCATAATGTCACCTCTCCCGGAGGGGTCACACCTCAACATCTCCATATTTAGTGAAAGCCTTTGTCATTGGCTGGGTTACAATAACGTGATGAGGGTGAAAGAAATAACTGGTTTTCAAAATCAGAATCAGGTTTATTATCACCAGCATGTGACATGAAATTTGTTAACTTAGCAGCAGCAGTTCAATGCAATACATAATCCAGCAGAGAGAAAAAAAAAAGTAAAAATAGTAGTAAATAAACAAGTAAATCAATCACGTAATCGTTACTCTTACCCTTCCTGAAGTCCACAATCAGATCTTTCGTCTTACTAATGTTAGTGCCAGGGTGTGGATGTGGCACCATTCCACTAGTTGGCATATCTCAATCCTGTACGCCCTCTCGTCACCACCTGAGATTCTACCAGCAATGGTTGTATCACTAGTAAATTTGTAGACAGTTTTGAGTTATGCCTGGCCGTACAGTCATGTGTATACAGAGAGCAGAGCAGTGGGCTAAGCACACACCCCTGAGGTGCGCCAGTGCTGATCGTCAGCAATCGGCAAATTGCAATGGGTCCAGCTGCTTTCTGAGGCAGGAGTTCATTCTAGTCATAACCAACCTCTCAAAGCATTTCCTCACTGTAGGTGTGAGTGCTACTGGGCGATAGTCATTAATGCAGCCCACATTATTCTTCACAGGCACTGCTATAATTGTTGCCTTTTTGAAGCAACTGGGAACTTGTGTCTGCAGCAGCGAAAGGTTGGAAATGTACTTGAATACTCCCGCTAGTTGGTTGGCACAGGTTTTCAGAGCCTTACCAGGTACTCCATCAGGACTTTCTGTCTTGCGAGGGTTCACTCTCTTTAAAGACAGACTAACGTCGGCCTCTGAGACAGAGATCACAGGGTTATCAGGTGCAGCAGGGATCTTCACAGCTGTAGTTGTGTTGTCTCTTTCAAAGCGTGCGTAGAAGGCGATGAGTTCATCTGGTAGTGAAGCATCGCTGCCATTCATACTATTGTGTCTTGCAAACCCTGCCAGAGTTGCCGTGCACCTGATATCGTCTCCAACCTCATTCGAAATTGTCTCTTCACCCTTGAAATAGCCCTTCGCAAATCATACCTGCTTTTCTGGTACAGGCCTGGGTTGCCAGACTTGAATGCCGCAGATCTGGCCTTCAGCAGACGACGTACCTCCTCGTTCATCCACGGCTTTTGGTTTGGGAATGTAGAGTAAGTCGTTGAAGGCACACACTCATCCACACGGGTTTCAATGAAGTCGGTAACAACTGCAGCATACTCATCCAGATTCAATGATGAAACCCTGAATACAGTCCAGTCCACCGATTCAAAGCAGTCCTGTAGGTGCTCCTGTGCTTCCTTTGTCCAAACCTTCTTGGTCCTCACTGCTGCTGCTGCAGTCTTCAGTCACTGCCTATACTCAGGGAGCAGAAGTACAGCTAGGTGATCAGACTTCACAAAATGAGGGTGTGGAATAGGACGGTAGGCATTCTTGATGGTGGCATAGCAATGGTGACCTGGGGAATTGTAGAGGTGGTATTGTTCACTGTCCCTGCCCCTTGTCCTGGTTAAGGGAGATTCTGTGCTAAAATTGTGTTTGGAAGGTTTGAGACATTCACCAACCTTGTCCATTCAGGGGCACAGATTGTAAATAGTGTAGCATTTGTGAGTGTCACACTCCTGGGGACTCTGGGCAATGCTGTCAGTCATGGGTGAAAATGAGATATCAATCTGACTCCACTATTAAGAGACGTTTGCATCCAGACCTTAAGTATTTGAAGTGTAAAAATATATTACCTTCCATCACTCCTAGTTTATTTACAAAACATCTTCATTCCACAAGAACACAGATAAAATGCTGGAGGCATTCAGCAGGTCAGGCAGTATTTGTGGAGAGGAACAAACTGTTGATGTTTATTGCCAAGACCCTTCATTCTACACTCTCCTGTTCTTGACACCACTGCTAATGTGAAGAGCTTCCCTGACAGCAGGTTGTCAGTGGAATAAGTGAAAGAGAATGTGAACTGCAATAGTTTGGAGGGAAATAGGTGTGGGAATGTGATTACCTCAGAGCCTGCATGGACTGAGACCAGAACACCATGGGACACAGGAGCAGAATCAGACCAATCAGCCCATTAAGTCTCCTAGAACGAACTTATTGACTACAAGTGGGGGAAGCTATGAGCCAGTACTCATCGGTGATCAGAGTTGGAGAGGGTCAGAAAATTTCAATTCCTGGACATTTCAGACGATCTGTCCTGGGTCTCACAATTAAGTGCCATTACAAAGGAAGCACGGCAATAGTTCTACTTTCTCAACGTTTGCTAAGATTTGTCATGTCATCTGAAACTTTGACAAGCTTATTGATATGTGATACAGATTATATTGACTGGCTGCAGCACGGCCTGGTATGGAAACACAATCAAAAGAATCGCCGACAAAATCAATGGGTACAGCCCAGTCCATCATAGTTAAACCCTCCCCAACACGGAGCACATCTACATGGAGCACTGTTGTAAGAAATAAGCATCCTTCATCAAGGACCCCCACCATCCAGGCCATGCTCTCAGACTCCCCTAAAACATTTCATGTTTTGTCTTAAATCTATCACCTCTTGTTCTATTCTCACACAACCTGAGTGGAAAAAGATTCTTCTGCACTATTAGGGGACTTAATATTGTCAGGGGACTTGACGGAAGCTTATAAGATCAGGAGCAATATGGATAAGGTGGTCAGTCATAGTCTTGCCTGTGTGTTCATCTATGCCCTGACAGGAACAGAACGGTCAATTTGCAGAGCTTGTAACTGAGGGGATTGGCCTATGCATATAATTTTATTTTGCATAACTGTCTGTTTGTTTGCAGTCCTGAATGAGGTGGTATGTTTTGTAATTTTGCCCCAGATGATGTTTCATTTGACAGTAATTAAGCTAAGCTTGAACTTCAATTCTTTTTCCCAGGCTGGGGAGTCCAAAGCTAGATGGCACAGATACAAGATAAGAGGGCAGAGTCTAAAAGAGAGCTGCATGGTAATTTCTTACACAGAGGATTCTGAGTACTTGGAATGAGCTGCCAGGGAATGTTGTTGAGATGATACAATTGCAATATTTAAGAAGCATTTGGATAGATACAGGAAGGGAGGTTCTTGGTGGGCTACTGTTCAACATGAGTAACTGGGACTAGCAGAGACAATACTGTGGTCCACATGGACGAGTTGGTCTAAAGAGTCTGTTTCCATGCTGTATTGCTCTGCCAGGTCAGTCTGTGGCAAATTTCGTGGCCGAGCTTCGGCAGTTGTTGGAGCATTGTGATTTCGGAGTGGTGTTGGAAGACATGCTCCGTGATCGATTGGTATGCAGCATTAATAATGACAGCATACAACACCGCCTGTTAGGGGAAACCCCACCGTTGACTTTCAAGAAAGCCTCAGAGATTGCCCAAGGCATGGAGATGGCTGCTAATAATGTCAAGGATATCCAGAAAGGAGTTGGGGGGGCAGGGTCACAGTCAGCGGCAGTGCACCAAGTCAGGAGGGAGTCTGGTAAACAGGCAAAGCGGGTGGAATGTTTCCGGTGTGGAGGGACGCACTATGCAAATGATTGCAAGTTCAAAGACACTGTCTGCCATGCTTGTAGCAAAAAGGGACATTTAGCTAAAAAGTGCATAAGTTCAAAGGGTAAGATTAAGCCTGGGCAGGGGAAAGGTCAACAGGCTCAGGCAGCCACACACCATCTAGAAGAAGCAGATGAAGAGGCAGCGTGTGCCTACAACATGTTTGGAGTGGAAACAGATGAGGAACCACCTGAACCATATGATGCCTTAGTCACTGTCAGGGGAAAGGTCATTAGGTTTGAGATTGATTCAGGGGCTACTGCACCGGTCATTAGTGAGGAGACCTACAGGAGGACATGGGTGTCCAACCTGACTCCCATCAGACTGTCAAAGCTCAAACTTAGGACCCATACGAGGCAGCCCATACCTCATTTAGGGGTGTTATATGCGGACCTCTCAGCCGGGGGTCAGAAGGCTGAAGCCAGGCTAGTGATAGCTAAGGGCTGGGGGCCCAGTCTTGTGGGTCGCGACTGGCTTCGCAAAATCTGGCTAAACTGGCATGAAATTAAGTATGCACACACGACAGAGGACATTCTGCAGCGGTACAGTGACGTTTTCAGGGACGAGCTAGGAACACTGAAGGGCATGACAGTGAAACTCCATGTCGACCCTGAGGCTACACCACGTTTTTTTAAGCCCAGGTCGGTGCCCTATGCCATGAAAGGCAAAGTCGAGGAGGAGCTGGAAAGCCTACAGAAGCTAGGCATTATTCAGCCCGTCCAGTTTTCAAGGTGGGCAGCTCCCAGTGTTCCAGTTTTCAAGGCAGACAAAACGGTGAGGATATGTGGGGATAATAAACTTACGGTGAATCAGGTCTCTAGGCTGGAGGAGTACCCATTGCCACGGGTGGATGACCTGTTTGTGGCCCTGTCAGGGGGTAAGCTGTTCACAAAGCTGGACATGAGCCACGTCTACCAACAGCTGCTGCTCGACAAATATTCAAAGGAGTACATCAGCACTAATACACACAGGGGATTATTCAAGTACAATCGCCTGGTGTTTGGAGTGGTGTCCAGACCTGCCATTTTCCAAAGGACAATGGACACTTTGCTGCAGGGGATTCCACACGTAGCAGTGTATCTTGATGACATTTTGATCACGGGGGCTATGGAGGTGGAGCATCTGGCTCATTTAGAACGGGTGCTGAAGAGGCTCTCAGACACGGGGCTGCGGTTGAAACGCGGACAATGTGTGTTCCTGGCATCGAGTGTGACTTACCTGGGACACAAGATCACAGCTGAGGGTCTTTTTCCCGTGGAGGACAAAGTGAGAGCTATTAAGGAGGCCCTAAGCCCTAAGACCGTCACGGAACTCAGATCATTTTTGGGCACGGTGAATTATTATGGCAAGTTTCTTCCTGACCTGTCAAGGGTTTTGACCCCACATCCAACCTGATGGCATGAAGATCGATTTCTCAGACTTTTGGTAATGCCCCCACTCCTCTCCAGCGTTTTAGAAACATAGAAACATAGAAAGTAGGTGCAGGAGCAGGCCATTCGGCCCTTCTAGCCTGCACCGCCATTCAGTATGATCTTGGCTGATCATCCAACTCAGAACCCTGCACCAGCCTTCCCTCCATACCCCCTGATCCCCTTAGCCACAAGGGCCATATCTAACTCCCTCTTAAATACAGCCAATGAACTGGCCTCAACTGTTTCCTGTGGCAGAGAATTCCACAGATTCACCACTCTGTGTGAAGAAGTTTTTCCTCATCTCGGTCCTAAAAGGCTTCCTCTCTATCCTCAAGCTGTGACCCCTCGTTCTGGACTTCCCCAACATCGGGAACAATCTTCCTGCATCTAGCCTGTCCAATCCCTTTAGGATCTTATACGTTTCAATCAGATCCCCTCTCAATCTTCTAAATTCCAACGAGTACAAGCCCAGTTCATCCAGTCTTTCTTCATATGAAAGTCCTGCCATCCCAGGAATCAATCTGGTGAACCTTCTCTGTACTCCCTCTATGGCAAGGATGTCTTTCCTCAGATTAGGGGACCAAAACTGCACACAATACTCCAGGTGTGGTTTCACCAAGGCCTTGTACAACTGCAGTAGTACCTCCCTGCTCCTGTACTCAAATCCTCTCGCTATAAATGCCAGCATACCATTCGCCTTTTTCACCGCCTGCTGTACCTGCATGCCCACTTTCAATGACTGGTGTATAATGACACCCAGGTCACGTTGCACCTCCCCTTTTCCTAATCAGCCACCATTCAGATAATAATCTGTTTTCCTATTTTTGCCACCAAAGTGGATAACTTCACATTTATCCACATTAAATTGCATCTGCCATGAATTTGTCCACTCACTCAACCTATCCAAGTCACCCTGCACCCTCTTAGCATCCTCCTCACAGCTAACACTGCCACCCAGCTTCGTGTCATCCGCAAACTTGGAGATGCTGCATTTAATTCCCTCATCCAAGTCATTAATATATATTGTAAACAACTGGGGTCCCAGCACTGAGCCTGGTGGTACCCCACTAGTAACCGCCTGCCATTCTGAAAAGGTCCCGTTTATTCCCACTCTTTGCTTCCTGTCTGCTAACCAACTCTCCACCCACACCAATACCTTACCCCCAATACCGTGTGCTTTAAGTTTGCACACTAATCTCCTGTGTGGGACCTTGTCAAAAGCCTTCTGAAAATCCAAATATACCACATCCACTGGTTCTCCCCTATCCACTCTACTAGTTACATCCTCAAAAAATTCTATGAGATTCGTCAGACATGATTTTCCCTTCACAAATCCATGCTGACTTTGTCCGATCATTTCACCGCTTTCCAAATGTGCTGTTATCACATCCTTGATAACTGACTCCAGCAGTTTCCCCACCACCGACGTTAGGCTAACCTAACGTTTTGATATCCTTCCTCGCTGTCCACTCTGTTCGCAATCTTGGTGTCATCCACAAATTTGCTGATCAGTTATCACCCAGATCGTTGGTATAGATGTCAAACAACAACAGACACAGCCCTGATCCCTGTGGCACCAGTCACAAGCATCTAGACACAAATTTCTTATTTAGTCTTCAAAAAGCTTTAAGATTGGTTAGACATGAACTACCATGCACGAAGCCACTTTGATTTCCATAAATAAGCCCTGCCTATCCAAATACAGCAGATTCTGGTTTATTTAGGCACATTGGGACCGGAACACATCGGTCCAATTAAGAGGTTGCCTAATGAAACAAATTTTCATGGAGATAGTTTAAAAAAGACAAACTCCCGCTTAACTGAGTAACAAACTGTATATTTAACTGAAGTACAGAACAAATTTGAACACTACCACTACAACTGCAGTATTATAAAACTGTGTTTCATTCCCTGATCGTTATTGACAGTGGAATTCATTTCGAGTACGCTGCTGTGTTCTTTTGATTGACTGTAAATTAACAAAATCACCGCGGACACCAGGTGCAGATATGGACTGCCTTCATTGCCTTCTTGCGTGAAAAAATATTGTAATCCAACAATAAATTTCTCAGCATCCAGTGTCATCACGGGCTCATGTTCAGATGTGTCACCTTCATCACCAGGTGCACTGTCTGATGGCCACACAAGTGTCCGTGACTGACGCTGGTTAGACTGATGCTCGGCAGTAGTCTTCTGTCCCAATTCAGAGGCAGTGTCCTCAGTAAACAAAGGAATCCTGATTATTTTCTTGATTTGCTTTTGTTCTTTCAGAGTTCTCCTTAATTAGTGGCTGTCCCAATTAACCAGAATCCACTGTATTTATTAATCCTGCATTTAGAATGCCTTCCAATAATTTATCCATAAATAAATTAGCCTAACATTTGCTGGCTATTTCTTAGAATGTTTCTTGAATAACGTAACAACTTTAGATATCCTCCACTCTCCTGGCTCCTCAGCCATGACTAAAGGAGGTTTAACTCTTCCTTCCAAGGCCCCAGCAGTTTCAACATTAGCCTTCCACAAGGTCCAAGGGAAAACATTGTCAGGCCCTACTGATTTATCCACCCCAGTTTGCCTCTAGAGAGCCAGCCCTCCTCCTTTTGTGACGAGATACAGTCTATGACTTCGCGAAGTTTTGCCTCAGTTCGACTATTTGTGTCCGTCTCCAAAGTAAATACCGATGAAAAAATCTCTCTCTCTCTCTCTCTCAGTCCCATGGATAGATGACCAGCTGATCAACCAGTGGACCAACTTTGTCTCTTGTTATTCTTTTGCTCTTAAGATGGCTATAGAAACCCTTGGTACTTTCTTTCATCTTGCATTGCACTGCGACCTCAAGTCCTCACTTATTCCTCCTAATTTCTCTGCTGAGAAGTCTTTTGCATTTCTGAAACCCCTCAAGTGCCTCATTTGCATGAGTTGTATACAGGAGCCATCCTGTATTCCCTCTGTTGCTAGCTGCCTCTGGACTTTACTCAAAATGCATAAATTTATGTCATAATTTTAAATAATTCTTTCTATACACAAGAGACAGAAGTTGACTCGTCATGGTTGTGACAGTAGCAACATCAATAAATATGTAACAATTATTGGAAAAATAGCAAACTTAGAGGAGTTTGTTTGACCTTGTTGCATTTAGCAGATGTGGAGGGTGGAAAGGGGGTCCTCGGGAATATAGTTGACCACATGGTTGCCTGATTGTATTCCTTTTTTATAAATATCTGCTGGTGTTGACAGAAACTTGGTACACATTTTGAGCAACCACAAATAAGAGTGAATATTGCTGAAAGTTCACTGCCTTGAGTTTTAAAGAGTTTTTTCAATCTACTCTTTCATCTGGCATGTATATTATACATTTTAAATCATCTTTTCACACTTTTTTATCAAAATGAAATGATAATCTATTGTCTGAGGACAACCGATTTTGTGGGTACTGGGCTGTTATATAATCGTATAATTTATAAAATTAAAAACAAACATATGAAAAACTGTTGCATTTGTGCAAAAGACCCTCAAATGATCAACCCTGATTATTTTATTTATTTTTAAATTTTATTTTTATTTGGATAAGGAATTCACAAATATCATGTACTTTTTTCACCCATATAACCTTTTCCATTTTTTTATATGTATAAAACTACAATTATTTATACATTCTTAAGTACACATTGAGATGATATAAAAGGAAAATAAACATTTAAATAGATAATTATGTACTGTGGTAAATCTAACCTGTTAGGCTAAGTAATGGAATTAGTTGCTAAGAAAAATGGTAATAATAGTTTCCATATAACCCTTCTGGACCATTTCCACTGGTCCAAAATGTTGTACATAAGCCTATGTATCAACCATTGTAGGTGCTTATATCCTAATTTGTTCATGCTTGCTCCTGCCCGCAGACATAATTATCCAATCCCTATGTACTTATTTACTTAATTTTTTCATTTTTTTTTCCCTTTCCCAAATCTTTCCCTTTACTTGTGTTAATTCTCTATTTTCCAAAAGAAAACAAAAAAAAAACAAACATTTAGACTAGAAACATAGAAACATAGAAAATAGGTGCAGGAGTAGGCCATTCGGCCCATCGAGCCTGCACCGCCATTTATTATGATCATGGCTGATCATCCAACTCAGAACACCGCCCCAGCCTTCCCTCCATACCCCCTGACCCCCGTAGCCACAAGGGCCATATCTAACTCCCTCTTAAATATAGCCAATGAACTGGCCTCAACTGTTTCCTGTGGCAGAGAATTCCACAGATTCACCACTCTCTGTGTGAAGAAGTTTTTCCTAATCTCGGTCCTAAAAGGCTTCCCCTCTATCCTCAAACTGTGACCCCTCGTTCTGGACTTCCCCAACATCGGGAACAACTAGGGGTGCTTACGTTAGCAATATTACTGTGTTGATGAGAAGAGCAGTATAAATCATTAGGAGAGTCATCTAAAGTCTGCTCGCATTGGGGTTATATATTCAATCCATTTATTCCAGATTTGATAAAATTTTTCTTTTTGAGTTCTCAGGGAGTAAGTCAACTTTTCCATTTTAAATATTTCCAAGATAATTTCGTACCAATCTTCTAATGTAGGTGGTATTGGATTTAGCCATTTTCTAGTGATTGATTTCTTACTTGCCGCTAAGAGGGCCTGCAGCAACTTTATATCTTCCTTCTGTTCAAGAAACAATACATGCCCCAAATAGAGCGTCTCAAAGTTCAGAGGTATCTGGGACCTAAGTACCTTAACTAATGTTCTATGAATACCTTCCCAAAATAGACTTAATTTAGGGCAATCCCAAAAAATATGAAAATGATTTGCCTCCTTGGAGCCGCACCTTCTCCAACACATCACATTTGTATCTTTATATTTTTCCTGATATGGGGTCTTGAAGTATCTTATAATGTTTTTCCAACAATGTTCTCTCCAAGTCAAAGAACTGGTCGAGGACCATTGAAAGCTGCAGATTTTCCCCTAAGCCTCCTCTGAAAGTACCAACCCCGCTTCTTTCTCCCACTTCTCTTTAATATACAGTGTATTTACGTTTTTAGCACGGGAGAGTGCATTATATAATCGAGAAACTGATTTACTAGGTTTTGAACTGCAAGCCGAATTCAGAATCTTGAAAAATTCTAATTCTACTGTTGATAGGTCTGTATATCTACAACTCTGGTTAACATAGTTTCGTACTTGAAGGTACCTAAAAAAGTCATTATGTTCTAGGCCATGTTTGTCCTGCAGGATTTGGAAACTTTGTAATACTCTTTTATCTATAAATGAGAGGTAGGTTGTAAGACCTTTCTTTATCCATAGCTCAAATCTTTTATCTCCTCTGTTGGGAAGGAATTCGGTATCATATGCACACCATCTAAAGAATTTTAACATGTTATTAATTCCACATGAATTAACCACCTTCTGCCATACTTTTAATGTAAGATTTATCCAAGCGTTTTTAAATTTTTCCAACTGGGCCATCAATCCTTTGTCAGCTATTGAGGTCTGAAGAGGAAAACTGTCAACTAATCCAAATTCTATTTCCTTCCATCTAGCCTTATATTCCCTATTACACCAATATAACAGAGGGGTTATCTGTGAGGCATAAAAATAATTTCTCAGGCAAGGAAGAACCATACCTCCTCCTTCCTTCCCTAACTGTAAGGTGTTATATCGAATTCTAGGTTTCTTTCCTTGCCAAATGAAGCGGGAAATCCATTTGTCCCATTCCCTGAATTGATTATCATCCACCTCCACCGGTAAAGTACGGAAAAGATACAATAACCGAGGAAGAATATTCATTTTTATAGTATTTATCCTTGAATTTAAACTTAAAAAGGCAATAAGATTCCATCTATGCATATCTGCTTTTATCTCTGAGATTAATGGCCCATAATTTACCTGTGACAGTGTTGAAAGATCCTTCGGCAGGGTTATTCCTAAATATTTTAATGATTTAGCTTCCCACTTAAGATCATATGTATCCTGCAACTTTTTGGATGGTGTATAATTTAGGGACATAACCTGCGTTTTCTTTACATTTATTTTATAACCTGATATCTTCCCAAAGTCATCCAACAGTGTAAACAATCCTATAAATGATTTTTCTGGTTCACTCAGATAGACCAAAACATCATCTGCGAATAACGCCACTTTCTGTTCAATCCCTGCCACCTTGATACCTTTTACGATTTTGCTCTGTCTTATTAGTTGGGCAAGCGGTTCAATATATAGCGCAAAAAGGAGAGGAGAAATTGGGCATCCCTGTCTAGTGCCTCTCTCTAAGATGAAGGAGTCAGAGAGGTCCCCATTTATCTTAATTCGGGCTGTAGGGCTGTCATATAGAGTCTGAATTACTTTAATAAACTTTTCTTGAAAGCCGAATCTTCCTAACACTCTGTATAGGAATGCCCAACTAACCGAATCAAAAGCTTTCTCAGCGTCCAATCCTACTACCATTGTCTCTGTCTCGTTCTTATTAACCTGTTCTAATATGTGCAGAGTTCTCCTTATGTTGTCCTGTGTTTGTCTTTGTTGAATAAATCCAGTCTGGTCTAAGTGGATTAGGCCAGGTGAAAGCTTTTCCAATCTGCGCGCTAATATAGATGTAAATAGTTTGTAATCTAAATTAAGAACACTAATTGGCCGATAATTGCCACATTCTAGTTTATCTTTACCCTCTTTAGGAATAACTGAAATAATCACTTCTCTCCAGGAAGGTGGAGTTTCTCCTCTCTGCAAGATCCAATTAAAGGTGTTAAGTAGTAATGGGGCTAACTGTGTCTTCAGGGACTTGTACCACTCTGAGGTAAACCCATCAGAACCCGGGGACTTTCCAGCCTTTAACCTAGAGATGGCCACGTTCAGTTCTTTGACAGTTACTGGTTCTAATAAACTTTCATTTTGTAAATCTGTAAGTTTAGGTAGATCTAAAAAATTCAATACACTGTCTATATAGGGCTCATTGGGGGCCCGGGGTTGGGAGTACAGCTCTCGATAATATGTTTCAAAACTCTCTTGAATTTTCCCTATTGTACTCTCCACAAGCTTTGTCTTTGGATTCTTTATTTTATGAATTGTATTGTCTGCTTGTTGTTTTCGTAATTTATATGCTAATAATCTAGCTGATTTACCTCCTACTTCATAATTCTTCTGTCTCAGGTAAAGAAAATTTCAACCCTGATTACTTTAAATAAAATAATGTTATTCATTGTCAACGGAATTAGCACTTTTCTTAGTGGGAGATGTTTTCGCCGAGGTCTCAAGAATCGGTGAACTGCCAAAGAAGAGGCTGGAGAGCAAAGTGTTGGCCCGTGGAGGTCGGGTGTCATGGCTTTGCAGGCTATTCGCTCTGCAAAGTATACACTGCACTTGGAATCACGGGAGAGAGAGGAAGGAGAGCCATTTTTACCACCACAGGTACAGCAGAGGAAGCGTCAAGATGGCTCTGGATAAAGAGGGCAGATCGGTGGGTTGCTGCTGGGACACAGGCCGGGGTCTGATCAACCCCGGTGGGGTCGCCTGGGCGAGGGTGTGTGATGTTGAAAGACCCGAAACACCTGACGACCCCGTTTAACATCACTGATGATGTGCCCCAGGTTAGCATCACGCAGATGTTTCTGTGAGAACTGAGTAGAAGATTGGATGTTGTATCGTTGCATCATTCCCATTATTTATTGCTATTTATTTATATCTGAATTTGAACAGTTTGTTTACAGTTCCTGGTGTTTACAGTTTACAGTTACTGTTCTATAGATTTGCTAATTATGCCCACAGATGAATAATGTCAGGGTTGTATGTGGTGACAGGTATGTACTCTGAAAATAAATTTTCCTTTGAACTTTGAACTTTTTTGAACTTTGTTTCATTCAGTATATCTACTTGTGTTTTGAATGTGAATTAAATGTGATTTGATGTGATTTTGGTGGAAACGTACAGTATTCACAAATGTTGACATTGGGTTGGGGTTCTCTTGAAGAGGCTGGTCTGAGGTGGTGAATGAATGACGTCAATGACTGTTATTGCGCTCTGTGTTCAGTTTTTTGTGTTCAATAAATAAGTTGCTTTTTCTTCTTAAACATAAAATGCCCCTGCCGTATAATTTGTGAAATCCTACATTGGATCAAACTGCCGTTACATTGTTATTGCAAGGCAAGGTCCAATTTACGTTGGGAGCAATCTCCCCCCACAACACCAAACACTGCTATGTGCTGCCAGAGTGAAGAGTCTCCTTGAAAACCTGCCTGGATACGATCAATACCGATCGTTGAAAACTCACCATTTACGGAGTTTTGGACTGTTGGAGTCTGAGTGCACCAACAGTTGTTTTCCTCGCCCAGCCACGGTGACGCTAAGCCATCAGAGCGAATGGATCACATGTTATCCCTCCTGAGCAATCACCATCCTTGTTTTAATTTCAAACAACTCTTCATGCAGAAAATGCCGAAACAAGTTTGCTGAGCCCAAGCAAATACACCTGTGAAGGACAAAAGGGAGCTTGCTAATATGGCTGATAGTCTACACTCAGCTTTCTCTACCTCAATAAGCCCGGTCAGCAAGCCCCCAACTTAAGGACACCCGTGGCTGTGAAACAGACAATGCCAGGACTGTGTTTTCACCTCGCTTGCTTTGGTATCGACACTAGAAAGTGCCGACGAGCTGGCAGCTTTAACAGTGCCAGCGCATCTGGACCTCAGCGGTCTGTGAACACAGTGGGTTCCAGCTGGTAGGGATATTCACTGTTTATTACAGACACAAATTCGGGGCGGTGTTTCCTGCGTGACTCAGGAGCTCAAGTCAATGTGCTGCCAGTATCACTTATTGATCAGATGGCAAAGAGCGACGAGATGCGTTGGAGTTTGCCAACGGCAGCAGGATCCAAACCTATGGGACATCGGGGTCAATGTTGGGACCGTTGTTTTTTATGATGTGTGTCAGTGATTTGGATTGTGGGATTAATGAATTTGTGGCTAAATTTGCTGATGATACAAAGATAGGCGGAGGAGCAGGTAGTGCTGTGGAAACAGAGAGCCTGCAGAGAGACTTCGATAGTTTAGGGGAATGGGCACAGAAGTAGAAAATGAAATACAATATTGGAAAGTTTACGCTCACGCTCTTTGGTGGAAGAAATCAACGGGCTGATAATTATGTAGATGGAGAGAGAATTCAAAATGCAGAGATAGAAAGGGACTTGGGAAACCTTGTGCAAGGCACCCTAAAGGTTAATCTCCAGGATGAGGCAGTGGTGAAGAAGGAGAATGCAATGTTGGCATTCATTTCTAGAGGTATAGAATATAAAAGCAGGGACGTGATGTCGAGGCGTATAAAAAAAAACATAGAAACATAGAAAATAGGTGCAGGAATAGGCCATTCGGCCCTTCAAGCCTGCACCGCCATTCAGTATGATCATGGCTGATCATCCAACTCAGAAGCATGTACCAGCCTTCCCGCCATACCCCCTGATCCCTTTAGCCACATGGGCCATATCTAACTCCCTCTTAAATATAGCCAATGAACTGGCCTCAACTGTTTCCTGTGGCAGAGAATTCCACAGATTCACCACGCTCTGTGTGAAGAAGTTTTTCCTCATCTCAGTCCTAAAAGACTTCCCCTCTATCCTCAAACTGTGACCCCTCGTTCTGGACTTCCCCAACATCGGGAACAATCTTCCTGCATCTAGCCTGCCCAATCCCTTTAGAATTTTATACGTTTCAATCAGATCCCCCCTCATTCTTCTAAATTCCAGAGAGTATAAGCCTAGTCGATCCAGTCTTTCATCATATGAAAGTCCTGCCATCCCAGGAATCAATCTGGTGGACCTTCAGTGTACTCCCTCTATGGCAAGGCACTCGTGAGACCACACCATTGGAGAGAGTTCAGAGAAGATTCACGAGAATGATTCCAGGAATGAAAGGGTTACCGTATGAGGAACGTCTGGCAGCTCTTGGGCTGTATTCCCTGGAGTTCAGGAGCATGACGGGGGAACTCATAGAAACATTTCAAATGTTAAAAGGCCTAAAAGATCTCTACCGATTAGATATGGCTGTGATAATCCCATTTGGCTTTTCTGAGATTCTGCGCATGCCGTTTGGGGTGAAAAGTACAGTACAGTCTTCCAATAGCTGATGGACTCTGTATTAAAAACTTTGATTACTAACCATGCAAAGTAGCAGGCTGGGTTATCAGCCATTGACTTTCTCGGCCATCACATCTCCGCAGAAGGTGCAAAACACCTCCCATCAAAAGCAGCTGCTATCTTCTTTTGGTTTGTTCTGTTTTAAGTCTATCATACAGCCGGACCTTACAGAGTGAGGGGTTTTTATTCTTATGAATTCAATGTTCTGCATTGACAAATTAGGTGAGTTGGTGAGATCACAAATTGCACCTGAGGAAAGCGAGTGTGGTAATTACAAAGGAAGGGATGAATACTTTTTCAGACCCACAATTTTGGTTTTAATTTTTAGTAAATTATTGAGAAACTTTGGAATTTTTCTTTTGATTTGATATGATGCGCAATATTTTGTAGATTAGCGCAATAAATTTTACTTCAAAATATTTAGAAAATGACAGAGTAAAACATGAAAATACTGCATTTGTGCGGACTGAATACTATTTCAATGCACTGTATTTCTCCTTAAGATTCATTTTCCTGCAGGCACTTACAGAAATGCAACATAAAATATGAAAAACTTCCCAGAAAGACTGACAAACAACCAAAGTGCAAAAGACAAACTCTGCAAGAAATAATGCTGAGAACATGAATTGTAAAAAGTTCTTGAAAGTGAGACATTCCTGGGATCATTCTTGTGAACCTCCTCTGGACCTTTTCCAGTATCAACAGGTCATTGATTTTCTTAGATAAGGGCCCAAAACAGCTGACAATACTCAAGTGTCTCCAACTACTGTGAAATATCATCTTCAGTCAATACAATAGACAATAGACAATAGACTATAGGTGCAGGAGTAGGCCACTTGGCCCTTTAAGCCAGCACTGCCATTCACTGTGATCATGGCTGATCATCCACAATCAGTATCCAGTTCCTGCCTTATCCCCATAACCTTTGATTCCGCTATCTTTAAGAGCTCTATCCATCTCTTTTTTGAAAGCATCCAGAGACTTGGCCTCCACAGCCTTCTGGGGCAGAGCATTCCATATATCCACCACTCTGGGTGAAAAAGTTTTTCTTCAACTCCGTTCTAAATGGCCTACTCCTAATTCTTAAACTGTGGCCTCTGTTTCTGGACTCACCCATCAGCGGGAACATGCTTCCTGCCTCCAGCGTGTCCAATCCCTTAATAATCTTATATGTTTCAATAAGATCCCCTCTCAGCCTTCCAAATCCTAGAGTATACAAGCCCAGTCTTGCTACTCTTTCGACATATGACAGTCCCGCCATCCCAGAATTAACCTTGTGAACTTACACTGCACTCCCTCAGTAGCAAGAATGTCCTTCGTCAAATTTGGAGACCAAAACTTCACACAGTACTCCAGGTGTGGTCTCACCAGGGCCCTGTACAGCTGCAGAAGGACCTCTTTGCTCTTATACTCAATTCCTCTTGTTATGAAGGCCAGCATGCCATAAGCTTTCTTCACTGCCTGCTGTACTTGCATGCTTGCTTTCAGTGACTGATGTACAAGAACACCTAGATCTCGTTGTGCTTCCCTTTTTCCTAACTTGACTCTACTTAGATAATAATCTGCCTTCCCGTTCTTACCACCAAAGTGGATAACCTCACATTTATCCACATTAAACTGCATCTGCCCACTCACCCAGCCTGTCCAAGTCACCCTGCATTCTTGTAACATCCTCCTCACATTTCACACTGCCACCCAGCTTTATGTCATCGGCAAATTTGCTAATGTTACTTTTAATTCCCTCATCTAAGTCATTAATATATATTGTAAACAGCTGCAGTCCCAGCACTGAACCCTGCGGTACCCCACTGGTCACCGCCTGCCATTTCGAAAGGGACCCGTTAATCGCTACTCTTTGTTGTCCGTCAGCCAGCCAATTTTCAATCCATGTCAGTACTCTGCCCCCAATACCACGTGCCCTAAATTTGCCCACTAATCTCCTATGTGGGACTTTATCAAAGGCTTTCTGAAAGTCCAGGAACACTACATACACTGGCTCTCCCTTGTCCATTTTCATAGTTACATCCTCAAAAAATTCCAGACGGTTAGTCAAGCACGATTTCCCCTTCATAAATCCATGCGGACTCGGACCAATCCTGTTACTACTATCCAGATGTGTCGTAATTTCATCTTTTATAATTGACTCCAGCATCTTTCCCACCACCGACGTCAGACTAACCGGTCTATAATTCCCTGTTTTCTCTCTTCCTCCCTTCTTGAAGAGAGGGACAACATTAGCCACCCTCTAATCCACAGGAACTGATCCTGAATCTATAGAACATTGGAAAATGATTACCAATGCGCCCACAATTTCTAAAGCCACCTCCTTAAGTACCCTGGGATGCAGACCATTAGGTACCGGGGAGTTATCAGCCTTCAGACCCAACAGTCTATCCAACACCATTTCCTGTCTAATATAAATTTCCTTGAATTCATATATTACCCTCGTTCCTTTGGCCACTATTATATCTGGGAGATTGTTTGTGTCTTCCCTAGTAAAGACAGATCCAAATTACCTGTTCAACTTGTCTGCCATTTCCTTGTTCCCCATCATAAATTCACCCGCTTCAGGAGAAGGGGTCATCAGTAGGGGCACGGGAATTTCTGCCAAAGAAGTAGGCTCGGAGACGTAGGTGACGAAGAAGAGTTCAGCATCATGGTGACACAGAACTCACTGAAGTGTGGACGGAGTGGGCCAAAAGTGAGGCCCTTGCTAAGGACAGAAGGTTCTGCCTCAGAGCGGGGAAGGTCAGCGGGGATGGTGAAGACATGGCAAGGGTTGGGGCTGGGGTTAGAGGAGGGTGAAGAGTGGGAGGTCTCAGGAGGGAGAGGAGGGTTGGGATGTTCAGGGACAGCGGGGTGAGGGAAGGATGAGGGATCAGAGGAATTGAGGGGCAATGAGGGGTAGAGGGAAGGTTGGGAGTCTCGGGGAGGAAAGAGGGTGGTTGGAGAATAAGTCGGGCGGTAGGATCCAGCGGCAGTAAGAGGGATCCCGGTCTGGAGAGGGTCGGGATCATGGTCCGAGCTGAATCTGGAGCTGGGGCTGGCGGAGCCTGCAGCCTGTAGGGCCCCAGAACTGAGGTCGGAGTCAGAGGCGAGGGAGTCCATGGCCCGCCGTGGACTGGTGCCCATGTCCGGGAGGCGGTGGTTCCAGTCGGGGTCGCTCTGACTGGAATTAGTCAATTAGTCATTTGCTGCCCTACCTGCACCAAAACAACATCTTGGGAAGATTTCAGTCAGGTTTTAAGGCTTATCATAGCACAGAGTCTGCCCTGCTGAAAGTGTACAATGATCTCCTCCTCTCTACCGACTCAGGTGACTCTGCCATCCTAATTCTTCTTGACTTCTGTGCAGCATTTGATACTGCAGATCATGCCATGTTAATAGACAGTCTCCAGTGCGGGGTTGGTGTTGATGGCACTGCCTTGAACTGGTTCACATCCTGCCTCATAAATAGAAGCTTCTCCGTCAACAAAGGCAAATCTTCGTCTTTTCCAGCTAGTTTCTCCTGCGGGTTCTCACAAGTTTCCATCCCAGGTCCCATTCTTTTCTCCATATACATGCTTCCCCTCGGCTAAATCATCCAAATATATGACATTTGCTTCCAGTGTTATGCTGATGACACGCAGCTTTATCTCCCCTTGAAACAAAGGTCCAGTCAGATCCAGTCAGCCTCATGAATGGCCTTGAGGACATAAGGTGTTGGATGACACAAAACTTCCTGCAGCTGAATGAAGGCAAGTCTGAAGTTGTCCTATTTGGCCCCCCTGACTCCATCAAAGTGATTGCCAACAGCCTTGGTAACCTGTCCACCCTTTTCAAACCCCATGTCAAAAACCTTACTGTGATATTTCATTCTGCCTTTAAGTCCGACAAGCAAGTTGATGCAGTAGTTAAAGCCAGCGGTAAAACCCCTTATTCTACTTCCAGCTCCCTCAGGTCGGCTGACTTGGGGCTCCTGGCTGTCCCGCGATCTAAACTTAAGCTCAGGGGTGACCGTGCCTTTGCAGTTGTAGCCCCTAGACTGTGGAACAGCATTTCCCTCCCTATCAGATCTGCCCCCTCCATTGACTCTTTTAAGTGCAGGCTCAAAAGTTACCTTTATCCACGAGCATTTGAATCTTCCAGATGTGGCTGATTTTTGGCTTGTGCCAAGGCTCATGTGTAGTTTATGTTCTGCCTATAAGCTTTGTGCCTTGTTGTTTCTATCTGTGTTTCTTGATTTGTGATTTTAGCTACCTGTTATGGTTTGTACAGCACTTTGGTGAACATGGGTTGTTTCTAGATCTGCTTTAGAAATAAATTTGACTTGACTTGACTGGGGTGTAGACCAACTGGTCTAGATGACTTATCTACCTACGACATTTCAGCTTCTCATTGGCAACAGTGATTACACTCACTTCTCCCCCTCGCTGGCAAAATTCTTATTCAGTTTGTTCACCATTCCTTTTTTCCCATTGCAGTGTCATTTCCAGCACTCTAATGTTCACTCTGCCTTGATTTTACTCTTTCTACCTCTGGAGAAAAGCTTTCAGCACCCTCTTTAATATTATTGGCTGGCTTACCTTCAGATTTCATCTTTTCTCTCCTCATTGTTTTTCACTGGCTTTTGTTGGTTTGTAAAGCTTCCCTCTCGTTTCTGCTACTACTCTATGCCCTCCTTTTTGATTCTATGCTGTCTCTGACTTCCCTTGTCAGCCACGCTTGCCTCATTCTCCCTTTAGAATACTTCATCTTTGGGACGCATCTGCCCTCCACCTAAATTGCCCCAAAAACTCCAGTCATTGCTGCTCTGTTGTCATTCTGCCTAGTGTCCCATTCCCATCAACTTTGGCCAGCTCCTCTTGGATGAATCTGTCATTGCCGTTGACCCACTGTAACAGTAATACATTCGAGAGGGTGCAGAAGAGGTTCACCAGGATGCAGTCTGGATTAAAGGGATAAGTTACTGTTTAAGGGGAGCCCAGACAAACTTGGGTATTTTCTAAGGAGTGCTGGAGCTGAGGGGAGTGTGATAATGTGTGATAAGATTACGAGGGGCATAGATTGATAGCTGGTATCTTTCCCGCAACACACCCCTCCCCACCGAGGGACAAACTGTCTAACAACAGAGGGCATTCATTTATAGAGATGAGGTGGAATTTCTTTACCCAGAGGGTGATGAATCTGAGCAATTCATTGGCACAGTTGGCTATATTTAAAACAGAGAGTGACATGTGCTTGATTAGACAGGGCGGAGAGGAAACTCCAGAGAGAGATGGGTCACGCCAGGCAGATGGGACAGACTCAGGTGGGGGTTCTTGACTGGCAAGGGGCAGTGGGACTGAACACCACTGTTTTCCACTCGCAGACATTCATTGACACCATTTCTCATCAGTACATGTTTTACAAACAACAGATTTCAAAGTTGAATTTCAAAGTAAATTTATTTTCCAGTACATGAACCATAATCTATCAGACGATCCATTTTCTTGCAGGTTCAGCAGCTCAACGTTCACCCCGAGCCCCGGGCAGGGAATGGGGCCGATTCCTGAGGGGGATGGTCTGGGCTGGGGTGGGGTATGGGGGTGTGTGGGGGTGTGTGGGGGGTGGGGTATGGGGGGTGGGGTGGGGTATGGGGGGTGTCTGGGACCTCATGGGGGAACCCTCCCTCCATCTTCCTCCCACCCACTCCTCCTCAGTCCCCCTCCCTCTACCCTCCCCTCCCCCCTCACCACCCACCCATCCCCCACCTCCCCCTCCCCTCCCCACCCCAACCCCCTCACCCTCCTCTCCTCCATCCGTCCCTATTCCTTCCCCTGCCCCCTCACCACCACATTCCCCTGCCCCTCCCTTACCCTCAACCCTCCCCTTCCCATTCTCCTCCATCCCTTCCACCCTTCCTCCTTCCCCTCTGCCTCACCTCATCTTCCTCCGATCCCACTCCCAACCTTCCACCTTCCTTGCCCCTTCATCTCCCCTCAACCCTCCACTTCCCCTCTCCCTTTACTTCTTCTCCCTCACTCCACCTCCACAGCAACACTCCTGCTCCTGCCCTTTACCTCAACCTCTCCTCAATCCTCTTCTTCCCCCTCCCATTCCTACCATCCTCCTACTCAGTCCCACTAGCCTTCCCCTCCTGTTTCCTCACCCACCGTCCCCCTCAACCTACCCCTTCCCCTCCTGTTTCCTCACCCGCCCTCCCCCTCAACCTACCCCTTCCTCTCCTGTTTCCTCACCCACCCTCACCCTCAATCCCCTCCTGTTTCCTCACCCGCCCTCACCCTCAACCTACCCCTTCCCCTCCTGTTTCCTCACCCACACTCCCCCTCAACCTACTACTTCCCCTCACATTCTCTCTCCTCCTCCTCACTCCCCCTGTTCCACCCACCCTACCCCCCACCCCCTCCATCCATCACCCCAACTGTATGTGCGTTTGCAGGTGTGTGAGAGAGAGGGGAGGGTGCAGATAAGGCTGGAGGGGATGGGGAGGAATCAGAGGGGTGGGGAATGCGGTGGAAATGGAGGGAGGAGGGGGAAGCTGGGAGGGTAGGTCTCTCTCTCACACACACAAAACACAAAGACACAGACAGTTGAGGGGATGGAGGGTAGGGGATGGAAGGAAGGTGAGAGGTTGGGAAGAGGGAATTGAGGTGAGGGACGAGCAGAGGCAGGAGGGATGGAGAGAGGGGGAGAGGAAGGAGGAGGATGGGAGGGGAAGGGGAGAGTGAGGGAGGGGAGGGGAAGGGTGGGAGATGGGGAGGGGGAGGAATAGGGAGGGAGTGGTGGAGTGGAGGGGAAGGGGAGGAGCAGGGAGGAAAGGGTTAGAGGAGATGGGAGAGGGAGGGGGAGAGAGGTTCGGGGAGGGGAGAGGGAAGGGGAGTGGGGAGGAATGGGCAGGAGGAGGATGAAGGGAGGGCTCCCTGACAAGGTCCTAGTGGGGAAGGTGGGGAGGTAGATGGGGAAGTGTGTGGGAGGGGGAGGGAGGAAATGGGAGGGAGGGGTATGTGTACAGGAGAGGGAAGGGAAGAGGTGGGGCATGGAGCTGGAAGGAAAAGTTGAGGGGAGAGAGGGAGGGGAGACATGTGTGGGGGAGGGATGGAAGGGAGGGTGGGGAATGGGTCGGGGAGCAGGAGGGAGGTGCTCCCTCACTGGAGGAACCAGGCAGTCACAGTGAGGACAGCCAGGACATGGGGCAGGGTGAACCTGAGGGAGGGAATGGAGAGGTGAGGAGGAAGGGTAGGGTGAGGCTGGGGGCCAAAAATATGGTGTCACTGGTGGAGCTACTGAGAGGTGCTCTGGAATTGATCAGCCACTCATCGGACAACAAAAAAATCAGCTCGGGTAGATCTGAGCTGTTCTTCAGCTGATTGGTTGAGACAGAGCTGAAATTAGTCATCAAGCCAATCAGACTTGACCTTCTGTTGTCTATCAATGACCACTGGATCTGTGAAGATCCCAAACTTGATGGCATATAATGAAGTTGTTGTGCTGTAGTTCAATGATGTGCCCAGTGAAGTCACCCACTGGAGTTCCTCATGGGGACCAATCAGTGAAGACACTGGGTGATGATGTGGAGGTGAGCCAATGGACGATGGCAGTCCACTGCAGCCAGTAGACGATGCTCTCGCTGGGGAAACACCGATAGGTGAGAGCAGAAGAGGAGTCGATCACCACGGAGAAAGGCCAGGAGACAGTATGGACATTGGTGCAACCCATCACAGCCAAGGGCTTGGTCGTCAGTGTTGTCATTGTCCTGGATAGATCAGGAGACCAGTCTGGAAGGGTCAGTTGATGATCTGAATCTCCCCAGGCCAATCACGGGAATTAATCTGGATGGACCTGTTGATGACAACACTATCTTTGAGCAAATTGCGTCAGCTGGTTTGAATAACCTGGAGGGGGCAGGGTAATGGACGGGGAGGAAGCAGAGGGAATGGGGAAGTGGTGTTGGTGGCATCCTATTCTGAGCCAGTCCCATCTGCCTGCATTTGTCCTGTATCCCTCGAAACCATTCTTATTCATGTACCTGTCTGACTGTCTGCTGTGTGAATAATTTTTTCCTGTGTTCTGATTAAATTTCTTCTTTTTCCTTAAACTTGTGCACTCCCAACCTGCCCAAACTCTGTCCATAACTCAGTCCTTCAAGTGATGACAACAGTCTCGTAAATCTCCTCAGCACTCTTTGCAGCTGGACGGCATCTTTCCTGTAGCAGAGCAAGCAAATCTGAATACAATATTCCAGGTGAGGCCTCACTAATGTCTTCATCAATTAGACCATAAGGACAAAAGTCATAGGAACAGAATTAGGCAACTCAGCACCTTGAGTCTGTTCTGTCATTCCATCATGGCTGATTGAGTATCCCTGGCAACCACACTGTACTCTCTTCTCCCTGGAACCCTTCATGCCTTGACTAAGCAAGAACCAATCAACTTCCATTTGAAATATCCTCAATTACTTGGTGTCCACAGCCATCTGTGGCAATGGATTCCACAGATTCACCATCCTGTTACTAAAGAAATTCCTCCTTATCTCCAGTCTAAATGGATGCCCTCTGGCCCTAGATCAGAAGGTATACAAAATATCCTTTTCATTTCCATTCTATGTAGACCTTTCGATACTCAATAGGTTTCTATGAGATCCACCATCATCTGGCGAGCACGAGTCCAGAGCCATGAAATGCTCCTCATATGTTAACCCTTTCATTGCTGGATCAATCTCGTGAACCTTCTCTGGAAACTCTCCAATGCCAGCACATCATTTCTCAGAAAAGCGGCCCAAACATGCACACAATACTCCAAATTTGGTCTGACCAATGCCATATAAAGCCTCAGTATACATCTTTCCTTTTATATTCTAGTCCATTGGAAATGAATGCCAACATTGCAGTTGCCTTCGTAACAATTGACTCAAACTTCAAGTTAACCTTTACGGAATCCTGCAGAAATGCTTCCAAGGACCTTTACCCCTCTAATTTTTAAAATTTTAAAATAGACGACACCTTAATTCCTTCTACTAAAGTGCATGACCATTCACTTCCCTACAGTATATTCCATCTATTACTTCTTTGCCTTTTCTCTCAATCTGTCCAAGTACTTCTGCAGGCACCCTGCTTGCTGTAAAATATTTGCCCTTCCATCTACCTTTGTATTATCTGCAAAGCCAGATTCCTTTGTTCTTCCACAATCCTCATTACCCTCTCATTCACTGAACACCAGCTCGCTGCATCATAGACTTTCCTTTTCTATCTCCCATTGCAATTTATATCCCACATTCTGGCTGCTGTTTGGGAGCCTGTATAAACTCCCGTCAGAGACCTGGCAGTTTCTTAGTTCTACCAACACGCCCCACCCCAAAGTTTCTGCAACTTCTATTCCTCTGTCATCTCTCTATAAGGATTTGATTTTATTTTTAACAATGGTGCCTCCCCACTCCCTCTGCCTGTCCTTTCAACACAATCTGTATCCTTGGATGTGAAGCACCCAACGATGATCTTTCAGCAACGAACTCAGTGAAGCTGATAATGCCATCCCTGCCGATCTCTAAATAGGCCATTACCCCTGATCATTACCCAGTCCCACATATTCAAGACTTTTCGGTAAATTTAACCAGAAAGATAATTTTTTGTAAAGTGTGTTCGCTCAGGGTTTATGATCAGGTACCTGGGTGCTCTCACCGTATTCCCAAAGATGCTGTTATCACCCCATTTGGCCTGTTTGAGTTTCTGTGCATGCCCTTTGGGCTGGAAAATGCAGCATCGACTTCCCAGCAACTCATGGACTGTGAGCTAAAACACTGACAGTTTGTCTTTTTGTTTACCTGAACAACACACAGCACTGTGCAAAAGGCACATGTATGTCACAAGGGTGCCTGAAACTTCTGCACAATAATGTAAATTCATTAAAATCATTAAAATAGAAGGTGGCTGGGAAACAGAAAGAAGAGTGCTTAGCTTTGTACCAGCTCAGGAGTATGAAGTGGTATTAAGTTGTGACTGGAAAGAGATAATATACTGTACTGAGCAAGAGTCTGAGCAGCATTGCTACAGATACATGTGTCTAAGACTTTTACACAGTACTGTATCTGTCACCAGCGCATCCAAAACCGAACACTTATCACATCTCCATATACTTTTCTATTCCTTCAGCCATTGTGGGCTGATTATTAACCCCATTAAATACCAGTTCAGGTTGTCTATCCTTGACTTTCTCAGCCAATGTATCTGTGCAGATGGTCTGCCACCTCACCATCAAAAGTCACTGTTATGATGGACTTTCCACAGCTCCCCGACTCCCCAAAAAATACTGCAAGTGTTTTTTGTTTTGATGAATTTCTATCACCTTTTCATTCCACGATCTGTTGAACTTATGCTTGTTCCCTTAATTTAATGCCCATAATCACATGTTTGAATGGTCAGCAGACGTGACCAGAGCATTTGACAACACCAAACAAGTCTTTTGTAAACAGCCCTACTGGTATATTTATTCCCCATGCATCAGGGGCAGGGTGGAAGTAAAGGGCTGCAGCTTTTGCTAATCACATAAAATGACTCGGTGTCAGGGAGGAGCCCCAGCTGCCTTTGGCCAGAATTGACCACATGGACTGGGCCCTCTCCAGTGCCAGTACGGTAACTCCGAGCAATGCTGACCTGAGCCTGGAGCCGGAGCAGGGTCGGTTCCTGTTCCCAATGCGGGGTCATGATGACTGGGCGTGGAGGTCTAACCGGGGAACCCATTGTCAAATTTCACCAAGAAACAATCAGACCAAGGAATTTCGGGCAGAACTGGTTGGGATGACAAACACCCATCAGCACACAGAAATGGCATCTTTTAAAATGAGAAATAAATCACTGTAAAAACAAATTTAGCAGTGGATGAGTGAACCCTCTGACCCCAGGATGCACGGGATGGAAATGGTCCTGTGGTAAGAGAGGTGCTTTCACACAGTCTCCATGACTCAGTCAGTTTGTGGGGTGGAATGGGAGTGATAATTGAGTGAACACAGTGAGATGGAAGGGATGCAGAGGTACTAACCTGTTGAATGCAGTCGGGACTTGCTGTCTTGGGCTTGAATTGTGTAGTGGTCACTCTCAGCTTCATCTCTGGTTCAAATCTGTGTTGTCTTGTGCACAATCATGTGTCATGGTTTCTGGCACTCTTGTCCCTCAAGGAGAAGAAAGAAAAAGTAAATTCAAGCAACACACAGAAAACGCTGGAGAAACGCAGCAGGCCAGGCAGCATCTGAGACAAAGAGCAGAGCCGACGTTTCAGGCTGAGACCCTTCATCATGGAAGGAAACAAAAGAGAGGAAAAATATTCACTGGCTTACAACTACACAACGACAGGAACATTTACATTTTGAGTCACAGCATGAGAAATCTTTTTATTAATCTTTTTATTGATTTAGAGGAAACTTATATGCAGACAAGGGGAGAATTATCTCAAACATGTATATCAGCAACAATATAAACAAAAGATGAAATAAATATTATCATAATCATACATAGTAATAAGCAGATATGCAATATATAATAAAAAAGGACAACTAATTCTCCTCTTATCAATTCATAAAGAGAGGAAACCTCACTCATTGTCCGACATGAAATTAATGAACATGAAGAGAGATCCCTGAATGACCTGTCGCTGGATGTTGAAACATCTGTGTAGATATTTTTTTTTCCCAAAAATACTTTATTTCAGAAGTGTTACAAAATAAAGTTATTTACATACAAGAAAACACATTCGTTGACTCTGAGTCCTTATTGAATAAAGTTATTAACAATAAAACTATGTGTTGACTCTCTGTTCATTTACAAATAAAAGATGTTTACAATAAATCATTCATTTACTCTCAACCCTTGGTCAAGAGTTAAGACTTATTAACAATAAAATTATCAACCATAAAGGCAGGCATTGGCTCTAATACTTTCCCAAATTAACAATTCCACCCACTCCTTGGGCACCCTGTTGATTATCTGCCCACACCACTGATGAGGGTAGGTCTCCTCCCCACCCAACCCCTCCCACTCCCACGGGTGATGAACCTTAAACTGTGGTCCTTCCCCACCGGGCCTTCGCGGTGGCCGCACCAAGCTTGAGTGCATCCCTCAGCACGTACTCCTGCAGACGAGACTGAGCCAGTCGGCAGCATTCAGTCACGGACATCTTCATGTGCTGGTAGACCACCAAGTTTCGGGCAGACCAAAGCGCGTCTTTCACCGAATTAATGATCTGCCAGCAGCACCGGATGTTTGTCTCCGTGTGCGTTCCCGGGAACAGCCCGTAGATCACGGAGTCCTCGGTAACGCAACTCCTGGGCACGAGTCTTAGTACTGTCCCTTCCATTCTCTTCCACACCTTCTTCGCGAACCCACAATGTGCAAAGAGGTGAGCCACCGACTCCACCCCATTACAGTCCTCCCATGGGCAGTGGGGTGTGGAGGAACCGTTCCAGGCGTACAGGAGGGATGTGACTGGGAGGGCCACTCTCACCGCCAGCCAGGCGAGATCTTTGTGCCTGTTGGTGAGATCTGGCGATGAGGCATTTTGCCAGATGAACTGGACGGTCTGCTCAGGGAATCACCCCACTGAATCCATCTCGTCCTTCTCCTGCAGTGCCTGCAGGACATTACGTGCCGACCACTGTCTAATGGCCTTGTGGTCAAGTGCGATGGCCTTGAAGAATTTTTCCACGAAGGACAGGTAAGGAGGTAATGACCAGCTGACAGGGGTGTTGCGTGGGAAAGGGGCCAGACTCATCCTTCGTAGCGAGGGTGACAGGTAAAACCTGGGCACATAGTAGAACTTCTTGCCCACGTATCTGGGATCCATGCACAACCTGCTGCGGCCACACACGAAGCTGGCCATCAGGCTGAGAGTGACATTAGGGACGTTCTTGCCCCCGTTGTCCAGGGACTTGTGCATGTCGGTCTGTCACACCCGCTCCATCCTTGATCCCCAAACGAATCTGAAGACACTGAGCTGCAGGAGCGGGAGACGGGCCACACCTGCGCCAAGTACAGCAGCCCTGAGAGCACCTCACACCTGATGACCAGGTTCTTGCCCGTTATCGACAGGGAGCGCTCTCCCCACAGTCCCAGTTTCTGTTTCACCTTGGCAGTCCGCTCCCGCCAGTTCTTGTTGCACGCCTCAGCCCCTCCGAGCCAGATCCACAACACCTTCATGTGGTCAGACCTGATAGTGAAGGGGAAGCTGGATTGGTCGTGCAAGTTGCCGAAGAGCATGGCTTCACTCTTCGTGCGGTTGACCCTGGCCCCCGACGCCAGCTCGAACTGTTCGCAGATGCCAATCAACCTGCGAACTGACCTCGGATCAGAGCAGAAGATGGTCTGCCACCCCATCATCAAAAGTACCTGCTATGATGGACTTTCCACAGCTCCCCGACTCTCCAAAAAATACTGCAAGTGATTTTTGTTTTGGTGAATTTCGTTCACATTTTCATTCCACGATCTGTTGAACTTATGCTTGCTCCCTTAATTTAATGCCCATAATCACATGTTTGAATGGTCAGCAGGCGTGACCAGAGCATTTGACAACACCAAATAAGTCTTTTGTAAACAACCCTACTGGTATATTTATTCCCCATGCATCAGGGGCAGGGTGGAAGTAAAGGGCTACAGCTTTTGCTATTCACATTAAATGACTCGGTGTCAGGGTGGAGCCCCAGCTGCCTTTGGCCAGAATTGACCACATGGACTGGGCCCTCTCCAGTGCCAGTATGGTAACTCCGAGCAATGCTGACCTGAGCCTGGAGCCGGAGCAGGGTCGGTTCCTGTTCCCGACGCGGGGTCACGATGACTGGGCGTGAATGTCTAACCGGGGAACCCATTGTCAAATTTCACCAAGAAACAATCAGACCAAAGAATTTCAGGCAGAACTGGTCAGGATGACAAACACCCATCAGCACACAGAAATGGCAAACTTTTAAAATGAGAAATAAATCAATGTAAAAACAAATTTAGCAGTGGATGAGTGAACCCTCTGACCCCAGGATGCACGGGATGGAAATGGTCCTGTGATAAGAGAGGTGCTTTCACACAGTCTCCATGAATCAGTTAGTTTGTGTGGTGGAATGGGACTGGTAATTGAGTGAACACAGTGAGGTGGAAGGGATGCAGAGGTACTAACCTGTTGAGTACTGAATGCAGTCGGGACTTGCTGTCTTGGGCTTGAATTGTGTAGTGGTCACTCTCAGCTTCATCTCTGGTTCATACGGTTCAAATCTGTGTTGTCTTGTGCACAATCATGTGTCATGGTTTCTGGCACTCTTGTCCCTCAAGGAGAAGAAAGAAAAAGTAAATTCAAGCAACACACAGAAAACGCTGGAGAAACTCAGCAGGCCAGGCAGCATCTGAGACAAAGAGCAGAGCCGACGTTTCAGGCTGAGACCCTTCATCATGAAAGGAAACAAAAGAGAGGAAAAATATTCACTGGCTTTCAACTAGACAACGACAGGAACATTTACATTTTGAGTCACAGCATGAGAAATCTTTTCTTTCGTTATTAATCTTTTCATTGATTTAGAGGAAACATATATGCAGACAAGGGGAGAATTATCTCAAATATGTACATCAGCAACAATATAAACAAAAGATGAATTAGATATTATCATAATCATACATAGTAATAAGCAAATATGCAATATATAATAAAAAAGTACAACTAATTCTCCTCTTATCAATTCGTAAAGAGAGGAAACCTCACTCATTGTCGGACATGAAATTAATGAACATAAGGAGAGGTACCTGAATGACCTGTCGCTGGATGTTGAACCATCTGTGCAGATATGGGAGAATCCATGATAGCCGTCTTGTATACATCTGTCTCGGCTCTCCAACTAAGCAGAATTTAAATCCTATGGTGATGATGCATGTCATTATGATGTGTCTGCTGGAGTCATAATGTCACCTCTCCCGGAGGGGTCACACCTCAACATCTCCATATTTAGTAAAAGCCTTTGTCATTGGCTGGGTTACAATAACGTGATGAGGGTGAAAGAAATAACTGGTTTTCAAAATCAGAATCAGGTTTATTATCACCGGCATGTGACATGAAATTTGTTAACTTAGCAGCAGCAGTTCAATGCAATACATAATCCAGCAGAGAGAAAAAAAAAGTAAAAAAAAAAGTAAAAATAGTAGTAAATAAACAAGTAAATCAATTACGTAATCGTTAGTCTTCACAATTAAGGTCACTCATCCACACGGGTTTCAATGAAGTCGGTAACAACTGCAGCATACTCATCCAGATTCAACGGTGAAACCCTGAATACAGTCCAGTCCACCGATTCAAAGCAGTCCTGTAGGTGCTCCTGTGCTTCCCTTGTCCAAACCTTCTTGGTCCTCACTGCTGCTGCTGCAGTCTTCAGTCTCTGCCTATACTCAGGGAGTAGAAGTACAGCTAGGTGATCAGACTTCACAAAATGAGGGCGTGGAATAGCACGGTAGGCATTCTTGAAGGTGGCGTGGCAATGGTGACCTGGGGAATTGTAGAGGTGGTATTGTTCACTGTCCCTGCCCCTTGTCCTGGTTAAGGGAGATTCTGTGCTAAAATTGTGTTTGGAAGGTTTGAGACATTTGCCAACCTTGTCCATTCAGGGGCACAGATTGTAAATAGTGTAGCATTTGTGAATGTCACACTCCTGGGGACTCTGGGCAATGCTGTCAGTCATGGGTGAAAATGAGATATCAATCTGACTCCACTATTAAGAGACGTTTGTATCCAGACCTTAAGTATTTGAAGTGTAAAAATATATTACCTTCCATCACTCCTAGTTATTTACCAAACATCTTCATTCCACAAGAACTCAGACAAAATGCTGGAGGCATTCAGCAGGTCAGGCAGTATCTGTGGAGAGGAACAAACTGTTGATGTTTCATGTCAAGACCCTTCATTCTACACTCTCCTGTTCTTGACCCCACTGCTAACGTGAAGAGCTTCCCTGACAGCAGGTTGTCAGTGGAATAAGTGAAAGAGAATGTGAACGGCAATAGTTTGGAGGGAAATAGGTGTGGGAATGTGATTACCTCAGAGCCTGCATGGACTGAGACCAGAACACCACGAGACACAGGAGCAGAATCAGACCAACCAGCCCATTAAGTCTCCTAGAACGAGCTTATTGACTACAAGTGGGGGAAGCTATGAGCCAGTACTCATCGGTGATCAGAGTTGGAGAGGGTCAGAAAATTTCAATTCCCGGACATTTCAGACGATCTGTCCTGGGTCTCACAATTAAGTGCCATTACAAAGGAAGCATGGCAATAGTTCTACTTTCTCAACGTTTGCTAAGATTTGTCATGTCATCTGAAACTTTGACAAGCTTATTGATATGTGATACAGATTATATTGACTGGCTGCAGCACGGCCTGGTATGGAAACACAATCAAAAAAACGCCAACAAAATCAATGGGTACAGCCCAGTCCATCATAGTTAAACCCTCCCCAACACGGAGCACATCTACATGGAGTACTGTTGTAAGAAATAAGCATCCATCATCAAGAACCCCCACCATCCAGGCCATGCTCTTAGATTCTCCTATAATATTTCATGTTTTGCCTTAAATCTATCACCTCTTGTTCTATTCTCACACAACCTGAGCGGAAAAAGCTTCTTCTGCATTATTAGGGGACTTAATATTGTCAGGGGACTTGACAGAAGCTTATAAGATCAGGAGCAATATGGATAAGGTGGTCAGTCATAGTCTTGCCTGTGTGTTCATCTACACAGTGTCAGGAACAGAACGGTCAATTTGCAGGGCTTGTCATTGACCTATGCATATAATTTTATTTTGCGTAACGATCTGTTTGTTTGCAGTCCTGAATGAGGTGGTATGTTTTGTAATTTCGCCCCAGAGGATGTTTCATTTGACAGTAATTAAGCTAAGCTTGAACTTCAATTCTTTTTCCCAGGCTGGGGAGTCCAAAGCTAGATGGCACAGATACAAGATAAGAGGGCAGAGTCTAAAAGAGAGCTGCATGGTAATTTCTTACACAGAGGATACTGAGTACTTGGAATGAGCTGCCAGGGAATTTTGTTAAGACGATACAATTGCAATATTTAAGAAGCATTTGGATAGATACAGGAAGGGAGGTTCTTGGTGGGCTATTGTTCAACATGAGTAACTGGGACTAGCAGAGACAATACTGTGGTCCACATGGACGAGTTGGTCTAAAGAGTCTGTTTCAATGCTGTATTGCTTTGTGACTCTTTTCAACCTTCCCCTATAACTCAGGTACTCAAGTCCCGGCAACATCCATGTCAATTTTCTTTCCTGTAGCTAGATGACCAGAACTACTCACAATACTCCAGGTTCAGCCTCTCCAACATCCCAGTTCCTGTGATGCAACTTTTGATATCCTTCCTCGCTGTTGACTCTGATCCCAATCTTGGTGTCATCCACGAATTTGCTGATCAATTATCACCCAGATTGTTGTTATAGATGTCAAACAACAACAGACACAGCACTGATCCCTGTGGCACCAGTCACAAGCATCTAGACACAAATTTCTTGTTTAATCTTCAAAAAGCTTTAAGATTGGTTAGACATGAACTACCATGCACGAAGCCACTTTGATTTCCATAAATAAGCCCTGTTTTTCCAAATGCAGCAGATTCTGGTTTATTTAGGCACATTGGGACCGGTACACATTGGTCCAATTAAGAGGTTGCCTAATTAAACAAATTTTCATGGAGATAGTTTAAAAAAGACAAACTCCCGTTTAACTGAGTAACAAACTGTATACTTAACTGAAGTACAGAACAAATTTGAACACTACCACTACGACTACAGTATTATAAAACTGTGTTTCATTCCCTGATCGTTACTGACAGCGGAATTCATTTCGAGTACGCTGCTGTGTTCTTTTGATTGACTGTAAATTAACAAAATCACCGCGGACACCAGGTGCAGATATGGACTGCCTTCATTGCCTTCTTGCGTGAAAAAATATTGTAATCCAACAATAAATTTCTCAGCATCCAGTGTCATCACGGGCTCATGTTCAGATGTGTCACCTTCATCACGAGGTGCACTGTCTGATGGCCACACAAGTGTCCATGACTGACGTTGGTCAGACCGATGCTCGGCAGTAGTCTTCTGTCCCAATTCAGAGGCAGTGTCCTCAATAAACAAAGGAATCCTGATTATTTTCTTGATTTGCTTTTGTTCTTTCAGAGTTCTCCTTAATTAGTGGCTGTCCCAATTAACCAGAATCCACTGTATTTATTCATCCTGCATTTAGAATGCCTTCCAATAATTTATCCATAAATAAATTAGCCTAACATTTGCTGGCTATTTCTTAGAATGTTTCTTGAATAACGTAACAACTTTAGATATCCTCCACTCTCCTGGCTCCTCAGCCACGACTAAAGGAGGTTTAACTCTTCCTTCCAAGGCCCCAGCAGTTTCAACATTAGCCTTCCACAAGGTCCAAGGGAAAACCTTGTCAGGCCCTACTGATTTATCCACCCCAGTTTGCCTCTAGACAGCCAGCCCTCCTCTTTTGTGACGAGATACAGTCTATGACTTCGCGAAGTTTTGCCTCAGTTCGACTATTTGTGTCTGTCTCCAAAGTAAATACCGATGAAAAAATCTCTCTCTCTCTCTCTCTCAGTCCCATGGATAGATGACCAGCTGATCAACCAGTGGACCAACTTTGTCTCTTGTTATTCTTTTGTTCTTAAGATGGCTAAAGAAACCCTTGGGACTTTCTTTCATCTTGCATTGCACTGCGACCTCAAGTCCTCACTTATTCCTCCTAATTCCTCTGCTGAGAAGTCTTTTGCATTTCTGAAACCCCTCAAGTGCCTCATTTGCATGAGTTGCATACAGGAGCCATCCTGTATTCCCTCTGTTGCTAGCAGCCTCTGGACTTTACTCAAAATGCATAAATTTATGTCATAATTTTAAATAATTCTTTCTATACACAAGAGACAGAAGTTGACTCGTCATGGTTGTGACAGTAGCAACATCAATAAATATGTAACAATTATTGGAAAAATAGCAAACTTAGAGGAGTTTGTTTGACCTTGTTGCATTCAGCAGATGTGGAGGGTGGAAAGGGGGTCAGTTGACCACATGGTTGCCTGATTTTATTCCTTTTTTATAAATATCTGCTGGTGTTGACAGAAACTTGGTACACATTTTGAGCAACCACAAATAAGAGTGAATATTGCTGAAAGTTCACTGCCTTGAGTTTTAAAGAGTTTTTTCAATCTACTCTTTCATCTGGCATATATATTATACATTTTAAATCACCTTTTCACACTTTTTTATCAAAATGAAATGATAATCTATTGTCTGAGGACAACTGATTTTGTGGGTACTGGGCTGTTATATAATCGTATAATTTATAAATTTAAAAACAAACATATGAAAAAATGTTGCATTTGTGCAAAAGACCCTCAGATGATCAACCCTGATTATTTTATTTTATTTTTAAATTTTATTTTTATTTGGATAAGGAATTCACAAATATCATGTACTTTTTTCACCCATATAACCTTTTCCATTTTTTATACGTATAAAACTACAATTATTTATACATTCTTAAGTACACATTGAGATGATATAAAAGGAAAATAAACATTTAAATAGATAATTATGTACTGTGGTAAATCTAACCTGTTAGGCTAAGAAATGGAATTAGTTGTTAAGAAAAATGGTAATAATAGTTTCCATATAACCCTTCTGGACCATTTCCACTGGTCCAAAATGTTGTATATAAGCCTATGTATCAACCATTGTAGGTGTTTATATCCTAATTTGTTCATGCTTGCTCTTGCCCGCAGACATAATTATCCAATCCCTATGTACTTATTTACTTAATTTTTACATTTTTTTTCCCTTTCCCAAATCTTTCCCTTTACTTGTGTTAATTCTCTATTTTCCAAAAGAAAACAAAAAAAACAAACATTTAGACTAGAAACATAGAAACATAGAAAATAGGTGCAGGAGTAGGCCATTCGGCCCATCGAGCCTGCACCGCCATTTATTATGATCATGGCTGATCATCCAACTCAGAACCCCGCCCCAGCCTTCCCTCCATACCCCCTGACCCCGTAGCCACAAGGGCCATATCTAACTCCCTCTTAAATATAGCCAATGAACTGGCCTCAACTGTTTCCTGTGGCAGAGAATTCCACAGATTCACCACTCTCTGTGTGAAGAAGTTTTTCCTAATCTCGGTCCTAAAAGGCTTCCCCTCTATCCTCAAACTGTGACCCCTCGTTCTGGACTTCCCCAACATCGGGAACAACGAGGGGTGCTTACGTTAGCAATATTACTGTGTTGATGAGAAGAGCAGTATAAATCATTAGGAGAGTCATCTAAAGTCTGCTCGCATTGGGGTTATATATTCAATCCATTTATTCCAGATTTGATAAATTTTTTCTTTTTGAGTTCTCAGGGAGTAAGTCAACTTTTCCATTTTAAATATTTCCAAGATAATTCCGTACCAATCTTCTAATGTAGGTGGTATTGGATTTAGCCATTTTCTAGTGATTGATTTCTTACTTGCCGCTCAAGAGGGCCTGCAGCAACTTTATATCTTCCTTCTGTTCAAGAAACAATACATGCCCCAAATAGAGCGTCTCAAAGTTCAGAGGTATCTGGGACCTAAGTACCTTAACTAATGTTCTATGAATACCTTCCCAAAATAGACTTAATTTAGGGCAATTCCAAAAAATATGAAAATGATTTGCCTCCTTGGAGCCGCACCTTCTCCAACACATCACATTTGTATCTTTATATTTTTCCTGATATGGGGTCTTGAAGTATCTTATAATGTTTTTCCAACAATGTTCTCTCCAAGTCAAAGAATTAGTCGAGGACCATTGAAAGCTGCAGATTTCCCCCTAAGCCTCCTCTGAAAGTACCAATCCCGCTTCTTTCTCCCACTTCTCTTTAATATACAGTGTATTTACGTTTTTAGCACGGGAGAGTGCATTATATAATCGAGAAACTGATTTACTAGGTTTTGAACTGCAAGCCGAATTCAGAATCTTGAAAAATTCTAATTCTACTGTTGATAGGTCTGTATATCTACAACTCTGGTTAACATAGTTTCGTACTTGAAGGTACCTAAAAAAGTCATTATGTTCTAGGCCATGTTTGTCCTGCAGGATTTGGAAACTTTGTAATACTCTTTTATCTATAAATGAGAGGTAGGTTGTAAGACCTTTCTTTATCCATAGCTCAAATCTTTTATCTCCTCTGTTGGGAAGGAATTCGGTATCATATGCACACCATCTAAAGAATTTTAACATGTTATTAATTCCACATGAATTAACCACCTTCTGCCATACTTTTAATGTAAGATTTATCCAAGCGTTTTTAAATTTTTCCAACTGGGCCATCAATCCTTTGTCAGCTATTGAGGTCTGAAGAGGAAAACTGTCAACTAATCCAAATTCTATTTCCTTCCATCTAGCCTTATATTCCCTATTACACCAATATAACAGAGGGGTTATCTGTGAGGCATAAAAATAATTTCTCAGGCAAGGAAGAACCATACCTCCTCCTTCCTTCCCTAACTGTAAGGTGTTATATCGAATTCTAGGTTTCTTTCCTTGCCAAATGAAGCGGGAAATCCATTTGTCCCATTCCCTGAATTGATTATCATCCACCTCCACCGGTAAAGTACGGAAAAGATACAATAACCGAGGAAGAATATTCATTTTTATAGTATTTATCCTTGAATTTAAACTTAAAAAGGCAATAAGATTCCATCTATGCATATCTGCTTTTATCTCTGAGATTAATGGCCCATAATTTACCTGTGACAGTGTTGAAAGATCCTTCGGCAGGGTTATTCCTAAATATTTTAATGATTTAGCTTCCCACTTAAGATCATATGTATCCTGCAACTTTTTGGATGGTGTATAATTTAGGGACATAACCTGCGTTTTCTTTACATTTATTTTATAACCTGATATCTTCCCAAAGTCATCCAACAGTGTAAACAATCCTATAAATGATTTTTCTGGTTCACTCAGATAGACCAAAACATCATCTGCGAATAACGCCACTTTCTGTTCAATCCCTGCCACCTTGATACCTTTTACGATTTTGCTCTGTCTTATTAGTTGGGCAAGCGGTTCAATATATAGCGCAAAAAGGAGAGGAGAAATTGGGCATCCCTGTCTAGTGCCTCTCTCTATGATGAAGGAGTCAGAGAGGTCCCCATTTATCTTAATTCGGGCTGTAGGGCTGTCATATAGAGTCTGAATTACTTTAATAAACTTTTCTTGAAAGCCGAATCTTCCTAACACTCTGTATAGGAATGCCCAACTAACCGAATCAAAAGCTTTCTCAGCGTCCAATCCTACTACCATTGTCTCTGTCTCGTTCTTATTAACCTGTTGTTTTCGTAATTTATATGCTAATAATCTAGCTGATTTACCTCCTACTTCATAATTCTTTTGTCTCAGGTAAAGAAAATTTCAACCCTGATTACTTTAAATAAAATAATGTTATTCATTGTCAACGGAATTAGCACTTTTCTTAGTGGGAGATGTTTTCGCCGAGGTCTCAAGAATCGGTGAACTGCCAAAGAAGAGGCTGGAGAGCAAAGTGTTGGCCCGTGGAGGTCGGGTGTCATGGCTTTGCAGGCCAGTCGCTCTGCAAAGTATACACTGCACTTGGAATCACGGGAGAGAGAGGAAGGAGAGCCATTTTTACCACCACAGGTACAGCAGAGGAAGCGTCAAGATGGCTCTGGATAAGGAGGGTAGATCTGTGGGTTGCTGCTGGGACACAGGCCGGGGTCTGATCAACCCCGGTCGGGTCGCCTGGGCGAGGGTGTATGATGTTGAAAGACCCGAAACACCTGACGACCCCGTTTAACATCACTGATGATGTGTCCCAGCTTAGCATCATGCAGATGTTTCTGTGAGAACTAAGAAGAAGATTGGATGTTGTATCGTTACATCATTCCCATTATTTATTGCTATTTATTTATATCTGAATTTGAACAGTTTGTTTACAGTTCCTGGTGTTTACAGTTTACAGTTAGTGTTCTATAGATTTGCTAATTATGCCCGCAGATAAATAATGTCAGGGTTGTATGTGGTGACATGTATGTAATCTGAAAATAAATTTTTCTTTGAACTTTTTTGAACATTGTTTCATTCGGTATATCTACTTCTGTTTTGAATGTTAAGTAATTTGATTTGATGTGATTTTGGTGGAAACGTACAGTATTCACAACTGTTGACATTGGGTTGGGGTTCACTTAAAGAGGCTGGTCTGAGGTGGTGAGTGAATTACATCAAGGAGTGTTATTGCACTTTGTGTTCAATAAATAAGTTGCTATTTTTTCTCGTAAAAATAAAATGCCTCTGCCATATAATCTGTGAAATCCTACATTGGATCAAACTGCCGTTACATTGGTACTGCAAGGCAAAGTCCAACTTACATTGCGAGCAATCTCCAGTGTGAAGAGTCGCCTTGAAAACCTGCCTGGATACGATCAATACCGATCGTTGAAAATTCACCATTTACAGAGTTTTGGACTGTTGGAGTCTGAGTGCACCAACAGTTGTTTTCCTCGCCCAGCCACGGTGACGCTAAGCCATCAGAGCGAATGGATCACATGTTATCCCTCCTGAGCAATCACCATCCTTGTTTTAATTTCAAACTACTCTTCATGCAGAAAATGCCGAAACAAGTTTGCTGATCCCAAGCAAATACACCTGTGAAGGATGAAAGGGAGCTTGCTAATATGGCTGATAGTCTACACTCAGCTTTCTCTACCTCAATAAGCCCGGTCAGCAAGCCCCCACCTTAAGGACACCCGTGGCTGTGAAACAGACAATGCCAGGCCTGTGTTTTTACCTCGTTGTTTTGGTATGGACACTGGAAGGTGCCAACCACCTGGTAGCTTTGACAGTGCCAGCACATCTGGACCTCAGCGGTCTGTGAACACAGTGGGTTCCAGCTGGTAGGGATGTTTACTGTACATTACAGACACAATTTCGGGGCGATGTTTCCTGTGTGACACAGGAGCTCAAGTCAATGTGCTGCCAGTATCACTTATTGATCAGATGGCAAAGAGCGACGAAATGCGTTGGAGTTTGCCAACGGCAGCAGGATCCAAACCAATGGGACATCGGGGTCAATGTTGGGACCGCTGTTTTTTATGATGTGTGTCAGTGATTTGGACTGTGGGATTAATGAATTTGTGGCTAAATTTCCTGATTTTACAAAGATAGGCGGAGGAGTGGGTAGTGCTGAGGAAACAGAGAGCCTGCAGAGAGACGTCGATAGTTTAGGGGAATGGGCACAGAAGTAGAAAATGGAATACAATATTGGAAAGTGTACGCTCACGCACTTTGGTGGAAGAAATCAACGGACTAACAATTATTTAGATGGAGAGAGAATTCAAAATGCAGAGATAGAAAGGGACTTGGGACATCTTGTGCAAGGCACCCTAAAGGTTAACCTCTAGGATGAGGCAGTGGTGAAGAAGGTGAATGCAATGTTGGCATTCATTTCTAGAGGTATAGAATATAAAAGCAGGGATGTGATGTTGAGGCTCGATAAGGCACTCGTGAGACCACACTTGGAGTACTGTGTGCAGTTTTGGGCTCCTTATTTTAGAAAGGATATACTGACATTGGAGAGAGTTCAGAGAAGATTCACAAGAATGATTCCAGGAATGAAAGGGTTACCGTATGAGGAACATCTGGCAGCTCTTGGGCTGTATTCCCTGGAGTTCAGGAGCATGACGGGGGAACTCATAGAAACACTTCGAATGTTAAAAGGCCTGAAAGACCTGTGCAGATTAGATATGGCTGTGATAATCCCATTTGGCCTTTCTGAGTTTCTACGCATGCCATTTGGGCTGAAAAATGCAGTACAGTCTTCCAGTAGCTGATGGACTCTGCATTAAAAACTTAGATTTTCCTTTTGTTCACCTGAAATGCATCCAAATCCAAACATGAACCTCATCTCCGCACCCTTTACGAGCACTTAAACCAACACGAATTAGTTACTAACCATGCAAAATAGCAGGCTGGGTTATCAGCCATTGACTTTCCCGGCCATCATATCTCCGCAGAAGGTGCAAAACCCCTCCCATCAAAAGCAGCTGCTATCTTCATTTTGGTTTGGTCTGTTTGAAGTCTATCATACAGCTGGACCTTACAGACTGAGGGGTTTTTATTCTTACCAATTCAATGTTCTGCATTGACAAATTAGGTGAGTTGGTGAGATCACAAATGGCACCTGAGGAAAGTGAGTGTGGTCATTACAAAGGAAGGGATGAATACTTTCTCTGAGTCACAATTTTGGTTTTAATTTTTAGTAAATTATTGAGAAACTTTGGAATTTTTCTTTTGATTTGATATGATGCACAATGTTTTGTAGATTAGCGCAATAAATTCTACTTCAAAATATTTAGAAAATGACAGAGTAAAACACGAAAATACTGTATTCGTGCAGACTGAATACTATTTCAATGCACTGTACTTCTTCTTAAGATTAATTTTCTTGCAGGCACTTACAGAAATGCAACATCATTTATGAAAAACTTCCCAGAAAGACTGACAAACAACCAAAGTGCAAAAGACAAACTGTGCAGGAAATAATAAGACCATAAGACAAAGGAGCAGAAGTAGGCCATTCGGCCCATGCTGAGAACATGAATTGTAAAAAGTTCTGGAAAGTGAGACATTCCTGGGATCATTCTTGTGACCCTCCTCTGGACCTTTTCCGGTATCAACAGATCATTTATTTTCTTAGATAAGGGCCCAAAACAGCTGACAATACACAAGTGTCTCCAACTACTGTGAAATATCATCTTCAGTCATGGATTACAACATCTTACCAACAACTTATGTCAGATTTACTGACTGATAATTTCTTGCCCTTTGCCTCCCTTCTTTCATCAAACTGGCGTGAGCTTTGTATTTTCCAGTCCCCCAAAGTTATTCCAGAATCTCATGATTCTTGAAGGATCATGACTGATGCTTGCACAAGCTCCTCATCTACATCTATCAGATCCGAGGATTGTAGTCCATCTGCTCCAGGTGACTTATCTACCATCAGACTTCAGCTTTCCAAGCACTTTCTCCTCAGTAACAGATCATTACTAATGCTTCCTTATAAATCTTTGTTCCCCTGTTGGGACCCTGCGCTCCCTCCTTCCTGCTGCCAACGCCCTGCAGATTCACATCTCCTTCCCTGGATGGTGAGGACCCTCACTCACACCCACTCTCTCAGCTGAACTTCAACCGGCTACACAACATCAACAACGGTGACAGCACCTCCTTGTCTCAATCAATGCTATGGACACCTTCATCCCCTCATTGTTCTGCTGCACCATCTCCAACCCTGTCAGTAAGCAGAGCACAGTGGCAACCTGAAGCGGAGCAGTAGTGCAGTTCTGCCCTGTTCATGTCTGGGATGGGGACAGAGGGAAGGGAGGGAAAAAGGGTCTCCCTGGGTCAATCCCATTCTACCTGGGAATGGTTAGGGTGGGGTGTCAGTAATGTCTACCTAAGCCTTTCACACTCTCACAGGCGATGGTTAGTTTGGGTGTGGGAAATGTCTGCCTGGGTCTGTCCCACTATCATGGATATGGGTCAGGGTTGGGAATGACCGAACGGGTTTGTCTGGCTCTAAATGGGGATGTGTCAGGGTGGGAAATGTCAGCCTGGGTCTGTCCCACCATCATGGATATGGGTCAGGGTTGGGAATGACTGAATGGGTTTGTCTCGCTCTAAAAGGGGATGTGTCAGGGTGGGAAATGTCTGCCCGGGTTTGTCCTTCTCTCACTGGGGATGGGTCAGAGTGGGGGTGGGTAATGTCTGTCAGGGTCTGTCCCAGTCTCAGAACACAGGAGCATGCTGACAGTCAGGAAGGGGGCAGTGGTTAAACAGCCAGTACAAACTAAACTTTGGTCACTCCCCCTTTGGTCACTCCAGTTTAGATGAACTGCTCTGTTCATCTAAACTGGACTCTTTCCAACCCATCACGCTACCATCCCTTACAAAGATTGTTTCCGCCATGAAACCTACAACCTGCCCCCCTGACATTGTCCCCACTGCCCTCCTGAGGGATGTCTTTGACATAGCCAGTCCCAGCATCCTCTCGTAAACACAAACTAATCTGCAGATGCTGGGGTCAAAGCAACACTCACAACACGCTGGAGGAACTCAGCAGGTCGGGCAGCATCCATGGAAAGGATGAGTCGACTTTTCGGGCCTGAACCCTTCGTCAGGACTGTAGAGGGAAGGGGCCGAGGCCCTATAAAGAAGATGGGGGAGGGTGGGAAGGAGAAGGCTGGTAGGGTCCAGGTGAAAAACCAGTAAGGGGAAAGACAAAGGGGTGGGGTTGGGGGAGGGGAAGCAGGGAGGTGATATGCAGGAAAGGTGAAGAAGGAATAGGGGAAAACACAATGGGTAGTAGAAGGAGGCGGAACCATGAGGGAGGTGATAGGCAGCTGGGGGAGGGTGCAGAGTGAAATAAGGATAGAGGAAGGGAGGGGGAGGGAATTACCGGAAGTTGGAGAATTCTATGTTCATACCAATGAGCCGGAGAGTACCAAGACGGTATATGAGGTGCTGTTCCTCCAACCTGAGTTTAGCCTCATCAGGGCAGTAGAGGAGGCCATGTATGGACATATCTGAATGGGAATGGGAAGCAGAGTTGAAGTGGATGGCTACTGGGAGATCCTGTCTGTTGTGGCAGACGGAGCGGAGGTGCTCGACGAAGCGGTCCCCCAATCTGCGTCGGGTTTCACCGATGTAGAGGAACCCGCACCAGGAGCACCGAATGCAATAGATGACCCCAACAGGCTCACAAGTGAAGTGTTGCCTCACCTGGAAGGACTGTTTGGGGCCGTGAATGGTGGCGAGAGAGGGTGTGTAGGGACAGATGTAGCACTTAAGCTTACAGGGATAAGTGCCGGGTGGGAGATCCGTCGGGAGGGACCGATCCCTGCGGAAAGCGGGGAGGGGTGGAGAGGGAAAGATTTGATTGGTGGTGGGGTCCTGTTGAAGGTGGCGGAAGTTGCAGAGGATAATGTGCTAGATCCGGAGGCTGGTGGGGTGGTAGGTGAGGACAAGGGGAACTCTGTCTCTGTTGTGGTGGTGGGATGATGGGGTGAGGGCTGAAGTGTGGGAAATGGAGGAGATACGGGTGAGGGCATCATTGATGACAGCAGAAGGGAAACCACGATCCTAAAGAAAGAGGACATTTGAGATGTCCTGGAACGGAAAGCCTCATTCTGGGAGCAGATGTGGCGGAGACGGAGGAGCTGGGAATATGGAATGGCATTTTGGTATATGGCAGGGTGGGAAGAGGTATAGTCGAGATAGTTATGAGAGTCAGTGGGCTTGTAGAAGATGTCAGTGGTCCATCTGCCTCCAGAGATGGAGACCGAGAGATCGAGAAAGGGGAGAGAAGTGTCTGAGATAGACCAAGTGAATTTGAGGGCTGGGTGGAAGTTTGAAGTTAAGTCAATGAAATTGACAAGCTCAGCATGGGTGCAGGAAGCAGCACCAATGTAGTCGTCAATGTACCGAAGGAAAAGTTGGGGAGCAGTACCAGAATAGGTTTGGAGCACAGACTGTTCCACATAACCAACGAAGAGGCAGGCATAGCTGGGGCCCATGCAAGTTCCCATAGCTACACCCTTAGTCTGAAGAAAGTGGGAAGAGCCAAAAGAGAAGTTATTAAGTGTGAGAACCAGTTCCGCCATCCGGAGGTGGGTAGTGGTGGTGGGGATCTGGTGAGGTCTATTATCCAGAAAGTAGCGGAGGGCTTTGAGGCCTTCTTGATGGGGATGGAGGTGTATAAGGATTGGACATCCATAGTGAAAATGAAGCGGTTGGGACCGGGGAATTGGAAGTTATTGAAGAGGTGCAGGGCATGGGATGTATCCCGGATGTAGGTGGGGAGGGACTGAACTATGGGTGACAAAATGGAGTCCAGGTAGTCAGACACAAGTTCGGTGGGACAGGAGCAGGCAGAAACTATGGGTCTACCGGTACAGTCAGGCTTGTGTATCTTGGGGAGGAGGTAAAACCGAGCGGTGCGGGGTGCGGGAATAATGAGTTTAGCAGCTGAGGATGGAAGGTCTCCGGAGTTGATCAGGGCGGTGATGGTGCGGGAGACAGTGGTTTGATATTTTTTGGTGGGGTCCTGTTCCAGGGGTAAGTAAGAGGATGTGTCAGAGAGCTGCCTTTTGGCCTCAGTGAGGAAGTGGTCCGTCCGCCAGTCTACTACGGCACCACCTTTGTCAGCGGGTTTGATGGCGAGGTTGGGATTAGTGCGGAGAGAGTGGAGGGCAGTGTGTTCTCTGGCAGTGAGGTTGGAACAGGAGATAGTAGTGGTGAAGTTGAGACGGTTGATGTCTTGGCGACAGTTAAAGATGAAGAGATTGAGTGCAGGTAGAAGGCCTGGGCGGGGTGTCCAGGAGGAGGAGGAGGGTTGAAGGCAGGAGAAGGGGTCATCAGTAGGGGGACAGGATTTCTGCCAAAGAAGTAGGCTCGAAGACGTAGGTGATGAAGAAGAGTTCAGCGTCATGGCGGGCACGGAACTGACTGAGGTGTGGATGGAGGGGGACAAATGTGAGGCCCTTGCTAAGGACAGAATGTTCTGCCTCAGAGAGGGGAAGGTCAGAGGGGATGGTGAAGACACGGCAAGGGTTGTGGCTGGGGTCGGAGGAGGGTGAAGAGTGGGAGTTCTCAGGAGGGGGAGGGGGGTTAGGGGAGGATGAGGGATCAGAGGAATGGAGGGGCGATGAGGGGATAGAGGGAAGGTTGGGAGTCCCGGGGAGGAAAGGGGGTGGTTGTAGAATAGGCCGGGTGGTAGGACCCAGCGGCAGTACGAGGGGTCCCGGTCTGGAGAGGGTCGGGATCATGGTCCGAGCTGGATCTGGAGCTGGGGCTGGCGGAGCCTGTAACCTGCAGGGCCCGAGGACTGAGGTCGGAGTCGGAGGCGAGGGAGTCCATGGTCTGCCGGGGCCTGGTGCCCATGTCCGGGAGGCGGTGGTTCCAGTCAGGGTCGCTCTGACTGGAATTAGTCAATTAGTCAATTGCTGCCTTACCAACACCAAAACAACATCTTGGGAAGATTTCAGTCAGGTTTTAAGGCTTATCATAGCACAGAGTCTGCCCTGCTGAAAGTGTACAATGATCTCCTCCTCTCTACCGACTCAGGTGACTCTGCCATCCTAATTCTTCTTCACTTCTGCGCAGCATTTGATACGGCGGATCATGCCATGTTAATAGACAGTTACCAGTGTGGGGTTGGTGTTGATGGCACTGCCTTGAACTGGTTCACATCCTGCTTCATAAATAGAAGCTTCCCCGTCAACATAGGGAAATCTTCTTCTTTTCCAGCTAGTTTCTCCTGCGGGTTCTCACAAGTTTCTATCCCAGGTCCCATTCTTTTCTACATATACATGCTTCCCCTCGGCCAAATCATCCAAAATTACGACATTTGCTTCCAGTGTTATGCTGATGACACACAGCTTTATCTCCCCTTGAAACAAAGGTCCAGTCAGATCCAGTCAGCCTCATGAATGGCCTTGAGGACATAAGGTGTTGGATGACACAAAACTTCCTGCAGCTGAATGAAGGCAAGTCTGAAGTTGTCCTATTTGGCCCCCCTGACTCCATCAAAGTGATTGCCAACAGCCTTGGTAACCTGTCCACCCTTTTCAAACCCCATGTCAAAACCTTGGTGTGATAATTGATCAACACACATCAAAGTTGCTGGTGAACGCAGCAGGCCAGGTAGCGATATTGCCTTTAAGTCTGACAAGCAATTTAATGCAGTAGTAAAAGTCAGCTGTAAAACCCCTTATTCTACTTCCAGCTCCCTCAGGTCGGCTGACTTGGGGCTCCTGGCTGTCCCGCGATCTAAACTTAAGCTCAGGGGTGACCGTGCCTTTGCAGTTGTAGCCCCTAGACTGTGGAACAGCATTTCCCTCCCTATCAGATCTGCCCCCTCCATTGACTCTTTTAAGTGCAGGTTCAAAACTTACCTTTATCGACGAGCATTTGAATCTTCCAGGGGCAGTGGGACTGAACACCACTGTTTTCCAATCACAGACATTCATTGACACCATTTCTCATCAGTACATGTTTTACAAACAACAGATTTCAAAGTTGAATTTCAAAGTAAATTTATTTTCCAAGTACATGAACCATAACCTATCAGACGATTCATTTTCTTGCAGGTTCAGCAGCTCAACGTTCACCCCCAGCCCCGGGCAGGGAATGGGGCCGATTCCAGAGGGGGATGGTCTGGGCTGGGGTGGGGTATGGGGGTGTGTGGGGGTGGGGTATGGGGGTATAGGGGTATGGGGGGTGGGGTGAGGTATGGGGGGTGTCTGGGACCTCATGGGGGAACCCTCCCTCCATCTTCCTCCCACCCACTCCTCCTCAGTCCCCCTCCCTCTACCTTCCCCTCCCCCCTCACCACCCACCCATCCCCCACCTCCCCCTCCCCTCCCCTCCCCACCCCAACCCCCTCACCCTCCTCTCCTCCATCCGTCCCTATTCCTTCCCCTGCCCCCTCACCACCACATTCCCCTGCCCCTCCCTTACCCTCAACCCTCCCCTTCCCATTCTCCTCCATCCCTTCCACCCTTCCTCCTTCCCCTCTGCCTCACCTCATCTTCCTCCGATCCCACTCCCAACCTTCCACCTTCCTTGCCCCTCCATCTCCCCTCAACCCTCCACTTCCCCTCTCCCTTTACTTCTTCTCCCTCACTCCACCTCCACAGCAACACTCCTGCTCCTGCCCTTTACCTCAGCCTCTCCTCAATCCTCTTCTTCCCCCTCCCATTCCTACCATCCTCCTACTCAGTCCCACTAGCCTTCCCCTCCTGTTTCCTCACCCACCGTCCCCCTCAACCTACCCCTTCCCCTCCTGTTTCCTCACCCGCCGTCCCCCTCAACCTACCCCTTCCTCTCCTGTTTCCTCACCCACCCTCACCCTCAATCCCCTCCTGTTTCCTCACCCGCCCTCACCCTCAACCTACCCCTTCCCCTCCTGTTTCCTCACCCACACTCCCCCTCAACCTACTACTTCCCCTCACATTCTCTCTCCTCCTCCTCACTCCCCCTCTTCCACCCACCCTGCCCCCCACCCCCTCCATCCATCACCCCAACTGTATGTGCGTTTGCAGGTGTGTGAGAGAGAGGGGAGGGTGCAGATAAGGCTGGAGGGGATGGGGAGGAATCAGAGGGGTGGGGAATGCGGTGGAGATGGAGGGAGGAGGGGGAAGCTGGGAGGGTAGGTCTCTCTCTCACACACACAAAACACAAAACACAGACAGTTGAGGGGATGGAGGGTAGGGGATGGAAGGAAGGTGAGAGGTTGGGAAGAGGGAATTGAGGTGAGGGACGAGCAGAGGCAGGAGGGATGGAGAGAGGGGGAGAGGAAGGAGGAGGATGGGAGGGGAAGGGGAGAGTGAGGGAGGGGAGGGGAAGGGGTGGGAGATGGGGAGGGGGAGGAATAGGGAGGGAGTGGTGGAGTGGAGGGGAAGGGGAGGAGCAGGGAGGAAAGGGTTAGAGGAGATGGGAGAGGGAGGGGGAGAGAGGTTCGGGGAGGGGAGAGGGAGGGGAGTGGGGAGGAATGGGCAGGAGGAGGATGAAGGGAGGGCTCCCTGACAAGGTCCTAGTAGGGAAGGTGGGGAGGTAGATGGGGAAGTGTGTGGGAGGGGGAGAGAGGGGTATGTGTACAGGAGAGGGAAGGGAAGAGGTGGGGCATGGAGCTGGAAGGAAAAGTTGAGGGGAGAGAGGGAGGGGAGACATGTGTGGGGGAGGGATGGAAGGGAGGGTGGGGAATGGGTCAGGGAGCAGGAGGGAGGTGCTCCCTCACTGGAGGAACCAGGCAGTCACAGTGAGGACAGCCAGGACATGGGGCAGGGTGAATCTGAGGGAGAGAATGGAGAGGTGAGGAGGAAGGGTAGGGTGAGGCTGGGGGCCAAAAATATGGTGTCACTGGTGGAGCTACTGAGAGGTGCTCTGGGATTGATCAGCCACTCATCGGACAACAAAAAAATCAGCTCGGGTAGATCTGAGCTGTTCTTCAGCTGATTGGTTGAGACAGAGCTGAAATTAGTCATCAAGCCAATCAGACTTGACCTTCTGTTGTCTATCAATGACCACTGGATCTGTGAAGATCCCAAACTTGATGCCATATAATGAAGTTGTTGTGCTGTAGTTCAATGATGTGCCCAGTGAAGTCACCCACTGGAGTTCCTCATGGGGACCAATCAGTGAAGACACTGGGTGATGATGTGGAGGTGAGCCAATGGACGATGGCAGTCCACTGCAGCCAGTAGACGATGCTCTTGCTGGGGAAACACCGACAGGTGAGAGCAGAAGAGGAGTCGATCACCACGGAGAAAGGCCAGGAGACAGTATGGACATTGGTGCAACCCATCACAGCCAAGGGCTTGGTCGTCAGTGTTGTCATTGTCCTGGAAAGATCAGGAGACCAGTCTGGAAGGGTCATTTGATGATCTGAATCTCCCCAGGCCAATCACGGGAATTAATCTGGATGGACCTGTTGATGACAACACTATCTTTGAGCAAATTGCGTCAGCTGGTTTGAATAACCTGGAGGGGGCAGGGTAATGGACGGGGAGGAAGCAGAGGGAATGGGGAAGTGGTGTTGGTGGCATCCTATTCTGAGCCAGTCCCATCTGCCTGCATTTGTCCCGTATCCCTCGAAACCATTCTTATTCATGTACCTGTCTGACTGTCTGCTGTGTGAATAATTTTCTCCTGTGTCCTGATTAAATTTCTTCTTTTTCCTTAAACTTGTGCACTCCCAACCTGCCCAAACTCTGTCCATAACTCAGTCCTTCAAGTGATGACAACAGTCTCGTAAATCACCTCAGCACTCTTTGCAGCTGGACGGCATCTTTCCTGTAGCAGAGCAAGCAAATCTGAATACAATATTCCAGGTGAGGCCTCACTAATGTCTTCATCAATTAGACCATAAGACCAAAAGACATAGGAACAGAATTAGGCAACTCAGCACCTTGAGTCTGTTCTGTCATTCCATCATGGCTGATTGAGTATCCCTGGCAACCACACTGTACTCTCTTCTCCCTGGAACCCTTCATGCCTTGACTAAGCAAGAACCAATCAACTTCCATTTGAAATATCCTCAATTACTTGGTGTCCACAGCCATCTGTGGCAATGGATTCCACAGATTCACCATCCTCTTACTAAAGAAATTCCTCCTTATCTCCATTCTAAATGGATGCCCTCTGGCCCTAGATCAGAAGGTATACAAAATATCCTTTTCATGTCCATTCTGTGTAGACCTTTCGATACTCAATAGGTTTCTATGAGATCCACCATCATCTGGCGAGCACGAGTCCAGAGCCATGAAACGTTCCTTATATGTTAACCCTTTCATTGCTGGATCAATCTCGTGAACCTTCTCTGGAAACTCTCCAATGCCAGCACATCATTTCTCAGAAAAGCGGCCCAAACATGCACACAATACTCCAAATTTGGTCTGACCAATGCCATGTAAAGCCTCAGTATACATCTTTCCTTTTATATTCTAGTCCATTGGAAATGAATGCCAACATTGCAGTTGCCTTCGTAACAATCGACTCAAACTTCAAGTTAACCTTTACGGAATCCTGCAGAAATGCTTCCAAGGACCTTTACCCCTCTAATTTTTAAAATTTTAAAATAGACGACACCTTAATTCCTTCTACTAAAGTGCATGACCATTCACTTCCCTACAGTATATTCCATCTAGTACTTCTTTGCCTTTTCTCTCAATCTGTCCAAGTACTTCTGCAGGCACCCTGCTTGCTGTAAAATACTTGCCCTTCCATCTACCTTTGTATTATCTGCAAAGCCAGATTCCTTTGTTCTTCCACAATCCTCATTACCCTCTCATTCACTGAACACCAGCTCGCTGCATCATAGACTTTCCTTTTCTATCTCCCATTGCAATTTATATCCCACATTCTGGCTACTGTTTGGGAGCCTGTATAAACTCCCATCAGAGACCTGGCAGTTTCTTAGTTCTACCAACACGCCCCACCCCAAAGTTTCTGCAACTTCTATTCCTATGTCATCTCTCTACAAGGATTTGATTTTATTTTTAACAATGGTGCCTCCCCACTCCCTCTGCCTGTCCTTTCAACACAATCTGTATCCTTGGATGTGAAGCACCCAACGTTGATCTTTCAGCAACCAACTCAGTGAAGCCGATAATGCCATCCCTGCTGATCACTAAATAGGCCATTACCCCTGATCATTACCCAGTCCCACATATTCAAGACTTTTCGGTAAATTTAGCCAGAAAGATAATTTTTTGTAAAGTGTGTTCGCTCAGGGTTTATGATCAGGTACCTGGGTGCTCTCACCATATTCCCAAAGATGCTGTTATCACCCCATTTGGCCTGTTTGAGTTTCTGTGCATGCCCTTTGGGCTGGAAAATGCAGCATCCACTTCCCAGCAACTCATGGACTGTGAGCTAAAACACTGACAGTTTGTCTTTTTGTTTACCTGAACAACACACAGCACTGTGCAAAAGGCACATATATGTCACAAGGGTGCCTGAAACTTCTGCACAATTCTGTAAATTCATTAAAATCATTAAAATAGAAGGTGGCTGGGAAACAGAAAGAAGAGTGCTTAGCTTTGTACCAGCTCGGGAGTATGAAGTGGTATTAAGTTGTGACTGGAAAGAGATAATATACTGTACTGAGCAAGAGTCTGAGCAGCATTGCTACAGATACATGTGTCTAAGACTTTTACACAGTACTGTACCTCTCACCAGCGCATCCAAAACCGAACACTTATCACATCTCCATATACTTTTCTATTGCTTCAGCCATTGTGGGCTGATTATTAACCCCATTAAATACCAGTTCAGGTTGTCTATCCTTGACTTTCTCAGCCAATGTATCTGTGCAGATGGTCTGCCACCCCACCATCAAAAGTCGCTGTTATGATGGACTTTCCACAGCTCCCCGACTCCCCAAAAAATACTGCAAGTGTTTTTTGTTTTGATGAATTTCTATCACCTTTTCATTCCACGATCTGTTGAACTTATGCTTGTTCCCTTAATTTAATGCCCATAATCACATGTTTGAATGGTCAGCAGGCGTGACCAGAGCATTTGACAACACCAAACAAGTCTTTTGTAAACAACCCTACTGGTATATTTATTCCCCATGCATCAGGGGCAGGGTGGAAGTAAAGGGCTGCAGCTTTTGCTAATCACATAAAATGACTCGGTGTCAGGGTGGAGCCCCGGCTGCCTTTGGCCAGAATTGACCACATGGACTGGGCCCTCTCCAGTGCCAGTATGGTAACTCCGAGCAATGCTGACCTGAGCCTGGAGCCGGAGCAGGGTCGGTTCCTGTTCCCGACGCGGGATCATGATGACTGGGCGTGAAGGTCCAACCGGGGAACCCATTGTCAAATTTCACCAAGAAACAATCAGACCAAGGAATTTTGGGCAGAACTGATCGGGATGACAAACAGCCATCAGCACACAGAAATGGCATCTTTTAAAATGAGAAATAAATCAATGTAAAAACAAATTTAGCAGTGGATGAGTGAACCCTCTGATCCCTGGATGCACGGGATGGAAATGGTCCTGTGGTAAGAGAGGTGGTTTCACACAGTCTCCATGACTCTGTCAGTTTGTGGGGTGGAATGGGAGTGATAATTGAGTGAACACAGTGAGGTGGAAGTGTTGCAGAGGTACTAACCTGAGGAGCACTGAATGCAGTCGGGACTTGCTGTCTTGGGCTTGAATTGTGTAGTGGTCACTCTCAGTTTCATCTCTGGTTCATACAGTACAAATCTGTGTTGTCTTGTGCACAATCATGTGTCATGGTTTCTGGCACTCTTGTCCCTCAAGGAGAAGAAAGAAAAAGTAAATTCAAGCAACACACAGAAAACGCTGGAGAAACTCAGCAGGCCAGGCAGCATCTGAGACAAAGAGCAAAGCCGACATTTCAGGCTGAGACCCTTCATCATGGAAGGAAACAAAAGAGAGGAAAAATATTCACTGGCTTACAATTAGACAACGACAGGAACATTTACATTTTGAGTCACAGCATGAGAAATCTTTTTATTAATGTTTTTATTGATTTAGAGGAAACTTATATGCAGACAAGGGGAGAATTATCTCAAATATGTATATCAGCAACAATATAAACAAAAGGTGAAATAGATATTATCATAATCATACATAGTAATAAGCAAATATGCAATATATAATAAAGGACAACTAATTCTCCTCTTATCAATTCATAAAGAGAGGAAACCTCACTTATTGTCCGACATGAAATTAATGAACATGAAGAGAGGTACCTGAATGACCTGTCGCTGGATGTTGAAACATCTGTGTAGATATTTTTTTTTCCCAAACGTACTTTATTCAGAAGTGTTACAAAATAAAGTAATATACAATATAAGAAAAAACATTTGTTGACTCTGAGTCCTTATTCAACAAAGTTATTAACAATAAAACTATGTGTTGACTCTCTGTTCATTTACAAATAAAAGATGTTTACAATAAATCATTCATTTACTCTCAACCCTTGGTCAAGCGTTAAGACTTATTAACAATAAAATTATCAACCATAAAGGCAGGCAAAGGCTCTAATGCTTTCCCAAATTAACAATTCCACCCACTCCTTGGGAACCCTGTTGATTATCTGTCCACACCGCTGATGAGGGTAGGTCTCCTCCCCACCCAACCCCTCCCACTCCCACGGGTGATGAACCTTAAACTGTGGTCCTTCCCCACCGGGCCTTCGCGGTGGCCGCACCAAGCTTGAGTGCATCCCTCAGCACGTACTCCTGCAGACCGGAGTGAGCCAGTCGGCAGCATTCAGTCACGGACATCTCCATGTGCTGGCAGACCACCAAGTTTCGGGCAGACCAAAGCGCGTCGTTCACCGAGTTGATGATCTGCCAGCAGCACTGCATGTTTGTCTCCGTGTGCGTTCCCGGGAACAGCCCGTAGATCACGGAGTCCTGGGTAACGCAACTCCTGGGCTCGAATCTTAGTACTGTCCCTTCCATTCTCTTCCACATCTTCTTCGCAAACCCACAATGTGTAAAGAGGTGAGCCACCGACTCCACTCCATTGCAGTCCTCCCATGGGTAGTGGGGTGTGGAGGAACCGTTCCGGGCGTACAGGAGGGATCTGACTGGGAGGGCCCCTCTCACCGCCAGCCAGGCGAGGTCTTTGTGCCTGTTGGTGAGGTCTGGCGATGAGGCATTTTGCCAGATGAACTGGACGGTCTGCTCAGGGAATCACCCCACTGTGTCCATCTCGTCCTTCTCCTGCAGTGCCTGCAGGACATTACGTGCCGACCACTGTCTAATGGCCTTGTGGTCAAGTGCGTTGGCCTTGAAGAATTTTTCCACGAAGGACAGGTAAGGAGGTAATGACCAGCTGGCAGGGGTGTTGCGCGGGAAAGGGGCCAGACCCATCCTTCATAGCCAGGGCGACAGGTAAAACCTGGGCACATAGTAGAACTTTGTGCCCACGTATCTGGGATCCACGCACAACCTGATACAACCACACACGAAGCTGGCCATCAGGCTGAGGGTGACATTAGGGACGTTCTTGCCCCCGTTGTCCAGGGACTTGTGCACGTTGGTCTGTCTCACCCGCTCCATCCTTGATCCCCAAACGAATCTGAAGACACCGAGCTGCAGGAGCGGGAGACGGGCCACACCTGCGCCAAGTACAGCAGCCCTGAGAGCACCTCACACCTGATGACCAGTTTCTTGCCCGTTATCGACAGGGAGCGCCCTCCTCACAGTCCCAGTTTCTGTTTCACCTTGGCAGTCCGCTCCCGCCAGTTCTTGTTGCACGCCTCAGCCCCTCCGAGCCAGATCCCCAACACCTTCATGTGGTCAGACCTGATGGTGAAGGGGTGAGTGGATCGGTCGTGCCAGTTGCCGAAGAGCATGGCTTCACTCTTCGTGCGGTTGACCCTGGCCCCCGACACCAGCTCGAACCGTTCGCAGATGCCAATCAACCTGCGAACTGACCTCAGATCAGAGTAGAAGATGGTCTGCCACCCCACCATCAAAAGTCACTGCTATGATGGACTTTCCACTGCACCCCACCCCCCAAAAAATACTGCAAGTGATTTTTGTTTTGGTGAATTTCGTTCACCTTTTCATTCCACGATCTGTTGAACTTATGCTTGCTCCCTTAATTTAATGCCCATAATCGCGTGTTTGAATGGTCAGCAGACGTGACCAGAGCATTTGACAACACCAAACAAGTCTTTTGTAAACAACCTTACTGGTATATTTATTCCCCATGCATCAGGGGCAGGGTGGAAGTAAAGGGCTGCAGCTTTTGCTAATCACATAAAATGACTCGGTGTCAGGGTGGAGCCCCGGCTGCCTTTGGCCAGAATTGACCACATGGACTGGGCCCTCTCCAGTGCCAGTACGGTAACTCCGAGCAATGCTGACCTGAGCCTGGAGCCGGAGCAGGGTCGGTTCCTGTTCCCAATGCGGGGTCATGATGACTGGGCATGAATGTCTAACCGGGAAACCCATTGCCAAATTTCACCAAGAAACAATCAGACCAAAGAATTTCAGGCAGAACTGGTCAGGATGACAAACAGCCATCAGCACACAGAAATGGCAAACTTTTAAAATGAGAAATAAATCAATGTAAAAACAAATTTAGCAGTGGATGAGTGAACTCTCTGACCCCAGGATGCACGGGATGGAAATGGTCCTGTGATAAGAGAGGTGGTTTCACACAGTCTCCATGAATCAGTTAGTTTGTGTGGTGGAATGGGACTGGTAATTGAGTGAACACAGTGAGGTGGAAGGGATGCAGAGGTACTAACCTGTTGAGTACTGAATGCAGTCGGGACTTGCTGTCGTTGGGCTTGAATTGTGTAATGGTCACTCTCAGCTTCATCTCTGGTTCAAATCTGTGTTGTCTTGTGCACAATCATGTGTCATGGTTTCCAGCACTCTTGTCCCTCAAGGAGAAGAAAGAAAAAGTAAATTCAAGCAACACACAGAAAACGCTGGAGAAACTCAGCAGGCCAGGCAGCATCTGAGACAAAGAGCAGAGCCGACGTTTCAGGCTGAGACCCTTCATCATGGAAGGAAACAAAAGAGAGGTAAAATATTCACTGGCTTACAACTAGACAACGACAGGAACATTTACATTTTGAGTCACAGCATGAGAAATCTTTTTTTTCGTTATTAATCTTTTCATTGATTTAGAGGAAACATATATGCAGACAAGGGGAGAATTATCTCAAATATGTACATCAGCAACAATATACACAAAAGATGAAATAGATATTATCATAATCATACATAGTAATAAGCAAATATGCAATATATAATAAAAAAGTACAACTAATTCTCCTCTTATCAATTCGTAAAGAGAGGAAACCTCACTCATTGTCTGACATGAAATTAATGAACATGAAGAGAGGTACCTGAATGACCTGTCGCTGGATGTTGAAACATCTGTGCAGATATGGGAGAATCCATGATAGCCGTCTTGTATACATCTGTCTCGGCTCTCCAACTAAGCAGAATTTAAATCCTATGGTGATGATGCATGTCATTATGATGTGTCTGCTGGAGTCATAATGTCACCTCTCCCGGAGGGGTCACTCCTCAACATCTCCATATTTAGTGAAAGCCTTTGTCATTGGCTGGGTTACAATAACGTGATGAGGGTGAAAGAAATAACTGGTTTTCAAAATCAGAATCAGGTTTATTATCACCGGCATGTGACATGAAATTTGTTAACTTAGCAGCAGCAGTTCAATGCAATACATAATCCAGCAGAGGGAAAAAAAAAGTAAAAATAGTAATAAATAAACAAGAAAATCAATCACGTAATCGTTAGTCTTACCCTTCCTGAAGTCCACAATCAGATCTTTCGTCTTACTAATGTTAGTGCCAGGGTGTGGCTGTGGCACCATTCCACTAGTTGGCATATCTCACTCCTGTACGCCCTCTCGTCACCACCTGAGATTCTACCAGCAATGGTTGTATCACTAGTAAATTTATAGACAGTTTTGAGTTATGCCTGGCCGTACAGTCATGTGTATACAGAGAGCAGAGCAGTGGGCTAAGCACACACCCCTGAGGTGCGCCAGTGCTGATCGTCAGCAATCGGCAAATTGCAATGGGTCCAGCTGCTTTCTGAGGCAGGAGTTCATTCTAGTCATAACCAACCTCTCAAAGCATTTCCTCACTGTAGGTGTGAGTGCTACTGGGCGATAGTCATTAATGCAGCCCACATTATTCTTCACAGGCACTGCAATAATCGTTGCCTTTTTGAAGCAACTGGGAACTTGTGTCTGCAGCAGCGAAAGGTTGAAAATGTACTTGAATACTCCCGCTAGTTGGTTGGCACAGGTTTTCAGAGCCTTACCAGGTACTCCATCAGGACTTTCTGCCTTGTGAGGGTTCACTCTCTTTAAAGACAGACTAACATCGGCCTCTGAGACAGAGATCACGGGGTTATCAGGTGCAGCAGGGATCTTCACAGCTGTAGTTGTGTTGTCTCTTTCAAAGAGTGCGTAAAAGGCAATGAGTTCATCTGGTAGTGAAGCATCGCTGCCATTCATACTATTGTGTCTTGCAAACCCTGCCAGAGTTGCCGTGCACCTGATATCGTCTCCAACCTCATTCGAAATTGTCTCTTCACCCTTGAAATAGCCCTTCGCAAATCATACCTGCTTTTCTGGTACAGGCCTGGGTTGCCAGACTGGAATGCCGCAGATCTGGCCTTCAGCAGACGACGTACCTCCTCGTTCATCCACAGCTTTTGGTTTGGGAAAGTAGAGTAAGTCATTGAAGGCACACACTCATCCACACGGGTTTCAATGAAGTCGGTAACAACTGCAGCATACTCATCCAGATTCAACGGTGAAACCCTGAATACAGTCCAGTCCACCGATTCAAAGCAGTCCTGTAGGTGCTCCTGTGCTTCCTTTGTCCAAACCTTCTTGGTCCTCACTGCTGCTGCTGCAGTCTTCAGTCACTGCCTATACTCAGGGAGTAGAAGTACAGCCAGGTGATCAGACTTCACAAAATGAGGGTGTGGAATAGCACGGTAGGCATTCTTGATGGTGGCATAGCAATGGTGACCTGGGGAATTGTAGAGGTGGTATTGTTCACTGTCCCTGCCCCTTGTCCTGGTTAAGGGAGATTCTGTGCTAAAATTGTGTTTGGAAGGTTTGAGACATTCGCCAACCTTGTCCATTCAGTGGCACAGATTGTAAATAGTGTAGCATTTGTGAATGTCACACTCCAGGGGACTCTGGGCAATGCTGTCAGTCATGGGTGAAAATGTGATATCAATCTGACTCCACTATTAAGAGACGTTTGTATCCAGACCTTAAGTATTTGAAGTGTAAAAATATATTACCTTCCATCACTCCTAGTTTATTTACAAAACATCTTCATTCCACAAGAACACAGACAAAATGCTGGAGGCATTCAGCAGGTCAGGCAGTATCTGTGGAGAGGAACAAACTGTTGATGTTTCATGCCAAGACCCTTCATTCTACACTCTCCTGTTCTTGACCCCACTGCTGATGTGAAGAGCTTCCCTGACAGCAGGTTGTCAGTGGAATAAGTGAAAGAGAATGTGAACGGCAATAGTTTGGAGGGAAATAGGTGTGGGAATGTGATTACCTCAGAGCCTGCATGGACTGAGACCAGAACACCATGGGACACAGGAGCAGAATCAGACCAACCAGCCCATTAAGTCTCCTAGAACGAGCTTCAAGTGGGGGAAGCTATGAGCCAGTACTCATCGGTGATCAGAGTTGGAGAGGGTCAGAAAATTTCAATTCCTGGACATTTCAGACGATCTGTCCTGGGTCTCACAATTAAGTGCCATTACAAAGGAAGTATGGCAATAGTTCTACTTTCTCAACGTTTGCTAAGATTTGTCATGTCATCTGAAACTTTGACAAGCTTATAGATATGTGATACAGATTATATTGACTGGCTGCAGCACGGCCTGGTATGGAAACACAAATGTGCTTGAAAAGAAATGCCGACAAAATCAATGGGTGCAGCCCAGTCCATCATAGTTAAAGCCCTCCCCAACACGGAGCACATCTACATGGAGTACTGTTGTAAGAAATAAGCATCTTTCATCAAGAACCCCCACCATCCAGGCCATGCTCTCAGACTCCCCTAAAACATTTCATGTTTTGTCTTAAATCTATCACCTCTTGTTCTATTCTCACACAACCTGAGCGGAAAAAGCTTCTTCTGCACTATTAGGGGACTTAATATTGTCAGGGGACTTGACGGAAGCTTATAAGATCAGGAGCAATATGGATAAGGTGGTCAGTCATAGTCTTGCCTGTGTGTTCACCTATGCCCTGACAGGAACAGAACGGTCAATTTGCAGAGCTTGTCACTGAGGGGATTGGCCTATGCATATAATTTTATTTTGCGTAACTGTCTGTTTGTTTGCAGTCCTGAATGAGGTGGTACGTTTTGTAATTTTGCCCCAGAGGATGTTTCATTTGACAGTAATTAAGCTAAGCTTGAACTTCAATTCTTTTTCCCAGGCTGGGGAGTCCAAAGCTAGATGGCACAGATACAAGATAAGAGGGCAGAGTCTAAAAGAGAGCTGCATGGTAATTTCTTACACAGAGGATACTGAGTACTTGGAATGAGCTGCCAGGGAATGTTGTTGAGACGATACAATTGCAATATTTAAGAAGCACTTGGATGGATACAGGAAGGGAGGTTCTTGGTGGGCTACTGTTCAACATGAGTAACTGGGACTAGCAGAGACAATACTGTGGTCCACGTGGACGAGTTGGTCTAAAGAGTCTGTTTCCATGCTGTATTGCTCTGCCAGGTCAGTCTGTGGCAAATTTCGTGGCCAAGCTTCGGCAGTTGTTGGAGCATTGTGATTTCGGAGTGGTGTTGGAAGACATGCTCCGTGATCGATTGGTATGCGGCATTAATAATGACAGCATACAACACCGCCTGTTAGGGGAAACCCCACCGTTGACTTTCAAGAAAGCCTCAGAGATTGCCCAAGGCATGGAGATGGCTGCTAATAATGTCAAGGATATCCAGAAAGGAGTTGGGGGGGCAGGGTCACAGTCAGCGGCAGTGCACCAAGTCAGGAGGGAGTCTGGTAAACAGGCAAAGCGGGTGGAATGTTTCCGGTGTGGAGGGACGCACTATGCAAATGATTGCAAGTTCAAAGACACTGTCTGCCATGCTTGTAGCAAAAAGGGACATTTAGCTAAAAATTGCAGAAGTTCAAAGGGTAAGATTAAGCCTGGGCAGGGGAAAGGTCAACAGGCTCAGGCAGCCACACACCATCTAGAAGAAGCAGATGAAGAGGCAGCGTGTGCCTACAACATGTTTGGAGTGGAAACAGATGAGGAACCACCTGAACCATATGATGCCACAGTCACTGTCAGGGGAAAGGTCATTAGGTTTGAGATTGATTCAGGGGCTACTGCACCGGTCATTAGTGAGGAGACCTACAGGAGGACATGGGTGTCCAACCTGACTCCCATCAGACTGTCAAAGCTCAAACTTAGGACCCATACGAGGCAGCCCATACCTCATTTAGGGGTGTTATATGTGGACCTCTCAGCCGGGGGTCAGAAGGCTGAAGCCAGGCTAGTGATAGCTAAGGGCAGGGGGCCCAGTCTTGTGGGTCGCGACTGGCTTTGCAAAATCTGGCTAAACTGGCATGAAATTAAGTATGCCCACACGACAGAGGACATTCTGCAGCGGTACAGTGACGTTTTCAGGGACGAGCTAGGAACACTGAAGGGCATGACAGTGAAACTCCATGTCGACCCTGAGGCTACACCACGTTTTTTTAAGCCCAGGTCGGTGCCCTATGCCATGAAAGGCAAAGTCGAGGAGGAGCTGGAAAGCCTACAGAAGCTAGGCATTATTCAGCCCGTCCAGTTTTCAAGGTGGGCAGCTCCCAGTGTTCCAGTTCTGAAGGCAGACAAAACGGTGAGGATATGTGGGGATAATAAACACGGTGAATCAGGTCTCTAGGCTGGAGGAGTACCCATTGCCACGGGTGGATGACCTGTTTGCGACCCTGTCAGGGGGTAAGCTGTTCACAAAGCTGGACATGAGCCACGTCTACCAACAGCTGCTGCTCGACAAATATTCAAATGAGTACATCACCACTAATACACACAGGGGATTATTCAAGTACAATCGCCTGGTGTTTGGAGTGGCGTCCAGACCTGCCATTTTCCAAAGGACAATGGACACTTTGCTGCAGGGGATTCCACACGTAGCAGTGTATCTTGATGACATTTTGATCACGGGGGCTATGGAGGTGGAGCATCTGGCTCGTTTAGAACGGGTGCTGAAGAGGCTCTCAGACACAGGGCTGCGGTTGAAACGCGGACAATGTGTGTTCCTGGCATCGAGTGTGACTTACCTGGGACACAAGATCACAGCTGAGGGTCTTTTTCCCGTGGAGGACAAAGTGAGAGCTATTAAGGAAGCCCCAAGCCCTAAGCCTGTTATGGAACTCAGATCATTTTTGGGCACGGTGAATTATTATGGCAAGTTTCTTCCTGACCTGTCAAGGGTTTTGACCCCACTGTATAAGCTGCTTCACAATGACTCTTAAGTGGCAGTGGGGTGAAGAGCAGGAGAAAGCTTTCAAGGAAGTGAAAGAACTTCTCCGCTCAGCAAACCGGCTTGTTCACTATGACCCAGACAAGGAGGTCACCCTTGCATGCGATGCCTCACCCGATGGAGTCAGGGCAGTTCTCTCACATGTGATGGAGGACCGTTCAGAGAAGCCTATTGGTTTTGCTTCACGTACCCTGACAGCTGCTGAGAAGGGATATTCACAGCTACACAAAAAAGGTCTGGTCATTGTTTTTGCAGTCAAACACTCTCATCAGTACCTTTATGGACGCGCATTTACAATTTATAAGGACCATAAACCACTGACGAGTCTGTTCAGTGATCGAGACGCATCCCACCGCTAGCCTCAGTCAAGAAACAGCATTGGGCTCTTACATTGTCAGCTTACCAGTACAGAGCGGGTGGGGATAATGCAAATACTGATGCACTGAGTCGACTACCTTTACCTGAGACACCTGTTACTACATATGTGCCTCCAGAGCCTGTGCTTTCATTGGAGAGGCTGTCAGAGACACCTGTAAAGGTGACCCAGATCAAGCAGTGGACAGAGAGGGACCCAGTCCTGTTCCAAGTCAAGACTATCTTTTACAAGGTTGGCCCAGAGTCGTGGAAGGAGAGGAACAGAGGCCTTATGCCAAACGCAAGACAGAATTTAGTCTGCAGGATGGCTGCATATTCTGGTGGGGGGGGGGGTGAGGGTCATCGTGCCTTCCCCTGGCCGTTCACAGATTGTGGAGGAAATTCATGAGACACACCCAGGAGTGTCTCGAATGAAAAGCCTTGCAAGATCCTATGTTTGGTGGCCAGGAATGGATCGGGATCTGGAGAACAAGGTAAAATGGTGCACGCAGTGTCAGACTAATCAGAATATACCACCACCAGCTCCTTTGCATCCATGGGAGTGGCCAGACCACCCCTGGTCTAGGCTACATTTGGACTTTGCTGGCCCTTTTATGGGGCAGATGTTTCTTGTAATGGTAGATGTGCGTTCTAAATAATTAAAGCTCACATCATGAGCAACATCACAGCCCTCTCAACCATAGACAAACTCAGGAAAGTGTTTGCAGTCCACGGGTTGCCTGACACTCTGGTCACTGATAATGGCCCGACGTTCACCAGTGAGCTGTTCAGTGCGTTCATGCAGCAGAATGGCATTCATCACATTCAGACAGACCCTTTCCACCCAGCCTCCAATGGTTTGGCTGAGCGGGCTGTTCAGACAGTGAATGCAGGCTAAAGCGGATGACGGGTCTCTCTTAGCATGCGGCTTTCACGTTTCCTGTTTAAATACTGCCTCACGCCACAGACTACAACCACCCGCACTCCCGCAGAGATGCTGATGGGGCGTAGGCCCAAGCCAAGATTGGACCTGCTGCACCCAGACACGAAGGCGAAAGTGGAGAGAAAGCAGGAAAAGCAGAAGGAGGGACATGATCAACATGTGCGAGAGAGATTGTTAAAACCAGATGACAATGTCTTTGTGAGAAACCATCAGCAATGGCTGCCTGGGTTATTCTTAAGCAGAGTGGTCCCGTCTCCTATGTTGTTAAGCTGACTGATGGGCGTGTTTTCCGCAGACATCAGGACCATGTGTGCCTGCGTCATGATACCGGCTCAGAGGCAGACAGTTCCACGGAGTTCCCATTTGTGAGTCAGACTACGGTGGAAGCATGTCCACCAGTGACTTTGCCAGAGGGAGAGACGCTGACAGAGCGGTCGGGGTCCCCTGAGGAGGATGGACATTCTCATGCAGACACACAGACCCCCCTCATGCCCCCAACACCAGATCCACCCAAAACACCCTCACCAGCGGTGCCTGCTGGGTCACCGGGGTAGTGTGCAGATCACAGCGCATGCGTAAACCTCCTGACAGACTGAATCTTTGACAGGACAGTTCTTTTTTCTTCTTGTTGTTAGATTGAATGTTGAATCTGTCATGTTTCCAGATGTTTTGTATTGATAAACTGACACTGAGAATCTAGTATTAGTTTTCAGGGGTATGCAAGTTGATAACACCACTGTTTCTATTTCCTAGTTTTTTACATTTGGAGTTGTTGTATTTTAAAGGGGGAGAAGTGTTGTAATGTGAGCACTATTTTATTAAAAGTAAGTTAATACTAATTCGGATAATGGGGGGTTTTACTTCCGTTCTTTTTACTTCTGGTGGGCTTTGTATATAGTGTGCCTGCCATGCCGTACAGGTTGTGAAAGCCTCTGTATATACATAATGGTTTTGAAGTCCGAGATAAATTTGTTTCTTTGGCATGAAGTTGTCGAGTGTCCCTTTTTCAAAGGGAAGTTACTACAGAATCCAACAATAAATTTCTCAGCATCCAGTGTCAACACGGGCTCATGTTCAGATGTGTCACCTCCATCACGAGCTGCACTGTCTGATGGCCACACAAGTGTCCGTGACTGACACTGGTTAGTCCGACGTTCGGCAGTAGTCTTCTGTCCCAATTCAGAAGCAGTGTCCTCAATAAACAAAGGAATCCTGATTATTTTCTTGATTTGATTTTGTTCTTTCAGAGTTCTCCTTAATTATTTGCTGTCCCAATTAACCAGAATCCACTGTATTTATTCATCCTGCATTTAGAATGTCTTCCAATCATTTATCCATAAATAAATTAGCCTAACATTTGCTGGCAATTTCTTAGAATGTTTCTTGAACAACGTAACAACTTTAGATATCCTCCACTCTCCTAGCTCCTCAGCCATGACTAAAGGAGGTTTAACTCTTCCTGCCAAGGCCCCAGCAGTTTCAACATCAGCCTTCCACAAGGTCCAAGGGAACACCTTGTCAGGCCCTACTGATTTATCCACCCTAGTTTCCCTCTAGACAGCCAGCCCTCCACTTTTGTGACGAGAGACAGTCTATGACTTCGCGAATTTTGGCCTCAGTTTGACTACTTGTGTCTGCCTCCAAAGTAAATACCAATGAAAAAATCTCTCTCTCTCTCTCTCTCTCTCTCTCTCTCTCTCTCTCTCTCTCTCTCTCTCTCTCTCTCTCTCTCTCTCTCTCTCTCTCTCTCTCTCTCAGTCCCATGGATAGATGACCAGCTGATCAGCCAGTGGACCAACTTTGTCTCTTGTTATTCTTTTGCTCTTAAAATGGCTATAGAAACCCTTGGGACTTTCTTTCATCTTGCATTGCACTGCGACCTCAAGTCCTCTTTTATTCCTCTTAATTCCTCTGCTGAGAAGTCTTTTGCATTTCTGAAACCCCTCAAGTGCCTCATTTGCATGAGTTGTATACAGGAGCCATCCTGTATTCCCTCTGTTGCTAGCTGCATCTGGAGCCACGGTGACGCTAAGCCATCAGAGCGAATGGATCACATGTTATCCCTCCTGAGCAATCACCATCCTTGTTTTAATTTCAAACTACTCTTCATGCAGAAAATGCCGAAACAAGTTTGCTGAGCCCAAGCAAGTACACCTGTGAAGGACGAAAGGGAGCTTGCTAATATGGCTGATAGTCTTCACTCAGCTTTCTCTACCTCAATAAGCCCGGTCAGCAAGCCCCCACCTTAAGGACACCCGTGGCTGTGAAACAGACAATGCCAGGCCTGTGTTTTTACCTCGTTTGTTTTGGTATGGACACTGGAAGGTGCCAACCACCTGGTAGCTTTGACAGTGCCAGCACATCTGGACCTCAGCGGTCTGTGAACACCGTGGATTCCAGCTGCCAGGGATGTTTACTGTACATTACAGACACAAATTCGGGGCGGTGTTTCCTGTGTGACACAAGTGCTCAAGTCAATGTGCTGCCAGTATCACTTATTGATCAGATGGCAAAGAGCGACGAAATTCGTTGGAGTTTGCCAATGGCAGCTGGATCCAAACCTATGGGACATCGGGGTCAATGTTGGGACCGCTGTTTTTTATGATGTGTGTCAGTGATTTGGACTGTGGAATTAATGAATTTGTGGCTAAAGTTCCTGATGATACAAAGATAGGCGGAGGAGCGGGTAGTGCTGAGGAAACAGAGAGCCTGCAGAGAGACGTCGATAGTTTAGGGGAATGGGCACAGAAGTAGAAAATGGAATACAATATTGGAAAGTGTACGCTCATGCACTTTTGTGGAAGAAATCAACGGGCTGACAATTATTTGGATGGGGAAAGAATTCAAAATGCAGAGATAGAAAGGGACTTGGGACATCTTGTGCAAGGCACCCTAAAGGTTAACCTCCAGGATGAATCAGTGGTGACAAAGGAGAATGCAATGTTGTCATTCATTTCTAGAGGTATAGAATATAAAAGCAGGGACGTGATGTTGAGGCTCTATAAGGCACTCGTGAGACCACACTTGGAGTATTGTGTGCAGTTTTGGGCTCCTTATTTTAGAAAGGATATACTGACATTGGAGAGAGTTCAGAGAAGATTCACAAGAATGATTCCAGGAATGAAAGGGTTACCGTATGAGGAACGTCTGGCAGCTCTTGGGCTGTATTCCCTGGAGTTCAGGAACATGACGGGGGAACTCATAGAAACACTTCGAATGTTAAAAGGCCTGAAAGACCTGTACAGATTAGATATGGCTGTGATAATCTCATTTGGCCTTTCTGAGTTTCTACGCATGCCGCTTGGGCTGAAAAATGCAGTACAGTCTTCCAGTAGCTGATGGACTCTGCATTAAAAACTTAGATTTTCCTTTTGTTCACCTGAATGACATACTTGTCACCAATGCATCCAAATCCAAACATGAACCTCATCTCCGCACACTTTACGAGCACTTAAGCCAACATGAATTGATTACTAGCTATGCAAAATAGCAGGCTGGGTTATCAGCCATTGACTTTCACGGTCATCACATCTCCGCAGAAGGTGCAAAACCCCTCCCATCAAAAGCAGCTGCTATCTTCATTTTGGTTTGGTCTGTTTTAAGTCTATCATACAGCTGGACCTTACAGAGTGAGGGGTTTTTATTCTTATGAATTCAATGTTCTGCATTGACAAATCAGGTGAGTTGGTGAGATCACAAATGGCACCTGAGGAAAGCGAGTGTGGTCATTACAAAGGAAGGGATGAATACTTTCTCAGACTCACAATTTTGTTTTTAATTATTAGTAAATTATTGAGAAACATTCGAATTTTTCTTTTGATTTGATATGATGCACAATGTTTTGTAGATTAGCGCAATAAATTCTACTTCAAAACATTTAGAAAATGACAGAGTAAAACACGAAAATCCTGTATTTGTGCAGACTGAATACTATTTCAATACACGGTACTTCTCCTTAAGATTAATTTTCTTGCAGGCACTTACAGAAATGCAACATCAATTATGAAAAACTTCCCAGAAAGACTGACAAACAACCAAAGTGCAAAAGACAAACTCTGCAAGAAATAATGCTGAGAATATGAATTGTAAAAGGTTTTTGAAAGTGAGACATCCCTGGGATCATTCTAGTGAACCTCCTCTGGATTTTCCAGTATCAACAGATCATTTATTTTCTTACATAAGGGCCCAAAACAGCTGACAATACACAAGAGTCTCCAACTACTGTGAAATATCATCTTCAGTCATGGATTACAGCATCTGACCAACAACTGATCTCAGATTTACTGGTATATAATTTCTTGCCTTTTGCCTCCCCCCCCCCTTTCATCAAAGTGGAGTGACCTTTGCATTTTCCCGTCCCCCAAAGTTATTCCAGAATCTCATGATTCTTGAAGGATCATGACTGATGCCTGCACAAGCTCCTCATCTACATCTATCAGATCCGAGGATTGTAGGCGATCTGTTCCAGGTGACTTATCTACCATCAGACTTCAGCTTTCCAAGCACTTCCTCCTCAGTAATAGATCATTATTAATGCTTCCTTATAAATCTTCGTTCCCCTGTTGGGACCCTGCGCTCCCTCCTTCCTGCTGCCAACGCCCTGCAGATCCACATCTCCTTCCCTGGATGGTGAGGACCCTCACTCACACCCACTCTCTCAGCTGAACTTCAACCGGCTACACAACATCAACAACGGTGACAGCACCTCCTTGTCTCAATCAATGCTATGGACACCTTCATCCCCTCATTGTTCGGCTGCACCATCTCCAACCCTGTCAGTAAGCAGAGCACAGTGGCAACCTGAAGCGGAGCAGTAGTGCAGTTCTGCCCTGTTCATGTCTGGGATGGGGACAGAGGGAAGGGAGGGAAAAAGGGTCTCCATGGGTCAATCCCATGCTACCTGGGAATGGTTTGGGTGGGGTGTCAGTAATGTCTACCTAAGCCTTTCTCACTCTCACAGGCGATGGTTAGTTTGGGTGTGGGAAATGTCTGCCTGGGTCTGTCCCACTATCATGGATATGGGTCAGCGTTGGGAATGACTGAATGGGTTTGTTTCGCTCTAAAAGGGGATGTGTCAGGGTGGGAAATGTCTGCCTGGGTTTGTCCCTCTCTCACTGGGGATGGGTCAGAGTGGGGGTGGGTAATGTCTGTCAGGGTCTGTCCCAGTCTCAGAACACAGGAGCATGCTGACAGTCAGGAAGAGGGCAGGGGTTAAACAGCCAGTACAGACTAAACCTTTGGTCACTCCCCCTTTGGTCACTCCAGTTTAGATGAACTGCTCTGTTCATCTAAACTGGACTCTTTCCAACCCATCACGCTACCATCCCTTACAAAGATTGTTTCCACCATGAAAGCTACAACCTGCCCCCCTGACATTGTCCCCACTGCCCTCCTGAGGGATGTCTTTGACATAGCCAGTCCCAGCATCCTCTCGTAAACACAAACTAATCTGCAGATGCTGGGGTCAAAGCAACACTCACAAGACGCTGGAGGAACTCAGCAGGTCGGGCAGCATCCATGGAAAGGATGAGTCGACTTTTCGGGCCTGAACCCTTCGTCAGGACTGTAGAGGGAAGGGGCCGAGGCCCTATAAAGAAGATGGGGGAGGGTGGGAAGGAGAAGGCTGGTAGGGTCCAGGTGAAAAACCAGTAAGGGGAAAGACAAAGGGGTGGGGGTGGGGGAGGGGAAGCAGGGAGGTGAAAGGCAGGAAAGGTGAAGAAGGAATAGGGAAAAACACAATGGGTAGTAAAAGGAGGCAGAACCATGAGGGAGGTGATAGGCAGCTGGGGGAGGGGGCAGAGTGAAATAGGGATAAAAGAAGGGAGGGGGAGGGAATTACCGGAAGTTGGAGAATTCTATCTTCATACCAATGGGCTAGAGACTACTTGGAGGGTATATGAGGTATTGCTCCTCCAACCTGAGCTTAGCCTCATCATGGCAGTAGAGGAGGCCATGTATGGACATATCTGAATTGGAATGGGAAGCAGAGTTGAAGTGGGTGGCTACCGGTAAATCCCGTCTGTTGTGGCGGACGGAGCGGAGGTGCTCGACGAAGCGGTCCCCCAATCTGCGTCGGGTTTCACCAATGTAGAGGAGGCCGCACCGGGAGCACCGAATGCAATAGATGACCCCAACAGACTCACAAGTGAAGTGTTGCCTCACCTGGAAGGACTGTTTGGGGCCATGAATGCTGGCGAGAGAGGGTGTGTAGGGACAGGTGTAGCACTTACGCTTACAGGGATAAGTGCCGGGTGGGAGATCCGTGGGGAGGGACCGATCCCTGCGGAAAGCGGGGAGGGGTGGAGAGGGAAAGATTTGATTGGTGGTGGGGTCCTGTTGAAGGTGGCGGAAGTTGCAGAGGATAATGTGTTGGGTCCAGAGGCTGGTGGGGTGGTAGGTGAGGACAAGGGGAACTCTGTCTCTGTTGTGGTGGTGGGATGATGGGGTGAGGGCTGAAGTGTGGGAAATGGAGGAGATGCGGGTGAGGGCATCATTGATGACAGCAGAAGGGAAACCACGATCCTTAAAGAAAGAGGACATTTGAGATGTCCTGGAACGGAAAGCCTCATTCTGGGAGCAGATGCGGCGGAGACGGAGGAGCTGGGAATATGGAATGGCATTTTGGCATGTGGCGGGGTGGGAAGAGGTATAGTCGAGATAGTTATGAGAGTCAGTGGGCTTGTAGAAGATGTCAGTGGTCCATCTGTCTCCAGAGATGGAGACTGAGAGATCGAGAAAGGGGAGAGAAGTGTCTGAGATAGACCAAGTGAATTTGAGGGCTGGGTGGAAGTTTGAAGTAAAGTCGATGAAATTGACGAGCTCAGCATGGGTGCAGGAAGCAGCACCAATGTAGTCGTCAATGTACCGAAGGAAAAGTTGGGGAGCAGTACCAGAATAGGTTTGGAGCACAGACTGTTCCACATAACCAACGAAGAGGCAGGCATAGCTGGGGCCCATGCAAGTTCCCATAGCTACACCCTTAGTCTGAAGAAAGTGGGAAGAGCCAAAAGAGAAGTTATTAAGTGTGAGAACCAGTGCCGCCATCTGGAGGTGGGTAGTGCTGGTGGGGATCTGGTGAGGTCTATTATCCAGAAAGTAGCGGAGGGCTTTGAGGCCTTCTTGATGGGGATGGAGGTGTATAAGGATTGGACATCCATAGTGAAAATGAAGCGGTTGGGACCGGGGAACTGGAAGTTATTGAAGAGGTGCAGGGCATGGGATGTAGCCCGGATGTAGGTGGGGAGGGAGTGAACTATGGGTGACAAAATGGAGTCCAGGTAGTCAGACACAAGTTCGGTGGGACAGGAGCAGGCAGAAACTATGGGTCTACCGGTACAGTCAGGCTTGTGTATCTTGGGGAGGAGGTAAAACCGAGCGGTGCTGGGTGTGGGAATAATGAGTTTAGCGGCTGAGGATGGAAGGTCTCTGGAGTTGATAAGGGCGGTGATGGTGCGGGAGACAGTGGTTTGATGTTTTCTGGTGGGGTCCTGTTCCAGGGGTAAGTAAGAGGAGGTGTCAGAGAGCTGCCTTTTGGCCTCAGTGAGGAAGTGGTCCGTCCGCCAGTCTACTACGGCACCACCTTTGTCAGCGGGTTTGATGGTGAGGTTGGGATTAGTTCGGAGAGAGTGGAGGGCAGTGTGTTCTCTGGGAGTGAGGTTGGAACAGGAGATAGTAGTGGTGAAGTTGAGACCGTTGATGTCTCGGCGACAGTTAAAGATGAAGAGATCGAGTGCAGGTAGAAGGCCCGAGCGGGGTGTCCAGGAGGAGGAGGAGGGTCAAAGACAGGAGAAGGGGTCATCAGTAGGGGCACAGGATTTCTGCCAAAGAAGTAGGCTCGAAGACGTAGGTGATGAAGAAGAGTTCAGCGTCATGGCGGGCACGGAACTGACTGAGGTGTGGCTGGAGGGGGACAAATGTGAGGCCCTTGCTAAGGACAGAATGTTCCGCCTCAGAGAGGGGAAGGTCAGAGGGGATGATGAAGACACGGCAAGGGTTGTGGCTGGGGTCGGAGGAGGGTGAAGAGTGGGAGTTCTCAGGAGGGAGAGGGGGGTTAGGGGAGGATGAGGAATCAGAGGAATGGAGGGGCGATGAGGGATAGAGGGAAGGTTGGGAGTCTCGGGGAGGAAAGGGGGTGGTTGTAGAATAGGCCGGGCGGTAGGATCCAGCGGCAGTACGAGGAGTCCCGGTCTGGAGAGGGTTGGGACCATGGTCCGAGCTGGATCTGGAGCAGGTGCTGGCGGAGCCTGTAGCCTGCAGGGCCCCAGGACTGAGGTCAGAGTCAGAGGTGAGGGAGTCCATGGTCCGCCGGGGACTGGTGCCCATGTCCGGGAGGCGGTGGTTCCAGTCAGGGTCGCTCTGACTGGAATTAGTCAATTAGTCAATTGCTGCCTTACCAACACCAAAACAACATCTTGGGAAGATTTCAGTCAGGTTTTAAGGCTTATCATAGCACAGAGTCTGCCCTGCTGAAAGTGTACAATGATCTTCTCCTCTCTACTGTCTCAGGTGACTCTGCCATCCTAATTCTTCTTGACTTCTGTGCAGCATTTGATACGGCCGATCATGCCATGTTAATAGACAGTCTCCAGTGCGGGGTTGGTGTTGATGGCACTGCCTTGAACTGGTTCACATCCTACCTCATAAATAGAAGCTTCTCCGTCAACAAAGGGAAATCTTCTTCTTTTCCAGCTAGTTTCTCCTGCGGGTTCTCACAAGTTTCCATCCCAGGTCCCATTCTTTTCTCCATATACATGCTTCCCCTCGGCCAAATCATCCAAATATATGACATTTGCTTCCAGTGTTATGCTGATGACACACAGCTTTATCTCCCCTTGAAACAAAGGTCCAGTCAGATCCAGTCAGCCTCATGAATGGCCTTGAGGACATAAGGTGTTGGATGACACAAAACTTCCTGCAGCTGAATGAAGGCAAGTCTGAAGTTGTCCTATTTGGCCCCCCTGACTCCATCAAAGTGATTGCCAACAGCCTTGGTAACCTGTCCACCCTTTTCAAACCCCATGTCAAAAACCTTGGTGTGACATTTGATCAACACACATCAAAGTTGCTGGTGAACGCAGCAGGCCAGGTAGCGATATTGCCTTTAAGTCTGACAAGCAATTTAATGCAGTAGTAAAAGCCAGCGGTAAAACCCCTTATTCTACTTCCAGCTCCCTCAGGTCGGCTGACTTGGGGCTCCTGGCTGTCCCGCGATCTAAACTTGAGCTCAGGGGTGACCGTGCCTTTGCAGTTGTAGCCCCTAGACTGTGGAACAGCATTTCCCTCCCTATCAGATCTGCCCCCTCCATTGACTCTTTTAAGTGCAGGTTCAAAACTTACCTTTATCCACGAGCATTTGAAACGTCCTGATGTGGCTGATTTTTGGCTTGTGCCAAGGCTCATGTGTAGTTTATTTTCTGCCTATAAGCTTTGTGCCTTGTTGTTTCTATCTGTGTTTCTTGATTTGTGATTTTAGCTACCTGTTATGGTTTGTACAGCACTTTGGTCAACATGGGTTGTTTCTAAATCTGCTTTATAAATAAATTTGACTTGACTTGACTGGGGTGTAGACCAACTGGTCTAGATGACTTATCTACCTACAACATTTCAGCTTCTCATTGGCAACAGTGATTACACTCACTTCTCCCCCTCGCTGGCAAAAGTCTTACTCAGTTTGTTCACCATTCCTTTTTTCCCATTACTACCTCTCCAGTGTCATTTCCAGCACTCTAATGTCCACTCTGCCTTAATTTTACTCTTTCTACCTCTGGAAGAAAAGCTTTCAGCACCCTCTTTAATATTATTGTCTGGCTTACCTTCAGATTTCATCTTTTCTCTCCTCATTGTTTTTCACTGGCTTTTGTTGGTTTGTAAAGCTTCCCTCTCGTTTCTGCTACTGCTCTATGCCCTCCTTTTAGATTCTATGCTGGCTCTGACTTCCCTTGTCAGCCACGCTTGCCTCATCCTCCCTTTAGAATACTTCACCTTTGGGATGCATCTGCCCTCCACCTAATTGCCCCAAAAACTCCAGTCATTGCTGCTCTGATGTCATTCTGGCTAGTGTCCCATTCCCATCAACTTTGGCCAGCTCCTCTTGGATGAATCTGTCATTGCCGTTGACCCACTGTAACAGTGATACATTGGAGAGGGTGCAGAAGAGGTTCACCAGGATGCAGTCTGGATTAAAGGGATAAGTTACTGTTTAAGGAGAGGCCAAACAAACTTGGGTATTTTCTAAGGAGTGGTGGAGCTGAGGGGAGTATGATAACGTGTGATAAGATTACGAGGGGCATACATTGATAGCTGGTACCTTTCCCACAACACACCCCTCCCCACCCGAGGGACAAACTGTCTAACAACAGAGGGCATTCATTTATAGAGATGAGGAGGAACTCCTTTACCCAGAGGGTGATGAATCTGAGCAATTCATTGGCACAGTTGGCTATATTTAAAACAGAGAGTGACATGTGCTTGATTAGACAGGGCGGAGAGGAAACTCCAGAGAGAGATGGGTCAAGACAGGCAGATGGGACAGACTCAGGTGGGGGTTCTTGACTGGCAAGGGGCAGTGGGACTGAACACCACTGTTTTCCACTCGCAGACATTCATTGACACCATTTCTCATCAGTACATGTTTTACAAACAACAGATTTCAAAGTTGAATTTCAAAGTAAATTTATTTTCCAAGTACATGAACCATAACCTATCAGACGATTCATTTTCTTGCAGGTTCAGCAGCTCAACGTTCACCCCCAGCCCCGGGCAGGGAATGGGGCCGATTCCAGAGGGGGATAGTCTGGGCTGGTGTGGGGTATGGGGGTGTGTGGGGGTGGGGTATGGGGGTATGGGGGTATGGGGGGTGGGGTGGGGTATGGGCGGTGTCTGGGACCTCATGGGGGAACCCTCCCTCCATCTTCCTCCCACCCACTCCTCCTCAGTCCCCCTCCCTCTACCCTCCCCTCCCCCCTCACCACCCACCCATCCCCCACCTCCCCCTCCCCTCCCCTCCCCACCCCAACCCCCTCACCCTCCTCTCCTCCATCCGTCCCTATTCCTTCCCCTGCCCCCTCACCACCACATTCCCCTGCCCCTCCCTTACCCTCAACCCTCCCCTTCCCATTCTCCTCCATCCCTTCCACCCTTCCTCCTTCCCCTCTGCCTCACCTCATCTTCCTCCGATCCCACTCCCAACCTTCCACCTTCCTTGCCCCTCCATCTCCCCTCAACCCTCCACTTCCCCTCTCCCTTTACTTCTTCTCCCTCACTCCACCTCCACAGCAACACTCCTGCTCCTGCCCTTTACCTCAGCCTCTCCTCAATCCTCTTCTTCCCCCTCCCATTCCTACCATCCTCCTACTCAGTCCCACTAGCCTTCCCCTCCTGTTTCCTCACCCACCGTCCCCCTCAACCTACCCCTTCCCCTCCTGTTTCCTCACCCGCCGTCCCCCTCAACCTACCCCTTCCTCTCCTGTTTCCTCACCCACCCTCACCCTCAATCCCCTCCTGTTTCCTCACCCGCCCTCACCCTCAACCTACCCCTTCCCCTCCTGTTTCCTCACCCACACTCCCCCTCAACCTACTACTTCCCCTCACATTCTCTCTCCTCCTCCTCACTCCCCCTCTTCCACCAACCCTGCCCCCCACCCCCTCCATCCATCACCCCAACTGTATGTGCGTTTGCAGGTGTGTGAGAGAGAGGGGAGGGTGCAGATAAGGCTGGAGGGGATGGGGAGGAATCAGAGGGGTGGGGAATGCGGTGGAGATGGAGGGAGGAGGGGGAAGCTGGGAGGGTAGGTCTCTCTCTCACACACACAAAACACAAAGACACAGACAGTTGAGGGGATGGAGGGTAGGGGATGGAAGGAAGGTGAGAGGTTGGGAAGAGGGAATTGAGGTGAGGGACAAGCAGAGGCAGGAGGGATGGAGAGGGGGGAGAGGAAGGAGGAGGATGGGAGGGGAAGGGGAGAGTGAGGGAGGGGAGGGGAAGGGGTGGGAGATAGGGAGGGGGAGGAATAGGGAGGGAGTGGTGGAGTGGAGGGGAAGGGGAGGAGCAGGGAGGAAAGGGTTAGAGGAGATGGGAGAGGGAGGGGGAGAGAGGTTCGGGGAGGGGAGAGGGAAGGGGAGTGGGGAGGAATGGGCAGGAGGAGGATGAAGGGAGGGCTCCCTGACAAGGTCCTAGTGGGGAAGGTGGGGAGGTAGATGGGGAAGTGTGTGGGAGGGGGAGGGAGGGGTATGTGTACAGGAGAGGGAAGGGAAGAGGTGGGGCATGGAGCTGGAAGGAAAAGTTGAGGGGAGAGAGGGAGGGGAGACATGTGTGGGGGAGGGATGGAAGGGAGGGTGGGGAATGGGTCGGGGAGCAGGAGGGAGGTGCTCCCTCACTGGAGGAACCAGGCAGTCACAGTGAGGACAGCCAGGACATGGGGCAGGGTGAATCTGAGGGAGAGAATGGAGAGGTGAGGAGGAAGGGTAGGGTGAGGCTGGGGGCCAAAAATATGGTGTCACTGGTGGAGCTACTGAGAGGTGCTCTGGGATTGATCAGCCACTCATCGGACAACAAAAAAATCAGCTCGGGTAGATCTGAGCTGTTCTTCAGCTGATTGGTTGAGACAGAGCTGAAATTAGTCATCAAGCCAATCAGACTTGACCTTCTGTTGTCTATCAATGACCACTGGATCTGTGAAGATCCCAAACTTGATGGCATATAATGAAGTTGTTGTGCTGTAGTTCAATGATGTGCCCAGTGAAGTCACCCACTGGAGTTCCTCATGGGGACCAATCAGTGAAGACACTGGGTGATGATGTGGAGGTGAGCCAATGGACGATGGCAGTCCACTGCAGCCAGTAGACGATGCTCTTGCTGGGGAAACACCGATAGGTGAGAGCAGAAGAGGAGTCGATCACCACGGAGAAAGGCCAGGAGACTGTATGGACATTGGTGGAACCCATCACAGCCAAGGGCTTGGTCGTCAGTGTTGTCATTGTCCTGGAGCTGATCAGGAGACCAGTCTGGAAGGGTCATTTGATGATCTGAATCTCCCCAGGCCAATCACGGGAATTAATCTGGATGGACCTGTTGATGACAACACTATCTTTGAGCAAATTGTGTCAGCTGGTTTGAATAACCTGGAGGGGGCAGGGTAATGGACGGGGAGGAAGCAGAGGGAATGGGGAAGTGGTGTTGGTGGCATCCTATTCTGAGCCAGTCCCATCTGCCTGCATTTGTCAAGGTATCCCTCGAAACCATTCTTATTCATGTACCTGTCTGACTGTCTGCTGTGTGAATAATTTTTTCCTGTGTCCTGATTAAATTTCTTCTTTTTCCTTAAACTTGTGCACTCCCAACCTGCCCAAACTCTGTCCATAACTCAGTCCTTCAAGTGATGACAACAGTCTCGTAAATCTCCTCAGCACTCTTTGCAGCTGGACGGCATCTTTCCTGTAGCAGAGCAAGCAAATCTGAATACAATATTCCAGGTGAGGCCTCACTAATGTCTTCATCAATTAGACCATAAGACCAAAAGACATAGGAACAGAATTAGGCAACTCAGCACCTTGAGTCTGTTCTGTCATTCCATCATGGCTGATTGAGTATCCCTGGCAACCACACTGTACTCTCTTCTCCCTGGAACCCTTCATGCCTTGACTAAGCAAGAACCAATCAACTTCCATTTGAAATATCCTCAATTACTTGGTGTCCACAGCCATCTGTGGCAATGGATTCCACAGATTCACCATCCTCTTACTAAAGAAATTCCTCCTTATCTCCATTCTAAATGGATGCCCTCTGGCCCTAGATCAGAAGGTATACAAAATATCCTTTTCATGTCCATTCTATGTAGACCTTTCGATACTCAATAGGTTTCTATGAGATCCACCATCATCTGGCGAGCACGAGTCCAGAGCCATGAAACGCTCCTTATATGTTAACCCTTTCATTGCTGGATCAATCTCGTGAACCTTCTCTGGAAACTCTCCAATGCCAGCACATCATTTCTCAGAAAAGCGGCCCAAACATGCACACAATACTCCAAATTTGGTCTGACCAATGCCATATAAAGCCTCAGTATACATCTTTCCTTTTATATTCTAGTCCATTGGAAATGAATGCCAACATTGCAGTTGCCTTCGTAACAATCGACTCAAACTTCAAGTTAACCTTTACGGAATCCTGCAGAAATGCTTCCAAGGACCTTTATCCCTCTAATTTTTAAAATTTTAAAATAGACGACACCTTAATTCCTTCTACTAAAGTGCATGACCATTCACTTCCCTACAGTATATTCCATCTACTACTTCTTTGCCTTTTCTCTCAATCTGTCCAAGTACTTCTGCAGGCACCCTGCTTGCTGTAAAATACTTGCCCTTCCATCTACCTTTGTATTATCTGCAAAGCCAGATTCCTTTGTTCTTCCACAATCCTCATTACCCTCCCATTCACTGAACACCAGCTCGCTACTTCATAGACTTTCCTTTTCTATCTCCCATTGCAATTTATATCCCACATTCTGGCTGCTGTTTGGGAGCCTGTATAAACTCCCATCAGAGACCTGGCAGTTTCATAGTTCTACCAACACGCCCCACCCCAAAGTTTCTGCAACTTCTATTCCTATGTCATCTCTCTATAAGGATTTGATTTTATTTTTAACAGCAATGCCTCCCCACTCCCTCTGCCTGTCCTTTCAACACAATCTGTATCCTTGGATGTGAAGCACCCAACGATGATCTTTCAGCAACGAACTCAGTGAAGCCGATAATGACATCTCTGCCGATCTCTAAATAGGCCATTACCCCTGATCATTACCCAGTCCCACATATTCAAGACTTTTCAGTAAATTTAGACAGAAAGATAATTTTTTGTAAAGTGTATTCGCTCAGGGTTTATGATCAGGTACCTGGGTGCTCTCACCATATTCCCAAAGATGCTGTTATCATCCCATTTGGCCTGTTTGAGTTTCTGTGCATGCCCTTTGGGCTGAAAAATGCAGCATCGACTTCCCAGCAACTCATGGACTGTGAGCTAAAACACTGACAGTGTTTCTTTTTGTTTACCTGAACAACACACAGCACTGTGCAAAAGGCACATGTATGTCACAAGGGTGCCTGAAACTTCTGCACAATTCTGTAAATTCATTAAAATCATTAAAATAGAAGGTGGCTGGGAAACAGAAAGAAGAGTGCTTAGCTTTGTACCAGCTCGGGAGTATGAAGTGGTATTAAGTTGTGACTGGAAAGAGATAATATACAGTACTGAGCAAGAGTCTGAGCAGCATTGCTACAGATACATGTGTCTAAGACTTTTACACAGGACTGTACCTCTCACCAGCGCATCCAAAACCGAACACTTATCACATCTCCATATACTTTTCTATTGCTTCAGCCATTGTGGGCTGATTATTAACCCCATTAAATACCAGTTCAAGTTGTCTATCCTTGACTTTCTCAGCCAATGTATCTGTGCAGATGGTCTGCCACCCCACCATCAAAAGTCGCTGTTGTGATGGACTTTCCACAGCTCCCCGACTCCCCAAAAAATACTGCAAGTGTTTTTTGTTTTGATGAATTTCTATCACCTTTTCATTCCACGATCTGTTGAACTTATGCTTGTTCCCTTAATTTAATGCCCATAATCACATGTTTGAATGGTCAGCAGGCGTGACCAGAGCATTTGACAACACCAAACAAGTCTATTGTAAACAACCCTACTGGTATATTTATTCCCCATGCATCAGGGGCAGGGTGGAAGTAAAGGGCTGCAGCTTTTGCTAATCACATAAAATGACTCGGTGTCAGGGAGGAGCCCCAGCTGCCTTTGGCCAGAATTGACCACATGGACTGGGCCCTCTCCAGTGCCAGTATGGTAACTCCGAGCAATGCTGACCTGAGCCTGGAGCCGGAGCAGGGTCGGTTCCTGTTCCCGACGCAGGGTCATGATGACTGGGCATGAAGGTCCAACCGGGGAACCCATTGTCAAATTTCACCAAGAAACAATCAGACCAAAGAATTTCAGGCAGAACTGGTCAGGATGACAAACAGCCATCAGCACACAGAAATGGCAAACTTTTAAAATGAGAAATAAATCAATGTAAAAACAAATTTAGCAGTGGATGAGTGAACCCTCTGACCCCAGGATGCACGGGATGGAAATGGTCCTGTGATAAGAGAGGTGGTTTCACACAGTCTCCATGACTCTGTCAGTTTGTGGGGTGGAATGGGAGTGATAATTGAGTGAACACAGTGAGATGGAAGTGTTGCAGAGGTACTAACCTAAGGAGCACTGAATGCAGTCGGGACTTGCTGTCTTGGGCTTGAATTGTGTAGTGGTCACTCTCAGTTTCATCTCTGGTTCATACAGTACAAATCTGTGTTGTCTTGTGCACAATCATGTGTCATGGTTTCTGGCACTCTTGTCCCTCAAGGAGAAGAAAGAAAAAGTAAATTCAAGCAACACACAGAAAACGCTGGAGAAACTCAGCAGGCCAGGCAGCATCTGAGACAAAGAGCAGAGCCGACGTTTCAGGCTGAGACCCTTCATCATGAAAGGAAGCAAAAGAGAGGAAAAATGTTCACTGGCTTACAACTAGACAATGACAGGAACATTTACATTTTGAGTCACAGCATGAGAAATCTTTTTATTAATGTTTTTATTGATTTAGAGGAAACTTATATGCAGACAAGGGGAGAATTATCTCAAATATGTATATCAGCAACAATATAAACAAAAGGTGAAATAGATATTATCATAATCATACATAGTAATAAGCAAATATGCAATATATAATAAAGGACAACTAATTCTCCTCTTATCAATTCATAAAGAGAGGAAACCTCACTCATTGTCCGACATGAAATTAATGAACATGAAGAGAGGTACCTGAATGACCTGTCGCTGGATGTTGAAGCATCTGTGTAGATATTTTTTTTTCCCAAAAGTACTTTATTCAGAAGTGTTACAAAATAAAGTAATATACAATATAAGAAAAAACATTTGTTGACTCTGAGTCCTTATTCAACAAAGTTATTAACAATAAAACTATGTGTTGACTCTCTGTTCATTTACAAATAAAAGATGTTTACAATAAATCATTCATTTACTCTCAACCCTTGGTCAAGCCTTAAGACTTATTAACAATAAAATTATCAACCATAAATGCAGGCAAAGGCTCTAATGCTTTCCCAAATTAACAATTCCACCCACTCCTTGGGCACCCTGTTGATTATCTGCCCACACCGCTGATGAGGGTAGGTCTCCTCCCCACCCAACCCCTCCCACTCCCACGGGTGATGAACCTTAAACTGTGGTCCTTCCCCACCGGGCCTTCGCGGTGGCCGCACCAAGCTTGAGTGCATCCCTCAGCACGTACTCCTGCAGACGAGAGTGAGCCAGACGGCAGCATTCAGTCATGGACATCTCCATGTGCTGGTAGACCACCAAGTTTCGGGCAGACCAAAGCGCGTCTTTCACCGAATTAATGATCTGCCAGCAGCACCGGATGTTTGTCTCCGTGTGCGTTCCCAGGAGCAGCCCGTAGATCACAGAGTCCTCGGTAACGCAACTGCTGGGCATGAATCTTAGTACTGTCCCTTCCATTGTCTTCCACACCTTCTTCGCGAACCCACAATGTGCAAAGAGGTGAGCCACCGACTCCACCCCATTACAGTCCTCCCGTGGGCAGTGGGGTGTGGAGGAACCGTTCCAGGCGTACAGGAGGGATCTGACTGGGAGGGCCCCTCTCACCGCCAGCCAGGCGAGGTCTTTGTGCCTGTTGGTGAGGTCTGGCGATGAGGCATTTTGCCAGATGAACTGGACGGTCTGCTCAGGGAATCACCCCACTGAATCCATCTCGTCTTTCTCCTGCAGTGCCTGCAGGACATTACGTGCCGACCACTGTCTAATGGCCTTGTGGTCAAGTGCGTTGGCCTTGAAGAATTTTTCCACGAAGGACAGGTAAGGAGGTAATGACCAGCTGGCAGGGGTGTTGCGCGGGAAAGGGGCCAGACCCATCCTTCGTAGCCAGGGCGACAGGTAAAACCTGGGCACATAGTAGAACTTTGTGCCCACGTATCTGGGATCCACGCACAACCTGATGCAGCCACACACGAAGCTGGCCATCAGGCTGACAGTGACATTAGGGACGTTCTTGCCCCCGTTGTCCAGGGACTTGTGCATGTTGGTCCCAGTTTCTGTTTCACCTTGGCAGTCCACTCCCGCCAGTTCTTGTTGCACGCCTCAGCCCCTCCGAGCCAGATCCCCAACACCTTCACGTGGTCAGACCTGATAGTGAAGGGGTGACTGGATCGGTCGTGCCAGTTGCCGAAGAGCATGGCTTCACTCTTCGTGCGGTTGACCCTGGCCCCCGACACCAGCTCGAACCGTTCGCAGATGCCAATCAACCTGCGAACTGACCTCAGATCAGAGTAGAAGATGGTCTGCCACCCCACCATCAAAAGTCACTGCTATGATGGACTTTCCACTGCACCCCCACGCCCCAAAAAATACTGCAAGTGTTTTTTGTTTTGGTGAATTTCGTTCACCTTTTCATTCCACGATCTGTTGAACTTATGCTTGCTCCCTTAATTTAATGCCCATAATCGCATGTTTGAATGGTCCGCAGACGTGACCAGAGCATTTGACAACACCAAACAAGTCTTTTGTAAACAACCCTACTGGTATATTTATTCCCCATGCATCAGGGGCAGGGTGGAAGTAAAGGGCTGCAGTTTTTGCTAATCACATAAAATGACTCGGTGTCAGGGTGGAGCCCCGGCTGCCTTTGGCCAGAATTGACCACATGGACTGGGCCCTCTCCAGTGCCAGTACGGTAATTCCGAGCAATGCTGACCTGAGCCTGGAGCCGGAGCAGGGTCGGTTCCTGTTCCCGACGCGGGGTCATGATGACTGGGCATGAATGTCTAACCGGGGAACCCATTGTCAAATTTCACCAAGAAACAATCAGACCAAAGAATTTCAGGCAGAACTGGTCAGGATGACAAACACCCATCAGCACACAGAAATGGCATCTTTTAAAATGAGAAATAAATCAATGTAAAAACAAATTTAGCAGTGGATGAGTGAACCCTGTGATCCCTGGATGCACGGGATGGAAATGGTCCTGTGATAAGAGAGGTGGTTTCACACAGTTTCCATGACTCAGTCAGTTTGTGGGGTGGAATGGGAGTGGTAATTGAGTGAACACAGTGAGGTGGAAGGGATGCAGAGGTACTAACCTGTTGAATGCAGTCGGGACTTGCTGTCGTTGGGCTTGAATTGTGTAATGGTCACTCTCAGCTTCATCTCTGGTTCAAATCTGTGTTGTCTTGTGCACAATCATGTGTCATGGTTTCCAGCACTCTTGTCCCTCAAGGAGAAGAAAGAAAAAGTAAATTCAAGCAACACACAGAAAATACTGGAGAAACGCAGCAGGCCAGGCAGCATCTAAGACAAAGAGCAGAGCCGACGTTTCAGGCTGAGACCCTTCATCATGGAAGGAAACAAAAGAGAGGAAAAATATTCACTGGCTTACAACTACACAACGACAGGAACATTTACATTTCGAGTCACAGCATGAGAAATCTTTTCTTTCGTTATTAATCTTTTCATTGATTTAGAGGAAACATATATGCAGACAAGGGGAGAATTAAATATGTACATCAGCAACAATATACACAAAAGATGAAAGAGATATTATCATAATCATACATAGTAATAAGCAAATATGCAATATATAATAAAAAAGTACAACTAATTCTCCTCTTATCAATTCGTAAAGAGAGGAAACCTCACTCATTGTCCGACATGAAATTAATGAACATAAAGAGAGGTACCTGAATGACCTGTCGCTGGATGTTGAACCATCTGTGCAGATATGGGAGAATCCATGATAGCCGTCTTGTATACATCTGTCTCGGCTCTCCAACTAAGCAGAATTTAAATCCTATGGTGATGATGCATCTCATTATGATGTGTCTGCTGGAGTCATAATGTCACCTCTCCCGGAGGGGTCACACCTCAACATCTCCATATTTAGTAAAAGCCTTTGTCATTGGCTGGGTTACAATAACGTGATGAGGGTGAAAGAAATAACTGGTTTTCAAAATCAGAATCAGGTTTATTATCACCAGCATGTGACATGAAATTTGTTAACTTAGCAGCAGCAGTTCAATGCAATACATAATCCAGCAGAGGGAAAAAAAAAAAGTAAAAATAGTAATAAATAAACAAGAAAATCAATCACGTAATCGTTAGTCTTACCCTTCCTGAAGTCCACAATCAGATCTTTCGTCTTACTAATGTTAGTGCCAGGGTGTGGCTGTGGCACCATTCCACTAGTTGGCATATCTCACTCCTGTACGCCCTCTCGTCACCACCTGAGATTCTACCAGCAATGGTTGTATCACTAGTAAATTTGTAGACAGTTTTGAGTTATGCCTGGCCGTACAGTCATGTGTATACAGAGAGCAGAGCAGTGGGCTAAGCACACACCTCTGAGGTGCGCCAGTGCTGATCGTCAGCAATCGGCAAATTGCAATGGGTCCAGCTGCTTTCTGAGGCAGGAGTTCATTCTAGTCATAACCAACCTCTCAAAGCATTTCCTCACTGTAGGTGTGAGTGCTACTGGGCGATAGTCATTAATGCAGCCCACATTATTCTTCACAGGCACTGCAATAATTGTTGCCTTTTTGAAGCAACTGGGAACTTGTGTCTGCAGCAGCGAAAGGTTGGAAATGTACTTGAATACTCCCGCTAGTTGGTTGGCACAGGTTTTCAGAGACTTACCAGGTACTCCATCAGGACTTTCTGTCTTGCGAGGGTTCACTCTCTTTAAAGACAGTCTAACATCGGCCTCTGAGACAGAGATCACAGGGTTATCAGGTGCAGCAGGGATCTTCACAGCTGTAGTTGTGTTGTCTCTTTCAAAGAGTGCGTAAAAGGCAATGAGTTCATCTGGTAGTGAAGCATCGCTGCCATTCATACTATTGAGTCTTGCTCTGTAAGGACTAATGTCTTGCAAACCCTGCCAGAGTTGCCGTGCACCTGATATCGTCTCCAACCTCATTCGAAATTGTCTCTTCACCCTTGAAATAGCCCTTCGCAAATCATACCTGCTTTTCTGGTACAGGCCTGGGTTGCCAGACTGGAATGCCGCAGATCTGGCCTTCAGCAGACGACGTACCTCCTCGTTCATCCACAGCTTTTGGTTTGGGAATGTAGAGTAAGTCATTGAAGGCACACACTCATCCACACGGGTTTCAATGAAGTCGGTAACAACTGCAGCATACTCATCCAGATTCAACGGTGAAACCCTGAATACAGTCCAGTCCACAGATTCAAAGCAGTCCTGTAGGTGCTCCTGTGCTTCCTTTGTCCAAACCTTCTTGGTCCTCACTGCTGCTGCTGCAGTCTTCAGTCACTGCCTATACTCAGGGTGTAGAAGTACAGCTAGGTGATCAGACTTCACAAAATGAGGGTGTGGAATAGGACGGTAGGCATTCTTGATGGTGGCGTAGCAATGGTGACCTGGGGAATTGTAGAGGTGGTATTGTTCACTGTCCCTGCCCCTTGTCCTGGTTAAGGGAGATTCTGTGCTAAAATTGTGTTTGGAAGGTGAGACATTCGCCAACCTTGTCCATTCAGTGGCACAGATTGTAAATAGTGTAGCATTTGTGAATGTCACACTCCAGGGGACTCTGGGCAATGCTGTCAGTCATGGGTGAAAATGTGATATCAATCTGACTCCACTATTAAGACACGTTTGCATCCAGACCTTAAATATTTGAAGTGTAAAAATATATTACCTTCCATCACTCCTAGTTTATTTACAAAACATCTTCATTCCACAAGAACACAGACAAAATGCTGGAGGCATTCAGCAGGTCAGGCAGTATCTGTGGAGAGGAACAAACTGTTGATGTTTCATGCCAAGACCCTTCATTCTACACTCTCCTGTTCTTGACCCCACTGCTAATGTGAAGAGCTTCCCTGACAGCAGGTTGTCAGTGGAATAAGTGAAAGAGAATGTGAACGGCAATAGTTTGGAGGGAAATAGGTGTGGGAATGTGATTACCTCAGAGCCTGCATGGACTGAGACCAGAACACCATGGGACACAGGAGCAGAATCAGACCAATCAGCCCATTAAGTCTCCTAGAACGAGCTTATTGACTACAAGTGGGGGAAGCTATGAGCCAGTACTCATCGGTGATCAGAGTTGGAGAGGGTCAGAAAATTTCAATTCCTGCACATTTCCAACGATCTGTCCTGGGTCTCACAATTAAGTGCCATTACAAAGGAAGCATGGCAATAGTTCTACTTTCTCAACGTTTGCTAAGATTTGTCATGTCATCTGAAACTTTGACAAGCTTATAGATATGTGATTCAGATTATATTGACTGGCTGCAGCACGGCCTGGTATGGAAACACAATCAAAAGAATCGCCGACAAAATCAATGGGTACAGCCCAGTCCATCATAGTTAAAGCCCTCCCCAACACGGAGCACATCTACATGGAGTACTGTTGTAAGAAATAAGCATCCATCATCAAGAACCCCCACCATCCAGGTCATGCTCTCAGACTCCCCTAAAATATTTCATGTTTTGCCTTAAATCTATCACCTCTTGTTCTATTCTCACACAACCTGAGCGGAAAAAACTTCTTCTGCATTATTAGGGGACTTAATATTGTCAGGGGACTTGACAGAAGCTTATAAGATCAGGAGCAATATGGATAAGGTGGTCAGTCATAGTCTTGTCTGTGTGTTCATCTACACAGTGTCAGGAACAGCACGGTCAATTTGCAGAGCTTGTCACTGAGGGGATTGGCCTATGCATATAATTTTATTTTGCATAACTGTCTGTTTGTTTGCAGTCCTGAATGAGGTGGTATATTTTGTAATTTCGCCCCAGGGGATGTTTCATTTGACAATAATTAAGCTAAGCTTGAACTTCAATTCTTTTTCCCAGGCTGGGGAGTCCAAAGCTAGATGGCACAGATACAAGATAAGAGGGCAGAGTCTAAAAGAGAGCTGCATGGTAATTTCTTACACAGAGGACACTGAGTACTTGGAATGAGCTGCCAGGGAATGTTGTTGAGACGATACAATTGCAATATTTAAGAAGCATTTGGATAAATACAGGAAGGGAGTTTCTTGGTGGGCTATTGTTCAACATAAGTAACTGGGACTAGCAGAGACAATACTGTGGTCCACGTGGACGAGTTGGTCTAAAGAGTCTGTTTCCATGCTGTATTGCTCTGTGACTCTTTTCAACCTTCCCCTATAACTCAGGTTCTCAAGTCCTGGCAACATCCATGCCAATTTTCTTTCCCGTAGCTAGATGACCAGAACTACTCACAATACTCCAGGTTCAACCTCACCAACATCCCAGTTCCTGTGATACAACCTTTGATAACCTTCCTCGCTGTCCACTCTGTTCCCAATCTTGGTGTCATCCACAAATTTGCTGATCAGTTATCACCCAGATTATTGGTATAGATGTCAAACAACAACAGACACAGCCCTGATCCCTGTGGCACCAGTCACAAGCATCTAGACACAAATTTCTTGTTTAATCTTCAAAAAGCTTTAAGATTGGTTAGACATGAACTACCATGCACGAAGCCACTTTGATTTTCCGTAAATAGGCCCTGCCTATCCAAATACAGCAGATTCTGGTTTATTTAGGCACATTGGGACCGGAACACATCGGTCCAATTAAGAGGTTGCCTAATGAAACAAATTTTCATGGAGATAGTTTAAAAAAGACAAACTCCCATTTAACTGAGTAACAAACTGTATATTTAACTGAAGTACAGAACAAATTAGAACACTACCACTGCGACTACAGTATTATAAAACTGTGTTTCATTCCCTGATCGTTATTGACAGTGGAATTCATTTCGAGTACGCTGCTGTGTTCTTTTGATTGACTGCAAATTAACAAAATCACCGCGGACACCAAGTGCAGAAATGGACTGCCTTCATTGTCTTCTTGCGTGAAAAAATATTGTAATCCAACAATAAATTTCTCAGCATCCAGTATCATCACGGGCTCATGTTCAGATGTGTCACCTTCATCACGAGGTGTAGTGTCTGATGGCCACACAAGTGTCTGTGACTGACCCTGGTTAGACCGACGTTCAGCAGTAGTCTTCTATCCCAATTCAGAGGCAGTGTCCTCAATAAACAAAGGAATCCTGATTATTTTCTTGATTTGATTTTGTTCTTTCAGAGTTCTCCTTAATTATTGGTTGTCCCAATTAACCAGAATCCACTGTATTTATTCATCCTGCGTTTAGAATGCCTTCCAATCATTTATCCATAAATAAATTAGCCTAACATTTGCTGGCAATTTCTTAGAATGTTTCTTGAACAACGTAACAACTTTAGATATCCTCCACTCTCCTGGCTCCTCAGCCATGACTAAAGGTGGTTTAACTCTTCCTGCCAAGGCCCCAGCAGTTTCAACATCAGGCTTCCACAAGGTCCAAGGGAACACCTTGTCAGGCTCTACTGATTTATCCACCCTAGTTTGCCTCTAGACAGCCAGCCCTCCACTTTTGTGGCCAGATACAGTCTATGACTTCGCGAATTTTTGCCTCAGGTCAACTATTTGTGTCTTTCTCCCAAGTAAATACCCATGAAAAAATCTCCCTCTCTCTCTCCCTCAGTTCCATGGATAGATGACCAGCTGATCAGCCAGTGGACCAACTTTGTCTCTTGTTATTCTTTTGCTCTTAAGATGGCTATAGAAACCCTTGGGACTTTCTTTCATCTTGCATTGCACTGCAACCTCAAGTCCTCTTTTATTCCTCTTAATTCATCTGCTGAGAAGTCTTTTGCATTTCTGAAACTCCTCAAGTGACTCATTTGCATGAGTTGTATACAGGAACCATCCTGTATTCCCTCTGTTGCTAGTTGCCTCTGGAGCCACGGTGACGCTAAGCCATCAGAGCAAATGGATCACACGTTATCCCTCCTGAGCAATCACCATCCTTGGTTTAATTTTAAACAACTCTTCATGCAGAAAATGCCGAAACAAGTTTGCTGAGCCCGATCAAGTACATCTGTGAAGGACGAAAGGGAGCTTGCTAATATGGCTGATAGTCTACACTCAGCTTTCTCTACCTCAATAAGCCCGGTCAGCAAGCCCCCACCTTAAGGACACCCGTGGCTGTGTAACAGACAATGCCAGCCCTGTGTTTTTACCTCGTTTGTTTTGGTATCGACACTAGAAAGTGTCGACGAGCTGGCAGCTTTGACAGTGCCAGCACATCTGGACCTCAGCGGTCTGTGAACACAGTGGGTTCCAGCTGGTAGGGATATTTACTGTACATTACAGACACAATTTCGGGGCGATGTTTCCTGTGTGACACAGGAGCTCAAGTCAATGTGCTGCCAGTATCACTTATTGATCAGATGGCAAAGAGCGACGAAATGCGTTGGAGTTTGCCAAGGACAGCAGGATCCAAACCTATGGGACATCAGGGTCAATGTTGGGACCGCTGTTTTTTATGATGTGTGTCAGTGATTTGGACTGTGGAATTAATGAATTTGTGGCTAAATTTGCTGATGATACAAAGATAGGTGGAGGAGCAGGTAGTGCTGAGCCTGCAGAGAGACGTCGATAGTTTAGGGGAATGGGCACAGAAGTAGAAAATGAAATACAATATTGGAAAGTATACGCTCACGCTCTTTGGTGGAAGAAATCAACGGGCTGACAATTATTTAGATGGGGAGAGAATTCAAAATGCAGAGATAGAAAGGGACTTGGGACATCTTGTGCAAGGCACCCTAAAGGTTAATCTCCAGGATGAGGCAGTGGTGAAGAAGGAGAATGCAATATTGGCATTCATTTCTAGAGGTATAGAATACAAAAGCAGGGACGTGATGTTGAGGCTCGAAAAGGCACTCGTGAGACCACACTTGGAGTACTGTGTGCAGTTTTGGACTCCTTATTTTAGAAAGGATATACTGACATTGGAGAGAGTTCAGAGAAGATTCACAAGAATGATTTCAGGAATGAAAGGGTTACCGTATGAGGAACTTCTGGCAGCTCTTGGGCTGTATTCCCTGGAGTTCAGGAGCATGACGGGGGGAACTCATAGAAACACTTCGAATGTTAAAAGGCCTGAAAGACCTGTACAGATTAGATATGGCTGTGATAATCCCATTTGGCCTTTCTGAGTTTCTACGCATGCCATTTGGGCTGAAAAATGCAGTACAGTCTTCCAGTAGCTGATGGACTCTGCATTAAAAACTTAGATTTTCCTTTTGTTCACCTGAAATGCATCCAAATCCAAACATGAACCTCATCTCCGCACCCTTTATGAGCACTTAAACCAACACGAATTAGTTACTAACCATGCAAAATAGCAGGCTGGGTTATCAGCCATTGACTTTCCCGGCCATCACATCTCCGCAGAAGGTGCAAAACACCTCCTATCAAAAGCAGCTGCTATCTTCTTTTGGTTTGGTCTGTTTTAAGTCTATCATACAGCTGGACCTTACAGAGTGAGGGGTTTTTATTCTTATGAATTCAATGTTCTGCATTGACAAATTAGGTGAGTTGGTGAGATCACAAATGGCACCTGAGGAAAGTGAGTGTGGTAATTACAAAGGAAGGGATGAATACTTGCTCTGAGTCACAATTTTGTTTTTAATTTTTAGTAAATTATTGAGAAACTTTGGAATTTTTCTTTTGATTTGATATGATGCACACTGTTTTGTAGATTAGCGCAATAAATTCTACTTCAAAATATTTAGAAAATGACAGAGTAAAACACGAAAATACTGTATTCGTGCAGACTGAATACTATTTCAATGCACTGTACTTCTCCTTAAGATTAATTTTCTTGCAGGCACTTACAGAAATGCGACATCATTTATGAAAAACTTCCCAGAAAGACTGACAAACAACCAAAGTGCAAAAGACAAACTGTGCAGGAAATAATAAGACCATAAGACAAAGGAGCAGAAGTAGGCCATTCGGCCCATGCTGAGAACATGAATTGTAAAAAGTTCTGGAAAGTGAGACATTCCTGGGATCATTCTTGTGACCCTCCTCTGGACCTTTTCCAGTATCAACAGATCATTTATTTTCTTAGATAAGGGCCCAAAACAGCTGACAATACACAAGTGTCTCCAACTACTGTGAAATATCATCTTCAGTCATGGATTACAACATCTTACCAACAACTTATGTCAGATTTACTGACTGATAATTTCTTGCGGTTTCCCTCCCTTCTTTCATCAAACTGGAGTGAGCTTTGTATTTTCCAGTCCCCCAAAGTTATTCCAGAATCTCATGATTCTTGAAGGATCATGACTGATGCTTGCACAAGCTCCTCATCTACATCTATCAGATCCGAGGATTGTAGGCGATCTGTTCCAGGTGACTTATCTACCATCAGACTTCAGCTTTCCAAGCACTTTCTCCTCAGTAACAGATCATTACTAATGCTTCCTTATAAATCTTTGTTCCCCTGTTGGGACCCTGCGCTGCCTCCTTCCTGCTGCCAACACCCTGCAGATTCACATCTCCTTCCCTGGATGGTGAGGACCCTCACTCACACCCACTCTCTCAGCTGAACTTCAACCAGCTACACAACATCAACAACAGTGACAGCACCTCCTTGTCTCAATCAATGCTATGGACACCTTCATCCCCTCATTGTTCTGCTGCACCATCTCCAACCCTGTCAGTAAGCAGAGCACAGTGGCAACCTCAAGCGGAGCAGTAGTGCAGTTCTGCCCTGTTCATGTCTGGGATGGGGACAGAGGGAAGGGAGGGAAAAAGGGTCTCCCTGGGTCAATCCCATTCTACCTGGGAATGGTTAGGGTGGGGTGTCAGTAATGTCTACCTAAGCCTTTCACACTCTCACAGGCGATGGTTAGTTTGGGTGTGGGAAATGTCTGCCTGGGTCTGTCCCACTATCACGGATATGGGTCAGGGTTGGGAATGACTGAACGGGTTTGTCTCGCTCTAAATGGGGATGTGTCAGGGTGGGAAATGTCTGCCTGGGTCTGTCCCACCATCATGGATATGGGTCAGGGTTGGGAATGACTGAATGGGTTTGTCTCGCTCTAAAAGGGGATGTGTCAGGGTGGGAAATGTCTGCCCGGGTTTGTCCTTCTCTCACTGGGGATGGGTCAGAGTGGGGGTGGGTAATGTCTGTCAGGGTCTGTCCCAGTCTCAGAACACAGGAGCATGCTGACAGTCAGGAAGGGGGCAGTGGTTAAACAGCCAGTACAAACTAAACCTTTGGTCACTCCCCCTTTGGTCACTCCAGTTTAGATGAACTGCTCTGTTCATCTAAACTGGACTCTTTCCAACCCATCACGCTATCGTCCCTTACAAAGATTGTTTCCACCATGAAACCTACAACCTGCCCCCTTGACATTGTCCCCACTGCCCTCCTGAGGGATGTCTTTGACATAGCCGGTCCCAGCATCCTCTCGTAAACACAAACTAATCTGCAGATGCTGGGATCAAAGCAACACTCACAACACGCTGGAGGAACTCAGCAAGTCGGACAGCATCCGTGGAAACGATGATTCGACTTTTCGGGCCTGAACCCTTCGTCAGGACTGCAGAGGGAAGGGGCCGAGGCCCTATGAAGGAGATGGGGGAGGGTGGGAAGGAGAAGGCTGGTAGGGTCCAGGTGAAAAACCAGTAAGGGGAAAGACAAAGGGGTGGGGTTGGGGGAGGGGAAGCAGGGAGGTGATAGGCAGGAAAGGTGAAGAAGGAATAGGGGAAAACACAATGGGTAGTAGAAGGAGGCGGAACCATGAGGGAGGTGATAGGCAGCTGGGGAAGGGTGCAGAATGAAATAGGGATAGAGGAAGGGAGGGGGAGGGAATTACCGGAAGTTGGAGAATTCTATGTTCATACCAATGGGCCGGAGACTACCAAGACGGTATATGAGGTGCTGTTCCTCCAACCTGAGCTTAGCCTCATTACGGCAGTAGAGGAGGCCATGTATGGACATATCTGAATTGGAATGGGAAGCAGAGTTGAAGTGGATGGCTACCGGGGGATCCTGTCTGTTGTGGTGGACGGAGTGGAGGTGCTCGACGAAGCGGTCCCCCAATCTGCGTCGGGTTTCACCGATGTAGAGGAGGCCGCACCGGGAGCACCGAATGCAATAGATGACCCCAACAGACTCACAAGTGAAGTGTTGCCTCACCTGGAAGGACTGTTTGGGGCCGTGAATGCTGGCGAGAGAGGATGTGTAGGGACAGGTGTAGCACCTACGCTTACAGGGATAAGTGCCGGGTGGGAGATCCGTGGGGAGGGACCGATCCCTGCGGAAAGCGGGGAGGGGTGGAGAGGGAAAGATTTGATTGGTGGTGGGGTCCTGTTGAAGGTGGCGGAAGTTGCAGAGGATAATGTGCTGGGTCCAGAGGCTGGTGGGGTGGTAGGTGAGTACAGGGGGAACTCTGTCTCTGTTGTGGTGGCGGGAGGCTAGGGTGAGGGCTGAAGTGCGGGAAATGGAGGAGATGTGGGTGAGGACATCATTGATGACAGCAGAAGGGAAACCACGATCCTTAAAGAAAGAGGACATTTGAGATGTCCTGGAACGGAAAGCCTCATTCTGGGAGCAGATGTGGCGGAGACGGAGGAGCTCGGAATATGGAATGGCATTTTGGCATGTGGCAGGGTGGGAAGAGGTATAGTCGAGATAGTTATGAGAGTCAGTGGGCTTGCAGAAGATGTCAGTGGTCCATCTGTCTCCAGAGATGGAGACCGAGAGATTGAGAAAGGGGAGAGAAGTGTCTGAGATAGACCAAGTGAATTTGAGGGCTGGGTGGAAGTCTGAAGTAAAGTCGATGAAATTGACGAGCTCAGCATGGGTGCAGGAAGCAGCACCAATGTAGTTGTCAATGTACCGAAGTTAAAGTTGGGGAGCAGTACCAGAATAGGTTTGGAGCATAGACTGTTCCACATAACCAACGAAGAGGCAGGCATAGCTGGGGCCCATGCAAGTTCCCATAGCTACACCCTTAGTCTGAAGAAAGTGGGAAGAGCCAAAAGAGAAGTTATTAAGTGTGAGAACCAGTTCCGCCACCCGGAGGTGGGTAGTGGTGGTGGGGAACTGGTGAGGTCTATTATCCAGAAAGTAGCGGAGGGCTTTGAGGCCTTCTTGATGGGGATGGAGGTGTATAAGGATTGGACATCCATAGTGAAAATGAAGCGGTTGGGACCGGGGAATTGGACGTTATTGAAGACATGGAGGGCATGGGGTGTATCCCGGATGTAGGTGGGGAAGAACTGAACTATGGGTGACAAAATGGAGTCCAGGTAGGCAGACACAAGTTCGGTGGGACAGGAGCAGGCAGAAACTATGGGTCTACCGGTACAGTCAGGCTTGTGTATCTTGGGGAGGAGGTAAAACCGACCGGTGCGGGGTGTGGGAATATTGAGTTTAGCGGTTGAGGATGGAAGGTCTCCGGAGTTGATAAGGGCGGTGATGGTGCGGGAGACAATGGTTTGATGTTTTTTGGTGGAGTCCTGTTCCAGGGGTAAGTAAGAGGAGGTGTCAGAGAGCTGCCTTTTGGCCTCAGTGAGGAAGTGGTCCGTCCGCCAGTCTACTACGGCACCACCTTTGTCAGCGGGTTTGATGGTGAGGTTGGGATTAGTGCGGAGAGAGTGGAGGGCAGTGTGTTTTCTGGGAGTGAGGTTGGAACAGGAGATAGTAGTGGTGAAGATGAGACAGTTGATGTCTTGGCGACAGTTAAAGATGAAGAGATTGAGTGCAGGTAGAAGGCCCGGGCGGGGTGTCCAGGAGGAGGAGGAGGGTCGAAGACAGGAGAAGGGGTCATCAGTAGGGGCACAGGATTTCTGCCAAAGAAGTAGGCTCAAAGACGTAGGCAACAAAGAAGAGTTCAGCGTCATGGCGGGCACGGAACTGACTGAGGTGTGGATGGAGGGGGACAAATGTGAGGCCCTTGCTAAGGACAGAATGTTCTGCCTCAGAGAGGGGAAGGTCAGAGGGGATGGTGAAGACACGGCAAGGGTTGTGGCTGGGGTCGGAGGAGGGTGAAGAGTGGGAGTTCTCAGGAGGGAGAGGGGGGTTAGGGGAGGATGAGGGATCAGAGGAATGGAGGGGCGATGAGGGGTAGAGGGAAGGTTGGGAGTCTCGGGGAGGAAAGGGGGTGGTTGTAGAATAGGCTGGGTGGTAGGACCCAGCGGCAGTACGAGGGGTCCCGGTCTGGAGAGGGTCAGGACCATGGTCCGAGCTGGATCTGGAGCTGGGGCTGGCGGAGCCTGTAACCTGCAGGGCCCCAGAACTGAGGTCGGAGTCGGAGGCGAGGGAGTCCATGGTCCGCCGGGGCCTGGTGCCCATGTCCGGGAGGCGGTGGTTCCAGTCAGGGTCGCTCTGACTGGAATTAGTCAATTAATCAATTGCTGCCCTACCTACACCAAAACAACATCTTGGGAAGATTTCAGTCAGGTTTTAAGGCTTATCATAGCACAGAGTCTGCCCTGCTGAAAGTGTACAATGATCTTCTCCTCTCTACTGTCTCAGGTGACTCTGCCATCCTAATTCTTCTTGACTTCTGCGCAGCATTTGATACGGCGGATCATGCCATGTTAATAGACAGTCTCCAGTGCGGGGTTGGTGTTGATGGCACTGCCTTGAACTGGTTCACATCCTGCCTCATAAATAGAAGCTTACCCGTCAACATAGGGAAATCTTCTTCTTTTCCAGCTAGTTTCTCCTGCGGGTTCTCACAAGTTTCTAACCCAGGTCCCATTCTTTTCTCCATATACATGCTTCCCCTCGGCTAAATCATCCAAAATTACGACATTTGCTTCCAGTGTTATGCTGATGACACACAGCTTTATCTCCCCTTGAAACAAAGGTCTAGTCAGATCTAGTCAGCCTCATGAATTGCCTTGAGGACATAATGTGTTGGATGACACAAAACTTCGTACAGCTGAATGAAGGCAAGTCTGAAGTTGTCCTATTTGGCCCCCCTGACTCCATCAAAGTGATTGCCAACAGCCTTGGTAACCTGTCCACCCTTTTCAAACCCCATGTCAAAAACCTTACTGTGAAATTTGATCAACACACATCAAAGTTGCTGGTGAACGCAGCAGGCCAGGCAGCGATATTGCCTTTAAGTTCGACAAGCAAGTTAATGCAGTAGTAAAAGCCAGCGGTAAAACCCCTTATTCTACTTCCAGCTCCCTCAGGTCGGCTGACTTGGGGCTCCTGGATGTCCCGCGATCTAAACTTAAGCTCAGGGGTGACCGTCCCTTTGCAGTTGTAGCCCCTAGACTGTGGAACAGCATTTCCCTCCCTATCAGATCTGCCCCTCCATTGACTCTTTTAAGTGCAGGCTCAAAAGTTACCTTTATCCACGAGCATTTGAATCGTCCTGATGTGGCTTATTTTTGGCTTGTGCCAAGGCTCATGTGTAGTTTATTTTCTGCCTATAAGCTTTGTGCCTTGTTGTTTCTATCTGTGTTTCTTGATTTGTGATTTTAGCTACCTGTTATGGTTTGTACAGCACTTTGGTCAACATGGGTTGTTTCTAAATCTGCTTTATAAATAAATTTGACTTGACTTGACTGGGGTGTAGACCAACTGGTCTAGATGACTTATCTACCTACGACATTTCAGCTTTTCATTGGCAACAGTGATTACACTCACTTCTCCCCCTCGCTGGCAAAATTCTTATTCAGTTTGTTCACCATTCCTTTTTTCCCATTACTACCTCTCCAGTGTCATTTCCAGCACTCTAATGTTCACTCTGCCTTGATTTTACTCTTTCTACCTCTGGAAGAAAAGCTTTCGGCTCCCTCTTTAATATTATTGTCTGACTTACCTTCAGATTTCATCTTTTCTCTCCTCATTGTTTTTCACTGGCTTTTGTTGGTTTGTAAAGCTTCCCTCTCGTTTCTGCTACTACTCTATGCCCTCCTTTTTGATCCTATGCTGTCTCTGACTTCCCTTGTCAGCCACGCTTGCCTCATCCTCCGTTTAGACTACTTCATCTTTGGGACGCATCTGCCCTCCACCTTCTAAATTGCCCCAAAAACTTCAGTCATTGCTGCTCTGCTGTCATTCTGGCTAGTGTCCCATTCCCATCAACTTTGGCCAGCTCCTCTTGGATGAATCTGTCATTGCCGTTGACCCACTGTAACAGTGATACATTGGAGAGGGTGCAGAAGAGCGTGATGATTCTGAGCAATTCATTGGCACAGTTGGCTATATTTAAAACGGAGGTTGATATGTGCTTGAATAGAAAGGCCCTACTCCTACACCTATTGTCTATTGTCTAAATCGATGTCATCTGTGCTCACATTTGATAACCAAAATGGAGAGGTTTATTTGGATAACATAAAATTGGAGCATGCTACTGCATTATCTACTATATAACCAAAAAGCCACAAACTGGAAAAATATGCAACTGGATGCAAGGGAGCTAATAGTAATATGTAAATTATTTCAGGAAATAAGTCCAGGACCAGCCTATTGGCTCAGGGTGTCTGACCCTCCAAGGGAGGAGTTGTAAAGTTTGATGGCCACAGGCAGGAATGACTTCCTATGACACTCAGTGTTGCATCTCGGTGGAATGAGTCTCTGGCTGAATGTACTCCTGTACCCACCCAGTACATTATGTAGTGAATGGGAGACATTGTCCAAGATGGCATGCAACTTGGACAGCATCCTCTTTTCAGACACCACTGTTGAGTTGAGCATTGAGGTCAAAAATCAAGAGGTTATGACGCAACTTTATAAAACTCGGATTAGGCCACACTTGGAGTGTAGTATACACTTCTGGTTGCTCCACTATAGGAAGGATGTTGAGCCTTTGGAGAGGGTGCAGAAGAGGTTTGCCAGGAAGCTGCCCAGATTAGAGGGCACGTGCTATCACAAGAGGCTGGATAAACCTGGGTTGTTTTCTCTGGAGCGGTGGAGACCAAGGGGAGATCTGACAGAGGTTTATAAGATTATGAGATAAGATAGAAAGAGTGGACAGAGAATATCCGTTTCCCAGGGTTGAAATGTCAAATACCAAAGGGCATGCATTCAAGGTGAGGGGATAGGTTCGAGGGGTATGTGTGGGGTAAGCTTTTTTACTCAGAGTGGTGGATGCCTGGAATGTGCTGCTCGGTATGGTAGTAGAGGCAAAGGAAGTTTTTAAGAGACATTTGGATAGGCACCTGGATCTAAGGAAGATGGAAGATATGGATATGGTGTAGGTAGGAGGAATTAGTGTTTGGGTGTTTTGATTTGCTTTTTAGCTGGTTCGGCATAACATTGTGGGCCAAATGTCTATTCCTGTGCTGTACTGTTCTATGTCCTATTGTTTATTCAAAAATATCAGCCTAGTAATTAATCTAACACTGTACCTTAAACATAACTGGGCTTTCTGTTTATGGGTCTTGCAGACTGGAAATATTGCATTTACTTGAAGGATCATACACAATGATGCCAAATGGTTTAGCCTCCACCATTTTAACCATCAAATTCATTTGCATATTCGAGGTCTGGAAGCATCATAAGGCACTCACGATTTAAGCAGGTTTTAACTAGAGAATCATGGCTTGCTTCAGCAGGTAGTGAATTGTTCCAGGAACCTTTGATTGAAACCTTTCTCAAAAGCTGTTCACCACTATGGGTTTAAACTTGTGTAAATTTATGAGATTGGCAGGCGAACCTATAGAAACATTATTACGAGATGGCAATTCAATGCAAGTAAAAGGTAAGCAATGTAATCTTGCCTTGTTGTCATCTAGCAGCTCTTCTCTTTTTATGGAAATATCCTGACTTTCACTGATCACGTTGAATGGAAATACTGGTTAATACTACGTGTATACGTTTCAGTTCAATGCGTGTACTTTTCATTTCAATCAGCCACGAACAGACTCAATGTGCCAAGTGGGCTAATTCTACCCCTTTGTTTTATAGTCTTGTCAGTGAGCTCGTGCTGTTCACTCCTCTTAATTTCCAATATTTTGTTTTCTTAAACAGCACTATAAATAACACACACAAAACTCAGCAGGTCAGGCAGCATCTATAGGAAAGAATCAGTCGAGATTTTGGGCTGAGACCCTTTATCAAGACTGAGAAGGGGGGAAAAGCTAGAACAAAAAGGTGGGACGAGGGGAAGGCAACTAGCTGGAAGGTAATTGGTGAATCCAGGTGGGTGGGAAAGGTCAAGGACTGGAGAAGAAAGAATTTGATAAGAGAGGAGAGTGGACAATAGGAGAAAGGGAAGGGTGGTGCATCCCGGGGGAAGTAATAGGCAGGTGAGAAGGTCAGAGTGTGGAATAGAGGAAAGAGGGGGAAATTTTGTTCACCGGAAGGTGAAATCAAAATTCATGCCATCAGGTTGAAGGGTACCTGGACAGAATATGAGGTGCTGTTCCTCCACCTAGAGGGTGGCCTCTTCTTGGCACAAAAGAAGGCCATAAATTGACGTAGGAATGGGAATGGGAAGTAAAATGTTTGGCCACTGGGAAGTTCCACTTGTGACGAATGATGAGGAGGTGCTTGAAGAAGCATCCTCCCAATTTACCTCGGGTCTGACCAATGTAGAGGAGGCCTCATCAGGAGCACAACAGATGACCCCAGCAGACTCACAGGTGAAGTGTTGCCTCACCTGGAAGGACTGTTTGGGCCCTGAATAGAGGAGAGAGAGGAGGTGTATGGCCAGGTGTGCCACTTAAAAATATGATAAATGCATAAGTGAAGTAATTCCCATTCCCATTCTGACAGTCCTGGGAGTCCATGGCCTGTCCTACTGCCATGATGAGGCTGCAGTCAGGATGGAGGAGTAACACCTTGTCTTCCATCTGGATAGTCTCCAATCCGATGACATGAACATTGATTTCTCGAACTTCCAGTCATTGCCCTCTCCTTCCCCATTCCCCATTTCCCTCTCTCACCTTATCTCCTTACCTGCCCATCGCCTCTCGCTGATGCTCCTCCCTCTTCCCTTTCTTCCACGGCCTTCTATCCCTTCCTATCAGATTCCTCCTTTATCTCTTCCACCAATCGACCTCCAGCTCTTGATTTCACCCCTCCTCCGCCCAGTTTCACCTATCACCTTGTGCTTCTTGCTCCTCTCTCCCAATCTTCTAACTCGCACTTCTCATCTCTTTTGCCAGTCCTGATGAAGAATCTCAGCACAAAATGTTTACACTTTTCCATAGATGCTGCCTGGCCTGCTGAGTTCTTCCAGCATTTTGTGTGTTTTACTTTGATTTCCAACATCTGCCGATTTTCTCTTGGTTTTTTCCTTCCTTTGGTTAAGGTGATGGGCCTTTGTGTTTTCTGGTATAAAAATAATTGGAGGCGCAGATGATTTCAATTTCAGCAATAACCAAGTCAAAATGCAACCAATAAGTATTTATAATCAGATGAAATTGTGCCAATATATATCAAACTCCCAAATACTTCCACGTTAGGAACAGAAGTCAAAATGTGCTCGTGAGAACACATTGGACTTGGTTACTAAACCTTGCTCAATTCAGTGGTCCAAAATGTGGATGATTTGATCTTTGGACTTGTGTAGGAGCCATGTCTGTTCTCTGTCTGCTTCGTATTCTGTGCTGCAGGGTTTATTATGGTAACGAGTCACATTAGTGGGGGCGTGGTAAAAGCGAAGGGAGTAAATTATGTATTGCTTTATTTTGTGGCAGTTTGTGGCTTGCGACTAGCAGAGGTCAAATCTTGGCTGATCACTTCAAGATTGTGTGTTTGCTAATTGCTAATAGGGGTTCTGACTCTTTGGAACAATCATTTCATTGGAGCTGAGGGTGCATCATGCAATTATAACAACCCTGTAGTGGGCGCAGGCTAATGGTATTTATTTTGTTTTGATTTTGGATTAGTTTTATTTGCAACACTGGCCTATATAAGGATGTGGAAAATCATGGGTAAGGGAATTTGAGTTATATATGTGGTTTTAAATCACTTTTGTTCAGGAGTGATTACTTTTGGATTTTGCTATTTTTAAAAAATTCCCTTGTTTTTACAGAGTCAGATTGTGTATAAGTGTTTTCAGCAAGTGACTGGATTGAATTTGAGATTTCTGGATGAAGTGTGATTTGTATTGGAATCTCTATTTATTGAATATGTATAAATAACTTTGAATTATTGTTTTAATCCCGCACCATTTAGAGATTTGGGGTGAAAATATGATTTTGTTTGAATATTTCATTTGATGTATTTTTTTTAGCAATATCTTATTTTTCCCCATAAAACTGACGAGTTCAAACTGATAAACTATTCAATAAAATGATGAATCCCAGTAATTTCTTGTCTATAATTAATTATTTTTAATAAACAAAAGGTTGCATTGCCCTTGTGTTTTCTATCTTTTTTTAACTTCAGAATCAGGTTTATTATAACCGGCATGTGGTGTGAAATTTGTTAACTTAGCAGCAGCAGTTCAATGCAATACATAATGTAGAAGAGAAAAAAATAATAAATAAAATAAAAATAATAATAAACAAGTACTGTAAATCAATTACAGTATACGTATATTGAATAGATTCAAAAAATGCAAAAATATTTTAGATAGGGCTTTACTCTTTGGAGAGAAGGAGGATGAGAGGAGACATGATAGAGGTGTACAAGATAATAACAGGAATAGATAGAGTGGATAGCCAGCGCCTCTTCCCCAGGGCACCACTGCTCAATACAAGTGGACATGGCTTTAAGGTAAGGGGTGGGAAGTTCAAGGGGGATATTAGAGGAAGGTTTTTTACTCAGAGAGTGGTTGGTGCGTGGAATGCACTGCCTGAGTCAGTGGTGGAGGCAGAGACTACTAGACAGGTATATGGAGGAATTTAAGGTGGGGGCTTATATCCCTTACTCACTCTTCCTTCAGTTAGTCCTGACGAAGAGTCTCGGCCTGAAACGTCGACTGTACCTCTTCCTAGAGATGCTGCTTGGCCTGCTGCGTTCACCAGCAACTTTGATGTGTGTTGCTTATATGGGAGGCAGGGTTTGAGGGTCGGTACAACATTGTGGGCCGAAGGGCCCGTAATGTGCTGTACTATTCTATGTTCTATGAAATATTTTTGACTCCCTGTTAAGCCTCTGACTGTCCACTCGATCAAGTCACCTGTCATTCTCCTTTGCTCCAAAGAGGAAAGCCCTGGCTCCCTCAACTCACCCTGATAAAACATGCTCTCTAATCCAGGTATCATCCTCTGCATCTTCACTACAGCTTCTACATCCTTCTTGTAATAAGACGACCAGAACTGAGCACTCCCACTCTTTGCCCTCTGCCTATCACCCCTTGTCCGCTCCCCCTCACCGCCATGGCTGCCCAAAGCACTGAGCCTGAGCCTTCGACACGCCCCGCCCACCCCACCACCGCTGTCCCGGCACCCAGCCACTGCGCATGCTTGCCGCCCTCACCAACATGGCGGCCGCTGACGGAGGGGACGTGGCGGAGCGCTGAGCCCGTTCCCGAGGCCGCACCGAGCGCCGTCCGCCCAGCTTGGGCGTGCACAGGTAACCCCGAGGGTCGAGGTCTGCACATGGAGCGGAGGAAGAGGGGCCGGGTGCTGGGAACTGGATGTGGTGGCAGAGAGGCAGGAGCCGGGGTCTGGAGTCCGTCCACCGGCAGGGATGGCCTGGTGTGTGTCTCCAGAGGTAGCTGAGGGATTGGGGAGGGGACTGGGGTTATGGGGACCCTGAAGACTGACTGATGGGGGTGACTGTGGTTTGACAGCTGGGGGACTGAAATGGCCTCCCATTAACGGGCCAGAGGGAGGGCTCTGTGAGAGCGATGGGGTCCCGGAGCCAGTGGGGAGTGTGGGGGCAGAATCGGTAGGAATGAGAAGCAGTGATCTGGTGGGAGGATGGATGGGGACCTGGAACAATGGGCCGGGAGGAGGGAGAGCAGGATTCGAGATTCAAGATTATTTAATGTCATTTCCAGTGCACGAGTGTAAATGAGAACAAAATAATTGTTATTCCGGATCCATTGCAGAACAACCAAAGCAATAAGAAAAAGAAAACAGCGATAATATTAAAAACACAGTGAATATAAGATAGTTTATATATATTGATTGTAACTCGATAAAATGACACCAGGTACAGATGTGTCTGGACAGTGACTGACAAGAAATAATAAAGTACTGGTGGGTTAGTGGGTAGAGGTGTTGATCAGCCTTACTGTTTGGAATAAGGCCCAACTGGGATTTCGGGGACAGACGGAAGATGTGGATTGCAGGGAAACCTGAATGTTTTGACTACGTTTAAAAAGTTACAAGGTATTAAGTAGAGATCACTCAGAGCATCTCAGAAAGAATGTGAAAGTTTTCTGGTGACATAATCTTTGCAGTGACATTAATGACAGAGGGATGTTTGTAGTCATACTTTATTGATCCCGGGGGAAATTGGTTTTCATTACAGTTGCATTGTAAGTAATAAATAGTAATAGAACCATAAATAGTTAAATAGTAATATGTAAATTATGAATTAAGTCCAGGACCAGCCTATTGGCTCAGGGTGTCTGACCCTCCAAGGGAGGAGTTGTAAAATTTGATGGCCACAGGCAGGAATGACTTCTTATGACGCTCTGTGCTGCATCTTGGTGGAATGAGTCTCTGGCTGAATGTACTCCTGTGCCCACCCAGTACATTATGTAGTGGATGGGAAACACTGACCAAGATGGCATGCAACTTAGACAGCATCCTCTTTTCAGACACCACCGTGAGAGTCCAGTTCCATCCCCACAACATCACTGGCCTTACGAATGAGTTTGTTGATTCTGTTGGTGTCTGCTATCCTCAGCCTGCTGCCCCAGCACACAACAGCAAACATGATCGCACTGGCCACCACAGACTCGTAGAACATCCTCAGCATAGTCCGACAGATGTTAAAGGACCTCAGTCTCCTCAGGAAATAGAGACGGCTCTGACCCTTCTTGTAGACAGCCTCAGTGCTCTTTGACCAGTCCAGTTTATTGTCAATTCGTATCCCCAGGTATTTGTAATCCTCCACCATGTCCACACTGACCCCCTGGATGGAAATAGGGGTCACCGGTACCTTAGCTCTCCTCAGGTCTACCACCAGCTCCTTAGTCTTTTTTACATTAAGCTGCAGATAATTCTGCTCACACCATGTGGCAGAGTCATCCGAAAACTTCTGAAGATGACAAGACTCTGTGCAGTAGTTGAAGTCCGAGGTGTAAATGGTGAAGAGAAAGGGAGACAAGACAGTCCTCTGTGAAGCCCCAGTGCTGCTGATCACTCTGTCGGACACACAGTGTTGCAAGCACACGTACTGTGGTCTGCCAGTCAGGTAATCAAGAATCCATGATACCAGGGAAGCATCCACCTGCATCGCTGTCAGCTTCTCCCCCAGCAGAGCAGGGTGGATGGTGTTGAACGCACTGGAAAAGTCAAAAAACATGACCCTCACAGTGCTCACTGGCTTGTCCAGGTGGGCGTAGACATGGTTCAGCAGGTAGACGATGGCATCCTTAACTCCTAGTCGGGGCTGGTAGGCGAACTGGAGGGGATCTAAGTGTGGCCTGACCATAGGCCGGAGCAGCTCCAGAACAAGTCTCTCCAGGGTCTTCATGATGTGGGAGGTCAATGCCACCGGTCTGTAGTCATTGAGGCCGCTGGGGCGCGGCGTCTTTGGCACAGGGATGAGGCAAGACGTCTTCCACAGTACAGGAATCCTCCGGAGCCTCAGGCTCAGGTTGAATACATGGCGAAGTACTCCACATAGCTGAGGGGCACAGGCTTTGAGCACCCTGGTACTGACACCATCCGGTCCTGCAGCCTTGCTTGGGTTGAGACGTTGTTCCCTTGTTCAAGAAAGGGAGTAGCGATAACACAGGAAATTATAGTCAGCATGGCTTTGTCAAGGGCCCGTCAGGCCTTATGAAACTGATTGAATTCTTTGAGGATATAACAAAGCACTTTGATGAAGGTAGAGCAGTGGGTGTAGTGTATATGGATTTCAGTAAGGCATTTGATAAGGTTCCCCATGCGAGGCTCCTTCAGAAAGTAATGAGGCATGGGATCCATGCAGACCTTGCTTTGTAGATCCAGAATTGGCTTGCCCACAGAAGGCAAAGGTGGTTGGAGATGGTTCGTATTCTGCATGCAGGACAGTGACCAATGGTGTTCCGCGGGGTCCTGTTCTGGGACCCCTCCTCTTTGTGATTTTTGTAAATGACCTGGATGAGGAAGTAGAAGAGTGGGTTAGTAGGTTTGCTGATAACACGAAGGTTGGGGGTGTTGTGGATAGTCTGGAGGGTTGTCAGAGGTTACAACGGAACATTGATAGGATGCATAACTGGGATGAGAAATGGCAGATGGAATTCAATACAGATAATTGTAAAATGGTTCATTTTGGTAGGTCAAATTTGAAGACAGAATATAATATTAATGGTAAGACTCTTGACAGTGTGGAGGATCAGCGAGATCTTGGGGTCCGTGACCACAGGACACTTAAAGCTACTGCGCAGATTAACAATGTCTTTGAGAAGGTGTATGATATGTTGGCATTCATCATCTGTGGGATTGAGTTCAAGAGCTGTGAGGTAATGTTACAGCTATATAAGACCCTGGGCAGACCCCACTTGGAGTCCTGTGCTCAGTTCTAGTCACCTCACTAAAGGAAAGATGTGGATACTATAGAGACAGTGCAGAGATTTACAAGGATGTTGCCTGGATTAGGGAGCATGCCTTATGAGAGTGGGTCGAGTGAACTTGGCCTTTTCTTTGTGGAGCGACGGAGGATGAGAGGTGACCTGATGGAGGGGTATAAGGTGATGAGGGACATTGATCGTGTGGATACCCAGAGGCTTTTTCGCAGAGCTGAAAAGGCTAACATGAGGGGGCATAGTTTTAAGGAGTAGGTACACGGGGGATGTCGGGGTAAATTTTTCACACAGAGAGTGGTGCATGCATGGAATGCACTCGTAAACACAAAATAATCTGCAGATCCTGGGGTCAAAGCAACATGCACAACACACTGGAGGAACTCAGCAGGTCGGGCAGCATCTGTGGAAACGAACAGTCAATGTTTCAGGCCGAGACCTTTCGTCAGGACTGAAGAGGGAGCGGGTAGGGGCCCTATAAAGAAGGTGGTTTTTCACCAGGCACCTACCAGCCTTCTCCTTCCCACCCTCCCCCCACCTTCTTTATAGGGCCCCTACCCCCTCCCTCTTCAGTCCTGACGAAGGGTTCCGGCTCGAAACATTGACTGTTTGTTTCCACGGATGCTGCCCGACCTACTGAGTTCCTCCAGCATGTTGTGCGTGTTGTATGGAATGCACTGCCAGCTATGGTGGTAGAGGTGGATACAGTAGAGTCTTTTAAGAGACTCTTAGATAGGTACATGGAGCTTAGACAAATAGAGGGCTATGCAGTAGGGAAATTCTACGCAGTCTCTGGAGTAGGTTACATGGTCGGCACAACATTGTGGGCTGAAGGGCCTGTAATGTGCTGTAGATTTCTATGTTCTATGTTGAGGGGTAATAACTGTTCCTGAACCTGGTGGTATGAGTCCTGAGGCTCTTGTACCTTCTTCCTTACCGCATTTGGGAGAAGAGAGCATGGTCTGGGTGGTGGGTGTCACTCATGATCGATGTTGCTTTCCTAAGGCATTGTTTCACATAGATGTGCTCGGTGGTGGGGAGGGATTTACCCGTGATGGACCGGGCTCTGATCACTACTCTGTAAGATTTTCCATTCAGGAGCATTGGTATTTCCATTCCAGGCTGTGATACAGCCAGTCAGTATACTCTCCACTACACATCTATAGAAGTTTTACAAGATACGTCGAAGCTCTGCAACCTCCTAAGGAAATAGAGCTTCTCCCGTACTTCCTTTGTAATTGCACTTGGAACAGGTCCTCCGAAATAATAACAGTTAGGAATTTAAATTAGCTAACCCACTCTCCCTCTGATCCTTTGATGAGGACTGGCTCGTGGACGTCTGGTTTAGACCATAAGATATAAATGCAGGATTTGGCCATTTGACCGATCAGGTCTGCTCTGCCATTTCATCATGGCGGATTCATTTTTCTCTCAGCCCCAATTTCTTACCTTCTCCCCATATCCCTTCATGCTCTGATCAGGCAAGAATCTATCAACCTCTGCTTTAAATGAACCATTAAGACTTGGCCTCCACAACTGCCTGTGGCAAAGAATTCCACAGATTCACCACTCTCTGGCTAAAGAAATTCCTCATCTCCATTCTTATAAACAAGATACGGATGCGTGGAGTCGAAGGAAGTGTATTGGCATGGATAGTGGATTGGTTAACCGATAGAAGACAGGGAGTTGATATAAATGGGTGTTTCTCCGGTTGGCAGTCAGTGGTGAGTGGGGTGCCGCAGGGGTCAGTGCTGGGCCCGCAGCTGTTTACCATTTACAGTGATGATTTGCAAAAGGGGACTGAGTGTAGCATAGTAAAATTTGCTGATGGCACTAAACTGAGTGGAAAAGCAAATTGTACAGAGGATGTGGAGAGTCTGCGGTGGGATATAGATAGGTTAAGTGAGTGGCCCAAGGTCTGGCAGATGGAATACAACGTTGGTAAATGCGAGATCATCCACTTTGGAAGGAATAATAGAACAGCAGATTGTTATTTAAATGGTGAAAGATTGCAGCATGTTGTTGTTCAGAAGGACTTGGGAGTGCTTGTGCATGAATCACAAAAAGTTGGCTTGCAGGTGCAACAGGTTATTAAAAAGGCAAACGGAATGTTGGCCTTCATTGCTAGAGGGATTGAATTCAAGAGCAGGGAGGTCATGCTGCAACTGTACAGGGTACTGATGAGGCCGCACCTGGACTACTGTGTGCGGTTCTGGTCTCCATACTTGAGGAAGGATATACTAGCTTTGGAGGCAATGCAGGGGAGGTTCACCAGGATGATTCCGGGGATGAAGGGGTTGACCTATGAGGGGAGATTGAGTCACCTGGGACTATACTCTCTGGAGTTTAGAAGAATAAGAGGGGATCTTATAGAAACATACAAAATTTTGAAAAGGATAGATAAGATAGAAGTAGGAAAGTTGTTTCCATTGGGGAGACTAGAACTAGGGGACATTGCCTCAAGATCCAGAGGAGAAGATTTAGGACGGAGATGAGAAACTGTTTTTCCCAGAGAGTGGTGAATCTGTGGAATTCTCTGCCCAGGGAAGCAGTTGAGGCTTCTTCACTAAATGTATTTAAGATACAGTTAGATAAGTTTTTACATAGTAGGGGAATTAAGGGTTATGGAGAAAAGATGGAGCTGAGTTTACGGACAGATCAGCCATGATCTAATTGAATTGCGGGGTAGGCTTGATGGGCTGGATGGCCGACTCCTTCTATTTCTTATGTTCTTATGTTTTAAAAGGACACCCCTCTATTCTGAGGTTGTGTCCTCTGGTCTTAGACTCTCCCACCATAGGAAACATCCTCTCCACATCCACTCTATCAAGGCTTTTCACCATTCAATAGGATTCAGTGAGGGTCACCCCTCCTTCTTCTGAATTCTATTGAATAAAGGCCCAGAGTCATCAGATGCTCTTCATATGACAAGCCAATGAATCTTCGAATTATTTTCAAGAGCCATTTTTGTTTCATTTTCCTGAAGTCAATAATCAGCTTCTTGGTTTTGTTGACATTGAGTGAGAGGCTATTGTTATGACACCACTCAGCCAAATTTACAGTCTCCCTCCAATGTCCTGTTTCATCACTAACTTAACGTGAATGAAGAACTTCAGAGGTATAATTACCTTAGTAGTGGAGATATGTTTGTTGAGTGATAAACATTGGCTAGCACCCACATTTTTGAACTGTGGTATGGGATTTTCTGCAGTATTTTTCGTGTTTAACCTCATGGTGCACTCCCTAAGTACTGCACTGAAGTGTCAGTCCAATATCTGGAATGATATCGGATTCTTTCACTGATGTCACTTGAGGTTGGGTGAGTCTAAAGCTAAAGGTCACGGATTAAGGGTGAAAATTGTAATGTATAAGGGGAACATGAGGGGGATCATCTTCATCTAGAGAGTGGTGAGTGTGGAAGAAACTGCTAGCTGAAGTGCTGGATACAAGCTCCATTCCAACATTTAAGGGAAATTTGGATAGGTACATGGATGGGAGGAGTGCAGAGGGCTACTGTCTGGGTGCAGGTCATTGGGACATGGAAGAATAATAGTTTGGCATGGACTAGGTGGACCTGGTTCTGTGCTGTACTGCTCTAGGACTATCATTATTGGCACTGACTGCTAATCTGTAAGGGGTTTAATGTACCCTGTCCTTAATTCAATTGCTAATGTGTTTTTAGCTGTTGCCCATTTGAATGCCGTGAGGCTTTTCACTTCTACAGTAACAATATACTAAAATAAAAGGAGCGTTTGATGGCTTTGGGCCTGTACTCACTGGAGTTTAGAAGAATGAGGATGGATCTCATTGATGCCTGTTGAATATTGGAGTGCAAACATGAGGAAATCTGCAGATGCTGGAAATTCAAGCAACACACACAAAAAATGCTGGTGAACGCAGCAGGCCAGGCAGCATCTATAGAAAGAGGTACAGTCAGGACTGACGAAGGGTCTCGGCCCGAAACGTCGACTGTACCTCTTCCTATAGATGCAGCCTGGCCTGCTGCGTTCACCAGCGTTTTTTGTGTGTGTTGCTTGAATATTGGAGTGGATGTTTTCTGTAGTGGGGAAGTGTAGGTTCAGAGGGCACAGCCTCTGAATAGAGGGACATCTCTTTTGAACTGAAACGATTTTCTTAAGCCAGAGGGTGGTGAATCTGGAATTTATTGCCACAGATGGCTGTGGAGGCCAAGTCACTGGGTACATTTAAAGTGGAGGATAGGTTCTTGATTAGTTGGGGCATCAAAGGTTATGGGGAGAAGGCAGGAGCTTGAGCTTGAGAGGAATGATAAATCAGCCAATGAAATGGCAGGGATTTCATAGTCCCAATGGCCTATTTGTGCTCCTGTGGCTGAACCGAAACGTTTTGTTTTCCAGGGATGCAATGTCACTGCAGAAGGTTCTCTCGGAGAGGATCACTGAAGCTCGTGAGCTGCTGGAACGGGCAGAGGCCCTGTCCCGTTCCCGGGCCGGCGGGGTGCAAGGGGGGCCCAAGCTTTGCAGCAAGCTGAAGGCCGAGCTGAAGTTTCTGCGGAAAGTCGAAATGGGCAAAGTTTCGGTGAAGGAGTCACACCTACAGAGCACGAACCTCACCCACTTAAAGGCAGTCATTGAGTCGGCTGAAAGCCTAGAGGATGTTGTTAGCCTTCTGCGCGTATTTAACTATCAGGAGCACTCTGGCGGGAAGCAGTCCGTGATGGTGGACGTCGTCGCAAACGGTGGACTGACGTGGGTCAAAGCTATCGGGCGGAAAGCTGAGGCGCTGCACAGTATCTGGGTGGGGAGGGGCCAATACGGTGACAAAAGTATTGTTGAGCAAGCAGAAGATTATTTGGAAGCCAGCAGACAACAGCTGGTGCAGTATAGCAATCCACATGTTGTGTTTGCATTTTACAATGGCATTTCTAGCCCTATGGCAGAAAAACTAAAAGAAATGGGGCTATCTGTGCGAGGAGATATCGTTGCTGTGAATTCAATGATCGACTTTATGGAGGAAGGTGATAAATCGAGTGATTCTGAAGAAGATCTCGAGGAGCCTTTGCAAGTGACAAAAGTAGACCGGTCTACAGTTGTTGCCAGTGTTGCTTTTCCCACTGAGGTTAAAGTGGATTCCTGCAACCGTGCCAATTTAGATATAACCACCCTGATCACCTTTGTTTCAGCGGTAAGTCACGGCGGATGTCACTTCATCTTTAAGGAGAAAGTACTGACTGAACAAGCTACTCAGGAAAGGGCGGAGAGTGTCCTGCCTAAACTACAAGCCTTCATGAAGGACAAAGAACTATTTGCTTGCGAGTCGGCAGTGAGAGATTTCCAGGCAATTTTGGAGACGTTAGGTGGCCCTGGAGAGAAAGCGCGGGCACAGAAGCTGCTGCAGGGAATCACGGTGGTGCCGGACCAGCCTTCTGAACGGGCCTCCCGACTGGAAGCCAGTGCAAAAATTAACAGTCGCTCTATTACCATTTTTGGTACTGGAGATGCCTTAAAGGCAATCACAATGACAGCAAACAGTGGGTTTGTGCGGGCTGCAGACAATCAAGGCGTGAAATTCAGCGTATTTATCCACCAGCCTAGAGCTTTGACAGAGAGCAAGGAGTCAACAGCAACTCCTTTACATACTCTCCACGGGAATGGACGATGACTTTATCATATAAAATAATCTCTCCTAATCAAATATTTGTAATGTTAAAGACTGTGGGGTTATTTTAATGGTGGGACTTGATACAAAACATATGCCTCATCCTTGTTTTCCTTTTCATTGATGCTAAATCTTGCAGGCTGTATAAGAAGTGCCTGTTGTCAGTTTTGCACCTCTCTGCAAAAGTACCCATCAGATTTTTAAAATACAAAACAAAAAACAATCAACAATAAATACATATTCTCTGTAGGCTGTTTGTGACTTTTCATATAGCCATTGGTATGTTTGTTTCCATTGCAGCACTTAGTTATTATTGAAAAAATAATGTAGATCTTTTTGAGTCCAATTAATGCATCTACTATGTTGCTGAAGCCTACAAATATGTCTGTGGGCAGATGAAAAGCAAATAACTATACAAAAGACATCTTTAAAAAATTTACAATGAGCTATCTCAAAGATGCTTGAGTGATGCTTAACCAGATTAATTCAGACCTGCAGAGGGTCTCGGCCCAAAACGTCGACTATACTCTTTTCCGTAGATGATGCCTGGCATGCTGAGTTCCTCCAGCATTGTGTGTGAGTGTTGCTTAGAGAATGTTTAGCATAATTTTACAATTTCTAAAATTCTGATGGGAACAGAATTTCTTGAGTCACTTTCCATAACTGAAAATCCAACACTTACTGGGTTTAAGGTGGCATTAACACACACAAAATGCTGGAGGAACTCAGCTGGTCAGGCAGCACTATGGAAAGGAATAGAGTTAACGTTTCAGGCTGAGATCCTTCCGTGGATACTGCCTGACCTGCTGAGTTTCTCTAGTATTTTGTGTATGTTACTCTGGGTTTCCAGCATCTGCAGAATCTCTTGACTATGACTATGAGTCTCTGACCTATTAACCTACCCCAGACGTCTTTGGACTGTGGGAGGAAACCAGAAAACCTGAAGAAAACTCACATATTCCACAGGGAGGACGTACAGAGACTCCCTACAGAGGTGCTGAGATTGAACTTCGAACTCCAGCCCCATAGCGTGGTACTGACCGCTGCGCTACTGTGGCCCCCCACGTCATCTTGTTGTGCACCTACAAGGCAAGGCAAGGGGAAAAGTACTCCTTTCCACTGCAAACTTTGTTTTTTGTATTTGTTAGAAATGATTTGGGAACGGTCCTGAATGAGTCTTTTGCTGCAGGTTACCCAGTCTCGTACTCTCCCCAGAAGGGTACCATGCAGCTCATCACCTCTATGATGAGTCCCAGGAAGCAGCTTCATCAGTTCCATTCCTCTACCCTCATTAGCCTTTACTATTACAACGTGTCTTCTGTCACGTGCGGCCCTCGGCTCTGTGATTATAGAACGTAGAACCCACCCAACAGCACAGTACAGACCCTTTGGCCCATGATGTGCCAACTTTTTAACCTAACTTCAATCTAACTCTTCCCTCGTACAAAGTTCAAAATAAATTTATAATCGAAGTACGTATATGTTACCATTTATTATTCTGAGATTCGTTTTCTTGCAGGCATTCACAGTAGCTACAAAAAAATACAATAGAATCAGTATAAAATACCACACAAAGATGGACAAACAACCAATGTGCAAAAGGTGAGAGATTGTGCAAGTACAGAAAGAGAAACTAATAATAAATAATTTATACTGACAACGTGAGCTGTAGAGTCCTTGAAAGTGAGTCTAGGTTGTGGAATCAGTTCAGTGTTGGGGTGAGTGAAATTATGCATGCTGGTTCAGGAACCCGATGGCTGACCCTTGTGGTATGGGATGTAACCCTCAATAGGTTGAGCGAGCTAGGGCGTTTCTCTGTCGAGCAAAGAACGATGAGTTGTACAAGATAAGAGGCATAGGTCTAGTGGACTGCCAGAGACTTTCTCTTCGGACAGAAATGGCTAATACGAGGGGTCTTAATTTTAAGATGATTGACGGGTATGTTATGTTTTTTACACAGAGAGTGGTGAGTGCATGGAATGCCCTACCAGGAGTGGTGGAAGAGGCAGATATATGCCAATGCTGCCTGCAAGGAGCTTGTACGTTCTCCCCCTGACTGCATGCATTTCCTCCAGATGCTCCGGTTTCCTCTCACAGTCCCGTGATTAGGCTTGGATTAAGTGGGGTTGCTGAGTGGAGTGGCTCAAAGGACTGGAAGGGCTTATTCTGTGCTATATATCAATAAATCTTTTTTTTTTAATTCAGACATGTAAGAAATTTTTAGATAAGCATACAGATGAAAGAAAAATGGAGGGCTTTGAGGGAGGGAAGGGTTAGATTGATCTAGAGTAGATTAAAACATTGGCACAACATAGTCAGTGAAAATCTGTACTGTGCTGTAAAGTTCTATCACTGATCACCCCAGTACCTTTCTAGTAAACTTCCCCTCTACAGTGTAGAAATGATTCCATTCAGAAAAATTACAAGGGACTAATGGTGATGTTGAAAATCACAAAGGGTTTGAACTGAATGCATTATTTTCAATGGTAAAGGATGAGTCATCACAGTGCAGGCTGCATCTGATTCAAAAAAAGGCAAGACGAGAAACATTTTTTTGCTAAAGTGGTGAACAAAAACATTGAACACAGACCATCAGCTGATGTGTAACTGTAAAAAGTGAATACAGCACTGGCTGTTACTTATCAGTATTGAGCATATCAGTTTAGTTGTTGCCTGACCAGATTGTGTGCAGCGTGAAATCTGCAGGAAAAGGTATCAATTAGATTAAAAGAATACACAGAATATTTACAGGGACCTGAGTCATAGGGAAAGGCTGAATGGATTAGGACTTCATTCCCTGAAGTGGAGTGTAGGAGAAAGGGGAGATTTGATATATCAATACAAAACTAAGAGGGGTATAGACTGGGTAAATGCGAGCAGGCTTTTTATATTGAAGTTGGGTAAGACGTGGCAAGCGTGTAAAAAGAGCTAACTTTCAGTGACGTTCATGTTCAAGATTTAAAAACAGAGCTTCACACCGGTTTTCTCTGAGTTGGACAATCCACAGCAGGGAGTGCGTTAGGGAGCAATCTTAATCAGGATGACAATCAAGATTTTAAAAGCAGAGTTTTGCGGCAATTTACGAAAAAGAGTAACCAGAAAGCAATAAGCATTTGGGATTGATTAGCAAAAGCAAATTAAAGAAAGTCAGGGGCAAGCGTAGTGGCCACTGATTGAGTGACAGAGTCAGAGTGGACATCTTGAGGCTTTAGTTCTTCAAGGCTTCAACGAGGAGCAGTTTCAGTCAGAGAAAGCAAAGGAAAAGAAAAGCTCGAGGTTAAGTTTATTTTCCTTCCCTTCTTTATATCTGCTCAGCTAGGAGAGCACAGATCGCAAACAAGAGAAAGTCTGCAGATGCTGGAGAACCAAGCAACACACACAAAAAGCTGCAGGAACTCAGCAGGCCAGCCAGCATCTATGAAAGCACAGTCGACGTTTCGGCCCGAAACTCAGGGTAGGATAGATGGCTTAAAAAAAACAAAGGATGCGTGCAGGCAAACTGTCAGCAAGGGCAGGCAGATGATATGACAAAACTGCAGCCAGGAGGCTGAGTATCAGTGCATTAGGGATACAGAATCAAAAAGGGTAGCAAGGGTTATGGGGAAAAGGCTGGTAGACGGAGCTGAGTTTACGGACAGATCAGCCATGAATGGTGGGGCAGGCTGGATGGGCCGGGTGGCCTACTCCTGCTCCTATTTCTTATGTTCTATGTTCTTAAATACAGTACTCAAAGTGTTATATCTACATACACACACTCAACTGAACACCACTCCACTCCCTTTGCAATTTTTGCTCATTTCTTTCTCAATTGCTAAAACATTATTTACATTGACATCATTTATTATTATATTGTAATTTGTCTTTTACTGTGCCTATTGTCTTGTTTATTAATTATTGTACTGTCTTGCATTGTTTTGTGCACTTTATGTAGTCCCATGTAGGTCTGAAGTCTAATGTAGTTTTGTGTTGTTTCACGTAGTCTAGTGTAGTTTTGTGTTGTTTCAGGTAGTCTATTGTAGTTTTGTGTTGTTTCAAGTAGTCCAGTGTAGTTTTGTGTTGTTTCGTGTAGCACCATGGTCCGGGAGGAACGTTCTTTCGTTTTTACTGTGCACTGTACCAACAGTTATGGTTGAAATGACAATAAAAGCAACTTGAACTTGATATCTCAATGCACAGAGTATAACAAATAAGGTGGGTGATTTTGTTGCACTTTTACAGATTGTCAGGTACGATGTGGCCATCACTGATTCGTGGCTGAAAGGTGGTTGTAGTTGGGAGCTGAATGTCCAAGGTTACACATTGTATCGGAGGGATAGGAAGGTAGGCAGAGGGGGTGGTGTGGCTCTACTGGTAAAAAATGCATCAAATCATTAGAAAGATGTGACATAGGATCGGAAGATGTTGAACCCTTGTAGGTTGAGTAAAACAGCAAGGGTAAAAGGATGTTGATAGCAGTTATCGATAGGCCTCCAGACAGTAGCTGGGATGTGGACTACAAATTACAACGGGAAATAGAAGAGGCATGTCAAAAGGGCAATGTTATGATAGCCATGGGAGATTTTGGTACGTTGGGAAAATCAGGTTGGTAATGGATCTCAAGAGAGTGAGTTGGTTGAATGCCTATGGAGATGGCTGTTTGTCATTGAGCCTACAGGGGGATCAGCTATACTGGATTAGGTGTTATGTAGTAAACTGGAGGCAGTTAGGGTGCTTAAGGTAAAGGAACCCTTAGGAGGCAGTGATCACAATATGATTGAGTTCAACTTGAAATTTGATAGGGAGAAAGTAAAGTCTGACATAGCAGTAAAAGAAATTACAGTTTTATGAGAGATGACTTGGCCAAACAAATTGGAAGGAAACTGGCAGGGATGACAGCAGAGCAGCAGTGGCTTGAGTTTCTGGAAAAAATAAGGAAGGTGCAGGATAGATGTATTCCATAAAACAAAGAAATACTTAAATGGCAAAACAATACAACCATGGCTGACAAGGGAATTTAAAACTAATGTAAAAGCAGAAGAGAGGGCATAAAATATAGCAAAACTCGGAGGGAAGATAGACGACTGGGAAGCTTTTCAAACCTACAGAAAGCAACTAAAAGAATCATTAGGATGATTCAAAAGATGAAATATGAAAGCAAGCTAGAAAACAATATCAAGGTGAATAGAAAAAGCTTTTTCAAATATATAAAAAATAAACGAGAGATGATAGTGCACATTGGACTGCTAGAAAATGTGGCCGGAGAAATAATAACAGGGACAAGGAGATGGCAGATGAACTAAATGAGTATCTTGGATCAGTTTTCACTGTGCAAGACACAAGCAGTGTGCCAGGTGTTGAAGGGTGTGAGGGAAGAGTTACTATTACAAGGGAGAAGGTGCTCAAAAAGCTGAAAGACCTAAAGTTACGTAAGTCACCTGGTCCAGATCAACTGCATTCCAGGGTTCTGAAAGAGGTGGAAGAGATTATGGCGTCATCAAAAATCATTGGACTCTGGCATGGTTCCAGAGTACTGGAAAATTGCAAATGTCACACCACTTTTTAAGGAAGGAGACAGCAGAAAGGAAATAATAGACAGTTAGCCAACCTCAGTAGGTGGGAAGATGTTGAAGTCAATTGTTAAGGATGAGGTTATGGAGTACTCGGTGACACAGGGCAAGATACAACAATGTCAGCAAGATTTCCTTAAGAGAAAATCTTGTCTGACAAACCTGCTGGAATTATTTGAGGAAATTACAAGTAGGATAGATAAAGAGGATGCAGTGGATGTTGTACATTTGGGTTTTCGGAAGGCCTTTGACAAGGTACCACACATGAGGCTGCTTACCAAGTTAAGAGCCCATGGTATTACAGGAAAGTTACTGCTATGGTTAGAGCATTGGCTGGTTAGTAGGAGGCAGCGAGTGGGAATAAAAGGATCCTTTTCTGGTTGGCTGCCGGTGACTAGTGGTGTTCTGAGGGTGTTGGTGTTGGGACCACTTCTTTCTATGCTGCGTATCAATGATCTAGATGATGGAATAGATGGCTTTGTTGCCAAGTTTGCAGATGATATGAAGATTGGTGGAGGGGCAGGTAGTATTGAGGAAACAGGAAGGCTACAGAAGGACTTTGATTAGTAGAATGGGCAAGAAATTGGCAAATGAAATACAAGGTTGGAAAATGCATGGTTATGCACTTTGCTAGTAGAAATAAATGTGTGGACTATTTTCTAAATGAGCAGAAAATCCAAAAATCTGAGATGCCTCTCAGGATCTTCTCCATCAACATACCAACCACTGAAGTAAGACTCACTGATCTATAATTTCCTGGGCTATATCTACTCCCTTCCTTGAATAAGAGAACAATTTCTGCAACCCTCCAATCCTCTGGTACCTCTCCTGTCCCCATTGATGATGCAAAGATCATTGCAAGAGGCTCAGCAAAATCCTCCCTCGCCTCCCACAGTAGCCTGGGGTATATCTCATCCCTCTTTCTTAATGTCCATATGCTCAAGATTTTCAGTCTGCTGTAAGTCATCCCTACAATCACCAAGGTCCTTTTCCGTAGTGAAAACTGAAGCAACGTACTCATTAAGTACCTCTGCTATTTCCTCCGATTCCATACACCCTTTTCCACAGTCACACTTGATTGGTCCTATTCTCTCACATCTTATCCTCTTGTTCTTCACATACTTGTAGAATGCCTTGGGGTTTTCCTTAATCCTGCTCACCAAGGCCTTCTCATGGCCCCTTCTGGCTCTCCTAATTTCAATCTTAAACTCCTTCCTGCTAGCCTTATAATTTTCTAGATCTCTATCATTACCAAGTTTTTTGAACCTTTTGTGAGCTTTTCTTTAGAGGGCTATGGGTAACCCAAAGTAATTTCTAAAGTGAGTACATGTTTGGCACAACATTGTGAGCCGAAGGGCCTGTATTGTGTTCTAGGTTTTGCTATGTTTCTATGTTTTTCTTCTTGACTGGATTTTCAACTGCTTTTGTACACCATGGTTCCTGTACACAACATCATAGCTCCAAGTACTGATCCACACACTAAGCTTGTCCGTTTTGTTCATAATACTCCTTGCATTAAAATAGACACATCTCAAACCATCGGTCTGAGCACATCCCTTCTCTATCACCTACATATCCTCCCTCTCACACCGCCTAAAAGCTTTCTCTATTTGTGAGCCAATTGCCCCTTCCTCTGTCTCTTCAGTTCAGTTTCCCCAGCAATTCTAGCTTAAACTCTCCCCAATTGCCTTAGCAAACCTCCCTGCCATGATATTGGTCTCCCTTGGATTCAAATACAACCCATCCACATTGTATTGCCCTAAAGGGGTCCGAATGATCCAGAAATCTGAACCCCTGCCCGCTGCTCCAATCTCTCAACCACGCATTTATCCACCACCTCACTCTACTCCTATACTCACTGTCGTGGTGGCACAGGCAGTAATCCTGAGATTTCTACCCATGTGGTCCTGCTTCTCAGCTTCTTTCCAAACTCCCTGTAGTCTGCTTTCGGGACATCCTTTTCCTACCTACGTCGTTGGTACCATGACCTCTGGCTGTTCACCTTCCCACTTCAGGATATTGTGGACGTGATCAGCAGCATCCCGGACCCTGGCACCTGGGAGGCAATCTACCATCCGTGTTTCTCTCCTGCATCCACAGAATCGCCTGTCTGACCCCCTAACTATAGAATTTGTGGAATTTGTTGCCACATGCCGCTGTGGAGGCCAGGTCGTTGGGTGTATTTAAGGCAGGGGTTGATAGTTTCTTGATTGGACACGGCATCGAAGGTTACCGGAACAAGGCCAACGAGGGGAAATGATGGATCAGCCATGATTGAATGGTGAAGCAGACTCGATGGGCCAAAAGGCCTAATTCTGCTTCTATGTCTCATGGTCTTATGTTGCTCAGACACCAGACAAAGTTAAGACTGGAAAGATTGAGCATGGTATGTGTGTTGCCCTTAAGGCATTTATTTGACTTTGTTGGGTCTACGTTTTAAATGATTTGTTTGTAACTATTTTCTAGTTAAAGGTTTATAATTAAGTTGCAGTATAACAAAGGTAAATCCATTGTCTATGGTATAGCACGGCATGTGATGACGTCACCTCCGGTTTCGCCGTGTCTCGGTTCGGGAAGGTGTGAAGGCGGGCGCCATGCGGGCAGCATGATCGTGAAGAGCTCCGTTTCTACCCACAAAGGAACATTATAGAAGCAACGCTGTAAGTCCATAAGAATGTATTTGAAGTAAAAATATTAATGCGGTTTCTGTTAAGGAAGCGGCGGTTGGGGCGGCGCGCGTGCCGGCTTTTCAATTTCAAACGCGGGGTGGGCTCGAGCCCGACGGCGGTTTGACGCGACCCCTCGCGCGCTACTCGGGGCGGCTGGAGACACTCGCTGAAAGGTGAGAGTGCGTGTGGTCTCCAGAATGAAACAGACGCTGTATATGTTTGTATTTTTTTATCAACAGTTTTCACCATATGATGTTAATGTGGAAGAGTGAACAGTAAATGGTTAACCTTACTACGACTCTGTCTTCATTGGCTCCGATTTAACTTGGTGTTTAGTCAGAGTTTCAACACACTGCACGGGAACACTACAGTGTGACTACTGTCCTGAGCTCCGCATTTGTCAATGCAAGAAGCATTGTAGGAAAGGCGGATGCTAGTGCTAAAGATGAGGTTGCTGGTTTACAAACAGAGGCAATGTATAGTGAGGAGAGGCTGTTAGAGGGAAGAATTTCAGTTAACTGGATGAGTTGCCGTGTAAAAGGTGGACAAAATCAAAAATGGTGAATACAGGACAGAAGGTGTTATATTTTAATGTGTGCAGTATATGAAATAAGGTAGATGAACTTGTAGCACAGTTGCTGCAGGCATCACTGAATCATGGCTGAAAGAAGATTATAGCTGGGAGCTTAATGCCCAATGAAGCACATTGTATTGAATGGAAAGGCAGGAAGGCAGAGGAGTTGGTGTTGCTCTGTTGGTGAAAAAGGGTATCGAGTCAATAGAAAGAGGTGATATAGGTCCGGAATCTTTGTGGATAGAGCTAAGGAACTGCAAGGGTAAAAAGTCCCTGACAGGAGTTGTGTACAGACCCTCAAACAGTCATAAGGATGTGGCCTGCAAATTACAATGGGAGATAGAAAATGCATGCCAAAGGGGCAATGTTACAATAGTCATGGTGGATTTCAATACAGTATGCAGGTAGATCGGGAAGATCAGGTTGATCTGGATTCCAGGAGGGGGAATTTCTGGAGTGCACACAAAATGGCTTTTCAGAGCAGCCTGTGGTTGAGCCCACACGAGGATCAGCTATTCTGGATTGGGTGTTGTGCAATGAACCAGAATTGATTAGAGAAGAGCTTAAAGTAGAAGAACCCTGAGGGGAAAGTGATCATAATATAATTGAATTCACTCTGCAATTTGAGAGGGAGAAGCTGAAGTCAGATTTATCAGATTTACAGTGGAGTAAAGGGAATTACAGAGGCATGAGAGAGGAGTTTGCATCAGTCATCACTGTGAAAGACACTAACAGTATGGTGGAAGTCCCAGGTGTCAGGGGTTATGAAGTGTGTGAAGTTACCATTATTAGAGAGAAGTTTCTTAGGAAATTGAAAGGACTGAAGGTAGATAAGTCACCTTTTCTGGCTGGCTGCCAGTGACTTGAGGTGTTCCATAGGCGTCTGTGTTAAAAGTGATTCTTTTTATATGTCAGTGATTTGGGTGGTGAAATTAATGGCCTTGTTGCAAGGTTGGCAGATGATATGAAGATAGGTGGAGGGGCAGGTAGTTTTAAGGAAGTAGAGAGGCTCAGAAAGATTTAAGACAGGTTAGGAGAATGAGCAGAGAAATGGCAGATGAAGCAAAAGTGTTGGGACAAGCACTTTGGTAGAAGAAATGAGTCGGTTGACTATTTTCTAAATGGAGAGAAAGAGGTGCAAAAGGAATCCAGGCAGGATTCCCTGGAGGTTAATTTGCAGGTTGAGTCTGTGATGAGGAAGGTAAATGCAATGTTAGCATTCATTTCAAGACCGCTAGAATATAAGAGCAAGGATGTAATAATGAGACTTTATAAAGCACTTGTGAAGCTTCACTTGGAGTATTGGTTGTAGACGGGTCATTTTCTGCACGGAGGCCGGTGACCAGTGGTGTGCCTCAGGGATCTGTTCTGGGACCCCTACTCTTTGTGATTTTTATAAGTGACCCGGATGAGGAAGTGGAGGGATGGGTTAGTAAATTTGCTGATGACACAAAGGTTGGAGGTGTTGTGGATAGTGTGGAGGTCTGTCAGAGGTTACAGCGGGACATTGATAGGATGCAAAACTGGGCTGAGAAGTAGCAGATGGAGTTCAACCCAGATACGTGTTAAGTGGTTCATTTTGGTAGGTCAAATACGATGGCAGAATATAGTATTAATGGTAAGACTCTTGACGGTGTGGAGGATCAGAAGGATCTTGGGGTCCGAGTCCATAGGATGCTCAAAGCAGCTGCGCAGGTTGACTCTGTGGTTAAGAAGGCGTACGGTGTATTGGCCTTCATCAATCGTGGAATTGAATTTAGGAGCCGAGAGGTAATGTTGCAGCTATATAGGACCCTGGTCAGACCCCACTTGGAGTACTGTGCTCAGTTCTGGTTGCTTCACTGCAGGAAGGATGTGGAAACTATAGAAAGGGTGCAGAGGAGATTTACAAGGATGTTGCCTGGATTGGGGAGCATGCCTGATGAGAATAGGTTGAATGAACTCGGCCTTTTCTCCTTGGAGTGATGGAGGATGAGAGGTGACCTGATAGAGGTGTATAAGATGAAGAGAGACATTGATCGTGTGGATAGTCAGAGGCTTTTTCCCAGGGCTGAAATGGTTGCCACAAGAGGACACAGGTTTAAGGTGCTGGGGAGTAGGTACAGAAGAGACGTCAGGGGTAAGTTTTTTACTCAGAAAGTGGTGAGTGCATGGAATGGGCTGCCGGCAATGGTGGTGGAGACGGATACGATAGCATCTTTTAAGAGACTTTTGGATATGTACATGGAGCTTAGAAAAATAGAGGGCTATGGTAAGCCTAGTAATTTCTAAGGTAGGGACATGTTCAGCACAACTTTGTGGACCGAAGGGTCTGTATTGTGCTGTAGGTTTTCTATGTTTCTACTGTGAGCAGTTTTGGGCCTCTTGGTAAGGAAATGCTGAAATTGGATAAGGTTCAAAGGAGGTTCATGAAAATGATTCCAGGATTGAATGGCTTGTCATATGAAGAGCATTTGATGGCTCTGGGCCTGTATTCACTAGAATTCAGGAGAATGAGGGATGACCTCATTGAAACCTATCAAATGGTGAATGGTCTTGATAGAGTGGATATGGAGAGGATGTTTCCTATGGTGGGAGAGTCTAAGACCAGAGAACACAGCCTCAGATTAGAGGGGCGTCCTTTTAGAACAGAGATGAGGAGGAATTTCTTCAACCAGAGAGTGGTGATTCTATGGAATTCATTGCCAGAATCAGCTGTGGAGGCCAAGTCATTATGTATATTTAAGGCAGAGACTGATAGATTCTTGATTGGTCAGGGCATGAAGGGATATGGGAGAAGGCAGGAGACTGGGGCTGATAGGAAAGTTGGATCAGCCATGATGAGATGGTAGAGCAGACTCGATGGGAACAATGTCCTAATTCTTCTGCTATATCTAATGGTGTTATGGAGACTCAGCATCTATGGAAATGATTGAACAGTCGACATTTTGGGCCAGGAGACTTCTTCAGGACTGGAAAGGAAGGGGGGAGACAACAGAATAAAAAAGTGAGGGGAAGGAAAGGAGGGTAGCTAGAAGATGATAGATGACCAGAGAGAAAGGAATCTGACAGGAGAGTAGAGTGGACCATAGGAGAAAGGGAAGGAGGAAGGGACCCGGGGGGAGGTGGTAGGCAGGAGAGAAGAGGAAGAATGCCAGAGTGAGGAATAGAAGAAGAGGGGAGGGGAGGAAATGCTTTTTTTTCTGGAAGGAGAAATCGCTATTCATGCCAACAGGTTGGAGGGTACCAAATCTCTTTGTGCTGGATACTACATTTACCCAGAACTACTTCATCTGCTTTCTCGAGATCCACGTTATGTCCATAAGAGCAGGAAAGAGGCAGCATCTTGTCTAGCCGTGGTTCACCTCCCAACCAGCCGAAATGTTTCTCTTATCTGCAAGACGCAAGTAAGGAACATTCGATGACTTTTCACTTTTGTTCAAGGGATGGGCAAATAGTGAGGCCAGCGTTTATCCCGTGTTACTAACTGTCCATGGTTAGAATGGGGTTTGCCAAGTGATTTGAATTGAGCAGTTTAGAGTCAACCACACTGCTGTCTATTTGAAGATTCATGAAGGTCTGAAGAGAAGAAGCCAGTCTACAACAGTACAGTACAGGAAACAGGCCCTTTGGCCCACAATGTTGTGCCTATCCCATTAAATTAGTAATCGAATGATTAAACCAATCCCGTCAGCCTACACAATGTCCAGAGTCTTCCATTTCTTTCACACTCATGTGCGTCTCTGACAAGCCCCCAATGTTTCTATAGATAGAAGAGTGGATTCCTTCTGTGAGGAATGTTGGTGAACGTGAAAGGTTCCAGTCACCAACTTTCATTAATTTATTCCATTAAATATATTAAATTCTCAAACTGCCAAAGAGAATTTGAACTTGAGTTATGGGATTACGGGATATCATAACCATAATGCTTTCTGTCTGTAATTTATTAGCTTGCTTGTGGCAGTGTTCCATTGAGCACATTCACCTGGAGCGCTGCCACAAGGAAACAGCATCACTCATCCATCCCCCGCTGTCAGGCCGTGCTCTCTCTACAATGTTACCGTCGGGCAGGTGGTACAGGAGCCTCAGGTCCCACACCACCAGATTTAGGACAGTTACTATCCTTCAACCACCAGGCTGCTGAAGCAGCATGGATAACTTCACTCACCTCAGCACTAAACTAATTCTGCAACTTACTCACTTTCAAGGACTCTGCACCTCATGCTCTCAGAATCATTTATTTTGTATTTGCACAATTTTCTTTTGCACATTGGTTGTTCGTCAGGCTTTGTTTATGTCTAGTTTTTCGTAAATTCTATTATTTTTCCTTATTTTCCTGCAGGAAAACGAATCCCGGGGTAGTATATGGTAGCATATAGATACTTTGGTAATGAATTCACTTTGAACAAAGATGTGTGGGTTAGTGGGTTAGCTGGCCCCTAGTGTGGAGGAGAGTGGGAGAATTAAAACAAACTTCGATAATATATTTACTTTCAACTTTGAACTTCATCGGTAATACCATGGACCTCATAGAGTTCTTATTAACTTGGCCACACAGCCTGCTTGCTCCATGGTTTAATTTGTAATCCATTCCTGGGCCAGGATGAAATGTACACAGACCTGTGTCTGTGTAAATCAGTTGCTGCAACATTGAAAATTCTAGTGAGATTCTGTCGAGTGACTTGGAAACTTGGTAAAGTCAGCCCATTTTCAGAATGTATGTACCAAGCGGTGCACTAGATTGCCCTACAAGTTAAGTAAGGCAGCAAAACATGGTGGACTTAATATGTTTAGTGAAATGTGGAAAAACGGCACTCCAAGAATAGAATTATGCCTTCTGTCTGGCTGTTTGCATTGCTAGGTGAAGATTAAGAAAGGGAACAAATTAATGGAGTAATGCACACAAAATGCTGTGTGCCAAGCAGCATCTAGAACAGGGGTTCCCAGCCTTCTTATGCTATGGACCCCTACCATTAACCGAGAGGTCCAGGACCGCAGATTGTGGAGAGAAATAAACAGTTCCAAGCCGAGACCCTTCCTCAGGACAGGTCTCTTCCTGTTGGAGGGTCTCAGTCTGAAACGTTGTCTGTTTATGCCCCTCCATAGATGCTGCCTGACCTGCAGAGGCTATTTATTTATTGGGATACAGGGCAGAATAGGCCCTTGCAGCCACACTGTCCTGATTTAATCTGGGCCTAATCACAGGGCAACTTACAATCATCAATTAACCTATCAACCGGTACGTCTTTGGACTGTGGAAGGGAACTGGATGGATGTGGAGAGGATGTTTCCTGTGGTGGGGGTATCCAAAATTAGAGGGCACAGCCTCAAACCTGAGGGACGACCTTTTAGAACAAATGTAAGGAGGAATTTTTTTTAGCCAGAGAGTAGTAAATCTGTGGAATGCTCTGTCACAGACTGCAGTGGAGGCCAAGTTTGTGGGTATATTTAAGGCGGAATTAGATCATTTCTTGATTGGTCAGGGCATCAAAGGAAATGGCAAGAAGGAAGGTATATGGGGTTGAGTGGGTTGGGATCACCCGTGATAGTATGACAGAGCAGACTTGATGGCCTGAATGGTCTCATTCTGTTCCATTGCCTTATGGTCTTGGCTACAGAGGGAGTGAGAAAGATTAGGAGAATGGGCAAAGTAGTGGTAGATGGAATGCAATGCCAGCAAGTGTACGGTCATACACTTTGGTGGAAGAAGTGAAAGGGTAGACTGTTTTCTAACTGGAGAGAAAGTTCAAAAATCTGAGATGCAAAGGGACTTTGGAGTCCTTCTGCAGGATTCTCAAAAGTTAATTTTCAGGTTGAATCTGTGGTGAGGAAGGCAAATTCGATGTTAGCATTCATTTCAAGAGGAGTAGAATATGAAAAGTAAGGCTGTGACGTTGAGGCTTTATAAAGCACTGGTGATGCCTCACTTGGTGTATTGTGAGCAGTTTTGGGCCCCTTAAAGGATGTGCTGACATTGGAGGGTTCAAAGGAGGTTCACAAAAATGATTCCAGGATTGAATGGCTTGTCATATGAAGAGCATTTGATGGCCCTGGGTTTCTATTCATTGGAATTCAGGAGAAAGAGAGGTGACCTAATTGAAACCTATCGAATGGTGAAAGGTCTTAATTGAGTGGATGTGGAGAAGATGTTTCCTCTGGTGGGAGAATCTATGACCAGAGGTCAAAGCCTAAGAATAGAGGGGAGTTCTTTTAGAATGGAGATGAGGAAGAATTTCTTTAGTCAGAGAGTGGTGGATCTGTGGAATCCGTTGCTACAGGTGGTTGTGGAGGCCAAGTCATTGGGTAATATTTAAGGCAGAGGTTGATAGGTTCTTGATTAGTCAGGGTATGAAGGGATATGAGGCAGGATGCAGGAGACTGGGCTGTGAGAGGGAATGGATCAGTAATGATGAAATGGTGGAGCAGACTCCATGGGCTAACTGGCCTAATTCTGCTCCTATGGTCTCATGGTCTAAAAATTATCCTGTAGTTATTTGCAGACATAGGCCTGATATGTTCAAATTCCTTAAATAACAGGACACCGTCAGCAAGTTGAGTTTACCTTTTTATTCCAGCATGAGTGGTGAAATGGAGAGCAGTATGGGACTACACAATACAATACCTAGGTTACAACGCCTATCCTTATATGACTGTATATTCCACGGAGTTGGAATGAAATATTTCAGACTGCTGCTACAAGGATAACTAGAGGGCACGGTGTTCGGTAATTGGTGCATTGATTCATTTCTCCCTGTAAATCCCTGTTGATTTATTCAGTGAAGAAGCCAGGAGGTGGTGTAGTCTTGTCCTTCGAACATCGTTCTGAATCTGATAACCTTTAACGCGCAATACATTACAAATACAGTTTCCCAGACTCATTTTGGCAACAGAGCAATAGAATTTGTTCAAAAACAGAGCCAGCACGGATACTGGGAGGAGGGGAATGCCGCGACGTACACGGTAAGGAGATGCAACGGTACAATCACTCATCCCACATCGCTGCAAAGACTGTTCAGCTCTGCGGGTGTACAGATTTTAAAAAAACAATTTGCAGCCAACAGATCAAAAATTAATAAGTACACACAGAATCAACTAGATAGGCTACCGAAATGTGACGCGTTGCAGCAGATTTTACGTAATGCACAGTGCAAAGCATGGACTTGTCAGCGGGAGGACTACACCACCGTTATACCGACAGGAAGAGGTGCATTCAAGAATATCGTTAACTCCAGGGAAACACAAACAGAATGTTGGATTTAATAAAGAAATGCATATTCATTTTCATAGCTTGTTGAAAATAGATTATATCAAGGTCAGTGCATGCTTCCTGTGTCCTAATATACACCGCCTCACTTCAGTGTTTGTGATCATTAGATACGTTGAGCCTCGCGGATAAGCTTTGCGCCTCTGGCACCTCCCTTTGATAAATCCAAGGACACAACCATGTTGTGGGAGACCATGTGGCTTGGGAAGCAGAGTCCTGCTTTCTCCGTTTCTCTCCGGTAACTTCCACACCGACGGAGCCCGTGGACAAAGTCTATTCCAGTTGCTGAGTGAAATTCTTGGGGAACAGCCCCTTGTAACTGTGGGCAGTACCATATTGGATCCAGTCTGACTCCTTTACCCCTGTGAGCCAGCCCGCATCCTGGAAAAAGCACATGAACAAGTTACCAAGTCAAAGACAATGAGAAGTGTCTCGCTTGTACAGAGACTTAATGTGAGTGTTTGTCTTTCAGCAATGTGCTGTACAAACGATAACCCTTCAAGCAGTAGTATTATTATTATGGGTAATATAGCAGTTAGCATATTGTTTTGTAGTGCCAGCGATTGGGGTTCAATTCCTGCCGGTGTCTGAAAGGAATTTGTACATAATTTCCTTTCTGTTATCCCAGGCTTTTTCCACTGAGGTTGGGCGAGACGAGAAATAGAGTTTATAGGTCAAGGGTGAAATATATAAGGGCAAGCTGAGGGGGAGCTTCTTCACTTATAACCATATAACAATTACAGCACGGAAACAGGCCACCTCGGCCCTTCTAGTCTGTGACGAACTCTTACTCTCACCTAGTCCCACCGACCTGCACTTGGTCCATAACCCTCCATTCCCTTCCTGTCCATATAGCTATCCAATTTAACTTTAAACGACAACATCGAACCTGCCTCAACCACTTCTGCTGGAAGCTCCTTCCACACAGCTACCACTCTCTGAGTAAAGAAGTTCCCCCTCATGTTACCCCTAAACTTTTGCCCCCCAACTCTCAACTCATGTCCTCTTGTTTGAATCTCCCCTACTCTCAATGGAAAAAGCCTACCCACATCAACTCTATCTATCCCCCTCATAATTTTAAATACCTCTATCAAGTCCCCCCTCAACCTTCTATGCTCCAAAGAATAAAGACCCAACTTGTTCAACCTTTCTCTATAACTTAGGTGCTGAAATCTAGGTAACATTCTAGTAAATCTTCCCTGTACTCTCTCTATTTTGTTGACATCTTTCCTGTAATTTGGTGACCACTTGGGGTGGAGTGAGCTGCCAGTGAAGGCGATGGATTGCAAACTTTGAGAGAAGTTTCAGTAAGCGATGCCTCAAAGACAAAGCATCCATCATTAAGGACCCCCATTACCCAGGTTATGCCTTGTTCTCATTGCTGCCATCAGAAAGGAGGTACAGAAGCCTGAAGGCCCACACTCAGTGATTCAGCAACAGCTTCTCCTCTGCCATCCGATTTCTGAATGGACATTGAACCTGTGAACACTACTCCACTACATTTCTATTTCTGTTTTTTGTACGACTTATTTTACTATTTAAAATATATACCCTTACTGTAATTCAGTTTTTTCTCTATTATTATATATTGCATTGAACTGCAAATTTCACAATGTATGCCAGTGATATTAAACCTGATTCCGATAAGAACATGGACGGGAAGGGTATGAAGAGCTACGGTCCATGTACGGGCCAATGGGACTAGGCATAATAACAGTCTGGCACAGACTAGATGGGCTGAAGGGCCTGTTTCTGAGCTGTAGTGCTCTGTGACTCTAAGAAACATTTCTGTTCCATAGGTATCAGGCATTACTGTCGTAGAAGCTATAACAGTACAACACAGTGTTGTGCCGAACCAGCTAAAAAAGTAAACCAAAAACCTTCCAAAAACTAATCCCTCCTACCTACACCGTGTCCATATTCCTCCATCTCCCTCATATCCATGTGCCTATCTAAACATTGCTCATGTATTTGCCTCTACCACCACACCAGGCAGCGCATTCCAGGCATCCACCACTCTCTGAGTAAAAAACTTACCCTTCACACCCCCTCTCAAATTGAATGCATGCTCTCTGGTGTTAGACATTTTAACCCTGGGAAACAGATACTCTCTGTTCACTCTGTTGATGCCTCTCTTAATCTTATAAGCCTCTATCAGATCTCCCTCAGCCTCTGTCGTTCTGAAGAAAACAAGCAAATTTATCCAGCACATGCTCTCTAAACCAGGCAGCATCCTGGTAAACCTCTTCTGCATCCTCTCCAAAGCCTCGACATCCTTCCTATAGTGGGGTGACCAGAACTGTGTGCAATACTCCAGATGTGGCCTAACCAGAGTTTTTTTCACAGAGTTGCAGCATAACCTCTTGGTTTTTGAACTCAAATAAAAGCAAGCATTCCATAAAAATTCTTAACCACCCTATCGACCTGTGTAGCCACTTTCAAGGAGCTATGAACTTGGACCCCAAGATCTCTCTGCTCAGCAACACTACTAACACTCTTGCCCTTAACAATGTGCTGTCTCCTTGCATTTGCCCTTCCAAGGTTCAACACCTCACATTTATCTGGGTTAAACTCCATCTGCCATCTCTCTGCCCATATTTGCAACTGATCCATATCTTGCTATATTCTTTATCGTCTTCTACACTATCCACAACACCACCAATCTTGGTATCATCCACAAATTTACTAACCCACCCATCTACATTTTCATTCAGGTCATTTATAGACATCACAGACAGCAGAGGTCCCAGCACAGATCCCTGTGGAACACCACTAATTACAAACCTCCAGCCTGAACAAGTCCCTTCAACCACTACCTTCTGTCTTCTGTGCACAAGCCAGTTCTGAATCCAAACTGCCAATTTGCCGCAGATCACATGCATCTTAATCTTCTGGATTAGCCTCCAATGAGGGACTTTGTCAAAGGCCTTACTGAAATCCATGTAGACAACATGCACTGCCCTACCCTCATCAATCTCTCTCCTCACCTTGTCAAAAAACTCAATCAAGTTGGTAAAACATTACCTAAACCGCACAAAGCCATGCTGACTCTCTCTAATTAGGCCAAGTCGTGAGGTAGAGTTGAACTGTTCAGAAATCTGATGAGAAGAGTGAAAACATTGTTGGGTTGATGGTGAAGTCTGATACAATGGGAGCATAATAGAGACTTAGATAGACACATGGATGTAAGAAAAATGGAGGAATATGGGCTGTGCAGGAGGAAAGAAATAGATTGACCATGGAGTATGTAGGAGTATTGTGAGCAATTTTAATAGAACATAGAATAGTACAGCACATTACAGGCCCTTCGGCCCACAATGTTGTGCCAACCCTCAAACCCTGCCTCCCATATAACCCCCCACCTTAAATTTCTCCATATACCTGTCTAGCAGTCTTAAACTTCACTAGTGTATCTGCCTCCACCACTGACTCAGGCAGTGCATTCCACGCACCAACCACTCTCTGAGTAAAAAACCTTCCTCTAATATCCCCCTTGAACTTCCTACCCCTTACCTTAAAGCCATGCTCTCTTGTATTGAGCAGTGGTGCCCTGGGGAAGAGGCGCTGGCTATCCACTCTATCTATTCCTCTTAATATCTTGTACATCTCTATCATGTCTCCTCTCATCATCCTTCTCTCCAAAGAGTAAAGCCCTAGCTCCCTTAATCTCTGATCATAATGCATACTTTCTAAACCAGGCAGCATCCTGGTAAATCTCCTCTGTACCCTTTCCAATGCTTCCACATCCTTCCTATAGTGAGGCGACCAGAACTGGACACAGTACTCCAAGTGTGGCCTAACCAGAGTTTTATAGAGCTGCATCATTACATCGCAACTCTTAAACTCTATCCCTTGACTTATGAAAGCTAACACCCCATAAGCTTCCTTAATTACCCTATCTACCTGTGAGGCAACTTTCAGGGATATGTGGACATGTACCTCCAGATCCCTCTGCTCCTCCACACTAGCAAGTATCCTGCCATTTACTTTGTACTCTGCCTTGGAGTTTGTCCTTCCAAAGTGTACCACCTCACACTTCTCTGGGTTGAACTCCATCTGCCACTTCTCAGCCCACTTCTGCATCCTATCAATGTCTCTCTGCAATCTTCGACAATCCTCTACACTATCTACAACACCACCAACCTTTGTGTCGTCTGCAAACTTGCCAACCCACCCTTCTACCCCCACATTCAGGTCGTTAATAAAGATCACGAAAAGTAGAGATCCCAGAACCGATCCTTGTGGGACACCAATAGTCACAATCCTTCAATCTGAATGTACTCCCTCCACCATGACCCTCTGCCTTCTGCAGGCAAACAAATTCTGAATCTACCTGGCCAAACTTCCCTGGATCCCATGCCTTCTGACTTTCTGAATAAGCCTACCGTGTGGAACCTTGTCAAATGCCTTACTAAAATCCATGTAGATCACATCCACTGCACTACCGTCATCTATATGCCTGGTCACCACCTCAAAGAACTCTATCAGGCTTGTTAGACATGATCGACCCTTCACAAAACCATGCTGACTGTCCCTGATCAGACCATGATTCTCTAAATGCCCATAGATCCTATCTCTAAGAATCTTTTCCAACAGCTTTCCCACCACAGACGTAAGGCTCACTGGTCTATAATTACCCGGACTATCTCTACTAACTTTTTTGAACAAGGGGACAACATTCACCTCCCTCCAATCCTCCGGTACCGTTCCCGTGAACAATGAGGACATAAAGATCCTCGCCAGAGGCTCAGCAATCTCTTCCCTCGCCTCGTGGAGCAGCCTGAGGAATATTCCATCAGGCCCCGGGGACTTAACCATCCTAACGTATTTTAACAACTCCAACACCTCCTCTCCTTTGATATCAATGTGCTCCAGAACATCAACCTCACCCATATTGTCCTCACCATCATCAAGTTCCCCTTTTGGGCCCCTTATCTTAGAAAGGATGTGCTGACATTGGAGTGGGCTGAAAGGAGTTCACGAAAATGATTTCAGGATTGAATGGCTTATCATATGATGGCTCTGGGCCTCTACTCACTAGAATTCAGAAAAATGAGGGGTGACCTCATTGAAACCTATCGAATGTTGAAAGGCCTGGGTAGAGTGGATGTGGAGAGGATATTTCTTATGGTGGTAGAGTTGAAGACCAGAAGACACAAACTCAGAATAGAGGGGTATCCATTTAGAATGGAGATGAGGAGGAATTTACTTAGCTGGAGAGTGGTGAATCTGTGAAATTCGTTGCCACAGGCAGCTCTGGACGCCAAGTCACTGGGTATAGTTAAGACAGAGGTTGATAGATTCTTGATTAGTCAGGGCATGAAGAGTTACGGGGAGAAGGCAGAAGATTGGGGCTGAGAGGAATAATGGATCAATCATGATGAAATGGTGGAGCAGACTAAGTAGGCCAAATGGCCTAATTCTGCTCCTATATCTTATAGTCCTATGGTATGTCAATCAGCATAGTATCATTAGCTGAAGGACCCCTACTATACTGTTCTATGCTCTATGTTCTACTTAACAGCCCTTTAGAAACTTTAAAATTTAATTTCCTCCCAAAGGCATCTTTCTTTCCTGCATATGCACAAGAATTAGCAAATAATAACATTTCATCATGAGAAAATTTTAGACCATAAGATATCAGAGTAGAATTGGACCATTCCACCCATTGAGTCTGCTCCACCAGTCCATCATGGCTGAGTTATTTTCCCTCTGAACTCCTTTCTCCTGCCTTCTCCCTGTATCCTTTGGTGCTCTGACTAACCAAGAACTGACCAACCACCGCTTTGCCAGTGAGTAGATAGACCCCGTAGCTCTGTGTACTTTATAACATTATAAAACTCTCACAAAGTTGTATAAAGAAACTTGCTACTGGATCTTCAGCAGGTTTGTTCCACATTTCAATTCTGGTTACCTGGTCTTCTATTGTCTCCGATGGAATCACTAACACAATGTCTCCATGCTGTAAGTTAAGTTCATCGTCATTGGCAGCTTCGAAGTTATGGACTGCTTGAACCTGTTGGAAAATTTGATCCATAAAATTCTATCAGTTTAGAGAATGGTTTTATAGGATAAATGCATTATTTTGTATGGCCAACATTCCTCACTCGTCTCTAATTACATTTAAGGTGATGGAAAATGAGGTTTTTGGGGCATTGCAGTGTGCTGGTGAACTTACTTCCACATTGCTCGGAAGCTCCAAGATTAAAACCAGCAACGATAAGCCAGTATCACATTTGTGGATGATGAATCATCTATTTTGAATGTTCATTCTCTGGAAAATCTGTCTGATTATCCACTCAGTCTCTTATCATCTTTTAGAGAGGGTGAAGCTTAGTTATGATGGCGCTAAACGGCAACTCCTTTGCTTGCATCTTTAGAAACAGCCCTATTTCCATCTTTAGTATCTCTACCTTTCCCTTTCGGGATTCTTTTGAAGTCCCTGACCTGGAGTTACATGCTGACTTCAGTTCTTTGCGGGAATGGGACCCACTTTCGGGGTTTCACGACTGGCTGTGATCCGACATGCCAAGGATGCGGCCTAAGTGTTTAGCTCACCTTTTTAAGCCTAGGATCTTGTGGCTCTGGAGATGGACAGATCGAATGTTGGTGTCCGGCATGAAATTGGTGTGCCGTGGGAGTCGGTAGATCTCTGGCTGTGTGCCCAGAGACCTGAGATTTTTGGGCATAGAGTTCGGGAAAAGCGACGCAATGGACTTTTAATATCATAAACCAGCGAGATGTGTGTTATGTCTCCCCTCTCGCTGTGAAATGGAGACATCCCTTTCTCTATTAGGGAGAGAGAGAGCCTGTGGTATGTCGAATACCGGGTGGATGAGTAGTCTTTAGGGTACTGCAAGTCTGTGTCTTTGCTTATGCTTTGCTGCACGCTCGAGTGCTCAGTGGTGGGTGCTGATGCTTTTTTTTGCTGGTGGGGGGAGGGGAGTGCTAGGCAGGACTTTAACATTTAACTGTCATTCATTCTTTAGGGGCATTCTGCTATTTTTGTGGATGGTTGTGAAGAAAAAGGATGTATATTGTATACATTTCTCTGACATTAACTGTACCTTTGAAACCTTTGAAACACCTTTATCAAGTCATCCCTCATCTTCCTTCACTCCAAAGAGAAAAAAATGTATCTTGCAATCTTTCCTCATAAAGTCCAAAGTAAGTTTACTATCAAAGTACATACGTCACTATATACAACCCTGAGATTCATTTTCTTTACAGGCATTCACAGTAGAATGAAAAAACTCAACAGAATCGATGAAAAACTACTCTCAATCACTGACAAGCAGCCAATGTGCAAAAGAAGACAAACTGTGCAAATAAAAAACACAATAATAATAAATAAATAAGACCATAAGACATAGGAGCAGAATTAGGCCATTCAGCCCACCGAGTCATCACAAGTAAATAAGTAATACTGAGAACATGAATTGTAAAGACCTCGAAGGTGAATCTACAGATTGCGTGTTCTGCCGAAGGGTCTCGGCCCGAAATGTCGACTGTATTCTTTTCCACAGATGCTGCCTGGCCTACTGAGGTCCTCCAGCATTTTGTGGGTGCAACAGGTTGTGGAATCAGTTCAGAGTTGAGATGAGTGAAGTTATCAATGCTGGTTCAGGAGCCTGATGGTTGAAAGGTCATAATTTTTTCTGAGCCTGGTGGTGTGGGACCTAAGGATGGCAGCAGCGAGAAGAGAGCACGGCCCGGATGGTGGCGGGTCATTGTTGATGGAAGCTGCTCTCTTGGTCTTGTGAGCAGTTTTGGGCCCTTTATCTCAGAAAGAATGTGCTGAAATTGGACAGAGTTCAGAGGAGGTTCGTGAAAATGATTCTGGGATTGAAAGGCTTATCATAAGAGGAACGTTTTGATGACCCTGGGCCTGTAATCACTGGAATTCAGAAGAATGAGGGGTGACTTCATTGAAACCTGTCGGATGTTGAAAGGGCTCGATAGAGTGGATGTGGAGAGGATGTTTCCTGTGGCGAGGGAGTCTAAGACCAGAGAACACAGCCTCAGAATAGAGGGAAGTCCATTTAGAATGGAGATGAGGAGGAATTTCATTAGCCTGAGAGTGGTGAACCTGTGGAATTCGTTGCCACAGGTGGCTGTGGAGGACAAGTTATTGGGTGTACAGTATTCAAGGCAGAGTTGATAGATTCTTGATTGATCTGGGCTTGAATGGATATGGGGAGAAGGCAGGAGATTGGGGCTGAGAGGAAAATGGATCATCCATGATGAAATGGCAGGGTAGACTTGATGGGCCAATGTCCAAATTCTACTCCTATATCTTATGGCAGCTCTCCTTGTAGACATGCTCATTAATGTTATTTTAAAGAAAGCCTCATGACAATTTGTCAGCGGTTGATTTGTAGTAACAGTGATACCTTGTACATGAAGCCAGGAGGCATGGGCTGTGGCTTGGCAGCCTCAACCTCGGGTGTGTTCTCTTGCTGAGGGACGCCCGTACTCTCTGCATTGACTTGCTGCTCATCTTCAGCTCTATTCAGTTCCTCTGTCTCTTCCACTGCACTGGGCACCGGAGCTGAATTCTCTTCCTTGGCTGGCACCTCACCTGCCTCCTGAACGGCCACAGCGTCATTCACAGCAGGGCTCTGATCATCCTCGTGCTCGTTGTTGGATGCTGGCTCGATAACCATCGCAGGAACCGAGACCTTTCAAAAGGCGCACAAGTCAAATTTCAAAATCTCTCAGAAATAGGAGTGTCTCAAAGGTGATATGTCTCAATATTTCAGTTGTTCAAATTACACTCAGTGGCCACTTTATTAGGTACACCTATACACCTGCTCATTAATGCAAATATCTAATCAGTTAATCATGTTGTGGCAACTCAATGCATAAAAGCATGCCGACATGATCAAGCGGTTTAGTTGTTCAGACCAAACATCAGAATGGGGAAGAAATGGGATCTAAGTGACTTTGACCGTGGAATGATTGTTGGTGGCAGATGGGCTAGTTTGAGTATCTCAGAAACTGCTGATCTCCTGGGATTTTCATACACAGCAGTCTCTTAAACTTTACACAGAATGGTGCAAAAAACAAACAAAAACCATCCAGTGAACATAGAAACATAGAAAATAGGTGCAGGAGTAGGCCATTTGGCCCTTTGAGCCTGCACCACCATTCAGTATGATCATGGCTGATCATCCAACTCAGAACCCTGTACCAGCCTTCCCCCCCATACCCCCTGATCCCTTTAGCCACAAGGGCCATATCCAACTCCCTCTTAAATATAGCCAATGAACTGGCCTCAACTGTTTCCTGTGGCAGAGAATTCCACAGATTCACCACTCTCTGTGTGAAGAAGTTTTTCCTAATCTCGGTCCTAAAAGGCTTCCCCTTTATCCTCAAACTGTGACCCCTCGTTCTGGACTTCCCCAACATCGGGAACAATCTTCCTGCATCTAGCCTGTCCAATCCCTTTAGGATTTTATATGTTTCAATAAGATCCCCCATCAATCTTCTAAATTCCAGAGAGTATAAGCCTAGTTGATCCAGTCTTTCATCATATGAAAGTCCTGCCATCCCAGGAATCAATCTGGTGAACCTTCTTTGTACTCCCTCTATGGCAAGAATGTCTTTTCTCAGATTGGGGGACCAAAACTACACACAATACTCCAGGTGTGGTCTCACCAAGGCCTTGTACAACTGCAGTAGTACCTCCCTGCTCCTGTACTCGAATCCTCTCGCTATAAATGCCAGCATACCATTCGCCTTTTTCACCACCTGCTGTACCTGCATGCCCACTTTCAATGACTGGTGTATAATGACACCCAGGTCTCGTTGCACCTCCCCTTTCCTAATCGGCCACCATTCAGATAATAATCTGTTTTCCTGTTCTTGCCGTGAAAGTGGATGACCTCACATTTATCCACATTAAATTGCATCTGCCATGAATTTGCCCACTCACCTAACCTATCCAAGTCACCCTGCATCCTCTTAGCATCCTCCTCACAGCTAACGCTGCCGCCCAGCTTCGTGTCATCCACAAACTTGGAGATGCTGCATTTAATTCCCTCGTCTAAGTCATTAATATATATTGTAAACAACTGGGGTCCCAGCACTGAGCCTTGCGGTACCCCACTAGTCACTGCCTGCCATTCTGAAAAGGCCCCGTTTATTCCCACTCTTTGCTTCCTGTCTGCCAACCAATTCTCTATCCACATCAATACCTTACCCCCAATACCGTGTGCTTTAAATTTGCACACTAATCTCCTGCGTGGGACCTTGTCAAAAGCCTTTTGAAAATCCAAATATACCACATCCACTGGTTCTCCCCTATCCACTCTACTAGTTACATCGTCAAAGAATTCTATGAGATTCGTCAGACATGATTTTCCTTTCACAAATCCATGCTGACTTTGTCCGATGATTTCACCGCTTTCCAATAGCAGTAGTTCTGTAGGTGAAAACTGCTTGTTAATGAGAAAGGTCAGAAGAGAATGGCAAGGCTGGTTTAAACTGACAGGAAAGTGACAGTAACTTAAATAATCACAAGTTACAACAACGGTGTGCAGAAGAGCATCTCTGAATGCACATGTTGAACCGTGAAGTGGACGGGCTACAGCAGCAGAAGACCAGGAACATACACTCAGTGGTCACATTAATTAGGTGCAAGAGGTACCTAATGAAGTGGCCAATGGGTATAGATTGCCCCTTTGAAAATTTAAGTCACCTGCCATTGAATTTGCAGGAACTTATCTTTGCTGGTCAGATCCTGATTTCAGCAAATGAGCTACTTAATGTGTAGTGCAGATTCTTTGACTCTATGCCAAGTCTGTTCAATAAAATCTCTTCATTCTGCTTAACATTGCAGTGTTCAAAGGTCAAATTAACAGTAAAATCTGTGAAGACAAAACACTGATGGTAATTACATTGAAAGATAGACTTGTTCTGACTCAATACCAGTGAGTTTTTTAGGATTGACCTCTGCCTTTCTTTTTGGTCTGGCAGAGTGAGTATTAGATGAAATCGAGGGACCACACACCAGGCCTCATCAAGGGATCAGAAGTGGGAAGGGTGAGTAGATTCAAGCTCCTGGATGTCATTATCTCTGAAAATCTACTCTGCGCCCAACATATTGATGTAACTACAAAGAAGGCATGCCAGCGGCTATATTTCATTAGGAGTTTGAGGAGAAATGATGTGCCACCAAAGACAATCATAAGTTTCTATAGGTGTACCATGGAGAGTAATCTGACTGGTTGCATCACCGTCTGATGTGGAGGTGCCACTGTGTAAGACTGGAAGTGTAAAAGAGAGGTGAGAGTGGATTTTGGACCACTGGGAAACAGTGCTGGAGAGGTAGTAATGGGGGACAATGAAATGGCAGATAAACGGAATAAGTATTTTGCATCAGTCTTAACTGTGGAAGACACTATCAGTATGGTGGAAGTTCTAGGTGTTAGGGGGATGAAGTGTGTGAAGTTACTATAATTAGAGAGAAAGTTCTCAGGAAACTGAAGGGCCTGAAGGTAGATAGGTCACCTGGACCAGATGGTGTACACTTCAGAGTTCTGAAAGAGGTGGCTGCAGAGATCATGGAGGCATTAGAATCACTAGATTCTGGAATGGTTCTGAAAGACAGGAAAATTGCAAATGTCTCTCCACTCATCATGAAGGGAGAGAGGCGGAAGATAGGAAACTATAGACCAGTTAGTCTGACCTCAGTGGTTGGGAAGATGTTGGAGTCAATTATTAAGAATAAGGTCTCTGAGTACTTGGAGGCATGTGACAAAATAGGGAAAGTCTCGCCTGACAAATCTGTTGGAATTCTTTGAAGATATAACAAGCAGGATAGACAAAGGAGAATTGGTGGATGTTGTATACTTGGATTTTCAGAAGGCCTTTGACAAGGTGCCATACATGAGGTTGCTTAACAAACTATGAGCCCATGGTATTAAAGGAAAGCCTTAGCATGGATAAAGCAATGGCTGATTGGCAGGAGGCAAAGAGTGGGAAAAAGTGGAGCCTTTTCTGTCTGGCTGCTGGTGACTAGGGGTGTTCTACGTGGGTCAGTGTTGAAACCGATTTTTTTTCTGTTATATGTCAATGATTTGGATGATAGAATTGATGGCTTTTTTTTTGCAAAGTTTGCAGATGATCTGAAGATAGGTAAAGGGGCAAGTAGATTTTGAGGAAGTACAGAGGCTACAGAAGGACTTAAATTGATTAGGAGAATGGGCAAAGAAACGGCACTTGGAATACAGTAACCACGAGGAATTCTGCAGATGCTGGAAATTCAAGCAACACACATCAAAGTTGCTGGTGAACGCAGCAGGCCAGGCAGCACCCCTAGGAAGAGGTACAGTCGACGTTTCAGGCCGAGACCTTTCGTCAGGACTAACTGAAGGCCTGACGAAGGGTCTCGGCCTGAAACGTCGACTGTACCTCTTCCTACAGATGCTGCCTGGCCTGCTGCGTTCACCAGCAACTTTGATGTGTGTTGTTAGATGGAATACAGTGTTGGGAAGTGTCTGGTCTTGCACTTTGGTAGAAGAAATGAAACAGTTTAATATTTTCCAAATGGAGAGAAAATACAAAAAACTGAGGTCCAAATAGATTGGGGGTTACTAAAGGTTAACTTTCAGCTTGAGTCTGTGGTGAGGAAGGCAAACGCAATGTTAGCTTTCATTTCAAGAGGACTAGAATAGAAAAGCAAGGATGTAATGTTGAGACTTTATAAAGCACTGGTGAGGCCTCACTTGGAATATTGTGAGCAGTTTTGGACCCCTAATCTTAGAAAAGATGTGCTGAAACTGGAGAAGATTCTAAGGAGGTTCATAAAAATGACTCCAGGATTAAATGGCTTGTCATATGAAGAGCATTACTTAATTAAATTTATATGTATATTTCTTACTATAATTTATAGTTTTTTTATTATTATGTATTGCAGTGTACTTCTGTGAGAAAGCAACAAATTCATGACATATGCCAATGAAATTAATTCTATAAGGCATTGGTCAGAGCACATTTGGTGTATTATGAGCAGTTGTGGGAACCTTATCTAAGAAATGATGTGCTGGCGGTTCATAAAAATGATTCTGTGAATGAATCTTAGATAGTAAATGTGCTTTGATCTTACAACTTTGGAACGGTTATGTATGAGGCCTTGTGAGGGGGGGGCGCATTCATTAAAACCTGCAGAACACTGAAAGGTCTACATAGAGTGGCGGTGGAGAGGATGTTTCCTATAGTGGGGGAGTCTAGGATCAGAGGGCACAATCTCAGAATAGAAGAATGTCCCTTTAGAACAGAGAGAGTGGATATGTTGGAGTATTGGAAATAGAGGGAATGTAGAAGTCTTTTTCTAATCTACAAAATTTAGGGTGGCATGGTAGTGTAGTGGCTGCTTTAACACTATAGCAGCACAAGTGACCCAGACCCAATTCCAGCTGCTGTTTATAAGGAGTTTCTGTGACCATGTGGGCTTCCTCAGGATACTTCAGTTTCCTCCCACATTCCAAAAACATATGGGTTAGCAGGTTAGTTGTCCACATGGGTGTAATTGGGCGACGTGGGCTTATGGGCTAGGAGGGCTTGTGACTATGCCACATCTCTATATAAAAATACAATGTCAGCACCTTGTAGATCAGGGGTTCCCAACCTGGGGTCCACAGACCCCTTGGTTAATGGTAGGGGTCCATGGCATGAAAAAGGTTGGAATCCCTGTTTTAGACAGTTGCAGTAACCCAAGGCTCTTCTCTTCCCCTGAATTCTGTACCATAACTCAACATATAATACTTAACATAACTCGTGTACAAAGCTGGCCACAGGAATCAGGGCTAGAATTTTGGACTGTACCTGGGACGTCACCACATCTTCAGGAGATGTCTTGTGTTCTTCATCATCCTTCTCGGTCGTCACGTTCTATACAGTAACAATCAGAACAGATTTGAAAATGGTGACTTGGAATTAGTACTGTGGCTGAAATTTCAGGTGTAGCTCACACAAAATGCTGGAGGAATTCAGCAGGTCAGACAGTAACTGTGGAGGAAAATGAACAGTCAACTTCTTGAGCCAAAATAGTAACTGTTCATTTTCCTAGATAGACGTTTTCCATGGTCCACTCTCCTCCCTGAAAAGATTCCTTCTTCTCCAGCCCTTCACCTTCTCCACCTTTCACCTCCCAGCTTCCCACTTCATCCACATTCCCCACCCACCTGGCTTTACCAATCTCGTTTTGCTTGTATTCCTTCCCCTCCTCCCACCTTCTTATTCTGGGATTTTCCTTCTTCCTTTAGCGTCCTGATGAAGTGTCTCAGCCCAACATGTCAGATCCTTATTCCTTTCCATAGATGCTGCCTGACCTGCTGAGTTCCTCCAACATTTTGTCTGTTTTACTCTGGGTTTCCAGCATCTGCAGGATCTCTGGTGTCTTTGACATCTTAGGTGTAAGTTCATTCAGGACAATAGGGAACTGAGAAGGTGCTCTGCTCTGTTAGATGAAGGCAAGTTGAAATTAAGGGATTGTGAAGCTATGTTCAAAAGCCATGCAGTTTTCCATGGATATAATTCTAAAATGAAAAAAGAATACAGGAGATTCTGCAGACGCCTGAAATCCAGAGGCACACACACAAAATGCTGGAGGAATTCAGCAGGTCAGGCAGTATCTATGCTGAGGAATAAACAGTTGACGTTTCGGGCCGAGACCTTTCATCAGGACTACAAAGGATATCCTAAATTATCATCTGCTTGCTTACTCCCCACTCCCCCCTACTCTCCTCTGCTATTCCCCATTCTTGTTACCCTCTCACCCCCTTCTCCTCATCAGCCCACCACCTCCTTCTGATTGTCTGTGATCCACTCTCCTCTACTATCACATTCCTTCTTCAGCCCTTCACCTTTCTCTTTCCAGTTTCTTACTTCATCCCCATTCCCAATCCACCTACCTTCTCACTCACCTGGCTTCACCTATCACCTGCCAACTTGGACTCCTCCCCTTCCCCCACCACTTTATTCCGGCTTCTTTCCCTTTCCTTTCCAGTCCTGATAAAGGGTCTCAGCCTGAAATGTTCTCTGTTGATTCGTTTCTGTAGATGCTACCTGACCTGCTCAGTTCCTCCAGAATTTTGTGTGTGCTGTCCAATGATAAAAGAACATTGGTGAACAGCGTTGTTTTGCTGTGTGGTTTGTAAGTACTTTTCCAGCAAACCTTGGGACTAGAAACCTTTCTATTGAACTCTTCAGGGATGTGTTAACAGTGGGGTCTTGCCTGCTGAGGATTTACAAAAAGAACTCAGGTCAATAGGAAGGCACCTCGGGGAAAGCCGGAGGAAAACACACAAAATGCTGGAGGAACTCAGCAGGTCAGGCAGCATCTATAGAGAGGAATAAACAGTCGATGTTTTCAGGCCGAGATCCTTCTTCAGGAAATCAGAACACTGATAGATTTTCCACCTTGCCTTATGGTTTGACAAACAGAATATTGGTGTTCAGGTGGAGTTGAGGAAACTCGGGGAGCATCCTCTGGTGAACACAAGCCATTAAAATAAAAGCACTGCTGCAGCTTGCAACTTCCCTGGACAGCCGAAAGATACATTCCAGGGTACACACGATGAATAGGGGTAGAGCTGATGGCAGGCATTTAAGTGCAACAAACAGATGATGCACCAATGTGTTGAATTTACATACCTGAGCTCCTTCTGCTTCAGCATCTACAGCCGGCTTCTGCTCTTCGGAGTCATTAATCGTCTTTATGGGGAACAAAACAAGTGAGTTATTGAATCTGTGGATTGTAGAAAACCACATTATGGAACAGGCTAATCTTTCATCTGGTCTGTTTTGTTATTTTTTTTCTGCTTTATGACCAATAATGTAATTTCCCTGAATATGAAACTCAGGGTGTTGTGGTGCTGTGTTCATTCCACACTGATGTACAGAGTGAATGTCGGATAATATCAAAGCGACATAAGGGAAGACTCGAAGCTGCAGGAATGTGGGTTTTGAGAGCATGATGAAAACATTGTAGATGCACAGAGTAACAGATGAGGAAGTGTTGTGAAAAGTCAGAGAAAGAAGAGAGCTGATATCATCAATCAGGAAACAGCAGCTGTTTTTTTGGGACATACTGAGGAAAGTGAAGCTCGAACATTTTGCAGTGATGGAAGAAACTGAGGGAAGAGAAAGGTTTAGTTGACAGCACACGTCTTTCATGAGTTACGTCAAGTGATTGACAGGCAAAAGCTCTGAAGAGTTTATTAGAATGTCTCAGATTAAAGGCAGTTGGAACAGAAGAATAAGAAAGGTATGACCATGTTAATGGGTTATATTACAGACCACCCAACAGTTCACAGGCCTTAGAGGAACAAATTTGTAGAGAGATCACACACTATTGCAAGAAACATAAGGTTGTTATAGTAGGTGATTTTAACTTTCCACATTTTGACTGGGACTCAAATACCGTGAAAGGACTAGATGGGATAGAGTTTGTCAAATGTGTTCAGGAAAGTTTCCTTCATCCTTATACAGAAGTCCCAATGACAGACTGTGCATACTTGATCTCCTGTTAGGGAATGAGACAGGGCAGGTAACGAAAGTTTGTCTAGGGGAGCACCATTAGCTTGAAAGTAAATATTGGAAAAGATAGGTCTGGTCTGGGTTGATATTCTAAATTGGAGAAAGGCCAATATTGATGGTATCAGAAAGGATCTGGCAAGTGTGGATTGGGAGAAGCTATTAGCTGGCAAAGGTATTCTTGGTAAGTGGTAAGCCTTCTGAAGTGAAATTTTGAGAGTTCAAAGCTTGACGTGCCTGTTGGAATGAAAGTTGAAGATAACAAGTTTAGTGAACCTTGGTTTTCAGGAAATATTGAGGCCCTGGTTGAGAAAAAAAATGAGGTGTGTAGTAGGTATAGGCAGGTAGGAACAAATGAGGTACTTATGGAGTACAAGAAATGCAAGAGAACACTTAACGGGAGCTAAAAGAAGGCATGAGGTTGCCCAGCCAGACATGGGGAAGAAGAATCCTAAGGAATTCTGTAGATATGTTAAGAGAAAAAGGATTGTAAGGGTCAAAATTGGTCCCCGGAAGATCAGACTGGTAATCTATGCATGGAGCCAAAAGAGATGGATTTCTTTTAGCATCTGTATTTACTCGGGAGATGAACACAGAGTCTAGAGAAGTGAGGCAAAGCATCAGTGAGGTCATGGACCATATACAGAATACAGAGAAGGAGGTGTTTGCTGTCTTGAGGCAAATTAGGGGGATAAATCCCCAGGGCCTAACAAGATTTCCTTAGGACCCTGTGGGAGACAAGTGTTGAAATTGCAGGAGACCTAGCAGACGTATTTAAATCATCTTTAATGACTGGTGAGGTACCGAAGGATTGGAGGGTAGGCAATTTTGTTCCATTGTTTAAGAAAGGCTGTAAACTTGAACCAGGAAATTATAGGCCAGTGAGCTTGACACCTGTAATGGGAAAGTTACTGGAAGATAGTCCAAGGGATCCTAGATGTGGATATTTGGATAGACATGGACTGATTAGAATAGTCAGCATGGCTTTGTGCATGGTTGGTTGTGTCTAACCAATCTTATAGATTTTTTTGAGGAAGTTACCAGGAAAGTTGATGAAGGCAAGGCAGTGGATGTTGTCTACATGGACTTTAGCAAGGCATTTGACAAGGTCCTCATGGGAGGTTAGTCAGGAAGGCTCAGTTGCTTGGTATTCAAGTTAAGGTAGTAAATTAGATTAGAGATTGGTTTTGTGGGAGAAGCCAGAGAGCGGTAGTAGTAGAGAGTTGACTCTCTGACTGGAGACCTGTGACTAGTGGTGTGCCGCAGGGATCGGTGCTGGGTCCATTGTTATTTGTCTTCTTTATCAATGGTCTGGATGATAATGTGGTTAACTAGATCAGTAAATTTGCAGATGACACCAAGATTGGAGGTGTAGTGGACAGTGAAGAAGACCATCAGAGCATAGAAGCCTCAGGACTCACACCACCAGGTTCAGGAACAGTTATTATCCCTCAGCCATCAGGAAGGAGGGACAGGAGCCTCAGGACTCACACCACCAGGTTCAGGAACAGTTATTATCCCTCAGCCATCAGGCTTTTGAACCAAAGAGGACATCTTCACTCAACATCACTTCATCATTGAAATAATCCCACAACCTATGGACTCACTTTCAAGGACTCTTCATCTTATGTTCTTGATATTTATTTGTTATTTATTTATCATCATTATTTCTTTCCTTTTGTATTTGCAGTTTGTTGTCTTTTGCAGACTGGTTGAACACCCAAGTTGATGCAGTCTTTCATTGACTCTATTATGGTTAATGGATTTATTGAGTATGCCCACAAGAAAATGAATCTCAGGGTTGTGTATGGTGACATATATGCACTTCAATAATACTTTTACTTTGAACTTTTGAACTTTAACTTCTTTCCACTTCAGTGCTTGAGCGAAAGAGCAGAAAATCATTCAAAAACAGGTTGGTGTTACACTGGGTGGTAGTTGAGATGTCTCCAGGGAGACGGATTGAATTGGGTCAAACAGTGGGATTCACAGAATCTTACATCACAAGAGGATTCCATCTGGCTTATCATGTCTGTGAGGATCATCTGGGATTTGGGTTCAAGTTAAAAGGCAGAGGCCAGACAACGACTAAAAAATAACTATGGGAAGACAAGCAGCACACATAAAAGTTGCTGGTGAACGCAGCAGGCCAGGCAGCATCTCTAGGAAGAGGTACAGTCGACGTTTTGGGCTGAGACCCTTCATCAGGACAATTGTTTTTACACTTTCACAGAGCAGTCATTTGATTGTTCTACAAAAACAAACATGCATTAATCTTCAAAATGAGAATAGCTCAAATCAACACATCTTTTTTTCTTAAATGCCAACTTTTATGGTTTAGCATTATAGTACAGATTGGCTGTCAAATGCAGTGGATTCCTGTTAACTGGCTCATTGGTTAAATGGGACAGCCTCTTAGTTGGGAGAATTTTAAAAGAACAAAAACTAATCAAGAAAGTAGCTGGTATTCCCTTTTAATTCCAAGTCTCATTCCCATTCTGATATGTCTATCCACGGCCTCCTCTACTGTAAAGATGAAGCCACACTCGGGTTGGAGGAACAACACCTTATATTCCGTCTGGGTAGCCTCCAACCTGATGGCATGAACATTGACTTCTCTAACTTCTGCTAATGCCCCAACTCCCCGTCGTACCCCATGCATTATTTATTTATTTATATACAAACTTTCTTTTTCTCCCTCTGCCCCTCTCACTATACCCCTTGCCCATCCTCTGGGTCCCCCCCCCTTTTCTTTCTCCCTAGGCCTCCTGTCCTATGATCCTCTCCTATCCCTTTTGCCAATCACCTGTCCAGCTCTTGGCTCCATCCCTCCCCCTCCTGTCTTCTCCTATTTTGGATCTCCTCCTCCCCCGCCCACTTTCAAACCTCTTATGAGCTCTTCCTTCAGTTAGTCCTGACGAAGAGTCTCGGCCCGAAATGTCAACTGTACCCCTTCCTAGAGGTGCTGCCTGGCCTGCTGCGTTCACCACCAACTTTGATGTGTGTTGCTTGGTATTCCCTTTGTTTATTTGGGACATGATACTGCTTAATTAGGACAGGAAATTATTGCCAAATAGTTTTGAACTAGGGGCAGTAGTGAGCTCTTGTGTGGTCATTTTTTGTTGTTGGTTTGTCTTGTCACCACTCTGTGCAGGTTCACTTGGAGGTAGTGTACTTGTGTCCCATTTGACACAGTGTGCTCGGCCAGCTCCCCCAGGCAGCAACAGGCACATGGCAGCCTGGATGTCCCGGGATCCTACAGTCGACTGCTTGTAATGGGCCAGGCGGTGAGCCTTACCCACAAAGAGCTCGAAAATATTGTCCACGATCCAGTACGTGATGCTTATGGCCTTGGAGGAGATGCCGGCGTCAGGGTGAACCTGCTCCATCACTTTGTAGATGTAGATGTAGATCTCCTTCCTTGTCCTCTTGCTCTTGCCAGACTTGCTCACCGGTTGAGGCAAAGCTTTCTTGGAACCCTTCTTGGGAACGGACTTCTGCTGCTCTGGCATCTCTTCAACCGATTTCAAACCCAGCCTCGAGACGTTACGTGCTTAAAGCGGGAAGTTTTTAAGTAGCATCAGTTGCATGTGTTTGTGTTCAAAAAGCAGTGCTTTTTGTCACTGATAGTTGGTTGGCTAATTGGTGGAGCCATTTAATTGAGCTAAAATGTACTGGTCCCAATGTGTCCCAATTAACCGAAACCTACCGTACACTCAATTGTTCACGTGGCTGAACAACACAGTGCTTTTGCAAGTATCTCTGACGCAGAAGAAATTGATCCATTCATGGGGAACTAATTAGAGGGAAGAGACTTGAGAGCTGACATTTAACTGTAATGAGCTTTAGATCTGGACTTGTGCTGTCTCATTGAAGCATTGTTTATGTACCTCGACGCCCTCGTTCTCGGCACTTACAGCTGCCTCCTGAACGTCAAGCTCCTTAATCTCCTAGATGGGGAATAAAACGTGGGATTTATTTCATTCAAATGCAGTCTGGTCACATATTTTAAATCCAGCACTGTAAAATGTCAGAACATGGTGTGATTTCAAATGATGAGACGAGCGTGATTTGTCTGATGGTATTCAAGCAATGAGTGCTTACCTACAGAACACAGGCTAAGGCACTAACACTGGCATTAAACCATAAGACATCAGAGATGAATTAGGCCATTCGGCCCATTGAGTCTGCTCTGCCATTCCATCATGGCTGATTTATTATCCCTCTCAGCCGCATTCTCCTGCCTCCTGCCTTCACTCCATAGCCTTTGATGCCCTGACTAATCAAGAAGCTAACAATCTCCACTTTAAATATACCCAGTTACTTGGCCTCCACAGCCATCAATAAATTCCACAGATTCACCACTCTCTGGCTAAAAGAATTCCCCATCATCTCTATTCTAAAAGAATGTGAAACATAGAAACACAGAAACCCTACAGCACAGTACAGGCCCTTGGGCCCACAATGCTGTGCCGAACATGTCCTTACTTTAGAAATTGCCTAGGGTTACCCATAGCCCTCTATTTTTCTAAGCTCCATGTACCTATTGTATCCACCTCCACCACAGTGGCCAGCAGCCCATTCCACGCACTCACCGCTCTCTGCATAATAAATGTTCTATTCTAAGGCTGTATCCTCAGGTCCTAGACTCACCCACTATAGAAAACATCTCCGCGCCCACTCTATATAGGTCTTTCAATATTTAATGTTTAAATGAGATTTCCCCTCATTGTTCTAAATTCCAGTGAGTCCAGGCCCAGAACCATCAAATGCTCCTTATATGTTAACCCTTTTATTCCAGGGATCTTTCTCATGAACCTCCTGTGGATCCTCTCTAATTCCAATAAGACCTTTCACTGATAAGGGGCCCACACATCTGCTCACAATGCTCCAAATGCACAATGACCAATGACTTATATATTCCTTGAGCCAGCGGGCTATGAACCTTTGCCACAGACAGCTGTCCAAATCATAAAGTGGAGGTTGATAGGTTCTTGATCAGTGAGGGCCTCGAGGGATATGAGGAGAAGGCAGGATAATGGGGTTGAGAGGGAAAATAAATCAGTGACGATCAAGTGACAGAGTAGACTGAATGAGCCTAATTCGGTTCCTATGTGTGTCTTATGGACTTATAGGCATTTTAACCACACAGGTACTCGCGCAGACGCTACACATATACACTGAAAGTGTGGGACATGTGGATGAACAACTCAAATAGAAAATGGACTACAGTGCGACACATGGCCTGGTTGTACACAGGTTGCGTCAATGACAACAAGGCCTTTGCTATAGATCGTACATTCATTTCTGGCCTTTTCAGTAACAGACTCATCGCTGCACTTGCTGTCAGCAAATGAATAAAAATGGAAGGCAGGCAGGTTGGAGGAGTGGGGAGGTGCGGTTAGAGGATCACAGGCAACTTAACGATGAGAGATGGTATGCTCTGAAGATGGAGCAGGAACCCATCTCTGCCAATCAGCAGTAAACAGGGTAATGCTGTGGTGATGGGATGAACAAAACGTTGGCTGCTTCGGGACTGACTCCGCAGTCAGGCAGCGGGACTCACCGCGGCCTCCTCCGCGACTGTGCCTTGCACAGCAGGGGGAGCGTCCTCGGCCGGCTCCGTGCCAGCCTCCGCAGCTTTGGGCTCCTCCACAAGAGTGGCTTCAGCATTGATCTTTTGAGAGCGGCGGGGCGGGGGGGGGGGGGGGTTGGGAAGAAAGGCGGCCGTGTTAGTCCTCGGAGGATATGTAATTACAAGAAAACTCAACACACCTTAAAATGGAAAATTAGGCCTCAATCTGTAATAAAAATTAGCTCTATTTGTCACACGTACATCGCAGGAAAGCAGCATCAAAGTTTAAACTAAATAGTGAGATACTGTTGATGGATCATTCAGATAGTGGAGGGGAAGGAAGTTCAAATTTTTTAACTTACATTATTTTTTGTATTTTTTAAAACGCTGAAGCTGCACCCTCTCTAACATGCTGGTAGAGAGAGTTATATTTGGGTTTTTAGCGCTGGAAATAGTTACATTCTGACACGTCTCATTAGTGGGGCAGAAGCATGGTCGCATTGTGTATTCCAGGGACCAGCTGTTTGCGCTAATACCGGCCGGTTTAGCGAGCAGAGCGGCGGACACCCCTGCTGAAATCTGGAGGAAAACACACAGAGGATGCAGAGGCGGATCACAAAGGCGAGGAAAGAGGACCGGGTCAAGACAACAGAGACTTATGGAGAAGAGGAGTTCGGTGGGTAATAAAATGGACAAGTTGACGGTGCTAGCCAGGCGTCAGAGAACATTTCGGGAGTGCAGTGTTATGTGTTTTACTGGAACGGGGCTGCACGAGGACATACCCGATTAAAACTTTTCCATGGATGGCTTCCAGACCGTTCGGGCTCACCGGAAGTGCACTGAGAGCGGTAAGCGTAAAGGAGTTGGGGCTTACTGTTCTGGTTAATAACGGATGATGCAATCTGGGTCATATTACAATCGAGGAATGTGTTTGTAGACCGGATATTGAACTTTTTACTGTTGGACCCCGGCCATATTCCACCGAGATACAACACTGGGCGTCACGGGAGGTTGTTCCTGCCTGTGGCCATCGAACTTTGCAGCTCCTTCCGTGGAGGGTCAGACACCCTGAGCCAATAGGCTGGTCCTGGACTTATTTCCATCTGGCATAGTTTGCATTTTGTTGTTTGATTGTTTGTGGTTTTTGTATTGCTGTATTTATGCTCTATTCTTGGTTGGTGTGGCTGTAATGAAACCCAATTTCCCTCGGGATCAATAAAGTATATATATCTATCTATCTAAATACATATACAGTATGTCACCATATACAACCCTGAGATTCATTTTCTTGTGGGTATACTCAGCAAATCCATAGAATAATAACTATAACTGAACCAATGAATGACCACGCCAACTAGGGTGATCACCCAGAGTCAGAAAGACAGACTGTGCAAATACAAAAAGAAAGTAGTAGTAATAATAATAATAAATAAACAAACAATAAATATCTACAGTCCTTGATTGGAACCCCCACCACCCAGGTCGTGGTCTCTTCTCGCTGCTGCCATTAGGAAGACGGTACAGGAGCCTCAGGACTCACACCACCAGGTTCAGGAACACTTAATACCCCTCAACCATCAGGCTCCTGAACCAGTGGAGATAACTTCACTTGTCCCATCAGTAAACTGTTCCCACAACCTGTGGACTCATTTTCAAGGACCTTTCACCTCCTGCTCTTGATATTTATTGCTTATTTATTTATTATTTACTTTCTTCTTTGGTATTTGCTCAGTTTGTTGTCTTTGGCACACTGGTTGTTTGTCCGTCCTGATGGGCGTGGTCTTTCATTGATTATTATGGTTTTTGGATTTACTGAGTATGCCTGCAAGAAAATGAATCTCAGAGTTGGATATGGTGACATATATGTACTTCAATAACAAATTTTGCAGCGTGTACCAGTAACTAATTCTTTTTTTGTGGAAATGTCTGAAAATCTTAGAATTCTTTTCAGTCAGTGTGGACTTTGAATTATTAAATTCCCATCAACCAGTCAGAGAGTCGCAGAAAAGTACAGCACAGAAACAGGCCCTTCAGCCCATCTAGTCCATGCTGAACCATTTAAACTGCTTAAACTAGTATCCTATTTTATCAAATCAGTGAGTGAAAATAAAGAGGCAATTGACCACTGCTAAACCTACATTAATCATTCCATCTCCTGTGATGCTAGCAGGGAACCAAGCAGCTTTAAACCGCATATTTAGTAAGGAAGACTGTGAAAAGCTGAATTATTTGCCCTAAGTACTCTTCCTCAGAGGCCTGGCATTCTCAATACTGAAACAGGTCATCTTGCTTTCCAAAAGAGACCAAGGACAATTATTAGATCACTGTTTTCTTTTTGAAATAATAAGCATTCCTATAGTGCCACAGTATTGGATTAGGGTCAAAATAGCTATTTAAGTTGTTACTTTTCTTGTAGTTTAACATTCTTAATGCCAGTTTATGTATTTGTACAATCATGCTTTCTTGTAGGTTTTTAAGTTTCTTGATAGAAACATAGAAAATAGGTGCAGGAGTAGGCCATTCGGCCCTTTGAGCCTGCACCGCCATTCAGTATGATCATGGCTGATCATCCAACTCAGAACCCTGTACCAGCCTTCCCGCCATACCCCCTGATCCCTTTAGCCACAAGGGCCATATCTAACTCCCTCTTAAATATAGCCAATGAACTGTCCTCAACTGTTTCCTGTGGCAGAGAATTCCACAGATTCACCACTCTCTGTGTGAAGAAGTTTTCCCTCATCTCGATCCTAAAAGGCTTCCCCTTTATCCTCAAACTGTGACCCCTCGTTCTGGACTTTCCCAACATCGGGAACGATCTTCCTACGTCTAGCCTGTCCAATCCCTTTAGAATTTTATACGTTTCAATAAGATCCCCCCTCAATCTTCTAAATTCCAGTGAGTATAAGCCTAGTCGATCCAGACTTACATCATATGAAAGTCCTGCCATCCCAGGAATCAATCTGGTGAACCTTCTTTGTACTCCCTCTATGGCAAGAATGTCTTTCCTCGGATTAGGGGACCAAAACTGCACACAATACTCCAGGTGTGGTCTCACCAAGGCCTTGTACAACTGCAGTAGTACCTCCCTGCTCCTGTACTCGAATCCTCTTGCTATGAATGCCAGTATCTGTAAGTATGTCTGTAAACGTATTCCCCTTCCCTGTTAAATTTCTGAATGGTCCATGAATACATAAACACAAATTTATTCCTTTTTGGACTATTTATCTATTTATTGTAACTTATAGTAATTTTTATGTCTTGTACTGTGCTTCTGCCCCAAATCAAATTTAATTTTGAATGGACAGCCAGAGACCTTCTCCGTGAGCTCCGTTTTTTTGCAGCTTTTACATTCCCTTCTTCGTGCTCTGACTCTCTATCTGCTTTGGCATTGCTTTCTTCTGTTGCCCTGATGCGGTGTTGGGGTCCAAAACGTAGGCACATCCTTTCCTCCCACAGATGCTGCTGATTGGTGCTGCAGGTTGTGTGGATAACTTCACTCACCTCATCACTGAACTGATGTGTGACCCTCCAGACTGAACTCCACCTGTCACTTCTCAGCCCAGCTCTGCATTTCCTCAATGTTCTGTTGTAACCCATGACAACCTTCCACATTATTCACAACTTCCATATCATCTACAAACTTATCCACCCTACCACTTCCTCATCAAGTCATTGATAAAAATCATAAACCCTACTAGACACAACCAACCCTAATCAGTCCCCTTCACCACCACCCTCCTCCATCTGGGAGAAATGGTCCTCACACACAACAATTTCTCTTTCAGCTCCTCCCACTTTCTCCAAACCCAAGGTGTAACCATGGTCACCTGCATGAGCCGCAGCTGTGCCTGTGTTTCCACTGGTTACGTGGAATAGTCCATGTCCTGAGCCCCAACAGATAAAACTCCCCAGTTCTTCCTGGGCTACAACGACGAATGCATTGGTGCTGCTTCATGCTCCCAAGCTGAGCTCAGCAATTTCATAGAATTCCACCTTGGCCTCGAATTTACTTGATCCGACCCCTTTCTCAATTCTTCTGCCTCCACCTTTGAAGACAGACTGTTTCCTGATATCTTTTATAAACAGCTATCTTGACTATACCTCTTCCCACCCTGTCACTTGTAAAAATGCCATTCCTTTTTGTCATTTTGTTCATCTCTGCCACACCTATTCCAGGCGCGAGGCCTTCCTTTCCAGGACATCAGAGAAGTCCTCCTTCTTTAAAGGATGGGGATAGCCTTCCTCCACCATTGATGCTGCCCTCACCCGCATCTCCTCCAATTCTGAGATATCAGATCTCACCCCATCTTCCCACTTCCATAACGGGGATAGAGTTCCTCTTGTTCTCACCTACCACTGCATGCGCCTCTGAAACTGACGTATCATTCTCCACAACTAACACCATTTTCAATGAGACCTTGCCACCAAATAATCTTTACCTCCCCAACGCTTTCTGCTTTCCAGAGGGATCATTCCTTCTGTGATTCCCTTGTCCATTTGTCCTTCCCCACTAAGCTCTCTCCCGGCACTTAACCCTGTAAGCGGATAAAGTGCCACACCTGCCCATACACCTCCTCCCTCACCTCCATTCAGGGCCCCAAACAGTCCTTCCAGGTGAGGCAACATTTCACCTGCAAGTCTGTCGTGGACACCTACCTTACTTGGTGCTCCCAATGTGGCTTCACCTATATCAGTGAGACCCGACGTAGACTGGGGAAGTGCTTCATCGAGCACTCCTGCATGGGTGAGACCTGACATGAACTGGGGGACCGTTTCATCGAACACTCCTTGTACATCGGTGAGACCCGACATAGAATGGGGGACTACTTCATCGAGAACTTTCGCTCTGTCAAAAAATAGCAGAATTTCCCAGTGGCCAACCATTTTAATTCCTATCCCTATTCTCATTCCAACGTGTTGGTTCATGGCCTCCTGACATAATGAGGCCATGGAGAGGTTGTAAGAACACCTCATATTTCTGCTGGGTAGCATCCAACCTGACAGCATGAACATCGATTTTTCTGACTTTTTCTGCTTTTTTTTGTGACCCCTCCACCTTCTGTCTTTTTCCATTTCCCACTCTGGCTCCCTACTTACACCTTCTCATCTCCTCACTTGCCCATCACCTGCCTCTGGTGACCCTCCTCTTTTCCTTTCTCCCATGGTCCACTCTCTTCTCCTATCAGATTCCTTCCTCTCCAGTCCTTTACCTTTTCTACCCATCACCTCCCAGTTCCTTACTTCATCCCACCTTCCCCTCACCTAGCTTCACCTATCACCTGCCAGCTAGTACTCCTTTCCCTTCCCCAACCTTCTTATCCTGGCACCTTCCCCCTTCCTTTCCAGTCCTGATGAAGGGTCTCGGCTTGAAATGTTTATTCCCCTTCACTCAATGTCAGTAAGACCAGAGAATTGATTGTGGACTTCAGGAAAGCTGAGATGAAGGAACACACGTCAGTCCTCAACAAGGAATCAGAAGGAGAATGGGTGAGCAATTTCCAATTCCCTAGCTGAGTAGTTATGGCACCCAATGGCGACTCCTTTGCTTGCATCTTCAAAAACAGTTCTATTTCCATCTTCAATATCTCTATTTTTCCCTTTCAGGGTTCTTTTGAAGATCCTGACCTGGAGTTTCACGCTGACCACGGTTCTTTGTGGGAATGGGACCCGCTCTTGCGGTTCCACAATCGGCCATTGTTAGGCATGCCAAAGGTTTGGCCTAAGATTTCAGCTCGGATTCTGAAGCCTGGGATCTCGAGGAACTGGAGATGGGTGGATCAAGGGTTGGTGTCGCCATAGGAGACCTGTGTGTTGTTGGGAGAGTCGGAACATCTGCTGTGTGCCTGGGGACCCGGGATCCTTGTGATCTTCAGGCACAGGGCTCGGAAAGAGCGACGTAACGGACTTTTGACATCGTAAACTAGCGAGTTGTTTGTTATGTTTCCCTGCTCGCTGGAAAATAGAGTCACCTCTTTCTCCCTTATTAGGAGAGAGAGAGAGAGAGTCTGCAGCATGTCGAATTATCGAGTGAAGAATGTAGTCTTTGGGGTAACTGCAAGTCTGTGTCTTTGCTCATGCTTGAGTGCTGGTAGTGGGTCTGCTTTATTTTTGTTGGTGGGGGGGAGGGGATTGTTGCTCGCTGCCGCTTACGCACGGGCGGGGAGCTGGGGGGACTTTGGGGTTCTAACATTTAACTGTTGCTCATTCTTGGGGCACTCCTCTGTTTTCATGGATGGTTGTGAAGAAAAAGCATTTCAGGATGTATGTATATTGTATACATTTCTCTGACATTAAATTGTACCTTTGATCCTCTGAATAGCTCTGAGGATCTATCCTGGACCCGACATACCAGTGCAGTTATGAAGGAGGAACAACAACAGCTGTATTTCATTCAGAGTCTGAGGAGATTTGGCATGTCACCAAAGACATTCACAAATCTCTACATATGTACCAGGGAGTGTGTTCTGACAGGCTGCGTCACTGCCTGGTATGGGGAGGCTACTGCACAGGATTCAAATAAGCTGAAGGAAGTTGTGAACACAGTCAGCTCCATCACTGGTACTGGCCCCCCACCCCCCCCAGCATCCAGGACATTGGACACGCCCTCTCCTCATTGCCACCATCAGGGAGGAGGCACAGGAGTCTGAAGACACACACTCAATGTTTCAGGGACAGCTTCTTCCCCTCCGCCATCAGCTTTCTGAGTGGACATTGAATCCGTGAACATAACCTCCCTACTTTTATAGATGTATTTCATGCAGTTTTATTATTACGTATTGCATCGTTCTGCTGCTGCAAAACAACAAATCTCATGACATATGCCAATGATATTAAACCTGATTCTGATGTGCTGAGTTCCTCCAGGTTTTGTGGGTGTGTGACTAAACATGTTTCTTTTTGTCCAAATCATCCTCATGCAATTATCTTTGCAAGTGTAATGCCAACTTATTTTCTCCTTCCCTATTCTAATGAAGATTCTTTAATCTGAAACCTGAATATCTGTAACCCTAACCCTCAACCTAGACCTCACCCTAATCCTAACCATAAAGCTGAGTCACAGGACCACAGATTTGAAACAACTCTCAATCATCAAACAGTAATGTTTAAGGTTAAAGAATCTCCATCAGAATTGTGAACGAGAGATTTATACATTATACTTTAGATTTTGCACAGTATTTGTGATCTTTAAGGCACAACATGACCGTGTACAACAATGGCCTTTGTGGGTAGGACTCCTCACGGTGGGATGACAGAATTAAAATGCAACAGGTGCAATCTGACTCACCACTGTATCGAACACACTTTGACTGGGCAGCTCCGTGGTTCCACCTGTGATACCAGCATCTAGCTTTAATAGGTGAAGACATCAAAAAGGCAACGAGTGAGTCAGGGAATACCACAGGGGAGGAAGAATATCTCTCTAGGCCTGAGATACGACTGGCGGCGTGATCTTATTAAACTAATCTATGCAATAGCTTGTCAAGATTAATCAGACTGTGTAAGGAGCACAGCTGGAAGGTACTTTCATCTATCGGAGACACTATTAATATTCATCTGCACAAACTCCAACGTTGCGCTCTCCACAGGAACTCTTATTCATGGACCATAGGCTTTCAAAAAGATTTTAAAAAAAAGACATTTTTAACTTTCAGACAGACAGTATGGTCTCCCCTGAGTCACGTCTATGGATGAAAAGCAGCCCCCGAGATTTAAATAAATGAGGGCAAGTTGATAGCAAAATCAGAATCTGATCGGGCCCTTCATCCAAGGAAGGATGTGCTGGTATGGGAGAGGGTCCAGAGTGGTTCATGAGATTGATCCCGGGAATGAAAGGGTTAACGTAGTAGGAGTGTTTGATAACTCTGAGCCTGTACTCACTGGAATTCAAGAGAAAGATGGGGGATCTCACTGAAGCCTATTGAATATTGAAAGTCCTAGACAGAGTGGATGTGGAGAGGATGTTTGCTACAGTGGGAGAGTCTAGGACCAGAGGGCACAGCCCCAGAACAGAAGGACACTCCTTTATAACAGAGATGAGGATGAAATTCTTTAGGCAGGGAGTGGTGAATCTGTGGAATTCGTTGCCACGGATAGCTGTGGAGGCCAAGTGATTGGGTATATTTAAAAAGGAGGTTGATGGGTTCTTGATTAATAAGGGCATCAAAAGTTTCGGGGAGAAGACAAGAGAATGGGTTTGAGAGGGTAAATAAATCAGCCATGATGGAATGGCAGAGCAGACTTGATAGGCCAAATGGCCTAATACTGCTCTCTTTTTTCAATTTTCAACCCTAACCCTCCCAGTACCGTTTGGTAGGTTAATAGAACATAGAACATAGAAACCTACAGCACGTTACAGGCCCTTCAGCCCACAATGTTATGCCGACCATGTAACCTACTCCAGAAATTGCCTGGAATTTCTCTACTGCATAGCCCTCTATGTACCTATCTAAGAGTCTCTTAAAAGACCCTGTTGTATCCGCTTCCACCACCACCGCCGGCAGTGCATTCCACGCACCCACCACCCTCTGTGTGAAAAACTTACCCCTGACATTCCGTCGGTATCTACTTCCAGGCATCTTAAAACTATGCCCCTCGTGTTAGCCATTCCAGCCCCGGGAAAAAGCCTCTGACTATCCACACGATCAATGCCTCTCATCATCTTATACACCTCTATCAGGTCGTCCTCTGTCGCTCCAAGGAGAAAAGGCCGAGCACACTCAACCTAGTCTCATAAGGTTAAGAAAAGTGTTGTTAATTGGTCATTGTAAATTGCCCAGTGATTAGGCTAGAGCTAAATCGGGGGATTGCTGGGTGGTGTGCCCAAAGGGTCAGAAGGGCCTGTAACATGCTGTATCTCAATAAGTAAATATATACTTGTTTTCAATATATAAATGAAATAATGAGTGCAGAGATCAAATGTACTGAGGGAGTGTCCATGGGTTCATTTTCCATTCAGAAATCTGATGGCAGAGGAGAAGAAGCTTGGAACTGAAGAATGTACACGGGGCTTAGAAAAATAGAGGCCTATGGGTAAAGCCTAGGTAGTTCTAAGGTAGGGACATGATCAGCACAACTTTGTGGGCCGAAGGGCCTGTATTATGCTGGAGGTTTTGTGTTTCTAAATATTTGGGTGGTAGTGTAGCGGTTAGTGAGTCGCTTTACAGCGCCTGCAACGGGGGTTCATTTCCCACTGCTGTCTGTAAGGAGTTCGTACGTTCTCCACGTGACCGTGTGGGTTTCCCCCGGGTGCTCCGGTTTCCTGCCATATTCCAAAGACGTACAGGTCAGTAGGTTACTTGGTCACATGGGTGTGACTGGCTGGCATGGGCTTGTTGGGCCAGAAGGGCCTGTTTCCATGGTGATTCTCTAAATAAATATTAAACAAGCAACCAGTTGGAAATAATGGGTCCTAGTTTAGTATTTAACCCGGATACATTACATTATTTACAGCAAACTACGTTTGTACTTGGTTCAAATATTGGCTATGGTCTGGTACAACACGCACACAAAATGCTGGAGAAACTCAGCAGGTCAGCCAGCATCTGTGGAGGGGAATAAACAGTTAACATGTCAGGGTGAGACCCTTCATCAACACTGGAAGGGTTGGGGGGCAGGGGAGAAGCCAGAATAAAAAGGTGGGAAGGGGAGGAGTACAAGCTAGAAGGTGATAGGTGAGACCATGTTAGGGGGAAGTTGGGTGGGGTGGGAGTGGGGGCTGAAATAAGAAGCTGCAGGGTGATAGGCTGGAAGAGCTAAAGGACTGAAGAAAAAGGAATCTGATAGGAGAGGACTATGGACCATGGAAGAAGGAGTTGGAGGAGGGGAATCAGAGGGAGGTGATGGGCAGGTGAGGAGAAGAGCAGGGGTAAGAGGGGAGCCAGAATAGGGAATGGAAAAAGAGAGAAGGAGGAGGAGAGAGAAATTACCAGAAGCTAGATTCAGTGCTCAATGTTTACCCTATTAGGTTGAAGGTGATAGGTGAGACTAGATGAGGTGGAAGGGGGGAATGAAATAAGCTGGGAGGTGATAGGTTGGAAGAGATAAAGGACTGAGGATAAAGGAATCTGATTGGATCATGGAACAAAGAGATGGAGGAGTACCAGTGAGAAGCAATGATCAGATGAGGAGAAGGAGTGAGAGAGGAGCCAGAATGGGGAATAGAAAAAGAGAAGTGAAGAGGGGAGATATTACCAGAAGATAGATTAAGCAATGTCCTACTGTCTGCCAGCTTGTACATCTTCCCCTCCCCCCACCTTCTTATTTTGGCTTCTTCCCCTTTCATTTCCAGTCCTGACGAAAGACCACAAGATCCCAAAATATAGGAGTAGAATTATGCCAGTTAGCCCATCGAGTTATCATTGTAGCTGATTCATTTTCCTGCTCAGCCCTAATCTTCTGCCTTCTCCCCGTATCTCTATCTCTCCATGCCCTGACTAATCAGGAATCTATCAACCTCTGCCTTAGGTACACCCAATGACTTGGCCTCCACTGCCACCTGTGGCAACACATTACACAGATTCACCACTCTCTGGCTAAAGAAATTCTTCCTCATTTCTATTCTAAATCGACATCCCCTATTCTGAGGCTGTGTCCTCTGGTCCTGCATTCTCCCACCATAAGAAACATCCTCTCCACATCCACTCTATTGAGTCCTTTCAATAGTTGATAGGTTTCAATGAGGTCAAAAAAGTTGTCAGCTTGAAACACACGGTTTATTCCCCACCATGGATGCTGCCTGACCCTCTGGCTTCCTCCAGCACTTTGGGTGTGTTGGTTAAGATTTCCAGCACCTGCAGAATCTCTTGTTTTCGACAACAGTCTTGCCTCTCGTATTGTTTTGTTAATTCACCTTTATTATTTACTTATTTATTTTATTTATTGAGATACAGTGCCCGAACAGGCCCTACTGGCCTTTCCAGCCACACAGCCCAGCATATCCGGCAATTTAATCCTAGTTTAATCAGGGGACAATTTACAATGACCAATTAACCTCCTAACTGGTACGTCTTTTGACTGTGGGAGGGAATGGGAGCACCCAGAGGAAACCCAATCGGTCGCAGGGAGAACGGACAAACTCCTCACAGACAGCGGTGGAATTGAACCTGGGTCGCTGGTACTGTAAAGCATTGTGCTAACCACTTCTCTACCCTGCCACCATGCTTTCCACGTGCTTTATGATTCACTTGTTCATTTGATTTGGTGATCTCATGCTTCTTTAGGAACCTCACATTAAAATAAAATGACACCATAAGACATAGGAGCAGAATTAGGCCATTCAGCCCATCAAGTCTGCTCCACCGTTTAGTGATAATTTTTCAAAACTCGTTAGATTCTGGACTAGTTCCTGAGGATTGGAGGGTGGCTAATGTAACCGCACTTTTTAAAAAAGGAGGGAGAGAGAAACCGGGGAATTATAGACCAGTTAGCCTAACGTCGGTGGTGGGGAAACTGCTGGAGTCAGTTATCAAAGATGTGATAACAGCACATTTGGAAAGCGGTGGAATCATCGGACAAAGTCAGCATGGATTTGTGAAAGGAAAATCATGTCTGACGAATCTCATTGAATGTTTTGAGGATGTAACTAGTAGAGTGGATAGGGGAGAACCAGTGGATGTGGTATATTTGGATTTTCAAAAGGCTTTTGACAAGGTCCCACACAGGAGATTAGTGTGCAAACTTAAAGCACACGGTATTGGGGGTAAGGTATTGGTGTGGGTGGAGAGTTGGTTAGCAGACAGACAGCAAAGAGTGGGAATAAACGGGACCTTTTCAGAATGGCAGGCAGTGACTAGTGGGGTACCGCAAGGCTCAGTGCTGGGACCCCAGTTGTTTACAATATATAATAATGACTTGGATGAGGGAATTAAATGCAGCATCTCCAAGTTTGCGGATGACACGAAGCTGGGTGGCAGTGTTAGCTGTGAGGAGGATGCTAAGAGGATGCAGAGTGACTTGGATAGGTTGGGTGAGTGGGCAAATTCATGGCAGATGCAATTTAGAAACATAGAAACATAGAAAATAGGTGCAGGAGTAGGCCATTCGGCCCTTCGAGCCTGCACCGCCATTTATTATGATCATGGCTGATCATCCAACTCAGAACACCGCCCCAGCCTTCCCTCCATACCCCCTGACCCCCGTAGCCACAAGGGCCATATCTAACTCCCTCTTAAATATAGCCAATGAACTGGCCTCAACTGTTTCCTGTGGCAGAGAATTCCACAGATTCACCACTCTCTGTGTGAAGAAGTTTTTCCTAATCTCGGTCCTAAAAGGCTTCCCCTCTATCCTCAAACTGTGACCCCTCGTTCTGGACTTCCCCAACATCGGGAACAATCTTCCTGCATCTAGCCTGTCCAATCCCTTTAGGATCTTATACGTTTCAATCAGATCCCCCCTCAATCTTCTAAATTCCAACGAGTACAAGCCCAGTTCATCCTGTCTTTCTTCATATGAAAGTCCTGCCATCCCAGGAATCAATCTGGTGAACCTTCTCTGTACTCCCTCTATGGCAAGGATGTCTTTCCTCAGATTAGGGGACCAAAACTGCACACAATACTCCAGGTGTGGTCTCACCAAGGCCTTGTACAGCTGCAGTAGTACCTCCCTGCTCCTGTACTCAAATCCTCTCGCTATAAATGCCGGCATACCATTCGCCTTTTTCACCGCCTGCTGTACCTGCATGCCCACTTTCAATGACTGGTGTATAATGACACCCAGGTCTCGTTGCACCTCCCCTTTTCCTAATCGGCCACCATTCAGATAATAATCTGTTTTCCTATTTTTGCCACCAAAGTGGATAACTTCACATTTATCCACATTAAATTGAAAACAGATTATTATCTGAATGGTGGCCGATTAGGAAAAGGGGAGGTGCAACGAGACCTGGGTGTCATTATACACCAGTCATTGAAAGTGGGCATGCAGGTACAGCAGGCGGTGAAAAAGGCGAATGGTATGCCGGCATTTATAGTGAGAGGATTCGAGTACAGGAGCAGGGAGGTACTACTGCAGCTGTACAACGCCTTGGTGAGACCACACCTGGAGTATTGTGTGCAGTTTTGGTCCCCTAATCTGAGGAAAGACATCCTTGCCATAGAGGGAGTACAAAGAAGGTTCACCAGATTGATTCCTGGGATGGCAGGACTTTCACATAAAGAAAGACTGGATGAACTGGGCTTGTACTCATTGGAATTTAGAAGATTGAGGGGGGATCTGATTGAAACGTATAAAATCCTAAAGGGATTGGACAGGCTAGATGCAGGAAGATTGTTCCTGATGTTGGGAAAGTCCAGAACGAGGGGTCACAGTTTGAGGATAAAGGGGAAGCCTTTTAGGACTGAGATTAGGAAAAACTTCTTCACACAGAGAGCGGTGAATCTGTGGAATTCTCTGCCACAGTAAACAGTTGAGGCCAGTTCATTGGCTACATTTAAGAGGGAGTTAGATATGGCCCTTGTGGCTACGGGGATCAGGGGGTATGGAGGGAAGGCTGGGGCGGGGTTCTGAGTTGGATGATCAGCCATGATCATAATAAATGGCGGTGCAGGCTCGAAGGGCTGAATGGCCTACTCCTGCACCTATTTTCTATGTTTCATCATGGCTGATCCATTTCCCTCTAACCCCTACCATTAAACGAGTGGCACTTGCGGGCTGCCCTCAGCACACCCTTGTGTTGGTTGTAACACAAATGGCACATTTATCCATTTGTTTCAATGTACATATGATCAATCAATTTGAATCTAAGATCAGAAATAAGACAAGTTTAGGGATTCGCGTGGGGAGGACCATTGGCTGGAGAGATTGGACAAAGGTAGGTAGACTAGCCACTTTCCCCTTTGCATGGAACATTAAAATGTGGCCCTCACCTCACCTTCACCCAACTGTCTGGGGCAGACAAAACAGAAGGTTAGAAAATTAAATTTATTAAAACGTATCAGCAAAACCAGGCTGATTTGGCCATTTGACCAGCTCCAAAATGTGACCAAATATCCATCATTAGGGCCACCCTCCATCCAGGCCATGCTCTTTCCTCACTGCTACCATTGGGAAGGAGGTAAGGGAGCCTCAGCACCTACATCACTCGGTTCAGGCACAGTTATTACCCCTCAAGCATCAGGCTCCTGAACCAGTGTGGATAACTTCACTTACCTCAACACTGAACTGATTCCACAACTTATGAACTCACTTTCAAGGACTCCACAACTTAAGTTCTCAGTTTTATATATTTTTATTATTTGCAGTTTTTTTCTTTTGCAAATTGGTTGTTTGTCAGTCTTTATGCATAGCTTGCCATTGATTCTATTGTATTTCTGTAGTCTACTGTGACTGCTCACAAGAAAATGAACCTCAGGGTAGTATATGGTCCTTCCTAGCGTGTCGCACCAGACAGTCAGCCATTCTTGTCTGGTGTGTGGTGTCAGGATTGGTCTCCTTTCGGATTAACCAGGTCACGATATGAACGTTCCTGACTCGACTCTTGTTTTTTTTACGAGGCTAGCTCGACGCTCAACCCGGCACGGATGGAAAGTATGCTCAGGGGGTGGCCCGACTTGGATTCGAACTCAGGAGCCTTCACTCTGGAGTCCGGCGCTAATGCCACTACGCCACCAGCCGGTTAGTATACAGTGACATATACGCACTTTGCTAATAAACATACAGTATTTTGAACTCTGAAGTGATTCACCATAAGTGTCTTACCTGTGCGAATCCATTGAATGCAGCACTGGGCATCTAGATAAACAGAAAAAGAAGTGAAAAGTTGGGCTGTGGCCACTCTCTATATCAATCAGAAAATCATATACACTCAGTGGCCACTTTATTAGGTACGCCCGTACGTTAATGTAAATATCTAATCAGCCATCATATAGCAACAACTCAATGCATAAATGCATGCAGACATGGTCAAGAGGTTCAGTTGTTGTTGAGACCAAATATCAGATTGGGGAAGAAATGTGATCTAAGTAACTTTGAATGGTTGTTGGTGCCAGACAGGGTAGTTTGAGTATCTCAGAAATTGCTGGACTCCTGGGATTTTCACACTCAACTGTCTCTAGAGTTTACAGAGAACGGTGCAAAAAACGAAAAAAAGCATCCTGCGAGCAGCAGTTCTGTGGCCGAAAACGCCATGTCAATGAGAGAGGTCAGAGGAGAATGGCCAGACTGGTTCAAGCTGACAGGAAGGCGACAGTAACTCACATAACCACAAGTTCCAACAGTGGTGTGCAGAAGAGCATCTCTGAACGCACGGTCTTTCAGGTTTGAAGTGGACGAGCCACAGCAGCAGAAGACCACACCTAATATAGGGGCCACTGAGTCTCTATACATACGGGTATCAGATTTGCCATTATGTCTTGCCCTGTGGGAGGAATGACACAAAACAACGACAGCTGAAGGAAAAGCTAAAGCAAGCATGGTAACGAAGGAAAGATTGAAACAAGGGAAATAATGAAACTAAAACTGGTATTTACAGTCAAAGTCTCTCCTAAATATTTTTTTCTACTCTAAACACTTGACAAGGTACCTCTTCTCTTCCAGCATCTAGTTCCTTGTATAAGAGTCCGTATCTCTGGTTTGCGCTCTCATCTTCAGACAAATCCGAGAGGGTTGTTTCCTTTAGGCTGGATGGACTCTCGTCGCTAGCATTACTTAAAGTCTCTACGGGGCGGGAAGTCTGGGGGGCGTGAGTATCTCTGGCCCGTGTTCCATCACCATCATTTTCAGTGTCCCCATGGAAGTTCTGCATTTCCTCATCCTGACTGGAACCGCCCAGCATGTTCCCAGTCTCTGTGTTACCAAACAAACCTGGTGGAGGGTAAAAACTCTCATCCTCATCACACCCTCTCCAAAGATGGGCTGCCCCATCTCTGTCAGGGTTACCGGTCTCCCCTTGGTTTTCCTGAAACGTTGACCATGAGGCAAATCCATTCTTCTGGCCTTGCGGCAGACCCAAGAGACCGAGGTCCCACTCAGTGCTGATAACATTGGGTTCCCAGTTTTCTGGCCATATCTCCTGCTTTTCTCTGTCCCAGGATTCCGGCTGCAGGTTTTTGGGGGAGATCACGTTGCCGGTCGCTGTGTGAAATGTGTCTGCTTGATTCTCATCTGAGATCTCAGTGTGGGTTTCATCAGTTTGATTGGTTCCTATCTGTGTCGGTGATTCAGTTGTATCATCTGTTGTATTGGTTTCTGGGTTAATAAGTTCAGAATGGTTCTCTCTATCTTGAGATTGTGCAATGCTGCCTGTCTCCTCACAGCTAACACCAAATGTGTCACCTTGAAGGGAAAGAATTTGAGCCCCTTCACTCCTGGAAACAGTCCTCTCCGTTTCCTGGCAGCTTGGGGTAGAGTCACCCACACAGGGCGACGGAACATCCTCACCCTGCCGACTATTGGGAATACAATCACTTTTCTGGTTAGGCAGAATGCTAGCTTTCGCACATTGACCATCGAGTAGGTTATCATGGTGGCTTTTGATACTGTCATCACTCTGAGGCCTCTCAACAAAGCTCAGCTCTTCACCCTCAGGCCCCAGGGCCTCCGTGGTATGGGTTCCGGCCTCATCAACCTTACCTGTATCCTGCACTGGCTCATGTCCTGGCTGCACTATTGAATCATAGTATCCATTATCTATCTGTGCAAATAGATTAACACTTCCTCCCTCAGCCAGTTCTAGGTCTTGGGGCACTACAGGAGTTAAGGATGCCTTCTGATCCACACAGAGGTCTTGCTCCGCATACAGATTTGTAGGCCGACTCCTTCTCCTCATTACTTCAGTGTCTACCTGTTGGTCTAACGGATCCTCCAGCCAACTCTCTGCAACGACTGTACTCTGCTCCTCTTCCCCAGCCCGACACAGCGGGCTTGCAGTGCTCTCATCTGAGCAGTCTACAGCCTCTTGCTCCCGAGCACATGGCCACGCTTCAAGGTGAGAGCCATGCAGAGGCCCTTCCTCGCTGCTAGTGAGCAGGGCTGTGTCGTTAAGGCTGCGCTGGAGCAGGCCTTGTTGGCTGGCTTCTGATTCAGTAACGTTGCTCGGTTCACCAGCATCTGGGTTGTCCTCTCCAGCCGGCTCACAGACCGAGAAGAGACTGTTTGAAGATTCAGGCTTTTGACAGAAAATGAGTGAAGACAGATATAAAAGACAATAGCACAAGCAGATATGATTTTTTTAAAAAGCAAAACAAAATCATGTTTTTCCAGCAGAGAAGATAAGTGAAAGATATAAAATAAAGCATATATGGATTTAAAAAAGACCACACACACAAACACACACACACAAACACACACACACACACACACACACACACACACACACAATGCTGGAGGAACTCAGCAGGTCAGACAGCGTCTATGGATAAGAATAAACAGTCGATATTTTAGGCCGAGACCCTTCATCAGGACACTCTTCTGTCCTTCAAGTCCTGAAGAAGGGCCTTGGCCCAAAACATCGACTGTTTATTCCTTTCCATAGATGCTGCCTGACCTGCTGAGTTCCTCCAGCATTCTGTGTGTGCTAATCTGGATTTACGAGGGGTGATTGATAAGTTTGTGGCCTAAGGTAGAAGGAGTCGATTTCAGAAAACCTAGCACTTTTATTTTTCAACATAGTCCCCTCCTACATGTACACACTTAGTCCAGCAGTCATGGAGCACACAGACCCCTTCTTTGTAGAAGTGGTCCACAGCAGGGGTGATTGGTAAGTTCGTGGCCTAAGGTAGAAGGAGATGAGTTACTAACTTCAAGCTTTCTGTGTTATCACTCAAAGAGTTGAACTGCACGTGCATATAACGAGAGCATCTTGGACCTCCAGGTGGTCCCTAGCAGGGACGATTGATAGGTTCGTGGCCTAAGGTAGAAGGAGATGAGTTATACAGCTCTCGTTACATGCACGTGCAGTTCAACTCTTTGAGTGAAACATGCAGAAAGTTTGAAGTTTCTCCTCACCTGCTTCTACCTTAGGTCACGAACTTACCTATCACCCCTGCTGCGGACCGCTTCTGGAAGTCCAAGATGCCGACTTCTACAAAGAAGGGATCCATATGCTCCACGACCGCTGGACGAAGTGTATAAATGTAGGAAAAATAAATGAGCTAGGTTTTCTAAAATTGACTCCTTCTACCTTTGGCCATCACTGCTCGTACAGTGTCTATAGAATCTCTTGTGTTTCTAAGACAGTAGGATTCTAGGGAGTGGTTTTAAGGAGCCCTGGGTATAAAACTAGCTCCGTGGGGTAACAATGTCTGCAGGTGCCATTCGACCCTGGGACATGTGACTGAAAATGGTCCCCTCTCCCTCCAGACCCCACCTCTTCATTCTCATTCATCATTGACAGGGACACTGAGGCTTTCTTTCAGTCAGGGTCGACCCTGGATGTTTCTGTCCTAGCTGTCATATGCAAGCCAGGCCAGTACGATATGGAGAGCAAGCTGTTGCCCAAGCAGCAGACTCCCACCCCTCCCCATACATCTGATAAACCAATACCGATGGCAGAGACCAACACAGTTTGGTACCAGCAGTGTCGTGGGAGTTGCCAGTCAGCATTGAATTCAACGTAGGACCGACTACATTTAAAATTTTTTAATTAAGCCGTACCGCATACATGGTAAATATCTGTTTTTCACGGTCTGGAGTAGCACCACAATCTCATCTTGAGTAATGAAAATAAAGTTCTATTCCATTCTATCCTATTCTTAGGGACTCCAACTCCAGATTTTCCCTTGGAGTTCACACCCAAAGCCTTCCCCGTGAGTGGGTATAGCCCCAAGGCAGCGGAGGTTTGAGATCAGAGTCTTCCTTCCCCCAGACGAGCTGCCAACCACGGCTTTTGAGAACCATCTGCCGGAAGTGACTGGTCTTAAGGCACAAGTAACCTGCCTTTGCCCCTTTCCTGACAGTAGAAATGGTTCCGCTGGGTTTAGTAGCTAAACCACACATATAGGCCAGGAGCTGGACTTGGTTGTCAGAGACTAGTTGAGACACACACCATGGGGAGCAGTTATTAGGTAGTGGGAGCTTGTCCCCATTACCGCCCTCGGTTATAACAACCTTAAGAAACCAGTGGGACACTACACAAGTGCAAACTAATTTTATGGAAAGCTATCTAAGGATGAAAGCATTAATATTGAGAAAAACTAGTCACAGTCAACACACCACAGCAATTTCTTAAATGTACTGTACATGATGAATAAACTTGATTCTTAAAGTTGATGAATGAATTAATATTTCATTTTCTGAGAGATTAAGGAGAGCTCATCTTCAGGACAGTGTGAATATGGAGGAAATGTGGAAATGTACTCACAGGTTGAACTAGTTCTGTGTTTGCCTTGAGAGAAACAAAATTTAGTATTAAATATAGGCATTATGTCTAGTCCATTGTCATTATGCACTGTGAACCTCTACACATGTTTCACTACGTTTAAATGCCCCACGTATCCATGTAGAAATATGCTCACAAAAAACCAGCTCCTCTTGCTTCTGCTGAAGCCTCCCAACACCAACCACGTACATTGAGAATGGTGCCTGAGAAAGGCCAGAAAGATCATGAAGGATCCCAACCACCCTGCTCATGGACTGTTTGCTCCACTCCCAACAAGGGGGAGGCTACGTAGAACCCTCACCAGGATCACCAGACTCAAAAACAATTACTTTCCCCAAGCAGAGAGGCTGATCAACACCTCCACCCACTAACCCACCCCTCCACACCCCCAACCACCACTACTTTATCATTTCCTGTCAGAGTCACCTTACATACAGACACTCCTGTGCCTGGTGTCACTTTATGGACATACAGTCAATCTATCTTATATATTTATATTCATTATGTTCTTTATCTTACTGTGTTTTTTTTTGTGCTGCATCAGATCCAGACTAACAATTATTTCATTCTCCTTTACATTTGTGCACCGGAACTGACATTAAACAATGTTGAAATTTGAAAACAAAATTTTCATCTTCTACCTGAGTGTGCTGTGTACATAATGTACACTCCCATCCAAAGTTAACTAATGAGTATTCTGTCAAAGTTGAGGAGAGTCACTGAGTTATTTCACAGTCAATATTGCTTTTTGAAGAACCAACCAGTTCACTGTTTTCTGGGAGCTAGTTAGACTGTATCAATGGAGTTTTATACAGGATTGTCAGAGATCTGTGGTGCACTTGAACAGATTCCTCATATAGACCATCAGCTTCACATGGCAAACTATAAGCAGTTAAATTACATTACATCGAAGGAGGGAGGAGAAGGTGGCGGCGCGACGCAGCGCGCTGCTGTTCCAAATGAATATCGTATGTGTTAACTAGGGGGCCGTGCACAATCCGGATTTGATGGAGACAGCCGTGAGAAGCACAGAGGAACACCTGGAGAAACTTCTGAAATGCCTGCTTCGCTGCCGCTGCTACTGTGCGATCGACAATCTCCGGAGGGGAAGGACCCAAATCCTCAGCTTTGCGTATTGCCTGTTGCCGGGGCCGGGGTTGAAGCGCTCGGCAGAGATGGTACTCGGTGCTCGGGGTCGGAGAGCTGGTTGGAGACTCGGAGTTTTTGGACAGACTCGGAGTCGGACTGTGGTCAGATGCTTCCAGGATGCTGCATCGGCAAGTTGGCGGCGCTGGAGGTTTACCGTCTGCGTGAGATGATGGGACTTTCGAGAGACTTTGAGACTTTTACTGTGCCATGGTCTGTTCTTATCAAGTTACAGTATTGCTTTGCACTGTTGTAACTATATGTTATCATTATGTGGTTTTTGTTAGTTTTTAAGTCGGTTTGCCATGTTTCTGCGATATCACTCTGGAGGAACATTGTATCATTTCTTAATGCATGCATTACTAAATGACAATAAAAGAGGACTGTGTGTCCTCATAATCTAATCTAATCTAATCTAGCATGCTCTTGCGCATCATAGTCATAGAGTATTATAGCTTAGAAGAAGGCCATACGGCCCATCTAGTCTGTGCTGAACTAGTACGCTGCCTAGTCTCAGTCCCTAGAGTAACAGAACTATTATTCTAGCTGCACCCAGACCCCTCCAAACCCCTTCCATCCATGTATCTATCCAAACTTCTCTCGAATGTGTAAACGACCCCACATCCATCATTTCCATTGGCAGCATGTTCCACTCTCTCACCAACTTCAAAGTGAAGAAGTTCCCCTTAAACATTTCACCTTTCACCCTTAACCCATGACCTCTTGTTGCCCAACCTCGGTGGAGAAAAACCTGCTTACATTTACCCTATCTATACCCCTCATAATTTTGTATATTTCTATCAATTCCCTCCTCATTCTACTACGCTTCAGGGAATGAAGTCCTCACCTGTTCAAGTTGCTGGTGAACGTAGCAGGCCAGGCAGCATATCTAGGAAGAGGTACAGTCGACGTTTCGGGCCGAGACCCTTCGTTAGGACTAGTCCTGACGAAGGGTCTCGGCCCGAAACGTCGACTGTACCTCTTCCTATAGATGCTGCCTGGCCTGCTGTGTTCACCAGCAACTTTTGTGTGTGTTGCTTGAAATTCCAGCATCTGCAGATTTCCTCGTGTTTGCCTAACCTGTTCAAACTTTCCCTATACTGTGACTCAGGTCTTCAAGTCCTGGCAACATCCTTGTAAATTTTCTCTGTAGTCTTTCAATCTTATTGATATCTTTCCTGCAGCTAGGTGACCAGAACAGTTCACAACACTCCAAATTTGGCCTCACCAATGTCTCATACAACTTCAATACAACATCTCAACTCCTGCAGCGCTCAATACAAATCAAATCAAGTTTAATTATCATTCAACAACACCTGGATACAGCTGACTGAAACAGTATTCCTCAGGGCCAAGGTGCAAAACATTCTCAGCACATTTAAAATAATGAGAAAGAAAACAGTCATGCAAAAATACACATCTATAGCCCATGACCCTGAGCGACTTGCCCAGCAAATTGATGGTAGAGTTCCCAGCAATCCAGCCTGTCATTCTGCTTCGATACCTTGACTGATTGAATCTGATGCTATCTGAGAAGCTACTCTGACAAAATCTCTCAGTGAAACCATCCTCAAGAGTGAATAAACCTAAAGATGAATTTGATTTCAGATGGAAAATATCTTGTTCCTACCTCCCACAGATCCCAAGGAAGAGTCTAAAAAAGATGAAAAAAAGAACATTATTAAAACTGTAGTAATAGTTCTGTTGAAATCACACATATTATATTTCTCCATTTGTAGCATCAATAATTAAACTTCCAGTATTTACTGCAGCTGAGTAATTGTAATTCTCAATTTTACTATTTATTTATTTAATAAATAATCAGTAAACAACTATTCTGCTTCGACAGGCAGGCTAAACCAGGTGAGGGCAGGCAGCAGCCTCGTACCTGTCCCAGCATGCAAGGTCAGCTCTGGCGAATTGATGAATGAGATCCAACAGCTGGGAAGATGATATTGCAATTCTCTGTGGAGAGCGAAGGGCACGACGAAGCACAGAAGACCTCATGGTCATCCACTGCAACTAAGGAAGACCCCAGTTTGTGACCCTGGTTTGTACGACTGGACCCGGATTTCACCTGCGGTCGAGAGAGTGGAATTGCCCCAGTGCAATGGTTTCATGTCCACGTCAGACATGACGGAGCACTGGCAATAAACAATGATCCACAGAGCACAAAAACAGGTCTTTCAGCTCCACTGGACAATGCTGGCCACAGCATCATCACTGCTAGTCCCAGTTGCCTGTGTTCAGTCCATAACCCTCAAGGCCTCTCCCCTCCATGCACCTGTAATGCCCTGGTTCATATTTTTTACTGTTATGCTGGTCTGTATTTGATTTTTGTGCTGTTCTGTGCAAGCTGCTTGTTTGGGTTACTGTTGAAGGTAAGAGACAGGAGGATTGTGTGTCATCCAATACGGACGGCCGGATTCAGGGGAGGTTTGTCAGGCGAGGGACTCTAAGGTTGGGCTTGGGGCTTTTGTCAAGGAGATGAAGAGAGAAGACACCAGAGAGAAGAGGTCGTAGGATTCGACCCAGAGCAGGGCCATGATTCGACGAAGCTCGGAATGAGATCGAAGGAGGATCAGCGAAGGGGAAACCGTGAGCTCCAACTTATGCACATTAGACTGTTTCATTAAAATGGGCCCTTTTCTTTACTAATCCTTCAGTCAAATTAAGAACTATAAAGCTGAATTGTTTATTTGTATGCAGTATACCGTCTGTTTTTCCATGATAATGGTACAGTCCTTTGCTTTCAAACATCCACCTGAAGAACAGAGGAGCTTTTTACCAGTGATATTCTTGATTTGTTGGTGTATTGTGACAGAATGTATGATGATATCCAAAAAGAAGGAGAATCCTATCTGCAGACTGAGAATAAACGGGGAAGACATAAAACAAGTACAGAACTTTTGCTACTTAGGAAGCTGGGTGACATCAGATGGCAGGTGCGACTTGGACATCAAAAGAAGAATAGGGATGGCAAAAGACACCTTTACGAGAATGAAGAATATACTGACCAACACTAAACTAGGCATGACAACCCGCCTCAGAGTACTGAAATGTTACATTTATTCAGTTATGTTATATGGCTCAGAATGTTGGACAATATCTAGTAACATGAGGAAACGAATTGAAGCAGCAGAGATGTGGTTTTTGAGGAGGAAGCAAAGAATATCATGGACGAAACAAATATCTAACGAGGATGTCATCTACAGAGCAAGCACAAAAAGAGAAATAATGTATGAGATCATGAAAAGGCAATGTAATTTTATTGGACATGTGATTAGGAAAGAGGAGTTAGGATGCACGGTAATTATGGGAAAGATTGAAGGGAAGAAAGCAAGAGGAAGACAAAGACAAATGATGATGGAGACAGCAGCCAGAAAACTGGAAAGGAATACCAATGAATTGATCCACTTGACCCGAAACAGGAGCGTGTGGGCCGTGGCAGTCAAAGCTCAAACTGGGCATGGCACCTGATGATGATGGTGATACTGTCTGTTATTACGTTGTATTTATTTGTAACAGGGTAACGAATCACACAGCATCCACACAAACGGGGGGTTTCGGGGTGGGCTCGCACCTCAATCTCATAGTTTGGTGGGGCCGGAGATTGCCTTCCCTAGACTTACGCAGCCAATGGAACCAGAGCATTTCATACATATCTAATTTCCTCTTGTAATTGTACCCACCTTGACCAGGTCCTCTGGCAGCTTGTTCCTGGTACTCACTATCCTTTGAGTTAAAAGATCACCTATCAGGTCTCTTTTTGAATTTATCTCATCATAAATATGTGTCCCCTGGTTTTGCCCTGGGGAAAAAGACTATGACTATCCACCTTATCCACACCTGTCATGATTCTTAAAAGTCCCTGTGAGGTCACCCCTCATTCTCCTGCTCGCAAGGAAATAAAGATCCCAGACAGCCAACCTCTCCCCATAACTCAGGCTCTCTTGTCCAGGCAGAATCCTCAATAGAACACAATTCTTATACTTCTTCTCATTTCAGGTACCCTACAGCTGGATGTCCTGGGTGGTGAAGATCTTAATGATGGATGTCTCCTTCTTGAGTCATCACTGTTTGAAAATGTCCTCGATCGTGCCCGTGTTGGAGCTGGTTGAGTTTGCAACCCTCTGCAGTTTTTTCCAATTCCTGACAAAGGACCTTGCAAGGAATGTGCCCTCTTCTCATTACTACCATCAATAGGGAGGTGCAGGAGCCTGAAGACCTACACTCATTTTAAGAGCAGTTCCTTGCCTGCAGCTTTGGATTTCTGACTGGCCAGTGAACCCATAAATACTACCTCACTCTTATTGTCTTTACACTACTTATTTATTTTTTATACTTCTTATTGTAAATCATAATATTTCACTGTACTGCTGCCTCAAAACAACAAAATTCATTTTATCATCGGCAGTATGTGCTATGTTACATGATATAGGCAATCACATTCTCATGACCATGATTGTTTTTGGCAAATTTTTTTTACATAAGTGGTTTGCCATCGCCTTCTTCTGGGCAGTGTCTTTACAAGAGGGGTGACCCTCAGCCATTATCAATACTCGTCAGAGATTGTCTGCCTGGTGTAAGTGGTGGCATAACCAGGACTGTGATCTGCACCAGCTGCTCAGACGGCCATCCATCACCTGCTCCCATGGCTTCACGTGACCCTGATCGGGGAGGGCTGCACAGGTACTACATTTGATCAAGGGTGACCTGCAGGCTAATGAGGGAAGGAGTGCCTTATACCTCCTTTGGTAGAGATGTATCTCCACTCCACCACCCTATTCATGACATATTGAACCTCAATGATGATAAATCCGATTCTGATGAAGTTAATCAGGCTGCCCGCACCTCTGCCTCCCAACAACTGAGGCATTCACCCATGGGAAATATCACGCATACTATGAAGTCAAAGTTGACGCCACGCAGAAAATCCCACACTTCCAAGCATCCCGTCACAAATCCCAGCCCAGTCAATATGAGTAGTTGTATTTTCACTTCTTACAAGGGAACATGAAATCTCTATAACACACAGACCTGAGCGTGTGGTGACTGACTTCGTGTTGCTGTACTGGTCTGGTCGGGTTTGAAAGGATCAAAGTCCATGTCAAGCAGAGACTCCCCCGGCTGTGTGGCAGGTTGTTCCGGCTATGTGAAGCAAGAAGGAGAAACAATTGAAATATACTTTAGGTTTGTCTCCAGTGGAACATCACAAAATAGGTCTACATGTTTTAATGAAGATCATACTAAGGTTGGTCACATTTGCTACAACCAGATGGATCCTGCACTGATGCATCAATTTCCCAACACCAATGCTCCCAGCTAACAATATATCAGCACCAAATTTCTAAGCTCCAACTATCCTGGCACTGACGAACACTGTTCCCACTATCTCAGCACTGACAGACACTGTTCCCACGGTCCCAGTACCGACAGAACCAGTTCCCACTGTCCCAGCATTGACAGACACAGTTCCCACTGACCCAGCACTGACAGACCCAGTTCCCACTCTCCCAGCACTGGCAGAACCAGTTCCCACTCTCCCAGCACTGACAGAACCAGTTCCCACTGTCCCAGTACTGACAGACACAGTTCTCACTGTCCCAGCACTGACAGACACAGTTCCCACTCTCCCAGCACTGACAGAACCAGTTCCCATTATCCCAGTACTGACAGAACCAGTTCCCACTGTCCCAGTACTGACAGAACCAGTCCCCACTGTCCCAGTACTGACAGACACAGTTCCCTCTGTCCCAGCATTGACAGATACAGTTCCCACCGACCCAGCACTGACAGACCCAGTTCCCACTGTTCCAGTACTGACAGACCCAAATCGCACTGTCCCAGCACTGACAGACCCAGTTCCCACTGTCCCAGCACTGATAGACCCAGTTCCCACTGTCCCAGCACTGACAGACACAGTTCCCACTGTCCCAGTACTGACAGACCCAGATCGCACTGTCCCAGCACTGACAGACCCAGTTCTCTCTATCCCAGCACTGACAGACCCAGTTCCCACTCTCCCAGCACTGACAGAATCAGTTCCCTCTGTCCCAACTGGTGATAGACCCAGTTCCCACTGACACAGCACTGACAGACCCAGTTCCCTCTGTCCCAGCACTGACAGAGCCAGTACCCACTCTCCCAGTACTAATAGACCCAGATCGCACTGTCCCAGCACTGACAGTCACAGTTCCCACTGTCCCAGTACTGACAGAACCAATTCCCTCTGTCCCAGCACTGACAGTCACAGTTCCCACTGTCCCAGCATTGACAAAGTTCTCACTGTCCCAGCACTGACAGACATAGTTCTCACTGTCCCAGCACTGACAGACACAGTTCCCACTGTCCCAGTACTGACAGACACAGTTCCCTCTGTCCCAGCACTGACAGGCACAGTTCCCACTGTCACAGCACTGACAGACACAGTTCCCACTGTCCCAGCACTGACAGACACAGTTCTCACCGACCCAGCACTAACAGACCCAATGCCCTCTGTCCCAGTACTGACAGACCCAGTTCCCACTGTCCCAGTACTGACAGACCCAGATCACACTGTCCCAGCACTGACAGACACAGTTCCCACTGTCCCAGTACTGACAGAACCAGTTCCCTCTGTCCCAGCACTGACAGACCCAGTTCCCACTCTCCCAGCACTGGCAGAACCAGTTCCCACTCTTCCAGCACTGGCAGAACCATTTCCCACTGTCCCAGTACTGACAGACACAGTTCTCACTGTCCCAGCACTGACAGACACAGTTCCCACTCTCCCAGCACTGACAGAACCAGTCCCCATTGTCCCAGTACTGACAGACCCAGTCCCACTGTCCCAGCACTGACAGACCCAGTTCCCTCTGTCCCAGTACTGAGAGACACAATTCCCTCTGTCCCAGCATTGACAGACACAGTTCCCACCGACCCAGCACTGACAGACCCAGTTCCCACTGTCCCAGTACTGACAGACCCAGATCACACTGTCCCAGCATTGACAGACACAGTTCCCACCGACCCAGCACTGACAGACCCAGTTCCCACTGTCCCAGTACTGACAGACCCAGATCGCACTGTCCCAGCACTGACAGACCCAGATCCCTCTGTCCCAGTACTGACAGACCCAGTTCCCACCGTCCCAGTACTGACAGACCCAGTTCCCACTGTCCGAGTACCGACAGACCCAGCTCCCTCTCTCCCAGCACTGACAGACACAGTTCCCACTGTCCCAGTACTGACAGACCCAGTTCCCACTGTCCGAGTACCGACAGACCCAGCTCCCTCTCTCCCAGCACTGACAGACACAGTTCCCACTGTCCCAGTACTGACAGAAACAGTTTTCACCGTCCCAGCACTGACAGACCCAGTTCCCACTGTCTCAGCACTGACAGTCCCAGTTCCCATTGGCCCAGCACTGACAGACCCAGTTCCCACTGTCCCAGCACTGATAGTCCCAGTTCCCACTGGCCCAGCACTGACAGACCCAGTTCCCACTGGCAGAGCACTGACAGCCACAATTCCCATTGTCCCGGCACTGACTGTCACAGTTTCCACTGTCCCTGCAAGAACAGACCAAGTTCCCTCTGTTCCATCACTGACAGACCCAGATCCCTCTGTCACAGCACTGACAGACACAGTTCCCACTGTCCCGGCACTGACAGACCCAGTTCCCACTGTCCCAGTACTGACAGACACAGTTCCCACTGTCACAGCACTAACAGACACAGTTCCCACTGTCACAGCACTGACAGACACAGGTCCCACTGTCCCAGTACTGACAGACCCAGATCCCTCTGTCCCAGTACTGACAGACCCAGTTCCCACAGTCCCAGTACTGACAGACACAGTTCCCACCGACCCAGCACTGACAGACCCTGTTCCCTCTGTCCCAGTACTGACAGACCCAGTACCCTCTGTCCCAGCATTGTCAGACACAGTTCCCACCAACCCAACACTGACAGACCCAGTTCCCACTGTCCCAGTACTGACAGACACAGTTCCCACTGTCCCAGCACTGATAGACCCAGTTCCCACTGTCCCAGTACTGACAGACCCAGTCCCCACTGTCCCAGTACTGACAGACCCAGATCGCACTGTCCCAGCACTGACAGACGCAGATCCCTCTGTCCCAGTACTGACAGACCCATTTCCCTCTGTCCCAGCACTGACAGACACAGTTCCCACTGTCCCAGCACTGACAGACACAGTTCCCACTGTCCCAGTACTGACAGACCCAGATCACACTGTCACAGCACTGACAGACACAGTTCTCACTGTCCCAGCATTGACAGACACAGTTCCCACCGACCCAGCACTGACAGACACAGTACCCACTGTCCCAGTACTGACAGACCCAGATCACACTGTCCCAGCACTGACAGACCCAGATCACACTGTCCCAGCACTGACAGACACAGTTCCCACTGTCCCAGTACTGACAGACCCAGATCACACTGTCACAGCACTGATAGACACAGTTTCCACTGTCCCAGTACTGACAAAACCAGTTCTCACCATCCTAGCGCTGACAGACCCAGTTCCCACTGTCCCAGCACTGACAGACACAGTTCTCACTGTCCCAGTACTGACAGACCCAGATCCCTCTGTCCCAGTACTAACAGACCCAGTTCCTACTGTCCCAGTACTGACAGACCCAGATCCCTGTCCCAGTACTGACAGACACAGTTCCCACTGTCCCAGTACTGACAGACGCAGATCCCTCTGTCCCAGTACTGACAGACTCAGTTCCCACTGTCCCAGTACTGACAGACCCAGTTCCCACCATCCGAGTACTGACAGACCCAGTTCCCACCGTCCCAGTACCGACAGACCCATTTCCCTCTGTCCCAGCACTGACAGACACAGTTCCTACTGTCCCAGCACTGACAGGCACAGTTCCCACCGACCCAGCACTGACAGACACAGTTCCCACTGTCCCAGTACTGACAGACCCAGATCACACTATCCCAGTACTGACAGACACAGTTCCCACTGTCCCAGTACTGACAGACCCAGATCACACTGTCACAGCACTGACAGACACAGTTCTCACTGTCCCAGCACTGACAGACACAGTTCCCACCGACCCAGCACTGACAGACACAGTTCCCACTGTCCCAGTACTGACAGACCCAGATCACACTGTCACAGCACTGAGAGACACAGTTCTCACTGTCCCAGCACTGACAGGCACAGTTCCCACCGACCCAGCACTGACAGACACAGTTCCCACTGTCCCAGTACTGAGAGACCCAGATCCCTGTCCCAGTACTGACAGACACAGTTCCCACTGTCCCAGTACTGAAAGACAAGGATCCCTCTGTCCCAGTACTGACAGACTCAGTTCCCACTGTCCCAGTACTGACAGACCCAGTTCCCACCGTCCGAGTACTGACAGACCCAGTTCCCATCGTCCCAGTACCGACAGACCCATTTCCCTCTGTCCCAGCACTGACAGACACAGTTCCCACTGTCCCAGCACTGACAGGCACAGTTCCCACCGACCCAGCACTGACAGACACAGTTCCCACTGTCCCAGTACTGACAGACCCAGATCACACTATCCCAGTACTGACAGACACAGTTCCCACTGTCCCAGTACTGACAGACCCAGATCACACTGTCACAGCACTGACAGACACAGTTCTCACTGTCCCAGCACTGACAGACACAGTTCCCACCGACCCGGCACTGACAGACACAGTTCCCACTGTCCCAGTACTGAGAGACCCAGATCACACTGTCACAGCACTGACAGACACAGTTCCCACTGTCCCAGCACTGACGGTCCCAGTTCCCACTGGACCAGCACTGACAGACTCAGTTCCCACTGTCCCAGCACTGACAGACACAGTTCTCACTGTCCCAGTACTGACAGACCCAGTTCTCACCATACCAGCACTGACAGAACCAGTTCCCACTGTCCCAGTACTGACAGAACCAGTTCCCTCTGTCCCAACACTGACTGACACAGTTGTCACTGTCCCAGCACTGACAGACACAGTTCTCACTGTCCCAGTACTGACAGACCCAGTTCCCACTGTCCCAGTACTGACAGACCCAGTTCCCACTGTCCCAGTACTGACAGACCCAGATCCCACCGTCCGAGTACTGACAGACCCAGTTCCCACCGTCCCAGTACTGACAGAACCAGTTCTCACCGTACCAGCACTGACAGAACCAGTTCCCACTGTCCCAGTACTGACGGAACCAGTTCCCTCTGTCCCAACACTAACAGACACAGTTCTCACTGACCCAGTACTGACAGACACAGTTCCCACTGTCCCAGTACTGACAGACCCAGATCACACTGTCCCAGTACTAACAGACACAGTTCCCACTGTCCCAGTACTGACAGACCCAGTTCTCTCTATCCCAGCACTGACAGACCCAGTTCCCTCTGTCCCAGCAGTGACAGACCCAGATCCCTCTGTCCCAGTACTGACACAGTTCTCACTGTCCCAGTACTGACAGACCCAGTTCTCTCTATCCCAGCACTGACAGACCCAGTTCCCACTGTCCCAGCACTGACAGTCACAGTCCCCTCTGTCCCAACACTGACAGACACACTTCCCTCTGTCCCAACACTGACAGACACAGTTCCCTCTGTCCCAGTAGTGACAGACCCAGATCCCTCTGTCCCAGCACTGACAAACCCATTTCCCTCTGTCTCAGCACTGACAGACCCAGTTCCCACTGTCCCAGTACTGACAGACCCAAATCGCACTGTCCCAGCACTGACAGACACAGTTCCTACTGTCCCAGTACTGACAGAACCAGTTCCCTCTTTCCCAGCACTGACAGTCACAGTTCCCACTGTCCCAGCACTGATAGATACAGTTCCCACTGTCCCAGTACTGACAGACCCATTTCCCTCTGTCCCAGCACTGACAGACACAGTTCTCACTGTCCCAGCACTGACAGACACAGTTCCCACCGTCCCAGTACAGACAGAACCAGTTCCCACTGTCACAGTACTGACAGACACAGTTCCCACTGTTCCAGCACTGACAGTCACAGTTCCCACCGACCCAGCACTGACAGACACAGTTCCCACTGTCCCAGTACTGACAGACCCAGATCACACTGTCACAGCACTGACAGACACAGTTCCCACCGACCCAGCACTGACAGACCCAGATCACACTGTCCCAGCACTGACAGACACAGTTACCACTGTCCCAGTATTGAGAGACCCAGATCACACTGTCACAGCACTGACAGACACAGTTCCCACTGACCCAGCACTGACAGTCCCAGATCCCACTGTCCCAGTACTGACAGACCCAAATCCCACTGTCCCAGTACTGACAGATCCATTTCCCTCTGTCCCAGTACCGACAGACCCAGTACCCTCTAACCCAGCACTGACAGTCCCAGTTCCCACTGTCCCAGTACTGACAGAACCAGTTCTCACTGTACCAGCACTGACAGAACCAGTTCCCACTGGCCCAGCACTGACAGACCCAGTTCCCACTGGCCCAGCACTGACAGACCCAGTTCCCACTGGCCCAGCACTGGCAGTCCCAGTTTCCACTGGCCCAGCACTGACAGACACAGTTTCCACTGGCCCAGCACTAACAGACTCAGATCGCACTGTCCCAGCACTGACAGGCACAGTTCCCACCGACCCAGCACTGACAGACACAGTTCCCACTGTCCCAGTACTGACAGACCCAGATCGCACTGTCCCAGTACTGACAGACGCAGATCCCTCTGTCCCAGTACTGACAGACCCATTTCCCTCTGTCCCAGCACTGACAGACACAGTTCCGACTGTCCCAGCACTGACAGACACAGTTCCCACTGTCCCAGTACTGACAGACTCAGATCACACTGTCACAGCACTGACAGACACAGTTCCCACTGTCCCAGCACTGACAGACACAGTTCCCACTGTCCCAGCACTGACAGACACAGTTCCCACTGTCCCAGTACTGACAGACCCAGATCACACTGTCCCAGCGCTGACAGACAAAGTTCCCACTGTCCCAGTACTGACAGACCCAGATCACACTGTCACAGCACTGACAGACCCAGATCCCACTATCCCAGTACCGACAGACTCAGATCCCACTGTACCAGTACTGACAGATCCATTTCTCTCTGTCCCAGTACTGACAGACACAGTTCCCACTGTCCCAGCACTGACAGAGACTGTTCCCACGGTCCCAGTACTGACAGACCCAGATCCCTCCATCCCAGTACTGACAGACCCAGTTCCCACTGTCCCAGTACTGACAGACACAGTTCCCACTGTCACAGCACTAACAGACACAGTTCCCACTGTCACAGCACTGACAGACACAGGTCCCACTGTCCCAGTACTGACAGACCCAGATCCCTCTGTCCCAGTACTGACAGACCCAGTTCCCACAGTCCCAGTACTGACAGACACAGTTCCCACCGACCCAGCACTGACAGACCCTGTTCCCTCTGTCCCAGTACTGACAGACCCAGTACCCTCTGTCCCAGCATTGACAGACACAGTTCCCACCAACCCAGCACTGACAGACCCAGTTCCCACTGTCCCAGTACTGACAGACCCAGATCGCACTGTCCCAGCACTGACAGACACAGTTCCCACTGTCCCAGCACTGATAGACCCAGTTCCCACTGTCCCAGTACTGACAGACCCAGTCCCCACTGTCCCAGTACTGACAGACCCAGATCGCACTGTCCCAGTACTGACAGACGCAGATCCCTCTGTCCCAGTACTGACAGACCCATTTCCCTCTGTCCCAGCACTGACAGACACAGTTCCCACTGTCCCAGCACTGACAGACACAGTTCCCACTGTCCCAGTACTGACAGACCCAGATCACACTGTCACAGCACTGACAGACACAGTTCTCACTGTCCCAGCATTGACAGACACAGTTCCCACCGACCCAGCACTGACAGACACAGTTCTCACTGTCCCAGTACTGACAGACCCAGATCCCTCTGTCCCAGTACTAACAGACCCAGTTCCTACTGTCCCAGTACTGACAGAACCAGATCCCTGTCCCAGTACTGACAGACACAGTTCCCACTGTCCCAGTACTGACAGACGCAGATCCCTCTGTCCCAGTACTGACAGACTCAGTTCCCACTGTCCCAGTACTGACAGACCCAGTTCCCACCATCCGAGTACTGACAGACCCAGTTCCCACCGTCCCAGTACCGACAGACCCATTTCCCTCTGTCCCAGCACTGACAGACACAGTTCCTACTGTCCCAGCACTGACAGGCACAGTTCCCACCGACCCAGCACTGACAGACACAGTTCCCACTGTCCCAGTACTGACAGACCCAGATCACACTATCCCAGTACTGACAGACACAGTTCCCACTGTCCCAGTACTGACAGACCCAGATCACACTGTCACAGCACTGACAGACACAGTTCTCACTGTCCCAGCACTGACAGACACAGTTCCCACCGACCCAGCACTGACAGACACAGTTCCCACTGTCCCAGTACTGACAGACCCAGATCACACTGTCACAGCACTGACAGACACAGTTCTCACTGTCCCAGCACTGACAGACACAGTTCCCACCGACCCAGCACTGACAGACACAGTTCCCACTGTCCCAGTACTGAGAGACCCAGATCCCTGTCCCAGTACTGACAGACACAGTTCCCACTGTCCCAGTACTGACAGACACAGATCCCTCTGTCCCAGTACTGACAGACTCAGTTCCCACTGTCCCAGTACTGACAGACCCAGTTCCCACCGTCCGAGTACTGACAGACCCAGTTCCCATCGTCCCAGTACCGACAGACCCATTTCCCTCTGTCCCAGCACTGACAGACACAGTTCCCACTGTCCCAGCACTGACAGGCACAGTTCCCACCGACCCAGCACTGACAGACACAGTTCCCACTGTCCCAGTACTGACAGACCCAGATCACACTATCCCAGTACTGACAGACACAGTTCCCACTGTCCCAGTACTGACAGACCCAGATCACACTGTCACAGCACTGACAGACACAGTCCTCACTGTCCCAGCACTGACAGACACAGTTCCCACCGACCCGGCACTGACAGACACAGTTCCCACTGTCCCAGTACTGAGAGACCCAGATCACACTGTCACAGCACTGACAGACACAGTTCCCACTGTCCCAGCACTGATGGTCCCAGTTCCCACTGGACCAGCACTGACAGACTCAGTTCCCACTGTCCCAGCACTGACAGACACAGTTCTCACTGTCCCAGTACTGACAGAACCAGTTCTCACCATACCAGCACTGACAGAACCAGTTCCCACTGTCCCAGTACTGACAGAACCAGTTCCCTCTGTCCCAACACTGACTGACACAGTTGTCACTGTCCCAGCACTGACAGACACAGTTCTCACTGTCCCAGTACTGACAGACCCAGATCCCACCGTCCGAGTACTGACAGACCCAGTTCCCACCGTCCCAGTACTGACAGAACCAGTTCTCACCGTACCAGCACTGACAGAACCAGTTCCCACTGTCCCAGTACTGACGGAACCAGTTCCCTCTGTCCCAACACTAACAGACACAGTTCTCACTGACCCAGTACTGACAGACACAGTTCCCACTGTCCCAGTACTGACAGACCCAGATCACACTGTCCCAGTACTAACAGACACAGTTCCCACTGTCCCAGTACTGACAGACCCAGTTCTCTCTATCCCAGCACTGACAGACCCAGTTCCCTCTGTCCCAGCAGTGACAGACCCAGATCCCTCTGTCCCAGTACTGACACAGTTCTCACTGTCCCAGTACTGACAGACCCAGTTCTCTCTATCCCAGCACTGACAGACCCAGTTCCCACTGTCCCAGCACTGACAGTCACAGTCCCCTCTGTCCCAACACTGACAGACACACTTCCCTCTGTCCCAACACTGACAGACACAGTTCCCTCTGTCCCAGTAGTGACAGACCCAGATCCCTCTGTCCCAGCACTGACAAACCCATTTCCCTCTGTCTCAGCACTGACAGACCCAGTTCCCACTGTCCCAGTACTGACAGACCCAGATCGCACTGTCCCAGCACTGACAGACACAGTTCCTACTGTCCCAGTACTGACAGAACCAGTTCCCTCTTTCCCAGCACTGACAGTCACAGTTCCCACTGTCCCAGCACTGATAGATACAGTTCCCACTGTTCCAGCACTTACAGACACAGTTCTCACTGTCCCAGCACTGACAGACACAGTTCTCACTGTCCCAGTACTGACAGACCCAGTTCCCACTGTCCCAGTACTGACAGACCCAGATCGCACTGTCCCAGCACTGACAGACACAGTTCCTACTGTCCCAGTACTGACAGAACCAGTTCCCTCTTTCCCAGCACTGACAGTCACAGTTCCCACTGTCCCAGCACTGATAGATACAGTTCCCACTGTCCCAGTACTGACAGACCCATTTCCCTCTGTCCCAGCACTGACAGACACAGTTCTCACTGTCCCAGCACTGACAGACACAGTTCTCACTGTCCCAGTACTGACAGACACAGTTCCCACTGTCCCAGTACTGACAGACCCAGATCCCTCTGTCCCAGTACTGACAGACACAGTTCCCACCGTCCCAGTACAGACAGAACCAGTTCCCACTGTCACAGTACTGACAGACACAGTTCCCACTGTTCCAGCACTGACAGTCACAGTTCCCACCGACCCAGCACTGACAGACACAGTTCCCACTGTCCCAGTACTGACAGACCCAGATCACACTGTCACAGCACTGACAGACACAGTTCCCACCGACCCAGCACTGACAGACCCAGATCACACTGTCCCAGCACTGACAGACACAGTTACCACTGTCCCAGTATTGAGAGACCCAGATCACACTGTCACAGCACTGACAGACACAGTTCCCACTGACCCAGCACTGACAGTCCCACATCCCACTGTCCCAGTACTGACAGACCCAAATCCCACTGTCCCAGTACTGACAGATCCATTTCCCTCTGTCCCAGTACCGACAGACCCAGTACCCTCTAACCCAGCACTGACAGTCCCAGTTCCCACTGTCCCAGTACTGACAGAACCAGTTCTCACTGTACCAGCACTGACAGAACCAGTTCCCACTGGCCCAGCACTGACAGACCCAGTTCCCACTGGCCCAGCACTGACAGACCCAGTTCCCACTGGCCCAGCACTGGCAGTCCCAGTTTCCACTGGCCCAGCACTGACAGACACAGTTTCCACTGTCCCAGCACTGACAGGCACAGTTCCCACCGACCCAGCACTGACAGACACAGTTCCCACTGTCCCAGTACTGACAGACCCAGATCGCACTGTCCCAGTACTGACAGACGCAGATCCCTCTGTCCCAGTACTGACAGACCCATTTCCCTCTGTCCCAGCACTGACAGACACAGTTCCGACTGTCCCAGCACTGACAGACACAGTTCCCACTGTCCCAGTACTGACAGACTCAGATCACACTGTCACAGCACTGACAGACACAGTTCCCACTGTCCCAGCACTGACAGACACAGTTCCCACTGTCCCAGCACTGACAGACACAGTTCCCACTGTCCCAGTACTGACAGACCCAGATCACACTGTCCCAGCGCTGACAGACAAAGTTCCCACTGTCCCAGTACTGACAGACCCAGATCACACTGTCACAGCACTGACAGACCCAGATCCCACTATCCCAGTACCGACAGACTCAGATCCCACTGTACCAGTACTGACAGATCCATTTCCCTCTGTCCCAGTACTGACAGACACAGTTCCCACTGTCCCAGCACTGACAGAGACTGTTCCCACGGTCCCAGTACTGACAGACCCAGATCCCTCCATCCCAGTACTGACAGACCCAGTTCCCACTGTCCCAGTACTGACAGACACAGTTCCCACTGTCACAGCACTAACAGACACAGTTCCCACTGTCACAGCACTGACAGACACAGGTCCCACTGTCCCAGTACTGACAGACCCAGATCCCTCTGTCCCAGTACTGACAGACCCAGTTCCCACAGTCCCAGTACTGACAGACACAGTTCCCACCGACCCAGCACTGACAGACCCTGTTCCCTCTGTCCCAGTACTGACAGACCCAGTACCCTCTGTCCCAGCATTGACAGACACAGTTCCCACCAACCCAGCACTGACAGACCCAGTTCCCACTGTCCCAGTACTGACAGACCCAGATCGCACTGTCCCAGCACTGACAGACACAGTTCCCACTGTCCCAGCACTGATAGACCCAGTTCCCACTGTCCCAGTACTGACAGACCCAGATCGCACTGTCCCAGTACTGACAGACGCAGATCCCTCTGTCCCAGTACTGACAGACCCATTTCCCTCTGTCCCAGTACTGACAGACCCAGATCGCACTGTCCCAGTACTGACAGACGCAGATCCCTCTGTCCCAGTACTGACAGACCCATTTCCCTCTGTCCCAGCACTGACAGACACAGTTCCCACTGTCCCAGCACTGACAGACACAGTTCCCACTGTCCCAGCACTGATGGTCCCAGTTCCCACTGGACCAGCACTGACAGACTCAGTTCCCACTGTCCCAGCACTGACAGACACAGTTCTCACTGTCCCAGTACTGACAGAACCAGTTCTCACCATACCAGCACTGACAGAACCAGTTCCCACTGTCCCAGTACTGACAGAACCAGTTCCCTCTGTCCCAACACTGACTGACACAGTTGTCACTGTCCCAGCACTGACAGACACAGTTCTCACTGTCCCAGTACTGACAGACCCAGATCCCACCGTCCGAGTACTGACAGACCCAGTTCCCACCGTCCCAGTACTGACAGAACCAGTTCTCACCGTACCAGCACTGACAGAACCAGTTCCCACTGTCCCAGTACTGACGGAACCAGTTCCCTCTGTCCCAGTACTAACAGACACAGTTCCCACTGTCCCAGTACTGACAGACCCAGTTCTCTCTATCCCAGCACTGACAGACCCAGTTCCCTCTGTCCCAGCAGTGACAGACCCAGATCCCTCTGTCCCAGTACTGACACAGTTCTCACTGTCCCAGTACTGACAGACCCAGTTCTCTCTATCCCAGCACTGACAGACCCAGTTCCCACTGTCCCAGCACTGACAGTCACAGTCCCCTCTGTCCCAACACTGACAGACACACTTCCCTCTGTCCCAACACTGACAGACACAGTTCCCTCTGTCCCAGTAGTGACAGACCCAGATCCCTCTGTCCCAGCACTGACAAACCCATTTCCCTCTGTCTCAGCACTGACAGACCCAGTTCCCACTGTCCCAGTACTGACAGACCCAGATCGCACTGTCCCAGCACTGACAGACACAGTTCCTACTGTCCCAGTACTGACAGAACCAGTTCCCTCTTTCCCAGCACTGACAGTCACAGTTCCCACTGTCCCAGCACTGATAGATACAGTTCCCACTGTTCCAGCACTGACAGACACAGTTCTCACTGTCCCAGCACTGACAGACACAGTTCTCACTGTCCCAGTACTGACAGACACAGTTCCCACTGTCCCAGTACTGACAGACCCAGATCCCTCTGTCCCAGTACTGACAGACACAGTTCCCACTGTCCCAGTACAGACAGAACCAGTTCCCACTGTCACAGCACGGACAGACACAGTTCCCACTGTTCCAGCACTGACAGTCACAGTCCCCTCTGTCCCAACACTGACAGACACAGTTCCCTCTGTCCCGGCACTGACAGACCCAGTTCCCACTGTCCCAGTACTGACAGACACAGTTCCCACTGTCACAGCACTGACAGACACAGTTCCCACTGTCCCAGTACTGACAGACCCAGATCACACTGTCCCGGCACTGACAGACCCATTTACCACTGTCCCAGTACTGACAGACCCAGATCGCACTGTCCCAGTACTGACAGACGCAGATCCCTCTGTCCCAGTACTGACAGACCCATTTCCCTCTGTCCCAGCACTGACAGACACAGTTCCCACTGTCCCAGCACTGACAGACACAGTTCCCACTGTCCCAGTACTGACAGACCCAGATCACACTGTCCCAGTACTGACAGACTCAGATCACACTGTCACAGCACTGACAGACACAGTTCCCACTGTCCCAGCACTGACAGACACAGTTCCCACTGACCCAGCACTGACAGACACAGTTCCCACTGTCCCAGTACTGACAGACCCAGATCACATTGTCCCAGCACCGACAGACACAGTTTCCACTGTCCCAGTACTGACAGAACCAGTTCTCACCATCCTAGCACTGACAGACCCAGATCCCACTGTCCCAGTACTGATAGAACCAGTTCTCACTGTACCAGCACTGACAGAACCAGTTCCCACTGTACCAGCACTGACAGAACCAGTTCCCACTGTCCCAGCACTGACAGACACAGTTCCCACTGTCCCAGTACTGACAGACCCAGATCCCACTGTCCCAATACCGACAGACTCAGATCCCACTGTACCAGTACTGACAGATCCATTTCCCTCTGTCCCAGTACTGACAGACACAGTTCCCACTGTCCCAGCACTGACAGAGACTGTTCCCACGGTCCCAGTACTGACAGACCCAGATCCCTCCATCCCAGTACTGACAGACCCAGTTCCCACGGTCCCAGTACCGACAGACCCATTTCCCTCTGTCCCAGCACTGACAGACACAGTTCCTACTGTCCCAGCACTGACAGACACAGTTCCCACTGTCCCAGTACTGACAGACCCAGATCACACTGTCCCGGCACTGACAGACCCATTTCCCACTGTCCCAGTACTGACAGACTCAGATCACACTGTCACAGCACTGACAGACACAGTTCCCACTGTCCCAGCACTGACAGACACAGTTCCCACTGACCCCGCACTGACAGACACAGTTCCCACTGTCCCAGTACTGACAGACCCAGATCACACTGTCACAGCACTGACAGACACAGTTTCCACTGTCCCAGTACTGACAGAACCAGTTCTCACCATCCTAGCACTGACAGACCCAGTTCCCACTGTCCCAACACTGACAGACACAGTTCTCACTGTCCCAGCACTGACAGACCTAGTACCCTCTGTCCCAGCACTGACAGACACAGTTCCCACTGTCCCTGTACTGACAGACCCAGATCCCACTGTCCCAGTACCGACAGACTCAGATCCCACTGTACCAGTACTGACAGATCCATTTCCCTCTGTCCCAGTACTGACAGACACAGTTCCCACTGTCCCAGCACTGACAGAGACTGTTCCCACGGTCCCAGTACTGACAGACCCAGATCCCTCCATCCCAGTACTGACAGACCCAGTTCCCACTGTCCCAGCACTGACAGACACAGTTTCCACCGTCCGAGTACTGACCGACCCAGTTCCCTCTCTCCCAGCACTGACAGTCCCAGTTCCCACAGGCCCAGCACTGACAGACCCAGTTCCCACCGTCCCAGCACTGACAGACCCAGTTCCCTCTGTCCCAGCACTGACAGTCCCTGTTCCCACTGGCCCAGCACTGACAGACCCAGTTCCCACTGTTCCAGCACTGACAGTCCCAGTTCCCACTGGCCCAGCACTGACAGACACAGTTCCCTCTGTCCCAGTACTGACAGACACAGTTCCCACTGTCCCAGTACTGACAGACCCAGATCCCACTGTCCCAGTACTGACAGATCCATTTCCCTCTGTCCCAGTACTGACAGACACAGTTCCCACTGTCCCAGTACTGACAGACACAGTTCTCACTGTCCCAGTACTGACAGACACAGTTCTCACTGTCCCTGTACGGACAGACCCAGATCCCACTGTCCCAGTACTGACAGACACAGTTCCCACTGTCCCAGTACTGACAGATCCACTTTCCTCTGTCCCAGTACTGACAGACACAGTTCCCTCTGTCCCAACACTGACAGACACAGTTCTCACTGTCACAGCACTGACAGACACAGTTCCCACCGACCCAGCACTGACAGACACAGTTCCCACTGTCCCAGTACTGACAGACCCAGATCACACTGTCCCAGCACTGACAGACACAGTTCCCACTGTCCCAGTATTGAGAGACCCAGATCACACTGTCACAGCACTGACAGACACAGTTCCCACTGACCCAGCACTGACAGTCCCAGATCCCACTGTCCCAGTACTGACAGACCCAAATCCCACTGTCCCAGTACTGACAGATCCATTTCCCTCTGTCCCAGTACCGACAGACCCAGTACCCACTAACCCAGCACTGACAGTCCCAGTTCCCACAGTCCCAGTACTGACAGAACCAGTTCTCACCGTACCAGCACTGACAGAACCAGTTCCCACTGTACCAGCACTGACAGAACCAGTTCCCACTGGCCCAGCACTGACAGACCCAGTTCCCACTGGCCCAGCACTGACAGACCCAGTTCCCACTGGCCCAGCACTGGCAGTCCCAGTTTCCACTGGCCCAGCACTGACAGACCCAGTTTCCACTGGCCCAGCACTGACAGACTCAGATCGCACTGTCCCAGCACTGACAGACACAGTTCCCACTGTCCCAGCACTGCCAGGCACAGTTCCCACCGACCCAGCACTGACAGACACAGTTCCCACTGTCCCAGTACTGACAGACCCAGATCGCACTGTCCCAGTACTGACAGACGCAGATCCCTCTGTCCCAGTACTGACAGACCCATTTCCCTCTGTCCCAGCACTGACAGACACAGTTCCCACTGTCCCAGCACTGACAGACACAGTTCCCACTGTCCCAGTACTGACAGACCCAGATCACACTGTCCCGGCACTGACAGACCCATTTCCCACTGTCCCAGTACTGACAGACTCAGATCACACTGTCACAGCACTGACAGACACAGTTCCCACTGTCCCAGCACTGACAGACACAGTTCCCACTGACCCAGCACTGACAGACACAGTTCCCACTGTCCCAGTACTGACAGACCCAGATCACATTGTCCCAGCACCGACAGACACAGTTTCCACTGTCCCAGTACTGACAGAACCAGTTCTCACCATCCTAGCACTGACAGACCCAGATCCCACTGTCCCAGTACTGATAGAACCAGTTCTCACCGTACCAGCACTGACAGAACCAGTTCCCACTGTACCAGCACTGACAGAACCAGTTCCCACTGTCCCAGCACTGACAGACACAGTTCCCACTGTCCCAGTACTGACAGACCCAGATCCCACTGTCCCAGTACCGACAGACTCAGATCCCACTGTACCAGTACTGACAGATCCATTTCCCTCTGTCCCAGTACTGACAGACACAGTTCCCACTGTCCCAGCACTGACAGAGACTGTTCCCACGGTCCCAGTACTGACAGACCCAGATCCCTCCATCCCAGTACTGACAGACCCAGTTCCCACGGTCCCAGTACCGACAGACCCATTTCCCTCTGTCCCAGCACTGACAGACACAGTTCCTACTGTCCCAGCACTGACAGACACAGTTCCCACTGTCCCAGTACTGACAGACCCAGATCACACTGTCCCGGCACTGACAGACCCATTTCCCACTGTCCCAGTACTGACAGACTCAGATCACACTGTCACAGCACTGACAGACACAGTTCCCACTGTCCCAGCACTGACAGACACAGTTCCCACCGACCCAGCACTGACAGACACAGTTCCCACTGTCCCAGTACTGACAGACCCAGATCACACTGTCCCAGCACTGACAGACACAGTTCCCACTGTCCCAGTACTGACAGACCCAGATCACACTGTCACAGCACTGACAGACACAGTTTCCACTGTCCCAGTACTGACAGAACCAGTTCTCACCATCCTAGCACTGACAGACCCAGTTCCCACTGTCCCAACACTGACAGACACAGTTCTCACTGTCCCAGCACTGACAGACCTAGTACCCTCTGTCCCAGCACTGACAGACCCAGATCCCACTGTCCCAGTACTGACAGAACCAGTTCTCACCGTACCAGCACTGACAGAACCAGTTCCCACTGTACCAGCACTGACAGAACCAGTTCCCACTGTCCCAGCACTGACAGACACAGTTCCCACTGTCCCTGTACTGACAGACCCAGTTCCCACCGTCCGAGTACTGACCGACCCAGTTCCCACCGTCCCATTACCGACAGACCCAGTTCCCTCTGTCCCAGCACTGACAGACACAGTTCCCACTGTCCCAGTACTGACAGAACCAGCTCTCACCGTCCCAGCACTGACAGACCCAGTTCCCACTGTCCCAGCACTGACAGTCCCTGTTCCCACTGGCCCAGTACTGACAGACACAGTTCCCACTGTCCCAGTACTGACAGACCCAGATCCCACTGTCCCAGTACTGACAGACCCAGTTCCCACTGTCCCAGTACTGACAGATCCACTTTCCTCTGTCCCAGTACTGACAGACACAGTTCCCTCTGTCCCAACACTGACAGACACAGTTCTCACTGTCCCAGCACTGACAGACACAGTTCTCACTGTCCCAGTACTGACAGATGCAGTTCCCACTGTCACAGCACTGACAGACCCAGATCCCTCTGTCCCAATACTGACAGACCCAGTTCCCACTGTCTCAGTACTGACAGACCCAGTTCCGACCGTCCCAGTACTGACAGACCCAGTTCCCTCCGTCCCAGTACCGACAGACCCAGTTCCCTCTGTCCCAGCACTGACAGACACAGTTCCCACTGTCCCAATACTGACAGTCACAGTCCCTTCTGTCCCAACACTGACAGACACAGTTCCCTCTGTCCCAGTAGTGACAGACCCAGATCCCTCTGTCCCAGCACTGACAAACCCATTTCCCTCTGTCTCAGCACTGACAGACCCAGTTCCCACTGTCCCAGTACTGACAGACCTAGTTCCCACTGTCCCAGCACTGACAGACACAGTTTCCACCGTCCGAGTACTGACCGACCCAGTTCCCTCTGTCCCAGCACTGACAGTCCCAGTTCCCACTGGCCCAGCACTGACAGACCCAGTTCCCACCGTCCCAGCACTGACAGACCCAGTTCCCTCTGTCCCAGCACTGACAGTCCCTGTTCCCACTGGCCCAGCACTGACAGACCCAGTTCCCACTGTTCCAGCACTGACAGTCCCAGTTCCCACTGGCCCAGCACTGACAGACTCAGTTCCCAGCGGCCCAGCACTGACAGACACAGTTCCCTCTGTCCCAGTACTGACAGACACAGTTCCCACTGTCCCAGTACTGACAGACCCAGATCCCACTGTCCCAGTACTGACAGATCCATTTCCCTCTGTCCCAGTACTGACAGACACAGTTCCCACTGTCCCAGTACTGACAGACACAGTTCTCACTGTCCCAGTACTGACAGACACAGTTCTCACTGTCCCTGTACGGACAGACCCAGATCCCACTGTCCCAGTACTGACAGACACAGTTCCCACTGTCCCAGTACTGACAGATCCACTTTCCTCTGTCCCAGTACTGACAGACACAGTTCCCTCTGTCCCAACACTGACAGACACAGTTCTCACTGTCACAGCACTGACAGACACAGTTCCCACCGACCCAGCACTGACAGACACAGTTCCCACTGTCCCAGTACTGACAGACCCAGATCACACTGTCTCAGCACTGACAGACACAGTTCCCACTGTCCCAGTATTGAGAGACCCAGATCACACTGTCACAGCACTGACAGACACAGTTCCCACTGACCCAGCACTGACAGTCCCAGATCCCACTGTCCCAGTACTGACAGACCCAAATCCCACTGTCCCAGTACTGACAGATCCATTTCCCTCTGTCCCAGTACCGACAGACCCAGTACCCACTAACCCAGCACTGACAGTCCCAGTTCCCACTGTCCCAGTACTGACAGAACCAGTTCTCACCGTACCAGCACTGACAGAACCAGTTCCCACTGTACCAGCACTGACAGAACCAGTTCCCACTGGCCCAGCACTGACAGACCCAGTTCCCACTGGCCCAGCACTGACAGACCCAGTTCCCACTGGCCCAGCACTGGCAGTCCCAGTTTCCACTGGCCCAGCACTGACAGACCCAGTTTCCACTGGCCCAGCACTGACAGACTCAGATCGCACTGTCCCAGCACTGACAGACACAGTTCCCACTGTCCCAGCACTGCCAGGCACAGTTCCCACCGACCCAGCACTGACAGACACAGTTCCCACTGTCCCAGTACTGACAGACCCAGATCGCACTGTCCCAGTACTGACAGACGCAGATCCCTCTGTCCCAGTACTGACAGACCCATTTCCCTCTGTCCCAGCACTGACAGACACAGTTCCCACTGTCCCAGCACTGACAGACACAGTTCCCACTGTCCCAGTACTGACAGACCCAGATCACACTGTCCCGGCACTGACAGACCCATTTCCCACTGTCCCAGTACTGACAGACTCAGATCACACTGTCACAGCACTGACAGACACAGTTCCCACTGTCCCAGCACTGACAGACACAGTTCCCACTGACCCAGCACTGACAGACACAGTTCCCACTGTCCCAGTACTGACAGACCCAGATCACATTGTCCCAGCACCGACAGACACAGTTTCCACTGTCCCAGTACTGACAGAACCAGTTCTCACCATCCTAGCACTGACAGACCCAGATCCCACTGTCCCAGTACTGATAGAACCAGCTCTCACTGTACCAGCACTGACAGAACCAGTTCCCACTGTACCAGCACTGACAGAACCAGTTCCCACTGTCCCAGCACTGACAGACACAGTTCCCACTGTCCCAGTACTGACAGACCCAGATCCCACTGTCCCAGTACCGACAGACTCAGATCCCACTGTACCAGTACTGACAGATCCATTTCCCTCTGTCCCAGTACTGACAGACACAGTTCCCACTGTCCCAGCACTGACAGAGACTGTTCCCACGATCCCAGTACTGACAGACCCAGATCCCTCCATCCCAGTACTGACAGACCCAGTTCCCACGGTCCCAGTACCGACAGACCCATTTCCCTCTGTCCCAGCACTGACAGACACAGTTCCTACTGTCCCAGCACTGACAGACACAGTTCCCACTGTCCCAGTACTGACAGACCCAGATCACACTGTCCCGGCACTGACAGACCCATTTCCCACTGTCCCAGTACTGACAGACTCAGATCACACTGTCACAGCACTGACAGACACAGTTCCCACTGTCCCAGCACTGACAGACACAGTTCCCACTGACCCAGCACTGACAGACACAGTTCCCACTGTCCCAGTACTGACAGACCCAGATCACACTGTCCCAGCACTGACAGACACAGTTCCCACTGTCCCAGTACTGACAGACCCAGATCACACTGTCACAGCACTAACAGACACAGTTTCCACTGTCCCAGTACTGACAGAACCAGTTCTCACCATCCTAGCACTGACAGACCCAGTTCCCACTGTCCCAACACTGACAGACACAGTTCTCACTGTCCCAGCACTGACAGACCTAGTACCCTCTGTCCCAGCACTGACAGACACAGTTCCCACTGTCCCTGTACTGACAGACCCAGATCCCACTGTCCCAGTACCGACAGACTCAGATCCCACTGTACCAGTACTGACAGATCCATTTCCCTCTATCCCAGTACTGACAGACACAGTTCCCACTGTCCCAGCACTGACAGAGACTGTTCCCACGGTCCCAGTACTGACAGACCCAGATCCCTCCATCCCAGTACTGACAGACCCAGTTCCCACTGTCCCAGCACTGACAGACACAGTTTCCACCGTCCGAGTACTGACCGACCCAGTTCCCTCTGTCCCAGCACTGACAGTCCCAGTTCCCACTGGCCCAGCACTGACAGACCCAGTTCCCACCGTCCCAGCACTGACAGACCCAGTTCCCTCTGTCCCAGCACTGACAGTCCCTGTTCCCACTGGCCCAGCACTGACAGACCCAGTTCCCACTGTTCCAGCACTGACAGTCCCAGTTCCCACTAGCCCAGCACTGACAGACTCAGTTCCCAGCGGCCCAGCACTGACAGACACAGTTCCCTCTGTCCCAGTACTGACAGACACAGTTCCCACTGTCCCAGTACTGACAGACCCAGATCCCACTGTCCCAGTACTGACAGATCCATTTCCCTCTGTCCCAGTACTGACAGATCCATTTCCCTCTGTCCCAGTACTGACAGACACAGTTCCCACTGTCCCAGTACTGACAGACACAGTTCTCACTGTCCCAGTACTGACAGACACAGTTCTCACTGTCCCTGTACGGACAGACCCAGATCCCACTGTCCCAGTACTGACAGACACAGTTCCCACTGTCCCAGTACTGACAGATCCACTTTCCTCTGTCCCAGTACTGACAGACACAGTTCCCTCTGTCCCAACACTGACAGACACAGTTCTCACTGTCACAGCACTGACAGACACAGTTCCCACCGACCCAGCACTGACAGACACAGTTCCCACTGTCCCAGTACTGACAGACCCAGATCACACTGTCCCAGCACTGACAGACACAGTTCCCACTGTCCCAGTATTGAGAGACCCAGATCACACTGTCACAGCACTGACAGACACAGTTCCCACTGACCCAGCACTGACAGTCCCAGATCCCACTGTCCCAGTACTGACAGACCCAAATCCCACTGTCCCAGTACTGACAGATCCATTTCCCTCTGTCCCAGTACCGACAGACCCAGTACCCACTAACCCAGCACTGACAGTCCCAGTTCCCACTGTCCCAGTACTGACAGAACCAGTTCTCACCGTACCAGCACTGACAGAACCAGTTCCCACTGTACCAGCACTGACAGAACCAGTTCCCACTGGCCCAGCACTGACAGACCCAGTTCCCACTGGCCCAGCACTGACAGACCCAGTTCCCACTGGCCCAGCACTGGCAGTCCCAGTTTCCACTGGCCCAGCACTGGCAGACCCAGTTTCCACTGGCCCAGCACTGACAGACTCAGATCGCACTGTCCCAGCACTGACAGACACAGTTCCCACTGTCCCAGCACTGCCAGGCACAGTTCCCACCGACCCAGCACTGACAGACACAGTTCCCACTGTCCCAGTACTGACAGACCCAGATCGCACTGTCCCAGTACTGACAGACGCAGATCCCTCTGTCCCAGTACTGACAGACCCATTTCCCTCTGTCCCAGCACTGACAGACACAGTTCCCACTGTCCCAGCACTGACAGACACAGTTCCCACTGTCCCAGTACTGACAGACCCAGATCACATTGTCCCAGCACCGACAGACACAGTTTCCACTGTCCCAGTACTGACAGAACCAGTTCTCACCATCCTAGCACTGACAGACCCAGATCCCACTGTCCCAGTACTGATAGAACCAGTTCTCACCGTACCAGCACTGACAGAACCAGTTCCCACTGTACCAGCACTGACAGAACCAGTTCCCACTGTCCCAGCACTGACAGACACAGTTCCCACTGTCCCAGTACTGACAGACCCAGATCCCACTGTCCCAGTACCGACAGACTCAGATCCCACTGTCCCAGTACTGACAGACACAGTTCCCACTGTCCCAGTACTGACAGACACAGTTCTCACTGTCCCAGTACTGACAGACACAGTTCTCACTGTCCCTGTACGGACAGACCCAGATCCCACTGTCCCAGTACTGACAGACACAGTTCCCACTGTCCCAGTACTGACAGATCCACTTTCCTCTGTCCCAGTACTGACAGACACAGTTCCCTCTGTCCCAACACTGACAGACACAGTTCTCACTGTCACAGCACTGACAGACACAGTTCCCACCGACCCAGCACTGACAGACACAGTTCCCACTGTCCCAGTACTGACAGACCCAGATCACACTGTCCCAGCACTGACAGACACAGTTCCCACTGTCCCAGTATTGAGAGACCCAGATCACACTGTCACAGCACTGACAGACACAGTTCCCACTGACCCAGCACTGACAGTCCCAGATCCCACTGTCCCAGTACTGACAGACCCAAATCCCACTGTCCCAGTACTGACAGATCCATTTCCCTCTGTCCCAGTACCGACAGACCCAGTACCCACTAACCCAGCACTGACAGTCCCAGTTCCCACTGTCCCAGTACTGACAGAACCAGTTCTCACCGTACCAGCACTGACAGAACCAGTTCCCACTGTACCAGCACTGACAGAACCAGTTCCCACTGGCCCAGCACTGACAGACCCAGTTCCCACTGGCCCAGCACTGACAGACCCAGTTCCCACTGGCCCAGCACTGGCAGTCCCAGTTTCCACTGGCCCAGCACTGGCAGACCCAGTTTCCACTGGCCCAGCACTGACAGACTCAGATCGCACTGTCCCAGCACTGACAGACACAGTTCCCACTGTCCCAGCACTGCCAGGCACAGTTCCCACCGACCCAGCACTGACAGACACAGTTCCCACTGTCCCAGTACTGACAGACCCAGATCGCACTGTCCCAGTACTGACAGACGCAGATCCCTCTGTCCCAGTACTGACAGACCCATTTCCCTCTGTCCCAGCACTGACAGACACAGTTCCCACTGTCCCAGCACTGACAGACACAGTTCCCACTGTCCCAGTACTGACAGACCCAGATCACACTGTCCCGGCACTGACAGACCCATTTCCCACTGTCCCAGTACTGACAGACTCAGATCACACTGTCACAGCACTGACAGACACAGTTCCCACTGTCCCAGCACTGACAGACACAGTTCCCACTGACCCAGCACTGACAGACACAGTTCCCACTGTCCCAGTACTGACAGACCCAGATCACATTGTCCCAGCACCGACAGACACAGTTTCCACTGTCCCAGTACTGACAGAACCAGTTCTCACCATCCTAGCACTGACAGACCCAGATCCCACTGTCCCAGTACTGATAGAACCAGCTCTCACTGTACCAGCACTGATGGTCCCAGTTCCCACTGTACCAGCACTGACAGAACCAGTTCCCACTGTCCCAGCACTGACAGACACAGTTCCCACTGTCCCAGTACTGACAGACCCAGATCCCACTGTCCCAATACCGACAGACTCAGATCCCACTGTACCAGTACTGACAGATCCATTTCCCTCTGTCCCAGTACTGACAGACACAGTTCCCACTGTCCCAGCACTGACAGAGACTGTTCCCACGGTCCCAGTACTGACAGACCCAGATCCCTCCATCCCAGTACTGACAGACCCAGTTCCCACGGTCCCAGTACCGACAGACCCATTTCCCTCTGTCCCAGCACTGACAGACACAGTTCCTACTGTCCCAGCACTGACAGACACAGTTCCCACTGTCCCAGTACTGACAGACCCAGATCACACTGTCCCGGCACTGACAGACCCATTTCCCACTGTCCCAGTACTGACAGACTCAGATCACACTGTCACAGCACTGACAGACACAGTTCCCACTGTCCCAGCACTGACAGACACAGTTCCCACCGACCCAGCACTGACAGACACAGTTCCCACTGTCCCAGTACTGACAGACCCAGATCACACTGTCCCAGCACTGACAGACACAGTTCCCACTGTCCCAGTACTGACAGACCCAGATCACACTGTCACAGCACTGACAGACACAGTTTCCACTGTCCCAGTACTGACAGAACCAGTTCTCACCATCCTAGCACTGACAGACCCAGTTCCCACTGTCCCAACACTGACAGACACAGTTCTCACTGTCCCAGCACTGACAGACCTAGTACCCTCTGTCCCAGCACTGACAGACCCAGATCCCACTGTCCCAGTACTGACAGAACCAGTTCTCACCGTACCAGCACTGACAGAACCAGTTCCCACTGTACCAGCACTGACAGAACCAGTTCCCACTGTCCCAGCACTGACAGACACAGTTCCCACTGTCCCTGTACTGACAGACCCAGTTCCCACCGTCCGAGTACTGACCGACCCAGTTCCCACCGTCCCATTACCAACAGACCCAGTTCCCTCTGTCCCAGCACTGACAGACACAGTTCCCACTGTCCCAGTACTGACAGAACCAGCTCTCACCGTCCCAGCACTGACAGACCCAGTTCCCACTGTCCCAGCACTGACAGTCCCTGTTCCCACTGGCCCAGTACTGACAGACACAGTTCCCACTGTCCCAGTACTGACAGACCCAGATCCCACTGTCCCAGTACTGACAGATCCATTTCCCTCTGTCCCAGTACTGACAGACACAGTTCCCACTGTCCCAGTACTGACAGACACAGTTCTCACTGTCCCAGTACTGACAGACACAGTTCTCACTGTCCCTGTACGGACAGACCCAGATCCCACTGTCCCAGTACTGACAGACCCAGTTCCCACTGTTCCAGTACTGACAGATCCACTTTCCTCTGTCCCAGTACTGACAGACACAGTTCCCTCTGTCCCAACACTGACAGACACAGTTCTCACTGTCCCAGCACTGACAGACACAGTTCTCACTGTCCCAGTACTGACAGATGCAGTTCCCACTGTCACAGCACTGACAGACCCAGATCCCTCTGTCCCAATACTGACAGACCCAGTTCCCACTGTCTCAGTACTGACAGACCCAGTTCCGACCGTCCCAGTACTGACAGACCCAGTTCCCTCCGTCCCAGTACCGACAGACCCAGTTCCCTCTGTCCCAGCACTGACAGACACAGTTCCCACTGTCCCAACACTGACAGTCACAGTCCCTTCTGTCCCAACACTGACAGACACAGTTCCCTCTGTCCCAGTAGTGACAGACCCAGATCCCTCTGTCCCAGCACTGACAAACCCATTTCCCTCTGTCTCAGCACTGACAGACCCAGTTCCCACTGTCCCAGTACTGACAGACCCAGATCACACTGTCCCAGCACTGACAGACACAGTTCCCACTGTCCCAGTACTGACAGACCCAGATCACACTGTCACAGCACTGACAGACACAGTTTCCACTGTCCCAGTACTGACAGAACCAGTTCTCACCATCCTAGCACTGACAGACCCAGTTCCCACTGTCCCAATACTGACAGACACAGTTCTCACTGTCCCAGCACTGACAGACCTAGTACCCTCTGTCCCAGCACTGACAGACCCAGATCCCACTGTCCCAGTACTGACAGAACCAGTTCTCACCGTACCAGCACTGACAGAACCAGTTCCCACTGTACCAGCACTGACAGAACCAGTTCCCACTGTCCCAGCACTGACAGACACAGTTCCCACTGTCCCTGTACTGACAGACCCAGATCCCACTGTCCCAGTACCGACAGACTCAGATCCCACTGTACCAGTACTGACAGATCCATTTCCCTCTGTCCCAGTACTGACAGACACAGTTCCCACTGTCCCAGCACTGACAGAGACTGTTCCCACGGTCCCAGTACTGACAGACCCAGATCCCTCCATCCCAGTACTGACAGACCCAGTTCCCACTGTCCCAGCACTGACAGACACAGTTTCCACCGTCCGAGTACTGACCGACCCAGTTCCCTCTGTCCCAGCACTGACAGTCCCAGTTCCCACTGGCCCAGCACTGACAGACCCAGTTCCCACCGTCCCAGCACTGACAGACCCAGTTCCCTCTGTCCCAGCACTGACAGTCCCTGTTCCCACTGGCCCAGCACTGACAGACCCAGTTCCCACTGTTCCAGCACTGACAGTCCCAGTTCCCACTGGCCCAGCACTGACAGACTCAGTTCCCAGCGGCCCAGCACTGACAGACACAGTTCCCTCTGTCCCAGTACTGACAGACACAGTTCCCACTGTCCCAGTACTGACAGACCCAGATCCCACTGTCCCAGTACTGACAGATCCATTTCCCTCTGTCCCAGTACTGACAGACACAGTTCCCACTGTCCCAGTACTGACAGACACAGTTCCCACTGTCCCTGTACTGACAGACCCAGATCCCACTGTCCCAGTACCGACAGACTCAGATCCCACTGTACCAGTACTGACAGATCCATTTCCCTCTGTCCCAGTACTGACAGACACAGTTCCCACTGTCCCAGCACTGACAGAGACTGTTCCCACGGTCCCAGTACTGACAGACCCAGATCCCTCCATCCCAGTACTGACAGACCCAGTTCCCACTGTCCCAGCACTGACAGACACAGTTTCCACCGTCCGAGTACTGACCGACCCAGTTCCCTCTGTCCCAGCACTGACAGTCCCAGTTCCCACTGGGCCAGCACTGACAGACCCAGTTCCCACCGTCCCAGCACTGAGAGACCCAGTTCCCTCTGCCCCAGCACTGACAGTCCCTGTTCCCACTGGCCCAGCACTGACAGACCCAGTTCCCACTGTTCCAGCACTGACAGTCCCAGTTCCCACTAGCCCAGCACTGACAGACTCAGTTCCCAGCGGCCCAGCACTGACAGACACAGTTCCCTCTGTCCCAGTACTGACAGACACAGTTCCCACTGTCCCAGTACTGACAGATCCATTTCCCTCTGTCCCAGTACTGACAGACACAGTTCCCACTGTCCCAGTACTGACAGACACAGTTCTCACTGTCCCAGTACTGACAGACACAGTTCTCACTGTCCCTGTACGGACAGACCCAGATCCCACTGTCCCAGTACTGACAGACACAGTTCCCACTGTCCCAGTACTGACAGATCCACTTTCCTCTGTCCCAGTACTGACAGACACAGTTCCCTCTGTCCCAACACTGACAGACACAGTTCTCACTGTCACAGCACTGACAGACACAGTTCCCACCGACCCAGCACTGACAGACACAGTTCCCACTGTCCCAGTACTGACAGACCCAGATCACACTGTCCCAGCACTGACAGACACAGTTCCCACTGTCCCAGTATTGAGAGACCCAGATCACACTGTCACAGCACTGACAGACACAGTTCCCACTGACCCAGCACTGACAGTCCCAGATCCCACTGTCCCAGTACTGACAGACCCAAATCCCACTGTCCCAGTACTGACAGATCCATTTCCCTCTGTCCCAGTACCGACAGACCCAGTACCCACTAACCCAGCACTGACAGTCCCAGTTCCCACTGTCCCAGTACTGACAGAACCAGTTCTCACCGTACCAGCACTGACAGAACCAGTTCCCACTGTACCAGCACTGACAGAACCAGTTCCCACTGTCCCAGTACTGACAGACCCAGATCCCACTGTCCCAGTACTGACAGATCCATTTCCCTCTGTCCCAGTACTGACAGACACAGTTCCCACTGTCCCAGTACTGACAGACACAGTTCCCACTGTCCCTGTACTGACAGACCCAGATCCCACTGTCCCAGTACCGACAGACTCAGATCCCACTGTACCAGTACTGACAGATCCATTTCCCTCTGTCCCAGTACTGACAGACACAGTTCCCACTGTCCCAGCACTGACAGAGACTGTTCCCACGGTCCCAGTACTGACAGACCCAGATCCCTCCATCCCAGTACTGACAGACCCAGTTCCCACTGTCCCAGCACTGACAGACACAGTTTCCACCGTCCGAGTACTGACCGACCCAGTTCCCTCTGTCCCAGCACTGACAGTCCCAGTTCCCACTGGCCCAGCACTGACAGACCCAGTTCCCACCGTCCCAGCACTGAGAGACCCAGTTCCCTCTGTCCCAGCACTGACAGTCCCTGTTCCCACTGGCCCAGCACTGACAGACCCAGTTCCCACTGTTCCAGCACTGACAGTCCCAGTTCCCACTAGCCCAGCACTGACAGACTCAGTTCCCAGCGGCCCAGCACTGACAGACACAGTTCCCTCTGTCCCAGTACTGACAGACACAGTTCCCACTGTCCCAGTACTGACAGATCCATTTCCCTCTGTCCCAGTACTGACAGACACAGTTCCCACTGTCCCAGTACTGACAGACACAGTTCTCACTGTCCCAGTACTGACAGACACAGTTCTCACTGTCCCTGTACGGACAGACCCAGATCCCACTGTCCCAGTACTGACAGACACAGTTCCCACTGTCCCAGTACTGACAGATCCACTTTCCTCTGTCCCAGTACTGACAGACACAGTTCCCTCTGTCCCAACACTGACAGACACAGTTCTCACTGTCACAGCACTGACAGACACAGTTCCCACCGACCCAGCACTGACAGACACAGTTCCCACTGTCCCAGTACTGACAGACCCAGATCACACTGTCCCAGCACTGACAGACACAGTTCCCACTGTCCCAGTATTGAGAGACCCAGATCACACTGTCACAGCACTGACAGACACAGTTCCCACTGACCCAGCACTGACAGTCCCAGATCCCACTGTCCCAGTACTGACAGACCCAAATCCCACTGTCCCAGTACTGACAGATCCATTTCCCTCTGTCCCAGTACCGACAGACCCAGTACCCACTAACCCAGCACTGACAGTCCCAGTTCCCACTGTCCCAGTACTGACAGAACCAGTTCTCACCGTACCAGCACTGACAGAACCAGTTCCCACTGTACCAGCACTGACAGAACCAGTTCCCACTGGCCCAGCACTGACAGACCCAGTTCCCACTGGCCCAGCACTGACAGACCCAGTTCCCACTGGCCCAGCACTGGCAGTCCCAGTTTCCACTGGCCCAGCACTGACAGACCCAGTTTCCACTGGCCCAGCACTGACAGACTCAGATCGCACTGTCCCAGCACTGACAGACACAGTTCCCACTGTCCCAGCACTGCCAGGCACAGTTCCCACCGACCCAGCACTGACAGACACAGTTCCCACTGTCCCAGTACTGACAGACCCAGATCGCACTGTCCCAGTACTGACAGACGCAGATCCCTCTGTCCCAGTACTGACAGACCCATTTCCCTCTGTCCCAGCACTGACAGACACAGTTCCCACTGTCCCAGCACTGACAGACACAGTTCCCACTGTCCCAGTACTGACAGACCCAGATCACACTGTCCCGGCACTGACAGACCCATTTCCCACTGTCCCAGTACTGACAGACTCAGATCACACTGTCACAGCACTGACAGACACAGTTTCCACTGTCCCAGTACTGACAGAACCAGTTCTCACCATCCTAGCACTGACAGACCCAGATCCCACTGTCCCAGTACTGATAGAACCAGTTCTCACTGTACCAGCACTGACAGAACCAGTTCCCACTGTACCAGCACTGACAGAACCAGTTCCCACTGTCCCAGCACTGACAGACACAGTTCCCACTGTCCCAGTACTGACAGACCCAGATCCCACTGTCCCAGTACCGACAGACTCAGATCCCACTGTACCAGTACTGACAGATCCATTTCCCTCTGTCCCAGTACTGACAGACACAGTTCCCACTGTCCCAGCACTGACAGAGACTGTTCCCACGGTCCCAGTACTGACAGACCCAGATCCCTCCATCCCAGTACTGACAGACCCAGTTCCCACGGTCCCAGTACCGACAGACCCATTTCCCTCTGTCCCAGCACTGACAGACACAGTTCCTACTGTCCCAGCACTGACAGACACAGTTCCCACTGTCCCAGTACTGACAGACCCAGATCACACTGTCCCGGCACTGACAGACCCATTTCCCACTGTCCCAGTACTGACAGACTCAGATCACACTGTCACAGCACTGACAGACACAGTTCCCACTGTCCCAGCACTGACAGACACAGTTCCCACTGACCCAGCACTGACAGACACAGTTCCCACTGTCCCAGTACTGACAGACCCAGATCACACTGTCCCAGCACTGACAGACACAGTTCCCACTGTCCCAGTACTGACAGACCCAGATCACACTGTCACAGCACTAACAGACACAGTTTCCACTGTCCCAGTATTGACAGAACCAGTTCTCACCATCCTAGCACTGACAGACCCAGTTCCCACTGTCCCAACACTGACAGACACAGTTCTCACTGTCCCAGCACTGACAGACCTAGTACCCTCTGTCCCAGCACTGACAGACACAGTTCCCACTGTCCCTGTACTGACAGACCCAGATCCCACTGTCCCAGTACCGACAGACTCAGATCCCACTGTACCAGTACTGACAGATCCATTTCCCTCTGTCCCAGTACTGACAGACACAGTTCCCACTGTCCCAGCACTGACAGAGACTGTTCCCACGGTCCCAGTACTGACAGACCCAGATCCCTCCATCCCAGTACTGACAGACCCAGTTCCCACTGTCCCAGCACTGACAGACACAGTTTCCACCGTCCGAGTACTGACCGACCCAGTTCCCTCTGTCCCAGCACTGACAGTCCCAGTTCCCACTGGCCCAGCACTGACAGACCCAGTTCCCACCGTCCCAGCACTGACAGACCCAGTTCCCTCTGTCCCAGCACTGACAGTCCCTGTTCCCACTGGCCCAGCACTGACAGACCCAGTTCCCACTGTTCCAGCACTGACAGTCCCAGTTCCCACTAGCCCAGCACTGACAGACCCAGTTCCCACTGTTCCAGCACTGACAGTCCCAGTTCCCACTGGCCCAGCACTGACAGACTCAGTTCCCAGCGGCCCAGCACTGACAGACACAGTTCCCTCTGTCCCAGTACTGACAGACACAGTTCCCACTGTCCCAGTACTGACAGATCCACTTTCCTCTGTCCCAGTACTGACAGACACAGTTCCCTCTGTCCCAACACTGACAGACACAGTTCTCACTGTCACAGCACTGACAGACACAGTTCCCACCGACCCAGCACTGACAGACACAGTTCCCACTGTCCCAGTACTGACAGACCCAGATCACACTGTCCCAGCACTGACAGACACAGTTCCCACTGTCCCAGTATTGAGAGACCCAGATCACACTGTCACAGCACTGACAGACACAGTTCCCACTGACCCAGCACTGACAGTCCCAGATCCCACTGTCCCAGTACTGACAGACCCAAATCCCACTGTCCCAGTACTGACAGATCCATTTCCCTCTGTCCCAGTACCGACAGACCCAGTACCCACTAACCCAGCACTGACAGTCCCAGTTCCCACTGTCCCAGTACTGACAGAACCAGTTCTCACCGTACCAGCACTGACAGAACCAGTTCCCACTGTACCAGCACTGACAGAACCAGTTCCCACTGGCCCAGCACTGACAGACCCAGTTCCCACTGGCCCAGCACTGACAGACCCAGTTCCCACTGGCCCAGCACTGGCAGTCCCAGTTTCCACTGGCCCAGCACTGACAGACCCAGTTTCCACTGGCCCAGCACTGACAGACTCAGATCGCACTGTCCCAGCACTGACAGACACAGTTCCCACTGTCCCAGCACTGCCAGGCACAGTTCCCACCGACCCAGCACTGACAGACACAGTTCCCACTGTCCCAGTACTGACAGACCCAGATCGCACTGTCCCAGTACTGACAGACGCAGATCCCTCTGTCCCAGTACTGACAGACCCATTTCCCTCTGTCCCAGCACTGACAGACACAGTTCCCACTGTCCCAGCACTGACAGACACAGTTCCCACTGTCCCAGTACTGACAGACCCAGATCACACTGTCCCGGCACTGACAGACCCATTTCCCACTGTCCCAGTACTGACAGACTCAGATCACACTGTCACAGCACTGACAGACACAGTTTCCACTGTCCCAGTACTGACAGAACCAGTTCTCACCATCCTAGCACTGACAGACCCAGATCCCACTGTCCCAGTACTGATAGAACCAGTTCTCACTGTACCAGCACTGACAGAACCAGTTCCCACTGTACCAGCACTGACAGAACCAGTTCCCACTGTCCCAGCACTGACAGACACAGTTCCCACTGTCCCAGTACTGACAGACCCAGATCCCACTGTCCCAGTACCGACAGACTCAGATCCCACTGTACCAGTACTGACAGATCCATTTCCCTCTGTCCCAGTACTGACAGACACAGTTCCCACTGTCCCAGCACTGACAGAGACTGTTCCCACGGTCCCAGTACTGACAGACCCAGATCCCTCCATCCCAGTACTGACAGACCCAGTTCCCACGGTCCCAGTACCGACAGACCCATTTCCCTCTGTCCCAGCACTGACAGACACAGTTCCTACTGTCCCAGCACTGACAGACACAGTTCCCACTGTCCCAGTACTGACAGACCCAGATCACACTGTCCCGGCACTGACAGACCCATTTCCCACTGTCCCAGTACTGACAGACTCAGATCACACTGTCACAGCACTGACAGACACAGTTCCCACTGTCCCAGCACTGACAGACACAGTTCCCACTGACCCAGCACTGACAGACACAGTTCCCACTGTCCCAGTACTGACAGACCCAGATCACACTGTCCCAGCACTGACAGACACAGTTCCCACAGTCCCAGTACTGACAGACCCAGATCACACTGTCACAGCACTAACAGACACAGTTTCCACTGTCCCAGTATTGACAGAACCAGTTCTCACCATCCTAGCACTGACAGACCCAGTTCCCACTGTCCCAACACTGACAGACACAGTTCTCACTGTCCCAGCACTGACAGACCTAGTACCCTCTGTCCCAGCACTGACAGACACAGTTCCCACTGTCCCTGTACTGACAGACCCAGATCCCACTGTCCCAGTACCGACAGACTCAGATCCCACTGTACCAGTACTGACAGATCCATTTCCCTCTGTCCCAGTACTGACAGACACAGTTCCCACTGTCCCAGCACTGACAGAGACTGTTCCCACGGTCCCAGTACTGACAGACCCAGATCCCTCCATCCCAGTACTGACAGACCCAGTTCCCACTGTCCCAGCACTGACAGACACAGTTTCCACCGTCCGAGTACTGACCGACCCAGTTCCCTCTGTCCCAGCACTGACAGTCCCAGTTCCCACTGGCCCAGCACTGACAGACCCAGTTCCCACCGTCCCAGCACTGACAGACCCAGTTCCCTCTGTCCCAGCACTGACAGTCCCTGTTCCCACTGGCCCAGCACTGACAGACCCAGTTCCCACTGTTCCAGCACTGACAGTCCCAGTTCCCACTAGCCCAGCACTGACAGACTCAGTTCCCAGCGGCCCAGCACTGACAGACACAGTTCCCTCTGTCCCAGTACTGACAGACACAGTTCCCACTGTCCCAGTACTGACAGATCCATTTCCCTCTGTCCCAGTACTGACAGACACAGTTCCCACTGTCCCAGTACTGACAGACACAGTTCTCACTGTCCCAGTACTGACAGACACAGTTCTCACTGTCCCTGTACAGACAGACCCAGATCCCACTGTCCCAGTACTGACAGACACAGTTCCCACTGTCCCAGTACTGACAGATCCACTTTCCTCTGTCCCAGTACTGACAGACACAGTTCCCTCTGTCCCAACACTGACAGACACAGTTCTCACTGTGACAGCACTGACAGACACAGTTCCCACTGACCCAGCACTGACAGACACAGTTCCCACTGTCCCAGTACTGACAGACCCAGATCACACTGTCCCAGCACTGACAGACACAGTTCCCACTGTCCCAGTACTGACAGACCCAGATCACACTGTCACAGCACTAACAGACACAGTTTCCACTGTCCCAGTATTGACAGAACCAGTTCTCACCATCCTAGCACTGACAGACCCAGTTCCCACTGTCCCAACACTGACAGACACAGTTCTCACTGTCCCAGCACTGACAGACCTAGTACCCTCTGTCCCAGCACTGACAGACACAGTTCCCACTGTCCCTGTACTGACAGACCCAGATCCCACTGTCCCAGTACCGACAGACTCAGATCCCACTGTACCAGTACTGACAGATCCATTTCCCTCTGTCCCAGTACTGACAGACACAGTTCCCACTGTCCCAGCACTGACAGAGACTGTTCCCACGGTCCCAGTACTGACAGACCCAGATCCCTCCATCCCAGTACTGACAGACCCAGTTCCCACTGTCCCAGCACTGACAGACACAGTTTCCACCGTCCGAGTACTGACCGACCCAGTTCCCTCTGTCCCAGCACTGACAGTCCCAGTTCCCACTGGCCCAGCACTGACAGACCCAGTTCCCACCGTCCCAGCACTGACAGACCCAGTTCCCTCTGTCCCAGCACTGACAGTCCCTGTTCCCACTGGCCCAGCACTGACAGACCCAGTTCCCACTGTTCCAGCACTGACAGTCCCAGTTCCCACTAGCCCAGCACTGACAGACTCAGTTCCCAGCGGCCCAGCACTGACAGACACAGTTCCCTCTGTCCCAGTACTGACAGACACAGTTCCCACTGTCCCAGTACTGACAGATCCATTTCCCTCTGTCCCAGTACTGACAGACACAGTTCCCACTGTCCCAGTACTGACAGACACAGTTCTCACTGTCCCATTACTGACAGACACAGTTCTCACTGTCCCTGTACAGACAGACCCAGATCCCACTGTCCCAGTACTGACAGACACAGTTCCCACTGTCCCAGTACTGACAGATCCACTTTCCTCTGTCCCAGTACTGACAGACACAGTTCCCTCTGTCCCAACACTGACAGACACAGTTCTCACTGTCACAGCACTGACAGACACAGTTCCCACCGACCCAGCACTGACAGACACAGTTCCCACTGTCCCAGTACTGACAGACCCAGATCACACTGTCCCAGCACTGACAGACACAGTTCCCACTGTCCCAGTATTGAGAGACCCAGATCACACTGTCACAGCACTGACAGACACAGTTCCCACTGACCCAGCACTGACAGTCCCAGATCCCACTGTGCCAGTACTGACAGACCCAAATCCCACTGTCCCAGTACTGACAGATCCATTTCCCTCTGTCCCAGTACCGACAGACCCAGTACCCACTAACCCAGCACTGACAGTCCCAGTTCCCACTGTCCCAGTACTGACAGAACCAGTTCTCACCGTACCAGCACTGACAGAACCAGTTCCCACTGTACCAGCACTGACAGAACCAGTTCCCACTGGCCCAGCACTGACAGACCCAGTTCCCACTGGCCCAGCACTGACAGACCCAGTTCCCACTGGCCCAGCACTGGCAGTCCCAGTTTCCACTGGCCCAGCACTGACAGACCCAGTTTCCACTGGCCCAGCACTGACAGACTCAGATCGCACTGTCCCAGCACTGACAGACACAGTTCCCACTGTCCCAGCACTGCCAGGCACAGTTCCCACCGACCCAGCACTGACAGACACAGTTCCCACTGTCCCAGTACTGACAGACCCAGATCGCACTGTCCCAGTACTGACAGACGCAGATCCCTCTGTCCCAGTACTGACAGACCCATTTCCCTCTGTCCCAGCACTGACAGACACAGTTTCCACTGTCCCAGCACTGACAGACACAGTTCCCACTGTCCCAGTACTGACAGACCCAGATCACACTGTCCCAGTACTGACAGACTCAGATCACACTGTCACAGCACTGACAGACACAGTTCCCACTGTCCCAGCACTGACAGACACAGTTCCCACTGACCCAGCACTGACAGACACAGTTCCCACTGTCCCAGTACTGACAGACCCAGATCACATTGTCCCAGCACCGACAGACACAGTTTCCACTGTCCCAGTACTGACAGAACCAGTTCTCACCATCCTAGCACTGACAGACCCAGATCCCACTGTCCCAGTACTGATAGAACCAGTTCTCACTGTACCAGCACTGACAGAACCAGTTCCCACTGTACCAGCACTGACAGAACCAGTTCCCACTGTCCCAGCACTGACAGACACAGTTCCCACTGTCCCAGTACTGACAGACCCAGATCCCACTGTCCCAGTACCGACAGACTCAGATCCCACTGTACCAGTACTGACAGATCCATTTCCCTCTGTCCCAGTACTGACAGACACAGTTCCCACTGTCCCAGCACTGACAGAGACTGTTCCCACGGTCCCAGTACTGACAGACCCAGATCCCTCCATCCCAGTACTGACAGACCCAGTTCCCACGGTCCCAGTACCGACAGACCCATTTCCCTCTGTCCCACCACTGACAGACACAGTTCCTACTGTCCCAGCACTGACAGACACAGTTCCCACTGTCCCAGTACTGACAGACCCAGATCACACTGTCCCGGCACTGACAGACCCATTTCCCACTGTCCCAGTACTGACAGACTCAGATCACACTGTCACAGCACTGACAGACACAGTTCCCACTGTCCCAGCACTGACAGACACAGTTCCCACTGTCCCAGTACTGACAGACCCAGATCACACTGTCCCAGCACTGACAGACACAGTTCCCACTGTCCCAGTACTGACAGACCCAGATCACACTGTCACAGCACTGACAGACACAGTTTCCACTGTCCCAGTACTGACAGAACAAGTTCTCACCATCCTAGCACTGACAGACCCAGTTCCCACTGTCCCAACACTGACAGACACAGTTCTCACTGTCCCAGCACTGACAGACCTAGTACCCTCTGTCCCAGCACTGACAGACACAGTTCCCACTGTCCCTGTACTGACAGACCCAGATCCCACTGTCCCAGTACCGACAGACTCAGATCCCACTGTACCAGTACTGACAGATCCATTTCCCTCTGTCCCAGTACTGACAGACACAGTTCCCACTGTCCCAGCACTGACAGAGACTGTTCCCACGGTCCCAGTACTGACAGACCCAGATCCCTCCATCCCAGTACTGACAGACCCAGTTCCCACTGTCCCAGCACTGACAGACACAGTTTCCACCGTCCGAGTACTGACCGACCCAGTTCCCTCTGTCCCAGCACTGACAGTCCCAGTTCCCACTGGCCCAGCACTGACAGACCCAGTTCCCACCGTCCCAGCACTGACAGACCCAGTTCCCTCTGTCCCAGCACTGACAGTCCCTGTTCCCACTGGCCCAGCACTGACAGACCCAGTTCCCACTGTTCCAGCACTGACAGTCCCAGTTCCCACTGGCCCAGCACTGACAGACTCAGTTCCCAGCGGCCCAGCACTGACAGACACAGTTCCCTCTGTCCCAGTACTGACAGACACAGTTCCCACTGTCCCAGTACTGACAGACCCAAATCCCACTGTCCCAGTACTGACAGATCCATTTCCCTCTGTCCCAGTACTGACAGACACAGTTCCCACTGTCCCAGTACTGACAGACACAGTTCTCACTGTCCCAGTACTGACAGACACAGTTCTCACTGTCCCTGTACGGACAGACCCAGATCCCACTGTCCCAGTACTGACAGACACAGTTCCCACTGTCCCAGTACTGACAGATCCACTTTCCTCTGTCCCAGTACTGACAGACACAGTTCCCTCTGTCCCAACACTGACAGACACAGTTCTCACTGTCACAGCACTGACAGACACAGTTCCCACCGACCCAGCACTGACAGACACAGTTCCCACTGTCCCAGTACTGACAGACCCAGATCACACTGTCCCAGCACTGACAGACACAGTTCCCACTGTCCCAGTATTGAGAGACCCAGATCACACTGTCACAGCACTGACAGACACAGTTCCCACTGACCCAGCACTGACAGTCCCAGATCCCACTGTCCCAGTACTGACAGACCCAAATCCCACTGTCCCAGTACTGACAGATCCATTTCCCTCTGTCCCAGTACCGACAGACCCAGTACCCACTAACCCAGCACTGACAGTCCCAGTTCCCACTGTCCCAGTACTGACAGAACCAGTTCTCACCGTACCAGCACTGACAGAACCAGTTCCCACTGTACCAGCACTGACAGAACCAGTTCCCACTGGCCCAGCACTGACAGACCCAGTTCCCACTGGCCCAGCACTGACAGACCCAGTTCCCACTGGCCCAGCACTGGCAGTCCCAGTTTCCACTGGCCCAGCACTGACAGACCCAGTTTCCACTGGCCCAGCACTGACAGACTCAGATCGCACTGTCCCAGCACTGACAGACACAGTTCTCACTGTCCCAGCACTGCCAGGCACAGTTCCCACCGACCCAGCACTGACAGACACAGTTCCCACTGTCCCAGTACTGACAGACCCAGATCGCACTGTCCCAGTACTGACAGACGCAGATCCCTCTGTCCCAGTACTGACAGACCCATTTCCCTCTGTCCCAGCACTGACAGACACAGTTCCCACTGTCCCAGCACTGACAGACACAGTTCCCACTGTCCCAGTACTGACAGACCCAGATCACACTGTCCCAGTACTGACAGACTCAGATCACACTGTCACAGCACTGACAGACACAGTTCCCACTGTCCCAGCACTGACAGACACAGTTCCCACTGACCCAGCACTGACAGACACAGTTCCCACTGTCCCAGTACTGACAGACCCAGATCACATTGTCCCAGCACCGACAGACACAGTTTCCACTGTCCCAGTACTGACAGAACCAGTTCTCACCATCCTAGCACTGACAGACCCAGATGCCACTGTCCCAGTACTGATAGAACCAGTTCTCACCGTACCAGCACTGACAGAACCAGTTCCCACTGTACCAGCACTGACAGAACCAGTTCCCACTGTCCCAGCACTGACAGACACAGTTCCCACTGTCCCAGTACTGACAGACCCAGATCCCACTGTCCCAGTACCGACAGACTCAGATCCCACTGTACCAGTACTGACAGATCCATTTCCCTCTGTCCCAGTACTGACAGACACAGTTCCCACTGTCCCAGCACTGACAGAGACTGTTCCCACGGTCCCAGTACTGACAGACCCAGATCCCTCCATCCCAGTACTGACAGACCCAGTTCCCACGGTCCCAGTACCGACAGACCCATTTCCCTCTGTCCCAGCACTGACAGACACAGTTCCTACTGTCCCAGCACTGACAGACACAGTTCCCACTGTCCCTGTACTGACAGACCCAGTTCCCACCGTCCGAGTACTGACCGACCCAGTTCCCACCGTCCCATTACCGACAGACCCAGTTCCCTCTGTCCCAGCACTGACAGACACAGTTCCCACTGTCCCAGTACTGACAGAACCAGCTCTCAACGTCCCAGCACTGACAGACCCAGTTCCCACTGTCCCAGCACTGACAGTCCCTGTTCCCACTGGCCCAGTACTGACAGTCCCAGTTCCCACTGGCCCAGCACTGACAGACTCAGTTCCCAGCGGCCCAGCACTGACAGACACAGTTCCCTCTGTCCCAGTACTGACAGACACAGTTCCCACAGTCCCAGTACTGACAGACCCAGATCCCACTGTCCCAGTACTGACAGATCCATTTCCCTCTGTCCCAGTACTGACAGACACAGTTCCCACTGTCCCAGTACTGACAGACACAGTTCTCACTGTCCCAGTACTGACAGACACAGTTCTCACTGTCCCTGTACGGACAGACCCAGATCCCACTGTCCCAGTACTGACAGACACAGTTCCCACTGTCCCAGTACTGACAGACCCAGTTCCCTCCGTCCCAGTACCGACAGACCCAGTTCCCTCTGTCCCAGCACTGACAGACACAGTTCCCACTGTCCCAACACTGACAGTCACAGTCCCTTCTGTCCCAACACTGACAGACACAGTTCCCTCTGTCCCAGTAGTGACAGACCCAGATCCCTCTGTCCCAGCACTGACAAACCCATTTCCCTCTGTCTCAGCACTGACAGACCCAGTTCCCACTGTCCCAGTACTGACAGACCCAGATCGCACTGTCCCAGCACTGACAGACACAGTTCCTACTGTCCCAGTACTGACAGAACCAGTTCCCTCTTTCCCAGCACTGACAGTCACAGTTCCCACTGTCCCAGCACTGATAGATACAGTTCCAACTGTCCCAGTACTGACAGACCCATTTCCCTCTGTCCCAGCACTGACAGACACAGTTCTCACTGTCCCAGCACTGACAGACACAGTTCTCACTGTCCCCGTACTGACAGACACAGTTCCCACTGTCCCAGTACAGACAGAACCAGTTCCCACTGTCACAGCACTGACAGACACAGTTCCCACTGTCCCAACACTGACAGTCACAGTTCCCTCTGTCCCAGCAGTGACAGACCCAGATCCCTCTGTCCCAGTACTGACACAGTTCTCACTGTCGCAGTACTGACAGACCCAGTTCTCTCTATCCCAGCACTGACAGTCACAGTTCCCACTGTCCCAGCACTGATAGATACAGTTCCCACTGTCCCAGTACTGACAGACCCATCTCCCTCTGTCCCAGCACTGACAGACACAGTTCTCACTGTCCCAGCACTGACAGACACAGTTCTCACTGTCCCACCACTGACAGACACAGTTCTCACTGTCCCAGCACTGACAGACCTAGTACCCTCTGTCCCAGCACTGACAGACCCAGATCCCACTGTCCCAGTACTAACAGAACCAGTTCTCACCGTACCAGCACTGACAGAACCAGTTCCCACTGTACCAGCACTGACAGAACCAGTTCCCACTGTCCCAGCACTGACAGACACAGTTCCCACTGTCCCTGTACTGACAGACCCAGATCCCACTGTCCCAGTACCGACAGACTCAGATCCCACTGTACCAGTACTGACAGATCCATTTCCCTCTGTCCCAGTACTGACAGACACAGTTCCCACTGTCCCAGCACTGACAGAGACTGTTCCCACGGTCCCAGTACTGACAGACCCAGATCCCTCCATCCCAGTACTGACAGACCCAGTTCCCACTGTCCCAGTACTGACAGACCCAGTTCCCACCGTCCGAGTACTAACCGACCCAGTTCCCACCGTCCCAGTACCGACAGACCCAGTTCCCTCTGTCCCAGCACTGACAGACACAGTTCCCACTGTCCCAGTACTGACAGAACCAGTTCTCACCGTCCCAGCACTGACAGACCCAGTTCCCACTGTCCCAGCACTGACAGTCCCTGTTCCCACTGGCCCAGCACTGACAGACCCAGTTCCCACTGTTCCAGCACTGACAGTCCCAGTTCCCACTGGCCCAGCACTGATAGACTCAGTTCCCAGCGGCCCAGCACTGACAGACACAGTTCCCTCTGTCCCAGTACTGACAGACACAGTTCTCACTGTCCCAGTACTGACAGACACAGTTCTCACTGTCCCTGTACGGACAGACCCAGATCCCACTGTCCCAGTACTGACAGACCCAGTTTCCACTGTCCCTGTACTGACAGATCCACTTTCCTCTGTCCCAGTACTGACAGACACAGTTCCCTCTGTCCCAACACTGACAGACACAGTTCTCACTGTCCCAGCACTGACAGACACAGTTCTCACTGTCCCAGTACTGACAGACGCAGTTCCCACTGTCACAGCACTGACAGACCCAGATCCCTCTGTCCCAGTACTGACAGACCCAGTTCCCACTGTCTCAGTACTGACAGACCCAGTTCCGACCGTCCCAGTACCGACAGACCCAGTTCCCTCCGTCCCAGTACCGACAGACCCAGTTCCCTCTGTCCCAGCACTGACAGTCACAGTCCCTTCTGTCCCAACACTGACAGACCCAGTTCCCACTGTCTCAGTACTGACAGACCCAGTTCCGACCGTCCCAGTACTGACAGACCCAGTTCCCTCCGTCCCAGTACCGACAGACCCAGTTCCCACTGTCCCAACACTGACAGTCACAGTCCCTTCTGTCCCAACACTGACAGACACAGTTCCCTCTGTCCCAGTAGTGACAGACCCAGATCCCTCTGTCCCAGCACTGACAAACCCATTTCCCTCTGTCTCAGCACTGACAGACCCAGTTCCCACTGTCCCAGTACTGACAGACCCAGATCGCACTGTCCCAGCACTGACAGACACAGTTCCTACTGTCCCAGTACTGACAGAACCAGTTCCCTCTTTCCCAGCACTGACAGTCACAGTTCCCACTGTCCCAGCACTGATAGATACAGTTCCAACTGTTCCAGTACTGACAGACCCATTTCCCTCTGTCCCAGCACAGACAGACACAGTTCTCACTGTCCCAGCACTGACAGACACAGTTCTCACTGTCCCCGTACTGACAGACACAGTTCCCACTGTCCCAGTACTGACAGACCCAGATCCCTCTGTCCCAGTACTGACAGACACAGTTCCCACTCTCCCAGCACTGGCAGAACCAGTTCCCACTCTTCCAGCACTGGCAGAACCATTTCCCACTGTCCCAGTACTGACAGACACAGTTCTCACTGTCCCAGCACTGACAGACACAGTTCCCACTCTCCCAGCACTGACAGAACCAGTCCCCATTGTCCCAGTACTGACAGACCCAGTCCCACTGTCCCAGCACTGACAGACCCAGTTCACTCTGTCCCAGTACTGAGAGACACAATTCCCTCTGTCCCAGCATTGACAGACACAGTTCCCACCGACCCAGCACTGACAGACCCAGTTCCCACTGTCCCAGTACTGACAGACCCAGATCGCACTGTCCCAGCACTGACAGACACAGTTCCCACTGTCCCAGTACTGACAGAATCAATTCCCTCTGTCCAAGCACTGACAATCACAGTTCCCACTGTCCCAGCACTGAAAGGCACAGTTCCTACTGTCACAGCACTGACAGACATAGTTCTCACTGTCCCAGCACTGACAGACCCAGATTCCTCTGTCCCAGTACTGACAGACCCATTTCCCACTATCCCAGTACTGACAGACCCAGATCCCTCTGTCCCAGTACTGACAGACCCAGTTCCCACTGTCACAGCACTGACAGACACAGTTCCCACTGTCCCATCACTGACAGACACAGTTCCCACCGACCCAGCACTGATAGTCCCAGTTCCCACTGGCCCAGCACTGACAGACCCAGTTCCCACTGGCAGAGCACTGACAGCCACAATTCCCATTGTCCCGGCACTGACTGTCACAGTTTCCACTGTCCCTGCAAGAACAGACCAAGTTCCCTCTGTTCCATCACTGACAGACCCAGATCCCTCTGTCACAGCACTGACAGACACAGTTCCCACTGTCCCGGCACTGACAGACCCAGTTCCCACTGTCCCAGTACTGACAGACACAGTTCCCACTGTCACAGCACTAACAGACACAGTTCCCACTGTCACAGCACTGACAGACACAGGTCCCACTGTCCCAGTACTGACAGACCCAGATCCCTCTGTCCCAGTACTGACAGACCCAGTTCCCACAGTCCCAGTACTGACAGACACAGTTCCCACCGACCCAGCACTGACAGACCCTGTTCCCTCTGTCCCAGTACTGACAGACCCAGTACCCTCTGTCCCAGCATTGACAGACACAGTTCCCACCAACCCAGCACTGACAGACCCAGTTCCCACTGTCCCAGTACTGACAGACCCAGATCGCACTGTCCCAGCACTGACAGACACAGTTTCCACTGTCCCAGCACTGATAGACCCAGTTCCCACTGTCCCAGTACTGACAGACCCAGTCCCCACTGTCCCAGTACTGACAGACCCAGATCGCACTGTCCCAGTACTGACAGACGCAGATCCCTCTGTCCCAGTACTGACAGACCCATTTCCCTCTGTCCCAGCACTGACAGACACAGTTCCCACTGTCCCAGCACTGACAGACACAGTTCCCACTGTCCCAGTACTGACAGACCCAGATCACACTGTCACAGCACTGACAGACACAGTTCTCACTGTCCCAGTACTGACAGACACAGTTCCCACTGTCCCAGTACTGACAGACGCAGATCCCTCTGTCCCAGTACTGACAGACTCAGTTCCCACTGTCCCAGTACTGACAGACCCAGTTCCCACCGTCCGAGTACTGACAGACCCAGTTCCCACCGTCCCAGTACCGACAGACCCATTTCCCTCTGTCCCAGCACTGACAGACACAGTTCCCACTGTCCCAGCACTGACAGGCACAGTTCCCACCGACCCAGCACTGACAGACACAGTTCCCACTGTCCCAGTACTGACAGACCCAGATCACACTATCCCAGTACTGACAGACACAGTTCCCACTGTCCCAGTACTGACAGACCCAGATCACACTGTCACAGCACTGACAGACACAGTTCTCACTGTCCCAGCACTGACAGACACAGTTCCCACCGACCCAGCACTGACAGACACAGTTCCCACTGTCCCAGTACTGACAGACCCAGATCACACTGTCACAGCACTGACAGACACAGTTCTCACTGTCCCAGCACTGACAGACACAGTTCCCACCGACCCAGCACTGACAGACACAGTTCCCACTGTCCCAGTACTGAGAGACCCAGATCCCTGTCCCAGTACTGACAGACACAGTTCCCACTGTCCCAGTACTGACAGACACAGATCCCTCTGTCCCAGTACTGACAGACTCAGTTCCCACTGTCCCAGTACTGACAGACCCAGTTCCCACCGTCCGAGTACTGACCGACCCAGTTCCCATCGTCCCAGTACCGACAGACCCATTTCCCTCTGTCCCAGCACTGACAGACACAGTTCCCACTGTCCCAGCACTGACAGGCACAGTTCCCACCGACCCAGCACTGACAGACACAGTTCCCACTGTCCCAGTACTGACAGACCCAGATCACACTATCCCAGTACTGACAGACACAGTTCCCACTGTCCCAGTACTGACAGACCCAGATCACACTGTCACAGCACTGACAGACCCAGTTCCCACCGTACCAGCACTGACAGAACCAGTTCCCACTGTCCCAGTACTGACGGAACCAGTTCCCTCTGTCCCAACACTGACAGACACAGTTCTCACTGACCCAGTACTGACAGACACAGTTCCCACTGTCCCAGTACTGACAGACCCAGATCACACTGTCCCAGTACTAACAGACACAGTTCCCACTGTCCCAGTACTGACAGACCCAGTTCTCTCTATCCCAGCACTGACAGACCCAGTTCCCTCTGTCCCAGCAGTGACAGACCCAGATCCCTCTGTCCCAGTACTGACACAGTTCTCACTGTCCCAGTACTGACAGACCCAGTTCTCTCTATCCCAGCACTGACAGACCCAGTTCCCACTGTCCCAGCACTGACAGTCACAGTCCCCTCTGTCCCAACACTGACAGACACACTTCCCTCTGTCCCAACACTGACAGACACAGTTCCCTCTGTCCCAGTAGTGACAGACCCAGATCCCTCTGTCCCAGCACTGACAAACCCATTTCCCTCTGTCTCAGCACTGACAGACCCAGTTCCCACTGTCCCAGTACTGACAGACCCAGATCGCACTGTCCCAGCACTGACAGACACAGTTCCTACTGTCCCAGTACTGACAGAACCAGTTCCCTCTTTCCCAGCACTGACAGTCACAGTTCCCACTGTCCCAGCACTGATAGATACAGTTCCCACTGTCCCAGTACTGACAGACCCATTTCCCTCTGTCCCAGCACTGACAGACACAGTTCTCACTGTCCCAGCACTGACAGACACAGTTCTCACTGTCCCAGTACTGACAGACACAGTTCCCACTGTCCCAGTACTGACAGACCCAGATCCCTCTGTCCCAGTACTGACAGACACAGTTCCCACTGTCCCAGTACAGACAGAACCAGTTCCCACTGTCACAGCACTGACAGACACAGTTCCCACTGTCCCAGTACTGACAGACCCAGATCACACTGTCCCGGCACTGACAGACCCATTTACCACTGTCCCAGTACTGACAGACCCAGATCACACTGTCACAGCACTGACAGATACAGTTCCCACTGTCCCAGCACTGACAGACACAGTTCCCACCGACCCAGCACTGACAGTCCCAGTTTCCACTGGCCCAGCACTGACAGACCCAGTTCCCACTGTCCCAGTACTGACAGACCCAGATCCCTCTGTCCCAGCACTGACAGACACAGTTCCCACTGTCCCACTGGCCCAGCACTGACAGACCCAGTTCCCACTGTCCCAGCACTGACAGCCACAATTCCCACTGTCCCGGCACTGACAGTCACAGTTTCCACTGTCCCTGCACTGACAGACCAAGTTCCATCTGTCCCAACACTGACAGACACAGTTCCCTCTGTCCCAGCAGTGACAGACCCAGATCCCTCTGTCCCAGCACTGACAGACCCAGATCCCTCTGTCCCAGTACTGACAGTCACAGTCCCCTCTGTCCCAACACTGACAGACACAGTTCCCTCTGTCCCGGCACTGACAGACCCAGTTCCCACTGTCCCAGTACTGACAGACACAGTTCCCACTGTCACAGCACTGACAGACACAGGTCCCGCTGTCCCAGTACTGACAGACACAGTTCCCACTGTCCCAGCACTGACAGCCACAATTCCCACTGTCCCGGCACTGACAGTCACAGTTTCCACTGTCCCTGCACTGACAGACCAAGTTCCATCTGTCCCAACACTGACAGACACAGTTCCCTCTGTCCCAACACTGTCAGACACAGTTCCCTCTGTCCCAGCAGTGACAGACCCAGATCCCTCTGTCCCAGCACTGACAGACCCAGATCCCTCTGTCCCAGTACTGACAGTCACAGTCCCCTCTGTCCCAACACTGACAGACACAGTTCCCTCTGTCCCGGCACTGACAGACCCAGTTCCCACTGTCCCAGTACTGACAGACACAGTTCCCACTGTCACAGCACTGACAGACACAGTTCCCACTGTCACAGCACTGACAGACACAGGTTCCGCTGTCCCAGTACTGACAGACACAGTTCCCACTGTCACAGCACTGACAGACACAGTTCCCACTGTCCCAACACTGACAGTGACAGTCACAGTCCCCTCTGTCCCAACACTGACAGACACAGTTCCCTCTGTCCCAGCACTAAAGTTTTGTGGATCAGGTAGTCTTACTCCCACCTAATTGAGGACTCTGATACTGGGTGTTTGATTTTTAAGGTCCTAGTCATAGGTAGCTCTGCAGCTGAAAATGTCTGAAGGTAAAATTTATTTTATTTAGTTACAAGGAGTTTAGACCATAAGACATCAGTGCAGAATTCGTCCATTCGGCCCTTCATGTCGGCTCTGCCATTTGATCATGGCAGATCCATTTCCCTCTCAACCCCATTCTCCTGCCTTCTCTCCGTGGGCTTTAACACCATAAGACAATGGAGCAGAAGTACCTATGTGAGTGTGGGTGAAATATTCAGCATTTATGTTGAAGTGATTATCAGACTATCTAGACCACTTTAGACAATAACTTATTGAATCACCTCCATACTGCCGATATAATCATGTCAATATACAGTAATCAGTTTGTTTTTAGTCATGGGACACTGAGTTATTAAGAACACAGTTGTTACGTAATTAATATTTCAATTATATAATATTGCTTGATTAAATATTCATGTGTTTAAATAATTAATTACAGGCTATGTGTAAAAATACATTGATTGCATATGTTGTCACATTACCCCGTGATACATGTGGCCTCGCTTAAAATAAAGATGGTTACACCTGTATTCCCAGACTCCCATGTTTCCTTGGATTTAATTTAATGTTTAGAATTTACAAAACATAACAGCAGTGGTTTTATGTTTCTATTTTGCAGCATGCAAATCTGTTCAGAAATCACTGGATCATGTCTTGTCAGAAAAAATCTTTTATAATTGATCTATTTTATTGATTTATTTATTTTCGTCTATTTTTCTATTGAGCTATCTATCTATCTATCTGTCTGTCTGTTGAGCTATCTATCTCTCTGTCAATACAGCATGGTAACAGGCCTCTTTCGTCCAATGGGCCCCGCTGTCCAATTACTCCCATGTGGCCAATTAGCCGATCAGCCGGTATGTCTTTGGAATGTGGGAGGAAATTGGAGCACCCAGAGGAAACCCACACATTCACCGGGAAAATGTACAAAGTCCTTACAAACAGTGGCGGGAATTGAACCGGGGTCGCTGGTACCGTAATACGTTTACGCTACCTATTACTCTGCTGTGTAGACCTCCAATGTTCACTAGTCATGGGTAGCTCTGCAGCTGAAAGTGTTTGATGCAAACATTTAATTTATTTAGGAACAAGGAATTTACATACCTTGGTGAAATTATAAGAACATAAGAACATAAGAAATAGGAGCAGGAGTAGGCCATCTGTCCTGTCGAGCCTGCTCCACCATTCAATAAGATCATGGCTGATCTGGCCATGGACTCATCTCCACCTACCTGCCTTTTCCCCATAACCCTTAATTCCCCTACTATGCAAAAATCTATCCAACCTTGTCTTATAATTATGTTTTAATATTTTGCATTTGATTCCTTAAGGGTGTTATAGGGTGTATAAGATTATATATCTTGGTGGTAATGGGGATAAACTACCTATTAAATGCTCCCAGTGGCATGTGTCTCAAATAGCCTCTGACAACCAAGTCCAGCTCCTGGCCTTCACGTGTGGCTTAGCTACTAAGCCCGGTGGAACCGTTTCTACTGTCAGGAGAAGGGGCAAAGCCACCTTCAGACAGATGTGGTCAGCAGCTCACCTAGGATAAGGAAAACACTGATCTCAAACCTCCGCCGCCTTGTGGCTACACCCACTCATGGGGAAAGCTCCAGGAGTAAACCCCGAGGGGAAGAAAAACACAGCTGGAGTCCCTACGTTGAGTTCAACGCTGACTGGCAATTCCTGCGACGCTGCTGCTGCCAAACTGTATGGGTCTCTGCCGTTCCTTTAGATTCACCTGATGCTTGGACAGGGGGAGCTTGCTACACGGGCAACAGCTTGCTCTCCATATTGTACTGCCCTGGCTCGTGTATCACGTAGACAGCAAGGACACAACATCCATTGTCAACCGTGACCAACAAAGGGCCACAAATTCAGCATTTATGTTAAATGGCGACAGGACTACATAGACTACTATAGACAATAGCATATTAAATCACATTTGTGCTGCTATAATATATTCAGCTATGGTTAACTCATTTTTGTTATGGAGCAACAGAGTTAAAAAAGCAGTGGTTTTATGTTTCTATATTGCATCTGTAAGATCTATTCAAAAACACCAGATCACATCTGGTCAGTCTGAAAAATTCTCTTGTAATTAATCTGCAGACTATTTCTGTTCCAAATCCAGAGTAGCACACACAAACTGCTGGAGAAACTCAGCAGGTCAGGCAGCGTCTATGGAAATGAATAAACAGTTGGTGTTGCAGACTGAGACTCCTCATCGGAACCAGAAAGGAAGGAGGAAGAAGCCAGAATAAGAAAGTGGGGGAAAGGGGAAGGAGTACAAGCTGGCAGTCCTGGTGAAGGGTCTGGGTCTTTCAACGTCAACTCTTTATTCCTCTTCACAGATGCTGCCTGACCTGCTGAGTTCCTCCTGTAGTTTGAGTGTGTGATAAGCGAAGCCAGGTAAGGGGAAGGTAGGGATGAAATGAAGGTGGGGATGGTGAAGAAGGCGAATGAAATGTTGGCATTCATTTCTAGAGTATAGGAGCAGGGATGTGATGTTGAGGCTCTATAAGGCGCTGGTGAGACCTCACTTGGAGTACTGTGGGCAGTTTTGGTCTCCTTATTTAAGAAAGGATGTGCTGACGTTGGAGAGGGTACAGAGAAGATTCACTAGAATGATTCTGGGAATGAGAGGGTTAACATATGAGAAGGTTTGTCCGCTCTTGGACTGTATTCCTTGGAGTTTAGAAGAATGAGGGGGGACCTCATAGAAACATTTCGAATGTTGAAAGGCATGGACAGAGTGGATGTGGCAAAGTTGTTTCCCATGGTGGGGGAGTCTAGAACAAGATGGCATGACTTCAGGATTGAAGGGCGCCCATTCAGAACAGAGATGCGAAGAAATTTTTTTTAGCCAGAGGATGGTGAATCTATGGAATTTGTTGCCACGGGCAGCAGTGGAGGCCAAGTCATTGGGTGTATTTAAGGCAGAGATTGATAGGTATCTGAGTAGCCAGGGCATCAAAGGTTATGGTGAGAAGGCGGGGGAGTGGGACTAAATGGGAGAATGGATCAGCTCATGATAAAATGGCCGAGCAGACTCGATGGGCCGAATGGCCGACTTCTGCTCCTTTGTCTTATGGAAATAAGAAGCTGGGAGGTGATGGGTGGAAATGAAGAAGGAACCTGATAGGAGAGGAGAATGGACCATGGGAGAAAGGAAGAGGGGGCCTAGAGCAGGGTGAGAGACGGGTGAGGAGAAGAGAAAAGGTAAGGGGGGAGCCAGAATGGGGAATGGCAAAGGAGGGAAAGGGAGAGGGGAGAAATTACCAGAGTTGGAGAAATCGATGTTCATGCTATCAGGTTGGAGGCTATCCAGACAGAACATGAGGTCTTGCTCCTCCAACCTGAGAGTGGCCTCATCATGGCAGTAGGGAGGCCATGGGCAGACATGTTCGAATGGGAATAGGCTGTGGAAAGGTTACTCTGGATTTCTGTAGAATCTCTTGTGCTTGTGCGTATGATTTCCTCTTCCATATAATAGTGCCGTGATTTACATTCGTTCCATTGAATTTAATGTAAGAAAAGTTTCTTGACATTAACAGAATGAATAAAGTTCAATAAGGCCATTGTCAGAATACAGTCTTGCTAGAAATGAGTGAGTCAAAGAGAGGGCTAATGTTGTCCCACTGTGAAATAGCATTGAAAAGGACATTTAATGAACTGAAATCTTGTATAAAGGGCCCCCAAACAGTCAGACCTAAGGTGCTTGCTCTGAATTGCATTGTGAGAAATATGGTAATTTGCGGAGGTAGGAGGAAAGCTGGGCACCACAGTCGCGTAACGGTTAGCGCAATGCTATTGCAGCTTAGGACGTTCCGGAGTCTGGGATCCAATTCCGGCATCCCCTTTAAGGAGTCTGTACGTCCTCCCTGTGGAATGTGTGGGTGCTCCAGTTTTCTTCCACGTCCAAAGGCATACCGAGTAGTTTAAATTGTCATTGAAAATTGTCCCATGATTAGCCTAGGGTTAATTGGGGCAGCTTGAGCGGTGTGGCTCAGACATCCCACCTCTCCCTAAAGTTCCAGGAGTCTCCCGCATATTAATAATGGCTCCCTGATGCCCGCAAATTATATACGATGTCCTGGAAATTGATTTTTTTGAGATCGAGCGAGAGAGAACGCGCGAGAGAGAGCAAGAGAGCAAGCACAAGAGCATGAAAGCAAGCACGCGAGAGAGAGCGCGAGCAAGAAAGCAAGCGCAAGAGATAGTGAGAGCGATCACGAGAGAGTGAGAGAGCGTGCGTGGGAGAGAGAGAATGAGAAAGCAAGCGTGAGAGAGTGAGCATGAGCGAGAGTGACCACGAGCGAGGGTGCGCGCGATAGATAGAGAGCGAGAGCAAGAGTGAGAGTGTTCCAAAAAAAGGTCAGAGTGGCGGAGAGTTCCAAAAAAAGAAGATATAAAACATACGTCACCCCAGACTACACTAAAGTGTACCCCTGCCTAATAGGGGTCAAAAATAATGACAGTGTTGCTCGCTGCACTGTTTGCAACAGTGACTTTTCTATTGCCCATGGTGGGTTAAGACTGTAAAAGACATGTTGAGGTGAGTTTAACAGGTGTCATTCATTCATTAGCATAGCTAACGTTATTTAAACTAGCTGGCTAGCTGCTAAGGAGCTACTCTATTGCAGACATCCCACCTCTCCCGGAAGTTCTGGGAGTCTCCCGCAAATTGATGGTGCTACCTCCCTGAAATGAGTTTTTGCAGGGTGGGATGTCTGGTGGCTAGAGAGCCTACTCTGCACGAGAGAGAGAGAGAGAGAGAGAGAGAGAGATTGACTCTGAGTCAAAGGGAGGGAACATGAGGATGACAAAAAGCCTGATGAAAAAGAAGGATGCTCAGAAGGGGGAAAATAACCAACCTGACTATCATTAAATGAAGAAAATATGTGGTGCATTTCAGAATCTGAAGAAATTGCAACACACGTTACAAACAGATAAGATTTTTTCCTAATCTAACCACTCTTTTAAATAAGCATCTTTGATACTACAGGAATCTACAAATAGAAATTAAGTAGATGGCAAAATTTAAGAGAAATATGGATAGGTACATAGATGCAATGTTCCCCCTAAGGTGTGCGTATACACACACACACACACACACACACACACACACACACACACACACACACACACACACACACACACACACACACACACAAACGTACATACACACCTTTTGCTATTAGTGCACCAAGGAATTTAAACTCCATACAAAAGGTTGTCACCCTCTACCTTGTTGGCATGTTAAGTACATTTCACAATCGTACACGATCACATTTCCTTTTCTGGATTCTGATGCAGACGGTGCGGACAATGTGGAATTTGCGATGATTTGTCTGCAGACTTTAGAAATGACTTATTTATACTGTCTTTATTGAAGACATTATTCTGTACACACATGTTGTCATTGGGCAAAAGATTGCACAGTGCAAGATTTTTGTGACACTGGTCGTTACAATTTAGAGGAAACTGCATGGATACATTTGAAGTTTAAGGTACATTGGTTATCAGAATTAAGATCAGAGTGCAGAGACAGAGGGTGGAATGTCTCATGCTATCCATTCGAAGTAGGCTGCCGTGGGTTTATTGCATTCACTCTCCAGAAGTGGCTGCGTGACCTTGGCTTCACTAGAAGAGACATCAAGTCAACCAGCAGGGCTGTAGCTGAGGCAGCAGAGAAAGGATCAGCATGGGTGTGGACCAAGTATGTCCAGAGGGGCAGATAGTCAGACAGTGTATACATATCTTGCAAACCCTTCAGTAGCTGCATAGACACCTGAAGAGCAGACTATCTGTTGGATGGAAGTGACCAACAACTCTGATAGAGGCAGATGCCAGGTTTTCAAGCTCACCAGTGTGAGGTGGTGCTTTAGCACTGCTGGCCCACCACCTCGAGGGAGTCTTGATCATAAGCGGGCCGAAACTCCTGAAGACAGGTGGCAGATCAACTGATGATCCCACCGGTGATAGCACAGGACAGTTAACATCCTAGTCCACGTGTATTCTGTAACTCTACTGTCTTTATTGAAGACATTATTCTGTACGCACATGTTGTCATTGGGCAAAAGATTGCACAGCGCAAGATTTTTGTGACACTGGTTGTTACAATTTAGAGGGAACTGCATGGATACGTTTGAAGTTTAAGGTACATTGGTTATCAAACTACGTATGCTATATACAACCTTGAGATTTGTCTCCTTACAAGCAGCTACTAAGCAAAGAAACCCAGTACAACCCATAAGAAATGAAAACCGCCAGACACCAAATGTGCAGAAAAATAGCAAATCGTGCAAACAATAAAAGTAAGCAAGTAACATTCAGAATTGAAGGGTAATAGTCCAGATGTGATTAAATGTGACTAGGCAGAAAAACAAGTCGACACAGACTCGGTGGACTGAAGGACCTTTTTCTATGCTAATGCTCTATGGCCACGTAATCTGCTCTGGGTGTTGGTTGGACCACAAGGAGTGCTCAGGTGGTCTCTGCATCGGACATTGGACTTCTGAATATTGTCTTTCAGATTAAACATAAAACAATGCACAGAACTGATGGTGCCTGAATCGTCAAGTGGCACTTAATTCTTCAACCATTGGTTCCAACGCCAATGTTGGACCCCTGTGGTCTCCTGGTAGATACGGCCAGTGCACGCGTATCCTTGATGGTCATTCCTGTTCATAAATTTGTCTTGAAACAGACTTGAGACAACAATGCAGGCAGACACTCTCAGAGCCAATAATGTATGCAGTTTTGCTCTCTGAAGGATGGATTTGCCTTCAAAATCCATTTAGAACAGAGATGAGGAGGAATTTCTTTAGCTAGAGGGTGCAAATCTATTGGAATTCATTGCCACAGATGGCTGTGCTGGCCAAGTCATTGGGTATATCTAAAGTGGAGGTTGATAGGTTCTCGATTAGTAACAGCTTCAAAGGTTACAGGGAGAAGGCTGGAGAATGGGGTTGAGAAGGATAATAAATCGGCCACGATGGAATGGCAGAGCAGACTTGATGGGCTGAATGGCCTAATTCTGTTCCTAAGTCTCACTGAATCGTTGCAGTATTGATTTATCGCACTGATTCCTGGAAAAGAGGGTTTATTCTATGAAGAACAAGTTAATAGAACTAATTTGTGCCCAACAGAGTTTAGAAAAATAAGTGGTAATCTCATTGATACATTCTAAGAGGGATTTGCAGGTTACAACTGCCATCTATTGCCCACTGTCTATAAGGAGTTTGTATGTTCTCCCCACGTCCACATGGACTTCCTCCAGTGCTCCGGTTTCCTCCCACATTCCAGAGACATACACAAGCTGTGGATATGGAAGTGAGTTAGTAAACTGTGGGATCTGGAAGTGTGTTAGTGAACTGTGGGATCTGGAAGTGTGTTAGTGAACTGTGGGATCTGGAAGTGTGTTAGTAAGCTGTGGGATCTGGAAGTGTGTTAGTAAACTGTGGGATATGGAAGTGTGTTAGTGAACTGTGGGATCTGGAAGTGTGTTAGTGAACTGTGGGACATGGAAGTGTGTTAGTGAACTGTGGGATCTGGAAGTGTGTTAGTAAACTGTGGGATATGGAAGTATGTTAGTGAACTGTGGGATCTGGAAGTGTGTTAGTGAACTGTGGGATCTGGAAGTGTGTTAGTGAACTGTAGGATCTGGAAGTGTGTCAGTAAACTGTGGGATCTGGAAGTGTGTCAGTGAACTGTGGCATATGGAAGTGTGTCAGTGAACTGTGGCATATGGAAGTGTGTTAGTAAACTGTGGGATATGGAAGTGTGTTAGTGAACTGTGGGATCTGGAAGTGTGTTAGTGAACTGTGGGATCTGGAAGTGTGTTAGTAAACTGTGGGATCTGGAAGTGTGTCAGTGAACTGTGGCATATGGAAGTGTGTCAGTGAACTGTGGCATATGGAAGTGCGTTAGTGAACTGTGGGATATGGAAGTGTGTTAGTGAACTGTGGGATCTGGAAGTGTGTTAGTGAACTGTGGGATCTGGAAGTGTGTCAGTAAACTGTGGGATCTGGAAGTGTGTCAGTGAACTGTGGCATATGGAAGTGTGTCAGTGAACTGTGGCATATGGAAGTGTGTTAGTAAACTGTGGGATATGGAAGTGTGTTAGTGAACTGTGGGATCTGGAAGTGTGTTAGTGAACTGTGGGATCTGGAAGTGTGTTAGTAAGCTGTGGGATCTGGAAGTGTGTTAGTGACCTGTGGGATCAGGAAGTGTGTTAGTGAACTGTGGGATCTGGAAGTGTGTTAGTGAACTGTGGGATCTGGAAGTGTGTTAGTAAACTGTGGGATCTGGAAGTGTGTTAGTGACCTGTGGGATCAGGAAGTGTGTTAGTGAACTGTGGGATCTGGAAGTGTGTTAGTAAACTGTGGGATCTGGAAGTGTGTTAGTGACCTGTGGGATCAGGAAGTGTGTTAGTGAACTGTGGGATCTGGAAGTGTGTTAGTGAACTGTGGGATCTGGAAGTGTGTTAGTAAACTGTGGGATCTGGAAGTGTGTTAGTGAACTGTGGGATCTGGAAGTGTGTTAGTAAACTGTGGGATCTGGAAGTGTGTCAGTGAACTGTGGCATATGGAAGTGTGTCAGTGAACTGTGGCATATGGAAGTGCGTTAGTGAACTGTGGGATATGGAAGTGTGTTAGTGAACTGTGGGATCTGGAAGTGTGTTAGTGAACTGTGGGATATGGAAGTGTGTTAGTGAACTGTAGGATCTGGAAGTGTGTTAGTGAACTGTGGGATATGGAAGTGTGTTAGTGAACTGTAGGATCTGGAAGTGTGTTAGTAAACTGTGGGATATGGAAGTGTGTTAGTGAACTGTGGGATCTGGAAGTGTGTTAGTGAACTGTGGGATCTGGAAGTGTGTTAGTAAGCTGTGGGATCTGGAAGTGTGTTAGTGACCTGTGGGATCTGGAAGTGTGTTAGTGAACTGTGGGATCTGGAAGTGTGTTAGTAAACTGTGGGATCTGGAAGTGTGTTAGTGAACTGTGGGATCTGGAAGTGTGTCAGTGAACTGTGGCATATGGAAGTGTGTCAGTCAACTGTGGCATATGGAAGTGCGTTAGTGAACTGTGGGATATGGAAGTGTGTTACTGAACTGTGGGATCTGGAAGTGTGTTAGTGAACTGTGGGATATGGAAGTGTGTTAGTGAACTGTAGGATCTGGAAGTGTGTTAGTAAACTGTGGGATATGGAAGTGTGTTAGTGAACTGTGGGATCTGGAAGTGTGTTAGTAAACTGTGGGATCTGGAAGTGTGTCAGTGAACTGTGGCATATGGAAGTGTGTCAGTGAACTGTGGCATATGGAAGTGCGTTAGTGAACTGTGGGATATGGAAGTGTGTTAGTGAACTGTGGGATCTGGAAGTGTGTTAGTGAACTGTGGGATATGGAAGTGTGTTAGTGAACTGTAGGATCTGGAAGTGTGTTAGTAAACTGTGGGATATGGAAGTGTGTTAGTGAACTGTGGGATCTGGAAGTGTGTCAGTGAACTGTGGGATCTGGAAGTGTGTCAGTGAACTGTGGCATATGGAAGTGTGTCAGTGAACTGTGGCATATGGAAGTGTGTTAGTGAACTGTGGGATATGGAAGTGTGTTAGTGAACTGTGGGATCTGGAGGTGTGTTAGTAAGCTGTGGGATCTGGAAGTGTGTTAGTGAACTGTGGGATCTGGAAGTGTGTTAGTGAACTGTGGTATATGGAAGTGTGTTAGTGAACTGTGGGATCTGGAAGTGTGTTAGTGAACTGTGGGATATGGAAGTGTGTTAGTGAACTGTGGGATATGGAAGTGTGTTAGTAAGCTGTGGGATATGGAAGTGTGTTAGTGAACTGTGGGATCTGGAAGTGTGTTAGTAAGCTGTGGGATATGGAAGTGTGTTAGTGAACTGTGGGATCTGGAAGTGTGTTAGTAAGCTGTGGATATGGAAGTGTGTTAGTGAACTGTGGGATCTGGAAGTGTGTTAGTGAACTGTGGGATATGGAAGTGTGTTAGTAAGCTGTGGATATGGAAGTGTGTTAGTGAACTGTGGGATATGGAAGTGTGTTAGTGAACTGTGGGATATGGAAGTGTGTTAGTAAGCTGTGGTCAATGACACAAACGGTGCATTTCACTGTTTCAATATTTCCATGGAGATGTGACAAATAAAGCTAACCTTTAGATCTTTAATCTTTAGATGAATTTCTTTATCTTAGGGGTTGTGGATGATAAAAAAAAAAAAGGTGATTGGCAGATTTCTGTAGAGTGAGGCAATCAGAAGCTATGAGGATGGGAAAATAGTGGACTTGAGATACAGGATCCGTCACTGTCTAGTTGCAGAGCAGAGTGGCAGTATTATAACCTACTCCTGCTCGAACTTAATTTGCACCCACAGATGAATGAATATTTTTCTCTCTGGAATGAAAGAGGGTGAGAGGTGACTTGATCAAGATGTACAAGATGATAAGAGGCATAGACAGAGTAGATAGACAGATACTTATTCTCAAGGCTATAACAAGGGGGCATAATTTTAAGGTGATAGGAGGAAAGCATAGGGAGAATGTCAGAGAAAAGTTATTTGCACAGAGTGTGAAATGCCATACCAGGGTGATGGTAGAGGCAGATACATTAGGAACATTACAAAACTCTTAGATAGACACGTGGATATTGGAAAACCAGAAGGCTATGTAGGTAGGGAGGATTAGATTGATCTTAGGGCCCACAACTTCATGGGACGAAAGGGCTGTACTGTGGTATAATATTCTTTCTTCAGTAAATGTGTTCAAGAGATTCTGCAGATGCTGAAGTTCTTGAGCAACACACACAAAATGCTGGTGGATCTCAGCAGGTCAGGCAGCATCTACAGAGGGGAAAAAACAGGCGACGTTTCAAGCTGAGATCTAAGTCCAGTTGTAGGACCTCAGCTAGAAACTGTTTATTCACCTCCATAGATGCTGCCTGACCTGTTAAGTTCCTCCTGCATTTTGTGTGTGTTAAATGAATACATACCCCAATCTTCATTTGCTATAAATTCCCCGATAGTTGTCAGCCCGAACAGCCTTTGCTCTGAACATTTGATACTGAGAAATGAAGACCCTTTTTAAGAGTTAATGAAATTATCCAGGGTGGGGATTGAAAATATAAGCAACAGGATGTTAATGAGAACAATAATATCCGATATTTATGAGAAAGATCGCCTCTCCACTGTGACACCACGGAAACAATGAGGTGTGGGTGGAGAGTTGGTTAGCAGACAGGAGGCAAAGAGTGGGAATAAACGGAACTTTTTCAGAATGGCAGGCAGTGACTAGTGGGGTACCGCAAGGCTCAGTGCTGGGACCCCAGTTGTTTACAATATATATTAATGACTTGGATGAGGGAATTAAATGCAGCATCTCCAAGTTTGCGGATGACACGAAGCTGGGTGGCAGTGTTAGCTGTGAGGAGGATGCTAAGAGGATGCAAGGTGACTTGGATAGGTTTGGTGAGTGGGCAAATTCATGGCAGATGCAATTTAATGTGGATAAATGTGAAGTTATCCACCTTGGTGGCAAAAATAGGAAAACAGATTATTATCTGAATGGTGGCCGATTAGGAAAAGGGGAGGTGCAACGTGACCTGGGTGTCATTATACACCAGTCATTGAAAGTGGGCATGCAGGTACAGCAGGCGGTGAAAAAGGCGAATGGTATGCTGGCATTTATAGCGAGAGGATTTGAGTACAGGAGCAGGGAGGTACTACTGCAGTTGTACAAGGCCTTGGTGAGACCACACCTGGAGTATTGTGTGCAGTTTTGGTCCCCTAATCTGAGGAAAGACATCCTTGCCATAGAGGGAGTACAGAGAAGGTTCACCAGATTGATTCCTGGGATGGCAGGACTTTCATATGAAGAAAGAATGGATGAACTGGGCTTGTACTCGTTGGAATTTAGAAGATTGAGGGGGGATCTGATTGAAACGTATAAGATCCTAAAGGGATTGGACAGGCTAGATGCAGGAAGATTGTTCCCGATGTTGGGGAAGTCCAGAATGAGGGGTCACAGTTTGAGGATAGAGGGGAAGCCTTTTAGGACCGAGATTAGGAAAAACTTCTTCACACAGAGAGTGGTGAATCTGTGGAATTCTCTGCCACAGGAAACAGTTGAGGCCAGTTCATTGGCTATATTTAAGAGGGAGTTAGATATGGCCCTTGTGGCTACGGGGGTCAGGGGGTATGGAGGGAAGGCTGGGGCGGTGTTCTGAGTTGGATGATCAGCCATGATCATAATAAATGGCGGTGCAGGCTCAAAGGGCCGAATGGCCTACTCCTGCACCTATTTTCTATGTTTCTATGTTTCTATGTTCTATTATGGAGAATGCTGTTTTTAGATTGATTGTCGATGACAAGCACAAGAGCTGTTCGTCATGGGAGGCAAATGAATGCAGCGAGAAAACTTGCCAGTTAGTAATCAACAAGATTGAAAGAGTACAGAGAAAAAGGATACAGAAAAAGCTCGAATGGGTCATAAAGAAAGCTTTTGACACATTAGCCTTCACAAATCAAAGTACTAAGCACAGGAGTTGGGAGGTTATGTTGAAGACATTGGTGAGGCCTAACTTGGAGTACTGTGTGCAGTTTTGTTCACCTGTTTACAGGAAAGATGTCAATAAAATTGAAAGAGTGCAGAGAAAATTTACATGGATGCTGTCAAGACTTGAGCACCTAAGTTATAGGGAAGGCTGAATAAATTAGGATTTCATTCCCTGGAGTGTCAGAGAATGAGGGGTACAGACAGCGTAAATACAAGCGGGGTTTTTCAACCAGAGGTTATGGGTTAAGGGTACAAGGTGAAACATTTAAGGGGAACCTGAGAGGGAATTTCTTCACTCGGAGGGTGGTGAGAGTGTGGATTAAGCTGTTGAGGTAAGTGATAGGTGCTTGTGTGAGTGGGTGGGTGGGTGAAAAGGTGGTAGGGAGGGGGCTTAGACCATCTAACTATAAGATATTGGAGCAGAATTAGGCCATTTGGCCCATTGAGTCTGCCCTGCTATTTCATGGCTGATCCATTTCCCTTTCAGCCCCAATTTCCTTCTCCCCCTAAACCTTCATGCCTGACCAATCAAGAACCTATCAACTTCTGCCCTAAGTATACACAATGACTTGGCCTCCACCGCCGCCTGTGGCAACGAATTCCACAGGTTCACCATCTTCTGGCTCGATTTGCTGTGGTTGTTTAGTGCTGTTGTTCCGATCGTTGTGGCCGTGCTATGTTTTGCTGAGCTGAGGAGAGCATTCCAACTGGTTGCAGTACTGTCCGGTCTGGAGGGGCCACTGCACAGGGTCAGAAAAAGCTGCAGAAACTTGTAAACGCAGCCAGCTCCTCCATGGGCGCTAAACTCCCCAGCATCGTGGACATCTTCAAAAGGCGATGCCTCAAAATGGCAGCACTTATCATCCAAGTCATGCCCTCTAATCATCGGTGCTGTCAGAGCGGAGGTACAGGAGCCTGAAGGCACACAATCAGAGTTTCAGGAACAGCTTCTTCCCTTCTGCCATCATATTTCTGACTGGACAATGAATCCATGAACACTCCCTCACTTGTGGGTGTTGTTTGGATTTTCAGCACCTGCAGATTCTCTCCTGTTTGTGGTTGGATTACCCCACTACTTTTTCCATCTCTTTTTGCACTTACTTTTTAACATATTGCAATTTATAGTTTTTTATTGTTCTGCATTGCAATGTACTGCTGCAGTAAAGCAACAGATCTCATGACATCTGCCAAAGATGATCACTCTGGGCATGCGTGGTGACACCTGTGGGCTGCCCCCAGCACATCCTTGGGCTGTGTTGGTCGTTAACACGGACGATGCCTGTCGCTGCATGTCTCAATGAATCTGAGGCTGAACCTGAACCTGAAGCTTCGTGGAAGAGGTTGATTTAGAGGATATCTCAGAGGCCGAGAGAACAGTGGGAACGTTTACAGAGGGAGCTCCTGAACATGGAACACCAAAAAAGAAGGGCGCAGAGCAGAAGCAGCTCCTTCACCCATCATGTCTGTGCCAATGCCAATGCCAATCTGAGCCAATCTGATCTGCCTGCACATGATCTGTACCCCCTGCACTCTGTCGGTTTCTGTGCCCGCCTTGAACGCCTCGTAAATATTACTGTTGTGGCTGCGTCCAACTCCTCCCCTGACAGGGCATTTGAGAGCACCACTGTGTAAAGATGTGCCCCACGCTCCCCTTTAACCTTTTGCCCTCTCACTGCAAATCTATGGCTTTCAGTATTTAACAGTACAACCCTGGCAGGGGTAGCGGGGCGGAGACGCGTTTCTACCAAAGGAGAGGAGCTGTAAAGTGTTCCTTCCCTCTGCCAGCCTGCAGGTCACCCTTGGGTAAGGTGTAGCACCTGCTTAACCCCCCCCCCACCTGATCAAGGTCATGTGAAGCCATGCGAGCAGGTGGTGGATGGTTGTACGAGCAGCCGGTGCCTATGGTTATGACACCAGGCAGACAATCTCTGAAGAGTACCGATAATGGCTGAGGTCAGCTGTCTTGTAAAGGCACTGCCCAGAAGGCGGCAATAGCAAAATTTGCCAAGAACAATCCTGGTCATAGACCGTGATCACCCACGTCATATGACACAGCACAGAATGACGATGATGGCGACCCTGGCAGGAAGTTTCCTGAATATGAAAACGCTGAAATTGTACAAGGCATTGGTGAGGCCAAATCTGGAGTATTGTGTACAGTCTTGGTCACCGAATTATAGGAAAGATGTCAACAAAATAGAGAGAGTACAGAGAAGAATTACTAAAATGGGTTTCATCACCCAAGTTACAGAGAAAGGTTGAACAAGTTGGCTCTTTATTCTTTGGAGCGTAGAAGGTTGAGGGGGTCTTGATAGAGGTATGTAAAACTATGAGGGGGATAGATAGAGTTGACGTGGATAGGCTTTTTCCATTGAGAGTGGGGGAGATTCAAACAAGAGGACATGAGTTGAGAGTTAAAGGGCAAAAGTTTAGGGGTAACATGAGGGGGAACTTCTTTACTCAGAGAGTGGTAGCTGTGTGGAATGAGCTTCCAGCAGAAGTGGTTGAGGCAGGTTCGATGTTATCATTTAAAGTTAAATTGGACAGCTATATGGACAGGAAAGGAATGGAGGGTTATGGGCTGAGTGCAGTTCGGTGGGACTTGGTGACAGTAAGAGATCGGCATGGACTAGAAGGGCCAAGATGGCCTGTTTCCATGCTGTAATTGTTATATGGTTATATGGTTATATCTACAACGTAAGCACAAGAGATTCTGCAGATGCTGGAAATCCACAGCAACACATACAAAATGCTGGAGGAACTCAGCAGATCGGGCTGCATCCATGGAGGGCTCAACGTTTTGGACTGAAACACTTCAAGGGGACTGGAAAGGAAGGGGAGAGGAGCCAGAATATGAAGGTGTGGGGAGGCGGACGAGTACAGGTTGGCAGCTGAAAGGTGGAACTAGGCGAGAGAAGGAGGGTGTGTGGTGGTGTGGCATGTAGAGAGAAGCTGGGAAGTGAGAGGCAGAAGAGGTAAATGGCTGAAGAAGAAGGAGTATGATAGGAGAGGAGAGTGGACCATGCATGAAAGGGAAGGAAGAGGGTACCCAGGAGAGATGATAGGCAGGTCACGAGAAAATAAGGGACGAGAGGGAGACTGAATGGGCAATACTTAATATATATTTAATAAATGGTATTCAACATTTCTACACCTCCCCCGAAGGAGGTGAAAGATACTCCTTCCCCCCACTAATCTTTAGATCACCCATGGATAGGGTGTAGCACCTGTACAGTACCCCAAATCAGTGTCATGAAGCCATGGGAGCAGGTGGTGGGTGGTCGTACGAGCAGCCGGTGCACATCACAAGTCCTGGTTATGTGACCACTGACGCCAGGCAGACAATCTCTGAAGAGTATTGATAACGGCTGGGGACACCCATTTTGTAAAGAAGGCGATGGCAAACCACTTCTGTAGAAGAATTTGTCAAGAACAATCATGGTCATGGAAAGACTATGATTGCCCATGTCATGTTATTCAGCACATAGCGAACGAACCCTGGCAAAAATACTATCTACCCTGTCTATACCTTTCAGAATTTTATATAGGTCACCCTTTGGTCTCTAATGTTGCAGAGAATTTTGTCCATCACCTCCTTGTGTCTAATACCATCCAACTCAGGTAACAATCCAGTGAACATCTTCAACCAAAAGACCATAAGACATAGGAGAAGAATTAGGCCAACCGGCCCTTTGAGTCTGCTCCGCCATTCCATCAGCCCTATTCTCCTGCATTTTCCCTGTAACCTTTGATGTCCTCACTAATCAAGAACCTATCAACCAGCACTTTAAATATACCCAAGGACTTGGCCTCCAAAGCTGACTATGGCAATGAATTCCACAGATGTACCACTCTCTGGCTAAAGAAATTCCTCCTCATCTCTGTTCTAAGGGTAGTCCTTGTCTTCTGAGGCTGTGCCCTCTGGTCCTAGGCTCTTGTACTAAAGGAAACATCCTCTCCACATCCACTCTGTCTCGGCCTCTGCACTCTTTCTTCATCCTTTCTTAAATTCGCTGAGCAGAACTGCCTACAATACTCCGAATGCTGCCTAAAGTTTTATACTGCAGTAACATGACAACATAGCTTTTATAAACACAATAGATTCTGCAGATGCTGGAAATCTTGAGCAACTCACACAAAATGCCAGAGGAACTCAGCAGGTCAGGCAGCATCTATGGAGGGAAAGAAACAATCGATATTTCGGGCCATGACTCATCATTAGTGTAGTCATCATTATGTGCCATGTTGTATGACGTGTTCGATCATGGTCTTTCTGGGCAGTGTCTTTAAAAGACGGGTGACCCCAGCCATTATCTATACTCTTCAGAGATCGTCTGCCTGGTGTCAGTGGTCACATAACTGGGACTTGTGATAAGCACCAGCTGCTCATACGACCATCCACCACCTGCTTCCAAGGCTTCACGTGAACCTGATTGGTGGGGTGGCGGTGGTGGGGGGAGGGCTAAGCAAGTGCTACACCTCGCCCGAGGGTGACCTGCAGACTGCAGAGGGAAGGAACACCATATATCTCCTTTGGTTGAGACATATCTCCACCTCGCCACCCAAATAGGGTTCTATGGAGGGAAATACATAGTTGAAATTTTCGGCCAAGACCCCTCTTCAGGGACACGAAAGGAAGGGGTTAGAAGCCATAATAAGAAGGTGGGGGGGTGGGGAAGGAGTGCAAGCTGGAAGGTGATAGGTGAGACCAGGTGAGAGTGAAGGTGTGTCGATGTGGGGAGGGGAGAATTGAATTAAGAAGCTGGGATGTGATAGGGGTAAAAGGTCAAGGCCTGAAGAAAAAGGAACCCGATAGGAGAAGACTGTGATCCATGGGAGAAAGGGAAAGAGGAGGGGATCCAGAGGGAGGTGAAAGGCGGGTAATGAGATGAGAAGAGTTAAAAACACACGTGGACTAAGATGTTAACTGTCCTGTGCTATCACCAGTGGGATCATCAGTTGATCTACCACCTGGCTTCAGGAGTTTCGGCCCGCTTATGATCAAGACTCCCTCGAGGTGGTGGGCCAGCAGTGCTAAATCACCACCTCCCACTGGCGAGCTTAAAAACTTGGCATCTGCCTCTATCAGAGTTGTTGGTCACTTCCATCCAACAGACAGTCTACTCTTCAGGTGTCTATGCAACTACTGAAGGGTTTGCAAGATATGTATACACTGTCTGACTATCTGGCCCTCTGGACATACTTGGTCTATACCCATGCTGATCCTTTCTCTGCTGCCTCAGCTACAGCCCTGCTGGTTGACTTGATCTCTCTTCTAGTGAAGCCAAGGTCACACAGCCACTTCTGGAAAGAATAGTTAAGAGGGAAAAAAACTCAGCATGTCGAGAAGCATCTGTGAGAGGAAAGCAACTGTTGCTAACCTGCTCGAAATGTCCACAGTTCCCTTCCTCCCACTGAATTTCTCCAGCAGATTGTTGGCTGACCATGGAGAAGGCCAGGGAGGTCAATTCTTTGCTGGGGAAAGGTCTCATGCAACAGGGGAAAGAAGATTCTACCAGGACTACTAATAGAATAATCTGTCGGGGGTGGGGGGCGGGGGGTGGTGACACAAATTGTACTGCTTGTGTTGAGTACGAAATACTGAGTACAAGAGTTGGGATGTTATGTTGAAGTTGTATAAGATATTGGTGGGACCTAATTCAGAGTACTGTGTGCAGTTTTGGCCATCTACCTACAGGAAAAATGTAAATAAGGATGAAAGAGTACAGGGAAACAAAAAATTTACAAGGATGTTGCCGTGACTGGAGGACCTGAGTTATAAGGAAAGATTGCATCGGTTAGGACTTTATTCCTTGGAATGTAGGAGATTGAGGGAAGAGCTGAGAGAGGTATGTAAAATGATGAGGGCTATAGGTAGGGTAAATGCAAACAGGCTTTTCCCATTGAGGTTCATGAGACAAGAACTAGAGGTCCTAGATTAAGGTTGAAAAGTGAAATATTTAAAGTCATAGGGTACTACAGCACAGAAACAGGCCCTTCAGCCCATTTAGTCTGTGCCAAACTATTAAACTGCCTACTCCCATCGACCTGCACCTGGACCATAGCCATCCCTACCCCTTCCATGTACCTAGCTGAACTTCTCTCAAATGTAGAAATTGAACCTTTGTTCACCAGTTCCACTGGCAGCTCATTCTACACTCTCACCACCCTCTGAAGTTCCCCTCACCCCCTCCTTAAACATTTCACCTTTCATCCTTAACCCTAGTTCTAGTCTCACCCAAACTCAATGGAAAAGCCCGTTTTCGTTTACTTTATCCATACCCCTTATATTTGTATACCTCTATCAAAACTCCCCTCATTCTCCTATGCTTTAGAGAATAAAATCCTAACCTTTTCAACCTTTCCCAATACCTCAGGTCCTCATGTCCCTGCAACATCCTTGTAAATTTTTTCTGCACCCTTTTATTCTTTTTGATATCTTTCTTGTAGCTAGGTGACCAGAACTGGATGCAATACTCAAATTAGATCTCACCAACTTCTCATACAAATTGAACATAGTATCCCAACATCTGTACTCAGTATTCTGATCTGTGACGGCCAGTGTGCTGAATGCTCTCATTACAACCCGATCTACCTTTCAATGAATTATCAATCTGTGTTCCCAGATCCCTTTGTTCGACTGTGCTCCTCAGCATGCCTACCCTGGTTTGTCCTCCCAAAGTGCAACACCTCACACTTGTCCTCATTAAGTTCATCACATTTTTCCAATTGGTCCAGATCCCACTGCAAGCTTTAGTAGCCTTCCTCTCAGTCCACATAGTGTCATCCACAAACCTGCTGCTCCAGTTTACCGCGTTATCATCTGGATCACTGCTACAGATGACAAACAACGATGGACTCAGCACGAATCCTTGTGACACACCACTTGTCACAGGCCTCCAGTCAAAGAGGTAGCCATCTACTATCACCCTCTAGCGTATCCTGTGAAACCAACGTCTTATTCAATTTTCTACCTCATCCTGAATGCCAGGTGACTGAGCCTTCTTGACCAACCTCCTATTGGGACTTTGTCAAAGGTTTTAAGAGGAGCATGAAGGTGGGCTTCTTCTCTCAGAGGCAGAGTGGGTGTGAAACAAGCTGCCAGTGCTGGATGTGGGTCCAGGTGCAGGCCAATAAGACTAGGCAGCATAACAGTTCAACGTTGCCTAGATGGACCAAAGGGTCTGTTTCAGTCCTGGTAGTGCTCTTAAGATTTTCTTACAGAGTTTAGATTGAGCCTGTCTGCAGACAGGGGAGGAGTAGCATGCAGCTAGTAAAGCCCGTGAATTCGTCTGCTCATCCAGCCCAAGAGAAGAGGAACCTCAGAAACTGAATCAAGTTGATAGCTGATATAGCTGAATGGTAAGAGTTTTATGGAGATGAAAGGTGGATTCTGTGGTTTGCACTTCTGCAGATCGGTAGGGAACATTTTCCATGTATCCAGACAGTTAGCAATCATAGTTCTTCTACACAAATTATGCACCTTGAATCACTAAAATGTACAAATGTTAATATTCTATGGAAGGGGATTACAGAGACACAAGAGAGGGGCTGGTCTAAATTGATTGGCTGGAGTTTCAGAAAGCAACTCGGAAGGCACAGGATAGATACTGTACATCCCAAAGAAGAATTCTTCTAAAGGCAGGATGATCGAATGGCACAGCAAACTCAATGGGCCAAATAGCCTAAAGTTATTCCAATATCTTATGGCATCATGATGTGTATATGAAGGAGATGTTGCTTTCAGAGCATGGAACAGTGAGGCACATGACGATTGTCCTGACGAAGGGTCAGGACAAAATCCTAAAACAGGTAGTGGATTCAGCACAGTCTATCACGAGTAAAACCCTCCCAACCACTCCCAGATGAATCGCTGTCATAGGAAAGCAGCATCCAACTTCAGGGATGCCCACCACCCAGGTCATGTTCCCTTCTCACTGCTGCCAGCAGGTAGAGAGTACAAGAGCCTCAGGACTCGCACCACCAGGTTCAAGAACAGTTGCCACCCCTCAAGCATCAGGCTCTTGAACAAAAGGGGGTGACTACACTCACTTGCCCATCCATTGAGATGTTCCCACAACCAATGAGCTCACTTTAAAGACCTTTTATTTTGTTGTCTCATGTTCTTGTTATTTATTGCTGTTTATTTATGCTTGCATTTGCACTGTTTGTTGTCTTTTGCACTCTGGTTGATCTTTCATTGGTCTTGTTACAGTTACTATTCTATAGATTTGTTGAGTATGCCTGCAGGAAAATGAATCTCAGGGTTGTGTACGGTGACATATATGTACTTTGATAATAAAATTTACTTTGAACTTTGAAGGGTCTCAGCCTGAAAGATCAACAGTTTATTCCTGTCCATAGATGCTACCTGGCCTGCTGAGGTCCCCCCTACATCTTGTGTGTTTTACTCTGGATTTCCAGCATCTGCATACCTCTTGTGTTTATAAATGTGGGGTTATTATGTGGATCAAAGGAGTCGAAGCTTGAAATGAAGGTAATAAACAAGGAAAACAATTTGAAAGTGAGGCAAAAGTGAACTATAGATGCAAGAGAAACAAGGCACCGCTCTTTACCTGTTGAGATATTTCTGGCACAGCAAAAAAGGATCCGCAGCACATCAGGGCCTAAGGAGAAAGGGGTAGACAATCTACTTAGTCTAAAGAACAAAAGCAACTCCCTCTGCCAAAAATGAGCAATGTCACATCCCAAATGCAATCATGTCCTTCCATGCATATGTCAACCTTCCATCAGTACAGACCTTCACTTCAAGCATTTGAGGGTGAACCATCAGTTTTTATACAAGGTGTCTGCTGGGAGGAACGCCCAATGACAAATCTGTAAGTATCTGCACATTAAACAATTTACATTTCATTTATTGCGACAGTATTACAGCTCGAGGAATGGCAGATCAGAGTTCAAAGCCAGCATCCTCTGCAAGGAGTCTCTGTGCAATGCATAGGTTTCCCCAGGGGCTCCATTTTCCTCCCACAGTCCAAAGACGTACCGAGTCGTAGGTTAATTGGTCATTGCAAGTTGTCTTGTAAGTAGGTTAGGGTTAAATCGGGGTTGTTGGGTTGGGGTGTGGTTGCTGGGTGGTCCAGCTCAAAGACCCTGTCCTGCACTGTATCTCCAGAGTACATGAACAATTGATGAGACAAAATCTGAAGGCAAGGCACTGTGGTCCCCTAAAAAGCTCCCTGAGGTGGGAAGGGTTTAGACTGCAGGACCATTAGACAAAGAGTAAGAACAGAATTAGGTCTTTCAGCCCAAGGCTGCTCCACAATTTAATTTATTTATGCCCCTCTATTTTGAGGCTGCGGTCCTAGACTCCCCCATGATAGGAAACATGCTCTTCACATCCACTCTATCAAGGCTTTTCAATATTCAATAGTTTTCAATGAGCTTCCCCCGTCATTCTTCTGAATTCCAGTGAGTATAGGCCCAGGGCCATCAAATGCTCTTCAGTGATAAGCCTTTCAATCTCGGAGTCATCCTCGTGAACCTCCTCTGAACGTTCTCCAATGTCAGTACACCTCTCTTAGACAAGGGGACCAAAACTGCTCACAATACTCTAAGTGAGGCCTTACTAGTACCTTGTAAAACCTTAATGTTACATCTTTGCTTTTATATTCTAGTCCTCTCAAAATGAAGGTTAACATTGCATTTGCCTTCTTCACCACTGCAAATTAACCTGTGGGGAATCCACTTTGAAATAAAAGGGTAAACTATTTTCTAAGGATTCCAAGTACATTTAATATTAAAGTATGTATGCAATATCCAACCCTGATTTGTTTTCTCCAACCACAGCCACTGAACAAAGAAAACCATGGAACCTGTTCAAAGCAAAAACACCAACCACCCCTCTACACACAATAAAACAAATCACGCAAACTGCAACAAGAAAGAACGAGTGAAAACATAGGATTTAAAACCCAAAATCCAGGAGCCCATATACAGTTCAGCTCAGTGTTCATTATCTGCAGGCCACCCCGATTCAAAGTTCCCCAAAATAGCAACAGAGAATGGAGTGACCGGGAACTACAGTCCCAAACACAAACTACAGACCCAGAACTTCATCACCATCGTTCAACAGCATCGAGGGAGAGAGAGAGATCACGCGAATACAAGGGCCTTCCCTCCAGAGCAGCCAGCGAGAGGGAGAAAGAGAAAGTCACACACAGCCACCTTCCTCCGGCAAAGGTGAGTGAGAGACTGGTAGACGATGTTGAACACTCATTGGTCTCAATGTTTCAGTCTTCTTTGATATTTTAATCAGCAAGATCAGTGAGAAATAGAGTTGATCATGGGCTTGCGCTGGTCTCTAAGCTTCTCGGAGAGAGCAATATGCAAGATTGCTCAATCGGCCGGAAAACACACCATCAAACTGGAGATCACTGACTCCAGCAGCAGCAGAACCACATTTGAAAGAAAAAGAAGACGTAAGAGAAGTGAAAGAAACAGCTTTGTGGACCATCTGGAGGGTGCTGCCTGCGGTAGAGTTGCTCACCGGCGCTAACTTCCTCTTCCTGATGAGACACTCCTGACATTATATCCCACCTGCCATTTCTTTGCCCATTCTCCTTATCTGTCCAAATCTTTCTGCAGCCTCCCTGCTTCCTCAACACTACCTGTCCCTGCACTTATCTTCGTATCATCCACAAAGTTGCCCACCATTGAGAACACCTACCATAAACGCTGCCTGGGCAGGGCGAAAAGCATTATCAGGGATGCATCTCACTCTAACCATGGACTTTTTACTCCCCTCCCATCCGGTAGGCACTACAGGAGCCTCCGGGCCCGCACCACAGGCTCAGGAAGAGCTTTTTCCCTGAGGCTGTGACCCTGCTGAACCTCACATCACAGTGCTAAGCAGCATTTCATCCGTATTGTACTGTCTCAGTACTTTTATATTTGTGTGCTGTAGCACTTTTTTATTCGCAGTTATTTTATAGATAACACTATTCTTTGCATTTCTGGTCAGATGCTAAATGCATTTCTTTGGCTTTGTATCTGTACTTAGCACAATGACAATAAAGTTGAATCTAATCTAAAATCACTGACACATAAAGTAAAAAGAATCGGTCCCAACACAAACCCCTGTGGAACACCATTAGTCACTGGAAGCCAACCAGAAAAGGTTCCCCTTATTCCCACTCTTTGTTTCCTGCCAATCATCCACTGCTTTATCCATGCTAGAATCTTTCCTGTGATATCATGTGCTCATAGCTGGTTAAGCAGCTTCATGGGTGGCCCCTTGTCAAAGGCCTTCTGAAAATTCACATACACAACATCAACCAATTCTCCTTTGTCTACCCTACTTGTTATTTCCTCAAAGATTTCAACAGATTTGTTCGGCAAGATTTTCCCTTTTGGAAACCATGCTGACCATAGCCTATTTTACCATGTGCCGCCAAGTACCTGGAGACCTCATCCTTAATAATTGACTTCAACGTGTTCCCAACCACTGAGGTCAGACTAAATGGCCTATAGTTTCCTTTTTTAATGCCTCCCTCCCTTCTTGGAGTGACATTTGCAATTTTCTAGTCTGCCGGAACCAAGCCAAAATACAGTTATTCTTGAAAGATCATTACCATCTCTCCAGCCACCTCTATCAGAACCCTGAGGTGTACACCATCTGGTCCAGATGACTTATCTAACTTCAGATTTTTCAATTTTCTAACCACCTTCTCCCTAGTAATTTCAACTGCACTCACTTCTGTCCCCTGACACTCTTGAACTTCTGGCATACTGTTAGTGCCTTCCACAGTGAAGACTAATGCAAAATCCTTAATTCAGTTTGTCTGCCATTTCATTGTCCCCCATTACTACCTCTCCTGCATCATTTTCCAGCAGTCCAATATCTATTCTCGTCTCTCTTGTACTCCTTATATATCTGAGGAAACTTTTGGTATCCTCTTTAATATTATTGGCTAGCATAGCTTCATATTCCATCTTTTTCGTCTTTATGACTTTAAGTGGAAGATGGCGAGTGTAGAATGTGAACAGGGTTGGAAGGGGGTAAAGGAGTAGAGGTCAGAGCAGAAAGAAAATGGTTGGTTACAGGATCAGAGAAGGATTGGGAGAGAAGAAAGGAGCAAGAGGTTGAGTTGAAATGGGAAAGAGAATGAAGTGCCCCTGTGGGGTGTTGTGGCCCTGGCCCTGGAGCTGGGTGGGAGAGGAAGGATCAACCCTCCATAGGCAGAGAAATGTTGCCAGAAACTGATGTATATGGAGCTGAGGCAAAAGATGCAATGCCCAAACAGATTGGAATTTGGAAGGGGAACATCTTAAAAAGTCACAGGTATAATCTTACAAACAAAAACATTCATTTGTTCTGCTGTAGTGCTAGTGACACCTATGCAAGAATAATGAAAAGACCCTTTGAAGACCACGACCTACAGATCCAAACAAAACTTTTGGTCTGGAGAAGAGAAGTCCTTTGTACATTACTGTATGGAGCTGGATCACCTGCATTTGACACCAGAAAGCCCTGGAACAATAACACCAGAGAACCTTATGAATGATTTTGAGGATCAGCTGAAAGGACAGACAAACACCAGTGTATGGAGGAGGCCAACATGAACAGCATTTCAGCCATGATAAAACAACACCAACTCTGATGGATAGATTGTGTCATCTGTGTACCTAACTTACGTCTCCACAAACAGATCCTTTACTCTCAGTTGAAGGAAGGTCAGCAAGCCCCGAGCGGGCAAAGAAAATGCTTCAAAGATCAGGTTTAAAATGGCTTTGTTGAATCACAGTGACAACTTGCTGGCAGCAAACACAACTACTACTTTACTAATCACACTTTTTCTGGTAAACAATCACTGCCTGTTACCTCCCTTTTGGAGATGAGCTTTTGAACCGCCTGTATGACCTGACATTTTGAGCTGAAGTTTCAAAGACACAGGATGGCTGTGGCGTGGTGTGTACGGGCCAAATCAAGATGGCAGGGCCTGGGGACAAGAGCGAGGAACGAGCCAGTGTTTGGTCATTGCTGGGTCGGACTTGGAGGCGATTTGAAGCGGCAAAACTAAGGCTAGGCAGAGTTGAGGTGATGGAACCTGGGCCTGAAGGTGTATTGAAGTGGCAGGACCCAGGTCCAAAAGTGTGGTACAACCCAGCGTTGGACCGGTTTAAGTGTGGTACAGCCCAGCGTTTGACCGGTTTAAGTGTGGTACAGCCCAGCGTTTGACCGGTTTAAGTGTGGTACAACCCAGCGTTTGGCCGGTTTAAGTGTGGTACAGCCCAGCGTTTGACCGGTTTAAGTGTGGTACAACCCAGCGTTTGACCTGTTTAAGTGTGGTACAGCCCAGCGTTTGACCGGTTTAAGTGTGGTACAACCCAGCGTTTGACCGGTTTAAGTGTGGTACAACCCAGCGTTTGACCGGTTTAAGTGTGGTACAGCCCAGCGTTTGACCGGTTTAAGTGTGGTACAACCCAGCGTTTGGCCGGTTTAAGTGTGGTACAGCCCAGCGTTTGGCCGGTTTAAGTGTGGTACAGCCCAGCGTTTGACCGGTTTAAATGTGGTACAACCCAGCGTTTGACCGGTTTAAGTGTGGTACAGCCCAGCGTTTGGCCGGTTTAAGTGTGGTACAGCCCAGCGTTTGGCCGGTTTAAGTGTGGTACAACCCGGCGTTTGGCCGGTTTAAGTGTGGTACAACCCGGCGTTTGACCGATTTAAGTGTGGTACAGCCCAGCGTTTGGCCGGTTTAAGTGTGGTACAACCCGGCGTTTGACCGATTTAAGTGTGGTACAACCCGGCGTTTGACCGATTTAAGTGTGGTACAACCCGGCGTTTGGCCGGTTTAAGTGTGGTACAGCCCAGCGTTTGACCGGTTTAAGTGTGGTACAACCCGGCGTTTGACCGGTTTAAGTGTGGTACAACCCAGCGTTTGACCGGTTTAAGTGTGGTACAACCCGGCGTTTGACCGGTTTAAGTGTGGTACAACCCGGAGTTTGACCGGTTTAAGTGTGGTACAACCCAGCGTTTGGCCGGTTTAAGTGTGGTACAACCCAGCGTTTGGCCGGTTTAAGTGTGGTACAGCCCAGCGTTTGACCGGTTTAAGTGTGGTACAGCCCAGCGTTTGACCGGTTTAAGTGTGGTACAGCCCAGCGTTTGACCGGTTTAAGTGTGGTACAACCCAGCATTTGACCGGTTTAAGTGTGGTACAACCCAGCGTTTGACCGGTTTAAGTGTGGTACAGCCCAGCGTTTGACCGGTTTAAGTGTGGTACAGCCCAGCGTTTGACCGGTTTAAGTGTGGTACAACCCAGCGTTTGGCCGGTTTAAGTGTGGTACAACCCAGCGTTTGGCCGGTTTAAGTGTGGTACAGCCCAGCGTTTGACCGGTTTAAGTGTGGTACAACCCGGCGTTTGACCGGTTTAAGTGTGGTACAGCCCAGCGTTTGGCCGGTTTAAGTGTGGTACAGCCCGGCGTTTGGCCGGTTTAAGTGTGGTACAACCCGGCGTATGACCGATTTAAGTGTGGTACAGCCCGGCGTTTGGCCGGTTTAAGTGTGGTACAACCCGGCGTTTGACCGATTTAAGTGTGGTACAACCCGGCGTTTGACCGATTTAAGTGTGGTACAACCCGGCGTTTGGCCGGTTTAAGTGTGGTACAGCCCGGCATTTGACCGGTTTAAGTGTGGTACAACCCGGCGTTTGACCGGTTTAAGTGTGGTACAACCCAGCGTTTGACCGGTTTAAGTGTGGTACAACCCAGCGTTTGACCGGTTTAAGTGTGGTACAACCCGGCGTTTGACCGGTTTAAGTGTGGTACAACCCGGAGTTTGGCCGGATTAAGTGTGGTACAACCCGGCGTTTGGCCGGTTTAAGTGTGGTACAACCCGGCGTTTGGCCGGTTTAAGTGTGGTACAACCCGGCGTTTGACCGGTTTAAGTGTGGTACAACCCAGCGTTTGACCGGTTTAAGTGTGGTACAACCCAACGTTTGACCGGTTTAAGTGTGGTACAGCCCAGCGTTTGACCGGTTTAAGTGTGGTACAACCCAGCGTTTGGCCGGTTTAAGTGTGGTACAACCCAGCATTTGACCGATTTAAGTGTGGTACAGCCCAGCGTTTGACCGGTTTAAGTGTGGTACAACCCGGCGTTTGGCCGGTTTAAGTGTGGTACAACCCGGCGTTTGGCCGATTTAAGTGTGGTACAGCCCAGCGTTTGGCCGGTTTAAGTGTGGTACAACCCGGCGTTTGACCGGTTTAAGTGTGGTACAGCCCAGCGTTTGGCCGGTTTAAGTGTGGTACAACCCAGCGTTTGGCCGGTTTAAGTGTGGTACAACCCAGCGTTTGACCGGTTTAAGTGTGGTACAGCCCAGCGTTTGGCCGGTTTAAGTGTGGTACAGCCCGGCGTTTGGCCGGTTTAAGTGTGGTACAGCCCGGCGTTTGGCCGGTTTAAGTGTGGTACAGCCCGGCGTTTGGACTGTTTAAGTGTGGTACAGCCCGGCGTTTGGCCGGTTTAAGTGTGGTACAACCCGGCGTTTGGCCGGTTTAAGTGTGGTACAACCCGGCGTTTGGCCGGTTTAAGTGTGGTACAACCCAGCGTTTGGCCGGTTTAAGTGTGGTACAGCCCAGCGTTTGGCCGGTTTAAGTGTGGTACAGCCCAGCGTTTGACCGGTTTAAATGTGGTACAACCCAGCGTTTGACCGGTTTAAGTGTGGTACAGCCCAGCGTTTGGCCGGTTTAAGTGTGGTACAGCCCAGCGTTTGGCCGGTTTAAGTGTGGTACAACCCGGCGTTTGGCCGGTTTAAGTGTGGTACAACCCGGCGTTTGACCGATTTAAGTGTGGTACAGCCCAGCGTTTGGCCGGTTTAAGTGTGGTACAACCCGGCGTTTGACCGATTTAAGTGTGGTACAACCCGGCGTTTGACCGATTTAAGTGTGGTACAACCCGGCGTTTGGCCGGTTTAAGTGTGGTAAAACCCAGCGTTTGACCGGTTTAAGTGTGGTACAACCCGGCGTTTGACCGGTTTAAGTGTGGTACAACCCGGAGTTTGACCGGTTTAAGTGTGGTACAACCCAGCGTTTGGCCGGTTTAAGTGTGGTACAACCCAGCGTTTGGCCGGTTTAAGTGTGGTACAGCCCAGCGTTTGACCGGTTTAAGTGTGGTACAGCCCAGCGTTTGACCGGTTTAAGTGTGGTACAGCCCAGCGTTTGACCGGTTTAAGTGTGGTACAACCCAGCATTTGACCGGTTTAAGTGTGGTACAACCCAGCGTTTGACCGGTTTAAGTGTGGTACAGCCCAGCGTTTGACTGGTTTAAGTGTGGTACAGCCCAGCGTTTGACCGGTTTAAGTGTGGTACAACCCAGCGTTTGGCCGGTTTAAGTGTGGTACAACCCAGCGTTTGGCCGGTTTAAGTGTGGTACAGCCCAGCGTTTGACCGGTTTAAGTGTGGTACAACCCAGCGTTTGACCGGTTTAAGTGTGGTACAGCCCAGCGTTTGGCCGGTTTAAGTGTGGTACAGCCCGGCGTTTGGCCGGTTTAAGTGTGGTACAACCCGGCGTTTGGCCGGTTTAAGTGTGGTACAACCCGGCGTATGACCGATTTAAGTGTGGTACAGCCCGGCGTTTGGCCGGTTTAAGTGTGGTACAACCCGGCGTTTGACCGATTTAAGTGTGGTACAACCCGGCGTTTGACCGATTTAAGTGTGGTACAACCCGGCGTTTGGCCGGTTTAAGTGTGGTACAGCCCGGCATTTGACCGGTTTAAGTGTGGTACAACCCGGCGTTTGACCGGTTTAAGTGTGCTACAACCCAGCGTTTGACCGGTTTAAGTGTGGTACAACCCAGCGTTTGACCGGTTTAAGTGTGGTACAACCCGGCGTTTGACCGGTTTAAGTGTGGTACAACCCGGAGTTTGGCCGGATTAAGTGTGGTACAACCCGGCGTTTGGCCGGTTTAAGTGTGGTACAACCCGGCGTTTGGCCGGTTTAAGTGTGGTACAACCCGGCGTTTGACCGGTTTAAGTGTGGTACAACCCAGCGTTTGACCGGTTTAAGTGTGGTACAACCCAACGTTTGACCGGTTTAAGTGTGGTACAGCCCAGCGTTTGACCGGTTTAAGTGTGGTACAACCCAGCGTTTGGCCGGTTTAAGTGTGGTACAACCCAGCATTTGACCGATTTAAGTGTGGTACAGCCCAGCGTTTGACCGGTTTAAGTGTGGTACAACCCGGCGTTTGGCCGGTTTAAGTGTGGTACAACCCGGCGTTTGGCCGATTTAAGTGTGGTACAGCCCAGCGTTTGGCCGGTTTAAGTGTGGTACAACCCGGCGTTTGACCGGTTTAAGTGTGGTACAGCCCAGCGTTTGGCCGGTTTAAGTGTGGTACAACCCAGCGTTTGGCCGGTTTAAGTGTGGTACAACCCAGCGTTTGACCGGTTTAAGTGTGGTACAGCCCAGCGTTTGGCCGGTTTAAGTGTGGTACAGCCCGGCGTTTGGCCGGTTTAAGTGTGGTACAGCCCGGCGTTTGGCCGGTTTAAGTGTGGTACAGCCCGGCGTTTGGACTGTTTAAGTGTGGTACAGCCCGGCGTTTGGCCGGTTTAAGTGTGGTACAACCCGGCGTTTGGCCGGTTTAAGTGTGGTACAACCCGGCGTTTGGCCGGTTTAAGTGTGGTACAACCCAGCGTTTGGCCGGTTTAAGTGTGGTACAGCCCAGCGTTTGGCCGGTTTAAGTGTGGTACAGCCCAGCGTTTGACCGGTTTAAATGTGGTACAACCCAGCGTTTGACCGGTTTAAGTGTGGTACAGCCCAGCGTTTGGCCGGTTTAAGTGTGGTACAGCCCAGCGTTTGGCCGGTTTAAGTGTGGTACAACCCGGCGTTTGGCCGGTTTAAGTGTGGTACAACCCGGCGTTTGACCGATTTAAGTGTGGTACAGCCCAGCGTTTGGCCGGTTTAAGTGTGGTACAACCCGGCGTTTGACCGATTTAAGTGTGGTACAACCCGGCGTTTGACCGATTTAAGTGTGGTACAACCCGGCGTTTGGCCGGTTTAAGTGTGGTAAAACCCAGCGTTTGACCGGTTTAAGTGTGGTACAACCCGGCGTTTGACCGGTTTAAGTGTGGTACAACCCGGAGTTTGACCGGTTTAAGTGTGGTACAACCCAGCGTTTGGCCGGTTTAAGTGTGGTACAACCCAGCGTTTGGCCGGTTTAAGTGTGGTACAGCCCAGCGTTTGACCGGTTTAAGTGTGGTACAGCCCAGCGTTTGACCGGTTTAAGTGTGGTACAGCCCAGCGTTTGACCGGTTTAAGTGTGGTACAACCCAGCATTTGACCGGTTTAAGTGTGGTACAACCCAGCGTTTGACCGGTTTAAGTGTGGTACAGCCCAGCGTTTGACCGGTTTAAGTGTGGTACAGCCCAGCGTTTGACCGGTTTAAGTGTGGTACAACCCAGCGTTTGGCCGGTTTAAGTGTGGTACAACCCAGCGTTTGGCCGGTTTAAGTGTGGTACAGCCCAGCGTTTGACCGGTTTAAGTGTGGTACAACCCAGCGTTTGACCGGTTTAAGTGTGGTACAGCCCAGCGTTTGGCCGGTTTAAGTGTGGTACAGCCCGGCGTTTGGCCGGTTTAAGTGTGGTACAACCCGGCGTTTGGCCGGTTTAAGTGTGGTACAACCCGGCGTATGACCGATTTAAGTGTGGTACAGCCCGGCGTTTGGCCGGTTTAAGTGTGGTACAACCCGGCGTTTGACCGATTTAAGTGTGGTACAACCCGGCGTTTGACCGATTTAAGTGTGGTACAACCCGGCGTTTGGCCGGTTTAAGTGTGGTACAGCCCGGCATTTGACCGGTTTAAGTGTGGTACAACCCGGCGTTTGACCGGTTTAAGTGTGGTACAACCCAGCGTTTGACCGGTTTAAGTGTGGTACAACCCAGCGTTTGACCGGTTTAAGTGTGGTACAACCCGGCGTTTGACCGGTTTAAGTGTGGTACAACCCGGAGTTTGGCCGGATTAAGTGTGGTACAACCCGGCGTTTGGCCGGTTTAAGTGTGGTACAACCCGGCGTTTGGCCGGTTTAAGTGTGGTACAACCCGGCGTTTGACCGGTTTAAGTGTGGTACAACCCGGCGTTTGACCGGTTTAAGTGTGGTACAACCCAACGTTTGACCGGTTTAAGTGTGGTACAGCCCAGCGTTTGACCGGTTTAAGTGTGGTACAACCCAGCGTTTGGCCGGTTTAAGTGTGGTACAACCCAGCATTTGACCGATTTAAGTGTGGTACAGCCCAGCGTTTGACCGGTTTAAGTGTGGTACAACCCGGCGTTTGGCCGGTTTAAGTGTGGTACAACCCGGCGTTTGGCCGATTTAAGTGTGGTACAGCCCAGCGTTTGGCCGGTTTAAGTGTGGTACAACCCGGCGTTTGACCGGTTTAAGTGTGGTACAGCCCAGCGTTTGGCCGGTTTAAGTGTGGTACAACCCAGCGTTTGGCCGGTTTAAGTGTGGTACAACCCAGCGTTTGACCGGTTTAAGTGTGGTACAGCCCAGCGTTTGGCCGGTTTAAGTGTGGTACAGCCCGGCGTTTGGCCGGTTTAAGTGTGGTACAGCCCGGCGTTTGGCCGGTTTAAGTGTGGTACAGCCCGGCGTTTGGACTGTTTAAGTGTGGTACAGCCCGGCGTTTGGCCGGTTTAAGTGTGGTACAACCCGGCGTTTGGCCGGTTTAAGTGTGGTACAACCCGGCGTTTGGCCGGTTTAAGTGTGGTACAACCCGGCGTTTGGCCGGCTTAAGTGTGGTACAACCCGGCGTTTGGCCGGTTTAACTGTGGTACAACCCGGCGTTTGGCCGGTTTAAGTGTGGTACAACCCGGCGTTTGGCCGGTTTAAGTGTGGTACAACCCGGCGTTTGGCCGATTTAAGTGTGGTACAACCCGGCGTTTGGCCGGTTTAAGTGTGGTACAACCCGGCGTTTGGCCGGTTTAAGTGTGGTACAACCCGGCGTTTGACCGGTTTAAGTGTGGTACAACCCAGCGTTTGACCGGTTTAAGTGTGGTACAGCCCAGCGTTTGACCGGTTTAAGTGTGGTACAACCCAGCGTTTGACCGGTTTAAGTGTGGTACAACCCAGCGTTTGGCCGGTTTAAGTGTGGTACAACCCAGCGTTTGAACGGTTTAAGTGTGGTACAACCCAGCGTTTGGCCGATTGAAGTGTGGTACAACCCAGCATTTGACCGGTTTAAGTGTGGTACAGCCCAGCGTTTGGCCGGTTTAAGTGTGGTACAACCCAGCGTTTGACCGGTTTAAGTGTGGTACAGCCCAGCGTTTGGCCGGTTTAAGTGTGGTACAGCCCAGCGTTTGGCCGGTTTAAGTGTGGTACAGCCCAGCGTTTGACCGGTTTAAGTGTGGTACAGCCCAGCGTTTGACCGGTTTAAGTGTGGTACAACCCAGCGTTTGACCGGTTTAAGTGTGGTACAGCCCAGCGTTTGACCGATTTAAGTGTGGTACAGCCCAGCGTTTGACCGGTTTAAGTGTGCTACAACCCAGCGTTTGACCGGTTTAAGTGTGGTACAGCCCAGCGTTTGACCGGTGTAAGTGTGGTACAGCCCGGCGTTTGGCCGGTTTAAGTGTGGTACAACCCGGCGTTTGGCCGGTTTAAGTGTGGTACAACCCATCGTTTGGCCGGTTTAAGTGTGGTACAGCCCGGCGTTTGACCGGTTTAAGTGTGGTACAGCCCGGCGTTTGACCGGTTTAAGTGTGGTACAACCCGGCGTTTGACCGGTTTAAGTGTGGTACAACCCGGCGTTTGGCCGGTTTAAGTGTGGTACAACCCAGCGTTTGGCCGGTTTAAGTGTGGTACAGCCCAGCGTTTGGCCGGTTTAAGTGTGGTACAGCCCAGCGTTTGACCGGTTTAAGTGTGGTACAGCCCAGCGTTTGACCGGTTTAAGTGTGGTACAACCCAGCGTTTGGCCGGTTTAAGTGTGGTACAACCCAGCGTTTGGCCGGTTTAAGTGTGGTACAGCCCAGCGTTTGGCCGGTTTAAGTGTGGTACAGCCCAGCGTTTGGCCGGTTTAAGTGTGGTACAACCCAGCGTTTGGCCGGTTTAAGTGTGGTACAGCCCAGGGTTTGGCCGGTTTAAGTGTGGTACAGCCCAGGGTTTGGCCGGTTTAAGTGTGGTACAACCCAGCGTTTGGCCGGTTTAAGTGTGGTACAACCCAGCGTTTGGCCGGTTTAAGTGTGGTACAGCCCAGCGTTTGACCGGTTTAAGTGTGGTACAACCCAGCGTTTGGCCGGTTTAAGTGTGGTACAACCCAGCGTTTGACCGATTTAAGTGTGGTACAGCCCAGCGTTTGACCGGTTTAAGTGTGGTACAGCCCAGCGTTTGACCGATTTAAGTGTGGTACAGCCCAGCGTTTGGCCGGTTTAAGTGTGGTACAACCCGGCGTTTGACCGGTTTAAGTGTGGTACAGCCCAGCGTTTGGCCGCTTTAAGTGTGGTACAACACGGCGTTTGGCCGGTTTAAGTGTGGTACAACCCGGCGTTTGGCCGCTTTAAGTGTGGTACAGCCCAGCGTTTGGCCGGTTTAAGTGTGGTACAACCCGGCGTTTGACCGGTTTAAGTGTGGTACAGCCCAGCGTTTGGCCGGTTTAAGTGTGGTACAACCCGGCGTTTGACCGGTTTAAGTGTGGTACAGCCCAGCGTTTGGCCGGTTTAAGTGTGGTACAGCCCGGCGTTTGGCCGGTTTAAGTGTGGTACAGCCCGGCGTTTGGCCGGTTTAAGTGTGGTACAGCCCGGCGTTTGGCCGGTTTAAGTGTGGTACAGCCCGGCGTTTGGCCGGTTTAAGTGTGGTACAGCCCGGCGTTTGGCCGGTTTAAGTGTGGTACAGCCCGGCGTTTGGCCGGTTTAAGTGTGGTACAGCCCGGCGTTTGGCCGGTTTAAGTGTGGTACAGCCCGGCGTTTGGCCGGTTTAAGTGTGGTACAGCCCGGCGTTTGGCCGGTTTAAGTGTGGTACAGCCCGGCGTTTGGCCGGTTTAAGTGTGGTACAGCCCGGCGTTTGGCCGGTTTAAGTGTGGTACAGCCCGGCGTTTGGCCGGTTTAAGTGTGGTACAGCCCGGCGTTTGGCCGGTTTAAGTGTGGTACAACCCGGCGTTTGGCCGGTTTAAGTGTGGTACAACCCGGCGTTTGGCCGGTTTAAGTGTGGTACAACCCGGCGTTTGGCCGGTTTAAGTGTGGTACAACCCGGCGTTTGGCCGGTTTAAGTGTGGTACAGCCCGGCGTTTGGCCGGTTTAAGTGTGGTACAGCCCGGCGTTTGACCGATTTAAGTGTGGTACGGCCCGGCGTTTGACCGGTTTAAGTGTGGTACGACCCGGCGTTTGACCGGTTTAAGTGTGGTACAGCCCAGCGTTTGGCCGGTTTAAGTGTGGTACAACCCAGCGTTTGACCGGTTTAAGTGTGGTACAGCCCAGCGTTTGACCGGTTTAAGTGTGGTACAGCCCAGCGTTTGACCGGTTTAAGTGTGGTACAGCCCAGCGTTTGACCGATTTAAGTGTGGTACAACCCAGCGTTTGACCGGTTTAAGTGTGCTACAACCCAGCGTTTGACCGGTTTAAGTGTGGTACAGCCCAGCGTTTGACCGGTTTAAGTGTGGTACAGCCCAGCGTTTGGCCGGTTTAAGTGTGGTACAGCCCAGCGTTTGACCGGTTTAAGTGTGGTACAGCCCAGCGTTTGGCCGGTTTAAGTGTGGTACAGCCCGGCGTTTGGCCGGTTTAAGTGTGGTACAGCCCGGCGTTTGGCCGGTTTAAGTGTGGTACAGCCCGGCGTTTGGCCGGTTTAAGTGTGGTACAGCCCGGCGTTTGGCCGGTTTAAGTGTGGTACAACCCAGCGTTTGGCCAGTTTAAGTGTGGTGCAACCCAGCGTTTGGCCGGTTTAAGTGTGGTACGGCTCAGCGTTTGACCGGTTTAAGTGTGGTACGGCCCGGCGTTTGGCCGGTTTAAGTGTGGTACGGCCCGGCGTTTGGCCGGTTTAAGTGTGGTACAGCCCAGCGTTTGACCTGTTTAAGTGTGGTACAGCCCAGCGTTTGGCCGGTTTAAGTGTGGTACAACCCAGCGTTTGGCCGGTTTAAGTGTGGTACAGCCCAGCGTTTGACCGATTTAAGTGTGGTACAGCCCGGCGTTTGGCCGGTTTAAGTGTGGTACAGCCCGGCGTTTGACCGGTTTAAGTGTGGTACAACCCAGCGTTTGGCCGGTTTAAGTGTGGTACAGCCCAGCGTTTGACCGATTTAAGTGTGGTACAGCCCGGCGTTTGGCCGGTTTAAGTGTGGTACAGCCCGGCGTTTGTCCGGTTTAAGTGTGGTACAGCCCGGCGTTTGGCCGGTTTAAGTGTAGTACAGCCCGGCGTTTGGCCGGTTTAAGTGTGGTACAACCCGGCGTTTGACCGGTTTAAGTGTGGTACAGCCCAGCGTTTGGCCGGTTTAAGTGTGGTACAGCCCAGCGTTTGGCCGGTTTAAGTGTGGTACAGCCCAGCGTTTGGCCGGTTTAAGTGTGGTACAGCCCAGCGTTTGGCCGGTTTAAGTGTGGTACAGCCCAGCGTTTGGCCGGTTTAAGTGTGGTACAACCCAGCGTTTGACCGGTTTAAGTGTGGTACAACCCAGCGTTTGACCGGTTTTAGTGTGGTACAACCCAGCGTTTGACCGGTTTAAGTGTGGTACAGCCCAGCGTTTGACCGATTTAAGTGTGGTACAGCCCAGCGTTTGACCGGTTTAAGTGTGGTACAGCCCAGGGTTTGGCCGGTTTAAGTGTGGTACAGCCCAGCGTTTGACCGGTTTAAGTGAGGTACAGCCCAGCGTTTGGCCGGTTTAAGTGCGGTACAACCCGGCGTTTGACCGGTTTAAGTGCGGTACAGCCCAGGGTTTGGCCGGTTTAAGTGCGGTACAGCCCAGCGTTTGGCCGGTTTAAGTGCGGTAGAGCCCGGCGTTTGGCCGGTTTAAGTGCGGTAGAGCCCGGCGTTTGGCCGGTTTAAGTGCGGTACAGCCCGGCGTTTGACCGGTTTAAGTGCGGTACAGCCCGGCGTTTGACCGATTTAAGTGCGGTACAACCCGGCGTTTGGCCGGTTTAAGTGCGGTAGAGCCCGGCGTTTGGCCGGTTTAAGTGCGGTAGAGCCCGGCGTTTGGCCGGTTTAAGTGCGGTAGAGCCCGGCGTTTGGCCGGTTTAAGTGCGGTAGAGCCCGGCGTTTGGCCGGTTTAAGTGCGGTAGAGCCCGGCGTTTGGCCGGTTTAAGTGCGGTAGAGCCCGGCGTTTGGCCGGTTTAAGTGCGGTAGAGCCCGGCGTTTGGCCGGTTTAAGTGCGGTAGAGCCCGGCGTTTGGCCGGTTTAAGTGCGGTAGAGCCCGGCGTTTGGCCGGTTTAAGTGCGGTAGAGCCCGGCGTTTGGCCGGTTTAAGTGCGGTAGAGCCCGGCGTTTGGCCGGTTTAAGTGCGGTACAACCCGGCGTTTGGCCGGTTTAAGTGCGGTAGAGCCCGGCGTTTGGCCGGTTTAAGTGCGGTACAGCCCGGCGTTTGGCCGGTTTAAGTGCGGTAGAGCCCGGCGTTTGGCCGGTTTAAGTGCGGTAGAGCCCGGCGTTTGGCCGGTTTAAGTGCGGTAGAGCCCGGCGTTTGGCCGGTTTAAGTGCGGTACAGCCCAGGGTTTGGCCGGTTTAAGTGCGGTACAGCCCAGGGTTTGGCCGGTTTAAGTGCGGTACAGCCCAGCGTTTGGCCGGTTTAAGTGCGGTACAACCCGGCGTTTGGCCGGTTTAAGTGCGGTACAGCCCGGCGTTTGACCGGTTTAAGTGCGGTACAACCCGGCGTTTGGCCGGTTTAAGTGCGGTACAGCCCAGCGTTTGACCGGTTTAAGTGTGGTACAACCCTGCGTTTGGCCGGTTTAAGTGTGGTACAACCCAGTGTTTGACCGGGCCAGTTTGGAAAGGTCAGGGTGCTGGGGCTGGAGGCAAGGGATAGGATGGTGGTCAGCTCACTGCTCCACGAGATTTACTTGTTCCTGTGTTGAACTGAGGCTGTAGCCTGCAACCTAACCAGTACTTGAATCGGCTTCAGTGATGACTGGCTGCGTGTTGGCTGTTTGACGGTCTTTGCTTTAATGGGTTCTATTGGGTTTTGTCGTTTTGTGACTACTTGTAAGCAGACAAATCTCAAGGTTGTAGTACATATAGTTGACATATTTTGATAATAAGTGTACTTTGAACTTTGAACATCAAATTCAGATTAAAGACACTCAACATTAAATCTACATTGCACTCAGTAGATAGACTGGGAGGAAATCTGTTCAAGAGGGAGCTGAGTTACACGACAACAAACAGCAGCTGTGAAAGGAGAGACTGAACAACCAGAAGACCCAAACACTAACTACAGCCACCACTTACTCATGTACACACTGAAACGGAATATGTGGGTCCCGAATCGGCCTCTTCAGTCACCCAAGCACCCACCAATAGACAACCCCTTAGGAAAACATCATACTCAACTTGAGCGATCACACTGACTGGCATGAACACATTCTTATTGTAGTGGGACAGGAAGCCGTTAAAATCGATGTTGCTGGCCTGAATTCACCTCTGCTTTCTAAAGCAAGAATAATCAAAATAGCTCCAATAATTTATGTTGCACCCAGAAATAGACAGTGAGCTTCCTAATAAGTTTGCTGATAATGCATTCTCACTTCACACACCAAGTAAACAGGGTCCTGGATGCATGTTCTGTAGAGACAAGGTGCTAATGGGATTTCTTTAAGGAACTATAAATTGCCCTGTTAGATACTTCAGTCACGTGACCATTCCCTGTGAGGAAATGATTCCGTTTTCAATTCTGATCTCAATTTTTCCTTTCTGAAATGGATGCTGGGAGACTGCCACATTCTTACCTACATATCACCTACCACTGTTCCCAATGCAGCATTCGGAAATGATCTGGATGATGGAATTGATGGCTTTGTGGCCAGGTTTGCGGATGATATGAAGATAGCTGGAGGAGCAGGTAGTGTTGAGGAATGAGGAGTCTGCAGAAGGACTTAGACAGATTAGGAGAATGGGCAAAAAAAATCAAAGTAAAGTGGAGGTTGATAGGTTTTTGATTAGTCAGGGAGTCAAATGTTGCAGAGAGGAGTCAAATGTTACAGAGAGAAGTCAAAGAAATGGGGTTGAGGGGGATAATAAATCGGCCATGATAGAATGGCAGAGCAGACTTGATGGGCTGAGTGAACTGCCAAGCAGAGATGAGGAGGAAATTTCTTTCGATAGAGGATGGTGAATCTGTGGAATTCATTGCCACTGACGGCTGTGGAGGTCAAGTTATTGGGTATATCTAAAGTGGAGATTGATAGGTTAGTCAGGGCATCAAAGGCTATGGTGAGAAAGGGGTTGAGAGGGAAAATAAATCAGCCATGATGAAATGGCAAAAAAGACTCAATGGGCTGAATAACCAAATTTTACTCGTATGTTTAATATCTTATGGTATCACAAAGATTTAGTTCTTTCAAGGTAGAAGATAGCCGACAGAGCATACCATTTACTGTCCATGTTCTTCAGAACAATACAAGAAGCAACCTACAACAGCAACAGAGAAACAAATCCCCTTCCCACCCTCCCACCCACACACACACACAGACAGACAGACCCCCAACTCCGGGACAGGCTACCTCCTGGTTCCAACCTCCAGAACTGTTGTTGCTGGTACAATCTTCTATGCCTTGGGGTGCCAAAAAGCTCAATAAACTGATTAGAAAGGCTGGCTCTGTTATAGGAGTCAAACTGGACACACTGGAGATTGTAGTAGAACAGAGGACCCTATGGAAAATCCTGGCAATTCTGGACGATGTTTCTCACCCTCTGCATGCCACCTTGGCTGAACAGAGGAGCACTTTTAGTAATAGACTAAAACAACTGCACTGCCCCAAAGAGTGCTATATGAAGTCATTCTTACCCTCATCCATAAGGCTCTGTAATCAGTCAACCTATAGCCGGGGAAGCGATGAACCCCTCCTGTTAGACTGCCTGAGGTAACTTATTTTTTTTATTCTTTCTTACTTCTAATATTTGTATATCTGTGCACTTACAATGCTACTGTGACACTGTAATTTCCTTTGGGATCAATAAAATTTATCTATCTATCTAGGATTTTCCTATCTATGGCAGTCTCATGTCTTTTTTTTGGCACTCCTGATTTCCTTCTGAAGATTTCCCTCTTGCATTTCTTATATGCCTCAAGTCCCTCATTTGTTCCTGCCTGTCTGTACCTGCTACGTACATCCTTCTTTTTCTTAACCAGTGCCTCAATATCTCTCAAAAACCAAGGTTCCATAAATCTGTTATCCTTGCCTTTTATTTTGACAGGAATACACAAAGTCTGTACTTTCAAAATTTCACCTCTGAAGGCCTCCCACTTGCCAAGTACACCTTTGCCAGAAAACAGCCTGTCCCAATCCACACTTGCCAGATCCTTTCTGATGCAATCAAAATTGGCCTTTCTCCAATTTAGAATCTCAAACCACAGACCAGACCTATCCTTTTCCATAATTACATTGAAACTAATGGCACTGTGGTCACGAGATAAAAAGTGCTCCCTACACAAACTTCTGTCACCTGCCCTATCTCATTCCCTAGTAGATCTAGTATTGCATTCTATCCATTTGGGACTTCAAAGATAATTCAAGTTTAATTGTTATTCAACCATACATGAATACCCATAAAAACAGTCAAACAAATCAGCATTACTCTAAGGCCAAGGTGCAAAACACAATACCAACAGTTATATACACTATAGTTATGTACAACATAAGGCATCCATTAGTCCTGCGAGACCATGGATCTGCACCTGGAAAGGCTTCACTCTCCAGGGCACAGGCCTGGGCAAGATTGTATGGAAGACCAGCAGTTGCCCATGCTGCAAGTCTCACCTCTCCACGACACCAATGTTGTCCAAAGGAAGGGCATTAGGACCCATACAGCTTGGCACCAGTATCGTCACAGAGCAATGTGTGATTAAGTGCCTTGCTCAAGGACACAACACATTCCCTCGGCTGGGGCTCAAACTCACGACCTTCAGGTCGCTAGTCCAATACCTTAACCACTTGGCCTCGTGCCCACACAACTGTTATATGTAGAACAGTTATATAGAATAAATATAAGATATCAGTAAAATACAGTCACACAAAAAAATTAGTCCAAGACCCTGAGTTCATGAATGTTGCAGCAGTCTGCAGTCGAACACAATTTGACTTGTCGTCAGCCAGGAGAACACTAGGGGGCAGCACTGATTCCAGCTTGGATGCCACACCCCACAGCCTCTCCCCTGAGCGGCAGTAAATAGGCTAAACTCTGTTTTGAGGCCTAGTCCTCGCAACAACCAGGGCCACACAGCTCTCCCACCATCCGCCAATAGACCAGTGAATAGGACTTGCAGCATTCCACATCAACAATGTCCAACAGGGTCTTGTGATCAGAGGGAAAATGAACAAGACAATCACTTGCTGTTAGACTGCTGGACTGCCTTCACGCACTTACACCCCCGAATGTCTCTTTCACAGTCAACAGCACGGTCCGCACGAAGTCCGGCTCCAACCAACCAGCAACTCACTAATGGGGTAGATCTTCAGCACTTCAAGTTCTTAATGTCTAGCAGGGTCTTGCGATCATAAAATAAAATGTTTAAAAAAAGACAGTAACACCCTTGGTTGGCCCCTGTAGAAGCCTCTGTGACCGATTGTGCCGCCATCTTACCAGAATCTATGTACTGAATGAGGAAACTTTCCTGAACACGTTTGACAAGCAATTTTTCATCCAGAGGCATTTTTTTTTTACACAGAAACAATAATACCACAAGAATAGGAGCAGAATTGGGACATTCAGCCCATTGAATCTACTCCTCCATTTCATCATGGCTGATTTATTATCCTTCTCAACCTGCCCTGCCTGGGGTGGTGGCAGAAGCAGATACATTTAGTGACATTTAAAAACATGGATGATAGAAAAATCCTTTTCCCAAGATGGCATCGGTGAACCATGGTGACATGTTGCAGGCTGTTTACAAAACTTCTAAATATACTTCTTTTTAAATACTCTCACTGCAATCAGCAGCCTATAACTTTCCTGTAAGCAACTTGTTTTTGAACCCTCTTAATGAACTAATGTTTTCACAATCTTCTGAAGGACTCAGTGGACTTAACTTTCAAATAAGCAAATACAGCACCTTTAAGTGGATTATCATAGTTCATTACCATAGCAGGAAGAGAGGGAGGAGTGGAAGACTGAAACAATGAGGAATGAGACCCCCCTCTACCCAGCAAATGTACAGTTGCTGCAGAGCAAGATTGAGGACCTAAGGGAGGGCACGATTGCTGTATCAGGGGTGGAGGGGCGAGAAAATGAGAAATTGCAATGTTCTGTGTTTCACTGAGACATGGCTCACTCTGGACATGCTGGATACATTGGTAAGACCCAAGGGCTTCTTAATACACAGGATGGCAAAGAAGGCAAAAGGTGGGGGCAGTGTTTCATGATAAATTCGTTGTGGTGCTTGGATGAAGTGGTCTTGTTGCACTCTCGTTTCTCCAGCTTGGAGCCAACCATTCATCTTACCGAAAGAGTTTTCCTCCATGATCCTGACCACAGTTTACATACCTCCAAAAGCCGACAGTAAATAAGCATTCAATATATTGCATGCCATGATTAGCAAACAAGAAACAGTTTACCTCACCCCCTTTCAAATCACAGTCAGGGATTTCACTCAGGAATCTCTGCCCAATTATCATAAACATATCACCTGCAGCACCAGGGGTCCCCACACACTAATAGGCATCCGTTAGTCTCATGAGACCATGGATTTGCGCCTTGGAAGGTTTCCAGGGCGCAGGCCTGGGCAAGGTTGTATGGAAGACCAGCAGTTGCCCATGTTGCAAGTCTCCCCTCTCCACGCCACCGATGTTGTCCAAGGGAAGGGCATTAGGACCCATACAGCTTGGCACCGGTGTTGTCACAGAGCAATGTGTGATTAAGTGCCTTGCTCAAGGACACACACGTTGCCTCAGCCAAGGCTCGAACTAGCGACCTTCAAATCACTAGACGAACGCCTTAACCACTTGACCAGTGCTATACTATAATTAGGAATACTTATTGTTCCATGCCCAGACTGTATTTCGGGAAATTTGATCACTTGTCTGTCCTGCTCCTACCTGCATACAGGCAGAGGCTGAAGAGCAAGGACAACAAAGGGGTGATCAGAGGAGGCCAAGGAATGGCTTTGAGATTGCTTTCAGTAGCTGGACTGTGCTTAAGGGCTCATGAGGGGATCTGAACAAATATAGTGATATATATGTAATTTGATAATAAATTTACTTTGAACTTTGAAAAATGGAGGGCTATGTGGGAGGGAAAAGTTAGATTGGAGGGAAAAGTTAGATTGATCTTAGCAGTATTAGAACATAGAAACATAGAACATAGAAAACATATTGTTCTATATTCTATGATCTATGTTTTCTTTTTTGATATTATTGACTTAATTGATATAATTGTTGAAGAAAGTGCAAAAATTGGTCTATCTATCAATTGCAAAAAGACAGAATGTATGGTAATATCCAAAAAGAAGGAGAATCCTATCTGCAGACTGAGAATAAACGGGGAAGACATAAAACAAGTACAGAACTTTTGCTACTTAGGAAGCTGGGTGACATCAGATGGCAGGTGCGATGTGGACATCCAAAGAAGAATAGGGATGGCAAAAGACACCTTTACGAGAATGAAGAGTATACTGACCAACACTAAACTAGGCATGACAACCCGCCTCTGAGCACTGAAATGTTACATTTATCCAATTATGTTATTTGGCTCAGAATGTAGGACAATATCTAGTTACATGAGGAAACGAATTGAAGCAGCAGAGATGTTGTTTCTGAGGAAGATGCAAAGAATATCATGGACGAAATGAATATCTAACAAGGAAGTCATAAATAGAGCAAGCACAAAAAGAGAAATAATGTATGAGATCATGAAAAGGCAACATAACTTCATTGGACATGTGATTAGGAAAGAGGAGTTAGAATGCACGGTAATTATGGGAAAGATTGAAGGGAAGAAAGCAAGAGGAAGACAAAGACAAATGATGATGGAGACAGCAGCCAGAGAACTGGAAATGAATATTAATGAATTGATTCACTTGACCTGAAACAGGAGTGTGTGGGCCATGGCAGTCGAAGCTCAAACTGGGCATGGCACCTGATGATGATGATGATGATGATGATGTTTTCTTTTGGCTAGGTGTCACACAGAGTCTATTGCCAGACCTCCTTGATCTGCTATTGCCTCCCTTTGAAGGAGTTCCAGCAATGTTGAGGAGGAAGATCAGAATCAGGGTCAGACTCCGGTTTATTGTCACAGCCATACGTTGTGAAATGTGTTGCTTTGTGGCCGCTGCACAGTGCAACCCGTAAAGCCTGATGATCAGTTACAATGAAAACTTCGTAAGTAGTGGAAAATGAGAGGGAATATCGAGGAAGTGTTTGTGGATTAATGTTCCATTCAGACACATGATGCACGGTACAGATGTACTGTGGAGAGCATTCTAACTGGCTGCATCACTGTCTGATAGCAGGGGGAGCACTATGCAGGACTGAAATCAGCCACAGAGGGTGTAAACTCAGTCAGCTCCATCCTGGGCACCAGCCTCCCCAGCACCCAGGAGATCTCTGAGTGGAGGTCGAACCCATGAATACTACCTCACTACTTCCATTTCTAGTTTTGCACTACTACTTACTTCAATTTTTTAAAATATAAATATAATTCTTACTGTAATTTACAATTACTATATATTGCGATGTACGGCTGTCAGATAATATGCTGGTAGTATTAAACCGGATTCTGATTCCGATTCTGAATGTTGAGTGTGTGTCTTTAGGCTCCTGTACCTCCCTGATGGTAGCAATGAGGAGAGAGCATGTCCTGGATGACAAGGGTCCTTAATGATGGCCCAAAGTTTCTGCACCATAAACTTGAGCTCACAGTCTGGGCTAACACTACAGGTTAGTGCACGGTGATTGTACTGAGCATATGATAACACATTAAACCAAACCCTGATGTTCCTCCAGAGAATGTCCAAGTCTTATAGGTGATTTGAGGACTTGCATTCTTCGGATGTCCCTCAATCAATATCAAAATCAAACTTCGGTAGATGCACAGCAGAGAGTTGCGTCACGGCCTGGTATGGAAACACCAGTGCCCAGGAATGGAAAAGGCAACAGAAAGTGGTGGATACAGCCTGGTCCGTCACAGGAAAAGCCCTCCCCACTATTCGGCACATTGACATGGAGAGATGCCTCAGGAAAGCAGCATCCATCATTTCTTCAGCCGGATGGTGGTGAATCTGTGGAACTTGTGGCCACAGGCAACTGCGGGGGTTTAAGGCAGAGGTTGTTACGTTTTTGATTAGTCAGAGCATGAAAGGTTACGGGGAGAAGGCAGGAGAATGGGGTTGAGAGGGATAATTAATCGGCCATGATGGAATGGCAGAGCAGACTCGATAGGCCAAACTCTGCTCCATCATCAAAGACCCCCACCATCCAGGCCTTGCTCTTTTCTTGCTACTACCATTGGGCAGGAGGTACAGAAGCCTTGGGTCTCACATCAGCAGGCTCAGGAACAGTTATTACCCTACAACCACTGGTGGATAACTTCATTCACCTCTACACTGAACTGATCCTACAACCTACAGACTCACTGTCAAAGCACTGTGCACAACTTATGTTCTCAGTGTTATTTTTCTTTGCACACTTAGTCTTCTCTTGCAGATCGGTTGCTTGTCTGTTTATAAATAGTTTCTCATAAAATTATATCGTATTCCTTTTCGTCCTGCAAGAAAAAGGATCTCCAAGTAGTATATGGCGACATTTATATAGTACTTTAACAATAAATTTACTTTCAACATCAGACAAAACAGCTGGCTGGTTGTGGAATTCACAGTGCTATGTGGCAGTATCCACTAAGTGATCGATATGAAGTGCTTTGAAACACTGGGAGGCTGTGAAATGTTACGATGATGCATTTTCTGTTTTGCTATAAGGAACGGAGTGAATAGTGGACACTGTAAATGTCGTTACAGCTCATGGCTTTGGCTATAACGTTGATATTCCATCACACACGCCTCCTGTGAGCTACGGACGGGCCACTCCCGGGAAACAGTGTAGACGTAAAGTTCTCTCACCTGCGATGAGCTGGTGACGTTGATCTCTGGAACAAAGTTGTCCTCGAAGAAGTTGATGATGTTTTCCGACTGCAGCTCTTTTGTTGGGGTCAGTTTTGGTGGCGGTGGGACGGGAGGTCCTTTCCTCAGCTAAATTCAACAAGGTAAAGGCGGTCAGAAACAGGCCACAAACGGAAGATTCCACAACTTCACGCTCCTGGGAGCGTCACTGTACAAACAGCAGATTAAAGCTTTCCCCCTTCTGTCAAATCTTAATGGAGTCATTCTCTTTATCAGGTACACCTGCTTGTTAATGCAAATATCGAATCAGCTAATCGTGTGGCAGCAATTCAATGCATAAAAGTGTGCAGACACGGTCAAGAGGTTCAGTTGTTGTTCAGACCAAACATTAGAATAGGGAAGAAATGTGATATAAGTGACTTTGACCTGGAAATACTGTCGGTGCCAGACAGGATGGTTTAGGTATCTCAGAAACTGCCGATCTCCTGGGATTTTCATGCACAGCAGTCTCTAGAGCAGGGGTGGCCAACCTTTTGCATTCCATGCGTCAACTTTTTCACGCACGAGTTCAGCTGCGCCATACAACTCTTGTACCCTCATTCAATTCTTGTAAAACTATGTTAATATAGAAATCATGCGTGAAAAAATCGCATCTGAACTCGTGCGTGAAAAATTGACACATGGAATTTAAAAGGTTGGCCACCCCTGCTCTAGAGTTTACAGAGAATGGTGCAAAAAATGAAAAAATCCTCTAGTGAGCAGCAGTTCTGTGGGCGAAAACTTTTTGTTAATGAGAGAGGTCAGAGGAGAATGGCCAGACTGGTTCAAGCTGACAGGGAGGCAACAGTAACTCAAATAACCATGCGTTACAACAGTGGTGTGCAGAAGAGCATCTCTGAATGCACAACATGTTGACCTTGAAGTGGATGGGCTAGAGCAGCAGAAGACCAAACCAGGTTCTACTCCAGTACCTTATAAATTTACCACCGAGTCTATATACTTACAGGTATCAGAAGTGGAACAGATGGCAGAGAAATAGTGCCAGGTATGGGGGTTGGTACGGGTACAGACACACCCAGCCCTGAGCCCCAGGCAAGGTCATTTGATTCCAAACAATTGGTGTATTGATCATTACAGAATGTCTCTCTGGTGCTTCCCACTCCCTCCCCTCTCCATCCCATTTTCCCCAACCATGATTCCCCTCTCCCTGCCCCCTTCCCACTCTCAGTCCACAATAGAGACCCATATCAGAGTCAGGTTTATCATCACTCACATGTGTTACAAAATTTGTTTTGCGGCAGCAGTAGGGTGCAATGCATAAAATTACTATGGTACTGTACAAAAGTCTTAGGCATAGAGCTATATACATGTAAATACATATATACACCTAGGACTTTTGCACAGTTCTGTACCAAAACACCAAGCTCCTGAACTGATTTTGCAACCTACAGGCTCACTTTCATGGACTCTTTACAACTCACGTTCTCAGTATTTCTTTTCTCATTTGCACAATTTGCCTTCTTTTACACATTGGTTGTTCGTCAGTCTTTGTTTATGTACAGTATTCCATAAAATTCAGAAAGAAGTCACGCTGCTCCATTGGCTGGGCCGCACTTGGGCAGATTCAAGAGGGTGCAGCTAGGCAGAGGAGCACATTTGCTGCCCCATACCCAGAGCAATCCAGATTCAAAGGTCAAAGTTACTTGGGAAAAGACAGGAGAATGCCCAAGACAACAGGAATTCTGCAGATGCTGGAAATTCAAGCAACACACATCAAAGTTGCTGGTGAACGCAGCAGGTCAGGCAACATCTCTAGGAAGAGGTGCAGTCAACGTTTCAGGCCGAGACCTTTCGTCAGGACTTGCTGTGTTAGTCCTGACGAAGGGTCTCGGCCTGAAACGTCGACTGCACCTCTTCCTAGAGATGCTGCCTGGACTGCTGCATTCAGAATGCCCAAGAGTTATGTTGCAACTTTATAAAACTCTTGTTAGGCCACTTCTGGAGTGTTGCGCACATTTCTGATCACCCCACTGTAGGAAGGATGTCGAGGCTTTGAAGAGGGTGCAGAAGAGGTTTACCAGGATGCTGCCTGGTTTAGAGGGCATGTGCTATCATGAGAGACTGGATAAACGGGTTATCTTCACTGGAGCAGCGGAGGCTGAGAGGAGATCTGATAGAGGTTTATAAGATTAGGAGAGGCATAGACAGAGTGGACAGAGAGTATCATTTTCCTCAGGTTGAAATGTCTAATACCAGAGGGCATGTGTTGAAGGCGAGAGGGGGTGGGTTTGACGGGGATGTGAGAGGTAAGTTTTTACTCAGAGAGTAGTGGATATCTGGAATGTGCTGCCTAGGGTGGTGGTAGAGGCAGATACATTAGCGGCTTTTAAGAGACATTTAGATAGGCACATGGGTATGAGGAAGATGGCGGGATACGGACATTGTGTAGGTAGGAGGGATTCGTTTTGGGGTTTTTTTAAAATTTACTTTGTAGGGGGTTCAGCACAACATTGTGGGCCGAAGAGCCTGTTCCTGTGTTGTACTGTTCTAGGTCTCCATGTCTAATGGGGCTGAGAGGGGTGGAAGGGCGGAACAGACTCAAAGGGCTGAATGGTTTAATTCTGCTCCTCCGTCTTAATGTAAATCTGAACTCCTGGTGATGTCTGTGCAATGGAACGCTCTCCCCGAGATAATTTACATTTCCCCCAAAGCGCTCCTGGTTCCTCACACGCCACAAAGACCTGCCGGTTGATAGGTTAATTGGCTATTGTTGATTACCATATGGGTGGGAGCCCTGAAGGAATAAGGATTTTCTTGTAGGCATTTACAGGAAAAGAGGAAATAGAAGTGAATTCATACATAAACAAAGACTGACAAACAACCAATGTGCAAAAGAAGACAAACTGCAAATAAAAAATTACTGAGAATGGGTGGCAGGGTGAAGGTATGTCTCTATCTTCCATCTGCTGTCCTGTAGGTCTTAGACCGGCCCTTGGGCAAGGTGCAGCATCCGCTCAGCCCCTCAGATCAGGGTCACCGGAAGCCATGGTGGATGGTCGTATGAACAGTTGGCGCATATCACAAGTCCTGGTTATGCGACTACTGACGCCAGGCAGACAATCTTTGAAAAGTATTGATAACAGCTGGAGTCTCCCGTCTTGTAAAGACACTGCCCAGAAGAAGGCAATGGCAAACCACTTCTGTAGAAAAGTTTGCCAAGAACAATCATGGTTATGGAAAGAGCATGATCACTCATGTCATATGACACGGCACAAAACAAACTGAGAACATGTGTTGTAGAATCCTTGAGACTAAGTCTGAAGATTGTGGAATCAGTTCAGTGTTGAGGTGAGTGAAATTATCCATGCTGGTTCAGGGGCCTGACGGTTGAAGGGTAATAATTGTTCCTGAACCTGGTGGTGTGAGACCTGAGATTCATGCACCTTCTGCCTGATGGTGATGTCAATTCATCAGCATTGCAAAACAAGACAGAGAGTCCATCACCTGAATCTATCTAAATATCGTGGCTATATCCCCACTTAAATGTTACCTGAGATGGTGATTTGGGACGAGTTGGAGTATGGGCCGGCGACACGACCACGGGCGCCAAGGTGTGGTTTGGGCTGGTCACTGGACTACTGGGCGGAGACAGCTCCTCTGGAGGGGTCGGGGTCTTGGAAATCCTCAGTGGTCCTGAGTCACTGTAAGATGAAAGCAGGTTGGACAGTCATAAATCAGTTGGTGGTGTGGTGAGACCCGACACAGCACGATTGTGTACAGTCAAAAACTATTTCTGGTCATCAACCTGATACAGTCCGAAAGGCTTCTGGGACTTGTGCCTTGTGAAGTGAAGCTTCACTTCTGCTTTCCCTAGCAATCACACACAAAGTGACGCTGAAACGCTGTAGCTACAAAACTCATGAGTAATTTGGAGCCAGTCTATAATTCAGCATTGCTTCCTCCTCATGTTCAGGTATCAACAAGAAATTAATCTAGTATCTGGGGGCATTTAGCAGCAAGAGCAGCCCCCGAGAACTTGACAGAGGTACACAAGATGATAAGAGTGGACAGCCAGAAACCTTTTTCCCAGGGCAGAAATGGCTGATACCAGGGAGCATAGTTTTAAGGTGATTGGAGGAAAGTATAGGGGGATGTCAGATGTATGTTCTTTATACAGAGGGTGGTGAGTGCAATGACCGCTCTGCCAGGGGTGGTGGTAGAGACAGGTACATTAGGGACATTTAAGAGACTCATAGACAAGCACATAGATGATAGAAAAAATGGAGGGTAATGCGGGAGGGAAGGGTTAGATAGATCTTGGAGAAGGTTAAAATGTCAGCACAACATCATCGGCGAAGGGCTTGTACTGTGTTGTAATAGAGTCATAGAAAAGAACAGCACAGAAACAGGCCCTTCAGCCCATTTAGTCTGTGCTGGACCATTTAAACTGCCGACTCCCATTAACCTACACCCAGGCCATAGCCCTGCTATCCATGTACCTATCCAAACTTCTCTTAAATGTTGAAATCAAGCTCACATGCACCACTTGCATTTGGCATCTCATTCCACACTCTCATGACTCTCTGAGTGAGTGAAGAGGTTTCCCCTTAAACTTTTCACCTTTCACCCTTAACCCATGACCTCTGGTTGTAGTGCCACTCAACCTCAGTGGAAAAAGCCTGCTTGCATTTACCCTGTCTATATCCCTCATAATTTTGTATACCTCTATCATATCTCCCCTCAGTTTTCTACATTCTATGCTCCAGAACAAAGACATGTATCAGCTGTTGAGGCATCACCTGGGTCAGGACTTGCAGTGGTGACAGTACTGGCTAATAAGTTTGTGATTGGAAACTGACCTGCGGGTCAAAAATGATGCCAATATTGCAAACTGTCTGGTTCTAAATCTCAAACAAGAATACAGACTTGAGATAAAATAACCCACTTTCCACACAAACTTGATAACTAAGTAGAACCAGGAACAGAAGGTATCTTAGTTTACATGCACCAAGTATCCGAGGCTACTGATATTTACTGTCAGCAAAGGAACCTGATATGTTCAGTAACTTCAAAACGTTAAACAAATTCGAAGGGACACGGAGGAGTTCAAAATGCGGGTCTAGAGGCGAAACTTGCAGAAAATGCAACACAATAGGACACGTACAAAGAGCATGTCGGGCAGCCAAAAATAAATGGTCTGCGCAGGGAAGAGAGAAAGCTAAAAAGCGAAGCTGCAGTTTTAAAAGAGCACAAACCTGAAAAATCTGATAATGACGGCGACACAGGATTGTGTAGCCTTGAGATTTCCAGTATGAAAATTAGCAATAGACAAGCAATATGGTTTAAAACAGAAGTGAATGGCAAATTAATTAAAATGGAATTGGACACTGGCTTGGCTGTTTCATTCATCCCACAAAATGAATTTGAACGGCATTTCAAAGATACTAAACTGAAGCCTGCAGATATCCAGCTAAGAACTTACACTCGAGAAAAGATAACTCCTGAGGGAATGACATCCATAACAGTGAACTCCAGCAACCAACAAGCCACATTGAGCTTGTATGTGGTAAAAACAGGAGGGCCAATATTGAGGTGACGTGATTGGCTAGGACAATATTGTGGTGACATGATTGGCTAAGACAATATCGAGGTGACGTGATTGGCTAGGACAATATTGTGGTGACATGATTGGCTAGGACAATATTGTGGTGACATGATTGGCTAGGACAATATTGTGGTGACGTGATTGGCTAGGACAACTACAACTTGCCTGGAAATCCCATCCTCATTGCCAATGGTATGTTTTGCGATTTCAAAACCTTAAATTGATTCAAAGGAAGATGTGTGGAATCTGGCAATTGGTCTTTAATTTAAGTGACGCCTGCATGTATCACGTGGGAACATGATGATGCATGTAATTAAAGTATTTTTACGTATAACCCGTAATCAATTATTAAAATGAACAAGAATGTTTCATCAAATATATATACAAGATTAATTACATATAACTGAAATATTAAATACACAACAGAACTATTAGAAATGGATTTGATTTACCACCTAGCACTAATTTTGCTCCATTTCAATATTTGACAGAAAGCCAAGCTCTAAGCTTTCTAAGTCGGAATAGAGTTGGCGTGATTTGGTGTTTTAGGCCACAATCATGAGCGTGTGGAAGCTAATCACTGCATCTACCAACTGTGCTACAACACACTGTTCAACCTACCTCCAAGTCCTTTGTCAAAGCAGCACAAAGCAGTGTGAAATACCATCAAACATTTGATTGTATCCATGGATGAAGGTAAACATTCCTCATTTTAACATAAGAAAGATCTATCGGTGTGATAAGAATCTAGTAGTAATCCGGCTAGTTTTCAAAGTAAAGTTAATGAAATAACAAAAAATGATAATATGCCTTTCAGCTCATTGAGTTGCTCTTTCTACATCCCACAAGTTCAATCACTGATTCTACCTCCCTTTTAATCTCCTTCACAATCCACCTGAACTTCAGTATTTTTCAAAATTTCCAAATGATTAAAAATACTTATCATTTCTATTTTTAAGAACATATAACATAACAGTATGGTACAGGCTATTCAGCCGACAATGTCATGCTGAACTTTTAACTATTCTAAGATCAATCGAACCCTTCCCTCCCACATAGCCTTCCATTCTCCTGTCATTCCTGTGCCTATCTAATAGTCTCTTAAATTTCCCTAACACATCTGCCTCTATCACTACCCCTGGCAGTACGTTCCACGCATCTACCACTCTCTGTGTGAAGAACTTACCTCCGACATGACCTCTATACTTTCCTCGAAACACTTTAAAACTATGCCCCCTTGTATTAGCCTTTTCTGCCCAGGGAAAAGTCTCTGGCTGTCCACTCTTTCTATGCCTTTTATCATCGTGTACACCTCTATCAAGTCACCTCTCATCCTCCTTCACTCCAAAGAGAAAAACCCTAGCTCTCTCAACCTATCTTCATAATTCCTGTTCTCTAATCCAGGCAGCATCCTGGTAAATCTCCTCTGCACCCTCTCCAAAGCTTTTACACCCTTCCCGTAATGAGGTGACCAGAACTGAGCACAATCTTCCAAGTGTGGTTTAACCAGAGTTTTAGAGAGTTGCAACATTACCTTGAACTCAGTCCCTGACTAGTGAAGGTTAACCTTCCTAACAACACTATCAACCTGCTCAGCAGCTTTGAGGGATCGATGGATGTGAACCTCATGAGCCTGCTATTCCTCCACACCACTAAGAATTCAGGTATAAACCCTGTATTCTGCCTTCAAATCTGACCTTCAAAATGAATCATTTCTTCTGGCTAAGTGTTTCTTGAGCTGAGGTGATCTCCATCCATCATGTTTTTGACCAATCAATCAGTTATAGAACATAAAACATAGAATAGTACAGCACAGTACAGGCCCTTCGGCCCACAATGTTGTGCCGACCCTCAAACCCTGCCTCCCATATAAGCCCCCACCTTAAATTCATCCATATACCTGTCTAGCAGTCTCTTAAACTTCACTAGTGTATCTGCCTCCACCACTGACTCAGGCAGTGCATTCCACGCACCAACCACTCTCTGAGTAAAAAACCTTCCTCCAATATCCCCCTTGAACTTCCCACCCCTTACCTTAAAGCCATGTCCTCTTGTATTGAGCAGTGGTGCCCTGGGAAAGAGGCGCTGGCTATCCACTCTATCTATTCCTCTTACTATCTTGTACACCTCTATCATGTCTCCTCTCATCCTCCTTCTCTCCAAAGAGTAAAGCCCTAGCTCCCTTATCATGCCCTAGTGAAGCCTCATCACCACCCGTATGCCCAATAAATGCAGCAACACACACAAAATGCTGGAGCAACTCAGCAGGTCAGTTGGCATCAAGAGAAATGAATGAACAGTCGCTGTTTTGGCTGAGACCCTCGTTCAGGACTGAAAACCTCCTGCAGGACTGAAAATCTCCTTCAGGACTAAAATTCATAATGAGGAGGTTGGAGAGGGGAAGAACTACAAGCTAGAAGGTGACAGATGAAGCCAGATGGGTGGGCGAGGAAGTGAGAAGCTGGGAGGTGATAGGTGGAAGAGGTAAGGATCTGAAGAAGGGCTATGATAGGCCAGGAGAGTGGACCAGGGAAGAAAGGGAAGGAGGGGGCACCAGGAGGAAGCGATTGGCAGGAAGAGACTGTTAGACCACATGACAAAGGAGCAGAATTAGGTCATTTGCCCATTGAGACTGCTCTGCCATTCCATCATGGCTGATTTATTATTCTTTTAAGACAGGGGTTCCCAACCTGCGGTCCACAAACCCCCCAGTTAATGGTAAGGCTCCATGGCACGGCTCCATGGCACAAAAGAGGTTGGGAACCCCTGCTTCAAGAGCTGGGAGGCAGGGTGAAGATATGTCTCTACCAAAAGTGGTGAGAGGCCCTCCTTCCCTCCGCTACCCTGCAGGTCACCCTTGGCAAAGTGTAGTGCCTGCTTAGGCCCCCGATCAGGGTCACGTGGAGCCATGGGAGCAGGTGGTGGATGGTCGCATGAGCAGCTGGTCCATATCACAAGTCCTGGTTATGCGACCACTGGCACCAGGTAGACAATCTCTGAAGAGTGCAGACACTGCCCAGAAGAAGGCAATAGCAAACCACTTCTGTAGAAAAATTTGTCATGAGAAAACCATGATCGCCCACGTCGTACGACATGGCATATAATGATGATAATGAAGAGGAAGGAGAGGGGCTAGAGATGGGAATTGAAGAAAAGTCCCAGAAAATACCCTTCTCCAGATTAGTAAATAGCTGAACAGCGCAGACACCAAATGTAAGATTGTGCCCTTTCTTTATTGAGTTGTACGAGTTAGCTGCCATTAATGTGAATTGTCGTTGGGTACCATACCTGGGAGCCCCTTGGATGGTGAACGCTTTGTCCGCATGCTGTTCTCCAAGTTTGCTCATTATTTCATAAAGCTTATGACAGAGCTAGAAGAAAAGGGTAAAAGAGGGAGAGAGAGAGACACGGTGATAAGAAACTGCCTTTATTTTCATATCCTCAAAAATACTCAAAACATAACACAAACAGCAGGATGTTAGCATCAATGGAGGGAATTGCCTGTTGCTCTTCACACTGATAGTGGATGACTGTACTGCCTCTAACCACATCAGTAAGTTTCTTGATGGTTGGCCTCGGCAGCAGCAATGATGACAAAGCCTACAGGGAGGAGGTAGTGCGGCTTGTGGACGGGAGTCAACACAGTAGCCTGAGCTTCACCGTGGATGAGGCTGTGGAGATAATTGTAGACTTCAGGCGGGTGAAGACTGACCGTTCTCTACTTCACATCTACAGCTTCAGGAGCTGTAGGAGCACCAAGTATCTTAGGGTGGACATTACTGACAATCTCACTTCCTCTCTCAACACCGCATGTCTGGCCAAAAGAGCACAGCACCTCCTGAGGAGACTGAGGCAAGCGAGGCTCCCCACTCCCATCCCCGCCACATTCTACCAGAACATTAACATTGTACTGCCTGACTTAAACATGCCTCCCATACTTTATATCAACTTGTCAATCTTAAGGCCCTGCCACTCGGGGACTTGTGCTAATGACATTGAGCCATAGAAAACTACAGCACAGAGAAAAGCCCTTCAGCCCATCTAGTCCAGGCCAAATCATTTAATCTGCCTACTCCCATAGATCTGCAGCAGGACTGTAGCTTTCCATACCCGTACCATCCATGCACCTATCCAAACTTCCCTTAAACATTGAAATCAAAGTTGCACTCGGAGCCAGGGACTCCCTCCTGGCACTTATCCTTGCAAGCGGAACAAATGCTACACCTGCCCCTACACCTCCTCTCTCACCACCATTCAGGGCCCAAAGAGTTGTTCCAGGTGAGGCAACGCTTCACCTGTGAGTCTGTTGGGTCATACACTGTGTTCGGTGCTCCCCGCGTGGCCTCCTGCTATCAGTGAGACCCGATGTAGATTGGGAGACCACCTCACTGCACATCTACACGCCATCCTTCAGACCAAGCAGGATCTCACAGCAGCCACCCATTTTAATTCCACTCCCCATTCCCATTCCGATATGCCTATCCATGGCCTCCCCCACTATCGTGATGAGGTCACTCTTAGGTTGGAGGAACAACATCTTGTATTTTGTCTGGGTAGCCTCCAACCTGATGGCATGACCATCGATTTCTCAAACTTCTGGTAATGCCTCCCAACAGCCCCCTCACCATTTCCCATTCCCTTTTCTCTCTCTCAATTTGCAAGCTCTTTACTTCATCCATCCCCTTCCAAGTTTCACCTACCATTTGGTGGTTCTCTCTCCCCACACCCCACCTTTTAAACCTACTCATCTTTTTTTCTCCAGTTCTGCTGAAGGGTTTCGGCCCGAAACGTCAGCTACACTTGTTTCCATAGATGCTGCCTGGCCTGCTGAGTTCCTCCAGCATTTTGTGTGTGTTGCTCGGATTTCCAGCACCTGCAGATTTTCTCTTGTTTGTGACTGGTGCTAATGTTATTTTGTGACTATACGTGCTGTGTGTGACAGTATGTACGGGGAGTTTGCACTTTTGCCACAGAGGAATATTTCATTGAGCTGTATACATGCATATGATTGAATAGCAAAGAACCTGAACTTGAAATAGCCAAAGTTTCAGGCCAAGACCTTCATCAGGACTGGAAAGAAAGTAACAAAGTTCTTAATGATATAGTCACAGAAACTACAGCACAGGCATAGACCCTTTGGCCCACCTAGCCAATGCTGAACTATTTAAATTGCCTAGTCACATTAACCTGCACGAGGCCCATAGCTCTCCCATCAATGTACCTATCCAAATTCTTTTCAGCAACACCATAGGACCATAAGATAGAGGAACGGAATCGGGCCATTTGGCCCATCAAGTCTGCTTTTCCATTTCATCAGAGCTGATCCATTTTTCTTTTCAGCCCCATTCTCCTTCTCCCCATATCCCTTCATACCCTGACCAGTCAAGAATCTATCAACCACTACCTTAAATATACATGCATACTTGGCCTCCACAGCTGCCTGTGGCAACGAATTCCACTACTCTCTGGTTAAAGAAACTCCCCTTCATCTCCGTTCTAAAAGGACGCCCCTCTATTTGGAGGCTGTGTCCTCTGGTCTTAGACTCTCCCACCACAGGAAACATCCTCTCCACATCCACTCTATCAAGGCCTTTCACTATTTGATAGGTTTCGATGAGGTATCCCCTCATTCTTCTGAATTTCGGTGAATATAAGCCCAAAGCCATCAAATGCTCTTCATATGACGTCGTTCAATTCTGAAATCATTTTCTTGAACCTCCTTTGAACACTCTCCAATTTCAGCACTTCCTTACCAAGAGGCCCCAAACTGCTCACAATACTCCAAGTGAAGCCTCACCAGTGCTTTATAAAGTCTCAACATTACAACCTTGCTTTTATATTCTAGTCCTCATGAAATGAATGCTAACATTGCATTTGCCTTCCTCACCACAGTCTCAACCTGCAAATTAACCTTCAGGAAATCCTGCACAAGGACTCCCAGGTTCCATTGGACCTCAGTTTTTTTGTATTTTCTCTCCATTTAGAAAATAGTCAACCCTTTCATTTCGTCTACCAAAGTGCATGACCATACACTTTATCCCATCTGTCATTTCTTTCTCCTAATCAATTTAAGTCCTTCTGTAGCCTCTCTACTTCTTCAAAACTACCTGCCCCTTCACCTATCTTCATATCGTCTGCAAACTTTGCAACAAAGCCATCAATTCCATCATCAAAATTATTGACATACAAAATAAAAAGAATTGATCCCAAAATAGACTCCCATGGAACACTGCTAGTCACCGGCAGCTAGTCAGAAAAGTCTCCCTTTATTCCCACTCTTTGCCTCCCATCAAACAACCACGGCTTTATCCATGCTAGAATCTTTCCTGTAATACCATGTGCTCATAGCTTGTTAAGCAGCCTCATGTGTGGCACCTTGTCAAAGGCCTTCTGAAAATCCAAGCACACAACATCAACCAATTCTCTTTTGTCTATCCTGCTTGTTATTTCTTCAAAGAATTCCAACAGATCTGTCAGGCAAGATTTTCCCTTGAGGAAAACATGCTGACTACGGCCTATTTTATCATGTGCCTCCAAGTACCTCGAGACCACATCCTTAACAATTGATTCCAACATCTTCGCAACTACTGAGGTCAGACTAAATGGCCTGCAATTTCCTTTCTTCTGCCTCTCTCCCTCTTTGAAGGGTGGAGTGATCTTTGCAATTTTCCAGTCTTCTGGAACCATTCCAAAATCTAGTGATTCTTGAAAGAACATTACTATTGCCTCCACAACCTTTTCAGCCTCCTCTTTCAGAACCCTGGGGTGTACACCATCTGGTCCAGGTGACTTATTTACCTTCAGGCCTTTCAGTCTCACAAATCTCTTCTCCCTAGTAACGTTAACTTCACACACTGCATGACCCCTGACACCTGGAACTTCCACCATACCTGCTGGTGTCCTCCACAGTGAAGACTGATGCAAAATACTTACTCAGTTCATCCATCATTTGCTCGTCCCCCATTACTACCTCTCCAGCATCATTTTCCAGTGGTCTGATATCCATTCTCACCTCTCTTTTACACTTCATGTATCTGAAGAAACTTTTGGTATCCTCTTTAATATTACTGGCTGGCTTACTTTCATACTCCATCTTTACCTTCCTCTCAATCTTCTAACTTCCCATTAATTTTTGCTCTATTATTTGCCCTCTCGGGCGTTTATGTTGGCTTTGACTTCTCTTGTTAGCTACAGTTGCGTCATCTTGTCTTTAGAATACTTCTTTTTCTGGGATGTATCTATCCTGTGCCTTCCAAGTTGCTTCCAGAAATTCCCACCATTGCTGCTCTGCTGTCATGTCTGCCAGTGTTTTTTTTCCCCAAATCAATTCTGGCCAACTCCTCTGCAAGCTAATGGCATGCTGGACCTCATAACAAGGGGAATTGAGTATAAGAGCAAAGAGGTCCTTCTGCAGCTGTGCAGGGCCCTGGTGAGACCACACCTGGAGTACTGTGTGCAGTTTTGGTCTCCAAATTTGAGGAAGGACATTCTTGCTATTGAGGGAGTACAGTGTGGGTTCACAAGGTTAATTCCCGGGATGGCGGGACTGTCATATGTCAAAAGATTGGAGCCACTGGGCTTGTATACCCTGGAATTTAGAAGGCTGAGAGGGGATCTTATGGAAACATATAAGATTATTAAGGGTTTGGACACGCTGGAGGCAGGAAGCATGTTCCCGCTGATGGGTGAGTCCAGAACTAAAGGCCACAGTTTAAGAATTAGAGGTAGGCCATTTAGAACGGAGTTGAGGAAAAACTTTTTCACCCAGAGGGTGGTGGATATATGGAATGCTCTGCCCCAGAAGGCTGTGGAGGCCAAGTCTCTGGATGCTTTCAAGAAAGAGATGGATAGAGCTCTTAAAGATAGCGGAATCAAAGGATATGGGGATAAGGTAGGAACTGGATACTGATAGTGGATGATCAGCCATGATCACAGTGAACGGTGGTGCTGGCTCAAAGGGCCGAATGGCCTACTCCTGCACCTACTGTCTATTGTCTTTACTCCACTTTAGCTTCTCTTTCTCAAATTTCAGGGTGAAATTGATCATATTGTGATCACCTCCCGGTCAGGGTTCTTTTACCTTAAGCTCTCTAATCAATTGCAGTTCATTGTATACACCCAATCCAGAATACCTCCATATAGCTCCTGTCTATCACCTCCTCATTCTCCTGTGTGAGTCGAAGGTCATCAAGCTGCTGCTCCAGTTTCTTAATACGTTCTCTCTGGAGCTGCACCTGGTGCAGGTGTGCTTATCTGGGACGGGACGTCTCCCAGACTTCCCACATCCCACACACAGTACAGAACACTGCCCCTGGAGCCATTCTCACTGAACTACTATGCCTGAACAGATGAGGAATGAACAAATAAGAACAGAGAGAGAGAGAGAGTAACTTACAAGATATTTTACCTCACCCGAGCCTGAGCTCACCTGGCTGCTCAGCTCAGAGAAACCGCCGTGAAACTTTGCCTGTAAAACCTTCATTGCCGTCCTGATTAAAAGGTGGCTCATTTTACGCAGTCAACTGTGCAACTCAGAAAACTGCCGCTTAGCTTTGCTTTTAAATCTTGAATGGGGACCTGACTGAAAGGTAGCTCCTTTCTTTGCGAACTGCCTCCTGCTGATTGGTTGTTCAACTCCTCAAAAATATTGAAATTAAGTTCCTGCGGTATTTTGTGTGCTGCTCATATCATTAAGAACCTTGCCTCTTCCTTTCCAGTCTTGATGAAATGATGACTGCTCATTTCCCTCCACAGATGCTGCCTGATCTGCTGAGTTCCTGAGGCATTTTGTGTGTGTGTGTGTGTGTGTGTGTGTGTGTGTGTGTGTGTGTGTGTGTTGTCTCTGCAGAATCGCTTGTGAATCCAGTGTTATTTTCATTACTTTCACTCATCCACCATAAGTGCTGTATAAGCAATCACTCGATAGACATTGAGGTGACATTATGAAGTTCACTGCTAAAAACACCTTCAGTGGATGTTGAGTCATGACTACTCACCACTGCGACCTCCTTGTGGAATTTAGACTCTATGCAGGTAATGTTTCTGAATGTGTTGACATAGAAACCAACTCGGCTGTGAGAGAGAAAACAAATAATCTGTGAAAACCACTTACTCATAATTCACCTGCTCAAGTTGAAGAACAAGTTCAAGTTGTATTGTCTCCTGTCTGTACATACATACAGCTAAGTGAAACAATGTTCCTCTGGAACATGGTGAACCCACACAAAATATATCACACACAGTACATAAAACAAAATATTACCGTAAATAAGTTAATACATATTAATTCAAAATGTAGGTAGTAAAGCAAAGGTAAAGAGTAAACAGCTTGCTGTCCTAGTGACAAGACCTTGGTGGTGTTGGGTATTCATCAGTCTAACAGTCTGAGGCAAGACTAAATTGTGTGAAAATTGACTAATTTGTGTGAAAAAACAACCTCAAACCAGTATTGGGAATGAAAACGAAACTTTAGATCCATTGCCCAATGATTCCATCCTCTTTCCCCCTTATAAATTTCAGAAAGATCTTCAGATAGAAGAAGATTTTTTAAAAAAGCAGATGCCTGAAATCTGAAATTAAGAGAAAAAGTCTTTGACTTGAAAGGTTAATCTGCTCAGTGTTCCCAGCATTTGGACTTCATATTTGTCTGGGTAGCTTCCCACCTGATAACATGAACATCGATATCTCTAACTTCCAGTTATCTCCTCCCCCTTCTCTTTCTCCCTTCTTCCATTCCCTATTCTGACTCCCCCTCTTACCTCTTCTCACCTGCCTACCAACTCCCTTAGGTTCTCTCCTCCTTCCCTTTCTCCTATGGTCCACTCTCCTCTCCTATCAGATTCCTTCTTCTTCAGCCCTTTAGCTCTTCCACCAATCACCTGGCTTCTCCCACCCTGCTGGCTTCTCCCTCGGTAACACATACAAAACTCATGCAAAAGAGGGATTGACAGAGTTTACAGTTAGAAACTTTTTCCCAGATGGAAATAACTAATACAAGGGGCTATAATTTTATGATTGAAGGGAAATGTAGGAGAGACGTCAGTGTGTACAGTACTGTGCAAAATTCTTACATCAACATAACTAGGGTGCCAAAGACTTTAGCACAGGACTGCAGTACTCTTATGTATAGCATCGTACTGCTGCCACAAAAAAATACTAATTTCATGACATATAGAAAGCATAGAAAACATAGAAAATAGGTGCAGGAGTAGGCCATTCGGCCCTTCGAGCCTGCACCACCATTCAGTATGATCATGGCTGATCATCCAACTCAGAACCCTGACCAGCCTTCTCTCCATACCCCCGATCCCTTTAGCCACAAGGGCCATATCTAACTCCCTCTTAAATATAGCCAATGAACTGGCCTCAACTGTTTCCTGTGGTAGAGAATTCCACAGATTCACCACTTTCTGTGTGAAGAAGTTTTTCCTAATCTCGGTCCTAAAAGGCTTCCCCTTTATCCTCAAACTGTGACCCCTCGTTCTGGACTTCTCCAACATCGGGAACAATCTTCCTGCATCTAGCCTGTCCAATCCCTTTAGGATTTTATACGTTTCAATCAGATCCCCACTCAATCTTCTAAATTCCAACGAGTATAAGCCTAGTTCATCCAGTCTTTCATCATATGAAAGTCCTGCCATCCCAGGAATCAATCTGGTGAACCTTCTTTGTACTCCCTCTATGGCAAGGATGTCTTTCCTCAGATTAGGGGACCAAAACTGCACACAATACTCCAGGTGTGGTCTCACCAAGGCCTTGTACAACTGCAGTAGTACCTCCCTGCTCCTGTACTCGAATCCTCTTGCTATAAATGCCAGCATACCATTCGCCTTTTTCACCGCCTGCTGTACCTGCATGCCCACTTTCAATGACTGGTGTATAATGACACCCAGGTCTCGTTGCACCTCCCCTTTTCCTAATCGGCCACCATTCAGATAATAATCTGTTTTCCTGTTTTTGCCACCAAAGTGGACAACTTCACATTTATCCACATTAAATTGCATCTGCCATGAATTTGCCCACTCACCCAACCTATCCAAGTCACCCTGCATCCTCTTAGCATCCTCCTCACAGCTAACACTGCCACCCAGCTTCGTGTCATCCGCAAACTTGGAGATGCTGCATTTAATTCCCTCGTCTAAGTCATTAATATATATTGTAAACAACTGGGGTCCCAGCACTGAGCCTTGCGGTACCCCACTAGTCACTGCCTGCCATTCTGAAAAGGTCCTGTTTATTCCCACTCTTTGCTTCCTGTCTGACAACCAATTCTCCATCCACATCAATACCTTACCCCCAATACTGTGTGCTTTAAGTTTGCACACTAATCTCCTGTGTGGGACCTTGTCAAAAGCCTTTTGAAAATCCAAATATACCACATCCACTGGTTCTCCCCTATCCACTCTACTAGTTACATCCTCAAAAAATTCTATGAGATTCGTCAGACATGATTTTCCTTTCACAAATCCATGCTGACTTTGTCCGATGATTTCACCGCTTTCCAAATGTGCTGTTATCACATCTTTGATAATTGATTCTAGCAGTTTCCCCACCACCGACGTTAGGCTAACCGGTCTATAATTCCCCGGTTTCTCTCTCCCTCTTTTTTTAAAAAGTGGGGTTACATTAGCCACTCTCCAATCCTCAGGAACTAGTCCAGAATCTAAACAGTTTTGAAAAATTATCACTAATGCATCCAATACTTCTTGGGCTACTTCCTTAAGCACCCTGGGATACAGACCATCTGGCCCTGGGGATTTATCTGCCTTCAATCCCTTCAATTTACCTAACACCACTTCCCTACTAACATGTATTTCGCTCAGTTCCTCCATCTCACTGGACCCTCTGTCCCCTACTATTTCTGGAAGATTATTTATGTCCTCCTTAGTGAAGACAGAACCAAAGTAATTATTCAATTGGTCTGCCATGTCCTTGCTCCCCATAATCAATTCACCTGTTTCTATGTGAGTGATGATAAACCTGATTCTGATATGGGTCTCTATTGTGGACTGGGAGTGGGAAGGGGGCAGGGAGAGGGGAATCGTGGTTGGGAAAAGGGAAAGAGAGAGAGGAGGGAGCGGGATGCACCAGAAGGATATTCTGTAATGATCAATAAATTAATTGGAATCAAATGACCTTGCCTGGAGTCTCAGGGCCGGGTGTTTCTGCACTCTTACCACCTCCCCACCCCTGACACTCCTTGTCTGCCAGCTGTCCCACACCCCTCCTGTGGCACTCCACCCTCACCACTCCCAACATCCATTGCTCTCACTAGATTTATGAATTCACTCTCTGCTCCATGTTGATAAATACAGTACTGTGTAAACATCTTAGGCACCATAGCTAAATATAGGGTGTTGGTGGAGACAGATACATTAGGAACATTTAAGAAATTACTTGACAAAAGGCTGATAGAAAAGTGGGGACTTGTGGGAGGGAAAGGTTAGATTGATCTTTCTTTATTAATCTTTATTAATCTATCATACGTTGAGCAGAAACAGGAATATTTCCTGCTTCTGATGGGATAATCCCAAAAATTGTCGTAAACAAAATTAGATTTGTAGATCCGGATCCAAAACTTTTGATAGTGATTTAAAAATATCTTTCCAAAAGTTATCTAGCTTTATACAAGAGCAATACATGTGAGTTAAAGTGGCCAGCTCAGTATTACATCTGTCACAAATAGGATTAATATTGGGGAAAATACGCGCTAGTTTATCCTTTGACATATGGGCCTGATGCACTACATTGAGCTGTATCAAGGAATGATGGGCACAATAGATGAGTTGTTAACCAAATGAAAAATTTTACTCCATTGTTTATCTTGAAGTTCCGATTCCCAATCATGTTTAATTTTATCGTTAGATATCATTCATGAACTCAATAACCGTTTATAGATTATAGCTATCAACCCTTTTTGAAATGGTTTAAACTGAAAGCGAGCATCTGTCATATTAGGTGGATAAGTAGAAAGGTAATTCGGCAATAAACCACGTAAAAAATTCCTAATTTGTAAATATCTAAAAAAGTGTACATTAGAACATAGAATAGTACAGCACAGTACAGGCCCTTCAGCCCACAATGTTGTGCCGACCCTCAAACCCTGCCTCCCATATAAGCCCCCACCTTAAATTCCTCCATATACCTGTCTAGTAGTCTCTTAAACTTCACTAGTGTATCTGCCTCCACCACTGATTCAGGCAGTGCATTCATCATATATGAATAAATCATATGATAAATCATATTTATCCACTAACTGAGAAAAAGACATCTAAAAACAAATCTGAAAAAGTTATTATTCCCTTGGTTTTCCAAATTAAAAAGGCCTTATCCAAAATTGATGGTTTAAAAAAAATCGAGATAGATATTATAAGAAAGAATAAAATTATTTAACTCAAAAAATCTATGAAACTGAAACCAAATTGAAAGGGAAGAGGAACTCCCAGTAAGAGGCCAAAGAGAATCCTTTCACCGAGTTTATCTCTAGATCCAACCATGAAGGACATTCATGTATATCTGAATAGTGAATCCAAAAAGTAATTATATGGAATGTTTTTGCCCAATAGTACATTCTAAAGTTAGGCAAAGCCATACTTTATTCTTATACTTTATACTTTATTGTCGCCAAACAATTGATACTAGAACGTACAATCATCATAGCGATATTTGATTCTGCGCTTCACACTCCCTGGATTACAAATATTAAATAATAAAAATAGTAAAAATATTAAATATTAATCATTTAAAATATAAATCATAAATAGAAAATAGAAAAATGGAAAGTAAGGTAGTGCAAAAAAACCGAGAGGCAGGTCCGGATATTTGGAGGGTACGGCCCAGATCCGGGTCAGGATCCGTTCAGCAGTCTTATCACAGTTGGAAAGAAGCTGTTCCCAAATCTGGCCGTACAGGCCTTCAAGCTCCTGAGCCTTCTCCCGGAGGGAAGAGGGACGAAAAATGTGTTGGCTGGGTGGGTCGTGTCCTTGATTATCCTGACAGCACTGCTCCAACAGCGTGCGGTGTAAAGTGAGTCCAAGGACGGAAGATTGGTTTGTGTGATGTGCTGGGCTGTGTTCATGATCTTCTGCAACTTCTTTCGGTCTTGGACAGGACAACTTCCATACTAGGTTGTGATGCACCCTAGAAGAATGCTTTCTGCGGTGCATCTATAAAAATTAGTGAGGGTTTTAGGGGAACAGGCCAAATTTCTTCAGTTTTCTCAGGAAGTAAAGGTACTGGTGGGCCTTCTTGGCAGTGGACTCTGCTTGGTTGGACCAAGTCAGGTCATTTGTGATATTGACCCCGAGGAACTTAAAGCTTTTGACCTGTTCCACTTGCACACCACCGATGTAAATTGGGTTGTGCAGTCCACTACTCCTTCTGAAGTCAACAACCAATTCCTTCATCTTGCTGACGTTGAGGGATAGGTTATTGCCTTTGCACCATGCCACCAGGTTCTTAATTTCCTCTCTGTACTCAAACTCATCATTACCCAAGATACGGCCTACAATTGTTGTTGATTGGAATAAATCCAATCAACTAAAATATAAGCAACACACATCAAAGTTGCTGGTGAACGCAGCAGGCCAAGCAGCATCTGTAGGAAGAGGTGCAGTCGACGTTTCAGGCCGAGACCCTTCATCAGGACTAACTGAAGGAAGAGTGAGTAAGGGATTTGAAAGTTGGAGGGGGAGGAGGAGATCCAAAATGATAGGAGAAGACAGGAGGGGGAGGGATGGAGCCAAGAGCTGGACAGGTGATTGGCAAAGGGGATACAAGAGGATCATGGGACAGGAGGTCCGGGAAGAAAGACGGGGGGTGGGGGGGGACCCAGAGGATGGGCAAGGGGTATATTCAGAGGGACAGAGGGAGAAAAAGGAGAGTGAGAGAAAGAATGTGTGTATAAAAATAAGTAACAGATGGGGTACGAGGGGGAGGTGGGGCATTAGCGGAAGTTAGAGAAGTCGATGTTCATGCCATCAGGTTGGAGGCTACCCAGATGGAATATAAGGTGTTGTTCCTCCAACCTGAATGTGGCTTCATCTTTACAGTAGAGGACTCAGGTTGGAGGAACAACACCTTATATTCCATCTGGGTAGCCTCCAACCTGATGGCATGAACATCGACTTCTCTAACTTCCGCTAAGGCCCCACCTCCCCCTCGTACCCCATCTGTTACTCATTTTTATGCACACATTCTTTCTCTCACTCTCCTTTTTCTCCCTCTGTCCCTCTGAATATACCCCTTGCCCATCCTCTGGGTTCCCCCCCCCACTTGTCTTTCTTCCCGGACCTCCTGTCCCATGATCCTCTTGTATCCCCTTTGCCAATCACCTGTCCAGCTCTTGGCTCCATCCCTCCCCCTCCTGTCTTCTCCTATCATTTTGGATCTCCCCCTCCCCCTCCAACTTTCAAATCCCTTACTCACTCTTCCTTCAGTTAGTCCTGACGAAGGGTCTCGGCCTGAAACGTCGACTGTACCTCTTCCTAGAGATGCTGCCTGGCCTGCTGCGTTCACCAGCAACTTTGATGTGTGTTGCTTGAATTTCCAGCATCTGCAGAATTCCTGTTGTTTGCAACTAAAATATACTACAACTAATATTAAAGACTTACAAATCAAAGAAAAAATAAGTAAATATATATGTGTTAAATTCAGAATTACATTAACTGTTAAAGCAAACAACAACAGATCTAAGTAAGTTAACCAAGTCTGTATCTGAACATTGATAAAATGAATAGCGGACTTTCATCAACGGCGTTACAAACCAGTCCCAGCTAAGGATCAACTTTTCAAATTGCTTACGAAGTGGACTTAAACTCTTTCATAAATTTCCAACCATCTTCTGGAGAGTCAATCCGTCTTGGACGAGCATTGGGTGGAATAATCATCAGATGTGCTGGGTAACGCAGCAAAGGGTGACAGCTCATTTAAAAAAATTCCGCTGTCACTTCCCGATATTTAATTCTTTCGGCATAAGTTTCTGGGGTAAAATTTTCCACTATACAAATTTTAACTTCATTATAGATTAGCTTATCCCTTTTCCTTGCATCCTGAAGAATAGCTTCTTTGGTTATAAAGTAATGCAAACAGAGAATTACAGGACGTGGTTTAATTTTGGCTGATGGCTTAAAACGCTGAATTTGGTGGGCTCTGTCCAATATTGGACTGGCTTTGAGAATGTCACTAAAAAGTGAGTATAACATGTTCGAAAAAAACTTTAGCGGCTCACCGATTTCCGTATTTTCAGGCAAACCCAGTATATGTAGATTCATCTTGCGATTTCTGCTTTCCAAATCAATCGTTTTCTTCTTAATTCTTGATAATTCCAAAGTGTTCTCATTCATTTTCTTTTCCATAAAAGATATCTTCAAATCCTATTCCTTAATAGATTGATCCATTAATTCAAATTCCCTTTCAATTTTATGAGTACTCTGCTTAAGTGTTTGATATCGATCTTCCAAATTCTTCAAAGGCTCCTGAATAGCAATAATGGTCCTTTCAAACAATTCATTAGCTTTTTTCAATTTATCCATTTTGGTATTCAGCGTCTTTGGTATTCAGATCTTCACATTATTAGCTTCTATTAAAGAGAGCATTCTGTCTGAAGTAGAGACTTCCTCTGATTTCTCTGTTTGTTGTGGCTCAGGAAGAGTTTTGCCACTCAGTAATTCGTTTCCAGCCATCGTAATTAAATGGTAAAATCCTTCAGCAAATACAATAAATCTTCAAACTTGAAATGGACCTAGCAGTGGAAAATAAGTTGTGAAAGACAGAGCTGAGACAAAAAAGTCTTACTCCATACGCTACCAAATGGAGACTCCACTGTGTACATACATCTATTGATGCTTCTGGCCACATCTTCAGTGATGTTTCTGGAATCATCGGGTGTTTCGGGTCTTTCAACATCATACAACCTCCTCCAGGTGACCCAGCCGGGGCTGATCAGACCCCAGCTTGTGTCCAGATGGCTAGCTACTTATGACTCCATGGCTCCCCTCTTTTGAGCCACAGCCGTCTTGAGGCCCTCTCTGCTGCATCTGTGGTACTGCGGATGGCTCTCCTCTTCCTCTCTCCCTCGATGCCCAAAATGCTGAAGGCTCTAACTAAGGAACGGGCTACGAATCCCCTACAACCAACCTCCACTGGGAGACACCTTGCTCTCCAACCAGCCTGCTGACAGTTGCTGACCAGTCCTGCGTACTTGGAGAGCTTCCTTTCAAAGGCCTCTTCCAAGCGATCTTCCCATGGGACTGTCAGCTCCAGCAGCACCACTTGCTTAGTAGACTCAGACACTAGGACAATGTCTGGTCGCAGGGTGGTGGCTGCGATATGGTTGCGGAACTTAGATTGATCTCAGACTAGGTTAAAAGGTTATAAGATGTTGTGGGCCGAAGGGCCTGTACTGTGCTACAATGTTCTATCTTCTACATTAATTTCTGTTTGTGGGTTTGGAAGAGTAGGTCCTGTGGAACCACCCATGCCTTTGTAAGGTAACGTTGGACCTCTTGCTGTCCTAGCTTTGTTAATCAGTCATTTGCTAATTTAATTCTTCATTGTACATATTGACATATTGACTTGATTATTTCAATGTATTTTTTGTTGATCTTTAATAATAATTAAAAAAGATTTTAAAATGAAAATAAATCCTAAAGCATGACCCTTTGCAAGCTTTCACCTTCCTCATTCTCAACAATCTATGTAAACGCCAACTCCAAAACCAAAGAAAATACTTCATTCATTTTAAAATTGCTCTTTAGCCTTGTCCTAGTCTCTTTTCAAACACTGCAAATATCTCTATGCTCTTTCTACAATCAGACTTTCCCATTCCTTCCAGCATCCTTATGAATCCACACTGCATAGATCCCAACATTCTGTGACCAAACATGTAGACTCTGAATATGATTCCTGCTTTAACCATTCCAATTATTAACCATTGCCAGGAGTAAATGTTAGTCCCAATTTCCTGCGTTCAGTCAATATCCACAACCCATCCCGCAGTCCCCACCCCTCCATGTACCTGTTCAAGTGCTTCATAAATTATACTATTGTACCTGCCTCAACCCCTTCCTCTGGCAGCTCGTTTCATATAAAATGCTGGAGGAACTCAGCAGGCCAGGCAGCAACTATGGAAAAGAGTAAATAGTCTACGTTTCGGACCGAGACAGGCCTTGGCCTGAAACGTCGACTGTTTACTCTTTTCTATAGATGCTGCCTGACCTGCTGGGGGTCCCTCCAGCATCTTGTGTGTGCTGCTTGGATTTCCAGCACCTGCAGATTTTCTCTTGTTTGAGCTTGTTTCAAGTACTCACCACACCTCTGAATTTACTTGTTTATCATTGAATTAATTTATTGAGATACATTGTGGAATAGGCCCTTCTGGCTCTGACTTAACCATAGTCCAATCATGGGACAATTTACAATGACCGATCAACCCACTAACCAGTAGGTCTTTGGGCTGTGGGTGGAAACAGGAGCACCCGGAAGAAACTCTCACTTTCACGGGGAGATGGTAAAACTCCTTACTGACAGCAGTGGGAATTGAACCCGGGTACTGTAAATCATTGTGCTAACCACTACACTATTGTGCCGCTCTAAACTCCAGTGAGTAAAGCCCCAGGGCCACCAAACAGTCCATATACATAAACCCTTTCATTCCCGGAATCATTCTCATGAACTTTATCTGGACCCTCTCCAGAGCTAGCACATCTTTTCTTTGATAAGGGGCTCAAAACTGCTCACAATACTCCAAGTGCGGTCTGATCAATGCCTTACAAAGCCTCAGCATCACATCCTTGCTTTAATATTCTAGTCTTTGTGAAATGAATGCTAACAGTTTCTCTACACCTTACCCATGATCACCTGCATCCACTAGAAGGTGTCTCAGACACATCCTCCTCTGCCTAATTAGCAAAGGACTGTTTGTGAGATCGTGCTTGGCACCTTCCCACCACAACCTGGCTGTGACCATTAACACTGCATAAGTAAGAATGTGCGTAACTGCACCTCTTCCCACTCCTTGGGAATTTTGAAAGCAGTCTGAATGGCGTTATGGAAAACAACAGTCCAGGTCACTCACCAACCATTGTGCTGTTGCAAACCAAATGGTACGATTTTCACCTGCTCTACCGTGAAATGGGTGATGGTGGGGTGGAGATACGTCTCTACCAAAGGAGGTTATAAGCACTCTCTCCCTCCACTACCCTGCAGATCACCCTTGGGCAAGGTGCAGAACCTGCTTAGTCCCCCGATCAAGGTCACGTGAAGCCATCGGAGCAGCTGATACATATCACAAGCACGAGGAATTCTGCAGATGCTGGAAATTCAAGCAACACACATCAAAGTTACTGGTGAACGCAGCAGGCCAGGCAGCATCTCTAGGAAGAGGTACAGTTGACGTTTTGGGCCGAGACCCTTCGTCAGGACTAATTGAAAGAAGAGCTAGTAAGAGATTGGGGAGGGGGAGATCCGAAATGATAGGAGAAGACAGGAGGGGGAGGGATGGAGCCAAGATCTGGACAGGTGATTGGCAAAAGGGATATGAGAGGATCATGGGACAGGAGGCCCAGGGAGAAAGGAAAGGGGGAGGGGGGGGGAAACCCAGAGGATGGCCCTCGTACCCCATCCGTTATTTATTTATATATACACATTCTTTTTCTCTCGCTCCTTTTTCTCCCTCTGTCCCTCTCAATATACCCCTTGCCCATCCTCTGGGTTTCCTCCCCCCACTTTTCTTTTTCCCTAGGCCTCCTGTCCCATGATCCTCTCATATTTGCCAATCACCTGTCCAGCTCTTGGCTCCATCCCTCCCCCTCCTGTCTTCTCCTATCATTTTGGATCTCCCCCTCCCCTCCCACTTTCAAATCTCTTACTAGCTCTTCTTTCAGTTAGTCCTGACAAAGGGTCTCGGCGCGAAACGTCGACTGTACCTCTCCCTAGAGATGCTGCCTGGCCTGCTGTGTTCACCAGCAACTTTGATGTGTGTGGTGCATATCACAAGTCCTGGTTATGCGACCACTGACACCAGGCTGACAATCTCTGAAGAGTGTTGATAATGGCTGGGGTCACCTGTCTTGTAAAGACACTGCCCAGAAGAAGGCAATGGCAAACCACTTCTGTAGAAAAATTGGCCAAGAATAGTCATAGTCATGGAAAGACCATGATCACCCATGTCATACGTCACGGCACATAACGAATGAACACTGGGAATAAAATAACGGCTGTTTACGTTTCTCTTTGAATTTGATAATGTGCAAATCAGAGATTAAAGACATGTTTTTAGATAACAAGTTATATCAGAGAATAAAATTGAATACCTTGACCACAATGATGGTAATTCGTCCTGTAAATCTGTATTTAATTCTTCGAAGACTTTCTGAGCCTTTTGGAACTCCTCTTCTGCCTAAAAGGAAAAGAAATCAAGAGTTGGTGTTTTATTTTGAAGACAATAAGACATGGGAGTAGAATTAGGCCATTCAGCCGATCAAGTCTGCTCTGCCATTCCATCATGGCTGATTTATTATCTCTCTCTCCTGTTTTCTCCCTGTAACCTTTGACACCCCAACTAATCAAGACCCTAGACACCCACACTATACCCAATGACTTGGCCTCCACAGCAGAAATTGCTTCTGCAAACATGATCAGAAACATGAATGCCGAGACCTCCCAACCTCTGTAGTGACCAATAAGAGCTCCCTCTAGCTTCAGAGAATAATAGTGCAATTGTCCTCTGCATGAATTTTTCTCTGGTGAGGCACAGTGATGACTTGCTGGCAGCAAACACAAATTCTCACTACTTCATTACTCACACTTCTTCTAGTAAATTATCACTCCATTCAATAGGCTGTACCTACCCTTTTGGAGTTGAGCTTTTGAACCCCCTGTATGATCTGACATTGTGCAGTGTGAACTGAAGTCTTTAAGGTGCAGGGTGGTTGCGACGTGGCAGTTATGGGCCAAACTGAGGCCCATGGGGCCTGGTCCCAAGAACGTGGAATGAACCAATATACGGGCATTGCTGGAACCTCTGAGGCTGTGGTGTGCAGTTAAAGGGCTCCTGGATTGGCTGTGACCGGCTTCGTGGCTGTAGACTCACCTCCATTATTTGCTTATTTTTATCATTTACATGATCTGTTTTCTCTGCACATTGGGTGCTTGATGGCCTTTCCTAAATGGGTTCTATTGGGTTTCTTTGTTTTGTGGCTGCATGTACGAAGATGAATCTCAATAATAAATGTACTTTGACTTTAAACGGGAAAAGATTCAGGGAAATCGATTTAGGGCGGAGATGAGGAGAAACTACAGAGGACAGTTACCCAGAGGGAAGTGAATCTGTGGAATTCTCTGTCCAGAGAAGTGATAGAGACTTTAGTTATATTTAAAACACAGTTAGATAGATTTTGGCATAGCAGGGGAATTACGGGTTAAGGGGAAAAGTGTGGAACTGGGTTCACGGCCAGATCAGCCATGATCTGATTAAGTGGTGGAGCAGGCTTGATACGCCAGGCAGCCTACTTGTTTGAACTGGTCACGACACTCAGGAGAGCTAAAGAAAGGAGACCAACTCCGACACCGTCATCCCGAGTGCAGATTAAATGAAAATGCGCCAACTGTTTGAAGGGCATTCAATGCAAGCAGAGCACATTGTAGGGGAACTTCATCACTGACTGCTGTACAGAAGTCACTCTGTCACAATAATACGACACGGGAGCGTAGCAGTAGCACAGACACTTTACAGCGCCAGCGGTCACCAATCGGGATTCAATTCCCGTCACTACCTGTAAGGAGTTTGTACGTTCTCCCCATGACTGCCTGGATTTCCTCTGGGGGCTCTGGTTTCCTCCCACATTCCACAGATGTATGGGTTAGGGTTAGCAGGCTGTGCGTATGCTATGTTGGGGCTGGAAGCGTGGCGACATTGCAGGCTGCCTTCAGATCGTGCTGGTCATTGACACAAACCATGCATTCCACGACATGCTTTGATATTTTGATGTACATGTGACAAAAAAAGTTCATCTTTAACCTTTCACACTGGCACTAAAAAACTGAGCATCCTCTACTGGGCGGTGGATATGAAGGGAAGGTTTTTCCACCTTCATCACTGGGGCAATGCTCGTGACCTTCACTGGGAGCCCCGTTCAGAGACTTGGCCAACGCCCGCGCTATGGATGTAAGAATTTACAGTCCATTCGTTTGGCTGCCAAGGATCAGATCAGAAACAGTTTAATATCCCCAGTGTATGTCGTGGAATTTGTTGTTTTGCGGCAGCAGTAGATTGCAATATATATTAATAAAAGCTATAAATTACAATAAAAATATAAAAATATTAAACTAAGTAAGTACTGTAGTGTGAAAAGAGAGGGGAAAAAGAAGTGAGGTGGTGTTCATGGGTTCATTGTCCATTCAAAAATCGGATGGTGGAGGGAAAGAACATAGAACATAGAATAGTACAGCACAGTACAGGCCCTTCGGCCCACATTGTTGTGCTGACCCTTAAACCCTGCCTCCAATATAACCCCCCACCTTAAATTCCTCCATATACCTGTCCAGTAGCCTCTTAAATTTCACTAGTGTATCTGCCTCCACCACTGACTCAGGCAGTGCATTCCATGCACCAACCACTCTCTGAGTAAAAACCTTCCTCTAATATACCCCTTGAACTTCCCACCCCTTACCTTAAAGCCATGTCCTCTTGTATTGAGCAGTGGTGCCCTGGGGAAGAGATGCTGCTATCCACTCTATCTATTCCTCTTATTATTTTGTACACCTCTATCATGTCTCCTCTCATCCTCCTTCTCTCCAAAGAGTAAAGCCCTAGCTCCCTTAATCTCTGATCATAATGCATACTCTCTAAACCAGGCAGCATCCTGGTAAATCTCCTCTGTACCCTTTCCAATGCTTCTACATCCTTCCTATAGTGAGGGGACCAGAACTGGACACAGTACTCCAAGTGTGGCCTAACCAGGAGTTTTATAGAGCTGCATCATTACATCGCGACTCTTAAACTCTATCCCTCGACTTATGAAAGCTAACACCCCATAAGCTTTCTTAACTACCCTATCCACCTGTGAGGCAACTTTCAGGGATCTGTGGACATGTACCCCAAGATCCCTCTGCTCCTCCACACTACCAAGTATCCTGCGATTTACTTTGTACTCTGCCTTGGAGTTTGTCCTTCCAAAGTGTACCACCTCACACTTCTCCGGGTTGAACTCCATCTGCCACTTCTCAGCCCATTGCTGCATCCTATCAATGTCTCTCTGAAATAAGTTGTTCTTGAGTCATTGAGCGTGTGTGTTCAGACTCCTGTACCTCCTCCCTGATGGTAGCAATGAGAAGAGACCATATCTTGAATAATGGGGGGGTCCTTAATGATGAATGCCGCCTTTTTGAGGCATTTCCTTTTGAAGGTGTCCCGGGTGCTGGGGTGGCTAGTGCCCATGATGGAGCTGGCTGAGTTTACAACTTTCTGCAGCTTTTTCCGATCCTCTGCAGTGGCCCCTCCACACCAGAAAGTGATGCCAGTTAGAATGCTCTCCACAGTACACCTGTAAGAATTTGCGCATCTTTGGTGACATACCAATTCTCCGCATGTCATGCCTTCTTTGAAGTTGCATCGGTATGTTGGACCCAGGATGAATCCTCGGAGATGTTCACACCCAGGAACCTGAAACTGGTCACCCTTTCCACCTCTGATCCCTCGATGAGAATCATCCCCTTCTAGGAGCCCACAATCAACTCCTTAGTATGACTGAAATGAGTGCAAAGTTGTTTCTGTAACGCCACTCATCCAGCTGATCTATCTCACTCCTGTACGCCTCTCATCACCATCTGAAATTCTGCCAACAGTAGTTGTGTCATTGGCAAATTTACAGATGGCATTTGAGCTGTGCCCAGCCACACAGTCATGGGTGTAGAGAGAGTAGAGCAGTGGGCTAAGAACACATCCCCGAGGTGCACCAATGTTGATTGTCAATGAGGAGGAGAAGTTAGTTCCAATCTGCACGGACTGTGGTCTCCTGGTGAGGAAGTCAAAGATCCAGTTGTAGAGGGAGGTACAGGGGCCCAGGTTTTGGACCTTGTGGATTAGAACTTACGTTTTTTAACTTCAAAACATTAAACTAATTCAAAGAAAGACATGGGAGTCCAGGAATGCGGGTCTAAATTCATGTTTACTTTAAGTGAGGTGTGCACATATCACACGTAGCTTGATCATGTATGTAATTCACCTATTTTTACATATAACCCGTAATGAATTATTTAAATAAACAAGAATACTTAATCATGGGCCGGCTGGTGGCGCAATGACATCAGCACTGGACTCTGGAATGGAGGTTCCCTAGTTCGAAACCAGCCGGGTCCGCTCCCAAGTACGCTTTCCATCCGTGCCGGGTTGAGTGTCGAGATCGCAACTTGACCTCGTAAAATAAAAGGGAAAAAATGCTGCAAAATGTCTGTGTGAGGAGCGGTGCATCACACAGTCTCTTTCTCTTGCTCCACGCCTTGTAAAGGCATGAAAAAGACATCATTTCGCCAACATCGCACACGCACGCACCAAAAAAAAAGAATACTTAATCATACATTACGATCGTGTTGAAATTCTGAGCTGTAATCAATAAACAGCAGCTTGACGTAGGTATTACTATTGTTCAGGTGATCCGAGGCCAAGTGGAGACACTGAGATTGTATCTGCTGTAGACCTATTGTGGCGATAGGCAAATTGCAGTGGGTCCAGGTCCTCGCTGAGACGGGAGTTGATTCTGGCCATGACCAACCTCTGAAAGTACTTCATCACAGTTAGTGTGAGAGCCACTGGGTAATCGTCCTTGATGCAGCTCTCCCTGATCTTCCTGGGCACTGGTATGATTGTCGCCCTTTTGAAGCAGGTGAGAACGTCCAACTGCTCCAGTGAGAGATTGAAAGTGTCCTTGAACACCCTCTGCCAGCAGGTTGGCACAGGTTTTCAGAGGCCTACCAGGTACACCATCAGGGCCTGAGGGTTCACCCTCCCGAAAGATCACTTGTTGACCGAGAGCTATTGGACCTTGTTGGCTGCATGCCAATGGGAACGCATTCTTTCCACCAGAGTGCCGCTGGGCGCACTTTCCAAGGGGCTGATGAGGGTGTTGTGGGGCCCTTTCATAGAGGAGGGAACCACCCCGCCTGTTGGACCAACACTGGGCTTGGCAGTAACACCACTGTCCTGGGAGCGGACTCACGGAAAACACAACTGTTTCGAGAGCACTCGTTACCCAGAGAGCACATTTTGGGCACCTGCATTGCTGGCTGCCGTGCAGAGGTCACCCTGGCATTATGACACGGCACCATGGTGCAGCCGTTTGCACATTACACTGCCAGTGATCACCGATCATGGTTCAATAAGGAGTCAGTAAGGAATCTGTACATCTTCCTCTAGGTGCTCTGGTTTTCTCCCAAAGACTTACGGGTTAGGGGTGGTAAGTTTTGCGCATGCTATGTTGGCACTTGGTGACACTTGCAGGCTTTACCCAGCACAATCCTCCCGAATTTGATTTGACGCCTACGATGGCGCTTCACTAGGTGTTTCGATGTACGCGTGACAAATAAAGCTAAGCCTTCTGGCATGAAGTCTTTCGCTTGTACACCATTGTCATTTCAAGATTCAAGAGAGTTTATTGTCATTCTTCAGTCACAAGTGTAAAGGAGAACAAAATGTTATTCTGGATCCAATGTGGCATAGAAAGCACCTGAAGCATAAAGAGCACAATTGTATAAAGGCATCCTAATCTGAGGAAAGACATCCTTGCTATAGAGGGAGTACAGAGAAGGTTCACCAGATTGATTCCTGGGATGGCAGGACTTTCATATGAAGAAAGACTGGATGAACTGGGCTTGTACTCGTTGGAATTTAGAAGATTGAGGGGGGATCTGATTGAAACGTATAAAATCCTAATGGGATTGGACAGGCTAGATGCAGGAAGATTGTTCCCGATGTTGGGGAAGTCCAGAACAAGGGGTCACAGTTTGAGGATAAAGGGGATGCCTTTTAGGACTGAGATTAGGAAAAACTTCTTCACACAGAGAGTGGTGAATCTGTGGAATTCTCTGCCACAGGAAACAGTTGAGGCCAGTTCATTGGCTATATTTAAGAGGGAGTTAGATATGGCCCTTGTGGCTACGGGGGTCAGGGGGTATGGAGGGAAGGCTGGGGCGGGGTTCTGAGTTGGATGATCAGCTATGATCATACTGAATGGCGGTGCAGGCTCGAAGGGCCGAATGGCCTACTCCTGCACCTATTTTCTATGTTTCTATAAAACACAATGTACGAGTTACTGTGGTCTGTAGCGACACTCGGCGGTATGTATGTAACTAATTTAGTGTTTCATTGTTGTATTTACCTAAGCCTCATTGCTTTTGGGTCCCCTACCTTGACGAGCTTGCTGTCGTCCCTCCTCTTCGAGTGCTGCAAGGACTCCAAATGATGTCGTGCACAGTCGTAGTCAACAAGTTTCCTGCTGCGCTTTGCGATTCGAGTCTGGTTGAGTGAGAACAGAACCGTTATTAACACCAAAAATCATCACACAGATAGTGCAGCTTACACCTGACCGTGACACGAGATGTATCATTGGCCACCGATGAGAAGAACCATCGAGTGTGCTTGACACGAGAAGTCGTAGAACACAGAACATTACACCACATTACAGGCCCTTCGGCCCACAGTGATTAGCCAACCTTTTAACCTACTTTAAGATCAATCTAACCCTTCCCTCCTACATAGACTAGTCCTGATGAAGGGTCCCAGCTCAAAAGGCCGTCTGTTTATTCCTCTCCTTGTTATCTGACCTACTGATCTGCAGAATCCCTTGCATTATGACTCCATTTTTCTATCATCCACGTACCTATCTAAGAGCTTTTAAAATGTCCCTAATGTATCCAGCTCTACCATCATCCCTGGCAGGGCATTCCACACACGCAGCATTCACCGTGTAAAAAAACTAACCTCTGACACTCCTCCTGTACCTTCCTCCAGTCACCTTAAAATTACACCCCTGATATTAGCCATTTCTGCCCTGGGAAAGGATCTCTGGCCGTCCACTCTATCTATGCCTCTTATCATCTTGAACATCTCTGTCAAGTCACCTCTCATCCTCCTTCGCTCCAAAGGGATAAGCCCTAGCTCACTCAACCCAGATAGTTCAATGTTACTGCCTACACTTCGATACGATTCAGATTTGTTTATCACGTGAACATCGAACACAACCGAAGGATGTGCTGGGGGTAGTCCGCTAGTGTCGCCAAAACCCTGGCACCAACGTAGCCTGGCCACGATGCACAGCAGAACAACACAGAACACCACAAGCAGCAAGCCGTGGAGGGGGAGAAAGCCTTTCATGGCCTCAGGAGATGGCAAAACACTTCACAATCCTGAACTAAATACAAAAGCTAGTGATTAATTTAATGAACATAAGAACATAAGAACTTAAGAAATAGGAGCAGGAGTCGGCCATCTGGCCCATCGAGCCTGCTCCACCATTCAATAAGATCATGGCTGATCTGACCATGGACTCATCTCCACCTACCTGCCTTTTCCCCAAAACCTATAAATCCCCCACTGTGTGAAAATCTATGCAACCTTGTCTTAAATATATTTACTGAGGTAGCCTCCACTGCTTCATTTGGGCCAAGAATTCCACAGATTCACCACTCTCTTGGAAAAGCAGTTCCTCCTCATCTCAGTCTTAAATCTACTCCTCTGAATCTTGAGGTGTGTCCCCTGGTTCTAGTCTCACCTACCAGTGGAAACAACTTTCTTGTCTCTATCTTACCTATCCCTTCCATAATTTTATATGCTTCTATAAGATCTCCTCTTATTCTTCTGACTTCCAGTGAGTACAGTCCCAGGCGACTCAATCTCTCCTCAGAGTCTAACCCCTCATCTCTGGAATCAACCTGATGAACTTCCACTGCATTGTCTCCAAAGCCAGTGTATCCTACCTCAAGTGAGGAGACCAGAACTGCACACAGTACTCCAGGTGCAGCCTCACCAGTACCCTGTACAGTTGCAGCATAACCTCCTGCACTTAAATTCAATCCCTCTAGCAATGAAGGCCAACATCCCATTTGCCTTCTTGACAGCCTGCTGCACCTGCAAACCAATCTTTTGTGATGCATGCTCAAGCACTCCCAAGTCTCTCTGCCCAGCAGCATTCTGCAGTCTTTTACCATTTAAATAATAATCCCCTCTTCCATTTTTCCTTTAGGAAAGCAGAAGGAAGCTTGTGCACAGTGATAACTCCACTAATAGAAATCTGATTACTGTACCTTAGGATTATCTATTGGCCAGAAATCGATTTTGGCACAGACTAGAAGGGCCGAATGGCCTGTTTTCTGTGCTGTAGTGTTCTATGGTTCTAACAGCAATTCTGGTTGGGGAATCAAAGTTGCCGGGATATTGTGAGGAGGGGGGACTTTAATAAAAACAGACCAGAAAACCTAACCATAGTGAAATTATCCTGGAAATCCTGATGGTTTGGCACCTTGCTCACCAGTTAATCTTGCCTATATTTCCCATTCATTCACCAGGACCCTGGTTCTCAGGCTCCCCATCCACCCACTGGGGCTCTGATTCCCACATTTCCCGGAGTCCGTGTTCTTTCATCAGGATCCCTGAACACCCACCAGGGACCTGGGTTTTATTTATTCAGAGATACAGCACAGGATAGACCGAGCCAGCCCAGCCAGCCTTGGCAGCCAGCAACCCACCGACTTAACCCTAGCCTAATAACAGGACAATATTACAATAACTTACAAACCGCTGCATCTTTGGACTGTGGGAGCAAACCTGAACACCCATAGGAACACACAAACTATCTTAGAATTGAACTCCCGACTTTGAGAACAAATACGAAATATTAAAAATAATAATAGTGGTAATAAATAATAAATGCAAGATGAGGTGGATACTGCTGTCATAGGAAAGTAGCATCAATCATCAGAGATCCTTCCTACCCAGGCTATGATACTTCCTTGCTACTGCCATCACATAGAAGGGTCAAGTCCCTCAGGACTCACTCCACCAGGTTCAAGAACAGTTACTACCCCTCAACCATCTGGCTTTCGAACAAAAGGGGATAATTATTGAGGAGGGGAAGATGGTGGTGCAATGCAGCGCACGCGGCTGTTCCAAATTAATATCGATATGTGTAACTAGGGGGCCGTGCACAATCCGGATTTGATGGAGACAGCCGTGAGAAGCGCAGAAGAACATCTGGTGAAACTTCTGAAATGCCTGCTTCGCTGCCGCTGCTACTATGCGATCGAGAATCTCCGGAGACGAAGGCACCAAATCCTCGGCTTTGCGAATCGCCTGTTGCCGGGGCCAGGGTCGAAGTGCTCGGCAGAGATGGTGCTCGGTGTTCGGTGTCGAAGAGGTGGTCAGAGGCTCGGAGTTTTTCGGACGGACTCGGAGTTGGACTGTGGTCGGATGCTTCCGGGATGCTGCATCGGCAAGTTGGCGGCACTGGAGGTTTACCGTCAGTGTAAGATGATGGGACTTTCGAGAGACTTGAGACTTTTACCGTGCCATGGTCTGTTCTTATCAAGTTACGGTATTGCTTTGCACTGTTGTAACTATATGTCATAATTATATGGTTTTTGTTAGTTTTTAAGTCAGTTTGTCATGTGTTTTCGTGATACCATTCTGGAAAAACATTGTGTCATTTATTAATGCACGCATTACTAAATGACAATACAAGGGGACTGTGTGTCTTCATAATCCTAATCATATCATAACTACACTTGCCCATCCATTGAGATGTTCCCACAACCAATGATCTCACTTTAAGGACTCTTTCTCTCATCATCTCTTGTTCTCATTATTTATTGCTATTTATTTATATTTGCATTTGCACAGTTTGTTGTCTTCTGCACTCTGGTTGATCTTTCATTGATCCTGTTTACAGTTACTATTCTATAGATTTGCTGAGTATGCCCGCAGGAAAATTAATCTCAGGGTTGTATATGGTGACATATGTGTACTTTGATAAAAAAAAATTTACTTTGAACTTTACTTTGTAGAGTCCTTGAAAATGAGTCCATAGATTGTGGAACCAGTTCAGTCATGGGCACGTGAACTTGCGTGAAGTCATCCCACTGGTTAAGGAGCCTGATGGTTCAGGGGTAATAATTTCTTCTGCACACCGGAGAATAAAGTCCTAATTTATTCAACCTTTCCATATAACTCAGGCCCTCAAATAATGGCAAAATCCTTGTAAACTTTCTTTGCACTCTTTCAATCTTATTTTCATCTTTCCTGTCGGTAGGAGACCAGAACTTCACACAATATTCCAAATGAGGCCTCACCAATGTCCTCCACAACTTCAACATAACATCCCATCTCCTGCACTCAACACCCTGATCTATGAAGGCCAATGTACCACGAGTTTTCTTTATGACCCTATCTACCTGTGACACCACTTTCAAGGAATTATGGACCTGTATTCCTGTATTCCCAGATCCCTCTGTTCTACCATTTACTGGGTAGTTCATGCCGAATGTCGTTTTGAAATGCAGGAACGTTGTTATGAAGGCACGCAGATTTGCAAAACAGCAAACAAGAAGAGCGGAACTTCCCAGAGGCCAAACGTTTTAATTCCGAATCCCATTCCCATTCTGACAGTTCTTAGTCCACAGCCTCCTCTACTTTTGTGATGAGGCCACCCTCAGGGTGGAGGAACAACACCTTTATTCCGTTGGGTAACCTCCAAACTGATGGCGTGATTTTCATTTTTTATTCTAGTAAAATGTTTTCTGTTTCCCACTCTGGCCTTTTACCTCTTCTCACCTGCCTATCACCTCCCCCTGGGTCCCCTCCTCCTTATCCTATGGTCCACTCTCCTCTCCTAGAAGATTCCATCAGCACTTTCCTATTCCCACCCACCTGGCTTCTCCTATCACCTTCGAGTGATGCTCTGTCCCTCCCTCCACCTTTTCACTCTGATGCCCTCCCCCTTCCTTTCCAGTCGTGATGAAGGGTCTCAGCCCAAAACATCGACTGTTTGTTTCCTCGGATGCTGCCTAACCTGCTGAGTGCCTCCAGCATTGTGTGTGTGTGTGTGTGTGTGTGTGTGTGTGTGTGTGTGTGTGTGTGTGTGTGTGTGTGTGTGTGTGTGTATGTCGCTTTGGATTTCCAGCACCTGCAGACATTGTTGTGCTTGTGAAGATGAGTAACGATTCACTTTGTCTTAGAGTGCTTCAGAAAGATGAGTGTTGGCCAGTGACTGAGTAGCTGGAAGCACTGCAAGCTCGATTGACTCAATGATTCATTCAGAACAAGAGAGTGCCAACAGTGTAGCACCCTTCAGAGCTGATGTATGGCAGTGAAATATCACAAGCTCCATTAACTCACACTTGGCAAGACATGCAAAGTGGACAATGTGGGTGTAGAACGCAAACCGAAACCAGCGTGGTGTCACAATCTTAATAAAAGATACATCACCCCCGGAGGATTAGAACATCGAACACAAAACACTGAGGCAGAGTACAGGCCCTTCGGCCCACAATATTGTGCAGACTTTCTATTTTATTTATTTAGAGATACAGCATGGAGTTGTCCTTCGGGACCTTCGAGTCGTGCTGCCCCGGCACCCACCGACAAACCCCATTAACCCAAACCTAATAACAGGACAATTTATAACGACCAATTAACCTACCGCGCATGCCTTTGGACTGTGGGAGGACACTGGAGGAACCGGCAAAAGCCCACGCACTCTACGGGGAGAAGGTACAGAGACTCTTTACAGGGTGGCACGGAATTGAACTCATGAACTCCAACACCCCAAGCTGGAATAGCATCTCACTAACCACTATGTCACTGTAGTGCGCTACCATTTAATCCTAGTCTAAGGTCAATCAAACCCTTCCTTCCGAGATTACCTGCATTTTTCTATCGTCCATGTGCCTCTCTAAGAGCTTGTTAAAAGCTTCTAATGTATGTGTCTCCACCACCACACCTGGCAGTGTGTTCCACGCATTCACAATTCTCCTTTCCGAAAACTTGTCTCTGACATTCCATAAGACCATACCACATAGAAGCAGAATTAGGCATCCGCTCTGTCCAAGCCTTTCAACCTTCATAAGGCTTCAATGAGATCCCCCCCCAATCCTTCTAAATTCTAGTGAATACAGACCAAGAACCATCAAACATTCCTCGTATGATAAACCTTTCATTCCTGGAATCATCCTTGTGAACCTCCTCTGGACCCTCTCCAATGTCAGCACATCCTTTCTAAGATGAAGGGGCCCAAAACTGTTCCAATACTCAAGGTGAGGCCTCACCAGTGCCTTATTGAGCCTCAGCATCACATCCCTGCTCTTGAATTCTCAACCTCTTGAAATGAATGTTAACATTGCATTTGCCTTCCTCATCGCTGACTCGACCTGTAAGTTAACCTTTAGGGTATTCAGCACAAAGACTCCCAAGTCCCTTTGCATCTCAGATTTTTGGATTTTCTCCCCATTTAGAAAATAGTTTACACATTTATTTCTACCAATAAAGTGCATGACCATGCATTTTCAACATTGTATTTCATTTGCCACTTTCTTGCCCATTCTCCTAATCTGTCTAAGCCCTTCTGCATCCAACCTGTTTCCTCAACACTACCTGCTCCCCCACCAATCTTCGTATCATCTGCAAACTTGGCAACAAAACCATCTTTTTCATCATCTAAATCATTTATATATGGCATAAAAAGAAGTGGCCCCAAAACCAACCCCTGCGGAACACCACTAGTCACTGGCAGCCAACCAGACAAGGATCCTTTTATTCCCACTCACTGCCTCCTACCAATCAGCCAATGTTCTAACCATGCCAGCAATTTTCCTGTAGTACCTTGGGTTCTTAACTTGGTAAGCAGCATCACGTGTGGAACCTTGTCAAGGGCTTTCTGAAAGTCCAAAAATACAACATCCACTACATCCCCTTTATCTATCCTACTTGTAATCTCCTCAAAGAATTGCAATAGGTTTATCAGACAAGATTTTCCCTTAAATAACCCATGTCCTATCTTGTCCTGGATCACCAAGTACTCCATAATCTTATCCTTAATAATTGACTCCAACACCTTCCCAACCACTGAGGTGAGGCTAATTGGTCTATAATTTCCTTTCTGCTGTCTTCCTCTTTTCTTAAAGAGTGGAGTAACATTTGCAGTTTTCCAGTCCTCTGGCACCATGCCAGAGTCCAATGATTTTTGAAAGATCATGGCTAATGCCTCCACAATCTCTACCACTACCTCTTTCAGAACCCTAGGGTGTAATTCATCTGGTCCGAGTGACTTATGTACCCTTAGGTCACTCAGCTTTTAGAGCACCTTCTCCCTTGTGACAGTAACTGCACTCACTTCTCTTCCTTCACACTCTTCAAAATCCGGCACAGGGCTAGTGTCCTCCACGGTGAAGTCTGATACAAAATACTCATTTAGTTCATCTGCTATCTCCTTGGCCCCCGTTATTATTTCTCTGGCCTCATTTTCTAGCAGTCTTATATCCACACTTATATCTTTTGTTTTTTACATACTTGAATAAAAGCTTTTACTACCTACTTTGATATTGTTGCTAACTTGCTTTCATGCTTCATCTTTTTCCCCAACGATTCTTTCAGTTGCTTTCTGTAGTTTTTTAAAAACCTTCCCAATCCTTGATCTTCCCAGTTACTTTTGCTTTGTTGTATGCCGTCCCTTTTGCTTTTATTTAGCTTTGGCTTCCCTTGTCAGCCGCGGTTGTACCATTTTACCATTTGAGTATATCTTCGTTTTTGGAATACATCTTTTCTGCAGCTTTTTCAATTTTCCCCGAAACTCATGCTATTTCTGCTCTGCAGTCATCCCTGCCAACTCCTTTCTCATGCCACTGTAATTTCCTTTACTCCACTGAAATACTGCTACGCCAGACTTCACTTTCTCTCTATCAAATTTCAAGTTGAACTCAATCATATTGTGATCACTGCCTCCTGAGGGTTTTACCTTAAGGTCTCTAATCAACTCCGGTTCACTACATTACATTCAATCCAGTGTTGCTGTTCCTCTAGCAGGCTCAACGACAAACTGCTCTAAAAATCTCTCTCTTAGGTATTCAACAAACTCACTCTCTTGAGATTCATTACCAGTCTGATTTTCCCAATTGACCTGCATGCTGAAATCTCCCATGAAATTGCACTTTTGACACACCTTTTTTATTTCCTGTTGTAATCTGTGGTCCATATCCCAACTGCTATTGGGATGTCATAAGGTGGTGGCTGGGAACGGACCCAAGTGCAAGACACAGACACTGAGGTACTAGGGACAGGACTAGAATACAGGGTGAGGGCCAGGACGTGGACTCGAAAACCAGAAACCTGGAACAGGACTGGACAAGAGAGCTAGGAGCCCCAGCTTGCCTCTGGCTCGGACCCCAGAACTAGGCAAGGACGTGACTTGGTTGGCAGGCTGGATGAGGCTGGGGACCAGGGACTGCAGGCGAGGCTGGGGACTAGGGACTGCAGGCGAGGCTTGGCTAGAGGCTTGGGGTCTTGAAGCTCCGCCTGGGCAGGGTGCAGATCTCTACCTGACGGAGGCAAGGGACAGGAAGGGACAGAACCCACCACAGGGTAACGGCAATCTGGCCTGGCTTACCTGATGGAGGCAAGGGACAGGAAGGGAGCTAGGTTCAGGGTGGTTCCAAGACAAGACTTCAGGCTAGGCGAGGTGAGAGTTACCGGCAAGACAAAGCAAGGCTTCAGGCAAGGAAACAGAAAGCAGAGGAAAGGATACAAGGAGTAAGGACAAGAACAATCCAGCAGCCACACGCTGGTCTCTGGAGGTATTTATGCAGCCAGCCCCAACGAGAATCAGCTGCCTCAATTAGTACTCAACAGGAACAGACACAGGGTAGACAGGAAAACCTGGAGCAAGGGTCGATGGACCTGACTGTGAACCGGAATGCGGACTTCACGGACCGGACCATGACATGAGAGGCCTGTATATAACTGCCATCAGGGTCCTTTTACCCTTAACTCAACCCACAAGGATTTGACATTGTCCAATCCTATGGCACATCTTTCTACTGATTTGATTCTCCCTATACTTTCCTCCAATCACCTGAAAATTATGTCTCCTTATATTAACCATTTTCTCCCAGGGTAAAAGCTATTCTCTAAAGCTTGAAGGAAGCCAGACCTCGGTGAAAAATACTTTAGCCAATGGATTTACAGATTAGATCGAAGATCCGCTATTTCACTTTGATCAGTTGTTAAACATTGATCTGTGGGGCCAAGGACAGAACAGCAGCGTTTCAATTATGACTAGAGACAGACCAGTGTGGGAAGACGTACCATCGATATCAGGTATAAAACTGGACATTACAACACTACCTGAATGAACGGCCACTTTGGATGGAATGAAACAGGATAACAGCTGTTTCCAGGTTCTTGTTCTGGAAATGTGGATCTGACCTATGCCAGCACAAGATGTGAATCCTATACTGGTATAATAATGTGTAGGTTGGGGAGGTGGGTGGAGAAGATGGGGATAGTTAATAGGATTACGGAAGAACCATTTAGGATCCATGTAACACCATAATATCAGAGCAGAATTAGACCATTTGGCCAATCAAGTCCGCTCCACCATTCAATCATGGCTGATCCATTTCCCTCTCTTGTCTTCTCCTTTTAACCTTTCACACCCTGACTCATCAAGAACCTATTGTCCTCTACTGTAAATATACCCAATGCCTTGGCCTCCACTACTGCCTGTGGCAATGAATTCCACAGATTTACCACTCTCTGACCAGGAAATTTCATCTCATCTTTGTTTTAGATGGATGTCCCTCTATTCTGAGGCTGGGTCCTCTGGTCCTAGACTCCCCCACTATAGGAAACATTTTCTCCACATCCACTCTATCGAGACCTTTTACGATTTGATGGGTTTCAATGAGGCCACCTCTCATTTTCCTGAATTCCAGGGAGTACAGGCCCAGAACCATCAAATGCTACTCATATCACAAGCCTTTCATTCCCAGAAACATTCTGGTCACCTCCTTTGAACCCTCTGCAATATCAACACATCCTTTCTTAGACGTGTGGCCCAAAGCTGCTCACAATACTCCAAGTGAGGCCTCACTAGTGCTTTATGACGTCTCAACATTACATCCTTGTTTTTATATTCTAGTCCTCTCAAAACGAATGCTGACATCACATTTGCCTTTCTCACCACTGACTCAACCTGCAAATTAACCTTTAGGGTTACAAACTATTTACAAATTAACCTGTAAGATATGTATTTGGTGGTTGGCATGGATGATAGACTGAATGGCATCTTTCTCTGCTGTGCAACTTTATGACTGTGATTTTGAAGGGGAAAGAGGTTTAAAAGTGGAGGGCAGTGGTGGTTGGGGGTATTGGAGTTGCTGGTTAGACAAAGTTACAAGATAAGGAACAGCCAAGGTGTGTAGGAAGTTCTCAGAGGTGATGGTGAATCTCTGGAATTCTCTACCCCACAGTGTTGCTAAGGTCAATGACTGGATGTACTTAACTAAGAAGTTGCTTCAAAAGATTGCTTAACTGAAGCTATGTGGAACCTACACACACGGAGAGGCATTAAGTCCTGGGGAAGGTTAACCATGTTCGTACTGAATGGCAGGGTAGGAAAGGATTGAGAGACCAGGTTCAAGGTTCAAAGCAAATTTATTATCAAAATACATATATTGTATTGAGTGGTGGTGTGGAGACATGTCACTACCAAAGGAGGTGTAAGAACCCCATTCCCTCCACTAGTCTGCAAGTCACCCTCGGGCAAGGTGTAGCACCCGCTTAGCTCCCCACCCACCCCCCTCCCCGATCAGGGTCACGTGGAGCCATAGGAGCAGGTGGTGGATGGTCGTATGAGCAGCTGGTGCAGATCACAAGTCCTGGTTATGCGACCACTGATGCCAGGTAGGCAATCTCTTAAGAGTATTGATAATGGCTGAGGCCACTCATCTCGTAAAGACATGCTGCCAGAAGCCAATGGCAAACCACTTCTGTAGAAAAATTTGCCAAGAACAATCATGGTCATAGAAAGACCATGTTCGCCCATGTCATACAACACAAACAAATGTCACCATATACTACCCTGAGTTCATGTTCCTGTCGGCATTCACAGAGAAATACAGTAGGATCAATGAAAAACTAAACATAATTAGAGACTATTATGCAACCAATGTGCAAAAGGCGAACTGTGCAAATACGAAAAAAATAGTAATGTAGCTGCAAAAACTGATACAAAATAAAACCAAACAAATTTCTGCCTGCCTGTGACCTCAGACGGAGTTGTTGTACTTGCATGACACAGCCATTGCACCAATGCTCTGCCACAGACTGTGGTGGAGGCCAAGTCCATGGGTGTATTTAAGGTGGAAGTTGCTCTTTTCCTGATCAATCAGGGCATCAAAGGATATTTGGAGAAGGCAGATGTATGGGGTTGAGTGGGATCCGGGATCAGTCGTGATAGAATGGTGGAGTAGACTTGATGGGCTGAATGGCCTAATTCTGCCTCTATGTCTTAAGGTCTTATGGTCTTATGATTGCTCTAAAGAGTCAAGTTCCCTATTCCGATCCTTTATTAGCAATTAGCAAACATTCAATTAAGCATTATTGAGCATTATCTCGACGGTCAACAAAGGTACAACCTCTGCTGGTCCCAAGCTATGGACTGCCACGAAATAAGGATGAATACGTAACTGATTCCCTTCGCTTTTACCATGCCTTCACTCATGTGACTAGTTACCATAATAAATGCACAGCACAGAATACACGGCTCCTACAAATAATAATTATAAATAAATAAGTAAGTAAACAAACAAACAAAGCTGAGAACCTGAGCTGCAGAGTCTTTGGGGTGGCTGTTGGCTGCTTCCATTTTCCTATGTTCTGTTGTGGGTAAACAGTGATTGGGATGGAGCTGCTGGTTGGTGGACAGAAGATGGTAGCTGGTGGTAGGAGATGTTCTCTGCATAAAGTGGTGTTTGGAGAATGGCTAACTTCACTTCCCACAACTCTGAACTGTTTCTGTAACCTACAGATTCACTTTCCAGGACACTACAACTCATGTTCTCAATCTTGTTTATTTTATTTGCACAGTTTTGTCTTCTTATGCTCGCTGATTGTGTTGTCAGTCTTTGTTTATGTACAGTTTTTCATAAATTTTATTGTGTCCTTTATTTTTCCTGTAAATGCCTGCAGGAAAACAAACATTAAGGTTGTGAATGTTAACATACATGTGCTTTGATAATAAATTTACTTTGATGTTTGAGATTGTGGCAGCTGTACACCAAGTGACCATGTCATTAGGTAAAGGAATGGAAACCGGTGTGGTCTTCTGCTGCTGTGGCCCATCCGTTTCAAGGTTGACATGATACATGTTCAGAGATGTTCTTCTGCACACCACTGTTGTAACACATGGTCATTTGAGTTACTGTCACCTTCCTGTCAACCTGAACAGATCCAATCTCTCTCATTAACAAGGCATTTTTCCTCAGAATGGCCACCATTCTCTGTAAACTCTAGAGACTGTTGTGCGTGAAAATCCCAGGAGATCAGCGGTTTCTGAGATACTCAAACCACTCCATCTGGCACCAACATTCATTCCACGGCCAAAGTCACTTAGATCACATTTTTCTCCCTTTCTGATGTTTGGGCTGAACAACAACTGAACCTCTTGACCATGTCTGCATTGAGTTGCTGCCATATGATTGGCTGATTATATATTTACATTAATGACAAATATGAGGAAGTCAGCAGATGCTGGAAACCCAGAGCAACACAGACAAAATACTGGATAAACCCTGCAGGTCAGGCTGCATCTATGGAAATGAGTAGGTAGTTGACATTTCAGGCCAAGACTATTCTTCAAGACTGAGAAGGAAGAGGCAAGATGCCAGAATGGAGAGGTTTGAGGAGGGGAAGGAGGCTAGCAGGAAGATGATAGATAAGACCAGGTGTACTAATGAGCAGGTCTACCTAATAAAGTGGCCACAAAGTATAGATATGCTTTGATAATAAATTTACACTGCACTTTGAGATAGTGCAGGTATATACTTAATCTCAGGATACAAATTGTTAAAGACTTAGTAAGAGCTATTTCACTTTGGCATGTCCTGTAAAATAGGCAATATCTAATTAGTTCCCTGATATAAATCTCCCAGTTTTCATCTGTGTCAGCTTGATAATTACTAGGACAAGAATCCAAGGAGAAGCCGATCACTAGCATCTTATCCACAACAGTGTCTGAGGACAAAATCACCCTCTGAGTGACATTTAAAAACGCAAACACAAAGAATTCTGCAAATGCTGGAAATTCAAGCAACACATATCAAAGTTGCTGGTGAACGCAGCAGGCCAGGCAGCATCTCTAGGGAGAGGTACAGTCGACATTTCAGGCCGAGATCTTTCAGTTAGTCCTGACGAAGGGTCTCGGCCTGAAACATCAACTGTACCTCTTCCTAGAGATGCTGCCTGGCCTGCTGCGCTCACCAGCAACTTTGATGTGTGTTGCTCTGAGTGATGTGGAGACTTTCAGAGGAGGTCACCGGCGTTGATTGATTACATATACTGACATTCGAGAGGGTTCAGAGAAGATTCACGAGAATGATTCCAGGAATGAAAGGGTTACCATATGAGGAACGTCTGACAGCTCTTGGGATGTATTCCCTGGAGTTCAGGAGAATGAAAGGGGATTTCATAGAAACATTCCGAATGTTAAAAGGCCTGAACAGATTAGATATGGCAAGCTATTTCCCATGGTAGGGGAGTCTAGGACAGGAGGACACAACTTCAGGATTGAAGGACATCCATTTAGAACAGAGATGTGGAGAAATTACTTTAGTCAGAGGGTGGTAAGTCTGTTGCCACGGGCCGCTGTGGAGGCCAAGTCATTGGGTACATTTAAGGCAGAGATAGATAGGTTCTTGATTAACCCAGGGCATGAAAGGGTATGGGGAGAAGGCAGGGGTGTGGGGATGACTGGAAGAATTGGATCAGCCCATGATTGAATGGCAGAGCAGACTCAATGGGCCAAATGGCCTGCTTCTGCTCCTATATCTTATGGTCCTATGGTCATTGCAATCAGACCTTACCTTAATATCAGGAAACTGCCCCAAGTACGTGTCCAGCGTTAACAAAGCCTGGTCAACCAGCTTCTGGTGGAAGTCTGCCCACAGTGAATCAGAATTCTGAGAAGTAATGAAAGAACTCCTGAGAATTGATAATGACAACAATATAAATTGCATCAAGATCCAGATGTGAGAATCAGAAACAGATATATTATCACTGACATATGATATAAAATGTGTTGTTTTGCAGCAGCAGTGTACAATATATAAAATACACTATAAATTACAATAAGAGATATATATTAAAAATAAATAAGTAGGAGGTCCTGTTCTGGGCCCAGCATGTAAGTGGAATTATGAAGAAAGCACAGCAGCAGCTCTACTTCCTTCAGAGTTTGTGAAGATTTGGCATGACATCTAAAGACTTGAGAAATTTCTATAGATGTGTGGTGGAAAGTACATTGCTTGGCTGCATCATGGCCTGGTGTGGAAACACCAATGCCCTTGAATGGAAATTCCTACAAAAAGTACTGAATATAACCCAGTTCATCATGATAAGGTCCTCCCAATCATTGAGCACATCTACACGAAGTGCTGACACAGGAAAGCAGCATCCATCATCAGGGACCCCCAACTGCTGCCATCAGGAAGGAGGTACAGGAGCCTCAGGACTCACACCACCAGGTTCAGGAACAGTTATTACCCCTCAACGATCTGGAAGAAGGTACAGGAGCCTCAGGACTCACACCACCAAGTTCAGGAACAGTTATTACCCCCTCAGTCATCTGGAAGAAGGTACAGGAGCCTCAGGACCCACACCACCAGGTTCAGGAACAGTTATTACACCTCAGTCATCTGGAAGAAGGTACAGGAGCCTCAGGACCCACACCACCAGGTTCAGGAACAGTTATTACCCCTCAACGATCTGGAAGAAGGTACAGGAGCCTCAGGACCCACACCACCAGGTTCAGGAACAGTTATTACCCCCTCAGCCATCAGGAAGGAGGTACAGGAGCCTCAGGACTCACACCACCAGGTCCAGGAACAGTTATTACCCCCTCAACGATCTGGAAGAAGGTACAGGAGCCTCAGGACTCACACCACCAGGTCCAGGAACAGTTATTACCCCCTCAGCCATCAGACTCTTGAACCAAAGGAGATAACTTCACTCAACTTCACTTGTTCCATCACTGAACTTTTCTCATAAACAATGGACTCACTTTCAAGGACTCTTCATTTAATTTTTTTTTGATATTTATTGTTTATTTATTTATTATTATTGTTTCTTTCTTTTTGTAGTTACACAGTTTGTTGTCTTTTGAGCACTGGTTGAGCACCAAGTTGGTGCAGTCTTGCATTGATTCTATTCTGGTTATTACTCTGTTACGGATTTATTGAGTATGCCCGCAGGAAAATGAATCTCAAGGTTATGTATGGAGACACACATGTACTTTGTCAATATATTTACTTTGAACTTTGAACATAAAGAGAGGAAAAATGATGAGGTAGTAGTCACAGATTCATAGTCTGTTCAGCAATCTGATGGAGAAGAAGCTATTCTGAAAATGTTGAGTGTGGGTCGTCAGGCTCCTGTTCCCCTCCCTGACAACAATGAGAAGGTGACATGTACTGGGTGGTGGAACTCAGGAAGATAAGAACTAACTTAGAGACAAGTGGCTAAGTAAATGATACCCATTGCCAGAAAACAACAAATTCCTCTCAAAGCTAATCAATAAGCTCCAAGATCTTGGCCACAATACTTCCTTTTGCAATTGGATCCTTGATTTCCTCATTCACACACCCTCATCAGGTTGCATTGACAACATGTCCTTCATGACCGCCATCGGCACAGGTTCCCCACAGGCTATGTGCTTAGTCCCCTGCTCAACTCACTTCACACGTTTGACTGTGTGGCTAAGTACAGCTTCAACATCATACAGAAGTTTGCTGATGACAGCGCTGTTCTTGGCCGAACCAAAGGTAGTGACGGATCAGCATGTAGGAGGGAGATTGGAAATCTGGCCAAGTGGTGCAATAACAAAAATCTCTTACCCAGTGTCTTCAAGACCAAGGAGCTGATTATTGACTTTTGAACTTTGAACTTTAGGTCAGTGATAATAAACTTGACTCTGATTCTCACATGTACAGAAGTATAGGGAGAAGCTGTGTCATGCATATTGTTCACACAGATACACAAATGGTGTATGCATAAAAATTGTGGTAATTAATCTTAACACAGGAAGGCATCAGCAGCTGGCCGTTATTAATTTACAGTTGCTTTAACACACGGAATGACGGGGATACAGGCTGGACATTTGGGTCTGTATGACAAGTCAACATTACACCCCCATTTGCCAGCATAAGAGTAAGGAATGGTGATCTCTAGGACCACATCCTGAACTTTCTTCCCAAAACACAAAGACAGAGGGAATAGGTGAAATCCGTGACTCTTTCCTTTCCTTGCTGGCTACGTAACCTCAGTACTCAATGAGCAGGGATAACCTCTACTTGCCCTTCAGCTTCTGAAGAACACCATTCACTGGTACCTCACCATCCTCAAGCCTTAAGAGCAACATCAAAGTCTTAACAACAGCTTCTTCGCCTCTACCATCAAGTTTTCAAACGGTCCATGAACCTATGAACACTACTTTGCTATTCATCTGTTTCACTACTTACTATTTTTGTAGGTTGTAGTAATTCTTGTGTCTTGCACTATACTGCTGTCCCAAAAGCAGTAAGTTTCAGAACATATATCAGTAATAATGAGCCTGATTGTGATGCTATCTTCCCAAAGTCAACCAAATTTAGATAATAATTCTGATACCATCTTCCAAGGACCACCAAATGTGGACAATAATTCGGATGCTTCCTTCCTAGGGATCACCAAAAGTGGACAATATTTCTGATGCTATCTACTGAAGGGTTACTGACTTTTGGAAACCAATACTGATAAAATCTTCCAAAGGACCACCAAAGGATCTCAGGAGGAGGAGAAGATGGTGGCGCGATGGCAGCGCGCGCAGCCTCTCCGGTGATGAATATCTGTCAAGTAGGGGACCGTGCACAATCCTGATTGGATGGAGACGGACGTGAGAGTACGGAGGAACAACCGGAAAACTTCTGAAATGCTCACTTTGCTGCCACTGCTACTGTGTGGTAACCGGAATCTCTGGAGCGGAAGGCCCCGAAATTCTCGGCTTTGCTTGTTTCAGCGGCCAGGGAGAGGTCGAAGGCACTCGGCAAAATCTAAAAAAAAATAAATCTAAAATTTAGACAATAATTCTGATGCTATCTTCCCAAAGGTCAGAAACATTTGACAATAGGTCTGATGCCTATTTTATGGTGGTGAGAGTGTTGGTCCCAAAGACCAACAACTGTAGACAATAATTCTAATGCTATCTTTCCAAGGACTGACAAATAGGGACAATAAGCCTGAAGCTGTTGTCCCAAGGACAGCAAAATTCGTACAATAATTCTGATACTATCTTCCCAAGGATCACCAACATTGGACAATAATACTGATGTTTCCAGTCCCAAGGACTAACATAGGTGTGGGCACGTGGCCAAGTGGTTAAGGCATTGGACTAGCGACCTGAAGGTCGCGAGTTCAAGCCCCAGCTGAGGGAACGTGTTGTGTCCTTGAGCAAGGCATTTAACCACACATTGCTCTGCGACGACAAGCTGTATGGATCTTAATGCCCTTCCCTTGGAAAACATCGGTGTCATGGAGAGGGGAGACTTGCAGCATGGGCAACTGCTAGTCTTCCACACAACCTTGCCCAGGCCTGCACCCTGGAGAGTGAAGACTTTCCAGGTGCAGATCCATGGTCTTGCAAGACTAATGGATGCCTTTAAGGACTAACAACTTTGGACAATAATACTGATGTTGTCTGCCCAAGGACCACTGAATTTTGGACAATAATTCTGATGCTATCTTCCTAAGGAAACCTAACTTCCAACAATAATTCTGATGCTTCTTTCTCAAACACCACTGTCTTTGGACAATAGTCCTGATGTTAACCTCCCAAAGACCATCAGCATTGGACAATAATTCTGACGCTGCCATTCCAAACACCACTAACCTCCGTACAATAACTCTTGCCATGTCAGCAATGTTCGACATATAGTGTGCTGAAAACTCAGGATTAAGACCACTCTTCCACTGTAACACTTTGTTAATCGGCTCGTACCCAATTGCATCGTGAGCTTCAGCATGCAGCCGCCCATAATGAATGTGAGGGGGAACTGAAAACATGAGGGGGAGCTCACTCACTCAGAGGGTGGTGAGAGTGTGGACCAAGCTGCCACCGGGAGTGGTTCAATTGCAATATTTAAGGGAAACTTCAGTCGGAGTTGGGAGTGGTATGGTGGGCTATGGTCCGGGTGCAGATTAATAGATCTGCAGGGACTAGATGGGCCAAGGGGCCTGTTCCTGTGCTGTTGTGTTCTATAACAGCAGTCCCCAACCACCGGGCCGCAAAGCATGTGCTACTGGGCCGGGAGGAAATGATATGAGTCAGCGGTACCTTTCCTCATTCCCTGTCACGCACTGTTGAACTTGAACATAGGGTTGCCAACTGTCCCGTTTGTGCCGGGGTCATCCCGTATATTGGGCTAAATTGGTTTGTCCCGTATTTCCCCGCTAAGGTAGAGCATTCTTATGAAACCTTTCGTGCCGAAATGGAGCAAAGCGAAGAAGCAATTACCATTTATTTATATGGGGAAAATTTGTGAGCATTCGCAGACCCAACAAATAACCTAACAAATCATACCAAATAACACATAAAACCAAAAATAAATAACACTAACGTATAGTAAAAGCAGGAATGATATGATAAATACACAGCCTATATAAAGTAGAAATAATGTATGTACAGTGTAGTCGGGAAGACGAGGGCAAAGGCGATTTGTGGGTAGAAAAATCGGCACGTACGTGCACGCGCACATCACATGCGCTTGCCACGCATGCGCACACAGGTGCCCGCGCAAGGCTTCATGGTCATGGTAGTCTTTCCTGGGGTAAAGTGTCCTGGGATTTGACTGCTACTTTTGTCCCTTATTTGGGAGTGAGAAAGTTGGCAACCCTAACTGTAAAAGATATGTTGAGGTGAGTTTAACCCTACTTGAACACCACCCCCCAGGTCAGCCGGTCTGCAAGAATATTGTCAATATTAAACCGGTCCGCGGTGCAAAGAAGGTTGGGGACTACTGTTCTATAACACCCTGTAAAAGAGTTCACATTTTTCAGAGCCTTGTGAAGAACGGTGATTATTGGAGGACGGTATTGAGCTGACGGAGGACAGGTTGGTGGAGGACCTTGGTCTCATTAAGTGTAAAGATCGCTCTCTCAGTGCGGCAGTGAGTGAAATGATGAATCTCCGCAGCATGTCTTTCAGCAGGCGCAAATTGAAGCAGCTCATCACTGAGCTCTGGATGACCTTGGCTCTGTAGTGTACTTGCCAAAGGTTGAACAGCTTCCTACCCGCTTGAAAGATTATTTCCATTGCCTCGGGGAGGTTGGCTAGAGGTGAGGTTCAGCAGTGAGATGAGAAAAATACTTGCATGTTTGTAGCATTCTCTCAGATCATAGAGTCATAGAGAACTGCAGAACAGAAACAGGCCCTTCGGCCCATCTAGTCTGTACTAAACCATTATTATACCTTGTCCCATCAACCTGCACGTGGACCATAGTCCTCCACACCCCTTCCCCACCCCCCCCCCCCACCATGTACTTCCCCAAATTTCTCTGAAATGTTGCAATAGAACCGCTGGCAGCTTGGTCCACACCCTCACCGCTCTCTGAGTGAAGAATCTCCCCCTCATGTTCCCCTGAAACATTTCACCTTTCACCCATAACCTATGACCTCTAGTAGCCTCACCCAACTTCAGCAGAAAAAGCCTGTTCACACTTACCCTATCTCTACCCCTCATAATTCAGTCAAGTCTCCTCTGGTTCTCCTACGTTCCAGGAAATAAAGGTCAAAGTGTCTCAAGCCATCTTGGGTAGTGAGTGTTCAGCGAGAGCTGTTATTTGATCAAATTCCTTACCACAAACCATGCTTAGCCAACGTTGTGTATAAAAACCCATTGTGAGGTGAACCGTATCAGATCAATCGAGGGGGATGTGGCAAGTGCGCGTGCAGCTGATTGATTGCCCGGAGAATTGATCGGGCTTACAGGTGGAATGCAATCTTTTTTTGCGAGGGCTTTCGAGTGCACTCTCCCGTCTCAGCCGGCTCCTGCACTATAAGTTGTCCAGTGTGTACTGTGGCTAACGTGACTCAGTAAAAACACATAATCACACTGCTCCATTGTTGCTCTTCCTCCGCGTATACGTGACAATGCGGAGAAGCAAAAGTAACTTGCTTTCAATGGAGAGACACTGGTTCATCCTATCTGGGCTTAGCCTTACCTGGCCTAAGGTTTTAATATCATCCCGACCATACCACTCAGGCTCATAAACATCATGCAGTGACTCTGTCAGCTTTGTAGAAGCTTCCTGCATTCCTGTGGAAAACAAGCAGTTCAGCATATTTACCCAGCGTTCAGAAGTTAAAACAAAACACAGAAAATGGTTAAAATAAAATCAGGGTTTAACAAACAGAAGGAATCAGAATAGAATTAGGTTTAATATCACTGGCATATGTGATGAAATTTTTTGTTCAGTGGCAGCAGTACATTGCAATACATAGCAATAAAAAGCCTGTAGATTACAGTAAGTTCGTTCATTCTGTGCTGTGTCATATGATGTGGGCAATCATGACCATGATTGTTCTTGGTAGACGTTTCTACATAAGTGGTTTGCCATCATCTTCTTCTGAGCAGAGTCTTTACAAGACGGGTGACCCCAGCCATTATCAATACCCTTCAGAGATTGTCTGCCCGGTGTCAGTGGCCACATAACCAGGACTTGTGATCTGCACCGGCTGCTCATACGACCACCCACCACCTGCTCCCATGGCTTCATGTGACTTTGTTTGGGGGGTGGGGAGGTGCTAGGCAGGTGCTACACCTTGCCCAAGGGTGACCTGCAGGCCAACGGAGGTAAGGAGCACCTTACACCTCCTTTGGTGGAGACGGATCTCCATCCAGCCCACCCAAAAGAAGTATATATATATATTTTAAAAAGTTAAATTAAATAATTTAGTGCAAAACCATAAAAAAGTAGTGTTCATGGGTTCAATGTCCATTCAGGAATTGGATGGCAGAGGGGAAGAAGCTGTTCCTGAATCACTGAGTGTGTGCCTTCAGACTCCTGTACCTCCTCCCTGATGGTAGCAATGAGAAGATGGTAGCAATGAGAAGAGGGTAGAGCCTGGGTGATGGGGGTCAGTTAGCCTGACTTCAGTGGTTGGGAAGATGCTGGCGTACATTATTAAGGGAGGCACATGATAAAATAGGCCGAAGTCAGCACTGTTTCCTTAAGGGGAAATCTTGCCTGACAAATCTGTTGGGATCCTTTGAAAAAATAACAGACAGGATAGGCGATGGAGAGTTGATGTATTTTGTTTACTTGTACAAGCTGTTGCACATGAGGCTGCTAACCAAGATAAGAGTCCATGATATTATTGGAAAGATACTAGCATGGACAGAAGATTGGCTTACTAGTAGGAGGAAAAGAGTGGGAATAAAGGGAGCCTTTTCTGGTTGGCTACCGGTGACTAGGGGTGTTCTACAGGGGTCTGTGTTGGAACCACTTTTTATGCTATATGTCAATGATTAGATGATGAAATTGATGGCTTTGAGGTCATGTTTGTGGATGATGTGAAGATAGGTAGAGGGCAGGTTGTGTTGAGGAAGCAATGTAGATTTTCTGGTTCCATTGCTTTGGAAAATCAATAACTCCGTCACATTCAGCTACCAGGATGTTTGAAGTTGTGTTGGATGGACCAAGTATTTCTTTTGATCCACCAATTACTGTCTTTTTAAAGATGATTTAACAACACTATCACTGGTGGGCAAGTTACGTAACACAGAGAAAATATCCCCCTGTTGGGCAGTCCCACCTATTTGTATAAATTATAAACACGAGAGATTTTTCAAATGCTGGAAATTCAGAGCAACATACACAAAATGCTGGAGGAACTCAGAAGGTCAGGCAGCATCTATCAAAAGAATTGATGGTTTGGGCTGAGACCCTTTACAGGACTCATATAAATTGCTTATAATTTAACAGATGGGCTGATTACAGGAAAAGGACATTCTCATTAATTATATCTGTTCTGAGAAAAGAATATTCAGTGTCCTAAACATTAATCAGTTAACAGATCTAAATAATCATTTATTCGCCCTTGAGAATATCAATACACCATAGTTAGAGAGGGTACTGGAGTGGAGATGCATCTCTACCAAAGGAGGTGTAAGGCACCAGCCTGGGCAAGTGTAGCACCTCTTTAGCTCCCGATCAGGGTCACATGAAGCCACGGGAGCAAGTGGTGGATGGTTGTGAGAGGACCCAGTGCATATCACAAGTCCTAGTTATGTGACCACTGACTACAGGCAGGCAATCTCTGAAGAGTATTGATAATGGCTGGAGTCACCTGTCTTGTGAAGACATTGCCCTGAAGAAGATTAGAACAAAATTTGCCAAGAACAATCATGATCATGGAAAGGCCATGATCACCTATGTCATGACATGGTACATAATGAACGAGTAGTTGGAGAGAAACAGTTTAGGGGTCTAATAATGCAGTTTTGGGGTAATTTACTGACCTGAACGGTTCACAAACAACATGATATTTCTCATCAGGAGGAAATCAATGTCCTAACTGGTGACATTAAGTTTTTGTTTTCTTGAAAACATCTTTAGTTCCTACAAAGTGTTAGTAACCTTAGCTGCCCCCAAAACCTGTACGGAGTTTGTACGTTCTCCCCATGACCACATGGGTTTTCTCAGAGTGCTCTGGTTGCCTCCCATGGTCCAAAGTCACTAGCCTTTGAATACTATGGGCTATCAAAGTCACTAGTTGCTTGTAAATATGGGAATTCTGCCTGCATTGTAAATATCAGTTTTGCATTGACTGGAGTAGCACCACAACCTCATTGTCTTAAGCAATGACAATAAAGTTCTGGTCTATTCCATTCTAGTAAGTTGTGGGTATACTATGTCGGTGCCAGAAGCCTGGCACCACTTGCAGGCTGACCAGCACAATCCTCGCTGATTTAATTTGATGCCAATGACACATTTCACTATATGTTTTGATGTATGTGTGACAAATAAAGCTAATTATTCAAAGTTTTTATTTGTTTCAGGAAAGGGTTGGACTGATCTTGGAGTAGTTTAAAAGGTCACCATACATTGTGGGCCAAAGAGCCTGTAATGTGCTGTAAAGTTCTATGCTTAATGTTTCATGTATATCACACAAATCAAAATGAGAGAATATCAAATGATATGATAACCTTTCACTGCAGTTAGGTAGCCACGTAGTTCCCTCTGTAATCGACAGCCTTCAGCCTGGAAAAAAAGTAAAAGCAACATCTAAAAACCACAAATATATAATACAACAATATTATTCTCTCTTCGCTGTTGAAACATGGGGTTTGAGTGGAAAAATTCCCTCTCAGGTTCCCCTTAAACATTTCACCTTTCACCCTTAACCCATGACCTCTAGTTCTAGTTTCACCCAACCTCAGTGGAAAAAGCCTGTGCATTTACCCTATTTACACCCCTCATAATTTTGCATACCTCAATCAAATCTCCCCTCATTCTCCTACAGTCCAGGCACAATCGTAATGTAATGGTTAGCATGGCACTATTACAGTGCCAGTGACCCAGGTTCAATTCCTGCTACTGTCCCTAAGGAGTTTCTACATTCTCCCGTGACTCTGTGGGATTCCTCCCTCATTCCAAAGACATATAGGTTAGTAGGTTAATTGGTCACATGGGTGTAATTGGACGACATGTGCTCATTGGGTGGAAGGACCTGTCAGTAAATAAATTTAAGACAAGGTTGGATAGATTTTTGCATAGTAGGGGAATTAAGGGTTTTGGAGAAAAGGCAGGTAGATGGAGATGAGTCCATGGCCAGATCAGCCATGATCTTATTGAATAGCGGAGCAGGATCGATGGGCCAGATGGCTACTCCTGCTCCTATTTCTTATGTTCTTATGTTACTGTGCTGTATCTCGAAATAAAATAAATAAATAATACAAGCTGGTGCAGAGGGCAGGGCTTCAGGTTTCTGGATCATTGGGACCTCTTCTGGGGGAGGTATGACCTGTTCAAAACTGATGGGTTGCACCTGAACCCGAGGGGGATCAATATTCTCATGGGCAGGTTTGTTAGAGCTGTTGGGGAGGGTTTAAACTAATTTGGCAGGAGGGTGAGAACCGGAGTGAATGGACTCAGGAAAGGACGGATGGTAAAAAAGTAAAGATGGCGTGCAGTCAGACTGTCAGGAAGGGCAGGCAGGTGTAGGGACTTAGTTGCAGCCAACAGGGTGCGTATGACGAGGAATTCTGCAGATGCTGGAAGTTCAAGCAACACACATCAAATTTGCTGGTGAACGCAGCAGGCCAAGCAGCATTTCTAGGAAGAGGTACAGTCGACGTTTCGGGCCGAGACCCTTCATCAGTCACCAGCAAATTTGATGTGTGTAGGGTGAGTATTAAATCATTAGGAATGCAGAATCAGAAAGGATAGCAAATACGGTACTCAAGGTGTACCTAAATGTGTGTAGTATAAGAAATAAGGTGGATGATCTTGTTGCAATATTACAGGTTGCCAGGTAGGATGTTGTGGTCATCACTGAATCGTGGCTGAAGGATGGTTGTAGTTGGGAGCTGAATGTCCAAGGTTACATGTTATATTGGAGGGATAGGAAGGTAGGCAGAGGGGGTGGTGTGGCTCTACTGGTGAAGAATGGCATCAAATCAATAGAAAGATGTGACATAGGATTGGAAGATGTTGAATCCTTGTGGGTTGAGTTAAGAAACTACAAGGGTAAAAGGACGTTGATGACAGTTATATACAGGCCTCCCAACAGTGGGCTGCGATGTGGACCACAGGTTACAACAAGAAATAGAAAAAGGGAGTCAAGAGGGCAATGTTATGGTTGTTTTGGGAGATTTTAACATGCAGGTCGATTGAAAATGGATCTCAAAAGAGTGAATTTGTTGAATGCCTAAGAGATAGCTTCTTAGAGCAGTTTATCGTTGAGCCTGCTAGGGGATCAGCTATACTGGATTGGGTGTTATGTAATGAACTGGAGGCGATTAGAGAGCTTAAGGTAAAAGAACCTTTAGGAACCAGAGATCACAATATGACTGTGTTCAACTTGAAATTTGATAGGGAGAAAGTAAAGTCTGACATAGCAGTTTTTCAGTGGAGTAAAGGAAATTACAGTGGTTTGAGAGAGGAGTTGGCCAAAGTAAATTGGAAGGGGCTGCTGGCAGAGATGACAGCAGAGCAGCAATGGGAAAAATGAGGAAAGTGCAGGACATGTGTATTCCAAAAATGAAGAAATACTCAAATGGTAAAATAGTACAACCGTGGCTGACAAGGGAAGTAAAACTATTGTAAAAACAAAACAAAGGGCATACAACAAAGCAAAAATTAGTGGGAAGATAGAGGATTGGGAAGTTTTTAAAAGCCTACGGACAGCAATATAATTAGAAGGGAAAAGATGAAATATGAAAGCAAGCTAGCAAATAATATCAAAGTGGATAGTAAAAGTTTTTTCAGGGTATGTTAAAAATAGAAATGAGAGTGGCTATAGGATCGCTAGAAAATGAGGTAGGAGAAATAATAACAGTGGGCAAGGAGATGGCTGATGAACTTAATGAGTATTTTGTGTAAGTCTTCACTGTGTAAGACACTAGTAGTATGTCTGATGTTGTAGAGTGTGAAGAGAATTGAGTGCAGTTACTATTACAAGGGAGAAGGTGCTCAAAAAATTGAAAGACCTAAAGGTACATAAGTCACCCGGACCAGAGGAACTGCATCCTAGGGCTCTGAAAGAGGTAGCGTTAGAGATTCTGGTGGCATTAGAAATGATCTTTCAAAAGTCATTGGACTCTGGTATGGTGCCAGAGGACTGGAAAATTGCAAATGTTACTCCACTCTTTAAGAGAGGAGGAAGGCAGCAGAAAGGAAATTATAGACCAGTTAGCCTGACCTCAATGGTTGGGAAGATGTTAGAGTCAATTGTTAAGGATGAGGTGATGGAGTACTTGGTGACACAGGACAAGGTAGTACAAAGTCAGCATGGTTTCCTTCAGGGAAAATCTTGCTTGACAAACCTGTTGGAATTCTTTGAGGAGATTACAAGTAGGATAGATAAAAGGGATGCAGTGGATGTTATATATTTGAACATTCAAAAGGCCTTTAACAAGGTGCTACACATGAGGCTGCTTACCAAGTTAAGAGCCTATGGTATTACAGGAAAGTTACTAACATGTTTAGAGCATTGGCGGATTGGTAGGAGGCAGTGAGTGGGAATAAAAGGATCCTTTTCTGGTTGGCTGCCAGTGACTAGTGGTGTTCCGCAGGGGTTGGTGTTGGGACCACTTCTTTAATTGCTGTATATAAATAATTCAGATGATGGCTTTGTTGCCAAGTTTGCAGACAATGCGAAGATTGGTGAAGGGCATGTAATGTTGAGGAAATAAGTAGGATGCAGAAGAACTTAGACAGATTAGGAGAATGGGCGAGAAAGTAGCAAATGAAATATAATGTTGGAAAATGCATGGTCATGCACTTTGGTAATAGAAATCAATGAGTGGACTATTTTCTAAACGAGGAGAAAATCCAGGAATCTGAGATGCAGAGGGACTTGGGAGTCCTTGTGCAGAACAGCCTTAATGGTTAACTTGCAGGTTGAGTCGATGGTGAGGAAGGCAAATGCCATGTTAGCATTCATTTCAGGAGGTCTAGAATACAAGGGCAAGGATGTGATGCTGAGGCTTTATAAGGCACTGGTGAGGCCTCACTTTAAGTATTGTGAACAGTTTTGGGCCTCTTTAAGGCAGAGATTGATAGGTTATTGATTGGACATTGCATCAAAGTTTACGGGGAAAGGGCCGGGAACTGGGGTTAAGGAGGAGATTAAAAAAAAAAGATCAGCCATGATTGAATGGCAGAGCAGACTCGATGGGCCAAATGACCTAATTCTGCTCCTGTGTTTTATGGTCTTATGATGTCTACACCGATTCAACCTTTTCCCGTCACCTTTCAATCTTTCATCCTCGTAAATCTTCCCCGCACTCTTTCAATCTTATTGATATCTTTCCTGTAGGTAGGTGACCAGAACTGTACACAATAACAATAACTTTCTGAGAGGCATTGGCAGAGTATTCAGCAAATACGGGAAGCCAGTGAGGAAACAAAATTGATGTGAAAGCATCGATCTTACTGATTGCTGGTGCATCCCTCTTCCTTTTTGAGCAAACATCTCCCTTCAACTAATGCCTAAGAAATACATCTATTTCTTTAGCAATACAGCGTGGAGTAGGCCCTTGCAGTCCTTCGAACCACACCACCAGCAACCCCACAGCCTCAATTAACCCAAACCTAATCACGGGACAATTTACAATGACCAATTAACCTGCTCAGTACGTCTGTGGACTGGAGCACCTGGAGAAGACCCATGCATTCCATGGGGAGGAAACCAAGATGAGTCGGTAGCACCAACCAGCGAAGGTCTTACACTGTGAACGGTAGGGCACTGTGGAGTGCTGTAGGACAAGGGGATCTGGGAATACAGGTCCATAATTCCAGGTAGAGAGGGTTGTAAAGAAAGCTTTTGGCACATTAGCCTTCATAATTCAATGTATTTTGTCCAGAAGATGGAACGTTATGTTGAAGTTGTATAAGGCTTTGGTGAGGCCTAAATTGGAGTATTGTGTGCAGATCTGGTCAATTACCTATAGGAAAAATGTAAATAACATTGAAAGCATACGGAGAAAATTTACAAGGATGTTGATAGGTCTGGAGGAAGTTATCAGTAGAGATTAAATTTACAAGGATGTTGACAGGTCTGGAGGACCTAAGTTATCAGTAAAGATTGAATACACTAGGACTTTATTCCTCAGAATGTAGAAGAGTGAGGGATTTGATAGAGGTACACCAAATTATGAGGTGTAGAGATAGGGTGAATGCAAGCAGGCTTTTTCCACTGAGGTTGGGTGGGGCTACAAGTAGAGGTCATGGGTTAAGGGTGAAAGGTGAAAAGTTTAAGGGGAACACGGGGGAAATATTCTTCATTCAGGGGGTGGGTGAGAGTGTGGAATGAGATTCCAGAGCAAATGGTGCATGCGAGCTTGATTTCAATGTTTAAGAGAAGTTTGGATGGGTATATGGATGGTAGGGGCATGGAGGGTTATGGTCCCCGTGCAAATCGATGGGTGTGGTTCAAATGGTTCAGCACGGATTAGATGGGCTGAAGGGCCTGTTTCTGTGCTGTACTTTTCTATGACTCTATGACATACAGAGACTCTTTACAGAACGTTTACAGACTCTCTATAGACTGATTAGCCTGAAGTCAGTGGTGGGAAAGATGCTGGAGTCAATTATAAAAGATGAAATCACGACACATCTGGATAGTAGTAACAGGATTGGTCCGAGTCAGCTTGGATTTACGAAGGGAAAATCGTGCTTGACTAATCTTCTGGAATTTTTTGAGGATGTAACTGTGAAAATGGACAAGGGAGAGCCAGTGGATGTAGTGTACCTGGACTTTCAGAAAGCCTTTGATAAAGTCCCACATAGGAGATTAGTGGGCAAAATTAGGGCACATGGTATTGGGGGCAGAGTACTGACATGGATTGGAAATTGGCTGGCTGACAGAAAATAAAGAGTAGCGATTAACGGGTCCCTTTCGGAATGGCAGGAGGTGACCAGTGGGGTACCGCAGGGTTCAGTGCTGGGACCGCAGCTGTTTACAATACATATTAATGATTTAGATGAGGGAATTAAAAATAACATTAGCAAATTTGCCGATGACACAAAGCTGGGAGGCAGTGTGAAATGTGAGGAGGATGTTATGAGAATGCAGGGTGACTTGGACAGGCTGGGTGAGTGGGCAGATGCATGGCAGACGCAGTTTAATGTGGATAAATGTGAGGTTATCCACTTTGGTGGTAAGAACAGGAAGGCAGATTATTATCTAAATGGAGTCAAGTTAGGAAAAGGGGAAGCACAATGAGATCTGGGTGTTCTTGTACATCAGTCACTGAAAGCAAGCATGCAAGTACAGCAGGCAATGAAGAAAGCTAATGGCATGCTGGCCTTCATAACAAGGGGAATTGAGTATAAGAGCAAAGAGGTCCTTCTGCAGCTGTACAGGGCCCTGGTGAGACCACACCTGGAGTACTGTGTGCAGTTTTGGTCTCCAAATTTGAGGAAGGACATTCTTACTATTGAGGGAGTGCAGCGTAGGTTCACAAGGTTAATTCCCGGGATGGCGGGACTGTCATATATCGAAAGATTGGAGCAACTGGGCTTATATGCTCTGGAATTTAGAAGACTGAGAGGGGATCTTATTGAAACATATAAGATTATTAAGGGATTGGACACGCTGCAGGCAGGAAGCATGTTCCCGCTGATGGGTGAGTCCAGAAGCAGAGGCTACAGTTTAAGAATTAGGGGTCGGCCATTTAGAACGGAGCTGAGGAAAAACCTTTTCACCCAGAGAGTGGTGGATATATGGAATGCTCTGCACCAGAAGGCTGTGGAGGCCAAGTCTCTGGATGCTTTCAAAAAAGAGATGGATAGAACTTTTAAAGATAGTGGAAACAAAGGTTATGGGGATAAGGCAGGAACTGGATACTGATAGTGAATGATCAGCCATGATCACGGTGAATGGCGGTGCTGGCTCGAAGGGCCAAATGGCCTACTCCTTCACCTATTGTCTATAGTCTATTGTCTATAGAACAGCACCGGAACGCTCTGAGTTGTAAAAGTGTAGCACTAACCGCTATGTTACCATGGCGCCCAGGTAGTGAATGCCACTGGAGTAAAGACATTGGGATGCTATGCTGTAGTTGTACGAGATGTTGGTGAGGATGGATTTGGAATATTCTGTTCAGTTTTTGTTACTCTGCTATGGGAAAGATACAATGAGTGTAGAGGAGATTTATGTTGTCAGGATTTTAGGGATTTGGTTAGGATTTTATTCCTTGGAGTGTGTAGAATACTGAAAGGTAACCATACAGAGACATATAAAATTAGGAGTGTTAATGCCTGCAAGAGGACCACAGCCTTGTTGTTGGGTTTGGAGGTTTGCGTGTCTCACTGACCCAGAGGCTATGTTGGCTGGAGTCAGGGCTTCATGCTTTGGCTCTGGGTAGGGTCACCCATGGCAAATAGGTCAAAGGGTAGAAGCCAGACTAAGAGGGGACTACTAGTCCTCCAAGTCTAGGGTTTCAGCTCAGGAGTAACAACCCCGACTGATCAAAAACTTATGCTGGAAACAGCAGTGAAGGTTCTTTCTAAGTGGCCAAGGACAGGCCAAGATGGAGGATCTTCACTGTTGCCCTGAGCACCAGTGGCGTAACAGATGATTAATAATAAAAATACACACAGTCCTTTTCTAGGGATGTGAGTCAACGACTTGATTTACAGGGAGAGGGGAATGATGTAATAGGAACCTCAGAAACGTACTGTGGTCGGCATATGGAATGATCCGCCACTGTCTGTAAGGAGTTTGGACGTTCTCCCTGCGACCATTTGGGTTTCCTTGGGGTGCACTAGTCTACTCCCACAATCAAAAGATGGGCAAGTACTAGTTCATATGGAATTGTAGGTTGTCCTGTGATTTGGTTACGATTAAATCAGGGGATTGTGGGTTGGTGCAGCTCGAAGGACCAGAAGGGACTACTCCATACTGTATCTCAATAAAATGGTTGCGGTAGATGCAATAACAACTTTTAAAAGACACTTGGACAACTACACGGATAGGAAAGGATTAGTGCAGGGTTTCCCAACTTTTTTATGCCATGGACCCCTACAATTAACCGAGGGGTTGGTGGATCCCAGGTTGGGAACGTCTAGTTTAGAGGGATATGGGCCAAGTGCAGATAAATGGGACTAGCTTAGATGGCCTTCTGTGTCAGCATAGATGGGTTGGGACAAAGGGCCTATTCCCATGTTGTGTAACTCTCTGACTGTGTGACTTACAGACCAATCACTTAATTGTAGGAATGTGCTTAGTACTGCATGAGGGCCTAATTTCACTTGAAAGATGGTTCTTGCATTGCAAAGTGATTTAGTGAATCCAAGTGGTGGAAGGAGTTCACTATGAAAGCAAGATCTTTACTTACCTCCTGCTTTTTGAAGTTTTGTACAAATCCTTCAAACTGCTCATCTCTTGTTTCATCTGCTTTGCCGAGCTTCTGCAGCACCTATGAATTAAGGAAACACTTCTCAGGTCAGTTCACATCAGGGCATTCCCGAAAATGTTGGAGCTAAGAATTCACTGAAAGTGATGCTTGAATATTTTGTTATAGAACAGTACAGTACAGTCCAGCCCCTTTGATTCATGGTGTTGTGAACATCTTAACCTACTCTAAGATCAACCTCCTACATAACCCTCCATTGTTCCACCATCCCTGTGACTAAGAGTTTCTTAAGTGCCACAAATGTAAGTTCAAAGTACATGTTTAACAAAGTATGTATAAATTATATAGTCTTGAGATTTGTCTCTTTACAGGCAGCCACAAAACAAGAAACTTGAAAGAGCCCATTACAAAAAGACCAATAGACACCCAATGCACAGAGAGAGCAAAGGAGCACAAATCGTGCAGTCAATAAAAGCAAGCAAAGACCATGCAAGAACAAAAGTGAGCCCGCAGACCTGAAGCCCAGAGCGACCGGGGCAGGCCCACAGCCTCAGCCTCAGTTCGTCACACAGCAGAGCACAACATTGTGGAGCCCGCAGACATGAAAGATAGAAACAGAGAAAATCTACAGCACAATACAGGCCCTTTGGCCCACAAAGTTGTGCCGAACATGTCCCAACCTTAAAAATTACTCGGCTTACCCATAGCCCTCTATTTTACTAAGTTCCATGTACCTATCCAAAGTTCTATTAAAAGACCCTATCATATCCACCTCCACCACCATTGCCGGCAGCCCATTCCACGCACTCACCACTCTGTGTAAAAAACTTACCCCTGACATCTCCTCTGTACCTACTCCCCAGCACCTTAAACCTGTCTCCTCTTGTGGCAACCATTTCAGCCCTGGGAAAAAGCCTCCGACTATCCACACAATGAATGCCTCTCGTTATCTTGTACACCTCTATCAGGTCACCCCTCATCCTCCGTCACTCCAAGGAGAAAAGGCCAAGTTCACTCAACCTATTCTCATAAGACATGCTCCCCAATACAGGCAACATCCTTGTAAATCTCCTCTGCACCCTTTCTATGGCTTCCACATCCTTCCTGTAGTGAGGTGACCAGAAATGTGCACAGTACTCCAAGTGGGGTCTGACCAGGGTCCTATATAGCTGCAACATTACCTCTCGGCTCCTAAATTCAATTCCATGATTGATGAAGGGCAATACACCGTACGCCTTCTTAACCACAGAGTCAACCTGCGCAGCTGCTTTGAGTGTCGTATGGACTCGGACCCCAAGATCCCTCTGATCCTCCACAAGGCCAAGAGTCTTACCATTAATGCTATATTCTGCCATCATAATTGACCTACCAAAATGAACCACTTCACACTTATCTGGGTTGAACGCCATCTGCCACTTCTCAGCCCAGTTTTGCATCCTATCAGTGTCCTGCTGTAACCTCTGATAGCCCTCCACACTATCCTCAACACCCCCAACCTTTGTGTCATCAGCACATTTACAAACCCATCCCTCCACTTCCTCATCCAGGTCATTTATAAAAATCACGAAGAGTAGGGGTCCCAGAACAGATGCCCGAGGCACACCACTAGTCACTGACCTCCATGCCGAATATGACCCATCTACAACCACTCTTTGCCTTCTGTGGGCAAGCCAGTTCTGGATCCACAAAGCAATGTCCCCTTGGATCCCATGCCTCCTTACTTTCTCAATAAGCCTAGCATGGGGTACCTTATCAAATGCCTTGCTGAAATCCATATACACTACACCTACTGCTCTACCGTCATTAATGTGTTTAGTTACATCCTCAGAAAATTCAATCAGGCTCGTAAGGCACGACCTGCCCTTAACAAAGCCATGCTGACTATTCCTAATCATATTATACCTCTCCAAATGTTCATAAATCCTGCCTCTCAGAATCTTCTCCAACTACTTACCAATCACTGAGTTAAGACTCACTAGTCTATAATTTCCTGGGCTATCTCTACTCCCTTTCTTGAATAAAGGAACAACATCCGCAACCCTTCAATCCTCCTGTCCCCATTGATGAGGCAAAGATCATCTCCAGAGGCTCAGCAGTCTCCTTCCTCACCTCCCACAGTAGCCTGGGGTACATCTCGTCCGGTCTCTGTGACTTATCCAACTTGATGCTTTCCAAAAGCTCCAGCACATCCTCTTTCTTAATATCTACATGCTCAAGCTTTTCAGTCTGCTGCAAGTCATCACTACAATCACCAAGATCCTTTTCCATAGTGAATACTGAAATAAAGTATTCATTAAGTACCTTTGCTATTTCCTCCAGTTCCATACATACTTTCTCACTGTCACACTTGATAAGTCCTATTTTTTCACGTCTTATCCTCTTGCTCTTCACATACCTGTAGAATGCCTTAGGATTTTCCTTAATCCTGCCCACCAAGGCCTTCTCATGGCCCCTTCTAGCTCTCCTAAATTCCTCTTAAGCTCCTTCCTATTAGCCTTATAATCTTCTAGATCTCCAACATTTCCTAGCTGTCTGAACCTTTGGTAAGCTTTTCTTTTCTTCTTGACTAGATTTATTAGAGCCTTTGTGCACCACGGTTCCTGTACCCTACCATAATTTCCCCGTCTCATTGGAATACACCTATGTAGAACTCCACACAAATATCCCCTGAACATTTGCAGATTTCTTCTGTACTTTTCCCTGAGGACATCTGTTTCCAATTTATGCCTCCAATTTTCTACCTGATAGCCTCATAATTCCCCTTACTCCAATTAAACGCTTTTCTAACTTGTCTGTTCCTATCTCTCTCCAATGCTATTGTAAAGGAGATAGAATTATGATCACTATCTCCAAAATGCTCTCCCACTGAGAGATCTGACACCTGACCAGGTTCATTTCCCAATACCAAATCAAGTACAGACTCTCCTCTTGTAGGCTTATCTACATATTGTGTCAAGAAACCTTCCTGAACACACCTAACAAACTCCACCCCATCTAAACCCCTTGCTCTAGGGAGATGCCAATCGATATCTGGGAAATTAAAATCTCCCATCACAACAACTCTGTTATAATTACACATTTCCAGGATCTGTTTCCCTATCCCTGTTGCTATTGGGTGGTGTATAAAAAACACCCAGCAAAGTTATTGACCCCTTCTTGTTCCTAACCTCCACCCACAGAGACTCCGTAGACAATCCTTCCATGACACCACCTTTTCTGCAGCCGTGACACTCTCTCTGATCAACAGTGCCATGCCCCCACCTTCTTTGCCTCCCTCCCTGTCCTTTCTGAAACATCTAAAACCCGGCACTTGAAGTAACCGTTCCTGTCCCTGAGCCATCCAAGTCTCTGTAATGGCCACAACATCATAGCTCCAAGTACTGATCCACGCTCTAAGCTCATTCACTTCATTCACAATGCTCCTTGCATTAAAATAGACACATCTCAAACCTTCAACCTGAGCGCGTCCCTTCTCTATCACCTGCCTATCCTCCCTTTCTCACTGTCTACAAGCTTTCTCTGTTTGTGAGCCAACCTCCTCTTCCCCAGTCTCTTCAGTTCAGTTCCCACAATTCTAGTTTAAACTCTCCCCAGCTGCCTTAGCAAACCTCCCCGCCAGGATATTGGTCCCCCTGGGATTCAAGTGCAACCCATCCTTTTTGTACAGGTCACCCCTGCCCCAAAAGAGATCCGAATGATCCAGAAATCTGAATCCCTTCTCCCTGCTCCAATCCCTTAGCCACGCATTTATCCTTCACCTCATTCTATTCCTATTCTCACTGTCGTGTGGCACAGGCAGTAATCCTGAGATTACTACCTTTGTGGTCCTGTTTCTCAACTTCTTTCATAGTAGTAGTAGTCATACTTTATTGATCCTGGGGGAAATTGGTTTTCGTTACAGTTGCACCATAAATAACAAATAGTAATAAAACCATAAATAGTTAAATAGCAATATGTAAATTATGCCAGTAAATTATGAAATAAGTCTAGGATCAGCCTGTTGGCTCAGGGTGTCTGACCCTTCAAGGGAGGAGTTGTAAAGTTTGATGGCCACAGGCAGGAATGACTTCCTATGGCGCTCTGTGTTGCATCTCGGCGGAATGAGTCTCTGGCTGAATGTCCTCCTGTGTCCACCCAGTACATTATGTAGTGGATGGGAGACATTGTCCAAGATGGCATGCAACTTAGACAGCATCCTCTTTTCAGACACCACCGTGAGAGTCCAGTTCCATCCCCCACCCCCCAACTAACTCCCTGTAATCTATTTTCAAGACCTCTTCCCTTTTCCTACCTATATCATTAGTATCAATATGTACCATGACCTCTGGCTGTTCTCTTTCCCACTACAGGATATCTTGGACACAATCTGAAACATCCTGGACCCTGGCACCTGGGAGGCAAACTACCATCCGAGTTTCCTGTGTCCACAGAATCCCCTGTCTGACCCCCTAACTATAGAGTCTCCTATCACTGCTGCCATCCTCTTCCTTTTCCTACCCTTGTGAGCCACAGGGCCAGACTCTGTGTCAGAGGCACGGCCACTGTTGCTTCCCCCAGGTAGGCTGTCTCCCCCCTCAACAGTACTCAAACAGGAGTACTTATTGTCAAGGGGTACAGCCACGGGGGTACTCTCTAGTACCTGACTGTTCCCCTTCCCCCTCCTGACTGTGACCCACTTGTCTGTCTCCCATGGCCCTGGTGTGACCACCTGCCTATAACTCCTGTCTATCACCTCCTTGCTCTCCCTGACCAAGCGAAGGTCATCGAGCTGCATCTCCAGTTCCCTAACACGGTCCCTAAGGAGCTGCAGCTCGACACACCTGGTGCAGATATGGCCATCCGGGAGGCTAGGAGACCCCAGGACCTCCCACATCTAATACCGAGCACAGAAAACTGGCCTCATACTCATACTACTTCCTTTCCGCAATTAACACAGGTAAACCTACCTTGCCTCTTCCTGTTACTGCCTAAACCTATTGAGCCAAAGCCCTATCATTCTGCCGCCTCTCACTCCGCTGCCCACTCTGAATGCTGCCTACTGGATATGGCGGTCTTCTTTTTAAAAATTCTGCGCTGTACTGGCTGATGTCACGTGCCTGCGCAGTCTCGCCTCTCTCTTACCTCAAGTAGTAAAAAACACCCTTCGCTCCAAAAAATTCAGTCGTTCACTCACAGCCTTCTTGCTCCGAATCAAAAACTGTTGAAGATTGGTTGCCTTTTTTAAACTTTTCACTCTGTACTGGCTGACATCACATGCCTGCGCAGTCTCACCTCTCTTTTACCCCGAGTAGTGAAAAACTCCCTTCGCTCGAGATGAAGCCTGGAGCAGCTGGAGCAGGCCTACAGCCACAGCCTCAGCCTCAGTTCGTCAAACAGCAGAGAAAAACATAGTGGAACTCGAAGACACGAAGCCCGGAGCAGCCAGGGCAGGTCAACAGCCTCAGCCTCAGTTCATCACACAGCAGAGAAAAACATTTTGGAACTCGAAGACACGAAGCCCAGAGCAGCCAGGGCAGGCCCACAGCCTTGGCCTCAGGGCATGAACAGCAGAGCAAACGTCACCGAAGAGCGAGCAGAACCAGCCTGACCCTCGCCTCAGGTCCTGAAACCTGACCTGGCGGTTTAAATCGTCCAGCCACCAATTTGTTCCTTGCTCTAGGAACTGGGCCCTGCTGCATCGATACACTCTGGGCCTGCACCCTGCCACCATGTTCCGGCCTGTACCTGACGTTTCCAAATTGGCCCGACGCTTATACCGATCCAACCTCGCTCTCGGTTTAGGTGGACAGGCTCGAATTCTACAGAGTCACCACTCTCTGGCTAAAGAAATTCCTCCTCATCTGATTTAAATGGACGTCCCTCTACTCTAACACCATGCCCTCTGGTCCTAGACTCTCCCACTAGAGGAACCTCCTCTCCCTTTCCACTGTCTCCAAGCCTTTCATATGGATGGTTTTGGGGACAAGGAGGTGAGTTTGGGGTCAGGTTAACGTTTAATGGCAGGGATGTGGGGGAAAGAGAGGACAGGCTAGAGCAGGGGTTCCCAACTTGGGTCTACGGACCCCACAGTTAATGGCGAGGCTCCTTGGCATTAGACAGAGGAAGCAGACAAGCCAGTTGTCTTTGTTCCCCCTTTTTTGTGGACTCTAAACTGACTTTTGCTCTTGGATAATCTAATCAGAGCAACTGAATGTGGACACAGGAAGCTTCAGATACTGATCTGCTGAACCTGAGACCATTCTCAAACAAGTAGCCATTCGTTACGTAAAAGGGCGTGGACTCTGAATTGATTCTTGACTCTGGGACAATCTAATTGGAGCAATAAACCTGAGACCATTCTCAGAGGAGTAGCTACTTGTTATGTAAAATACCAGACCTACCAAAGAAGTAATATGTAGCCTCGTTAGACTCTGGCTGGGTTGTCTTATTTAACTGGTTTGGACCAGTCAGAGTGTAAAGGCACAAATACACAAGGCTGGGGTGAGCAGAGCCATGGAACAATATTGGTGTAGCCCTGTACAATGACCAGTAAGAAGGTGACCCAGGTAGGTCAGGTGACCTTGAGCCAATGGGATGGAGATCCAACAGTTCAATTGATGAGGAACAGTATAAAACTCAGGAACTCCAAATATGCCGGGGTGATAACTCTCCAGCAGCCAGAGACCAACCATCGTGGATAAGGAGAACCCCACGGACATGTGGAGATCGGGACCACGAGGAATGCCTGGGCAGCGTGGACTCCTTTCCCAGGTATTATCTTCTCTCTTCATTGACTGTTCATGGAGTGTCAGGGCAGAGGTTCTCGTAGGGAGCACACAGGTAGATAAGAGTGAACCCATGTGCTTTTTAGTAGAAATAATAGAAGTTACTTGTCGGTAAGTACAGATTCTCTGTGCTTCACTGATCATTATTACAAGGGGCGATTCTTGTAACACAGTATACACTTTATAGGTTAATTAACAGTGCAAAAAGAGTCCAGGGTTCTCTTTCATCATCAATGATGAGTCCTGGGTCAAAGGTCAATCGGAAGTCCAGCAGTGAGGCCCAATGATCAATGCCCTGAGTATGTGACCTTAACAAAGTCGCTAGGGAAGTCAAAGGCCCAGTGTCTGCGAATCCTTGGGCCTGCTGGAGGCTGGAGCCAAAGACTGTCTCCTGATTTTCGAGGATTGATTATCTGCGTGGGTGGTGGGAGGGACTGGGATTGTTTCAGTGCTGTTGCTTGGTATTTTCTGTGTTGTTCTGCTGAGCACGTCACCACTGGAACGTGTGGCCACACTTTCAAGCTGCTCCCAACACCTCCATGGGCGTGTTGGTTGTTAACTCAAATGGTGTTTTTCACTGTTTCCAAGTACTTGTGATAAATACACCTGAATGTGAATCTGAGGAAGCTGTCCACTGATCTATAATCCTGTCACAAAGAGTGAGCGAGTGCACTCCATCACAATATTCTTTCAGAATCAGAGTAAGATTTATTTTAGACACAAGAGATTCTGTGGATGCTGCAAACCTGGAGCAACTCATTATGTCAAGCAGTGCCTTCAAAAGGCAACACATCTGTTGCTTAGATTTCCAGCATCTGCAGATTTTCTCTTATTTGTCTTCAAAAGGCGATGCCTCAAAAAGGCATCTTCCATCATTAAGGATGCCCCTCACCCAGGACAGGCCCTCTTCTCATTGTTACCTTCATAGATAGGGTACAGCGGCCTAAAGACACACACTCAACGTTTTATGAACAGATTCCTCCCCAACGCAATTGGATTGTAAATGAACATTGAATCCATGAACATTACCTTACTACTTTTTTCTTTTCTTTTTCTCTTTTTGCACTACTAATTAATATACCTAGTGAGTGACGGTAGGTCAAAGTGGATAGAAAAACCTTTTCATGTACGTAAAAAAATAAAAGAGAGATGAGAGTGGATATAGGACCACTAGAAAATGAGGCTGGAGAAATAATAACGGAGGACAAAGAGATGGCAGATGAACTAAATGAGTATTTGCATCAGTCTTCACTGTGGAAGACACTAGCAGTGTGCCAAGTGTTGAAGGTTGTAAGGGAAGTGAAGTGAGTGCAGTTACAAGGGGAAGGTGCTCAAAAAGCTGAAAGACCTAAAGGTGCATGCGTCACCCAGACCAGATGAACTACACCCTAGGATTTTGAAAGTGGTAGTGGTAGAGATTGTGGAGGCATTTGTAATGATCTTTCAAAAATCATTGGACTCTGGCATGGTTCCAGAGGACTGGAAAATTGCAAATGTCACTCCATTCTTTAAGAAAGGAGAAAGGCAGCAGAAAGGAAATTATCGACCAGATAGCCTGACCTCAGTGGTTTAGAAGATGTTAGAGTCAATTGTTAAGGATGAGGTTATGGAGTACTTGGTGACACAGGACAGAATAGGAAAATGTCAGCATGGTTTCCTTAAGGGAAAATTTTGCCTGGTGAACCTGTTGGAATTATTTGAGGAGATAAAAAGGATGCAGTAGAATTACAGAAGGCCTTTTGACAAGGTGGCACAAGTGAGACTGCTTAGCAAGTTAAAAGCCCGTGGTATTACAGATAAGTTACTAACATGGTTAGCGCATTGGCTGATTAGTAGGAGGCAGTGAGTGGGAATGAAAGGATCCTTTTCTGGTTGGCTGCCAGTGACTAGTGATGTTCTGCTGGGTTCAGTTTTGGGACCATTTCTTTTTATGCTGTATATCAATGATTTAGATGATGGAGTAGATGGCTTTACTTCCAAGTTTGCAAATGATACAAAGATTGGAGGAGAGGCAGGAGGTGTTGAGGAAACAGGAAGGTTGCAGAAGGACTTAGACAGATGAGGAGAATGGGCAAGAAAGTGGCAAATGAAATATAGTGTTGGAAAATGCATGGTCATGCACTTTGGTAGAGGAAATAAATGCACAGATTATTTTCTAAATGGGGAGAAAATCCAAAAATCTGAGATTCAAAGGGACTTGGAAATCCTTGTGAAGAACATCCTAAAGGTTAACTTGCAGGTTGTATCAGTGGTGAGGAAGGCAAAAACAATGCTAGCATTCATTTCAAGATTTCTTGAATGCAAGAGCAGGGATGTGATGCTGAGGCTTTATAAGGCACTGGTGAAGCCTCACCTTGAGTATTGTGAATAGTTTTGGCCTCCTTAACTAAAAAAAGATGTGCTGGCATTGGAGAGGGTTGAGAGGAGGTTCACAAGGGTGATTCCAGAAATGAAATAGTTATCATACGAGGAACATTTGATGGCTCTGGGTCTGTACTTGCTGGAATTTAGAAGAATGAGGGGGAAGCTCATTGAACTCTTTCAAATGTTGAAAGGCCTAGACACAGTAGATCTGGAAAGGATGTTTCCCATGGTGGGGGAGTCTAGGACAAGAGGGCACAGCTACAGGATAGAGGGGCATCCATTTAAAACAGAGATGCAGAAGAATTTCTTTAGCCAGAGGGTGGTGAATTTGTGGAATTTATTACCAGAGGCAGCTGTGCAGGCCAGGTTGCTTTCTGTATTTAAGTCGGAGATTAATAGGTTCTTGATTGGACACGGCTTCAAGGTTTGCGGGGAGAAGGCCAGGGAGTGGGGCTGAGGAGCGCGAAAGAAAAGGATCAGCCATGATTAAATGGTGGATCAGACTCAATGGGCCAAATGGCCTAATTCTGCTATGTCTTATGGTCTAAGTCAGGCATTAATCGAATGGTGTAGCAGGCACGATGGTCTGAATGGCCTAAAACTGCTCCTGTGGTGTAAGCTGTATCAAAATAAGGGGTTGTGATATCCTGGTGCTGAAGCCCCATGCATCAGACTCTCCCATTGCTAGGAAAGATGTTCTCTCTCTTCCTCCTGACTACATTCAGCAATAATCCTTCAACCTGCTGTGACCTATCCTGACCTGATCACAACATGTTCTCTCCTTCCAGAAACTTCTAATTCCCCAAAGGGTTGGTTTAACATTGACCTTCTAGAAACAGTGCTCACTACAGTAGTTTGGAGGTGTGAAAATGAGAAGTTAGTTTATAATTAGGCAGAAGTGTGAACCTATTAAACTTCCATTATATTTCATGAAAGCAGTTTCTCACCCAGCAGGGAATGTCTTGATGTTAATATTCATTCCACTAAGTTTAAATCCCATCAAAAACCAATTGCATTGTTTTGGAGAAGCAACACTTCATATTCTGTGTAGGTAACCTTCAGCATGATGACAACAATTTCTCCTCCCCATCCCCTCCAATTCTATTCCCCACCCCACTCTGCCTTCCCCCTTTACCTGTTCTCTTCTCCTCACCTCCCTATAACCTCCCTCTTGTGTCCTTCCTCCTTCCCTTTCTCCCATGGTGCACTCTCCTGTCCTATCAGATTCGTCCCTCTCCAGCCCTTTGTCATTTCCACTTCCTTCCTCATCACCCTCCCCCACCCACCTGGCTCCACCTATCACCTTCTAGCTTGCTCTCCTTCCCCTGCCCCCACCCTCTTATTCTGGCATCTCCCTCCCACTCACTTTCCTTTCCAGTCCTGAAGGGGTCTCAGCCCAAAACATCGACTGTTTATTCCACTCCACAGATGCTGCCCGACCTGCTGAATTCCTCCGACATTTTGTGTGTATTGTTCATCACTTTTTGGTAATTAAAAAGAACATCAGCCCTCTCACTGACATTCTCAAGTTAGATTAGCTTTATATGTCACAGGGGCATCAAAGCAAACAGTGAAATGCATTATTTTACGTCAATGGCCAGCTCAGTCTGAGGGTGTGTTGGGACAGCCCACAAGTGTCCTCGTGCTTCGGGTGCCAACATAGGATGCCCGCGTTGCACGTTTACTGATCCTAAACCGTATGTCTTTGGAATGTGGGGGGAAACCGGAGCACCCGGAGGAAATTGTCAGAGTCATGCTGAGAACGTACAAACTCCCTACAGGCAGTGATGGGAATTGAACCCTGATCGTTAGTACTGTAATAGCATTCCACTAACTGCCATGCTGGTGTTCCATTTTAAACAGAGACACTTCCTCTCCAGACCAACCTGGTCTCATCTAGTTTCCATTTCTGCAGTTGGTTTCTCATTCATGCCACCATTAAAATGTCAACATTTTGATCCACGATCCTTCATCAGGACGAAACGTTGACTGCTTAATTCCCCTCCGTACACACTGCCTGACCTGCTGAGTTCCTCCAGCATTTTGTGTCCATTGCTTTGGATTTCCAGCATCTGCAGAATCTTTTGTGTTTATGCTTTTCAACTCATATTATCGATATTTATAGTTTATTTATTTATTATTATTATTTTGTTTTTTTTATCATTTCTTTTTATTACAGGACCCTGGAGACACACACTCAACGTTTGTGGCAGATGTGGTTCAACCCGGAGAAGTGTGAGGTGGTACACTTTGGAAGGACAAACTCCAAGGCAAAGTAAATGGCAGGATACTTGGTAGTGTGGAGGAGCAGAGGGATGTGGGGGTACAGGTCCACAGATCCCTGAAAGTTGCCTCACAGGTGGATAGGGTAGTTAAGAAAGCTTAAGGGGTGTTAGCTTTCATAAGTCGAGGGATAGAGTTTAAGAGTCACGAGGTAATGATGCAGCTCTATAAAACTCTGGTTAGACCACACTTGGAGTATTGTGTCCAGTTCTGGTCACCTCACTATAGGAAGGATGTGGAAGCATTGGAAAGTGTACAGAGGAGATTTACCAGGATGCTGCCTGGTTTAGAGAGTATGCATTATAATCAGAGATTAAGGGAGCTAGGGCTTTACTCTTTGGAGAGAAAGAGGATGAGAGGAGACATGATAGAGGTGTACAAGATAATAAGAGGAATAGATAGAGTGGATAGCCAGCACATCTTCCCCAGGGCACCACTGCTCAATACAAGCGGACATGGCTTTAAGGTAAGGGGTGGGAAGTTCAAAGGGGATATTAGAGGAAGGTTTTTTACTCAGAGAGTGGTTGGTGTGTGGAATGCACTGCCTGAGTCAGTGGTGGAGGCAGACACACTAGTGAAATTTAAGAGACTACTAGACAGGTATATGGAGGAATTTAAGGTGGGGGGGGGGTTATATGGGAGGCAGGGTTTAAGGGTCAGCACAACATTGTGGGCTGAAGGGCCTGTACTGTGCTGTACTATTCTATGTTTTAGGACCAGCTTCTTCCCTCCAATATCAGATTTCTGAACGGTCCAAGAACACTTCCTCGTTATTCCATTTTGCACTACTTATAACTTTCATAATTGGTGGATTTTGAGTCTTGCACTGTACTGCTATTTTTTCATATCATATCTCAGTGATAATAAATCTGATGCAACACATACAAAATGCTGGTGGAACTCAGCACGTCAGGCAGCTTCTATGAGAGGAATAAACAGTTGACATTTTGTTTCAAGAATCTTGATCAGGACAGGAAAGGAAGAGAGCAGAGGTGCTGATGAGCACCTCTGCACAAAACATTGACTGTTCGTTCCATTTAGAAAATAGACAACCCTCTCATTTCTTTTAACAAAGTGCATGGCCATACACTTCCCAACACTGTATCCCATCTGCCTCTTCTTTGGCAATTCTTCTAATCTGTCTAAGTCCTTCTGTAGCCTCTCTACTCCCTCAAAACTACCTGCCCCTCCACCTATATTCATATTATCTGCAAACTTCACAACAAAGCCATCAATCCCATCATCCAAATCATTGACATATAACATAAAAAGAATTGGTCCCAACGTAGATGCCTGTGGAACACCAGTCATCGTAGCCAGCCAACCAAGCAGCCTCTCGCGTGGCCTTGTCAAAGGCCTTCTGAAAATCTAAGTACAGTATTTCTTCAAAGAACTCCAACAGATATTTTAGGCAAGATTTTCCCTTGAGTATGCCATGCTGACTACAGCCTATTTTATCGTGTGCCTCCAAGTATCCTGAGACCTCATCCTTAACAATCAACTTTAACACCCTCCCAACTACTACATATCATAGAATAATACAACACAGTACAGGCCCTTCAGCCCACAATGTTGTGCTGACCCTCAAACCCTGCCTCCCATATAACCCCCCACCTTAAATTTTTCCATATACAGAGGTCAGACTAACTGGCCCATTGATCCCTTTCTTCTGCCTCTCTCCCTTCTTGAAGTGTAGACTGAAATTTGCAATTTTCCTGTCTTCCGGAACCATTCCAGGACCTAGTCATTCTTGAAAGATCATTACTAAAGCCTCCATATTCCCTTCAGCCACCTCTTTCAGAAATCTGGGGCGGATACTATTTGGCCCAGGTGATTTATCTACCTTTCTGTTTCCCAAGAACCTTCTCTCTAATAATGGTAACTTCACATATTTCATGCCCCTGACACCTGGAACATCCACCATACTACGAGTGTTTTCGACAGTGAAGATTGACACATAGTCCTTATTCAATTTGCCCACCATTTCCTTGTCCCATATTACTCCAACTCCAGCATCACTTTCCAGTAGTCTGATATCCACTCTTGCCTCTCTTATACACTTTATGTACCTGAAGAAACTTTTGGCTAGCTTACTCTTGTATTCCATCTTTACCTTCTTGGTGACTTTTCAGTTGCCTCCTATTGTTTTTATAAAAGCTTCCCAATCATCAAACTTCCCAATTAATTTTTGCTCTATTATATGCTCTTTCTTTGGTTTTTATCTTGGCTTTGGCTTCTCCTGTTAGCTGCAGTTGTGTCATCTTGTCCTTAGAATACTTCTTTCTTTGGGATATATATATATCCTGTTCCTTCCAAATTGCTTCCAGAAATCCCAGCCATTGCTGCTCTGTCATCATCCCTGCCAGTGTTCTTTTCCAATCAATTCTGGCCAACCCTCTCATGCCTGTGTAATTCCCTTTACTCCACTGTAATACTAATACATCTGACTTCAGCTTCTCCTTCTCAAATTGCAGGGTGAATTCAATCATATTATGATCACTTGCCCCAAGGGTTCTTTTGCCTTAAGTTCTTTAATCAATGCAGGATCGTTGCACAACACCCATTCCAGAAGAGTTGGTCTCCTACTGGGCTCAACCACGAGCTGCTCTAAAAAGCCATCTCATCGGCACTCTGGAGAGTCCCCCTCCTGGAGTCCAGCACCAACCTGATTCTCCCAATCTACCTGCATATTGAAGTCCCCATAACTATTGTAACATTGCCCTTTGGACGTGCATTTTCCATCTCCCATTGTAATTTGTAGACCACATCTTTACTACTGTTTGGGGGTCTATGTACAATTCCCATCTGAGTCTTTTTACCCTTGCAGTTCCTTAGCTCTATCCTTCCAGCCCCATGTCACCTCTTTCTAATGATTTGATTTCATTTTTTATTACCAACTGAGCAACATCACCCCCCTGCCTTCCTGCCTGTCCTTTCAATACGATGTGAATCCTTGGACATCAAGCTCCCAGCTATAATCTTCTTTCAGTCATGATTTAGTGATCCCTACAACATCTTCTTGCAGTTATATTTGTTAGGAACACTGGAAGTCTCCTTGCCTTCCCACATCCCGCAAGAGGAGCATTCCACTATCCTGCCTCTCATCTCTACCGTGATAACTTTTGCTCAGATATAAAGAAGGCAAGGAAAAAAGTAATTTAACCTAGAGCTTTTCTTTTCTTTGATTTCTTGGACTGAAGCCTCGAAGGGTTAACACCTCAAGATCACCACTCTGACTCTGGCCTCTCAGATGAAGGCCACTGTGTTTGCCCCGTCTCCCATTAATTTTCTCTTGCTAATCAATCTCAAATGTGGATTGAAGCTTTAATAAACCTTAAGCTTTATTACTTAGGGTTAATTGGGTTTGTCAGGGGTTGCTGGGGTGGCCAGAGGGGTCTATTCTGCACTGTATCATTAAATAAGATAAAACAAATAAGATAGAAATGTGTCTGGCTAGAGGGTTAAATGTGCTACTGGCATGTTTTACAAGGATGTTGCTGCGTTCTTGAGGACCTGGGTTATTTAGGGAAAGATTGAATAGGTTAGAATTTTATTCTCTGGAGTGCAGGAGAATGAGGGAAGATTTGAAAGAGGTATACAAAGTTATGAGGGGTATAGACAGGATAAATACAAGCAGTCTCTCTCTCTCTCTCTCGCCCATTTATTTGGCGCTAAGACATGCCATCTTTAATTACCCATAAATAAAACTTAAGACTACACATGAATGAGAATATGATGCATCCCACAATGTAGTTACAATTATATTACAAAATAAGCAGAAGTATCGACCTTAAATACAGTATACAAAAAACATATACACATTTACAGATCCCCATTAGCCACATAATGGAATATTCTGCCACATATGGTGGGAAAGGCACCATGAAGCCAACCCGAACACAACAGCTCAGTTTAGGGCCCATTATGACAACAGGAGGGTGTGTGTGTGTGTGTGTGTGTGTGTGTGTGTGTGTGTGTGTGTGTGTGTGTGTGTGTGTGTGTGTGTGTGTGTGTGTGTGTGTGTGTGTGTGTGTGTGTGTGTGTACCGATGCAAGAAACCGTCAGTGTGCCAGTTTCCTTTTGAACAGAAGCTGAGGTGAACAGCAAGCGGATGTAAGCAGATCAGAGAGCCCAGGGTGCCTTTCTGCTGGAGGCCACCTTTGATACTTAAGGTATTTACACTTGCAAAGAAACCCTGACTGCAGGATCAACATTTAGAGTTGCTGTACAAAATGTTACATGTAATGAGATAGGGTAAACCTTGTTGTAGTTCAAGGTATTAATATTAATATCAGTTTAGTAGAGTTTCAGCCCATGTATTGCTTGACTCAGCAGCTCTGCAAAACTCACAATGTGGGTGGTGGTGAGGAGATACGTCTTTACCAAAGGGTCACGTGAAGCCATGGGAGCAGGTGGTGGATGGTCGTACGAGCAGCCGGTGCAGATCACAAGTCCTGGTTACGTGACCACTGACACCAGGCAGACAATCTCTGAAGAGTATTGATAATGGCTGGGGTGACCCGTCTTGTGAAGACACTGCCCAGAAGAAGACAATGGCAAACCCCTTGAGTAAAAAAAGTTGCCAGGAACAATCATGGCCATGGAAAGACCGTGATCACCCATGTCTTACGACACGGCACATAACAAATAGAAACATAGAAAATAGGTGCAGGAGTAGGCCATTCGGCCCTTTGAACCTGCACCACCATTTATTATGATCATGGCTGATCATAAAACTCAGAACCCCGCCCCAGCCTTCCCTCCATACCCCCTGATCTCCGTAGCCACATGGCCATATCTAACTCCCTCTTAAATATAGCCAATGAACTGGCCTCAACTGTTTCCTGTGGCAGTGAATTCCACAGATTCACCACTCTCTGTGTGAAGAAGTTTTTCCTAATCTCGGTCCTAAAAGGCTTCCCCTTTATCCTCAAACTGTGACCCCTTGTTCTGGACTTACCCAACATCGGGAACAATCTTCCTGCATCTAGCCTGTCCAATCCCTTTAGGATCTTATACGTTTCAATCAGATCCCCCCTCAATCTTCTAAATTCCAATGAGTACAAGCCCAGTTCATCCAGTCTTTCTTCATATGAAAGTCCTGCCATCCCAGGAATCAATCTGGTGAACCTTCTTTGTACTCCTTCTATGATCAAAAACAAATTATAAATTGGCACTGGTACTAGCAGAGAAATAAAGAAATGTGATAGAATTTATTAAAGAACTACAGTATACATAAAGAAAGACTGATAAACAACTGAGGTGCAAAAGAAAATAAATCAATTGGTTTAACTTAATACAAAATAAGAAAATATGCTTCTAAAAGTTAGGAGTGTTATCACAGCCTGATTATGGATACGCCAATGCCCAGGGTGAGAAAGGCCCATGGACAGTGGTGGATACAGTCCTGCCCATCACAGGCAGAGCCTTCCCTACCATTGAGCACATTTACGGCGAGCACTGTCACAGGAAAGCTGTATCCATTGTCAAGGGCCCCCACCATCCAGGCCGTGCTCTCTTCTTACAGGAAGAGAGCTACTGGAGCCTTAAGTTCCATACTACCAGGTTCAGGAATAGTTGTTACCCTACAACCATTAGGCTCCTGGGCTGACGTGAATAACTTCACTCACCTCAACTCTGAACTAGTTCCGCAATCAACAGACTCACTTTCAAGGACTCTACAACACTTGTTCGCAAATTGTGCAAAAACAAACATTTTTTAAATTCTTGTCTTCTTTTTCGCACATTTGTTGTTAGTCAGCCTTGGTTTATATTATATATACGTATATATTTATATTTCATTTTCCTGTAAATGTCCACAGTGAAATGAATCTCAGGGTTGGACATGGTGAGATATATGCACATTGATCATAACTTTGCTTTGACTTTGAGCATCTATATTCAATACCTTTGAAATAATATTAAAAATGTCTCTCCAAAAAGTTTCCAGAGTAGGACAGGACCAAAACATATGAGTTAAGGAGGCTATCTGCCTATGACATCTGTCACAAAGAGGATTGATATGAGAATAAAAACGAGCTAATTTATCTTTGGACATAAGTGCTCTATGGACAACTTTAAATTGAATTAGAGAGTGTTTAGAACAAATAGAGGAAGTATTGACTAGTTGTAAAATATGCGCCCAGTCATCTGCCGAAATATTAAAGTTGTTTAAGTCTACTTGATTCCTAGTTAGTCCATTGCTTTGCTTTGCTTTTTAGATTAGTTGCACAGTGGGTTTTTTTTGGGTTTTTTTTTCCTTTCCTTATTGATATGTGTGAAAATTAGTATACTATTATATTACCTTGTTATTTTATATTTAAACTGCACTGTTTGTACTAATTTTTTTGTGTATTAATACTTCTTGTAATGTTATATTACAACAGTGTATTAGTGCCTATATGGTTTACCTTTTGTGTACTAATTCAATAAAAAGATTTAAAAAAAGAAAAAAGAGAACATCTACATTTCCACAATTATTTTCCCGCTTAGGGGCTGTTAGCGTAGCACTTGTAGATCTTCTTAAAGCCCACGTGGAAAACCAATGTCACTGGATGAGATTGTGGGGTCAGTCCTATCGACCTGCTTGGATTGGAGAAGGGCCGAGAAGTAATTGCAAGAAGACGAGCAGGGAACAGGGTCAGAATCGGAGATCATTACATTGCCAGCTTGGCGGAGACACTCTGGCACACAGACCAGGGGCTGGATGTTGTCAGAGATGCTGTGGGTAAGGATGGGGTGGAGTGTGATTTTTTTTAAATTTACAGATACAGCATAGTAACAGGCCCCTCTGACCCAACAAGCCCATATATCTTTGCAATGCGTGTGGAATCTATTAACCCATACAACTTTGGACTGTGGGACGAAGCCAGAGCACCCGGTGGAATCCCACATGGTCATAAGATCTTACAGGTTCCTTACAGACAGGTGGCAGAATTGAACCCAGATTATTGGCATTGTAATAATGTTATGCTAACTGCTACACTACCATCATTAAGCTTCAGAAGGAATACTTTAGTGTCTACCCCATTTAACACAGATCGCCATGTACTAGAGAGAGGGAGGGGAAGGTCGCTGCTTGAACAGCACAGTTGTAACTTGACAGAGTTCCAAGTGACTATCATTTCTTGTTGTTTCTTTTTTTCCCATTAATCCACTGGTATTTGGGGCAGCAATGAAGGTCCTCCATCTCTGGTAGGGTTCAGAGCTTCCTTCTTCGTGTCTGTAGCTTCCTCTCGATTCTCACTACTGTCAGCCATGCAAGTCCTGGGTGGAGACTCAGGAATACTGTCACACTCAGATGTAGAAGGATTCTTCATTGCTGTTTCTGTAGCAATTTTGCTCTACCAGTCAGGGTTGTTGGCCCTGAGCTGAAACCCCAAACCTGGAGGACTGGAGGACCACTCTCAGTATGGCGGCTACCCTTTGACCTATTTGACATGGGTGACTCAAGCAAGAACCAAAGCATAAAGCCCTGACTGTGGCCAACATAGCTCGCTGGGTCATTGAGGCACACAAGCAACAAGATTGTGGTCCGCTTGGAGAGACCATCACTTCTAACCAGTACTAAACCTGTATATTCAAAGGTATTTATGTTGTCAAACTCAGCAGAATTAATGATGGCCTGTGCCTGTAACACATACCTGTGACCCTCTCAGTATTTGACGGAAAATAACTGTCTACCACAGATGCTAAAAATAATTTTTTTTCCCCTAAGGGGAAAGTTTCTTTATTTATTGATTGATTGATTGAGATACTGCACAGAACAGGCCCTTCTGGCCCTTCAAGCTGGGCACCGCCCAGCAATGCCCCGATTTAATCCCAGCCTAATCACAGGACAGTCTACAATGACCAATTAACCTACCGACCGGTACATCTTTGGACTGTGGGAGGAAACTGAAGCACCCGAGGGGGCATAGATTTAAGGTGCTTGGAAATAAGTACTGAGCGGATGTCAGGGGTAAATTTTTCACTCAGAGTGTGGTGGGTGCACGGAATGCACTGCCGGTGACGGTGGTGATACAATAGGGTCTTTTAACAGCCTCTTAGATAGGGACATGCAGCTTAGAAAAATAGAGGGCAATGCACTAGGGAAATTCTAGGCAGTTTCCAGAGTAGGTTACATGGTCGGCACAACATTGTGGGCCGAAGGGCCTGTAAGGAGTTAGTACGTTCTCCCTGTGACTGCGTAGATTTCTATATTCTATGTTCACCAAGAGAAATCTACACGGTCACAGGGAGAGCGTACAAACTCCTTACAGGCCGCGACGGGAGTTGAAGTGTAAAGCGTTGTGCTAACCACTACCCTACCGTGCCACACTGGCAGAGGCACAACTGGCACTTGGAAGATAGAGACAGCAGCCTGTCGATCACTAAGCGTAAAATGAACATCCATTTCCTACTTGAAGTGAATGTAAATAAAAGTTCAAAATGGGCAACAGATACACAGTCCAGTGAAAAAGTCTGAGAAACATACTCTTTATAGTCCTAGTCATAATCATAGTTTATTGATCCCAGGGGGAAATTGGTTTTCGTTACAGTTGCACCATAAATAATAAATAGTCATAGAACCATAAATAGTTAAATAGTAATATGTAAATTATGCCAGTAAATTATGAAATAAGTCCAGGACCAGCCTATTGGCTCAGGGTGTCTGACCCTCCAAGGGAGGAGTTGTAAAGTTTGATGGCCACAGGCAGGAATGACTTCCTATGACGCTCTGTGTTGCATCTCGGTGGAATGAGACTCTGGCTGAATGTACTCCTGTACCCAAATATAGTTAGGATGCCGAAGTTTTGCATAGTACTGTAGTAATTTTATATCTTGGACTGTAATGTTGCTGCAAAAAAAACTAATTTTATGACATTTGTGAGTGATGATAAACCTGATTCTGATCTGGGTCTCTATTGTGGACTGAGAGTGGGAAGGGGTCAGGGAGAGGGGGAATCATGGCTGGAAAATAGGGAAGGGAGTAGGAAGCACCAGAGAGACATTCTGTAATGATCAATAAACCAATTGTTTGGAGTCAAATGACCTTGCCTGGTGTCTCAGGGCTGGGTGTGTCTGCACCCACACCACACCACCAGCTCTCCTCCTTCTCTACCAGCTGTTTCACACCCCTCCCACATCGCTCCACCCTCACCATCCCAACATCCTTTCCTCTAGCCAGATTACAAACTCACTCTTTGCTTCATGTTGACAAATGCTGTACTGTGTAAGGGTCTTAGGCATCCTAGCTACAATATATATTTACTATATATACACTGCTTATGCCCACGAGGAAATGAATCTCAAACTTGTACATGGTGATATGTATGTACTTTGATAATTAATTTACTTTGAACTTGTGATGGTAAAAGAGACGTACAAGACCAACAAAAACACCTTTGATTGGACCTGGAGAGGCTGCTGCATCCGGGCACACCGCCATCTTAAGACAGACAAGTGGGTTAGGGTTAGTGTCTTATGTTGGCATCCAAAGTATGGCTACACTTGTAGGCTGCTCCCAGAACAATACTCACTGATTTGATTTTGACGCAAACAATGCATTTCGATGTATATGGGACAGGTAATTCTCACCTCGATTACAAAGCGCCCTATTCGTGTTTCTGTGTAAACAGTGGGATAGATGTAGAATACCTGAGAAGACGTAACGTTTGGGTGTTTGTCAACACCTACGTCTATACCGTACTCGCCTTCACCTCCCCCGTCACCATCTGAGATTCTGCCAACAACTGCTGCGTCATCGGTGAATTTATAGATGGTGTTTGAGCTGAGCTTGTCCACACAATCGTGTGTAGAGAGAGTAGAGCAGTGGGATAAGCTGACAACCTTGAAATGCACCTGTGCCGATCATCAGAGAGGAAGGGATGTTATTTCTGATCCACACAGACTGTGGTCTCCTGATGAGGAAGGAGAGAGATCACAACGAATACTGCTTTCTGTGCTTGGCAACAGGAAGGCAACGAGGGAAAACTGATCTGACATCAAGTTGCCTGAGGTGGAATATTGTGGCAGTGCTCCCGAAAGATTGGCAAGATTAAAGAAATCACACACCTGCCTGTCAGGTAAACAAGGACTGGCATTTGTGTTTTGTACAGCTTCCTCTAGTTTCTGTAACACAGGCATTCCTGACGTGGGATCCACAGACCCCTCAGTTAATGGTGGCGGTCCAAGGCATAAAAAAGATGGGGAACACCTGCTGTAGCATATTCTGTCTTGGTAGCTTCCGACCTGATGTCATGAATATCGATTTCTCCTTCTAGTAAACAATTCCACCCCACCCCCTGCACCTTCCCACCTCTAATTCTTACCTCCTCTCACCTGCCTATTATTTCCCCCCCCCCCGTGTCCCCTCCTCCTTCTCTTTCTCCCATGGTCCACTCTCATCTCCGATCAGATTCCTTCTTCTCCAGCCCTTGACCTTTTCCATACACCTGGCTTCACCTATCACCTTCCAGGCTAGCCTCCTTCCCCTTGCCCCACCTTTTTATTCTGGCATCTTCCCCCTTCCTTCCCAGCCCTGAAGAGGGGCCATGGCCCGAAATTTAGACTGCCTGTTCACTTCCATTGATGCTGCCTGACCAGCTGAGTTCCTCCAGCATTTTGTGTGTGTTGCTTTGGACTTCCAGCGACTGCAGAATTTCTCCTATTTAACATAAACACAATGTTTACACGCTGAACTGGCTCTCTCCCGAACAATGCAGAACCAGAAAAGAAATTCAATGAAGCAGGAAGAGTTAAAAGAAAAATCTTTGGGCCTCGTGGGGCTATTGAGAATAACAATTTCTCTGGCAATGAAAGCCAGGAACTCCAGCCTCCAGCCTCCGTCTGCCCACGCCTCCCCCACGGCCAATATACAGTGCAGACAGAAGCACATACACCAGAGGTTCCCAGCCTGGGGCCGACAGACCCCTCGGTTAATGTTAAGGGTCCACAGTATAAAAAACGTTTGGAATCCCCTGCTGTACACGAAGCCAACTGTGCCCTTTCACAGCACTGCAACCTTTTTCTGTAAGCAGCCTGCACCACCTACGCCAGGCTGCTTTTATTGATTACAGCTCAGCATTCAAATCAATCACACCCTCGGAGGCCAATGTCAGAACATCTTTCAGAAGGTTGAACCCTCACACAAGGTACAAAATTCAAAGTAAATTTATTATCAAGCTAAGTGTACCATATACAACCCTGAGATTCATCTTCTTGCAGACAGCCAAAAACAAAGAAGCGCAATAGAATCCACGAGAAGGTCGGCAAACATCTGACATGCAGAAATCATGCAAACAAACACAGAAACTGAGTTCACAGCTGCGGAGCCAGTTCATTACCGAGGTAAGTGAAGCTGGTCCAGGAACCTGATGGCCGCAGGACAACAACTCCACCCGAACCTGCTGGTGTGGACCCAGACTCTGAACCGCAGCCCGATGGTAGCAGCAAGAAGAGAGGGAGGTGGGTCAAACCCAGGTAGATGGAGGATCCTGGCTGTCAAGGAGAAGTGAAATAAACACCAATTCATCCTCCACCCTCACCTCGACGTCTTAACCTTTTTAATCTTGCTCGGTCCTTATATCAGCTAACCGTTGGTTCATTTTCAACCTGCTTCATTCTGGCTGGAAGTCGGCTACCACGATGATAGCCATACCTACACGCTTCAGAGTCCAGTTCACTAAATCCTTCAGGAGACTGCTAAAATGACAGATTGTACAGTCTTTTCAAAACTACACTTCCCAAAGGGAAATTACAGGCTCCGGATTACAGTGATTGCAGTCTAGAAATATATTTAGTAGAATGGATAGCAGTTTTGTGAGATGCCTGTAAAACGTCAGCACGTATCTCCAGTGCCATCTTGGTGTCAGACACTGATGGTCTAACCAGCAGGGCACTGAAAACCTGCGCCGACCAACTGGATGGTGTGTTAACGGACATCTTCAATCTCTCGCTGTTGCAGTCGGACGTTCCCACCTGCTTCAAAAGGGCATCGATCATACTGGTGCCCAAGGACAATAGGGAGAGCTACCACAGCAACACTCATGTACAGTGATGAAGTGCTTTGAGAAGGCGGTCATGGCCAGAATCAACACCTGCCTAATCAAGGACCCAGACCTGCTGCAATTTGCCTCTGGCCACAATAGGTCTACAGTGGATATAATCTCACTGGCTCTCCACTTGGCCTCGTCTCTCTTGGATAATAGTAATCCCTACGTCAGGTTGCTGTTTATTGATTAAAGCTCAGTGTTCAAAAAAATTGTATCCTTAGTTCTAATCAGCAAGCTCCAAAACCTGTTCCTCTGTACCTCCCTCTACAACTGGATCCTTGACTTCGTCACCAGAAGACCACACTGTGCAGATCAGAAATAACATCTCCTTCTCACTGACAATCAGCACAGGTGGACCTCAAGGACGCGTGCTCAGCTCACTGCTCTACTCCCACCTCAATCATGGTTATGTGGCCACGCACAGCCCAAACACCTTCTATTGTATAAACTCGCTGATGACACAACTAATGTCAGGATTGCAGAAGGTGGTGAGAAGGCGTACAGGAGCAAAGCAGATTAGCTGGTTGAGTGGTGTCACAACAACAACCTTGCACTCAATGTAAGTAAGACCAAGGAGCTGATTTTGGACCTCAGAAAGGGAAAGTACACCAGACCTCTTCCAGAGGTCAACAGTGGAAAAGATGAACAGCTTCAAGTTCCTGGGCATCAACGTCTCAAAGGATCTATGTTGTACCCAACATATTAATGAAATCATAAGGAAGGCATGCAGTTACTACTTTGCATTCGGAGTTTGAGGAGATTTGGTATGTTACCAAGGACCCTAGCTGTCCATGGAGAGCATTCTGACTGGTTATATCACCACCTGGTATGGAGGGGCCACTGCAGAGGAGCAGAAAAAGCTACAGAGGGTTGTAGACTTAGCGAGCTCCATCATGGCAGTTAGCCTCCCCACCGTCAACGTCTCAAGAAAGTGGCATCCATCATTAAGGACCCTCACGTCCAGGACATGTCCCCTTCTCATCACTACCATCAGGGAGGAAGTACTGGAGGTTGAAGACACGCACTCGTGTTTTAGGAAACTGCTTCTTCACCTAAGCCACGGACAATGAACCCACTATTTTGCTTTCTGTTTGGGCTATTTATTCATTTGTTTATTTCTATATTTCTTATTGTGACCTATAGTAATTTTTAATGTATTGCACTGTGATGGTTTGTCCATTGAGTCCAATGATGACAGAAAGCCTGTGAGAGGGAGAGTTTTTAAAGAGTGGAAAAGCCATTGTACTGGGGCAGTTCCACTCTCCCGAACTCAGAAGTCGGGGTCCAGTGGTACAAGCAGGCATCACAAACTGAGGTCTTCCTTGGTTGCAGGGGATGACCATGAAGTCTTCTGTGGCTCATCGTGCCCTTCACACTCCACAGAGCGTTGAAGCACCACCTGCCTGGCCATTGGCTCTCACTGTAGATCTCATCCACCCAGTCTGCCGGAGATGACTTCACATGAGATAGTCACGGTGTGCAAAGACAGATGACTGAGCCCAGGTGCAGAGGAACGACAAACTCCCACGTTGAGATAGTCTTCATCGGGGCTCCAGGTGAACTTCGGCGGCTTGACTGAGCAACGCCGTGCGACAAATCATCCTCGAAACACACAAGGATCCTGCGACGAGAGCTAACTGAGAGTCCACTTTAAATAATCACAGAACGCGGAAAACCCTTGCCAGTCACAATGAACTTGACCAGATTAAATAGAAAGCACAAGGGCTTTGTGACTCTCATTAAAACAACAATTAGTAAATCCAGATCCTAGAAGCCCAACGCTCTATCTACGGTTCACTGCAGAGGCCTGCAGGGCTCGTAACAGTCATCTTCGGTGCCTTGTCGTGTCCTTTGCTCTCATGGAGTGTTGCAGTACTGCCTTTCTGGTTGTTGGATCTCACTGTAGATCTCATCTTCCCAGTCTGCTGGAGCTGACTTTGCCTACTAGGCCAGGTATATCCCTAACTCATTGGGGTACAAGGCTGCCGGCTACCCTCACTTGGTTTAGCCCATCTGTCAAAGCGGTTTACAAGGGTGTGGCATGTGCTGCTGCCACAAAACAAATCTCATGACATACATTACGCCAGTGATAATAAACCTGATTCAAATTCCTGCGCAAAACCTTGTGTCTTAGCACAAAAATGCGAGATCACAGCTAATCAAACATCTCAGCTCTCCCCGCTTGACTAAAGTTAACAGTCAAAGTCACCACCTGATGGTATCGCTTCACATCATCTTAAATAACAGTTGGGGAAAGTTCTGTTCATCTTCAGTTGAACGAAGAACCAGATGGTGAATCTGGCTCTGAATCAGGCGAGATTCCTGAAACATTTGCATTGATGGCATTGGGACTTGCAAATCCACAGAGCGCTGCACACACCTTAGGGAACGCTGCACCATTTCCACCCCGAAAAATGCTGAATTCATTGAATTTGGAATTTGTACATGATCAAATTCTAAATTTATTTGTCACATGTAATGGTTCAAAGTTAAAAGTAAACTTAATATCGAAGTACACATTAAAGGCATGGATCTGCGCCTGGAAAGTCTCCACTCTCTAGGGCGCAGGCCTGGGCAAGGTTGTATGGAAGACCAGCAGTTGCCCATGCTGCAAGTCTCCCCTCTCCACGACACCAATGTTGTCCAAGGGAAGGGAACTAGGGCCGATACAGCTTGGCACCAGTGTTGTCGCAGAGCAATGTGTGATTAAGTGCCTTGCTCAAGGACACAACACGTTCCCTCGGCTGGGGCTCGAACTCACAACCTTCAGGTCACTAGTCCAATGCCTTAACCACTTGGCCACGTGCTCCCACCAAAGTACATATATGTCACCAAATACAACCCTGAGATTCATTTTCCTGCAGGTATTCTCAGCCAATCTATAGAATAGTAACTATAACAGGATCAATGAAAGATTAGCCAGCATGCAGAAGACAACAGACTGTGCAAATGCAGATATAAATAAATAGTAATAAATAATGAGAACATGAGATGATGAGATAAAGAGTCCTTGAAGGGAGATCATTGGTTGTGGGAACAGCTCAATGGATAGGCAAATGAGTGTAGTTACCCCTTTTTGTACAAGAGCCTGATGATTGAGGGGTAGTAACTGTTCCTGAACCTGATAGTAGGGGTCCTGAGGCTCTTGTACCTTCTACCTGATGGCAGCAGTGAGTAAAGAGCATGATCTGGGTGGTGAGGACCTATGATGATAGATTCTGTTTTTCTATGAGAGTGTTTCATGTAGATGTGCTCAATGATTGGGAGGGCTTTACCCCTGATGTACTGGGCCAAATCCATTACTTTTTGCAGGATTTTCCATTCAAAGGCACTGGTGTTTCCCTACCAGGCCATGTTGCAGCCAGTCTATAGAAGCTTGTCAAAGTTTTAGACGTTATGCCGCATCTCCACAGACTCCTAAGGAAGAAGAGGTGCTGCTGTGCTTTCTTCACAATTGCACTTAAGTGCCATGTCCAGGATAGGTCCCGCCTCCCTCAAAAGTTTGAGGATTTGGAAAAGACAAGCTCCGGAATTCTACTCTAATTTACAGAGTATGTATAGCCCAGTAAATGTCCCAAAGTTCTTCGCACGATTGCAATCAAACAAGCCAAAGAAGTCAAAATACAAAGTATGTATGCAGTATACAACCCTGAGATTTGTCTTCCTGCAGACAGCCACAAAACAAAGAAACACCATGGAACCTGCTCAAAGAAAACATTAAAAACCCACCGTGCAAAAAAAAAAGAATAAATTGTGCAAATGGAAAAAAAATTAAAGAACAACCATCAGAATATTAAATATCAAACCGCAGAGTCCTTGAAACAATCTCTTTCTCTTGCTGGTGGGTGAGAGATTGTTGCCGATTTTCGGGACTCAGAACTCAGGGAAAAAAGTTCTGCAACGGATCTTTAACGCTAGTTTGTTATGTCTCCCCTCTCACTGTGAAAGGGGACACCCCTTTTCCCTTTATTAGGGAGAGAGACAGAGCCTGTGCCATGTTGAATTATCGGGTGAATGATTAGTTTCAGTTGTACTGCAGATTGTGGTCTTTATTGGGGGCTTTGCTATTGCTTGCTTGGTGGTAAAGGGTGCTGACGCTTCTTTTACAGAAGTGGGTAAGGATCGGGAGGGTCGTTGCTTTACTGCTGCTTGTGCGTGGGAGGGGGGAGTAGGACAGCTTTGGGGTTCTAACGTTTTAACTCATTCTTTGGGACAATCTTGTGAATGTCTACAAAGAAAAAATTCAGGATGTATATTGTATATATTTCCCTGATATTAAGTGTAACTAATGAAACAGTCCGGGGATATTCAGCTTAGTTCAAAAGGAGGTTACACCAGGTAACCAAACACATGATCAATGAGACGAGAGATTCTGCAGATGCCGAAAATCCAGAGAAACACACACAAAATGCTGGAGGAACTCAGCAGGTCAGACTGCATTTATGGAGAGAAATGACCAGCTACATCTGTACCCAGACCATAGCTCTTCATACCCAACCCATCTACGTACGTATCCAAATTTCTCTTAAATGTTGAAATTGAACCCATATCCACCGCTTGTACTGGTAGCTTGGTCCACACTCTCACCACTCTCTGAGTGAAGAAGTTCCCCTTAAACATTTCACCTTTAACCCTTAACGCATGAGCTCTAATCCAATCTCAGTGGGAAAACCCTGCTTGCATTTATCCTATCTATATCCCTATTCTGGACACCTCTACCAAATCTCCCCTCACTCTTCAAAGTTCGAAGTACATTTATTCTCAAGGTACACATATATTATACAACCTTGAGTTTCATCTTTGAACAGGCAGCCATGAAAAAAGACACCAGAAAAAAAATCACATACCTGCAGAGCCCATAGAAAGTATTCATTCCCTTGGAAGTTTTCATGTTTTATTGTTTTACAAGATTGAATCACAGAGGATTTAATTTGGCTTTTTTGACACTGATCAACAGAAAAGGACTCTTTTGTGTCACAGTGAAAACAGATCTCTACAAAGTGATCAAAATTAATTACAAATACGTATCAATGCAGCAGCGGCTGGGTTTTAGAGTGAGGGACGACTTATCTAACGCCCAACGTGCAGAGAATAAAAACCACATCATTTCCATGAAAAGGAACCCATAAAAAAAAAGAATAAAACTCGTAAAAAAGAAAACTGTTGAAAACCAATGCGCAATGAGAAAAAAACCTCATGTAAACAGTCACCGCAAGCAAATAGCGTTGCTTTTTTCGTTAGCCATCAGCCAGAAGTCACTGAGGTTCACCAGCACTATCTTAAACTTGAAGTGTTCTCCTACACTCTGCTGAATAAAGTCCAAACCTATTCAACCTTTATCTTAACTCAGGTCCTTCAACATCCTAGTAAATTTTAAAAAGTGCACTACATTTAATTTTTATATATATTTCTGATTGTAGGGTGGCGGGGTGGAGATAGGTCTCTACCAGAGGCGCAAGACGCTCCTTCCCTCCGCTAGCCGGCAGGTCACCCTCGTGTAAGGTGTAGCACCTGCTTGGCAACCCTCCCCGACCCCCGATCAGGGTCACATGAAGCCATGGGAGCAGGTAGTCGATGTTTGTCCGAGCAGCCGGTGCATATCACAAGTCCATAAGACCATAAGACAAAGAAGCAGAAGTAGGCCATTTGGCCCATCGAGTCTGCTCCGCCATTTTATCATGAGCTGATCCATTTTATCCTATTTAGTCCCACTGCCCCGCCTTCTCACCATAACCTTTGATGCCCTGGCTACTCAGATACCTATCAATCTCTGCCTTAAATACGCCCAATGACTTGGCCTCCACTGCTGCCCGTGGCAACAAATTCCATAGATTCACCACCCTCTGACAAAAAAAATTTCTTCGCATTTCTGTTCTGAATGGGTGCCCTTCAATCCTTAAGTCATGCCCTCTCGTACTAGACTCCCCCATCATGGGAAACAACTTTGCCACATCCACTCTGTCCATGCCTTTTAACATTCGAAATGTTTCTATGAGGTCTCCCCTCATTCTTCTAAGCTCCAAGGAATACAGTCCAAGAGCGGACAAACGTTCCTCATATGTTAACCCTCTCATTCCCGGAATCATTCTCGTGAATCTTCTCTGTACCCTCTCCAATGTCAGCACATCCTTTCTTAAATAAGGAGACCAAAACTGCCCACAGTACTCCAAGTGAGGTCTCACCAGCGCCTTATAGAGCCTCAACATCACATCCCTGCTCCTATACTCTATTCCTCTAGAAATGAATGCCAACATTGCATTCGCCTTCTTCACTACTGACTCAACCTGCAGGTTAACTTTAAGGGAATCCTGTATGAGGACTCCCAAGTCCCGTTGCATCTCAGAACTTTGAATTCTTTCCCCATTTAAATAATAGTCTGCCTGTTTACTTTTTCTGCCAAAGTGCATAACCATACACTTTCCAACATTGTACTTCATTTGTCACTTCTCTGCCCATTCTTCCAACCTATTCAAGTCTCTCTGCAGACTCTCCGTTTCCTCAGCACTACCGGCCCCTCCACCTATCTTCGTATCGTCAGCAAACTTAGCCACAAAGCCATCTATTCCATAATCCAAATCGTTGATGTACAATGTAAAAAGAAGTGGCCCCAACACTGATCCCTGTGGAGCACCACTGGTAACCAGCAGCCAACCAGAATAGGATCCCTTTATTCCCACTCTCTGTTTCCTGCCAATCAGCCAACGCTCTATCCACATATGTAACTTTCCCGTAATTCCACGGGCTCTTGTTAAGTAGCCTCATGTGTGGCACCTTGTCTGGTTATGTGACTGCTGACACCAGGCAGAAAATTTCTGATGAGTATTGATAATGGCTGGAGTCACCTGTCACCTGCCTTGCAAAGACACTGCTCAGAAGGCAATGGCAAACCACTTCTGCAGAAAAATCTGACAAGAACAATCATGGTCATGGGACCCACATCATACAACACGGCGTATAATGATAACGATGATTCCTTATTGTAATTTATAGTATTTTTTGTTACAAAACAACAAACCTCACAGCATATGACAGTGAAAATAAAGGTGATTCTGATTCCGGTTAGTGAGTTGTGGTCATGTTATGTTGGTGACAACTTATGGCCCATCCGTCACAATCCTCACTGACCCTGCTACCAGAAAGCCCAAGGGCTGATTTGTTGAAACCTGTGTCAATGTCAAACAGCTGCTGGATGAGAAACATCATCTCCAGAAACCTTTCCTCAGCGACCCCCAATCCATCTCATAGATGGATGCCTTCAATAAATACGAGTACCATACAACACAAACCACACCAGATGCAGGAATCCTGGCTGAGTAATAAAGCTGATGAGATCCAGGCGTATGCAGATCGGGATGGTTTGAAGAACTTCTACGCTGCACTAAAAAAAGTTTATGGCTCAACATCATCAAGATCATCCCCTCTCCCTGGTGCTGATGGGAACACGCTGACCGTGGACAAAAGGAACACTTTTCGCAGGAGGGCTAAGCATTTTAACAATATTCTGAATTGTTCTTTGACTATAAATGACAAAGCAATCGATTTCCTGCTCCCCAAGTACCTGCAACGGATGATCCACTGAACTTAGTCGAGACCCAGAGAGCGATTCATCTGCTCCATAACAGCTAAGTGGCTGGATCAGATGCAATACCTGCTGAGACCTTCGGGGAAGGTGGTGCAGTGCTAACACAAAAGCTCCATCAGCTCTTCGAACTCACATGGCAGCAAGAGATGATTCCACAAGAATTTAAAGACATATCCATCATGCACCTGTATAAGCCGACAGTCCTGCGACAACAGTCGAGGAATATCCTTGCTGTCCATCGCAGTCAAGATCTTCACCAGGCTTCTTCTCAACCACCTCACATCACAGTTGACTGGGGACTCCCACCAGAGAGCCAGTGTGGATTCCGGAAAGAGCATGGGACTGTCAACATGGTGTTCGCTGCAAGAAAAACGCCAGGAACAAAATGCTGCTTGGTGATCTAAGGCCTTCGCCACTGTCAGTAGAGAGGGTCTGTGGAGGATCATGGCGAAGTACGAATGCCCGAGGAAATTCAGCACCATGGTGCAGTAATTCCATGATGGCTTGCAAGCTAGAGTTCAGGAGAATAGTGAAACATCTGAGCCCTTCCCTGTCTCAAACTGAGTTAAGCAGGGTTGTATCTTGGTGCCAATCTTATTCAGTCTGGTGTTTATTGACTGATGCCTTCAGAGCAGGCTTATTCAGAAAGTCAGAAGGCATGGCATCCAGACATGTAGATGAGGGTAGTGCAGTGGATGTGATCTATATGGATTTTAGTAAGGCATTTGACAAGGTTCCACACGGTAGGCTTTTTCAGAAAGTCAGAAGGCATGGGATCCAGGGAGGTTTGGCCAGGTGGATTCAGAATTGGCTTGCCTGCAGAAGGCAGAGGGTGGTGGTGGAGGGAGTACATCCAGATTGGAGGATTGTGACTAGTGGTGTCCCACAAGGATCTGTACTGGGACCTCTACTTTTCGTGATTTTTATTAACAACTTGGATGTGGGGGTAGAAGGGTGGATTGGCAAGTTTGCAGACCACACAAAGGTTGGTGGTGTTGTGGATAGTGTAGAGGATTGTCGAAGATTGCAGAGAGACATTGATAGGATGCAGAAGTGGGCTGAGAAGTGGCAGGTGGAGTTCAACCCGGAGAAGTGTGAGGTGGTACACTTTGGAAGGGCAAACTCCAAGGCAGAGTACAAAGTAAATGGCAGGATACTTGGTAGTGTGGAGGAGCAGAGGGATCTGTGGGTACATGTCCACAGATCGCTGAAAGTTGCCTCACAGGTGGATAGGGTAGTTAAGAAAGCTTATGTGATGTTAGCTTTTAAGTCAAGGAATAGAGTTTAAGAGTCGCGAGGTAATGATGCAGCTCTATAAAACTCTGGTTAGGTCACACTTGGAGTACTGTGTCCAGTTCTGGTCGCCTCACTATAGGAAGGATGTGGAAGCATTGGAAAGGGTACAGAGGAGATTTACCAGGATGCTGCCAGGTGCTGCCTGGTTTAGAGAGTATGGATTATGATCAGAGATTAAGGGAGCTAGGGCTTTACTCTTTGGAGAGAAGGAGGATGAGAGGAGACGTGATACAGGTATACAAGATAATAAGAGGAATAGACAGAGTGGATAGCCAGCGCCTCTTCCTCAGGGCACCACTGCTCAATACAAGAGGACATGGCTTTAAGGTAAGGGGTGGGAAGTTCAAGGGGGATATTAGAGGAAGGTTTTTTACTCAGAGAGTGGTTGGTGCATGGAATGCACTGCCTGAATCAGTGGTGGAGGCAGATACACTCGTGAAGTTTAAGAGACTACTAGACAGGTATATGGAGAAATTTAAGGTGGGGGGGGGTTATATGGGAGGCAGGGTTTAAGGGTCAGCACAACACTGTGGGCCAAAAGGCCTGTACTGTGCTATACTATTCTATGTTCTATGTTCTATGAGATGGTGATGCCAGCTTCTGCACTGATGGGATACTTTCCAACCTCAGGAGACTCCAAGCAAAGACTAAGGTTATGACAGGCATCATCAGAGGCTTCCTATTTGCTGATGACATTGCCCTCGATGCTGGTTGCAAAAATGATATGCAGTGTGGTGTTGACAAGTTTTCCAAACTTTTTCCTCACCATCAACACGAAGATTGAAGTAATACATCAGCCATTACCTGGGAAATCATACCTTGAGTCAACCCAGTGAACAGGTTGGCATCAGACTGCTCCCCTGAGTGACCAGGTTCACATATCTTGGCAGCACACTGTCCCAGAACACCATCATCGATGATGAAGTAAATGCTAGGATTGCCAAAGCAAGTGAAGCCTTTGGCAGACTTTATGCCATCGTCTGGAACAGAGAGGCACAAGTCTACCGATGAAGCAGAAGGTGTATAGGGCTACAGTACTTCCCACTCTGCTTTATGCCTGCGAAACATGGACAGTGTACCAATTGCACGCCAGAAAACTGAACCACTTCCACACAGTTTGCCTCAGAAAGCTTCTCAGCATTAAGTGGGAAGGCTGAATCCCTGACACTGAGGTACTTGCCAAGGCAGGCCCACCCAGTATCCACACCATCCTGATGCAGTCCTAATCACACTCAGCACGCCAAGCAGCTCGTATGCCAGAACAGAAATATTCTGTGTGTATTATATATATATATATATATATATACACATACACACACACAAACACACACACATTGGGAAATAGAAATGAGTGCTTAGCTTTGTATTTGCTTAGTAGTATCAAGTGTATCAATTATGGTTCTACAGGAGAAGGTTAAAAATATCATGGACCACACACACATCAAATGAAGAAGTTCTCAGAGGAGCCCAAGCAGTTCCATCACTCATACCAACAATAAGAGAAAGACAACTCAGATTCCTGGGACACATCATGCGGAAAGATGAACTAGAAAAACTCACGCTCTCTGGAAAGATCGAGGGGAGTAAACCTAGAGTAAGACCTCGGCTTATGTACATCAAAAGCAGAGCCAGGTGGCTACACATCGAGGAAACGGAAGTCATCCAAAAAACGAAGGAAAACCATATGGAAAACCATGGTCACCAAAGTCCGCGTCGGATATGGTACCCAGACAGACAGACAGTATCAAGTGTTATTTGGTAACCGGAAAGACACAATATACAGCACTGTGCAAAAGTCTTAGGCACTGCAGATATATACACATGCCCAAGACTTTCAGTGTACATTGAAACGTACAGTGAAATGTCTCCTGTGTGTAAACAACCAATGGACCCAACGATGAGCCTGAGGCAGCCTTTCCAGTGTCGCCACACGTCCCAGCGCCCACATATCCTGTACTAAAACAACACAAACAGCAACAAACCAAGTAGCATCCATGGAGGGGAAAAAGCCATCAACGTTTTGGACCGAGATACTTCATTAGGACTCAGAGAATATTGATCTCTGCTAGCCGCAGGAATAGCTGTTGGTGGTCCTATTTACGTGATAGGCTATTCAGATCACATGTATGTTGAAATATACAGTGAAAGGTGTCATTGGTGTTAACAATCAACGCAACCCAGGGATGTGCCAAGAGAAATGCGCAAGTGTCACCATATATTCCTGCACCAACATATCACGCCCACAGTGTTCAGCAGAATGACACAAGCGGCAGCAAGAACAACAGCAAAACAAAACAACAGCCAAACGAGCTCCTTTCTCATCCTCCCACTAACAGATAAACACACAGACAGGCCTGAAACCCATCTCCCAGGCCTCCAGTTCTAGGCCCGGACTCTCAGTCTCCTGCACCGAAGGGAAGTTTGGATTGGAACATGGCTGAGAGGAATAGGGAGTGCTATGGTCCAGGTGCAGGTAGTGGCACTGGAGGACCTGAGTTATAAGGAAAGACTGAACAGGTTAGGACTTTATTCCTTGGGACATAGAAGACTGAGGGGAGATTTGATAGAGATATACAAAACTGAGGGGCATCTATAGGGTAAATCCTAGCAGGCTTTTTTCCACTGAGGTTGTGTGAGTCTACTAGAGGTCATGGTTAACAGTGAGGGGTCAAAAGATTAAAAGGGACAGGAGGGGAAACTTCTTCATGCAGAGGATGGTGAGAGTGTGGAATGAGCTGCCGACACAAGTGATGCATGCCAGCTTGACTTCAATATTTAAGAGAAGTTTGGATTGGTACATGGGTGGTAGGGATAAGCAGGGCCATGGTCCTGGGAGTGGGCAGTTTAAATGGGTCAGCACGGTTAGATGGGTGGAAGGACCTGTTTCTGCGTTGCAGTGTACCATGACTCCTTTCTGAGCCACGGTCAGGTTCTGCAGCAGGGAACTCCCGTGCCGGTCTCCAGTTCAGTCTGGGAATGTCCGCATGTTGGGCAACTCAGCAAGTCTAGCAGACCGTCGCAGCCACGGCCGCCAAATCTGCAAGGGAAAAGCAGGTGAAACTCCTGCTGGAGTATGGAGCGGAGCTGTCCTCCCTGTCACAGCAGTGTGCAGCACACCGTGAAGTGAAGCTGAAATTATCAGCAGACCCTCCACTGCTCGGGGGTGGCCATGGATACCGTGCCCTGGTTGTCCATGTGATACACGAGCCAGGCCAGTACAATAAGGACAGCGAGCTGTTGCCCGTGTAGCAGGTTCCCCTTCTCCCCACAGCTGATGAATCCAAAGGAACGGCAGAGCCCGGTACCGTTTGGCACCAGCCACGTCGCAGGAGTTGCCAGTCAGCGTTGAACTCAACACAGGAACTTCAGGAACGAGGAGTCTTAGGGACTCCAACTCCAAGTCAAGTCAAGTCAAGTTTATTGTCATTTTCACCATAAGCTGCTGGTACAGTACACAGTAAAAACGAAACAATTTCCTCCAGGACCATGGTGCTACATGAAGCAACACAAAACTACACCAGACTATGTGAGACAGCACAAGGCTACACTAGACTACGTAAAACAACATAAAAACTGCACTAGACTACAAACCTGCACAGGACTACATAAAGTGCACAAAACAGGGCAGGGCAGTACAGTAATTAATAAACCAGTCAATAGGCACAGTAGAGGACAAACTACAATATAATAATAAATGATGTGGATGTCAGTCTAGACTCTGGGTATTGAGGAGTCTGATGGCTTGGGGGAAGAAACTGTTGCACAGTCTGGTCGGGAGAGCCCGAATGCTTCGGTACCTTTTGCCAGATGGCAGGAGGGAGGAGAGTTTGTGTGAGGGGTGCGTGGGGTTCTTCACAATACTTTTAGTTTTGCAGGTGCAGAGTGTGGTGTGAGTGTCTGTAATAGCAGGAAGAGAGACCCCGATGATCTTCTCAGCTGACCTCACTATCCGCTGCAGGGTCTTGCGATCTGAGATGGTGCAATTTCCGAACCAGGCAGTGATGCAGCTGCTCAGGATGCTCTCAATACAGCCTCTGTAGAATGTGGTGAGGATGGGGAGTGGGAGATAGACTTTTCTCAGCCTTTGCAGAAAGTAGAGATGCTGCTGGGCTTTCTTTGCTATGGAGCTGGTGTTGAGGGACCAGGTGAGATTCTCCACCAGGTGAACACCAAGAAATTTGGTGCTCTTAACGACCTTAATGAAGGAGTCATCGATGTTCAACGGAGAGTGGTCGCTCCGTGCTATCCCAAAGTCAACAACCATCTCCAGATTGTTCTTCAGGGTTTGAAATCAGAGTTCTCCTTCTCCTAAATGAGCTGCCAACCATGTTGACAAGTCCCATCTGCCTGAAGTGATTGGTTTGAAGGTGCCACTGACCCACCCGTCAGTAGAAATGGTTCTGCCAGGCCACATGAAGGCTAGGAGCGAAATTTGGTTGTCAGAGGCTATCTGAGACGCATGCCAATGGGAGTATTTATTAGGTAATGGGAGCTCATCCCCACTACCACCGTCCCCACCCCCTACCCCCTACCCTGGCTATAACAACCTTAAGGAACTCTAGAATAATCCCAAGGCTGAATGTCTCTTTTTTTTCCTCCAGCCCTGCCGAAAGGTTTCAGCTCGAAGCATCAACTGTGCTCTTTTCCACAGATGCTGCCTGGCTTGCTGGGTTCCTCCAGCATTTTGTGTGTGTTACCCTCGATTTCCAGCATCTGCAGACTATCTTTTGTTTGTCTTTTGTCAAATGTCTAGTAAGTGTTGTATTTCTATCTAACACCACCACATCCTCTGGCAGCTCACCGACATATGTCATGAAATTTGTTGTTTTGTGGTAGCAGTAGAATGCAAAATATAAAAATAGACAATAAGTTACAAAAATATATGTTGAAGACAGACAGACAGTATGCATATCCAGTATATGGTCCGTTAAGGTTGTCATAGCTGGGAGAAAAAATGGGGATAAGTCCCCCGTACCTATTAAATGCTCCCAATGGCATGTGTCTCAAATATAGTCATGTGTCTGAAATAAAAGTGCAATAATAGTGAGGAGTCTGGCCAAGTGGTTAAGGCATTGGACTAGCAACCTGAAGGTTGTGAGTTCGAGCCCGAGCCGAGGCAATGTGTTGTGTCCTTGAGCAAGGCACTTAACCACACATTGCTCTGTGACGATACTGGTGCCAAGCTGTATGGGTCCTAATGCCCTTCCCTTGGACAACATCGGTGTCGTGGAGAGGGGAGACTTGCAGCATGGGCAACTGCTGGTCTTCCATTCAACCTTGCCCAGGCCTGCACCCTGGAGAGTGAAGACTTTCCAGGCACAGATCCATGGTCTCGCAAGACTAATGGATGCCTTTTTTTTTTAAATAGTGAGGTAGTGTTCAAGGGTTCAATGGAGGATGGAGGAGAGGAAAAAGCTGTTCCTGAAACATTGAGTTTGTCTCTTCAGGCTCCTATACCTCCTCCTTGATGGTAGTAGTGAAAAGAGGGCACGTGCAGGGTGCTGGGGATGGGGTGGGTGGGGGGGTCCTTAGTGGGTGCTGCCTTCTTAAGTTACTCTTAAATCCTCTTTAAATCTCCCCCTCTCACTTCAAACTGACGCCCTCTAGTTTCAGGCAGTGACAATCCACCCCTTCTCTGTGTCGCTCCAGACTACAGCTGAACCAACACCACCTCGTACCACTTCACATCACCTTCACCTTCTGTTCCTCACCTTTCACCTGCTGCCTGACTTGCCATCTGTGGTCTCTGAACCTGAGCGTGTTTGCAGACTGTGATCCTGGCTTCTGTACATACGCTCGTCTGGCACCGTGCGCAGAAGGCACAGCCTCTGGATTGAGGGATGTCTACTTAGAACAAAGATGAGAAAACATTTCTTTCACCAGAGGGTGATTGAGGAACATGCTTGTAGACCGGATATTGAATTTTTCGCTGTTGGACTCCAGCCATATTCCACCGAGATACAACACTGGGCGTCACAGGAGGTTGTTCCTGCTTGTGGCCATCGAACTTTGCAGCTCCTCCCATGGAGGGTCAGACACCCTGAGCCAATAGGCTGGTTCTGGACTTATTTCCATCTGGCATAGTTTGCATTTTGGTGTTTGATTGTTTGTGGTTTTTGTATTGCTATATTTACGCTCTATTCTTGGTTGGTGCAGCTGTAACGAAACCCAATTTCCCTCGGGATCAATAAAGTCTATCTATCTATCTATCTATTCATTGCCACAGACAGTTGTAGAGGGTGGGTTATTGGGTATATTTAAGGCAGAGGTTGATAGGATCTTGATAAATCAGGATGTCAAAGGTCATGGGAAGAAGGCAGCCGAATGGGCTTGCGTGGGATAATAAATCAGCCATGATGGAATGGCAGAGCAGATTCAATGGGCTGAATGGCCTAATTCTGCTCCTATATCTTATGGTCACTTCCAAAATTGCCCCTTGAATGTGGATCAAAGCTGGATCCCTCGCTGGTTCCCCTCTCCATCTCTACTTATCTTAGAGTCATGTCTACTTTAATTAGCAACCACAACTCCATACAGATCAAAGTTCAGAGTGTGAAGTTTGAAGTAATTTCATCATCAAAGTACATATACGTCACAATATTCAACCCGGAGATTCATTTTCTTCCAGACATACTCAACAATAGAATAATAACCGTAATAGAATCAATGAAAGACTGCACCAACTTGGCCATGCAACCAGCAAACTGTAAATACAAAAAAGAAAGTATAATAATAAGTAAATAAGCAATCAGGGATTAAAGCAAGGGCCACCCTAGTTGTAAAGTCAAGGTCAAAGTAAATTTATTACCATCAGAAGGTCAACAGTGGATAGGGTGAGTGGGTAAGTTTCTGACTCAAGGGTCCTCAAGTTTTGCCTTCAAAGTTCAAAGTACACATATATCTCCATACACTACCTTGAGATTCATTTTCTTGCAATACAATAGAATACAATAGAATTAACGAAAAGCTAAACATAAATAAAGACTGACAAACAACCAATGTGCAAAAGCCGACAACTTCTGCAAATTGAAAAAAATATTAAGCAAATAATACTGAAGGCGTGAGTTGTAGAGTCCTTGGGAGTGAGTCTGTAGGTCGTGGAATCAGTTCAGTTTTGTGGTGAGTGAAGTTATCCACGATGGTTCAGGAGCCTGATGGTTGTATGGTAATAACTGTTCCTGGTGGTACGCCTCTTTAGAACAGAGATAAGGAGGAATTTCTCTAGCCAGAGCATGGTGAATTATGGTTGATTAGTCAGGACATCAAAGGCTATGGGGAGAAGGCAGGAGAATGGGGTTGAGAGGGAAAATAAATCAGCCATGATGGAATGGTGGAGCAGACTTGATGGCCAAATGGCAGAATTGTTTTGTATACATGTATGTACAGTCAGATATGCAATCAAATCAATGTTATTGATAAATCTGATGGCCTGGTGAAGGAAGCTGTCCCGGAGCCTGCTGGCCCTGGTCTTAATGCTGTGGTACCATTTGCCAGATGGTAGCAGCTGAAACAGTTTGTGGTTGGGGTGGCCGGAGTCCCCAATGACCCTCCAGGCCCCTTTTTGCACACCTGCTGCTGTAAATGTCATGAAGAGGAAAGTTCACATCCACAGATGTGCTGGGCTGTCCGCACCACTCTCTGCAGTGCCCTGCAATTGAGGGACGTACAGACGATAACACAGCCGGTCAGGATTTTCTCGATGGAGCCCATGTAGAAAGTCCTGAGGATTTGGGGACTCGTGCCAAACTTCTTCAACCATCTGAGGTGACAAATTCTTGTAGCCTTTTCCATCCCTGGGCATTGGTGCTTCTGCAGCAGCCTGTGCATAATCTCTACTGTACAACTATAGAAGTTTGTCAAAGTTTTCATGAATGCCAAATTAACACAAAGTTCTATTTAAGCAGGGGTGTTGCCGTGAAGATGGTAGATGACTGGGCTGTACCCAGCACTTTCAGTAAGCTTTTCCACAAACCTACCCCTATTTAACCAGCTGAGGTCATTGGAAAGAGGAGACACTAATTTCAGGATAAAATGGCAGTCTTACTTTGTAACTGCCTGTGTTCCTTTTATCTTTGGTTTCTTAGGAACAGACTAGCCCAGCATACCGCCCATGTGCCCTTCCCTTGTGTGTTTTCAGTTTTCTGTGCATTGTCACTTTGCTGAATCGTGTTGGAACACTTCTCCTTGCCACAGCTGCAGCAACAGTACCAGCTGGCACTTCGCTGAGATGAGAAATACAGCAGGAATAAAGCCAAGATGCAGGGAATGAGACGCATTACAATGTCATGAAATATAAAGGCACATTATTCCATTACTCTTGTTGAGTTTGTACTGCCTACTGCAAATAGAGTAATTCTGTACAAGGACATCCCTTTAGAACAGAGATGAGAAGGAATTTCTTTAGCCAGAGGTGATGAATCTATGGAATTCATAGCCACAGATGTCTGTAGAGGACGTGTCATTGGGTATATTTAAGGTGGAGGTTGATAGATTCTTGATTAGCATGTGTTTCTACATCTATGGTATTATGGTGTTGAGATACAGCAAAAAGCTTGTCTTGCATACTGTTCTTACAGATAGATTCATTACACAGTGCATTGAGATAGAACAAGGTAAAACAATAACAGAATGCAGAATAAAGTGTAACAGCTACAGAGAAATTGCAGTGCAGGCAGACAATAAGTTGCAAGATCTTATGGACTTATGGAACATCAACTTATGGTCGATGTTAGTCTGTATTTAAAGAGAGTGAACCCTCGCAAGGCAGAAGGTCCTGATGGAGTACCTGGTAAGGCTCTGAAAACCTGTGCCAGCCAGCTAGCAGGAGTATTCAAGGACATTTTCAACCTCTCACTGCTACGGGCAGGAGTTCCCACTTGCTTTAAAAAGGCAACAATCATACCAGTGCCAAAGAAGAATGATGTGAGCTGTCTTAATGACTATCACCCGGTAGCACTCACATCGACAGTGATGAAATGCTTTGAGAGGTTGGTTATGACTAAACTGAACTCCTGCCTCAGCAAGGACCCACTGCTCTACTGTCTGTATACACATAACTGTGTGGCTAGGCATAGCTCAAACACCATCTATAAATTTGCTGATGACACAACCATTGTTGGTAGAATCTCAGGTGGTGACAAGAGGGTGTACAGGAGTGAGATATGCCAACTAGTGGAGTGGTGTCACAGCAACAACCTGGCACTCAGCTTCAGTAAGACGAAAGAGCTGATTGTGGACTTCAGGAAGGGTAAGATGAAGGAACACATACCAATGCTCAGTGAGGGATCAGAAGTGGAGAGAGTGAGCAGTTCCTGGGTGTCAAGATCTCTGAGGATCTAACTAACCTGGTCCCAACATATTGATATAGTCATAAAGAAGGCAAGACAGTGGCTATACTTTATGAGGAGTTTGAAGAGATTTGACATGTCAACAAATACACTCAAAAACTTCTATAGTTGCACTGTGGAGAGCATTCTGACAGGCTGCATCACTGTCTGCTATGGAGGGGCTACTGCACAGGACTGAAAGAAGCTGTAGAAGGTTGGAAATCTAGTCAGCTCCATTTTGGGCACTAGCCTACAAAGTACCCAGGGCATCTTCAGGGAGCGGTGTCTCAGAAAGGCAGCATCCATTATTAAGGACCTCCAGCACCCAGGGCATGACCTTTTCTCACTGTTACCATCAGGTAGGAGGTACAGAAGCCTGAAGGCACACACTCAGTGATTCAGGAACAGCTTCTTCCCCTCTGCCATCCGATTCCTAACTGGACATTGAAGCTTTGGACACTACCACACTTTTTTTAATATACAGTATTTCTATTTTTGCACATTTTTAAAATAATCTATTCAATATACATAATTGATTTTGTATATTTATATTTTATTGTATTTATTTTTTTCTCTCTCTCTGTGCTAGATAATGTATTGCATTGAACTGCTGCTGCTAAGTCAACAAATTTCACATCACATGCCAGTGATAATAAACCTGATTCTGATTTTTGTGGAACTTTGCCCACTTGGAAACCAGGCACAATCTGTCCCTGAATGGAATACCTGAATGCATTGAACAGTGGGAGAGGGGGAGCCATGTGGTTTATGTAAATCACTGTTGAGAGGATACCATTGTCCCAATGCAATGCTGCTCATTTGTCACCGAATGTATCTCCTTGCTTGAGTTAATTATAAAACAACCATGTGCTCTAGTTACTAACATTACCACGGTTCCTCTTCATGTCGTCGTGGCGATCCCTCGGGATCAAGGATGATGGTCTTCATTCTGTTGATCTACTTATGGGCTCTCACATGGCTTATGAGTCCGATCTTGGCTTTGAAAGTTCTTCCGCATTCAGGACAGGTAGTTTCGAAAGCCTCTATCAGATCTTCCTGCAGTGTACATGGGGAACAGGCCCAGCCACACCAGGCTCTCCAATTCATTCATGGTGAACTCAAAACCTGCTTCTGTGCTCAAACAGCAGCAGTAAATTTGCCAATGACACAACTATCGTTGTCAGAACTTCAGATGGTGATGGGGAGGCATACAGATCAGCTGATTGAGTGAGGTCAAAAAGAACAAACTTGCACCGAACATCAGAAATTAACTTGTAAAGAGATTGCAGACTGTTGCAAAGATCATAAGTTTGTAATAGTAACCACAAGGAATTCTGCAGATGCTGGAAATTCAAGCAAGACACATCAAAGTTGCTGGGGAATGCAGCAGGCCAGGCAGTATCTCTAGGAAAAAGTACAGTCGACATTAAGGGTCTAGGCCCAAAATGTCGACTGTACCTTTTCCTAGAGATGCTGCCTGGCCTGCGGCGTTCACCAGCAACTTTGATGTGTGTAGGTTGTAATAGTAGGTGATTTTGACTTTCTACCTATTGACTGTGACTCCCATACTGTAAAAGGACTCGATAGGATAGAGTTTGTCAAATGTGCTCAGGGAAGTTTCCTTAATCAGTACGTCAAAGTCCCAGTGAGAGACTGTGTGATACTAGATCTGCTATTGGGGAATGAGACGGGGCAGGTGACAGAAGTTAGTGTAGGGGAACACTTAGCATCTTGACAATGCCATTAGTTTCAAAGTAAATATGGAAAAAGGTAGGTCTATTCCACAGGTTGTGATTCTAAATTAGAGAAAGGTCAATTTGATGGCATTAGAAATAATTTGGCAAGTGTGGATTGGGACAGACAGTTCTCTGACAAAGGTGTACTTATAAGTGTGAGGCCTTCAAAAGTGAAATTTTGAGAGTAAAAGCTTGTCAGAATAAAAGACAAAAATAGCAGATTTAGGGAAACTCGGGTCTCAAGAGATATTGAATCCCTGGATAAGAGATATTGAGGCCCTGGTTAAGAGATATTGATCAGAAAAAAAAGGTGCATAGCATAGCAGGTACAGACAGGTAGGAACAAATGAGGTGTTTATGAAGTATATGAAATGCAAAAGAGCATTTAGGAAAGAAATCAGGGGGCAGCAGGGTGGGGCTAAAAGAAGGCAAAAGGTTGCCCTGGCAGACAAGGTGAAGGAGCATCCTAAAGGATTCTACAGATATGTTAAGAGCAACGGAATTACTAGGGACAAAATTGGTGATCTGGAAGACCAGAATAATAATCCATGTGTGGAGCCAAAACAGGTGGCAGAGATTTTAAATGAATTCTTTGCTTCTTTATTTACTCAGGAGATGGACACAGAGTCTATAGAATTGAGGCAAAGCAGCAGCGAAGTCATGGACCCTATGCAGATTACAGAGGAGGTTTTTGCTGGCTTGAGGCAAATTAGAGTGGATACATCCACAGGGCCTGACAAGGTGTTCCCGCTGATCCTGCAGGACGCGAGTGCAGCAATTGCCAGGGGCCCTGGCAGAGATACTTAAATCATCCTTAGCGACAAGTGGGGTACCAGGACATTGGAGGGTAGCCAATGTTGTTCCACTGCTTAAGAAAATAAGCCGGGAAATTATTGGCCGATGAGCCTGACAACAGTAGTGGGGAAGTTATTGGAAGGTATTCTAAAGGACCAGATATATGAGTATTTGGATAGACATGGACTGATTAAGGATAGTCAGCATGTCTTTGTGCTTGGTAGATCACACCTAACCAATCTTATAGAGTTTTTTCAAGGAAGTTACAAGGAAAGTCAATGAAGGCAAGGCAGTGGATATTGTCTACATTGAGTTTAATAAGATCCCGCATGGGAGGTTGGTCAAGAAAGTTCAGTCGCTTGGCATTCAAGACGAGGTAGTAATTATATTAGACATTGGCTTTGTGGGAGAAGCCAGAGAGCGGTAGTAGATGGTTGCCTCTCTGACTGGAGGCCTGTGACTAGTGGAGTGCCATGGGAATTGGTGCTGGGTCCACTGAGAGGATCGGATAAAGCTGCAGAAAGTTGTAAACTCAGCCAGCTCCATCATGGGCACCAGCCTCCCCAGCACTGACAACATCTTCAAAAAGCGATGCCTCAAGGTGACAGCATTCATTATTAAGGACCTGAACCATCCAGGACATGCCCTCTTCTCATCAGTACCATCAGAGCAGAGATACAGGAGTCTGCAAACACACGCTCAATGTTTCAGGAACAGATTCTTCCTCTCCATCGGATTTCTGAATGGTCAATGAACACTACTGCACTAATTTACTCTCCCACTATTGTATTAATTCATTGTTATTTAGTATTTCTTATTATAACTTATAGTTTTATTAATGTATTGCACTGAGGCTCCTTAAACGCAAAATAATCTGCAGATGCTGGGGTCAAAGCAACACTCACAACACGCTGGAGGAACTCAGCAGGCTGGGCAGCATCTGTGGAAAAGATCGGTCGACATTCCGGGCCGGAAACCGTCATCAATCCTGACGAAGGGTTCCGGCCTGAAACGTCGACCGATCTTTTCCATGGATGCTGCCTGACCTGCTGAGTTCCTCCAGCGTGTTGTGAGTGTTGCACTGAGGCATCTATCGGCCAGGGTCGACCATGGATGTTGCTACCTAGATTCACAAGCCAGGGCAGTACAATATGGAGAGCAAGCTGCTGCCCATGCAGCAGGCTCCCCTTCTCCATGGAGCTGATAAATCCAAAGGAACAACAGAGACCAATACAGTTTGGTACCAGTGGCATTGCAGGAGTTGCCACTCAGTGTTGAACTCAATGTAGGTCTGCCTGAGTGTCTCCAGCTCTAGACTTCTCCCTCAGGGTTTACTCCCAAAGCCTTCCCCATGAGTTGGAGTACAGCTCAGGTTGAGGTTTGAGATCGCAGTTCTCCTTCTCCTAGATGAGCTGTCAACCATGGCTGACGAGCCCCATCTGCCCGTAGCGACTGGTTTTAAGACTCTAGTAACTGCCTACACTCCATCTTCTGACAGTAGAAATGGCTCCAGCAGGCTTCGTAGCTAAGCCACACACACGAAGGTAAGGAGCTGGACTTGGTTGTCAGAGGCCATTTGAGATGCACGCCATTGAGAGCATCTAATAGGTAGTGGGAGCCTATCCACTTTACCACCTCCAGCTATGACAACCTTAAGGAACCAGCTATATTGCACTGCCCTGCTGCCCAAATCATCAAATTTCATGACATATGTCAGAGAAATTAAACCTAATTCTGATTGTGATTCAGATTCAGATTCTGACTGCAGGCAGCCGACTCTATCCCATGAGGCTTTGGCTGTTACCAAGGCCCAGCTCACAGGCTCTCTGGTGTCACACCTGGCACAGGTGCTGGAAATCTAACACCTCAGTGGGGTAATGCAATTCCACAGCACCAAATAAACTAGCTTTATCACCTGCAGATTTCGATTATGGAGTCAGGCAGGATAAAAATAAACCAAGTAATTGTCCAAAAGATCCATAAAATGGCTGCAGCACCTTTTGCTGTTGCAGCTGCTCTGTGTTCTGTTCCTTGTCTGCACAGATTCTGAGTTATTGAAAGCCTCTAATCTCTTTGTTATTAGGAATAGATAATCACTTCGAGTTAAGGCTATGCAAGTCTACAAGACTGTTAATTAAAATTAATTACCGACAACAGCTGGAATTGTACCTAAAATGTGAACAGATGAAGCTTTGTGCAGAACTGGTTTTCTGAGGCGGAGAGAAAAAAAAAATCACTTCATCGAGCACCTCTGCTCCATCCACCTAAAGTAGGACCTCCCAGTACCCAAACACTTTAATTCTGATTCCCATTTTGTTCTGATGTGCCGGGTCGGGTCTCCTCTTGTGCCAAGTTAAGGCCATCCTCAGGATGGAAGAGCAATACCTTATTTTCTGTCTGAGTAGCTTCCAACCTGATGGTATGAATATCAATTTCTCCTTTCAATAAACAAATTTCCCCCTCCTTCATCTATTCCCCACTCTGGCCTTTTACCTCTTCTCATCTGCCTATAAAACCCCCTCCCCCTGCCCTGGGCCCCCTTCTCCCATGGTCCACTTTCCCCTCCTATCAGATTCCTTCTTCTCCAGCCCTTTACCTTTCCCACCCGCCTGGCTTCTCCTATCACCTTCCAGCCATCCTCCTTCCCCTCTCCCCACCTTTTTACTCTGGCATCTTCCCCCCTCCTTTCCAATTTTGATAAAATATCTCAGCTCAAAACATCGATTCTTTATTTCTTTCCACAGATACAGCCTGACCTGCTGAGTTTCTCCAGCATTGTGTGTGTGTGTGTGGTGTGTGTGGTGTGTGTGGCTTGTAAATCACTTATTTGAAAATGCTTTCCATAAGGCAACTAGGATAGGCTTTCTGTGTACCCTCTGTTGAGGCCTGGAGTCTGGGGTCCCATTATCGGTGGGTTCTGAGGTCAATACCAGAGATCGAAGCCCAAGGATCGAGTAGAAGTCCGGGAGTTGAGACCCAATGGCCGAACCCCTGGGTCTGTGACTCCACAGGGCCACTGAGGTAGTCAGAGGCCAGATGTCTGCCAGTCCGCTAGAGACTAGAGGCCTAGAGGCGGACTGTCCTGAGGGTGGAGGACTATACGTGTTTGTGCGTAGGTAGGTGGGAGGGAGGGCAAGGGTTTACATTGCTGTTGTTGTTGCTGCCAGTGTTGTTCTGCTGAACATTGTGAGCAAGTCATATCGGTACCAGAATGCTTGGCAAGACCTGTGAGCTGCCCGCAGCATGTCCTTGAGTTGTGTTGGTTGTTGGATGAAAACAACAAATTTCAACTGTATTTATCGATATACACATGACAAATAAATTAATCCCACTGACCGACTCGCTGTGGGTTTCTCATCTGTTTGCAGAGTAACTCTTTTGAAGCAGTGGAGGCTACCTCAGTAAATATATTTAAGGCAAGGTTGGATAGATTTTTGCATAGTGGGGGAATTAAGGGTTATGGGGAAAAGGCAGGTAGGTGGAGGTGAGTCCATGGTCAGATCAGCCATGATCTTATTGAATGATGGAGCAGGCTCGACGGGCCAGATGGTCGACTCCTGCTCCTATTTCTTATGTTCTTTTAGTTGCAAAGATAACAATTAGCCTTGATTGACACATGTACACCAAAACAAGCCTACTGTACAGTCAACGGCACTGTTTTGTGTCAACAACCAACAAAGTCTGACAGTTGTGCTGGGGGCAGCCCGCAAGCATTGACAGACTACCGGCACCAACGTAACATGGCCACAGCTTTCTAACTCTAACCCAAACATCTTTAGAGTGAGGGATGAAACCAGAGCACTACGGCACCATGGACCTCCTTCACACTGGGAGGTTCCTGCATGTCCTCTCTAACAGGTCACTGGAGGATTTGGTTAGCAACTTTTGGTTCAGCAGTGCTATTGCGGTTATGAAGGTCATGAACGTGCTCTCTCCATCGATTGTTGATACCCTTCCAATTCTTTAGCAAGTTCTTCCAATCCTTTGAGTGCAGGGGGTTTAATCTGAAGTAGCTTGGACCATAGACTGTTTTGGTGGCACTGAAGAAGCCTCTCGTGTCACCAGAGTCTACCAGTCTCTGGATTTCCAGGGCTTTGTCAGTCCACCAAGAATTCTTTCGCTCCCTCACCCCGTGTTGGATATTTGCCTTGGCTCTGGAGTAAGCTTCCCTTTTGACCTTGCTGCTAATATTATTCTGCCAAGCACAAGATTCTTTTTTTTTCCTGGAGAGGATTTGCTGTCTCCATGGCGGTATCAGGAAACCAACCCTGATGCTTTCTGGGCTTGATACCTGCAATAACATCCTTGGGTACAAGGAATGTGGATTTAAACAGACCCCAGTATTCTTTGATATCATATGGATATTCCCATTGGAGAGGCCTGAAGGTGCTGTTGCATGGCAGAGTCAAACAGGCTCTCAAGTTTTAGTCTAGTTCTTCATCTAGTCCTGACCAAGGATCTCGGCCTGAAACGTCGACTGTACCTCTTCCTAGAGATGCTGCCTGGCCTGCTGCGTTCACTAGCAACTTTTAAGTGTGTTTCTCAAGTTTTAATCTTAGCCTGGTCTGCTTCTTCTGCACCTTCCCTCAGGTGTTGATCTGTCCAGCACTCATCTGTGCCTATCATGGCCCTTATGATACTCACATCACCACGGTCCCTAACTCATAGTACAGGGGTTCTCAGCCTGGGCTCCACAAATCCCTCGGTTCATGGTAAGGGGACCTAGATGATCTAAGGTTGCCAGGGAATAGGACAAGAGATACAAGCAAGAAGAGGGGTATCTTCTTCCATTTCCCAATAGACTTTAGGAAGAAGGTTGGAGAGGAGAGTGGACTTTACACAAGATGGTGATCTGAAGTTGCCAGGAGACATCTTCATTCTGTGCATGGAACATGAACCCACCGGCAGTAGATCCATTCAGCTTCAGGTCAATTTCTCACATGTGTAGCGAAAGGTACGGTGAAATAACAACACAGCCCAAGGATGCGCTGGGGGCAGCCCGCAAGTATTGCCACATAGTCTGGCATCGATAGAGCATGCCCACAATGCTCAGCAGAACAACATCAGCAGCAACAACAAAACAGACAGTAACCGCAAATCAAACCCCCTTCCTCCCTCCCACCCATATCACCAGCAACATTCCTAGAGACAGAAGGGGACATCTCGTTTTGGGTCAAGTGTGAGGTGTCTGCAGGAATTCTCCTTGTGCTCTTCACTTCCTAAAATATTCTCAGTGATAAGAGAAGAGTCCAAATTAGGATTGGAATTGGAATCACAAGTACCAAGGTAGAGTGACAAAAACTTGTCTTGCACTGTTCATACAGATCAGTGCATTGAAATAGTTAAAAATGAAACAATAACAGAACGCAGAATAGAGTGTGACAGCTGCAGAGAGAGTGCAGCGCAGGCACACAATAAGGTGCAAGGTCATAACGAGGTAGATTTTGAGGTCAAGAGTGACAGCTTATCATCATCATTATGTGCCATGTTGTATGACATGGACGATCATGGTCTTTGCCAAGACCATAGTTGTTCTCGGGAAATTTTTTTGCAGAAATGGTTTATCGTTGCCTTCTTCTGGGCAGTGCCTTTACAAGACCATTCAAATCATGCTCTCTTCTTGCTGCTTCCTTCAGGAAGGAGGTACATCATCTTCATTATCATGTGCCATATCATATGACTTTGGTAATGATGACTATGACTGTTCTTGGTAAGCTTTTCTACAGAAGTCATTTGCCATTGCCTTCTTCTGGGCAGTGTCTTTACAAGATGGGTGACCCCAGCCATTATCAATACTCTTCAGAGATTGTCTGCCTGACGTCAAAGGTCACATAACCAGGACTTGCATCAACTGCTCATACGACCATCCCCCACTTGCTCCCACAGCTTCATGTCACCCTATCGGGGGGCTAAGCAGGTGCTACACCTTGCCCAAGGGCGACCTGCAGGCTAGTGGAGGGAAGGAGCACCTTACACCTCCTTTGGTAGAGACGCATCTCCAGCCTGTCACCCAAAGTCATATCAGGGAACCATTTAATAGATGATAACAGCAGGGTAGAAGTCCGTGAGCCTGGTGGTACGTGCTTTCAGGCTTTTGTATCTTCTGCCTGAATGGAGAGGGAAGAAGAGAGAATGTCTGGGGTGCATGGGGTCCTTCATTATACTGGCTCCTTTTATAGACAATAGACAAGAGACAATAGGTGCAGAAGTAGACCATTCGGCCCTTTGAGCCTGCACCGCCATTCTGAGATCATGGCTGATCATCTACTATCAATACCCGGTTCCTGCCTTGTCCCCATAACCCTTGATTCCCCTATCCATAAGATTCCTATCTAGCTCCTTCTTGAAAGCATCCAGAGAATTGGCCTCCACTGCCTTCTGAGGCAGCGCGTTCCACACCTTCACAACTCTCTGGGAGAAGTTGTTCCTCCTCAACTATGTCCTAAATGACCTACCCCTTATTCTTAAACCATGCCCTCTGGTACTGGACTCTCCCAGCATCTGGAACATATTTCCTGCCTCTATCATGTCCAATCCCTTAATAATCTTATATGTCTCAATCAGATCCCCCCTCAATCTCCTTAATTCCAGCGTGTACAAGACCAGTCTCTCTAACCTCTCTGCGTAAGACAGTCCGGACATCCCAAGAATTAACCTAGTGAACCTACGCTGCACCTCCTCCACAGCCAGGATGTCCTTCCTTAACCCTGGAGACCAAAACTGCATAACAATTTTCTAAGGCAGTGGAATCGTTCGAGGAGAGGTTGGCTCCTGTGATGCACTGTAGTGCTTGAAGTTCAATTCTATCACATCGCTTGGATTTTGTTTGTTTTAGAATTACTAATTGCGTTATATTTTCCCTGGTGTTCTGTTTATTAGTTTAAAGTTCTTTTGAAGAAGGATCTCAGCCCGAAACATAGACTGTTTCTTTATTTTAATCCGTTGTGGCTATCCCTCGAGGTCGAGGATGATGGTCTTCGTTCTGTTGATCTACTTATGGGCTCTCAAGTGGCTTATGAGTCCAATCTTGGCTTTGAAAGTTCTTCCTCATTCAGGACAGGTACTTCCAGATGGCAGATCGGGCTTTGGTTGTTGCTGCCTCTTTTTCCATTTTCTTCTCTTTTCTTCTAATTCTGCACATTTGTTGGCTTCGAAAGTTGCTGTTCCTTCACGGATGATGGCTTGTCAGAGTTTCCTGTCCTTGGCATTGGTTTCCCAATTGTTGATGTCGATCTTCATTTCAATAGATGCTGCCTGACCTGCTGAGTTCCTCCAGCATTTTTGGGTGTGTTGCTGTGGATTTCCAGTATCTGCAGAATCTCTTGTGTTTTAACAGAGATATTAGATTTTCTGTAAAAACCCCAATCCTACCCTGATTCAAATGAGAGAGCTCATTCTTGCCTCCTTCTCAGCGACAATATCCAATAATTCAGGGAGGAGGAGAAGATGGTGGCGCAACGCAGCGTGCGTAGACTGTCCGGTGAAATAATATCGTATTTGTTAAATAGGGGCTGTGCACAATTCTGAGTTGATGGAGACAGCCGTGAGAGCACGGAAGAACATCTGGAGTAACTTCTGCAATGCCCGGTTCACTGCCGCTGCTAATGTGCGATCGAGAATCTCCAGAGGGAAGGCCCCAAAATCCTCGGCCTTGCCTGCTGCTGGTGACCAGGCCTGGGGTCAAAGTGCTCGGCAGAGATGGTGCTCGGTGTCGGAGGGCTGGTCGGAGCTCAAAGTTTTCGGACGACTCAGAGTCGGACTGTGGTCGGGCATGGCAGGGAGAGTTTTCTTCCTTCTCCCATCTGCGTGAGATGTGGGACTTTCGAGAGACTTTGAACTTTTTTTACCATGCCCATGGCCTGTTCTTCATCAAGCTACGGTATTGCTTGCACTGTTGTAACTATATGTTATAATTATATGGTTTTTGTCAGTTTTTCAGTCTTGGTCTGTCCTGTGTTTCTGTGATATCACACCGGAGGAATATTGCATCATTTCTTAATGCATGCATTACTAAATGACAATAAAAGAGGACTGTGTGTCCTCATAATCTAATCTAATTCAGCATCCTTCTTTCCCAGTTTAATCCTTTAGCCACATCGAAGGCAAAGTCAAAGTCAAGTTTACTGTCAGATGCACAAGTGCATGTGTGACCAGGTGCAATGCAAAAACAACATGGGAACAAAAACAAGTCCATTTCAGTGCAAGGTCATCAAGGCAGTCATGGTGTTGCTAAACTATAGTTATTAGAGTTTTGCCAGTTGGTTCAAGAACTGGAGGTGGAGTGAGCGATTTGGAGAGGAGTCAATGTGGAGGAGTTTCGATGCCCTTCCACCTAAGGGGTGCGAGGCTGGATCGTTCCAAGAGCCGAGCCAATTTGGTGAGATCGAGAAGAACATCGGCCGGGGTGGCCCAGAGGTATTGGCGCACCTTGATCCGGGTCCTAGGACATGGCACTACTTGGTGCTTGGACAATTTAAACACTGATATAGATAGAAGCCCACGTGTTGGGTACGGAGGCAAGGGTTAGGCTAACTTTGCTTGCTCTCCCATGAAGGTTCGTTCCCTTCACCAGGGTGCTGCGGCCGTGATCTGATCCGTCTGCTGTGCACTCCTGCCCTGCTGGTGTGAAAACTGGGGACCGATGCTTGGCTTGGGCCTCCTCCGGCTGGTCTGGGGGCAGATCTGGCACTCGGTCTGGTTCAGCTTGCTTCTATTGTTTGCATGATGTGTCTTCCCCCTCTCTTTCGCTGTGCAGTGGTTTTTGGTCGTTTCTAAATTGGGTCACTTGAACTTCTTGCTTTGAGGCTGTCTGTAAGCAGACAATTTTCGAGCTGTATAATTTATACATTCTTTGATCATGACTGTACTTTGGATCTTAGAATGGCTGAAGGGAAGTAGCTGTTATTGGACCTGTGGCGTGGCACTCCATAATTGTGAACCTCTGGCCACGGCCAGAAGGATCTGCAAAGAGTTGTGGACATGGCTCATCGCGTCATGGGAACCAGCCTCCCCTCCGTGGACTCTGTCTGTACACCTTGTTGCCTCAGTAAAGCAGCCGGCACAGTTAAAGACCCCGCCTACACCGGACATTCCCTGTTCTCCCCTCTGCCATCGGACAGTAGATACAAAAGCCTGAAAGCACGTACCACCAAGCTCAGGACAGCTTCCAGCCCGCTGTTACAAGTCCCTAGCACAATAAACTGGACCCTTGGCCTCGTGGTCTTGAACCTGGTAAGTGTGAGACTTCAGCCCCCTGTACCTCCCGTACCTCTATACCTCATGGATGTGTTTATGTCAGCACCCATTCACAGCCACTCTTCTCAGTGTCCCCGCAGCCATCCTAGCAATTAGTGGGAAGGCAGATTGCTGGACTGCTTCAGACAGTGACAGACCTTCTGCACATTCTAATCCATAGCCGCAATGACATCGACAGTACCGTGAATACCCATCGCTATTGTTCCCCACTGAGGCTACAGCTAGAGGTCATGGATTAAGGGTGAAAGGTGAAATGTTTTAGGGGAGCCTCTCCACTCGCAGGGTGGCGAGAGTGTGGAACGCGGCATTAATGGTCAGGTGCACAGGTATTCATAATAAAGTGGCCACAGGGTGCAGGTAAATGAAAAACGTTGACCCAGATAAATACTCTGCACAAATGCGACGAGCAGGAAAACCACACTGCTCAATTTGCAGCTGCAAACTTAGCCGCATGGAAGCATTTGTTCATACATTACTGCAGGATACCAAGCATCGGGAATTTCAAGCCCCATATTATTAAGATCGGTGGGGGGGACAGGGAAAATGACAGAGGCCAAGAGCGATTAAGGATGAAGTCAGTTGAATGACGAGAGAAAACAAGCCAGTAAAGAGCTAGTGGTGTCTTTAACACAGAATACGCACACATTTATATTTTTAGGTACACCTGCTCGTTAATGCGAATATCTAATCAGCCAATCATGTGGTAGCAACTCAATGCATAAAAGCATTGGGTTCTTATACATGGTCATAAGCTTCAGTTGTTGTTCAGAACTAGCATCAGAATGCTGAAGAAATGTGATCCAAGTGACTTTGACCGTGGAATGATTGTTGGTGCCAGATGGCAGGTTTGAGTATCTCAGAAAATGGTGATCTCCTGGGATTTTCACACACAACAGACTCTGGAATTTACAGAGAATGGCATGAAAGCAAAAAAACATTCAGTGAGTGGCAGTTCTGTCAGTGAAAATGCCTCGTTATTGAGAGGGGACAGAGGAGGTTCAAGCTGACAGAAAGGTGACAGTAACTCAGATAACCAGGCGGTACAACAGAGCTGAGCAGATCATCTCTGAATGCACAACATGTCAAACCTGCAGCGGAAGAGCACAAACCTGCAGAAATACACTCAGAGGCCACGTTATTAGGTACCTCCTGTACACAGTTCTTAAAGGTACTCACACATTCATGTAAACCTCACTGCTTCCCCTGCAAGAAAATGTGTTGCCAAATATCTATGTTAAATTATTGTGAGCAATTCACTACTTGCAAAAGTAAAACTTTTTATTTAGACTTCGTATTCTTACATTTATTAATTTCTTTGTTCCTTTGGCTATATCTTCATCATATAACATTGAAGTTAACATATTTACTGAATTCAATCCAAGTGTTTATGAGGACCTAGGGCTTCTCTCCCTGGAGCAGAGGATGAGAGGTGTACAAGATGATAAGAGGCATAAATTGAGTGGACAGCCAGAGAATGTTTCCCAAGGCGGATATGAGGGAGCGTAATTTAAATGATTGGAGGCAAGTATGGAGGGGTATGTCAGTGGTTAGTTTTTATTTACACAGAGATTGGTGGGTGCATGGAACACTCTGCCAGGGGTGGTGATAGAGGCAAACACATTAAGGATATTTAAGAAACTCTTAGGCACATGGATGATAGAAGAATTGAGGGTCAGTTAGGAAGGAAGGGTTAGATTGATCTTAGAGTAGGCCATTTGTCGGCACACTGTCATAGGCTGCAGTGCCTGTATGGTGCTGTAATGTTCTGTGGTCTATTGTCTAATAACAACTCCCAATGCTCTTGCAAATAAATTTAACACATGAATGCTATTACATCCCGTACCTCCTCCGATATTTATGTATATCTGAAAATACGTGGAATAAGATATTTTAAAATATCCACCTGTAAATGTAACTGGGGCTAATAACACCAACCTCTAAAGTACACTAAATACCACAAATCCAGAAATAATCTTCAAATTATATCACTGAAGTGCTGTTCCCAAAACAGATCCTCCAATATGGCAATGTATTTGCCAGGTCAGCTCTGCTGTGTCTTAATTCAGTGCTTTGGTCAAGGCCAGGTTTGACTGCTCATTTTTCTGACATTGCTTGAGCATTGCAGTGATGCTCAAAGCCACATTATTTCATTTTTATTGAGTTAAATCACGGAACAGGTAACCCTTTGCCCCTCACCACCCAGCAACCACCGACTTAACCCTAGCCAAATCACGGAGCAATTTATAATGACCAATTAACCTAACAACCAATACTTCTTTGGACTGTGGGAGGAAACTGGAGCCTGGAAGGAACCCACGTGGTCACGGGCAGAACGTACAAACTTCTTACAGGCAGCAGTTGGAATTGAGCCCCGTTCACCTGTGCTGACCACTGCGCTACCCTGCTATTAGGTGGGTGTGGAGGCACATAGAGGCCCGATAGGGGATTTCTGGCAGACTAGCTCCAGAGTTACAGAGTCAGACACACGCAAACAAGCCCTTTGTCCCAATACATTCATACTGACTGAGTCGCCCAGCACGGCGGTGTGGATAATTTCACTCACCTAACTCTGAACTGCTTCCACAATCTCTGAACTACTTGTAAAGGCTCTACATCTAAAGTTCTCAGTATTATTAATTTATAGCTTATTATTATTTAAAATTTTTCTCAGCTCAAGCTGGTAAAACCCAGGGTACGGGCATTGCCAAGCACACTCATTTCTCAATTGCTATGAACTTTCAGACTATTCTTGTAGTTTAGTATTGTGGCTTTCCGGTGATTTACATTATTATTAACATTATTACTAGTTTTTTGTATTTGCACATTTTATCTTCTTTTGCACACTGGTTGTGTATGTCATTCTTCATTGATGTTATTGTATTTCTTAGACACTTAAACCACCCTGTCTGGCACCAAAAATCAATCCATGGTCACAAAGTCACCCAGATCATAAATATTCCTCATTCTGATGCTTGGTCTGAACAACAAATGAACCTCTTGACCATGTCTGCATGTTTTTATGCATTGGGTTGCTGCTCAGTGACTGGCTGATTAGATATTTTAGAGGATACCAAAAGTTTCTTCAGATACATAAGGTGTAAAAGAAAGGAAACAGTGGATATTGGGCCACTGGAAAATAATACTGGAGAGGTAGTAATAGGGGACAAGCAAATGGTGAATGAAACAATTAAATATTTTGCATTAATCTTCACTATGGAAGACACGAGCAATATGGCAGAAGTTCTAGGTGTCAGAGGTCATGAAGTATGTGAAGTTACCTTAACTAGAGTGGTGATTCTTGAGAAACTGAAAGGTATGAAGGTAGATAGTCACCTGGAACACATATTGTATACTCCAGGGTTCTGAAAAAAGTGGTTGAAGAGATTGTGGCGGCATTAGTAGTGAACTTTCAGGAATCACAAATTCTGCAATGGTTCTGGAAGACCGGAAAATTGCAAATGTCATTCCACTCTTCAAGAAGGGAGAGAGACAGAAGAAGGGAAACTATAGGCCAGTTAGTCTGACCTCAGAGACTGGGGAGATGTTGGACTCGATTATTAAGGATGTGGTTTTGGGGTACTTGGAGGCACATGATAAAATATGCTGTAATCAGCATGGTTTCCTCAAGGGAAAATCTTCCCTGACAAATCCATTGGAATTCCTTAAAGAAATAACAAGCAGGATAGACAAAGGAGAATTGGTTGATGTTGTGTACTTGGATTTTCAGAAGGCCTTGACAAGGTGCTACACATGGGATTGTAACAACCTACGAGCCCATGGCGTTACAGGAAAGATTCTAGCATGGATAAAGCAGTGGCTGATTGGCAGGAGGCAAAGAGTGGAAATAAAGGAAGCCTTTTCTGATTGGCTGCCAGAGACTAGTGGTGTTCCACAGGGATCTGTGTTGGGAACGCTTCTTTTTACATTGTATGTCAATGATTTGGAATTAATGGCTTTGTTGCAAAGTTTGCAGACGATATGAAAATAGATGGAGGGGCAGGTTGTTTTGAGGAAATAATAATTGTGAGCAGGGTTGGGCGTCTTAGTTTAGAAAGTATGTGCTGAAACTGGAGAGGGTTAAAAGGAAGTTCACAAAAATGATTCCAGGATTGAATGGCTTGTCATATGAAGAGCGTTTGATGGCTCTGGGTCTGTATTCACTAGAATTCAGAAGAATGAGGTGTGACCTATCGAAACCTATCGAATGGTGAAAGGCCTTGATAAAGTGGATGTGGAGAGGATGTTTCCTATTGGGGGGGGGGGGTGGGAGTCGAAGACCAGAGGACACAGCCTTGTAATAGATGGGCATCCTTTTAGAATGGAGATGAGGGGAGTTGTGAATCTGTGGAATTCTTTGCCACAGGCAGCTGCGGAGGCCAAGTCTTTACGTATATTTAAGGCAGAGGTTGATAGATTCGTGATTGGTCAGGGCTTGAAAGGATATGGGAAGAAGGCAGGAGATTGGACTGAGAGGAAAATTGGATCAGCCATGATGAAATGTCAGAGCAGATTTGATGAGCCAAATGGCCTAATTCTGCTCCTACATCTTATAGTCTTATATTTGCATTAATGAGCAGGTCTACCTGATAAATGGCCTCTGTGTGTATTGTTGGCCTAGCCATTTCTGTGATTTGACTGTTAAGCAACTCTGATAAAGAATACTTTGCTGGTTAGTCAGTCATCGTAAGTTATCTTACATGGATTGGACAGTAAACAGCATTTAAAAACTGTGGACACTACAGATGGTAACTCACCAAAATTAGCATAAGCAAATGAAAATCACTGAAAAAAAATATCACACTGAGGAGGTTCAAGTCACCAGGAACAGATTGTTTCCAGTGCAGGATATTAAAGGAAGTGAGAATGTTTCAAATGGTCTAACTCTAATCTTTCAAACATTTAAGACGTGAAGTGTTTCTCTAGACTGGAAAATTAATGGTAAGCAAAATGCTGGAGGAACTCAGCAGGTCAGGCAGCATCTATTAGAAACATAGAAACATAGAAACTAGATGGAGTAGGCCATTCGGCCCTTTGAGCCTGCACCGCCATTCAGTATGATCATGGCTGATCATCCAACTCAGAACCCTGTACCTGCTTTCTCTCCATACCCCCTGATCCCTTTAGCCACAAGGACCATATCTAACTCCCTCTTAAATATAGCCAATGAACTGGCCTCAACTGTTTCCTGTGGCAGAGAATTCCACAGATTCACCACTCTCTGTGAAGAAGTTTTTCCTAATCTCGGTCCTAAAAGGCTTCCCCTTTATCCTCAAACTGTGACCCCTCGTTCTGGACTTCCCCAACATCAGGAACAATCTTCCTGCACCTAGCCTGTCCAATCCCTTTAGGATTTTATACGTTTCAATAAGATCCCCCCTCAATCTTCTAAATTCCAACGAGTATAAGCCCAGTTCATCCATTCTTTCTTCATATGAAAGTCCTGCCATCCCAGGAATCAATCTGAAATTAATAATGTTCAAAGTTTAAGTGCAAAGTAAATTTTTTATTATTAAAGTACATATATGTCACCATGTACAACAGAGATTCATTTTCTTGTGGGCATACTTAATAAATCTATAGAATAATAACTATAACAGAATCAGTGAAAGGTCGTTCGACTAGGGCATTCAGCCAGAGTGATGAAAACAACAAGCTGTTCAAATAGAAAGGCAGTATCTATGAAGAAGAATAATGGTGAGGAAAGGTGAGAGGGAAAATAAGGGAATTGTTCTTGTTCTGATGTCCTAATGAAGGGACCGGCCTGAAACATCAAGTGTGTATTCATCTCCATAGATACTGTCTGATCTGCAGAGTTCCTCCAGCCTTTACTGTGTGTGTTACTCTGGGAATCCAGCATCTGCAGAATTTATTTAGTTTAAGCAAATCAAAGCACAGTTTAGCCTAGTACCTGTCATCAGGAAGTCATTAGAGCCTGTAATTAAGTGGTGAGTGAATAAGAACTTAATAATTTTAGAAGGTTACAGAAACCCAGAAATGATTTGTAACTCTAGATCATGCTTGACATAGCAGAGATTACTAGAGTGTTAGATGGGAGAATATAAATAAACGTTATCAATTTGGACACACAGTAGGTCTTCTGTATTTTCCCCCAAGAAGCTGTTAACAATAGCTGCAATTCACAGAACTGGAGACGAATTGCTGACCCAGATAGTGTTGAAATAATGGGCAGGTAGCTAATCAAACTCAAAGCAAGTTTGTTTTCAAAGTATGTCTATGTCTCCATTTACCAGTTTGAGGTTAATTTTGTTTGTGACAACTACTCATAGGACTGGACCCGGACTTCTGAGGTCGAGAAAGTGGAACTGCCCCAGGGCAGTGTCTTTTCCACTCTTTAAAAACTCTCCCACATGGATCTCCTGTCATTGTTAGATTTGATGGACAACTACCTTTATATCAAAGTTCAAAGTACAAAGTACATATGTCACCATATACACACAGATTTTTTCCTTGCAGGCATTCATAGTAAATACAAGAAACACAATAGAATCAACGAAAGATGGCACCCAAGAGGATGGACAAACAACCAAAGTGTAAAAGATAATAAACCGGGCTAATACAAGGCGAAAGAAAAGAGAGCCCAAATATATTGCGAACATGAGGTGAAGAGTCCGTGAAAGCCAGTCCACAGACTATAGGAACAGTTCAGCAACGAGGCGAGTGAAGTTGAGTGAAGTTATCCCCTTTGGTTCAAGATCCTGATGGATGAAGGTTAATATCTGTTCTTGAACCTGGTGCTGTGGATCCTGAGGATCCTATACCTTCTGATGGGGGGGGGGGAAGTGGAGATTCGTCGCTAGTAAACCATAGAAACCATAGAAACTACAGCACAGAAACAGGCCTTTTGGCCCTTCTTGGCCGTGCCGAACCATTTTCTGCCTAATCCCACTGACCTGCACACGGACCATATCCCTCCATACACCTCCCATCCATGTATCTGTCCAATTTATTCTTAAATGTTAAAAAAGAACCCGTATTTACCACCTCGTCTGGCAGCTCATTCCATACTCCCACCACTCTCTGTGTGAAGAAGCCCTCCTTGATGTTCCCTTTAAACTTTTCCCCCTTCACCCTTAACCCATGTCCTCTGGTCTTTTTCTCCCCTAGCCTCAGTGGAAAAAGCCTGCTTGCATTCACTCTATCTATACCCATCATAATTTTATATACCTCTATCAAATCTCCCCTCATTCTTCTACGCTCCAGGGAATAAAGTCCTAACCTATTCAACCTTTCTCTGTAACTGAGTTTCTCAAGTCCTGGCAACATCCTTGTAAACCTTTTCTGCACTCTTTCAATGTTATTTATATCCTTCCTGTAATTTGGTGACCAAAACTGAACACAATACTCCAGATTCGGCCTCACCAATGCCTTATAAAACCTCATCATAACATTCCAGCTCTTATACTCAATACTTTGATTAATAAAGGCCAATGTACCAAAAGCTCTCTTTACGACCCTATCTACCTGTGATGCCACTCTTAGGGAATTTTGTATCTGTATTCCCAGATCCCTCTGTTCCACTGCACTCCTCAGTGCCCTACCATTAACCCTGTATGTTCTACGTTGGTTTGTCCTTCCAACGTGCAATACCTCACACTTGTCAGTATTAAACTCCATCTGCCATTTTTTAGCCCATTTTTCCAGCTGGTCCAAGTCCCTCTGCAGGCTCTGAAAACCTTCCTCACTGTCTACTACACCTCCAATCTTTGTATCATCAGCAAATTTGCTGATCCAATTTACCACATTATCATCCAGATCATTGATATAGATGACAAATAACAATGGACCCAGCACTGATCCCTGTGGCACACCACTAGTCACAGGCCTCCACTCAGAGAAGCAATTCTCTACCACCACTCTCTGGCTTCTTCCATCGAGCCAATGTCTAATCCAATTTACCACCTCTCCATGTATACCTAGCGACTGAATTTTCCTAACTAACCTCCCATGCGGGACCTTGTCAAAGGCCTTACTGAAGTCCATGTAGACAATATCCACTGCCTTCCCTTCATCCACTTTCCTGGTAACCTCCTTGAAAAACTCCAATAGATTGGTCAAACATGACCTACCATGCACAAAGCCATGTTGACTCTCCCTAATAAGTCCCAGTCTATCCAAATGCTTGTAGATTCTGTCTCTTAGTACTCCCCCCAATAATTTACCTACTACCGAAGTTAAACTTACTGGCCTATAATTTCCCGGATTACTTTTCGATCCTTTTTTAAACAACCGAACAACATGAGCCACTCTCCAATCCTCCGGCACCTCACCTGTAAACAGCGACATTTTAAATATTTCTGCCAGGGCCCCTGCAATTTCAACACTAGTCTCCTTCAAGGTCCGAAGGAACACCCTGTCAGGTCCCGGGGATTTATCCACTTTAATTTTCCTCAAGACAGCAAGGACCTCCTCCTTTTCGATTTGTACAGTTTCCATGATCTCACTACTTGATTCCCTCAATTCCATAGACTTCATGCCAGTTTCCTTCGTAAACACAGACGCAAGAAACCTATTTAAGATCTCCCCCATTTCCTTTGGTTCCGCACATAGCCGACCACTCTGATCTTCAAGAGGACCAATTTTATCTCTTACAATCCTTTTGCTCTTAATATACCTGTAAAAGCTTTTGGATGCAGCATCTGCCTGCCTGGCCTGCTGCGTTCACCAGCAACTTTTATGTGTGTTGATTGAAATTCCAGCATCTGCAGGTTTCCTCGTGTTTGCATAAACTTTCTGTTCATTTCCTTGGATACAAATACTTGCATCCCAGTTCCTTTCTGACCATTATATACAGCCGTCACATGTTAATGATCTACTGTATGTATTTGGATGTATAGAAAGTGGTGGACACAGGCAAATCCATCACAGGCAAAGTCCGTCCCCACCATCGAGCACATCTACAGGAAGTAGCATCCATCATCAAGGACCCCCACCATCCAGGCCATGCTCCCTTTTTGCAGCTGCCATCGAGGAGGAGTTACAGGAGCCTCAGAACCCACAACACCAGATCCAGGAACAGTTATTACTCTTCAAACATCAGGTACCTCAACTCTGAACTGATTCCACAGCCTATAGATTCACTCTCAAGGGCTCAACAGCTCATGTTCTCAGTATTATTTACACGACTTGTCTTTGTTTGCTTATTATTAGCTTGTCAGTCTTTCTTATTTATATTTTTTCATAAATTCTGAGAATGAGTATCACGCTTAATATCAATGATGTAGGTCATGAAATTTGTTGTTTTGTGGCAGCTGTACAGTGCAATACATAAAAACACTAAATTACAATAATATTACTAATTTAAAATAAATTAGTAATTCAAAAAGAGCAAAGACAGTGATGTGGCATTCATTGTCCATTTAGAAATCTGATTGTGAAAGGAAATCCTGTAACATTTCTTTATTATCCTGTAAATACCTGCAAGAAAACGAATCTTACAGTCTATGCAACAGAATTAGGCACATGTATATAGCTAGAGTGCTTAAGACTTTTGCACAGTACTGTGTTTGACAACGTGGAGCAGAGAGAGAGAGAGATTGTAAATCTGGTGGGAGCAAAGGATGTTGGGAACAGCAATGGCGAAGTGCTGTGGGAGCGCCGTGGGACAAGTGGCAGAGAAAGAGTGGAGTGGAGGATGGCACAGCTGTAGGCACACCCAGCCCTGAGACACCAGACAACTGATTTATTGATCATTAAAGACTGTCCCTCTGGTGCTTCCCACTCCTTCCCCTTTCCCCTCTCCCTGCCCCCTTCCCACTGTCAGTCCACAATAGAGACCCATATCAGAATCAGGTTTATCATCACTCACATGTCATGAAATTTGTTCCTTTTTGTGGCAGCAGTACTGTGCGATACATAAAATGACTACAGCACTGTGCAAAAGTTGAGGCACCCTAACTATATGTATATGCTTAATAATTTTGTACATAGTTACATGCTTTGAACACTATCACCCTCCTCAATTTTGTAAGCCTCTGTCAAATTCTCCTACACTCCAGGCATAAACCAAATCAGAGCTGTTGCAGATGAATCTAGTCCGGCAACTAGAAACCAGTACCGCTGTAGCCCTTGTGAAAACAGGGTAAACTTGCATTTAATTTGCTGTCTAAGACCAGCAACTTCCTGTAATAGCTCTCCGGGGTCCAATAATTTAAACAGCTATTTGAAACCAATGACGTATCTATTAGCCCCGGCTTAGAACAGCTGCTCTGTGGCAGCTCTGTTCTGATCTTCTCTGGCTGAACACTGCATGGAATCATTACAAGCTGTTTCTGCACACAACAGGCCCGGGGATCGAACGCAGCAGGTCCCCGGCCACCGCTCTCCATTCTATTCCCTTAGTTTTTGCTCATTCTGTAACGACAAAACCCATTTCCACCTTCACAGCCACAAGAGATTCTGGAAACCTAGAGCAACATAACAGGGCACAGGAGCACAGTGGTTAGCACAACGATTTCCATTACCAGTGACCCAGGTTCAATTCCCATCGCTGCCTGAGAGGAGTTTGTACATTCTCCCCATGGGTGGGGTGTGGGTTTCCTCCGGGTGCTCTGGTTTCTTCCCACAGGCCAGTGTACCGGTTGGTTGGTTAATTGGTCATTGTAAACTGTCCTGTGATTAGACTAGGATTAAACTGGGGGTTGCTGGCTGGTGTGGCACTAAGGGCCTGTTCGCTTTGTATCTCAATAAATAAATAAAATATGCCAGAAGAGGAGGCCAAGTTATCGGGTGTATTTAAGGCAGAGATTGATAGGGATCTGAGTAGCCAGGGTATCAAAGGTTATGGTGAGAAGGCGGGGGAGTGGGACTAAATGGGAGAATGGATCAGCTCATGATAAAATGGCGGAGCAGACTCGATGGGCCGAATGGCCAACTTCTGCTCCTTTGTCTTATGGTCTAAGAGATCAGTAAGCCAGGCATAATTTTAAGATGATTGGAGGAAAATATGGGGTGGGGAGGGGGAAATATAGAGATAGGTTTCTTAACAGAGAGTGATGGGTGCGTGGAAGGCCCTGCCAGGGTGGAGGTAGGGGCAGTTACACTGGGGGCATTTAAGGAACTCCTAGATAGGCATATGGATGATAGAAAAATAGAGGGCTATATGGAAGGGAAGGGTTAGATTGATCTTAGAGTAGGTTAAAAGGTTGACGAAATATTTGGGCCGACAGGCCTGTACTGTTTTCTATGTTCTACCCTGGTTAGACTAGATTAGTAGGTTACCCCTTCCCTCAGCAGAACACATGTTGGAGGGTTGGATGCTTTCCTGAACAGCACACACAAAATGCTGGAGGAACTCAGCAGGTCAGGCAGCATCAATGGAAAGTGAATTTTGAATTTTGGATGCGACCTGCTGCTGAGCTAGAATACAGGACATAAATTTGAAACATTTTATAAGATTCTGTGCCTAATTTCTCTTTAGATGCACAAGACGACTTTAGAAAAGCGCAGGTGTGCCAGGAAGCAGACTGCAGTGTCTGCCTAATCCAAACTAATTCTGTAACCTGGGCTGAAAGCCCCAAATAACGAGGTAAATGAATGAGGTACAGAATCTCCACCAAGTACGGCTGGCACCTGGCCGTGCTCTGCGGAACTTCAGAAACAAATTGATTCTTGCATTGTTATAACGACAGAGGTGTTACCTCATTCTAACAATGACAACACTCAGAGAGCAAAAGACAAAATATTCAAAGAACAGTAAGAAACTGTAGCCACAAAACGTGGGATTTCCTGGTGGCTAGCTGTTTCAATTTGACTTCCCAGTCCCATTTCAACATGTCTGTCTCTGACCCCCTCTACGCTCTATCATCTATGGAGGAGAGTGAGCAGTGGACATTTTGGCCCAAAACATCGATTGTTCATTCCCCTCCATTGATGCTGTGAGTTCCTTTAACATTTTGTGTGTGTTTCAAAACGAAGGGTGAGTTTTGGGATTTGGAAGGCAGACTGTTGTGTTCTGACACTGGTTTCAGCTGCTGCCCATTACTAAAAATCACTGAAGATTTCATCAACAGCATTTATACGTTGGGAACATTTACACACCGCTCAGTGTCAAACAGAGTAACGCCATCATGAGAAAGGCAGAAATGGAAACAATGGAGAGGAGAGGAGAAGATGGCGGTGCGACGCAGCGTGCGCGGCCACTCCAGTGATGAATATCTGTTATTTGTCAAGTAGGAGGCCATGCACAATTCTGATTTGACAGAGGCAGATGTGAGAGCACGGAGGAACATCTGGTGAAACTTCTGAAATGACTGTTTCGCTGCCGCTGCTACTGTGTGATCCGGAATCTCCAGAGGGGAAGGCCCCGAGTCCTTGGCTTTGCCTGTTGCTCGGTGGCCGGGGCAGGGTCGAAATGCTCGGCAGAGATGGTGCTCGGTGTCGGAGGCTCGAAGTTTTCGGACAGACTCAGAGTCGGACTGTGCTCGGGTGCTTCCAGGATGCTGCATCGGCAAGGTTGCGGAGCTGGAGGTTCATGACGGGGAGAGTTTCTCCCTTCTATCATCTGCGTGAGATGTTGGGGCTATCGGGGCTTTGAGACTTTTTTTTTACCGTGCCCATGGTCTGCTCTTTATCAAGTTACGGTATTGTTTTGCACTGTTGTAACTATATGTTATAATTATGTGGTTTTTGTCAGTTTTAGTCTTGGTCTGTCCTGTGTTCCTGTGATATCATACTGGAGGAACATTGTATCATTTCTTAACGCATGCATTTCTAAATGACAATAAACAAGGACTGAGTGTCCTTATAATCTAATCTTAAAAAAAGGCAATTTACAAAGTTTCAAACAAGCTCAATTCTCATACCTAACAGTAATCTTAATGACAAGATTAAGGGAGCACTATGACCTCATGATAATCCCATCACCCTCTAGTTGTCCTTCTTTCCCTTCCCCTACTTTGGTATTCTGGCATCTTCCCCCATCCTTTTCAGTCCTGAAGAAGGGTCTTCTAATGTCAACTATTCATTCCTTTCCATTGATGCTGCCTGACCTTCTCAGATCCTCCAACATTCTGTGCGTGTTGCTATGTGTGAACCTCCCATACAAGTCACAGACAGTAGCAGCTTCGCCATGTTAGCACAGACAAGTAATATACTGTAAACAGGAGATAGTATATTCATGGTAAGGACATAGTGAGGTAGGGTTCATGGACGATTCAGAATTCCGACAGAGCTCCTGTACCTCCTCGTTGATATGAGCAATGAGAAGAGGCCACATCCTGCGTGATGATGGTCGTTCATGATGGATGCCATCTTCATGAGGGATCACCTTTTCAAGATGTCCTTGATGAGGGTTGTGTCTTTGATGGAGCTGACTGAGTTTACGACTTTCTGCAGCTTTTCCAGTCCTGTGTGGTGGCCCCTCTATACCAGACGGTGATGTAACCAGTCAGAATGATACATCTGTAGAAATTTGCTAGTGACATCCTAACTCTCCTTAAGCTCTGAATGAAATAAAGCTGCTGTCCTGCCTTCATCACGATTGCATTAATATGTCAAGCCCATGAAAGCATCTCGTCCTGAACTACTTTGTGTTGAAAAGAAGTCCATTCCAACAATTGTCTACATGATGATTCACTGGAAACTAAATCCCTGCTCAATCAGTGGGAGTTTACACTGACAAAGACAAATTATGATTTGTTCACACACTTCCTGAGCAATTAATAAACTAGCCAATTATTCAAAATGAGGAAGATGCAACATCCATTTGGAATAAAGGCAGTTTTGTTTGAAGTATTGCTGGTTGAAAATCTTTGTCAAGCAGTTTTGATGAGGAGATGCAGAATCCAGGCAAATCAACAAGGTGTGAAATATGGCAAATAACAGCAATGAGACTGTTTCCTCAGCTCTGGCGGCCCAGTATGAGATCCAAAACACACATAGAGTAAGGAAAGGGTTGAATATTATCATTCAAATCTGGCACTAGAGTAAAGATATTGCCATTTCAAAGCATGTGCAAAATACCCAATATTGGCAAAGGAAAAGATTGGAAAGGATAGAACATAGAACAGTACTGCACAGGAACAAGCCAACAGGCCAGAACCAGCTAAAATTAAATCAACCCCCCCCCCAAAAAACAAATCCCTCCTACCTATACATTAGCCATAGCCCTCCATCTTCCTCATACCCACGTGCCTATCTAAACATCTCCGAAAAGCCTCTAAAGTATTTGCCTCTACCACCATTCCAGGCAGTGCTTTCCGGGCATCCACAACTCTGAAAGAGAATCTTACCCCTCCTCTCCTTCAATACATGCCCTCTGGTATCAGACATCTCAACCCTGTGAAATAGATTCTCCCTGTCTGCTCTATCAATGCCTCTCATAATCTCATAAAACTCCATCCAATAACCCCTCGGCCTCCGCTGCTCTGCAGAAAACAACCCTAGTCTTTTCAGCCTTTCATGATAGCACATGCCCTCTAAACCAGGCAGGACATCTTCTGCACCCTCTCCAAAGCCTCAACATCCTTCCTGTAGAGGGGCGACCAGAACTGTATGCAATGCCCCAGATGTGATCTAACCAGAGTTCTATAAAGTTGCAACATAACCTCTTGACTTTTGAATTCAATGCTGTGACTACTAAAAGCAAGTATTCTGTAAGCCTTCTTAATCACCCCATCAACCTGGGTAGCCACTTTCAAGGACCTATGAACATGGACCCGAAGATATCTTTGCTCAGCAACTCAGTTAAGGGTCTTGCCCTTAACAGTGTGCTGTCTCCATATGTTTGCCCTACCGACGTGCAACACCTCACATTTATCTGGGTTAAACTTCATCTGCCCTTTCCCTGCCCATATCTGCAACATTACATATATCACAGGTAGGTTTATTTGAGAAAGACAATTATGTGTAAAGGGCTTCATTCATTTGAAGCCAAGGAGGTTCATAGCAAAGGACAGCTAGATTGTGGGAATTGTTTTGCATTGCTTATAAAGATAAGGATTAAGATACAGTAAATGTGATTTTTTTTCACATGTACATTGAAACAGCGATACATACAGTAAAATGTGTCGTTAGCGTCAGTGACTAACACAGTCTGAGGATGTGCTGGGTAGCCCGCCAGTACCATCATGTGTCTGGTGCCAATATGACATGCCCACAGCTCTCCAACACTAACCCATACATCTCTGCAATGTGACCGGAAACCAGAGCAGCCAAAAATATCACAAACGTGAGGAAATCTGCTGATGCTGGAAATTCAAAGCAACGCACACAAAATGCAGGAGGAACTCAGCAGGCCAGGCAGCATCCATGGAAAAGAGTAAACAGTTGACATTTCGGGCCGAGACCCTTCTTCAGAATCATAAGTCCTGATGGAGGATCTCAGCCTACAAACAGTGCAAATACAAAAAGAAAGAAATAATCATACTAAATAAATAAGCAACAAATATCAAGAACATGAGATGAGTCCTTGAAAGTGATTCCATAGGATATGGGAACGTTTCAGTGGTGGGGCAAGTGAATCTGTGTGATGTTATCCTCTTTGGATCAAGAGCCTGATGATTGAGGGGTAGTAACTGTTCCTGAACCTGGTGGTGTGAGTCCTGAGGCTCCTGTACCTTCTGCCTGATGGCAGCAACAAGGAGAGAGAATGTTCTATGTGGTGGGGGTTCGCGATGATGGATGCTGTTTTCCTGTGATCAAGTATGACATAGACCTCACTGGAAGATATTAGGACAGGTTTTACAAATATTTTAAGAGTGCTTTAAAAATGAAGAATGGGCATTATCCATTCATTGGACATTGATTGGAATGCAATGTTCCAAAAGCAGACAAGATACACCTAGCTAATTAGGCTGAGTGAAAGGAGGAAAGACTCATGGGAGCAGAGAAGGCTGGAACTGGAAGTCACAATAATCTGAGAGCTATACAGCACAGATCTTAGGACCATTGGAGGTGTCCTTGGATGTGCCAAATCCTCATCCATCAGTCAGAGTAAAGAAAGGCTATTAGTTCCTGAGGAAGATGGAGGAGAGATTTACCAGGATGCTGCCTGGACTACAGAACATGTCTTTTGAAGAAAGGTTGAGCAAGCTAGGGCTTTTCTCTCTGCAGCAAAGATGATGAGAGGCAATTTGATACAGGTGGACAACTTAGTAAGAGGCATAGATCAAGTGGACAGCCCAGGGTGGAAAAGGCTAATTCAGGAGAGCATAATTGTAAGGTGAAGACAGTCTAGGTGGGAATGTCAGGTTTTTACACAGAGAGTGGCGAGTGTGCGGAACACACTGCCAGGGTGGTCGTAGGAGCATGTGGGAAGTTCTTAGACAGGAACATGGATGACAGGGTTATGTGGGAGGGGACGGTTAGATTGACCTTAAGAGTAGGTTACAGTGGGCACCACAGTAGTGTACCAGTTAATGCAATGCTATTGCAACTCAGGTTGTCAGAGTTTGGAGTTCAATTCTGACGCTGCCCATAAGTAGTTTGTACGTCCTCCACATGAATGCATGGGTTTCCTCCTGGGGCTCCAGCTCCCTCCCACACACCAAACACGTACAGGTTAGTAGGCTAATTGGTCATTGTAAATTGTCCTGCGATAAGGCGCGGTTTCAACAGATGGGTTGCTGGAGGGTGTTGTTTGTTGGGCCGGAAGGCCTGTTCCATGCTATATCTCTAAATAAAACTCGTAATGTGCTATAATGTTCTATGGTTAGGATAAATAGATAGATACTTTACTGATCATAGAGGAAATTCCAGAGTCATAGTAGTGCATAGATATACAAATATTAAAAGAGAAGTATGAAAGAATAAAAAATAAGTTACCCCAAACAGTCTAATGGGGGGGGGGGAGGAGGAGGGGTGTCATCACTTCTCTGGCTATAGATTGACTCACAAATGACCGAGAGTTAAAATGACTTCACACAGCACTCTTTGGATCAGCACAGTAGTCTTGGTACTAAAATGCCTCGGACATATTGAATTGTGTTTTAAGAATTCTAATGGAGTAAATGTGACAGCCACTTTACACGTAATAAGGCCCAACAAGCACAATATCATAAGTAGAAAATCGGTATTTATGCTGTCAGTTAAAACAGACAAAGTCCCTGTAACATGAAGTGGAAAATTACTGCCTTTCTTTGAAGGAGCTGAGTTTCTTCTACATTCACCAGAGACGACCTTGATTTAATGACACCTCTGATCAATAGAGTACAGCGAACGCTGGGTAAACTCCAGAGTTTATGGTATAGACAATGATAGGCATAATTTGAGAATTGGATTGGAGTTGGGGGCTAGAGGGGAAAAAACCCTGATAGTGTGTTCGAGTATGACGTGGGACTTCAACACACAATTTTTCATTCAGATTTAAGAATATGACTGTAGTGGTAGTTAATAGTGTTATTTCTCTGCCACTCCCACATGGGGGCAGTTCACATACCATACAAGCAGGATAAAGTTCAATTGAATATCCTGCAAGCTGGTGTCCTGGTGTGCTCTGCACTCTCCCTCAATGATGAACACAGCAATCACCACAGCAGAATATATGTCAGCTAGTCATTTACTTCACAACTGAATATAACTAGGGCAGTAACAGTCAGTGTGAAGTTATTACAGTGCCAGCGACCTGGGTTCAATTCCCACCAGGGTCTGTAAAGAGTTTTTAAACATTCTCCCCTGTGACTGCATGAGTTTCCTCCCACATTCCAAAAACGTAGAGGTTGGTCTCATTGGTGTAACTGAGCAGTGCAGGTTTATTGGACCAGAAGGGCCAGCTTACATGTCTAGATGGATAGATAGATAAATGATAAGTAAATAGATAATAGATAAATAAAAAAGATTAGAAATAATGATGGCAAATAATAGCAAATTGTATATTGCTATGTTTTAGCCATAAGATTTAAGTCTTAAGTTCAGATCAGTTTGCATTCAAAGTGCATGCATGAAGAACTTAGACTGAATTGCTATGAATCAAGATTCTAAAGGTCATGTACCCAATGAATGGAAGTCACATTATTCCAGCATAGATTTTATATTGTCTTGTGATTAAATGTGTCCTTCAATGTTCCTGACAGCACAGTGACTGATACTGTGATAGCTTCAAGGACACGGAACAGATAATGCCCTTAGATGAAGTTACTGTGCATTTTAAAATAAACCTCTGGGCAATGTGTTAATTCTCCTGAAATTCTACAGGAAACATGAATAATGAGCATATACACTGAGTAGTCACTTTATTAGATACTTGTTGATCCAAATGTCTAATCAACCAATCATATGGCAGCAGCTTAATGCATAAAAGCATTCAGACACAGTCAAGAGGTTCAGTTGTTGATCAAACCAAACATCAGAATGGGGAAGAAATGTGATCTAAGTGACTTTGACTGAGGAATGATTGTTGGTGCCAGATGGGGTAGTTTGAGTATCTTAGAAATTGCTGATCTCCTGGGATTTTCACACACAACACTCTCTAGTGTTTACAGAGAACGGTGCAAAGAAACATGCAGTGAGTGGCAGTTCTGTGGGGAAGACGCATTGTAATGAGAGAGGAGAGTGGTCTGATTGGTTTAAGCTGACAGAAAGGCAAGAGTAACTCAAATAATCACGTTATGTGCACAAGAGTCTCTGAATGCACATGTTGAATCTTGAAGTGGATAGGCTACAGCAACAGAAGAGCATGAATATAGACAGTATTAGGAGGGACCTAACTAAGTGGTCACTGTGTGTATAAAAAGTGATAAAATAGTCTTTGATCAAGACATTACTTCACAAGTATCTTTGATCAACTTTTCCATTGTTACAATTTGAACGGTTTTTGTTCTACCTCGAGTGAAGGAGGATGAGAGGTGATATGATAGAGGTATACTAGAAAATAAAAAGGCACAGATCAAGTGGACAGCAAGAGACCTTTCTCAGGATGGAAATGGCCAATACCAGAAGGCACAACTTCAAAGTGATTGAAGGGAAGTATGGTAGATCTTTTTAAAATACTGATAATGGTGGATGCATAGAAGATAGAAAAATTGAGGGCTAGGTGTGAAGGATTAGATTGATCTTCAAAGAGCATGTACTTTGCTGTCATGTTCTATGTCCTCTCTATAAATTATGATACCACAAGCTTAGGAAATCACTTTCCAATGAAAATGGAAAATTAGTGATGTAATAATTGAATATTATTAACTAAAGCAATATTGAGAAACCATGATCTCTAAGCCTCTGCTGGTGTCTGTGATAAGCCAAGTTGCCCCAGAGGAAAGGTGACTTGCATTCAAGACACACAATGCTGAAAAAACTGAGCCCATCAGGCAGCATCTATTGAGAGGAGTAAACATGCCGAGACTGTTCGTCAGGACTGGAAGGGAAGGGGAAAGAAGCCAGAATAAGCTGGTAGGGGGAGGGGAAGGAGTACAAGCTGGCAGGTGATAGGTGAAACCAGGTGAGGGGGAAGGAAGATGGGTGGGAGAGGCAGGATGAAGTAAGAACCTGGAAGGTGAGGGGTGGAAAAGGTAAAGGGCTGAAGAAGAAGGAATTTGATAGAAGAGGAGAGTGGACCTTGGGGAAAAGGGGAGCAGGACGAGCACCAGAGGAAGGTGATAAGTACACGTTGTATGTACTGAGCATTGTTTCATAATCAATTCAGAATTGTGATATTAAAACAAGAGTGAAGAGGGAAACTTCTTCACCCAGAGAGTCATGAGAGTGTGGTACAAGCTCCCAGGGCAAGTGGTGCACGCAAGCTCGATTTCAACATTTAAGAAAAGTTTGGATAGGTATATGAATGGAGGCAGGGGATATGGAGGATGATGGTCCTGGTGCAGGTCAATGGGAGTAGGCAGTTTAAATACCTTGGCAAGGACTAGATGGGCCAAAGGGCCTATTTCTCTACTGTACTTTTATATAATTCTATAACAATTAAAATCGGTAACCTCAAATCCCAGGAGGGCAGCAGTTTCTGAGATACTCAAACCACCCCACCTGGCACTAACAATCATTCCACGGTTAAAGTCACTTAGATCACATTTCTTCCTCATGCTAATGTTTGGTCCGAACAAATGAACCTCCACATACTTTTATGTATTGGGTTGCCACCACTTGATTGGCTGATTTGCATTAACGCAGGTGTAGGGATGTACCCTAATGAAATGGCCAGAGTGCAGATTGTTGACTTTGTTAACCTTATAATGTCCCATTGCCAAACCAAGTTCCAGTGAGCTAGATGTTCCTACGCGGTATTGAGAGAGAGAGATGCATTTTATTTGATGTCAGCAGTAATTAATAAGTCTCTGGATAAAACAGATGATTTCATTCCTACACTACTGCTCTGTTCCAATCAATAACAACGAAAAGAGTCAAAGGTTGCTCTAAAAATCAGTGCCAACTTAACCAGCCCGCAACAAACAAATCTTCCGACTGCAGTCAAGCAAACCCGCTGAAATCGCCAATGACAATTTCAAATAAATGTCATTCCACACTAGAGAAACGCCGATGAGTTATCAAGTTCCCCTGCGCAATGAGGCAAAGATAACAACATTCCGCCGGAGATTAGGGTGGTTGGGTCTGCGGGGATATTAAAGGAGAAGAAATCCTCTTATATAAACATTGTGGGGGCGGGGAGAGCAGAGGGTGGCGAATCTTTCAGTCAGCTGCTCGTCGGGACAGGCAAGAAAAGACGGGGTAACCCTGAGAGCACACAAGCACGCTGCGGGGAGCACCGACCGGCGGCACCTGAAGCCCTTTCGTGTACGGTTCCCAGGTTGACTGCACCTTTTCCCAGTTTAACGGGCAGTGGGGGGAAAGGAGGTGAATGCCCTCTAAAACTATCACTTGTTTTTTTTTTTCCGCTGCGCTCCCGATGAAACGATGCAGGGCGCCAGATGAGCTGTTCCCCCGTCAGACTTTGACTTCTGAAGGTTACCCGTGGGATATGTCGATATAATGTTGGGCCAGGCCCCGTCACTCCATGCGACAGCCGCCCCACTCTCCGCACTCAGGGTCACCGTGACTCTGGGATACTGCAGCCGGATCTACCCCCAGAACTAACCCCGTCAACCCTCTCTCTGTATCTACTCGGAGCCCTGACAGGGGAACTAGAATCTACATATTCTTAGCCCAAGAGACAGCCGCACACCCCGGCTTCTCTTGCATTGCTTCGGCCCTAGAAGGCAGACAAACCGGCTCCGGTACCGTGTGAAACCTTATCCCCTTCCTCGCCCCTTCACCCTTCTCAGCTCTCCCCGTCCTCTCCTCCCACCGCGACCTTCTTCCTATCTTCCGCACACAGTCCCATCTCTCCCGCATCCGCCCGCCGTCCCTCTGTCGTCGGTCGCTGTCCCTGCCTCTTGGTGCTGAAACCGATCCAGCCCGGCAACTGCCGGGACCGAAACCGAAAAACAAACGCTTATCTCCAGAGATGGAGTCCGTAACCGATGACAGGGCAGGAGACTGGCCATTTCCTTACCTTTTCTTGGGCCCTGTTCAGCCGTTTCTGCACATTTTTCGCGAAGACTCCTGTTTTGATGTTGTCCGCCATGGCTGCTGTGTGCGTGTGTCTCCGTCCCTGTGCTCCACCTGAAACGGGGCGGCCGCAGCAACAACTCTTAAAGCGACCTCCACCCACCCTGCACCGACACGCACCCGCGTGCAAAACATGCACCGTGCTGCATGTTTGCGCACACAACCTTGCCATAATGTGTGCTCCTTTAGTTTTAGTTTGAGATATTTTAACTTTATTTATTTATAAAGCCTCGTAGTGTTATGGTTAGCGCGACGATATTACAGCTGGAGGCGTTTCGGAGTTCAGTTGCAGAGCTGTTCTGCAAGGAGTCTCTGTACATCCTCCCCGCGAAATACGTGTGTTTTCCCCGGGCGCTTCGGTTTCCTCCGACAGTCGAGTCCAAAGACCTACCAGGTGGCTAATTGGTCGTGACTCAAAAGGTGCTGTATCCTAAATATAATAATTAATTAATTAATCAACTAATTAAAGATTTGGCAATACAAATTAATAACGCCTAAAGAAATGCATGTATTGGGCCGAGTATGAACGTGAGTACATACATAACAAAAGACATCCCCCCACCCCCATGTACATAAACAAGCAGCAAACACGCAAATGCAGGTGGAGTAATTAAGAGCATTTGATGGCTCTGAGTCTGTACTCACTGGAGTTTAGAAGATTGAGGTGGGGGGACCTCACTGAAACAAATCAAAAGCCCTGGATAGACTGGATGTGGAGAGGATGTTTTCTATAGTGGGGGAATTCTACGACCAAAGGGCACAACCTCAGAATGGAGGGACATCAAATTAAAACAGAGATAAGGAAGAATTTCTTTAGCCAGAGGGTGGTGAATCTGCAGAATTCATTGCCACAGATGGCCATAGAGGCAAATTCATAATGTATATTTAAAGCAGAGGTTGACTGATTCCTGATTAGTAAGGACATTAAAGGTTATAGGGAGAGGGCAAGAGAAATGGGTTGAGTGGGATAATCTATCAGCCATGATGGAGCAGACTCAATGGGCCAAATGGCCTTATTCTACACCTATGTCATATGATCGTACAGTCTTGTTATAAAGATCCCCAAATATATATACACAAGACAAATTAGTTAAAGCTTATGAACAATAATGTATACATTTGTATGACACTTATTTACAGGCAGAAATTGTATATCCACATACACACACATATTCAAGTGGACTATAAAAACAAGCAGATATATCCATGTAAACAATTGACTTCATTCTCCCTCATCTATTATGCATACAAGCCATTCATCTATTTTTAATATTCTTTCCTTTATTTCCCTTTGGAGTGTACCTATTTATAGTTGCGCAGCACTGCTATTTATAAAATTGATCTTGGACAGTGGGGGACCATGACTAATTGGCCACAGCATAAAATCTTTTCAGTGTTCAACCTGAGGCACTGTATTTAAGACCAAAAAATGAGTATCTGGGGTTAATATTATGTAGATTATTTTTGTGCTTATTGCTAAATGGAAACAAAAATGTATTTGTGATCCTTTGTAGAGATGCTTGCATTTTCTTCAACCTTATAATTCTAATTCGCATCCAAATACACAAGTATGAAATTAAATGAATCCTTTTGTAGGTGTAAATGGGATACGAACCATAAGACCATAAGAGATAGGAGCAGAGTTAGGCCATTTGGTCCACCAAGTCTGCCTTGCCATTCGATCATGGCTGATTTATTGTTCCTTCCAATCCCATTCCCCTGCCTTCTTCCTGTTGCCTTTGTTCCCCTTATAAATTAAGAATTTATCAAACTCACCGGAGCCATCAAACATTACTCATACATCAACCCAGTCATTGGCTGGATCAGTCTTGCAAATCTCCTCTGGATCCTTCTTAATGTCAGCACGTCTTTTCTAAAATAAAGTGCCCAAATCTGCTCACAATGCTCCAAGTAACCCTTAGATCAGCACCCTTGTTTTTAGGTCCAGGCTTAGTATATATCCCTCCATTTTTGCTCAATAATTCGACCATTTACTTAGGGCACCACGGCAGCCTGGCAGTCACCGTGATGCTATTACAGTTCGGGGTGTTCCAGAGTTCAGAGTTCAATTCCAGTGCCGTCTGTAAGGAGTTTGCACATTCTCCCTATGACTGCGTGGATTTCCTTCGGGTGCTCCAATTTCCTCCCACTATCCAAAGACGTACTGGTTAGTAGCTCATTGTAAATTGTCCTGTGATTAGGCTAGTGTTAAATAGGTGGGCTGCTGGGTGGAGTGGCTTGTTGGGCCAGAAGGCACTGCTCTGAACTGTATCTCTATAAACAGATAGATATATTGATAAACAAACTTTCAAAGAGGGTCTCCTTTAGGCACCTGTTAATTTAATATTTCTGCCTAATTCCTTAAAAGCAAGAAGCTACTTCCAAAGGACTAGAGATTTCTTTGGGAATTTCAAATGAATAATGTGGTAAAATTCTCGTAACAATCCCATTTTTACATATTTTGGCGGTTGAACGGGGCACGACTGCGCAAGTGCGTGAATGTCGGACCATGAGGCAGTGGGAGAGTTAAAAAGCAAGCAGATTAATGGAGCGGGCAACGGAGTAGTGGGAGACAGAGTAGGAAGGCTTTGGCTCCTGAGGCTTCAGTGAGTAGAGGCTGAGGACAAGCCTGCTCCCAGTGAGGTAAGGCCGGTTAAGTTCCTTTAATAAATCTAATTAACTTAAGAGTAGGTAATGGAGGCAGCAGTTAGGGCAGTTGAGTGCAGTATGTGGGAAGTCAGGGCGAGCACAATCGTCCCTGATGGCTTCACCTGTAAAAGGTGCATCCAGCTGCAGTTCCTGACAAACCGAGTTAGGGAACTGGAACTGGAGCTGAATGAAATTTGGATGATTCGGGAGGCAGAGGCAGAAATAAACAGGAGTTACAGGGAGATAGTCACCCCTAAGAGTCAGGAGACAGGTAGCTGGGTGACTGTCAGGAGAGGAAAGGGGAATAGACAGAATGAGCAAAGCACCCCTGTGGCCATTTCCACCAATAATAAGTACATCGTTTTGGATACTGTTGATGGGGATGACCTACCAGTGACAAGTTGCAGTGGTTGCGTCTCTGGCACTGAGACTGGACCCTCAGCTCAGAAGGGAAGGAGGGGAAAGAGGAGAGCAGTAGTGATAGGGGATTCGATACTTAGGGGGACAGATAAGAGGTTCTGTGGGAGAGATCGAGAACCCAGGATGGTCTGTTGCCTCCCTGATGCCAAGGTCCGTGCTATCTCGGATCGAGTTCTAATTATTCTCAAGAGGGAGGGTGAGCAGCCAGATGCCGTGGTCCATGTAGGGACCAATGACGTGGGTAGGAAGAGTGAGGAGGTCCTGAAAGGTGAGTTTAGGGAGTTAGGCGCCAAGTTAAAGGACAGGACCTTAGGATAGCAATCTCAGGATTGCTACCAGTGCCACGTGCAGGCCAGTTTAGAAATAGTAAGATAGCGCAGATCAACATGCGGCTGAAGACATGGTGCAGGAGGGAGGGCTTCAGATTTATAGATAATTGGACAGTTTTCCAGGGAAGGTGGGACCTGTTCTGGCGGGATGGTCTACATCTGAACTGGAGGGGGAAAAATATTCCTGCAGGTAGGTTTGCTAGAGAGGCTCCAGTGGATTTAAACTAGATACAAGGGGCAGAGGGGAACCAGAGTGTAGGAACAGATGTAGGGGAGAAGGAAGAAAAAGGAGATAGTAAAGTTGTTTGCACCGATAGTGATAAACGGAGAGTAAGAGGTAGAAAATTTCTTAAATGCATTTATTTTAATGCGAGGAGCATTGTAAGAAAGGTGGATGAGCTTAGAGCATGGATTGATACCTGGAAATATGATGTTGCAGCTATTAGTGAAACATGGTTGCAGGAGGTGTGTGATTGGCAACTAAATATTCCTGGATTTCGTTGCTTCAGCTGTGATAGAATCAGAGGGACAAGAGGGGGAGGTGTTGCATTGCTTGTCAGAGAAAATATTACAGCGGTACTCTGGCAGGATAGATTAGAGGGCTCATCTAGGGAGGCTATTTGGGTGGAATTAAGGAATGGAAAAGGTGTAGTACCACTTATAGGGGTATATTATAGACCACCTAATGGGGAGTGAAAATTGGAGGAGCAAATTTGTAAGGAGATAGCAAATATTTGTAGTAAGCACAAGGTTGTGATTGTGGGAGATTTTAATTTTCCACACATAGACTGGGAAGCCCATACTGTAAAAGGGCTAGATGGTTTGGAGTTTGTAAAATGTGTGCAGGATAGTTTTTTGCAGCAATACATAGAGGTACCAACTAGAGAAGGGGCAGTGTTGGATCTCCTGTTAGGGAATGAGATAGGTCAGGTGATGGAGGTATGTGTTGGGGAGCACTTTGGATCCAGTGATCACAATGCCATTAGTTTCAATATAATTATGGAGAAAGATAGGTCTGGACCTAGGGTTGAGATCTTTGATTGGAGAAAGGCTAACTTTAAGGAGATGCAAAAGGATTTAGAAGGAGTGGATTGCGACAATTTGTTTTATGGGAAGGATGTAATAGAGAAATGGAGGTCATTTAAAGGTGAAATTTTGAGGGTACAGAATCTTTATGTTCCTGTTAGGTTGAAAGGAAAGGTTAAAAGTTTGAGGGAACCATGGTTTTCAAGGGATATTGGAAACTTGGTTCGGAAAAAGAGAGAGATCTACAATAAATATAGGCAGCTTGGAGTAAATGAGGTGCTCAAGGAATATAAAGAATATGAAAAGAATCTTAAGAAAAAAATTAGAAAGGCTAAAGGAAGATATGAGGTTGCTTTGGCAATTAAGGTGAAAATAAATCCAAAGGGTTTCTACAGTTATATTAATAGCAAAAGGATAGTGAGGGATAAAATTGGTCCCTTAGAGAATCAGAGTGGACAGCTATGTGTGGAGCCAAAAGAGATGGGGGAGATTCTGAACAATTTCTTTTCTTCGGTATTCACTGAGGAGAAGGTTATTGAATTGTGTCAGGTAAGGGAAACAGGTAGGGAAGTTATGGAAACTATGATGGTTAAAGATGAGGGAGTACTGGCGCGTTTAATGAATATAAAAGTGGATAAGTCTCCGGGTCCTGACAGGATATTCCCTCAGACCTTGAGGGAAGTTAGTGTGGAAATAGCAGGGGCTCTGACAGGAATGTTTCAAATGTCATTAGAAATGGGGATGGTGCCGGAGGTTTGGTGTATTTTGGCTCCATTATGTAAGGGAGGATGAGCTGGCATTGGCATACGAGAATGATTTCAGGAATGAAAGGGTTAATGTATGAGAAGCACTTGATGGCTCTGGGTCTGCACTCACTCGAGTGTAGAAGACTAAATGGAGATTTGACTTAAACATTTTGAATACTGAAAGGTTCAGATAGAGTGGATGTGGAGAAGATGGTTCCCATAGTGGGGGAGTCTTAGGACCAGAGGGCACAACCTCAGGCTACAAGGATATCTCTTTGGAACAGAGATGAGGAAGAATTTTCTCAGCCAGAGGATGGTAAATCTGTGGAATTCATTGCCACATACACCTGTTGAGGCTAAGTAATTGGGTATATTTAAAGTGGGAGTTGAGAGGTTCTTGATTAGTGACAGTGCTAAAAGTTATGGGGATAAGGCAGGAGAGTGGGATTCAGAGGGATAATAAAAAAGCCATGATGAAATAGCACAGCAGACTCAATTGGCTGAATAACCTAATTCTTCTGCTATGTCTTATGGTCTTATAGTATATTTATCTATCATCTATGTGCCTATTTAAGAGTTTCTTCAATATCTTTAATGTATTTGCCTCTACCACCACCCCCACCCCCACAAAGTGTTCCATGCATCCACCAAACTCTGTGTAAAAAAACATCTTTGACATCCCCTTTCGAGCTCCAATTACTTTAAAGTTATGCCCCCTCGTATTAGGTATTTCCATCCCAGCAAAAAAGTCTCTGATTGTCCTCTCTATCTATGCCTCTTATCATCTTGTACACCTCTATCAAGTTACCTCTTAGCATCTTCTTTCCAGAGAGCAAAACCCTAACTTTCACATTCAAATACAAGCTCAGACATTTAATTATGGAAATATTGCATACAAAAATGAGCTGAGCCTTCTGGGCATAAGCTTTTCCTGCTCTAGCCCTCCTAAGAAGTCCTAAACCAAGAGTTGCAGCAAATGTGATGGGAGAAAATTACTTTCAAAGGAGGGATGTAACAGGAAGCCTTCGAGGATGGCCATTAAGTGGAAAGCCAGGATACAGAAAGCTCCATTTAAATGTGTTTTGATTTGCTCTGGGATTATTGTTAATGAACCAAGGATCTACAATCAAGGATCAAGGATCAAATTTATTTGCCATAAATTTATTACGAATTTGCTGTGGTCAGGGCAGGACTTGCAACAACAAACTGCCTAAAACATTTATCAGAATAAAGAATTATGTATAAAACAACACGATTCAATAGCTATAAAGAATAAAGTATTATACAATAGACAATAGACAGCAGGTGCAGGAGTAGGCCATTTGGCCCTTCGAGCCAGCACCGCCATTCACTGTGATCATGCTGATCATCCACAATCAGTACCCCATTCCTGCCTTCTCCCCATATCCCTTGACTCCACTATCTTTAAGAACTCTATCTAACCCTTTCTTGAAAGCATCCAGAAAATTAGCCTCCACTGCCTTCTGAGGCAGAGCATTCCACAGATCCATAACTCTGGGTGAAAAAGTTTTTCCTCAACTCTGTTCTAAATGGTCTACCCCTTATTCTCAAATTGTGGCCTCTGGTTCTGGACTCCCCCTACATTGGGAATGTATTTCCTGCCTCCAGGGTGTCCAATCCCTTAATAATCCTATATGTTTCAATCAGATCCCCTATCAGCCTCCTAAATTCCAGTGTATGCAAGCCCAGTCACTCCAATCTTTCAACACATGACAGTCCCGCCATCCTGGAAATTAACCTCGTGAACTTACGCTGCACATCCTCAATAGCAAGAATATCCTTCCTCAAATTTGGAGTCCAACACTATACACAATACTCCAGGTGTGGTCTCACCAGGGCCCTGTACAGCTGCAGAAGGACCTCTCTGCTCCTATACTCAACTCTCTTTGTTATGAAGGCCAACATGCCATCAGCTTTCTTCACTGCCTGCTGTACCTGCATGCTTACTTTCAGTGACTGATGAACAAGGACACCTAGATCTCGTTGTGTTTCCCCTTTTCCTAACTTGACACCATTCAGATAGTAGTCTGCCTTCTTGTTCTTGCCACCAAAGTGGAAAACCTCACACTTATCCACATTAAACTGTATCTGCCATGCATCTGCCCACTCACCCAACCTGCCCAAGTCACCCGGCATTCTCATAACATCCTCCTCTCATTTCACACTGCCACCCAGCTCTGTGTCATCCGCAAATTTGCTAATGTTACTTTTAATCCCTTCATATAAATCATTAATGTATATTGTAAACAGCTGTGGTCCCAGCATCGAGCCTTGCGGTACCCCATTAGTCACTGCCTGCCATTCTGAAAGGGACCGTTAATCCCTACTCTTTGTTTCCTGTCTGCCAACCAATTTTCTATCCATATCTGTACCCTACCCCCAATACCATGTGCTTCAATTGTGGCCACTAATCTCCTATGTGGGACCTTATCAAAGGCTTTCTGGAAGTCCAGGTACATTATATCCACTGGCTCTCCCTTGTCCATTTTCACAGTTACATCCTCAAAAAATTCCAAAAGATTAGTCAAGCATGATTTCCCCTTCATAAATCCATGCTGACTTGGACCTATCCTGTTACTGCTATCCAAATGTGCCACTATTTCATCTTTTATAATTGACTCCAGCATCTTCCCACCACTGATGTCAGGCTAACTGGTCTATAATTCCCTGTTTTCTCTCTCCCTCCTTTCTTAAAAAGTGGGATAATATTAGCTACCCTGCAATCCACAGGAACTGATCCTGAATCTATAGAACATTGGAAAATGATTACCAATGCGTCTACGATTTCTAGAGCCACCTCCTTAAGTACTCTGGGATGCAGACCATCAGACCCTGGGGATTTATCAGCCTTCAGTCCCATCAGTCTATCCAACACCATTTTCTGCCTAATGTGAATCTCTTTCAGTTCCCCCGTTACCCCAGATCCTCCGGCCACTATTACATCTGGGAGATTGTGAAGACAGATGCAAAGTACCTGTTCAACTCATCTGCCATTTCTTTGTTCCCCATAATAAATTCATCTGTTTCTGTCTTCAAGGGCCCAACTTTGGTCTTAACTAATTTTTAACTCTTCACATACCTAAAGAAGCTTTTACTATCCTCCTTTATATTCTTAGCTCGCTTACCTTCGTACCTCATCTTTTCCCCCCGTATTGCCTTTTTAGTTATTTGCTGTTGCTCTTTAAAAGTTTCCCAATCCTCTGGCTTCCCGCTCATCTTTGCTATGTTATACTTCTTCTCTTTTATTTTTATACTGTTCTTGATTTCCCTTGTCAGCCATGGTCACCCCTTACTCCCCTTAGAATCTTTCTTCCTCTTTGGGATGAACTGATCCTACACCTTCTGTGTTATTCCCAGAAATACCTGCCATTGAGTTCCACTGTCATCCCTGCTAGGGTATCTTTCCAGTAAACTTTGGCCAGCTCCTCCCTCATGGTTCCATAGTCCCCTTTGTTCAACTGTAATACTGACACTTCCGATTTTCCCTTCTCCCTCTCAAATTGTAGATTAAAACTTATCATATTATAGTCAGTACCTCCTAATGGCTCCTTTACCTCGAGTTCCCTTATCAAATCCGGTTCCTTACACAACACTAGATCCAGAATTGCCTTCTCTCTGGTAGGCTCCAGTACAAGCTGCTCTAAGAATCCATCTCGGAGGCACTCCACAAACTCCCTTTCTTGGGGTCCAGTACCAACCTGATTTTCCCAGTCGACCTGAATGTTGAAATCCCCAATAACAACCGTAGCGTTACCTTTGTGACATGCCAATGGAATATCTAAAAAAAATAATAAAATCAGGTTAAAGTACAGATAAGGAATAAAGTGTACATAAATACCAACATATGCTTACAATGTAAACAGATTTATACGAAGTGGTTTAAAGTGCAGACAGTCAGTTAGTCACTATGTGCCATGTTATATGATGTGGGCAATCATGGTCCTGAAGATTGAGCGGAGAGGCAAATGGATCGGCCATGATGAAAGGGCGGGGCAGACTTGATGGGCCAAATGGCCTAATGGCCTTATCCTTTATGGCCTTAGGGTCTCGTGGTCTTTGCAATTTTTTCTACAGGAGTGGTTTTCCATTGCCTTCTTCTCACCAGTGTCTTTACAATACTCTTCAGAGATTGTCTGCCTGGCATCATAACCAAGACTTGTCATGTGCATCAGCTGCTCATACGACCACCCACCACCTGCTCCCATTGCTTCACGTGACCTTGATCAGGGGCTAAGCAAGTGTTGCACCTTGCCCAAGGGTGATCTGCTGGCTAGTGGAGGAAAAGGAATGCCTTTCACCTCCTTTGGTAGAGATGTATCTCCACCTCACCACGCAGTGCATAACTGAGTTGATAATAGAGGGGGTCATGGGGGCGGGGGCTAACTAGAATGTTTGATCAGATTGACTGCCTGGAGGAAGAAATGGTTTGAAGTTTTTGTCTTAATAGCCCTAGTGCGCTTTCCAGAACAAAATGAATCAGGAAATCATATTTACAATTGTCCTACCAAATTAAGACCATTGAAAAATCAATGATTTTTTTGAGCTGCTCTGAATTCTGATTCTCAGCTCCTAGAAAAATTGGCAGTAGTGAGTTACTGCAAGTTCAGACAGCTGTCAAATCTGTCAGGGATTTTAAAGTTCCTAAATGTTCCTGACACTCAGCAGCATGCAAAAAAACATTCAAGCCGTTAAAAATAACTGAGTTGCTTTAAATCAGGGTTTCTTAACCATCTTTATGCCATGACCTCCTATGTCAGTCCGGTGAAGCCAATGGACCCCGTCTCAGAATAATGTATTTAAATATATAAAATAAAATACATAGCATTACAAAAGAAACCAAGTATATTGAAATACAGTTATCAAAATATTGTTTTAAAAATCATAATTCAAGGTTCAAAGTACATTCATTATTGAGATATGGATGCAGTATACAACTCTGAGAATAATCTTTTCCAGACAGCCATGAAACAAAGAAAAACATGGAAGTTGTTCAAAGAAAAGAACCCCCACAAAATCTTGAAAATTAGACTTTACGTGAAAAATTAAAATAATTTAAACGCTTCACAACCTGAAACATTAACAAAATATGTTAAGAAGTTTAAGTAAGTAAGCTCTTTGAGCAGTAAGTGCCACCTCTGTTTCCTTCTCCTCCTGAAACTTCCCAACATCTTAAACTGTGCTTTGTCAAGTTCAGGGAAAAAAGTGGCATTCTCTCTCCCCATTCCATTATCAACATGCCCATATTCATCAATTACAATAAAGATATTGATCACAGTTGTTACGTAAATGGCAACAATGAATATCAATCGAGACAGGGTATATAAAAACAACCAAACATTTATTAAACACGGACAAATGATAAGGAAAAAAACAAACAAAAACTTTAACTGGAAGTTAACTGGTATGCAGCCGTTCAAACAAATCGTCACTCAGCACTGGTTTCTTAAAGAGTTCAATGTGAAAACAGTTCTTAAAGCAATAAAGTCAGATATAGTTCTTAAAATGATAAATTCAAAAGTCCAACAGATTTACACGTTCAATTGGGAGAGACTTCTCTGGAGAAGGATTTCTTCACAATTTTCCTGCTGGTTCTGTCCACAGGTTTCACGATGCCGAAAATAAACAGTTTAAAACAACTGATCTTAAATTCTTTTAGAGAGAGAGAAAACCATTGCATGAACTCTTTGCTCTTTTTGGCAACAGTTATCTCCGATGCAGGTAGCTACTCCTCCAACGAAGACTCAATAAGGTCGATCCTTTATTAAACTGCCAAATGATGCTGACTTCTCTCGATCCTTCAGTCCTGTACTTCGATAAAGTCTTCACTCTCCCTTCTACTGTTGGAATTGAGTAAATCAACACATCTAGCAAAAATTTCCAGTCCAATAATATGGTATCTTGCAATAGAACGCAAAACTGTTTTAAAAATGAAACTGCGTCACAAAAACAAACACGCAACAGAAACGGAGATACAGCACGTTGTACCTGGAAATTTACAAACTAAAAACCTACCTCGTCATCTGGGTCGACCCTTATATAGCCATGGTGCACATGTCATCACGTGACTTCACATTGGTGGGAAAAGCACATCAGGTGACCTCCAAGAGACCATTACATCGTTCTCACAAAAAAAAACACATCTCCTTGAGCATGTAACACAGTAAAAAAATTTAGAAACACTCATCCCCTACAGTCCTTTTTTGTTGAAAATATCAAAGTTCAAAGTAAATTTGCTTGCTTTATTGTTGCATGATTTGGTTTTTTTTCCCTCACTGCACATTGGGTGTTTGATGGTCTTCTTTTGTTTTTAAATGAAATGAAATATCTTTATTGTCATTGCACAGTACAATTTGTCATGCACCAATACAGCGAAAATGAGTTTGCAACTCTCGTACTCAATGCTATAAAACAACAAATAAAATAAATAAACAATAAATAAAATCAAGTAACCAGCCAGTACAAGCGATGTCCAGCAGTACAACAGCACAACTCAGATGCATGACAGCCATAAAACCAGTATTAGAGTAGCAATAGAACAAATTTATGGATGATGCTTGATCGATTGGTTCAGAGCAATTACAGCTCTGGGGAAAAAGCTATTTTTCAGTCTGGAAGTGTGGGCATAGAAAATCTTATAATGTCTGCCAGATGGTAGAAGTTCAAACAGATGATTGCATGGGTGTGTATTGTCCGTACAGATGCTTGTAGCTTTCCTTAGGCAGCGAGAGCTGTAGGTATCCTCCAGGGCTGGGAGCTGTGTCCCGATGATCTTCTGTGCGCTAGAGACAACCCGCTGAAGTGCTTTCCTATCAGCTGCTGTACAACTGAGATACCACACAGAGATGCAGTATGTTAAGATGCCCTCTATGGTGCAGCGGTAAAAGGTCAGCAGCATCTGTTCAGGTAGACCAGCTTTCTTCAGCGTCCCTGAGGAAAAACAAGCGTTGCTGTGCTTTCTTAACTATTGTTGTGCTGTTAGTGGACCATGTAAGGTCTTCTGAGATATGTATTCCCAGAAACCTGAAACTGGACACTCTCTCCACTATGTCTCCATTAACGTAGACTGGAGCGTACTCATCATCCCGTGACTTTCCAAAGTTGATAATTAGCTTCTTAGTCTCATTGGGGTTCTTTGTTTCACGACAGCCTGTAAGGAGATGAATCCCAAGGATGTGCAAAGTACAAATACTTTGACAATAAATGTACTTTGAACTTTTGAGCTTTGAAGTTAAACTTATTACCAGGAGTTGGTAGCGCAGAGCCAGAGATGAGTGGAGGGCATGATGCACGTCTACAGAGGTGGGGTGTAGAGGGTTTACTGGCTGCTCATTCTGCAGAACCTACTTTCTCCTTGGCATTTTGGGGGCTGCAAAGAGAAAAGCCATCAGGACCACCACAGAGGGCACTGAGCGAGCCTCCAGATGGCTATGGATCAAGAGGTGTGACCCATGGATGATCAGTGCTGCTGGGACACAAGCCATGGCCTGATCAACTCTGGCTGGGTCACCTGGGTGGAGATTTCTGATGTTGAAAGACCCAGGACACCCAATGGCCCCAGGTTACATCACTGATAATGTGTCTTAGACATCCTAGGATGTATTCTGCTCTTGTGTCTTCTGGTATTTTGGTCTTATGGTATCTCAAACATTATCTAAGTAGGTATATGTCACAATATACCATGAGATTCATTTTCTTGCAGGCATTCACAGTAGAAACAAAAAATACAATAGAATCAGTGAAAAACTACACACAAAGATTGATAAGCAACCAGTGAACAAAAGAAATTAAACTGTGAAAATACAAAAAATAATAAATAAATAATACTGAGAACATGAGTTGTAGCGCCCTTGATGTGAGTCCATAGGCTGTGTTCAGTGATCAGTTCAATGTTGTGGTCAATGAAGTTATCCACGCCAGTTCAAGAGCCTGATAGTTGGAAGATAGAAGGAAATGTCACAGGAGCCGGTGGTGGATGGTCGTATGAGCAGCCGTTCCATATCACAAGTCCTGGTTATGTGACCACTGACACCAGGCAGACAATCTCTGAAGAGTATTGATAGTGGCTGGGGTCACCCATCTTGTAAAGACACTGCCCTGAAGAAGGCAATGGCTAACCACTCTTGGTCATGGGCTGTGATCACCCACATCATACGACATGGCACATAATGATAATGATGATGATATGGTAAATCAGTGTACTCACTAAACACAAGAGATTCTGCAGATGCCGGAAATCCAGAGGAACAAATACAATATACTTGAGAAACTCAGGAGGTTAGGCAGCATCTATGGAGGGCAATAAACAGTTGATGATTTGGACTGGACCATTGACCTTCAAGAGGACCACAACCTTGTTGTGGTTTGGAGGATTGTGTGTCTCTATAACCTGGAGATCTATGTTGGCTGGAGTCAGGGCTTTATGCTTTGGCTTGTAGTAGGGTCACCCATGCCAAATAGGTCAAAGGGTAGAGGCCAGACTAAAAGTGGTCCTCTGGTCCTCCAGGTTCAGGGGTTCAGCTCAGGGCTAACAACCCTGACTAGTAAAACAAAACTGCAATTGAAACAGCAATGAAGAATCCTTCTACATCTGAGTGGGATGGTATTCCTGAGTCTCCATCTGGGACTTACTTGACTGACAGTAGTGAAAACAAGGAAGCTACTGACATAATGAAGGAAGCCCTGACACCTTCTTTTCCAAATCTGGTGAAGGGCCTCAATCCGGAAAGAACTTACTTACTTACTGACCATTAAGCCACCAGCGTTTAGGGCAGCAATGAAGATCTTCCATCAGGACTGGAAAGGGAGGCATCGGGGGGAGGGGTGGTGGGGGAGGGTGAAGCCAGGATAAGAAGGAGGGGGAGGTGGAGGAGTACATGCTGGCAAGTGAGAGGTGAGATAGGTGAGGGTGGAAAGTAAGAAGCTGGTAGATGGAAGAGATAAAGGGATGCAGAAGAAGGAATCTTCATGATAGGAGAGGATAGTGGACCATAGGAGAACGGGAAGGTGGAGGGGCAGATGAGGAGAAGAGAAGAAAATCCTATAGAAAAACTTCTCTGAATCATTTCCAACATTTTTCCTTAAATAGGGAGATTAATGTTACACACATTACACCACAAGTCTGCTCTCACCAGTGCTCCTCACAACCAACTCTTCAAACTTTCCCCCTTTATTCACATTCTCATTCTATTGGCTTTTCTGATTACTGTAAAGCAGCTCTTCATGAATCGTGAGCTGGGATACCTAACTCTCTCTACATTTGAGCGCTTCCCATTTTTCACTGTTTACATACCATGCTCTTTTCAATTCTCCCTGCCAAAGGGGACAATTTCAGATTCCATTCCCCAAGCCTGCTCATCGAAGGGTCAGCAGTGGATAAGGTCAGTGATTAAGTTTCCTATTTAAGCATCCTCAAGTTTTACCTTCAAAGTTCAAAGTAAATTTATTACCAAAGTGCAAATGCTAGCTTGAGATTCATTTTCTTGCAGTCAACAATAGGGTAATAAAGAAATATAAGAGAATGTATGAAAATCTATCCATAAATATTGTATGGGAGATTGGAGATACGTCTCTACCAAAGGAAGTGTACGGCACCTTCCATCCACCAGGCTGCAGGTCACCTTTGGGCAAGGCGTAACACCCGCGCAGCCCCCCACCCCCATTAGGGTCACGTGAAGCCATGGGTCGTATGAGCAGCCGGTGCATATCACAGGTCGTGGTTATGTGACCACTGACGCCAGGCAGACAATCTCTGAAGACTGGGATCATCTGTCCCGTAAAGACACTGCTCAGAAGAAGGCAATGGCAAACCACTTCTGTAGAAAACTTTGCCAAGAACAATCATGCTCATGGAAAGACCACGATCCCCCTTATCATACGACATGGCACATAACAGACGAATGAATACATAAATAAAAACTAATGAACAGCCTATGAGCAAAAGAAGACAAATCGTGCAAATAAAAAAGCATAGATGGCAACAAGGTTCAAGGTACATGTATTAACAAAGAATGTATGCAGTATACAACTCGGAGAGTTGTCTTCTCCAGACAGCCATGAAACAAAGAAAACCATGGAAGCCATTCAGAAAAAAAAAGACATCAACCACACCCCCCCCATGGAATAATAGAAGAGCAGATTATTATTTAAACGGTGAAAGATTGCAGCATGCTGTTGTGCAGAGGGAATTGGGAGTGCTTGTTCATGAATCACAAAAATTTGGCTTGCAGGTACAACAGGTTATTAAGAAGGCAAACGGAATGTTGGCCTTCATTGCTAGAGGAATTGAATTCAAGAGTAGGGAGGTCATGCTGCAACTATACAGGGTACTGGTGAGACTGCACCTGGAGTACTGCGTGCGGTTCTGGTCTCCAAACTTGAGGAAGAATATACTGGCTTTGGAGGCAATGCAGGGGAGGTTCACCAGGATGATTCCAGGTATGAAGGGGTTGACCTATGAGGGGAGATTGAGTCGCCTGGGACCATACTCTCTGGAATTCAGAAGAATGAGAGGGGATCTTATAGAAACATACAAAATTTTGAAAGGGATAGATAAGATAGAAGTAGGAAAGTTGTTTCCATTGGTAGGTTAGACTAGAACTAGAGGACATTGCCTCAAGATTCATGGAATTAAGGGTTACGGAGAAAAGGCAGGTAGATGGAGCTGAGTTTACAGACATGATCTTATTGAATGGCGGGGCAGGCTCGATGGGCCGGATGGCCTACTCCTGCTTCTATTTCTTATGTATGTTCTTATATATCCCTCTGATCCTCCACATTGCCAAGAGTCTTAACATTAATACTATATCCTGCCATCATATTTGACCAACCAAAATCAACCACTTCACACTTATTTGGGTTAAACTCCATCTGCCACTTCTCAGCCCAGTTTTGCATCCTATCAATGTCCCACTATAACCTGTGACAGCCCTTCACACTATCCACAACACCCCCAACCTTTGTGTCATCAGCAAATTTAATAACCCATCCCTCCATTTCCTCATCCAGGTCATTTATAAATATCATGAAGAGTAGAGGGTCCCTGAACAGATCCCTGAGACACACCACTGGTCACCGACCTTCATGCAGAATATGACCTGTCTACAACCACACTTTGTAAACTTATCCAGCTCCATCATGGGCACCAGCCTCTCCACTATTGAGGATGTCTTCAAAATATTAGATGTCTATTTATGCCTCCAAGAGGATCACAACCTTGTCGTGGGATTTGGAGGCTTGCATTCCTTAAAGCCCCAGAGGAGCTCTGCTGGCTGGAGTCAGGGCTTTATGCCTTGACTACTGCTAGGGTCACACATGCCAAACAGGTCAAAGGGTAGAGGTCAGACTAATAATGGTCTACCGTCCACTGCTACCAACCTTATAGTTCCCACACCTCGCACTTCCCATTTCTACCTCCTACCCAAGATCCACAAACCTGCCTGTCCTGGCCGACCCATTGTCTCAGCTTGCTCCTGCCCCACCGAACTCATTTCTGCATACCTCGACACTGTTTTATCACCCCTTGTTCAATCCCTTCCGACCTATGTTCGTGACACTTCTCACGCTCTTAAACCTTTCGATGATTTTAAGTTCCCTGGCCCCCACCGCTTTATTTTCACCATGGATGTCCAGTCCCTATATACTTCCATCCCCCATCAGGAAGGTCTCAAAGCTCTACGCTTCTTTTTGGATTCCAGACCTAATCAGTTCCCCTCTACCACCACTCTGCTCCGTCTAGCGGAATTAGTCCTTACTCTTAATAATTTCTCCTTTGGCTCCTCCCACTTCCTCCAAACTAAAGGTGTAGCTATGGGCACCCGTATGGGTCCTAGCTATGCCTGCCTTTTTGTTGGGTTTGTGGAACAATCTATGTTCCGTGCCTATTCTGGTATCTGTCCCCCACTTTTCCTTCGCTACATCGACGACTGCATTGGCGCTGCTTCCTGCACGCATGCAGAGCTCGTTGACTTTATTAACTTTGCCTCCAACTTTCACCCTGCCCTCAAGTTTACCTGGTCCATTTCCAACACTTCCCTCCCCTTTCTAGATCTTTCTGTCTCTGTCTCTGGAGACAGCTTATCTACTGATGTCTACTATAAGCCTACTGACTCTCACAGCTATCTGGACTATTCCTCTTCTCACCCTGTCTCTTGCAAAAACGCCATCCCCTTCTCGCAATTCCTCCGTCTCCGTCGCATCTGCTTTCAGGATGAGGCTTTTCATTCTAGGACGAGGGAGATGTCTTCCTTTTTTAAAGAAAGGGGCTTCCCTTCCTCCACTATCAACTCTGCTCTTAAACGCTTCACCCCCATTTCACGTACATCTGCTCTCACTCCATCCTCTCGCCACCCCACTAGGAATAGGGTTCCCCTGGTCCTCACCTACCACCCCACCAGCCTCCGGGTCCAACATATTATTCTCCGTAACTTCCACCACCTCCAACGGGATCCCACCACTAAGCACATCTTTCCCTCCCCCCCCTCCGCATTCCGCAGGGATCGCTCCCTACGCAACTCCCTTGTCCATTCATCCCCCCCATCCCTCCTGGCACTTATCCGTGTAAGCGGAACAAGTGCTACGCATGGCCTTACACTTCCTCCCTTACCACCATTCAGGGCCCCAAACAGTCCTTCCAGGTGAGGCAACACTTCACCTCTGAGTCAGCTGGGGTGATATACTGCGTCCGGTGCTCCCGATGTGGCCTTTTATATATTGGCGAGACCCGACGCAGACTGGGAGACCGCTTTGCTGAACATCTACGCTCTGTCCGCCAGAGAAAGCAGGATCTCCCAGTGGCCACACATTTTAATTCCACATCCCATTCCCATTCTGACATGTCTATCCACGGCCTCCTCTACTGTAAAGATGAAGCCACACTCTGGTTGGAGGAACAACACCTTATATTCCGTCTGGGTAGCCTCCAACCTGATGGCATGAACATCGACTTCTCTAACTTCCGCTAATGCCCCACTTCCCCCTCGTTCCCCATCTGTTACTTATTTTTATACACACATTCTTTCTCTCACTCTCCTTTTTCTACCTCTGTCCCTCTGAATATACCCCTTGCCCATCCTCTGGGTTCCCCCCCCACCACCTTGTCTTTCTTCCCGGACCTCCTGTCCCATGATCCTCTCGTATCCCTTTTGCCTATCACCTGTCCAGCTCTTGGCTCCATCCCTCCCCCTCCTGTCTTCTCCTATCATTTTGGATCTCCCTCTCCCCCTCCCACTTTCAAATCCCTTACTCACTCTTCCTTCAGTTAGTCCTGACGAAGGGTCTCGGCCCGAAACGTCGACTGCACCTCTTCCTAGAGATGCTGCCTGGCCTGCTGCGTTCACCAGCAACTTTTATGTGTGTTGCTTGAATTTCCAGCATCTGCAGAATTCCTGTTGTTTATGGTCTACTGTTCCTCCAGGTTCGGGGGTTCAGCTCAGGTCTAACAACGCTAACTGGTAAAACAAAATTGTCACGGAAACAGCAATGAAGAATCCTTCCACATCTGAGTCCGACGGTATTCCTGAGCCTCCACCTGGGACTTGCATGACTGACAGTAGTGAAAACCGAGGGGAGGCTACAGACACGATGAAGGAAGCCCTGACCACCCCCAGAGATGGAGGACCTTCATTGCTGCCTCAAATGCCAATGGTGTAATGGACAGAAAGAGAGTGTGCCCCTAAATTAGGAAATACAGATGCTTCAAACAAAAAGCCCTGGAACTGAGAGGTCAAGGATGAAGTAATTTGAAAATTCCTTTACTGTTATTGACAAATTGCATGCTAGTGCAAAATAGAATTATATGAAGTCTGAATCATTCTGATTGATTTCATTAAAGGTTTTAAGAATTCAAAATATAGAGTTGTACAAGGTCAAGTTATCCTTTCTCTAGTCAGGTATCAGAAAACCGCTTGCGTCATGACAAATGAGCTTGTGATGAGTAACCATGGAAGTCAATAACAAACTATAGCAAATTGTTCCAAAAACATTTAATTGGCAATTACAAATAATTGTAGGTGAATAAATAGGCCAAATTGTCTTCAAAGTCTATTATCTAATTAGTCAAAACCTTGAAATAACTTTGGGAAACACCAGCATTTTCTGGTATTAATTTAACGCCTCCACATACTGATTTTAAATCTAAATCAACCTTTGGAAGACGGCATGATCACATTGACTATAATTTTAAAGTGAACATATTAATAAAGGTCATAAGATGGGGCAGCATGGCAGCGTATGATTAGCACAATGCTTTACAGTTCAGCCGACCTGCGTTTAATTCCTGCCGCTGCCTATAAGGAGTCTGTATGTTCTCCCCGTGATCACGTGGGTTTGCTCTGGGTGCTCCAGTTTCCTCCCATAGTCCAAAGACGTACCGGTTGGTAGATTAGTTGGTCATTGGTTATTGACCATGAGGCATAGGAGCAGAATTAGGCCATTTGGCCCATCAAGTCTGCTCCACTATTCAATCAAAGCTGATCCTTTTTTCCCCTCCTCAGCCCCACTCCCCGGACTTCTCCCCCATAACCTTTGATGCTGTGTCCAATCGAGAACCTATCAAGCTCTGCCTTAAATACACCCAGTGACCTGGCCTCCACAGATGCCCGTGGTAATGAATTCCACAAGTTCACCACCCTCTGGCTAAAGAAATCTCTCGGCATCTCTGTATTAAATTGATGCCCCTCTATCCTGAAGCAGTCCTCTTGTCCTAGACTTCCCCACCATGGGAAACAGCCTTTCCACATCGACTCTGTCTAGGCCTTTTAACATTCGAAAACTTTCAATGAGATCCCCCCTTATCCTTCTGAATTCCAGCTCATACAGACCCAAAACCCTCGTATGATAACCCTTTCATTCCCAGAATCATCCTTATGAACCCCCTCTGGACTGTCTCCAATGTCAGCACATCTTTGCTTAGATGAGAAGCCCAAAACTGTTCGCAATACTCAAGGTGAGGCCTCACCGGTGCCTTATAAAGCCTCAGCATCACATCCCTGCTCTTGTATTCTAGACCTCTTGAAATGAATGCGAACATTGCATTTGCCTTCCTCACGACCAACTCAACCTGCAAGTTAACCTTTTGGGTGTTCTGCACAAGGACTCCCAAGCCCCTTTGCATCACAGATTTTTGGATTTTCTCCCCATTTAGAAAACAGTCCACACATTTATTTCTATTACCAAAGGACGTGACCATGCATTTTCCAACATTGTATTTCATTTGCCACTTTCTTGCCCATTCTCCAAATCTGTCTAAGCCCTTCTGCAGCCTTCCTGTTTCCTCAACACTACCTGCCCCTTCACCAACCTTCATATATTATCTGCAAAACTTGGCAACAAAGCCATTAATTCCATCATCTAAATTATTAATATACAGCATAAAAAGCAGTCCCATCACTGACCCCTGCGGAACACCACTAGTCACTGGCAGCCAACCAGAAAAGGATCCTTTTCTTCCCACACACTGCCTCTTACAAGTAGGCCAATGCTCTAACCATGCCAGTAACTTTCCTGTAATACCATGGACTCTTAACTTGTTAAGCAATCTCATGTGTGGCACCTTGTCAAAGGCCTTCTGAAAGTCCAAATATACAACATCCACTGAATCACCTTTATCTATCGTAAGTGTAATCTCCTCAAAAAGTTCCAACAGGTTTGTCAGGTAAGATTTTCCCTTAAGAAGCCATACTGACTGTTGTAATGTCAGCATAATTAAAAGTAAGTTAATACTAATTAGGATATCGGGGGTAGGGGGTCTACTTCCGTTTTTGTTCTTCCGGTGGCCCTCAATACATAGTGTCCCCGCCATGCCGTACGGGCTGTGAAAGCCTCTGTATATACGTAACGTTTTGAAGTTCGAGATAAAGTTGTTTCTTTGGCATGAAGTTGTCGAGTGTGCCTTTCTTAAAATAGAAATTACCACACTGACTTTGTCCTGTCTTGTCCTGTGTCACCAAGTGCTCCATAACCTTGTCCTTAACAAATGACTCCAACATCTTCCCAACTACTGAGGTCAGGCTCACTGGTCTATAATTTCCTTTCTGCTGCCTTCCTCCTCTCTTAAACAATGGAGTGACATTTGCAATTTTTCAAAGTCCAATGATTTTTGAACTATCATTGCTAATGCCTCCACAATCTCTACCACACCTCTTTCAGCACCCAGGGTGCAGTTAATCTGGTCTATGTGACTTATGTATCTTTAGGTATTTCAGCTTTTTGAGTACCCTCTCTCTTGTAACTAACTGCGCCCATTTCTCTTCCCTCACAGCCTTCAGCATCTGGCAGACTGCCAGTGTCTTCCACAGTGAAAACTGATGCAAAATACTCATTTAGTTCATCTGCCGTCTCCTTGGCCCACATTATTATTTTTTCAGTCTCATTTTCTAGCAGTCCTATATCCACGCTTAAATCTCTCCTTTTTTTTTACATACTTGAAAAAGCTTTTACTATCCACTTTAATATTATTTGTTAGCTTTCTTTCATATTTAATCTTTTCCCTCCTAATGTCTCTTTTAGTTGCTCTCTGTTGGGTTTTAAAAGCTTCCCAATCCTCTGTCTTCCCACTAATTTTTGCTTTGGCATGTACACTCTCTTTTGCTTTTACATTAGCTTTGACTTCCCTTTTCAGCCGCAATTGTACTTTTTTGTCATTTAAGTATTTCTTTGTTTTTGGAATACATTTATCCTGCACCTTCCTCATTTTCCCCAAAACTTCACACCGTTGCAGCTCGGCTGTCACCCCTGCCAGCATCTCCTTCCAATTTACTTTGACTAGCTCCTCTCTCATACCACTGTATTTTCCTTTTCTCCACTGAAATATTTCTATGTCAGACTTTAATATCTCTCTATCAAATTTCAAGTTGAACTCAATCATATTGTGATCACTGCCTCCTAAGGATTCTTTTACCTTTAGCTCCCTAATCACGTCCAGTTACATAAAACCCAGCACAGTATAGCTGATCCCCTAGTAGGCTCAATGACAAACTGTACTAGAACTCCACCTCATAGGCATTCAACAAATTCACTCTGGAGTATCACCAGCAACTTTGATGTGTGTTGCTCGAGTATCATTGCCTACCCTTCCAGTCAGGCTGACTGCATGCTATTGTTGTTTTACCATCCATCCTATCCTGAGTCCCTTCATTCCAGTTCTCTCTGCCCTGCCAAATTAGTTTAAATGCTCCCCAACAGCTCTAACAAACCTGCCCACACAAATATTGGTCCCCCTCGGGTTCAGGTGCAACCCATCTCTTTTGAAGAGGTCATACCTCCCCCAGAAGAGATCCCAATTATCCAAGAACCTGAAGCCCTGCCCCCTGCACCAGCTTCTCAGCCACGCATTAACCTGCCAAATCACCCTGTTTCTACCCTCACTGGCATGTGGCACTGGTAGCAATCCAGAAATTACTATCCTGGTGGTCCTGTTTCTCAGCTTTCTACCTAGTTCTCTAAAGTCTCTTTTCAGGACCTCTTTGCTTTTCCTTCCTATGTCATTTCCACATCTACTCTGTCTAGGCCTTTCAACATTCAAAAGATTTCAATGAGATCCCCCCCTCATACTTCTAAATTCCAGCGAGTACAGACCCAGAGCCATCAAACGTTCATCGTATGATAACCCTTACATTCCCGGAATCATCCTTGTGAACCTCCTCTGAACCCTCTCCAATGCCTGGCATTAAATAAGGGGATTACTGGTGGAAAGGCTGGAAGGGTCTATTCTGCACTCTACTTCAACGAAATTATAAAATAAAAAATAAAAATAAGATATAGGAGCAAAATTAGGCCATTTGGCCCATCAAGTCTGCTCTGCCATTTCATCATGGCTGATCCATTTCCCTCTCAGCCCCAATCTCCTGGCTTCTCCCCAGAACCCTTCATGCCCCAACTAATCAAGAATCTATCAACCTCTGCTTTAACTATACCCAATGACTTGGCCTCCACAGGTGCCTGTGCCATCAAATTCCACAGATTCACCAACCTCTGGCTAAAGAGAGAGTGGCTGGAGATAAAGTGATGTTTTGCTGAGATATGGCATTGTGGAAAGACTTTTCCAACTCTGGATCACAGAGACCAGCATCGGACTTCTTGATGGCTGCAGGGAAAACATCCTTCTTCGAGAATATTAGACCATAGAGCCCGTATCATGAGCCCAGCAGGTCTGTATTTGTTAATTGCCTTATCTAGAGTCATTAAGCCCTCATACTTTCTGATTAATCTTGTCAAGTTTATTTTGACTTGCACAGGTTTTCTGCGTACTGTGATTATTTAAAGTGTGCTCCCGATTAGTGCTGATTGTGAGATCCTTCTTTCTTGAGAATGATTCAGCTTGCAGTTACACTTAGTCAAGCCACTGATGTTCTTCTAGAATTCCTGTGAATATTTCTGTCTCTACATGTTCATCCTTGCACACCTGGGTCCAGTCGTCTGTCATCGCACACTGTGAAACCCCAGTCTTTTCCCTAATACATCTAAAGAAAACCCCTCATTTCCTACCAGAACACGAGGAATGACTGTGTAAGCTCTGCCAGAAGGGGTCTAGGAAGATGTGGCGAGCTACACCACCAGCAGGAAGTAAAGAACATTCAAACGTTAACTGTGACCACCCAAATCACATCAATGCCCAAATATTGGACTCCAGCCCTTTGATGACAACCACTTACACTGCCTCACCTGAGTTTACTGAATGGATCACTAATTCTGGCATCGAACTGAAACTTCTTGAAGGTTTAGAGAATGCATCGAGAAGATTTATCAGGATGCTGTCTGGACTAGAAGAGCATGTCTTATGAGAACATGCAAGCACCAAGGTTGGGTGGGACTACAACCAGAGGTCATGGATTAAGGGTGAAAGGTGAAAAGTTTAAGGGGAACATGAGGGGCAACTTCGTCACTCAGAGGGTCGTGAGAGCGAGGAACGAGCTGCCAGCACAAGTCGTGCATGGGAGCTGGATTTCAACATTTAAGAGATGTTTGCATGGGTACATGGATCGTAGGGGTAAGGAGGGCTATGGTCCTGGTGCGGGTCGATGGGAATAGGCAGTTTAAATGGCACGGAGTAGATGGGCCGAAGGGCCTGTTTCTGTGCTGTAGTTTTGTATAACTCTGACAATGACAGGCTGTTCTCTTTGGAGTGAAGGGGGATGAGGATGGTGTTAAAGAAGATACACTGAGTGGACAGCCTGAGCCTTTTTCCTAGGGTGGAAAACCCTGGTCTGGGGGGGGGGGGTGGTGGTGAATGAAGTATAGTGGGGGTGGTGTCAGTGGTATATTTTTTTACACAGAGAGTGGTGAAATGCACTGCCAGGGGTGGTGGTAGGGGCAGATACATTGGGGACATTTAAGAGACTCTAAGGTAAGCACTTGGATGAAAGAAAAATGGAGGGCTATTTAGGAGGGAAGGGTTAGATTGATCTTGGAGTAGGTTAAAAGTTGGCACAACATCTTGAGCTGAAAGGCCCGGTCGATGCTGTGTTCTTCGATTTTCTATGTTTTGCCCTGTTTGGACTAGGTGAGTAGGTTGCCCTACCTTCACCAGAATACACATTGGAGGCGTAAATGCTTTCCTGAAAGTATGATGTGAGCTGCTGGTGAGCTAAAATACAGGATATATCTTTGGAACATTTTTTTCAGATTCTGTGCCAAACATCAGAGGAAGAGCACTTTAGAAAAGTGCAGCTGTGCCAGAAAGCAGACTCCAGTACCTGTCTAATCCAAACTAATTCTGCAACATGGACTGAAAGCCCCAAATAATGAGGTAAATGAATAGATCGTACAGAATCTCCACCAAGTACGGCTGGCACCTGGCCGTGCTCTGCGGAACTCCAGAAACAAATTGATTCGTGCATTGTCATAACAACAGAGGTCATACCTCATTCTAACAATGACAACACTCAGAGAGTGAAGAAAGAGGTTTTTTTTAAGCTAGAAAAGATTAGAGAATAGCTTTATTTGTCACATATACATCAAAACATACAGTGAAAATGGCAGGGGATTTTTCGGTAAGATGGCTGGGGATTTCTGGTGAGATGGCAGCACGTTTAATAGCAGTGGCTTCTACAGGGTCAAATAAAGGTGCTGCTGTCCTTTTTAAACATATATTTTATTGGAGCTGGACTATGTGCGGATTATGCTGCTTGAGTCAGAAGAATCGGTGTGCAAAGGAAGTGTGCACTCTAATAGCAAATGACCATCTTAGTTGACCATCTTAGTGGCCACACATTTTAATTCCACATCCCATTCCCATTCTGACGTGTCTATCCACGGCCTCCTCTACTGTCAAGATGAAGCCACACTCAGTTTGGAGGAACAACACCTTATATTCCGTCTGGGTAGCCTCCAACCTGATGACATGAGCATTGACTTCTCAAACTTCCGTTAATGCCCCACCTCCCCTTCGTACCCCATCCGTTATTTATTTATTATTATTATGATTTTTTTTTCTCTCTCTCCTTTTTCTCCCTCTGTTCTTCTGACTATACCCCTTGCCTCTCCTCTGAGCTTCCTCCCCTCCTCCTTTTCTTTCTCCCTAGGCCTCCTGTCCCATGATCCTCTCATATCCCTTTTGCCAATCACCTGTCCAGCTCTTGGCTCCATCCCTTCCCCTCCTGTCTTCTCCTATCATTTCGGATCTCCCACTTTCAAATCTCTTACTAGCTCTTCTTTCAGTTAGTCCTGACGAAGGGTCTCGACCCGAAACATCAACTGTACCTCTTCCTATGGATGCTGCCTGGCCTGCTGCGTTCACCAGCAATTTTGATGTGAGTGGCTTGACCATCTTCGTAGTTGTTCTTGTGATCGCAAGAACCTTTCGGGCATTGTTGATGTGAATGCTGCCAGTCCGATTCACTGATCTATCGGCAGACAGCAGGGGTGGACTGTAGTGGAGTCGTATGGTCTTGGTCATAGCAAGGGCTAGGCCTCAAACTGCAGTGTTGCCTGTTTCACAGCTGTCAGGAGAGAGGCGTCAAAGCAGGTGTGCTTCATTGGGGCTGGAGTAGCATGGCGTCCAGGCTGGAGTGCTACCCCACATCCCTCCAGTGTTTGCCTGGCAAAAGACAAACCTTAGTGTGGTCAGCTACAGATTTCTGGAGCATTCATGGGTTCAGGGTCTGGAATATTTTGTTTGCATGGCTGTACTTTCCTGATACCTTACATGTGCTTGTTATCTTGTATATGGTATGCGTGCTTTACTATCTGTGCGATGTGTCGCACCTTGGCCCCAGAGTATTGCTGTGTCGTTTGGCTGTATTCATGGGTATTCATGAATGGTTGAATGACAATTAAAATTGAACCGAATTAAATTGTGTCACTTGTGTCAAATCATATCAGCATCAATCGTGCTGGGGGCAGTCCACAAGCGTTGCCACAATTTTGGCACCAACATAGCAGACGGATAGCTCACTAACTCTAACCGGTATGTCTTTGGAACGTGATGAGAAACTGGACAACCGGCATGGTCAGGAGGGATGGTAGAAACCCCTGACAGGGTGGTGGGAATTGAACTCCAATTGTTGATCGCTGTTAGTGCTGAAAACCAGCTGAGCTAACCACTGCACTGCTGTGCTGACTCCAAATGGAACGAGGCAAAAGTATTTAAAGAACAGCAAAAACATGTAGGTACCAGGTATTCTGCAGATGCTGGAAATCTGGAGCAACACACACAAGATGCGGGAGGAGCTCAGAAGGTCAGGCAGCATCTATAGAGGGAAGCACCCATGTCTTGGGCCAAGACCATTCATCAGGATTGGAAAGGAAGAGGACAAGGGACCTCGAAATAATTAATTTCTTTGACTTAATAGACAGCACCAGTGCCTCCAAAGCCAAAGGCTCTGTGTCCTAGGTACCCCTTCAGGTACATCATAGAGTCATAGAACAATATAGCACAGAAACAGGCCCTTCAGCCCATAAGCCATAAATGTTATGCTGCCTAGTCCCATTGACCTGTACTCAGACCATAGACCTCCGTACCCCTCCAGTTCATGTACCTATCCAAATTTCTCTGAAATATTGAAATTAAACCCACATTCAACACTTCTGCTGGCAGCTCGTTCTGCACACTCTCCACCCTCTTAGTAAAAGAGTTCCCCATCATGCTCCCCTTAAATATTTCACCTTTCACCCTTAACCCACGACCAATAGTTCTAGTCTCACCCAAACTCAGTGAAAAAGGCTTGCTGGCATTTACCCCATCTATACCCTTCATAATTTTGTATATCTCTATACCCATGACCGTGTGGCTAGGTATAGCTCAAATGCCATCTGATGAAACAACCATTGTTGGCAGAATCTCAGATGGAGATGAGAGGGCGTACAGGAGTGAGATATACCAGCTCGTTGAGTGGTGTCGCAGCAACAACCTTGCTCTCAATGTCAGTAAGACCAAAGAGCTGACTGTGGAGTTCAGGAAGAGTAAGACGAGGGAACATGAACCAATCCTCAGGGAAGGATCAGAAGTGGAGAGCGTGAGCAATTTCAAGTTCCTGGGCATCAGTATACCTGGTCCCAACATATCAATGCAGCTATAAAGAATGCACGACAGCAGATATATTTCCTTAGGAGTTTGAGGAGATTTGGTTTGTCACCTAAAACAAGTAATGACTTCTACAGATGTACTGTGGAGAGCATTCTGACAGGCTGATATTGTGGGACGGGGGAGTGTTACTGCAGTGGATTGAAAGAAACTACAGAAAGTTATAACATTAGTCAGCTCCATCATGGGTACTAACCTCCATATTATCCAAGACATCTTTAAAGAGCGGTGCCTCAGAAAGGTGGCGACCATTATTAAGGAACCCCATCACCCAGGGCATACCTTCTTCTCATTGTTACCCTCAGGGGGAGGTACAGAAGCCTGAAGGCTCACACTCAGCGATTCAAGAACAGATTCTTCCCCTCTGCCATCCGATTTCTAAATGGTCCTTGAACCTGTGAACACTACCTCACTTTTTATTATTTCTGTTTTGCACTATTTTTAACTTAACTATTTAATATACATATATATATATACTTAATGCAATTGATTTCCTTATTTTTGTCTATATTTATTATGTATTGCATTGAACTGCTGCTGGTAAGTTAACAAATTTCACGACATGTGCTGGTGATAATAAACCTGATTCTGACTTTGATTCTCTATCAAATTTCCCCTCATTTCCCTATGTTCCAGGGAAAAGAGTCCTAGCCTATTCAAACTTTCCCTACAACTCAGGTCCTCGAGTGCCAACAACATCCTTGTAAATTTTCCCCGCATATTCTCAATCTTTCCTGTAGGAAAATGATTAGAACTGCACACAAAACTCCAAATTAGGCCTCACAAATGTCTTCAATGTAACATCCCAGCTCCAGCATTCAATACTTTGATTGATGAAATCTCTCAGAATCTCTCTTTATGACCCAATCTACCTGTGATGCCATGTCCAATGAAATGTGGATCTGTATTCCCTAATCCTTTGCTTTACCACGTTCTACAGTGCCCTTCCGCTGACTGTGTAAGCCATACCCTGGTTTGTCCTCCCAAAGAGCAACATCTCACACTTGTCTGCATCAAATCTTTTATATTCAACAAAAGAATCCAATTCCTGTACTCAATATCACCCTCTTGTTGGAAGCAAACGCATTTGGGAATAGGAGGGTAGCTTCCAACTTGATGGTGTGAATATTGATTACTCATTCCGATAAACAAATTCCCCCCCGCTCACTTCTTCTATTCACCACTCTGACCCTTTACCTCCCCTCATCTGTCTATTACTTCCCCTAGGTTCTGTCCTCCTTCCTTTTCTCCTATGGTCCACTCTCCTCTGCTATCAAATTCCTTTCCCACCCACCCGGCTTCTCCTATCACCCTCCAGCTATCTTCCTTCCCGTCCCCCACCTTTTTATGTTGGCGTCTTCCCCCTTCCTTTTCAGTCTTGACGAAGGGTGTCGGCCTGTAACGTCGGCTATCTGTTCAGTTCCATGGATGCTGCCTGACCTGAGTTCCTCCAGCATTTTCAGAATCACAATTACATTAAATATCACTGGCATATGTTGTGGAATTTGTTAACTTTACAGCAGTAGTACAATGAAATATATGATAAATCAATATAGAGGAAAAAATTGTTACATTAAGCTTATGTATGTCTATTAAGTAGTTGAAACAAGAAATGTGAAGATAACAGCAATAAAAAAGTAGTGAGATAGTGTTCATGAGTTCAATGTCCATTTAGAAATCTGATGGCAGAGGGGAAGAAGCTGTTGAGTGTGTGCCTTTGGGCTTCTGTACCTTCTTCCCGATAGTAACAGTGTGAAGAGGGCATGTCCTGGGTGGTTGGAATCCTTAATCGTGAACACCACGTCCTAAGTCACCACTCCTCGAAGATGTCTTGGTTACTCTGGAGGCTGGGACCCATGATAGAGCTGAACACTTTTACAAGTTTCTGCGACTTATTTCGATCTTGGGCATTCGTGCCCCCCTACCCGCCCTCCCCCCTCCCCCATACCAGGTGGTGATGCAACCAGTCAGAATGCTCTCCATGGTACATTTGTGGAAGTTTTCAGGAGTTTTAGTTGACAAACCAAATCTCCTCAAACTCCTTATGAAATATAGCCTCCGCCTTGCTTTTGTAGCTACATCAATGTGCTGTGAATTGACACCCAGAAACTTGAAATTGTTCACTCTCTCCACTTCTGATCCCTCTATGAGGATTGATTTGTGTTCCCTTGCTTCCCTTCCTGAAGTCCACAATCAGCTCTTTGGTCTTGTTGACGTTGAGTGCCAGGTTGTTGCTGTGAAACCACTCAACTAACTGGTATATTTCACTCCTGTATGCCCTTTCGTTACCATATGAAATTCTGCCAACAATGGTCATATCATCAGCAAATTTATAGCTGCTGTTTGAGCTATTCCTAGCCACACAGTCATGGGTACAGAGAGATTCGAGCAGTGGACTAAGCACACATCCCTGTGGTGCGCCAATGTTAATTGTCTGTGAGGTGGAGATGCTATCTCCAATCCACACAGAATGTGGTCTTCTGGTTAGGAAGTCAAGGATCCAGTTGCGAAAGGAGGTACAGAGGGCAAGGTTCTGTAGCTCTTTGATCGGGACTGTCGGAATGATGGTGTTAAATGCTAGCTATAGTCAATATGCAGCACCCTGATGTAGGTGCTTGCATTGTCCAGGTGATCCGGGCCTGCGTGGAGGGCCATTGTGATCACAACTGCTGTAGATCTATTGTGACAATAGGCCAATTGCAGTGGGTCATTTTGGGTATGTTGTTCAAGGCTTCCAGCATCTGCAGATTTTCTAGTGTTTAAAAAACTGCTATAAGTTACATTAGGAAATATAAAAAAATAAATAAGTAGAGCAAAAAGAGAGCATAAAGTGAGTGGCGAGAATGTCAGGGATGTATGTGGTGATATATATGTACCCTGACCAATGCCTTAACCACTTGGCCCAGTGTGGGCATGTGGCCCAGTGGTTAAGGCATTGGACTTGGGACCTGAAGGTTGTGAGTTCGAGCCCCAGCCGAGGGAACGTGTTGTGTCCTTGAGCAAGGCACTTAATCACACATCGCTCTGTGATGACACTGGTGCCAAGCTGTATGGGTCCTAATGCCCTTCCCTTGGACAACATCGGTGGCATGGAGAGGGGAGACTTGCAGCATGGGCAACTGCTGGTCTTCCATACAACCTTGCCCAGGCCTGCGCCCTGGAGAGTGAAGACTTTCCAGGCGCAGATCTATGGTCTTGTGAGACTAACGGATGCCTTTTTGATCATAAAATTTACTTTGAACTTTGATGATCTGTTCAGAAATCCGGTGGCAGAGGAGAAGAATATAAGAACATAGCTAACACAAGGGTGCATAGTTTTAAGGTGCTTGGAAGTAGGTACAAGGGGGATGTCGGAGGTAAGTTTTTCACACAGAGAGTGGTAGGTGTGTGGAATGCACTGCCAGTGACGATGGTCGAGGCGGATACAACAGGGTCTTTTAAGAGATTCTTGGAGTTTAGAAAAAGGTACATGGAACTTAGAAAAATAGAGGGCTGTGCGTAGGGAAACTCTAGGCAGTTTCTAGAGTAGGTTACATGGTCAGCACAACATTGTGGGCCGAAGGGCCTGTAATGTGCTGTAGATTTCTCTGTTCTATGTTCTAATGTAAGAAATAGGAGCAGGAGTCGGCCATCTGGCCCGTCGAGCCTGCTCTGCCATTCACTCAGATCATGGCTGATCTGACCATGGACTCACCTCCACCTACCTGCCTTTTCCCCATAACCCTTAATTCCCCTACTATGCAAAAATCTATCCAACCTTGTCTTAAATATATTTACTGAGATCGCCTCTACTGTTTCATTGGGCAGAGAATAACACAGATCCACCATTCCCTGGGAAAAGCTATTCCTCCTCCTCATATCTGCCCTAGTCTACTCCCCCAAATCTTGAGGCTATGTCCCCTAGTTCTAGTCTCACCTATAAGTGGAAACAACTTTCCTGCCTCTATCTTATCCATCCCTTTCATAACCTTGTATGTTTATATAAGATTTCCTCTCATTCTTCTGAATTCCAGTGAGTACAGTCCCAGGCCTCCTCAGCCACACCTCAAGTAAGGAGACCAGACACGAGGAATTCTGCAGATGCTGGAAATTCAAGCAACACACATCAAAGTTGCTGGTGAACGCAGCAGGCCAGGCAGCATCTCTAGGAAGAGGTACAGTCGACGTTTCGGGCCGAGACCCTTCGCCAGGACTAACGGAAGGAAGAGCTAGTAAGAGATTTGAAAGTGGGAGGGGGAGGGGGAGATCCAAAATGATAGGAGAAGACAGGAGGGGGAGGAATGGAGCCAAGAGCTGGACAGGTGATTGCAAAAGGGATAGGGGTAGCCTCCAACCTGATGGCATGAACATTGACTTCTCAAACTTCTGCTAATGCCCCACCTCCCCCTCGTACCCCATCCGTTATTTATTTTTATACACACATTCATTCTCTCTCTCTCCTTTTTCTCCCTCTGTACCTCTGACTATACCCCTTGCCCATCCTCTGGGTTTTTTTCCCCCCTCCCCCTTTTCCTTCTCTCTGGGCCTCCTGTCCCATGATCCTCTCGTATCCCCTTTTGCAATCACCTGTCCAGCTCTTGGCTCTATCCCTCCCCCTCCTGTCTTCTCCTATCATTTTGGATCTCCCCCTCCCCCTACCACTTTCAAATCCCTTACTCACTCTTCCTTCAGTTAGTCCTGACGAAGGGTCTCGGCCTGAAACGTCGACTGCACCTCTTCCTAGAGATGCTGCCTGACCTGCTGCTTTCACCAGCAACTTTGATGTGTGTTGCTTAAGGAGACCAGAACTGCACACAGTACTCCAGGTGTGGCCTCACCAGTGCCCTGTAGAGTTGCAGCATAACCTCCTGCTCTTAAATCCAAAGTGTTCAGGCCTGAGATCCTTAGGGACTACAATCAGTGCGGCAGTCAGAGTTCCTTCTTTTTCAACCCTCAGTGCGTCTGAAGCACGGGCAATTGTTTTTGCACCTGGAACGAGCCCCAGGCTCTGCGACAAAATCATTTTGAGTTTCTCTTGCTGTGCGGCCACTTGTCAGTCACAAGGCTTCTCCAATCATTAATGAAAAACACGAAACACGTTTGACAGTGGGAGGGAGAAAATGAGTGAATAAGGGAAATTAGATATTTGTCACAAATGAAAATAAAAGAGCCCCACACTGGGAGGATTGTAATAGTATTTAGAATCGAAATCAGAATCATTTTTATTATCACTGACATATGTCATGAAATTTGTTGTTTTGTGGCAGCATTACAAAGAAATAGATGAAAATGACTTATATCACAATAAGAAACTAAAAATAAATAGAGTGCAAACAAAAAAGCAAAGCAGTGAGTTAATTTGTGACTTCAGAAATCTGACGTCAGAGGGGAAGAAGCTATTCTTGAAACATTGAGAGTGTGCCTTTAGGCTTCTGTACCACCTCCTTGATGGTAGCAATGAGCAGATGGCAGGTTCTGGGTGATGCTGGTTCTTAATGATGGATGTTGCCTTTTTGAGGCATTAACTTTTGAAGATATCCTGGATGCTGGGGAGTTTAGTGCCCATGATGGAGCTGGCTGAGTTTACAACTTCCTGCAGCTTTTTCTGATCCTGTGCAGTGGCCCCTCCATACCAGAGGGTGATGTAACCAGTCAGGATGCTCTCCACAATAGATCTGTGATGACACACTAACTCTCCTCAATCTCCTAATGAAATACAGCCGCTGGCATGCCTTCTTGGTAATTACATTAGAATGTAGATCTCCAGAGATATCGACACACAAGAACTTGAAGCTGCTCACCCTTTCCCCTCCTGAGCCATAGATGAGAACATCTGTGTGTTCTCCAGATTTGCACTGCCTAAAGTTCACAATCGACATTCAGCATTCCTGATTCAAGACTGCTTATTGTCATTCTTCTGTACCTCAGTATAAAGGTGCACAAAATAATTGTTACTCTGAATCCGAAGCAGCATAAAAAATTGCAACAAGCCAAAGAACACAATAGAAATGACAAAAAAAGAACCAATAAATATAAATATAAAACAACAACTGGGTCTTATATTTAAATTTAAATCATTACAGATCAATATTGGGTGGCAGGGTGGAGATATGTTTCGACCAAGGAGGTGTAAGGTGTTCCTTCCCTCCGCTACCCTGCAGGTGTAGTATCTGCTTAGCCCTCCCCCACCCACCGATCAGGGTCACGTGAAGCCACGGGAGCAGGAGGTGGATGGTCGTATGAGCAGCCGGTGCAGATCACAAGTCCTGGTTGTGTGACCACTTGACACCAGGCAGACAATCTCTGAAGAGTATTGATAATGGCTGGGGACACCCGTCTTGTAATGGCCACTGCCCAGACAAAGGCAATGGCAAACCACTTCTGTAGAAAAAGTTGCCAAGAACAATCGTGGTCATGGAAAGGATCACCCATTACCCACATATCAATCGGACAGGAAATAAAGGCAAAAATCTGCAAAAGGATTGACGATGTTATTGTAATTTGCATTTTAGTTCAACTATTTAAAGGCTAGTTTATTTCATTAGGGTTGCCGTTTCAGCATTACAGCCACTACTGACTTATTTATCAACTTAATATTAATCTTTGTTCAGCTCTACAGGGTATTTAACCTTTTGGCAATCTCCTTATCAACAGGTCACAGTAGGACTTGAACTGGGTTTTGATTAGATAATCGCGTCTAGCACCATTTTACAGTGGTGAATTTACATAAATGACTGCACATTTACTAGACCTCTGCCCTGTTTGAGTTAACAGTTGAATGGCATTATCAGGACTGCAATGTAATTTTAATAAACACTGTGATTTTGTATGAGTCACTCATTTATAGGGGAAGGGAGCCAAAAATTACCAGTTCAAGAAGAAATATGGTGTCAGGAATTAGTTCTTACAGTGCATGGCATATGAGTCATGACATGCATTCCTAATCAGAAGAAACTGTCAGTGTGTGTGACTATCAACCTCTCCAGAGGGGAAGATGTAGAGCTCGCTTTGATTCATTCTAAATGAAAACTTAGAAATAGCATTTACACTCAGTAGAGACATAGAGTATGGAGCCTGAAAATACACACTCAATGTTTCAGAAACAGCTTTTTACTTTCTGCCAACAGATTTCTGAATGGCCATGTACCGATGAAAACTACCTCACTATTTTTTAGATTAGATTATGAAGACAGGCAGTCCTCTTTTATTGTCATATTGTCATTTAGTAATGCATGCATCTAGAAATGATACAATTTGTTCCTCCAGAATGATATCACAGAAATGCAAGACAAACCAAGACTAAAAAAACTGACAAAAACCACATAATTATAACATATAGTTACAACAGTGCAAAGCAATACCATAATTTGATGAAGAACAGACCATGGGCACGGTAAAAAAAATGTCTCAAAGTCTCTAGAAAGTCCCATCATCTCACGCAGATGGTTGAAGGGAGAAACTCTCCCTGCCTTGAGCTTCCAGCGCCGCAAACTTGCCGATGCAGCATCCTGGAAGCACCGACCACAGTCCGACTCTGAGTCCGTCCAAAAACTTAGAGCCTCCGACCAGCTCTCAAACACCAAGCACCGAACACCAAGCACCATCTCTGCCGGGCGCTTCGACCCCGGCCCCGGCAATAGGCAAAGCCAAGGATTTGGGGCCTTCCCCTCCGGAGATTCTCGATCACACAGTAGCAGCGGCAGCGAAGCAGGCATTTCAGAAGTTTCTCCAGATGTTCCTCCGTGCTTCTCACGTCCGTCTCCATCAAATCAGGATTGTGCACGGCCCCCTAGTTAACAAATACGATATCATTTGGAGCGGCCGCACGTGCTGTGTTTTCTCCTCCCCTTTTGCTCTCTTTCTCCACTACCTATTTATATTTTCATATCATGTATTTATTTATATATAGCTCTTGGACAATGGGGCTTGTCAGTCGTGGTTAGCAGCTCGCCTAGGGGAAGGAAAACTCCGTTGCCTTGCAGCTGTACCCACTCATGGGGAAGGCTTTGGGAGTAAATCCTGAGGAAAAATCCAGAGCAGAAGTCATGATAAAAAAGGTGTGTCAGAAAGGCAATGTCACGATAATCACTGGGGATTTTAACATGAAAGTGGATTGGGAAAACCAGGTCAGTACTGGACCTCAAGCGAGAGAATTTGTAGAATGTCTAAGAGATGGCATTTCAGAACAGCTTGTTGCTGAGCCTACTAGGGGATCAGCTGTGCTGGATTGGGTGTTGTGCAATGATCCGGAGGTGATAAGAGAGCTTAAGGTTAAGGAACCCATAGGGAACAGTGATCACAATATCATCGCGTTCACATTGAAATTTCAGAGGGAAAAAATAAAATCCAATGTGTTGGTATTTCAGTGGAAATAAAGGAAATTATAATGGGGAACTGGCTGAAGTTGACTGGAAAGGGACATTTGCAGGAAGGACAGCAGAGCAGCAATGGCTGGAGTTTCTGCGAAAAATGAGGGAAGTGCAAGACAGATATATTCCAAATAAGAAGAAATTTTCAAAGGAAAGAAGGACACTGCCGTGGCTGACAAGTGTAGTCAGAGCCAAAGTAAAAACAAAAGAGAGGGCATATAAAGGAAGCCAGAGCTAGTGGGAAGATAGAGGATTGGGAAGCGTTTAAAAACTTGCAGAAGGACACTAAGAAGGTCATTAGGAAGGAAAAGATGAATTATGAGAGGAAGCTTGCGACTAATATCAAAGAAGATACTGGAAGCTTTTTTAAGTGTATAAAGGGTAAAAGAGAGTTGAGAGTAGATATAGGACCAATGAGAGATGCAGAGATGGCAGAGGAACTGATTGTGTATTTTGCATCAGTCTTCACAGTGGAAGACATCTGCAGTATACCGGACATTCAAGAGTGTCAGGGAAGTGAGGTTTGTGCAGTGAAAATTACGACTGAGAAGGTGCTCAGGAAGCTTAATGGTCTGAGGGTGGATAAATCTCCTGGACCTGAAGAAATGCACCCTCGGGTTCTGAAGGAAGTAGCTGGAGAGATTGCGGAGGCATTAACGATGATCTTTCAAGAAATGATAGATTCTGGAATTGTACCAGATGACTGGAAAATTGCAAATGTTACTCCGCTATTTAAGAAGGGTGGGATGCAGCAGAAAGAAAACTATAGACCCGTTAGCCTGTCTTTAGTGGTTGGGAATTTGTTGGAATCGATTGTTAGGTATGAGAGTATGGAGTACCTGGAGGCACATGACAAGATAGGCCAAAGCCAGCATGGTTTCCTGAAAGGAAAATCCTGCCTGACAAACCTACTGTAAGTCTTTGAGGAAATTACAAGCAGGGTAGACAAAGGAGATGCAGCAGATATGGTGTACTTGGATTTTCAGAAGGCCTTTAACAAGGTGCCGCACATGAGGCTGTTTAACATAGAACATAGAATAGTACAGCACAGTACAGGCCCTTCGGCCCACAATGTTGTGCCAACCCTCAAATCCTGCCTCCCATATAAGCCCCCACCTTAGATTCCTCCATACACCTGTCTAGTAGTCTCTTAAACTTCACTAGTGTATCTGCCTCCACCACTGACTCAGGCAGTGCATTCCACGCACCAACCACTCTCTAAGTAAAAAACCTTCCTCTAATATCCCCCTTGAACTTCCCACCCCTTACCTTAAAGCCATGTCCTCTTGTATTGAGCAGTGGTGTCCTGGGGAAGAGGCGCTGGCTATTCACTCTATCTATTTCTCTTATTATCTTGTACACCTCTATCATGTCTCCTCTCATCCTCCTTCTCTCCAAAGAGTAAAGCCCTAGCTCCCTTAATCTCTGATCATAATGCATACTTTCTAAACCAGGCAGCATCCTGGTAAATCTCCTCTGTATCCTTTCCAATGCTTCCACATCCTTCCTATAGTGAGGTGACCAGATCTGGATACAGTACTCCAAGTGTGGCCTAACCAGAGTTTTACAGAGCTGCATCATTACATCGCGACTCAAACTCTATCCCTCGACTTATGAAAGCTAACACCCCAGAAGCTTTCTTAATTACCCTATCCACCTGTGAGGCAACTTTCAGGGATCTGTGGACATGTACCCCGAGATCCCTCTGCTCCTCCACACTACCAAGTATCCTGCCATTTACTTTGTACTCTGCCTTGGAGTTTATCCTTCCAAAGTGTACCACCTCACACTTCTCCTGGTTGAACTCCATCTGCCAATTCTCAGCCCACTTCTGCATCCTATCAATGTCTCTCTGCAATCTTTGACAATCCTCTACACTATCTACAACACCACCAACCTTTGTGTCGTCTGCAAACTTGCCAACCCACCCTTCTACCCCCACATCCAGGTCGTTAATAAAAATCACGAAAAGTAGAGGTCCCAGAACAGATCCTTGTGGGACACCACTAGTCACGATCCTCCAATCTGAATGTACTCCCTCCACCACCACCCTCTGCCTTCTGCAGGCAAGCCAATTCTGAATCCACCTGGCCAAACTTCCCTGGATCCCATGCTTTCTAACTTTCTGAATAAGCCTACCATGTGGAACCTTGTCAAATGCCTTGCTAAAATCCATATAGATCACATCCACTGCACTACCCTCATCTATATGCCTGGTCACCTCCTCAAAGAACTCTATCAGGCTTGTTAGACACGATCTGCCCTTCACAAAGCCATGCTGACTGTCCCTGATGAGACCATGATTCTCTAAATGCCTATAGATCCTATCTCTAAGAATCTTTTCCAACAGCTTTCCCACCACAGACGTAAGGCTCACTGGTCTATAATTACCCAGACTATCCCTACTACCTTTTTTGAACAAGGGAACAACATTCGCCTCCCTCCAATCCTCCGGTACCATTCCCGTGGACAACAAGGACATAAAGATCCTAGCCAGGGGCTCAGCAATCTCTTCTCTCGCCTTGTGGAGCAGCCTGGAGAATATTCCGTCAGGCCCCGGGGACTTATCTGTCCTAATGTATTTTAACAACTCCAACACCTCCTCTCCCTTAATATCAACATGCTCCAGAACATCAACCTCACTCATATTGTCCTCACCAAGATGACGGCCCATGGAATTACAGGGGAGTTACTAGCATGGATGGAGCATTGGCTGGTCGGCAGAAAACAGAGAGTGGGAATAAAGGGCTCCTATTCTGGCTGGCTGCCAGTTACCAGTGGAGTTCCACAGGGGACAGTGTTGGGAACGCTGATTTTTATGATGTATGTCAAATGTTTTGGATTATGGGATTAATGGATTTGTGGCTAAATTTGCTGATGATACAAATATAGGTGGAGGAACGGGTTGTGTTGAGGAAATAGAGAGCCTGCAGAGAGACTTAGATAGTTTAGCGGAGTGGGCAAACAAGTGGCAAATGAAATACAATGTTGGAAAGTGTATAGTCATGTACTTTGGTAGAAGAAATAAACGGGCAGATTATTATTTAGATGGGGAGAGAATTCAAAATGCAGAGATGCAAAGGGACTTAGGAGTCCTTGTGCAAGATACTCTAAAGGTTAACCTCCAGGTTGAGTCAGTTGTGAAGAAGGTGAATGCAATGTTGGCATTCATTTCTACAGGTAATGAAGGTGGTAAATCTGTGGAATTTGTTGCCACGAGCGGCTGTGGGTTCTTGATTAGCCAGGGCGTCAAAGGGTATGGGGTGAAGGCAGGAGAGTGGGGATGACTGGAAGAATTGGATCAGCCCATGAATGGTGGAGCAGACTCGATGGGCCGAATGGCCCACTTCTGCTCCTATATCTTATGGTCTTATGCTTTTGAGGCAGTCCTACACTGAGCTCAACGCTGACAGGCCACTCCTGCAATGCCGCTGCTGCCAGACTGTATCGGTCCCTGCCGCTCCTTTGGATTGATCAGACTGCTGCAGGAGCAACAGCATATCCTGCTGCCCCGGCCTGCATACTGCCTTACCTATCATGTAGTCAACTAGGAAGTAACATCCATGGATGGCCCGACTAATGGAGGCCAATATTTATTTCTCATTGTAACTTAGAGTACATTTTCTGTTTTGCACTCCACTGCTGCCATAAAATTCACAACATACTCCACGTCAGTAATAATAACCAGATTCTGTCCACAACCTATGGACTCAGTTGCAAGGACTCATTACCTGTCTATTTATTTATTATTACTATTATTTGTATTTGCACAGCTTGTCCTCTTTTGCACGTTGGTGGCTTGTCAGTCTTTGCAAATGGTTTTTCGTTAATTTGATCACAATTCTTTGTTCCACTGAAAATGCCCACAAGCAAATGAATCTCAGGGTCATATATGCTGACATCTGTACTTTGATAATCAATTTACTAAGACTTTTGCACAGTACTGTAGCGATTTTACGTATTGCTCTGCACTGCTACTACAAAAAACATCAAATGTCATGACATGTGTGAGAGATGATGAACCTGATTCTGATACGGGTCTGTATTGTGGACTGCGAGGCGGAAGGGGGCAGGGAGAGAGGAAGCAGGGTTTGGAAAAGGGGAGACAGGAGGAAGTGAGAAGCACCAGAGAGACATACTATAATTATCAAGAAACCAAATGTTTGGAATCAAATGACCTTGCCTTGTCTCAGAGCTGGGTGTGTCTGCACCCACACCACCCCCTGCCCCGACACTCCTTCCCTGACACCCGGCCCACACCCTTCCCGCGACACTCCACCTTCGCCAATCACAACATCCTTTGCGCCTGCCAGGTTTACAAACTCGCTCTCCATTCCATAGAACATAGAATAGTACAGAACAGTACAGGCCCTTCGGCCCACAATGTTGTGCCGACCCTCATGTCACTCTGCCCCCTCCCCCAGCTGCCTATCACCTCCCTCATGGTTCCGCCTCCTTCTACTACCAATTGTGTTTTCCCCTATTCCTTCTTCACCTTTCCTGCCTCCCTTCCCCTCCCCCACCCCCACCCCTTTATCTTTCCCCTTACTGGTTTTTCACCTGGAACTGACCAGCTTTCTCCTTCCCACCCTCCCCCCACCTTCTTTATAGGGCTTCTGCCCCTTCCCCCTACAGTCCTGACGAAGGGTTCCGGCCCGAAACGTCGACTCATCACTTCCACGGATGCTGCCCAACCTGCTGAGTTCCTCCAGCATGTTGTGAGTGTTGCTTTTCTTGTGATTGCATAACCCGGCTGGACATCGTTAATGTGGAATACTGCAAGTCCGATTCACTGATTGTTTTGGCAGACGACGGGAGAGCTGCCTGGCCTGTCGTAGCGAGGATGAGGCTTCAAGCTGCGGTGCCGTCTGCTCACAGGTGCCCAGGAGAGAGGCGGTGGAGAAGCAGTGTGGTGCAGCTTCCAAGCTGGAGTTGGTGCTGCCCCACACTCCCCCTCCAACAGTGATCACTTGGCAGAAGACAACTGTAATTATGTTCAACTGCAGACCGCTGCACTAATCATGGACTCAAGGTCTTGGACTACTCTTTTCGTATGTGACTGTAGATGTCTTACATGTGCTTGCTATTCTATATGTGCTGCATGCTGTGAATAACTGTTGGTACTGTGTTTTACACCTTGGCCCTGGACAACGTTTCATTTGGCTGTATTGATGGGTATTCATGTATGGTTGAATGATAATTAAACTTGAACTTTAATCACACAGGGATCACGGGGGAACACCCTGTACAACGTCCATAAAAACAGTGGCAGGAATTGAACGCAGGTCACTGGCACTGTAATGGCTTTACTCTATTGATATATTTCAGCGCCACCACAATACGATTTCTCAAACTTACTAAAACTTTGAACTTAAATTGTTCTGTAACTGTGGAATGAGGCTCCAAATTCAAAAGAGAAATCATTAAATATTTGGACATTGCCTAAAAATAAAGTTGCCTTCAAAGTTGCTGGTGACTTTAAACGAGCGTCGCTGATGAAATTCTCTCCAAAGTTTTATCAGCACATCCAGGTGAGCGCTCGTGGAGATAGCACACTTGACCACTGTTACACTCCCTTCCACAATGCTTACAAAGCTCTCCTTCGCTCAGCTTTTGGAAAATCAGATCATTCCTCAATCCTGCTTTTGCCGACGTACAGGCAAAAGCTGAAACAAGAGGCAGCCATAGTTAAAAACATCTACTGTTGGTTTGACCAACCAGTCTCCATGCTGCAGGACTGCTTCAATAACACTGACTGGAAAGTCTTCCAGGACGAGGATGTCTTTGAGTTCACTGATGGATTTACGTGCTTCATCCAGAAGTTCATTGACGATGTTGTCCCCCAGAGATCGGTCAAGGTCCTCCCGAACCAGAGACTCTGAATCCATAGTTCTGTGTGAGCAGCACTTACCGTGCGACATCGAGCTTACATTGCCGGCAATCAGCAGGAGCTCAGGAAGAGCAGCTATGATCTGTGCAAAGCTATCAAGGCTGCGAAACAACAATACAAGGACAAGATTGAGTCAAGATTCACATCAAATAGCACACATGACTTGTGGTGAGGGATGCGTACCATCGCTAACTTCAAAGTCAAACGCAGTGGTACCACCAACACCACGGCCTCTCTCCCAGATGAGCTCAATCACTCCTACACTCAGTTCAGTATCGATAACTCTCAGCCTCCAAGGAAAGCCACCACTACAACCTGCAACCTGGTCATTTCTGAGGCTGAGGTATGCAGATGTTTCCAATGAGTGGACAGTCACAAGCCCGCGGGACCGGATGGCATCCCAGGGTGAGTACTCAGGTTGTGTGCAGCATGACTGGCAGGTGTGTTTACAGACATTTTTAATTTCGCCTCCTCCCAGTGTAGAGTGCCCTCCTGCTTCAAATTATCCATCACTGTCCCTGTACCAAAAAAGACCAAGGTAACGTGCCTGAAGGACTGGCGTCCTGTCACACTCACCTCAATAATAAGCAAACGACAGGAATTCTGCAGATGCTGGAAATTCAAGCAACACACATCAAAGTTGCTGGTGAACGCAGCAGGCCAGGCAGCATCTCTAGGAAGAGGTACAGTCGACGTTTCAGGCCGAGACCCTTCGTCAGGACTCGGCCTGAAACGTCGACTGTACCTCTTCCTAGAGATGCTGCCTGGCCTGCTGCGTTCACCAGCAACTTTGATCAATAATAAACAAATGCTTTGAAAGGCTGATCAAGGACTACATCTGCAGCATGCTACCACCCACACTGGACCCCCTACAATTCACCTACCGACACAACCGATCGACAGATGATGCAACAGCCATACTTCTACACACCGTCCTTACACATCTGGTGAAGAAGGATGCTTACGTGAGAATGCTGTTCTTGGACTACAGTTCCGCATTCAACACCATAATTCCTAAGAACTTTCTACAGGGGCACAATTGAGAGCATCCTTCCTTAACTGTGCCTTCCTTAATCGCAGGATTCTGCAGAGAGTGGTGTGGACAGCCCAGTGCATCTGTAGTTGTGAACATCCCATGATTCAGGAGATTTGCAATGACAGGAGTGAGAAAAGGGCCCGAACGATCATTGGGGACCCGATTCACCCCAACCACAATCTATTCCAGCTGCTACCATCCGGGAAACGGTACCGCAGCATAAAAGCCAGGACCAACAGGCTTCAGGACAGCTTCTTCCAACAGGCCATCAGACTGATTAACTGTGTGTATTCCTATGTTACATTGACTGTTCTATTTATAATAAACTATTATAAATTACTATGATTGCACACTTAAACAGAGAAGTAACATAAAGATTTTTACTCCTCGTGTATGTGAAGGATGTAAGAAATAAATTCAATTCAAAAAGTGATTTTGAAAAGGGGTCATTGAATAGTTTTGGAAGTTTCCCATTGGACATTGGGAAAGCATCTGCAGTTACTTTGGCATTTCGCAGGCGAACATTGGAAATGATTAACGGTTTAATTACTGATCAAGGATTCAGGAAAAGCAGCTGGAGCTTGGTGCCGAAGTTTCTGCTGGTGACAGACATGGAGAATGCTGTTTGACGCTGCGTACGCGTACAATCACTCCATGGAGGTGGCTCGAATATCAGAAGTAAGCAGTCGTTTGAATTAAGGCAGTAGTTAGTTTATCAACGGGAAAATAATTAGGATGATTCTGAAACTCAGACCTCCAAATTCTAAATGTACAGAAAGGCAAATAAAATTATTTTCACTGGGGAAAAGGACTGAGAAACATAAACAAGTGAAAATCTTTTGATGCTGGAAATCTAGAGGAACACACACAAAATGCTGGAGGAACTCAGCAGGCCGGGCAGCATCTATGGAAATGAATAAACAGTTGGCGTTTCGGGCTGAGACCCTTCTTCAGGTCTGAAGAGGAAGGGGGGAGACACCAGAATAAAAAGATGGGGGGAGGGGAAGGAGGCTAACTGGAAGGTCAGGGGCTGGAGTGGAAGGAATCTGATAGGAGAGGAGAGTGGATCATAGGAGAAAGGGAAGGCGGGGGGGGGGGACCCAGGGGCAGGTAATAGGCAGGTGAGAAGAGGTAAAAGGCCAGCATGAAGAATAGAAGAAGGGAAGGGGCAGGGAAGAAGAAATCGATATTCATGCCATCAGGTTGGAGGCTACCCAGAGGCTATAAGGTGTTGCTCTTCCACCCCGGGGTGACCTCTGCTTGACACTGAGAAACACAATAGTATGTAATTGTCAAAGTAATGAAATGACCTCAGCAGCATTGAGTGAGAATTAAGGGCGGCCCAGCCACACAATTGTACTTGTCTTCCTTTGGCCGATGTATGGAATATTGTGTCAGATTGGTGCTAATTTAAAGTCTTGAAAGGAGTTGTGATTATCACTACACAGTGCGTTTGCAGAGCAGATGGGTAATTAAGTTTGCACTGAATAAATAATCTGGGATGTTCAAAGTTCAAAGTAAATTTATTATCCAAGTGTATGTATGAACTGTACTGGATCGGTTGTGGGAATGTGGGAGTGTGCACACATGATTGGTTGTGTGGTGAGTTGACTGGGGCCTCCTACGCGGTGGGAAGCCCCCTCTTTTTGTACGGGCTTTTGGTGCACATTCCTTAGTCATCTTGGTGGGCCTGGTTTGTTGCTCCCGTCATGCACTGAGGCTAACATGACTCAGTAAAATCTTTTAACTGTACAACTTGGCTGCCGCTCTCCCTCCGCGCTGACGTAACAGCCGGCATATGTCGCCATATACGACTTTAAGATTCATTTTCTTGTGGGCGTTCACAGTAGAAAAAAAGAAATACAATAGAATCCATGAAAAAGTACACACAAAGATTGACAAAAGTGTGCGAAAGCCTGCTGTTGAGGTGGTTTGTCAAAAGGGAGTGGTGAGAAGACTTCGGGAAGTCCACAGTCCACAGCTTCTCACACATGAATATCTGCGTCCAGCACCAAGGTGTGCAGCAAAGAACTCTGGGGGCATCTTGGTAGCACGGGGTTAGCATGATGTTACTTCAGCTCATTGCGTCGGACTACAGCGTTCAATCCCAGCATCCTCTGTAAGGATTCCCTCACCCCCCACCGTCTTTTTATTCTGGCATCTTTCCCCTTCTTTTCCAGTCCTGAAGAAGGGTTTTGGCCCAAAACATCGACCGTTTACTCCTCTTCATCGATGCTGCCTGGCCTGCTGAGTTCCTCCGGCATTTTGATGGTGTTTCTCTGGATTTCCAGCATCTGCAGAATCTCTTGTGTTTATCCGCTGTGAAGAGTCTGTACATCCTCCCCAAGGAGTCTGTGGTTTTTCTCCGGGTGCTCTGGTTTCCTCCGACAGTCCACAGACGTACCGGTTAGTAGGTGAATTGGTCATTGTAAATTGTCCTGTGATTAGGCTTGGGTTAAATAGGTGGGTTGCTGGGCGGCGCGGCTCAGTGGGCCGGAAGGGTCTGTTCCACAATGTATCTGTAAATCAGATAAATACATGTGACCAGCTCCCATCGGTGCCCCTGTATTCTCATATAGGCCTAATTTCCATGCTGCTTCCTTGAAGAACAGATGTAATTAACAGTGGGCTGCCCCAAACACGGATTCTGCTCCCAGTAAGTGTCTTATCAAAATGTTAGTTATCGGTTTCTGTATTGTTGATAGGGTTCAGCTGTCATACCAGCAGCCTCCGTCCTGTACTCCCGCACCAAATTCCATTTAACTGTTTCATGACTGGTCACTGACATACAGGGGCAGTGATGGATCAAAATTCGAGATTCAAGATTAGTGATTGTCATTCTTCAAAGTTCAAATTAAATGTATTATCGCGGGGGGTGGGGGGGTGGTTGGAAACATCGACAGACCATGAGAGGCCCGCATCAGGCATTTTCATGCCTTACAAGGAGCAGATTGGAAGTCAAATCAAAGTACATATATAACCCCGAGGTTCATTTCCTCAGACAAAGACATAGAAGAGTACAGCACAGTAACAGGCTATTCAGCCCAAAATGTTGTGCCAAAACAGCCAAAAAGCAAATCAAGAACACCCTAACGCTAATCCCCTCATCTTCCTCACATCCATGTGCCTATCCAAACCTCTCTTAAAAGCCTCTACTGTATTTGCCTCTACCACCACACCAGGCAGCACATTCCAGTCATCCCCCACCCACTGAGTAAAAAACTTACCCCTCATATCCCCTTTGAATTTATCCCCTCTCACATCCAATGCATCCCCTCTAGTATTAGACATTTCAACCCTTGGAAACAGATACAGTCTGTCCAATCTATCTGTGCCTCTCACAATCTTATAAACCTCTATCAGATCTCCCCTCAGCCTCCGCCGCTCCAGAGAAAACAGCCCAAGTTTATCCAGCCTCTCATGGTAGCACATACCCTCTAAACCAGACAGCATCCTGGTAAACCTCTTCTTCACCCTCTCCGAAGCCTCAGCATCCTCCCTATAGTGGGGCAACCTGAATTTCTTGTGGGCATACTCAATCAATCTATAGAATAATAACCATAACAGAATCAATGAAAGGTCGTTCGACTAGGGCATTCAGCCAGGATGCAGAAGACAACAAACTGTGCAAATACTAAAAGAAGAATGAATGAATGAATGAATAAATAAATAAATAAATAAATTAGCAATTAATATTGAGAACATGAGATGATTGGGAAATTTCAGAATCAGAAACGGGTTTATTATCACTGGCATGTGTTGTGAAATGTGTTAGCTTAGCAGCAGCAGTTCAATACAATATATAATATAGAAGGGGGGGAATAAATAAATAAATAAATAAATAAATAAATTACAATTTATGTCTATTGAATATTGAATAGATTAAAATCATGCAAAAAACAAATAATAAAATAATATATACCTGTATTAAAAAGGTGAGGTAGTGTTCAAGGGTTCAATGTCCATTTAGGGATCGGACAGCAGAAGGGAAGAAGCTGTACCTGAATCGGAAGAAGCTGTTCCTGAATTTCAGTGATGGGGCAAGTGAAGTTGAGTAAAGTTTTCTCCTCTGGTTCAAGAGCCTGATGATTGAGGGGTAATAACTATTTCTGAACCTGGTGGTGTGAGCCCTGAGGCTCCTGTACCTCCTTCCTGATGTCAGCAGCAGGAAGAGAGCATGTTCTGGATGGTGGGGGTCCCTGATGATGTATGCTGATTTGCTGCAACAGCGTTTTATGTAGATGTGCTGAATGGCTTTATCCATGATGACAACAAAACGATTGTTACTCCAGATCTGATGCAGCATAAACAGATAACACAATTATCATAAAGAACACACTAAAACACAATAAATAAAATACATAAGATTAACATATACACAGACCTATTCTATGTCCATAAACTGACGCTAGGCGCAAGTGTGTCTGTAGATAAGGTGACCGACAGGAAATGATAAAGTAGTGGTGGTGGGGGAGTATTTTGGGGTGTGCGGGTGTTGAGCACCTTGATGTGTTGGGCAGTTTTGATTACCCATTGTAGAACCTTCCTGTCCACCCCAGTGCAGTTTCTGTACCTTGCAGCCATACAGCAAGTTTGGATGCTCTCTACTGCACACCTGCAGAAGATCAGGGGGCTTCCATTTTAAAATTCTTTCCTGTAACCTCCAACCATTCAAATTGTTCTGACTCTGTCCCCTTGCACAGATCTCAGCTCCATCAGTAAAGCATTAGTTTACTTTCTGGACCTAAACCTCTTCCTCCCTTTGACAATCTGCAAGCTTGGCCAAAGATGGAGGTACTTAGTAGCTCATTAATTCTCCTTTGGCTATGTGGTATTGAGAAAGTTTTCCATGCAGTACATATAGAGGTAAACCTACTCCTTAATGTGAGTGTTTAATCAGCCAATCATGTGGCAGCAACTCGATGCATAAAAGCATGTAGACATGGTCAAGAGATTCAGTTGTTGTTCCGACCAAACGTCCAAATGGGGAAGAAATATGATCTAAGTGACTTCGACCATGGAATGATTGTTGGTGTCATATAGGGTGGTTTGAGTATCTCAGAAACTGCTGATCTCCTGGGATTTTCACACATAACAATCTCTAGAATTTACAGAGAATGATGTGAAAAACAAAAAAAACATCCAGTGACCAACAGTTCTATGGACAAAAATGCTTTGTTCATGAGAGAAGTCAGAGGTGAACGGCCAGACTGGTTCAAGTCGACAGGAAGGCGACAGTAAATCAAATGACCATACATTACAACAGTGGTGTGCAGAACACTCAGTGGCCACTTTATTGGGTACAGGGGGTGCCCAATAAAGTGGCCACTGAGTACGCGCTAATGGCTTTACTGTCTCAAGGCTAAGCCACCTTGCTTTCATGCTGTGGAAAGCTTGCAGGGTCATATGATCGGAACAATCGACAATGGGCTGATTCAGGAGTAGATGGATTGGAGCTCATGACTCACAGATCTCACTCCACGTAAGAAGTAAAGTACAACCTTAAGGCCAGCCAGCAAATTTGGCCCCTGCAACAGAGAAGAGGACAAGGTTCTCATGCCAAAGCCAAACTCAATACAGAAAGTAAATGCACTGTGGTAATTTTCACTGACTCTTTCCAGTGATAATTAACGTTCAGTCGAAATGGGAGATCTATGAGAGGTAGGAGTTTGAAGAGGCTTGTCACCTAAAACACTTGCAAATTTCTACATATGTACCGTGGAGAGCATTCTAACTGGCTGCATCACTGTCTGGCATGGGGGGAGGGGATACTGCAGAGGATCAAAGTAAGCTGCAGAGAGTTGTAAACGTAAGGCCAATTTATACTTCTGTGTCAAATCGACGCCGTAGGTATGGCGTAGCCGTGTACCCTACGCTATTTCTTACGCCACAGCCTGAAGCGCACCTCCCCAAAAACTTAACTACGCGTCGTGGCAACGCAGACCGCAACAACTGTGATTGGTCCACTTGGTAGCATCGCATTTCCTCCTACGCTGCAATAGCTTGCTATTGGGCGACTGAAGGGCAGGGAAGGAACTCTGGCTGCAATGCTTTCCATAAAGCTTTACAGACCTCCGAAATTATAGAGGACCCTGTGCTTGACACCAGTATGTAGCTAACTGCTACAGCCTGCTCACTTCCACCTGAAGCTAAAACTCGAATGGTGATTGCCAGCCTCTTATTATACTGTCCGTACACTGATGCAAAATAAATGGTTGGAGACGATGAACCAAATCATCAAATCTGCCTGCCAACATCCGAAAATATTTGAAATGCATTTCCTCGCCCATGTCTCTCAGTGGCAGGACAAGCACAGAAAATTCACCCTCCTTCAGTTTCAGTCGCCACTGTTTGAAGTTTGAGTTTCTTCGTGTTGAGTTTCAACACAAAGAAACTCAACACAGTGGCATAGAAACCCCACCGCCAACTAGCGTTTTGGCGGTGAATTGCAGAGCGACGCAGACACACCAACGCACAAGTATAAATGCTCACAACGGCGTAGGCTACTACGCAGAAGTATAAATCACACTTCCGTAGTGTCCAGAACATCTTCAAGGAGCGACGCCTCAGAAAGGCGGCTCCCATCATAAGCACCTCTATCACCCAGGACATGCCCAAGCTACGAATACTCAAAAATCCAAACTGCAACTTTAAAAGCATCCGGAATGATGCACACTATTGTCCCTCTCTTCTCCTCCTACCATGGAGAGGGAGGTGCAGAAGTCTTGGGTCGCACTCCGCAAGGTTGGGGAGCGGCATTTGCCCTGCAGCCATTGGGCTCCTGGACGAGCTGTACTCACCTCAGTGCTGAGCAGCTGCTGCAGCTGTGGGCCAAATCCGTTCATCTTCCTGCTGTTTCTGTTTACTCACTCTTTACTATTTGCTCGATTTGTCCTCTTTTACAAAGCAGATATGTGGCTGTCTTTGTTGTGTGTGTGCGTTTCCCCCCCCACCCCCCAGATTTCTATTGTGTTTGTTTTGAGGCTGCCTGCAAAATGATGAATCTCAAGTTTGTGTATGATAATAACTTTGAAGTTTAAAAAAGAAGAATTCTGTTAGTGGGAAGAGCAAACCCAGAGGCCATCAATATTAAATAGTCACCAAAAAATCAAAGTCAAAGAACATTTGTTATCAATGTATGTATACTATATACACCCTTGAGTTTTGTCTCCTTATATAGAGTCACAAAACAAAGAAACCCACAGAACCCTTTAAAATGGTGCTACTTCCTGGCTTGAGTGACAACTGGCTGGTCATCAATGAAACAAAGAAAGCCACTAAATACTTTGTTATTCACACATTTACTGATAAGCACAAACGGTGGCCTGTGGGCTTCCCTGTCAGAGTTGAGCTGCATCGCCTGTACGATCTGGCACGTTTGCGGTGTGGCTGGAGTCTCGCTGAGGCAGGACAGCTTCTGCACGTCTGGGCTGGAGTCGCTGGAGAAGACTTGGAACAAATTCAATGTGCCCGAGGTGAGGAAACATCCGAGGTTTGATTGACTTAAAAGCCGAGCTGATTGGGAAGGTCGAGTAAGTCGATGTGGCCAAGGCTAGGGGAGTTGAGTTGAGGAGCAATCTGATCAATTTAAGAGCCAAGCTGAATTGGAAAGGTCGGATACTAGCCATATCGAAGTGGCTGAGTCCATGTCTGAGAGGGAGGAAGGACCTGAGATTTAGACGATTTATGCTCTGGGCCAGATTGAGATGGTTGGGGTGTCAGGGTCAGAGGTGAAAGATGGGCTGGTTTGGCTTGCTGCTCGACTCTGTGCTGCACTGAGGCTGTGGCCTGCAACTAGTGTAAGTCTAGACTGGCTGCAGTAATGCCTGACTTTTTGAACTTCAGTTCTGAATGCATTAGGGTTGCATGATTGTTTTTTTCCCCCTCTCTCTCTGCACTCTGGGTGTTTGGCAGTCTTGTGTTTTTAACGGGTTCCTTGTTTTGTGGCTGTCTGTAAGGAGATGAACCGTAGGCTGTATGACGTATACATACTTTGAAAATAAAATGTTCTCAGTACTTTGAATTTAAAAATGGCCTACACCCAATGTGCAGAAAAAAAACAAATTGTGCAAATCAGATAGGGGATTAAAAAAAACCTCCCTTTACCCACTTAGGTGAGTTGTGACTTTCTGCCACAGGAAATAGTTGAGGAAAACTTTATCCTTGTCTAAAGGGCTGGCCAGGTAATCGATGAGTGTGGAACACAAACACGGCACGCAGCATCTTGGCCAAGCAGCCTGCTTTGCACATTCTATAGATTTCCACACGCAAAATCTCCAGAGGAAGATCCAAAGGACATGTCAACTAGCGCTACAACATTTGGTGACACGCTGTGGAAGACACCAGCAGTGTGCCAGAGGTCTGGGAGTGTCAGAGAGGAGGAGTGAATGCCATTGCTTTTATAACGGAAAGGGCTCTTAAGGTGGATAAGTCACCTGGACCAGATGGACTTCATTCAGAGTCCTGAGAGAGGTTGCTGAAGAGATAATGGATACATTGGACATGATCTTTCAAAAATCACTTGATCTGGGCATGGTCCCAGAGGACTTGAAGATTGTAAATGTCACTCCAAGGCAAAAGAAAGGAAATTATAGGCCACTTAGCCTAACCTTTGGTTGGGAAAGTTTTGGAGTCTATTATTAAGGATGAGGTTTCGGGGTACTCGGAGACTAATGATAAAAGAAGTCCAAGTCAGCATGGTTTCTGTAAAGAGAAATCTTGCCTGACACATCCGTTAGAATTCTTCGAGGAAGTAACAAACAGGCTGGACAAAGGACAGACAGTGATGTCACTTACTTGGATCTTCAGAAGGCATTTGATAAGGAGCAACATATGAGGCTGCTTAACAAGATAAAATCCCATGGCGTTTTTGGCATACTGGTATGGATGGAGGAATGGCTGACAAGCAGAAGACAGTGAATGGGAATAAAAGCAGCCTTTTCTGATTTGCTGCCAGTGACTAGTGGAGTTCCTCAGGGGTCAGTATTGGGATTGCTACTTTTCATTGTTTGTCATTGATTTAGATAATGGAATTGATGGCTTTGTGGCAAAGTTTGCGGATGATACAAAGATAGGTGGAGGGGTAGGTAATGCTGAGGAAGCAATGCGATTACATCAGGATTGGACAATTTGGAAGAACGGGCAAAAAACTGACAGATGGAATACAGAGTTGGGAAACGTATGATAATGCATTTTGGTAAAAGGAACAATGGTGCGGACTATTATCTAAATGGGGAGAAAATTTAAGCATCAGAGGTGCAGAGGGACTTAGGAGTCGTCATGCAAGACTCCCAGAAGGTTGAATGGGTTAACATATGAGGAGTGTTTAGCAGCTTTGGGCCGGTACTCGCTGGAATTTAGAAGAATGCAGGGATATCTCATTGAAAACTACTGAATATTGAAAGGACTTGATAGGATGGTTGTAGAGAGGATGTTTCCTCTGGTGGGGGTATCCAGAACTAATGCGCACAGCCTCAAAACTGAGGGCCAACCTTTTTAGAACAGAGGTAAGGAGGAATTTTTATTTGTCAGAGAGTGGTGAACCTGTGGAATGCTCTGCGACAAACTGCAGTGAGGCCAATCCATGGGTATATTTAATGTGGAAGTTGATAGTTTCCTGATCGATCAGGGCATCAAAGGATATGGCGAGAAGGCAGGTGTATGGGGTTGAGTGGAATGAGCTGAATGGCCCAATTCTGTTCCTATGTCTCATGGTCTTATACTGCGACCTGCAACTAATGGACTCCTGAATCGGCTATGACTGGTTTCGTGGCTGCGAGCTTCAGTTCTGAATGTTATTTGCTGAATTTTATTGTTTGCACCATGTGTTATTTTTCTGCACATTGAGTGCTTGTTAGTCTTTTTAATGTTAGTTCTATTGGGTTTCTTTGCTGTGTGGCTGCCTGTAAGGAGACGAATCTCAGAGTTGTATATAGTAAACTATACATACTTTGATAACAAATGCACCTTGTACTTCTGTACTTAGATTCAACCAAATAAATAAATAACTGTAGAATCCTGAAGAAGGGTCTTGGCCTGAAATGTCGACTGTTTATTCATTTCCATAGATCTACACTTCTACAGGTGTGTGGTGGACAGTGTATTGACTGGCTGCATCATGACCTGGTATGGAAACACCAAAGTCCTTGAATGGAAAATCCTACAAAAGTAGTGGATATGGGCCAGACCATCATGGGTAAAGCCCTCCCATCCATTGAGCACATCTACATGAAACAGTGTCGTAGGAAAGCAGCATCCATCATCAGGGATCCCCACCACCCAGCAATGCTCAATTCTCGCTGCTGCCATCAGGTAGAAGGTACAGGAGCCTCAGGGCTTTCACCACCAGGTTCAAGAACATTTACTACCACTCAACCATCAGGCTCTTGAATAAAACGGGATAACTATACTGACTTGCCCAATCATTAAGATGCTTCCCACAATCAATGGTCCCACTTTAAGGACTCTTTATCTCATTACCTCACGTTCTCATTATTTATTGCTATTTTATTTATATTTGCATTTGCACAGTTTGTTGTTTTCTGCACTCTGGTTGATCTTCCATTGGTCACGTTAGAGAATCAGAATCAGGTTTATTATCACTGGCATGTGACGTGAAGTTTGTTAACTTAGCAGCAGTACAATGCAATACATGATAAATATTCAAAGAAAAAAATCAATTACAGAAAGTATATATATGTGTATATATAGAATAGATTAAAAATAGTGGAAAAACAGGAATATATATTAAAAAAAGATGGGTTCAAGCAACACACACACAATGCTGGAAGAACTCAGCAGGCCAGGCAGCATCTGGGAAAAGAATACAGTCTATGAACTTCAGCAGGACTGGGTTCGTGGGTTCAGTGTGAATTTAGGAATCATATGTCAGAGGGGAAGAAGCTGTTCTTGAATCACTGAGTGTCTGCCTTCAGGCTTCTTTACCTCCTTTCTGATGGTAACAATGAGAAAAGGGCATGTCCTGTGTGATGGGGGTCCTTGATAATGGATGTCACCTTTCTGAGCCACCGCTCCTTGAAGATATCTTGGATACTACGGAAGCTGGTACCCAAGATGGAGCTGACTAATTTTACAATTTTCTGTAGCTTCTTTCAGTCCTGTGCAGCAGTATCACCCTGCCCCCCAACCACCATACCAGACAGTGATTCAGCCTGTCACCATGATCTCCATTATACTCTCAAAGTATAGTTACCGTTCTATAGGTTTGCTGAGTATGCCCACAGGAAAATGAATCTCAGCATATATGTACCTAGATAATAGAATTTATTTGAACTTTGCCTGACCAGCTGAATCCTTCCAGCATTCTGTGACTGTGTTGCTTTGGATTTCCAGCATCTACAGAATCTCATAAAAAGCTACTCTGAGTTGAGAACGTAAAGAACAGCTATTTAATTATTAGATTTTTCATACAAGTTTACAATATTTGTAAGTTATCAAGCGCACTTCAGAAGAACTCAACTCTACATACAAATAGTTATATAGAACACAGCTATTGCTACAAACGTATACATACGTATTTATATAGAACAGAACTATAATTACAAATGCAAACAGTTGTATCTTTAACATGCCTCAACTTTCTTAGTGAAAAGGTCAAAGCTGTTGCAGGAGAGACAAATGTTGGGGAAAACATTTGTTCTTCAAGTTTGTATATGATCACGTGGTTTCTGCAAGCGGATATGTACAAGGTGGATGACTTTAAAGTGATGTTAATCAGGAGTTAATACTTCATAACCCACACTAGATTTGACAGTTGTCAAACTACAGTTGACTGAAAATGACCTGTATCGCAACAATGCAGCCAAGGTTTTAAATTAACGGTTGTTCGGCAAATTCATCTCAGGGTTTAAACTTCACTCATTCCACTGCCGGGTCCTCGATTTTTTGCACTGCAGATGTTACAGAACTGCTTATAAAAAGAAAAAAAAACTCACATTAATCAGTGGTGCACCCATAAACAAGAAATTACATTTGTTTTAAACCTTAGGTGCTAGGACTAAAAATAATAATGAAATTTGTAACCTTTAATATTCTCCAGTAACCAGAACAGGAAATGGAAAAAGACAGAAGAAAGGAGGGGAGAAATGACCAGAATTTGGAGAAATCGATATTCATGCAATCAGGTTGGAGGCTAACCAGATGGAATATGAGATGTTGTTGCTCCAACCTGAGAGTGGCCTCATCCTGGCAGTGGAGGAGGCTATGCACTGACATATCAGAATGGGAATGGGAAGTGGAATTGAATTGGGAAGCCACCAAGAGATCCTGACTTCTGCGGCGGACAGATCGAAAGTGCTGGATAACAGTCCCCAACCTGTGAAGGGTTTCACCATGTATAGGAGGCTACAATAAATTACCCTGACAGACTCTCAAGTAAGTAAAGTAAAGGCATCCGTTAGTCTCGTGAGACCATGGATCTGCGCCTGGAAAGTCTTCACTCTCCAGGGCGCAGGCCTGGGCAAGGTTGTATGGAAGACCAGCAGTTGCCCATGCTGCAAGTCTCCCCTCTCCACAACACCAATGTTGTCCAAGGGAAGGGCATTAGGACCCATACAGCTTGGCACCAGTGTCATCGCAGAGCAATGTGTGATTAAGTGCCTTGCTCAAGGACACAACATGTTGCCTCGGCTGGGGCTTGAACTCGCGACCTTCAGGTCGCTAGTCCAATGCCTTAACCACTTGGCCACGTGCCCACACAGACTCTCAAGTGAAGTGTTGATATTCTCCTGTTCTTGATATTTATTATTTATTGTCGTTATTATTATTTCTTTCTTTTTGTATTTGCACAGTTTGTTGTCTTTTGCACACCGGCTGAATGCCCAAGCTGGTGTGATCTCTCATTGATTCTATTATGGTTATTATTCTATAATGGATTTATTGAGTATGTGTGCAAGAAAATGAATCATGGGTTGTATATGGAAATATATATGTAGTTTGATAATAAATTTACTTTGAACCTGGAAGGACTGTTCGGAGTCCTAAATAGTGGTGAGGGAAGGGAGGAGGTGAAGGGGCAGATGTAGCACTGTCCCATTTGCAGAGATGAATGCCAGGAGGGAGATCAGTGCACGAGGGGGTTACTTAGAGAAGAAACTCTGTGGAAACTGATTCCTTTGGAACTCTCACACTACAAACAAATATCCTTTCCACTAATGCAAAAAATAGACACAAACAAATGTTTGCTAAGATGATTTTACTAATATCATTATTCATGGGATTTTTGAGTTACTTTTATTTTTCTTAAGTAAATCATATTCTGAGTAGAATAAGACCTTTACTCCAACTTATTCATCATCAGGGACCTCGACCATCCAGCCCATGCTCTCTTCTCACTGATACCATCAGGAAGAAGGTAAAGGAGCCTCAGGACCCACACCACCAGGTTCAGGAACAACTATCAGGCCCTTGAACCAAAGGGGATAACCATTCAACTTCATTTGCACCATCACTGAAATGTTCCCACAACCTATGGACTCACCTTCAAGGACTCTTCACCTCATATTATTTATTTATTATTATTATTATTATTATATCTTTCTTTTTATATTTGCACAGTTTGCTGCCTTTTGTACACTGGTTCAAAGCCCAAGTGTTGTTGATTCTGTTATGGTTGTAATTCCATAGAATCCACTTAGAACGGAGATGAGGAGGAATTTCTTTAGCCGGAGGGTGGTGGCAGATCTGTGGGATTCATTGCCATAGGCGGCCACAGAGGCTAAATCATTAAGGTATATTTAACAGGGCCTTGCTATCGCTTGAACCCAAGGTTCCCTACATTTATTATCTTTACCTTTTATTCTGAAAGGCCCACAGAAGCTATGTACTATCAAAATTTTATTCTTGAAGGCCTCCCACTTCCCAGGTACACCTTTGCCAGAAAACACACCTGCCAGATCATTTCTGACACCATCAAAATTGGCCTTACTCCAATTTAGAATCTCAACCCATGGACTATCTTTTTTTGCAAATTTACTTTGAAACTAATGGTATTGTGGACACTGGATGCAAAATGTTCCCCTACACACATGATCCATCTCATTCCCTAGTAGCAGATCCAATACCACACACTCTCTCGTTGGGACTTCTAGGTACTGATGGAGACTTTCCTGAACACACTTGACAAACCCTATCCCATCAAGTCTGTTTACAGTTTTTGAGTCCCAATCAATACGTGGACAGTTAAAATCACCTACTATAACAATCTTATGTTTCATGCAACAGTTTATGATCTCTCTACAAATTTGTTCTTCTAAGTCACTCGGACTGTTGGATGGTCTGTAATATAACCCCATTAACATGGTCATACCTTTCTTATTTCTCAGTTACAATGCTTCACTAGTCATGTTCTCCAGACAGTCTTGACGGAGCACTGCCATGAATTTTCCCTGATTAGTAGCACCAACCCTCCTCCTTTAATCCTTCCTGCTCCATCACATCTGAAACAACGAAACCCCAGAATACTGAGCTGCCAGTCCTGCCCCTCCTGCAACCAAGTCTCACTAATGGCTACAGCATTATAATTCCAAGTGTTGATTCATGCCCTGACCTCATCCGTCTTTCCTACGATACTTCTTGCACTGAAATATACACAGCTCAGGACACTAGTCACACCATGCTCAAACTTTTGATTTCTAACTTTGTCTGAGGTCTTACCAATATCTGCCTCCACAAGCTCTCCACTAACTGTTAGAACATAAGATAAAGGAGCAGAATTAGGCCATTTGGCCCATCTAGTCTGCTCCGCCATTTCATCATGGCGGATCCAATTTTCCTCTCAACTCCAATCTCCTGTCTTCTCCCTTCATGCCCCAACCAATCAAGAATCTATCAACCACTGCCTTAAATATACATAAAGACTTGGTCTCCACAGCTGCCTGTGGCAAAGAATGATTCACCACTCTCCGGCTGAAGAAATTTCCCTTCGTCTCTGTTCTAAAAGGACACTTCTCTATTCTGAGGCTGTGTCCTCTGGTCTTAGACACTCCCACCATAGGAAACATCCTCTCCACATCAACTCTATCAGGGTCTTTCACCATTCATTAGGTTTCAATGAGGTCACCCCTTATTCCTCTGAATTCTGGTGAGTACAGGCCCAGAGCCTTCAAACACTCTTCATATGTCAAGTCATTTAATCCTGGAATCATTTTCATGAACCTCCTTAGAACTCTCTCCAGTTTCAGCATATCTCTTCTAAGATAAGGAGCCCAAAACTGCTCACAATACTCAAGTGAGACCTCACCAGTGCTTTCTAAGGTCTCAGCATTACATCCTTGCTTTTATGTTCTAGTCCTCTTGAAATGAATGTTAACATTGCATTTGCCTTCCTCACCACAGACTCAACCTGCAGGTTAACTTTCAGGGAATTCCTGCACAAGGACTCCCAAGTCCCTTTGCACCTCAGTTTTTGTTTGTACTTCCTCTCCACTTAGAAAAACATAAACCCTTTTATTTCTTCTAACAAAGTTCATAACCATATACTTCCTGACACTGTATTCCATCTGCCATTTCTTTGTCCATTCTTCTTATTGGCCTAAGTCCTTCTGTAGCCTCTCTATTTCCTCAAAACTACCCGCCTCTCCACCTTGCAACAAAGTCATCAATTCCACCATCCAATTAATTGACATATAACATAAAAAGAATCAGTGCCAATAACCACTAGTGGAACACCACTAGTCACAGGCAGCCAGCCAGCCAGAAAAGGCTTCCTTATTCCCACTCTTTGCCTCCTGCCAATCAGCCACTGCTTTATCCATGCTAAAATATTTCCTGTAACACCACGGACCCGTAGCTTGTTAAGCAGCCTCATTTATGGCATCTTATCAAAGGTTTTCTGAAAATCCAAGTACATAACATCAACCAATTCTCTTTTGTCTATCCTGCTTGTTATTTCTTCAAAGAATTCCAACAGATTTATCAGGCAAGATTTTTCTTTGAGGAAACCATGCTGACTACGGCCTATTTTATCATGTGCCTCCAAGTACTCTGAAACGACATCCTTAATAATCGACTTCAACATCTTTCCAACCACTAACTGGCCTATAGCTTCCTTTCTTCTGCCTCTCTCCCTTCTTGAACTGTGGAGTGACATTTAGATTTTTCCAGTCTTCTGGAACCATTCTAGAATCTAGCGATTCTTGAAAGATCATTACTAATGTTTTCATAATCTCTTCAGCCATCTCTTTCAGAACCCTGGGGTGTACACCATCTGGCCCAGATGACTTATCTACCTTCAGACCTTTCAGTTTCCCAAGACCCTTCTCTCTAGTAATGGTAACTTCATGACCCCTGACACCTGTAACTTCCACCATACTGCCAATGTCCTCCACAGTGAAGGCTGATGCAAAATACTTATTCAGTTTGTCCACCATTTTCTTGTCCCCCATTATTATCTTTCCAGTAGTCCAATATCCACTCTCACCTCTCTTTTACACTTTATGTATCTGAAGAAACTTTTGGTATCCTTTTAATATTACTGGCTAGCTTACTTTTGTATCCTTCTTTAACTTCTTGGTGACTTTTTTAGTTTCTTCCCCATTGGTTATAAAAGCTTCCCAATCCTCTAACTGCCCACTGATTTTTGCTCTGTTATATGCTCTCTCTTTGGCTTTGATTTCTCTTGTTAGCCACGGTTGTGTCATCTTCCTTTTAGAGTACGTCTTCCTCTTTGGGATGTATATCCTATGCCTTCCGAATTGCTTCCAGTAGTTCCAGCCATTGCTTTCCTGCCGTCATCCCTGCTCCTGCTCTTTTCCAGTCAACTCCGGCCATATATTTTCTCATGTCACTGTAACTCCCTTTACTCCACTGTAATACTAATACATCTGACTTTAGCTTCTCCTTCTCAATTTCAGGGTGAATTCGACCATATTAAGATCACTTTCACCTGGGGGTTCTTTTACCTAAAGCTCTCAAGTCAATTCTGGTTCATTGCATAACACCCAATCCAGAATTGGTGATCGCCTAATGAGTTCCATAAGACATAGGAGCAGAATTAGGCCATTCAGCCCATCGAGTCCACTCTGCTATTTCATCATGGCTGTTGCCAGATCCCATTCAACCCCATAAAACCTGCCTTCTCACCATATCCTGATGCTCAACCAATCAGGAATCTATCAACTTCCGCTTTAAATATACCCACGGACTTGTGCTTCACCGCAGTCTGTGGCAGAGCATTCCACAGATTCACCACACTTTGGCTAAAGAAAATTCCTCCTTACTTCTGATCTAAAAGGTCACCCCTCAATTTTGAGGCTGTGCCCTCTAGTTCTGGATACCCCAACCAAAGGGAACATCCTCTCCACATCCATCTTATCTAGTCCTTTCAACATTTTGTAGGTTTCAATGAGATCCTCCCTATCTCATCTTCAGCACTATCATCTGCTTTTCCTACGATACTCAAGGACACTAGTCGCAACATGCTCAACCCTTTGATTCCTAACTGTCGGAGGTCTTAACAACATCTGCCTCCACAACCTCTCACCAATTGTTCTGGCACTCTGGAGCCCATCCCCCGCCGCTCTAGTATAAACCCCACTGTGCAGGTAAACAAACCTTCTCACTAGGATATCTGTCCTCCTCCAGTTCAGGTGCAAATCATCCCTTCTGTACAGGTCCCACCTTCACTGGAAGAGAGCCCAATGATCCAAAAAGCTTATGCCCTCCCTCCTACACCAACTCCTTAACCACGTATTAAACGGTATAATTTTCCTAGTTCTAGTCTCTCTAGCATGTGGTATGGGTGGTAATCTTGAAATCACAACCCTGGAGGTCCGGACCTTTAACTTAGCACTTAACTCCCTGAACTCCCTCTGCAGAACCTCGTCACTTATACTACCCATGCCATTGGTACCTTTATAGTCCACGGCTTCTGGCTCTTCACCCTCTGACTTAAGAATGCTGAGGATCCGAGATATCCTGGATCCTGGCATCCAGGAGGCAACATGCTATCCAGGAATCTTGTTCTTGCCCACAGAACCTCCTGTCCGTTCTCCTAACTAACAAATCACCTCTCACCACAGCACGCCTCTTCTCCCCCCTTCCCATCTGAGTCACAGAGCCAGACGCCCAACCACTCTGCCTTGCGTCCCTCTGTTAGGTCAACCTGTTGTTCGGGGGGGATGGCCACAGGGGTACTCTGCAATGGGTTCTTAACTCCTTTCCCCTTCCTGACTGGCACCCATTTTCCACTGTTCTGCACCTTGGGTGTAACTAGCTCTCTATATGTCCTATCACTCCTTCAACCTCCTGAATGATCTGGAGTTCATCCAACTCCAGCCCCACTCCTTAACACGATCGTTAGAAGCTGCAGCTGGATGCACTTCTCACAGGAGTAGTCGTCAGGGACACTGGAGGTCTCCCTGCCTTCTCACATCTCCCAAGAAGAGCATTCAACTATCCTGCCTGGCACCTCTGCTGTCCTAACCAAGCAGATATAAAGAAGGGAAGGAAAAAAACTTTACCTCCAGTTTTTGGCTGACTGAAGCCTGTCTTCACTGACACCTCATGATCACTATGTCCATTCTCTCCACTCAGGCTATGGCCACAGCACTTGCTCCTGCTTTCCTTTAACTTGCTCTTGCTAATCAATCCCAAATGCTGATTGGTCACTGGTCAGAGCTCATCATGCTGCCATGATCTGACCCTGCCTTTTTCTACTCGGTCAGTGGACCTGAATGAAATTCCCTCCTCTCAGACTTCTGATGCCTGGATTGGCTGCTTGTCAAAGCTCAATCAAGCTGTCACAATCTGATGCTGCCTTTTTCTGAATGAAATCCCCTCCTCTCAAACTTCTGATGTCTGGATTGGTTGCTAGTCAAACCTCAAAATGTTAGAAGAGCAAGAGCTTGTATTCAATCTAGGCAGACTCCAACCCGATGGCATGAACATTGTTTTCTCCTTCTGGTAAATGTCTCCCTCCTCACCATTCCCTCCTCTTCTATTCCCCACTATGCTCTCTCACCTCTTCTCCTCATCTGACTATTACCTTTCCCTGGTGCCCTTCCTCCTTCCCTTTCTCCCACAGTCCACTCTCCTTTCCTATCAGATTCCTTCTGCTCCCGTCCTTTGCCGTTTCCAATTATTGCCTCCAGCTTCTTACCTCATACCCACTCCTCTACCCACCCAGTCTCGTCTATCCTCCTTCCCCTCTCCCCACCTTTTTTATTCTGGCATCTTCCTCCTTCCTTCTCAGCCCAAAACCCTGACTGTTTATTCATTTCCATAGGTGCTGCCTGACCTGCTGAGTTCCTCCAGCATTTTGTGTGTGTTGCTCAGGATTTCCAGCATCTGCAGATTCTCTTGTGTTTCGATTCTGCAGATGCTGGAAGTCTTGAGAAACACATACAAAATGCTGAGGAACTCAGCATGTCAGGCAGCATCTAAAGAGGGGAATAAACAGCCGATGTTTCAGGCCAAGACTCTTCATCAGGGCTTAGACTGGCTGAGTTTCTCCAGGATTTTATGTATTTTAATTGAGGAAAATGTTAAGAAATGTTAGACATGTTAAACCAAACCCAAATGAGGATCCTTCAGGGTACCTGGATAAAAAAGACAATCATTTATGCTAGTACAGATCCTCTCTCTCTCTCTCGCAAAGCGCTACAGAGTGGTGTCCGCACTTGGCTGGAGCCTGGCCTCTCTTGTTGGTGCTGCCCTCCTGTGTTTGAGTGGTGGAATGACAGGCCGGATTGTGTGCGTTTGTACACTGCCAGATTGCCGGACATTGTCGCTCAGGGTCTACGACTATATATATGTTTCTTCTTCGAGTGAATATGTTTCTTCTCTCACTTTTTTGAATTATGTTACTTACAATTTTGAATGTTACTTGCTATTTTGAAGTTTGCTTACTATTTTGAATGTTTTGTACCTGGCCCCAGAGATATGCTGTCTCATTCAGCTGTATCTATGTATGGTTTGAATGATAATTAAACCTGATTTGATTTGATTTTAGCCTTGTTGAGAGAAAAATAAAACATAATTTATATGAATGAGGAAAAGAGGAAGAAATTGGAAGCCGGCACTGTTTTGCAACATACAGCTATGGGTTATTATAGGTACGTACTGATGTAAATGCATACATTCCCATAATGTGGCTTTATAAGGCAATGGGCAGACCGCACAGAGTAATGTGAGCAGTTTTGAGCCCCTTATTTAAGAAAGGGTGTGCTGGCATTGGAGAGGGTCCAAGGGTCCAGAGGAGGTTCAGAAGAATGAAGGGGGAGGAGCATTTGATGGCTCTGGCCCTGTACTTGCTGGTGTTTAGAAGAATAGGTGGGTTGGTGGTGGAAGAATCTCATTGAAACCTATTGAATATTGAAAGGCCCAAGATAGAGTGGCTGTGGAAAGGATGTTTTCCATTGTGGGGATATGTAGGACCAGAGGGCACAGTCTCGAAGTACATGGGTGTCCCTTTGGAACAGAGATGAGGAATTTCTTTGGACAGAGAGTGGTGTACCTGTGGAATTCATTGCCACAGATGGCTGTGGAGGTCAGGTCATTGCGTATATTTAAAGTGCAGGTTGATAGGTTCCTGATTAGTCAGGGCATCAAACGTTATGGAGGGAGAGCAGAAGAATGGGGTTGAGGGGGATAATAAATCAATCATGATGGAATGGTGGAGCAGACTCGATGGGCCAAATGGCTTAATTCTGCTCCTATACCTTATCGTATATGGTCCAAATAAAAAGTAATATTCTGACAATAGACTAGGCCTTTAGATGTTAACATAAATCAACAACATACCATGCCTGGGGAAGGAAGGCAATCCTTATGAAAGATGTGTCGACAGTAGAAGACCACTACACTGAACGGTTTTGCAGCTTCTGTAACGAGGAAACACAAAATACTCACTTATTCACTCTCGACACGAAAACAGCCCAGAACCGCGTGCAATAAGATCAAAGGATGCATGAAGTCACAACTGAAGCCTGTTGGTGTGGAGAGATGACTAAACAACTCCCCCATCTTTTAAGCTTGCTGGTCACAACTATGTGGATAGGTTGAGCATGCTAGGGCTCCTCTCTTTGGAGTGAATGAGGACGAGAGGTGACTTGATTGAGGTATACAAGATGATAAGAGGCACAGGTCAGGGGTTAGCCAGAGGCTTTTCCCAGGGTGGAACTGGTTAATACAAGAGGGCATAAGTTTATACAAGAGGTGTCCTGACGAAGGGTCTCGGCCTGAAACGTCAACTGTACCTCTTCCTAGAGATGCTGCCTGGCCTGCTGCGTTCACCAGCAACTTTGATGTGTGTTGCGGGCATAAGTTTGTGATTTGAGAAAAGTATAGGGGGATGTCAGAGGTAAGATTTTTAAACAGAGAGTGGTGGGATTCAAGAATAAGACCACAAGATACAGGAGCAGAATTCAGGCCATTCAGCCAATTGAGTCTACTTAGACATTCCATCATGGCTGATTTATTATTCCTCTCAACCCCATTCGGTTGCCTTCTCCCCGTAACCTTTGACGTCCTGACTAATCAAGAACCTATAAACCCCCGCTTTAAACATATCCAGCAACTTGGGTCACTTTCCAGATCATTTCTGATGCCATCAGAATTGGACTTTCTCCAATTCAGAATCTCAGCTCACAGGAAAAGACCCCTTTATTCCCGCTTTCTGCCTCCTGCTAATCAGCCAATGCTCGATCATGCTAGTATCTTTCCTGTAATACTACTACATCGACTCAGGCCTAGGGCTAATACCATGGTCTCTTAATTTGTTAAGCAGCCTCACGTGTGGCACCTTGTCAAATGCCTTCTGAAAATCCAAGTGAACAATATCAACCAATCCTTCTTTCTCTATCCTGCTTGTTATTTCTTCAAAGAATTCCAACAGATTTGTCAGACGAGATTTTCCTGAGGAAACCATGCTGACTACGGCCTATTTTATCATGTGTCTGCAAGTACCCCAAAACTTCGTCCTTAATAATGGACTCCAACATCTTTCCAACCACTGAAATCAGGCTAACTGGCCTATAATTTCTTTTCCTCGGCCTCCCTCCCTTTTTCAAGAGCAGAGTAACATTTGCAATTTTCTTGTCCTCAGGAACCATTCCAGAATCTAGTGATTCCTGAACACTCATTACTACTGCCTCCACAGTATCTTCAGCCACCACTTTAGACCCTTGGGGTGTAGTCCAGGTGGTTTATTTGCCTTCAGACCTTTCAGCTTCCCAAACACCTTCTTCTTAGTAATAGCAACAATAATCACTTCTGCCCCTTGACACTCTCATATTTCTGATACACTACCAGTGTCTTTCACTGTGAAGACTGACGCAAAATATCTATTAAGTTCGTCTGCCGTTTCTTTGTCCCCTATTACTACCTCTCATGCGACATTTTCTAGCGGTCTAATATGCACGATTGTCTTTCTTTCACTCTTTATATATCTGAAAAAAAAACCTTTTGTAACCTTATCCTAGCTTATCTTTATAGAAACATAGAAACATAGAAAATAGGTGGAGTAGGCCATTCGGCCCTTCGAGCCTGCACCGCCATATATTATGATCATGGCTGATCATCCAACTCAGAACCCCGCCCCAGCCTTCCCTCCATACCCCCTGACCCCCGTAGCCACAAGGGCCATATCTAACTCCCTCTTAAATATAGCCAATGAACTGGCCTCAACTGTTTCCTGTGGCAGAGAATTCCACAGATTCACCACTCTCTGTGTGAAGAAGTTTTTCCTAATCTCGGTCCTAAAAGGCTTCCCCTCTATCCTCAAACTGTGGCCCCTCGTTCTGGACTTCCCCAACATCGGGAACAATCTTCCTGCATCTAGCCTGTCCAATCCCTTTAGGATCTTATACGTTTCAATCAGATCCCCCCTCAATCTTCTAAATTCCAACGAGTACAAGCTCCGTTCATCCAGTCTTTCTTCATATGAAAGTCCTGCCATCCCAGGAATCAATCTGGTGAACCTTCTTTGTACTCCCTCTATGGCAAGGATGTCTTTCCTCAGATTAGGGGACCAAAACTGCACACAATACTCCAGGTGTGGTCTCACCAAGGCCTTGTACAACTGCAGTAGTACCTCCCTGCTCCTGTACTCGAATCCTCTTGCTATAAATGCCAGCATACCATTCGCCTTTTTCACCGCCTGCTGTACCTGCATGCCCACTTTCAATGACTGGTGTATAATGACACCCAGGTCTCGTTGCACCTCCCCTTTTCCTAATCGGCCACCATTCAGATAATAATCTGTTTTCCTATTTTTGCCACCAAAGTGGATAACTTCACATTTATCCACATTAAATTGCATCTGCCATGAATTTGCCCACTCACCTAACCTATCCAAGTCACCCTGCATCCTCTTAGCATCCTCCTCACAGCTAACACTGCCACCCAGCTTCGTGTCATCCGCAAACTTGGAGATGCTGCATTTAATTCCCTCATCCAAGTCATTAATATATATTGTAAACAACTGGGGTCCCAGCACTGAGCCTTGCGGTACCCCACTAGTCACCGCCTGCCATTCTGAAAAGGTCCCGTTTATTCCCACTCTTTGCTTCCTGTCTGCTAACCAACTCTCCACCCACACCAATACCTTACCCCCAATACCGTGTGCTTTAAGTTTGCACACTAATCTCCTGTGTGGGACCTTGTCAAAAGCCTTCTGAAAATCCAAATATACCACATCCACTGGTTCTCCCCTATCCACTCTACTAGTTACATCCTCAAATAATTCTATGAGATTCGTCAGACATGATTTTCCTTTCACAAATCCATGCTGACTTTGTCCAATCATTTCACCGCTTTCCAAATGTGCTGTTATCACATCCTTGATAACTGACTCCAGCAGTTTCCCCACCACCGACGTTAGGCTAACCGGTCTATAATTCCCCGGTTTCTCTCTCCCTCCTTTTTTAAAAAGTGGAGTTACATTAGCCACCCTCCAATCCTCAGGAACTAGTCCAGAATCTAACAAGTTTTGAAAAATTATCACTAATGCATCCACTATTTCTTGGGCTACTTCCTTAAGCACTCTGGGATGCAGACCATATTTCATCTTTTTTCTTTTTATGACTTTTTTAGTTGCGTTCTGTTGGTTTTTAAAAGTTTTTCAATCCTCTAACTTCCCACTATTTTTTGCTATATTATATGCCCTCTCTTCCTGCTCATGTCCTCTTCCGATCAATTCTGGCCAGCTCCTCTCTCATGCCTCTGTAATTCCCTTTACTCCACTGTAATATTGATACTTCCGATTTTATCTCCTCCCTCTCAAACTCCACAGTGAATTCTATCATATTATGATCACTGCCACTTAAGTGTTCCTTTACTTTAAGATCCCTAATCAAATCTAGCCTATTGTGCAATATCTAATCCAGAATTGTCTTTACCCTCATGGGCTCAATCACAAGCTGCTCTAAAAAGCCATCTTGTCGGAATTCTACAAATTCCCTCTCTTGGGATCCAGCATCAAATGTGATTTTTCCAATCCACCTGCATATCAAAATCTCCCATGACTATCGTAACATTGCCTTTTTATATGCCTTTTCTATTTCCCATTGAACTTTACATCGCACATACTAGCAACTGTTTGGGGGTCTGTGTAAAACTCCCATCAAGGTCTTTTTACCCTTGCAATTTCTTAACTCTACTCACACGGATTCTACATCTTCTGATCCTGTGTTACCACTTTCTAAGGACTTGATTTCAGTTTTTACCATTTGAGCCACCCCATACCCTCTGTCTACCTGCCGGTCCTTTGGGTACAATGTATATTCTTGGATGTCAAGCTACCGATTATGATCTTCTTTCAGCCAAGGCTCAAAGATGCACACATCATACCTACCAATCTTTAACAGGGTTACAAAATCACCAATGTCATTCCATATATTAAGTGTATTCTAATATAACACCTTCAGTCCTGTATCCATCATCCTTTTCCACTTTGCCCCCATGTTACACTTCAACTCGTCCCACCGCCTGCAATTTTGCCTCATCATCTGCCTGTCCTTCCTCACAGTCTCACTGCGCACCCCATCTCCATGGACGCCAACTGCCCCGTCCTCAGCTGTTTCACTCCTGTTCCCAACCCCCTGGCAAATTAGTTTAAACCTTCTGGTGGAACGTCCTGCCAGGGGTGGTGGTAGAGGCAGATATGTTAGGGGCATTTAAGAAACTCTTAGACAGACATATGCTTGATAGAAAAATGGAGGGACAATGTAGGAGGGAAGGGTTAGATTGGTTTAAGAGAAGGTTAAAAGATTGGTATAACATTGTGAGATAATGTTCTAATAAATTGTATACACTTAGTACGTCTAATCATCTTCAATTTTCTGTAGAAATCATACTGCTTTCATTGAGAAGTTGCCATAGATTCTGTTTTTTCTTCTGTTCATATTTATTATGATTTTAATTGTGTTCAATGTTTATTGTATGTTTTTATGCTGCATCGGATCCAGAGTAACAATCACTTCATTCTCCTTTACACTTCTGTACTGATGAATGACAATAAATAATCTTGAATCTTAAATCCCCACACTTGAGATTTTCTAAGTTATTTAAATCTGCTTGGGAAGGAGTTTTTGCTGCAAGCATAATGTGTCCCAATGCCCACTCACTGCCTTACACAGTATTTCCAGAAACTGCCCTGAAGATCAACACATTCAGAAATAGAAAGGAGTTGATGGAGAGAACCAAACACCGGTCAAACAACAAACGATATCAAACATTTTTGTAAAAGGAAGATTGAGCTGGAGTTTAAAAGAAAAATGAGGTCCAAGTTTATCATTGTTCAGTCATAAGCTCACTGGGTGCACAGAGTAACCATACAAAACAAAACTCTAGCAGGTTAAACGGGATTTGAAATCAATTCGGGAAACACAGAATGGAGTCTCCAGTAGTAGGGATGTCTAAGACCAGAGGGAACATACAACAATGGAACAGAGAAAAGGAGAAACTTTTTAGCTACAGTATGGTGAATCGGTGGAATTCATTGCCACGGGCAGCTGTGGAGGCCAAGTCAATGGTGCAGTGATTCAAAGGTTCCATTTAATATCAGAGAATGTATACAGTTTACAACCTGAAATTCTTACTCTTCACAGACATCCACAAAACAGAAGAAAAACCCCAAAGAATGACAGAAAAACAATAGAGCCCCAAAGACCACCCTCTCCCACCCACACCCAAGCAGCAGCAAAGCATTAGCCCTCCCCCCTCCTGCCTCAGTAAAAACATCAACCCCACCCCCCGACAGGCATGCAATAGCAAAACCCTTAAAGAGACCGTGACCCGCCGGGTCCGCCAGTTCATCACTGGGGTATATTTAACATGGAGTCGTATAGGTTCTTGATCAGCAAGGGTGTCAAAGGTCACGGAAAGAAGGAAGGAGAATGGGATTGAGGGGGAAAATAAGTCAGCCGTGATTGAATGTCAGAGCAGACTCGATGGGCTCAATGGCCTAATTCTGATCCTGTGTCTGACGGTCGGAGGTGGGCAGAGTTAAGATGGTGGCAACAGACTGCTCCTTTAAACTCATCGGCGACAAAGCAGCTTAATTCCTCTCTGTGATGTCTCTTTTTCCCCTTTTCAAGGTGGTTGGGGTTCTATCAAGGTCCTGATCTGCAAGTGGCACGCAAACTGCGTTTTTTTATTTTACGGTGGACGAGTTCCCATTCCTGGAGCTTGTCGGCTGATCGTTTTCCGACATTCTCCAGGCACAGCTTGGACGATGGCACCTCTGGGGTTTGGCCCTGCAAGGCCCTGTGGGTGACCGATTTCAGGCCAGTGTTGCCGACTGAGGTGTCTCGGGAGATGGAACATCGGGATTTCGCTGCGGCAGATGTATGGGAAATCGACATGGCAGACTGTAATATCGTAACAGTCTCCCGTTTCGCTGTGAAAATGGGTGATATCTCTCTGTGCCTTGTCGACTGCAGATCACGGTCTCTCTTTGGGTGCTTCGTTGTTCCTCGGTGGGTGGGGGAGTGCTGATGCTTTTTGTTGAAACGGGCAGGGGGAGGGGGAGGATTTTTGCAATGAGGCATGCTGCTGCTTGCGTGGGGGAGGGGAAGAGGCGGGGTTAGGAATTCTAACATTTTTCTGTCGTTCATTCTTTGAGGTTCTTCTGTTTTTCGAGGATGTCTGCGAAGACTAAGTATTTCAGGCTGTATACTGTATACATTCTCTGATAATAAATAGAACCATTTGATTTTATGGTCCATGGTTCTGAGGTACAGTGAAAAGCTTGTCTTGTATACTGTGCATACAGATCAAATTATTACACAGTGTAATAAGGTAACAAGGTAAAACAATAACAATGCAGAATAAAATGTCTAGCTACAGAGAAAGGGCAGTGCAGATAGACAATAAGGTACAAGATCTTATGGTCTTATGGAACGGTGATTTCTATGGTAGGCCAGCTAGGAACTTAGCCCACTTGGAAACCTGGCACAATCTGTACCTCAATGGAACAGGTGAGCATTGAAAATTTGGAGACAAGTACAGAAATATTCAAACACAGTTAAGTAACCAGGAGCTCTGGTTAGTTAGATGTACGTAGGTAACAGGGGAGAAAAGAACATTCGAGGATGAGTGGACAGTGAGGAATCTCATGAAGACAATTAACGTATTTTAAATAAAAAGGCATAGTTAGGGGGCAGCACGGTAGCGTAGTGGTTAGTGTAAAACTTTACAGCACCGTTGACCCAGGTTCGATTCCCACTGCTGTCTGTAAGGAGCTTGTACGTTTTCCGTGACCACGTATAGCGCATTTCCTCTGGGTGCTTCGTTTCCTCCCACATTCCAAAGATGTATGAGTGAGTACGTGGGTGTAAATGGGTGGAATGGGCTCTTTGGGTCAGAAGGGCCAGTGTAATGAATGACTGGTTTTCAAGACAGGTTTTTCACTGTACCTTGGTAAATGTGTCAATAATAAACCAATTTACTAATTGACCCAGTAGGTAAAAGGAGGTAAGTTTTATTTTTTATGTTGGCCAAAAGAGGTCACAATAATGTCCCAGGTAACTCAGATTTACCAGACTAACCTTCCTCTCACAATTTCACCCACCCTTCGACCAGCTTAAAAGGCACCTACCTGCAGGCAAAATGGGAGAATGGCATGATCCACAAATGTTCTCTTCTGTAAGAAAATAGAGATTACTGTACACTCTGCTGCAGAATTATTTCCATCACAGAACTGAGCCAGAAGCAATCATCAGAGTTGTGGCAGGTGAAGTTATCCAAAGCCTCATGTCTCCCAGCACTGCCTTAAACCCATGTTGTCTGGAGAGAGACGCTGTTCATTCTGGGAATGGATTCCCCTCCATCAAATACCCTCATAATTAAGATGGAAGTTCAATCATCTAATTAGATTTCCCCTAATCTGAGGAAAGACATTCTTGCCATAGGGGGAGTATAAAGAAGGTTCACCAGATTGATTCCTGGGATGGCAGGACTTTCATGAGATGAAAGACTGGATCGACTAGGCTTACACTCTCTGGAATTTAGAAGATTGAGGGGGGATCTGATTGGAACGTATAAAATCCTAAAGGGATTGGACAGGCTCGATGCAGGAAGATTGTTCCCGATGTTGGGGAAGTCCAGAACGAGGGGTCACAGTTTGAGGATAAAGGGGAAGCCTTTTAGGACCGAGATGAGGAAAAACTTCTTCACACAGAGAGTGGTGAATCTGTGGAATTCTCTGCCACAGGAAACAGTTGAGGCCAGTTCATTGGCTATATTTAAGAGGGAGTTAGATATGGCCCTTGTGGCTAAAGGGATCAGGGGTATCGAGAGAAGGCAGGTACAGGGTTCTGAGTTGGATGATCAGCCATGATCATACTGAATGGCGGTGCAGGCTCGAAGGGCCGAATGGCCTACTCCTGCACCTATTTTCTATGTTTCTAAGTTTCTATCTTTAATTGTCTCTGCTTGAAGAGCTCCAGTCTTTCCAGCAACTTCACATAAGTGAAGTCCCTTATTCCTGGCATAACTTCAGTACAACTCCTCTCCAAGCTCTTCATATTGCAGAGAACTGGTTGGAGCATTCTTTGAGGTTCAGCCAGTGATCTTTAAATGCGTAGCATTGACTGGCTTATACCCAATACCAAGAAATTCCTCTTCTTTCTTAAGAAAACATCTTTATTTTTAAGTAGTGAACAGTAATGCCCACTGGAAAAGGATCACATGGTGTTTACAACAGAGAAGACCGTGTCAATTGCTGGCAATTGGGCTCCCTCCTATCTTCACATGCCCAGTATCAGCTAAGCCACTACTGCCTTCTCATTCACACAGTCATAGAATATGACAGCACAGAAAATAGTCCTTCGGCCCATCTAGCCTGTGCCAAACCATTAATCAGCCACTGACCTGCACCCAGGCTACAGCCTTCCATACACCCCACCCACCCCCATCCATGAGGCTATCCAAATTTCCCTAAATGCTGAAATCAACCACACCTTCATCACTTGAACTGGCAGCTTGTCCCACACTCTCACCACCCTCTGAGTGAAGAAGTTCCCCCTCATGCTCCTCATCAACATTTAACCTTTCACCCTTAACTTCTGTAGCCTCCATTACTGCATCATACCATCTGACTCAATTAAATCTATTCAGTAGAACGGGGAAGGGAATGTCGACTCAGACCATGAAAGGCCTGAGTCGGGCATTTTCATGCCTTACAAGGTGCAGATTGGAAGTCAGTGTGGGGCGCCACTTCTCGCACAGACTAGAGCAATGTGTGATTAAGTGCCTTGCTCAAGGACACAAACACGCTGCCACAGCTGAGGCTCGAACTAGCAACCTTGAGATCAGTAGACGAACGCCTTAACCACTTGGCCACGTGCCCACTTCAGTAGAACAGATGCAGAAAAATACCCCGTGAATATTCACATTTGCACAATTTGTCTTTTTTTTGCACTTCAGTTGCTTGTTGGTGTTTGTAGTGCATAGTTTTTCATTGATTCTACTGTATTTCTTTGTTCTACTGTGAATTGAGATGTATGGGGTGTCGAGGGAGAAGTAGCACCTCCAGTGAAAGGACTTGTCATGTCCATTCTGGGGCAGCTCTCTCACCTTTGGTCTCCACCAGACACTCAGCCCTCACCTGTGGCTCCAAGTAGCTGTTTGCATACGATAGCGGTGACATTCTGGTACACCGCTTTGACCAGGGTGGCAGGGTGGAGCTACGTCTCTACCAAAGGAGGCGTAAGGCACTCCTTTCCTCCGCTAGTCTACAGGTCACCCTTGGGCAAGGTATAGCACCTGCTTCGCCCACTCCCCCACCACCCCAGATCAGAGTCACGTGAAGCCGTGGGAGCAGGTGGTGGATGGTCATTTGAGCAGCTGATGCAGATCACAAGTCCTGGTTATGCGACCACTGACGCCAGGCAGAGTATTGACAAAGGCTGCTCACCCGTCTTGTAAAGACACTGCCCAGAAAGTGGCAATGGAAAATCACTTCTGTAGAAACATTTGTCAGGAACAATCATGGCCAAGGACCACAATCACTAACGTCATACGACGCAGCACATAATGGTAATCATGCTGATTGTAACTTATAGTAATTTAAAAATATATATTGCACTGTACTGCTGCCACAAAACAACAAATTTTGCGACATACGTTGGCGATATAAAATCTGATTCAGTATTTTAGGAACAGCTTCTTCTTCTCCATATTCAGATTTCTGAGATGACAATGAACCCATGAACACCACCTCACTATATTTACTCCCTTTTTGAACTACTTATTCATTTACACCTTGGTCTTCAACTACTGCACAGAGTCCTGTCATCTTCAGAAGTTTTCGGATGACTCTGCCATAGTTGGATGCATCAGCAAGGGAGATGAGGCTGAGTACAGGGCTACGGTAGGAAACTTTGTCACATGGTGTGAGCAGAATTATCTGCAGCTTAATGTGAAAAAGACTAAGGAGCTGGTGGTAGACCTGAGGAGAGCTAAGGTACCGGTGACCCCTGTTTCCATCCAGGGGGTCAGTGTGGACATGGTGGAGGATTACAAATACCTGGGGATATGAATTGACAATAAACTGGACTGATCTAAGAACACTGAGGCTGTCTACAAGAAGGGTCAAAGCCGTCCCTATTTCCTGAGGAGACTGAGGTCCTTTAACATCTGCCGGACGATGCTGAGGATGTTCTACGAGTCTGTGGTGGCCAGTGCTATCATGTTTGCTGTTGTGTGCTGGGGCAGCAGGCTGAGGATGGCAGACACCAACAGAATCAACAAACTCATTTGTAAGGCCAGTGATGTTGTGGGGATGGAACTGGACTCTCTCACGGTGGCGTCTGAAAAGAGGATGCTGTCTAAGTTGCATGCCATCTTGGTCAATGTCTCCCATCCACTACATAATGTACTGGGTGGGCACAGGAGTACATTCAGCCAGAGACTCATTCCTCCGAGATGCAGCATAGAGCGTCATAGGAAGTCATTCTTGCCTGTGGCCATCAAACTTTACAACTCCTCCCTTGGAGGGTCAGACACCCTGAGCCGATAGGCTGGTCCTGGACTTATTTCATAATTTCCTGGCATATTACTATTTAACTATTTATGGTTCTATTACTATTTATTATTTATGGTGCAACTGTAACGAAAACCAATTTCCCCCGGGATCAATAAAGTATGACTATGACCATGACTATGAAATATTTTATGTATTCCCCATTGTGGTTTAGAGTATATTTTATGCATTGCACTGTACTGCTGCCACAAAACAACAAACTTCATGCCGTAGGTCAGTGATATTAAACCCGAGTCTGATTCTGAAGAAGTGTTAATCTAAATGGCTCAGAAATACTCAAAGTTAAGAAAAGAATTCATCAGTCAGTGAAAGCTTTATTACAACCTCTCTGCCACAGGGATCGATGTGGAAGGTTGCTTACCATCAACGCGGACACCTCTCATCTGGGTTTTATGCATTTTCTTCAGCAAAGCCAAGCAGTCAGTCACAATTATCTTTTTACATCCTTCCCTCAGTAAAATCTGCAAGCAAATAATGAAATTGGCTGCAACTATTAATGAAATAAAAGTTTTCTCTTTTAAATAAAAGATACCTAAATAAAAGACACTTGTCTTGCCAAAATAATAATAGGATGTGCTTAGTGCAAGGACATAGCACAAGGTGGTGTTAAAGTCGGTGTTTTTAAATTTAAAAACTTACCATCTCAGCAGAAGCCAAGGTGCTTTGTAACCAGTGTTCCCCGCTAAGCTACACGGGTGCACAGCCGCACAGTTACTGAAATGCTCCCGTGCACATAGCCATCATTGACGTGCAACAAATGGAATTTTTTAATTACGATGAAAACGTTGCCTCAAAAGTATCATGGTAATTCAGGGATTCCAAATTTGACATAGACTCAGCCAGATCCATCATAGGTACAATGCTCCCCACAGTTGAGGACATCTTCAGGAAGCAGTGCCCCAAGAATAGAGAGAATCCTCCCTTGAGATGAATTAATACCCTGCCACCACCGAGGTCTCGTCACTAGGGTCAGCGACCTATTTTCTGTATTCTGTTTAACTGCACTGCATGCATTTTGAATGATATTTTATTAACTTATTTATGGTAATATTTTGGTTGATGAGCTGTGTGTTATGTTTTGTGGGTGCACCATGGTCCAGAGGAACATTGGTTTGTTTGTTTGCACGTATGTACAGTAGGGTGACAATAAACTTGGAACATCATTGAGGATGGATGAAGAACATTATGCAGAAAATGTAATTGTCCTCGTTTTCTTACTTTCCTCAGCACTGACCTGCAAGTTATAATCCTGAAGGATCTTCACCAGAGAATCTCGCAGGTTAGGGATCTCCATGCCTTCCTTTATTCGGTGGATCAAGAGGATTGGATCAACGTGGGTCCCGATATTATTCAACAGTCCAGTGATGAAGGCTGTGGAGATGGTACAAAAGGCAGATTGTCAGTGGGCTAGACTTGATGGACAATGTTCAAGTACACAGTGAATCACCACATGTCAGATCCCAAGAATATAATTGATTTAAGAACATAGGAAGTTTCAGTACAGTACAGACCCTTCAACCCACAATATTGTGCCAATATTTTAACCTTTTTTAAGATCAATCTAACCCTGCCCTCCTACGTAACTCTCCATATTTCTATCACCCACCTGCCTACCTAAGACATTCTTAACTGTCCCTAACGAATCCTGTCCCTGGCAGGGTGTTCCATGCACCCACCACTCTATGTGAAAAAAAAAACTCTCTGACGTCCCCTTTTACATTCCTCCAATCACCTGAAAATTATACCACTTTGTATCAGCCATTTCCACCTTGGAAAAAGTCTCTGGCTGTCCATTCGATCTATGTCTCTTATCATCTTGTACAGCTCTATCAACGAGCATATATGCAATAAGTATATACAACAGTTCATCTCTCTGCAACAGGAGATAGTCTCTGTTTTATTATTTCATACATTATTATTGCACATTGGTAAATTATTATTGTGTATATTATTATTCTGTACTTTATTATTAGTTAACATTATTGTTATATTTATTATTACTGCTAAGCACGTTTTTAAATGTTGCTGGTGTAACAAAATAATTTCCCACTCGGGATCAATAAAGTACTTATTATTATTGTTATTATTATCAAATCATCCTCCTTTTCCTCAAAGAGAAAAGCCCTAGCTCACTCAATCTATTCTCCTAAGACAGGGTCTCCAATGCAGACAACATCTTGGTGAATCTCCTCTGCATCCTCTCCAAAGCTTCCACATCCTGCCTATCATGAGGTGACCAAACTGAACACAATACCCCAAGTCTGGTCTACAGGATTTTATGGAACTGCAACATTACCTGGTAGCTTTAAAAGTGATAAGTTATCCCTCATGAAAATAAACTCAAACATTCATTTACCCAGAAACTTAAAGATTAACAAATCCTTCGTATACATTCAGTGGTTACTTTATTAGGGACACCTGTACACCTGCACATTAATGCAAACATCTAATCAGCCAATCATATTGCAGCAACTCAATGCATAAAAGCATGCAGACGATGTCAAGAGGTTCAGCTGAGAGCACACCACTGTTGTATCTCGTGGTTATTTGAGTTACCGCCACCTTCCAACACTTTGGCCATTCTCCTCTGACTTTTTTCATTAACAAGGTGTTTTCGCCCATAGAATAGCCGCTCACTGGTTGCTTTTTGTGTATCACACCATCCCCTGTAAGCTCTAGAGGTTGTTGTACACTTAGTGGCCACTTCGTTAGGCACAGGATGTATAAAAATATTATAAATTACAATTAAAAAAAATATAAATAAATTAAATAAGTGGTGCAAAAGGAGAGCAAAAACAGTGAGATCATGTTCACTGGTTAGTTGGTTGATAAATCATTTTTAAAAATTAGTGATAGAACTTTGTATTAATTATTTTTATAAATTTGATCTCTTGCACATGCAAGCACACAAGATGAGAAAGGTTACTGAATAGGAAATGAGGATGAAAATTTTAAACAGGGGGAGATATTGAAATAAAGATTTATTTAAATTCCTATTAATGGGTGATTTTGACTCGGTACAAATTAGGATGTGAACAGCAGAATTCAGACTGATCATTGAAATGCAGGCTCCAGTGAAGATCTTCCAAACAGTCAAATCTAGAGGGAACGGGAGCATTAAAAGACGGGTTGATGCAAGAAGTTCAACAGTAGGAGCTGGCAGACTCTGTGAGGCCCGCGATATTAGGCGAGGGCAGGGCTGAAATGCATCCACAAAGGTGTGGGATGCAAAAGGAGGAGCCCAGCATCATTTCTGTATCTTCCTCTTCCCTTTCCCCGACTCGCCAAGGTTTGGCTGGTACACAGAGAGAAGGAAAATAAATGGAATTAATCTTGGTAATGAAGAACGCCATGAGACCTTCTGTTGATAGTGATGAAGGAAAAGATAGGACAGAGGATTAAGAAATGGAAGAAAAATAAGGACAATTGGTGAAGAAGTCAGCCGACCATTAATAGTGTGGTACTGGCAGAAGAAAATGGGCTAAGGACGTGATCCAGCCTGATGAGGCAATGGGAACCTAAACCATTTATGCACTTGAACTAAGTCCTATTGGACTTCAGGAAGAGATAAGACACAGGAGCAGAATTAGGCCATTTAACCCGTTGAAGTCCTTGGAAGTAAGGACAGGGCCCACATTCAAGAATGAAAAAGATGAGGAAGATTAAAGATTTCACCAGGGCACAATTGCAAGTAGGGATGAAGGAATTGCGAGGTAGGTCGTTGCCCCACAGGGGAGCAATAGCCAGTTGGGAATTTGATTGTGCCATTGTGAATGGACGGACAAATTTCCGAGGGAAACACAGAACCTAATCCCAGTAAAATGATCAGTATTTCAGTTAACTTAAGACCATCTACATACGTGGTTTGTCAATGGAATGTGAGATGAGGTCCTCCCAGAGCTCTGCATCATCCTGTTCCTTGGCAAACTCGATAGCCTTGTCTACATCTTGCAGTTCCTCAGTTATCATCTGCAGCGCACGGCGGCAATTTCCCATTCGACCTGCAGAAGAAAAGCACTCATCTCAGGAAGACTCAGCATCAGTCACAGCATTTTATTCCCTTCATGCCACTGGAAATGACAATCAGAAAATTATCAACTCTTAATGCTAGGAGGAAGAGGCTCCATCAGATTACTGATCAATTTAACAGTCAATTTTCCTGCCCAGTAGCGTCAATAAAAAAAAAACAAGCAGGAATCAAGAGTGAGTGACTTTGACAATCTCAGGGGTGTTACCACCTCTGCTGTAGTATGCACTCTGGATCACAAAAACCACACCCCATCATTAAGGACCCTCACCATCTGAAACATGCCCTCTCTTCATTGCTACCATCAGGGAGGAGGTACAGGAGCCTGGAGATGCACACTGAATGTTTTAGGAACAGCTTCTTCCCCTCTGCCATCAGATTTCTGAATGGACATTGAACCCATGGACACTAACTTGCTATATTTGCTCTCTTTTTTAACGTTTGGATAAATATCATCACCACCAGGTGCCATGCCCAGTTTGAGCTTTGACTGCCATGGCCCACACACTCCTGTTTCGGGTCAAGTGGATCAATTCATTGGCATTCATTTCCAGTTCTCTGGCTGCTGTCTCCATCATCATTTGTCTTTGTCTTCCTCTTGCTTTCTTCCCTTCAATCTTTCCCATAATTACCGTGCATTCTAACTCCTCTTTCCTAATCACATGTCCAATGAAGTTACGTTGCCTTTTCATGATCTCATAGATTATTTCTCTTTTTGTGCTTGCTCTGTTCATGACATCCTCGTTAGATATTCGTTTCGTCCATATTCATTGCATCCTCCTCAAAAACTACATCTCTGTTGCTTCAATTCGTTTCCTCATGTTACTAAATATTGTCCAACATTCTGAGCCATATAACATAATTGGATAAACATAACATTTCAGTGCTCAGAGGCGGGTTGTCATGCCTAGTTTAGTATTTGTCAGTATACTCTTCATTCTCATAAAGCTGTCTTTTGCTATCCCTATTCTTCTTTGGATGTCCACATCGCACCTGCCATCTGATGTCACCCATCTTCCTAAGTAGCAAAAGTTCTGTACTTGTTTTATGTCTTCCCCATTTATTTTCAGCCTGCAGATAGGATTCTCCTTCTTTTTGGATATCACCATACATTCTGTCTTTTTGCAATTGATAAATAGACCCATTTTTACACTTTCTTCAACAATTATATCAATTGAGTTTTGTAGTTCTTCCTCCGTACTTGCAATTAACACAGTGTCATCCGCATATTTGAAATTATTGATGTTTTCACTGCAAACTTTGATTCTTAAGATGTCTCTTATTTTTTGTAATATTGTTTCACTGTACACATGAAATAAATCAGGGGAGAAAACACACCCTTGTTTAATGCCTCTTTTGATTTTCGTAAACTGACTCACTTCTCCATCTATTCTTACAGCGGCAGTTTGTTCCCAGTACAGATTTCTGATTAGGTGAAGGTCTTTCAAATCTAGATCTAGAGTTTCCTGTAATATTTCACATAACTTATTGTGCTTCACTTTAACACATGCTTTTGTGTAGTCGATAAAACAAACAAACAAATCCTTTTGCACCTGAATAGCTTGTTCTGATAGTATCCTTAACATCAATATCGCATTTCTTGTACCTTTGTCTTTCACAAAACCACATTATTCTTTGCCGATTTCAGCCTGTATCTTACTTTTAGCTCTTGTCATCAAAATTCTTATAAATATCTTGGTGATCTGACTCATTAAACTTATGGTCCTATGTAATTCACATTCTATTGCTCCAGGTTTCTTAGGAAGAGTGATAAATACTGATTTTTTCATCTCTTCTGGTATTATTCCAGTCTCATAAATGTCATTGATTAAATCAGTAAGTTTTTCAATTCCATAATCTTCAAAGGCGATAATTTGTTCTGTTACTAATTCATCAGGACCTGCTGCCTTTCCTTTCTTCATCTTATTTATTGCATTACAAACTTCAGATTTTAAAATACTTGGACCTTCAGTGTTTTTCTTAATTTCTAGTTTTTCTCCTTGATCGTCTTCAAACAATTCCTGAATATACTGTCCATCTGTTCATAATCTCATCTTTTTCCATGATAATGGTACCGTCCTTTGCTTTCAAACATCCACTTGATGAATGGAGGAGCTTTTTACCAGTGATATTCTTGATTTGTTGATGTAACCTTTTTGGATCAGTAATAGGGATTCTTTCTATTTGCTCACATTCCTGGTTTAACCATTCCTCTTTTCTTTTTCTTCATTTCTACATGATTGCTATCTACATGATTGATTCTATTTCTAGACTTTGAAATCTATTTCTTACTTCAATTGTAATTTTTTGTCTTAAGTTTTCTTCTTTAACTAATTGCGAGTAGTCAAGGGATTGCTTGGGTTTTTGCTTCTTTAGTTTTTTAAGTTTTACTTTTACGTAACATATTAATGGGTTACGGTACAGTCTGCACCTGGATATGTTTTGCATTGAGTTACTGAGTTTCTAAATCTTTGGTTTATAGTAGTGAAGTCAATTTGATTTCTGGTGTTATCACCTGGACTTTTCCAGGTCCATAAGCATCTTGGATGGTTTTTAAAGTAGGTCTTCATAATGACCTGATTATTCATCCTGCACCATTCGACCCATTTCTCACCTCTTTCATTTCTTTCCCCAGTCCAAATTTTCCTATGGTATTTCCATCAGCACCTTGTCCTACTTTAGCATTTAGATCTCCCATGACATATTATCTTGAGATTTGCATCCATTCTTTGCTTGTTCAAGCTCTTCATAGAATTTACCTATATCCTCATTTGTTCCATCTGTTGTTTGTGCATATACCTGTATAATTGCTAAATCAAATGGTTGTCCTCTGAATCGAACAAGGAGCACTCCTTCTGATATTGCCCAATGTCCCAAAACACTTTTTGCCATGTTTTCATCCATAAGAATTCCTACTCCATTAGTATGGGATGTTCCACAAGAATAAATTAAGTGTTTTATTTCTATTCTGACATGTTCCAAAGCTACCCGTAGCAACAAATTCCACAGATTTATCAGCCTCTGACTAAAGTAATTTCTCCGCATCTCCGTTCTAAAAGGACATCCTTCAATTCTGAAGTGGTGCCCTCTTGTCCTAGAATCCCCTACCCATAAGAAATAACTTTGCCGTATCTAATCTGCTCAGGCCTTTTAACATTCAGAGTGTTTCTATGAGATCCCCCTCATTCTCCTGAACTCCAGGGAATACAGCCCAAGAGCTGCCAGACGTTCCTCATACGGTAACTCTTTCATTCCTGGAATAATTCTTATGAATCTTCTCTGAACCCTCGCCAATGTCAGTATATCCCTTTCTAAAATAAGGAGTCCAAAACTGCACACAATACTCCAAGTGTGGTCTCACGAGTGCCTTATAGAGCCTCAACATCACATCCCGGCTCTTATATTCTATACCTCTAGAAATGAATGCCAACATTGCATTCGCCTTCTACACAACCAACTTCAGGTTGAGATTAACCATTAGGGTATCCTGCACGAGGACTCCCAAGTTCCTTTGCATCTCTGTATTTTGAACTCTCTCCCCACTTAAATAATAGTCTGCCTGTTTATTTCTTCCACCAAAGTGCATGACCGTACACTTTCCAACATCGTACCTGTATAGCTAGGGAGTCTAAAATTTTTGCACAGTACTATGTAGTTTTATGTATTGCACTGTACTGCTGCCACAAAAAAAAATCATGACATATGTAAGTGGTGATAAACTTGATTCTGATATGGGTCTCTATTGTGGACTGAGAGTGGGAAGGGGGCAGGGAGAGGGGAATCATGGTTGGGAAAAGGGGAAGGGAGAGGGGAGGGAGCGGGAAGCCCCAGAGAGACATTCTGTAATGATCAATAAACCAATTGTCTGGAATCAAATGATCTTACCTGGTGTCCCAGGGCTGGATGTGTCTGCACCTGCACCACCCACTCCTGCCCCTTGCACTGTTTCTCTGCCACCTGTCCCACACCGCTCCCACAGCGCTCCACCCCCACCATTCCCAACATCCTTTGCTTCCGCCAGATATACAAACTTGCTCTCCATTCCACGTTGACAAATACTGTACTGTGCAAATGTTTCAGGCACCCTAGCTATATGTACGTATGTACTTAAGACTTTTGCACAGAACTGTATGTCTTTGGGATGTGTGGGGAACCCGGAGCACTGAGAGGAAACCCACGCAGTCACGAGGAGAACGCACAAACTCTTGTTTGGCACCGGGGGAATTGAACCTGGGTCATTGGCGCTGTAATGCGTTACTCTAACCACTATGCTACCGTGCCGTCTGTGAAACTGCTTACAGTGGCAGGAATTGAACCCGGGTCTTATAGCTGGGGGCACAATTCCCATTCATAATATGGGAAGAATTTGCTGCAAGAACCAATAATCTCCATAAACAAACAAGGAAACGTTTTCTCTTGAAAGGCCGTCAGTCTGAAATATGAACTGGGTTTCTCCTCACCAATCTGTATCCCATGGTTGATTTTCTCCGATACAGACTGATGAGAGATCCCCCCTCAGCCCCAGTCTCCTGCCTTCTCCCTGTACCACTTCGTGCCCTGACCAATCAAGAATCTATCAGCCTCTGCCTTAAATAGTCGTAATGACCTGGCCTCCACAGCTGCCTGTGGCAAAGAATTCCACAGATTCACCACTCTCTGACTAAAGAAATTCCTCCTCATCTCTGTTCTAAATGGACACCCTTCTGTTCTGAAGCTGTGTCCTCTGGTCCCAGACTCCTCAAACATAGGAAACATCCTACAAAAATAAAGAAACAAATAGCACAGAAAGAGAGCAAAATCGCAAGGTGGTGTTCATGGACCTTTCAGAAATCAGATAGCAGAGGGGAAGAAGCTGGTCCTAAACCATTAAATATGCACCTTCGGCCTCCTGTATCTCCTTCTGATGGTAGTAATGAGAAGATGGCATGTCCTGAAAGGATCCTCAGCGATAGATGTTGCCTTCTTGAGACACCTTCTTTGGAAGATGTCCCTGATGGTGGAGAGGGAGAGGCTTGTGCCTGTGACGGGGCTGGCTGAGTCTGCAAACCTCTGCAGTGGCCCCTCCATACCGGACGGTGATGCAACCAGTCAGAACGCTCTCCACAGGAGATCTGTAGCAATTTGCTAGAGTCCTTGGTAGACCCAATCTCCTCAGACTCCGGATGAAATACAGCCGCTGTCATGTATCCGTCATAATTGCATCATACATTGGCCCAGGACAGATCCTCAGACACATTAGCACCCAGAGACTTGAAACTTCACAGTGGAGTTCTAGTTCTGTCATAAACTAGAGGACGGGTTCGTCTGTGTCTGGGCTTTAAACAGGGAGCAATTCCACCTGTCGTTTGGCCGTGAACTTCATTAATTAAAATGGTGCAGGGGAAATAAGGCCAAAAGGAAAAAAGCTTTCAACAGAACAGATTAATTAAATGCATCATTTCTGACTTTGATTACCCTTCTTGCTGGTTCCCAAGTACAACTGCAGTACCTTTACCATACAACAAAGGAGTAGAATTAGGTCATTTGGCCCATCGAGTCTCTCCACAAATATATGGCGAGATCTGTTCCCATATTGTTAAAATCTGTGACATTTAAGGATGAATGACTCACAAAGGTTTAAGATGTATTTCTTATTCAAATCATGTGTTTAAAAAGAGACGGCATAGTTATACTTTTTCTAATATCATAATTCAGGCATTGCCCATTTACCGACACAAGAAATTCTGCAGGTGCTGGAAATCCAGATTAACACACAGAAAATGCTGGAGGAACTGCTCAAATCAGGCAGCTTCTGTGGAGGGGAATAAACAGTTGACGTTTCTTTGTAGTACAGTACAGCACAGCACAGAAACAGGCCCTTCAGCCCATAACATTGTGTCCAACCAAATCAAATGGCCAACTGAACTAATCACTTATAACACCGTAAGACATAGGAGCAGAATTAGGCCATCCGGCCCATCGAGTCTGCTCCACCATTCCATCATGGTTGATCCCAGATCCCACTCAACCCCATACACCTGCCTTCTCCTTTGATGCCCTGACCGATCAAGAAACGATCAATTTCCGCCTTAAATATACCCACAGACGTGGCCTCCACAGCAGTCTGCAGCAGAGCATTCCACAGATTTACCACTCTCTGGCTAAAAAAAAATTCCGCCTTGCCTCTGTTCTAAAGAGCTGCCTCTCAATTTTGAGGCTGTGCTCTCTAGTTCTGGATGCCCCCACCATAGGAAACATCCTCTCCACATCCACCTTATCTAGTCCTTTCAACATTCAGTAGATTTCAATGAAATCCCACTGCATTGTTCTAAATTCCAGTGAGTACAGGCCCAAAGCTGCCAAACGATCCTCATATATTAACCCCTTCATTCCTGGAATCATCCCTGTGAACCTCTTGTGGACTCTCTCCAATGAGAGCACATCCTTTCTGAAATATGGGGCCCAAAACTGTTGACAATACTCTTAAGTGCAGCCTGACTAGTGTCTTATAAACACTCAGCATTATCTCCTTGCTTTTACATTCTATTCTCCTTGAAATAAATGCCAACATTGCATTTGCCTTCTTTACCATAGACTCAACCTGTGAATTAACCTTCTGAGCATTTTGCATGAGGATTCCCAAGTCCCTCTGCATCTCTGATGTTTGAATCTTCTCACCATTTAGATAATAGTCCGCACTATCGTTCCTTTTACCAAAATGCACTATCATACATTTCCCAACACTGTATCCCATCTGCCTCTTTTTCGCTCATTCCTCCAATTTGTCTAAGTCCTGCTGCAAATTGGAAGAATGGGCAAAAAAGTGGCATACATAACATCCACATCCTTCCATTCCCCTCACATTCATGCCCCTATCCAAACTTCTCTTAAAAGTCCCTCATGTATCTGCCGCTCAGGAGCGGTAGAGACCTGACATTGCCTGATCTTGTTAGGCAAGGGCTAAATTTGTCGATAATATGAGTTTTAAATATTCATCAGTTCTGGCAATACTATGAGAATCAAATTCTCCAGGAATAACTTTTAAATAGTTTCTCTCTTCTTTGATAGTTATATTCTTAAAATGTAGGAGTGACCAGTGGAGGGCAGTATTTACCATTAAATCAGACCCAAACAATATGCATGATGACAGGAAAAGCAAATGTATTCCCCAAATTTAACAAGCTGATGAAAATGTCAATCATCTCATTTTCACCATAGACATCCAATCCATATACACCTCTATCCCCCATCAAGAGAGCCTTAAAGCTGTCCGCTCCTTTCCAGACAACAGACCGAGGACATTTATAAATATCACGAAGAGAAGGGTCCCCAGAAAAGATTCCTGAGGCACACCACTGGTCACAAACCTCCATACAGAACATGACCCGTCTACAACCACTCATTGCTTTCTCTGGGCAATTCTGGATCCACAAAGCAAGGCCCCCTTGGATCCCATGCCTCCTTACTTTCTCAATAAGCCTTGCATGGGGTACCTTCATCAAATGCCTTGCTGAAATCTATATACACTGCATCTACTGCTCTTACCTTCATCAATGTGTTTAGTCTCATCCTCAAAATTTTCAATCAGGCTTGTCAGGCATGACCTGCCTTTGACAAAGCCATATTGACTATTCCTAATCTTATTATGCCTCTCCAAGTGTTCATAAATCCTGCCTCTCAGGATCTTCTCTATCATCTTACCAGCCACTGAAGTAAGACTCACTGGCCTATAATTTCCTGGGCTATCTCTACTCCCTTTCTTGGATAAGAGAACAATATCCGCAACCCTCCAATCCTCCGGAACCTCTCCCGTCCCCATTGATGATGCAAAGATCATTGCCAGAGGCTCAGCAATCTCCTCCCTCGCCTCCCACAGTAAGCCTAGGGTATATCTCGTCCGGTCCCGGTGACTTATCCAAATTGATGCTTTCCAAAGGCTCCAGCACATCCTCTTTCTTAACGTCTATATGCTTAAGCTTTTTAGTCCGCTGTAAGACATCCGTACAAACTTCAAGGTCCGTTTCTGTAGTGAATACTGAAGCAAAGTATTCATTAAGTACCTCCATTATCTCCTCTGGTTCCGTACACACTTCTCCACTGTCACACTTGGTTGGTTCTATTCTCTCACGTCTTTTCCTCTTGCTCTTCACATACCTGTAGAACGCCCTGGGGTTTTCCTTAATCCTGTTCACCACTGCCTTCTCATGGCCTCTTCTGGCTCTCCTAACATCATTCTTAATTTTGATGGCATCTCTATGAAGATCAAGATCAAGATCCTTTCTTTGGAGAACCATTCCAGAAAAGGTAAATAGAATCTCTTACATTGACAGTGCCACAGTCCTAAGCCCTAATATTAGTCGACCCTAATGCACTCAGGCTACACTGTTCCAGTTCCCTTTATCCAGAATGTTGGGGCAGGAAGTGTTTTGGGTTTCTGTTTCTGGAATGTATAATGAGATAGCTTGGGATCGCCATTATTTCCGACTCTGAATTTATGTGCTACTGGTAAGCCGTCTTTGTCTAACACTTGTTCATTACACATTCAGTATGTAATGATGCAGCTGTTCAGTGTGTTAGATTTTCGTCAGCAATGATCTTGGCAAGCTTATCAATGAACTTCTCTGCTGCTTCGTGGTCAGTAGACCCCAAATCTTTAAAAATTTGATGCCATGTCTTTTCCTAAATTTCTGCAACCAGCCTGCTGAATATTCACTATTACCTTAAATTTTTTCAGTTTGTCATGATAGATCTTTGCTTGTTTCATGATCAGCGTACCATTAAGTGGCATATGTTCACTCTGAAGCTGATGAATCCAGTCTTTCATTACACGATCGAGATCTTCATCTTTTCCTCTTCAGTCCTGCTGAAGTGTCTCGGCCCAAAATGTCCACTGTACTTTTTTCCACAGATGCTGCCTGGCCTGCTGAGTTCTTCCAGCATTTTGTGTGTGTTGCTTTTAGTTCCAGCATCCACAGATTTTCTCTCGTTTGCGATCTCCATTTTTCACTTTATGCAGTGTTTTTCTATTTTTCATTAACCTGTTGATTAAATATGTGATGCCACCTCTCAGAACTGTCTGTGGTACTCAGAGAGCTGCGCATCGCCTGGAAACCTCACCAGCAGCTTGTGGAATTTTCCACATGTAACGTCATGTCAGCGCTCAAACAAATCTGGCATTTTGGAGGCTTTCAGATTTTGGCATTTTGGACAAGGGGTACTCAACCTGTATTGCTTCAGCACTGTGCATCCTTCAGGAAGGCTTCTAATCTTTCTGCACCGGTGGAGAAGGGCCGACAAGGTGAAGCTGAACTAGCTGGTCCTGTTGAAGGATCTCAGTCCAAAGGTTTTACTGTTTATTCATATTCCTGAACTGCTGCATTCCTCCAGCACTTTGTGTGCGTTACTCTGTAGTTTCAGGTTCTGCAACATCTCCTGTGTCAGGCATCTCACAGCAAATCATTGCTGAAAGCAAAGTTACTTTTCTTTTCTTATCTTGAGGTACAGCGCAGAGCAGTGTGAACCGTGCTGCTCAGCAATCTACCTATTTAATCCTAGCCTAATCCTAACCTACCAACCAGTACAGTTTTGTACGGGGGGGGGGACTGGAGCACTCCAGGAAACCCAAGTTGTCATGGGGAGAACATGCAAACTCCTTATAGACAGCATCGAAATTCAACTTTCAACTCTGACGCCCTGAGCTGTAATAACGTTGCGCTACCATGGTGTTTCTTTGCTTCATACAAATTAATTGGTCCAAAGAGACCTTTCTTCCAGAGAACTCTTCCCCTCAAGCCCTCCCAAAAATGCATCCAACACCTAACACGTTCTTACTTAAGAGAAAAACCGTCTCTTCAACAAAGTTCCTCTGCTGACAGATTTCGAGAGCCTGCGGAGAGAGGAAAAAAACAAAAGAATTAAGGCTGTTGTCATATCTCCTTATTAATATTTAAGTTCTTCCACTGCAATATGCTCCTTGGGTGAGGGAAGCACTATGTACATGCCTGCATATTTCTATCAGTTTGAAGATATTTTCGTAGGAATGTTTTATTCTGGGAACCTGCTTTACACAGATTCATACCTGACTTATTTTTATTTAGTGATTCAGCACGTACAGGTCCTTACAAGCCGCGCTGCCCAGCAACCCACATATTTAATCCTAGACTAATCACAGGACAGTTTACAATGACCAATTAACCAACTGTTACGATTTGTTTTTTATGCTTTTGGTTTGGTATCAGTTGAATTAATGCAAGACTAAAATTGTAGTTTTTACTAGCACACAATTTGTCATTATTAAGTTATATATTTTCACAATATGTGGTGTTTTTCTCCACCTACTGGTGGAACAGTAGTATAACAGTTACATAATGGTTTGTAAGTGTTGCACATGAGACATGTGCAGTGACTGTGTATTTTTTAATTGGCCCTTCCTTTTCTCAGTATTTGTCTTAATTCAGGAATTCGTCCTATTTCAAGTATAAAGGTGTCAGGGTCTGCAAAAATCACCATCTTTGTTCTTGTTTCTTTGTCTTCTCTTAGTTTCTTATGCTCTGGAAGCAACAAGTTTTCACTCATTCTTGGACTTCTAAAAGAACTTAACATTTCCCCTATACTTTCCTCCAATCAACATAGTATTATGCGATCTCCTATTAGCCATTTCTGCCCTGGGGAAAATGTCTCTGGCTGTCCACTCTATCTATGCTTCTTATCATCTTATACACCTTCATAAAGGTTCTCTCTAGTCCAGGCATCATCCTGGTAAATCTTCTCTGCACCCTCTGTAAAGCTTCCACATCCTTCCTACAATGAGGTGACCAGAACTAAACACAATATTTCGAGTGTGGTCTAACCAGAGTTTTATAGAATTGCAATATTACCTCGTGGCTCTTAAACTGAATCACCCGACTACTGAACGCCAAAGTTGAAAATAAGTACCTATATGACACCATAAACTACCCTAAGATGCATTTTCCAATGGGCATTTACAGTAACTACAAAGAAAACCAACAGAACCAATGAAAAAGCACACTCAAAGTTGAACAAACAACTAATGTACAAGAGACAATAAGCTATGCAAAGAGAAAAAGAGGAAAAACAAAATAATAATAATAATAATAAATAAATAAGCAATAAATATTGAGAACGTGAGATTGTAGAGTCTTTGAAAGTGAGTCAATAGGTGCTGGAAACATTTCAGCATGGGGGTGAGTGAAATTATTCCCCCTCACCTCATCCTCTCTCCACACCACCAGAGACAAAGGTTCCGCTTGTCTTCATCTACCAGCCACCGTATCCAGCACATAATTCTCTGTAACTTCCACCATCTCCAACCGGATCACACCACCAAGCACATCTTTCCCTCCCTCTCACTTTCTGCTTTCCACAGGGATCGCTCCCTATGCCACTCCCTTGTCCATTCCTCCCTCCCACTGATCTCCCTCCTGGCACTTATCCTTACAAGCAGAACAAGTGTGACACCTGCCCCCACACCTCCTCCCTCACGACCATTCAGGGCCCCAAACAGTCCTTCCAGGTGAGGCAACACTTCATCTGTGAGTGTGTTGGGGTCATCTACTGTATTCGGTGCTCCCATTGGGGTCTCCTGTATATTGGTGAAACCCAGTGTAGATCGGGAGACTGTTTCATTGAGCATCTACGCTCCGTCCACCAGAACAACCGGGATCGCGCAGTGGCCACCCATTTTACTTCCATTTCCCATTCCTATTCCAGTATGTCAGTCCATGGCCTCCTCCGCTGTCGTGATGCAGCCACATTCAGGTTGGCGGAACATCATATATTCCTTTTGGGTAGACTCCAATTTGACGGCCTGAACATTGATTTCTCGAACTTTCGGTAACACCCCTCCCACACCTCACCACCCCCCCCCACCATTCCCCATTCCCTTTTCCCTCTCTTACCTTATCTCCTTACCTGCCCATCACCTCCTTCAGGTGATCCTCCCCCTTTTCTTTCGTCCATGGCCTTCTGTCCTCCCCTGTCAGACTCCCCCTTCTCCAGGCCTGTATCTCTTTCACCAATCAACTTCCCAGTTCTTTAGTTCACCCCTCTCCCTCTAGTTTCACCTGTCACCTGGTGTTTCTTCCTCCTCTCCCTCCGCTATCTAACTCTGGCTCCTTGTCTTTTTTCCTGCAGTCTTGCTGAGAGGTCTCGGCCCGAAACGTCGACTGCACTCTTTTCCATAGATGCTGCCTGGCCTGCTGAGTTCCTCCAGCACTTTGTGCGTGTTGCTCGGATTTCCAGCACCTGCAGATTTTCTTGTTTGTGATTCCACTACTTCCTGTAGGCTTTTCCATTCAAGGGCGTTAGCGTTTCCATACCAGGCCGTTATGTAGCCAGTCAGTATGCCCTTCACCGCGCATCTGTAAAATCTGGCAAAGCTTTAGATGACTTAACCAGCGCTGCTTGCTGGCTGAAGGCTTTGCCTCGGTGATGCATCTTTCTATGATTCCAATGGGGCAAATTTTCAAGAGAGCTTTTGAAAATCAAAGAGTCATTCAGGATTTTCTTTAATGAATGCTATTGCCACGTGGTGTGTTTCATGGAGATGGCACAGATGTGAAGGGAAGCTTGATCCAAACAGCCAGGAATCAAAGAGGATACTAAAAGCTTTTTCAAGTATATAAAGAGTAAAAGACAGGTGAGAATAGATATAGGACCGATAGCAAATGATGCTGGAGAAATTGTAACGGGAGATAAGGAGATGGCAGAGGAACTGAATGAGTATTTTGCATCACTCTTCACTGAGGAAGACATCAGCAGTATACCGGACACTCAAGGGTGGCAGGGAAGAGAAGTGTGCACAGTCACAATTACGACAGAGAAAGTACTCAGGAAGCTGAAAAGGCTAAAGGTAGATAAATCTCCTGGACCAGATGGAATGCACCCTTGTGTTCTGAAGGAAGTAGCTGTGGAGATTGCGGAGGCATTAGCGATGATCTTTCAAAAGTCAACAGATTCTGGCATGGTTCCGGAAGACTGGAAGACTGCAAATGTCACTCCGCTATTTAAGAAGGGGGCAAGGAAGCAAAAAGGAAATTATAGACCTGTTAGCTTGACATCGGTGGTTGGGAAGTTGTTGGAGTCGATTGTCAAGGATGAGGTTACAGAGTAGCTGGAGGCATATGACAAGATAGGCAGAACTCAGCATGGATTCCTTAAAGGAAAATCCTGTCTGACAAACCTATTACAATTTTTTGAGGAAATTACCAGTAGGCTAGACAAGGGAGATGCAGTGGATGTTGTATATTTGGATTTTCAGAAGGCCTTTGACAAGGTGCCACACATGAGGCTACTTAACAAGATAAGAGCCCATGGAATTATGGGAAAGTTACATACGTGGATTGAGCGTTGGCTGATTGGCAGGAAACAGAGAGTGGGAATAAAGGGATCCTATTCTGGTTGGCTGCCGGTTACCAGTGGTGTTCCACAGGGGTCCATGTTGGGGCCGCTTCTTTTTACATTGTACATCAACGATTTAGATTATGGAATAGGTGGCTTTGTGGCTAAGTTTGCTGAGGATACAAAGATAGGTGGAGGGGCCGGTAGTGCTGAGGAAACGGAAAGTCTGCAGAGAGACTTGGATAGATTGGAAGAATGGGCAGAGAAGTGGCAAATGAAGTACAATGTTGTAAAGTGTATGGTTATGCACTTTGGCAGAAAAAATAAATGGGCAGACTGTTATTTAAATGGGGAAAGAATTCAAAGTTCTGAGATGCAATGGGACTTGGGAGTCCTTGTACAGGATACCCTTAACGTTAACCTCCAGGTTGAGTCAGTAGTGAAGAAGGCGAATGCAGTGTTGGCATTCATTTCTAGAGGAATAGAGTATAGGAGCAGGGATGTGATGTTGAGGCTCTATAAGGCACTGATGAGACCTCACTTGGAGTACTGTGGCAGTTTTGGTCTCCTTATTTAAGAAAGGATGTGCTGACGTTGGAGAGGGTACAGAGAAGATTCACTAGAATGATTCCGGGAATGAGAGGGTTAACATATGAGGAAAGTTTGTCTGCTCTTGGACTGTATTCCTTGGAGTTTAAAAGAATGAGGGGAGACCTCATAGAAACATTTTGGATGTTAAAAGGCATGGACAGAGTGGATGTGGCAAAGTTGTTTCCCATGATGGGGGAGTCTAGTACGAGAGGGCATGACTTAAGGATTGAAGGGCGCCCTTTCAGAACAGAAATGCGAAGAAATTTTTTTAGTCAGAGGGTGGTGAATCTGTGGAATTTGTTGCCACAGGCAGCAGTGGAGGCCAAGTCATTGGGTGTATTTAAGGCAGAGATTGATAGGTATCTGAGTAGCCAGGGCATCAAAGGTTATGGTGAGAAGGTGGGGCAGTGGGACTAAATAGGATAAAATGGATCAGCTCATGATAAAATGGCGGAGCAGACTCGATGGGCCGAATGGCCTACTGCTCCTTTGTCTTATGGTCTTATGGAATGGAAAAGGCTCCAGAATGCGGATACAGGCCAGTCCATCTCAGGCAAAGCCTTCCCCATCATTGAGCACATCTACAAGGAGCACCGACACAGGAATGCAGCATCCATCATCAAGAACCTCCACCAGCCAGGTCCTGCTCTCTTCTGTGACTATGATCAGCCTTTTGGTCCTAAACCACCAAATGCGGGAACAGTAATTACCCATCAAACATCAGGCTCTTGAACCAGAGGGGATAACTTCACTTGCCACAACAGGGATTTCAATGACTCCACAACTCATGCTGTTAGTAATTTTATTATTTTTTATATTTGCGCAATTTCTCTTCCTTTGCACATTGATTGTTTGTCTTTGCTTATGTAGTTTTTCAAATTCTATTATGTTACTTTATTTTCCAGAAAACACTTACAAGAAAATGAACTTCAAGATGCATGTGTGAGAGTGAGAGAGAGAGAGTGAGAGTGAGAGTGAAAGAGAGAGAGAGAGTGAGACAGAGAGTGAGAGTGAGAGAGTGAGTGAGAGAGAGAGAGAGAGAGAGTGAGAGAGAGAGAGAGAGAGAGAGAGGGAGAGTGAGAGGAGAGTGAGGGGGAGGGAGGAAGAGAGAAAGAGTCTGGCTTTTGCACAGTACTGTAGTAATTTTATGTATTGCACTATACTGCTATGGCCCCAAAAAATACAAATTTCATGACATGTGAGTGATGATAAACCTGATTCTGAAATGGGTCTCTATTGTGGACTGCGAGTGGGAAGGGGGCAGGGAGAGGGAAATCATGGTTGGGAAAAGGGGAAGGGAGGAGAGCGAGAAATACTCTGTAATGATAAATAACCCAGTTGTTTAGAACTAGATGACCTTGACTGTTATCTCAGGGCTGGTGTGTCTGCACCCATGTCCCATACCCCTCTCCCTCCAAACTCCTTCTCTACCCCTCGTCCCACATCCCATTCCCTCCAAACTCCTTTTCTACCCCTCGTCCCACACCTCTCTCCCTCCAAACTCCATCTCTACCCCTCATCCCGCACCCTCTCCCTCCAAACTCCTTCTCTACCCCTTGTCCCACACCCCTCTCCCTCCACACTCCTTCTCTACCCCTTGTCCCACACCCCTCTCCCTCCAAACTCCTTCTCTACCCCTCATCCCACACCCCTCTCCCTCCACATTCCATCACCACCCTCCTTCCACGCTCTCTCCCTCCAAACTCCATCTTCACCCCTCGTCCCACACCCCTCTCCCTCCACACTCCATCTCTCTACCTTGTCCCACACCCCTCCTGGGCAGTCCACCCGAGTGGGAAGTGAGAAATGGAATAAAATGAGACATATTTACTGTTAGACATTGGCACAGAGCAAACAGGCTGAATGGTATTTGTGTGCTATGGAACACAATTGTCTCAAGTGCATTTCAGCAACAATACATGTGCCTCCAAGGCAGCACTCCTGTGAAGGAAGGTACGTTACAGACCAATTTACCTTCTCCAGTGGGCAGTGGGTGCTGTCTCTCAGGAACGGCAGCAGGCTTGGCCGATCATATTCAGCATACAGGCTGATCTGTTGCTCGTGGAACTTCTGTCCTTTATGGTGATCTCTCTTGAACAGGTTGTGCAAGTACTGTTTAAAGAAAATGCAGAGTAGGTTAGAAAAAAACAATGTAAAATATCAAACAAAGCTTTCAAAGTTAAAATAATCTGAGTAACACTGTAAGTATTAGTAATAGCAATAGTGGTTGAAGGGACTTATTCCGGCTGGAGGTCTGTGATCTGCAGGGATTTGTACTGGGGCCTCTGCTGTTTGTGATGTATATAAATGACCTGGATGAAAGAGTAGATGGGTGGGTTAGGATGTTTGCTGATGAAATGAAGATTGGTGGTGTTGTGGATAGCGTTGAAGACTGGCAAAGGATACAGCGAAACACAGATCAGTTGCAGATGTGGGCAAAAAATGGCAGGTGGAGTTTAACCCGGCCAAATGTGATGTGTTGCCCCTTGGAAGGGCAAATGTAAAGAGACAGTCCAATGCTAAGGGCAGAGGGATCCAAAGTCGCTACACAGGTTGATGGGCTGGCTAAGAAAGCTTATGGAATGTTAATTTGAGACATTGAGTTCGAAAGTCAGGAAGTTACGTTGCAACTTTAAAAAGTTAGTTAGGCAACATCTGGAGTATTGCACACAGTTCTGGTCACCCCACTATAGGGAGGATGTCGAAGCTTTGGAGAGGGTGCAGAAGAGGTTTACCAGGATGCTGCCTGGTTTAGAGGGTATGTGCTATCACGAGGTTGGACATACTTGGGATGTTTTCTCTGGAACAGCACAGGCTGAGGTGATATTTGATAACCAGAACCCTGTTAGAATCCAGGTACATTCTGCTGAAACGACAGCGTTCCACAGGGAGAGTGGTTTCTCTTTTATTTTAATTTCAGGTATTCCGGCTGCATTAGTGCACTGCAATCACTACACAGCACTGCAAACTAAATCCCTCACCACCAACTCTATATCTGTAAAATATCACTAACATCCTCACTTACTTATCTGCTCAGGTGTCTTTTTGGGATCAACAATATGAAATCCCATAGATAACGACTAAAGATTTGCTTTATTTGTCACAAGTACATCGAAACCTACAGTGAAACGTGTCGCTCGTGTCGGGAATGTGCTGTACTCAGCCCACAAGTGTCACCATGCTTCTGGAACCAAAGTAGCATGCCCACAACTTGCTAACTCTAACCAGTTGTCTTTAGACCATGGGAGGAAACTGGAGCACCCGGAGGAAGCCCATGCTGTGAAGGGGAGAACATACAAACTCCTTATAGACAGTGGCAGGAAATTAACCCTGGCCCGCTGTAAAGCATTGCACTAACCACTATGCTACCATAACTTTTAATTACCTTTACGTGTCACATTGTGGATAGCTGCCTTAGAACATGCCTGTCCAGCAATTCCTGACTAATAACCCCATCACACCTTCTCTCCTCAACCTTTCTCACTTTGATGCATTTATCCAATTTTCCCCCAAAGAATACATTGGTCTGAACAAGCATCGCCTGACCAAACATCACGTTATTTTCCTCAGTTCTATATCCAGTGACAATTTTGAACCAACAATCACTTTTATTTACTCGGCGGGAGTATAGCCATTTATTTATGTAACAGTTTTTCCCTCAAGCCATCGGACTACCAACCTACTGCCCTCTGCCGTGCCTATTGTCTTATTATTTATTGTAATGCCTGCACTGTTCTGTGGACTTTATGCAGTCCTGGGTAGGTCTGTAGTCTAGTGTAGTTTTTGTGTTGTTTTACGTAGTTCAGTGTAGTTTTTGTATTGTTTCATGTAGCACCACGGTCCTGAAAAACATTGTCTCGTTTTTACTGTGTACTGTACCAGCAGTTACATAGAAACATAGAAACATAGAAAATAGGTGCAGGAGTAGGCCATTCGGCCCTTCGAGCCTGCACCGCCATTCATTATGATCATGGCTGATCATCCAACTCAGAACACCGCCCCAGCCTTCCCTCCATACCCCCTGATCCCCGTAGCCACAAGGGCCATATCTAACTCCCTCTTAAATATAGCCAATGAACTGGCCTCAACTGTTTCCTGTGGCAGAGAATTCCACAGATTCACCACTCTCTGTGTGAAGAAGTTTTTCCTAATCTCAGTCCTAAAAGGCTTCCCCTTTATCCTCAAACTGTGGCCCCTTGTTCTGGACTTCCCCAACATCGGGAACAATCTTCCTGCATCTAGCCTGTCCAATCCCTTTAGGATCTTATACGTTTCAATCAGATCCCCCCTCAATCTTCTAAATTCCAACGAGTACAAGCCCAGTTCATCCATTCTTTCTTCATATGACTTGACTTCACTTGACTTATTTCATTCTGTTATCAAAGTAAACAGTCACTATGTACACCATCTTAACATGAATTTGATGTGTTGTTCGCTTTTCCTACCTATATGGTCTTTGTGCCTCTTTTGTCAAACTGATTATTTCCATAACTAAATCAAGATAGCAATGTTTTTGTTGCTTTCAGTTATATCTATTTATATTAGCAAAACTCTATGAAATTGTTTAACATTCTTTCCGTAACTATATCAAGTTTGTTTTTGCTTTTTCTTGTAGATATTTATTTCTTTAGCACATAGCTCGACCAAACAGGAACATCTCATGAAGCTCCACTGGACTTGGCAATCCAGCCATATTTTGTGAAACAGGCAAAAGCCAGACATCACTTACATTGACAACACTGGAAATCAATCACTTCACTTCACTTCATATATAACCCCTGAGAGTCCTTCCTGAGGCAAGCAGCAGGTAAAGAATCTCTCCTGTCACAAATCTTCAATAATTTAGACACAAATTCTTTTATCTAAAGCTCTGACTACTTGATGAAAATTCTGAGATATTTTACCGTATATCACTGTACAAACCATCGCCAGAACTAGCAGACTGCATCTGACAGTATGTTGTAGGTCATCATCATTATTATGTACTATATTATATGATGTGGGTAATCATGGTGTCATGACCCTGTTTGTTCTTGTCAAATATTCTACAGAAGTGGTTTGCCATCGCCTTCTTCTGGGCAGTGTCTTTCTAAGATGGGTGATCCCATGAACAGCTGGTGCATATCACAAGTCCTGATTATGTGACTACTGATGCCAGGCAATCTCTGAAGATTACTGATAATGGCTGGGATTACCAGTGTAGTGCCCTGGTTCATATTTTTACTGTTATGCTGTATAGAACCACAGAACACTACAGCACAGAAAACAGGCTATTCGGCCCTTCTAGTCTGTGCCGAAACATTATTCCGCTCGTCCCATTGACCTGCATCCAGTCCATAACCCTCCAGACCTCTCCCATCCACGTATCTATCCAATTTATTCTTAAAACTTAAGAGTGAGCCCGCATTTACGTCAGATGGCAGCCCGTTCCACACTCCCACCACTCTCTGAGTCAAGAAGTTCCCCCTGAACCTTTCCCCTTTCACCCTAAAGCCATGTATTTCATTTAGCAGTTCTGTAAGAGCTGTCTGTTTTGTTTTCAGCTTGTTTGGGTTTTATGTTGAAGATAAGAGATGAGGAGAAATGTGTGCCATCCAATTAGGATGGTAGAACTGAGGGGAGGTTCTCTGAGTGACAGAGAAGTTCACGATGAGCTCCAACTTGTGCTGTTTAATTAAAATGCACCCTTTTTTTGTTTTTCTTTACTAACCCTTTAGGTAAGTAAAGATTCATAAATATAATTCCTTTAGTTGTATGCAGGGTACTGTCTGTTATTTTGTGGCACTAATTTGTAACAGGGTAGCAAATTATACAGCATCCACACAAACCGGGGTTTGGGGCGCCAGAGCCGTCGCAGTCTCACGAGTTTGGCGGGATCAGAGAGTATTTTCCCTAGACTTATGTAGCCAAGGAAACCAGGGGGTTTCACCTATCTAGTAAAGACACTGCCCAGAAGGCGGCAATGGCAAACCACTTTTTTTTTTAAGGATGTGACTAAACATACTTTTTGAAGATGTGACTAGGAATAGTTAGCATGGCTTTGTCAAAGGCAGCTCGTACCTTACGAGCCTGATGGAATTTTTTGAGGATGTGACTAAACACATTGAAGAAAGTAGAGCAGTAGATGTAGTGTATATGGATTTCAACAAGGCATTTAATAAGGTACCCCATGAAAGGCTTACTGAGAAAGTAAGGAGGCATGGGATCCAAGGGGACATTGCTTTGTGGATCCAGAATTGGCTCGCCCACAGAAGGCAAAGAGTGGTTGTAGACGGGTCATATTCTGCATGGAGGTTGGTGACCAGTGGTGTGCCTCAGGGATCTGTTCTGGGACCCATTCTCTTTGTGATTTTTATAAATGACATGGATGAGGAAGTGGAGGGATGGGTTAGTAAATTTGCTGATGACACAAAATTGGGGGTGTTGTGGATAGTGTGGAGGGTTGTCAGAGGTTACAGTGGGACATCGAAAGGATGCAAAACTGGGCTGAGAAGTGGCAGATGGAGTTCAACCCAGATAAGTGTCAGGTGGTTCATTTTGGTAGGTCAAATATGATGGCAGAATATAGTATTTATGGTAAGAATCTTGGTAGTGTGGAGGATCAGAGGGACCTTGGGGTCTGAGTCCATAGGACATTCAAAGCTGCTATGCAGGTTGACTCTGTGGTTAAGGCGGCATATGGTGCATTGGCCTTAGTGAACTGTGAGACTGAGTTTTGGAGCCGAGAGGTAATGTTGCAGCTATATAGGACCCTGGTCAGACCCCACTTGGAGTACTGTGCACATTTCTGGTTGCCCTACTATAGGAAGGACATGGAAACCATAGAAAGGGTGCAGAGGAGACTTACAAGGATGTTGCCTGGATTGGGGAGCATGCCTTATGAGAATAGGTTGAATTAACTCGGCCTTTTCTCCTTGGAGTGACGGAGGATGAGAAGTGTATAAGATGATGAGAGGCATTGATTGTGTGGATAGTCGAGAGGCTTTTTCCCAGGGCTGAAATAGCTAACATGAGAGGGCAGTTTTGAGGTGCTTGGAAGTAGGTACAGAGGGGGTGTTAGGGGTAAGTTTTTTTATGCAGAGTGGTGAGTGTGTGGAATGGGCTGCTGGCGACAGTGGTGGAGGCCGATACAATAGGGTCTTTTAAGATACTCTTGGATATGTACATGGAGCTTACAAAACTAGAGGGCTATGGGTAACCTTAGGTAATTTCTAAAGTAAGGACATGTTCGGCACAGCATTGTGGGCTGAATGGCCTGTATTATGCTGCAGGTTTTCTATGTTTCTATGTTTTTTCACTCGTATAGAAAAATTTGCCAAGAACAATCAGGGTCATGGAATGACCATGGTTGTCCACATCATATGACACGCCACATAATGACGATGATTATGATTTCTGTAGCAAACATTAGGGATTTTACACCAGAATGTCAATATATTCTTATTTCTTTCATTACATCTTTATATGTTTATACAATTCACAACATTCTCTCCCTCTACTTATTTTTTAAGTTCTCTTCACCCAACTTTTGTGTTATTTACCTATTGTAGAATAAAAGTTTTAATAATAATATTGAGTAAAAGAGAGGTCAAGGGAGATGTCATCCCATTAAAGGTAACAACTAACAAGTTATTTTGTTTCTAATTACAGTAATTACTGTACTCTATCACTTGTGCTTATCTTTAACAGGAACACATCTCCCTTGACCACTCTTTTACTCAATATAACATTAAAACTTTTATGATTAGCCTTCATAATAATTGCAAGAATTTTTATTAGAAATATGCCAGCAAAGGGCCAGTAATATCATGAGACCGTAAGATATAGAAGCAGAATTAGGCCATTTGGCCCATTGCATCTGTTCTGCCATTTCATCATGGCTGATTCATTTCTCTCTCAGCTCCAATCTCCTGCCTTTGCCCCATATCTGTTCATGCCCTGACTAATCAAGAACCTATCAACCTCTGCCTTAAATATATCCAATGACTTTGCTTCTACAGCTACCTGTGGCAACGAATTCCACAGATTCACCACTCTCTGGCTAAAGAAATTTTCTCCTCATCTCTGTTCAAAATGAATGTCCCTCTATTCTGAGGCTGTGTCCTCTGGTCCTAGCCTCCACTACCATAAAAAACACCCTCTCCCCATTCACTCTATTACATTCAGTAGGTTGCCCTCATTCTTATGGATTCCAGTGAGTACAGGTCTACAGCCATCAAATGCTCTTCCTATAATAAGCCTTTCATGAATAATTTTTATGAATCTCCTTTGAATCCTCTCCAGTGTCAGCACATCCTTTCTAAGATAAGGGGTCCAAATAAATAATAATAAAGGCATCCGTTAGTCTTGCGAGACCATGGATCTGCGCCTGGAAAGTCTTCACTCTCCAGGGCGCAGGCCTGGGCAAGGTTGTATGGATGACCAGCAGTTCACAATACTCCAAGTGAGGCCTCACCAGTGCTTTATAAAGCCTCAGCGTTACATCCTTGCTTTTATAGTCAAGTCCTCTCAAAATGAATGCTAACCTTGCATTTGTCTTCCTCACCACAGACTCAACCTGCAAATTAACCTTTGGGGAATCCTACATGAGGACTTTCAAGTCCTTTTGCACCTCAAATTTTTGAGTGTTCTCTCTATTTAGAAAATAGATTACACATTTACTGTCCTTCTGTAGCCTGTCTGCTTCCTCAACACTAACTGCCCCTCCACCTTTGTATCATCCGCAAACTTGGCCACACAGCCATCAATCCATTCATCCAAATCATTGACATATAATGTAAAAAGAAGCCGTCCCAACACAGCCCCCTGTGGAACACCAAGAGTCACTCCCAGCCAACCAGAAAAGGCTCCCTTTATTCCCACTCTTTGCCTTCTGCCAATCAGCCACTGCTTTATCCACAGTATCTTTCCTGTAATAATATGAGCTCTTAACATTTTAAGCAGTCTCATGTGTGGCACCTTGTCAAATGCCTTCTGAAAATCTAAGTGTACATCATCCAATGCTCCTTTGCTTATCCTGCTTCTTATTTCTTCAAAGAATTCCAACAGATTTGTCAGGCAAGATTTTCCCTTAAGGAAACCATTCTGGCTTCAGCCCATTTTACCACGTGCCTCCAAGTGCTCCAACTCCAACATCTTCCCAACCACTGAGGTCAGACTAACTGGCCTATAGTTTCCTTTCTTCTGTCTCTTTCCTTTCTTGAAGAGTGGAGTGACATTTCCAGGTTTTCATTGCTCCAGAAGGACTCACCCATCCTGCTCATGGACTGTTTGTCCTAATCCCACAGGACAAATGGCTGCACAGCATCCCCGCCAGGGCCAGCAGACTCTCAGCCAGGTCTTCCCGTTTATGATGGCACCGGTGAAGCACAGCGACTCGCTGGCAGCAAAGCTACGAATTACTTTATTAATCATAGTTTTTCTCAAAAACGACCACTGCAATCAATAGCCTGTAATTTCCCTTTCAGAGTTGAGCTTTAGAACTCTCTGCCTTGCATTTTTTGGGGTGTGAACTTAAGTCTCGAAGGCTCAGGACGGTTATGGCATGGCGTGTACCTGAGGTGGTGGAGCCCAGGCCTGAGAGTGGGAAATATGCCAGTGTTTGGCCGTTGTTGGAGTGGACTTGGAGATTCATGGGGAGGAATAAAAGCATAGGTAGACTTTTCTAAACAGAGAGAAAAGTTAAAAATCAGAGGTGCTTGGGATTCCTTGTGCAGGATTCCCTAAAGGTTCACTTGCAGGCTGAATCAGCGGCAAATGCATTCATTTTGAGAGGACTAGAATATAAGAACAAGGATGTAATGATGAGACCTTATAAAGCATTGGTCGGACCATACTTGCAGTATTGTGAGCAGTTTTGGGCCCATTACCTCAGAATTTTTTTTAAATCCAGATAGAGCACGGAGTAGGCCTTTCTAGCCCTTCGAGCTGCACTGCCCAGCAATGCCTCAGTTTAAAGCTAGCCTAATTAGGAGACAATTTACAATGACCAATCAACTGCTACGTCTTTGGACGGTGCAAGGAAAAAGCCCACGCGCTTGTGGGGAGAACGTACAAACTCCTTACAGACAGTGGCCGGAACAGAACTCAGGTCGCCTGTACCGTAAAGCATTGTGCTAACCACTACACTTCTGTGCCACCCCACAATATGTCCTGACATTGGAGAGGATCCGGAGGAGGTTCATGATAACGATCCTGGGAATGAAAGGGTTAACTTATGAGGAGTATTCGATGGCTTTGGGCCTAGTCTTGCTGGGGTTTTAGAAGAATGAGGTGGGGGAGGGTGGAAACTCATTGAAACCAATCAAATATTGAGAGGACTAGATGGAGTGAAAGTGGAAAAAAATACCTACTATAGTGGGTGAGCCTAGCAGCAAAGGGCACAGCCTCAGAATAGAGGGATGTCCACTTAGAACAGAGATGAAAAGGAATTTTTTAACCATTGCTATGATGTGCCTACAGAGGTCAAGTCATTGAGTATATTGAAAGCAGAGGTTAATAGGTTCTTCGTTAGTCAGGGCATAATAGGTTACTGAGAGAAGACAGGAGATTGGGTTTAAGAGGGAGAATAAACGAGCCATGATGGAAGGGAAGAGCAGACTCGATGGGCTGAGTGGCCTAATTCTGCTCCTATGTCTTATGGCCTTGTATGGCTTTATGTTGGTGAGGCCTAATTTGGAGTATTGTATCACCTTCCTACAGGAAAGATATCAATAAGATTGAAAGAGTACAGAGAAAATTTATAATTTTGTTGCCGGAACCTGAAGACCTGAGCTATAGGGAAGGTTTGAATGGATTAGGACTTTATTCCCTGGAGTGTAGGTGAATGAGGGGAGATTTGATTGAGGTATGTAAAATTACGAAGGCTATAGATAGGGTTATTGCAAGCAGGCTCTTTTCACTGAGGATGGGTGAGACAAGAACTAAGGTCTATAGTTCAAGGGTGGAAAGTGAAATGTTTGAGGGGAACATGAGGGGGAACTTCTTCACTCAGAGGGTGGTGAGATGTGAAATGAGTTGCCAGCGGGAGTGGTGGATATGGGCTCAATTTCAACACTGAAGAGATATTTGTAGAAGTAGATGGATGGGAGAGGTGTGGAGGGCTAAGGTCCACGTGTGGGTTGATGGGACCAGGCAGAATGGATTAGGTGGAACTCCGCCACGGACAGCCCCAAGCCCGGCTGTAAAAACACGAGGGTTGAGCATGGGTTAGCAGCCCCATCCCGTAAAAACCTAGCACTGTAGAAATGCCAACAGCAGCTCCAAAGACCTCATTCCTGGGAGAGGAAGGATCTTCAATGGGCTATACCTTGAAAACCTGAAAGAATGGCCGATGAAAGAGGAGCCCATGCCCCAGTAGGGGTGATGATCTTACAAAGAAGAAGAATGGACTAGCTGAGGCAAAGGGCCTGTTTCTGTGTTGTAGTGCTCTATAACTCTATGACTCAACTACTAACATTTCACTCCCTCACACATTGATACCTCGGGGCCTGATCACAAACAGGCGTGTGCAAAGCCACAAGCACTTGCTTGCATCTTTGAACACCCTCAACAGCATGCACCAGATGCTTGTCTAAAGCAAAGAAAACCGACTCACCACATGTTGTAGTTCAGGTTGCTCTTTCAGCTCCTCCACAACTTTGTCAATCTGAAAAAACAAAATTAAAGTTAAATTTAGAAAAGCAACACCATTGACTGAACATTCTATCTTTAGCTGGATTACACTGTTCACAGGCATTCCCTAAATAAACTCGTTTCTATAAATATGCTTCAGTCAGTTCAGATTGGCAGCAACATCTCCTCCAGAATCTCCGTCCGCACAGGTACACCCCAGGTGCGCCCTGCTCTACTCTCTATATATTATGACTGTGAGGCTAAGCACAGCTCCAATGCCATTTTTAAATTTGCTGATGATACCACTGTTACTGGCTGAATCAAAGGTGGTGATGATCAGCATATGGGAGGGAGATTGAAAATCTGGCTGAGTGCTGCCAGCAAGACCAAGGAGGTGATTATTGACTGCAGGAGGATGAAAACTGCAGGTCCATGAGCCAGCCCTCATTGGAAGATCAGATGTGGAGAGGGTCAGCAACATTAAATTCCTCGGTGTTATCATTTCAGAGGATCTGTCCTGGGCCCAGCACGTAAATGCCTTTATGAAGAAAGCATGAAAGCACCTCCACTTTCTTAGAAATTTGCAAACATTCAGTATCATAACTAAAACTTTGACGAACTTCTACAGATGTGTGGTGAAAAGTATACTGACTGATACGGAAACAGAGAAGCCTACAAAAAGAAGTGGATATGGCCCAGCCAATCACAGGTAAAACCCTCTCCACCACTGAGCAAGTTCATAAGGAGCAGTGTCGCAGGAAAGCAGCATCCGTCATCAAGGACGCTCAACACCCAGTCCATGCTGTCTTCTTTCTGCTGCCCACACCACCAGGTTCAGAAACAGTCACTACCCCTCAACAATCAGGCCCTTGAACCAGAGGGGGTAACTTCACTCAACTTCTTTTGCCCCATCAATACACATGGACTAAGATGTTAACTGTCCTGTGCTATCACCAGTGGGATCATCAGTTGATCTGCCACCTGCTTTCAGGAGTTTTGGCCCGCTTATGATCAAGGCTCCCTCGAGGTGGTGGGCCAGCAGTGCTAAAGCACCACCTCACACTGGTGAGCTTAACCACTTGGCATCTGCCTCTATCAGAGTTGTTGGTCACTTCCATCCAACAGATATAAGATATAGGAGCAGAATTAGGACATTTGGCCCATCGAGTCTGCTCTGCCATTTCATCATGGCTGATCCAATTTCCTCGCAGACCCAATCTCCTCCCTTCTCCCCATATCCCTCATGGCCTGACTAATCCAAGACTTTTTATTGATTCTATTCACTTTCTTTGTTCTACTATGAATGCCTGCAAGAACATGAACCTTAGGGTAGCACATGGTGACATATATCTACTTTGATAATAAATTCACTTTGAACTTCAAATTCTTTATTACATTACTACAGATTTAACTTCATAAGTATGCCAGAGGCTGCTACCATGGAAGATTCTACATTTCAAGGATCCCCAACCTGGGGTCCATGTACCTCTTGCTTACTGGTATTGGTCCATAGCAGTAAAAAGAATGGGAAACCCTGTTCTGCATGAATGCAAGCACTTCTCTTCAGTTTAATTCTGAAGGGTGTTTGCAACACAAGAATAAGTTGTGAATGAAATTAGCAACTTACGGAAATTTTGTCTTCATTGTCCAGGAGCATGTTCACTGCTTGCTATAGAGAAAGGAGAGAGATTAATGGTTCAAACGACTTAATTGTAATGAGGTTTTACAATAAACTACAATGTATTTGACTCTTCAATAAGCTTTGTAACAAATATTGGAAACTGAAAATCACAAGCGATGAGTCATATTTTTAGTGTGTGCTCATTAGGACCACAAAACCATAAAATACCGGAGCAGAATTAGGCCATTTGGCCCATCGAGTCTGCTCCACCATTTCACCATTTTCCCTCTCAGCCCCAATCTCTTGCCTTCTCTCTGTGTCCCTTCAAGCCTTAACAAATCAAGAATCTATCAACCTCTGCCCTAAATATGCCTTCAGAGCTGCCTGTATCAACAAATTCCACAGATTCACCACTCTCTGGCTAAAGAAATTTCTCAACTCCATTCTAAAAGGATGCCCCTCTAATTCTGAGGCTGTGCCTTCTGGTCTTAGACTCGCCCACCATAGGAAACATCCTCTCCACATCCACTCTATCAAGGTTTTTCACTATTCGATAGGTTTCAACGAGGTCACCCCTCATTCAATGCAATTCACTCATCTGACAGCATGAACAAGGAAGATTACACCAGACATCACAGAAGGAGGATTGAAAAAGAAGACTGGTAGTTCATGTTGACAGCTTGTTCATAGGGTTGTTCACCAAGCCTGGAGATAAGGCTGCCAACTCTTTGTCACCAGTCAAGGGAACATATTGAGTGATCAATTCAGTGTGGTTTCTGCCTTGTGCTCAAGTTTATATCTGTCTGATATAAATGCGAGCACTTGGCAGAAACAACGCTGAAATGCGTACTGATGATGTCACCTCGACTGGTGACGAAGCATTTGCAACGTGATCCCCAGGCTCAGCAAACAACCTTACAAACAAACAGAAGAAGGAATGCTAAAGTAGGAAAGGAGCAAAGTTAGCAAGTCTCACAAAATGTTGGAGGAACTTCAGCATTTGGTGCATGCAAGCTCGATTTCAATGTATAGTAAGAGAAGTCTGGATAGGTACATGGATGGTAGGGATTATGGACACTATGGTCCAGGTGCAAGTCAATCAGACTAGGCAGCTTAAATCATATACCATGGACTAGATGGGACAAAGGGCCCGTTCCTTTGCTGTACTTTTCTATGATCTTATGACTCTAACACATCACACAAACCAATCTTCCGTCCTTGGACTCACTTTACACCGCACGCTGTCGGAGCAGTGCTGCCAGGGTAATCAAGGACACGACCCACCCAGCCAACACACTTTTCATCCCTCTTCCCTCCGGGAGAAGGTTCAGGAGCTTGAAGACTCGTACGGCCAGATTTGGGAACAGCTTCTTTCCATCTGTGATAAGACTGGTGAACGGATCCTGACCCGGATCTGGGCCGTATCCTCCAAATATTTGGACCTGCCTCTCGGTTTTTTTGCACTATCTTACTTTCCATTTTTCTATTTTCAATTTATGATTTATAATTTACATTTTTAATATTTACTATCGATTTGTAATCCAGGGAGCGGGAAGCACAGAATCAAATATCGCTGTGATGATTGTACGTTCTAGTATCAATTGTTTGGCGACAATAAAGTATAAAGTATAACTCAACAGGTCAGGCAGACTGAACAGTCGACGTTGTGATCTGAGACCCTTCATCAGGGCTGGAAAGGAAGGGGGCAGAAGTCAGAATAAGTAGGTGGGGGAGGGGGGGAAGAGGAAGGATTACAAACTGACAGGTGATAGGTGAAGCCAGGTGGGTGGGTGTGAGAGGAGGTGATGAAGTGAGAAGCTGGGAAGTGATACTGGAAAAGGTAAGAGCTGAAGAAGAAGGAATTCTAATTTATAGTAAATTTTCATGAAAGTAATATGTTAAGGATAATTTACTTATCCACGAGACCATAAGATGTAAGAGCAGAATTAGGTCATTTGGCACATCACGTCTTCTCTGCCATTTCATCATGGCTGACCCAATTTTCCTCTCAGCCCCAATCTCCTGATTTCTTCCCATATCCTTTCATGCCCTGACCAATCAAGAATCTATCAACCTCTGCCTTAATACACATGAAGACGCAACCCCCACAGCTGCCTGTGGCAAAGATATCCACAGATTCACCACCCTCTGGTAAAGACACTCCTCTGGCTGAATACACAAGCTCTTCATATCCACTCTGTCAAGGCCTTTCTCCATTCGACAGGTTTCAGAGGTCACCCCTCATTCTTCTAATTTCTAATGAATACAGGACCAGAGCCATCAAACGCACTTCACATGACAAACCATTCAATCCTGTAATCATTTTTGTGAATCTCCTTTGAACCTTCTCCAGTTTCAACCCATCATTTCTAAGATAAGGGGCCCAAAACTGCTCACAATACTCTAAGCGAGGCCTCACCAGTGCTTTATAAAGTCTTATTATTACATCTTTGCTTTTATATTCTTGTCCTTTTGAAATGAATGCTAACATTGCATTTGCCTTCCTCACCACAGACTCAAGCTGTAAATTAGCCTTTAGGAAATCCTGCACAAAGACTCCTACATCCTTTGCACATCTGATTTTTGTATTTTCTCTCCATTTAGAAACAAGTCAACCTTTTCATTTCATCTATCAAAGTGCATGACCATACACTTCCCAACACTGTATTCCATCAGCCATTTCTTTGCCAATTCTCCTAATTTGTCTAGGTCCTTCTGTAGCCTCTCTACTCCCTCAAAACTACCTGGCCTTCCACTTATCTTCATATTGTCTGCAAATTTTGCTACAAAACCATCAATTCCATCATCCAAATCACCGACATATAACATAAAAAGAATCAGCCCCAACACAGACCCTTGTGGAACACCACTAGTCACTGGCAGTCAACCAGAAAAGGCTCCCTTTATTCCCACTCTTTGCCTCCTGTCAATCAGCCACTGCTTTATCCATGCTAGAATCTTTCCTGTAATACCATGGGCTCATAGGTTGTTAAGCAGCCTCATGTGTGGCACCTTGTCAAATACCTTCTGAAAATCCAAGTACATAACATCAACTTATTTTCCTTTGTCTATCCTGTTCTCCCCACTAATTCTTGCTCTGTTAAATGCCCTTTCTTTGGCTTTTAGGTTGTCTTTGACTTCTCTTGTTAGCCACGGTTGTGTCAACTTGTCTTTAGAATACGTCTTCCTCTTTGGGATGTATACATCCTGTGCCTTTCCGAATTGCTTCCAGAAATTCCAGCCATTGCTGCTCTGCCATCATCCCTGCCAGTGTTCTTTTCCAATCAATTCTAGCCAACTCCTCTTCATGTCTCTGTAATTCCCTTTACTCCACTGTAATACTGACTTCAGCTTCTCCCTCTCAAATTGCAGAGTGAATTCAATTATATTATGACCACTTTCCCCTAAGGGTTCTTTTACCTTTAGCTCTCTAATCAATTCTGGTTCATTGCACAACACCAAATCCAGAATAGCTGATCCCCTAGTGGAGTCAACCACGAGGTGCTGTAAAAAGCTTTATTGTAGGCATTCTGGAAATTCCCCCTCTTGGACTCCCGCACCCACCTGATTTTCCCAATCTACTTGCACATTGAAATCCCCATGACTATTGTAATATTGCCCTTTTGGCATGCATTGAATTGAATTGAAATGAATTGACTTTATTTCTTACATCCTTCACATAAATGAGGAGTAAAAATCTTTACGTTACGTCTCCCTCTAAATGTGCAATCATAGTAATTTATAATAATTTATAATAAATAGAACAGTCAATGTAATATAGAGTACACTCAAATCAGCATGAGTTTATCAGTTTGACAGCCAGGTGGAAGAAGCTGTCCCGGAGCCTGTTGGTCCTGACTTTTATGCTGTGGTACCGCTTCCTGGATGGTAGCAGCTGGAACAGTTTGTGGTTGGGATGTCTTGGGGCCCCAGTGATCCTACAGGCCCTTTTTACACACCTGTCCTTGTATATGTCCTGAATCATGGGAAGTTCACAACTACAGATGCACTGGGCTGTCCGCACCACTCTCTGCAGAGTCCTGCGATTGAGGGAAGTACAGTTCCCACACCAGGCAGTGATGCAGCCAGTCAGGATGCTCTCAATTGTGCCCCTATAGAAGGTTCTTAGGATTTGGGGGCCGATACCAAACTTCCTCAGCCATCTGAGGTGAAAGAGGTGCTGTGGTGCCTTTTTCACCACACAGCTGGAGTGTACGGACCACGTGAGGTCCTCGGTGATGTGGATGCCGAGGAACTTGAAGCTGTTTATCCTGTCAACCCCAGATCCATTGATGTCAATAGGGGTTAGCCTGTCTCCACTCCTCCTGTAATCCACAACCAGCTCCTTTGTTTTTGCGACGTTGAGGGAGAGCTTGTTATCTTGACACCACTGTGTCAGGGTGATGACTTCTTCTCTGTAGGTCACCCACACTGAATCAATTCAATTCAATTCAATTCTGCTGCCATAGTTTCATGTGACCCTAATTGGGGGCTAAGTAGGTGCTACACCTTGCTCAATGGTGACCTGCAGGCTAGCGGAGGGAAGGAGCGCCTTACCTCACCTTTGGTAGAGACATATCTCTACCCTGCCACACACTTTAGAGTACAGGCTTGATCTGAAACCACTGAAGGCACAGAAAGAAATTCTAGAATAGATGAGATTGATGGAGACTAGAAATGCTCATCTGTCCTTCAGTGATAGAGCAGCAGAATTTATCATCCATAAAAATTAGAGGAACATTTATATTCACTCAATTTTATCTCAGTTTTGCTGCCATCACTACAATAAATGCTGGAAATCTAGAGTCACACTCACAAAAGTGCTGGGAGAAACTCAGCAAGTCAGGCAATATCGATGAAGAGGAATAAAGTCAACTTTTCGGGACGAGATCCTTCATCAGGACTGGCATGTGCGAATAAGACCAAACCATATCAAGGCAGACTAGGCCATTCAGCCCATTGCCTGCTCCATCATTCAATCATGGCTGTTTTGTTTTTTAACCCTATTCTTAACTACACACAATGACTTGGCCACAGCCCTCTGTGGTAAAAAATTCTACAGATTCACCACTCTCTGGCCGAAGAAATTTCTCCTCATTTCAGTTTTCAAGGTATACCCCTTTATTCTGAAGATGTTCTCATGGATCCTGGACTGTCCTACCAATGGAAACATCTTCTGCACATTCACTTTATCCCAAGCCTTTTAACATCAGTCGGTTTTGATGACACTCTCCTCATCCTTCTGAATTCCTGTGAGTTTCAGTCCAGGGACATCAAACACTTCTAATACTTTCAGCTTTTCATTCCTCGGATCATTCTTAAGAACCTCCTCTGGATGATCTCCAATATCAACACATTCTCCTTAGACACAGTGTCACAATATTCCAAGTGTGGTCTGACCAATGTCTTATAAATCCTCAGCATCACATCCTTGCTTTTATATTCTATTCCCCTCAAAATGAATGCTAACATTGCATTTACCTTTTTAATACTAACTCAACCTGCAAGTTAACTTTTAGGGAATCTTGAATTCAAAGGTTGAAAGGTCCAATTTAATGTCAGAGGGAAGTATACAATATTTTCCCTGAAATGCTTTTTCTTTGCAAACATCCACGAAGACAGAGAAGTGTCCCAAAGGGTGAACAATAGTTAAACGTGAGAATCCCAAAGACCATCCCCCCCCAACTTAAAAATCCCTTTGCACCACCAATTTTAGAATCGAATCACTCCCTGACATCTGCATGGGCTCTTATCCTGTTTTCCAACTTCATGTGAAACACTTGGAAAGGCCTTCTAAAAATCCAAGTAACCAACATCCATCAACTCTCCTTTGTCTATCCTCCTTGTTATCTCCTCAAAGAATTCCATTAAAGTAAGATCTCCACTTATTGAAACCTTGCTGACTTTCTCTACCTTATACTTCTAAACACCCCAAAATTAATCATCAGACATATATATCAGGAGCGCAGCAGACGCAGGGAACTTGGCATTGCAAATGATCCCTGCCATCTGCCCAGCAATCTCTTTGATCCCCAACGATCAGACAGGAGGTACCGTTACACCACTTGTGTTGGCAGCTCATACCACACTCTCACGACCCTCTGAGTGAAGAAATTGCCCCTCATATTCTCCTTAAACTTTTCACCTTTCACCCTTAACCTATGACATCTGTTTGCAGTTTCACCCAACCTCAGTGGAAAAAGCTTGCTGGCATTTACCTTATCTATACCCCTCATAATTTTGTACACCTCTATCAAATCTCTCCTCAATCTTCTACATTCTAAGGAATAAAGTCCTAATCTATTCAATCCTTCCTTATAAATCAGGTCCTCCAGACCCGGCAACACCCTTGTAACATTTCTCTGTACTCTTTCAATGTTATTTACATCTTTCCTGTAGGTAGGTGACCACAACTGCACACAATACTCTAAATTAGGCCTCACCAACATAACTTCAACATAACTTCCCATCTCCTGTACTCAATTGGATACGGGCCGAATTGTGGCGATGGGTCCCAGACCCAAAAGCATATCGAAGCAGCAGAGCCTGGGCCTGAGAATGAGGAATGATGACCCACTGCTTAGCTGATCGAAAACGTCAGGGTGTCAGGGTCGAACGAGAGGGGTGGCTGGTGTTCAGCCCTCTGCTTCACATCTCTGAACTGACAGGCCGTGGCCTGTAACTAATGGGCTCCTGGACAAGCTGCGACTGGCTTTGTGAACTTCAGTTCTGAATGTTATTTATTTACTTTTATCGTTTGTACAATTTGTTATTTTTCTTCACGCTGGGTGATTGTGAAGAATTCACATTGGCAACATTTATGGAAATGTGAAGAATTCACATCAGCAACACCTGCGGAAATGAATAAACAGTCAATGTTTCAAGTCGACCAGGACTGGAGAGAAAGAGTGAAGACACCACAATAAAAAGGTGGATGGAGGGGAAAGAGGACAGCTAGAAGGTGATAGGATTATCATGGGGTCACAGTGCTCCCTTACTTTTGCCATTAAAATTACTGTTAGGCATAAGAATTGAGAATGGAGGAGCAACACCTTACGTTCCGCCTGGGCAGCCTCCAACCTGATGGCATGAATAATGATTTCTCCTTCCCGTAAAATAATATACCCTCCCCCTTCCCCATTTCCCCTCTCTGGCCTCCTACTTCTTCTCATCTGCCTATCACTTCTCGCTGGGTCCCCTCCTCCTTCCCTTTCTCCTGTGGTCCACTCTCCTCTCCTATCAAAGTCCTTTATCCCCAGCCCTTTATCTTCCCAACCTACCGCCCACCTGGCTTCACCTACAAGATATCCTCCTTCCCCTCCCTCACCTTCTTACTCTGGCGTCTTCCCCCTTCCCTTCCAGTCCTGATGAAGGGTCTTGGCCCAAAACATTGACTGTTTACTCTTTTCCACAGATGCTGCCTGGCCTGCTGAGTTCCTCCAGCATTTTGTGTGTGTTGTTTTGGATTCCCAGCACCTGTAGATTTCTCTTGTTTATGAAAAGAGAGCAGGATGTGTATTAGACTTACATACCTCTCTGTCAAACTCCATGAGCAGAATAATTTTATCCTTTATGGAGCTGAAGAGATTGTGTTTGTGTATGAGCTGGAAAACATCCTTATGTCGCAGCTTTAAGTAAATTTCCAGGGCTTTATCGTAACGCTGGTCGTAGGTGTACCTAAAACCAAACAAAACAATTGTCAACTCCAGACATCAAGTATCTAATTTGAATGGAACTGAATGCAATGTTGAACGAAGATAAGATCATTTCAATCAAAAAAACAATCATTGCTTTATCTAGTTCAGACTGCAAAGGTGAAACCAAGTTGGCAAATGCACAGAGGACGGAAAATACATCATGGTTTCTAGATGCCATTGCAGAATATACATTCGGTGGCCACTTTATTAGGAACACCTGTACACCCGCTTGTTAATGCAAATATATAATCAGCCAATCATGTAGCAGCAACTCAATGCATAAAAGCACGCAGACATTGTCAAGAGGTTCAGTTGTTGTTCAGACCAAACATCAGAATGGGGAAAGTTCAAAGTAAGTTCATTATCAAAGTGCATATATGTCACTGTATACAACCCTGAGATTTATTTTCTTGCAGGCATGCTCAATTAATCTAAAATAAAAAAATAACCATAATAGAATTAATGGAAGACTACACCAACTTGGGCATTCAACCAGTGTGCCAGAAGTGTGATCTCAGTGACTTTCACCGTGGAATGACTGTTGGTGCCAGATGGGGTGGTTTGAGTATCTCATAAACTGCTGATCTCCTGGGATTTTCATTCTCTGTCTCTAGAGTTTGCAGAGAATGGTGCAAAAACAAAAACAAAAAGAAATCCAGTGAGTGGCAGTTCTGTGGGTGGAAATACCTTGCTAATGAGAGAAGTCAGAGGAGAATGGCCAGACTGGTTCAAGTTGACAGGAAGATGACAATTACTCAAATATCCATGCATTGCAACAGTGGTGTGCAGGAGGGCATCTCCAATCACACAACACGTTGAACCTTGAAGTGGATGGGCTACAGCAGCAGAAGATCACGAACATACACTCAGTGGCCACTTTATTAGTTACACGTGGTACTCAATAAAGTGGCCACTGAGTATGCATGTGTACTGAACTAGATTGGTTAATAATTAACAATTACTAGAAAAAAATTAAAACAGAGGGGAGATTGGTCTAAAGACTTTCTAGATAGATGGATTCAGATGCACAGAATGGCCAGATTTCAGTATTGTTAGCAAATTATTTGAGCCAATTCGACATGTTCACCCAATCTAATATTAATCTCTTCTCTGCTCTCCATAACATGCCTTCCACTCAAACAATTGTAAAATACTTTGTTAAAAGAGTTCATATATTCAGGTTCCATAACAGCTAAAAATTTAATGATTAGCTTTATTTGTCGCATGGACATCGAAACACACGGTGAAATGTGTCATTTGCTTCAAATCAAATCAACGAGGGTTATGCTGGGCAGCCCGTAAGCGTCTCTAAACTTCCTGTGCCAAAGTTGCATGTTTACAGCTCACTAACCCTAATCCGTAAGCCTTTGGAATGTGGGAGGAAACCCACGCAATCATGAAGGGAACGCATATGCTCAGTGGCCACTTTATTAAGTACCTCCCATACTTAATAAAGTGACTATGGAGAGTATGTTTATGGTCTTCTGCTGCTGTAGCCCATTCACTTCACTGTTGCGTTGGTGTCAGCTTCAACCAGTCTAGCCATTCTCCTCTGACCTCTCCATTATCAAAGCATTCTGACCCATAGAACTGCCGCTGACTGGGTGGTTTTTGTTTCTTGTACCATTCTCTGTAAATGCTGTGTGTGAAAATCCCAGGAGATCATCAGTTTCTGAGATACTCAAACCACCCCGTCTGGCACCAACAATCATTTATGTTCAAAGTCACATGGACCACATTCCTTCCCCTTTCTGATGTTTGGTCTGAAGAACAACTGAACCTCTTGACCGTATCTACATGCTTTTATGCATTGAGTTGCTGCCACATAATTGACTGATTAGATATTTGCATTAACAAGCAGGTGTACCTAATAAAGTGGTCACTGTATATACAATGTATAGTCAATTTCTTCAGTGGTTAAATGCTTCACTTTAATATCAGAGAACATATACTGTATACAATCTGAAATCCTTACTCTTCACAGACATCCACAAAACAGAAGAAAAACCCCAAAGAATGAATGACAGAAAACATCAGAACCCCAAAGCCCACCTTCTCACACCCATGCCCAAGCTGCACCAAAGCATCAACCCTCCCCCCTCCTCCCCCTCCCACTCGCTCCATCAAAAGCATCCACTGTGCAGGCAATAGCAAAGTCCCCCAGAGACCATGATCTGGAGTCGATCCCAACATAGGCTCTGTCTCCCACTAACGAGGGGGAGAAAGGTATCGCTCCTGCCACAGCAAGAGGGAGACTAACAGCTCGCTGTTTCTATGTTACAGTCTCCCGCAATGCTTCACTTGGCAACATAGGCGAGGAGTTAGGTCACCCACAGGGCCACACCCCCGAAGATGCACGTCTTCCAGGACACACCTGGAGATCCCAGAATGCAGGCTGCTCGGCCTCCAGGAGTGAGAACCCATCGTCGTGAAGAACCACAGTTTGAGTGTAGCTGTAGGTTACGGACGGACTCCGACAGGATCCCAGCCACCTTGAACAATCTTAACTAACTTCTTCCCTTTACAAATAGGTCTCTTTAAGAAAGAATCTCTGCGATCTTTGATTCAGTAGCTAGTGTTCAGAACAGACACAGAACAGAATACTCACAATTCTGCTAGAGTTGTCAAAAGTGTTCTATTATTTGGAGCCACATCCAAATGATCCAAGACAGACCGGACTACAGCCATATTATTATATATGTCCCCTGGCCATTCTCTTATCAAGGATGCAAACCCCTTCAAAAGAGAAGAATGCACAGTTTAAGAATCCAAATTTGCAACTGGTGACACAAGCTGATGCTGAAAATCCAAATCAAACTTGCCAATCACAGAGTGTAAAAATAACTCTATTTTGATCATTAATAACAATTAATAGCTCATCTACTTCTGGGACTGAACCAGAATGATTATGCAAATTAAATAAACAGATTACCTCATAATCACTCTCCAAGAACTCATACAAGATCATTTCATATATAGCAGGCCTCAGGCGCAAGTCACCTCTGGGCAGGTACCTACTAATAGCCTAAAAAGAGCAAACAGCGTGGTATAAGTACACAGAGTCATGCATGAGAATTCTGACAAGAGTTACAAAGTGATTAAATAACTACTATTTTCTCTTATTGTTGCTAAAGTTCTTATGACCTGTCATCAAAGCTGCATTTTGTTGTTTTCTACACTCAGAGGAGAAAACACTATACGAGTATGTTCAAGAAATGTTCCAGTGCCCCAGTATAATGATGTGACACGGTAGGAAATACTCCACTGGGAAATGAGATTGGAACATTAGCTTTCCCTGCTAAGGAAATAATACTCCCCTGTCTGCTATAAGATGTAATCGATCCACACTCCTTTATGCCTCCATCATAGTCTTGTGTATTCAGGTTGTGAATCTTATTCTCAGTTTCCGGACTGGGATAAAAATACCACCTTGGTTACTGTGTCCGTTTTTAGAGGATTCATCTGAGAAAGAGCACTGGCTCTTGCAATTGGCCACATTGCTCTCACCATCATTGACAGGAGTGCTGCCAATAGAGAGAAGCCTCCGTCATCAGAGACCCCCACAATCAAGGCCTTGGCCTCCTCTTGCTACTACCATTGGGCAGGAGGCACAGAAACCTTAGGTCCCATACGACCAGGTTCAGGAACAGTTACTATCCTTCAATTATCAGGCTCAGATTTCACGTGGACAACTTCATTCACCACTACTCTGAACTGATTCTACCACCTACAGAATGACTTTCAAGGAATCTTTGTAACTCATGTTCTTCATTTTTTTTATTTGCACTGTTTGTCAGTCTTTGCCTGTTTGTTCATAGTTTTTCATAAATTCTATTGTATTTCTTTTTCACTGTAAATGCCTGTAAGAAAATGAATCTCGTGGTAGCATATTGTATCACATACATATTTGATAATACATTTTCTTTGAACTTTGTTGAAGCAAAATGTAGCCATGACTTACAATCAAAGGAAGGAGGCAATGCTTTCAAAGCTGTATTGTGAAAGACTGCAGATGCTGGAAATCCAAAGCAACACGCACAGAATGCTGGAGGACCTTCCCTTCCCACCTGGCTTCACTTATCACCTTCCAGCTAGCTTCCTTCCCCTCCACCTACCTTTTTATTCTGGCATTTTCCCCCTTCCTTCTCAATCCTGAAGAAGGGTCTCGGCCGAAAACGCCAACTTTCATCAACATCAACAAAACATCAACCATTCATTTCCATAGGTGCTGCCTTACCAGCAGAGTTCCTCCAGCATTTTATGTGGGTTGCTCTGAAACTATAAGACGTTTTTTTGAACGCCAACGACTTTCATGGTGTGCACCTCTCAGAATATCCAGTGAGTACTGGTGAAATGTCATGCTGCCAAACAGAGTGCAGTGCCATGAGATTAGCAGTAAGGTTTGCAGTTAATCATCTTAACAGTGAAAAACTTGAGGGACTTTGCAATGTGCATTTATTGATACTTTGACACAAGGCAAGGATTATTACTGAAACATCAGGGAAGTCAAAGCATTCCTCTCAGGACATTTAAGAGACTCTTAAGACAGGCACATGGATGAAGGAAAAATGGAGGGCTATGTGGGCGGGAAAGGTTAGATGGACCTTGGAGCAGGTTAAAAGGTCAGCACAACATCATGGGCTGAACAGCCTGTACTGTATTGCTCTATGTTCTAATTCATAGAAACCCAAATAGAACCTATCAATTCAGCAATTCAACATGCTCTCTTCTTGCTGCTGCCTTCAGGAAGAAGGTACAGGAGCCTCAGGACTCACACCACCAGGTCCAGGAACAGTTATCACCCCTCAACCATCAGGCTCTTGAACCAGAGGGGATAACTTCACTCACCCGTAAACTGAACTGTTCCCACAACCTATGGACTCACTTTCAAAGACTCTTCATCTTATGTTCTTGATATTTATTGCTTATTTATTTCTTTTCTCTTTTGTATTTGCACATTTGTTGTTTGTCGGTCCTGTTGGGTGTGGTCTTTCATTGATTCCATTGTGTTTCTTGCACTTACTGTGAATGCTCACAAGAACACGAATCTCAGGGTCCTGGCCAGAGAATTCCACAGAATCACTGCTGTCTGGGAAAGGCAGAGGCCTAAATCTATTCTCCTGAATCTATGTCCCATAGATCTAGTCTCACCTACCAGTGGAACCAACTTTCCTGCCTCTACCTTATCTACCCCTTTCATAATTTTATGTTCTTATAAGATCCATTCTCACTCTCCTGAATTCCAGTGACTCATTCTCTCCTCAAAGGCCACCCGGCCCAACGAGCCCATGCCGTCCAATTACACACGTTACTAATTAATTTACTGATCTGAACGTCTTTGGACTGTGGAAGGAAACCGGAGCAGCCAGAGGAAACTCAAGCGGTGATGGGGAAAACGTACAAACTCCCTACAGACATCAGCTGGAATTAAATGCCCTCATCTCTGGAATCAACATTTTGAACCCTCTCTGTACCGCCTTCAAGGCCAATATACCTTTCCTTCATTAAGGAGACCAGAACTGCACATTGTACTCCAGATGGAGCCTTACCAACACGGATTCAAAGCCAGCAAGCAGAGCCACCATTTCCTGCTTTGCCACTGAGAATTGATTAATCTATTTAGAGATTATGCTAATTCCTACACCATTCATGCCATCACATCGAGAAATGATGTTTTCTAGTCCCTCCCTTGCAACTTCATGTTTCTGTAGATGATCTTCCATATCATAAGATGCTTTAAAGTTAGTGTCAGGCCCCACATAACTCCTCTCCCATTTCTTTTTCACCCTGTGCCTCACTCTCTCCCAGTGTAACTTGATTCATTACATTTTTGCCGGTTCATGCTACAGAGAATGTGGGAAGAACAGAAGAATGAAGATAAGTTTACACAAAATCTTCCTGCTATTTGGTCTAAAGCAGACAGCAACTTTTGCAACGAAACACACACAAAATGCTGGAGGAACTCAGCAGGTCAGGCAGCATCTATGGAGGTGAATAAACAGTCAGCATTTCAGGCCGAGACCCTTCTTCAGGACTGGAAAGGAAGAGGGAAGAAGCCAGAATAAGAAAGTGGGGGGTGGGGAAGGAGTACATGCTGGGAGGTGACAGGAGAAGCCAGGCGAGTGGGGTCTGGGGATGAAGCAGGAAGCTGGGAGGTGATGGGTGGAAAAGGTAAAGGGCTGGAGAGGAAAGAATCTGATAGGAGAGGAGAGTGGACTGTAGAGAAAGGGAAGGAGGTGGGTCACTGGGGAGGTGATAGGCAGCTGAGGAGAGGAGGCAAGAGGGGGAATTGAATAGAGGGAGGGGGGAGGGGGAAAATTTACCAGAAGTTTGAGAAATCGATAGATATCCTCAGGTTCAAAGCTACTCAGATGGAATATGAGGTGTCACTCCTCCAACCTGAGAGTGGCCTCATCATGGCAGAAGAGGAGGCCATCGACTGACATGTCAGAATGGTAATCGGGATTGGAATTAAAATGGCTGGCCACTGGGAAATCCTGCTTTCTGTGGATGGAACGAAGTTCTCGGCAACGCAGTCCCTCCAATCTATGCTGGGTCTCACCAATGAAGACAGCGCAGCAGGATTAACTCTAGCAAATTCGCAGATGAAGTGTAGCCTCAGCTGGAAGGACTGTTTGGAGCCTGAATGGAGGTGAGGGAGGAGGTGAATGTGCAGGTGTGGCACTTTACCTGCTTGCGGAGTTGCAGGTGGGAGATTGGGGGGGAGGTACGAATGGTCAAGGGATATGTGGAGGGAGCGATCCCTGTGGAAAGTGGTGAGAAGAGGTACAGATGTATTTGGTGGCAGGATTCAGGAAATGGAGGAGATACGGGTGAGGGCAGAATCAATGGTGGAGGAAGGGAAACTCTCCTTTGAAGAAGGAGCACATCTCTGACGTCCTGGAAAGCAAAGCCTCAATCCGGGAACAGATGCGTCAGAGACAAAAGAACTAAGGAAAGCAAGTAGCATTTTTTTTTACAGGAGACAGGGTGGGAATAGGTACAGTCAAGATAACCGTGGGATCGGTAGGTTTATAAAAGATATCAGTGGACAGCTTATCTCCAGAGATAGAGACAGAGAAATGAAGAAAGGTGGGGGGGGGGGGCGCGGAGAGGAGGCGTCAGAAATGGACCAAGAGAGTTTAAGGGAAGGGTGGAAGTTAGAGGCAAAGTTGGTGAAGTTCATGAACTCAGCATGGGTACATGAGCAGCACCAAGGCAGGAAGAGCTGTGGAGTATTTCCAGGGAAGGCTTAGAACATGGATTGTGAAATGAAACATGCAATATTATCATTCGTTCCACTGAACCTAGAATAGTACAGCACAGACCTTTCGGCCCACAACAGCGTGCTGGCCTTTTAACCTACTCCAAGATGTTCCATGCACCCTTCTCCCGCCCCATTCTCTGTCTAAAGAATTTACCTCTGATATTCCCTCTATATTTTCTTCCAATAACCTTAGAATTATGCCATATCATATTAGGCATTTCTGCCCTGGGAAAAAGGAGTTGGCTGTCCACTCTATCAATGCCTCTTATCATCTGATCTCTGCTCAATGCCATTCCCTTCATGCCAATAGTATGTTACTGGTTGGAGTGCTAATATGAGGGATAACTGCACTATTTGAAATCGCTCTGCCAAGTCATGGCAAACTTACTTTAAGCTGGCCAATTTTTCTAAAACGGTATACTTCGTTTTCCCAGAGTTCCATGTTTTTGCCAAGAATCTTCTGACATTTTCTAGAAGATAATGAAACAAAATTTAAAATAAATTCGCATGAAGCTCTTTTTGAGATGAAGGATAACAATCTTTTAATAAGTAATACCTTGCAGCTCCATGGTAGTCTCCTTTGTCCACCAGGTAGTTTATATAGGCTCTTCCAATATCCTACAGAATGAAAAGTCACCAAACAGATACTTAATTAGTCATAAAAAAGGACAGCACAGAAACAGGCTGTTCGGTCTGTCTATCCATGCTGAACCATTTAAACTGCCTACTCCCATCTACCTGCACCGGGACCATAGCCCTCCATACCCCTACATCCATGTACCTATCCAAACTTCTCTTAAACGTTGAAATCGAGCTCGCATGCACCACTCGCACTGGCAGCCCGTTCCACAGTCTCACCACCCTCTGAGTGAATAAGATTCCCCTCATGTTCCACTTAAACTTCTCAGCTTTCGCCCTCCACACATGACCTCTAGTTGTAGTCCCACCCAACCACAGTGGAAAAAGCTGGCTTTCATTTACCCTATGTTTACCCCTCATAATTTTGTACACTTCTATCAAATTGCTCGTCACCCTTCAACAGTCCAAGGAATAAAATTCTAACCTATTCAATCTTTCCAAATAACTCACATCCTCCAGTCCCAGCAACATCCTTTTAAATTTTCGCTTCAACATTATTTACATCTTTCCTCTAGGTACAGTACGTTACCAAATCTTTATACTTTATTGTCGCCAAACAATTGGTACTAGAACGTACAATCATCACAGCGATATTTGATTCTGCGCTTCACACTCCCTGGATTACAAATATTAAATATTAAAAATATTAAAAGTAGTTAAAGTTAGTAAATATTAAAAACTTAAATTATAAATCATAAATAGAAAATAGAAAATAGAAAGTAAGGTAGTGTAAAAAAAACCAAGAGGCAGGTCTGGATATTTGGAGGGTACGGCCCAGATCCGGGTCAGGATCTGTTCAGCAGTCTTATCACAGTTGGAAAGAAGCTGTTCCCAAATCTGGCCGTATGAGTCTTCAAGCTCCTGAACCTTCTCCCGGAGGGAAGAGGGACGAAAAGTGTGTTGGCTAGGTGGGTCGTGTTCTTGACTATCCTGGCAGCACTGCTCCGACAGCATGCGGTGTAAAGTGAGTCCAAGGACGGAAGATTGGTTTGTGTGATGTGCTGCGCCGTGTTCACGATCTTCTGCAGCTTCTTTCGGTCTTGGACAGGACAACTTCCATACCAGGTTGTGATGCACCCTAGAAGAATGCTTTCTACAGTGCATCTATAAAAATTAGTGAGGGTTTTAGGGGACAGGCCAAATTTCTTTAGTTTTCTCAGGAAGTAAAGGCACTGGTGGGCCTTCTTGGCAGTGAAATCTGCACACAATACTCAAAATTAGGCTTTACCAATGTATTACACTTCATGTATTGATAAGTATCGAGACAAAGCATACTTCATTATTACTCAAACATATGTTACTTAGTACCTACAGTACTGTGCAAAACTCTTAGGTACATATATTTAGCTAGAGTGCCTAAGACTTTGGCACAGTTCTGTATTTGTCAACTTGGAGTGGACAGCAAGTTTGTAAATCTGACGGGAGCAAAGGATGTCGGAAATGACATGGGTGGAGCACTGGTGGGGGGGGTGGGGAGGGACAAGTGGCAGAGGAGGAGTGTCCAGGTCGGCGGGTGGAGTGGGTGCAGACACACCCAGCCCCGAGACACCAGGCAAGGTCTTTTGATCGTTACAGAATGTCTCAGGTGCTTCCTGTTCCTTCCCCTCTCCCTTACCCTTTTCCCAACCATGATTCCCCTCTCCCTGCCTGCTTCCCACTCTTAGTCCACAATAGAGACCCATATCAGAATCAGGTTTATCATCACTCACATATGTCATGAAATTTGTTTTTTTTGTGGCAGCAGTACAGTGCAACACATAAAATTACTACGGTACTGTGCAAAGGTTTTAGGCACCCTAGCTGTATATGTATACATGCCTAAGACCTTTGCAAGGTTCTGTACTACTGACTTTCAACATCCACTTTAAATTTCAACGCATTGTGAGTAACACTGATTCATTTGGCTGTACTCATAGGTATGGCAGTTAACTTGAAAGTGAGAAAACCAGTTTCCAACAGTTTATGAAGTTCAAACGAAGATAGGTGGAGGGGCAAGTAGTTTTGAGGAAGTGGAGAAGAACTTGGACAGATTAGGCGAATGGATAAAGAAGTGGCAGATGGAATATAGTGTCGGGAAGTGTATGGTCATGCACTTTGGTAGGAGGAATAAAAGAGTAGACTATTTTCTAAATGGAGAGAAAATACAAAATCCTGAATGCAAAGGGACTTGGGAGTCCTTGTGTAGGCTTCCCGAAAGGTTAATTTGCAGGTTGAATCTGTGGTGAGGAAGGCAGATACGATATTGGCATTCATATCAAGAGGACTGGAATATAAAAGCAAGAATGAAATGTGGGGCTTTATAAAGCATTGGTGAGGCCTCACTTGGAGAATTGGGAGCAGTTTTGACTGCTTATCCTCAAAAGGATGTGCTGACACTGGAGAGGGCTCAAAGAAGGAAAAATAATTCCAGGATTGAAGGGCTTGTTATATTAAGAGTGCTTGATGGCTCTAGGCCTGTATTCAGTAGAACGAGGGGTGACCTCATTGAAACTTATCGAATAGTGAAAGGCCTTGATAGAGTGGATGTGGAAAGGAGGTTTCCTATGGTGCGAGAGTCTCAGACCATGGGACGTAAGCCTCAGAATAGAGGGCATATTTTAGAATGGAGATGAGGAGGAACTTCTTTAGCGGAGAGTGGTGCATCTTTGGAATTCGTTGCCACAGGCAGCTGAGGAGGCCACGTCATTGGGTATATTTAAGGCAGAAGTTGATAGATTCCTGATTAGTCAGGGCATGAAGGGATACGGAGAGAAGGCAGGAGATTGGGGCTGAGAGGGAAATTGCACCAGCCTTGATGAAATGGCAGAGCAGACTCGATGGGCCAAATGGCCTTACACTGCTCCTACATTTTATGGTCTAAAAACAAAGCAATCAGACTACAGAATACCGTCAAGATATCCGGCACAAATAGAATTATCCCAGCAGAATAATAAGTACTGCAATCACTCGAGTCGAGTTACGAAGTTCTCCCAAAGGCAAAAGGATCTGGTGCTTTCCCGGTGTATATGACACATAAACTTCTCTTGCTTTTAGCCAGGTCCAGGCGTCGATTTTAACCGTTTTGAGGACAAACTCTGCCATCTTCATCGGGGATGTCTAGTCCAGTGGTATAGATACTGTCATCCGTCCCTCCTGATTGGTTAGTCCTCAACCTATCAAGTTTCTGCTGTCTCACCTTGTTTAAAATCGTATTCCAGTTTTTACTTAGAATGAGGCCATCGTCTTTGTTAAAATTCTTATTTTCTAGTCTTATTTCAATGGTTTCCTTCACGAGGTGGTCTCAAAAGCCATTAGTGCGGCACAGTAGTTCTGTGCCATCAAAGTCAATCCTGAGGTCATTACAAATGCAAAGTTTTGCTACCGCCGATTTCTCCGGGTAACCCAAACGATGCACCTCCTAGCAACACACACAAAATGCCGGAGGAACTCAGCAGGCCAGACAGCATCTATGGAAAGGACTAAACAGTTGACATTTCAGACCGAGACCCCTCAGCAGGACTGGAAAAAAACAGGGTCAGAGTAGGAAGGTGAGGCGGAGGGGAGAGATGAAGTAAAGAGCTGGGAAGTTGATTGGTCAAAGAGATGAAGGGCTGGAGAAGGAGGAATCTGATTGTAGAGGCTAGAAGGCCATGGAAGGAAGGGAAGGGGGAGGAGCACCAGAGGGAGGCGATGGGTAGGTAAGGAGATAAGATCAGAGAGGGAAATGGGAATGGGGTATGCTGAAGGTGGGGGGGGGCCGCAATTACCGGAAGTTCGAGAATTAATGCTGATGCCATCAGGTTGGAGGCTACCCGGACGAAAGATAAGATGTTGTCCCTCCAACCCGACAGTGGCCTCATCAGGACAGTAGAGGAGGTCATGGACTGACATGTCAGAATGGGACTGGGAAGTAGAATTGAAATGGGTGGCCAGTGGGAGATCCCTCTGTTTCTGGCAGCGGTTAGCGAAACCATCTCCCAATTCACGTCAGGTCTCACCAATGTATAGGAGGCCGCACCGGGAGCACTAGATATATTAGATGAGCCCAACAGACTCACAGGTGAAGTGTCGCCTCACCTGGAAGGACTGTGAGGTCCTGAATGGTCCTCCTCTACTACCACAATGAGAAAAAGCGGGATCTCTCAGTGGCCACCCACTTCAATTCTACTTTGCATTCTCACTCCGACATGTCAGTGTATGGCTTCCTCTGCTGTTGTGATGAGGCCACACTCAGGTTGGAGGAGCAGCACCTTGTACTCCGTCTGGGTAGCCTCCAACCCGATGGCATGAACATTGACTTCTCTAACTTCCTGTGATTGCTCATCCCCTTCTTTCACCATTCCCCATTCCTGTTCCCCTCTCTCACCTTATCTCTTTATCTGCCCATCATCTCCCTCTGGTGCTCCTCCCCCTTCCCTGTGTTCCATGGTTTTCCACCCTCTCCTATCACATTCCCCCTTCTGTAGCCCTGTACCTCTTTCACCTATCAGCTGCCAAGCTCCTTACTTCATTCTTTCCCTCTCTCCCAGTTTCACCTGTCACCAACCACCTGGCACTTCCTCCTTCCCTCCACCACCTTCTTAATCTGACTTCTCTCCTTCCTATCCAGTTCTGATGAAAGGTCTTGGCCTGAAAAATCAGCTGTTTACTCTTTTCCACAGATGCTGCCTGGCCTACTCAGTTCCTCCAGCATTTTGTATGTGTTGCTCAGATTTCCAGCATCTGCAGATTTTTTCATGTTTGGGGTATACCTCCTGTGCTTGATACGGTTTCCTCCGTGCTGATATACTCTGCTCTGCTTCCAGGGAATCGTGTAAGCGCCAGCTGTCCTGATGAGACGATTGTGCACAACGTTCCTACAGAATGGCTACATGGCAAGGGAAATCAATCGGGTGCTTAAGAGGGCTGACGGGAAAACCAGGAAACCTAACGATGAGGAAACCCATCGCTACTGCCTGTCTTCGCTATATTTCCACAGTTTCTAGAAGCATCGCCAGGGTCCTGAAGAAATACCGGATAAGTACCATCCACAAATCTGTAAGGAAGCTCGATTCACAGGTTACGCAGGTGAAAGATGACCTGGGACGCACGGTGGAAACCCGCACCAAGGAGCACAGGAGGTGAACATGTTTGGGTTACCCAGAGAAATCAGCGGTAGCAGAGCATTGCATTTGCAACGACCACAGAATAAACTTCAGCAGCACAAGACCCCACCGATGGCTTTCGGGACCGCCTGGTGAGGAAGCCATTGAAGTAAGACTGGAGAATAAGAATTTCAACAAAGCTGTATGTCCTGCTCCAAGTCAGAACTGGATTTATGATTTTAATCAAGGTGGGACAGCGGGAACCTGATTGGTTAAGGACTAACCAATGAGGAGTGATGGATGACACAGGTATAAATATCACTGGACCAGACATGCCAAGTCATCGATGAAGATGGCACAGCTTGTCATCAAAACATCGGTTAAAATCGACATCTGGACCTAACTGGAAGCCTGAGAGGAGTTTCTGCCTTCTCCCAAGGGGTTGTTTATTGCTGGCTCCTCAGGTGGCTATGGTGGCCAATCCAGGGTCTATATAACTGGGATATTAGGGTGGATGCCCTTGATGGAGAACACGTATGTGTGACTTTGTCTATGTGGAGCAGCTAATCCATGGGCCACCATCACATGGTCCTTGAGAGACAGGGTAAGGTCCAGTGACATGGCGTGCAGGATGACTGGGGACTTCCACTGCTGCAGCCTCCCCCCCACCCCCACTGCCGTTGTGATGTGTCGTCATCTTCTGCCAGCTCCACCACTGAGGTCTTGTTGGGATCGGTCTTTGTCTGGAACCTCCCCGTTAACTACGTATGTACCACTAACTTTCAAATCCTCTTTAAATTTTTAACTGCTGGGTCTCCTTAATTGTAGCTGATTGTGGTGACCAGAGGTAAAATATTGTTCTTCCTTGATATGTCACAGGTGTTGCCAGGACTTGAGGACCTGAGTTACAGGGAAAAGTTGCATAGGTTAGGACTTTATTTCCTGGACGTAGGAGAATGAGGGGAGATTTGACAGAGGTATACAAAATGGTGAGGGGTATAGATAGGGTAACGGCAAGCAGGCGCCACTGAGTTTGGGTGAGACTAGAACTAGAATTCATGGGTTAAGGGTGAAAGGTGAAATGTTTAAGGGGAACATAAGGGGGAACGTCTTCACTCAGGAGGTGATGAGAGTGTGGAACGAGCTGCCAAAGCAAGTGGTGAATATGGGTTGATTTCAATATTTAAGAGAAATTTAGATCGGTACATGGATATGATACCCTTGCAGTTTCTTAATTCTACCCACAAGGATCCTGTCGATCCTATGTCACCTCCTTCTAAGGATTAGATTTCATTTTTTTACCAACTGTACCCCCTCATCCCCTCTGCCTGTTCGCCTGTCCTCTTAATAGAATGTGTAACCTTAGATGTTGAGCTTCCAATGATGATCTTCTTCCAGCCACGGCTCAGTGATGTCCACAACGTCCTACTTGTCAATCTCCAACCGCACTACAAGATCATCTGCCTTATTTGGTATACTGTGTCATTCAAATATAACACCTTCAGTCCTGTATCCATCACCCTTTTGCCCCTATGTTACACTACAACTCATCGCACTGACAGTAACTTTGCCCTTTCATTTGCCAGTCCTTCCTCACATTCCCACTGCCCACTGCGTTTACTTGTATACAAACTGCCCCATCTTCAGCCCCTATCACACTTGTTCCCATCCCCTTGCCAAATTAGTTTAAACCCTCCCCAACAGCTCCAGCAAACCTGCCCATAAGGATATTGTCCCTCTTGGGTTCAGGTGTAACCTGTCCTTTTTGTACAGGTCATACCTTCCCCATCAAGATCCCAATGATCCAGAAATCTGAAACCCTGTTCCTTGCACCAGATCCGCAGCCTCTCAGTCATCTGTGCTATCACACCATTGCTGCCCTGACGAGCGGGTGGCACTGGGAGTAATTCAGAGATTACTACCTTGAGGTCCTGCTCTTCAGCCTCAGCCCTGACTCCCTACACTCACTGCGCAGGACCACATCCCCTTTTCTAGCTATGTCGTTGGTGTCAGTGTGCACCACAACCCCTGGCTGCTCACCCCCCACCATGAGCCACACTGAGGCATCCTGGACCCCAGCACCAGACAGGCAACACAACTACCGAGTCTCCTCGCACTCCTGCTCCACCTGACTTTAACTTTGCCTGCTCAGCCTCAGAGCCACTGGCCCGGCTGCAGCTGCTCTGCCCTGATGGGTCATTTCTACCACACACCCCCCTCCCCACCCCAAACAGTATCCGATGGGATACGCTTGTTTCTGAGGCGACAAGCCACAGGGGAATCCCTTCCCTTCTCCTGGTGGTCACCCATCCAGTCCGGGTATGACCACCGTCTTAAAAATCTCATCTATGAGGGCATTCATTTCGAGAGGTATAGAATATAACAGCAGGTATGTGATGTTGAGGCTCTATAAGGCACTCGTGAGACCACACTTGGAGTATTAGAAACACAGAAAACCTACAGCGCAATACAGGCCCTTCAGCCCACAAAGCTGTGCCGAACATGTTCTTACCTGAGAAATTACCTAGGGTTACATAGAAACATAGAAAATAGGTGCAGGAGTAGGCCATTCGGCCCTCCGAGCCTGCACCACCATTCAGTATGATCATGGCTGATCATCCAACTCAGAACCCTGCCCCAGCCTTCCCTCCATACTCCCTGATCCCTTTAGCCAAAAGGGCCATATCTAACTCCCTCTTAAACATAGCCAATGAACTGGCCTCAACTGTTTCCTGTGGCAGAGAATTCCACAGATTCACCACTCTCTGTGTGAAGAAGTTTTTCCTAATCTCGGTCCTAAAGGGCTTCCCCTTTATCCTCAAACTGTGGCTCCTTGTTCTGGACTTTCCCAACATCGGGAACAATCTTCCTGCATCTAGCCTGTCCAATTCCTTTAGAATTTTATACGTTTCAATAAGATCCCCCCTCAATCTTCCAAATTCCAACGAGTATAAGCCTAGTCGATCCAGCCTTTCATCATATGAAAGTCCTGCCATCCCAGGAAACAATCTGGTGAACCTTCTTTGTACTCCCTCTATGGCAAGGATGTCTTTCCTCAGATTAGGGGACCAAAACTGCACACACTACTCCAGGTGTGGTCTCACCAAGGCCTTGTACAACTGCAGTAGTACCTCCCTGCTCCTGTACTCGAATCCTCTCGCTATAAATGCCAGCATACCATTCGCCTTTTTCACCGCCTGCTGTACCTGCATGCCCACTTTCAATGACTGGTGTATAATGACACCCAGGTCTCGTTGCACCTCCCCTTTTCCTAATCGGCCACCATGCTGGCTGAATCTACTGGTCTCTGCAGCTGTGAAGATATTGATTTAAATTGTGTGATTTAACATTGCAATAATTCTATGATTTACAAACGGTCAATTTTGAAATATTCTCTTCAATGCCTGTTGTCAAGTCATTGCATAATTTCTCAAGTATTGGATACGTTTCTTAAAATCTTAGGGAAGTTCTGGCTTTGAAACTGGGCCAAAACACATCATTAATCATAATAATCTATGTGCTATAGTTACCAGTATGTTATGTCTTTTTATCGTCTTCTGGCTGATTTCAGCTGCCATCATGGCTTCCTAGAACAGGAGACGAAACAAAATTTAGACACCTTTTTGGAATAAAGCTTTAAAGATGGCACGATCATTAACTGGGGTGATAAAGCAGCGATTAGTGTTACAGCACCAGAGACACGGGTTCAATTCCTGCCGTTGTCCACAAGGAGTGTGTACGTTCTACCTGGGACCGCGTAAACTTCCTCTGGGGGTTCCGGTTTCCTCCCCACTTTCTAAACACGTACGGGTTAGTAGGTTAGCAAACTCAGCAGGTACGGAGAAAAATAAACCGCCGACATTTCAGGCTGAAATCCCACATCAGGACTGGTAAGGAAAGGGGCCAGAATAAGGGGATGAGGGAAGGGAAAGGAGGATAAATTGGCAGGTGATAGATAACAGGTGAGACCAGGTGAGGAAGGAGGTATGTGGGTGGGGAAGGTGGATGAAGTGTGAAGCTGTGAGGTGATAGCCGAAGAGGCAAAGGGCTGAATAAGAAGAAATCTGACAGGAGAGGAGAGTGGAACAAGGGAGAAAGGGAAGGAGGGGGACCAGAAGGAGATGATAGGTAGGTGAGGAAAAGTAAAAGGGTAAGAGGGGAGCAAGAAAGGGGAATGGAGAAAGAGGGAGATAAGCTGAAGGGAGGGAAATAACGGGAAATTAGAAAAATCGATGTTCATGACATCAGGTTAGAGACTACCCAGACGGAATGTGAGCTGCTGTCCCTCCAATCTGATGGTGGCCTCATCATTGCAGCAAAGAAGGCATATTGGAATAGGAATGGAAAGTAGAATTAAAATGGGAGGCCACCAGTAAAGCCACCTTTGTGACGGATGGAGCAAAGATGTGCGACAAAGTGGTAAAGTATAGTAGCTGAGTCGGTCACGTGGGTACAATTTGGAGGTGCAGGCCTATTGCGCCAGGGGGGCCTGTTAAAGTGCTGTACCTCAAAAGAAATATAAAGAATTAAAATAAATAATCATACAGAGAGAACAAGAAAACTTACTTCATACTTCTTCTTCTCCAGCAGCCATTCAATGTGGTCGTCCTGGTCCCGTTCCTTTGCCACTACAATGTCCCTTGGACTGATGATGTAAAATAGTGATTCACCATCAGAGTGCTCTGTATGAGAGAGCAGAGAGGGAACACTCTCTATGTTATCTTAAACCATACAGATATGCAGAAAATTCGAGAGATGCACAGTGGGGAGTATCCTCACTGGTTGTATCATGGGCCAGTATGGAAAAACCAATGCCCAAGGACAGAAAAGCCGACAGAAAGTGGTGGATACAGCCCAGTCCATCGTAATCAAACTCCTCCCCACCACTGGGCACACCTACAAGGAGCACTGTTGTAAGAAAGCAACATCCATCATCACAGAACCCCACCATCCAAGGCTATGCTCCCTTCTCGCTGCTGTCCTCGGGAAGGAGGTACAAAGTTCAAAGTAAATTTATTAAAGTACATATAGATCACCATATATTGAGATATATTTTCTTGTGGGCAAACTCAGTAAATCCAAGAAAAGACCTCACCCAACTGGACAGACAAATAACCAGTGCGCAAAAGACAGCAAACTGCAAATACAAAAGAAAAAAAACAATAACAACAAATATCGAGCACTTGAGATGAAGAGTGCTTGAAAGTGAGTCCGTCCATAGGTTGCGGGAACAGTTCTCTTTAAGAAGGGAGGAAGGTAAAAGAAAGGAAACTACAGGCAAGTTAGCCTAACCTCAGTGGTTGGGAAAGTGTTGGAGTCTATTATTAAGGACGAGATTTCAGGGAACTTGGAGACTAATGATAAAATGAGTCAAAACCAGCATGGTTTCTGTGAAGGGAAACCTTGCCTGACAAAGTCTGTTAGGGTTCTTCGAGGAAGCAGCAAGCAGGGTGGACAAAGAAGAGGAAGTAGATGTAATTGACTTGGATTTTCAGAAGGCATTTGATAAGGTGCCACACATGAGGCTGCTTAACAAGATAAAATCCTATGGTATTACAGGAGAGACACTGGCATGAATAGCGGAATGGCTGACAGACAGGAGGCAACAAGTGGGTATAAAAGGAGCCTTTTCTGATTTGCTGCCAGTGACTAGTGGAGTTCCTCAGGGGTCAGTATTGGGATTGCTACTTTTCACATTTTTTGCCAGTGATTTAGATAATGGAATTGATGGCTTTGTGGCAAAGTTTGTGGATGATACAAAAATAGGTGGAGGGGTAGGTAGTGCTGAGGAAGCAATGTGATTGCAGCAGTACTTAACAAATTGGAAGAATGGGCAAAAAAGCAGCAGATAAAATACAGTGTTGGAAAATGTATGATAATGCATTTCGGTAAAAGGAACAATGGTGCGGACTATTATCTAAGTGAGGAGAAGGTTCAAATATCAGAGGTGCAGAGGGACTTAGGGGTCCTCATGCAAGACTCCCAGAAGGTTAATTTACAGGTTGAGTCTGTGGTAAAGAAGGCAAATGCAATGTTGGCATTTTTTTCAAGGGAAATAGAATATAAAAGCAAGGAGATAATGCTGAGCCTTTATAAGACACTAGTCAGGCTGCACTTGGAGTATTGTCAACAGTTTTGGGCCCCATATCTCAGAAAAGACGTGTTGTCATTGGAGAGAGTCCAGAGGAGGTTCATGAGGATGATTCTGGGAATGAAGGGGTTAAGATATGAGGAGCGTTTGGCAGCTTTGGGCCTGTATTCACTGGAATTTAGAAGAATGCAGTGGGATCTCATTGAAACCTACCGAATGTTGAAAGGACTAGATAAAGTGGATGTGGAGAGATGTTTCCTATGGTGGGGGCATCCAGAACTAGAGGGCACAGCCTCAAAATTGAAGGACAATCTTTTAGAACAGAGGTAAGGAATCTTTTTTAGCCAGTAAATCTGTGGATATTGAGGTGAGTGAGATTTCCCCTTCCCTCCATTTTAACAATTTTTTTTACAGGAGCACTGTCGAGAGCATCCCGACCAACTGCATCACCGTCTCGTACGGGAATTGCAAGGCATCTGACTGCAAGATGCCTACAAAGGATTGTGAGAACGACTGAGAGAATTATCAGAGTCTCTCTTCCACCCAGTAGAGATACTTATCAGGAGCACTGCTTACGCAGGGCCCTTAGCATTGTCAACGATCCCTCTCATCTGTCTAACAATCTCTTCGACCCCATAGCATCAGGCAGGAAGTACCGTAGCAATAGGACAAAAACATTTAGGATGGGAAACAGCTTCTTCTCCCAGGCTGTAAGACAAGTGAACTCCCTGCCACCATCCAGGTCTCATCACATATGAGGTTTCAGTAGAGTTATGCTGCTTACTTTTTAACTTGTATTATATATGCATTTTATGGGCAACCGTTAGTCTCCTGAGACCATGGATTTGCGCCTTGGAAGGTAATATGCATTTTATTGTTTGTTAATATATATTTGTTGTAATATTACTGTATATGTTATGTGCCTGATCCGGAGATCATTGTTTTCTTTGGTGGTATACGTGTGTACAGCTGAATGACAATAAACTGAACTTGAACTTATGTGTTTCAGAGTATGTGAGATTAATAGAACATAGATCATAGAATAGTACAGCACATTACAGGCCCTTTGGCCCACAATGTTGTGCCGACCCTCAAACCCTGCCTCCCATATAAGCCCCCCACCTTAAATTCCTCCATATACCTGTCCAGTAGTCTCTTAAACTTCACTAGTGTATCTGCCTCCACCACTGACTCAGGCAGTGCATTCCACGCACCAACCACTCTCTGAGTAAAAAACCTTCCTCTAATATCCCCCTTGAACTTCCCACCCCTTACCTTAAAGCCATGTCCTCTTGTATTGAGCAGTGGTGCCCTGGGAAAGAGGCGCTGGCTATCCACTCTATCTATTCCTCTTATTATCTTGTACACCTCTATCATGTCTCCTCTCATCCTCCTTCTCTCCAAAGAGTAAAGCCCTAGCTCCCTTAATCTCTGATTATAATGCATACTCTCTAAACCAGGCAGCATCCTGGTAAGTCTCCTCTGTACCCTTTCCAATGCTTCCACATCCTTCCTATAGTGAGGTGACCAGAACTGGACAAAGTACTCCAAGTGTGGCCTAACCAGAGTTTTATAGAGCTGCATCATTATATCGCGACTCTTAAACTCTATCCCTCGACTTACGAAAGCTAACACCCCATAAACTTTCTTAACTACCCTATCCACCTGTGAGGCAACTTTCAGGGATCTGTGGACATGTACCCCCAGATCCCTCTGCTCCTCCACACTACCAAGTATCCTGCCATTTACTTTGTACTCTGCCTTGGAGTTTGTCCTTCCAAAGTGTACCACCTCACACTTCTCCGGGTTGAACTCCATCTGCCACTTCTCAGCCCACTTCTGCATCCTATCAATGTCTCTCTGCAATCTTTGACAATCCTCTACACTATCTACAACACCACCAACCTTTGTGTCGTCTGCAAACTTGCCAACCCACCCTTCTACCCCCACATCCAAGTCGTTAATAAAAATCACGAAAAGTAGAGGTCCCAGAACAGATCCTTGTGGGACACCACTAGTCACAATCCTCCAATCTGAATGCACTCCCTCCACCACGACCCTCTGCCTTCTGCATAAATAAATCAGAATCTGCATCAAGGCAAGGTCTGATAAAGAGAGCAAACTTCCTCTTCCTGAGAGCAAAGTGGATTTTTATTATAATTTTGTGGTCATTGTTAATTAATAACTTTTTTTTGAAATTCAAAGTTCAGACTTCGAAGTACATTTATTAGGAGACTATGCATAGCATGTACAGCCTTGAGATTTGTGTCCCGACAGGCAGCCAGAGAACATAGAAACCCAATAGAACCCATTGAAAAAGAAGACGGTCAAACACAAAATGTGCAGAAAAAGAAACATATTGTGCAAACATTCTAAGGTGGGAGGGTGAAAAACCAGAGGTCGTGGTCCATGTAGGTACCAACGACATGGGTAGGGAGAGTGACGAGGTTCTACAAAGTGAGTTCAGGAAGTTAGGTGCTAAGCGAAAGAGAAGACTGTCAAACACGCAATGTACAGAGGAAAAAAAACTAATCATGCAAACAATAAAAGTAAGCAAATAACAATTAGAACTGAAGTTCACGAAAGTGAGTCAAAAGTCACGAAGCCGGTCACAGCCGATCCGGAAGTCTGTTAGTTGCACTTCAGTACGAGTCAAGTAAATTCCACAATTCTTAATTTAAATTCCAGAACCACCATGGTGGGATTTGAACTCAAGTGTTTGAATGTGAGTCCAGGGCTCTGAACACAGTAGCCCTTTGCCAGTGAAAGGCGGCCAACCACACAAATCACCCTACTACTTGCTACACGCTTTGCAGAACTATCTGCAGTTCCCAACAGCAGCCCTGATGGCCAACTCAGAACAGGGAAAACCAAAATAAAAACAAATCTAATGACATGCTATGGTAACAAAGTACATTCAGTAACCACTTCACTAGGTACACCTGATCATTAATGCAAATATATAATCAGCCAATCAGGTGGCAGCAACTCAATGCATAAAAGCATGTAGTTATGGTCAAGAGGTTCAGTTGTTTTTCAAAACAAACATCAAAATGGGGAAGAAATATGATCTAAGTAACTTCGACTATGGACTGATTGTTGGTGCCAGACGGGGTGGTTTGAGTATCTCAGAAACTGATCATTCCAGGATTTTCATGCACAACAGTCCATTGAATTTACAGAGAATGGTGAGAAAAACAAAAAAATCATCCAGTGAGCAAACATGAGGAAATCTGCAGATGCTGGAATTTCAAGCAACACACATAAAAGTTGCTGGTGAACGCAGCAGGCCAGACAGCATCTCTGGGAAAAAGTACAAGTCGACGTTTCAGACCGAGACACTTCGTCAGGACCCTTCGTCCAGAGAGCAGCAGTTGCATGGGTAAAAACACCTTGCTAATGAGAGAAGTCAGAGGAGAATGACCGGACTGGCTCAAAGCGACAGTAACTCAGATAACCAATCATAACCAAGAATAGGAAAACAGATTATTATCTGAATGGTGGCCGATTAGGAAAAGGGGAGGTGCAACGAGACCTGGGTGTCATTGTACACCAGTCATTGAAAGTGGGCATGCAGGTACAGCAGGCGGTGAAAAAGGTGAACGGTATGCTGGCATTCATAGCAAGAGGATTCGAGTACAGGAGCAGGGAGGTACTACTGCAGTTGTACAAGGCCTTGGTGAGACCACACCTGGAGTATTGTGTGCAGTTTTGGTCCCCCAATCTGAGGAAAGACATCCTTGCCATAGAAGGAGTACAAAGAAGGTTCACCAGATTGATTCCTGGAATGGCAGGACTTTCATATGATGAAGGACTGGATCAACTGGGCTTATACTCATTGGAATTTAGAAGATTGAGAGGGGATCTTATTGAAACGTATAAAATCCTAAAGGGATTGGACAGGCTAGATGCAGGAAGATTGTTCCCGATGTTGGGGAAGTCCAGAACGAGGGGTCACAGTTTGAGGATAAAGGGGAAGCCTTTTAGGACCGAGATGAGGAACAACTTCTTCACACAGAGAGTGGTGAATCTGTGGAATTCTCTGCCACAGGAAACAGTTGAGGCCAGTTCATTGGCTATATTTAAGAGGGAGTTAGACATGGCCCTTGTGGCTAAAGGGATCAGGGGGTATGGAGGGAAGGCTGGTACAGGGTTCTGAGTTGGATGATCAGCCATGATCATACTGAATGGCGGTGCAGGCTCGAAGGGCCGAATGGCCTACTCCTGCACCTATTTTCTATGTTTCTATGTAACAACAGTGGATAGCAGAAGAGCATCTCTGAATGCACAACACATCAAACCTGGAAGTGGATGGGCCAAAGCAGCAGAAAACCACACTGGGTTCCGAAGGATGATAAATAAATCTCAATATGAATTTGACTACATAACTGCTCTCAAACATTGTACTGGGTTTGGTATTGCTAGATAAATATTCAGCAACTTCAGCTCTTCATCCATTCTGGAGAAGAATTCTAGTGTAAGTGTGTAGCTTACAGAAGGTCTGGCATGAGAAGGACTTCCTTCAAATACCAATCTGCAATTTGATACGCAAATTCAGATTCATGCATCTATCACATTAATATGGAAATATCCAGTGAAATACATCATTTGTGTTTACAAACAACAGAGTCCAAATATGTGCTGGAAGGAGCCCATCAGTGTCACCACCACTGTTCTCTCTAAGCTGTGCAGGTACATGTCTGCACAGTAACTGCAATGCTCCCACGCACATAACCCTTGTTGTCGTGAAGTTGGAAAAAGTTTACGAAATTTGTAAGATTTTCTTTGTTGTACTGTATTTTATTGAACCATTCAATTGGTAAATAAAATCAAGAGTATGCGTCCTTTCAATTTTAATTCTAAATATTCATAGTGCACATATTACACAAAAACAAAACATTTAAAGTTTTCAGGCCATATAAAAATTTTCTGCTTTGGTGCACACAGCAAAAAAGGGAACATTGGTGACCACACATTCTGGGCCAACATACCATACCCATAAAGCTCAGCAGAACAACACAGAACACAACAAAACAGAGCGCAACTAGTGACAAAACAGCAACAGCAAAACAAGCTACGTTCTTCCCTCCCAATCAGCTACCCACCCACAGACACAGCCCTCCAAATCTAAATGTTGTCTGTCTGCTTACTGTGAGGGGATAAAATAAAATCTGCATTCACTGGATGAATTATTAGTCTACACCCACCTTCACCATACAGGTAACATTACTGCCAATTTCTCACCCAAGCTGTAATCTCTGCATTCGTTCTCCTGGAAACCCCGCACAGACAGAGCATCAGAAGAGATCTCCTCATATGTATCAGGCAAATGGTGGATGATGTCCAGCCGAGGCCTTGCACAGTGTTCGTTATCCTGCTCCGTAAAGAAGGAAGGGTATATCATTGTCAAGAATCAAGATTGTCTATTCAATACACAGGTGTAAAGAAGAACAATTGTTCTTCTGGATCCGAAGCAACATAAAAAAAATCACAATAAATATAAAGAACACAATAAATTTAAACATAAAAGCAATCCAATAAAACAAGTAATTGTTGACCATGCTGTATGTACATACGATTAGCTTATGTATGTAGACTGGTTGTATGTACAGAGCTGTGCAAAAGCTTAAGCACATCCAGTGCCTATAAAAAGAATTCACCCTCCCCCCGCAACCCAGAAGTTTTTATGTTTTATTATCTTACAACATTGAATCACAGTGGATTTAATTTGGGTTTTTTGACACTGATCAACAGAAAGACACCTTTGTGTCAAAATGAAAACTGATCTCTACAAAGTGATCTAAATTAATTACAAATATAAAACAATTGATTGCATAAGTATTCAGCCCCACTTTAATATGACACACCAAATCATTACTTGTGTAGCCAATTGGTTTTAGAAGTCACATAATTAGTTAAATGGAGATCACCTGTGTGCAGTCAAGGTGTTTCAATTGATTGTAGTAAAATACCCCTGAATCTGGAAGGGCCAACTGCTGGTGAGTCAGTATCCTGGCAAAAACTACACCACGAAGACAAAACAACACTCCAAGCAACTCCACGAGAAGGTTATTGAAAAGCACAAGTCAGTAGATGGATATAAGAAAGTGTCCCAAGTCACTGAATACCCCTTTGAATACATTTAATTCTATCACAAAGAAATGGGAAGATTATAGCACAGCTATAAATCTGCCTAGAGCAGGCCGTCCTCAAAAGCTGAGTGATCGTGCAAGAAGGGGACTAGTGCGGGAGGCCACCAAGAGACCTGTGGTAACTCAGGAGAAGTTACAAGCTTCGGTGGCTGAGATGGGAAGAGACTGTGCAAACAACAACTGCTGCCCGGGTGCATCACCAGTTGCAGCTTTATGGGAGAGTGGCAAAAAGAAAACTACCGTTGAAAAAAACTCACATGAAATCTCGGCCAGAGTTTGCCAGAAGTCAGCGGGAAGAAGGTTCTATGGTCGGATGAAACAAAAACTGAGCTTCTATGTCATCAAACTAAACGTTATGTTTGGTGTAAGACAAACATGGCACATCATCAAAAAGCACACCATCCCTACCGTAAAGCATGGAGGTGGCTGCCTCATGCTGTGGGGATGCTTCACTGCAGCAGGCCCTGGAAGGCTTGTGAAGGTAGAAGGTAAAATAAATGCAGCAGAATACAGGGAAATCCTGGAGGAAAAACTTGACGCAGTCTGCAAGAGAACTGCAACTCGGGAGAAGATTTGTCTTCCAGCAAAACAATGACCCCAAGCATAAAATCAAAGCTACACAAGATTCACCATTGTCTGGCTAAAGAAATTCCTCCTCATCTCTGTTCTAAAAGGACACCCCTCTATTCTAAGGCTGTGTGCTCTTGCCTTAGACTCTCCCACCACAGGAAACATCCTCTCCACATCCATTCTATGGAGGCCTTTCAACATTTGATAGGTTTCACTAAGATCCCTCTCTTTATTCTGAATTCCAGTGAGTACAGGCCCACATGACAAGGCTTTCAATCCTGAAATCAGTTTCATGAACCTCCTTTGAACCTTCTCGTTATATTCCTTCTGGGTAGCTAGCCTCCAACCTGATGGCATGAATATTGATTTCTCCTTCTCCTAAAAACATTTTCCCTCCCCTGCCTTCTTCTTCAATACCCTCTCTCGCCTCTTATCTCCTCTCAGCTGCACATCACCACCTCCTGGGTCCCTGCCTGCTTCCCTTTCTCCTGTGTGCACTCTCTTCTCCTATCAGATTCCTTCCGTTCCAGCTCTTTACCTTTCAGACCCACCTGGCTTCACCTATCACCTTCTAATTATCCTCCTTCCCAATCCCTATCTATTTATTCCGCTAACTTCCTCCTTTCTTTCCAGTCCTGAGAAAGGGTCTTGGCCCAAAACATCGACTATTCATTTCCACAGATGCTGCCTGACCAGCCTTTTGTGTGCGTTGCTTCCAAAGACTCTGATATTAAATGTGCAGAGTTTTACACCTGATAAATGTTACATTTTATTGTACAGTCTTTCAAATCAGTAAATCTACCATAGTAAATGAATAGATTGGAATTTTAAATTATGTTTCAAATGCACAAAATTCCTTAGTGTAAATATTGTGCACATCAGAACAAGAGATTCTGGAAGTGCTGGAAACCCACAACAACATACAAAAATGCTGTAGGAACTCAGCAGATCAAGCAGCTTCTATGGAGGAATAGAGCTGATGCTTCAGGCAGAGTCCCTTCATTAGCCTCTCTCCACAGAAGCTGGCTAACCTGCTGAGTCCCTCCAGCAATCTGTGGGTGTCAGGGCAAGGTCACTGAATCAACAGGCTTCAAAAGCTGGGTCTCTGTATCTCCCTGTCACCGGATCCTTGAGCGCATCATCAGGAGGCCCCAGTCAGAGCGGATTGGAAATGACATCTCCTTCGTGCTGACAATCAACCCAGGTCCACCTGAAGGATTTGTGCTCAGCTCACTGCTCTACTCTCTCCACACTCACGACCCAGTGGTTAGACACAGCCCAAACGACACCTTATATATTTGCTGATGATACAACAGTTACTGGCAGAATCTCAGATGACAAGGAAACAAAGAAACCCTACAGCACAATTCAGGCCCTTCGGCTCGCAAAGTTGTGCCGAACATGTCCCTACCTTAGAAATTACTAGGCTTACCTATAGCCCTCTATTTTTCTAAGCTCCATGTACCTATCCAAAAGTCTCTTAAAAGACCCATCGTATCTGCCTCCACTGTTGCCAGCAGCCCATTCCACGCACTCACCACTCTCTGAGTAAAAAACTTACCCCTGACATCTCCTCTGTACCTACCCCCCAGCACCTTAAACCTGTGCCCTCTTGTAGCAACCATTTCAGCCCTGGGATAAATGATCACACGATCAATGCCTCTCATTATCTTATACACCTCTGTCAGGTCACCTCACATCCTCTGTCGCTCCAAGGAGAAAAGGCCGAGTTCACTCAACCTATTCTCATAAGGCATGCTCTCCAATCCAGGCAAAATCCTTGTCAATCTCCTCTGCACCCTTTCTATGACTTCCACATCCTTCCTGTAGTTTGGCAAACAGAACTGAGCACAGTACTCCAAGTGGGGTCTGACCAGGGTCCTATATAGCTGCAACATTACCTCTTGGCTCCTAAATTCAATTCCACGATTGATGAAGGCCAATACACCGTACGCCTTCTTAACCACAGAGTCAACCTGCGCAGCTGCTTTGAGCGTACTATGGACACGGACCCCAAGATCCCTGTGATCCTCCACACTGCCAAGAGTCTTACCATTAATACTATATTCTGCCATCATATACGGTATACGGGAGTAAGATAGATCAGCAGGTTAAGTGCTGTCACAACAATGACCTTGCATTCAACATCAGTAAGACCAAGGCGTTGATTCTGGACTTCAGAAAGAAGTCACGGAGCACTACCTCACGATTTTGCTTTATTTTTGCACTATTATTTTATTCTTTAATATATTTCTTATTAACCTACAGTAATTTTTCAATGTATTGCGCTGTACTGCTGCTGCAAAACAGCAAATTTCACGACATATATCAGTGATAATAATAAACTTAATTCTAACTCTGATGGAACAAAAATGTAATTCTCACACACATTACTCTTCCATTAATTGCATACCCTTAAGACCATAAGACATACAGTATTAGACACATAAATATATATACACAGGGTGCCTAAGATTTCTTCACAGTATTGTAGTAATTTAAGTATTGCACTGTACTGCTGCCACAAATGAAAAGAACAAATTTCATGACGTATGTGAGTGATGATAAACCTGATTCTGATATGGGTCTCTATAGTGGACTGAGAGTGGGAAGGGGGCAGGGAGAGGGGAGGGAGCAGGAAGCACCAGAGAGACATTCGGTAAGGATCAATAAACCATTTGTTAGGAATGAAATGACCTTGCCTGGTGCCTCATTGCTGGATGTGTCTGTGCCCATACCACGCCCAACCCCTGGCATTCCTTCTCTGCCGCCTGTCCCACACACCCTCCTGTGGCGCTCCACCTTCACCATTCCCAACATCCTTTGCTCCCACCAGATTTACAAACTTGATTTCCACTCCACATTGACAAATACAATACTGTGCAAAAGTCTTAGGCACTTTTATATATATTAGATCATTTGGCCCCCATTGAGTCTGCTCCATCATGGGTGATTTATTATCCCTCTCAACCCCATTCTCCTGCCTTTTCACGGTAATCCTTGATGTCCTTACTAATCAAGAACGTGTCAACCTCTGCTTTAAATATACTGTTAGTTAAAACACGATGTTTTGAATATGCCATTACCTTCTGCTCCAAGGGCTCCTTCACATACATGAGGAGGACAAGGCGTTCACCGAGGGGTGCAAGTCCGCTGATGTAAAACTCTGATTCAAAGGCAGACACTGCAAAGAAAAGGAAACATTAGACATCAGAGTTTCTTTCATACAGTAGAGAGGCAAGGAAGACATTATCATAGCTTGCTTAAAACATGATCTTGTTGGTGTTTTTAACTTTATAATGAATACTGGAAACAGTACTTTAAAATGTGGACCAATGAGATAGAAGTGATGGAGCTCTGCAGTGGCATTTGACCTTTTAATTTAATTTTATTTACTGATACAGCTCTGTAACAGGCTCTTCCAAATCAATGAGCCTGTGCTGACCAATTAAACTCATGTGACTGATTAACCTACTAACTTGTACATCTTTGGAACGTGGGAGGAAACCAGAGCAACTGGAGGAAACCCCAGGAGAACATGGGGAACAGGGTTCAAAGGTCAAAGTTGAAAGTAAATTTATTTTTTATATCTATAAAATATTTTATATAAAATTTATTTTATGTATTTTATGCCTAAGACTGTACTGCTCCTGTTGCAAAACAAAAACAAAATTTCATGACATATGTATTAACCTGATATGGGTCTCTAGAGTGGAAAAGGGGCAAGGAGAGGAGAAATCATGGTTGGGACAAGGGGAAGAGAGAGGGGAGGGAGCGGGAAGCACCATCGAGACATTCTGCAATGATCAATAAACCAATTGTTTGGAATCAAATGACCTTGCCTGGTGTCTCAGGACCTGCACCAACCCCCGCCTCTGGCACTCCTTCCCTGTCAGCTGTCCCACATCCCTTCCATGGCGCTACACCTTCGCCATTCCCGATATCCTTTTCTTCCACTAGATTTGCAAACTTGCTCTCCATCCCACACTGAGTACCTAAAACTTTTGCACAGTACTAAATACTAACCTGAGACTCATTTTCTTGCAGGCATTCACGGGAGTTACAAAGAAACACGATAGAATCAATGAAATAACACACACGACAAAGACAGACAAGCACTGCGCAAAAGACAACAAACTGTGCAAATTCAAGAAAGGAAGAAAGAATTAAATAAATAAGCAATAAATATTGAGAACATGAGCTTTAGGGAAATACAACCTTCCTACAGACAGTGGTGGGAATTGAACCTGGGTCACTGGCACTGTAGTAGCATTATGTTAACGACTATGCTAATATGTTGACTTGATATGTCTCTGTGAGTTCTACCCTCTTTTCAGAAAAGAGGAGATCTCTTTGAAATTGAACAAATGTATTACATTCTGAAACATGCCCAGGTACATTATTATTTTTCAATTATTATTTAATTTACTGTATGCAATCAAGATTTTTAAAAATATTGTTCAAATAACACTTTATAACATGAGGTCTGCAGAGAGCGCTGTAGTTACTCTCTGAAGGAACGCAACTTTTCAGTTCTAAGAGGAAATCAATACCAGTTCCACTTAGCCGTGCTGAATTGTAGGGGAACCAAACGCATTCTCTGTTTCCACGAGGAGACTGCATCACGGGACTCAAACAGGTTACTTTAAAATCTGAACCGCATTATCAAATGGTTCCTTGCATTGTTTGTCAGCAAGAGAAGAAAGTATTTCCACAGGAATAAAACCACTCAGCAACTGAGGAATCCCAGCTTCCTAGGGAAGCTTATACACAATGTCATCTTAATAGTTTTAGATAGGCACCTCCATGCAGCACAACACAAAACAGCAGGTTGTTTTTTACCATTCCCATCAGCTGGGAAACGCCTCCTCACAGCGACCATTGCGAGAAGCATCTGATGGCTCTGGGTCTGTACTCACCGGAGTTTAGAAAACTGGGGGGGCGGGGGGGGGCAAGCTCATTGAAACCTATCAAATATTGAAAGGCACTGATAGAGTTAACATGGAGAGGATGTTTCCTCCAGTGGGCGAGTTTAGGACCACAGGGCTCAGCCTCAGTGTCCCTTTAGAGCAGAGATGAGGAGAAATTTTTTTAGCCAGAGGGTGGTGAATCTGCGGAATTCATTGCCACAGATGGCTGTGGAGGCCAAGTAATTGGATATATTTAAAGCAGAGGGTGGTACGTTCTTCATTAGTAGGGGTATCAAAAGTTACGGGAAGAAGGCAGGAGAATGGAGTTGAGAGGGATAGTATATCAGAGGGGCTAACTTCACTCACCCCATCACTGAACTGTTCCCATAACCTAGAGACTCACTTTCAAGGACTCTTCACGTTCTTGATACTTATCTGTTTATTTATTATTATCCTTTCTTTCTTTCTTCTTCTGTCCTTGCACAGTTAGTGAAATGCGTGAGCAGGGTGTGATTTTGGCTCTGGTGGCTTTTAAGCCAACCCAGTTACAGCATCATGCTTCCTGTCTGCTGATAAAGGTGGTGGGGGGGGGGGAGGTGAGATTCTCACAAATAATCAGGTGATGACAAGTTCAAAGTAGACTAAGAGTCTTCCACTGGCCGTCCAGGTTCGGGGCTTCAGTTCAGGATTAGCAACCCCGACTGGTGAAACAAAACTGTTACAGGAACAGCAATGAAGAATCCTCCTGTATCTGAGGGCGTCGGTATTCCTGAGTCTCCACCAGGGACGTGCACAACCGACAGTGGTGAAAACAGAGAGGAAGCTACTGGCACGATGAAGGAAACCCTGAACACCACCAGAAATGGAGGACCATCTCTGTCCAGTGGCAAAATGGGTAGCAGCCATATTGTCATCAATATAAGGCAGGGCAAATACTAAATAATTTTCGCAATCAGTAAACCAAGGGGTGAGAAAAAAAATAGGGGTGGTCTGGGTCATAGCCTGACAGCCAATCGGAGATCCAGTTTGAACCCTGAAAGTCAATTGGAGTTCTGGATCGAAACCCAAAGGTCAATCAGAGGTTTGGATCGAAGTCCAAAGGTCAACCGGAGGTCTAGATCAAAACCCAAAGGTTGATCGGAGGACTGATCGAAACCTTTGAGACTTTTTTTTACCGTGCCCATGGTCTGTTCTTTATCAAATTACAGTATTGCTTTGCACTGTTGTAACTATATGTTATCATTATGTGGTTTTTGTCAGTTTTAGTCTTGGTATGCCCTGTGTTTCTGTGATATCATACTGGAGGAACATTGTATCATTTCTTAACGCATGCATTTCTAAATGACAATAAACAAGGACTGAGTGTCCTCATAATCTAATCTAATCTAACCTGAAGGTTGATCGGAGGACTGAATCAAAACCTGAAGGTCCATTGGAGATCTGGATCAAGGCCTGAAGTTTGGTTGGAGGTCCAGATTAAAGCCCAAAGACCAATCGAAGGAACGGACTGAAGCCCAAAGGCCGATTGGAAGTCTGGATCAAAAGCTAGAGGTCGATTGGAAGTCCAGACGTCAAGGCCCGAAGGCAAGAGCCTGGGTCTGTGAGTATCTGCGAGGGAGGGAGAAACGGGGCTTGTTTTGCTATTGTTGCTTTGTCGCTTGGTATGTTCTGTGCTGTCCTACAGAGCATTGTGGACACTCTTTGTTGGCACCAGAATGTGTGTTGTCCCTTGCAGGCTGCCCCAGCACATCCTTGGGTGCTTTGGTTGATAACGCAAATGACGCATTTCGCTATTTGTTTCAATGTAGGTGTGATAAATAAATCTAAATAATTTCAAACTTGTCAAAGAACAAAGTAACGTCAGAACATGCACATACGATTAAGGCAGAAGGAGAAATAGTGGAAAATCATGTTTTGTATAAGTTTAGACACAGATATTTTTAAACATGAATAAATTATAATCCACAGAAGCATTTTTTCAGGACATATAGTGTTTGCTAATATTAACTTAATATGCCATTAGTTTTACAACACAACAGTCAGGGTAATGAGGTACAGTCTGCCAATTGTGAAATTGGGTTTAATTTCCCACAGCTGTCTGAAAGGAATTTCATTGCTTTTACCGTGACCTCTGAGTACTTCCTATACTGCAAAGCCGTCTGGTTTAGGGTTAATAATTTGTGTGCATGCTATGTTGACAAAAGAAGCATGGCGACAGTTACAGATTGGCATCTATGACATTGTGGACACCACTGAATCATGGCTGAAAGATGCTTGTATCTGGGAGCTTAATGTCCAAGGATACATATTGTATCGAAAGGACAGGCAGGAAGGCAGAGGGGGTGGTGTTCCTCTGTTAGTAAAGAATGAAATTAAGTCATTAGGAAGGGGTGACACAGGGTCGGAAAGTGTTGAATTATTGTGCATAGGGTTAAGAAACTACCTGATGGGAGTTGTATACTGACAGCCAAACGGAAAAAAGGATGTGGCCTACAAATTACAATGGAAAATAGAGACTGCATGTCAAAAGGGCAATGTTACAATAGTCATGGGGTTTTCAATATGCAGGTGGATTGGGAAAATCCGATTGGTGCTGGACTCAAATAGGGGGAATTTCTGGAATGCCTGCAAGAGCAGCTGGTGGTTGAGCCCACTAGGGATCAGGTATTCTGGATTGGGTGTTGTGCAATGAACCAGAATTGATCAGAGAGCTTAAGGTAAAAGGACCCTTATGGGAAAGTGGTCATAATATGATCGAATTTGAGAGACAGCATCTATGCAGAGGAACAAACAGTCAACATTTCAGGCTGATCATTTCCACAGATACTGCCTGACATGCTGAGTTCCTCCAGCATTTTGTGTATATTACTCTCGATTTCCAGCATCTTTAGAATCTTCTGTGTTAACGAATTTTAGATTTCTGTAGTACACCTTTTATGCTTAAAAATGTCAATCTTGCTACCAGCTTCACAGTGTATACTGGTAGTTTTATTGTCATTATAACTGGAAGGTTCCCACGAAGGATTGTGAGGACTACTGAGAGGGTGATCAGGGTCTCTCTTCCTACCATCAGAGACATTTATCAGGAACCCTGATACACACAGCCCTTAGAGTGTCAATGATTCCTCCACTCCATCCCATTATCGCTTTGACCCCCTACCATCAGGCAGGAGGTACCACAGATGAAGACAAGGACTGTTAGAATGAGAACCAGTTTCTTAGATTCTTACCCCAGATCACCACCCAGGTCTCATCATCTATGAAGTGCCAGCAGCGTTATACTCTTGACTTTATAACTTGCGTATATGCACCTTTTTATTTGTTAGTTTATTTATGGTAAACCTCCAAGAGGACCGCAACCTTATCACAGGGTTTAGAGGCTTGAGTGCCTCAATGACCTGGATAGCTATGATGGCCAGAGTCAGGGCTTTGTCTCTTGATAGGGTCACCCATGCCGAACAGGTCAAAGGGAAGAGGCCAGACTAAGAGTGGTCCACCAATCCTCCAGGTTCGGGGGATTAGCTCAGGGATAGCAACCCTGATTGGTCAAAACAAAAATGCTACTGAAACAGTACTGAAGAATCCTTCTTTATCTGTGAGATGGTATGGACAGACAGAGATGGAGGACCTTCTTTGCCGCCCCAAATGCCAGCAGCATAACGGGCATTACCCTCCTGCCCTTTGTGGTAATATTACTGTATGTGCTGTGCACTTTGATCTGGAGGAACGTTGTTTTGTTTGGCGACGTGGGTGTGTGTGGATGAATGACAATCACAGTAATCTGTACTTGAACTTCAAAATTTGTCTTCATGAACTTAGCAGCGACGTGTTCCTTCTTCACACTCCAGAGTTTGCAGCCCGCGATTCCACGCAGGCCTGTGTTTTCAACAAAATATAATTCTGAGGGATGTGCTGAATCACTCTGAAATACATTCAGAACTCGGTTAAAGACTATTCATATCCAACTTTGACCTGCCAAATGGACTACAGACTGAAAATGTAATTTTTTTTTAACAACACACCAGAAATCAATTCAGAGTATATCAGCAGGGGAGGAAAAAAGAATGTTTCCTATGATTTATTAATGAAATATCTGGAGAACTGCTGCAGAGCAGGACACAGAAATCCAGCACTTCCAATGGAAGTGGCGATTTCCAATATGAAGTCTGAAGCAAATACCTCTGCAATTACTCTGCCATTTCTCCGTTCAATGTAACCATCTCCGTAGTATTTTTTCCAGCAGTCCAATGTCCACTTTGGCCTCTCATTCTTTATGCATTTAAAAAAACACTTTTGCAATTATCTTTTTATTGGCTAGCTTACTTTCGTATTTACCCTGGATGCATGGAATGCCCTGCTGCGGGTGGTGGTAAAGTCAGATACATTAGGGTCACTTATCAGACTCTTAGATAAGACCATAAGACAAAGGAGCAGAAGTCGGCCATTTGGCCCATCGAGTCTGCTCCGCCATTTTATCATGAGCTGATCCATTTTATCCCATTTAGTCCCACTCCCCCGCCTTATCACCATAACCTTTGATACCCTGGCTACTCAGATACCTATCAATCTCTGCCTTAAATACACCCAATGACTTGGCCTCCACTGCGGCCCGTGGCAACAAATTCCACAGATTCACCACCCTCTGACTAAAAAAATTTCTTCGCATCCCTGTTCTGAATGGGCACCCTTCAATCCTTAAGTCATGCCCTCTCGTACTATACTCCCCTACCATGGGAAACAACTTTGCCACATCCACTCTGTCCATGCCTTTCAACATTCAAAATGTTTCTATGAGGTCCCCCCTCATTCTTCTAAACTCCAAGGAGTACAGTCCAAAAGCAGTCAAACATTCCCCATATGTTAACCCTCTTATTCCCGGAATCATTCTAGTGAATCTTCTCAGTACCCTCTCCAACGTCAGCACATCATTTCTTAAATAAGGAGCCCAAAACTGCCCACAGTACTCCAAGTGAGGTCTTACCAGTGCCTTATAGAGCCTCAACATCACATCCCTGCTCCTATACTCTATTCCTCTAGAAATGAATGCCAACACTGCATTCGCCTTCTTCACTACCGACTCAACCTGGAGGTTAACCTTAAGGGTATCCTGCACGAGGACTCCCAAATCCCTTTGCATCTCAGAACTTTGAATTCTCTCCCCATTTAAATAATAGTCTGCCCATTTATTTCTTCTACCAAAGTGCATAACCACACACTTTCCAACATTGTACTTCATTTGCCACTTCTTTGCCCATTCTCCCAATCTAAGTCTCTCTGCAGACTCTCTGTTTCCTCAGCACTACCGGCCCCTCCACCTATCCTTGTATCATCAGCGAACTTAGCCACAAAGTCATCTATTCCATAATCCAAATTGTTGATATACAACGTAAAAAGAAGTGGCCCCAACACAAACCCCTGTGGAACACCACTGGTAACTGTCAGCCAACAAGAATGGGATCCCTTTATTCCCACTCGCTGTTTCCTGCCAATCAGCCAATGCCTTATCCACATATGTAACTTTCCTGTAATTCCATGGGCTCTCATCTTGTTTAGCAGCCTCATGTGCGGTACCTTGTCAAAGGTCTTCTGAAAATCCAAATACACAACATCCACTGCATCTCCCTTGTCTAGCCTACTTGTAATTTCCTCAAAAAATTGCAATAGGTTTGTCAGGCAGGATTTTCCTTTAAGGAAACCATGTTGAGTTCTGCCTATCTTGTCATATGCCTCCAAGTACTCCATAACCTCATCCTTGACAATCGACTCCAACAACTTCCCAACCACCGATGTCAAGCTAACAGGTCTATAATTTCCTCTTTGCTTCCTTACCCCCTTCTTAAATAACAGAGTGACATTTGCAATCTTCCAGTCCTCCGGAACCATGCTAATGCCTCCGCAATCTCCACAGCTACTTCCTTCAGAACACAAGGGTGCATTCCATCTGGTCCAGGAGATTTATCTACCTTTAGACTATTCAGCTTCCTGAGTACTTTCTCTGCCGTAATTGTGATTGCGCACACTTCTCTTCCCTGATACCCTTGAGTGTCCAGTATACTACTGATGTCTTCCTCAGTGAAGACTGATGCAAAATACTCATTCAGTTCCTCTGCCATCTCCTTATCTCCCATTACAATTTCTCCAGCATCATTTTCTATTGGTCCTATGTCTACTCTCTGCCTTTTACTCTATATACTTGAAAAAGCTTTTAATATCCTCTTTGATATTATTTGCTAGTTTCCTTTTATAGTTCATCTTTTCCCTCTTAATGACCTTCTTAGTTTCCTTTTGTAAGCTTTTAAAAACTTCCCAATCCTCTGTCTTCACACTAATTTTTGCTTCCTTGTATGCCATCTCCTTTGCTTTAACTTTGGCTTTGACTTCTCGTCAGCCACGGTTGCATCCTTTTACCATTCAAAATTTTCTTCTTTTTTGGAATATATCTGTCTTGCACCTTCCTTACTTCTTGCATAAATTCTAGCCACTGTCCTTCCTGCTAGTGTCGCTTTCCAGTCAACTTTGGCCAGTTCCTCTCTCATGCCACTGTAATTTCCTTTACTCCACTGAAACACCGACACATCGGATTTCGGCTTCTCATTCTCAAATTCCACAGTGAATTCAATCATGTTATGATCATTGCCTCCTAAGGGTTCCTTCACCTCAATCTCTCTAATCACCTTTGGTTCATTACACAATACCCAATCCAGTACAGCTGATCCCCTAGTGGGCTCAACAACAAGCTGTTCTAAAAAGCCATCTTGTAGACATTCTACAAATTCTCTCTCTTGAGATCCAGTGCCGACCTGATTTTCCCAATCCACTCACATGTTAAAATCCCCCACAATTATCATAGCACTGCCCTTCTGACAAGCCTTTTCTATTTCCTGTTGTAATTTGTAGTCCACATCCCTGCAGCTGTTTGGAGGCCTATAAATAACTGCCATCAGGGTCCTTTTACCCCTGCAATTTCAGCTCAACCCATAAAGATTCTGCACCTTCTGATCCTATGTAACTTCTTTCTAATGATTTAATACAATTTCTTATCAATAAAGCTACACCAACTCTTCTGCCTACCTGCCTATCCTTCCGATACACCGTGTATCCTTGGATGTTCAGCTCCCAGAGACACGCATCCTTTAGCCACGTCTCAGTGATGGCCACAATATCATACCTGCCAACCTGTAGCAGTACGAGAAGATCATCCACCTTATTCCTTATGCTGTGTGCATTTAAGTATAACACTTTAAGTCCAGTATTTGGTACTTTTTGCTTTGATTGCACTGCAACTCATCCCAATGGCTGCAAATTTGCCCCATCACCTGCCTGTTCTTCCTGACATCTTTACTGCTCACTATCTTAGATTCATTTCTGTTTCCCCTCTCCTCCGCGCTATCATTCCGGTTCCCATCCCCCTGCCAAATTAGTTTAAACTCTCCCTAACGGCCCTACTAAACCTTCCTGCCAGGATATTAATCCCGTTCGGGTTCAGGTGTAACCCGTCCTTTTTGAACAGGTCATACTTCCCCAGAAGAGATCTCAATGATCCAAGAATCTGAAGCCCTGCCCCCTGCACCAGTCTCTCAGCCACGCGTTCATCTGCCTGATCCTACTATTCTTGCCCTCGCTAGCACGTGGCACAGGTAGCAATCCTGAGATTACTACCCTGGAGGTCCAGGTCCAGATCGGTACACAGCACACGAATGACAGAAAAACGGAGGGTTTTGTGAGAGGGAAGGACTGATTGATCTTAGATAGGTCAACTGGCTGGCACAACATCGTTCTATGTTCCACGTCCTCAACGGTGAAGAGATTTGTGCCCCTGATGGCTGAGTCCATAACTTTCTGAAGACTCTTACAGTACTCTGCACTGCAACCGCTATACCACGGTGAAGTTACAGCTGAGGGTCTGCAGCGGTTCAAGTTCACCACCTTCTCAAGGGCAACTGGGGACGGGCAATAAATGCTGGCTTAGCTGGCGACACCCGCATGCTGCAAGTGAATAAATAAAAAGCAGCCAGTCAATCTGCTTTGGGGGATCAGAGGAAGAGAGGATCAGTAACTTTAAATTCCTTGGCACTATCATTTTGGAGTTTCTATCCAACCTCCAGCACGTAAGTGCCATAACGAAGAAAGCACGGCAGCGCTTCCACTTTCTTAGAAATTTACAAAGATTCGACACGTCATCCTAAACTTTGACAAACTTCTATAGATATGTGGTGGAGGGGATATTGACTGGCTGCCTCACAGCCTGGTATGGAAACACCGAAGTCCTTGAATAGAAAATCCTAGAAAAAGTAATGGATACAGCCCAGTCCATCACAGGTAAAGTGCTCCACACCATTGACCATATCCACAAGGAAAACAAACTCCATCATCAAGGAGCCAGATCATGCTCTCTTCTTGCCACTGCCATCAGGGAAAAAGTACATGAGCATTAGGTCCCTCACCACCAGGTTCAGGAACAGTTATTACCCTTCAACCATCAGGTTCGTGATCCAGTGTGGATAACTTCACTCACCTCAACACTGAAATGATTCCTCACTTTCAAGGACTGTCCAACTCATGTTCTCAATATTTATTAATTTATTACTTTTCTTTCCCTCTTACACAATGTGCCCTCTTTTGCACTTCGGTTGTGTGCAGTTTTTCATTGATTCTGTTGTGTTTCTTTGTATTTACCGTGAATGCCCGTAAAAAAATGAATCTCAGGGTAATATACGAGGACATATATGTACTTAGTACAGGTAACAGGGTGGAAATCTGTATCTAACAAAGGAGGTGTAAGGTACTCCTTCCCTCAGTTAGCCTCCATGTCACCCTCAGGCGAGGTGTAGCACCTGCTTAGCAACCCCCAACACCCCCTCCCCGATCAGGGTCACATGAAACCATGGGAGCAGGTGGTGGATGGTCGTATGAGCAGCTGGTGCATATCATAAGTCCTGGTTATGTGACCATTGACACCAGGCAGACAATCTCTGAAGTGTATTGATAATGGCTGGGGTCACCTGTCTTGCAAAGACACTGCCGGAAGAAGGCAAATGGCAAACTAATTCTGTAGAAAAATTAGCAAGAGCAATCACGGTGGTGGAAAAACCATGATCGCCCACATCATATGACATGGCACATAATGATGATAATGACGATGATAAGTACTTGGAAGAACGCTCTCCACTGTAAATCTGTAGAAATTGTTAGAGTTTATTTAATTGTTTGCACTTAATTCCGAGCATTTTATCAACAGTAAGAACTTTGTGGTGCAGCTTTTGGTGACGTACAATGACATAAAAAGCTTGGAACTAAAAGGTATTCGTTGATTGTTGTATTCCCTCATTTCTTATGCAGAAGCAGAACTAGAGTCACCATTTACACATAAGAGACTTAGATCGAGTGGGCAGCCAGCACCTTTATCCCACAGCAGAAATGGCTAAAGTGAAATGGCATAATCTTAAGGTGACTGGAGGAAAGTACCTATACACTTCTACCCCCTCAGGAAGGCCTTAAAACTCTAGACAACAGACCCAACCAGTTCCCCTCCACCACTACCCTCCTCCGTTTGGCAGAACTGGTCCTCACTCTCAACAATTTCGATTTCAGCTCATTCCACTTTCTGCAAATCCAAGGTGTGGCATGGGCACCCGTATGTCTGCATCTCAGCTATGCCTGCCCTTTTTGTTGGTTACGTAGAACAGCCTATGTTCCAAGTCTTCCCTGGCAAAGCTGCCCAACTCTTCCGGCACTACTTTTATGACTGCATTGGTGATGAGCTAATGAATTTCATCAACTTTGCTTCCAACTTCCATTCTGCCCTCAAATTTACTTGGTCCATTTCTGACACCTCTCTCCTCTTCCTTGATCTCTCTGTCTCCATCTCTGGAGACTGACTATCTACTGAGATCCTTTCGCTGCCTTAACAGCGACAGAGTTCCTCTTGCCCTTACTTACCACCCCATGTCACTCTCCACAACTTCTGCTATCTTCATCAGGATCCTACCACTAAACACATCCCACCCCCCCACTCTCCGATCCTACCACTAAACACATCCCACCCCCCCCCACTCTCCCATCCTACCACTAAACACATCCCACCCCCCCACTCTCCCATCCTACCACTAAACACATCCCACCCCCCCACTCTCCCATCCTACCACTAAACACATCCCAACCCCCCACTCTCCCATCCTACCACTAAACACATCCCACCCCCCCCACTCTCCCATCCTACCACTAAACACATCCCAACCCCCCCACTCTCCCATCCTACCACTAAACACATCCCAACCCCCCCACTCTCCGATCCTACCACTAAACACATCCCAACCCCCCCACTCTCCCATCCTACCACTAAACACATCCCACCCCCCCACTCTCCCATCCTACCACTAAACACATCCCAACCCCCCACTCTCCCATCCTACCACTAAACACATCCCACCCCCCCCACTCTCCCATCCTACCACTAAACACATCCCAACCCCCCCACTCTCCCATCCTACCACTAAACACATCCCAACCCCCCCACTCTCCGATCCTACCACTAAACACATCCCAACCCCCCCACTCTCCGATCCTACCACTAAACACATCCCACCCCCCCACTCTCCCATCCTACCACTAAAAACATCCCAACCCCCCACTCTCCCATCCTACCACTAAACACATCCCAACCCCCCACTCTCCCATCCTACCACTAAACACATCCCAACCCCCCACTCTCCCATCCTACCACTAAACACATCCCACCCCCCACTCTCTGATCCTACCACTAAACACATCCCAACCCCCCACTCTCCGATCCTACCACTAAACACATCCCACCCCCCAACTCTCCCATCCTACCACTAAACACATCCCACACCCCCACTCTCCGATCCTACCACTAAACACATCCCAACCCCCCCACTCTCCGATCCTACCACTAAACACATCCCACCCCCCCACTCTCCCATCCTACCACTAAACACATCCCACCCCCCCCACTCTCCCATCCTACCACTAAACACATCCCACCCCCCACTCTCCCATCCTACCACTAAACACATCCCACCCCCCCACTCTCCGATCCTACCACTAAACACATCCCACCACCCCCCACTCTCCGATCCTACCACTAAACACATCCCAACCCCCCCACTCTCCGATCCTACCACTAAACACATCCCACCCCCCCACTCTCCGATCCTACCACTAAACACATCCCACCCCCCCACTCTCCGATCCTACCACTAAACACAGCCCAACCCCCCCCACTCTCCGATCCTACCACTAAACACATCCCACCCCCCCCACTCTCCCATCCTACCACTAAACACATCCCAACCCCCCCACTCTCCGATCCTACCACTAAACACATCCCAACCCCCCACTCTCCGATCCTACCACTAAACACATCGCAGCCCCCCCACTCTCCGATCCTACCACTAAACACATCCCACCCCCCCACTCTCCGATCCTACCACTAAACACATCCCACCCCCCCACTCTCCGATCCTACCACTAAACACAGCCCAACCCCCCCCACTCTCCGATCCTACCACTAAACACATCCCACCCCCCCCACTCTCCCATCCTACCACTAAACACATCCCAACCCCCCCACTCTCCGATCCTACCACTAAACACATCCCACCCCCCCACTCTCCGATCCTACCACTAAACACATCGCAGCCCCCCCACTCTCCGATCCTACCACTAAACACATCCCACCCCACCACTCTCCGATCCTACCACTAAACACATCCCACCCCCCCACTCTCCGATCCTACCACTAAACACATCCCAACCCCCCCCACTCTCCGATCCTACCACTAAACACATCCCAACCCCCCCCCACTCTCCGATCCTACCACTAAACACATCCCACCCCCCCCACTCTCCGATCCTACCACTAAACACATCCCACCCCCCCACTCTCCCATCCTACCACTAAACACATCCCAACCCCTCCCACTCTCCCATCCTACCACTAAACACATCCCAACCCCCCCCACTCTCCGATCCTACCACTAAACACATCCCACCCCCCCACTCTCCCATCCTACCACTAAACACATCCCACCACCCCACTCTCCGATCCTACCACTAAACACATCCCACCCCCCCCACTCTCCGATCCTACCACTAAACACATCCCAACCCCTCCCACTCTCCGATCCTACCACTAAACACATCCCAACCCCCCACTCTCCGATCCTACCACTAAACACATCCCACCACCCCCCACTCTCCGATCCTACCACTAAACACATCCCAACCCCCCCACTCTCCGATCCTACCACTAAACACATCCCACCCCCCCACTCTCCGATCCTACCACTAAACACATCCCACCCCCCCCACTCTCCGATCCTACCACTAAACACAGCCCAACCCCCCCCACTCTCCGATCCTACCACTAAACACATCCCACCCCCCCCCACTCTCCCATCCTACCACTAAACACATCCCAACCCCCCCACTCTCCGATCCTACCACTAAACACATCCCAACCCCCCCACTCTCCGATCCTACCACTAAACACATCCCACCCCCCCACTCTCCGATCCTACCACTAAACACATCCCACCCCCCCACTCTCCGATCCTACCACTAAACACAGCCCAACACCCCCCACTCTCCGATCCTACCACTAAACACATCCCACCCCCCCCACTCTCCCATCCTACCACTAAACACATCCCAACCCCCCCACTCTCCGATCCTACCACTAAACACATCCCACCCCCCCACTCTCCGATCCTACCACTAAACACATCGCAGCCCCCCCACTCTCCGATCCTACCACTAAACACATCCCACCCCCCCACTCTCCGATCCTACCACTAAACACATCCCACCCCCCCACTCTCCGATCCTACCACTAAACACAGCCCAACCCCCCCCACTCTCCGATCCTACCACTAAACACATCCCACCCCCCCCACTCTCCCATCCTACCACTAAACACATCCCAACCCCCCCACTCTCCGATCCTACCACTAAACACATCCCACCCCCCCACTCTCCGATCCTACCACTAAACACATCGCAGCCCCCCCACTCTCCGATCCTACCACTAAACACATCCCACCCCCCCACTCTCCGATCCTACCACTAAACACATCCCACCCCCCCACTCTCCGATCCTACCACTAAACACATCCCAACCCCCCCCACTCTCCGATCCTACCACTAAACACATCCCAACCCCCCCCCACTCTCCGATCCTACCACTAAACACATCCCACACCCCACTCTCCGATCCTACCACTAAACACATCCCACCCCCCCACTCTCCCATCCTACCACTAAACACATCCCAACCCCTCCCACTCTCCCATCCTACCACTAAACACATCCCAACCCCCCCCACTCTCCGATCCTACCACTAAACACATCCCACCCCCCCACTCTCCCATCCTACCACTAAACACATCCCACCACCCCACTCTCCCATCCTACCACTAAACACATCCCACCACCCCACTCTCCGATCCTACCACTAAACACATCCCACCCCCCCACTCTCCGATCCTACCACTAAACACATCCCAACCCCCCCACTCTCCGATCCTACCACTAAACACATCCCACCCCCCCCACTCTCCCATCCTACCACTAAACACATCCCACCCCCCCCACTCTCCGATCCTACCACTAAACACATCCCAACCCCCCCACTCTCCGATCCTACCACTAAACACATCCCAACCCCCCCCCACTCTCCCATCCTACCACTAAACACATCCCACCCCCCCACTCTCCCATCCTACCACTAAACACATCCCAACCCCCCCACTCTCCGATCCTACCACTAAACACATCCCACCCCCCCACTCTCCGATCCTACCACTAAACACATCCCAACCCCCCTACTCTCCGATCCTACCACTAAACACATCCCAACCCCCCCACTCTCCGATCCTACCACTAAACACATCCCACCCCCCCACTCTCCCATCCTACCACTAAACACATCCCAACCCCCCACTCTCCCATCCTACCACTAAACACATCCCAACCCCCCCCACTCTCCCATCCTACCACTAAACACATCCCAACCCCCCCACTCTCCCATCCTACCACTAAACACATCCCAACCCCCCCACTCTCCCATCCTACCACTAAACACATCCCAACCCCCCACTCTCCCATCCTACCACTAAACACATCCCAACCCCCCCCCACTCTCCCATCCTACCACTAAACACATCCCACCCCCCCACTCTCCGATCCTACCACTAAACACATCCCAACCCTCCCACTCTCCCATCCTACCACTAAACACATCCCACCCCCCCACTCTCCCATCCTACCACTAAACACATCCCAACCCCCCCCCACTCTCCGATCCTACCACTAAACACATCCCACCCCCCCACTCTCCCATCCTACCACTAAACACATCCCAACCCCCCCACTCTCCCATCCTACCACTAAACACATCCCACCCCCCCACTCTCCGATCCTACCACTAAACACATCCCACCCCCCCACTCTCTCATCCTACCACTGAACACATCCCAACCCCCCACTCTCCCATCCTACCACTAAACACATCCCACCCCCCCCACTCTCCGATCCTACCACTAAACACATCCCAACCCCCCCCCACTCTCCCATCCTACCACTAAACACATCCCACCCCCCCACTCTCCCATCCTACCACTAAACACATCCCAACCCCCCCCCACTCTCCGATCCTACCACTAAACACATCCCACCCCCCCACTCTCCCATCCTACCACGAAACACATCCCAACCCCCCCACTCTCCCATCCTACCACTAAACACATCCCACCCCCCCACTCTCCGATCCTACCACTAAACACATCCCACCCCCCCCACTCTCCGATCCTACCACTAAAACACATCCCACCCCCCACTCTCCGATCCTACCACTAAACACATCCCAACCCCCCCCACTCTCCGATCCTACCACTAAACACATTCCCCTGCACTATCCGATCCTACCACTAAACACATCCCACCCCCCCCACTCTCCGATCCTACCACTAAACACATCCCACCCCCCCACTCTCCCATCCTACCACTAAACACATCCCACCCCCCCCACTCTCCGATCCTACCACTAAACACATCCCACCCCCCCCCACTCTCCCATCCTACCACTAAACACATCCCAACCCCCCCACTCTCCGATCCTACCACTAAACACATCCCAACCCCCCCCCACTCTCCGATCCTACCACTAAACACATCCCACCCCCCCCACTCTCCGATCTTACCACTAAACACATCCCACCCCCCCACTCTCCCATCCTACCACTAAACACATCCCAACCCCCCCACTCTCCGATCCTACCACTAAACACATCCCACCCCCCCCACTCTCCGATCCTACCACTAAACACATCCCAACCCCTCCACTCTCCGATGCTACCACTAAACACATCCCAACCCCCCCACTATCCCATCCTACCACTAAACACATCCCAACCCCCCCACTCTCCGATCCTACCACTAAACACATCCCACCCCCCCCACTCTCCGATCCTATCAGTAAACACATCCCACCCCCCCACTCTCCCATCCTACCATTAAACACATCCCACCCCCCCACTCTCCCATCCTACCACTAAACACATCCCACCGCCCAACTCTCCGATCCTACCACTAAACACATCCCACCCCCCCACTCTCCGATCCTACCACTAAACACATCCCAACCCCCCCCACTCTCCGATCCTACCACTAAACACATCCCAACCCCCCCCACTCTCCCATCCTACCACTAAACACATCCCAACCCCCCCACTCTCCGATCCTACCACTAAACACATCCCAACCCCCCCACTCTCCCATCCTACCACGAAACACATCCCACCCCCCCACTCTCCCATCCTACCACTAAACACATCCCACCCCCCCCACTCTCCCATCCTACCACTAAACACATCCCACCCCCCCACTCTCCCATCCTACCACTAAACACATCCCAACCCCCCCACTCTCCGATCCTACCACTAAACACATCCCACCCCCCCCACTCTCCCATCCTACCACTAAACACATCCCACCCCCCCACTCTCCGATCCTACCACTAAACACATCCCAACCCCCCCACTATCCCATCCTACCACTAAACACATCCCACCCCTCCACTCTCCGATCCTACCACTAAACACATCCCACCCCCCCACTCTCCCATCCTACCACTAAACACATCCCACCCCCCCACTCTCCGATCCTACCACTAAACACATCCCACCCCCCCACTCTCCGATCCTACCACTAAACACATCCCACCCCCCCCACTCTCCGATCCTACCACTAAACACATCCCAACCCCCCCCACTCTCCGATCCTACCACTAAATACATCCCACCCCCCCACTCTCCGATCCTACCACTAAACACATCCCACCCCCCACTCTCCGATCCTACCACTAAACGCATCCCAACCCCCCCCCACTCTCCCATCCTACCACTAAACACATCCCACCCCCCCCACTCTCCGATCCTACCACTAAACACATCCCAACCCCCCCCCACTCTCCCATCCTACCACTAAACACATCCCACCCCCCCACTCTCCCATCCTACCACTAAACACATCCCACCCCCCCACTCTCCCATCCTACCACTAAACACATCCCACCCCCCCACTCTCCCATCCTACCACTAAACACATCCCACCCCCCCCACTCTCCCATCCTACCACTAAACACATCCCAACCCCCCCACTCTCCCATCCTACCACTAAACACATCCCAACCCCCCCACTCTCCGATCCTACCACTAAACACATCCCACCCCCCCACTCTCCCATCCTACCACTAAACACATCCCACCCCCCCACTCTCCGATCCTACCACTAAACACATCCCACCCCCCCACTCTCCGATCCTACCACTAAACACATCCCACCCCCCCCACTCTCCGATCCTACCACTAAACACATCCCAACCCCCCCCACTCTCCGATCCTACCACTAAATACATCCCACCCCCCCGACTCTCCGATCCTACCACTAAACACATCCCACCCCCCCGACTCTCCGATCCTACCACTAAACACATCCCAACCCCCCCACTCTCCGATCCTACCACTAAACACATCCCACCCCCCCCCACTCTCCCATCCTACCACTAAACACATCCCAACCCCCGCACTCTCCGATCCTACCACTAAACACATCCCATCCCCCCACTCTCCGATCCTACCACTAAACACATCCCACCCCCCACTCTCCGATCCTACCACTAAACGCATCCCAACCCCCCCCCACTCTCCCATCCTACCACTAAACACATCCCAACCCCCCCCACTCTCCGATCCTACCACTAAATACATCCCACCCCCCCACTCTCCCATCCTACCACTAAACACATCCCAACCCCCCCACTCTCCCATCCTACCACTAAACACATCCCACCCCCCACTCTCCCATCCTACCACTAAACACATCCCACCCCCCACTCTCCGATCCTACCACTAAACACATCCCAACCCCCCCACTATCCCATCCTACCACTAAACACATCCCACCCCCCCCACTCTCCGATCCTACCACTAAACACATCCCAACCCCTCCCACTCTCCGATCCTACCACTAAACACATCCCACCCCCCCCACTCTCCCATCCTACCACTAAACACATCCCACCCCCCCCCACTCTCCCATCCTACCACTAAACACATCCCAACCCCCGCACTCTCCGATCCTACCACTAAACACACCCCATCCCCCCACTCTCCGATCCTACCACTAAACACATCCCACCCCCCACTCTCCGATCCTACCACTAAACGCATCCCAACCCCCCCCCACTCTCCCATCCTACCACTAAACACATCCCAACCCCCCCCACTCTCCGATCCTACCACTAAATACATCCCACCCCCCCACTCTCCCATCCTACCACTAAACACATCCCAACCCCCCCACTCTCCCATCCTACCACTAAACACATCCCACCCCCCACTCTCCCATCCTACCACTAAACACATCCCACCCCCCACTCTCCGATCCTACCACTAAACACATCCCAACCCCCCCACTATCCCATCCTACCACTAAACACATCCCACCCCCCCCCACTCTCCGATCCTACCACTAAACACATCCCAACCCCTCCCACTCTCCGATCCTACCACTAAACACATCCCACCCCCCCCACTCTCCCATCCTACCACTAAACACATCCCAACCCCCCCCACTCTCCGATCCTACCACTAAACACATCCCACCCCCCCCACTCTCCCATCCTACCACTAAACACATCCCACCCCCCCACTCTCCCATCCTACCACTAAACACATCCCACCCCCCCCACTCTCCGATCCTACCACTAAACACATCCCAACCCCCCCACTCTCCCATCCTACCACTAAACACATCCCACCCCCCCCACTCTCCCATCCTACCACTAAACACATCCCACCCCCCCCACTCTCCGATCCTACCACTAAACACATTCCCCTGCACTATCCGATCCTACCACTAAACACATCCCACCCCCCACTCTCCGATCCTACCACTAAACACATCCCAACCCCCCACTCTCCGATCCTACCACTAAACACATCCCAACCCCCCCCACTCTCCCATCCTACCACTAAACACATCCCAACCCCCCCCACTCTCCCATCCTACCACTAAACACATCCCACCCCCCCACTCTCCCATCCTACCACTAAACACATCCCAACCCCCCCCACTCTCCGATCCTACCACTAAACACATCCCAACCCCCCACTCTCCCATCCTACCACTAAACACATCCCACCCCCCCCACTCTCCCATCCTACCACTAAACACATCCCAACCCCCCCACTCTCCGATCCTACCACTAAACACATCCCACCCCCCCCACTCTCCGATCTTACCACTAAACACATCCCAACCCCCCCCACTCTCCGATCCTACCACTAAACACATCCCAACCCCCCCACTCTCCGATCTTACCACTAAACACATCCCAACCCCCCCACTCTCCGATCCTACCACTAAACACATCCCACCCCCCCACTCTCCGATCCTACCACTAAACACATCCCACCCCCCAACTCTCCGATCCTACCACTAAACACATCCCAACCCCCCACTCTCCCATCCTACCACTAAACACATCCCAACCCCCGCACTCTCCGATCCTACCACTAAACACATCCCATCCCCCCACTCTCCGATCCTACCACTAAACACATCCCACCCCCCACTCTCCGATCCTACCACTAAACGCATCCCAACCCCCCCCCACTCTCCCATCCTACCACTAAACACATCCCAACCCCCCCCACTCTCCGATCCTACCACTAAACACATCCCAACCCCCCCACTCTCCGATCCTACCACTAAACACATCCCAACCCCCCCCACTCTCCGATCCTACCACTAAACACATTCCCCTGCACTATCCGATCCTACCACTAAACACATCCCACCCCCCCCACTCTCCCATCCTACCATTAAACACATCCCACCCCCCACTCTCCGATCCTACCACTAAACACATCCCAACCCCCCACTCTCCCATCCTACCACTAAACACATCCCAACCCCCCACTCTCCGATCCTACCACTAAACACATCCCAACCCCCCCTACTCTCCGATCCTACCACTAAACACATCCCACCCCCCCCACTCTCCGATCTTACCACTAAACACATCCCAACCCCCCCCCACTCTCCGATCCTACCACTAAACACATCCCAACCCCCCCACTCTCCGATCTTACCACTAAACACATCCCAACCCCCCCGACTCTCCCATCCTACCACTAAACACATCCCACCCCCCCCACTCTCCCATCCTACCATTAAACACATCCCACCCCCCCACTCTCCGATCCTACCACTAAACACATCGCAGCCCCCCCACTCTCCGATCCTACCACTAAACACATCCCACCCCCCCACTCTCCGATCCTACCACTAAACACATCCCAACCCCCCCCACTCTCCGATCCTACCACTAAACACATTCCCCTGCACTATCCGATCCTACCACTAAACACATCCCACCCCCCCACTCTCCGATCCTACCACTAAACACATCCCACCCCCCCCACTCTCCCATCCTACCATTAAACACATCCCACCCCCCACTCTCCGATCCTACCACTAAACACATCCCAACCCCCCACTCTCCCATCCTACCACTAAACACATCCCAACCCCCCCACTCTCCGATCCTACCACTAAACACATCCCAACCCCCCCTACTCTCCGATCCTACCACTAAACACATCCCACCCCCCCCACTCTCCGATCCTACCACTAAACACATCCCACCCCCCCCACTCTCCCATCCTACCACTAAACACATCCCAACCCCCCCCACTCTCCGATCCTACCACTAAATACATCCCACCCCCCCACTCTCCCATCCTACCACTAAACACATCCCAACCCCCCCACTCTCCCATCCTACCACTAAACACATCCCACCCCCCACTCTCCCATCCTACCACTAAACACATCCCACCCCCCACTCTCCGATCCTACCACTAAACACATCCCAACCCCCCCACTATCCCATCCTACCACTAAACACATCCCACCCCCCCCACTCTCCGATCCTACCACTAAACACATCCCAACCCCTCCCACTCTCCGATCCTACCACTAAACACATCCCACCCCCCCCACTCTCCCATCCTACCACTAAACACATCCCACCCCCCCCCACTCTCCCATCCTACCACTAAACACATCCCAACCCCCGCACTCTCCGATCCTACCACTAAACACATCCCATCCCCCCACTCTCCGATCCTACCACTAAACACATCCCACCCCCCACTCTCCGATCCTACCACTAAACGCATCCCAACCCCCCCCCACTCTCCCATCCTACCACTAAACACATCCCAACCCCCCCCACTCTCCGATCCTACCACTAAATACATCCCACCCCCCCACTCTCCCATCCTACCACTAAACACATCCCAACCCCCCCACTCTCCCATCCTACCACTAAACACATCCCACCCCCCACTCTCCCATCCTACCACTAAACACATCCCACCCCCCACTCTCCGATCCTACCACTAAACACATCCCAACCCCCCCACTATCCCATCCTACCACTAAACACATCCCACCCCCCCCACTCTCCGATCCTACCACTAAACACATCCCAACCCCTCCCACTCTCCGATCCTACCACTAAACACATCCCACCCCCCCACTCTCCCATCCTACCACTAAACACATCCCAACCCCCCCCACTCTCCGATCCTACCACTAAACACATCCCACCCCCCCCACTCTCCCATCCTACCACTAAACACATCCCACCCCCCCACTCTCCCATCCTACCACTAAACACATCCCACCCCCCCCACTCTCCGATCCTACCACTAAACACATCCCAACCCCCCCACTCTCCCATCCTACCACTAAACACATCCCACCCCCCCCACTCTCCCATCCTACCACTAAACACATCCCACCCCCCCCACTCTCCGATCCTACCACTAAACACATTCCCCTGCACTATCCGATCCTACCACTAAACACATCCCACCCCCCACTCTCCGATCCTACCACTAAACACATCCCAACCCCCCACTCTCCGATCCTACCACTAAACACATCCAACCCCCCCCACTCTCCCATCCTACCACTAAACACATCCCAACCCCCCCCCACTCTCCCATCCTACCACTAAACACATCCCACCCCCCCACTCTCCCATCCTACCACTAAACACATCCCAACCCCCCCCACTCTCCGATCCTACCACTAAACACATCCCAACCCCCCACTCTCCCATCCTACCACTAAACACATCCCACCCCCCCCACTCTCCCATCCTACCACTAAACACATCCCAACCCCCCCACTCTCCGATCCTACCACTAAACACATCCCACCCCCCCCACTCTCCGATCTTACCACTAAACACATCCCAACCCCCCCCACTCTCCGATCCTACCACTAAACACATCCCAACCCCCCCACTCTCCGATCTTACCACTAAACACATCCCAACCCCCCCACTCTCCGATCCTACCACTAAACACATCCCACCCCCCCACTCTCCGATCCTACCACTAAACACATCCCACCCCCCCACTCTCCGATCCTACCACTAAACACATCCCAACCCCCCACTCTCCCATCCTACCACTAAACACATCCCAACCCCCGCACTCTCCGATCCTACCACTAAACACATCCCATCCCCCCACTCTCCGATCCTACCACTAAACACATCCCACCCCCCACTCTCCGATCCTACCACTAAACGCATCCCAACCCCCCCCCACTCTCCCATCCTACCACTAAACACATCCCAACCCCCCCCACTCTCCGATCCTACCACTAAACACATCCCAACCCCCCCACTCTCCGATCCTACCACTAAACACATCCCAACCCCCCCCACTCTCCGATCCTACCACTAAACACATTCCCCTGCACTATCCGATCCTACCACTAAACACATCCCACCCCCCCCACTCTCCCATCCTACCATTAAACACATCCCACCCCCCACTCTCCGATCCTACCACTAAACACATCCCAACCCCCCACTCTCCCATCCTACCACTAAACACATCCCAACCCCCCACTCTCCGATCCTACCACTAAACACATCCCAACCCCCCCTACTCTCCGATCCTACCACTAAACACATCCCACCCCCCCCACTCTCCGATCTTACCACTAAACACATCCCAACCCCCCCCACTCTCCGATCCTACCACTAAACACATCCCAACCCCCCCACTCTCCGATCTTACCACTAAACACATCCCAACCCCCCCGACTCTCCCATCCTACCACTAAACACATCCCACCCCCCCCACTCTCCCATCCTACCATTAAACACATCCCACCCCCCCACTCTCCGATCCTACCACTAAACACATCGCAGCCCCCCCACTCTCCGATCCTACCACTAAACACATCCCACCCCCCCACTCTCCGATCCTACCACTAAACACATCCCAACCCCCCCCACTCTCCGATCCTACCACTAAACACATTCCCCTGCACTATCCGATCCTACCACTAAACACATCCCACCCCCCCACTCTCCGATCCTACCACTAAACACATCCCACCCCCCCCACTCTCCCATCCTACCATTAAACACATCCCACCCCCCACTCTCCGATCCTACCACTAAACACATCCCAACCCCCCACTCTCCCATCCTACCACTAAACACATCCCAACCCCCCCACTCTCCGATCCTACCACTAAACACATCCCAACCCCCCCTACTCTCCGATCCTACCACTAAACACATCCCACCCCCCCCACTCTCCGATCCTACCACTAAACACATCCCACCCCCCCCACTCTCCGATCTTACCACTAAACACATCCCAACCCCCCCACTCTCCGATCCTACCACTAAACACATCCCACCCCCCACTCTCCGATCCTACCACTAAACACATCCCAACCCCCCCCACTCTCCGATCCTACCACTAAACACATCCCACCCCCCCACTCTCCCATCCTACCACTAAACACATCCCAACCCCCCCACTCTCCGATCCTACCACTAAACACATCCCAACCCCCCCTACTCTCCGATCCTACCACTAAACACATCCCAACCCCCCACTCTCCGATCCTACCACTAAACACATCCCAACCCCCCCCACTCTCCGATCCTACCACTAAACACATCCCACCCCCCCCACTCTCCCATCCTACCACTAAACACATCCCAACCCCCCCCACTCTCCGATCCTACCACTAAACACATCCCAACCCCCCCACTCTCCGATCCTACCACTAAACGCATCCCAACCCCCCCCCACTCTCCGATCCTACCACTAAACACATCCCACCCCCCCACTCTCCCATCCTACCACTAAACACATCCCACCCCCCCCACTCTCCCATCCTACCACTAAACACATCCCAACCCCCCCCACTCTCCGATCCTACCACTAAACACATCCCACCCCCCCCACTCTCCGATCCTACCACTAAACACATCCCACCCCCCCCACTCTCCCATCCTACCACTAAACACATCCCAACCCCCCCACTCTCCCATCCTACCACTAAACACATCCCAACCCCCCCCACTCTCCGATCCTACCACTAAACACATCCCAACCCCCCACTCTCCGATCCTACCACTAAACACATCCCAACCCCCCCACTCTCCGATCCTATCACTAAACACATCCCAACCCCCCCCACTCTCCGATCCTACCACTAAACACATCCCAACCCCCCCACTCTCCGATCCTACCACTAAACACATCCCACCCCCCACTCTCCGATCCTACCACTAAACACATCCCAACCCCCCCCCTACTCTCCGATCCTACCACTAAACACATTCCCCTGCACTATCCGATCCTACCACTAAACACATCCCCATTCTCCTATCCTACCACTAAACACATGCCCCCACTCTCCAATCCTCCCACTCAGCACATCCTCCCACTCTCCGTTTTCTGCAGGGATCGCTCCCTTGTCCCTTCATCCCTCTCCACTAACCTGCCTCCTGGCACTTATTCCTGCAAGGGGCACAAGTGTTACACTTGCCTACTCACCACCTCTCTCAGCTCCATTCAGGTCTGTTTGGACATTTTTGGGGTTAGGACACATGGCGAATATTGACTTCAGCGACCAACCTTCAGGTCCGAATATGCATTGAAGATTAAATTTAAAATGCAGCTCAGAACAGTAAAATGCAGACCAGACAGACCAGGAAAAAGGCACTTAACTAGTGGTCTATATATGCACGAATCCCGTGAACATCCCATTGCACCGATATGACAGTAATTAACACTTATTGTGGGTGTGATGGTGGGAAGATCTAGACATTAGAAGCTGTTACATATAGCTCAAGGGAAGCATTGTAAAGATAGTTAACCATCTTAATTCCACTCCCCATTCCTATTCCAACATGTTGGTCCATGGCCTCCTCTACTCCGCGACGAAGCCACTCTCAGGTCAGAGAAGCAACACCTCATATTGCATTTGGGTAGCCTCCAACCTGATGGCACGAATATCAATTTCTCTAACAAGATATTTTCTTTCCCTCTCCACCTTTTCACTTTTTCCACTGCTCATTCTGGCTCCCCTCTTAACCCTTCTCCACTGCATCCTCTCCAAAACTTCCACTTCCTTACTATAAAGAGCTGACCAGAACTGAGTTCAATATCACAAGGATGGTCTAACCAGGGTTTATAGAGCTGCAACATTACGTGGCAGTTCTTGGAATCACATCCCCGATTAATGAAGATCAACAGGCCATATGCATTCTTACCACGGTATCAACTTGCACAGAGTGGAAATGGACGTGGAAATCCTGATAGAACTCATCAAAAATGACGCTAACACTATCTTAATGATTTTTAAAAATCATTCAAGAGACTTCCATGTTGTTGAGAATGTGTTACTACATCACAATATGCGTGCTGGCTATTAAAACAGTTATTATTTTACATGGATATCTTGAACACGTCAAAACAAACCAGTGATTTGAGAGAAATCTTACCAATTTCAACGTAACGATTGGGCAAGTCTCTTAAGTCAGTTGGATCACGCTCCTTCACGACACATACCTGAAAAGAGAAACAAGGTATTTTTTAAATTAAAATTCTACTCCTGATAAGAGGGTGTTACTTGTTGCAGCTCTGTCCATGGGTCTATGTTTCAAACAAATTGCTCACTTCTAAGTCACATGGAAGTCCATTTGGAACTTTAAACAGATGCACAAGTGCACAATAATGGCTTTATGTCACATTCTAAGGGATATACTCATGTTAATAATCATATCAATAAGATTCATTAACAGAAACCCTTTGAAAAATATTACAAGATTTAAGATTGAAGTTTACTCATCGCGTGTACTTTGAAATATACAGTGAAATGTGTTGTTTGTGTTAACAACCAACACACTCGATGGCCACAAGTGTCGCCATACCTTCCAGTGCCAACATAGCATACCCACAATGCTCTGCAGGACAGCACAGAACACAACAAAAGAGAACACAAGTTACAAGACAACAAGAGCAAAACAAGCCCTGTTCCTCCCTCGCACCCACACACATACATAGTCGTCTAACCCCCAGGTCAGGCTGTCTTCTTTGGCCTCCAACAGACTCGGATTTGGATGAGGACTTGCAAACTTGCAGGCATCAGGCCTTCAGCTACCCCAGTAGACTCGCAGAGCTCCAGTAGACTAGGAACTCCAGCCAATAGACCTTGACTTCCAGACTTCTGATTTGACCCCTGGCCTCGATCCTCGGCATCAACTCCAGAACCCGCCGATCATGATCACTGAACAGCAGGCCTCGAACTCCGGTCTCACCGATTCGCAAACGCTCCAGAACCAGCTGACAGGTCACTGACTCTGTTGGGCCAACGGCCCTCATCCACACTGATCTGCCGACCTGATATAAAGGCTAGGTCTGTGGAGGTCTCACGTTCACATCACTGGCCTTCAAACCTTAAAACTCCAACTTGCCCTCTAATTTCTCCACTAATCTGTACGAACTGAACAATTAATTTGGATTGCATCATTCTCTAATAAGTAATCTATTAAATTATTAAACTTACACATACTCTGGAGCCACTTTATTAGGTACGCCGGCTCATTAATGCAAATATCTAATCAGCCAATCATGTGGCAGCAGCTCAATGCATAAAAGAATGCAGACACGGTCAAGAGGTTCGGTTGTTGTTCAGACCAAACATCAGAATGGGGAAGAAATGTGATCTAACTGACTTTGACCATGGAATGGTTGTTGGTGCCACACAGGATGGTTTGAGTATCTCAGAAACTGCTGAACCTCTGGGACTTTTCATACACAACAGTCTCTAGAGCTTACAGAGGATGGTGCGAAAAACGAAAACATCCAGTTGGCAGCAATTCTGTGGGCAAAAGCCCCTTGTTAATGAGACAGGTCAGAGGAGAATGGCCAGACTGGTTCAAGCTGACAGGAAGGCTCAAATATCCACGCATTACAATAGTGGTGTAGTGGAAAAGAACATCTCTGAGCACACAACATGTTGAAAATTGAAATGGATGGGCTACAACAGCAGAAGACCACGGATATATACACTCTGTGGTCATTTCGTTCAGTATCTCCTGAACCTAATGAAGTTGCCACTGAGAGTATATTCCCATAACAGACAATATCATTAGTAAAAAGAGTAGATTCAAACATTGTCCCGTGTTTCTCCCAACTGGGTACGAGCAGGTACTCAGAGAGGAACAGCAAAAGACGTTTTCCCACGATGATAGATAGATATATATACTTTATTGATCCCGAGGGAAATTGGGTTTCGTTACGGCTGCACCAACCAAGAATAGAGCATAAATATAGCAATACAAAAACCACAAACAATCAAACAACAAAATGCAAACTATGCCAGATGGAAATAAGTCCAGGACTAGCCTATTGGCTCAGGGTGTCTGACCCTCCACGGGAGGAGCTGCAAAGTTCAATGGCCACAGGCAGGAACGACCTCCCGTGATGCTCAGTGTTGTATCTCGGTGGAATATGGCCAGAGTCCAACAGCAAAAATTTCAATATCCGGTCTACAAACACGTTCCTTGATCGTAATATGACCAGGATTGCACCATCCGTTGTTAACCAGAACAGTAAGCCCCAACTCCTTTACGCTTACTGCTCTCAGTGCACTTCCGGTCAGCCCGAACGGTCTGGAAGCCGTCCATGGAAAAGTTTTGATCGGGTATGTCCTCGTGCAGCCCCGTTCCAGTAAAACACATAACACTGCACTCCCGAAATGTTCTCTGAGGCCTGGCTAGCACCGTGAACTCGTCCATTTTATTACCCACCTCCTCTTCTCCATAAGATAACACTAAAACCTCTGTATTCAAAGGCTAGCAACGTGGGCAATGGATGAAGGAAATCCAGAGTCTACTCCGTGTTCGCAGGCCATCTAGGATCAGATTCCCGTGCGAGCAGGTGGCACAAGAGCCAGCGAATCGGTGCGCCTGAAGTTTGAGCCTGGAGTTCAGGGTACTGTCACTGGCTAGTCCGGGAGTCGTTAGCACAGATCTGAACCAGAGGGTAAATCAGAAGTTGAAGCCTGATGGACAAAGCCCGGAGGCTGGAGGCCTGGTCTGGAGTTGGAGAACTGTCTGTGTGTATGGGTTTCTGGTTGTGTGGGAGGAAAAGTGTTTGTTTTGCTGTTGTTGTTTTGTTGCTTGCTGTGTTCTGTGTTGTTCTACCATTGGCATGCTGTGCTGATACTGGATGCGTGGTGACATTATAGACTGTCCCCAGCACATCCTCGGGTGTGCTGATTGTTAACGCTTTCCGCTGTAGGTTTCAATGTACAACGATAACTAAATCATATTCTGAATCAGAAATACATTAACCATCATTAAACTCAAAGCTATTAAAACATTAGATCAAAATTACGATTGCTACCTGAACTGATCCATCTTGATAGTTCAGGATGAAAGGAAACTTTCAAAAAGTTGTCTTTGAAGTTAAGTAGAACGTACCTTAACAGATGTTGCCCAACCTATAATGAGCGTTAGGTTGTCCTTCCAGCACAGGCTGCAGAGATACATATCCGGCCGAAAGTCTGTGTTGTCCCGAGCAATATTTGTGATTCGCTGCTTTGAGCTGGCATCGTATATCTTGACTCCCTAAAAAATGGATTGAGTATGGTAAGTAGAATTTGACAAATTTAATGTGATTTTCCATTAAAGGAGGAGATGGTTCTTGTCGGAATGGAAGAAGGACGTCACCATAATCTTGACATCCCATGGCCTTAATTTTTCAAGGATAAAGATGATAGATCAATTCCTAGTTTTCTAAAATACTTCTTTGAAAACATCGTATTTCTAATAAAGAAACGTGTTTAGGACCAGTAATCCGCATAGTTAATAGCTTCTATCTAAGAAAAGTAAGTTTCCAAAATGTCCTTAGTTATTGATAAACACCAGAAGGTCTGCAGATCCAAAGCAACACCACACAAGATGCTGGAGGAACTCAGCAGATCAGGCAGCATCTATGGAAATGAACAAACAGTTGACGTTTCAGGTCGAGGCCCTTCAAGGAAGGGTGTCAGCCCAAAATGTCGACTGTTTGTTGCTCAGTTATGGATGTTAAGAGCCTAAACAGGGAGTAATGCATTTGGGAAACGTGGAGGGGAACGACAAAACTTCATCTCCTTTCCCATGGTAGAAATTGGTGTTATCAACACATTCTCTGAAATGCAAGATATCCAAGATTTTCTTAGAACATAAGACACAGGAACAGAAATAGGCGATTTGTTCCATCGAGTCTGCTCCTCCATTCCATCATGGCTGATTTACTGTCCCTTCCATCCCATTCTCTTGCCTTCAACCCATAACCTTTGATGTCCCAGATCAAGAACATATTAACGTGCACTTTAAATATACCCAAGAAATACACAAGGAGTACACTGGCTCTAAACAAAAATATCACCATTAAAATCAGGAACGTTGGAAACAACATATTCTTTCTTCCATGAGTCCTGGCCAGAACTTTGTCTACTCTTCTCAAGGGCTCGATAAAACAGCCAATATAATGAAACAGCCCACTCACCCATCTTGGACATTCTCTCTTCTCCCCCCTTCCATCAGGCAGAAGATCCAAAAGCCTGAATATATGTACCACCAGGCTCAAGGGCAGATTCTATCCTGCTATTATAAACATAAGACCATAAGGTACAGGAACAGAATTGGGCCATTTGGCCTATCGAGTCTGCTCCGCCATTTCATCATGGCTGATCCATTTCCCCTCTCAGCCCTAACTTCCTGCCTTCTCCCATATCCCTTCATGCTCTGACTAATCAAGAATCTATCAACCTCTGCCTTAAACATATCCAATGACTTGGTCTCCACATCTGCCAGTGGCAATGAATTCCACAGATTCACCACTCTCTGGCTAAAAGAAATTCCTCCATATCTCCATTCTAAAAGGACACCTCTCCATTCTGAGGCTGTAACACTACTGGATGATCCACTAACACAATAAGATAGATACTTGACCTCCCAATCTACCATGTTGTGATTGTATACCTCACTATTTACCTGCACTGTAGTTTCTTGTTAACTGAAACATTTCATTCTGCACTCTGTTATTGCTTTGCCTTGTACCACCTCAACACACTGTTGAGATGAATTGATTTGTATTGGCACATGCAAGCCAAAGTTCTTCATTCATTACTTGTAACGAGCCTTCACAATAATCTTTCAAGAATCAATAGATTCTTCCATGCTTCCAGAGGACTGGAAAATTGCAAATGTCACTCCATTCTTCAAGAAGGGAGAGAGGCAAAATAAAGGAAACTATAGGCCAGTTAGTCTGACCTCAGCTATTGGGAAGATGTTGGAGTCGATTGTTAGGGATATGGTTTTGAGGTACTTGGAGGTACATGATAAAACAGGCTGTAGACAGCTTGGTTTCATTAAGAGAAAATCTTGCCTGACAAATCTGTTGGAATTCTTTGAGGAAATAACAAGCAGGATAGACAAAGATGAATTGGTTGATGTTGTGTACTTGGATTTTCAGAAGGCCTTTGACAAGATGCCGCACATGAGGCTGCTTAACAAGTTAACAGCCCATGATATTACAGGAAAGATTCTATCCTGATTGGCAGGAGGCAAAGAGTGGGAATAAAGGGAGTCTTTTCTGGTTGGCTGCCGGAGACAAGGGTCTGTGTTGGGACCAATTCTTTTTACGTTACATTCTAATGTTACATTATTACATCATAATTTGGATGATAGAATTGATGGCTTTGTGACTAAGTTTGCGGATGATACGAATAAAAGAACAAAGTGAGAGAAATCAGATTTACACCTCCAGTTTACTTGCCCTCTTCCTCTTTATTAATAATTCCTTAAATGTCTGCGCATTATTGGAAAGCAGCAGATTCCTTACCGCACTGTTTGACCATGCAATGAGGCTGCCTCTCCATTTCACATTCGTGATGGTGCCTTCTCCTTCGTGCAACACCGTCATCTTCCACCGGTTCAGCCAGTTCCGTTCGTACAGCAGCAACTAGCAGCAAACGTGTGGAAACAGAAGGGAGAGGAAGTGAGAAAAGATTGAAAATTACTGCAAATATCACAAGTCCAGCTACAATCTTCTTAATTTATTATATTGTGAGTTATCCTTTACTAAATTAAACTTTTCAAAATTAGGGAAGTCTGAAACTTAACTTATGCACTTTACTTGGTTTATCTACTGTATGTGTAATTTATTTGTAGATTTAATTCTTTCTTTTCTAAGTTATTGCGTGTTGCGTGTACTACTGCGTTTGACACCCTGGTCCGGAGAAACATTGTCTCACTTGGCAGCATACATGACAATAAACTTGACTTGGACTTGAACTTGGTAATGTATAAGCCATAACAATGCCTTGGATTGTTCCCTGTGCAGACTCTGGTTCGTTTTTTCACTTACAGATACATCACAGTAAGAGGACCTTCTGCCCATAATGCCCATGTTGCCCAATTACACCCATGTGACCAATTCACCTACTAACCCGTAAGTCTTGGAGTGCAGTTCGATACTGGTGCACTCGGAGGAAACCGACTCCAGCATTCTGGATTGCCAGCATTTGCAGAATCTCTTGTATTTAGGCTTTGTTAAATGTGGTGAGAGAGTCATAGAGTTATATAAACACAGAAACTGGCCCTTCAGCCCAACTGGTCCATTCTGACCCACAGCAACCTCTCTATTTGTGCTCATAGCCCTCTAAGAACCTGCCATCCAAACGGACCGTAAATGCTGCAATCGTACTCAACTCACCCAGTTCTTCTGGCAGTTCATTCCGGGTACTCACTAATTATCCCTTCAATACTATTAGTCACCATAAGTACCCAAATTCAAATCTTAAAGGCAACATTGCCACTGATGGAAATGTGTTAATTGATTCACAAGTAGAAAATCAAGCCAATTATTGGCTGTCGAGAGCTCACTGAGAAGAACAGGAAAATGAGAGATGAGGCCAATCGAATCCATGGGCGATGGTGGGAGGTAAGACCAGAATCAGATGATAACGGAGTTGCTGCCTCACAGCACCGGAGACCCAGGTTCAACGCAGAGCTTGGGTGTTCCAGTTATTTATTTAGCGGTACAGTATGGAGTGGGTCCTTCCAGCCCTTTGTACCCAACAACCCCAATTAACCCTAACCTAATCCATATAACCATATAACAATTACAGCACTGAAACAGGCCATCTCAGCCCTTCTAGTCCGTGCCGAACGCTTACTCTCACCTAGTCCCACCGACCTGCACTCAGCCCTTAACCCTCCATTCCTTTCCTGTCCATATATCTATCCAATTTAACTTTAAACGACAACATCGATCCTGCCTCAACCACTTCTGCTGGAAGCTCGTTCCACACAGCTACGACTCTCTGAGTAAAGAAGTTCCCCCTCATGTTACCCCTAAACTTTTGCCCCCTAACTCTCAACTCATGTCCTCTTGTTTGAATCTCCCCTACTCTCAATGGAAAAAGCCTATCCACGTCAGCTCTATCTATCCCCCTCATAATTTTAAATAGCTCTATTAAGTCCCCCCTCAACTGTCTATGCTCCAAAGAATAAAGACCCAACTTGTTCAGCCTTTCTCTGTAACTTAGGTGCTGAAATCCAGGTGACATTCTAGTAAATCTTCTCTGTACTCTCTCAATTTTGTTGACATCTTTCCTATAATCGGTGACCAGAACTGTACACAATACTCCAAATCATGGGACAATCTACAATGACCAATTAACCTATCTGATACGTCTTTGGACTGTGGGAGGAAACCGGAGCATCCAGAGAAAACCCACACGTTCCATGAGGAGGACGGCCAGACTCCTTACAGTAGGTGCCAGAATTGAACTCCAAACTCCGACATCCCAAGCTGTAAGTCAGCCAATCATCAGCTTGTTCCTCGCTCTCCGACCCAGACCGTGCTGCTACGATTCAGCCCCACGTCCACTCCAGCGATGGCCAATCATCAACTTGTTCCTCACTCTCCGACCCAGACCGTGCTGCTACGATTCAGCCCCACGTCCACTCCAGCGATGGCCAAACATCAGCTCGTTCCTCGCTCTCCGACCCAGACCGTGCTGCTACGATTCAGCCCCACATCCACTCCAGCGATGGCCAAACATCAGCTCGTTCCTCGCTCTCCGACCCAGACCGTGCTGCTACGATTCAGCCCCACGTCCACTCCAGCGATGGCCAAACATCAGCTTGTTCCTCGCTCTCGGGCTCGGTTCCCACTGCATTGATGCAGTCCGTACCCGCCGTGCCGCCACAACCATACTGCGCCTCTGAGGCTCCAGCTCACAGACTCTCCCAGAACACCGTAAAAATGCCAAGTTGTACAGGCACTTCAAAAGCACTCCTCCGAAAGGGAAGTTACAGGCTACTGATCGCAGTGTTTGTTGGCCAGAGAAAAACTGTGATTAACAGAGTAGTTGGCAGATTTGTTTGTTGCCACTAAAGCATCACTGTGTCTCACCAACTTCACCTTACACCGGAAGGAATTTCTTTGAGAAATAACAGGATAGACAAAGGAGAGTCAGTGGATTTTGTGTACTTGGATTTTCAGAAGGCTTTTAACAAGGTGCCGCACATGAGACTGCTTAACAAGATAAGAGCCCGTGGTCTTATGGGAAAGGTACTAGCAAGAATAGAAAATTGGCTGATTGGCAGGAGGCAAAGAGTCGGAATAAAGGGGGTCTATTCTGTTTGATTGCCACTGAATAATGGTGTTCTGGTATGGGGACTGCTTCTTTTTACTTTGTATGTCAATGATTTGGATAAGGGAGTCAATGACTTTGTGCCAGGTTTGAAGACGATATGAAGATAAGTGAAAGGGAATGTATGTTGTTGTTTTGCAGCAGCATTAGAGCGCAATATATTTAAAAAACTACAAATTACAATAAGAATATGTATCAAAAATTAAATTAAGTAAGCCATAGGAAATAGGAGCTATTCGGCTACTTGGCCCATTTTAGTCTGCTTTGCCATTCCATCGTGGCTGATTTATTATCCCTCTCAATCTCATTCCCCTGTCTTCTCACTATAACCTTTAATATGCTTACCAAATATATCAGCCTCCACTTCAAATATATGTAAAGACGTGGCTTCCACACTGACTGTGACAATGAGTTCCACAGATTCACCACCCTCTGCATAAAATGATGGTTGCATTCTTCGAGGATTCTTTTGAGGGTTTTATAGTACAAGTCTTGAGGGCAATGGGATAAAATAGCATCATTGTTTGCACCCGTTCTGTATATTTTTGATATCCACTTCAATACTTAGTGGTCAAATTTTTGCTGGGTTTTTTCTTTCATTATTCAGGTTATGCACCCAGACATCCCACTTATGGTCATTTTAATTTGTTCCACGGTGCGCAGTTCGAATTGAATTACAGAGTTTGCCGGCTCCTAGCACATCCAAGGGTTTCATTATTTGTCAGGAATTGAGCCATGGTCTCTGGATTTCACAACTTTACCAAGCAGGACTTCTGACACCATGCATCAGTACCGGCCATCCTCAGAGAGCGATAAGTTAAACTAACAAAGTGCCCCAGTAAGCAAGGGAACGTGCAGAGTTACGGACTATTCATCTAGTATGTGCCATCCGCACACAGACAGGCAGGCACCTTCTCTACAGGGAGGCAGACCTTCTGGAACCTTTCCTTTAAGCATTGCCGCCAGTTAGGACGGAAAAGAATGACAAGATGCTAGAATCCTTAAAGAGGCGTAGATTTTCTATTACCTACAATAATGAGTAAACTTTATCAGCATTTCACTGGTTATAAATGGGAATGGAAGGGTTAATGATGACTCTGGGCCTGTACTTGCCGGAGTTTAGAAGAATTGGGTGGGGGGGGGGAATCTCACTGAAACATATCAGATATAATAAGACCTAGACAGAGTGGAAGTTCAAAAGGTTCAACGGTTCATCTATTATCAAAGACAACTTGAAATTCTTCTTCTCCGGGTAGCCATGAAACCAAGAAAGAAAAGAAAGGCAGCACAATCATCAACCTCCCTGCAAAAATACCCCCTCCCTTCAGAAAAAAAATGAACAAAAATGTAGAGAGGATGTTTCCTATAGTGGGGGGAGGGTTGTAGGACCAAAGGGCACAGCCTCAAAATAGAGGGACGTCCAGTTAGAACAGAGATGAGGAGGAATTTCTTTAGCTAGAAGGTGGTGAATCTGCGGAATTCATTGCTATAGATGGCTGTGGAGGCCAAGTTATTGAGTACATTTAAAGTGGAGTTTGATAGGTTCTTGATTAGTAAGGGTTTCAAAAGTACAGGGAAAAGGCAGGGAAATTAGGTTGTCAGAGATAATGAAGTCAGCCATGATCTCAGAGTAGACTGGATGGGCTGAATGGCCCAATTCTACTCCTGTGTCTTATGAACTTCTGGTATTATAAAGTCATGGAGCCATAGAACACTAAGGCACAGAACAGGTTTTTCCAACCTATCCAACCTGTTCCAAGCTGTTATTATGCCTAGTCCAACAATCTGCACCCAGACTGTAACCCTCCATATCCTTCCCATCCACATACTTATCCAAATTACTTTTGAATGTTGAAATCAAACCCGCATTTACCACTTCTGCAGGCAGCTCGTTCCACACTCGCACCACCCTCTGAGTGAAGAAGTTCACCTTGTATCTTTAACCCAGGACCTCCAGTTCTAACTTCGCCCAACCTCAGCAGAACAAGCTTCGTCAAGCACCTCCCCACCATCTACCACAAATGGCACTTCCAGGTGGCCAAACATTTTAACTCTGATTCCCAATTCCATTCCAACATGCCGATCCATGGCCTCCACTTGTACCAAGATGAAGGCACCCTCAGGGTGGAAGAGCAACACCTTATATTCCATCTGGCTAGTCTCCAACCTGATGGTTTGAATAGCGATTTCTCCTTTCCACGAACAAATCCCCTCCCTCTAAACCCCATTCTGACCTTTCACTTCTCACCTGCCTGTTACTTCTCCCTGGCTCCCCTCCTCCTTCCCTTTCTCCTGTTGTCCACTCTCCTCTCCTATCAGATTCTTTCTTCTCCAGCCCTTGATCTTTCCTACCCACCTGGCTTCACCTGTCACCTTCCAGCTACCCTCCTTCCCCTCCCCCCACCTGCCCCATTCCTTCTCACATCTGAAGAAGGGTCTCAGCCCGAGACGTCAACTGTTTACTCTTTTCCACTGATGCTGTCTGACTTGCTCAGTTCCTCCAGCCTTGTGTGTGTGTTGCTTTGGACTTCCAGTATCTGCAGACTGTGGAAAAAGCCTGCTTGCATTTATGATTTTGTATACCTCTATCAAATCTCATGTCAAAGTGGTTTGAATTATTCTGAGAAGGACACTACAGTCACAAAATAGATGCGAATTTTTAAAATAAGCTGCCACCTTGAGCCATTTGACTCCTGCAAATATTGTTAACCATGCTGCACTTTAACTTTGTCACATATCACCGTGACAAAGATACCATTTATTTATATAGTTATTTAGAGATACAGCAGAGTAACAGGCCCAACCAGCCTGTGCCACCCAATTTCACCCACGTGACCAAAGAACCTACTAAACCATACAGCTTTGGAATGTGGGAGGAAACCAGGGCACCTGGAGGAAACCCATTCAGTCACAGGGGGAACATACAGACCGCGGTGGGAATTGAACCCAGGTCGCTGGCGCTGTGATAGCTTTACACTAAACAGTACGCTGCCGTACTGCCCACATTGCCCTGTACTGCTCTGTAGTTCAGTCGTTCCTAACACATATAGAAAAATTCAAAGCTTACCTTATTTGACCCCGTGATGAACTGCTTGCTGCTTGATCTGCTGAACTGTGGGTGAAGAGCCACGATCTAAAATATCAATGAAGACAAAAAGAAACTGAGAATGCTGAATAGTCCTTCCACAAACAAGAGAAAATCTGCAGATCCTGGAAATCAAAGCAATACAGACAAAATGCTGGAGGAACTCCACATGCCAGGAAGCATCTATGGGAAAGAGTAAACAGTCAGTGTATTGGGCCGAGACCTTCTTCAGGATGGTCAACTACAAGGTCAGTAGTCCTTGTAGTTTCTTTGGTTCACTCTCAAGATGTGGACATCAAAATCAGAACCAGAATAATCATAACTGACATATGTCATGAAATCTGTTGTTTTACAGCAGCAAAACATAAGAAAGGATTACCATTAGTTACAATAACAAATACTTTAAAAAAATAAATAGTACAAATGAAAGCAAAATAGTGACACAGCATTCAATGTCCGTTCAGAATTCTGAAGGAGGAGGGGAAAAAGCTGTTCCCAAATTGTTGGGTGTGTGTCTTTACACTCCTGTACCTCCCCTCTGATGGTAGTAATGAGAAGAGGGCAAGTCCTGGGTAATGGGGGTCCTTAATGACAGACACTGTCTTCTTGAGACATCACCTTTGAAGATGCCTTCGATAGTGGAGAGGCTTGTGTCCGTGAAGGAGCTGGCTGAGTTTACAACCTTCTACAGCTTAATCCGATCCTGCAAGTTGGAGCCTCCATGCCAGCATATGATGCAACCAGCCAGAATGCTGTCCATGGTACATCCATAGAAATTTGATGGGAGTCTTTGGAGGCATACGAAATCTCCTGAAACTCCTGATATCGCCAATCAATGGTCAAGCTGAGACTTCTGCCACGCACAGCAAACCTGAGAGATTTGGAATGGGCCATGTCGTGAAGGTGCTTCCTGATAGGGAATCTGGGGATTGTACAAGGAATGACTGGTTCAACAAGAATTGAAAACCATTAGTAGACTGCTTATTGCAGTACTTTCCCCAGTTGTGCTTTCAAAACTTCTCTCTGAACAACACGATGGTGCTGGGCGTAATTCATTGCAATAACACCAATTTGGTTCTCCGCTTGAGAGCAACAAGAGCCAGATATCGAATCATAGCATTACAGCACAGAAACAGAAAGCTTCCACATCTCACACAATGAACATACCACTACCTCCAGATAGATTCTCAGCACACTAGGCATGCACTAAGAGAAAACAAAATACTGAGTAGAAGCTTTACTTACTTACTTAGAACCTCCACCTGTGCTTCCCCAAGCCTGTTCTTTCCTCAGCCTGTTGAGCCAAAGCTGGGCCACTCTAACAATGGCCACTTTGCTTACAGCTCCTTTCTTTTTATTGGTCCCACACTGACTGCTGTCGGCCGAGAAAAAAGCCCATCTAGGCCGTGCCAAGTGGTTAATCTGCCTACTCCCATTGACCTGCACTGGGACCGTAGCACCCACCCCCTTACACCTCCCATCCATGTACCTATCCAGACGTTGAAATCAAACCCATATCCACTACTCCCGCTGGCAGCTTTTTTCATACTCTCATCACCCTCTAAGTGAAGAAGTTTCCCCTCGTGTTCCTCTTAAACACTTCGTTTTTCACCCTGAACCCATGACCAATTCAACCTTTCCCAATAACTCCTGTCCTCAAGTCCAGGTAAAATCCTTGACCAATATCTATGGCCTAAACTGTACGTACAGCATTCTTACAGATTTCTCTCTCCAAATTTGTTTTCAGCATTCCCTACAGCTCTCCCTCTATTCATAGCTGCAAATAAGACCATAAGACTATAAGACCATAACATATAGTAGCAAAATTAGGCCATTTGGCCCATCAAGTCTGCTCTGTATTTTTATTATGGCAGATCCAATTCTTTTCTCAGCCTAAATCTCCTGCCTTCTCCCATCATGCCCTGACCAATCAAAAATCTATCACCCTCTGCCCTAAATATACATAAAGACTTGGCCTTCACAGCTGCCTGTGGCATAGAATTGCACAGATTCACCACTCTCTGGCTAAAGAGTTTCCTCCTCATATCCATTCCAAAAGGATAGCCCTCTATTCTGAGGCTGTGTCCTCTGGTCTTACACTCTCCCACCACAGCAGACATCCTCTCCACATCCACTCTGCCAAGGTCTTTCGCTATTTGATAGGTTTCAATGAGGTCAGCACTCATTCTTCTGAATTCTAGTGAATACAGGCCCAGAGCCATCAAATGTTCTTCCTATGACAAGCCATTCAAACCTGGAATCATTTTCATGAACCTCCTTTGAACCCTCTCTAGTTTCAGCACATCCTTTCTGAGATGAAGGGCCCAAAACTGCTCACAATACTCCAAGTGGGGCCTCACTAGTGCTCTATAAAGTCTCAACATTACATCCTTGCTTTTATATTGTAGTCCTCTTGAAATGAATGCTAACATCACATCTCCCTTCCTCACCACAGACTCAACCTGCAAATTAACCTTAAGAGAATCCGGTCCCATGACAGACCCCTTTGGAACACCAATAATCACCAGCAGCCAACCAGAAAAGGTTGTGATCTCACTCTTTGCCTCCTATCAATCAATTACTGCTTTAGAATATTTCCTGTAACATTATGGGCTCAGAGTTCATTGCCTTATGTGTGGCACTTTGTCAAAGTCCTTCTGAAAATCCTGGTACACAGCACCAACTGATTCTCCTTTGTCTATCCTGCTTGTTGTTTCTTCAAAGAATTCCAACAGATTTGTCAGGAAAGATATTCCCCTGAGGAAACCATGCTGACTCGGCTAATTTTATCACGTGCCTCCAAGTACCCTGAGACCTCATCTTTGGTAATTGTCTCCAACCTCTTTCCAACCACAGAGGTCAGACTAACTAGCCTAAAGTTTCCTTTCTTCTGTCTCTCTCCCTTCTTGAAGAGCTGAGTGACATCTGCAATTTTTCAGTCTTCCAGAACCATTCCAGAATCTACTGATTCTTGAACGATCATTACTAATGCCTCCACGATCTCTTCAGCCACCTCTTTCAGAACTCTGGGGTGTATACCAGCTGGTCAAGGTGACTTATCTACTTTCAGACCTCTCAGTTTCCCAAGAACCTTCTCCCTAGTAATGGTAACTTTACATACTTTGTGTCCTGACGCTTGGAATTTCCACCATACTGCTAGAATCTTCCACAGTGAAGACTGATGCAAAATTCTTGAATCAGTTTGCCCACCATTTACTTGTCTCCAAACACTATCTCTCCAGCACAGTTTTCCAGTGGTCCGATACCCAATCTCGCCTCGCTTTTACGCTTCAGGTACCTGAAGAAACCTTTCGTATATTCTTTAATATTACTGGCTAGCTTACTTTCATATTTCATCTTTTCCTTCTTAATGACTATTTATTTGCCTTCTGCTAGTTTTAAAAGCCTCCAAGTCCTCTAACTTCCCACTAAATTTGCTCTATTGAATGCCCTCTCTTTGGCTGTTATGCTGGCTTTGATTTCCAGCATCTGGAGAATTCGTGTTTGATTTCTCTTGTTAGCTACGGGTGTGTCACAGAATATAGAACAAAGAACATAGCACAATACAGGCCCTTCGGCCCACAATGTTGTGCTTACCATGTAACCTACTCTAGAAACTGTCTAGAATCTCCCTACCGTATAGCCCTCTGTTTTTCTAAGCTCCACATACCAATCTAAGAGTCTCTTAAAATATGCTATTGTATCTGCCTCTACCACTGTTGCTGGCAGTGCATTCCATGCATCCACTACTGTGTGTGAAAAACTGACCTCTGACATCCCCCTTGTACCTGCTTCCAAGCACCTTAAAACTATGCCCGCTCATGTTAGCCATTTCAGCCCTGGGAAAAAGCCTCTGACTATCCACACAATCAATGCCTCTCATCATCTTATACACCTCTATCAGGTCACCTCTCATCCTCCATCACTCCAAGGAGAAAAGGTCAAGTTCACACAACCTTTTCTCATAAGGCTTGCTCCCCAATCCAGGCAACATCCTTGTAAGTCTCCTCTGCACTCTCTATAGTATCCACATCCTTCCTGTACTGAGGTGACCAGAACTGAGCACAGTACTCCAAGTGGGGTCTGACCAAAGTCTTATATAGCTGTAACATTACCTCATGGCTCTTGAAATTAATCCCATGGTTAATGAAGGCCAACACACCATGTACCTTCCTAACAACACTGTCAACCTGTGCAGCAGCTTTGAGTGTCCTATGGACCTGGCCCCCAAGATCTCTCTGATCCTCCACACTGCCAAGAGTCTTACCATTAGGTCTTCAATTTGGCCTACCAAAATGAACCACTTCACACTTATCTGTGTTGAACTCCATCTGCCACTTCTCAGCCCAGTTCTGCATTCTATCGATGTCCTGCTGTAACGTCTGACAACCCTCCAGACTATCTACACCACCCTCATCTTTGGAGCCATCAGCAAACTTACTACCCCACCCTTCTAATTCCTCCTCCAGGTTCATTTATAAAAATTACAAAGAGGAGGGGTCCCAGAACAGATCCCTGCAGAACACCACTGGTCACCGACATCTTGCCTTTAGAATACTTCTTCCTCTTTGGAGTTAATATATCCTGTGCCTTCCAAATTGATTCCAGAAATTCCAGCCATTGCTGCTCTGTCATCATCAGCCATCTCCCTGAAACTCTACTTTAAACCCCACCATGCAGCATTAACAAACCTTCCCCCTAGGAAAGGTCCCACCTTACCTGGAAGAGAGCCCAATGATACAAAAATCTTATGCCCATCCTCCTACACCAAATCCTTAGTATAATCTTCCTAGTTCTGGCCTCAGTAGCACGTGGCATGGGTAGCAAGCCTGAAATCAAAACCCTGAAGGTACTGCCCTTTAACTTTAACTTAGCACCTAACTCCCTGAACTCTCTATGTGGAACCTTGTCACTTGTTCTACCCATGTCACTGGAACCTACACGGACCACAACCTCTGGCTGTTCACCCTCCCACTAAAGAATGCCGAGATAATAATGGACCCTGACACCCGGGAGGCAACATACCATCCGGGAATCTTGTGTTTTTTTTATAACCACAGAACCTTCTGCCCATTCCCCTAACTAATGAATCACCTATCACCACAGTGTGCCCCTTCTCTTCCTTTCCCTTCTAAATCACAAAGACAGACTTAGTGTCAGAAACCTGACCACTGTGACTTTCCCCTGTTAGGTCACCCCTCCAAAGTAATATAAACAGGAGAAAATCAGCAGATGCTGGAAGTCCAAGCAACGCACACAAAATGCTGGTGGAACTCAGCAGGCCAGGCAGCATCTATGGAAAAGAGTACAGTCGACGTTTTGGAACCTTTTGAAGGGTTTTGGCCCAAAACGTCGACTGTACTCTTTTCCATAGATGCTGCCTGCCCTGCTGAGTTCCTCCAGCATTTTGTGTGTGTTGCTCCAAAGTGATATATCTATTGTTGAGGGGGATGGCCACAGGGGTACTGTGCACTGACTCCTTAACTCCTTTCCCCTTCCTGACTCTCACTCAGTTTCCTGTGCCCTGCACCTTGGGTGTAACTACCTCTCAATATGTCCTATCTATCACCCCTTCAGCCTCCCGAAAGATCCAGAGTTCATCCAGCTCCAGCTTCGACTCCTTAACACGGTTTGTTAGAGGCTGCAGCTGGATGCACCTCTTACAGGTGTAGTCCTGAGGGACACTGGACGTTTCTCTGCCTTCCTACAACCTGCAAGGGAAGCATTCAGCTATCCTGTCTGGCATCTTTACTGTCCTAGCTGAGCAGGTATAAAGAAGGAAAGGGAAAAAACACAACCTTGAGCTTCTCTTTGCTTTCTCTGAGAGAAGCCTCATTTTGATGAAGCCTCGGAGAGCTAAAGCCTCAAGATCACCACTCTTACTCTGTTCACTCAGACGATCACTGCTGTGTTTGCCTCTGCCTTCCTTAATTTGCTCTTGCTAATCAATCCCAAACGCCGATTGGTCACTGGTTAAAGCTCTTTTTCCTAAATTGCCGCGAAATTCCGGTTTTTATCACCATCCTGATTAAAAGGTAGCTTTCCAAAGCACACTCTGCCGTGGATTTTCCAACTCAGTGAGAGTATAAAACAAAAGACATTAACTGTCACTTAATGTGCCATTTAAAAATTGTGATAATTTATATATCGGTTACAAATAAACTTTCAAAATGCTCGTTCACCCATCCATAAGACATAGGAGCAAAGTAGGCCATTCAGCCCATCAAGTCTGCTCCACCATTCAATCATGGGCTAATCCAATTCTTCCAGTCACCCCCACTCCCATGCCTTCTCCCCATACCCTTTGATGCCCCGGCTAATCAAGAACCTATCTACCTCTGCCTTAAATACACCCAATGACTTGGCTTCCACAGCCGCTCGTGGCAACAAATTCCACAGATCTATCACCCTCTGACTAAAATAATTTCTCCACATCTCTCTTCTAAATGGACGTCTTTCAAACCTGAAGTCATGCCCTCTCGTCCTAGACTCCCCTACCATGGGAAATAACTTTACCGTATCTAACCTGTTCAGGCCTCTTAACATTTGGAATGTTTCTATGAGATCCCCCCTTATTCTCCTGAACTCCAGGGAATACAGCCCAAGAGCTGCCAGACATTCCTCAAACGGTAACCCTCTCATTCCCGGATACAGATTTTTTGACGATATAGATGCCGTCAGAGAAAAGCTTTTCTTGCACTGTTCAAATTAATTCAAGATTCAAGCTGATTTATCACATGTACAGCACAGCCTCTGACTGTGTTTGTTGTTGATGAAAATGACACATTTCACTACATGAATCAATATAAGTGTGACAGAGCTAACATTTCTAATCTTCACCTGTCTAGGTGTGTGAGAGGAATGGCAAAGGGGCTTAGACCATAAGACATAAGAGCAGAATTAGGCCATTCAGCCCATCGACTCTGCTTTGCCATTCCATCATGGCTGATCCCAGATCCCAATCAACCCAACACCTGCCTTCTCGCCATATCCTTTGATGCCCTGACTGATCAGGAAACAATAAACTACCACTTTAAATATACCCACAGACTTGGCCACTTCTGCAGTCTGTGGCAGAGCGTTCCACAGATTCACAGATTGAGCTCAAGAGCCATGAGAGAATGTTGCAGCTATATAAGACCTTAGTCAGACCCCACTGGGAGTACTGTGTTCAGTTCTGGTCACCTCACGACAGGAAGGATGTGGATACTATAGAGAGAGGAATTTAAAGTTACTGACCCTCTGTACCTTTGACCCTCTGATAGTTTATTGGCTCGTGGACCACTGGTTCCCCTCTCCACAAGTCTAGAATCAGTTCCTTCATCTTGTTGACATTGAGCGAGAGGTAGCTGTTATTACACCACACAGACTAATTTACAAAGAGATTTACAAGGATGTTGCCTGGATTGGGGAGCATGCCTTACGAGAATAGGTTGAGTGAACTCTGCCTTTTCCCCTTGGAGCGACAGAGGGTGAGAGGTGACCTGATACAGGTGTACAAGATGCATTGATCGTGTGGATAGCCAGAGGCTTTTTCCCAGGGCTGAAATGACTAACACAAGGGGGCGTAGTTTTAAGGTGCTTGGAAATAGGTATTGAGGGAATGTCAGAGGTAAGTTTTTTCACACAGAGAGTGGTGGGTGTGTGGAATGCACTGCCAGTGATGGTGGTAGAGGCAGATACAACAGGGTCTTTTAAGAGACTCTTAAATGGAGCTTAGAAAAATAGAGGGCTATGCGATAGAGAAATTCTACGCAATTTTACATAGTTGGCACAACATTGTGACCCAAAGGGTATGTTCCCATACCATTCCATAATGCATCCAGTCAGCATACTTTCCACCACACATCTATAGAAATTTGCCAAGGGTTTTGATGACATGCCAAATCTCCGCAGGTTCCTGAAGAAGTAGAGGCAATGTTGTACTTTCTTTGCAATTATATTTATATGATAGGTCCAGGAAATAGTGACACCCAGGAATTTAAAGTTACTGACCCTCTCCACCTTGGATGTTTATTGGCTCATGGACCACTGGTTCCCCTCTCCACAGGTCTAGAAGCAGTTCCTTCATCTTGTTGACATTGAGTGAGGGGTTGTTGCTATTACACCACTCAGAATAATTGGGAATCGGAATTTAAAATTCCGGCCACCAGGAAGCTCTGCTTGTGGCAGATGGTGTGGAGGTGCTTGACAAAGCAGTCCCCCAATTTATGAAGGGTCCCACCAAAGTAGAGGAAGCTGCACCAGGAACTCTGAACACAACAGACGACCCCAGCAGATTCGCAGGTGATGAATTTCAATGTACATGTGATAAACAAATCTGAATATGAACCTGTATATCAAAACATACAGTGAAATGCAGCATTTGCAACAACAATCTAGATGTCAAAGGATGTGCTGGGTTTGCCCACAAGTGTGGCTGCACTTCCCAGTGCTAACGTAGCATGCCCCAACACTGTGCAGAACAACACAGAACACGACAAGCAACAAAACCACATCAAAACAAGCCCCATTCCTCCTTTCCTCAAATCCAACCAGGGGGTTAGAGAAGTGGTCATATCGTCCACTTATTTAACCAATTACAGCTACATGAGGTATATACATGAGCAGGAGATGGATGTTTACAGAAATTTTTTTGAATTAATCACCAAATTACAAGCCTTCTCTATTATGACACGGTGGTTACAAATTAGCTTTTCTTCAATAGACTTCCAGCTTTTTACAAGATTGAAAATCGATAAAACTCTTACGAGCCTCAAGAGTACAAGGACAAATGGCATAAGGTAAGCTCCTTCTGAGAAATCCCCAACATGGGGAGGTTCTAAATTCAGTAGCTTCAATCAGCACAGCCATAGCAAGGAGGGGTAGCAACACAAGAATGGGAGCCAACTTACAGCATTCACCATTTTACTAACCTCCAGCAACTTTTCTCCCTTCCCCTTCTCTCTTCTTCCATTCCCCTCCAGAGGTAAGAGGCTCTTACCCCTTCTCTTCTCCTCACCTTACAGGAGGTACCTAATAAAGTGGCCACTGAGTCTATGTACCTTGATTATTAATTTATTTTGAACCTTGAACACGTGCGGAGATACAGTGAAAAGCTTGTCTTGCATAATATTCATACAGTGCATTGAGGTAGTACAAAGTAAACAAAAAATGAAATTATATACAGTGCCTATGAAAAGTATTCACACCCTCCCCCGCCCCCGGGAAGTTTCAAGTTTTATTGTTTTACAACATTGAATCACAATGAGTTTAATTTGGCTTTTTTGACACTGATCAACAGAAAAGACTCGTTCGTGTCAAAGTGAATACAGATCTCTACAAACATGAGAAAATCTGCGGATGCTGGAAATCCGAGCAACACACGCAAAATGCTAGAGGAACTCAGCAGACTAGGCAGCATCTACGAAAAAAAGTACAGACAACGTTTCAGGCAGTGATCCTTTGGCAGGATCTCTACAAATTGCTCTAAAGTTATTACAATTATTGAACACAAAATAGTTGATTGCAGAAGTATTAACCCCCTTCAAGTCAGTGTTCAGTAGATGCACCTTTGGTGCAATTACAGCCTCGAGTCTGTGTGGATAGGTCTCCATCAGATTTGCATATCTGGACACTGCAATTTTTCCCCATTCTTCTTTACAAAACTGCTCAAGCTCTGTCAGATTGCATGAGGATCATGAGTGAACAGCCCTTTTCAAGTCCAGTCTCAAACTCTCAATTGAAGTGAGGTCTGGACTCTGACTTGGCCTCTTCAGGCTATTAACTTTGTTCTTTCCAAGCCATTCCTGTGTAGCTCTGGCTTTATGTTTGGGGTCATTGTCTTGCTGGAAAACATACCTTCTCCCAAGTCGCAGTTCTCTTGCAGACTGCATCAGGTTTTCCTCCAGGGCTTCCCTGTATTTTGCTGCATTCGTTTTACCCTCTACCTTCACAAGCCTTCCAGGGCCTGTTGCAGTGAAGCATCCCCACAGCATGATGCAGCCACCACCATGCTTCACGGTAGGGATGGAATGTCTTTAATTATGTGTGGTGCTTGGCTTATGCCAAACATTGTGTTTAATCTGATGGCCAAAAAGCTCAATTTTGGTTTCACCAGGCCATAAAACCTTCTTCCAGCTGACCTCAGAATCTCCCACATACCTTCTGGCAAACTCTAGCCAAGATTTCATGTGAGTTTTTTTCCAACAGTGGCCTTCTCTTTGCCACTCTCCCATAAAGCTGCGACTGGTGAAGCACCTGGGCAACAGCTGTATGCACAGTGTCTCCCATCTCAGCCACTGAAGCTTGTAACTCCTCCTGAGTTGTTGTAAGTCTCTCAGTGGCCTCCCCTTCTTGCACGGTCAGGTCACTCATTTTGTTGAGGACGGCCTGCTCTAAGCAGATTTGCAAACGTACATTAGTGCCATAGACTTCCATTTCTTGATGATTGACTTAACTGTACTCCAAGGGATATTCAATGAATTGGAAATTTTCTTGAATCCTCTCTTGACTTGTTCTTTTCAATAGCCTTTTTGTGGAGTTACATGGAGTGTTCTTTTGTCTTCGTGGTGTAGTTTTTGCCAGGATACTGACTCACCAGTACTTGGTCACTTCAGATACAGGTGTATTTTTACTACAGTCAATTGAAACACCTTGACTGCACACAGGTGATCTCCATTTAACTAATTATGTGACTTCTAAAACCAACTGGCTGCACAGGTGATGATTTGGGGTGTCATATTAATAGGAGTGAATTCTTATGAATCAATTATTTTGTGCTTTATATTTGTAGTTAATTTAGATCACTTTGTAGAGATCTGTTTTCACTCTGACACAAAAGAGTCTTTTTCTGATGATCAGTGTCAACAACAGCCAAATTAAATCCACTGTGATTCAATGTTGTAAAGCAATAAAGCATGAAAATTTTCAAGGGGGATGAATACGTTTTATAGGCAATGTTGATCTTCATGTGGCCATGTGGCCAAGTGGTTAAGGCATTGGACTAGCTACCTGAAGGTTGTGAGTTCGAGCCCCAGCTGAGCGAACGTGTTGTGTCCTTGAGCAAGGCACTTAACCACACATTGCTCTGTGATGACACTGGTGCCAAGCTGTATGGGTCCTAATGCCCTTCCCTTGGACAACATTGGTGTCGTGGAGAGGGGAGACTTGCAGCATGGGCAACTGCCGGTCTCCCATACAACCTTGCCCAGGCCTGCGTCCTGGAGAGTGAAGACTTTCCAGGCGCAGATCCATGGTCTTGCAAGACTAACGGATGCCTTTAAGATCGTCATGCCACCAACCTGATCGATTTCTCCTTCCATTAATTTTTTTTCCACTTGCCTTCCCTCTTCTTGAATTCCCCACTTCATCTCCCTTCTTACCTCTTCTACCTCCTGACCTGTCTATCTCCTCCCCCGGTTTCCCTTATCCTTCCCTTTCTCCCTTGGTCCATTCTCTTCTCCTATTCTTTCTTCTTCACCCCTTCATCTACCTTCACTTTTTTCCACCTATCACCTCCCAGCTTCTCACTTCGTAACCCCCCTCCTCCCTGCCCCCTCAACTGGCTTTACCTATCACCTTCTTGCTTGTACACCTTAACCTTCCCCCCAACTTCTTATTCTGGCTGCTTTCTCCTTCCCTTCCAGTCCCAATGAAGGGTATCTATTCGAAACATCAACAGTTTATTGCCCCCCCCCCCCCGTAAATGCTGCCTGACCTGCTGAGTTCCTCCAACATTGTGTATGTGTTACTCAGGTTATTGGAAAACAAATGGAAGAGCATACAATGTGAAGAATATATGTAACAGAACATTTTATTTTATTTCTGTGTTTTTGCACATTTTGCTCCAAACCAAAGAGGAATCTCAGGGTTGTATGCTGCATACTCTCCTGGATGATAAATTTTTAATATCTATACTACTAACTTGATTTTTAATAAAGTTCTTTATCGTTGTTGAATGTTGTTGTCTTTTGTGCATATCTCGCCAACACCTCATAGTAAATTCCTAATAAGAAACCATGGAAACCATAGAAAAACTACAGCACAGAAACAGGCCTTTTGGCCCTTCTTGGCTGTGCCGAACCATTTTCTGCCTAGTCCCACTGACCTGCACACGGACCATATCCCTCCATACACCTCCCATCCATGTATCTGTCCAATTTATTCTTAAATGTTAAAAAAGAACCCGCATTTACCACCTTGTCTGGCAGCTCATTCCATACTCCCACCACTCTCTGTGTGAAGAAGCCCCCCCAATGTTCCCTTTAAACTTTTCCCCCCCTCACCCTTAACCCATGTCCTCTGGTTTTTTTCTCCCCTTGCCTCAGTGGAAAAAGCCTGCTTGCATTCACTCTATCTATACCCATCATAATTTTATATACCTCTATCAAATCTCCCCTCATTCTTCTACGCTGCAGGGAATAAAGTCCCAACCTATTCAACCTTTCTCTGTAACTGAGTTTCTCAAGTCCCGGCAACATCCTTGTAAACCTTCTCTGCACTCTTTCAACCTTATTTATATCCTTCCTGTAATTTGGTGACCAAAACTGAACACAATACTCCAGATTCGGCCTCACCAATGCCTTATACAACCTCATCATAACATTCCAGCTCTTATACTCAATACTTTGATTAATAAAGGCCAATGTACCAAAAGCTCTCTTTACGACCCTATCTACCTGTGACGCCACTTTTAGGGAATTTTGTATCTGTATTCCCAGATCCCTCTGTTCGACTGCACTCCTCAGTGTCTTACCATTAACCCTGTATGTTCTACGTTGGTTTGTCCTTCCAACGTGCAATACCTCACACTTGTCTGTATTAAACGCCATCTGCCATTTTTCAGCCCATTTTTCCAGCTGGTCCAAGTCCCTCTGCAGGCTCTGAAAACCTTCCTCACTGTCTACTACACCTCCAATCTTTGTATCAGCAAATTTGCTGATCCAATTTACCACATTATCATCCAGATCATTGATATAGATGACAAATAACAATGGACCCAGCACTGATCCCTGTGGCGCACCACTAGTCACAGGCCTCCACTCGGAGAAGCAATTCTCTACTACCACTCTTTGGCTTCTTCCATTGAGCCAATGTCTAATCCAATTTACCACCTCTCCATGTGTACCTAGCGACTGAATTTTCCTAACTAACCTCCCATGCGGGACCTTGTCAAAGGCCTTACTGAAGTCCATGTAGACAATATCCACTGCCTTCCCTTCATCCACTTTCCTGGTAACCTCCTCGAAAAACTCCAACAGATTGGTCAAACATGACCTACCACGCACAAAGCCATGTTGACTCTCCCTAATAAGCCCCTGTCTATCCAAATGCTTGTAGATTCTGTCTCTTAGTACTCTCTCCAATAACTTACCTAGTACCGACGTTAAACCTACTGGCCTATGATTTCCCGATTACTTTTCGATCCTTTTTTAAACAACGGAACAACATGAGCCATTCTCCAATCTTCCGGCACCTCACCTGTAGACAGCGACATTTTAAATATTTCTGCCAGGGCCCCCGCAATATCAACACTAGTCTCTTTCAAGGTCCGAGGGAACACTCTGTCAGGTCCCGGGGATTTATCCACTTTAATTTTCCTCAAGACAGCAAGCACCTCCTCCTTTTCAATCTGTACAGTTTCCATGATCTCACTACTTGTTTCCCTTAATTCCACAGACTTCATGCCAGTTTCCTTAGTAAATACAGACGCAAAAAACCTATTTAAGATCTCCCCCATTTCCTTTGGTTCCGCACATAGCCGACCACTCTGATCTTCAAGAGGACCAATTTTATCCCTTACAATCCTTTTGCTCTTAATATACCTGTAAAAGCTCTTTGGATTATTCTTCACTTTGACTGCCAAGGCAATCTCATGTATTCTTTTAGCCCTCCTGATTTCTTTCTTAAGTATTTTCTTGCACTTCTTATACTCCTCAAGCACCTTATTTACTCCCTGTTTCCTATACATATCCTACAACTCCCTCTTCTTCTTTATCAGAGTTGCAATATCCCTTGAGAACCAAGGTTCCTTATTCTTATTCACTTTGCCTTTAATCCTGACAGGAACATACAAACTCTGCATTCTCAAAATTTCTCCTTTGAAGGCTTCCCATCTACCGACCACATCTTTACCAGAGAACAACCTGTCCCAATCCACGCTTTTTAGATCCTTTCTCACTTCTTCAAATTTGGCCTTCTTCCAGTTCAGAACTTCAACTCTAGGACCAGGTCTATCCTTGTCCATGATCAAGTTGAAACTAATGGTGTTATGATCACTGGAACCAAAGTGCTCCCCTACACAGACTTCCGTCACTTGTCCTAACTCGTTTCCTAACAGGAGATAAATATAAATGTATATGATGAATAAAGTGATCCTTTAATAATGGTACTAATGAAAAAGGCCGAAGTAGAGTGGACACTGAGAGGATGTTTCTTATAGTCTAGGACCGGAGGGCACAGACTCAGAATACATGGACGTCCCTTTAGCAGAGAAATGAGGAGGAATTTCTTTCGCCAGAGAGTGGTTAATCTGTGGAATTCATTGCCACAGGCAGCTGTGGAGGCCAAGTCTTTATGTATATTTATGGCAGAGATGAATAGATTCTTGATTCATAAGGGTGTCAAAGGTCTACCGGAAAAAAAAGGCAGAAGAATGGAATTGAGAGGGATAATAAATAAACCACAATGGAATGGCAGAGCAGACCTGATGGGCCAAATGGCCTAATTTTGCTCCCATGTCTTATGGTCCACTGACCTATTCCAATCTCACTTACCACTTGTTCCCTGCATTTTTTAAAAGTCAAACCATTAAAACAGCCATGTCTAACAAATTTTGTTAAAATGGTTGGTAGGGGATGTTGTCATAAGGACATTCTACTAAAGACCATCAGTGGCTGGGTGGAGATATGTCCCTACCAAAGGTGCTCCTTCCCTCCGCTAGCCTGCAGGTCACCCTTGGGCGAGGCGTAGCACCTGCTTAACCCCCCCCCCCCCCACCAAATCAGGGTCACGTGAAGCCACGGGAGCAGGTGGTGAATGGTCATATGAGCAGCTGGTGCATATCACAAGTCCTTGGTTATGCCATCACTAGCACCAGGCAGACAATCTCTGAAGACACTGTCTTGTAAAGACACTGCCCAGAAGGCAGCAATGGCAAACCACTTCTATGGAAAAATTTAACAAGAACAATCTTGGTCATGAGACCGTGATCGCCTACGTCACATGACACGGTACATAATGATGATAATTAACTAACCAAGTTTGTTAAAATGGTCAGTCGGGAATGTCGTCATAATAGCTTTCTACTAAAAATGGAGTCAAAACGGTTGTCATGATGCGTCTAGTATGGCAGTGTAGTGGGTAGTGCTTCTCGCTGTCACTTTCAGCTTCCACCGCTGGCTGGCAGTCTTGTGAAAAGGAGAGCTGAATGTGTCAGTCTCTCCCTGCCAGTACACAGCCTCTCCAACAGCAAGCCTCTTGTAGTGCCTCCTCGCTGGCGACACACGGAAACTGAACTCCTTTCGGACTCAGGCTGAACTACAGAGGAGGAGGTCTGGCCCCTGCACACGTAGCACGCAGGCCCACTGGTGTGTGGACTCGACCTGGTGTGTGTGAACCAGATCTCCAGCTACGGGTAAATAGCCCCACTACCTTGTGGGCAGCTTCGGGAAAGATGAAGGCTGCGGGAGTAAACCCAGAAAGCAAATCCGGACTGGAGGCCCTAAGGTAGCTGGACGTCATTGACCATCCTTCCGGCAGCTCCTGCAGCCAAGCTGGTGCCAAATGTATTGCTTCATAAGCTTTCCTTTGGACTACACTGGTGAGGCTGAGAGGGGGATCTAGACAATTGGGCATCTCAGGATCTCCATACCTTCTGCCCAGGCTTGTGATGATGATCATCATCACCCATTGTCCTTCGAGACGGACGGATGCCAACGAGCAAACGAACAAAAGATCTGGGTTTGAATGGGTGGCACGGTTTCCACCTCAGTTGTGTGTTTGAAAACTCTTGATATAGCAAGGACACATACAACCAGTAATGAGTTAGAAGACAGCAAACTGAGATGTGAATGGGGCAATGAGTAGAGTTTATCAACAGATTATGATTTCAATACACTTACTTTGATAGGGCAGTCAAAGCTTTCATGAAATCCTTCTCTGGTGTACAGTCCGACCACCTGGACCTGTTTGGTAAACAAAAAGCACGGTCACAAAACCAGAGAGAAGCAAAACTTGCACAAGAAGAATGCGCTACAATATAACCATGCACGATAAAATGTACTCAATCATGTGTGCTTATCTCCCTGCTTTACTCACGTTATACCAATGATTGTGGGGCTATGTACAACTCCAATGCTGTAGTTAAGTTTACTGACAACACCACTGTTGTTGGTCAAATCAAAAATAGGTAGATAGATAGACAGACATACTTTATTGATCCCAAGAGAAATTGGGTTCGTTACAGTTGCACCAACCAAGAATAGAGTATAAATATAGCCATATAAAACCATAAATAGTTAAATAATAATATGTAAATTATGCCAGGAAATAAGTCCAGGACCAGCCTATTGGCTCAGGGTGTCTGACCCTCCAAGGGAGGAGTTGTAAAGTTTGATGGCCACGGGCAGGAATGACTTCCTATGACGCTCCGTGCCGCATCTCGGTGGAATGTGTCTCTGGCTGAATGTACTCCTGTGCCCAACCAGTACATTATGTAGTGAATGGGAGACATTGTCCTAGATGGCATGCAACTTGGACAGCATCCTCTTTTCAGACACCACCGTCAGAGAGTCAGCATACACTGCAGGAGGGAGATTGAAAATCTGGCTGAGTGTTGCCATAACAACAACCTCTCACTCAATGTCAGCAAAACCAAACAGCGAACTCTCGCTATCAGGAACAAGCCTGAGGTCCATGAGCCAGTCCTCATGAGAGGAATGGAGGTGAAGAGGGTCTGTAGTTTTAAATTCATTGGCATTAACATGTCAGAAGATATGTCCTGCGACAAACAGTAAGAGTCATTGGAAAGAAGGCTCGGCAGGACCTCTACTTCCTTAGAAGTTTGCGTTGATTGAGCAAAAACTTTGACAAATGTCTGCAGGTGCAAATTGGAGAGTATCCTAACTGGCTGCATCACAGCCTGGTATGGAAGCACCAATGCCCAGGAGTGGACAAAAAAACTACAGAAAGTGGTGAATCATAAACATGAGAGATTCTGCAAATGTCGGAAATCCAGAGTAACACACACAAAATGCTGGAGGAACTCTACAAGCCAGGCAGCATCTATGGAAATGAATGAACAGTCAATGTTTCGGGCTGAGACCCTTCGTCAGAACTGGAAAGGAAGCAAGTAGCAGGGTGAATACAGCTAGCCCATCTTAGGCAAAGTCTCCCACCGCACAGTACATTTACGTAGAGAAAGCAGAATCCAGCATTAAAAATCCCCACCATCCAGGCCATGCTCTCTTCTCACCACCACCACCAAGCAGGAGGGACAGTATCCACAGGTCTCCCATCTCCAGGTTCAGAACAACTATCAGGCTCCTGAACCAGCAAGGGTAACTTCATTCACCACAACACTGAACTCGTTCTATGACCTACAGACTCACTTTCAAGGACTCCTTACAACTCAGGTTTATTTTGTATATTATATATGTTCAATACTAGATTTTATTTGCACAATGTGTCTTCTTTTGCACACTGGTTGTCAGTCTATATGCAAGTTTTTCATAAATTCTATTGTAATTTTTTGTTTCTGTAAATTACTGCAGCAAAGTGAGTCATATATAGTAACATAAACTACGGTGCTGAACTCTTTGGCACAAACAGTGTATATAGCTAGGGTGCCTAAGACTTTTGCACAGTACAGTATTTATCAACATGGAGTGGAGAGCGAGTTTGTAAATCTGGCAGGGGCAAAGGACTTTGGGCATGGTGAGGGTGGATTGTCGCAGGAGGGGTGTGGGACAGGTGGCAGAGAAGGTGTGCCAGGGGTTGGTGCCGGTGCGGACACACCCAGACCTGAGGCACCAGGCAAGGTCATTTGATTCCAAACAATTGGTTTATTGATCATTACAGAATGTCCCTCTGATGCTTCCTGCTCCCTCCCCTCTCCCTTCCCCTTTTCCCAACCGTGATTCCCCTCTCCCTGCCCCCTTCCCACTCTCAGTCCACAATAGAGACCCATATCAGAGTCAGGTTTATCATCACTCACATATCTCATGAAATTTGTTGCTTTTTGCTGCAGCAGTACAGTGCATAAAATTACTACAGTACGATGCAAAAATCCTAGTTAAATATATGTGGCTAAGTCTTTCGCACAGTACTGTACCTACATTTTGATCATAACTTTGACGATGAATGGTGATTGAACTTATCAAGAACATGGTGAGAACCCAAATGTAAAACTGTCACTTGGTCGCTCAGCGGATTGAATGTGCTTGTCTATGGGTGGATGTTCCTTCGCATGCAGATTCAGGGACATGGGGACTTCTGGCTCCGTTTGCTCTTCTCATTGCTGTCACTCTGTCTGTTACTTGGTGTTTACCATGGTAACGAGGCTAACTCATGTAAAAGTACGTTTACTCTTCTGTTGTCGTACTTGCTCTGTGCATACATGACAGCAATGACCTGGAAATCACTGTGTGTGAGGTGATTAAAGAGATGACAAGCCACGATGGCAAGATTAGCTTCATTTGTCACCAGCACATCGAAACATCGGAATCAGAATGAGGTTTATCAGCACCAGCATGTGTCGCGAAGTTTGTGAACTTTGCAACAGCAGTTCAATGCAATACATAATAATAGGAAAATAACAGTAAATTACAGCAAGCATATAAAATAGTTAAATTAAATAAGTTGTGCAAAAATAGAAATGAAAAAGTGGTGAGGTAGTGTTCATGGGTTCAATGTCCATTTAGATGGCAGAGGGGAAGAAGCTGTTCCCGAATTGTTGAATGTGCGCCTGTAGGCTTCTGTACCTCCTACCTGAAGGGAGCAATGAGAAGAGGCCGTAACTTGGGTGATGGGGGTCCTTGATGATGGATGCCGCCATTTTGAGGCATCACTCCTTAAAGATGTCCTGGATGCTGGGGAGACGGGTGCCCACGACGGAGCTGGCTACCCTCTACAGCTTTCTTCGACCCTCTCCCCATACCAGACGGTGATGCAGCCAGTTAGAATGCTCTCCACCGTACGTCTGTGGAAGTTTGCTAGTGTTTTTGCTGACATACCAAATCTCCCCAAACTCCTAATGAAATGTAGCTGCTGTTTTGCCTTCTCTGTAGCTGCATTGATTAGAAATGAAATACATACATCGCGATACTTTAAGCAGTGAAGTTTGTGCTGGGTAGCCTGCAAGTCTTGGCAATCTTCTGGCACCAACAGAGCATGCCCACAACTTATTAACCCTAACCCGTACGTCTTTGGAGTGTGAGAGGAAACCGGATCACCCACAGCAACTGTGAACTGATCGAGCTAAGCGGTATGCTATCATGCTGCCTAAAATGGTTATTTTATAGGTTCTTGAGGGAATTTGTTTGGGGAACAAGTTGCTTGGACACAGAGCACGAGTTTCTTTTTGTCAGAGAGGCTTGGACCCGGGGCACAGCCTCAAAACACAAACACACCCCTTTAGAAAAGAAATGACAAGGAATTTCTTCAGCCAAAGAGTGGTGAATCTGTAGAATGCATTACCATGGATGTTTGGGGAGGCCAAGTCATTGGGTATATCTAAAGCAGAGGTTTATAGGTTCTTGATTAGTCAGGGTGTCAAAGGTTACGGGGAGGAGGCAGGAGAATAGGGTTGAGAAGGAAAATCAATCAGCCATGATCATGGGCAGCATGGTAGCATAGTTGCTAGCACAATGCTTTACAGTCCTAGCGATGCTATTCCCATCAATGCCTGTAAGGAGTTTGTACTTTCTCCCCGTGACTGTGTGGGTTTCCTCTGGGTGCTTCACTATCCTCCCACAGTCCAAAGACGCATTGGTTGGTGGGTTAATTGGTCTTTGTAAATTGTCCTGTGATTAGGCTAGGGTTAAATTGGGGTTGCTGGGCCATTTGGCTTGAAGTGACGTAAGGGCCTGTTCCATGCTGTATCTCACTAAATAAATAAATATACATAGGTGTGTGTGTGCGTGTGTGTGTGTGTGTGTGTGTGTGTGTGTGTGTGTGTGTGTGTGTGTGTGTGTGTGTGTGTGTACGCGCGCGCGCGTGCATCTATATACATACACTCAAACCCAGCATAGCGCTGACTCGTTAAAATGCAATTATTCAATTCTTCATTAAAATTTTTTAAATGACAAAAATTCATTCTAAACAACACTTAAAACTTCTCAAGAGCGGCCACCATTACAGTCAACATTCAATCAGCCAATGAGAACACTTTACACGCACTCTGCGCCACTCACAACCAATCACATATTAGTTCACGCTCTGCCTCCCCTGCATGTGTAAAACTTCTTGCTCACTTGCCAACTTATTCCATTTTTTTCACCCTTAATGTCTGGAAAGCGGCCTGCATCTTCTAATGAGGGGAGTACATCTGATAGGCCTAGGGAAACCATTAGCATGGATGTGAAACTCCTAGGATTCCAGGTGGAACCAATCATCTAAACCATTGCTGAACTGGCCAATGATGTGTGATTAGAGGGTTAATGATGGCGTTGTTGGAAGAGTTCCTGCTTTTTCATGGTGAGAGCCTTAATAATGAAGATGCTTTGAGAATTGGCAGAGCAACACATCCTGGGTGAATCTGAGGACACGGGTGGAGAAGAGGAAACTCCAGCAAGAAACCTCACCACAAAATTCCTCAGCACTAGCATCACCTCAATCATTCAAATCATGGACCAGTTCATCGATGATAACCCTGACTAGCTGGCTGGTGACACAGTGGCATCAGCGCCGAACTCCGGAGCGAAGGCTCCCGAGTTTGAATCCAAGTCGGGCCGCCCCCCGAGCACGCTTTCCATCCGTGCCAGGTTGAGCGTCGAGCTAGCCACTCGGCCTCGTGAAAAACAAGGGTCAAGTCAGGAACGTTCATATCGTGACCTGGTTAATCTGAAAGGAGACTGACACTATGTGCCAGACAAGAAGGAAGGAAGCTAGGAAGGAAGACCCTGACTGGGAGCAAAGCAATAAGGCAAAGAGAGGTGTTCTTGACATGATTTCCTGCTACCGAGAACTGAAGAAAAGGTAGTCAAATCTCGACACCCACTTGAAGAAGAAACTAAAGTCAGAGGAGGACCCACAGCCTGGGTAGTTATAATGACCTCGCAAAGAGCTGACTCAGTGTTCCATCTCTGAGGAACGCATCCTCAGCGTTAAGCAACACACATCAAAGTTGCTGGTGAACGCAGTACGTCAGGACGAAGGGTCTCGGCCCGAAACGTTGACTGTACCTCTTCCTAGATATGCTGCCTGGCCTGCTGCGTTCACCAGCAACTTTTATGTGTGTTGCTTGAAATTCCAGCATCTGCAGAATTCCTCGTGTTTGTGTTTTTAAATCCTCAGCGTTTTGGGTCTGAGTGTATAAATACACTTACATTAAGTATATATATTAAAGAAGTAGTCCCATGGAATCATGTCACATTCTAACAGTGACTTAAATCATCAGATTTTCCAAATATTATGAGCCATTGAATGTTTTGTCTTCAATTCTTGCTGCATTGGTAGAGACACCATTGTTCCAATAGTGAAGAGCTTGTTTCCCTGTTCAGAAGCAGATAAAAGATATTCAGACATACCCACCGAGGTTTTTCTGTCTTGTGTTCCTCTCTCAATCTGTTTCATTTAATGTAACAGAAAGAAACCTCTTCTATAAATGAAACTCCAAGAGGATGAAACTAACCCCTTCAGGGCGAAGACCAAGGGAACCCATAATTGATAAAAATCTAACATCTGCCAAACTTGGCTCAGTTGGACCGGCTGTACCTGCAAGTCAGAGGGTCATGTTTGATCATGTAATCCCAGCTGACAATCCAGTGCAACATTAAATGAATGCTGAACGACAACTTCTACTCCTTAATGCAGTGTTCTTGCCCCATGCGATTCCTTTTTTTCTGCTCATTCGCCACAACAGAGTGTGACGAGAATACACATAAATTAAGATGTTTGCTGGCCTGGGCTAGCACCAGTGGCATCAGCAGTTGGTCTGCCACCTGTCCTCAGGGGAGGGAGAGATAAGGAACACAATGAAGCAGCATTCGGAGGTGTTAATGAAGGAGCCATCAGTCTGGGTATTGTCAAGATCGGCTCCCCCTTTGAACCCTGAACTGTTTGAAGTGTGATGGACAGGCGATACCCCAGCAGGGGGATAAAAAGGGACAGGTTCGTTAAGGCAAGACACACACGACACCACGAGGTAACGAGACCCTGGAAGCGGTGCCCCTCCCCCCCCACGCAAGTCGGTGGGAGTCGTTTGGGAGGCTGGTTGCGGAACCAAGCCTTAGACGCACAGGGTGGAAAGGTACGATCAGTGGGAACCCGGTGTGTGTCCACCTTTGCTTGGGTGCCAGGTTCACTGCAGAGGATCGACCGCATCTGGAGGAGGGGTCACAGTCGGTGACCTCAGGTGACATCACAAAGGACTCGCCCGAAAGCTGCTTGTGAGCAATATCGCAGGTCTGTGAGTGGAAGCCGTTTTGAATGATTATTTGTTCTTGTTCTCTCTCTCCTCCCCCCCCCCCACATTGTCCATCGCCACGGCAACGATTACTGCGAACTGAACTAAATCGGACTGAACTTTGCGTCACTTTGAAATTGGTCATTTACCCCTAGACAACGATAGAGCTTGATTGATCCTGTTATCTTAATTCTGTGCACATGTGTGTTTATCATTGCTGAACTGTTGCATTTATTATCCGTTCGATTACTGTGTTGCTTGTTTCTTTAATAAAACTTTCTTAGTTCTAGTAATCCAGACTCCAACTGAGTGATCCATTTCTGCTGGTTTGGCAAGCCAGTTACGGGGTACCTAACAAGAGCAACAATGAATATACAAGTTTTTAAAGACACTTATTAAAGCGAATGTGGATCAGAAGCAACTTGATAGAGGTATATAAGACAATGAGAGAAATACAGTGCTGTGCAAAAGTCTTAAGACACATACCAGGGATGATTGATAAGTTCATGGCCTAAAGTAGCAGGAGTCAATTTTAGAAAATCTAGCACAAGGTGGCATGCCTGAATGACTATCGACCTGTGGCTCTGACATCAATTGCTATGAAGTGCTTCGGGAGATTGGTTATGGCACACATCAACCACAGCCTACTAGTCAACCTCGACGCTTTGCAATTTGCCTACCACAGCAACAGGTCAATGGCAGATGCCATCTCTCTGGCCCTACATTCCTCCTTAGAACACCTGGAGAATAAAGACGCATACATAAGGCTCCTTTTCATTGACTACAGCTCTGCCTTTAACACCATCATTCCAAATAAACTGATTCCTACGCTCCAGAACCTGGGCCTTAGCCCCCAGATCTGCAGCTGGATCTGCAACTTCCTCACAGACAGGATCCAGGCTGTAAAAATAGGGGACAAGCTCTCCTCTACAATCACTCTGAGCACCGGTGCCCCACAAGGCTGTGTACTCAGTCCCCTGCTGTACTCACTGTACACCCATGATTGTGTAGCCAAGTTTCCATCGAACTCAATATATAAGTTTGCTGATGACACAACAATTGTAGGCCGTATCCCGGGTAATGATGAGTTTGAGTACAGAGAGGAAATTAAGAACTTGATGGCATGGTGCAAAGACAATAACCTATCCCTCAACGTCAGCAAGACGAAGGAATTGGTTGTTGACTTCAGAAGGAGTAGCGGACCGCATGACCCAATTTACATCAATGGTGCGCAAGTGGAACAGGTCAAAAGCTTTAAGTTCCTCGAGGTCAATATCAGAAATGACCTGACTTGGTCCAACTATGCAGAGTTCACTGCCAAGAAGGCCCACCAGTGCCTTTACTTCCTGAGAAAACTAAATAAATTTGGCCTGTCCCCTAAAACCCTCACTAATTTTTATAGATGCACCGTAGAAAGCATTCTTCTAGGGTGCATCACAACCTGGTATGGAAGTTGTCCTGTCCAAGACCGAAAGAAGCTGCAGAAGATCGTGAACACGGCGCAGCACATCACACAAACCAATCTTCCACCCTTGGACTCACTTTACACTGCACGCTGTCGGAGCAGTGCTGCCAGGATAATCAAGGACACGATCCACCCAGCCAACACACTTTTCATCCCTCTTCCCTCCGGGAGAAGGCTCAGGAGCTTGAAGACTCGTACAGCCAGATTTGGGAACAGCTTCTTTCCAACTGTGATAAGACTGCTGAACGGATCCTGACCCGGATCTGGGCCGTACCCTCCAAATATCCGGACCTGCCTCTCAGTTTTTTGCACTACCTTACTTTACATTTTTCTATTTTCTATTTATGATTTATAATTTAAATACTTAATATTTACTAATTTTTACTATTTTTAATATTTAATCTTTGTAATCCAGGGAGTGGGAAGCGCAGAATCAAATATCGCTGTGATGATTGTACGTTCTAGTACCAATTGTTTGGCGACAATACAGTATAAAGTATAAGTACATTTATTTTTCAACATAGTCTCCTCCTACATTTACACACTTAGTCCAGTGGTCGTGGAGCATACAGATCCCTTCTTTATACAACTCTCGCTACATGCACATACAGTTCAACTCTTTGAGTGATTATGCAGAAAGTTTGAAGTTAATAACTCATCTCCTTCTACCTTAGGCCACAAACTTATCAATCACCCCTGCTGTGGACCACTTTCTGGAGGTCCAAGATGCTGACTTCTACAAAGAAGGGATCCATATGCTCCACGACCGCTGGACTAAGTGTGTAAATGTAGGAGGGAACTATGTTGAAAAATAAATGTGCTAGGTTTTCTAAAATTGACTCCTTCTACCTTAGGCCACGCACTTATCAAGCACCCCTCGTCTATCTAACTAGCGTGCCTAAGACTTTTCCACAGTACTGTAGTAATTTTATCTATTAGACTGAGCTGCGGATCACCACAAACAGTGGAGGGATGAGTAATGGCAAGGCGAGTTCAGGGGATGAGCCGAGATGGTATGTTGCAGGATCACTGCAGTTCCGGTGCCAGTGTGGCTGGCCCGGGAGTGAGGCTGGATCACATTGGGAGCTGAAGGGGTAAGTCGGGGCCCGGGCAGAGAAGTTCCGATGCTCATTCAACTGGCCCAGGATCACCCTGGGCACCGACCTGATCTGAAGAGCTGGGCCACGAAATCTGGGCTCAGAGCCAGTCAATGGGCGGCGTGGTCTAGGCCTGGAGCCTTTAACGGCAGTGGTGCCTGGGTCCTAGTGTGAGGCACGATACACTGTACAGACAATTTAAACGCTGGCCCAGATTGGAGGCAAGCAAGATCGAGGAGAGCAAGCAATTTTGCTCGCTCTCCTCGATCTTCACTCCTCTCTCCAGGGTGCCAGAGTCGTTCGTTGTTCCATCGTTGGGTCAATTTAAATGCCGGCCCAGATAGACTGAAAAGTCAGGATGAGAGGCGATTCCGCTCGTTCTCCATGATAGTCATCTCCATGGCGGTGAGGCTATGAAGACTACCCAGCTGCTGAGCTCTGAGCCTGCTATTGTGAGGAACTGATAAGTGAGGCTTTGGGTTGACACTGGGTTGCTCCAGGGTTCAGAACACTTCAATTCTTGGCATGATTTGTATTTGTTTTCTTTCTCATGCGCATCGAGAGTTCGTCTTTTATTTTTATTCTTTTTTTCTTTAATTGGGTTCTTTCGGGTTTATTACTTTGTGGCTACATGTGAGCAAGCAAATCTCAAAGTTGTATAATTTATACATTCTTTGATAATGGATCTTGAATCTTGAAGATAAAGAGTCTTTGGTTGTGGGAACTTCTCAATGGATGGGCAAGTGAATGTAGTTACCCCCTTTGGTTCAAGAGCCAGATGATTGAGAGGTAGTAACTGTTCTTGAACCTGGTGGTGTGAGTTCTGAGGCTCTTGTACCCTCTACCTGATGGCAGCAGCGAGAAGTGAGCATGAAGATCTCTGATGGGGGAGGCTGCTTTCCCATGACAGTTGTTCATGTAGATGTGCCCGGCGGTTAGGAGCGAACCAAAATGGCCAAGTGGTGTTGGCGATAAAGATTGGCTTCGTTTGTCACATATACATCGAAACATCAAAATGTACATTCAACTGTGTCATTTGTGTCAACGGCCAACAGTCTGAGGATGTGCTGGGGGCAGCCTGTAAGCATCACCACGCCTCTTAGCATTCCCACAGCGTACTAACCCTACATCATGCATCTCTGGATTGTGCAAGGACACTGGAGCACCCAGAGCTGGTGTCAGAAGCACAGCAACAGTTGTGGGGCTGACCTCCAACATATCCTTAGAGCAAACAATGCAATTCACTGTGTGTTTTGATGTACAGGTGACAAATCAAACTGATCTTTCAGAGAAGTCGTTTCCTCCAGCGAATTCCCCAACCACATTCGAGGCTGCTTCAAGGGAAACTGGACTTCGTAAAAGTAGGGAGTGGGAAAGTGAGAAATCTGTGATGAACCCTTATAAAATACTGGTTCAACCACAAAGTGAACACTGCATTAAATTCTGATCATGGCATCTTGGAAAGGATTTGAAGGCCCTTAAGAGGATAGAGAAATGATTTACCATCATAGCTCTTGGCACGAGGACTTTATATTACAGGAAAAGATGAGAAAAGGTGAAATTGTTTGCAGAGAAGTTTAGTTGAGATATTACGGAGGTTTGCAAAAATATAAATCCTCTCCAGATGTCTCATTAAAGAGAATTGTGTCCACTGGTAGAAGAATCCAGAATATACACCATAGAACACTACAGCACAGCAAAGGCCCTTCGATCTACAATGTTGTGCAGACCTTTTAACCTGCACTAAGATCAATATAATACTTCCCTCCTACATCGTCATTCACTTTTCTATCATCCATGTGGCTATCTAATTGCTTCTTAAGTGCTCCTAAAGTATCTGTCTCCATCACCACACTTGGCAGGGTGTTCCACACACCCACTTGTAAAGAACCTATCTCTGACATCCCTCCTATATTTTCCTGCAAACACCTCAAAACTATATCCCCTTGTATTAGCCTTTTTCACCCTGGGGAAAACTCTCTGGCTGCCCACTCAATCACTACCTCTTATCAAGTTTAATTGTCATTCAACTATACATGATGACCCATGAATACAGCCAAACTTCTACCTCGCAGTCACACACAGCAAAGACACATATAGCACGTCATAAACTTGAGAAAGTATGTAGATGCTGGAAATCCAAGGCAACACACACAAGTTGCTGCAGGAACTCAGCAGAACAGGCAGGACCGATGGAAATGAACAAACTGTCGACGTTTCTGGCAGAGACCCTTCTTCAGGATTGGAAAGGAAGAGGCAAGGTGTCAGAACATAAAGGTGGTGGAGGGGATGGAGGCTAGCTAGAAGGTGGTTGGTGAAGCCAGGTGGGTGGGAACGGTAAAAGGCTGGAGAGGAAGGAATCTGGTAGGCAAAGAGAGTGGACCATAGAAGATAGGGAAGGAGGAGGCGATTGGCAGGCAAGAGGAGGCAAAAAGCCAGAATGGGAAATAGAAGAAGAGGGGAGGGGGAGGGGATTTTTATTTTGCATTAGGAGAAATCAATATTCATGCTATCATGTTGGAGGCTACCCAGATGGAACACAAGGTGCTGTTTCTCCACCATGAGAGGCCTCATCTTGGCACAAAAGGAGGTCATGGACCGACATGTCAGAATGGGAATGGGAATGAGAATCGGAATTAAAATGCTACTGGAAGTTCCGCTTGCGGCGGATGGAGCGGAGGTGCTCTTCAAAGTGGTCCCCGATTATAGCACATATAAGATAGCCGTAAGCATAAGACTCACACAGAAAATATATATATATAGTCCCAAGTCCCTGAGTGACATGTCCTGCATGGGTGTTAACGGCAAGAATAAGCAGTTCTCAGCAGCATGCAGCCAAACGTACACACTCAAGGAACCCAGCTTGTCTTCCACTGAGTGAACACTGGAGGGCAGCCCCCCAATCCAACGTGGGCAGCCAGCCACACTGCCACCGGTGCCTCCTCTCCTGGACTGCTGTAACAGGCAAGTCCAAGACTCGAGGCCTAGACCTTGCTATAACCGAGGCCAGACAGCTGCCCAGCCGTCTGTCTCACCAATACACAAATAGACTTGCAGCATTTTACAACACCAGTGTCCAACAGGGTCTTGTGATTGCAAGAGTAACATCCAGGACAATCACATACCGTTAGACTGCACAGCAGCTCCGTTGTCTTTCTGCATCAGGCAGTAACACGTTCCACACCAAGTCCTGCTCCTCCACCAACGAGCAGCTCACTGATGGGGTAGGCCTGCCAGACTTGAAGTTCTTATGTCCAGCATTATCATGCAATCATAAAAGAGACGACAAAAGCACCTTTGGTTGGTCCCTGAGAGGCCACTGCATACGAACACACCACCATCTTACTGGAAGAATCATCTTGTGCATATCTATTAAGTCACCTCTCATCCTCCTTCACTCCAAAAAGAATAGCCCCAGCTCGTTCAACCTATCCTCATAAGATAGATGAGAGAATAGATCTAAGTGGATTTACAAACGAACCAAAGAAAGCAAACAGAACATTGCTACAGCTGCTAGGGCTTCAACCTCGGACGGACTCAAGAGCCGGCTGTGGTCGGGTGCTTCCAGGATGCTGCATCCGCAAGTTTGCAGCGCTGGAGGCTCATGGCAGGAAGAGTTTTTCTTCATTCTACCGTCTGCATGAGATGATGGGACTTTCGAGAGACTTCGTGACTTTTTTTTACCGTGCCCATTGTCTGTTCTTATCAAATTACGGTATTACTTTGCACTGTTGTAACTATATGTTATAATATGTGGTTTTTGACAGTTTTTTTAGTCTTGGTTTGTCTTGTGTTTCTGTGGTATCATTCTGGAGGAACACTATCATTTCTTAATGCATGCATTACTAAATGACAATAAAAGAGGACTGCATGTCCTCATAATCTAATCTAATCTAATCTAACCTCACATTTGATCCTATCTTCCAGAACAACCTCATAAAGTGACATTCATCAATATTAAGGTATCGAAATGAACAATAATTTTGGAAATATGCAGACCATTTCTTTTAACAAATATTATCCATACCACAGGCCCAGGATGATTTGTGAAGAATTTCAGAATTAACTATCTCTGCTTCTTCCCTTTCGAGTACAGTAGTGGGCCTCCTAGCTATTAAATAGGTTACATTTTCTCCTGTACAGACAATCTGTTTCCCCGCACCATTTACCCTCAGTTTGTGTCCTCTGTTTTTGAATTTAAGTTTCAGACAGTTAAACTGGAACCAATTTCACAAATACTGTAAAAGCCTCACAAACACTCACGAGCATCTGAATCCAAGAATTTCAAAAATTCAAATACATTACCAACAAAAATACTTAATCAAGCATAAAATCTTATTACCCTGGCATTCTCCCTTAGAATCCAACATTAATTTGTCCTTCGTTATTGGGGAAAATTACAGCTTCTGTTTGGTAAGCATCCTGGTTAGAACATACTTAGAATATAAGACCATAAGACACAGGAGCAGAATTAGATCATTTGGCCCATCGAGTCTGCTCTGCCACCAATCATGGCTGATCCCTTTCCCCTCCTCAGCCCCACACCCTGGACCGCCCCATAAGCTTTGATGTCGTGTTCAATCAAGAACCTATCAAGCTCTGCCTGAAATACACCAGCAACCTCACCTCCACAGCTGCCTGTGGTAACAAGTTCCACAAATTCACCACCCTCTGGCAAAAGAAGTTTCTCCACATCTCTGTTTTAAATGGACGCCCCTCTATCCTGAGGCTGTCCCCTCTTGTCCTAGACTCCTCCATCATGGGAAACATCCTTTCCACATCTACTCTGTCCAGGCCCTTCAACATTCCAAAGGTTTCAATGAGATTCACCCTCATGTGATAACTCTTTCATTTCCAGACTCATCCTTGTGAACTTCCAATAACAGAACATCTTTTCTTGATGAGGAACCCAAAACTGTTCACAATACTCAAAGTGAGGCCTCACCAATGCCTCATAAAGCCTCAGCATCACATCCCCACTCTTGTGTTCTAGACCTCTTGAAATGAATGCTATCATGCCATTTGCCTTCCTCACCACCGACTCAACCTGCAAGTTAGCCTTTAGGGTGTTCTGCACAGGGCCTCCTACATCCCTTTGCATCTAAGGATTTTGGATTTTCTCCCCATTTAGAAAATAGTCTGCACACTTATTTCTACTAACAAAGTGCATGACCATAGACTGGAGCATTGTATGGTTAAGTGCCTTGCTCAAGGACACACATGCTGCCTCGGCCGAGGCTCAAACCCACGACCTTCAGATCGCTAGTCCAACGCCCTAACCACTTGGCCACTCGCCACACTCTTAACTTGGTAAGCAGCATCATTTGTGGCACCTTGTCAAAGGCCTTCTGAAAGTCCAAATATACAACATCCACTGCATCCCCTTTATCTACTCCACTTGTAATCTCCTCAAAGAATTCCAACAGGTTTGTCAGGCATGATTTTCCCTTATGGAAACCACACTGACTTTGTCCTGTCTCGTCCTGTAAAACCAAGTACTCCATCACCTTGTCCCTAATAATTGACTCCAACATCTTCCCAACCACTGAGGTCAGGCTAACTGGTCTATAATTTCCTTTCTGCTACTTTCCTCCTTTCTTAGAGTGGAGTGACATTTGCAATTTTCCAGTCCTCTGGTACCATGCCAGAGTCCAATGAGTTTTGAAAGATCATTTCATATTCCATCTTTTACCTCCTAAAGATTTTTTTAGTTGCTTTCTGTAGGATTTTAAAAGCTTCCCAATCCTCTGTCTTACCACTAATTTTTGCTATGTTGTATGCCCTCTCTATATGGTGTTGAATTCTGGTCACCTTATCAGAGGAAGGATGTGGAAGCGTTAGAGGATACAGAGGAGATTTACCAGGATTCCGCCTGGATTAGTGAGCATATCTTATGAGGATAGGTTGAACGAGTTATGACTTTTCTCTTCGGAGAAAAGGAGGATGAGAAGTTATAGAGTCATAGAAAAATACAGCACAGGAAGGGGCCCTTCGGCCCATCTAGTCTGTGCTGAGACATTTAAACTGCCTACTCACATCAACCGTATTCCCTGTACCACTACCGTCCATGTACCTATCCAAACTTCACTTAAGTGTTGAAATCAAGCTCAGTGTACATGGAAACAAAAACACGAGGAAACCTGCAGATGCTGGAATTTCAAGCAACACACATAAAAGTTGCTGGTGAACGCAGCAGGCCAGGCAGCACCTCTAGGAAGAGGTACAAGTCGACGTTTCGGGCCAAGACCCTTCGTCAGGACTAACTGAAAGAAGAGCTAGTGAGAGATTTGAAAGTGGGAGGGGGAGGGGGAGATCCAAAATGATAGAGGAAGACAGGAGGGGGAGGGACCCCTCGATCGTGACCCCACTAAGGAGCACCAGGCCATCGTCTCTCACACCAGCACTGACTTTATCCACTCAGGGGATCTCCCATCCACTGAAGCCACACTCAGGTTGGAGGAATAACACCTTATATTCTGTCTGGGTAGCCTCCAAGCTGATGGCATGAACATTGGCTTCTCTAACTTCCGCTAATGCCCCACCTCCCCCTCGTACCCCCATCCGTTATTTATTTATATACACACATTCTTTTTCTCTCTCTCCTTTTTCTCCCTCTGTCCCTCTGACTATACCCCTTGCCCATCCTCTGGGTTCCCATCCTCTGGGTTCCCCTCCCCCCTTTTCTTTCTCCCTAGGCCTCCCGTCCCATAATCCTCTCTTATCCCTTTTGCCAATGACCTGTCCAGCTCTTAGCTCCATCCCTCCCCCTCCTGTCTTCTCCTATCATTTTGGATCTCCCCCTCCCTCTCCCACTTTCAAATCTCTTACTAACTCTTCCTTCAGTTAGTCCTGACGAAGGGTCTCGGCCTGAAATGTCGACTGTACCTCTTCCTAGAGATGCTGCCTGGCCTGCTGCGTTCACCAGCAACTTTGATGGGTGTTACATGGAAACAATGTGTTTTTTTGTGTGAACAACCAACACAGTCCAAACATGTGCTGGAAGGAGCCCACCAGTGTCACCAGCACTGTCCCCTCTAAGTGTGTCCCACACTCTCATGACCCTCTGAGTGACGGTGATTTTATATACGTGCACAGGAGGAGAAGAGGCAGAGATGAAGTGGTCAGCCAGATACTTCTTCCCCAGGGTGAAAATGGCTAATACAAGGAGGGCATCATTTTAAGGTGCTTGGAGGGAAGTATAGGGAGGACGTCAGAGATAAGTTCTTTACACAGAGAGTGGTGGACGTGTGGAATACCATACCAGCACCAGGGTGGTGGTAGACGCAGATACATTAGGAACATTTAAGAAACTCTTAGGAAGGTACGTAAATGATAGAAAAACGGAGGGCCATGTGGGACTAGATTGACCTTAGAATAGGTTAAAAGGCTGGCACAACAATGTGGGCTGAAAGGCCTGTTCTGTGTTATACTACATCACCTCTCTGACAACCTGCCCGCACCAACTGGATTTCTACCCAAGTACAATCACATGGATGTTGGAGACAATTTAGCCATGGAAGAAGGGTGAAAAGAAAAATGACTTTTTGAAGGGATTTGCCACGGGTTCCTCCATGATGTACACACTTTACAGAATCAGTTACTGAACTTCCTGCCTTCGTAGAAAATAAGCTAGGCTGTCAAAAGTATCGCAACTCTTCAAAAACTGAAATCGGTCCAGTTAGACAGGATTTCGGACAAGTGGTCTGCTTTGAAATATTTGGAAGGTTCATTGATTTCTGATCCCATGCTGATCAAAAAGGCGAAAAGACATCTGAGAAGTCGGACGCTACAGAACCCTGCAAGATTTCAAGAAGGCTGCTGCTGCGCTTCGAGCTTCAGCAAAGTGTACAAAGGCTCGATATTTTGGGGTCAAAAATAGCTGGTGAGTTCTGAAAAGAAGTACTGAGTTCCTTCAGGAGTCAGTAGATGGATTTAAAGCAATAGAGTCACAGACCACTACAACACAGAATAAGGCTCTTCTTCCCATCTAGTCTACGCTAAACTAATATTCTGCCTAGTCCCATCAACCTGCACCCCAACCATAGCCCTCCATACCCCTCCTATCTATAGAAACATAGAAAATAGGTGCAGGAGTAGGCCATTCGACCCTTCAAGACTGCACCGCCATTCAGTACCATCATGGCTGATCATCCAACTCAGAACCCTCTACCAGCCTTCCCTCCATACCCCCTGATCCCTTTAGCCACAAGGGCCATATCCAACTCCCTCTTAAATATAGCCAATGAACTGGCCTCAACTGTTTCCTGTGGCAGAGAATTCCACAGATTCACCACTCTCTGTGTGAAGAAGTTTTTCCTCATCTCGGTCCCAAAAGGCTTCCCCTTTATCCTCAAACTGTGACCCCTCGTTCTGGACTTCCCCAACATCGGGAATAATCTTCCTGCATCTAGCCTGTCCAATCCCTTTAGAGTTTTATACGTTTCAATCAGATCCCCCCTCAATCTTCTAAATTCCAGAGAGTACAAGCCTAGTCGATCCAGTCTTTCATCACATGAATGTCCTGCCATCCCAGGAATCAATCTGGTCAACCTTCTTTGTACTCCCTCTATGGCAAGAATGTCTTTCCTCAGATTAGGGGACCAAAGCTGCACACAATACTCCAGGGGTGGTCTCACCAAGGCCTTGTACAACTGCAGTAGTACCTCCCTGCTCCTGTACTCGAATCTTCTTGCTATGAATCCATGTACTGTAACTATCCAAATTTCTCTTAAATATTGAAACCGAGCTCGCATGCACCACTTGCACTGGAAGCTCGTTCCATACTTGAAGTTCCACCTCAGGTTCCCCTTAAACATTTCACTTTTTCACCTTTAACCCTTAACCCATGACCTCTAGTTCTAGTCTCACCCAACATCAGTGGAAAATGCCTGCTTGCGTTTACCCAATTTATACTCCTCATAATTTACGATGCCTCTTTCAAATCTCCCCTCATTCTCCTACGCTCCAGGGTGAAAAGTCCCTCTAGTATTGTTATAAATTTTCTCTGTACTCTTTCAATCTTATTGATATATTAACATGGTTTCTCTCTGAAACAAATCTTACTGCTGATGAGACTAGTGTGTGGTACCACTGTCTTCCAGAATTAAAGTTCATTCATTCGTTACGTGCTGTGTCCTATGACATGGGCAAACACAGTCTTTTGACCATGATTGTTCTTGGCAAATTCTTCTACAGAAGAGGTTTGCCATTGCCTTCTTCTGGGCAGTGTCTTTACAAGATGGGTCACCCCAGCCATTATCAACACTGGTGTCAGTGGTCACATAACCAGGAGATGTGATATGCATCAGCTGCTCGTACGACCATCCACCAACTGCTCCCATGGAGTTACATGACCCTGATTGGTGGGGGAGGGGCTCATAAGGTGCTACACCTTGCCCAAGGGTGACCTGCAGGGTAGTGGAGGGAAGGAGCACCTTACACCTCCTTTGGTAGAGACATATCTCCATCCCGCCACCCCGAATATTACACCTGCAAAAAAAAGTATTTGACTTAAAACAGGATTCCTATTACAATATGGGCAAGTGTCAATGCAGCAGGCTAAGTTAGTGGTTATTGGCAAATACAATAAGCCGAGTGCTTTGAAGGGAACGTCTATTAATGGAATATGGATCCTAATGACTGGATTGACAGCAAAATCTTGTTGCCATTTGTTCCATCATTTTAATGTCAGATTAAAGAAATATTTGAGGTCAATCACAAAGCCAGAAGGTACAACAATTGTACACAAAACACTGGGGGAACTGAGCAGGTCAGGCAGATCTATGAAAATGAACAAACAGTCAACGTTTCAGGTCAAGATACTTCATCCAGACTGGGAAGGGGGAGAAGCTGGGATAAGAAGGTGGGGGAGAGGAAGGAGGACACGCTGGTGGGTGACAGCTGAGACCAGCTGGGTGGGGCAGGGGGTGAAGTAAGAAGCTGGGAGGTGATAGGTGGAAGAAGTAAAGGGCCGGAGAAGAAACTGACAAGCAAGGTGAGTGGACCATGGAAAAAGGGAAGGTGGAGGGGCTTCAGGGGGTGAAGAGGTAAAAAGGCAAAGGGCAGAGTGTAGAACTGAAGAAGAGAGAAGGGAAGGGAAAAAAAAATCACTGGAAGGAGAAATCAATGTACATAAGGTGTTGCTCCTCCAGCCTGAGGGTGGCTTCATTCTGTCAGAAGAGGAATACATTGATCGACATGTCAGAATGGGAATGAGGATTGGACTTGAAACCAAACTAAGCCTTCAGTTCCAAATCCCCAGAGCGGCCCAAAGCCTCTGTACTCGGTTCATCATATTAGCGCGGCAAATCACCGCAAAGCTTGCAGACATGAAGCACTGGACTGACAGTACCTTGAAGAGGACAGGCTGAAGCAGCAGAAGACCATGAACATACACTCAGTGGCCACTTTATTAGGTACCACCTGAATCTCCTGTACCTACTAAAGTGGCCATTGAGTGTACGTATTTTGATAATTTATTTATTTGGAACTTTGAAGATGTACGGAGATACAGTGGAAACCTCACCTTGCACAATGTTCGCAAAGATCAATTGATTGCAACAGTGCATTGAAGTACAAAAAGTGAAGCCAGATTGATCTTCATGGCCTGCATATCGATTTCTCCTTCTGGTAATACTTTTCTTTCCCTTCACCTTCCCTCTGGCCTCTTCCCTCTTACCCTCCCCGGTGCCCTTCCTTCTTCCCTTTTTCCTATGGTCTACTCTTCTCTCCCACTAGATTCCTTTTTCTCCAGCCCTATGTCTTTCCCATCCACTTAGCTTCACCCATCACCTTCTAGATTGTCCTCCTTCCCCTCCCACACCTTTTTAGTCCAACACCCTTCCCACCATCCTTCCCGGTCCTGGTGGAGGTCTTGGCCCAAAATGTCGGCTGTTTATTCACCTCCACAGATGCTGCCTGACCCGCTGAGTTTCTCAGCATTTTCTGAGTGTTGTTTACTATATACAGTACTATGCAAAACTCTTAGACACCCTAGTTTATACACACACACACTATAATTAGGGCACCTAAGATGTTGGCACAGTATTGTCATAATGTATTGCACTGTACTACTGCTGCAAAAAAAAACCAAAGTTCATGACATATATGAGTGATGATAACCCTGATTTCGAAATGGGACTCTATAAAATTAAACCCCCCCCAAAAACTAATCCCTCCTACCCACACAATGTCCACATCCCTCCACCTTCCTTATGTCCATGCACCTATTCAAACACCTATTCGCCACTACCACCGTACCAGGAAACGCTTCTTCCAGGCATCCACCACTCTCTGAGTAAAAAACTTACACCTCACATCCCTTTTGAGCCTATTCTCTCTCACCCTCAATGCATGCCCTCTGGTATGAGACATTTCAACCCTGTGAAATAGATACTCTCTGTCCACTCTATCTACCCCTTTAATAATCTTCCAAATCTTGATCAGATCTTCCTATTTTATTGATTGCTGCATTTATGGAGAGGAATTCATTCATGAAGCAAAGAAAAACAAAGCAAAAAGTTGTTTGCAAACATGGGTGAGACAGGAAAAAGGGACTATAGCAACCCTTACCTTGCCGTCGTCTGAACAAATCCCAATATATTCTCCACTTTCATCCAGGCTGATCTGATTCACCTTCACCGAGCTCTGAAATGTAGGAAAGAAGACAGAGCGTGTCACTGATCCACACATCAGGGATACCATCGTAGTCTCATCGGACAGATCACTGATCCACACACCAGGGATACGATCGCAGTCTCATCGGACAGATCACTGATCCACACATCAGGGATATGATCATAGTCTCATCGGACTGATCACTGATTAACACATCAGCGATATGATCATAGTACCATTGAACTGATACTGATCCACACATCAGGGATACAACCGTAGTTTCATCAGACAGATCACTGATTAACACGTTTCAGGCCCTGACCCTACATCAGGACTGGAAAGGAAGAGAATAAGATGAGGGGAGCTGACAGATGACAACCACCCCCACCTTCTTATACTGGCTTTTGTCCCCCTCCTTACTAGTTAGATAAAGGGTCTCAGCCAGAATTATCGACTGTTTATTCCCCTCCACCCCCACCATAGTTATTTATATTGAAATTAGAAAATCAGTCCATAAAGTGCCAGCTTGTTATAAATGATGATGAGAACTGAAAATGAGGAGAGGAAGAACTTGACAAATTGTAGGGTGATGCTCAGAAAGAGTAAGGAAGGTAAGCAGGGAGGTACATAGGACAAGGTCACAGAAACTCCCAAATCATTTCATTTTACGTGCAGAAGAGTAACCAGGGAAACAGAAGGACCCATTAAGGACCAATGGACTATCCAGAATCAGAAACAGATTTTCTATCACTGATATATGCCCATCAGACCAGAAGACAAGACATTGAAGCAGAATTAGACCAATTGGCCCATTAAGTCTGCCCTGCCATTCCATCATGGCTGATTTATTATCCTGCTCAACCCCATTTTCCTGTCTTCTCCCGGTAACATTTGACACCCTTACTAATTGTAACGCCCTGGGAAAGGTTTCATTGCTAATGTAATGGTCTTTCTGTAGAAACATTGCTAATGTAATGGTTTTTCTGTAGCAGCAGTGTTTGGGTTATGGCTGGAGATAACAGGGGCTTTGGAATGTGTGCCATCCAATGAAGGAAGTGTTTTTTTTCTTGTTGTGTGCCTGAGACCAAGGTGATCTGTGTCTTTTGTTCGGCGGGAGATGGAGAGAGGAAGGAGAGGTTGTAGACATCGGAAAGGAGTGGACTTGGAGTGGGGCCGGGAGTTGACGAAGCCCGGGGAAATCGATGGAGGATCAGTGAAAGGGAAACATGAGCTCCAACTTGTGCACGTTAGACTGTTTCATTAAAATGGGCTCTTTTCTTTTTGTTTTATTTTACTAACCCGTTAGTGAAATTGAGCATTACAAAGCTAAATCGTTCAATTGTATATGGTGTACAGTTTGTTATTTCGTGGTACTGATTTGTAACAGTCTTTGCTGGGAGCCACAGGACATGGGTGAAGAATATTCTTGAATGAATATTTCTCAGAGGTATTTGTTAAGAAGCATGATATTGTGTAGGGAGAATACAAGAGGAGTGGGAGTCAGAATTCTATAACCTGTTAAAGGGCAGAGTAGCAGATCAGACAGCTCCAGAGCGAGCACCTCCTCTCTATCCGCCAAAAGTGGAACTTCCCAGTGGCCAAATATTTTACTTCTCATTCTTAACCCCCTTCCAACATGTTGGACCATGGACTCATCGTGTGCCAGGAAGAGGCCACTCTCAGAGAAGAGGAACAACACCTTGTATTCCATCTGGGTACCCTCCAACCTCAGAATGGAGGAACACCACCATCTGGGTAGCCTCCAACCTGTTGGCATGAATATCAATTTCTCCTTCTGGTAACAAAAAATTCTCTCCCACCCCTTTTCTTCTATTCCCCACTCTGGCCGCTTACCTCTTCTCACCTGCCTATCACCTCCCCCTGGGTCCCTTGCTCCTTCCCTTTCTCCTCTGATCCATTTTCCTCTCCCATCAAATTCCTTCCTCTCCAGCCTTTTATCCTTCCCACCCATCTGGCTTCATCTATCACCTTCCTCTTCCCCCACCTTTTTATTCTGGTATCTTCCATCCTCCTTTCCAGTCCTGAAGAAGGGTTTCAACCCAAAATGTTGACTGTTTGTTCATTTCCATAAAACACTGCCTGACTTGCTGAGTTCCTCCAGCATTTTGTGAGTTGCTTTGGATTTCCAGCACCTGCAGAATTTCTTCTGTTTAGAAGTCCTTCATGCCTGATGTGATATATCCTGGCTACTCTGGGAGACAAGGAAGGAAATTGCTGGGGGCTGAACAAAAAGTTTTCAAATGGTTCAAATAGTCTATATACTACTAAAACTCCCATGCTCTGTCCTTCTGTTTGTCTGTTTGTGACCTCCAATTAGCACAAATGGTGCATTACAACGGCAGTTTTTTTGGCTAAATCGAATTAAAATGCCCTAACTTACAGAATGCAGGCGAAGTTCAGGGTTATATATTTGTATAAAATTGCTCATTCGCCAAAATAAACAGGCTCCCTTTTAATCCAAGACCCAATCAGCCATCATGGAAATCGGGACGCGACAGCCCGGGGCATGTGCACGGCCAGTCTCAGCAGCGACACCTAACAGAGCAAAAGGGCAGGGCAGCTCTATTTCACAGGGTCACATTCTGCTAATCACCACCATCAGCATGTGCAGGATTGGGACAGTTCTAACTGCCACCCATCAATAAGAGATAATTAAATCTTATTGTAATGACGTACTTTGAGACACCCATATAACCCTTTGCTGCAGTGAAAGGACAGCAGTGACTATATCACATCCATTTAGGAGAGTGCCAACCACATCATCAAGAATAATCAGCATCCTTTGGTGTTACTGCTTCGCATCTTCTATCCAGCATTAGGGTAACAAAAAATGGTCAGCCTAATTATACCGCGTGGAAAGGGAAGGGAGACATTATGATCAAGAGATGATGCCAAACGTCGTCCAGAAGCGGCAAGGAGAGGGTGAGAACAAGAATCGGATGAGGCCAGGGCTGCACGACTCCAGGATCAAAGAGTCAGGACAAAAAAAGATGAGAAGAAGAAGAGACAGAGGAGGAGAGGCATGCACGTCTCCAGGATCAGAGAAAAACAAAAAACAGCAGAAGAGCTGAAGAGATGGGGGATGAGAGGGCTGCACGTCTCCAGAATGACAACGAGAGGCACAAGGGTGGCAGATAAACCAGAAATGATGCCATCAAAAGTGTCCTTTGTTAAACGAGAAGCTATATTTGCTTTGCTACACATCACTCTTCTTTAGTAAACTGAGGTTTTCTACTTCAGTTTCCAAAGCAAAGCGATACCAATAGCATTCAGGAAAATTTAATGTTCATTCTGGTCACATCAGACTGCACTAGCCTTCCCCCAAAGGGTGCCCCAACGGGTCACCCCGTTGCCTAATTCAATTTAATATCTGAGAATGTATACAGTGTACAACCTGAATTTTGTACTCTTCACAGACATCCACGAAACAAGAATCCCCATAGAATGAATGATAAAAACATCAGAACCCCAAAGCGCCCCTCCCCTCCCATCACATAAACAGCAGCATTGAACCTCCCTCCCACCACATTGATACCAGAAGCACCGACCCTCCCCCTCTCCGCGACCGTGCAAGCAATAACAAAAGCCCCAAAGAGACCTTGATCGAGAGTCCATCAAAAAACTACAGCCCATAACCCAGCACTTCGGTATCTCAGACAGGCAGCAGCGAGCTCAGGAAGCCGTTCCTGCAACGACTCGCTCTTCTGATGTTACAATCTTCCACACCGCTTGACCAAGCACCCCCTCCCTCACCCCCGCCAACTCGGGGACCAACAGGCTCTAACTCTCCATCAACAGCGACAGAGAGAGGGATCTGAATTTTTAAATCTTTTCTGGCGACAGGTAACGTGCAAGATGACAGGAGGACAGCAAAAGTGGTACCTTTATTGAACAGTAGCAGGGATAAGTACAGGGCTACGGTGGGGAAGTTATAAGAAAAAAATCTGACAGACAGGACTAATCTACACTTCAATTGATCAAAGACAGTGAGATTCTCTGAGGAGAAGATTCTGTCTGACCAATTTGATTGATTTTTTTTTTGAAGTGTACAACAAAATGTATTAATGAGAAAAGTACTGTAAGGTCTTTGAGAAGAGAAACTGGTTCTAAAGCTTCCAGTCCATGGGATTCAAGGCAACACAGAACACTGAACCTAAAACTATAGTCCAGGTGGCGCCAGTGGACAACAGGACCAATGGCGACGTCCTGCTGACAGCTCACGTTGCATGTGCTCCTGGATTCTGGTTTCTTTTTTTTTGCTGTTTTTCAGCGATCTGATAAGAGTGGCCGATGCGGACTGGGGCTCTTCGGTGAAGAAGGGCTCTGCGACCTGCACTGTCCAGCGATAAGGTGCTGAATGGAACTAAGCTGAATACTACTGGTTTGATGTTTGACATTCTGTGTGTTGTCCGCTCACTTTTTCCTCTTTGCGCAATTTGTTCCTTTCTTTTTCGCCCACTGGGTGTTGGCTGTTTTCTTGAATGGGTTTCTGTGGGGGAACGGATCTCAAAGTTGTATTCTGTATACTTCGATAATAAATGTACTTTAAATCTTTGAAACTGGCTTGATTGCAGGAGACATAAGGTGATGGAGATTCAAAGATCAAAGATTAGCTTTACCTGCGTCGAAACATCGAAACGTAAAATGAAATGGGTTCTTTGCGTTAACGACCAACACAATCCGAGGATGTGCTGGGGGTAGCCCACAAGTGTTGCCATGCTTCCAGTGCTAACGTAGCACGCCCACAGCTCAATAACCCCAACCCGTACATCTTTGGTATGTGGGAGGAAACCGGTGTTGAACTGGGCTGTCGAATTATTGCAGTGTAACTTTGTTATGCTTGCTTGTATTTTTATATAATCACCCATACACATATGGTTGTTCAGTGAGTTTTCCACTGACTACAGTTGCCCCTGTATTTTTCAATGAAGCACACAGCAAATGTAAAACAAGCAACAAAGCATTGGACCATCAGAATTAGGCCATTCAGCCCATCCAGTCTACTCTGCCAGTCCATCATGCCTAACTTATTGTCCCCCTCAACCCCATTCTCCAGCCTTCCCCCTGTAACCTTCGACCCCTTGACTAAACAAGAACCTATCAATCTTCACTTACAACAAACCAAATAACCTAGCCTCCACAGCTGCCTAGGACAAAGAATTCCACAGATTCATCACCCATTGGCTGAAGAAATTCCTAAAAGGATGTTCTTCTATCCAGAGGCTGTGCCCTTTGGTCTGAGACTCTCCCACTATTGGAAACATCCTCTCCATGTGTACTCTATGCAGGTGTTTTCTGCAAACTCCGTTCACACCCATCCCCGCCCACGCACACAGATGACCCTCCAACATGCCCACATGCACGTCTTGCTGCATGTGAACACGGACTGGTTAATTATCTGAGGAATCAAACATTGCGCAATAATGAGACAGAAGGCTATTTATTTTTATGGAGATGCAGTGTGGAAGAGGCTCTTCCGGCCCTTCCAGTCATACTGCCCTGAAGCCCCCCAGTTTCACCCCAATTCCACGGGACAACTTACAATTAACCTACCACTGGTATATCTTTGGACTGTGGGAGGAAACAGGGGCACCCGGAGGAAACCCACGCGGTCACAGGGAGAATGTACAAATTCCTGACAGGCAGCGGTGGGAATTGAACCTGGGTCACTGGCACTGTAAAACATTGTGCCACCACAGTGATACTAATAGCGTCAGGGTAGTCTTTATTCAAGAAGGGCAGCAGGGATAGGAGGTCATTACGGGCCTGTGGGAGCAAGGTCAACAGCAGGAAGTTACTAGATAAAGGTGGTGTGGCGCAGTATTCAGGCTGGAGTGGGTGCTGCTCCCCAGCGTTCCTGCAGCGAGAGATGGGCTCTATGGTGCTCAACTGGATTCAGGGCGCGAGTTTTGGGACTCTTTTACTGCATGATTGTGATGCCGTTTGTGCCTGCAATCTTGTGTCTGCTTTGTCCTGTGTGCATGATCCCGGAGTAACGCTGTCTCGTTAGGCTGTATTCATGAGTATTCACGTATGGTTGAATGACAATTAAACTGAACCTCCCAATGGTCAGATCAATGACTCAGTGGGGGTGGAGATACGTCTCCACCAAAGGAGAGGAGGCGTAAGGCATTCATTCCCTTCGCTGGCCTGCAGGTCACTCCTGGGCAAGGTGTAGCACCTGCTTAACCCCCCATCCGATCAGGATCATGTGAAGCCATGAGAGCAGGTATGGCCGTATGAGCAGCGGGTGCATATCACAAGTCCTGGTTAAGCAACCACTGACGCCAGGCAGATGATCTCTGAAGATTATGGATAATGGCTGGAGTCACCCGTCTCGTAAGGACACTGCCCAGAAGAAGGCAATGGCAAACCACGTCTGTAGAAAAACTTGCCAAGAACAATCATGGTCATGGAAAGACCATGATCACCTATGTCATACAACACAGTACATAATGAATGAGCGAATATTAGTTCTGGAAGACGATGATACCACACACTAGTCTCATCAGCAATACGGCTTGTTTCATAGAGGAACAATAGGTATCAATTAGATTGAAAGAGTACAGAGAAAATTTACAAAATTGTTGCTGGAACTTGAGGAATAAGTTAGATCTTAATTCCCAAGAGCATAGGAGAGTGAGGGGAGATTTGATAGAGGCATACAAAAATAGAGTATTGTAAAACAATTGGCCAAGGATAATCATTGTCATGAAAAGACCATGATCACCCTTGTTATATAACACGGCACATAATGAACAAATAAATGGCTCAAATCAGCCATGATGGAATGGCAGAGCAGACTCGATGGGATGAATGGCCTAATTTTGCTCCTATGGCTTATGGTCTCAGTGCTTCCTCTGAGGTACCTCTCCAACATGGAACTGCCAAGTTGAATGAATTATTAAAAGGACTTGTAATATACAGTACTTTCATGGCACCAGAGTAAAGAGAACTTTTGAACTTTAGTCCCTCTTGTAATGTGGGGAATGATTGCAGACAGCCTGTACACAGCTGGTTCCGCAGGCAGCAAAAAGATGAATGGCCAGATAATTTTTTGGGAGTGGTAACTGTTTGAGAAGGATTGTAGTCAGGGCATCAGTGCAATCTCCTCTGATCTCCTATCGTGATGTTCTGAGGTTCTGGTGAATAAGTTCCAACATCTTTGTGTGATGTCCATTGAGGACATCAGCAAAAGGCAAAGCTCAAAAATGCGGCATTCATCATTAAGGACCCCACCACCCAGAATGTGCCATCTTCACATTACTACCATCAGTGAAGAGGTACAGGAGTCTGAAGATACACATTGAACATGTTAGAAACAGCTTTTTCCCCTCCGCTATCAGATTTCTGAATGGACAATGAACCCATGAACAATACCTCACTATTTCTGCTCTCTTTTTGCACAATTTTTAAATTTTATTTTTTTTTAAATACAGTATGGTGTAAAAGTTCAATGTACATCTCGGAAGCCCAAGACATTTGCACAGTACTGTAGTAATTTTATGTATTGCACTGTACTTCTGCTGCAAAAAACAAACAGATTTCATGAGATATGTGGGTGATGATAAACCTGATTCTGATACGGGTCTCTATTGTGGACTGAGAGTGGGAAAGGGGCAGGGAGAGGGATCATGGATGGAGAAGGGGAGAGAGGAGAGGGGAGAGAGCGGAAAGCACTCTATAATGATCAATAAACCAATTGCTTGGAATCAGATGACCTTGTCTGGCATCTGAGGGTTGAGTGAGTCTGTACCCGTGCTAACCCCCCACCCTGGGCACACCTTCTCTGACACCTGTCCCACACCCTCCTTGCAGCGCTCCACCCTCACCATTCCCAACATCATTTGCTCCTGGCAGATTGACAGACTGACTCTCCGCTCCACGTTGACAAATACCATACTATGTAAAAGTCTTAGGCACCCTAGCTACAAAAAAAACCTACAAAAAGAATCCTTTCAATAAAGTAGTGGAAATCAACCCACATTAGAGTTGCTGCTGAACGCAGCAGGCCAGGCAGCATCTGTAGGAAGAGGTATAGTCGATGTTTCAGATCTTATCTCTTACTAACTCTTCCTTCAGTTAGTCCTGACGAAGGGTCTCCGCCTGAAACGTCGACTGTACCTCTTCCTAGAGATGCTGCCTGGCCTGCTGCATTCACCAGCAACCTTGATGTGTGTTGCTTGAATTTCCAGCATCTGCAGAATTCCTGTTGCTTGCGTTTTTAAAAGCAGTGGAAATCTCTGGCCACTTGGTGGCGCTACTGCACCTCTGAGGGAAGCTGTCTCTCCCTGGTTTATACAGCACATAGACAACATGGACAGCCCCAAACACCAACAAACTCCATTAATATTATTAAATTCAAAAGACTGACATACATACAAAGGAACAGCAGAACTAACTACTTTCCTTCTCTCTTCACCTTTAATAATTGTTCTTTCAAATTAGTCATGTGCCTTTGATACCATTTATTACACGCCCGTGGAGGTCCAGTCGCCTTGTCCTGGAATTTTGGTGTTTTTCAACTGACTTGTGAATGCCTGTTAAAACTAACCTTATTTGTTGCCTGTGGATAGCCCCTACCTGCAGGAAGATTACAAATCTGCAAGCAAAATTAAACTTAGCATATTTTGAAAGTACCCTCTCATTTTTGTTACTTGCTCCCTGTTAAACAATGACCAAAATCGATGCAGCTTTGTCAGAAATACGTTGCAGGGAATCAGCTTTCACCCTGCCCTCCTCGTCTGTTCTTCATGACAGGCTTCCCCAGTTCATGGTTTATAAGTGTCGAACATGGACATCCCCACATACCAGAGGGCCAAATCCCATTAATATTATTCAATTCAGAAGTCTGACATACATGCACGTAGCAGCAGAACTAGTTTCCTCTCTCTCTTTTCTCCTTTAGTGATTGTTGCTTCAAATTAGTCGCCTGACTTTGAAATCATTTATTACAAGACAGTGCCATGCCCCGAAACTCTTGTGTACTTCTCAAGCTCTGACCAAAGCTGACTTGAAGGTGTCTGTCAAAACAGATCTTGTTTGCTCCTGGGGCATATGGTGTACCTGCAGGATAACAAATATGCAAGCAAAATTACATTTAAAATATTTGGATAGTAGCCTCTCATTTTTGATATAGGCTGTCTGTTAGACACTGACTAAGACAACGCTGCTTTGTCCCAGAAGAAGCATTGAGCCACCTCGCCTGTTTTCAGGCAGGCTTTATCCACTCTTGCCTCTGTGCAGTCCTGCTAAATGCCTCCAGGCATCTCTTCACCGCTCCCACAAAACCTCTCCCCTCTCACCATTTCAGATTCAGGTTTATTATAAGTGACACTGACCAGGGTTAAGGTATGACAGCAGTGGTCTCTCTGGGTCTAACCAAAGGTGTAATTGTTCATCCCTTTTGCCAACAGAAAACACTGCTGGCTATCAAGAATATCAAGTACTGTAGGCCTACCCCACTAGCAGGTTGCTGGATAGCCGTAGAGTTGGACTTGCTGTGTACTGTGTTGCAGCCTGCTTCAGCCGCCCAAAGAAAAAGGTGTCAGAGACGGTGCAGGATCTAACAAACGGTACAAGTGATTGTCTTGGATGTTTTTACTGGGATCATAAGACCGTGGAGGATAGTGGTACTGTGGAATACTGCAAATCTGGTTCACTGTTTCATCGGGGAGACCGATGGCAGAGGAGCTGCGTGATCTCGGCTGTGGTGCAGACCCGGGCTTCGTGCCGCGGGGTCTCCTGTCGCAGCTGCCCAGGAGAGGAGACGCTGGAGGCTGTGTGGCACGGCGTCCATGTTGGGTTGAGAGATGGCTCCTCCTGTTGGTACTGCCCTCCAGCATTTGCTCGGTGGGAAACAAGCTGGATTGCGTTCGTCTGCCGTTACACTAGAGCGTGATGATCAGACTGCTGTGGGCTTGCTCCTGCCGATAACGTCAGACACCATCAATCAACAGGATATGACACTCAGGCGCTCAGGCTATATTGTATTTTTTTGTGTGACTGCATATCTTGTATGTGCTCTATGTGCCTTGTGCCGTGTGTGACTGTCACTCGTGTGTTTTTCCTTGGCCCCTGGAGGATCACTGTTTCATTCAGCTGTATTCGTGGATATTCACATATGGTTGAATGACATTTAAACTTAAACCTGAACTTGAATTATGTCATGAAATTTGCTGTTTTGTGGCAGCAGTACAATGCAATACACAAAATATATATAAAATACAGTGTACAGTATGATGGCAAAAACAGGAAAACAGATTATTATCTGAATAGTGGCCGATTAGGAAAAGGGGAGGTGCAACGAGACCTGGGTGTCATTGTACACCAGTCATTGAACGTGGGCATGCAGGTACAGCAGGCAGTGAAAAAGGCGAATGGTATGCTGGCATTTATAGCGAGAAGATTCGAGTACAGGAGCAGGGAGGTACTACTGCAGTTGTACAAGGCCTTGGTGAGACCACACCTGGAGTATTGTGTGCAGTTTTGGTCCCCTAATCTGAGGAAAGACATCTTTGCCATAGATGGAGTACCAAGAAGGTTCACCAGATTGATTCCTGGGATGGCAGGACTTTCATATGATGAAAGACTGGATCGACGAGGCTTATACTCATTGGAATTTAGAAGATTGAGGGGGGATCTTATTGAAATGTATAAAATCCTAAAGGGATTGGACAGGCTCGATGCAGGAAGATTGTTCCCGATGTTGGGGAAGTCCAGAACGAGGGGTCACAGTTTGAGGATAAAGGGGAAGCCTTTTAGGACCGAGATGAGGGAAAACTTCTTCACACAGAGAGTGGTGAATCTGTGGAATTCTCTGCCTCAGGAAACAGTTGAGGCCAGTTCATTGGCTATATTTAAGAGGGAGTTAGATATGGCCCTTGTGGCTAAAGGGATCAGGGGGTATGGTGGGAAGGCTGGTACAGGGTTCTGAGTTGGATGATCAGCCATGATCATACTGAATGGCGGTGCAGGCTCGAAGGGCCGAATGGCCTACTCCTGCACCTATTTTCTATGTTTCTATGTGTATATATATTAAAAAATTAAATGTAGTGCAAAATGAGGGCAAAAATAGTGAGGCGAGAGGAGAAGACGGCGGCGTGACACAGCGCACGCAGCTCTCCGGTGAAATGATATCATATTTGTAAGTAGGATGTCATGCACAGTTCTGATTTGATGGAGACAGATGTGAGAAGCAGAGGAACATCTGGGGAAATTTTTGAAATGCCCGGTTCGCTGCCGCTGCTACTGTGCAATCGAGAATCTCCGGAGGGAAGGCCCCAAAATCCCCGGCTTTGCCCGCTGCTGGCGACCGAGGCTGAGGTCGAAGCGTTCGGCAGAGATGGTGCTCGGTACTCGGTGTCGGAGGGCTGATCGGAGCTCGAAGTTTTCGGATGACTCAGAGTCGGACTGTGGTCGGGCATGGCAGGGAGAGTTTTCTTCCTTCTCCCGTCTGCGTGAGATGTGGGACTTTCGAGAAACTTTGAACTTTTTTACTGTGCCATGGCCTGTTCTTCATCAAGTTATGGTATTGTTGCACTGTTGTAACTATATGTTATAATTATGTGGTTTTTGTTAGTTTGTCAGTCTCGGTCTGTCCTGTGTTTCTGTGATATCACACTGGAGGAATATTGTATCATTTGTTAATGCATGCATTACTAAATGACAATAAAAGAGGACTGCGTGTCCTCATAGTCTAATCTAAGGTAGTGTTCATGGACCGTTCAGAAACCTGGTGGTGGAGGGGAAAGAAAGCTCAAACCGATTATCATAGTACCTAATATGTCACCATATAGAATCTTGAAATTCATTTTCAAGTAGGCATACTCAATAAATCCATAACAGAAGAATAACCATTATTGAATCACATTTGGTTCAAGAGCCTGATGGTTGAAGGGTAACAACTGTCCCTAAAACATTGAGGCTATCCCTAAAGCACTGAGTGTGTGACTTTGGGCTCCTGTACCTGCTCCCTGATGGTAACAAGAAGGCAGTGGAAGTTTTTAATGATAGATACCACCTTTTGAAACATCGCCTTTGGAAAATGTTCTCAATGATGGGGAGCTAGCGCCCAAGATGGAACTGATTATCTCTGACTGCTGCTTTTGTAGCTGATACTGTTGGTCAATCCCTGAAAAGTAAAGGCTCTTGACACAAATCAGAGTCTGCAGTTTGGGTGAAATATTGGGGTCATGTTTTCTCATTGCACTTATAAGAGCTGCGAGAAAGACAACAAAGTATCAGTTAGCAATCTTATAAAATTGTGCAGCCCACACTATATCCAAGTGACATAGCTGCTTCTAGAAACATATCTAATAAAGAGATTCCGGCACCTCTCCAGGAATGAAATCATGAGAATAATACTTGTTTCTTCCTGTAGGAGACATACAAGATATCCCTACCCATCGTTGTCATACCTAAAGTTGATTTGAAAGAAGACAAATCATATTGTTGCAAAAAAAAAACTAGTGCTGATTTATAAGAGCTGACAGTTAAGCCCCTAAACCAAGACTGTAAAGTCCGGACAAAATACCCTTTAGTATAGATTCTGTCAACTTTTCGATTTGCTAACTATTAGAAGAGCCTTTTATAATCATATCATTTTTGGTGATGTCGTCTCCCTCAGCATCTATCACACTGGCTTTCGCTGCTCAGATACTCAGATACAGATGCTAAAGTGATCAATGGACTAATGGCTCATTTGTTAAACTTGCCTTGCTAACAAATAGGTAATTGATTCGTTTGCATCCCCTATGGAAAATCTGCATTGGAAGGATATAATGCCAAAGAAAACTCGAAAAGGAAACTAAATGGAGCAGTGTGTGAGGTCTTATCAAGTGTAACACACACAAAATGGTGGAGGAACTCAGTAGGCCAGGCAGCATCTATGGAGAGGAATAAACAGCCGACATTTTGAGCCGGGACCCTCCTTGCAGGTTCAAAGTCAGGTTTAATATCACTGGCGTGTGTCATGGCAGCAGTACAATGCAATACATAGTAATAGAGGAAAAATCTGAAATATGTTAAGTGTATATATATTAAATAGTTACATTAAATAACTAGTGCAAAAATATTGAGGTAGTGTTCATGGGTTCAAAGTTCATTTAGAAATCGGATGTCAGAGGGGAAGAAGCTGTTCCTGAATCGTTGACGCTCCTGTACCTTTCTTATGCTTGTTCGTATTTTTATAAAATTACTTATAGACATGTGATTGTTCAATGTGTTTTCTAGTAGTTGCAGACTCTTTGCAGCTGCAGGTATCAGGTTATTTGAATAGGGGTTGGTTGTTTGATTGGTTGTTTCAAGCACTAGAACGTCCCTCCCACCCTCACTTCAATGATTCACAAATCAGGTACAGCTTCCTTCCCTCTGCCATCAGATTTCTGAACGTTGGGGCAGACTCGATGGGCCAATGTCTTACAGTCAAGGTAATTTACAGCTTTTATTATTACCTACTGCTGCCACATAACGACAAATTGTACAACATATGCCGGTGATGTGAACCCTGATTTGGATTCAACATTCTTGCAAAGCTTAATAAGTGATCATAAGTGACAAGTTTTATAACTTATTCTTGACTTCTGAAGAACATCGGATCAAAAATGCCAGTTTTCAACAACTCCTTATTCCCCTCCATAGATGCTGCCTGACCTGCTCAGCTCCTCCAGTATTTTGTGTGCGCTGTTCAAAGTAGTCTGGCTCCTCCATAGAGCTTTGCAGATTCTTAAAGTGCATCTTGGAATATTTTTCAGCTCAAGCTTGGTCTAAAGTGTTGCCTGCACAGTTCAGGCCCTTCGGCCCACAATGTTCTGTTGACCTTTTAACCTACTCCACGAACAATCTAACCCTTCCCTCCTCCATAGCTCTCCATTTTTCTATCATCCATATGTCTGTCTAAGAGTTTCTTAAACGTCCCCAATGGATCTACCTCCACCACCACCCCTAGCAGGGCATCTCATACCCAACACACACTGTGTAAAAAACTTACATCTGACACCCCCACTATAGTTTCCTCCGATCACCTTAAAATCATGCCCCATCATATTCGCCATTTCTGCCCTGGGAAAAAGTTTTTGGCTATTCACTCAGGCTGAGTTGGTGGTGAGGAAGGCAGATGTAATGTTAGCATTCATTTCAAGAGGACTAGAATATAAAAGCAAGGATGTGATGCTGAGGCCTTATTAGGCACTGATGAGGCCTCATTTTGAGTATTGTGAGCAGTTCTGAGCCTCATCAAAGAAAGGATGCTCTGACTATGGAGTCAGAAGAGGTTTACGAGAATGATTCTGGGAATGAAAGGGTTACCATATGAGGACCGATTGATGGCTCTGGGCCTGTACTCACTGGAATTCAGAAGAATGAGGGGGGCATCTCATTGAAACCTATCAAATGTTGAAAGGCCTTAGTAAAATGGGCGTGGAGAGAATGTCTTCTATGGTGGTGGAGTCTAGGGCCAGATGGCACAGCCTCAGAGCAGAAAGACATCCATTTAGAACAGAGATGAGAAGGAATCTCTTTAGGCAGAGAATGGTGAATTTATGGAATTTGTTGCCACAGGCAGCTTTGGAGGCTGTCATTTGGTATGTTTAAGGCAGAGGTTTATGGGCATGAAGGGTTACGGGGAGAAGGCAGGAGACTGGGGCTGAGGGAAATGGATCAGCCATAATGAAATAGCAGAGCAGACTCGATGGGCCAAATGGCCTAATTCTGCTCCTATATCTTATGGTCATTCAATCTATGCCTCTTATCATCTCGTACAAAAGTTTCCTTTCATACTTCTTCACTCCAGACAGAAAAGTCCTTGCTCGCTCAACCTATCCTCATAAGATATTTTCTTTAATCCAGGCAGCATCCTGGTTAATCCCCTCTGCACCCTCCCTAAAGCTTCCACATCCTTCCTTCAATGAGGTGACAAGAACCAACCAGCAATGAACACAATATGGACATCCACCTGCTTACGTAAGAGTTTCTTAAATGTTCCTAATGTATCTGCCTCCACCACCACCCCTGGCAGTGTGTTCCATTCGCCTGCCAGCGAACAGTCGGAAATTCAGAGAAGCACTCCACTATAAACACATTCAGCAGATTCATAAATGCATTTCAGAATATGATGTGAAACCTGTTGTTTTGTGGCAGCAGTACAGTGCAAACACATTAAATTACTATAACTTACAGAATTAAGAGTGCCTTCAAATGGCACTATTCCCCTCTGCCACCATCAGATTTCTGAATGGACAATGAATCCAAATACACTACCTCTCTATACTTTTCTCTTTTGCTTTCTCTTTTTACTAATTAATTATACTTTATACCTTACTTTATTGTAGCCAAACAATTGATACTAGAATGTACAATCATCACAGCGATATTTGATTCTGCGCTTTGAGCTCCCAGTACAAATCAATAGTAAATATTAAAAATTTAAATTATAAATCATAAATAGAAAATAGAAAAGGGAAAGCAAGGTAGTGCAAAAAAACCGAGAGGCAGGTCTGGATATTTGGAGGTTACGGCCCAGAACCGGGTCAGGATCCGTTCAGCAGTCTTATCACAGTTGGAAAGAAGCTGTTCCCAAATCTGGCTGTACGAGTCTTCAAGCTCCTGAGCCTTCTCCCAAAGGGAAGAGGGACAAAAGGTGTGTTAGCTGGGTGGGTCGTGTCCTTGATTATCCTGGCAGCACTGCTCCGACAGCACGCGGTGTAAAGTGAGTCCAAGGACAGAAGATTGGTTTATGTGATGTGCTGGGCTGTGTTCATGATCTTCTGCAGCTTCTTTCGGTCTTGGACAGGACAACTTCCATACCAGCTTGTGATGCACCCGAGAAGAATGCTTTCTACGGTGCATCTATAAAAAATTAGTGAGAGTTTTATTGGACAGGCTAAATTTCTTTAGTATTCTCAGGAAGTAAAGGCGCTGGTGGGCCTTCTTGGCAGTGGACTCTGCTTGGTTGGACCAAGTCAGGTCATTTGTGATATTGACCCCGAAGAACTTAAAGCTTTTGACCTGTTCCACTTGCGCACCACCGATGTAAATTGGGTTGTGCGGTCCGCTACTCCTTCTGAAGTCAACAACCAATTCTTTTGTCTTGCTGACGTTGAGGGATAGGTTATTGTCTTCGCACCATGCCACCAGGTTCTTAATTTCCTCTCCGTACTCTGCACCACCGATGTAAATGGAGTCATGTGGTCCACTATTCCTTCTGAAGTCAACAACCAATTCATTAATTTAATTTTTTACTTATTTTTCTTACTATAATTTAGTTTTTTTTAAATATGTATTGCAATGTACTGCTGCCACAATACAACAAATTAGTCCAAAGATGTACCAGTTCGTTGGTTAATTGGTCATTGTAAATTGTCCTGTGATTAAACTCATCTCTGCACTGAACTGAGGCTGTTCCCTGCAACCACCAGGCTCCCGAATTGGCCACAGTGATCACTGGCTTTGTGGCTGTGGTCTCACTTTCATGAACTTCAGTTCTGAATGTTAGTTGCTGGCTTTTATTGTCGAACAATTTGCTTTTTTTCCTGCACATTATATGTTTGATGGTTTTCTTTTTTTTTTAAATGGGTTTTATTGAGTGTTTTTATTTTGTGGCTGCCTCTAAAGAAGATGAATCTCAAGATTGTATATGGTATACATACTTTGATAACAAATGTGCATTGTAGGGTTGCTGGGTGGCACGGTTTGAAGTCCGGAAGGGCTTATTCTACGCTTTATCCCAATAAATAAATAAGTAAAATTTCACAACATGGGTCAGTTATATAATTCTGATTCTGGACAGCATGCAGGAACTAAATAACAAAAATGGAGCAAGCAGTAAATAGATTCATAACAACCAGTTGAAATTCTATCCCCTCTATTTGAGAAGATAATGATTAGGAGGCAGAGAGGAACTTGAGAATCTCCAAACCCAGGAGTGAAATGACAATAAGTGGTCTCCAGAGTCCAATCAGGATCATTCCTTTTCACAGGACAAATGCAAGTCCCAATTACAGTTCTAAATATGACGGACAAAGATTTACAGCATCATCTCCATTCAGGCCAGGACTCATAATTAATCCACTTGGAAGAAAAGGAATAAATAGCGGGAGATGCTGCCAATTAATAATTCATATCAACTTGATACACGCTCTTTCTCTCATTTACAATTTCCAGCATTTTGTTTTAAATTGTATATTCAAAGCAAATTTATTATCGAAGTACATATACAACCCTGAGAATTGTTGTCTTGTGGACGTGCTCCACAAACCTATAGAATAATAACTATGCCAGAATCAATGAAATACCACATCAACTTGGGCATTCAACCAGCGTGCAAAAGATAAGACATTGCAAATACAAAAAGAAAAAAATAATAATAAATAATCAATAAATATTGAGAACATGAAATGAAAAAGTCTTGAAAGTGAGTCTATTGGTTGTGGGAACATTTCAATAATGGAGCTAGTGAAGTTGGGTGAAGTTATCCCTTTTCGTTCAAGAGCCTGATGGTTGAGGGGTACTAACTGTTCCTGAACCCGGTGGTATGGGTCCTGAGGCTCCTGTATCTTCCTTCTGATGGTGGCTGCGAGAAGAGAGCATGTCCTGGGTGGTGGAGGTCCCTGATGATGGATGCTGCTTTCTTACAACAGCATTTCATGTAGAGTTGCTCAAGGGTGGGAAGGACTTTACCTGTGATGGACTGGGCATACCCTGTACTTTTTGAAGGACTTTCCATTCAAGGGCATTGGTGTTTCCATACCAGGCCATAATGCAGCCAGTCAACACACTCCCCACTGCACATCTATAGAAGTTTGTCAAAGCTTCAGAAGTCATGCTGAGTCTTTACAAACTCCTAAGTAGAGGTGCTGCTCTGCTTCCTTCATAATTGCACTTACATGTTGGGCCAGGACAAGTGTGTATTACAAGCACCTTAAATATTTTGCTTCCATTTACCGTACAAAATAAAGTTAGCACCTTGTGCAGCTAGATTCACAAGATAAATTGAATAACAATTTGCATCTACACAAACACAAGGAAATCTGCAGATGCTGGAAATTCAAGCAACACACACTACACAGTGCCTTTAGCGTAATTTGAGATTCCAATTCATCAGTAGAATAGAAACAAATAAATATGGAGTCAATTCTGTCTCCTTTCCCGTAGCATTGGAGAGGGATAGGAGCAGACAAGTTAGGGAAATGTTTAATTGGAGTAAGAGGAAATGTGAAGCTATCAGGCAGGAACTTAGAAGCATAAATTGGGAATAGATGTTCTCACAAAAATGTAGGGCAGAAATGTGGCAAATGTTCAGGGGATATTTGTGTGGAGTTCTGCCTAGGTACGTTCCAATGAGACAGGGAAAGGATGATAGGGTACAGGAACCGTGGTGTACAAAGGCTGTTGAAAATCTAGTCAAGAAGAAAAGAAAAGCTTATGAAAGGTTCAAAAAACTAGGCAATGATAGAGATCTAGAAAAATTATAAGGCTAGCAGGAAGGAGTTTAAGAATGAAATTTAGAAGAGCCAGAAGGGGCCATGAGAAGGCCTTGGTGAGCAGGATTAAGGAAAACCCCCAAAGCATTTTACAAGTATGTGAACAGCAAGAGGATAAGATGTGAGAGAATAGGACCTATCAAGTGTGACAGTGGAAAAGTGTGTATCGAACTGGAGGAGGAAGCAGAGGTATTTAATGAATACTTCGTTTCAGTTTTCACTACAGAAAAGGACCTTAGCAATTGAAGGGATGACTTACAGCAGACTGAAAAGCTTGAGCATATAGACATTAAGAAAGAGGATGTGCTGGAGCTTTTGGAAAGCATCAAGTTGGATAAGTCACTGGGACCGGACGAGATGTACCCCAGGCTACTGTGGGAGGCAAGGAAGGAGATTGCTGAGTCTCTGGCGATGATCTCTGCATCATCAATGGGGATGGGAGAGGTTCCAAAGGATTGGAGGGTTGCGGATGTTGTTCCCTTATTCAAGAAAGGGAGTAGGGATAGCCCAGGAAATTATAGACCAGTGAGTCTTACCTCAGTGGTTGGTAAGCTGATGGAGAAGATCCTGACAGGCAGGATTTATGAACATTTGGAAAGGCATAATAAGATTAGGAATAGTCAGCATGGCTTTGTCAAAGGCAGGTCGTGCCTTACGAGCCTGATTGAATTTTTTGAGGATGAGACGAAACACATTGATGAAGGTACAGCAGTAGATGCAGTGTATATGGATTTCAGCAAGGCATTTGATAAGGTACCCCATGCAAGGCTTATTGAGAAAGTAAGGAGGCATGGGATCCAAGAGAATATTGCTTTGTGGATCCAGAACTGGCTTGCCCACAGAATGCAAAGAGTGGTTGTAGACGGGTCATATTCTGCATGGAGGTAGGTCAAGTGCCTCAGGGATCTGTCCTGGGACCCCTACTCTTCGTGATGTTTATAAATGACCTGGATGAGGAATTGGAGGGATGGGTTAGTGGATTTGCTGATGACATAAATGTTAGGGGCATTGTGGATAGTGTGGAGGGCTGTCAGAGGTTACAATGGGACATTGATAGGATGCAAAACCGGGCTGAGAAGTGGCAGATGGAGTTCAACCCAGATAGGTGTGAGGTGGTTCATTTTGGTAGGTCAAATATGATGGCAGAATATAGTATTAATGGTAAGACTCTTGGCAGTGTGGAGGATCAGAGGGATCTTGGGGTCCGAGTCCATAGGACACTCAAAGCTGCTGCACAGGTTGGCTCTGTGGTTAAGAAAGCATATGGTGTATTGGCCTTTATCAACCATGGGATTGAGTTTCAGAGCCGAGAGGTAATGTTCCAGCTATATAGGACCCTGGTCAGACCCCACTTGGAGTACTGTGCTCAGTTCTGGTCACCTCACTCCAGGAAGGATGTGGAAACTATAGAAAGGGTGCAGAGTAGGTTTACAAGGATGTTGCCTGGATTGGGGAGCATGCCTTATGAGAATAGGTTGAGTGAACTCAGCCTTTTCTCCTTGGAGCAGCAGAGGATAAGAGGTGACCTGATAGAGGTGTATAAGATGATGAGAGGCATGGATCATGTGGAAAGTCAGAGGCTTTTTCCCAGAGCTGAAATAGCTAACACAAAAGGGCACAGTTTTAAGGTGCTTGGAAGTAGGTACAGAGGAGATGTTAGGGGTAAGTTTTTTAACACAGGGAGTGGTGAGTGCGTGGAATGGGCTGCTGGTGGCGGCCGTGGTGGGGGCAGATATGATAGGGTCTGTTAAGAGACTCTTGGATAGCAGACATCCCACCCTGCAAAAACTCATTTCAGGGAGGTAGCATCATCAATTTGCGGGAGACTCCCGGAACTTCCGGGAGAGGTGGGATGTCTGCAACAGAGTAGCTCCTTAGCAGCTAGCCAGCTAGTTTAAATAACGTTAGCTATGCTAATGAACGAATGACATCTGTTAAACTCACCTCAACATGTCTTTTACAGTCTTAACTCACCATGGGTAATTGAAAAGTCACTGTTGCAAACACTGCAGCGAGCAACACTGTCATTATTTTGACCCCTATTAGGCAGGGGTAAACTTTAGTGTATTCTGGGGTGACGTACGTTTTATATTTTTTTGGAACACTCTGCCATGGCACGCTCTCGCTCTCTCTCTCTCTCTCTCTCGTGGTCGCTCTCACACTCTCTCTTGCTTTTCTCTTGCTCACTCTCAAAAAAAATTGATTTCCATGATATTGTATATAATTTGCGGGCATCAGGGAGCCACTATCAATATGCGGGAGACTCCCGGAACTTCCAGGAGAGGTGGGATGTCTGGGATAGGCACATAGAGCTTAGAAAAATAGAGAGCTATGGGTAACTCTAGGTAGTTTCTAAAGTACATACACGTTCGGCACAGCATTATGGGCCGAAGGGCCTGTAATGTGCTGTAGGTTTTCTCTGTCCTATGTTCTAAAAGTTCAGATATGCTGACCAGTGATGTAACATTTGGTCAAAGAAGCAAGTTAAAAAGAGTACAATGGAGGAGAAGGTACAGGTGGTCTGGATTCATAAAGCAGATTCTGGTTAACTGGGACACATCTGGACCTGTACATTTAGGCCCAATTAAGCGGCTGCTGCAGTTAGCCGAAGTTTCATGGAAATAGTTAAAAAAGTATAAAAAAGGCAAGTTGCCATTTAACAAATTATGTATTTCAATGAAATAAAGAATAAATTAGCACACTACCAATACTATTGCAGAACTATAAAATTGTGCACTGTTCTGAATAGTTATCGATGGAAAAATTCATTCAGTGTACACTGCCGTGTTCTTTTGATGGACTGTAAATGATCAAAATCAGCACAGACATCTAGAACAGATAACGAACTGCGCTCATACAATCCTTTCAAATATCACATTCTCCAAACCTTCATTTTCACTGCAACATTCAAGATGATTGTTGATACCGTTAAATTCTTTGTAGCTCTCAACTTGAAATAGTGAAACTGTTTCATTTTCATTCCCGGCCGTTTCTGGCATCTCAAAACATGAATGCTTGAAACCACAGTGAGCAAAACAGTTCTGAATTGCCTTACTAGATATTTCTTGCCAACTATCAGTGACAAAAAACAGATTTTCGAACACAAGCACACGTAACTGAAGCCATTTACAAACTGTTCGCTCCAGGTACAGTACAGTGTCTAACAGTCACACAAATGTGCATGATTGATGCTAGTTAAAACCTGTTCAGCACCAGTCTCCCACCCCAATAAGCAGCACAATGTTCCAAATAAATAAAGACAATCCCAGTTATTTTTAGTTTTTGTTCTTTAAGAGTTGCCCCAAATAAGCGGCTACCCTGCATAACCAATGGCCCAATTAACCGGAACCAACTGCTTTGTGCTTACAGGTAATTTCTCTACTTTAATAGCTCTCTGATAAGGGTCAAGGATCAACTTTAGTCACCATTATATTTACATATGTTAGGAATTTGCTGTGATGTGCTGGCGTGACATGCAACAAAAAACAGCATTCAACAATTATAAAGAATTATGAGAAAAATAATTTAGAGATTAAAGTACAGATATGGAATAGAGTACACATAAACACGTAAACACCAGCATGCATTTACAATGTAAAGCACTATAAAATGTAGCTGAAAGTACAGATCAGTGACAGGGGGCAGTAGAGTGGGGGAGGGGGGTGGAGGGGCTAAACAGTATAGTTGGACAGGTTACTGCCTTGGAGAAGACACTTTTAAGGCAGCGAGAAGTACGTTTTAATAGCCCTACAGCGCTTTCCAGAAGGGATCTTGTGAAAAACGCAAGACATACACTCGTATTTGTGAAAAAAAGCAATTTGCAGGGTGGGTAACACACACAAAGTGCTGAAGAATCTCAGCTGGTCAGGCAGCATCTATGGAGGGGAAATAAACAGTTAATGTTTCTGGCCAAGACCCTTCATCAGACCCAAGATGATGACTGTTTATTCTCCTCCATAGATGCTGCCGAACAAGCTGAGTTCTTCCAGCATTTTGTATGTGTTACTCTGGATTTCCAGCATCTGCAGAATCTCCTGTTTTTGATTTAATGGGTAGGCAGTATCTGCTACGATTTTTCCTGCCCGCTTCTTTGTCCTGGACAAAGCATGGTTACAATCTTGGTGGAATAAGGCACTGATTCAAGACTTCATTTTCCCCATTCCAAATCTCAGCTGAGATATCATAGGGGCAGACAAAGGAGAAGAGGAAGCAACAGTCAATTTGAAACTTTTTCAAGAAGCTTTGTATGGCCAGATCTGGAGCAGTATGGGAGAAGACCTCCGAGTAAATTGCTTGTGCTTGTTTATTCCCCTCCAAAAAGGGACAACAGAATGATAGGAATTTGAGAAGCAGGCGGTAGAAATGCAGAATACGGGAAGTAGGGGTGGGAGTTACAGCAGTAGTTAAAAGGTACAGAAACCAACAGAGAACAAAAGTATAACAAGCAGTGACCAACCAAGTACCAAGGGCAAAAATAACTTAAAACATTATCATTAATTAATTGGAACTTTTTCACAGCATTTATTATTGTAAAAAATATTGGTACTGCAGCAATTAGGCAGTTATTAAAAAGATCTTAAAGGTTAACTTTTTTTGCCACTTGCACAGGGAAATATGCTACTTGTGTCACAGTCTTGTTTTGTAACTTCAAAGCATTAAACTTACTCAAAGGAAGACATGGGAGTCCAAAACGTGAGTCTAACTACGGGTTTAATTAACGTGAGGCGCACACGCATCACGTGGTACTGTGATGACGTATGCAACTAACGAATTTTTACATAAACTGTAATTAATTATTTAAATGAACAAGAATGCTTAATACACGAGATTGCTCAAATACTACTGAAACATCAAATACACAAGTCTGGTTATATAGTACTATGCAAAAGCCTTAAGCACGTTAAAAAATTAACTGATTTCAAAAATAATAAAATGAGGTTTCTAAATTTCAAAAAAATTACTACAAGAGCAGTAAACAGTAAAAAACTAAATCAAATCAAAATCTGGCGCGACCAGCCTTTGCCTTTAAAACTGCATCAATTCTCTCCGGTACACTGCCAGGCAGTTTTATAAGACTTTGGCTGCCTCGCTTGCTTCCGTCTCTCCAGGTAATCACATCGAGGATGTTGAGATCAGGGCTCCGTGGAGGCCATACCATCTGAAACTATATAAAAATCTGAGAGTGCCTAACACTTCTGTGCAGCACTGAATGCTGGGTAGTATCCAGGACATCTTCAAGGAGCGATGCCTGAGAAAGGTGGCGTCCATCATTAAGGACCCCCATCACCCAGAACGTGCCCTCTTCTCACTGCTACCATTGGGAAGGAGGTACAGGAGCCGAAGGCTCACACTCAGTGATTCAGGAACAGCTTCTTCCCCTCTGCCATCTGATTTAAAAATGGACAATGAACCCACGAACTCTACCTCACTTTTTTATTATTTCTGTTTTTGCACCATTTTTATTTAACTATTTAATATACATATCTACTTGCAGTAACTCATTTTTTTTTAGTTTTTTTCTACATTTATCATGCATTGTGTTGTACTGCTGCTGCTGCTAAGTGAACAAATTTCATGACATATGTTGGTGATATTAAACCTGATTCTGATTTTAATATTAATAGGTGGGAGGAGAAGATGGCAGCGCACCGCACGTGCGCAGCTCTCCAGTGAAAAATGATGTCGTATCTGTTAAATAGGGGCCGTGGACAATTTCTGATTTGATGGAGATAGACGTGAAAGCACAGAGGAACACCTGGAGAAATTTCTGAAACGCCCATCCGCTGCAGTCGTTACTGTGCGGTCGGGAATCTTTCGGGGAGTAGGCCTCAAAATCGCCGGCCTTGCCTGCTTTTGGCGACTGACAAAGAGGTCGAATCGCTCGGACAGAGATGGCGCTCAGTACTCGGTGTCGGAGAGCTGATCAGAGCTCGAAGTTTTCGGATGACTCAGAGTCGGATTGTGGTCGGCATGGCAGGAGGAGTTTTTCTTCCCTCTCCCGCCTGCGTGAGATGTGGGACATTTGAGAAACTTTGAACTTTACTGTGCTCACGGACTTCTTCATCAAGTTATGGTATTGTTGCACTGTTGTAACTATATGTATAATTATGTGGTTTTGTCAGTTTTTTCAGTCTTGCTTTGTCCTGTGTTTTTGTGATATCACACCGGAGGAAATAATGTATCATTTCTTAATGCATGCATTACTAAATGACAATAAAAGGGGACTACGTGTCTTCATAATCTAATCTAATTTAATCTTCAATTGCTTTGCACAAGAAGAAAATCAAGAGATGATTTAGAATGATATGTATTTGTCACACAGTCTGAGGGTGAGCTGGGGACGGCCCACAAGTGTCGCCGTGCTTCTGGAGCCAGCAGTAGAAAACTATTCAGATGGAGTGGATAAATTTAAAAAGCTGACACTCTTACGGGGTTTGCAATATTACCACATCAGACTTACAATGTCGAAGAACTGCGTCACATTCCCCTGGACGTCCAGTAAATAGACTTTGCCGTGATGTGTCCCCAGAGCCAAAAACTGCAAAAGGAAAACAGCAGGGTGAAATTTAAGATAGAGGCATCTGTCATCCACCTTGATTAACTTCATTTCTTTCATTGAAAAAGCTTACAGCAACTATTGCTGTTTCAAAACAATTCCTATGGAAATGAAACATTTACACCCATCGCGTAATACTTGTGGAATGATGTGTAAATCATGCTAAGTATTTACCAAGGGAAAAATTCAGGTGCCAACAGACAGCTCCTGTCAGCTATGGAGAAAACTAATACCTTTGAAAAAAAACAGACACCACAAATGTCTCCGAGTTTGTCACAGAAATAGGCCTGTCAGCCCTTCTAGTCCATGCCTATTATTCTGTCCAGTTGCATCAACCTGTACCCAGGACATAGCCCTCCATACACCACCCATCCATATACTTATCCAAATTTATCTTAAGTTCAAGATTTAAGGTTGGTTAATATCATTTCCAATACACGAATGGTGAGGATATAATGCTGAGGCTTTATGAGGCCCTGGTGAGGGCTCATCTGGAGTACTGTGAGCAACTCTGGGACCCTTATCTAAGAAAGGATATGCTGACATTGGAGAGGGTTCGAAGAAGGTTCACGAAAATGATTCCGGGATTAAGACTTGCCATATGAGGAGCGATTGATGGCTCTGGGCCTCTACTCACTGGAATTCAGAAGAATGAGGTGAGATCTCATTGAAACCTATCAAACAGTGAAATGCCTTGATACAGCGGATGTGGAGAGGACGTTTCCTATGGTAGGTGAGTCTAAGACCAAAGGACGCAGCCTCAGAATAGAGGGGCACCCTTTTAGAACGGAGATGAGGAGGAATTTCTTTAGCCAGAGAGTGGTGAATCTGTGGAATTCATTGCTATAGCCAGCTGTGGAGGCCAAGTCTTCATGGATATTTAAAGCGGAGGTTGATAGATTCTTGATTAGTCAGGGCACGAAGGGATATGGGAGAAGGTAGCAGATTGGGGCTGAGAGGGAAATGGATCAGCCATGATGAAATGGCGGAGCAGACACGATGGGCCAAATGGCCTAATTCTGTTTCTATATCTTATGGTCTTAAATGTAAAGGAGAACAAAATAATCATTACTCTGGATGCGAAGCAGCACAAAAAAACATAATAAACAAAATACATTAGATGACTTATATACATGGATTGTACATTGAAATCGAACCCACATCCACCACTTCTGCGTCATGTTCCTCACTCTCACCACCCTCTGAGTGAAGAGGTACCCTATCATGTTCCCCTCAAGCAATTCACCTTTCACCTTTAACTTATAACCTCTAGCTCTAGGCTCACCCAACCTCAATGGAAAAAGCCACTGTGAGACACATAATACTCAATACAATTTAAGTTCAAATACTACCTTTGTTTGGATTGAGTTAATTTTTTTTTTAGATGTACCCCTTCTGAACTTCATCAGCAGAAATAGAGACATGATGAGACACCTTGATATAAGCCTTTCATTTCATGGAGGTTGGGCACCACACAAGAGTTGTAAAGCCACAACACAAAATGAACAATGAAATGAATAAACAGTCAACATTTCGGGCTGAGCCCCTTCTTCGGGACGAAAGGAAGGGGGAGGACTGTAAAGAGAGCTTTTGGCGCATTAGTCTTCATAGATCAGCGTATTGAGCACAGGGGTTGGGATGTTATGTTGCAGTTGTATAGGACATTGGTGAGGCCTAATCTGGAATATTGTGTGCAGGTTTGGTCACCTACCTACAGAACAGATATCAGATTGAAAGACTGTAGAGAAAATTTACAAGGATGTTGCCGGGACTAAAGACCTGAGTTATACTGGAAGGTTGAATAGGGTAGGACTTCATTCTGTAGAATTCTTTACACTGAAAGGTTTGATAGAGGCATACAAAATTATGACGGCTGTAGTCAGGGTAAATGCAAGCAGGCGTTTTCCACTGAGGATGGGTGAGACTAGAACTAGAGGTCATGGCTTGAGGATGAAAGGTGAGAAATGAGATGTTTGACTTCAACATTTAATTGGAGGGCTGTGGTCCAGGTGCAGGCCAATGGGATGAGGCAGATTAATATTTCAGAAAGGGCTGAAGGGCCTGTTTCTAGGCTGTAGTATTCTATGACTACCTCAACGCAAACAGTTTTTACACAGAAGGTAGATGGTTGTTGGAGCACACTGCCAGCTGTGGTAGTAGGGGAAGATGCACTTGGGACAACGGTTATATCAATATTAAAGATAGTTTAAAAGGTCAATATAACATAGTGGATGACAAAGCTATGTAGGCCAAAAAACCTGTACTGTACCCTACTCTACGTTCTGATATCAATGTTCCTAATCGTCAGCTATTTCTGCTGATGAGCTGCAGGAGAGATTCCAGAATAAGCACTTAACTTATCTCAATCTAATTTTGATTTTGTATTTCTGTCACAATCTCCACCCTATTTCACAAGCTCAGAAGCATGAAATGGAAGAACATTACATATCTAATTTCACAGAAAAAAAAATATATATATCTATCTATCTGTTTGGTCTACACCTAGAGGATGAAAGATAGAGAATGAAAGGTGAAAAGCATAGGGGGAACATGAGGAGAAACTCCTTCACGCAGAGGGTTGTGAGAGTGTGGACTGAGCTGTCAGAACAAGTAGTACTGGATGCGAGCTCAACTTTTAAGCTAAGCTTGTTTAGGTACATGGATGACAGGGGTATAGACGGCTATGGTTCCTGTGCAGGTTGATGGGAGTCGCCAGTTTAAATGGTTTCAGAATGGACGAGATGGGCCGAACGGCCTGTTTCCGTGCTGCACTTTTCTATGACTCTTATAATACAATAATATAATTTCACAGAAAATTATATTCTAAAATAATTGCAAATTTTTTAATGTCTTTAAATCATATCATTGTACAACCCTTCAGAACTAAAGGAACACCTCAATAGCAATAAACTTAACTGCAATTTTTTAAATCTCATACTCCTCCCATATTATAAACACACGAGATTCTGCAGATGCTGGAAATCCAAAAGTAACAGAGTCAAGAGGAACTCAGCAGGTCAGGCAGCGTCTATGGAAATGAATAAAACCAGTCCATGTTTCCGGCCGAGACCCTTCTTCCAGTCGTGAAGAAGGGCCTCAGCCCGAAACGTCGATGCCTCCTCATTTCCATAGACGTTGCCTGACCTGCTGAGTTCCCCCAGCATTTTGTCCGTGTTACTCCCATTTTAGCAGCCTTGCCACTCCTCAGCATGTAAACTGTTTATCCATGTATGTTTTGCTTTATCATAATTAGCAGTTTGTTTCCTAATTTCCAGTCATCGCGACTTTTTCCTCATAAGAAAGGGGAACAATTTCTCCAGGATTCAGTGTCAATGTTGCTGAGAGTGAGGCTATGGGCCAGCATGATGGTGCACGCACTGGCTACCTGTCAGAATGAGTCACAGGGAAGCCTCATCTGCTGACAACAAATTGTTTCTTTGCAGCTTGTGCACACTCGCTGATGAACTGTGGCAGCAAATTAAAAGTGTAGCATTAAAAACAGGAGGAAGCTACAGACGCACAGCGAGGATGTGAGAATGTCTGAAGCTTTATTTAGCAGAGTTACAGCTGTGTGAAATATAATGGCCTGAAATGGCTGAAAATGCCCAGTTCAGGCAATGTGTTAAGAGAAAGAAAGGGAGAAAAAAAAACATAATTTTAACAAGCGTATAAAATAAAATTTTAAACATTGAGTTTAAAAAAATGGAGGAGTAAACAGGAAATCAATAAATAAGAGTTCAATGCATTAACCAAATTCTGGGGCAAGTCATTCTGAGCATCCAAGCATGCTTGATTGGAGGATCTAATGAAATGCTCATATTTACAGGCACTACCAAGCATGTCAGTCAACCAGCACCATCGGAAAAATAACCTTCCATTAACTTGAGGTTTAAAAAGGATTTATCAAGATGGAATTGCTAAACTGAAAATTAAATTCAGGCACTTATAACATGAACCTGCATTAAAGAGGAAGGAAGGAGAACGAGGGGCATTGCAAATTCAGCCCAGCAATGTCTTTCGCCCCTGCAAGGTTGCTATTTTTTTCAGGAAGGAGAAAGTCCCCCGAGTAAAGAAAATCAATACTGGTTAATAAAACATCAGGTGTGCAGACATAACTAGGTATGACTATTCCAGCTCACAAGCCCGCTTGACTGCTCCAGGTGCCATGACGATTAGTCATCAAGCACAGACTGATGCTTGTGGAAATATGATGCTTTAGAAAGGAAAGTGGCCGCTTGGAAAAGGGGAGCAAAATCCGAATAGATACCGAACACTGAATTTGAAAAAAATAAAACCGAGATGCATTATGAATGCATAATCACCATAGCTTCACGAGATGGAGCAGCTCTCTGTATGATTTTAAATTATTCACCGTTAGAAACAGTAACAGCACTGTAATCGGCAGAACCTCAAAGACTTTGTTAGAGAAATTATAGTTTTTTTTTGAGATTAGGGATTTTTCGTGTAAAAGCGAAACAAAGAGACTACCTTATCATGAACGAGCATACAACTGGCTACGTCTTTCTGCAGGATTTCTGTCACTCCGTTACCCAATCTTTCATACTTCAGCTTGGGTTCTTCTTCACTTTCTTCTTCCTGTGTTTAAATAAAAAATTTTTTAAAAATCAACAACTAAATGAGCTGATAATTTCTCAGGGTTTACTCTATTAAAACCTCAAAGACAATTACTTTAGAACTCCTGTTATCCCAGGACAACCATGAATTATTGATTGGCTGTCAAGATTCTACCTACGGGAAATTAAAGTGGCAGGTCAACTACTTCCAATTTCTTCAGTCACCAAATAAACTTATACACCCTGTTAGGTTACATGCAGAGATATTTTATTCACATGGCCACAAAAAGTGATTAATGCTACTTGCAAAGTCTTAGGAAAATCAGCTAGACCCCAAAAAAAATTACTCACCAAAAACAACTAATCACGTTGTGACATTTCTCCTTTGTATAATATTTTTCTGGATCGGAGTGATGGATGAGTGTGCTAGGGAGGAGAATATTCTATTTTTCAAACAAGTGACAATGCCAAGCTCTAAGATTAGAAACAACAAAGGCCAAGGGAGCTGTCTATTCCCACCACCCCCTCAGGTCATCATCTATGGGGTTGGCTTGAAGACTGAACCACTACCCCAATAAACACTATTGCTAAGGCATTCAATTGCCAAAACAATGCCAAAGGAAAAATACAAAGGATTCCGGTTAATGCAGACCAGTAGATTTTGGCCTAATTAAGCATTCCCCCCCCCCCAATTAGCCAAAGTTTCATGGAAATGCCTATAGTGAAAAGGCATAAAAAGACAAACTACCGTTTAACCGACTAACAAATTACATACTTAAATGAAATACAGAACAAGTTAAAACACTACAATGCTACTACAGTGCTATAAAACAGTGTATTAGTTCCTAAGAGTTATAGATGGAAGAATTCATGGCTGCCATGTTCTAACTGTAATGGCCGCCATGATTGACCGTAAAGAAACACAATCAGCGCAGCCACCTAGTGCAGATAATGGGCTGCCTCCTTTGCCTTCCTGCATGAAGTTGAAATAATCAGCGCCAGTACGCCTAAATGGATAACACAACACGAGCGCATAAATGGTGCTATTTAAAAACGGCTCCCTCTGAAATGTCTAACAGCCGTTTTTGCAGCTACAGCCCGAATGCTTGAAACCACAGTGAGCAAAACAGTTCTGAATTGTCTTATTGCTAATTGCTCAGGATTATCAAGTTTTGAATTTAAGATAGCAAAATATTTTCCATTTAAAAAGCAAATCAATAACTGGTCGACAGAGATTTGAACTAATGGACAGCAGAGCCAGTGAAACAGTGAGGACCACCTTTACTTTGTTTTGACCCAACAACTTACGATTCACAATACATACCCTGAAATTGTGGTGGAGCAGATTCAATAATTATTCAATTTATAATTATTAATTATTTATTAAAGGGAAATTAATTAACCCTTCTTCAGGATGCTGTTTCAGGCCAAGACCTTCATCAGGACTGAGGCTATAGAATGATGTGAAAATTGTCCTTGTTTCACATCACCCCACAGTCTAATACCTTTCTGGTCTAAAACATTTCATGCTAGAACAACTTGTCCAAGCTTTGCCTGAAGTATATTTCCCTATTGTGCTTGCTACGTCACAAGAATATAAGAAAAACACACACTACACAGGATCTGAAAGATCCGTAGAGGTTTGTAAACTTAGCCAACTCCATCATGCGAATAAACCTCTCCACTGAGGATGTCTTCAAAAGGCGATGCCTCAAAAACACAGCATCCATCATTAAGGACCCCCACCACCCAGGATATGTCTGCTTCTCATTACTGCTATCGAGGAGATGGTACAGGAGACTGAAGACGCACACTCATCTTCCCCTGCGCTATCAGATTTCTGAATGGACCATAAACCCACAAGCACTAACTCAGCTACACAGTAGCATAGAGCAGTGGTCTCCAACCACCGGGCCGCGGACCGGTATCAGGCCGCAAAGCATGTGCTACTGGGCCGCGAGGAAATGATATGAGCCAGCTGCACCTTTCCTCATTCCTGTTGAACTTGAACATAGGGTTGCCAACTGTCCCGTATTTGCAGGGACATCCCGTATATTGGGCTAAATTGGTTTGTCCCATACGGGACCGCCCTTGTCCCGTATTTCCCCTTGCTAAGGTAGAGCGTTCCTATGAAACCTTTCATGCCAAAATGGCGTAAAGCGAAGAAGCAATTACCATTAATTTATATGGGAAACATTTTTGAGCGTCCCCAGACCCAAAAAATAACCTAACAAATCATACCAAATAACACATAAAACCTAAAATAACACTAACATATAGTAAAAGCAGGAATGATATGATAAATACGCAGCCTATATAAAGTAGAAATAATGTATGTATAGTACAGTTGGGAAGATTAAGCTGAAACCAATTTGTGGAAAAAAATTGACACGTACGCGCATGCGCACACAGGAGCCCGCGCAAGGCTTCATGGTCATGGTAGTCTTTCTCGGGGTAAATGCAAGTGTCCCGTATTTGACTGCTACTTTTGTCCCTTATTTGGGAGTGAGAAAGTTGGCAACCCTAACTGTAAAAGACATGTTGAGGTGAGTTTAACCCCTATTTGAACACCAAACCACACTCCCCCCCTCCCCCCCCCAACTGGGTTGACCGGTCCACAAGAATATTGTCAATATTAAACCGGTCCGCGGTGCAAAAAAGGTTGGGGACCCCTGGCAAAGAGGTTAAAGCGACACTATTAAAACTCAGGGCACCTTCCAACATATCTCTTATGTTCCTGTAATGTGCTCCCCGTGGGATGCATGGGTTTCCTCCGGGTGCTCCAGTTTCCTCCCACAGTCCAAAGAAGTGCCTGTTGGTGGGTTAATTGGCCATTGAAAATTGTCCCGTGATTAGGCAAGGGTTAAATCGGGGGTTGCTAGGTGACACGACTCATGGGGTTGATAAGGCCGTTCCACACTGTATCTCAATAAAAATTAAAATAAATAAAAACAAGGTCCAAACCTTACAGGAGGGCAATGATTAACGCTGGTCCTGTGAAGTCATGACTTTGCCATTCTAGCCCAGATGGCCAAAGGCTGCAACGGTGCATGGGAGGCCACTGTAAATCTAAAACATCATCTTCGCTAAGAGGCGTCTCCCACACATGGAACGTGATCCATAAATTCCAGGCTCTTGCTGTGGGCCGTCACTGTCAGGAACACCACTGAGTAGCCGGATCAGGTTAGGTGGAGGATCTTTGTTGTCTGGCTGTTTATTGTACAGACTGCTCCCCCACCCCCAGATGCCTCATTGAATGAGCCAACAAGGGCCTGGATGTTATCTTCGAGTGTGCACCTGGACAACCATCATGGGCACAGAGTGCTTCAGGTACTTCAGACTCTGCTTTACTTATCACAGGTATATTGAAACATACGGTGCAACGCGTCGTTTGCATTAACAACCAACACAATTCAGGGATGCAAACTGCAAGTGTCATCACGATTTCCAGTGGCAACATTGCGTGCCCATCACGTTCAGCAGAACAACACAAGCAACAGCAAAAACAAGCCCCTTTGCCCACCTCCCCCTCCCACACACACAGGTCTCTATCCCGAGAAAAGAAGTCTCCTGGCTTCCAGAAATTGGCCCCAGACTCTCAGATATCCGGCCTCTAACCCCCAGTCCCTGGGCTGCACTCTCAGCCATTGGGTCTCTGATCACATTTCCTTTACATCACGTGATTGATATCATATCCAGCCTCCAACCCTTGTAAGACCAAGCATAGTAAATCTGTGGAATTCATTGCCACAGACAGCTAGGGAGGCCAAGTCAGTGGGTACATTTAAAGTAGTGTTTGATAGGTTTTTGAATTGAATTGACTTTATTACTTACGTCCTTCATACATGAGGAATCTTTACGTTACGTTGCTGTCTAACTCTGCAATGTACAATTTATAGTAATTTATAATAAATATTAGATTATGAAGAATATTAGATTATGCATTAAGAAATGATACAATATTTCCTCCGGTGTGATATCACAAAACACAGGACAAACCAAGACTGAAAAAACTGACAAAACTACATAATTATAACATATAGTTACAAACAGTGTAACAATACCATAACTTGATGAAGAAAATCCATGAGCACAGTAAAGTTCAAAGTTTCTCAAATGTCCTACATCTTACGCAGACGGGAGAAGGAAGAAAAACTCTCCCTGCCATGCCGACCACAATCCGACTCTGAGTCATCCGAAAACTTTGAGCTCTGATCAGCTGTCCCACACCGAGTACTGAGCGCCATCTCTGTCGAACGATTCGCCCTCCTTCTCGGTCGCCAAAAGCAGGCAAGGCCGGGGATTTTGAGGGCTACCCTTCAAAAGATTCCCGACGACACAGTAACGACAGCAGCGGACGGGCGTTTCAGAAATTTCTCTAGATGTTTCTCTGTGCTTTCACGTAAATTCTCCATCAAATCAGCATTGTCCACGGCCCCTATTTAACAGATACGACATCATTTTTCACCGGAGAGCTGCGCACGCGCGGTGCGCTACCATCTTCTCCTCCCGCCGAAAAACAGGACAGTCAATATAACACAGAAATACAGTAGCATCAGCGTGAATTAATCAGTCTGATGGCCTGGCGGAAGAAGCTGTCCTGGAGCCTGTTGGTCCTGGCTTTTATGCTGCGGTACTGTTTCCAGGGTGGTAGCAGCTGGAACAGATTGTGGTTGGGGTAACTCAGGTCCCCAATGATCCTTTGAGCCCTTTTTACACACCTGTCTTTGTAAATGTCCTGAATCATGGGAAGTTCACAACTACAGATGTGCTGGGCTGTCCACACCACTCTCTGCAGAGTCCTGCGATTAAGGGAGGTACGGTTCCCATACCAGGCAGTGATGCAGCCAGTCAGGATGCTCTCAATTGTGCCCCGTTGAAAGTTCTTAGGATTTGGGGGCCCATACCAAATTTCCTCAGCCATCTGATGTGAAAGAGATGCTGTTGTGCCTTTTTCACCACACAGCTGGTGTGTACAGACCACGTGAGATCCTCAGTGATGCTTATGCCAAGGAACTTAAAGCTGTTCACCCTCTCAACCCCAGATGCAATGATGTCAATAGGGGTCATTGATTAGTCAGGGCATCAAAGGTTATGGAGACAAGGCAGAGGAACAGTGTTAAGAGGGATAATAAATCAGGCATGATGAAATGGTGGAGCAGACTCCATGGGCTGAATGGCCAAATTCTCCTCCTATGCTTTATGGTCTTTATATTAAAAAGTCTATCAATATTCAGTGATTGCACTTCCACAGAGCTGCGAGTTACAGAATTCTAGAATAACAACCCTGTGAAATGAATTTCTCCTTACCTCTGTCTAAAGTGGGCAATCCCTTATTCTGAATTTATGCCCTTAATTCTAAATACTTCAAGGGAAGACATGTTTTCAGCACCCAACCTCACACAACACCCCACTTCTGATCTGGTAGGTTTCGATAGAAATGCCTCCCTTTTTTCTAAACTCCAAAGAACACAGTTATAAACTTCTCATAATTTCTTTCAATAGAGAAATAGATATCGTGAACTTTCTCTAAACTGTCTCCAATACAAGCCCAACCTCATGTTTCCCATGATGGGGGAGTCTAGTACGAGAGGGCATGACTTAAGGATTGAAGGGCGCCCTTTCAGAACAGAAATGCCAAGAAATTTTTTTAGTCAGAGGGTGGTGAATCTATGGAATTCGTTGCCACGGGCAGCAGTGGAGGCCAAATCATTGGGTGTATTTAAGGCAGAGATTGATAGGTATCTGAGTAGCCAGGGCATCAAAGGTTATGGTGAGAAGGCAGGGGAGTGGGATTAAATACGAGAATGGATCAGCTCATGATAAAATGGCAGAGCAGACTCGATGGGCCAAATGGCCAACTTCTGCTCCTTTGTCTTATGGTCTAATCTTCTTTAAGTTATGGGCACAAAACTATTTAGTGCTGGTTTAGCTTCATCAATGTCCTGTATTGTTGTCAGAACTTTAGGATGGTATGGTAGCAAAGTAGGTAGTGTAACACTATTACTATGCCAGTGACCTGGGTTCCATTCCTATCACTATGAGTTCACACATTCTCCCAATCACCTTGAGTTTCCTTGTGTTGGAGTCCATTAGTAAAGATGAAGTTTCAGGGAGGTTGGAGGTCATTGATAAAACAGACCAAAGTCAGCATGGTTTCCTTAAGGGGAAAACTTGCCTGACAAGTCTGATGGAATTCTTTGAGAAATGAGCAGGCAGGATAGACAAAGGAGTCAGTAGATGTTGTATACTGTAGTCACGCTGATACACTACGAGTAAAAACAACACACTGACTCGAGCAGGGTCGGGTTGAACCGTTTACTGTTTGAATCGGCGCGCGCTTAAGTACCCGCTCCCGGCAACCCCCGCTCTTTGCAGGGCGAAAGAGACATCGGCTTCCGGGAGGAGGTCTGCCCCGCACTCAGAGCCCTCTCGGTTGCCACTGGCTGCGGGCTCGCCGGCGACTACTGGAGCTGGTTCGCTTGCTGCGTGGGCGAGCCGCCGCAATACCTGGATTTTCAGGCGGCTTTTGAAGAAGCGCCACACAAAGCTACAAACAAGATAAGAGCCTTTATTTTTTACAGGAAAGATGCCAGCATGGGTAGAATATTGGCTAACTGGCAGAAAGCAAAGAGTGGGAATAAGAGGAGCCTTTTCTGGTTGGTGGCCAGCGACGAGTGATGTTTACAGTGGTCAGTGTTGGAACTGTTCCTTTTCACATTATAAGTCAATGATTTCAATGCCAAATTTGATAGCTTTGTGCCCAGGTTTACAGATAATACGATAGGTAGAGGGGCAGGTAGTTTTGAGAAAGTAGAGAGTCTGCAGAAGGACTCACACAAATTAGGAATAAGGGCAAAGAAATGGCAGACAACAGAATACAGTGTTGGGAAGTGTATGGTCATGCATTTTGGTAGAAGAAATGGAAAGATTCTCTATTTTCTCAATGGAGAGAAAAAAAAACAAAAAAAAACTGAGACTTTGTCCTTGCAGAGTTCCCTAAAGTATAATTTGCAAGTTGAGTCTGTGGTGAGGAAGGCAAATGGAATGTTAGTATTCATTTCAAGAGGACTAGAATATAAAAGCAAGTATGTAATGTTGAGATTTTATAAGGCATTGGTCAGACTGCACTTGGAGTATTGTGAGCAGTTTTGAGCCTCTTATCCAAGAAAGGATGTGGTGGCATTGGAGAGGGTCCAGAGGAGGTTCACAAGAACGATTATGGGAAATGATTATGTGTGAGCAGTGTTTGATGGCTCTGTGTTTGTACTCATTGCAGTTTTGAAGAATGAGAGGGAATCTCATTGAAACCTATGATATATTCAAAGGCTTAGAGTTGCCTCAAGGCCAAGTGGTTAGGGCATTCGTCTAGTGATCTGAAGGTCGCTAGTTCGAGCCTTGGCTGAGGCAGCGTGTTGTGTCCTTGAGCAAGGCACTTAACCACACATTGCTCTGCGACGACACCGGTGCCAAGCTGTACGGGTCCTAATGCCCTTCCCTTGGACAGCATCGGTGTCGTGGAGAGGGGAGACTTGCAGCATGGGCAACTGCCGGTCTTCCATACAACCTTGCCCAGGCCTGCGCCCTGGAAACCTTCCAAGGTGCAAATCCATGGTCTCATGAGACTAACGGATGCCTATGTAAAAAAAAGATAGAGTGGACATGGAGAGGATGTTTCCTATAGTGGGAGGACTCCAGGACCAGAGGGGGCAACCAAAAAATAGAAGGATGTCCTTTATAATAGAGGTGAGAAGGAACTTCTTTAGCTAGAGAGTGGTGCATCTGTGAAATTCATTGCCAGAAATGGATGTGGAGGCCAAGTCTGTATGAATATTTAAAGCAGAGGTTGATAGGTTTTTAATTAGCATGGGCATTAAAGGTCACAGAGAGAAGATAAGAGAATGAGATTGAGAGTAGACTTGATGGGCTGAATGGCCTAATTCTGCTCCTATGTTTTTTGGGTTTCTGGGTGCTACAGGCCCCCCCCACATTCCAAAAATGCATAGATTAGCAGGCTAATTGATCATATGGGCGTAATTAAGTGGCACATGATGATGATGTGAGAGGGAAGGGTTAAATTGAGAGCTTCAAGCAGGTTAAAAAGTCAGCACATCATGTATTCCCTAAATCTAAATTTTCTTTCTTTTGCATTAAAGGCTAAAAATGCATTAGCTTTCCAAATTACTTGCTGACTGTGCATGCTTGTACCAGATTTCCACAGATTCCTCTGTACCACAAATTAGTTTCACTCCAATTAACAGTACAGCACATTACAGACCCTTCAGCCCACAATGTTGTGCTGACTTTTTAACCTACTCCAAGATCAATCTAGCCCCCCCCTCACATATCATCATCAAATGCCGCGCCATACGATGTGGCCGATCGTGGTGTTCCACCTGCGATCATCTGAGAAGTTCTAATAAACTCTTCAGAACTTTCGATGTAATTCAGCTAAGTCATGCATTGCCGACTGCAACTTTTTCTTCCATCAGTTCTTCCCATCACTGCACGATGTTCGAGCTTCCCTTTCCTCAGTATTTTCCCCCAAAATTCTGGCTGCCTAATTAATAATACAATTTCTTCTTATTCCAGCTTTTCCCACATAGCCCTCTATTTTTCCATCATCCATGAGCCTATCTAGGAGCCTAATAAATGTCCCGAATACATCTGCCTCTACCACCACCCCTAGCAAGGCATTCCACACACCTCCAGTCTGAATAAAAGACACTTTCTCAGACACTTCCCTCCAATCTCCTGAAAATTAAGCCCTCTTGTCTTAGCCATTTCCACCTTAGGGAAAAAGATGCTGGCTATCCATTTGAACTAATCCTCTTAACATTTTATACACAGTGATGACTTTTTCTCTTACTTCTAGACGAGATAAATCCTGACGAAGGGTCTCAGCCAGAAACATCAACTGTACCTCTTCCTAGAGATGCTGTCTGGCCTGCTGCGTTCACCAGCAACTTTGATGTGTGTTACTTGAAGTTCCAGCATCTGCAGATCTCCTCGTGTTTGCGTTTTCAAATCTACATTTTCCTGCATTAGACTCTATCTGCCAACTTCTTTACTGCTCAACATAACTACATCCGTTTGTATGTTCCTCCCACAGTACACGCTCCCCATTCATCCACCATCAATACAGAGAAGTAGCCCCAGCGTTGTGATACTCTATTGATTACCTATTGGAAGATTACACACTTATCCCAACCGTTGTTGGCAAGATCATTCGTTTGTTATGTGCTGTGTCGTATGACATGGGCAATCATGCTCTTTCCATGACCATGATTGTTCTTGGCAAATTTTTCTGCAGAAGTGGTTTGATATTGCCTTCTTCTGGGCAGTGTCTTTACAAGATGGGTGACTTCAACCATTATCAATACTCATTGGAGATTGTCTGCCTGGTGCAAGTGGTTGCATTACCAGGACTTGTGATAGTCAAGTGTCTGAGGAGCTAACCTGGTCCCAACATATCAATGTCATCATAAAGGTAGCAAGACAGCAGTTATACTTTATTAGGAGTTTGAAAAGATTTTGTATGTCAACAAATACACTCAAAAACTTCTATAGTTGTACCGTGGAGAGCATTCTGACAGGCTGCATCACTGTCTGGTATGGAGGGGCTAACTGCACAGGACCGAAAGAAGCTGCAGAAGGTTGTAAATCTAGTCAGCTCCATCTTGGGTACTAGCCTACGAAGTACCCAGGACGTCTTTAGGGAGCGGTGTCTCAGAAAGGCAGCGTCCATTATTAAAGACCTCTAGCACCCAGGGCATGCCCTTTTCTCACTGTTACCATCAGGTAGGAGGTACAGAAGCCTGAAGGCACACACTCAGCGATTCAGGAACAGCTTCTTCCCCTCTGCCATCCCATTCCTAACTGGACATTGAAGCTTTGGACACTACTTCACTTTTTTTTAATATACAGTATTTCTGTTTTTGCACATTTTTAAAAATCTATTCAATATATGTAATTGATTCACTTGATTCTTTATTATTTTTTAATTTTTCTCTCTCTGCTGGATTATGTATTACATTGAACTGCTGCTGCCAAGTTAACAAATTTTAGGTCACATGCCGATGATAATGAACCTGATTCTGATTCTGATATGCACCAGCTGCTCATACGACCATCCACCACCTGCTGTCATGGCTTCATGTGACCCTGGGGTGAGGGGTGTGCGGAAGCTACACCTTGCCCAAGGGGGACCTGCAGGCTAGAAGAGGGAAAGAGCACCTTCCACCTCCTTTGGTAGAGACCTATCTCCACCCTGCCACCCAGATGGTAAGATGCTTTCCTTCTCAAGCTGTTCCTTGAGAAGGAAACAGCTAATCACTTACAGAAGCTTAATGCAATCAAAGCAAATTAACATACAGTACTGTGCAAAAGTCTTGGGCACATATATAGCGAGAATGCCTCAGACATTTGCACAGTAATGTAGTAATTTTATGTATTGTACTGTACTGCTGCCACAAGAAAAAAATTTCATGACGTATGTGAGTGATGATAAACCTGATTCTGATATGGGTCTCTATTGTGGACTGAGAGTGGAAAGGGGGCAGGGAGAGGGGGGATCAGGGTTGGGAAAAGGGGAAGGGAGAGGGGAGCGAGTGGGAAGCACCAGAGAGACATAGAAACACAGAAAATAGGTGCAGGAGTAGGCCATTCGGCCCTTCGAGCCTGCACCGCCATTCAGTATGATCATGGCTGATCATCCAACTCAGAACTCTGTACCAGCCTTCCCTCCATACCCCCTGATCCCTTTAGCCACAAGGGCCATATCTAACTCCTTCATTCTGTAATGAACAATAAACCAATTGTTTGGAATCAAATGACCTTGCCTGGTGTCTCAGGGCTGGGTGTGTCTGCACCCATACCACCCCCCACCCCTGCTACACCTTCTCTGCCACCTGTCCCACACACCCTCACCTTTCCCAACATCCTTTGCTCCTACCAGATTGACATACTCGCCCTCCACTCCACGGTGACAAATTCAGTCTTGTGCAAAAGTCTTGGGCACCATAGCTACATATATTAGCAAAGATAAATCAGGCTTGATAAATTTTCCACAGATCTTTGATGATGTAACAGAGTTAATATGGTAAATATAGAAAGAAATAATATTAATAAATAAATAAATAACCAATAAATATTGAGAAAATGAGATGAAGAGTCTTTGAAAGTAAGTCAGTCGGTAGTGGGAACATTTCAGTCATGGGGCAAGTGAAGTCATCCCCCCTGGTTCAAAAGCCTGCTGCTTGAGGGGTAATAACTATTCCTGAACCGACTGATGAGAGCCCTGAGGGTCCTGTACCTTCTGCCTGATGGCAGCAGTGAGAAGAGAGCACGGTCTGGGTGGAGGGGTCACAGATAATGGATGCTGGTTTCCTGCAGTGGTGCTCCATGCAGACGTGTTCAATGGTGGGGAAGGCATTACCTGAGATGGACTGGATTGTATCTACTACTTCTTGTAGGATCTTCCATTCAAGGACATTGGTGTTTCCACATCACGCTGTGATGCAGCCAGTCAATATACTCTCCACTACACATCTACAGAACTTTGTCAAAGCTTTGGACATCATACCGGATCAACACAAAGTTCTAAGGAAGTAAAGGTGCTGCCTTTTTGTAATTGTACTTATTGTACGTGCTGGGCCCAGGAATAACAACACAGAGGAATTTAAAGTTGCCGACCCCTCCACCTTATTGAAACTTCTCTCAAATGTTGCAATCTAACCCACATCTACCGCTTCTACTGACAGCTCGTTCCATGCTCTCACCACCCTCTGAGTAAAGTTGTTCTTGGTCTTCAATTGTTGCAACCTTTATTAATAATCTGGGGTCGGTGGCATGCAGTCTGTGTAACAAAACCTACATCTGATTTCTCCCTATACTTTTCTCAAATCACCTACAAATTAATGTCAACTTTGCCCATTTGCAGTCTTAAATTTTCACAAAGTACACATGGAATAATTTACATTACACGCCAGTTTATCGCATTCGGCTATTTAAGGTATTGATTGTAACATTTGTATTACATTGATCAATATCCACAGCATTATTCTTGAGATGCCAGCAATTGAACCATGCAAACATTATTTTGTTTGCTGGAAAGAAATGAACTTCTACACTCCCTTTTCAAAAGAAAACAATTTGTTTGTACGTCCATCACAAGGACAAATGAGGCCACATAAGAATAGGAAGCATTTAACCATGGAGGTGATGGGGTGGGGGCTGCCAATGAAGGTCGGACGCCCAATCAGGATAGGTGAGTTAAGAGTTGTACTTTTTGTCTCTCTCTGGCTAAGGTAATAATAAGGCTGATATTAGGAGTTTTAGTCCCTACTTAGAGCAGACGTCTGACTCAGACCATTTAAATGTTATCACCTCTACCAAAGCTCTAGAAGGAATTGACGGATATAAACAGAATACGACAGCCGGCCGTATCCTTTAACAGACAGGAGCAGAAAGAGGCTATTCAGCCCATCGAATCTGCTCCACAATAAGTGATTCCACCACCCAGGACAAGCTCACTTCTCACTGCTGCCATCCGGAAGAAAGTACAAGAGCCTCAAGACTCACACCACAGGGTTAAGTAACAGTTATTACCTCCTCACCCATCAGGCACTTGAACCAATGGTTCACTCAACCTCACTTGCCCCATCATTCAAATGTTCCCACAACCTATGGACTCACTTTCAAGGCTTCATCTCATGGTCTCAGTTTTAATTGTTTGTTTATTTATTTATTATTATACTCAATATACAAGTTTGCTGATGACACAACAATTGTAGGCCGTATTTCAGGTAATGATGAGTTTGAGTACAGAAAGGAAATTAAGAACCTGGTGGCATGGTGTGAAGACAATAACTTATCCCTCAACATCAGCAAGATGAAGGAATTGGTTGTTGACTTCAGAAGGAGTAGCGGACCGCACAACCCAATTTACATTGGTGGTGCACAAGTGGAACAGGTCAAAAGCTTTAAGTTCCTCGGGGTCAATATCACAAATGACCTGACTTGGTCCAACCAAGCAGAGTCCACTGCCAAGAAGGCCCACCAGCGCCTTTACTTCCTGAGAAAACTAAAGAAATTTGGCCTGTCCAATAAAACCATCACTAATTTTTATAGATGCACCTTAGAAAGCATTCTTCTCGGGTGCATCACAAGCTGGTATGGAAGTTGTCCTGTCCAAGACCGGAAGAAGCTGCAGAAGATCGTGAACACGGCGCAGCACATCACATAAACCAATCTTCCACCCTTGGACTCACTTTACACTGCACGCTGTCGGAGCAGTGCTGCCAGGATAATCAAGGACACGACCCACCCAGCCAACACACTTTTCATCCCTCTTCCCTCCGGGAGAAGGCTCAGGAGCTTGAAGACTCGTACGGCCAGATTTGGGAACAGCTTCTTTCCAGCTGTGATAAGACTGCTGAACAGATCCTGACCCGGATCTGGGCTGTACCCTCCAAATATCCAGACCTGTCTCTCGGTTTTTTTGCACTACCTTACTTTCCATTTTTCTATTTTCTATTTATGATTTAGAATTTAAATTTTCAATATTTACTATCGATTTGTAATCCAGGGAGTGGGAAGCGCAGAATCAAATATCGCTGTGATGATTGTACGTTCTAGTATCAATTGTTTGGCGAGAATGAAGTATAAAGTATTACTTTTTGTATTTGCATAGCTTATTGTCTTCTGCACTCTGGTTGAACACCCAGTTGGGCGATCTTTCATTAAGTCTGTTCTGGTTATTTGTTATAGTTTTGTTGAGTACTTGGTGACATAAATGTACTCTGGTAATAAATTTACTTTGAACTTTGAATGACAAGCTTACAACAGAAGCACACTGTAACTTGACAAAATGAATATTCAAACACCATTGCTGGGACTTCTTTCCCTCAAAAATCCAAGAGAATCAGACAGTTGTTTTTTTCACAACAATCTGGTAGTTTCATGGTTACCTTTACAGAGGTATCCTTGCTCCCAGATATCTATAGATCAAGGATTCCCAACACTCTCTACGCCATGGACCCCTGCCATGATCCAAGGGGTCCACGGAGCCCAGGATGGGAACCACTGGCATCGATATATGCATTTGCATTCTAAAGGTCCCACTATTCAGAATCAGGTTTACTATCACTATGCAATACATAAAATATTATACAAATTGCAGTAAAAGTATGTAAAAAAATAAATAAGTTGTGCAGAAAGGCAGCAAATGCTCAAGATTGTGTTCGTGGACCATTCAGAAATCTGATGGTGGGGGGGAAGAAACTGCAAGATTATAATGAGGAAGACTATGAGATCAAGAATCCATCGTATCATAGCAATGTAGCCCACGAAATATAGAAGACGAATGAGGCCATTCTGTCGATTCAGTCTGCTCTGCCATTCCTTATAGCTGATCTATTATCCCTCTCAACCCCATTTTCCTGCCTTCTCCCCGTAACCTTTGACATCCTTATTAATCAAAAACCCATCAACCTCTGTTTTAAATATACCCAATGATGTGGCCTCTGTACCTGTCTATGGCAATGAATTCCACAAACGTGCCAGCCTCTGGCTAAAGAAATTTCTTCTCATCTCTGTTTTAAAAGGACATTGTTCTATTCTGAAACTATGCCCTCTGGCCCTAAAATGATATGCAATTAGCTTTTCCCAGGTGACCAAACACAATGCAAACAGTGGGCTTTCATCTCATTAAAAGCTATTTGCAATTCTCACACAATTCTCATGAGCCTCATTGAATTCTTGAAGGATGTGACAAATCAAATTGAAGGTCGAGTGGTGGACGGGGTGTATATGGATTTTAGTAAACCATTCGACAAGGTTCCTCGTGGTACGTTCATTCAGAAAGTCATGGGATCCAGAAAAAGTTGGTAGTGTAGGTTCTGAGTTGGCTTGCCCGAAGATAAAGATGCAGCATGCACTACCCTTAATGAGGTGTTGTAACATAAACTAGACAGTCAGCCAAACACCTAGCTCCTTCAGTTTACTGCAGACTCAATGGTTTGGCATAATGAATAAGGAGTGAAAGAGCAATGCTTCTGCTGAGGAAGCAAAAGGATGGCTTTAGATAGAAACTTCTTCAGCTCCTGACATAAGCCTCTGGACCGTCTGCCAACCAAAGGGCTTTCCTAATTACTACTTCCTGACTACACAGGAAGTGACCTAATACAGATCTGAAATTGCTCATTTCAAAATAAAAACTGAATGTGTTTAATCACAGAGAGAAAAAAAATCATAAAACAATTGCCTGAAGGGCAGAACAGAATGTATTCTGCCTGACCAGTGGTGTTCTGCGGGGAACTTGTAGCAAAACCAAGACATTCTGGCCTTCCATGAGAAGAATACAATATATTGCTAGCAATGTTCCCTCGAATTTATCATGACCAGTGTGCCCAAAAACCTTGTGCTGTGCAATTTTTTTTGCCCAGTGACAACAATATCTCTTATGGTCTCAAAAAATGCACGCACTGGACAATTTCTTCAATTAAAAAAATATAAATGAACCAGTTGTAAAATCTGCAGACTCCACATCCGCATCAGAAACCGGAAAGGGACATGTGATTGTGCAAGATCTATACTTAACATGACAATCTTTTGTGCACAGTTTAAATTCCCTTGTGCACTAGTAGCAAAAGATGTGTGCACAATAACACCTTAGAGAGAACACCGATTACTAAACTTCAAAAATAGCACCATGTTGCCTCTAATGTCACAATTATTTAATAATGTTCCATTACATAAGACGAAGTATTGCTGAATTCAATTAACTGTAATCTAGACAAAAAAACTGCTAGTAGTCCTGGTCTCCTCCCTCATCAGATTTCTGACTAGTCCAATAACCCATGACCACAACCTCACTACACTCAGTGGCCTAGTACCTCCTGAACCTAATAAAGTAGCCACTGAGTGGGTCTTTGTGGCTTTCTGCTGCTGTAGCCTATCCACTTCAGGGTTCTCCGTGTGAGTACCATAGAAACATACAAAACCTACAGCACAGTTCACCAGCAACTTTGATGTGTGTTGCTTGAATTTCCAGCATCTGCAGAATTCCTCGTGTTAGCACCAAACAGGCCCTTTGGCCCATAATGCTGAAATAAAAATAAAAGACCAGCACCCGATGCATAAGAGAAAGGGGGAGGAAACACAAATGATGTAAATAATTGAAGTAAATGACAACATTCTGACCCAAACTGAGTCCTCAGAGCTGGTCCAAAGTCATCGTATTAGTGGGCATGGAGCACAGCAGCCGGATAGTCTTCAGCACTCAGTGCCATGAAGAGAGGAGTGACCATTGCAGAGAGTGAGTGAAATCGGTTCTCGGCCGGGATCCCAACACCCTGTCTTTTCAGTTTTTGTAGTGCCTAACTTGTTGAAGTAGTGAAATAGTTTCAATTTGCATTCCTGGCATCTCCAAGCCTGAATGCTTGAAACCACATTAAGCAAAACAGTTCTAAATAGGTATGTTCCCCAATCCAGGCAACATCCTTGTAAATCTCCTCAGCACCCTTTCTCCTCAGCACCCTTTCTATAGTTTCCACATCCTTCCTGTAGTGAGGCAACCAGAACTGAGCATAGTACTCCAAATGTCTTAATGTCTACATGCTCAAGCTTTTCAGTCCACTGTAAGTCATCACTACAATCGCCAAGATCCTTTTCCGTAGTGAATACTGAAGCAAAGTATTCATTAAGTACCTCTGCTATCTCCTCCGGTTCCATGCACACTTTTCCACTGTCACACTTGATTGGTCCTATTCTCTCACGTCTTATCCTCTTGCTTTTTCATACTTATAGAATGCCTTGGGGTTTTCCTTGATCCTGCTTGCCAAGGCCTTCTCATGGCCCTTTCTAGCTCTCCTAATTTCATTCTTAAGCTCCTTCCTGCTAGCCTTACGATCTTCTAGATCTCTATCATTACCTCATTTTTTAAACCTTTCGTAAGCTTTTCATTTCTTCTTGACTAGATTTACAACAGCCTTTGTACACCATGGTTCTCTACCCTACCATCCTTTCCGTCTCATTGGAACGTACCTTTGCGGAACGCCACGCTAATATCCCCTGAACATTTGCCACATTTCTGCCATATATTTCCCTGAGAACATCTGTTCCCAATTTATGCTTCCAAGTTCCTGCCTGATAGCTTCATATTTCCCCTTACTCCAATTAAACGCTTTCCTAACTTGTCTGTTCCTATCCCTCTCCAATGCTATGGTAAAGGAGATAGAATTGTGATCACTATCTCCAAAATGTTCTCCCACTGACAGACCTGACACCAGTTCAAGTACAGCCTCTCCTCTTGTAGGCTTATCTACACATTGTGTCAGGAAACCTTCCTGAACACACCTAACAAACTCCACCCCATCTAAACCCCTAGCTGTAGCGGGATGCCAATCAATATTTGGGAAATTAAAATCTCCCACAACAACCCTGTTATTATTACACCTTTCCGGAATCCGTCTCCCTTACTCCTCCCTGATAGAACCATAGAAACTACAGCACAGAAACAGGCCTTTTGGCCCTTCTTGGCTGTGCCGAACCATTTTCTGCCTAGTCCCACTGACCTGCACACGGACCATATCCCTCCATACACCTCCCATCTATGTATCTGTCCAATTTATTCTTAAATGTTAAAAAAGAACCCGCATTTACCACCTTGTCTGGCAGCTCATTCCATACTCCCACCACTCTCTGTGTGAAGAAGCCCCCCCTAATGTTCCTTTAAACTTTTCCCCCCTCACCCTTAACCCATGTCCTCTAGTTTTTTTCTCCCCTTGCCTCAGTGGAAAAAGCCTGCTTGCATTCACTCTATCTATACCCATCATAATTTTATATACCTCTATCAAATCTCCCCTCATTCTTCTACGCTCCAGGGAATAAAGTCCTAACCTATTCAACCTTTCTCTGTAACTGAGTTTCTCAAGTCCCGGCAACAACCTTGTAAACCTTCTCTGTACCCTTTCAACCTTATTTATATCCTTCCTGTAATTTGGTGACCAAAACTGAACACAATACTCCAGATTCGGCCTCACCAATGCCTTATACAACTTCATCATAACATTCCAGCTCTTATACTCAATAGTTCGATTAATAGAGGCCAATGTACCAAAAGCTCTCTTTACGACCCTATCTACCTGTGATGCCACTTTTAGGGAATTTTGTATCTGTATTCCCAGATCCCTCTGTTCCACTGCACTCCTCAGTGCCTTACCATTAACCTTGTATGTTCTACATTGGTTTGTCCTTCCAACGTGCAATACCTCACATTTGTCTGTATTAAACTCCATCTGCCATTTTTCAGCCCATTTTTCCAGCTGGTCCAAGTCCCTCTGCAGGCTCTGAAAACCTTCCTCGCTGTCTACTACACCTCCAATCTTTGTATCATCAGCAAATTTGCTGATCCAATTTACCACATTATCATCCCGATCATTGATCTAGATGACAAATAACAAATGGACCCAGCACTGATCCCTGTGGCACACCACTAGTCACAGGCCTCCACTCGGAGAAGCAATTCTCTACTACCACTCTTTGGCTTCTTCCATTGAGCCAATGTCTGATCCAATTTACCACCTCTCCATGTATAGCTAGCGACTGAATTTTCCTAACTAACCTCCCATGCGGGACCTTGTCAAAGGCCTTACTGAAGTCCATGTAGACAATATCCACTGCCTTCCCTTCATCCACTTTCCTGGTAACCTCCTTGAAAAACTCCAACAGATTGGTCAAACATGACCTGCCACGCACAAAGCCATGTTGACTCTCCCTAATAAGTCCCAGTCTATCCAAATGCTTGTAGATTCTGTCTCTTAGTACTCCCTCCAATATCTTACCTACTACCGACGTTAAACTTACCGGCCTATAATTTCCCGGATTACTTTTCGATCCTTTTTTAAACAACGGAACAACATGAGCCACTCTCCAACTCTCCGGCACCTCACCTGTAGACAGCGACATTTTAAATATTTCTGCCAGGGCCCCTGCAATTTCAACACCAGTCTCCTTCAAGGTCCGAGGGAACACCCTGTCAGGCCCCGGGGATTTATCCACTTTAATTTTCCTCAAGACAGCAAGGACCTCCTCCTTTTCGATCTGTACAGTTTCCATGATCTCACTACTTGTTTCCCCTAATTCCATAGACTTCATGCCAGTTTCCTTAGTAAATACAGATGTCCCTGTTACTATTGGGTCATCTACAAAAAAACACCCAGTGGAGTTACTGACCCCTTCGTTCATTGGTAAGGCCAGTGATGTTTTGGGGATGGAACTGAACTCTCTGACGGTGGTGTCTGAAAAGAGGATGCTGTCCCAGTTGCATGCCATCTTGGTCAATGTCTCCCATCCACTACATAATGTACTGGTTGGGCACAGGAGTACATTCAGCCAGAGACTCATTTCACCAAGATGCAGCACAGAGCGTCATAGGAAGTCATTCCTGCCTGTGGCCATCAAACGTTACAACTCCTCCCTTGGAGGGTCAGCCACCCTGAGCCAATAGGCTGGTCCTGGACTTATTTCCTGGCATAATTTACATATTACTATTTAACTATTTATGGTTTTATTACAATTTAATTATTTATGGTGCAACTGTAACGAAAACCAATTTCCCCCGGGATCAGTAAAGTATGACTATGACTGTTCCTAACTTCCACCCACAGAGATTCAGTAGACAATCTACCCATGTCTTCCTCCTTTTCTGCAGCCGTGACACAATCTCTGATCAGGAGTGCCATGCCCCCACCTCTTTTGCCTCCCTCCCTGTCCCTCCCAGTTCAGAGATGCTCTTCTGCACACCACTGTTGTAATGCATGGTTGTTACTCTCTGCAGAGAGTGGTGCGGACTGCCCAGCACATATGTTGATGTGAACTTCCCATTATTCAAGACATTTACAGTGACAGGTGCATAAAAAGGGCCCAAAGGATCATTGGGGACCCAAGTCACCCCAACCACAAACCGTTCCAGCTGCTACCATCCGGGAAACAGTACCACAGCATTAAAGGCAGGTCCAGCAGGTTCCGGGACAACTTCTTCCATCAGGACACCAGACTAATTAATTCACACTGATACAAATGTATTTCTATGCTATACTGGCTGTCTTGTTGTACATACAATTTATTACAAATTACTCTAAATTGCACATTCAGAAGGAGACTTAATGTAAAGATTTTTACTCGTGTAGGTGAAAGATATAAAAAATAAAGTCAATTCAATTTGAGTTACTGTTGCCTTCCTGTCAGCATGAACTAGTCTGGCCATTTTCCTCTGATCTCTCTCATAAATGTTTTCTCCCATAGAACTGCTGCTCACTGGATGTTTTGGTTATTTTTGCACCATTCTCTAACTTTTACTGGTTGTTGTGTGTGAAAATCCCAGGAGATTAACAGTTTCTGAGATACTCAGACCACCCTGTTTGGCACCTACAATCTTTCCATGGGCAAAGTCACTTTGATCCCATTTTTTTCTCTATTCCGATGTTTTACTTGAACACAACTGAACTCCTTGCAACACACACAAAATGCTGGAGGAATTCCACACGTCAAGAACTGAACCTCTTGACCGTGTCAGCATGCTTTTACACATTGAGCTGCTGCCACATGACTGGCTAATTAGGTATTTGCATTAACGGTTTACCTAATAAAATGGAAACTGAGCGTATTTTACTCTTTTTTGCACTACTTATTAATTTTTTAAAATTTCTCTTTGTAACTCAGTGGGTGACAGTGTGGAGATACGTCTCTACCAAAGATGGTGTAAGGCTCTCCTTCCCTCCGCTGGCCTGCAGTTCACCCTTTAGCAAGATGCAGCACCTGCTTAGTCTCCCAATCAGAGACACATGAAGCCATGGGAGCAGGTGGTGGATGGTCATGTGAGCAGTTGGTGTATATCACAAATCCTGGTTATGTGACCACTGACACCAGGCAGACAATCTTCAGAGTATTTATAACGGCTGGGATCACCCATCTTGTGAAGACACTGGCAATGGCAAAGCACTTCTGTAGAAAAATTTGCCAAGAATGATCATGGAAAGAGCATGATCTCCCACGTCATACAACATGGCACATAATGATGATGGCGAATGTAACTTTCTTAGGGTTTTTTTTAATGTTTTGCATTACACTACTGCCACAGAACAAATTTTCATGGCAGATATCAGTGATAATAAACCCGATTCTAATTCTGAATGCAATTCTGATTCTGATTCCAGGCTGCATACTCCATCCCGAGGAGCTTTGGCAGTTAATGAGACTCTGCTCACGGGCTCTCGAGTGTCAAACCTGTCACTGGCATTGTGGCTGAATGACGTGTTACCTGTCTGATTGATATTTGGGGCATTATGATTCCATGCAACATGGTGGGGCCTTGAGGAGAGGGGGAGGAAGCACCTCTTTCTAGGGTAGACATATGAGGGGTGATTGATAAGTTAGTGGCCTAAAGTAGAAGGAGTTGATTTTAGAAAACCTAGTACATTTATTTTTCCTACATTTACACACTTAGTCCAGCGGTCGTGGAGCGTACGGATCCCTTCTTTGTAGAAGTTGGCGCCCTGGACCTCCAGAAAGTGGTCCACAGCAGGGGTGATTGATAAATTTGTGGCCTAAGGTAGAGATGAGTTATTAACTTCAAACTTTCTGCATAATCACAAAGAGTTGAACTGCACGTACATGTAACGAGAGCTGTATAACTCATCTCCTTCTACCTTAGGCCACGAACTTATCAATCATCCCTGCTGTGGACCACCTGGAGGTCCAAGACGCTCTCATTACATGCACATGCAGTTCAACTCTTTGACTGATAATGCAGAAAATTTGAAGTTAGTAACTCATCTCCTTCTACCCTAGGCTACAAACTTATCAATCACCCCTGCTGCGGACCACTTCTACAAAGAAGGGATCCGTATGCTCCACGACCGCTGGACTAAGTGTGTACATGTAGGAGGGGACTATGTTGAAAAATAAATGTGCTAGGTTTTCTAAAATTGACTCCTTCTACCTTAGGCTACGGACTTATCAATGACCCTTCGTATGTCTACAAACGTAAGATGAAGAGCATTCTGAATCAATGCACCACTGGTATGGAGACGCCAATGCACAGGATCAGAAAGCATTGTAAACTCAGCCAGCTCCATGGGCGCCCACCACCCCTCCATTGAGGACATCTTCAAAAGGCGATGCCTCAAAATGGCAGCATCCATTATTAAGGACTCCCATCATGTAGCACGTCCTCTTCTCACAACATCTTGAAGGATCACGTCCACCCTGCTCATGAACTGTTTGTCCCGTCCCACCAGGGAAGAGGCTAAACAGCCTTGGTGACAGGATCAGCAAACTCAAAAACAGTTACTTCTTCCAAGCCGTCAGGCTGGACAACATTAACACTACATACACATCACTTTATGTACATATAATCAGTCTATGTATGTAAATGCAGCCACACAGTTACTTGTACATTGCCTTTAATAGGATTGTTTTTCTGTTTATATTTTATGCATTTTTGTTTATTAATTGTCTTCCTTATGCATATTATGTTTTTTTATGCAGCATCAGAACCAGAGGAACAATCATTTTGTTTTACTGTACAGAAGAACCCTGAACCTTGATACAAAGCCTGATTCTCTTTCGCAGAGCAAATCCATTCTGCCTGCAGCAGCCATTTTGAACTTCCATTGAGGATCACTGCAGTTACCCCCTTCCCATTCCCATAGCAACCTGTCTGCCTCGGCCTTCTCCACTAATGCTGAGAAGCCCAAAACAAAATGGAGGAACTGCACCTTGTGTTCAACTTGGCTACACGACAATATGCATATGTCACCCTGAGATTCATTTTCTTGCAGGCATTCACAGTAGATATAAAGAAACACCAGAGAATCAGTGAAAAACTACACACAAGGACAGACTAATGTGCAAAATAAATCAAATAGTGCAATTTAAAAGTAAAATAATATTGAGAACATACTAATAAATAATATTGAAAACATGAGTTGTAGAGTTCTTGAAAGTGAGTTTGTAGTTTGCAGAATCAGTTCATTGTTGAGGCGAGTGAAGTTATCCACACTAGTTCAGGAGCTTGATGGCTGAAAGGTAATAACTGCTCCTGAAACTGGTGGGGGTGGACCTAAGGTTGTGTACTTCCTGCCCAATGGCAAAAACAAGAAGACAGCATGGCCGAGATGCTGGCGGTCCTTGTTGATAGATGCTACTTTCTTGTGCAAGTGCTCCTTGGAGGGATTTTCCTACTGATGGATTGGGCTGCATTCACTCCCCTCCATTTGTACTCTCGCTCGCCCCCCCCCCCCCCACTTCTCTCAGTTCCATCTGTCCATCACCCTCCATCTCCCCATGGTCTGTCTTCACTTTCACCTGACTCTGACACACCTTTACCCCCACCTTTCCACACTCCGCCCTAAGGCAGAGTCTTCACCTGAAACCACCACCATCCCTTTGCCTCTTTGACCTGCTGAGTTCTTCTAATGGTTCATTCTTTGCACTAAATTATATTGGTCTGATGTGTATTAGTAAAAAAGAACAAAATTTAGATTAGAGTAACATACATCCAAAGGTCTTCGTCCAAAACTTTAGTTCTTTATTCCTCTCTGTAGATGCTGTTGAGTTCCTCCAGCATTTTGAGCACTTACTCTGGATATGCAACATCTGCAGAATATCTTGTGTTTATATTTAGATTACAGTGCTTGAATGAAAATCTCACAAGGCTGATTCCATCATTAAGTTACTGTATCTTCTGTGGTAGACTGAAAGAGACTTTTTATTTGGTAACCAAAATAAACGAAGTCACCTCTCCAGACATTTCTCCAGAACAATGGCCGCTATTAATCTCAGTGACAAGACTATAATAAAATCTGCCGATTTATTCTCATACAATCACACTTGTATTGCTTTTGTTAAGACAGATGCTTGGTATACAATCAAGTTGACCTTAATTCTTGAGTGGAGCCAAGATTCAAGTGTTTCCCATCTAGACCATAGAACATAGGAGCTGAATTCGATCTTTCAGCCCATCGAGTCTCCTCCATCCATCCTGGCTGATTTATTTTCCCACTCATAAGACATAGGAGCTGAAGTAGGATTTTCGGCCCATCAAGTCTGCTCCACCATTTCCCTCCCAACCCCATTCTCTTGCCTTCTTCCCATAATATTTTTACGCCCTGACTAAGCAGGAACCTATTAACCTCTGCTTTCAGTGTTCCCAGTGACCTGGCCTCCCCAGCTGCCTGTGGCAATGAATACCACAGGTTCACTCACTCCCCCTCCCCTCCATCCTGGTTTCATCTGAACATCAGTCCATCTTTCACTTTTTGTTATGTATTTAATATTTCAGTAATATTTGAGTAATCTTGTAAGTATGTTGCTGATTAAGCATTCTTTTTTGTTTAAATATTTAATTACAGGTTATATGTATAAATATGTGAAACTGCGCACGTCATCACACTGCCACGTGACACGTGCAAGCCTCACTTAAAGTAAACTCGAAGTGAGACTCACAATTCGGCCTCCCGTGTCCTCCTTTGAATTAGTTTAATGTTTTTGGAGCTGCGACGCAGAACACTTACACCAGCACTGCCCGATCCGCTAAGTGTTTCCACCATTTTTTCTGTTCTATACAGAGCGGCACTGTAATGTAATGATTAGTGCAACACTATTACTGAGCCAGCTGTACGATGGTGGTTCAACTCCCGCGGTTGTCTATGAGGAGTGTGTACGTTCTTCCCATCGTGGCTTGGGTTTCCTCCGGGTGCTCTGCTCCCCCCAACCCCCACTGTCCAAAGACGCATGGATTAAGGTTACTGAATGGTGGGCAATGCTGCCGCCAGACACATGGTAATAGTTGTGGGTTGCTCAGTGCAATCCTCGATGATTTGATTTGATTTGACACAAACAACGTATTTCACTGTGTGTTTCGATGTACACCTCACAAACAAAGTTCGTCTTTATTTTTATCTTATCACTTCAGCAAGGGGCATACTTTTACATTAATACCGGTCAACCCGCACCATCCCTCTAAGTTGTATCGCCCTTATTAATCATCTCTCACTTCCTCAAGACCTGTGAAGCATCAGCCTTGTGTTCTCTCCAGTCTTCACCAACACATCATTCTCTCTTTTGACATACTTTCCATTGGTAACTCCCTCTCTGACCACCACGTCAAACCCAAGTCCTCTCTAATCATGCCCTCATGAACCTCTCCGAGAGTCCACACATCTTCAATCCTCCAATTTCCACACAAATTCCCTTATTCCTCAAAGCTCATCTCAACTCATTTCTTTAATTTCACTTGAGAGTATCGTGTTCAGAGGTTCCTTAGGCTTTTGTAGCTGGGACTATACATTTGCTAACAAGGTACTGGGTAGAAGAAGTTTCATACCCCGGCATTCTAGACTGGCTTAGAGTTTTCCCTTCCTCTCTAACGACCATGGCAATATACCTTCAAACACTTAAAGGTACCATACCTACATTCTTGAGAGTTAAACCCTCAGAAGTATATTTCGAAGTTTAGTAAATAGCCCACACCACATCGCCCTTGTTTATTTATTGAGATACAGTGTGAAATAGGCCCTTCTGGCCCTTCCAGCCGCACCACTCAGCAGTACCCCACTTTAACCCTAGACTAATAACAGGACAATTTACAATCAGCAATTAACCTACCAAACAGGACTGTGGGAGGAAACCAGAGCACCCGGAGGAATTTACGGGGACAATTTATAAACTCGTTACAGGCAGCGGCAGGAATTGAACCTGGGTCACCGGTACTGTAAAGCTTTGTGCCAACCACTAAGCTACCATCCGCCTTTGTTCACCAGCATCATCTTGGAGTTGAGGTACAGGCAGATAGATTGGGACATTAAGAGACCCTTGGGTAGGGATATGGACAAAAGAACAATAGAGGATGATGTAGGAGGAAGGGGTTAGATTGACCGTCAGCATTCAAAGTAAATTTATTATTGAACTACGTACCCTGAGATTAATTTCCTTGCAAGCATTACAGTAAAAATTTATACAGTAGAATCAATGAAAATCTACACACAAAGACCAACAACCAATGTGAAAAAGACGAATTGTGCATGTACAAAAGAAACAAATAATAATAAACAAACAAATAAATAAATAGTACTAAGATTAACTCAGAGTAGCACAACACTGATGATGGTTTAGAACAGGGGTTCCTAACCTTTTTTCTGCCATGGATGCTTGCCATTAACCGAGGGGTCTGTGGACCCCAGGTTGGGAAACCCTGGTCGACAGTATGCAACTGACAGCAAATCTATCGGAAGAGCCAATTAACCGACAAAACCCCAAGCCTCATCCTCACATGGAGTAAAACACTTGAGACTCCCGTGAGCAATCCAAACAAACAACAGTCACAGGTTAATTGTCTCTGCGCTGAATATCCTTACAGTAGCAGAAATATTAGAAGCACTTCCAGAATTACTGAGGTGTAAGCAAGGACTGAAATAGAATGAACAAATCTCTCTCCCGGAAATAAAACCATTGCATTTTTCATGTCTGCATATGAAAAAAAAACCTTATGAGTTGGTGTCATTACTTGCAGTGATTGTGAATTATGAACCAAATTACAGCTTAGAGCCCCGCTCCTCCTCGCTCAGATCTCTTCATTTTCAAACAGGACACATCTTTCTTTCTGCCTTTCCTAATTGCAAGCTTATTAATCTGTTCCTGTATTTGGTACTGTTTCCCCCCCCAATAACCAGTGCACCCCCAATATCCTACCATTCCTAATCTCTGAAATTATATTTCTGAATAATATCCCAAATTGCTTGACTGAATTGTGAGACGAGTACTGATCCATGTGACAAACTGTCTGTAGAGATCACCGAGTCATAGATCACTTAACCGTTATGCGCCGTGTTGTATGACGAGGGTGATCACGGCCTTTCCATGTCCATGATAGTTCTCGGCAATATTTTTCGACACAAGTGGTTTGCCATTGCTTTCTTCTGGGCAGTGTCTTTACAAGACGGGTGGCCCCAGCCATTATCAATACTCTTCAGAGGTTGTCTGGCATCAGTGGTCACAAAACCAGGATTTGTGGTAAGTACCACCTGTTCATATGACTATCCACCACCTGAACCCATGGCTTCACGTGATCGGTGGGGGTAGGGAGTCCTATGCAGGTGCTACATCGTGTCCAAGAGTGAACTGCAGGCTAGCAGAGGGAAGGAGTGCCTGACATTTCCTTTAGTAGAGATGTATCTCCATCTCACCACCTTCATAGATGACTACAGCATAAACACAAGGCCTATTCTTCCTAGTCCCGTAGCCCTCCACACCCATCCCATCCACGTACCTATCCAAACTTCTCCAAAATGTTGAAACTGAACCCACTTTTGCTGACAACTCGTTTCACATTTTAACCCCCTCTGAGCGAGGTTCCCCACTGTGTCCCCCTTAAACATTTCACCTTTCACCTTTAACCCATGACCGCTAGTTCTAGCCTCACCTGACATCAGTTGCTTTGGGAGCGATTCCCGCAGAAAGCGGCAAGTGGGAGGTGGGGGGCGGAGGGAAAGATGTGCTTGGTGGTGGCTTTCCCTCACCCCCACTTTCCAGGGATTGCTCCCTACACGACACCCTTGTCCACTCGTCCTTCCCCACTAATCCTTGCAAGCGGACCAAGAACTACATCTGCCCCTACTTCTCTTCCCTTACTACCACTCAGAGGCCCAAACAGTCCTTCCAGGTGAGATGACACTTCACCTGTGAGTCTTTTGGGGTCATCTACTGTATGCGGTGCTCCTGGTGTGGACTTTTGCATACCGGTGAGACCCGACATAGACTGCCACTTCGCTGAGCACCTACGCTCTGCCCACCCATTTCAATTCTACTTCTCATTCCCATTCTGACATGCCAGTCCACGGCTTCCTTTACGGTCATGATGAGGCCACACTCTGGTTGGAGGAGCAACACCTTGTATTCCTCCAATCTGATGATATAAGCATCAATTAGATTAAATTAGATTATGAGGACACTCTGTCCTCGTTTATTGTCATTTAGAAATGCATACATGCATTAAGAAATGATACAATGTTCCTCCAGAGAGATATCACAAAAAAAAGACAAACCAAAGACTAACACTGACAAGACCACATAATTATACATATAGTTACAGCAGTGCAAAGCAATACCATAATTTGATAAAGAGCAGACCACGAGAACAGTAAAAAAAAGTCTCAAAGTTCCGATCGACTCCCGATAGTCCCCGATAGCAGGTGGCAAAAGGGAGAAACTCTCTTTCCCATAAATCACCAGGCACCGACAACTGCCGATGCATTGGGAGCACCCGACCACAGCTGACGCCGAGTCCGTCCAAAAACTTCGAGCCTCCGACCAGCCCTCCGACACCGAGCACCATCTCTGCCGAGCGCTTCGACCCCGTCCCCGCCGCCGAGCAACAAGCAAAGCCGAGGATTCAGGACCTTCCCCTCCAGAGATTCTGGACCACACAGCAACAACAGCAGCGAAAAAGGCATTTCAGAAGTTTCTCCATTCTCTCATGTCTGTCTCCATCAAATCAGGATTGTGCACGGCACCTTACTTGACAGATTACAGATGTCATTCACCCGAGCGGCCGCGCAAACTGCGTCGCGCTGCCATCAATTTCTCAAAATTCTGGTAATTGCCCACCCCCACCGTCTCCATCACCATTCTCCTCTCTGACCTTATCTCATCACGTGCCCATCACCTCCCTCTGGTGCTCCTCCCCCTTCCCTCGTTTCCATGGTCTTCTACCCTCTCCTACCAGATTCCCCCTTCTCCAGCCCTTTCTCTCATTCACCAACCAACCTCCCAGCTCTTTACTTCACCCTCTCCCAGTTTCCCCATCACTTCCACCTTGTACTTCTTCCTCCCCTTCCCCCACCTTCATGCTCTGACCTCCCCTTTTCCTTTCTAGTCCTAACGAAGGGTCTCAGTCCAAAACGTCAACTGTTCACTCTTTTCCACAGACGCTGCCTGGCCTGCTGAGCATTTTGTTTGTGTTGCCCAGATTTCCAGCATCGGCAGATTCTCTCTTCTTAGTGGAAAAATCCTGCTTGCATTAACCCTATCTATACCCCTGATATTTTTGTATACATTTAATACAGTTCTATTTAACCCAGTTCTCTCTTCGCTTTTGGTTCCGAACCAGCCTGCTATTTACTCAGCAAATTTGCCTGAACTCCACGTTCTGATCATAATCTTGTGGCACTTTACCAAAAGACTTAAAAATTTCAAATACATTACAGCCTTTATCCACCCTGTTATTTCTTCAAGAAATTCAATAAAGCTGATGGACCCCTCCCCTTTTCGACAATCGATGCTGACCGATTTTAGTTTTAGTTTCTAAATGTTTTCCAATTGCATCTTGAGAAAGGATTATCTTTCCAACCACTGACGTTAAGCTGACTTGCCCATAGCTCCCAGGATTTGTTCTATCATTCTTTTTCCAATACAGGAATCGCATTAACTGCCCACCTCTTACACCATGTCTTTTCTAATGAATTTTTATATAATGTCACTGCTATCACTTCCACACCCCCTTTCAATAAGCACGGATACAATTCAGCCAAACCAGGGATTCTATTCTTTTAAGATGAATTAGTTTATCAATTATAAAATGTCACATTCATCACGCTAACCTTGCTGCTAAAGAGGAAAAGGAATTATTCAATCTTTCTGCACCTTTGCTAATATTTTCAGTGAACTTGTGTGAATTTTTAAAAAATATGTATTTATAAACGTATTCTATTTTCTTTATCATAAGACATAGGAGCAGAATTAGGCCATTTGGCCCATCGAGTCTGTCCAACATTCCACTATAGCTGATTCATTATCCCTCTCACCCCATTCTCCTGCCTTCTCCCTGTGACCTTTGATGCCCTGACTAATCAAGAACATAGCAATTTCCTCTTTAAATATACCCAATGACTTGGCCTCCAAAGCCATTTGTGGCAATGAATTCCACAGATTCACCACTATCTGGCTAAAGAAATTCCTCCTCATCTCCATTCTAAAGGGATGCCCCTCTATTCTGAGGTTGTGTCCTCTGGTCCTAAGACTCTCCCACCATAGTAAACAGCCTCGCCACATCCACCCTATCAAGGCCTTTCAGCAGTTGAAAGGTTTCAATTCTTCAATTCATTCTTCCGAATTCTGGTGAATTCAGGCCTAAAGCCAAGAAATGCTCTTCATATGAAAAGCCTTCCATTCCTCGAATCATTTTCATGAAACTCCTTTGAACGCTTTCCTTATGTCCACCCGTCCACTCATGTTTGTTTTTGTCTTTTAATACAATTTTGTATTTATAAATTTGCATTGTGCCATTACTAAAGAGTATGGACTTCCTTTTATGGTTTTTTTTTTAGCTAATTCCAATGTTCATTTTTTATTTATTTATTGAGATACTGCGTGGAACAGGCCCTTCTGGGCCTTCAAATGCACCAACCACCGATCCCCCGATTTAACTCTGGCCTAATCATGGAACAATTTACAATGGCCAATTAACCTACCATTGGTAGGTCTTTGGACCGTGGGAGGAAACCAGAGCACCCAGAGGAAATCCATGCAGTCATGGGAAGAATGTACAAACTCCTTAAGACAGTGGTGGGAACTGATACTGGTACTGTGAAGTGTTGTACTAACCACTATGCTACCATGGCGCCCAAAGTAGATTTATTATCAGAGTACATCTGTATCACCATATAAAGCCCTGAGATTCATTTTCTTGCAGGTATATTCAATAAATCCAACAACCATAACAGAGTCAATGGAAGACCAAGCCAATTGAGTGTATAACCAGTGTGCAAAAGATAACAATCTGTGCAAATACAAAAAGAAATAATAATAATTATAAATAAACAATAGATATCCAGAACATGAGATGAAGAGTCCCTGAAAGTGAGTCCATTCGTTGTGGTCAAATCACAAACAAAGGAAAATCTGCAGATGCTGGAAATCCAAACAACACACACAAAATGCCGGAGGAACTCAAGAGGGCAGGCAGCATCGATGGAAAAAGTACAGTCAACGTTTTCGGATCCAGACCCTTCGCCAGTCCTCCCAGCATTTTGTGTGTGTCCCAGTGGCCGTGGAAACATTTCAATGATGAAACAAGTGCAGCTGAGTGGATCAAGAGCCTGATGATTGAGGGGTAATAACTATTCCTGAACCCGGTGGTGTGAGCCCTGAGGCTCCTGTACCTTCTCACTTCAGCAGTGAGAAGAGAGCATGTCCAGGGTGATGGGGGTCCCAGATGATGGATGTTGCTTTCCTGCAACAGCACTTCATGTAGATGTATTCAATGGTGGGGAGGGCTTTATCTGTGATAGACTGAGCCATAGCCACTACTTTTTGTAGCATTTTCCACTCAAGGGCATTGCGTGACGCATCCAAGTCAATATACTCTCCACTACTATAGAAGCAAATAATACAAAAAAGTATAAAATTCCGCTCTCACCTTCCTGAAATTAATAGTTTTCACCAGTTCACTTGTTTCCTACTTCTGTATCCTGACCTGAGGAGGGCTAAGGTACCGGTGACCCCTGTTTCCATCCAGGAGGTCAGTGTGGACATGGTGGACGATTACAAATACCTAAGTATACGAATTGACAATAAACTGGACTGGTCAAAGAACACTGAGGCTGTCTACAAGAAGGGTCAGAGCCGTCTCTATTTCCTGAGGAGACTGAAGTCCTTTAACATCTGTCGGACGATGCTGAGGATGTTCTACGAGTCTGTGGTGGCCAGTGCGATCATGTTTGCTGTTGTGTGCTGGGGCAGCAGGCTGAGGGTAGCAGACACCAACAGAATCAACAAACTCATTCGTAAGGCCAGTGATGTTGTGGGGATGGAACTGGACTCTCTGACGGTGGTGTCTGAAAAGAGGATGCTGTCCAAGTTGCATGCCGTCTTGGACAATGTCTCCCATCTACTACATAATGTACTGGGTGGGCACAGGAGTACATTCAGCCAGAGACTCATTCCACCGAGATGCAACACAGAGCGTCATAGGAAGTCATTCCTGCCTGTGGCCATCAAACTTTACAACTCTTCCCTGAGCCAATAGGCTGGTCCTGGACTTATTTCATAATTTACTGGCATAATTTACATATCACAAACTATTTATGGTTCTATTACTATTTATTATTTATGGAGCAACTGTAATGAAAACCAATTTCCCCCGGGATCAATAAAGTATGACTATGACTACTATCCTCAAGGTATCTTGAGGTATAGATGGCGATGAGAAGTGGTACAGCTGGTTGAGTGTCACAACAACAACCTTGCACTCAACATCAATAGACCAAGGAATTGATGGTGGACTTCAGGAAGGGGAAATCGAGGGAACAAACAGCAGTCCTCATCGAGGGGTCAGCAACAGAAAGGGTGAGCAGATGCAAGATCCTCAGTTTTAACATCTCCGAAGATCAATCATGTTGATCAAATTATGAAGAAGGACCGACAGCAGATATATTTCATTCGGAGTTTGAGGTGATTTGGTGTCACCAAAGACTCCTGCAAATTTCTACTCGTCTACCATATCACTGAGACGTGGACTCTCAACAAGACGATGCGAAAGTCTCTAGGTGGTTGCTATACATGAATGCTCCAGATGGCTCTTGACGTGAGTTGGCAACAGCACATGTCGAACGTCGAGCTCTATAACAACCTACCGATACTCACCACTAAAATCGAGGTGAGAAGACTGCAACTAGCGGGGCACTGTCTACACCACCCTGAGCTACCTGCCAGCCTAGTCATCGTATGGGAGACCAAGCACGGGAGGATGAACCCTGGGTGCCCTCCCAAGACTATGGTCAACACGCTCCTAGAAGACAGCAGCGCGGCTAATGTAGATGAACTGAACACACTGATGGGGGGAGAGGGAGAAGTGGAGAGTCCGTCATCGTGCCCGACGCTGGCCCCCTAGGCCTGAGTCGATGTAGTAGTAGTAGGACCATATCATTCTGACTGTTCCCATCACCATCTGGTAAGGAGAGCTCAATTTCAGAAAGCTGCAGAACATTGAAGACTTGGTCAGCTTCTCAGGAAGGTGGGATCCATCATGAACAGCCATCCAGGACATGCACCCTTCATATTATTAACATCAGGGAGGAGGTACAGGAACCTGAACGCGCACGCCAAGCATCTCAGGAACAGCTTCTTCCCCTAAGCCGTTAGATTTCTGAATGGTCTATTATTTTGTGAACACCATCTCACTACTTATTCGTATTTTAACTTGGTTCCTTAAAGTTATCATAGTACAGGGTGGTAGTGGGAATGAGCTCCCAATGGCTTCCGTCTCAGATAGCCTCTGACAACCAAGTCCAGCTCCTGGCCTTCGCATGTGGCTTAGCTACTCAGCTCGGAGGAACCATTTGTACTGACAGGAGAAGGGACAAAGGTGGGTTACTGGCACCTTAAAACTAGTCATTTCAGGCAGGTGGGGCTCGTCAGCCATGGCTGGCACCTCATCTAGGAGAAGGAAAACTCTGTTCTCAAACCTCCGCTGCGTTGCGGCTACACCCACTCATGGGGAAGGCTTCGGGAGTAAATCCCAAAGGAAAAATGGAGAGCTGGGGTCCCTAAGGCAGTCCCATGTTGAGTTCAATGCTCTTGCATTGAACTCCTGCAGCACCAGTGGTGCCAAAATGTATCGGTCTCTGCCGTTCTTTTGTATTTGTCAGCTCCTTGTAGAGGGGGAGCCTGCTACATGGGCAACAGCTTTCTCTCCATTTCGTACTGCCCTGGTTTGCAAATCGACTTCAACAAAGATGCAACATCCATGGTCGACCCCAACCGACCGAGGGTCTCAGTCTGTAACTCACAGTAATTTATGTATTGCACGGTACTGCTGCCCTATGGCAGTGGTAATAAAGCTGATTTTACTTTGGTTGGTTTGATCCTCTGTTCTTTAACACTGTTGGCTCATTTCCTGTTAACAGGAATTACTCACGCTGTCTTTTAAATCTGAGTCACAGAAAAGTACAGCACAGAAACAGGCCCTTCAGCCCATCTAGTCCAAACTGAACCATTTAAACTGTCTACTCCCATTAACCTGCACCGGGACCATAATCCTCCACACCCCTACCATCCATGTACCTATCCAAACCTCACTTAAACATTGAAATCAAGCTCACATGCACCACTTTTGCTGGGCTATCTCGCGACCCTCATTGAAGAAGTTTCCCCTTACACAAGACGTCATTCATTCTACATTTACACCCTCTTCCCGTGGCAAGTTATTTGGGAGGAGGTGAAATCTCCTGTTATTACTCTTATGTGATTTACTCATTGCACAGAATGGCTTATATATTCTTTCTGCATTTTTTTGGCATTTATGAAATACTTTGAACAGTTGCAATGTCTTTCCAGTTTAATCCACTTGCATCTAAATTAGAGATCTAGGCACACCAGGAGAAAGTTTTCTTTAAAAAAAAACAACAGTACTACTCAACTTCCCATCACTTCATGATTTAGTCCCTCACTAAATACCCTACACTCTCTTACCTACACCCACATACTAATTAAAATCTGAAAATCGTCGATCAATAACTCGCAAGGGAGACTTGTGAAAACAGCAGGTTGCCAAACAACTGTTGAAATACAATTTAAATCCTGGCTCACAAAACCATCCAAAGGTTTCCTGAAATTGAATACAGAGCTCCTGAAGAGCTGGGACAATGGCAGCATTTACGCTACTCTCATTGGCATCTGCAAAGAGTTCAGAAATTCTATGAGCATACTAGTGAGTATTTTGGGAGTCTGCAGAAGGATTAGATAGATTAGGAGAATTAGCAAAGTGGCAGAGGGAATATAGTGCAGAGAAATGTTGGATATGGACCTTGGCAGAAGGAAAAAGGGTGTAGACTATTTTCTAAATGAAAATCAGAGGTGTAAAGGGACTTGGGATTCTTTGTACAGAATTCTCTGAAGGTTAACTTTCTGGTTGAGTAGTGTGAGAAGGAAGGTAAATGCAATGTTAGAACTCATTTTGAGAGGACTAGACAATAAAATATTGGGTTCCATGGTAGCATAGTGGTTAGAATAACGCTTTCTAGTACAGGCAACCCAGGTTCAATTCCCGTCACTGCCTGCAAGGAGTTTGTACATATACCCCGTGACTGTACTGGTTTCCTCGAGATGTTCTGGTTTCCTCCCACATTCCAAAGACGTCCTGGTTGGTAGGTTAATTGGTCGTTGTAAATTGTCCCATGGTTGCCATGATTAAGCAAGTGTTTCTGGGTGACGTGGCTCAAAGGACTGTAAGGACTTTGTCCACACTATAACAAGTATGTAATGCTGAGTCAATGATACCAAAGAGAGGTCTTCAGGCAGTTCCCCTTTAATGAATAACCTGCTCTCGATCTCAGTCATATACGATGAAATGTCCTATAGATTGTTGGAGATATGGGCAAAGAAATTGCAGATGGAATTTAACCTGGCTAAATGTGAACTCCATCTCCTTACTAGATGGTGATGGTAGCTCAAAAGTAAAGAAACGGTATCCTGTTAAGGATAAGGCCTTCACAGTATTCATGTGCAGAGGGATCTTGGGGTCCAAGTTCAAATATTTTATAGTCGCCAAGCATTGGATACTAGAACATACAATCATCACAGCGATATTTGATTCTGCGCTTCCTGCTCCCTGGAGTACAAATCGATAGTAAATATTAAAAAATTAAACTATAAATCATAAATAGAAAATAGAAAAGGGAAAGTAAGGTAGTGCAAAAAAACCGAGAGGCAGGTCCGGATATTTGGAGGGTACAGCCCAGATCCGGGTCAGGATCCGTTCAGCAGTCTCATCACAGTTGGAAAGAAGCTGTTCCCAAATCTGGCTGTACGAGTCTTCAAGCTCCTGAGCCTTCTCCCGGAGGGAAGAGGGACGAAAAGTGTGTTGGCTGGGTGGGTCGTGTCCTTGATTATCCTGGCAGCACTGCTCCGACAGTGTGCGGTGTAAACTGAGTCCAAGGATGGAAGATTGGTTTGTGTGATGTGCTGCGCCGTGTTCACGATCTTCTGCAGCTTCTTCCATTCTTGGACAGGACAACTTCCATACCAGCTTGTGATGCACCCTAGAAGAATGCTTTCTACGGTGCATCTATAAAAATTAGTGAGGGTTTTAGGGGACAGGCCAAACTTCTTTAGTTTTCTCAGGAAGTGAAGGTGCTGTTGGGCTTTCTTGGCTGTGAACTCTGCTTGGTTGGACCAAGTCAGGTCATTTGTGAAATCTCCCTGAAAGTAACTACACAGGTTAATCGGGTGGTTAACAAGGCTTGTGACGTGCTTGCCTTTATTAGTCAAGGCAATGAGTTCAAAGGTCAGTAAGTTATGTTGCAGCTTTATAAAACTCTAGTTAGGCCGCATCTGGAGTACTGTATACAGTTCTGGTCACCTCACTATAAGGACGTTGAGGCTTTGGAGAGGGTGCAGAAGAGGTTTACCAGGAAGCTGCCTGGATTACAGGCCATGTGCTATTACAAGAGTTTGGACAACTTAGGTTGTTTTCTCTAGAGTGGCGGAGGCTGAGGGAAAATCTGATAGAGGTTTAAAATAATGAGAGGCACAGACAGAGTAGACAGGAAGTATCCTTTTCCCAGGGTTGAAATGTCTAATACCAGATGGCATGCATTTAAGGTGAGAGGGGGTAATTTCAAGGATAAGTGAGGGGCAAGTTTTTGTTTGTTTTTTTTATTACAGAGAGTGGCGGGTGCCTGGAATGCACTGCTGGGAGTGGTGGGAGAGGCAGATACTTCAGGGACTTTTAAGAGACATTTAGATAGACACATGAATGTGAGGAAAATGGAAGGATTGTGTAGGTGTAAGGGATTAGTTTGGTTGGCCACTTGATTCCTAGTTTATTTGCTTCAGCACAACATTGTAGGCCAAAGGGCCTGCCCTCTGCTGTACAGTTCTATGTAGGCCACATACCTCAGGTTCATCTGGTGAATACCTTCTGCCTCCTCCATTCTGCAAGACCTAAGACACAATCCCCACTGCTCTCTTCACCTCCTAGCCTTGATCAGACTCTCTCCAATTCCTCCCACCACATTTTCTTCCCCACCCTATAACACCCACCATTATGCTCACTGAATTTCTGAAATCTTTGCAAGTGCCAGTGGGGGTAGTGTAAAAGTTGCCACTGTCCCAGGCTCTTCAGGAGTTATGTATTCAATTCTAGGAAACCTTTCGGTGTTTTTGTGAACCAGGATTTAAATTAAGACCATAAAACCATCAGACATAGGGGCAGAATTAGGCCATTCAGCTCATTGAGCCCACTCCACCACTTCATCATAGCTAGATCCCACTCAACCGCATACACCTGCCCTCTCACCATATCCTTTGATGCCCCGACCAATCAGGAATCTATCAACTTCTGCTTTAAATAGACCCACAGACTTGGCTTCCACCGCAGTCTGTGGCAGAGCATTCCACAGATTTATCACTCTTTGGCTAAAAAAAAAAAATCCTCCTTACTTATTCTATAAGGTTGCTCCTCTATTTTGAGGCTGTGCCTTTTAGTTCTGGATACCCCCACCATAGGAAACATCCTCTCCACATACATCTTATCTAGTCCTTCCAACATTCAGTAAGTTTCAATGAGATCCCCATGCATTCTTCTAAATTCCAGTGAGTACAGGCCCAAATCTGCCAAACACTCCTCATATGTTAACTCCTTCATTCCCGGAATCATCCTCATGAACCTCTTCTGGATTCTCTAGACACAGTATTGTATTTCAACATGATACCATGAGACACAGGAGCTGAACTAGGCAATTTGTGGCCCAAAATTGCTCAGAATATTCCAAATGCAGCCTGACCTATGCCTTATAAAGCCTCAGTTTGCAATTAAAACAACTCCTCACAAAACGTGAGTGTAAATCTGCTGTTCCATTATCGTAGGGATGAAATAACAGATAATTGCTGGGTTTAATTTACCTCTGATTCATCTGTGGACTCCTCATAGTTTTGAGCTTCCTGTAAAAGACAAGCAGAGCAGAATTAAAGCATTACATATCATACAAACTACTTCAAAATAGGATTTTTCAATATAATACATTCAGTTGCTACTTTATTGGATACACCTGCTCATAAATGCAAATATCTCATCAGCCAATCATGAGGCAGCAACTCGATGCATAAAAGCATGTAGACATGGTCAAGAGGTTCAGCTCAAGAATGGGGAAGAAATGTGATCTAAGTGACTTTGACCATGGAATGATGGTTGGTGCCAGACAGGGTGGTTTGAGTATCTCAGAAACTGCTGATCTCCTGTAATTTTCACACACAACAGACTCTAGAGTTTACAGAGAATGGTGTGAAAAACAAAAAATATCCAGTTAGCAACACTTTGCTGGCACTGGAAGCATAGCAACACTTGCAGGTTTCCTCACAAACAATGCACTTCACTGTATGTGGCCATGTTTCAATGTTTCTTCATTCATTAACTGCCATGTCGTATGATGTAGGTGATCATGGTCTTTCTGTGACCATGACTGTTCTTGGAAATTTTTCTACAGAAGCGGTGGTTTGCCATTGCCTTCTTCCGGGCAACCATCTTTACAAGATGGTTGACCCCAGCCATTATCAATCCGCTTCAGAGACTGTCTGCCTGGCGTCAGTGGCCACATAACCAGGACTTGTCTGTCTTTTACTCCTTACATGTCTGAATAAACTTTTGGTATCCTTTTTAGTATAACTGGCTAGCTTACCTTCATATTCCATCTTTTCCTTTTTTATGACTTTTTTAGTTGCCCTCTGTTTTTTTTAAAGCTTCCCAATCCTCGAACTTCCCTCTAATTTCTGCTCTATTACAGGCCCTTTCTTTGGTTTTAATGCTGGCTTTGGCTTCCCTTGTCAGCCACAGTTGTGTCATCCTGCCTTTAGAATACATCTTCTTTAGGATGAATCTATCCCACAACTTCTGAACTGCTCCCAGAAACTCCAGCTCTGGCTACTCTGCAATCATCCTGCCCAATGTCCCACAAGGAACTCAACAAGTCAGTAGCTCACAGTTGTGACACATGGAAAAGGGCTTTTTATGCACCTTAGAACAAGGTCACCAACACTGATGTCAGCATGAAATAATACGGTAAATACTTGGTTGATGCAGACCTTCAGTATAAAATTGTGTATGAAAATAATTGTAATATCCTTCTGTTTTCAGTGAACAATAAACTTAATTATACCCGGCCACTAAATACTAACAAACCACGTCATCCCTTCTTTAAACATACGATTCTGTAGATGCTGTTAATCTTCAACAACATATACACCAAATGCTGGAGAGAACAACATACACAACACCAGCCTGAAACGTCGACTGTACTCTTTTCCATGGATGCTGCCTGGGCTGCTGAATTCCTCCAGCATTTTGTGTGTGTTGCTCGGACCTCCAGCGTCTGAAGATTTTCTCCCGTTTGAAATGCTGGAGACTCAGCAAGTCAGGCAGCATCATTAGAGAGGAATGAACAGTTGATATTTCAACTCAAGACCATTCATTTGTGGAATAGCACAGGCATTCTCTAAATACCTCAAATAAGACCATAAGACATAGAAGCAGAATTAGACCATTCTGTCAATCAAGTCTACTCCACCAGTCCATCATGGCTGATCCATTTTCCCTCTCAAATCCATTCTCCTGCCTTCTTCCAGTAACCTTTGACACCCTGATTAAATAAAAATCTATCAAACTCTGGTTGAAATATACCCAATGACTTAGCCTCCATAGCTGTCTGTGGCAATGAGTTCCACAGATTCACTACCCTCTGGCAAAAGAAATTCCTCCTCACCTCCGTTCCAAATGGACATGCCCCTATTCTGGGGCTTTGTCCTCTGGTCCGAGATTCCCCCACTATAGGAGACATCTTCCCTACAACCACTCTATCTAGACCTTTCAATATTCAAGAGGTTTAATGAGATCCCCTTTCATTCTTCTAAACTCCAGACAGAACAGGCCCAGAACCAAACACTCATCATATGTTAATCCTTTCATTCCCATAATCATTCTCATGAACCTCCTCTGAACCTTCCTCATGCCAGCACATCTTGTCTTAGATAAGGAGCCCAAAACTGTTCACAATATTCCAATTGTAGTCTGACCAAAGCCTCAACATTACATCCTTGCTTTTATATTCTAGTCCTCTTGAAATGAATGCTAAAATTGCATTTGCCTTCCTTACCACAGACTCAACCTGCAAGTTAACCCTTAGGGAATCCTGCACAAGGACTCACAAGTACCTTTGCACCTGTGATTTTTGAAGTTTCTCCCCATTTAGAAAATAGTCTACACATTTATTCCTTCTACCAAAGTGCATGGCCATACACTTCCCGACACAATATTCCATCTGCCACTTCTTTGCCCATTTTCCCAATCTGCCTAGGTCAGGGATTTCCCAACTTTTTTTATGCCATGGATCAATACCATGAAGCAAGAGGTTCAAGGACCCCAGGTTGGGAACTGCTGGTCCAAGACCTTTTGCAGACTCCTTGCTTCCTCAACACAATCTGCCCCTTAATCTATCTCTGTATCTTTTGCAAACTTAGCAACAATTTCATCATCCAAATCATTCACAGGAAATATGAAGAGGTGTGGTCCGAACACCAACCCCTGTGGATCACCACTAGTCACTGGTAGCCAACCAGAAAAAAGTCCCCGTACTGTTTGCCTTCTACCAGACAGCAATTCTCCTATCAGTGCAGCAAAAAATGAACCAAAAAAAACACAGAATATAAAACATCAAACCACAACGTCATTGAAACAGTCCAAGAACATTTAGATTAGTTCAATTGAGCATGTGTCATTCACTGACTGTAGGCCGCACAGCTAGTCCACCCCGAGCAAAACTGCACCAAATAGCAATTAAGTAAGGGGTAACCAGAAACACAAATAACATGGACTGCAGTGTCCAATCCACAAACTGCATCAACTAAACCTTGCCCAAGACCCCGGCACCATCCTCTGGCTGCAGTAAGAGAGAGACCGGTCAAACGCAGAGAGCTTTCTCTGGCTGCAGCAAGCAAGGGGGTGAGAGAGAGAGAGAGAGAGACCAGCCAAATGGAGGATGGAAATCGCAGGCCTACTTCCATCAGTATGTGACTAGAATAAAGGAGGATGGGTAAAAACTCTGCATCTACAAAAAGGAGAACGGAACACCATGTTATGGGCAGCACAATAACATAGCGGTTAGCACAACGCTTCACAGTGCCAGCGACCACGGTTCAAATCCTGCCGCTGTCTGTTATGGGTTTGTACTTTCTCTCCATGACCACGTGGGTTTCCTCTGAGTGCTCTGGTATCCTCCCACGTCCCGAATACGTATGGACAAGGGTTAGTAGGTTGTTGGTGCTGGAAGCCTGACAACACTTGCGGGCTGCCCCCAGCACATCCTTGGCCCACGTTGCTCACTGACACAAATAAGGCATTCCTCTGCTTCAGTGTACATGTGTGGCAAACAAAACTAATTTTTAATCTCATCTTTAAAAGTACACACCAAGGGATCTTAAAGCGGTCAGCTGATACTCTGACATATTTGTAAAGCCATGGTCAATGCCTGATATGCAGGTCCCTCAGTCCAACTAGTCCATGACAATCAAGATGCCCCATGCACACTCATCCCCTCTTCCAGAATTTGGCCTGTAACCACCTAAACAACATGAAGGGGCTAGTAGCACTGAGAAAGCAGGGAGTCTGTATAAGGACCGAGACAGATTTGGAGAATGGGCAAAGAAGTGGCAGATGTAACACTGCATTGTAAAGTGCTTAGTCGTGCACTGTGGTAGAAGGAATAAAGACAGATTATTTTCCAAACAGGGAGAAAATTCAAAAAAAAAGAGGCGCAAAGGGACTTTGTGCAGGGTTCCCCGAAGGTTAAATGGTAGATTGAGTTGGAGGTAAGGAAGGCAAATGCAACGTTAGAATTCATTCTGAGGAGACAATGAGCAGTGTATAAAGAATTGGTCAAACTACACTTGGAATATCGTGCTTAGTTTTGGGTACCCTATGTAAGAAAAGATGTGCTGACCTTGGAAAGGGTCCGGAGGAAGTTCATGACAATGATCACAAGTATGAAAGAGTTAACATTTTAATGACTCTGGGCCCGTACTTGCTGGAGTTTAGAAGAATGTCGGGAGGGGGGATCTCATTGAAGCCTATCAAATATTGAAAGGCCTAGACAGAGTGGACATGAAAGGGATGTTTCCTATAGTAGGGGAGTCTAGGACCAGAGGGCACAGCCTTGGAACAGAAGGGTGTTTCTTTAGAACAGAGATGAGGATGAATTTCTTTTGCCAGAGGGTGGTGAATCTGTGGAATTCATTGACAAAGAGAGCTTTGCATGCAAGTAATTGGGTATATTTAAAGCACAAATTGATAGTTTCTTGATTAGTATGGGCATCAAAGGAGAATTGGATTGAAAAGGATAATGCAGAGAGTTGTAAAGTTAGCCAGCTCCATCATGGGTACCAGCCTCTGCAGCATCCAAGGCATCTTCACGGAGCCATGCCTTAGGACGGCAGCATCCATCATTAGGGATCCCCACCACCCAGGACATGACCTCTTCTCATTGTTACCATCAGGAAGGAGGTACAGAAGCCTGAAGAGACACACTCAGCAATTCAGGAACAGCTTCTTCCCCTCTGCCATATGATTCTTAAATAGACATTGAATACATGAACACTACCTCACTACTTTTATTTATTTGTTATTTTGCGCTACTTGTTTTAAATTAATTATTTTATATATATATTCTTCTTCCTTCTTCGGTTGTCCATCAAAATCCGATGATGACGTCTACTCCTTTAACGGTGAGATCTTTGATGACTATACTGCCCTATCCTGGACCCACAAGCTCTATTGCAGGTGGGACATGTATATGTGGTAGTGGTGGCAACCATGGCTGCATTTCTCCTGGCTCTCTTCTGCTGTCTTCTGGTTGTTCTTTCCATCTCCAGAATATGAACCCCATCCCTACACAGCTCTTGCCAAGTGGTACGGTCAGCAGCAACCTCCTCCAGGTTCTCAGGTCTGATCTTGCACTTCCTTAAAGCATTCTTCATCTGATCCTTATAGCGCTTCTTCGGCCCTCCAGCTGAGCGTCGACCATGATGTAGCTGGCCGTATAACACTCTGCGGGAGTCGACATGGGGGCATCCTTATCACGTTCCCCAGCCACTGCAGCTGACGCTGGGTGATCATGGCCTCAATACTCCTGCAGTTGGTCTTTACAAGTATTTCGGTGTGAGGCGCCCGCTCACGGCAGGTAATTCCCAGGATGTGCTGGAGGCAGCTTATGTGGAAGTGCTCCAAGGACTTGATGTGACGGCTGTAGGTTACCCAAGCTTCACAGCTATAAAGGAGGGTGGTGACACAGACCACTTGGTATACGGCGACCTTTGTGGAGGGACGAAGGCTCCTGTTCTGAAAGACTCTACGCTGAAGTCTCCCAAAGGCAGCTGATGCCTGTTTAATGCGGCTCTGGATGTCGTTGTCAATGCCGCTATCCTCAGAGAGAATGCTCCCCAGATTTTTGAAAGATGGCACTACAGACAGCTTTTCATCATCAACAGTGAAGGCAGGTAGAGTGGGTGGGACACTGGTACTCCATTGGCAAATCACTTCTGTCTTGGTGGTATTGACAGTCAGCCCCATCCTGCTGTACACTCTCACCGCCACAGCAAGGACAGACTGAAGATCCTCCAGAGTATGGGCCACAAGAGCACAGTCGTCTGCATACTGCAGCTCCAGGACCCGCTCTCAACAGAGTTTGGTGGTTGCGTGGAGCCTCCTGATGTCAAAGGGGCTGCCATCTAATCTGACGTCCACTGCCACACCTCTGCTGTCTTCAGTCTCATTGTGGAGAAGCTTGCTAACACACAAGATACACACACACACACACACACACACGGTAACTCAGTTTTTCCCGCTTTATATTTATCATGTATTGCAATGTACTGCTGCCATAAAGTTAACAAACTTCACGACATATCCCGGTGATATGAAACCTGATTATGAAAAACCAGCCACGATAGAATGGTAAAGCAGAATCGATGGGCCAAATGGCCTAATTCTGCTCCTGTGCCTTACGGTTTCTGAGGGAAATCAGATCAGGGAATTGAGCTGTTCTAGACTTCAACAAGGATGTAAAAGGTTCAAATGAAACCCAAATGTTGACTTTGCTTGGTTGGGCTGTCACTGTGCCTTATACCCCTTGTAATCACGTGTAACCTCCATGGTCATTGTATTACCAGCTGTTAATATGTTATTGTAATGGATCACAGGTGCCAATCTGATTAACACTTTCATTTTATAAGGACAGAACTGTCAAACGCACATCAGGTTCATCCCAGATACTCAAATGTCTGCTGCTGTTTAGCACTTTGTGCATCTCTTTTGGACAAACAATGTTACAATCTTGTTTTTAAGGTGTAACTTTCCAGGTGCTTGTCATACAACACGGAGTGAGACTCTTCAGCCCACCTGAAACATCTCAGCCATGATACCCCATCCCAGCCAGTGCCCTTCGCCAACATCTGGCCCAAAGCTTTCTGACTGCATAGTCCCTCCAGGGGTTCACACAGCCCAAAGGTGTACCTGTTGGTAGGTTACCCCATCCCAGCTAGTGCCCTTCGCCAACATCTAGCCCAAAGCTTTCTGACTGCATAGGTCTCCTCCAGGGGCTCACACAGCCAAAGGCGTACCTGTTGGTAAGTTAATGTTCATTGTAAATCGCCCCGAGATTAAGCTAGGGTTGAATCGCGGGTTGCTGGGTGGCGTGGCTCGAGGGGCCTACTTCCCACTGTATCTCAATAAATAAAGGTTTAATATCCATGTGCTTGACCAACATTTTTTTTTAAAAAGATTGATTATATTAACTTTATTTGTCACATGAACACCAAACCATCAATACATACGGTGAAATGCTTCATTTGCTTCCACAACCACAGTCTGAAGATGTGCTGGGGGCAGCCCACCAACAACGCCACACTTCCGGCGCCAATATAGCATGCCCACAACTCACCAGCCCACACCTGCACGTCTTTTGAACAGCGGAAGAAACTGGAGCACGCGGAGGAAACTCTTGCGGTCATGGGGAGAACGTGCAAACTCCCTACTGACAGTAGCTGGAATCGAACCCCCATCTCTGATCTCTGGTGCTGCAAAGTGTTCTGCTAACCACTACGCTCCCATGCCACATCTCAATCACCACCTCTGGCAGCTGATTCCGCATAGATTACAGTACAGCGTGGCACAGGCCCCTCCAGCCCTTCGAGTCACGCCGCCCTGCAATCCCAATTTACTCCGGGCGTAATCATGGAACAATTTACGTACCAACCCAACCGGTACATCTTTGGACTGTGGGAGGAAACCACAGCAACCCGAGGAAGCCATGTGGTAATGGGCAGAACGTGCAAACTTCTTACAGCTAGCAGCAGGACACTGCCCTTTTAGTTTAAAAAAAACAAGTTGCCACTTAAGTTCTTCTTAAATATAATCATATAACAATTACAGCACAGAAACAGGCCATCTTCTAGTCCATGCTAAACTCTTACTCTCACCTAGTCCCACCAACCTGCACTCACCCCCATAACCCTCCATTCCTTTCCTGTCCATATAGCTATCCAATTTAACTTTAAATGACAACATCAAACCTGCCTCAACCACTTCTGCTGGAAGATCATTCCACACAGTTACCACTCTCTGAGTAAAGAAGTTCCCCCTCATGTTACCCCTAAACTTTTGCCATGTCCTCTTGTTTGAATCTCTCCCACTCTCAATGGAAAAAGCCTATCCACATCAACTTTGTCTATCCCCCTCATAATTTTAAACACCTCCATCAAGTCCCCTCTCAACCTTCTACGTCCCAAAGAATAAAGACCCAATTTGTTCAACCTTTCTCTGTAACTTAGGTGATGAAATTCAGGTAACATTCTAGTAAATCTTCTCTGTACTCTCTCTCTATTTGTTGGCATCTTTCCTGTAATTCGGTGACCAAAACTGGTACACAATACTCCAAATTTAGCCTCACCAAATCTGTCTGCTCTCACCTTAAATCCATGTCTTCTAGTCCTTGATATGCCAACTCCAGGAAAAAGATTTGAGTGCATTCCCCCTGTCAATACCCCTTCATGATTTCATGCACCTCTACCTTTTGGTCTCCTACCTTGTAAGGAACAGAGTCCTAGCCTGTCCAACCCTTTCCTGTCACTCAGATTCTGAAATCCTGCCAAGTGTCATCTCACCAGCATCCTGTAAAGCAACACCATGACCCCTCAGATTTATAGTCAATCCCCTGACTTATGAAGGTCAGTGTGAGCAAAAGCCTGCCTCACTGCTTATTCCTCTCCATAGATGCTGCCTATCCTGCTGAGTTCCTCCAGCACTTTATGTGTGTTGATTCATGGGTACACCACTGTATGGAGGAACATTGTTTATTAGGTTGTATATAGCATAGTCATCTTCATCATTAGGTGCAGTGTTGTATGATGTGGGCGATCATGGTCCTCTACCCATGACTAGGATTGTTCTTGACAAATTTTCCTATAGAAATAGTCTTCTGAGCAGTGTCTTTAGAAGATGGGTGACCCCGGCCATTATCAAACCGGCGTCAGTGGTCGCATAAGCAGAACTTGAGATGTGCACCATCTGCTCATACGACCATCCACCACCTGCTTCCATCGCTTCACATGACCCCGATCAGGGGCTAAGCAGGTGCTACACCTTGCCCAAGGGTGACCTGCAGGCTAGCGGAGGGAAGGCGCATTTAGTAGAAACGCATCTCCAACCCGCCACCCTCCGAACAGTCAGATGACAAAAAACTTGAACTTAATCAACGTTCTTTTTCATCAGAGACCGATTTAGATCACCTCATGGCAACAACCTCCCTCCAGGCACTGACACGGTTAGATGGTGACATTGTCTGAGCTACAGACCATAGGGAGGTCTACTTCATGACCACAACCACAGGCGCTGAAAACCGTTACGGCAACCACCACTTAATCCTCTGTTATCGCCATCAATGGTCCCAAATCAATAGCAGCTGATGTAAGAAAGTATTAAACACTGCAAACAGAGTATGCCAATACAAGTGACTCTCACCAAACGGACACAATCTACACACTTGGTGTCACCCTCAAGTCTATCATCAGGGCTGATTTAGAAAGAATAACCAAGAGATCCAGGAACTAATTAATCACGGACGGAATGCTGTATCAGGCCGGGATCACCAGCATCCCAAGGGAAATGAAACAGCTCCAAAAGCCACGGAACAAGAGAGAAATATACTTAAATTATAGAGAAACTGCAACACAAGATGAAACAACTCTCCATTTACCTGCTCTACTTCCGCCATGGTTCTCGTGACCCTACGTCACGTGCCCCGTTAAACATGGTAGGACGCTGTGTCGTTCGCGGTGCTTAATGGGAGTTGTAGTTTCAAAATTGGTCGAATCCATAGCGATAGAACGGGTTTTCGAAAATGGTAAGCAGCTTTCTGTCTTACAGACCAGCAACTTGGACTTTTGTACCTGCTATGCAATCTGTAATGTTAAATATAAGTTACCAACAGTGGCAATATCCATTAGTATGGGTCTTAAATCACTACTGAACAAAATAGGCCCTTCAGCCTATCTAGTCTGTGCCAGACTGTTATTCTGCCTAGATCCATAGACCCATACCAGGACCATAGCCCTCCGTGCACATTCCCAAGCCCCTTAACCAAACTTCGTACCCCTCCCATTTCCCTTATCTGTACAGGACAGAAGCAGGTCTTCTGTCTCAACTCATGCTCGTTGACCAAGGTAACTCAAGATAATTTCCATTTCCTTGCATTTGACCCGTGTGCACCAATACAGAATGTTCTTCCGAGATGTTCAGGAACATTACCAGGATCAGGAACAGTTATTATCCTTCAACCACTAGGTTCCTGAACTAGCATGGACAACCTCACCCACCACAACACCGAATTGATCACTGAACACAACCGATCCCCTCACTTTCAAGGACTCCACAACTCACGTTCAGAATATTATTTATTTATTAATACTATTGTTCATTTTATTTTTGTACTTTGATTGTGTGTCAGTCTTTGTGTGTAGTTTTTATTGTATTTCTCTGTTCTACTGTGAATGCCTGCAAGAAAATGTATATGGTGATATATACATTCTTTGATACCAAAATTACTTTGAACTTTGAAAAGGGAACCATTTTCTCATCATCAATTGTGTGAAGGTATGGTTTCTCTTTTGCACATCGGTTGTTTGTCGTCTTTGTGTGTAGATTTTCATTGACTCTCTTCCCTTTCTTTGTTTTACTGCAGGAAAATGAATCTCAGGGCAGTATATGGTGACATACATCATTTGATAATAAATTTACTTTGAACTTTGAAATTTGAACTCTGGATCCAGGAGCACAAAACTGCTCATCCTTTCCACTGCTGACCCCTCAATGGGGATTGACGTGTGTTCCTTCGACGTCTGCTCCCCGAGGTTCTCAAACAATTCCTTGGTCAGGTTTAGTATCACTAGCATATGTCATGAAATTTGTTGTTTTGCAGCAGTGGTACAGTGCAATAAATTTTAAAAACTATAACTTACAATAATAAATATAGATATTAAAATATTAAATTAAATAAGTAATACAAAAAGAGAGGCAAAAAAAATACCAAGGTGGTATTCATGGGTTCATTGTCCGTACAGAAATCTGACGGCAGAGGGGAAGAAGCTGTTCGTAAAACACTGAGTGTGTGTCTTCAGGCTCCTGTATCTCATTCCTGATGGCAGCAATGAGAAGAGAGCATGTTCTGGGTGAGGATGTCTTTCATGATGGATACTGCCTCTTTGAGTGACTTTTCTACATCTGTAGAAATTTGTTAGAGTCTTTAGTGACATACTAAATCTCCTCAGATATCTAATGAAATATGGCCACTGACAGGCCTTCTTTGTAATTGTATCAATATGTTACACCCATCTCCAGAGATGTTGGCAAACAGGAAGCTGAAATTGCCCACTCTTCCCACTGTTGATCTGCGATGAGGACTCATTTGTGTTCCTTCGACTTCCTGAAATTCACAATCAATTCCTTGGTTTGACTGAAGTTGGGTGCATGGTTGTTGTTGTGACACCACTTAACCAGCTGATCTATCTCATTCCTGTACGCCTCTGCATCACCATCTGAGGTTCTGCCAGCAACAGTTGTGGCATCGGTAAATTTAAAGATGGTGCTTGAGCTGTGAATAGGCACATGGACATGGGTGTACAGAGAATAGAGCAGTGGGCTAAGCACATATCCTTGAGGTGTGCTGGGGTTGTCAGTGAGGGGGGTATTATTTCCGATCCACTCAGACTGTGGTCTGAGGAAGTCAAGGATCCAATTGCAGAGGCCCAGAGTTTGGTGCTTATTGATTAATACTGGGGGTATGCTGGTGTTGAATACCGAGCTATAATCAATAAACAGCAGCCAAACATAGGTATTGCTATTGTCCAAGGCCGAGTGGAGAGCCAGTGAGATTGTATCCACTGTAGACCTATTGTGGCCAGAGGCAAATTGCAGCAGGTCTAGGTCCTTGCTTAGGCAGGAGTTGATTCTGGCCATGACCGCCTACTCAAAGCACTTCATCACATTAGATTAACAGGTTTTGCTCAATAAGGCCATGCAAGGCTTATTGAGAAAGTAAGGAGGCATGGGATCCAAGGGGATATTGCTTTGTGGATCCAGAATTGGCTTGCCCACAGAAGGCAAAGAGTGGTTGTAGATGGGTCATATTCTGCATGGAGGTTGGTTACCAGTGGTGTGCCTCAGGGATCTGTTCTGGGACCCTCACTCTTCGTGATTTTTATAAATGACCTGGATGAGGAAGTGGAGGGATGGGTTAGTAAGTTTGCTGATGACACAAAGGTTGGGGGTGTTGTGGATAGTGTGGAGGGCTATCAGAGGTTACAGTTGTACATTGACAGGATGCAAAACTGGGCTGAGAAGTGGCAGATGGAGTTCAACCCAGATAAGTGTGAGGTGGTTCATTTTGGTAGGTCAGATATAATGGCAGAATATAGTATTAATGGTAAGACTCTTGGCAGTGTGGAGGATCAGAGGGATCTTGGGGTTCGAGTCCATACGACGCTCAAAGCAGCTGTGCAGGTTGACTCTGTGGTTAAGAAGGCATACAGTGTGTTGGCCTTCATCAATGGTGGAATTGAATTTAAGAACCGAGAGGTAATGTTGCAGCTATATAGGACCCTGGTCAGACCCTACTTGGAGTACTGTGCTCAGTTCTGGTCGCCTCACTACAGGAAGGATGTGGAAACTATAGAAAGGGTGCAGAGGAGATTTACAAGGATGTTGCCTGGTTTGGGGAGCATGCCTTATGAAAACAGGTTAAGCGAACTTGGCCTTTTCTCCTTAGAGCGATGGAGGATGAGAGGTGACCTGATAGAGGTGTATAAGATGATGAGAGGCATTGATCTTGTGGATAGTCAGAGGCTTTTCCCCAGGGCTGAACTGGCTGCCAGAAGAGGGCACAGGTTTAAGGTGCTGGGGAGTAGGTTCATTGGAGATGTCAGGGGTAAGTTTTTTACACAGAGAGTGTAATGGGCTGCCGGTAACAGTGGTGGAGGCTAATACGATAGGGTCTTTTAAGAGTCTTTTGGATAGGAACATGGAGCTTAGAAAAATAGAGGGCTATGGGTAACCCTAGTAATTTCTAAGGTAGGGACATGTTTGGCATAATTTTGTGGGCCATAGGGCCTGTATTGTGCAGTAGGTTTTCTATGTTTCTATGTTTTAATTTAACCTTTAAGACCAAAACCCTCCCTATGAATACACCCTAACTTCTCATGTCACATGGAACTGCAACCAATGAAATACATACTTCTAAAAATGAATTTCAGCTTATTTTCAAATTAAGAAAGCTGCAAACTTGACCTTACTAAATGTTTAAGTATCTGATTGATCTTTTCAAAGCTCAAAGTAACGTTTATTATCAGAGTACATATATGTAACCATACACAACCCAGAGATTCATTTTTCTGTAGGCAAATCTATAGAATAGTAACTGTAATTAGGGTCAATGAAAGATCAACAAGAAGACAACAAACTGTGCAAATACAAATATAATTAAATAGTATTAAATAACAAGAACATGAGATAATGAGATAAAGAGTCCTTAAAGTGAGATCATTAGTTGGGGGAATGTCTCAATAGATGGGCAAGTGAGTGTAGTTATCTCCTTTGGTCAAGAGCCTGACAGTTGTGGGGTAGTAACTGTTCCTGAACCTGGTGGTGTGAGTCCTGGGGCACTTGCAGCAGTGAGCAAAGAGCAGAGCCTTTGGTGGTGAGGATCTCTGATGATGGATGCTGTTTTCCTGCAACAGTGTTTCATGTAGATATGCTGAATGGTTGTGAGGGCTTTACCCGTGATGTACTGGACCAAATTCACCACCTTTTGTAGGATTTTCTGTTCAAAGACATTGGTGTTTCCATACCAGGCTATGATACAGCCAAAGTTTGTCAAAGTTTTTGATGTCGTGCCAAATCTCCACAGACTCCTAAGGAAGTAGAGCCACTGCCATTCACAAACAAGAGAAAATCTGCAGATGTACGTGTTGCAGAGGCACTACCGTGCTTTCTTTGCAATTCCATTTATATGATGGTCCAGGACTGAAATAGTAACACCCAGGAATTTGAAGTTGCTAACCCTCTCTACCTCTGATCTTCCAATGAAGACTGGCTTAAGTTTGCATCAGTATTTACTCAGGAAACTTTTTGTATCAGTATTTACTCAGGAAACTTTTGCTTCAGTATATACTCAGGAAACTGGCATTGCGTATATGGAAGGAAAGGAAACAAGCAGCAGTGTCGTGGAACATATAGAGATTAAAGAGGAGGAGGTGCTTGCTGCCTTACAGCAAATAAAGGTAGATAAATCCCCCCCGGGCCTGACATGATATTTCCTCAGACCTTGAGAGAGACTGGTGTAGAAATTGCAGGGGCCCTGGCAGAAATACTTTAAATGCCCTTGGCCACAGGTGTGGGGCTGGAGGATTGGAGGGTAGCTCATGTTGTTCCGTTGTTTAAAAAAAGGCTCCAAAAGTAAACCAGGTAGTTACAGGCCGGTGAGCCTGACATCAGTAGTAGGTAAAGTATTGGAAGGTGTTCTGAGAGATCGAATATACAAGTATTTGGACAGCCAAGGGCTGATTAAGGATAGTCAGCATGGCTTTGTGCATGGTAGATCGTGCTTTTAGATTATGAGGACACGCAGTCCTCTTTTATTGCCATTTAGTAATGCGTGCATTAAGAAATGATACAATGTTTCTCCAGAATTATATCACAGAAACACAAGACAAACTGACTGAAAAACTGACAAAAACCACATAATTATAACATATAGTTACAACAGTACAAAGCAATACCGTAATTTGATGAAGAACAGACCATGGGCACGGTAAAAAAAAAGTCTCGAACGTCACATCATCTCACACAGATGGTAGAAGGAAGGAAAAAAACTCTTCCTGCCGTGAGCTTCCAGCGCCGCAAACTTGCTGACGCAGCATCCTGGAAGCACCCGACTACAGCCGACTCTTGAGACCGTCCGAAAACTTCGACCCTCCACCAGCCCTCCGACACCGAGCACCGAGCACCATCTCTCCCAAGCGCTCTGGCCCCGGCAACAGGCAATAGGCAAAGCCAAGGATTTGGGGCCTTCCCCTCCAGAGATTCTCGATCACACAGTAGCAGCGGCAGCGAAGTAGGTATTTCAGAAGTTTCTCCAGGTGTTCCTCCGTGCTTCTCACGTCTGTCTCCATCAAATCAGGATTGTGCACGGCCCCCTAGTTAACACATACGATATCATTTCGAAGCGGCCGCGTGCGCTGCGTCGCGTTGCCATCTTCTCCTCCCCCTAACGAATCTTGTAGAGTTTTTCGGAGAGGTTACCAAGAAAGTAGATGAAGGAAAGGCTGTGGATGTTGTCTACATGGACTTTAGTAAGACCTTTGACAAGGTCCCACATGGGAGGTTAGTTCAGAAGGTTCAGACACTAGGTATCCATGGAGAGGTTGTAAACTGGATTCGAAATTGGCTGGGAGAAGACAGAGAGCGGTAGTGGATAATTGCTTATCAGACTGGAGGCCTGTGACTAGTGGTGTGCCTCACGGATCTGTGCTGGGACCATTGTTGTTTGTTGTCTATATCAATGATGTAGATAATAATGTGGTAAATTGCATCAGCAAGTTTGCTGATGACACTAAAATTGGAGACGTTGTGGACAGCGAGGAAGGCTTTCAAAGCTTGCAGAGGGATCTGGACCAACTGGAAAAATGGGCCAGAAAATGGCAGATGGAATTTAATGCAGACAAGTGTGAGGTGTTGCATTTTGGAAGGACAAATCAAGGTAGGACATACACAGTAAATGGTAGGGCACTGAGGAGTGTGGAGGTACAAAGAGATCTGGGATTTCAGATACATAATTCCCTGAAAGTGGCGTCACAGGTAGAGAGGGTTGTAAAGAAGGCTTTTGGCATCTTGGTATTCATTAATCAAAGTATTGAGTATAGGAGTTGGGATGTTATGGGGAGGTTGTGTAGGGTTCTCAGTAATATTAACTGTAATGTTAACTGTTAACTGCCAGTTATAACTAACTAACTCTGAAGTGTAATAATGAAATGGCTTGTTTATAATGTTAACTATGAGGTAATGTTCTCTGTAGCTGAAATGTTTGGGTTATAGTTATAGATAACGGAGAAACTAACCAATGGAAGCTATGTTATTCCATCTGTTTGTGTGGGAACCTGGATCAGTGTGCGGGCTTTTCAGGAGGAGAACCGAGGAGGAAGGACGTGCTGGATGCGCTCTGGTTGACCACCGTGGTTGGTCCTAGGCGGCGGGTCGAGGAGGTCGGAGGAGATCGAATGGTGTAAAGAAGACCCTGTTAATTGAGCTGCAACGGTTGTGCACGAAGTGGTTGAACCTCTGATAAGTTTGGCGCCTTTTACTTTCCTTTTATATTGTATCTCTATTAATTACGTAGTTCCAGTAAGATCTATAAAGTGTAATCTGTAAATCGTTCATTGTGTGCTGTCTGATATTTGATGTGTGAGTTTGTACCAGGGCGCATTACACAGCAACTACGCAAACGTGAGACACGGTTTGGCGGGCGGACGGGGTTTCCCCTAGACAGGCAGGAGCCGATAGTCTTGGGTGTTATAGTTTTATAAGACATTGGTGAGGCCAAATTTGGAGTATTGTGTGCAGTTTTGGTCACCTAACTATAGGAAGGATATCAGTAAGTTTGAAAGAGTGCAGAGAAGATTTACTAGGATGTTGCCGGGTCTTCAGGAGTTGAGTTACAGGGAAAGATTGAACAAGTTAGAACTTTATTCCTTGGAGTGTAGAAGAATGAGGGGAGATTTGATAGAGGTTTACAAAATTATGAGGGGTATAGACAGAGTAAATGTGAATAGGCTCTTTCCACTTAGATTAGGAGAGATAAATACGGGAGGACATGGCTTTAGGGTGAAAGGGGAAAGGTTTAGGTAGAACATTGGGGGAACTTCTTCACTCAGAGGGTGGTGGGAGTGTGGAACGAGTGGTAAATGCGGGAACATTCTTAGGCTTTAAGAATAAATTGGATGGGTACATGGGTGGGAGAGGTCTGGAGGGTTATGGACTGGATGCAGGTCAATGGGACTAACGGAATAATGTTTCAGCACAGACTAGAAGGGCTGAAAGGCCTGTTCTCTGTGCTATAGTGGTCTATGGTTCTATGCCACATGGACCTCTGGTTTCCATCTCCTAAAGTCTACAATCAGTTCCTTGGTGTTGTTGACATTGAGTGAGAGGTTGTTGTTATGACACCACTCAGCCAAATTTTCAATCTTCCTCCTGTATGTTGATTCATCATCATCTTTGATACGGCCCACAACAGTAATATCATCAACAAACTTATATATGATGTTGGAGCTGTACTTAGCCACATCGACAAGGTATAAAACGAGTCCAGCAGGGGGCTAAGTACACAGCCCTGTGGTGCTCCTATGCTGATGGAGATTGTGGGGGAGATTTTCTGCCAATCCAAACTGACTGGGGTCTACAAGTGAGGAAATCCAGGATCCAATTACACAAGGGGGTATTGAGGCCTAGGTCTTAGAGTTTAGTTCTGAGGAGATGATGGTGTTAAATGCTGAGCTGTCATCAATAAAGAGCATCCTGATGTATGCATCCTTGCTGTCCCAATGTTCTGGTGTTGAGTGAAGAGCCGGTGAGGTGGCATCTGCTGTAGACCTGTTGCTTCAGCAGGCAAATTGGAGCAGATCCAAGTTGCCCTCAGACAGGAGCTGACATGTTTCATCATGGACCTCTCAAAACACTTCACCACTGTGGACATAAGTGCCACTAGGCAAAAGTCACCGAGGCAGGTCACCAAACTCTTCTTGGGCACAGGTGTAATTGAAGTCCACTTGAAGCAGGTGGGCAGCACACACTGCCAGAGCGAGAGGTTGAAGATATCCATGACCACACCAGCCAGTTGGTCAGCACAACCTCCGGTTTAAAATAACCCAATGTCTCGGCCTCCACAGCCATCGGTGGCAATGAATTCCACAAATTCACCACCCTCTGGCTGAAGAAATTCACCTGTGCTGATGGTCTCACAGATCTAATCACTTCTCCACCTCCAACTTTCACCTAAGAAGATAAAGTTTCACCTTTAAACCTGTCGGAATAACTATGTCAGCAGATTCATTTTCACGCATCTCTCTACATCCTGTAGGTTGAGAGATGGCATTCTACCTGTTGACCTTTCCGACACGGAATCTGTCCGGGCAATGAGGCACAGTCTGTGGTATTATATAATTGCAACTATACTTCAACCTGGGCATGAATATCTCTCACTCAGCCCCTTGATTCACATGCTGAAAGTCAAAGTATCTAAGTATGTATACTACCTTGTGGCTCCTTCAGGTTGGGTTGGTTCCTTAAAATTGTCATATCCAGGGAAGGGGAGTAATGGTGACAAGCTCCCACTACCTATTAAATGCTCCCAATGGCGTGTGTCTCAAATAGCCTCCGACAACCAAGTCCAGTTCCTGGCCTTCACGTGTGGCTTAGCTACTAAGCCCGGCAGAACCATTTCTACTGACAGAAGGGACAAATGGGGGTTACTGGTGCCTTAAAACCAGTCGCTTCTGGCAGATGGGGCTCATCGGCCGTGGTTGGCAGCTCATCTAGAAGAAGGGAAACTCTGATCTCGAACTTCTGCTGCCTTGTGGCTATATCCACTCATGGGGAAAGTTTCAGGCATAAACCGCAAGGAAAAATCTGTAGCTGGAGTCCCTGAGGCAGTCCTACGTTAAGTTCAACGCTGACTGGCAACTACACTGCTGCTGCTAAACTATATTTAGCTCTGACATTCCTTTGGATTCATCAGCTGCATGGAGCATTGGTCGGCGGGGAGGATGTGGTCTGCTACATGGGCAAATGCTTGCTCTCCACATCGTACTGTGCAGGCTTGCATAACGTGTAGACTCAATATCCATGATTATCTCCGACCAACGGAGAGCCTCATGCTACCTTGAGATTTGCTTTCTTTCAAGTATTTACAGGAAAATAAAGAAAGACATAAGACAATGGCCATTCAGCCCATCCAGTCTGCTCCAGCATTCCATGATGGCTGATTTATTATCCCCTCCAATCCCATTCTCTGCGACCTTTGACATCTTTACCTATCACCAAGCACCTATCAACCTCTACTTTAAATATACCCAATGCCTTGCCTCCACAGCTATCTGTGGTAATGAATTTCACCACACTCTGGCTAAATGCTCTGTGCTCTAAAGAGAAGGCCTTCTATTATGAGGCTGTGCACTCTGGTCCTGGACTTGGGCCACTATAGGAAACGTCCTCTAGTCCCTGCCTGAAAAATCGACTGTTTACTCTTTTCCATAGATGCTGCCTGGCCTGCTGAGTTCCTCCAGTGTGTGTTGCTTAGATTTCCAGCCTCCGCAGATTTTCTCATATTTGTGATAGGAAACATCCTCTTCTCATCCACTCTATCAAGGCCTTTCAATATTTGACCGGTTTCAATGAGATCCCCCTCGTTCTTCTAAACAGCAGCAAGTACAGGGACAGACCCTTATCCGCTCCTCATACATTAACCCTTTCATTACCGGGATTGTTTTTCTGAACTTCTGGACCCTCTCCAATGGCAGAGCATTCTTTAAGATAAGGTGCCCAAAAGTCCAAGCGCGATCTAACCAATGCCTTATTTTATGAAAAACTCGACATAAACAAAGACTAGTAAACATCCAATATGCAAAAGAAGACAAATTGTGCAAAGGACTCAATAAATATGTTTACATTTTGAGATCACGAGTTGAAGAATTCTTGAAAGTGCGTCTGTAGGTTGTGGAGTTGAGGTGAGTGAAGTTGTCCATGCTACTTCAGGAGCTTCAGAAGCAACAGCAGTACATTACAACACTTGATAATAGAGAAAGATAAGAATTACAGTAAAAATATATATTTAGTGCAAAAAAAGGAAATAAGAAGTAGTGAGGCATGGGTTCAATGTCCATTCAGAAATTGGATTGCAGAGGGGAAGAAGCTGTTCCTGGATCACTGAGTGTGTGCTCACACACTTCTGTACCTCCTCCCGACGGTAGCAATGAAAACAAGGCATAACCTGGGTGATGGGGGTCCTTAATGATCGATGCTGCCTTTTTTGAGGCATCACTGCTTCAACTGTCCCTGAACCTGATGGTGTGGGACCTATGGCTCCCGTCCCTGTTTCCTGATGGCAGTAATAGGACAAGAGCACAGCCAGAGGCCATTTCCCAAGGTGCAAATGACTCATATACTTACTTACTGGGGCACAGGCCGTCAACAGCAGCTTGCTAGAGTCCGCCGTCCTGGGCCAGTCTTTCGATTTTCCCCCAGGTGTAGCCCTTCTGTGAAGATCCTTCTCTCCCAGGGATGGGAACTTAGGAGCTCCTGCTGGCGTTTCTGTAGTGCTGGGTTTTTATGGGATGGGGTTGCTAGCACCATGCCCAACCCTCCTCCCATCACAGCCAGGCTTGTCGCCGTCCACGGCGGAGTTAAATGGCTAATGGGGGGGGTTAATTTTCAGGTGATTGAAGGAAAGTGGAAGGGTTATATCTCAGGTTTTGACACTGAGTGGTGAGTGCATGGACTGCCCTCCCAATGATGGTTTAGGGGCAAATATATCAGGGGCATTTAAGAACTTAAGATGCATTTAGAGCTCAGTGGATGAGTATAATTGCTTTCTCTGATCACTGGCCATTTCCAGATTAAGAACATCTGACTTATGGAAACTTAAGTTAGATTTCTTAAATTTTTGACTTCCAGAAGCTGCCGTGCACGTTTGGTAGTGCCTTCTTAACCAGAATTGTTGTTTGCATGATTTTTATTTATTTTTTTCTCTTGCACATCGAGGGTTGGTCTTTTATTTTTATTTTCATTTGTTTTTTTTTTAATTGGGTTCTTTCAGGTTTCTTGAGCAAGCAAATATCAAAGTTGGGTAATTTATACATTCTTTGATAATCAATGAATCTTGAACTTAAGTGGAGTTTATTTGTTATGCACAAGCACGATGAGTTATAGGTACAACGAGAATCCTGCAGCATCATTGACACAAACATTCAGTCAAGACACAAAACATAAAATATACAAGGTGCAACCTACACTCTTGGCAAGCTGATGGTGCAGTGGCAAGAGTACTGGACTTCGAAGTGAGTGGTATGAATCTGGCCACTTCCTTTCACGCTTTCCATCTGTGCTTGGTGGAGCATCATAAGAACATAAGACATAGGAGCAAAATTAGGCCATTCAGCCCATCTAGTCTACTCCACCATTCCATCATGGCTGATTCCAGATCCCACTCAACCCCATACATCTGCCTTCTCGCTATATCCTTTGATGCCCTGATCGATCAGGAAATGATCAACTTCTGCCTTAAATACACTCAAGGAATTGGCCTCCACTACAGACTGCGGCAGAGCATTCCACAGATTCACTACCCTGTGGCTAAAAAAATATCCTTCTTACCTCTGTTCCAAAGGGTTGCCCCTCAGTTTTGAAGCTGTGCCTTCTACTTCTGGATACTCCCACCATACGAAACATGCTCTCCACATCCACTCTATCTAGTCCTGTCAACATCTGGTAGGTTTCAATGAGATCCTCTGCATTCTTCTAAATGCAAGTGAGTACAGGCCCAAAGCTGCCAAATGCTCCTCATATGTTAACCCCTTCATTCCCGGAATTATCCTCGCGAACCTCCTCTGGACCTTTTCCAATGACAACACATCCTTTCTAAGATATGGGGTATGGTGCCCAAAACTGTTGACAATACTCCAAGTGCGGCGTGACTACTGTCTTATAAAGCGTCAGCATTATCTTCTTTTTTTCACATTCTATTCCCCTTGAAATAAATGCCAAATTGCATTGCCTTCTTTATCACAGACTCAACTTGTAAATTAACCTTCTGGGAGTCTTGCATGAGGACTCCTAAGTCCCTCTGCACCTCTGATGTTTGAACCTTCTCCCCATTTAGATAATAGTCTGCACTATTTTTCCTTTTACCAAAATGCATTATCATACATTTCCCAACACTGGATTCCATCTGCCACTTTTTTGCCCATTCTTCCAGTTTGTCTTAAGTCCTGCTGTAATCGCATTGCTTCCTCAGCACTACCTATCCCTCCACCTATCTTCATATCATCTGCAAACTTTGCCACAAAGCCATCAATTCCATTATCCAAATCTTTGTCAAGCAATGTGAAAAGTAGCAGTCCCAATACTGACCCTTGAGGAATGCCACGAGTCACCAGCAGCCAACCAGAAAAGGCCCCTTTTATTGGTGCCTCCTACCTGTCAACCAGAATCTTTCTTGTAATGGCATAGGATTCTGTCTTGTCAAGCAGCCTCATGTGTGACACCTTAATAAATGCCTTCTGAAAATCCCAGTAAATGACATCCACTACCTCTCCTTTGTCCACCCTGCTTGTTACTTCTTTGAAGAGCTCTAACAGATTTGTCAGGCAAGATTTCCCTTTACAGAAATCATGCTGACTTTGACTTATTTTATCATTAGTCTCCAAGTAGCTTAAAAGCTCATCCTTAATAATTCACTCCAACACTTTCCTAACCTCTGAAGTTAAGCTAACTGGCCTATAATTTCCTTCCTCCCTTTGTAAAGAGTGGAGTGACACTTGCAATCTTCCAGTCCTCCGGGACCATGCCAGAATCAAGTGATTCTTGAAAGATCATGACCAACGCATCTGTTATCTCAGCAGCAACCGCTCTCAGGACTCTGGGATGTAGTCTATATGGTCCAGTTGACTTAACCTTAAAATATTTGAGTTTGCCTGGCACTTTTTCCTTTGTAATAGCAATTACACCAACTCCTGATCCCTGACACTCACGGACCTCTGGCACATTGCTGGTGTCTTCCACAATGAAGACTGATGCAAAGTACCCATTAAGTTCACCTGCCATTTCTTTATCCCCCATTACTACCTCACCAGCATCATTTTCCAGAGGTTCAACATCAACTCTCACTTCCCTTTAACTCTTTATATAATGGAAATAACTTCTGGTATCCTGCTTTATATTATTGGCTAGTCTGCCCTCATATTTAGCCTTTTTTCCCTTCTCTTCACTTTTTAGTTACCTTTGGTTGGCTAGCACCTGAAGCTGGCAACTCAGCCTCATAACAAATGCTAAAGAAACAGCAAAGTTGCCTCCCGATGCCCCACAAGGCTCAGGGCGGAGCAACAACAATACACTCAGTGGCCTCTTTATTGGGTAGCTCCCGTAGCTAATAAAGTGGCTACTGAGTAGGAGTGTGAGTTTGTGATCTTCTGCTGCTGTAGCCCATCCATTTCAAGGTTCGACGTGTTGTGCATCCAGAGATACTCTTCTGCACACCACTGTTGTAACGTGTGGTTATTTGAGTTACTGTCACCTTCCTGTCAGCTTGAACCAGTCTGCCCATTCTCCTCTAGCAAGGCATTTTTTGCCCAAAGAACTGCCACTCACTGGGTTTTTTTTTGGCTTTTCGCACCATTCTGTTTAAACTCTAGAGGCTGTTGTGCGTCGTTGTACACTTCAGTAGAGAGTATCCCAAGAAGCTGCATGCCTGCTTGGTACGGAAACTGCCCTGCTGCAGGCTGGAAGACTCGACAACGGATGAACCAAACTGCCTAATGCAACGCCAGCTCCAGCCTACCTATCATCAAGGGCATACTATACGCAGAAGGGTGCTGGAAGAGGGCCTTTAACATCATGAACGTTCCCATCCACCCTGCGCATGGACTGTTTGTCCCACTCCCATCAGGAAGGAGGCTACATAGCATCCACACCAGGACCACCAGACTCAAAAACAGTTACTCTCCTCAAGCAGTAAGGCTGATCAATGCCTCCACCCACTAACCCACCCTACCACACCCCCAGCCACCACTACTTTATCATTTCCCGTCAGAGAAACCTTATGTACCAACACTCCGGGACATAGCTTCACTTTATGGACATACAATCAATTTATGTGTACAAGCTATCTTAGAAATTTATATTTATTGTGCTTTTTATCTTATTTCAATTTATTTTTTTCTAAGCTCAAACTGATACAACCTGAGGTACAGGCATAGCCAAGCACAATCATTTGTCAGTTTCTAGGAATTTTCGGACTATTCTAGTGGTGCTAGTGTTGTGGCTTTATGGAGATTTACATAGATATTGCTGTGTAGGTCTGATTGTCTAATGTGTAGTGCCTTTGGGATGATACCAGTTGTAGATATTTCCATTGGGACGATATATACCGTGTTCATGTTCCAAGCTCTTTCAATTTCCTCTTTTAATTCAGCATATTTCCAGTGTTTTTCACTTATTAATTTCTGTATGTTTTAGATTAGATTATGAAGACACACAGTCCTCTTTTATTGTCATTTAGTAATGCATGCATTAAGAAATGATACAATATTCCTCCTGTGTGATATCACAAAACACAGGACAGACCAAGACTGAAAAAACTAACAAAACCACGTAATTATAACATATAGTTACAACAGTGCAACAATACCATAACTTGATGAAGAAGTCCATGAGCACAGTAAAAAGTTCAAAGTCTCTCGAAAGTCCCACATCTCACACAGACGGGAGAAGCAAGAAAACTCTCCCTGCCATGCCCGACCACAGTCCGACTCTGAGTCGTCCGAAAACTTCGAGCTCTGATCAGCCCTCCGATACTGAGTACCGAGCATCATCTCTATCTGAACGATTCGACCTCAATCTCGGTTGCCGGCAGCAGGCAAAGCCAGGGATTTTGAGGCCTTCCCTCCGGAAGATTCTCGATCACGCAGTAACGACAGCAGCGAACGGGCGTTTCAGAAATTTCTCAAGATGTTCCTCTGTGCTTTCATGTCTGTCTGTTAAGTGTGTGTTTGGAATGGTTATGTATATTAAGTAAGTTGTTCTTACTTGTTTATCCTATATTATTATTATTATTTACTTTTGTCTCGGCTCAAACTGATAAAACCTAAGGTATGGGCAGAGCCAAACACAGTTATTTCTTAATTGCTAGGAACTTTCGGACTAATCTAGTGTGTTTTGTATTGTGGCTTTCCGTAGATTTGTATAGATACTATTATTATCATTGCTTTGTTCTTTATCTTAATTGTGTTTTTTTTTGTGTGGTGTGTCAGATCCACAGTAGCAATTATTATATTTTCCTTTACACTTGTACTGGAAATGACCATTAAACAACTTTGAATCCTTAATCTTGAAACCCCAGGAGATCAACAGTTTCTGAGATACCCAAAACCACCCCATCTGGCACCAGCAACCATTCCACAGTAAAAGTCACTTAGATCACATTTCTTCCCCATTCCGTAGTTTGGACTGAACAACTGAACCTCTTGGACCATGTCTGCATGGTTTTTTGCACTGAGCAGCCGTCAGATGATTGGCTGATTAGATATTTGCATTAAAGACGGGTGTACAGGTCTACAATTAAAGTGACCCATCAGTGAATATGCGTACGTTCAAATAGCAGAACTGGTTTCCTACCTCCCTCCACTTTTTGTAATTGTTCTTTCTAATCAGTTTTACTTGCTTTAATTCCAGTCAATATAATACTATTGAGATATTTTTGTGTATTTTCTGACTTATGAATATCTGTAAAAACAGACCCTGCTCATTACCCAGAGATGGCCTGTACAACTATTCTTTGGTACTTTCTGAAGCTGTTCCACGTTCCATAAGTCTGCAGGGAGTGATGTGACAAGTGTCAAGGGAGTTTTTATTGGCTTTAATCTTCTGCAAAGCTATTAGGCGAATTTTTAGACATCCCAATGGGATACTGCCTGACTGTCAGAATAAGCAGAGGGCAGGACTTGCTGCATCCGAAGAAGCATTATATTTTGGAGAGAGTGCAGTAGAAGACAGTGAAAATAGAACACAAAACATAGAACATTATAGCACAGTACAGGCTCTTTGGCCCACGGCATTGAAATGACCTTTTAACCTACTCGAAGATCAATCTAACCCTTCGCTCCTATATAACCCTCCAATGTTCTGTCATCAATGTACCCCTTATGTATCAGCCTCCACAATCACTCCTGGCAGGTTCCATGTACCCAACACTCTGTGTAAAAAATCTTACCTCTGACATTTCCCCTATACTTTCCTAAAATCATCTTAAACAATGCCCCCTCATATTAGCCATTACCGCCTTGGAAAAAAAATCTCTGGCTGTCCACTTGATCTATGCCTCTTATCATCTTGTACACTTCTATCAAGTCACGTTCATCCTCCTTCACTCCAAAGAGAAAAGCTATCTTTATATGACATAATCCAGGCAGCATCCTGGTAAATCTTCTCTGCACCCTCACCAAAGCTTCCACATCCTTCCTATTATGAGCTAACCAGAACTGAACACAATACTCCAAGTGTGGTCAAACCAGAGTTTTATAGAGCTACAACATTACCCTGAAGCTCATGAAATGAATCCCTTGACTAGTGAAGGCCAACGTAGCATACAGCTTCTTAATCTCCCTGTCAACTTGCTCGGGAACTTTGAGGGGTCTACAGACATGGATCCCAAGATCCTTCAGTTCCTCCACACTGCCATGAATCTGACCATTAAACCCTGCATTCTGCCTTCAAATTCAACCTTCCAAAATGAATCACTTCACAATGGGATGTGAAGAAAACAAGATGACCATCTAATGTTGAGAACCTAGGAGCTTTGAGCAAATGTCTCAGATTCATTTATGTGTCATATATGCTTCAAAACATAAAGTGAAATGTGTTGCTTGTGCTAGCGACCAACACACCCAAAAGCAGCATCCATCATCAGGGCCCCCACCACCCAGGACATGATCCCTTCTCACTGCTGCCATCAGGAAGGAGGTACAGGAGCCTCAGGACCCACACCACCAAGTTCAGGAACAGTTATTACCCTCAACCATAGGGGACAACTTCACCAAACTTCACTTGGCTCATCACTGAACTGCTCCCACAAACCATGGACTCACTTTCTAAGACCCTCCATCTCATGTTCTCAATATTTATTGCTTACTTGATAATAATTATTATTATTTCTAAGGATGTGTAGCTGGGGATGCCCCCAGCATGCCCCCAATGCATGGGAGAACAACATAGAACACAACAAAACAACCACAGCAAAACAAGCCCTTTTCCTCACCCCCCATCCACCCGTAAACCCACTCAAACCCACACAGACAGTATTTAACTGCAGATCAGGCACCTTCACGGCCTGCAGCCTCCAGTGGCCTCGCAGAATCTCAGACACTGGGCCTCTGACTCCCTAATAGCTGCAGATTTCTAGAGCTTCGGCCATCGGGCTACCATCTCTGAACTTGTAATCGACTTTCATGCTTTGACCTTCAGTATCGGCCCTAGAACTAACCCAATCCCTCACAGGTAAAGATCTCCCCACCACTGAGCATACCTACACGAAAAGCTGTCACAGGAAAGCAGCATCCAACATCAGGGACCCCCACCACCGAGGCTGTGCTCTCTTCTCACTGCTACCATCAGGAAAAAGGTTCAGGAATCTCAAGACTCACACCACCAGGTTCAGGAACACTTCAACCATCAGGGTCTTGAACCAGTGGTGCTAACTTCATTCAACTTCACTTGCCCCACCATTGAAATGTTACAACCATCTCATGTTCTCAGTATTTATTGCTTATTTATTTATTATTATTATTTCTTCTTTTAGCATTTGCGCAGTTTGTCGTCTTTTGCATTCCGGTTGAACACCCTAGTTGGGTGGTCTTTCATTGATTTTGTTATTCTATATATTTATTGATTATGCCCACAAGAAAATTAAAATCAGAGATGTACAAGACCTTAAGACACAGGAGCAGAATTAGGGCATTCAGCACATCAAGTCTGCTCCACCATTCCATCTTGGCTGAACCCGCATCCCACTCAAAACCATACACCTGCCTTCTCACCATAGCCTTTTATGCCCTGACCGATCAATTGTTTGGTTTAAACATACTCACGGTCTGGGCCTCCACCACAGTCTGTGGCAGAACATTCCACAGATTCACTACTCTCTGCCGAAAAAAAAAAACTCCTCCGTACCTCTGTTCTAAAGGGTTACCCCTCAGTTTTGTGCCTGCTCTGGACATCCCCACCATATAGAGTCCTTTCGACATTCAGTGAGATTCCCATGCATTCCAGTGAGTACAGGCCCAGAGCTGCCAGACACTCCTCACAAGTTAATTCCTTCATTCCCAGAATCATCCTTGTGAACCTCCTCTAGACTCTCTCCAAGACAATATGGTGGAATTCTTCATTAAGGTGGAGAGTGACATAGTTAATTCAGAAACAAAGGTTCTGAACTTAAAGAAGGGTAACTTTGAAGGTATGAGACATGAATTAGCTAGGATAGACTGGCAAATGACACTTAAAGGGTTGACAGTGGATCTGCAATGGCAAGCATTTAAAGAGCGCATGGATGAACTACTACAATTGTTCATCCCAGTTTGGCAAAAGAATAAATCAAGGAAGGTAGTGCACCCGTGGCTGACAAGGGAAATTAGGGATAGTATCAATTCCAAAGAAGAAGCATACAAATTAGCCAGAAAAAGTGGCTCACCTGAGGACTGGGAGAAATTCAGAGTCCAGCAGAGGAGGACAAAGGGCTTAATTAGGAAGGGGAAAAAAGATTATGAGAGAAAACTGGCAGGGAACATAAAAACTGACTGTAAAAGCTTTTATAGATACGTGAAAAGAAAAAGATTGGTTAAGACAAATGTAGGTCCCCTACAGACAGAAACAGGTGAATTATGGGGAGCAAGGACATGGCAGACCAATTGAATAGCTACTTTGGTTCTGTCTTCACTAAGGAGGACATAAATAATCTTCTGGAAATAGTAGGGGACAGAGGGTCCAGTGAGATGGAGGAAGTGAGGGAAATACATGTTAGTAGGGAAGTGGTGTTAGGTAAATTGAAGGAATTAAAGGCAGATAAATCCCCAGGGCCAGATGGTCTGCCTCCCAGAGTGCTTAAGGAAGTAGCCCAAGAAATAGTGGATGCATTAGTGATAATTTTTCAAAACTCTTTAGATTCTGGACTTGTTCCTGAGGATTGGAGGGTGGCTAATGTAACCCCACCTTTTAAAAAAGGAGGGAGAGAGAAACCGGGGAATTATAGACCGGTTAGCCTAACATCGGTGGTGGGGAAAATGCTAGAGTCAATTATCAAAGATATGATAACAGCACATTTGGAAAGCGGTGAAATCATTGGACAAAGTCAGCATGGAATTGTGAAAGGAAAATCATGTCTGACGAATCTCATAGAATTCTTTGAGGATGTAACTAGTAGAGTGGATAGGGGAGAACCAGTGGATATGGTATATTTGAATTTTCAAAAGGCTTTTGACAAAGTCCCACACAGGAGATTAATGTGCAAACTTAAAGCACACGGTATTGGGGGTAAGGTATTGATGTGGATAGAGAATTGCTTGGCAGACAGGAAGCAAAGAGTGGGAATAAACGGGACCTTTTCAGAATGGCAGGCAGTGACTAGTGGGGTACCGCAAGGCTCAGTGCTGGGACCCAAGTTGTTTACAATATATATTAATGACTTAGGTGAGGGAATTAAATGCAGCATCTCCAAGTTTGCAGATGACATGAAGCTGGGCGGCAGTGTTAGCTGTGGGGAGGATGCTAAGAGGATGCAGGGTGACTTGGATAGGTTAGGTGAGTGGGCAAATTCATGGCAGATGCAATTTAATGTGGATAAATGTGAGGTTATCCACTTTGGTGGCAAAAACAGGAAAACAGATTATTATCTGAATGGTGGCCAATTAGGAAAAGGGGAGGTGCAACGAGACCTGGGTGTCATTATACACCAGTCATTGAAAGTGGGCATGCAGGTACAGCGGGCGGTGAAAAAGACGAATGGTATGCTGGCATTCATAGCAAGAGGATTCGAGTTACAGGAGCAGGGAGGTACTACTGCAGTTGTGCAAAGCCTTGGTGAGACCACACCTGGAGTATTGTGTGCAGTTTTGGTCCCCTAATCTGAGGAAAGACGTCCTTGCCATAGAAGGAGTACAAAGAAGGTTCACCAGATTGATTCCTGGGATGGCAGGACTTTCATATGATGAAAGACTGGATCGACTAGGCTTATACTCGTTGGAATTTAGAAGACTGAGGGGGGATCTTATTGAAATGTATAAAATCCTAAAGGGATTGGACAGGCTAGATGCAGGAAGATTGTTCCCGATGTTGGGGAAGTCCAGAATGAGGGGTCACAGTTTGAGGATAAAGGGGAAGCCTTTTAGGACCGAGATTAGGAAAAATTTCTTCACACAGAGAGTGGTGAATCTGTGGAATACTCTGCCACAGGAAACAGTTGAGGCCAGTTCATTGGATATATTTAAGAGGGAGTTAGATATGGCCCTTGTGGCTAAAGGAATCGGGGGTATGGAGGGAAGGCAGGTACAAGGTTCTGAGTTGGATGATCAGCCATGATCATACTGAATGGCGGTGCAGGCTCGAAGGGCTGAATGGCCTACTCCTGCACCTATTTTCTGTGTTTCTATCCTTTCTGAGATATGGGGCCCAAAACTGTTGATGATGCTCCAAGTGCGATGTGACTAGTGTCTTATGAAGCCTCAGCATTATCTCCTTGCTTTTATATTCTATTCCCCTTGAAATAAATGCCAACATTCAATTTCCCTTCTTTACCACAGACTCAACCTGTAAATTAACCTTCTGGGAGTCTTGCATGAAGACTCCCAAGTCCCTTTGCACCTAAGATGTTTGAATTTTCTCCCCATTTCGATAATAATCTGCACTTTAGTTCCTTTTACCAAAATGAATTATCTTACATTTCCCAACACTGTATTCCATCTGCCACTTTTATGTCCATTCTTCCAATTTGTCTAAGTCCTTCAGCAATCACATTGCTTCCTCAGCACTACCTACCAATACACCTATCTTCGTTTCATCTGCAAACTTAGCCACAAAGCCATCAATTCCATATGGCATATGGTGACATATAAAGTACATTTATTATTACAAAGTATGTATGCGGTATACAACCCTGAAATTCATCTTCCCGCAGACAGCCACACAACAAAGAAACACCGTGGAATCCATTCAAAGAAAAACATCAAACACCAAATATGTGAAGGAAAGAAAAATTCTTGAAAATGGCAAAAAAAAAGTAACACACAGAATCTTAAACAAAAGTTAGTGGAGATTAACATTCATTTTGAGTGTCGGGAGTGTGGATGCAAGGAAGGAGATATTTGAACATTATATGCAATTCAAAGGAAGCATTGTATATATACTGTAACTATAAAATTGTCATGTAATATTGGGTTGAGCAGGCCTCTTCTTCTGAGAGTGTCTTGAATAGCCGCTCTTCGTTCTGAATAAACTTCTATATCCATTAGCTCCACAGTTACAACAGGAGGGAAGGGTTAGACTGATCTTAGAGTTTGTTAAAAGGTTGGCACAATATTGTGGGCTGAAGGGCCTGTATTGAGCTGTAGTGTTTTAAAAATAACAATGGCTCTGGAAGTGTGCACAGCATTGATGATTAGGGATGAGCACACTTCATTATATTAGACACTGTCATCTCTATTGAGGTTGCTATCCAACGAGCTCTTTCAAAAATAAATGCCTGTCACACTGAGTAATTTGGACTGAATCTCATGACCATGTCTGCATGCTTTTATGCATTGAAATTGCTGCCATATGATTGATTGATTAGATATTTGCATTAGCGAGCAAGTGCACATGTGTACCTATTAAAGTGGCCACTTGGTGCAAGACTCATAAGTTTGAAACAGTACAGTGAAAATTAACCAGGATGTTGTTTGGTATTGAGGGCCTAAATTATCGGGAATGGTTGAAAAAGATAGGACTTTATTCCATACAGCATATGAGAATGGGGGGAGATTTGATAGAGGTATACAGAATTATGTGAGGTATAGATAGGGTAAATGTAAACAGAGATTTTCCACTGAGGTTGGGTGAGGCCAGTACTGGAGGTCATGGGTTAAAGGTGAAAGGAGAAATGTTAAAGGGGAACCTGATGTGGGTCTTTCTTCCTCACTCAGAGGGTGGTGAGAGTGTGGATCGAGCTGCCAGTGGAAGTGCTGGATACAGGTCTGACTGCAACATTTAAGAGAACATTGCACAGGTACATGGATGGGAAGGGTATGGAGGGCTATGGGCCAGGTGGGGATTGATTGGACTAGGAAGAATAACAGTTTAGCACAGACTAGATGGACCAAAGGGCCTGTTTCTGTGCTGTAGTGCTCTATGACTAGATTTGTGAACCTTTCATGAGGTTAAATTTGTTTCTTTTTAAATTTGTAGGTAAAATGAAAATGAGTTTACAAAACTGAGTCTATCTTATGAAATCAATGTTGCTTGGGATTGCCATTAATGACTAATATACACAGTAGTTATTTTTAAACCCAACTCTCTTCTGTGATATTATTGAGCAATATCAATAATAATGCAATTGAATACTACATGGATAGAGCAGTACAGTGTAGGTACAGGCCATTTGGCCCACAACATTATGCTGAACCAGCTAAAAAATAAATCAAAAGCATCCAAACACTAACCCCTCCTACCTAAACCATGTCAATATCCTTCCACCTTCCTTATATCTATATGCCTTTCCAATGCATAGGATTGGATAAGGGTAGTTAGGTGGGACAGGTGTGAGTGAATGTTCAGTCCCAGGTGTGGATTGATGGAACAGGTGTGAGTGAATGTTCAGTCCCAGGTGTGGATGGATAGGACAGGTGTGAGTGAATGTTCAGTCCCAGGTGTGGATTGATGGAACAGGTGTGAGTGAATGTTCAGTCCCAGGTGTGGATGGATAGGACAGGTGTGAGTGAATATTCAGTCCCAGGTGTGGATGGATAGGACAGGTGTGAGTGAATATTCAGTCCCAGGTGTGGATGGATAAGACAGGTGTGAGTGAATATTCAGTCCCAGGTGTGGATGGATAGGACAGGTGTGAGTGAATGTTCAGTCCCAGGTGTGGATGGATAGGACAGGTGTGAGTGAATGTTCAGTCCCAGGTGTGGATGGATAGGACAGGTGTGAGTGAATGTTCAGTCCCAGGTGTGGATGGATAGGACAGGTGTGAGTGAATGTTCAGTCCCAGGTGTGGATGGATAGGACAGGTGTGAGTGAATGTTCAGTCCCAGGTGTGGATGGATAGGACAGGTGTGAGTGAATGTTCAGTCCCAGATGTGGATGGATAGGACAGGTGTGAGTGAATGTTCAGTCCCAGGTGTGGATGGATAGGACAGGTGTGAGTGAATGTTCAGTCCCAGGTGTGGATGGATAGGACAGGTGTGAGTGAATGTTCAGTCCCAGGTGTGGATGGATAGGACAGGTGTGAGTGAATGTTCAGTCCCAGGTGTGGATGGATAGGACAGGTGTGAGTGAATGTTCAGTCCCAGGTGTGGATGGATAGGACAGGTGTGAGTGAATGTTCAGTCCCAGGTGTGGATGGATAGGACAGGTGTGAGTGAATGTTCAGTCCCAGGTGTGGATGGATAGGACAGGTGTGAGTGAATGTTCAGTCCCAGGTGTGGATGGATAGGACAGGTGTGAGTGAATGTTCAGTCCCAGGTGTGGATGGATAGGACAGGTGTGAGTGAATGTTCAGTCCCAGGTGTGGATGGATAGGACAGGTGTGAGTGAATGTTCAGTCCCAGGTGTGGATGGATAGGACAGGTGTGAGTGAATGTTCAGTCCCAGGTGTGGATGGATAGGACAGGTGTGAGTGAATGTTCAGTCCCTGGTGTGGTTGGGTAGGACAGGTGTGAGTGAATGTTCAGTCCCAGGTGTGGATGGATAGGACAGGTGTGAGTGAATGTTCAGTCCCAGGTGTGGATGGATAGGACAGGTGTGAGTGAATGTTCAGTCCCAGATGTGGATGGATAGGACAGGTGTGAGTGAATATTCAGTCCCAGGTGTGGATGGATAGGACAGGTGTGAGTGAATGTTCAGTCCCAGGTGTGGATGGATAGGACAGGTGTGAGTGAATGTTCAGTCCCAGGTGTGGATGGATAGGACAGGTGTGAGTGAATATTCAGTCCCAGGTGTGGATGGATAGGACAGGTGTGAGTAAGGGCGCAGTGCTCTGCTGCCAGCCGGTGAAAGAGGTGCGTGTACGACTGCGCGTGCACCCCATTACCTTTGCCTGTGTCCGGTGTGCGCCCGCAGTTACGGGTCTCGGCTCGGGACCGCGCACGGAGAGTAGAGGAGGAGGAGGTCAATCCTGGGCTCTCGGTAGATCAGCGGATGCTCCGCTCCAGTGAGTGTCACCGTTCACCGCTTACCGCTTTTCTTTTTGAAGGGAAGCCCTTAATTCCGTTTGTAATTAAACTTTGAATACTGACAATTTACTTTCCTCCCATCAGAATGGCGGTAGTTTGACAGCGGTTACAGGCTTGTCCGGTTACAGCTCGGATTAACTCTGAGGTAAAAGAAATAGATATATTTAGGACTGAGGCAGTGAACAGCTCCCTTGACGATGTTTTATAACCCGTCCCTAAGGGTTGGAGTTTCAAACCGGCCGCTGGATCACGATCGGCTCTAGTTTTTAACCGTCCATATTCTCGCTCGCCAGAGAAGGGAGAAATACGGTGCACATTAAATCGAGCAAGGACACGTTTGATTTGCAATAAGATCAGTCCGAACGTTCATTTTGTTTGCTTGGGGGGGAGGGAGGAATAGATGAATGCACGGGGTGTTTTTGAAGAAAATGAATTTTTTTTCTCGTTTTGCGAGTAATGTTTTCATGCAGCTATCGAATTGAGACACACCCCCTCCTCTCCCCTCAGCCAAGTTTCGAAAACTCCCCATTTAATTTGAACCAACTTCTAAGCTCCAATTGCATAAGTTTAATTGCGGGTTCGATTTCGTCGCCTAAGAGCCATTTGGACAGGTACACCGATGATGAACCTACGGAGGAGGGCTCGGTCCAGATTCAGGTCGATGGGACTAGGCAGATTCAGCACGGACTAGATGGTCCGATTGGCCCGTTTCTGTGTGGTCGTGTGCCATGACTCTAACTTTCAATTAAACAATAAACACACGGAAAGGTAGTTAACTGGCATCTGAGAAGTGTCTATATACTGTATATGGGATGTCATTGGTGGCCAGCCAACAGTTGAGTCCATTCACAGCGACTGTCTGACAAGCAGCGATATTTCTTTTGGTGGTAGGCGTTTTCCATTGGTCATTTTTTTATGTGTGCTTTGCTTAAACTGGGCACTATTCTAACATTTTACTTGGTCTACTTCAGAAAGTGTTTTTGAAAATATAACGTCATTTAAATGTGAAATTTGGTGATGTAATTTACAAACTTTTATTTACAGGGAGAGAAAAAGCCACTTTAAACCAATTAGTGAATGTCAGTTTTAAAACTCTGAATATCAATAAAACATTATCTTCAACCAACTGTGGTATTTTACAAAATTACAGATATCATATTATTTCCAAGTCACCTTTATTTGTTTAGAAGCAAAGGCTTATTAGCAGATTTCAGATTTCTGCATCTTGTTGTTCTGAAGCAAGCAAGGTCACTTATGTGCAGGAAATGCATGCAGTGTGTTTGTGTGTATGTGTGTGTGGGTGAACTGCTGTCATGTGACTTTTTTTCAATCCTATTTGGTGAAGCAGCTTGACTTATTTTTGCTTTTGCTTTCTGTTTGGTGATGATTTTGACTGCAAGCGTTGATTGACAGATGCATGGCAGAAACCCCCATTCTGCTCCTCACAAGATATGTGTAATGGATAGCAATCTCTTGGCCCAGCAGGATACAGGGACCATGCATGCTGTAATTGGTCAGGTATGGAGTCAGTCATTTCTCAACTCCTCTCTTATTTTTCCATGGGGTATAGCTGCTTGATTCATATAATTCATATTTACAATATCTTTCTTCTACAGTCTGGCCCGTAGCAATTTAACTGAGAAATCCAACATTATAATCTGAGAATTAATGTTTGGAACTATTTTTTTTTCTTTAGTCTCTGTTTACTGGTTAATATGAATTCATCATGTTCCAGTTCTCCTGTTATTTATAAATGGTATACCATCTGAGGTGGTGTGGAGTCTCGGATTTGGATACATTGGTGGGTGATTTATAGTTTTACGCTAACGTTTTGCTATTTTACCCTGCCTTCCATATTTTACCTCTAATCTAAATGAGGTGTGACCTCAGTAAATGCAATAATTTTTGTTTGTACAGAAGCCAGTGTGCAAATTAAAAAAAACTACTACAGTCCAAAAGGTCCAGGTGGTCTGGTGCGTCTAATGTAATACAGCAGAGTAGCTTTAATAAACAGCTCTATTTACTCCCTCAAGCCACCAAGATAAACTGGTCTAAGGCTGCTGTGATGAAATGCCAGAAGAATATTTCTCAAAGGCCTCACATGCTGGGCTTTAGAGGCATTTCGTCTTTGTCTGCTGGATACCAGATGGGTCACTAGTGCTTTTTGTGTTGTTTGTATTCTGAGTAGTTCTACAATTCGTGTCTTTTGCTTTTAAGCACAATCATCCAGAAAGCAATCCCAGGCTTGTAATCTTCTTGTTTATCTGCATAGAATCACAGGATCTGGTGGAATTATGCTCTTCTGGGTAAGGAACGTTGGTTAAGAACAGCCTGTGTAAAGTAAGCATTTTCTAAGAATATTTTGGTGAAATTGTAAAAAAAAAATTTGCAAAATACATTTGATTCAAGACAAATATGTCACTATTTAATTTTATCCACCAGTGGTACAAAGAGCAGCCGTGTAGATGTATAAAATTTCTGTGAAGGATGTTACTTGAAAGCATCTCAGTCTGTTAGAAAATTGATACAGTAGAGCTTTAGTTGTGATTGAAATGCATGCTTGACCACTAGAATAGCCTTAGACGGTTTAATGAGCAAACATACAGTCCACAGAAAATATAATTGTTTTGAAGATTCTTTTCGATATTGGTCCTCAAAAGTGAGTACTTTGCCTTCGAACAGGATTAGTTCTGGTCTGTGCATAAAATAATTCAAATGTTTACTGTCTGTAATAGATTTGTTCTAAGCATTCATGTTTGTTAGACATACTTTTTAATGTTTTTTTTATTTTATGTGATATATTTTCTATTATTAACTTGAATTACATAGAGCTAAATTGTTGATGCATTGCAACAATAGACCTGGGAATATTTGTTAATTGTAAAATAGCATATTTTAAAACTTTGCCGTATAACAGAAGTACAATGTGCCCATTTTCCACAGAGTTCGTCTGATTGTCGTAACTCTCTGTTCTCGTAAATAAGTGGATTATAAAAAGCTTTATCATTTAATTGGTTTAAATTTCACTGATCTAGCAGATAAATAAAATCAGTTTTTCACTCAAGTCTTCTAACACTAAATGCTGAGCATAAGAAAGTTACTTAAAATTCTTTCATAAGTAAATGTTAATGGGCATTGGTAAAAGCAACAGAAAAATATCTATTAATTTGAACATTGTGCAGCCAAATTGTCAGTCTTGTAATGGATCAGAGCTGACTTGAAAATTTGTACCAGACTTCATTGCAGTTGCTCGATTCAGCTGGCTTTATTTTGTAAGTTGTCAAAATCACATCATAACATTCAAAGTGTACATCCATTTATTAAAATTGAAAATTTAGTATTTGATAGTACTCAGCAATCTTTAGCCAAAGAAGGTGAATGCTAGATTATCTAATCTCAGAATATATATCTCTGCAATGGTCATATTTGTTGAAAGAGATACCACGAGCTTTTATGTAGATATAAAGCCATATTGTTATTAAATGAATTGTAGCACGTGTGTGTGTGTGTGTGTGTGTGTGTGTGTGGGTGTGTGTATGTATGTGTGAGTGTGTATTTGTGCTTTGTATGTCTGCACATATATCTGTGTTGATTCTGTCTTGTTAATTCTTTTCTCTTCCCCTATATATATTTCCCATGTTCATTGTCCATTACAAAAAATAGTCAAATTATTTAAAAAAAGCAATGTTCTACACTATATGAAAAGTCCTCTAGTCATTGGGTGTTCAGCACAATTTTTATTTTGGAAAATTCTACAAGTACAAATAGTTCGTTATTTAATATTATTGTTTAGAAATGTGGAATTCAATTTGATTTATTCAGAAAGTGTGGATCTATCATTATTCATTGTCCCTAACATCTTTTGGCAATAAGGTTCTAATTTTAATTTATGAAATAGATGTTCACTGAAGGTTGAAAAAATATAATATTGCATAATTTTAAGATATTTTAGTGGTTTATGTCATTATGATAAACCCTGCAGCTAAATTAAAAAGTTGGTTATTTTATCAAAACATCCATGAACACCTTGTTTTGATATAATTTTTCTTTTAAGAGGTTTAATCTGTTTCAAACTCCTTATTTGACGCAAGACTTTAGAATACCTGCATCATAATTAGAGAGTACTGTAGGTGAAAAAGTTGCTTCATTAAGAATAAGAGCATTTTGCATCTTGTTTGCACTGTTAGATATTTATCATTGCATTGTTATGACAAATTGTTATTCATCATTGTTATTAATTATCAGGTTTAATATCACCATCACATATCATGAAATTTGTTGTTTTGTGGCAGCAGTATAGTGCAATACGTGATAATTGAAAGATTTAAACAAAATCAGTTGCATTAGTGGATGATATGAGGTGGGGAAATACTAAAAAAATTTAGTTCAATTCCACAAATAAATTTTTCCAACTGAAATACTTCAGGGCTTCCTAAAGAAAAATGTTTACAGTCACCAGAGGATTAGTGTGTTTTAATCTGTCGCTATGTAGAAACAGACTCTGTGAAAAAAGATCCTATTCTTTCCAGAGCTCTCTTAATTTGTAAGAAGCAATCTTTACTTTTCCACTGTTGAAGCAATCTTACTAAAATCTGATGACCATTTTATTGCTAACAGCTTTTTAAATTGCTCACTTAGTTTTAGACTGAAATAATCCTTATTAAAATAGGTTTATGTTGTAAGTTCAATCACAGTTAGAGTTCCAAAAATACATGGTTGCCAATCATTGTGTAATGTTCAAATATTTACAGATCAATATTTAATATTTGATCTATATCGTAATGTGCTGATATGCATTATAAATTTGGTGTTCTGGGCTTGCTTTTTTCACAATATGAGTGAAGCCAGATGCTCTGAATGACAGGTACGTTCAGCAGTGTTACTGTCCTCCTGCTTCTGTCTCAGCTGAGGCAGGCAGGTTACAGCGTCCAGTCACCCTTCTCACACTGCTCTCCCCTGGGCACACTCCAGCCATGCTGTCATGATCCCGAGGCCTGAGGGCTCGGACTAGCTGTGCATTTGTATGTTTCCTGCCTAGGAAAAAGCAAAATACTGCTCCACTTGTTAAATGAAGAGCAGGAAGAACAAAAGTGTGGTGACTTGAAGCTGAGACACTCTGAGCGTATGAGAAACACCCATGACAGGGATGCGAGTTTGAGTTGTGGGGGTTGCCAAGGGGAGGAACTGCAGGACAATTCCTGTATTAGTCTGCAGAATGGCCATATTTGTAATATTAACCCCAAAGATCAAAAAGCTTTAAAGCATTTATACACACAAGTAACAAGCTATTAAAAATAACTCACCTGGGTTTCAGGAACATGGAAATTATTTTGTTTTGAGATATTTATTAACCATATTTGAAGCATATAGTATTACAATTTTACACAATATATACGTTTTCATATATATCACATGGCAGTGCTTCATTTGACTGGTTTACTAAATTGTTTGGGGGGGGTTTTGCTTTTAATTCAGTGATGAGATTTCCTCTACATTTCTTGTTGCATATATTTTTGTTTCCTAATTTGCCGAGGTCTAAAATTGACCAATTGTGAATTGACCAATCCTAAAATTGGAAAGCAATAGTAATCCTAATGTACACTTAGTACATTTAAACAATGTGGGGAAATAGAAATATATTTTGCTTAATGCTGCAGGTAAAAATATGTCTATGAACTGATATTTTCCATTAATAAGACCATAATCATTGCCGTATCGTTAAATAAAATATGTTTTAAGTTTTTAGTTTTATTTTACAACGATCTTGTAATTCTTCTGACACTGTCACTGAAAGTTTTAACGGTCGTTTAGTTTCTTTAGTCAGTATTTAAAACAATAATGAGAACCTGTGGTAGAATTCATTTAAATGTTTAGGAGGAAAATATCCTATATGGTTTCTTCAAGAAATCAAACAAAGAAAGAAATGAAAGAACTCAAAGAAAGTTATTGGAATGTATTTTAAAAGGCGGTAATTTATTGGTTGGTTTCATTTGTTAAACTTAAGTCAAAAGCGTTGCATGTTTTCACCACGTGCTAAAAATCGTATGTATCTGTAGAATGGGCAGTAAATAATCCCACTGTCTGGAGTATTTTGGTCCATTTTACTCCTATTGGTGAGTTATCGTTGACTTATCAGATCATCTCACTATCTTTCAAATCCAAGTTCTTAATCTTTTCCTTTACACACAAATTTTTCTGATTTTAAAGATGTTTTTTATCTGTAAGATCTGACATTATCACATTATTCAGTTGAGATTGTTCTTCATTTTGGCCTACTCTGAGAAAGCTGTGAGTGTATTTCATTGTTTGTTTGGAAGCCCAGTTCCTTTCACCCATGAAGTGGATTTGACTGGGTGCCTAGTGAGCTGAGTTTGGTAAGGCAGGATTAGTCAGAAGCCCCAGCATTAGAAAATTCTTTATAAAGAAAGTGGTCTTGCGCATGTACCTTCGAATGAAATTGTTGTGAATCTGAAAGAGGAGTGCCTATCTTTTTGCCATCATGGATCCCTTTACACACTGAGGAGCATAAAATCTTCACTGTAAATAAGTGTAAAACTGAAGTGACTGCTGCTATCCCTGAGTGGCAAAAGCCGATGTTACGAAATGTGAAAGACACACAGAAGGGCTCTCTGACGCTTTCTTTATTGGCTTTATTTAAAAAGCCATATAATATGAAACAGACCTTACGAGCAACACTGCAGCAACCCACCTATTTAATACCAGCCTCATCAAAGGACAATATACACTGGCCAATTAACCTACTAACCAGTGCCTCCTTAGAATGTGGGAGGAAATGGGAGCAACTAGAGGAAGTCCAGGCATTCGCAGGGAGGATATACAATAAACTCCTTACAGGCAGCATCGGAATTGAACTCTGGATTCTGGAATGCTACCAGCTGTAATAGCCATGCTGCTGTGGTGTACAAAGATGTTGTAGAAGGATTAGGAATGTTTCCTCAAAAAGAAAACATTATTATTGGGGAAAAAGTCACTCTGTAATAAAAGCAGTCTTGTAGAATCCAGAGAGCATTTAAGTTCATGTCTGCAGACCTTCCATGGTGTAGGCTGTAGACATAGGTAGAAGAACTGTCTGCTGTCAAAACTATGGATGTTTTAAGATGTATGTTTGTTGAACAGGGGTACTTACAGGACAGTTCTGGGCATAAATTAGCAGACAATCTGCAACAATTCTGCTAGGTTTAAATACTGTGAAGCCAGATGACAACATGAGATTGCATTTTTGTTTACTAATGTACATTAGTGGAAAAATACATCAATGCACGTAAATAATTTCAGTTGCTGTGATACTAAGTTCTCCGAAGTGTTGCACGTCATTGGCAAATGGTTGAAAAATAAAACTTTGGATATTTTAAGTATTTTAAGAAGGTTATAAAATTATATGAACTTAAAACACCTCATTAAATATCCAAATAATGAAATCACTGCAGATCAACAAAAACAATTGTGAACTACTGAAATATCTATGCCTTTAGGCAGAATTGTTAGAATGGAAAGGATTGAAGTCGTGACTATCAATCACATCCAGCAGCATTGGCAATGTTGATTGGTTGATGGACATCAGCATTCTGTGCCTGGATTAGCTCCTGGTGGCTGTTAAATGTTGCACCATAGCAACCATTAGTGTTTGTGGATGGCCAGGAGATCTGTGGGCATTCAAATTTGAGGGCATAGATTGTGATTCCTGATTCTGACCACTTTCCTCAAGTCCAGCCAGGGATTACTGACAGGTCTGAGTCGCTCTCCCTTCTTTTCCTCTTCTGATGAGGGGTTTCGGCCTGAAACATCAACTATTTGTTCCCCTCCATAGATGCTGCCCGACCTTCTCAGTCCCTCAAGTCCTCTGTGTAGGTCTGGGAACTGTTCCTTTTTCCATTGTGCTAATGTTTGCTTTTACTGAAAATATGAAGTCAAAGTGGAATTTTGTCTTTAGTAATGGAAAGATTAGATCTGATTCTTTTATGTGTGGAAGACCTTAAGCTGAATGCTGGATAAGGGTGTACGGTATGGGGTTTAGTTTAGTAAAAGTATCATATGCATTTTGCAATTCAAGAAACTACCTGCTTAGAATGTTTAGTAAGTAGTAAGATCTGTATGTTATGGTAGTTTATTAGGAGCAGTAACAGTTACTATTCTGCTTGCATTGTATGTTATTGGGCTTCTGTTATATAACAACCCTAAGGCATAGGAACAGGGTTAGGCCATTCAACCCATCAAGTCTTCTCTGCTATTCCAGCATGGCTGATTTACATACCATCTCAACCCCATTCTCTTTTCTTTCTCCACAGTCTTTGATGCCCTGACTAATCAAGAACCTATCAAACTCTGCTTTAAGTACAGAGTCACAGTCATAGAAAAGCACAGAAACAGGCCATTTGGCCCATCTAGTCTGTGCCGAACCATTTAAACTGCCTACTACCATCGATCTGCTCCAGGACCGTAGCCCTTCATACCCCTACTATCCATGTACCTGCCTGTGGCAATGAATTCCACAGATTCACTACCCTCTAGCTTAAGAAATTCCTCCTCATCTCTGATCTAAATGGACTTCCCTCTATTCTGAAGCTGTGCCCTCTGGTCAAGACTCACCCACTGTAGGAAACATCCTCGCTACGTCCTGTCTATCTCTGTTGTTCGATACTCGACAGGAGGATGGGAAATTGAGCGATCAGGTACTTGGCAGCGTATAGTGAGACTGTGAGGAAGGACAGGCAGATGATAGGGCAGAATTGCAGTCAGGATGAGCTGCAATGTAACAAGGGGTCAAAATCATAAAAGATGACAAATACGGAACTTGAAGGTATTATATTTGAATGCACGCAGTATATGGAATAAGGTAGATGATGTGGATATCAATGAGTTGTGGCTGAAAGAAGATTATGGTTAGGAGCTTAACATCCAAGGATACGCATTGTATTGAAAGGACAGGCAGGTAGGCCTTTGTTGGTAAAAAAAAAATTAAATCAAATCCTTAAAAAGAGGTGACATGGATCAGAAGTTACTGAATCGTTGTGGGTAGAATTGAGGAACTACAATGGTAAAAGGACACTGATGGAAGTTATATACAGGACTCCGAACATTAGCGAAGATATGGGTACAAATTACATTAGGAGATAGAAAATGCATGTCAAAGGGGCAATGTTACAATAGTTACAAGGGATTTCAATATGCGGGTAGATTGGGAAAATCAGGTTGGTGCTGAATCCCAAGAGAGAGAATTTGTAAAATGCCCGTGAGATGGCTTTTTAGAGCAGCTTTGGATTGAGCCTGCTAGGGGATCAGCTGTTCTGGATCATGTATTGTGTAATGAACTAGATTTGACGAGGGAGCTTAAGGTAAAAGAGCCCTTAAGAGGCTCTGATCATAATATGATAGAATTCATCCAGCAATTTGAGAGGGAGAAGCTAAAGTCAGATGTATCAGTATCACATTGGAGTCAAGGGAATTACAGGGGCATGTGAGAGGAGCTGGTCAAACTTGTTTGGAAGGGGACACGCAGCAATGGATGGAGTTTTTGGGAGCAATACAGAAGGTGTAGGACAGATATATCCCAAAGAAGAGGAAGTATTCTACAGGAAAGATGTAACTGTAGCCTACAGGGGAAGTCAAAACCAACATAAAAGCAAAAGTGAGGGCATATAACAGAGTAGAAATTAGTGGGAAAATGGAGGGTTAGGAAGCTTTCAAAAAATCATCTGAAATGCCTGAAAGTGGATGAATAACCTGGACCAGATGGACTACACCCCAGGGCTCTGAAAGAAGTAGCTAAAGAAATTGTGGAGACATTGGTATTGATCTTCCAAGTATCACTAGATTCTGGCATGGTTCCGGAGGATTGGAACATTGCAAATATCACTTCACTCTTCAAGAAGGGAGGGAGGCAGGCAGAAGAGAGGAAATTATAAGTCAGCTAGCCTGACCACAGTAGCTGAGAAGATATTGGAGTCAGTTTCTAAGGATGAGGTTTCTGGATACTTGAAGGCACTTGCTAAAATTGGTCAAAGTCAGCTTGGTTTCCTTAAGGGAAAATCTCACCTGACAAATCTGTTGGAATTCTTTGAGGAAATGACAAGCAGGACAGACAAAGGAGAGGCAGTGAATTTTGTGCACTTGGATTTTCAGAAGGCCGTCATGAGGCACACGTGAGGCTGCTTAGCAAGATAAGAGCCCATGGTATTACGTGAAGGATACAAGCATGTATAGAGCATTGGCTGATTGGCAGGAGCCAATCAGTGGGATTCCCAAAGAGTGGGAATAAAGGGAACCTTTTTGGATTGGATGCCGGTGACAAGTGGTGTTCCACATGGGTCAGTGTTGAGATCACGGCTTTTTACATTTGAATTGAATTGACTTCATTACTTACATCCTTCATATACATAATGAGTAAAAGTCTTTACGTTACGTCTCCATTCAAATGTCAAATGTGCAATTTATAGTAATTTATAATATATAGTATGTGCAACAAGACAGTCAGTATAGCATAGAAATACAATTGTATCAGCGTGAATTAATCAGTCTGATGGCCTGGCGGAAGAAGCTGTCCTGGAGCCTGTTGGTCCTGGCTTTTATGCTGCAGTACTGTTTCCCAGATGGTAGCAGCTGGAACAGTTTGAGGTTAGGGTGACTCAGGTCTCTAATGATCCTTCGGGCCCTTTTTACACACCTGTCTTTGTAAATGTCCTGAATAGTGGAAAGTTCACATCTACAGATGCGCTGGGCTGTCCGCACCACTCTCTGCAGAGTCCTGCGATTGAGAGAAGTACAGTTCCCAATTTACCACAAGGCATAGAGAGGAGTAATCAATTATCATCATACTCGTGTATACAACTAAACAAAACATTGTCTCTCTGGGGCCAAGGTGCAAAACACGTTACATACAATCATACACAGCACGTATAGTTGCGATCCAGCACATACACTTACAAAATGTTTATTTATTGAGATACAGCGTGGAATAGGCTCTTCGAATCGTGCCACACAGTAATCCCCCGATTTAACCCTAACCTAATCACAGGACAATTTATTATGACCAATTAACCTACCAACTGGTACGTCTGTGGACTGTGGGAGGAAACCAGATCACCCAGAGGAAACCCACATGGTCACTGGGAGAACATACAAACTCCTTACAGGCCAAGGTGGGAATTGAACCTGAGTTGCCAGTACTGTAAAGCGTTGTGCTAATCACTACGTTACAGAGCTGCCCCTAGTGCAGGAATCTGAGTAGCATAGCCCGAAATTTACAGGTTGAAGTAAAACGTGAGGTGCATGTCCATGTAAGGCAGTATAATGTCACTGTCAGTATTAAAATAAAATAAGCAGTCGTATAAATATGTGAAACAGCAGCAGTAAAGGATGAAAATTCACCAGTGCAGGATGAGAGTGTATCTGCGAGAGGGGTTGGGGGTTACAGGGCATTCATGCAGGGTGTATATGTGTGCTGGGTGGCGGCAGGGTGTTTAAAAAGTGTAAAGATTGCAGAGTATTTAGAAGTCAGTCTCAAGTTTCTTTCATCACTGTAATTCTTTAATGTCCCAATGCTCAAGTAAGGAATGGTTAATTATTTTTGCTCTGTTGTTGCCGGAATGTGTGGTAACACTTGTGGGCTATCCCCAGCATATGACTTAATTATTTACTTTTTATTTATTATTATTATTATTATTATTATTTGTCTGTTTTTTTGTATTTGCTGTCTTTGTCTTTTGCACAACAATTGTTTGTCCATCTTTGGGTGTAGCTTTTCATTGATTCTGTCATGTTTCTTTGTATCTACGGTGAATAACTGCAAGAAAATGAATCTCAGGGCAGTACATGTATATCGCTAGGGTACCTAAGACTTCTGCACAGTACTGTAGTAATTTTATGTATTGCAGTGTACTGCTGCCACAGAAAAAAATATCATGACATATAGTATGTGAGTGATGATAAACCTGATTCTGATATGGGTCTCTATTGTGGACTGAGAGTGGGAAGGGGGCAGGGAGAGGGAATCATGGTTGGGAAAAGGGGAAGGGAGAGGGGAAGGAGGGGGAAGTATCAGAGAGACATTCTGTAGTGATCAATAAACCAATTGTTTGGAATCAAATGACCTTGCCTGGTGTCTCGGGGCTGGATGCACCTGCCCCACCTCTCCAGCACTCCTTCTCTGCCACCTGCCCCACACCCCTCCCGCGGTACTCCACCCTCGCCGTTCCCAACATCCTTTGCTCCCACCGTATTTACAAACTCGCTCTCTGCTCCACGTTGGCAAGTACAGTACTGTGCAAAAGTTGTAGGTGGCCTAGCTATATACAGTGGTATGCAAAAGTTTGGGCACCCCTGGTCAACATTTCTGCTACTGTGAATAGCTAAGCGAGTAAAAGATGAACTGATTTACAAAGGGCATAAAGTTAAAGATGATATATTTCTTTAATATTTTAAGCAAGAAAACTTCTTTATTTCCATCTTTTACAGTTTCAAAACAACAAAAAAGGAAAAGGGCCCGAAGCAAAAGTTTGGGCACTCTGGATGTAACACCCCCTTTGGCAAGTAGCACAGCTTGTAAACGCTTTTTGTAGCCAGCTAAGAGTCTTTCAGTTCTTGTTTGGGGGATTTTCACCCATTCTTCCTTGCAACAGGCTTCTAGTTCTGTGAGATTCTTGGGCCGTCTTGCATGCACTGCTCTTTTGAGGTCTATCCACAGATTCTCGATGGTGTTTAAGTCAGGGGACTGTGAGGGCCATGGCAAAATCTTCAGCTTGCGCCTCTTGAGGTAGTCCATTGTGGATTCTGAGGTGTGTTTAGGACCATTATCCTGTGTAGAAGCCATCCTCTTTTCATCTTCGGCTTTTTTACAGACGGTGTGATGTTTGCTTCCAGAATTTGCAGATATTTAATTGAATTCATTCTTCCCTCTACCATTAAATGTTCCCTGTGCCACTGGCTGCAACACAAGCCCAAAGCATGATCAATCCACCTCCGTGCTTAACAGTTGGAGAGAGGTTCCTTCCATGAAATTCTGCACCCTTTTTTCCCCAAACATACCTTTGCTCATTGCGGCCAAATAGTTCTATCCAAAAGGTTCAAAGGAACATCTAAACAAACCTGATGCACTTTGGAAACAAGTCCTGTGGACTGATGAAGTTAAAATAGAACTTTTTGGCCGCAATGTGGCTAAAAGTGACTTGTGGTGTTCTGCAACAGTCAGTGTTGGGGCCACTTCTTTTTATGCTGTATATCGATGATTTAGATCAGGGGTGGCCAACCTTTTACATTCCACGCATGAGTTCAGATGCGCCATACAACTCTTGTACCCCCATTCAATTCTTGTAAAAATATGTTAATATAGAATTCGTGCGTGAAAAAATCACACCTGAACTCGTGCGTGAAAAAATTGATACATGGAATGTAAAAGGTTGGCTACTCCTGATTTAGGTGATAGAATAGATAGCTTTGTTGCCAAGTTTGCAGATGGTACAAAGATTGGTGGGGCAGCAGGTGGTGTTGAGGAAGTAGAGAGGCTGCAGAAGGACTTAGACAGATTAGGAGAATGGGCAAGAAAGCGCCAAATGAAATACAATGTTGGAAAACGCATGGTCATGCACTTTGTTAGAAGAAATATATGTGCAGACTATTTTCTAAATGGAGAGAAAATCCAAAAATGTGTGATGCAAAGGGACTTGGCAGTCCTTGTGCAGAACACCCTAAAGGTTAACTTGCAGGTTAACCTCCTAGGGGAATGGCATTGTGTGTGGGTCCATGGTGCAGAAGGGAAAGGGAAAAGAGGGGAGTGGTAGAGATAGGAGACTCAATAGTCAGAGGAACAAACAGAAGGTTCAGTGGACATGAACGGGACACCCGGATGGTATATTGCCTGCCAGGTGCCAGGGTCAGGGATGTCTAGGATAATGTCCACAGCATTTTGGAGGGGGAGGGAGAACAGCGGCATGTCTTGGTAGATATTGGTACCAATGACATAGGAAGGAAAAGCGAAGAGGTCCTGATGAGAGAATTTGGACAGCTAGACAGAAAGCTGAGAAGCAGGACCTCCAGGTTAGTAATTACTGGATTGCTTCCTGTGCCATGCGCCAGTGAGGGTAGAAAAAAGATGATTTGGCAGATAAGTGCATAGCTGAGAAGCTGGTGCAGGGGGTAGGGCTTTAAGTTCTTGGATCATTGGGATCTCTTCTGGGGGTGGCCATCATTGAATTGTGGCTGAAGGAGAGTTGTAGTTGGGAGTTGAATATCCAAGGTTACATGTTATATCAGAGAGATAGGAAGTTAGGCAGAGGGGGTGGTGTGGCTCTGTTGGTAAAGAATGGCATCCAGTCAGTAGAAAGATGTGACATAGGATCAGAAGATGTTGAATCCTTGCGGGTTGAGTTAAGAAACTGCAAGGGTAAAAGGACCCTGATGGCAGATATATAGAGGCCTCCAAACAGTGGGTGGGATGTGGACAACAGATTATAACAGGAAATAGAAAAACCGTTTAAAAGAACAATGTTATGATGGTCATGGGAGATTTCAACATACATGTCAATTGGGAAAACTAGGTTGGTAATGGATCTTAAGAGAGTGGATTTGTTGAATGCCTACAAAAGGCTATTTAGAGCAATTTGTCATTGAGCCTACTAGGGGATCAGCTACATTGGAACAGGTGTTATGTCATAAACTGGAGGCAATTCGGGAGCTTAAAGTAAAGGAACCCTTAGGCATCAATGATCACAATATGATTGAGTTCAACTTGATATTTGATAGGGAGAAAGTAAAGTCTGATGTAGCAATATTTCAGTGGAGTAAAGGAAATTACAGTGGTATGAGAGAGGAGTTGGCCAAAGTAAATTGGAAGGAGCTGCTGGCAGGGATGACAGCAGAGCAACAATGGTGTGAGTTTCGAGGAAGAAATGAAGAAAGTGCAGGATAGATGTATTCCAAAAACAAAGAAATACTCACCTGGCAAAATAGTACAACTGGGGTAACAAGGGAAGTCAAAGCTAATGTAAAAACAAAAGAGAGGATATACAACAAAGCAAAAATTAGCAGGAAGAAAGAGCATTAGGAAAGGCATTACAGAAAGCAACTAAAAGAATCATTAGGAGGGAAAAGATGAAATATGAAAGCAAGGTAGCAAACAATATCAAGGAGCATAGAAAAAAGCTTTTCAAGTATATAAAAAAAATAAAGAGAGAAGAGAGTGGATATAGGACCACTAGAAAATGAGACTGGAGAAATAATAACGGAGGACAAGGAGATGGCAGATGAACTAAATGAGTATTTTGCATCAGTCTTCACTGTGGAAGACACTAGCAGTGTGCCAGATGTTGTAGGGTGTGGGGGAAGAGAAGTGAGTGCAGTTACTATTACAAGAGAGAAGGTGCTTAAGAAGCTGTAAGACCTAAAGGTACATAAGTCACCTGGACCGGATGAACTGCACCCTAGGGTCCTGAAAGAGGTAGCAATAAAGATTGTGGAGGCATTAGTAATGGTCTTTCAAAAATCATTGGACTCTGGCATGGTTCCTGAGGACAGGAAAATTGCAAATGTCACTTCACTCTTCAAGAAAGGAGGGAGGCAGCAGAAAGTAAATTATAGACCAGTTAGCCTGGCCTCAGTGGTTGGGAAGATGCTGGAGTCAATTGTTAAGGATGAGGTTATGGAGTACTTGGTGACACAGGACAAGATAGTACCATGCCAACATGGTTTCCTTAAAGGAAAATCTTGCTTGACAATCCTGTTGGAATTCTTTGAGGAGATTACACGTAGGGTAGATAAAGAGGGTGCAGTGGATGTTGTATTTTTGGACTTTCAGAAGGCCTTTGACAAGGTACCACACATGATGCTGCTTACCAAGTTAAGAACCCAAGGTATTACAGGAAAGTTACTGGCATGGTTAGAACATTGACTGATTGGTAGGAGACAGTGAGTGGGAATAAAAGGATCCTTGTCTGGTTGGCTGCCAGTGACTAGTGGTGTTCCGCAGGGGTTGGTTTTGGGACCACTTCTTTTTATGCTGTATATCAATGATTTAGATGATGGAATAGATGGCTTTATTGCCAAGTTTGCAGATGAGATGAAGATAGGCGGAGGGGCAGGTATTGTTGAGGAAACAGGTAGGATGCAGAAGGACTTAGAGAGATTTGGAAAATGGGCAAGAAAATGCAATGTTGGAAAATGCATAGTCGTACACTGTGGTAGAAGAAATAAATGTGCAGGCTATTTTCTAAATGGGGAGAAAATCCAAAAATCTGAGATGCAAATGAACTTGGGAGTCCTTGTGCAGACCACCCTGAAGGTTAATTTGCAAGTTAAGTCGGTGATGAAGGCAAATGCAATGTTAGCATTCTTTTCAAGAGGCCTAGAATACAAGTGCAGGGATGTGATGCTGAGTCTTTATAAGGCATTGGTGAGGCCTCACCTTGAGTATTGTGAACAGTTTTGGGCTCCTCATCTAAGAAAAGATGTGTTGGCATTGGAGAGGGTTCAGAAGAGGTTCACAAGGATGATTTCGGGAATGAAGGGGTTATGTGAGGAACTTTTTATGGTTCTGGACCTGTACTCACTGGAGGATGAGGAGGGATCTCGCTGAAACCTTTTGAACGTTGGAAGGCCTGGACAGAGTAGACGTGGAAAAATGTTTCCCATGGTGGGAGAGTCTGGGACAAGAGGGCACAGCCTCAGGATAGATGGGTGTTCATTTAAAACAGAGATGTGGAGAAATTACTTTAGCCAAGGGGTGGTGAATTTGTGGAATTTGCTACCACAGGCAGCTGTGGAAGCCAAGTCGTTGGGTGTACTTAAGGTGGAGATTTATAGGTTCTTGATTGGCCATTGCATCAAAGGTTAAGGGGAGAAGGCCGGGGAGTGGGGCTGAGGAGGGGAGAAAGAAAGGATCAGCCATGATTGAATGGCAGAGCAGCTCGATGGGCTAAATAGCCTCATTCTGCCCCTATGTCTTCTGGTCTTTTGGACTAAGATGACTTTAATTTTGTAAATGTTTATATGCGTGATCTCAGATGTGCGAATGTACAGTACTGTGCTGAAGTTTTTGGCACATGTATATAGCTAGGATGCCTCGGATTTTGCACAGTACCATATCACTTGTTTGAGTTTAACTTATTTTGCAGCATTATTAAGCATGTTGAACTTGAATATGCACAATTCTTTTTAAGATAATTCAATGGTCAGATCATGCTGGATCCGGTCCATTGCCTGGGGACTCTGCACATGTGTGTTTACTGGGACTGGATGTGGAGAGTCTACCTCAATGACCGCCTCTACTCTCAAGTGGGGTCACATGGAAATAAGGCCTGAGATGACATAGTTAAAGTCAAAATCAAAGTAATTTTCTTATCAAAGTACGAAGTGATCACTATGCCCCTGGAATATCCTGCTCTTGAAATCCCAGGAGTAGTTAACCTTTGATTTTGTTCAAAGCTTCCATTCATAAGTATTTTAAAATCTATTAAAAATTATGTAAACCATTTTACATTATTGTCCCTTCCTGATGAAGGGTCTCAGCCTGAAACATCGACAGTTCATTTCCCTCCATAGATGCTGCCTGGCCTGCTGAGTTTCTCCAGCATTGTGTGTGTGTTGCGATTACTTTTTTTTTAATTGGATAAAAACACTTAGAAATAATTATATTGTTAAAGTGATGGAAAATAATAATTAATAGATATCTTTTCTGAGTGCCTCCTCATCTTCAGGTCTGGAATCTCAATTGGGATCAATTGGATTTTAGATTCTGTACCGGATCTGACTTGGAATGGGATGCTGATGGTGATTTCCCCAGTGTAATGTTGGGAAATCCCAGTAAAACGTACTATAGAAAGCATTCCGCCTGGATGCATCACAGCTTGGTGTGGCAGCCTCTCTACACATGATTGCGGGAAATTGCAGAGAGTGGTGGTCACGGTTCAGCATATCACGGGAAGCTGCTTTCCCCCTATGTCTGTGCATCTCGCTGCCTCAGTAAAGCAGTCCGCATAATCAAAGACCCCACCCATCCCAGACATTCCTCCTTCTCCCCTCTCCCATCGGGCAGAAGATACATCATGCTCAGGGACTGCTTTTATCCACTGTTACCAGTGTCTTGAATAGATCTCTGGAACAGTGAGATGGATTCTTAGCCTCAGAATTTAACTCATTATGATCCTGGCTTCTTCCCCCCTCCCTTCCAGTCCTGTTGAAGGGTCTTGACCTGAAGCATTGAATGTTACTCCTCTCTGGTGATGCAGAGATCCTTCAGCATTTTGTGTGTGCTATCGTTCTGATTTTCGACTTTATCACTTACCCGCACTGCACTTTCTCAGTAACTTCTACACTTCAGTCTGCATTGTTTTGCCTCAGCCTAGCTCAATAAGATCTGTGTAAAGATCTTATCTGCCTAAACGGGATGCAAGACAAGCTTTTCACTGTATCTCGGCACATGTGACAATAATAAACCATCATCAAGACCTGGCCTTGATGCTGGACAGAGTCCAATGCAGCAAACATTAAATCCCTGACTCACAATGTGTGTGTGTAACCTTGGGATTTAATTCCATCTGAATTTCTGAATGAGAGTTGTTCTGTTTGCAAACAGCCAGTTAGATTTCACCCACTGTCTCACCAGTCACCTTTCTCTTTGATGCACTAGGTTACTATATTTTACCAAACATAAATCTCTGTTCTACACATAATTTGAAGTAGTCTTATTTATTCATCACTCAATGGAAAAGAAGTGGTGAGAGTGTGGTTTCTGACCTGCTGCAGTTCTGAAGCCGGAGCAATTTGAACTTTCAAAATTGTAACCCTTCACTTCTTACTAAGTCACCTTTTTCACAAACTCCAAGATTGGTCTGTTCTGATGCTGTGCCCTCTGGTCCTAGACTCCCCCAGCATAGGAAACATCCTCCCAACATCCACTCCGTTGAATATCTCACAATATTCATTAGGTTTCAATGAGATCCCCCTCTTTCTTTTAACCTCCAGTGAGTACAGGCTCAAAACCATCAAATGCGCCTCATACTTTAACCCTTCCCTTCCCAGGATCATTCTTGACAACATCCTCTGGACTCTCTCCAATGCCACCAGATCCTTGCTTAGATGTGGAGCCCAAAGCTGCTCAGAATACTCATATGTGGTCTGACTAATTCTTTATAAAGCTTCAGCATTACAGCCTTGCTTTCATATTCTGGTCCTCTTGAAATGAATGTTAATCTGGACATCTGTGAATTTTTGGGAGGTCAAAATTTGTATGTTCCTGTCAGGATTAAAAAGGCAAAGGAACCTTGGTTCTCAAGGGATATTGGAACTCTGATAAAGAAGAAAAGAGAGATGTATGACATGTATAGGAAACAGGGAGCAAATAAGGTGCTTGAGGAGTATAAAAAGTTCAAAAAAATACTTAAGAAAGAAATCAGGAGGGCTAAAAAAAGTCATGAGGTTTCTTTGGCAGTCAAGGTGAAGGATAATCCAAAGAGCTTCGACATGTATATTAAGAGCAAAAGGATAGTAAGGGATAAAATTGGTTCTCTTGAAGAGCAGAGTGGTCAGTTATGTACGGAACCAAAAGAAATGGGGGAGATTTTAAATGGGTTTTTTGCATCTGTATTTACTAAGGAAACTGGCATGGAGTCTATGGAAATAAGGCAAACAAGTAGTGAGGTCATGGAACCTATACAGATTGAAGAGGAGGAGGTGCTTGCTATCTTGAGGCAAATCAGAGTAGATAAATCCCCAGGACCTGACAGGATATCTTAAAGGAGACTAGTGTTGAAATTGCAGGGGCCCTGGCAGATATATTTAAAATGTCGGTGTCTACGGGTGAGGTGCCGAAGGATTGGGGGATAGCTTATGTTATTCCATTGTTTGAAAAAGGCTCTAAAAGTAATCTGGGAAATTATAGGCTGGTAAGTTTGACGTCGGTAGTAGGTAAATTATTGGAAGGAGTACTAAGAGATAGGATCTACAAGTATTTGGATACCTGGGGACTTATTAGGGAGAGTCAACATTGCTTTGTGTGTGGTAGGTCATATTTAACAAATCTATTAGAGTTTTTCGAGGAGGTTACCTGGAAAATGGATGAAGGGAAGGCAGTGGATGTTATCTACAAGGACCTCAGTAAGACCTTTTGACAAGGTTCCGCATGGGAGGTCAGTTAGGAAGATTCAGTTGCTAGGTATACATGGAGAGGTGGTAAATTGGATTAGACATTGGCTCAATGGAAGAAGCCAGACAGTGGTAGCGGAGGATTGCTTCTCTGAGTGGAGGCCTGTGACTAGTGGTGTGCCACAGGGATCAGTGCTGGGTCCATTGTTATTTGTCATCTATATCAATGATCTGGATGATAACGTGGTAAGTTGGATCAGCAAATTTGCTGATGATACAAAGATTGGAGGTGTAGTGGACAGTGAGGAAGGTTTTCAAAGCTTGCAGAGGGATTTGGACCAGCTGGAAAAATGGGCTGAAAAATGGCAGATGGAGTTTAATACAGACAAGTGTGAGGTATTGCACTTTGGAAGGACAAACCAAGGTAGAACATACAAGGTAAATGGTAGGGCACTGAGGAGTGCAGTAAAACAGAGGGATCTGGGAATACAGATACAAAATTCCCTAAAAGTGGCGTCACAGGTAGATAGGGTCGTAAAGAGAGCTTTTGGTACATTGGCCTTTATAATCGAAGTATTGAGTATAAGAGTTGGAATGTTATGGTGAGGTTGTATAAGGCATTGGTGAGGCCAAGTTTGGAGTATTGATAGCTATATTGATAGGAAAGGAATGGAGGGTTATGGGCTAAGTGCAGGTTGGTGGGACTAGGTGAGAGTAAGTGTTCAGCACGGACTAGGAGGGCCAAGATGGCCTGTTTCCGTGCTGTAATTGTTATATGGTTATATGTTATGTGGTTATGAAATTATGATGGGTGTAGATAGAGTGAATGCAAGCAGGCTTTTTCCACTGAGGCTAGGGGAGAAAAAAAAACAGAGGACGTGGGTTAAGGGTGAGGGGGGAAAAGTTTAAAGGGAACATTAGGAGGAGCTTCTTCACACAGAGAGTGGTGGGAGTGTGGAATGAGCTGCCAGATGAAGCGGTAAATGCAGGCTCACTTTTAACATTTAAGAAAACCTTGGACAGGTACATGGATGAGAGGTGTATGGAAGGATATGGTCCAGGTGCAGTCAGTGGGACTAGGCAGAAAAATGGTTCATCACAGCCGAGAAGGGCCAAAAGGCCTGTTTCTGTCCTGTAATGTTCTATGGTCAAATGAAAGGAAAAAGTTCCAAGTTGATGGTAGGCCCTTTAATAGCACTGAAGTACAGAGGGATCTTGGGGTTCATTGAAAATGGCGGTGTAAGTGAATAAAGTGGTAAAGAAAGCATATGGCATGCTTGCCTTCATTGTCCTGTCTTCTTTTGATCTGCCTATATGAATTGTTTTAAATGTTAAACACAAGAGATTTTACACACAAAATGCTCGAAGAACTCAGCAGATCAGGTAACATCTGTGGATACGAACAAATAGCTGATGTTTCAGGCCGAAACCTTCATCGGGACTGGAAAGGAAGGGAGAAGATGTGAGAATAAAAAGGTGGGGTGAGGGGCAAGGTGGACTATCTGGAAGGTGATAAATAAAGCCAGGCAGATGGGAAAGGTAAAGCGCTGGAGAGAAAGGAGAGGAGAGTGGACCAAGGGTGAAGGGGAAGAGGAAGAGTACAGGGGGAAGGTGAGGCAGAGTGGGGAATAGAAGAAGGTGGCAGAGGTGGGGGATTTACCGGAAGGAGAAATCAATATTCATACTGTCAGGTTGGAGGCTACCTAGGGGGAATATAAAGTGTTGCCTCCTCCACCCTGAGAGTGGCCTCATCTTGGCAAAAGAGGAGGCCAGGGACCGACATGTCGGCACAGGAATACTTTAAATATTACATTCTTTGATCTGGTGTTAATTTTGATTTGTTTGGATTCCTGAGACCAACCTAGATAGTCTTTATGATATTTAAGGTGCCATTCAAATGTAAGTCTTTGATGTTGTGAATGTATCTTTTAGTGTGGCACTGAGCAGCATAACTCCAGAAATCTCAAAGTTAATTTTTTGTCCAAATTACTGATTCACTAAAGGTTTGCACTGCCATTCCACTTCTTGGAGAAAGGATTCAACACATCTCATCTACATCGAAACTAGTGGAGTGCATCAGCTGTGTTATCAGCAGAGCAGAGGCTAGCACAACGCTTTATAGTACCAGTGACCCGGGTTCAATTCCTGCCACTGTCTGTAAAGAGTTTGCACGTTCTCCCTGGGTGCTCTGGTTTCCTCTCGCAATCCAAAGGCGTACCGGTTGGTAGGTTATTAGTTCCTTGTAAATTGTCCCATGATTAGGCTAGGATTAAGTTGGGTGATTGCTGGGCAGAGTGTGGCTCAAACGGCCAGAAGGGCTGTTCCACGCTGAATCTCAATAAGTAAATAAAAATAAATCTTTCTTAAAGACCCGGGGGGTGCTGGGGGCAGCCTACAAGCATTGCCAGGCATCCTCGTGCCAACATAGCATTCCCACAATACCCAGCAGAACAACGCAGAACACAACAAGCAACCAAATAACAACAGCAAAACAAGCCCCGTTCCTCCCTCCCACCCTCGCACATACATACCAGAACCTACTCAATATTCCACGTGTAGTCAAGCCAGAGTTTTATAGAGCTGTCCTCTAAGCCTAGGACAGGCCACCTTCGGCCTCCAGCAGACTCCGACTCGAGTTCGATTTCCCTAGTGGACTGGCAGAGGGCTGCAGTCAATGGGCCTCCACATCTGGACTTGCAATTCAACCCTTGGGCCTTGCTCCTCAGCATTGACCACACCAGGACCTGCTGATCCCTGAACACTTCGTTCTGTGATATCTTTCCCACTTCCTCCCCAGTCCTGATGAAGAGCCTCAGCCCAAAGTGTGGAAGTGTTTATTTCTCTCCACAGATGCTGCCTGAGCTGCTGAGTTCTTCCAGCATTTTGTGTGAGTTGCTCTGGATTTCCAGCATCTGCAGATTTTCTCATGTTGATGACTGTGCGGTCTCTTCGAGGGATGCCTACCCTGAAGAATTTTATACCTTCTCTTTGATGGGAGTTCAGTGAGACGCTCTCTCAGCGGATCAGTCTGCGATCTTCCACCAGCTCGTACCCCTCTCCTCGGGCCTCCCCACCTTCTTATTCTGGACAACATTTAACTTGCTCCAAGATCGATCTAACCCTTCCCTACCACATAGCATTCCATTTTCCTTTCATCTAAGCTCTTCGAAAAGTGTCTCTTACATGCCCCTAATGTATCTGCCTCCACCACCAGCCCTGGCACCCCTGAACTTCTGCTTTAAATATACCCAATGACTCGGCCTCCACTGTTGTCTGTGGTGATGAATTCCACAGATTCACCGCCCTCTGGCTAGAGAAATTCCTGCTCATCTCTATTCTAATGGACATCCCCTACTCTGAGGCTGCACTCTCCAATCCTAGACTTTCCCACGCTTGGAAACATCCTCTACATATCTACCTTATCTAGGGCATTTAGTATTCCACCGTCTCGACTTCACCGCACCTTGTCCCCATTCCAACCTCACTCCTTCCGAACGCTCTGCTCTCCACTCCCTCCGCACTAATCCTAACCTTATTATTAAACCCGCCGATAAGGGGGGTGCTGTTGTAGTCTGGCGTACTGACCTCTACCTTGCCGAGGCACAGCGACAACTCGCGGATACCTCCTCTTATTTACCCCTCGATCGTGACCCCACTAAGGAGCACCAGGCCATTGTCTCCCACACCATCACCGACTTTATCCGCTCAGAGGATCTCCCATCCACTGCTACCAACCTTATAGTTCCCACACCCCGCACTTCCCGTTTCTACCTCCTACCCAAGATCCACAAACCTGCCTGTCCTGGCTGACCTATTGTCTCAACTTGCTCCTGCCCCACCGAACTCAGCTCTGCAAACCTCGACACTGTTTTATCACCCCTTGTTCAATCCCTTCCGACCTATGTTCGTGACACTTCTCACGCTCTGAAACTTTTTGATGATTTTAAGTTCCCTGGCCCCCACCGCTTTATTTTCACCATGGATGTCCAGTCCTTATATACTTCCATCCCCCATCAGGAAGGTCTTAAAGCTCTACGCTTCTTTTTGGATTCCAGACCTAATCAGTTCCCCTCTACCAACACTCTGCTCCGTCTAGCGGAATTAGTCCTTACTCTTAATAATTTCTCCTTCGGCTCCTCCCACTTCCTCCAAACTAAAGGTGTAGCTATGGGCACCCGTATGGGTCCTAGCTATGCCTGCCTTTTTGTTGGGTTTGTGGAACAATCTATGTTCCGTGCCTATTCTGGTATCTGTCCCCCACTTTTCCTTCGCTACATCGACGACTGCATTGGCGCTGCTTCCTGCACGCATGCAGAACTTGTTGACTTTATTAACTTTGCCTCCAACTTTCACCCTGCCCTCAAGTTTACCTGGTCCATTTCCGACACCTCCCTCCCCTTTCCAGATCTTTCTGTCTCTGTTTCTGGAGACAGCTTATCCACTGATGTCTACTATAAGCCTACTGACTCTCACAGCTATCTGGACTATTCCTCTTCTCACCCTGTCTCTTGCAAAAACGCCATCCCCTTCTCGCAATTCCTCCATCTCCGCCGCATCTGCTCTCAGGATGAGGCTTTTCATTCTAGAACGAGGGAGATGTCTTCCTTTTTTAAAGAAAGGGGCTTCCCTTCCTCCACTATCAACTCTGCTCTTAAACGCATCTCCCCCATTTCATGTACATCTGCTCTCACTCCATCCTCTCGCCACCCCACTAGGAATAGGGTTCCCCTGGTCCTCACCTACCACCCCACCAGCCTCCGGGTCCAACATATTATTCTCCGTAACTTCCGCCACCTCCAACGGGATCCCACCACTAAGCACATCTTTCCCTCCCCCCCCCTCTGCATTCCGCAGGGATCACTCCCTACACAACTCCCTTGTCCATTCGTCCCCCCCATCCCTCCCCACTGACCTCCCTCCTGGCACTTATCTGTGTAAGCGGAACAAGTGCTACACATGCCCTTACACTTCCTCCCTTACCACCATTCAGGGCCTCAAACAGTCCTTCCAGGTGAGGCAACACTTCACCTGTGAGTCGACTGGGGTGATATACTGCATCCGGTGCTCCCGATGTGGCCTTTTATATATTGGCGAGACCCGACGCAGACTGGGAGACCGCTTTGCTGAACATCTACGCTCTGTCCGCCAGAGAAAGCAGGATCTCCCAGTGGCCACACATTTTAATTCCACATCCCATTCCCATTCTGACATGTCTATCCACGGCCTCCTCTTCTGTAAAGATGAAGCCACACTCAAGTTGGAGGAACAATACCTTATATTCCATCTGGGTAGCCTCCAACCTGATGGCATGAACATCGACTTCTCTAACTTCCGCTAGGCCCCACCTCCCCCTCGTACCCCATCTGTTACTTATTTTTATGCACACATTCTTTCTCTCACTCTCCTTTTTCTCCCTCTGTCCCTCTGAATATACCTCTTGCCCATCCTCTGGGTCCCCCCCCCCCTTTGTCTTTCTTCCCAGACCTCCTGTTCCATGATCCTCTCATATCCCTTTTGCCTATCACCTGTCCAGCTCTTGGCTCCATCCCTCCCCCTCCTGTCTTCTCCTATCATTTTGGATCTCCCCCTCTCCCTCCAACTTTCAAATCCCTTACTCACTCTTCCTTCAGTTAGTCCTGACGAAGGGTCTCGGCCTGAAACGTCGACTGTACTTCTTCCTAGAGATACTGCCTGGCCTGCTATGTTCACCAGCAACTTTGATGAGTGTTGCTTGAATTTCCAGCATCTGCAGAATTCCTGTTGTTTGCATTTAGTATTCAATAGGTTTCAGTGAGATCCTCCCAGATTCTTTTAAGCTGCAGTGAGTACAGGCCCAGAGCTATCAAATGCTCCAGATAGGTTAACCCTTACGTTCCTGGGATTGTTCTCATGAACCTCCTGTGGACCCTCTCCAATGCCAGCACATCCTTTGTTAGATAAGGGGCCCAGAACTACTCACAATACTCCAAGTGAGCTCTGACCCATGCCTTAGAAAGCCTCAGCATTAGACCCTTGCTTTAATGAGTTTTAATTAATGCAGTTTGCCTGTGGAGTTTTTTTTCACTGGTTCAGTTGTCCATTAGAAGTCACTGTATTTGCTTTCATGCCTGTTATTGTTAATGATGTAAACATGAAGAACAAGCAGACATAAGCTAGGTATGAGTGCATGCTTCAAAGTTCAAAGTAAGTGTATTATCAAAGTGTATGTTTGTTACCATATACTACCCTGAGATTCATTTTCTGCAAGTATTCACAGTAGGACAAAGTAAGACGATAGAATCAATGAAACACTGCATACAAAGACTGACAAAGAATGTGTAAAAGACGACAAGCTGAAAGTAGTAAATAAATAATACTGAGAACATGAATTGTTGAATCCTTGAAAGTGAGTCCTTAGATTGTGAAATCAGTTCAGGGATGAGGTAGTTCAGGAGCCTGATGGTTGAAGGGTGATAACTGTTACTGAACCTGGTGGTGTGGGTCCTGAGGCTCCTGAACCTCCTTCCTGATGGCAGTAGCGAGAAGGGGGCATGGCCTGGATGGTGGGGTTCCTTGATGAAGTCAAGTGTTTGAACTTTATCCCTCTGAGGAAAGGGATGCATGCCAAACTATTAAATTGCCTACTCCCATCAATCTGCACTGGGACCAAAGCCCTCCATATCCCTCCCATCCATGCACCTATCCAAACTTCTCTTAAACATTGAAATCAAGCTCGAATGCACCACTTATGCTGGCAGCTAGCTCCACACTCTCAACACTCTCTGAAGAAGTTCGCCCTCATGTCCCTCATAAACAGTTCACCTTTCATCCTTAACCCATGACCTCTAGTTCTAGTCTCACCATGTCTGCATTTACCCTGACTATACCCCTCATAATTTTTTAGACGTCTGTCAAATCCCTCCTCATTTCCCGATACTCTAGGGAATGAAGTTCTAACCTATTCAACCTTTCCCTAGAACTCAGGTCCTCAAGTCCAGCAACATCCTTGTGAATTTTCTCTGTACTCTTTCAATCTTATTGATATCTTTCCTGCAGGTAGGTGACCAAAACTGCACCCAATATTCCAAATTAGGCCTTACCAATGTCATATATAATCCAGGCTATGGTCTTTTGTTCTCTGTATCACCTAAATCTTTTCCAGTTCTAATGAGGATTAAGAAAAACACAACAGAAACCAGAAAATAAAAGTTGAGCAAGTAATGAGCAAACACATACCAAATGCAATCTCCCATTGTAGCTAGGACATTTTTTAATTATTATTATAAAAGTAATGCTACTTCAGCAGCTACACTGAGTAACAAGAAATATCTTAAAGATTAGCTTTATTTATAACATGTACATCAAAGCATACCATGAAATACGTTGTTTGCGTCAAGGACTGCGCTGGGGGCAGCCTGCAACTGCACCAAAGTTGCAACCCGCTTCTTACTAACTCTAGCCTGTACAGGTTTGGAATGTGGGAAGAACCTGGGCACGCAGAGGAAACTCACACAGTCACGGGGAGAATGGACACATTTCTTCCCAACGGTGTCAGAATCAAACCTACTGTAGGTCACTAGCACTGTAATAGTGTTACACTAACACCTGCTCTCTCACGCTGGACGTTTACGGTGGAGATGAATAAATATTTGGAAGATTGAGGTACTGAGGACGATTGGGCACTGGCACAGAAGCAGAGGTGATGCCAGTGTAGATCAGCCACGATCATATTGAATGCTGGGTCAGGCCAAAGGAACCAAGTGGCCTATTCCCCTGATTAAATTTTCTTATAGCAAATGACTAAACAATTTTCCCTCACAACCCCATTCTTCTATCTTCTCGCCATAACCTTTGACGCCCTTACTATTCAAGAACCTATCAACCTCTGGTTTAAATATATCCGGTGACTTGGCCTCCACAGATGTCTGCGGCAATGAATTCCACAGATTCCCTACTCTCAGGCTAAAGAAATTCCTCCAATTCCTCCATATCTCTAATCTAAATGGACGTCCTTTTATTCCGGGGCTGTGCCCTCTGGTCCTAGACTTCCCCACTATTGGAAACATCCTTGCCACATTCACCCTATCGAGATCTTTCAATATTTGATAGTTTTCAATGAGATCTACCCTCATTCTTCTAAACTCCAGCGAGAACAGGCCCAGAGTCGACAAATGCTCCTCATACCTTAACCCTTCATGATTCTCGTGAACCTCCTCTGAACCCTCTCCAATGTCAGTGCTACAGGTGAAAGTAGACATTAGTCCATGCATGTTTGTTCGTGGTGCACTGTGAAGACCACTGAAGACAGCCTTAGAATAGAGGGATGTCCACTTAGAATGGAGATGAGGAGCAATTTCTTTAGCCAGAGAGTGGTGAATCTGTGAAATTTGTTGCCACAGGCAGCTTTAGAGGCCAAGTCTTTGGGTGTATTTGAGGTAGAGATTGATAGATTCTTGATTGGTCAGAGCAGGAAGCGATACGGGGAGAAGGCAGGAGATTGGGGCTGAGGGGGAAAATGGATCAGCCGTGATGAAATGGCAGAGCAGGCTCAATGGTCCCAATAGCCTAATTCTGCTCCTATATGGTCTTAAATATTTGGTGATTTTTATTTTGTGTTTAACACACAAGCCTGTACATATAGGGGAACCAACTAAATACACCATGATCAGCCAAACTCTTTCTCACTGTAACCCTGTTTTTGTAGCTTATTCCATCATCTGTGTCTAAACTTAATTATCAGCACGATATTGTTTCAGACAGATTTACAGATTGCACACCATGTCTCTCATTAGTGTGGTAAAGCACTCCAATTAGCAGTTACCACAGTGCAAGTACCTAGCGCTCTTGGTGTGGAGGTGCATTGCCAGCACTGTGCTTCATTTGGTTTAGGTTTCCTAATGAGCTGTCAATGGAAGAATTTTTTTTTTTGCTTTGCAATCTACTTAGCAAAGATTTATCGATTATGTTTTTTTTTCTTCATAGAGAATTACTGATCCATTTTGGAAAATCAGATTTTCACACCTTTCATGAGAATGCGCACAGCTCGATTCCCACGAGACAGCCTTGGAAGTTGACTTTGACAAGAAATCCCTTGGTAGCAGCATAGAATAGAATATAGCATCATTGCTGTGGTGTGTTTTGTAAAGCAGTAAAAAAAATAAAATTGTTTCTGTACTTTATTTTTGAAGTGGGTTGCATCAAAACATTTTGCAAGATGAGCATGTTCAAAAAGGATTCAATTTGTTTTCAATCACCTTATATTTACAGTTTTTAAAACTTTAAGGTCATTTCTGTAACAATACAAATTTCGTAACTGTGAGAGAAATCGGCATCATAGTTTGTTTTTGCACAGCAAGACGAGAGAAACTGCAATGAAAGGACAGTGTAAAGGTATAATAGCTTCAAAATGGCGTACTGTATAGGTAGCGAAGTGATTCAGCTGTCTTGGCCCAAGGATTACCAATTGAACTCTGCTGTGCTACTGAAAGCTAGACAAATAGCTCGACTGAAAGGATATTGAGCTCAGTGGCATTGGGTGCAGCAGGCTATGCTGAATCTGTGAAGTGTTCCCAGCAAGAGCAGTTCCTGAATACTTTATTGCACATTTGGAAGAGACTATGGCATGCACTGTGAGTACCTTGTGTATACCATGACCATAACTAAACCTCACGTCCGATTAGGTCAGATTCGAATCTTTCTTACAACATGTTGTAACTAGCATATTTCACTAGCAGTGAACACAGCGGAACTGTCCACTTGTATCAGAATCAGGTTTAATATCACTGGCATATGTCATGAAACTTGTCGACTTTGCGGCAGCACTTCAATGCAATACGTAATACTAGAGGGGAAAAACATGAATTACAGTTAATATGTATATATTAAATAGTTAAATTTAATAAATAGTGCAAAGATAGAAATTTTAAAAAAGTGAGGTAGTGATGTCCATTCAGAAATGTGATGGCAGAAGGGAGAAAACTGTTCCTGAATTGTTGAGTGTGTGTCTTCAGGCTTCTGTCTGTCCTTCCTGATGGCAGCAATGAGAGCACGACATGACCTGGGTGATGGGGGTCCTTATTGATGGATGCTGCCTTTTTGAGGCATCGCTCCTTGAAGATGCCCTGGATACGGAGGCTAGTGCTCGTGATTACATCTATAGAATACTTCTTTTAAAAATCTGTTAATATTAAATTAATTTTATGTGCTGTATGTACTTGATTTTGCATCTTGGTACCTGATGAACTTTGTTTCGTTTAGCTGTATACATGTGTACGGTTGAATGACAATAAACTTAGACTTGAACGCAATTAATTTTTTTTTATGCATTGTTTATTTATATACGGTTACATTTTAACCCACTATCTTCTATCAATTTGTGGCCTCATTTCAAAGTTCTTGATTTTGCCATGAGTAGACATTTATGTCGTCAGCAGTCAGCACTCTCCTTTGAGGTAGTAATTAATATCCAGTTGTGAAAGTTTTTAACGGTAAGCTTGAAGTAAACAGTATGCTGCTAGTTGGTGTTTCTGTGGGAGAGATTATGCTCCTTGCTTCGAGCTGGCCTGCAAAGCTTAGTGAAGACCATTGTAAAAGCAAATAAAATTGGACACTGGGAACGCAGACGTGAACATCCAACGAAAGGCATTTGGAGCACGAAAGGTTAATTTAATGATCTTCGATTTTAGAAAATGCCACTGCTTGGGCTCTAGCATTTCAACAAGGCTCTCTGTGGTGACAGGTTCATCTGTGCACAAAGCAGCGGAAGAGTAATTTTATTTATTATTTCTCTCCCGTGATATTGGATTAAACATATTAGTGTGATTATCTTCAGAACCAAATTTGGGATCAATTTTATTTATTAATTAACACCATAAAAATGCTGCCATGTTGTTTGTGGAGGCAGGGATGGCAATGAAAGATGATATCTCTCGGTCTCATCCTTTTCCACTTGTTTAAGATTGTCACAATGAGGAATGTCAGCATTATGAAAGCTCAGCTCTGCTCTTGGGATGATAAAACGCTTCAGAAACAACCTTCTTCCATGTGTGCAGCTACGGGTTATTTCCCCACTCTTTTTTTGCGCTTAGATGTCAGAAATTAATTTCCTTTCAGTGCGTGCACTTAACCCAGTCAGACTACCACAAGCCCAAACATAATGCACGTTGAAAATTGTATTGTTTAACAACAGCATGTTAAAATCATGAATCCTTTCCAGTCTCCCCCCATGAGATTTCAAATAGTCAACAGACTGTAAAGAATAAATAATAAAAAAGTATTGATTATTTTGATGACGGCGAGATTCAATTAAGTATTAATTTTGCCCTCCAGTGGACCTATCAAGGTATTCAAAGGAGAGAATTTGCTCCAGTTAAATGCATGTGGAGTGCATCAGTCCTAAAAAGAGGAAAATGTGTTTACATCTTTGAAGACCATCACATAGTCCAATATTTAAGTGCTGTGCAAATTAAGCCCTGATGACAGTGACATTGTTTGCAGCAATATTAGTATTGACTAAAGGAGTGCATTTGATGATAGCTTAAACTATTTTTATTGATTAACATTTTCATAGATTATCATGTGTCATATCAAATACTATTTTCAGAAATGAATATATTTAAAAACCCACAGGCATTCATCGACCAATGTGGTGAGTGGACACAGCGCTCTACCTAGTTCAGAATGAATCCCAGTAACCTGTTCTTCACTTAGAGCCATTTAGGCATAAACTTTGCAATAAATAGACGAGGGTTAGCTCAGGGAGTTTAGTACCTCCCAGTTTTCATCAGTGAAGGTTTTCGAGAGCCGCAGTAGCCATCAAAGGTAAATGTCAGACAGTTTAATAATAGGTCATTTACCCTTTCCTTGCCTGCTTTTCCTGACAGAGGTCAAACAATAATCAAGGAAGGAGAACTTTAAAAGTTAGTATGTTTGTTAGATCTTCTCTGAAGTGGGGGGAAATCGTTAACTTCCTTTTGAGCTAACTTGTGGTATTACCAATTCATGTAGTTTATAAATATGGAACGCAAAACAAAAAGTTCAGAATTGGGGGTTTTTATTATAAATTGAATTTGATTCCCAGCATGCAGCATTCCTTAGAAATCTGCCTGTGAAGAGCGAAACCATTTTTTGACTAGTCAGGGCAAAGGCAATCATTCTATCCGATGATGACAAGGATGACACAATTTTTGAAAATGTAAATAGACTTTATTCTCAATAAAATGCTGGCTGCATTTCCATGTTTTCTTTAATCAGCTTTTCTTGGAAAAGTGTATTTTGACAAAGCATAGTGAAACCCTTGCATGCTAGTAGATCTTTAATAGGGCGGAGGGTAATGGAAAACTCATTGAATCTATAATAGCTCTTCACTTGACTACAGCTAGCAATAGCAGCTGAAGCTGCCTGGGACTTAGATAAGGGGAGAGTGTATGCCAAAGCTAACCTTGTTTCACTCATCGTTTTCTCTCTCCCAGGATCCTATGATTTCTGGACAGCAGCTGAGCAAGCCCTTGCCGTCCCTCCGAGCGGAAATGAATGCAGAATCGAGAGGTGAGGACAAGGCGGCCACTTCAGACAATGAGTTAAATGAGTCTCTGCTTGTGCCTGTGGAATTAAACGACAGCGAGGACACTCCCAGCAAGCTCTTCGGTGAGTTTGTTTTGAATACTCCTGTTCCCTGAAAAGGAATCTGCTTCTGTTTTCAATTTGGTGCTGGGAGGAAGTGGACAGAATCCTGAGCAGTGAGCCTCAGTATTTCAATGCCACTCAAATTAATTTTGTAGTTCTCCTCAACATCCAGTTTTTCATCAATATCTTCCTCACCCAAAAAATTCAAAACCATCTGAAAATTTTCAACTTTTTTTTTAAACCAGAGACTTAAGCATAAATAAAATGTTGCCTGCACAGTGTCTGATTTTCTTCTTAAGGCCACTCAAATTTATTTTAGATTTCTTCCCAAAAAAATTCATTTTTTCGTCAATAAGTACCTCACCCAAGGATTCCCAACCTGGGGTCCACAGACCCCTCAGTTAACGGTAAGTGTCCATGATATAAAAAGGTTGGGCACCCCTGTCCTTATCCAAAACATTCAAAACCATCTGAAAATTGTTAACTTTTTTTAAAACCAGAGACTTAAACATAGGCAAAATGTTGCCTGGGCAGACTTGAGATTTGACCTTAGAATTCTTAAGGGAGAGCTGTCTGAGTCTAATATTTACAATTTGCAGGCCATCAGTTTTATCCCAATGGCACTTTGATGTTATGCCGAATGTTAGGAAGCCATTGACACATCTTGTGGCATCTTTTATTCTGTTATTTTTAAATACTTTTGAGGTTCTGTCATCTGCTATGCCTTGCTATCTTCTTCCGTTTCAAACAGCAATGTCTTGATGTGTTTAGAAACAAAAATAATCCACAATAATTTGTCAAATATTTTGACAGAGGAATCCTGCCATTTCTGAATGATTATTGCTGTGGTCAGTATGGAACTTGTTTTTTTCTTTCATTATTGGATGTGAATTTCAATTTAAGGCACTCTGTCATAGCACAGGGGTTCCCAACCTTTTTTATGCCATGGACCAATTTCATGAAGCAAAAGGTCTGCAGATCCCAGGTGGGGAACCCCTTTCTGTAGAGGGACTGAGCTGATTGTTGATAGATGTTATTAAATCTGATACACAGAAAACAACAGTATATCTCTGATTGTGCCATCTTGATCTTTTTGATAAGTTATGTAATTGAGGTTGTACAAGAATCAAGGAATTTATCTAACTTTACTGTTACTTTGAACTTGCTCGTGATATTGTTGAGGATTGCTGAATATACATTCTCTATACAATGTAAAAAATGGGAAAAAATCAGACTTTTTTTTTAGTATGGCAAAATAGTTGAATTTCTATTGATGTATTCTTGTCAGAAGTGAATAAATCTGGATTATTTAATGCTGTCAGAAACTGGGAATTTCTTTGATTAAAAACCCTGCTGTTATATGATTTGAGATTAATAATAGATCACACAGTTATGCATCAGGCGAAGTATGTGAAAATATGAGACTTGCCAGTTTTTTTTAAAGAACTCCCTTTCACACCTGTCCCTCTGGTGGATGTGTTTTATTTCCATGCATTGGACATGAAGTTCAGAGTTAAATTTGTGGACGGCTTTGCACGGCTCAAGTTTAACAAGATCCATTCGGATTTTTTCCAGTGTTAGCATTGAGGGCTGGTGGAAAAACTTAAGGAAGGCAAAGTGACAAGAGAGCGATCTGTGTAAAGTGTCACGCTGTGAGGTTAATAAATTTTTCAGTATATCCAAAGGCATGAATATCATAAGGATAGTTGTAGTAGCAATTGCAATTCAGCCCATCTGATCTTCCTTAATATCCAAACAACAGGAATTCTGCAGATGCTGGAAATACAAGCGACACACATCAAAGTTGCTGGTGAACACAGCAGGCCAGGCAGCATCTCTAGGAAGAGATACAGTCGACGTTTCAGGACTGTCGAAGGGTCTTGGCCTGAAACGTCGACTGCACCTCTTCCTACGGATGCTGCCTGGCCTGCTGCGTTCACCAGCAACTTCGATGTGTGTTCCTTAATATTCAGAATGGTTTCTGTTTAAATGAGAGCTCCAGTTATATAGTTCTATTTTTCTGCATTGCACTATCCAATGTTAGGAAGCCATTGATAACTCCTGTGATATCTTTGATCCATTTATATTTGTTCTTTACCACAGGTTCAACCTGTAATTTAAGCTTCTGGGTGTCTTGCACAAGGACTCCTAAGTCCGTCTGCACCTCTGATTGAATTTTCTCCTCATTTAGATAATAGTCTGCACTATTGTTCCTTTTACCAAAATGCATTATCATACATTTCCCAACACTGTATTCCATCTGTCACTTTTTTGCCCTTTCTTCCGATTTGTCTAAGTCCTGCTGCAATTACATGGCTTCCTCAGCACTACCTACCCCTCTACCTATCTTCGTATCATCCACAAACTTTGCAACCAAATCTAAATCATTGACAAACAATGTGAAAAGTAGCGGTCCCAGTATTGACCCCTGAGGAACACAACTAGTCACTGGCAGCCAACCAGAAAGGGCCCCCTTTATTCCCACTCGCTGCCTCCTGCCTGTCAGCCATTCCTCTATCCATGCCAGTATCTTTCCTGTAACACCGTAGGATTTTATCTTGTTAAGCAGCTGGATGGGCTGAAGGGCCTGTTTCTGTGCTGTACTTTTCTGTGACTCTATAAAAGACCAGACGCATAGAAAACACTGCTGATAGTGTTTTCCATGAGTCTGGTGACACGTGAATCAGGTGGCTTTATTCAATTCATACATGCTCAATGTAAAATTTTATGCAACATATTAAGATGTTTCTGTACTAACATATTAAATGGCGATAAGATGTTGCTGTATTTATATGATCTTTTGACTGAGCTAACAGGCTATATGCCAAAGTAAAGCTGTAACAGATCTGTGTTCTGTCCACACACTTGTATGGGTCAGAATGCTGGCACATGACAGAGCGCGATCTTGCTAAGCTGTCATCATTTCACACTATGACCCTCTGGAAGATCGTCCGTATTTACTGGCCAAGAAAGATCTCCAACCACACCCTGCTCCTTCAGTGTCACCAAGAAGACATGGCCACAGTCATCATGAGGAATTGGTGGAGATGGATTGGGCACGTGATGAGAAGAGAGGCCAACGCCAACATCAAGACAGCACTTCATTGGACCCCTGAGGGGTGGAGAAACCAGAGGAGACCAAAGGCAACTTGGCACCTTACTGTAGAGGCAGAAATGTGGACCCTGATCCACACCTGAGGCACAATAGAGAAGATGGTTAAGGAGAGACAGAGATGAAGGATCTTCATTTCTGCCCTAAACACCAGTGACAATGGGCAATAAGTAAGCAAATTTACATAGTTAGAACATAGAACACTATAGCATGGTACAGACTCTACTGCCCACAATGTGCTAATCTTAAGATCAATCTAACCCTTTCCTATTACATTTTCCTTTCATCCATGTGCTTATCTAAGAAGCTTCTAAATGCCCCTAGTGCATGTGCCTCTATCCACCCGAGCAGTATATACCATGCATTCACCACTCTCTGTGTAAAAAAAACACATTGCCTCTGACAATCCTCCCCCCATATCTTCCCCCAATCACCTTTAAATTTTGCCCCCTTGGATTAGCCATTTCTGAGTAATGCAGAGGTGAGTTTGTTTTTCATCTCTGAAGTGTGAGCTTTACTTTCATTAGCTTTTATCCTGGGTTTCCTCAACTTTAAAACTGTGTTATGTTTACCTTCAATTTCTTAGATCCCATTTCTGAAATTCCATCCCTAAACCTCTACGTCTCTTTCCTCTGCAGTGCTCTTTTGTGTAAATTGTATACACTTCTCAGAGCATTTCCTGAAGTGACTAATGTCAAATACTGTTTGATAATACAATATTCCTGCATATTTCAGTATTATGTTAAACATGTTAACATAGGAATTTATGACAAACCTCAGCAGCTTTAATTTTCATCAACTAAATATGCCACAAAGAAGGCACACCAGTGATTCAGTTAGAAAAGAATCTTTTAATATAGAAATATTGACAAGATTCTATTGCGCAATTAGTGGTAATATTAGTAAGGAACTTTTCTATTATTGCAAAATTGTCTTAATATCAAACACGTCAGTTCATTATGTGCCATGTTGTATGACTTGGGCGGCCATGGTCTTTCTATGATTGCCCACATCAGGGCCCTGATGAAGGGTCTCAGCCATAAATGTGGACTGTTTACTCATTTCCACAGATACTGCCTGAACTGCTGCATTCCTCCAGCATTTTGTGCGCATTGCTCTGCATTTCCAGCATCTGCAGACTTTCTCATGTCAGTGGTCTTCCTATGACCATGATTGCTCATGATAAATGTTTCTGCAGAAGTGGTTCGTCATTGCCACCTTCTGGGCAGTGTCTTTACAAGATGGGTGACCCCAGACTTTATCAATACTCTTCCTGGTGTCAGTGGTCACATAATCGGGACTTGTGATTTGCACCAGCTGTTCACACGACTATCCATCGCCTGCTCCCATGGCTTCACGTGATCCTGATCGCGGGGGGGGGGGGTTGCTCAGCGGGTGCTACACCTTGCCCAAGGGTGACCTGCAGGCTAGCAGAGCCGTACACCTCCTTTGGTAGGGTCATATCTCCACCCCGCCACCCAAACATACCAAGTGCAGAGCAGCTTAATTTATAACTTTGTGAGGGGAATGGATTGTGCAATTTTGGCTTTGCTTTGCCATTGTATGGACTTTTTGTGAGGAAGAGGCCATTTTATCCCGGAATCACTTTCTTTCCTGTCACCTAAGCCTTTGAAACATGGTGACACTTGCGGGCTGCCTCCAGCACAACTTTTTGCTCAACAGATTTGACACAAGATGGCACATTTCTCTGTATGTTTCGATGTACATGTGACAAATAAAGCTAATCTCCCTTTAAAACATTCTTACCTCGGGTTTATAAGCAACAATTTTAAATGTATTCCCTCAAATTACCAATAAAAATTGGCTCCCCCCATTTATCTTCAGAACACATTGGTGAGAAATCATATTTCAGCAATGGTGCAGACATGATGACAACAAAACAAGTCAGTTTGCACCATACCAAATTCATTTTTCCATTGAGATGCAGAAAAATAAAGTAAATATGGTGGAAACATGGTCTCCTAATCAATTGTTACTTAATTGTTTTTCTGCTGTGAAACAATTATACCCTCATTCTGTCTCTTTCCTCTTCCAGTCGCAAACTTTTCTGCTGTAAGTTTGAACCCAGTACCTCGTTTGTATATGCGCTTCGTGGCATAGTAACACCCATTTATTAGTGCACCGGAACACCTGTTCGTTAATGCAAATATCTAATCGGGGGCAGCAACTCAATGCAGTATGGTCAGAAGTTCAGACCAAACATCAGAATGGGGAAGAAATGACTTTGTGACTTTGGCGGTGGAATGAATGTTGGTGTCAGATGGGATGGATTGAATACGTCAGAAACTGCTGACCTCCTGGGATTATCATGCACGACAATCTCTGGAGCAGGGGTTTCCCACCCGGGGTCCGCAGATCCCTCGGTTAATGGTAAGGGTCCATGGCATAAAAAAGGTTGGGAACCCCTGCTCTAGGGTTTACAGAGAATGGTGCCAAAAAATCCAGTGAGCGGCAGTTTTGTGTCTTGTTAATGAGAGAGATCAGAGGAGAATGGCTGGACTGGTTCAAGCTGAAAGGAAGGAGACAGTAACTCAAATAACCATACACTACAACAGTGGTGTGCAGAAGAGCATCTCTTGACGCACAACGTATCATACGTTGTGGATGGGCTACAGCAGCAGAAGGCTACAGCAGGTTCCACCTCTGTACCTAATAAACTGGCCACCGGGTGTATAATTCATATTTTTTTTAACCAACAGAGTAAAAGCTCAGTTCTCGTACCATTGCAGTGTCATTATTCTGCAGGTTTGGAAATGTGACTGATTAAGTGTGCCTTAACCTTGTGTAAACGGAACAGAATGCTGCACATTTCCCCATGTATCTGTAACAGCAAAATTTGCCTTATTGTTGGCGTTGGAGTTAGATGGGAATATCTGCTACCATAAATAGCTTTAACATTTAGCTCTGAGGCGATAGCTGGCAGCAATTTTTTACCCTTTGTTGTCCCACCTTAGAATCCTGAAGGATACATGGTGTTCATGCTGAGGGAGACACAGGAAATATGTGAGGGATTGAAAATTATTAATGATTTAATGGGTACTGGGGAGATCAGAATCAGAATGAGTTTTAATATCACTGACGTATGTCGTGAAATGTGTTGTTCTGTGGTAGCAGTACAGTGCAATGTATAAAAAGACAAACTATAAATTACAGTTATATTACTAATCTTGTCTGAGGTGGCGACAACCCAAGTATGATTTGGAACACCCAAAGGTGATTTTCTAAAAAAAAATCCCAGTGCAGGTCAATGGGAGTAGACAGTTTATTCAGTTCAGCATGGACTAGATGGGCCGAAGGGCCTGTTTCTGTGCTGTACCTTTCTATGACTCTGACTCTAAATGTTTTTAAGTAGAATAAACTTAGGAAGATACTTTTCAGATTATGATAGGATTTATGCCGCCTGAATTCAGGAATTTTTTTGGAAATGGATTTTAAAAAAAGATTTGAGCCATCTTTTTTAAAAAAAAGTGATAGGACTCCTTGTGCCTATAGAGCCTTGCTGAAGCTTTGGGGGTAACAAATAGATTCATAGGGCACTACAGCTCAGAAACAAGCTCTTCAGCCCATCTAGTCTGTGCCAAGCTTTCTGCCCGGTCCAATCAACCCACACCTGGACCACAGATTTGCGAATATCTTCCATTCATGTACCCTTCCAAACTTTTCCTAAATGCTGCAATTGAACCCTCATCCACTACTTCTGCTGGCGGCTCGTTCAACACTCACACCACCCACTGAGTGAAGAATTTCCCTCTCAGGTACCACCTTAAGTATTTCACCTTTCACCCTTAACCCATTACTCTGGTTCGAATCTCACCCAACCTCAGTGGACAATGCCTGCTTGGATTTTCCCTATACTTGAAATAGCAATCATAGTCATAGTCGTAGTCATACTTTATTGATCCCAGGGGAAATTGGTTTTCGTTACAGTTGCACCATAAATAATTAAATAGTAATAAAACCATAAATAGTTAAATAGTAATATGTAAATTATGCCAGGAAATAAGTCCAGGACTAGCCTATTGGCTCAGGGTGTCTGACCCTCCAAGGGAGGAGTTGTAAAGTTTGATGGCCACAGGCAGGAATGACTTCCTATGACGCTCAGTGTTGCATCTCGGTGGAATGAGTCTCTGGCTGAATGTACTCCTGTGCCCAACCAGTACATTATGTAGTGGATGGGAGACATTGTCCAAGATGGCATGCAAATTGAACAGCATCCTCTTTTCAGACACCACCGTCAGAGAGTCCAGTTCCATCCCCACAACATCACTGGCCTTAGGAATGAGTTTGTTGATTCTGTTGGTGTCTGCTACCCTCAGCCTGCTGCCCCAGCACACAACAGCGAACATGATCGCACTGGCCACCACAGACTCGTAGAACATCCTCAGCATCATCCGGCAGATGTTAAAGTATCCCTTTGGATACTGTTGCCGGAGATGTTGGTGGGGGGGGGGGAGGTGACCCATTGGGCCATCACGGCATGGCAGCGGCAGCAGCTAGGCTAGTAGCACAGTGGCTGGCTCTGAACCTCAGCGGGGAAGAGCAAAATTCGGTAGAGCGGTAGAAATAGAGGGATGGGCAGAAGATTCTGGGGCTGCAAAGTGGACAGCATAGTAATGTAGTGGTTAGCGCGACGCTGTTACAGCTCGGAGCGTTGGAGTTCGGAGTTCAATTCCAACGTCATCTGTAAGGAGTCTGTACATCCTCCCCATGGAATGCGTGTGCTTTTCCCCGTCTTCCGGTTTTCTTCTACGGTCCAAAGATGCACCGGTTAGTAGGCTAATTGGTCATTGTAAATTGTCCTGTGATTGGGGTTAAGTCAAGTGTGTAGTTTGGGTTGCTTGTCAGTGCGGCTCAGAGGGAACAGCCAGAGGTCATGGTGCACATTGATGTAGGTAGAAAGGGGGAAGAGGTACTAGACAGCGAGTATTGGGAGTCAGGAAAGACTGAAGAGCAGGACGTCCAAGGTAGTAATATCTAGATTACTTCCGGTACCACATGCTCATCAGGACAGGAATAGAATGATAGTACAGATGAAGGAGTGGCTGAGGAACTGGTGCAGGGGGAAGGCTTTTGGATTCTCGGATAATTGGAACCTTTTCTGGGGCAGGGTTAACCTGTACAAGAGGGACAGATTGCACCTAAACTGGAAGGGAACCAATATTTGGCTGGAAGGTTTGTAAGTGCTATTCAGGATGGTTTAAACTAATTTGGCAGGGGGAATAGGAACCAGAGCACTAGGTCAGAAAGCAGAGGGATGGAGAGGAAGGTAGATGACAGGCCAGTAAAAACAGAGAGGAGCAAGGTGATAGATACGATGGGGTGGAAAGATTGAAGTGTATGTATTTTAATGCTGGGAATATAATGGGTAAAGGTGGTGAACTCAGAGCACGGATCAGTAGATGGAACTACGATGTTGTGGCCATTACAGAGACTTGATAGAGAAGGGAACAGGAATGGGTGCTTAATGTCCCAAGGTTTAAGTGTTTTAGAAAAGATAGAGAGGGAGATAAAAGAGGTGGGAGAGTTATACTACTAATCACAGCTGCACTCAGAGTGGACACAATGGAGGGCTCATCCACTGAATCTATATGGGTAGAACTCAAATATAGGAAGGTTGCAATCACTCTGGTCAGATTGTGCTGTAGACCCCCCTCCCGTCCCCCAAAAAAGCTACTGGGAAACTGAGGAAAAGGCAGGTTAAGATGATAAGACGTGGGAGCAGAATTAGGCAATTCGGTCCAATGAGTCTGCTCTGCCAGTCCACCATGACTGATTTATCACCCCTTTCAACCCCATTCTCCTGCCTTCTCCCCATAACCTTTAATTGCTTTACTAATCAAGAACTTATCAACCTCTGCTTTAAATATACTCAATGGCTTGTCCTCCACAGCAGTCTGTGGCGATGAATTCCATAGGTTCACCACGTTCTGGCTAAAGGAATTCTAAAGGGACATTCCTGTATTTTGAGGCTGTGTCCTCTGGCCCTAGACTCCCACACTACAGGAAAAATTCTCTCCATGTTCATTCTACCTTGGCCATTCAATATTCCATAGGTTTCAGTGAGATCCCCCCTCATTCTTCTAAATTGCAGCGTTTGCGTTTGATTCCTCTTTCCAAAGTGCATGACCTCATACATTCAGACCAGTCACTGAGGGTATCGATATCCCATTGCAGAATCACAGTGTCCTCATCACAGCATGCCCTTCCAAATGTATAGTAACACTGGCAGACTGGACACCCTGCATTCTGTTCCCTTCTTCAGGTCCTTAATCAGTTGAAAGCCAAGAACCGATTCCTAGGGTAGTTCTCTGGTTACGCACCCCTGGAGCCTGGAGATGACCCATTATTCCAAGCCTCTGTTTTTTCTGAGCCAACCAGTTTCCCATCCACATTACACAATTTAAAAGGCACATGGATGTAACAAAAATGGAGGGCCATGGAGACTAGCAGCTTACTACTTACACACTGTGATCGTTCTGACTAGCATCACTGGCTGCTATGAAGGGGCCGGTCCACAGGATTGGAAAAAGATGTGGAGAGTTGTAAACTCAGTTAGTTCTGTCATGGCATCCAACTTCTCCACAATGAGGACATCTTCAAAAGACAATGACTCAAGAAGTCAGCAGATATCATGAAGGATGTATCCTGTCTTCTTGAGGCCCTGGAGATTTGTTTACCTTTTTGAGGCACGAGATACCCTGCACCTTGACTGTAATGCAGAGTATGTCCATGACAATGTTACTTACTCTTCCTACATCTGAAGTCTTTGTCTTTCTCCATGGTAGCAACTGAAGAGAAATACTCATTATGGACCTTGGCAATGTCTTGCCAAGGAAAGATTTAAAAACAATGGGGTCAGTGTCATGGAGGACTTCAACGTCCCTCATATAAACTGGGACCTTCTTAGTTGAAGAGGTTTAAATGGGGCAGAATTTGTTCAGTGCATCTAGGAGGCTTTCTTAAATCAATATGTAGATAGTCAAACAAGAGGAGAGGCTGTACTGGATCTAGTGTTGGGTAATGAGCCTGGCCAGGTGACTGACCTTTCAGTGGGTGAACAGTGACCAGAACTCCTTAAGTTTTAAGGTAGCTATAGATAAAAATAAGTCTGGACCTTATGCGAGAGTATTAAATTGGAGAAGAGAGCAAATTACGTGTGCATTAGGCAGGAAATAGGGAGAGTTAATTGGGAGCAGCTGCTTCTCAGTAAGTCCATATCCAGCATGTGGAGAGTGCTTAAAGACCAGAGTACAGGGCAAGTCAGAAGGAAAGACGGCAAAGTAAGAGATGTCGAGGGAGGTGATGTATTTAGTCAAAGCAGAAAAAGGAAAAGTAGATAAATATTAGGAAGCTAAGATCAAACGGAGCCCTTGAAGATTATAAAGAAGCCAAAAAGAGCTCAAGAAGGGAATTCGGACCTGCTTATTTACTTCTTCCCTCACCTCCATTCAGGGCCCCAAACACTTCTTCCAGGCAAAACTTCACCTGTGAATCTTTTGGAGTCATCTGTTGTATCCGGTGTTCCCAGTGCAGCCTTCTCTACACTGGTGAGACCCAACGTAAATTGGGAGACCGCTGTGTTGAGCACCTCTGCTCCGTCTGGCAAAAGTGCAATTTCCCAGTGGCCAAGGTGTGAAAGAACGGCAGGTGGAGCTGAACGCGGCCAAGTTTAAAGTGTGGCCGCTTGATATGTACCTTCTTGAAAAGCAGAGGGATCTTGTGGTCCAAGTACATAGCTTCCTGAAAGTGGCTACAGAGGCTGAGAGGGTGGTTAGGAAGGCGTATGGCATGCTGGCCTTTATTAGTCAAGGCACTGAGGTCAAAAGTCAGTCAGTAATGTTGCAGCTTTATAAAACTCTAGTTAGGCTGCAGATGGAGTATTGCATACAGTTACTGTATGTCAAGGTTTTGAAGAGAGTGTAGAGGAGGTTTACCAGGATGCTGCCTGGATTAGAGGGCGTGTGATATAACAAGAGGTGGATAAACTTGGGTTGTTTTTTCTGGAGTGGTGGAGGATGTGGGGAGATCTGATAGAGGTTTAAGATTATGTGGGGCATAGATAGACTGAACAGAGAGTATCTTCTTCCCAGGGTTGAAATGTCTGATACTAAATGGCATGCATTTAAGGTGAAGGAGGGGAATTTCAAGGATAAGTGGGGGGCACATTTTTGGAATTTTTTTTCCACAGAGGGTGGTAGGTGCCTGGAATGCGCTGCCTGGGGTGGTTGTAGAGGCAGGTACATTAGCGGCTTTTAAAAGACGTTTAGATAAGCAGATGAATGTGAGGAAAATGGATGGCTGTGGAACTTGTGTGGGTAGAGGGGAGTAGTTCAGTTGGCCATTTGATTACTAATTATTTTGGTTTGGCACAGCATTATGGGCTGAAGGGCCTGTTGTGTGCTGTACTGTTCTATGTTCATCAGTATCCCTCATCATTTTTGATACCTCTTTAAAATCTCCCCTCATTCTCTTATGTTTCAGGGAATAAAGTGCTAATTTATTTGTCCTTTCCCTACAATTTAGGTCCTCAGATACTTTGTTTCCTATTAAGAATTTGTAAAGTGTTATGATGTTGCAATTTATGCAGTGTCAAGCGATGTTCTAATAATCAGGGTAATTGAATAGCTGAAGAGTATTGGGCGTTTCATTGTAAAACTGTGCTTTGATCTGGTTGAGAAATTGATACTTGCATTACTCTTTTTAGTACAAGCATCTTGAACAACAGAAAGTTGTAAAATTAGTCAGCTGCATCATGGGTACTAGCCTCTGTAGTATCCAAGATATCTTCAAGGAGCAGTGTCTCAGAAAGGAGGTGTCCATTATTAAGGACCCCCATCACCCAGGACATGTCCTCTTCTCATTGTTACTGTCAGGAAGGAGGTACAGAAGCCTGAAGGCACACAGTCAGTGATTCAGGAACAGCTTCTTCTCCTCTGCCATCCAATTCCTAAATGGACATGAACACTACCTCACTTTTTTCATATTATTTCTGTTTTTGCACTATTTTTAATATAACAATTTAATATGCTTACTGTAATTGAATTACATTTATTTTTTCTATATTATCATGTATTGCATTGTACTGCTACCACATAATAAACAAATTTCACAACATACATCGGTGATATTAAACCTGATTCTGATTCAGATTCAGAAATTCAGACTAAATTTGTAATCTAACAAAAAGTTAAATTGAATAAGCACAACAGTAGTTCCAAAAAGCAATTGTAAGAGAATTCTTATCTTGCAAAACACTGTTAAATTAGAGAAGTGTTGTCAGAATTCAAGTCAATAATAATGTGTTTGCTTGCTCATAGGGTGGTTGTGCTCTGGTGGTACCCAAGCATAGTTTGAATAGGTAAATGTAACTTCTTTCTTATTTGCAATCTGACCATTAGACAAAAGAACAGAATTAGGCCATTCAGCCCATCAGTCCTACTCCACCATTTGATCATGGCTGATTTATTTTCCCTTTCTTGTTTGTGCCTTCAGCTGCGAAAGCCATCTCTGAATTTCCCTCCCTGCATATATCAATTTCACTGCTTCCCTTCCTTCATTTCAGATGACTATTAAAATCTATAGCATTGGTAAATCTATGTCCTATTATAAGACCATAAGACATAGGAGCAGAATTAGGCCATCTGGCCCAACGAGTCTGCTCTGCCATTCAATCATGGTTGATCCTTTTTTTAATATCTCCTCCTCAACCCCAGTTCCTGGCCTTCTCCCCGTAACCTTTGATGCCATGTCCAATCAAGAACCTATCCATCTCTGCCTTAAATACACCCAACAACCTGGCCTCCACAGCTGCACATGGCAACAAATTGCACAAATTCAACACCCTTTGGCTAAAGAAATTTCTCCGCATTTCTGTTTTGAAAGGGTGTCCCTCTAACGTGAGGCTGTGCCCTCTTATCCGAGACTCTCCCACCGTGGGAAACATCCTTTCTACATCTACTCGGTCTAGGCCTTTCAACATTGGAGAGGTTTCAGTGAGATCCCCCCTCATCTTTCTGAAATCCAGTGAGTACAGACCCAGAACTATTAAACATTCCTTGTATGATAACCCTTTCATTCCTGGAATCATCCTTGTGAACCTCCTCTGCACCCTCTCCAATGCCAACACATCTTTTCTAAGATGAGGGGCCCAAAACCGTTCAAAGTACTCAAGGTGAAGCTTCACCAGAGCCTTATAAAGCCTCAGCATCATGTCCCTGCGCTTGTATTCCAGATCTCTTGAAATGAATGCTAACGTGCCATTTGCCTTCCTCACCGCTGACTCAACCTGCAAGTTAACCTTCAGGGTGTTCTGCACAAGGACTCCCAAGTCTCTCTGCATCTCAGATATCTGGATTTTCTCCCTGTTAGAAAATAGTCCGCACATTTATTTTTACTACCATGACCATGCATTTTCCAACATTGTATTTCATTTACCCCTTTCTTGCCCATTCTCCTAATCTGTCTAAGTCCTTCTGCATGCTACCTGTTTCTTCAACACTACCTGCCCCTCCACCAGTCTTCATATCATCTGCAAACTTGGCAACAAAGCCATCTATTCCATCATCTAAATCATTTATATACAGCATAAAAAGAAGTGGCCCCAATACCGACCCCTGCGGAACACCACTAGTCACTGGCAGCCAACCAGAAAAGGATCCTTTTATTCCCACTCACTGCCTCCTACCAATCAGCCAATATTCTAACCATGCCAGTGACTTTCCTGTAATACCATGGGCTCTTAACTTGGTAAGCAGCATCATGTGTGTCACCTTGTCAAATGCCTTCTGAAAGACCAAATATACAATATCCACTGCATCCCCTTTATTTATCATACTTGTAATCTCCTCAAAGAATTCCAACAGGTTCGTCAGGCAGGGTTTTGCCTGAAGGAAATCATGCTGACTTTGTACTATCTTGACCTGTATCATCAAGAACTCCATCACCTTGTCTTTAACAATTGACTCTAACATCTTCCCAACCACTGAGGTCAGGCTAACTGGTCTATAATTTCCTTTCTGCTGCCTTCCTCCTTTGTTAAAGAGTGGAGTAACATTTGCAATTTTCCAGACCTCTGGCACCCCATGCCAGAGTCCGATGATTTTTGAAAGATCATTTCTAATGCCACCAGAATCTCTAACACTACCTCTTTCAGAGCCTAGGGTGCAGTTCATCTGGTCCGGGTGACTTATGTACCTTTAGGGCTTTCAGTTTTTTGAGCACCTTCTCTCTTGTAACAGTAACTGCACTCACTCCCCTTCCTTCACACACTACAACATCAGGCGTACTACTAGTGTCCTCCACAGTGAAGGTTGACGCAAAATACTCTTTTAGTTCATCAGGCATCTCCTTGTCCCCTGCTATTATTTTTCCTGCCTCATTTCCTAGCGGTCCTATATCCACTCTCATTTCTCTTTTATTTCTAACATACTTGAAAAAAAACTTTTACTATTCACTTTGATATTATTTGCTAACTTGCTTTCATATTTCATCTTTTCCCTTCTAATAATTTTTTTAGTTGCTCTCTGTAGTTTTTAAAAACTTCCCAATCCTCTATCTGCCCACTAAAATTTGCTTTGTTGTGTGCCCTTTCTTTTGCTTTTACAATAGCTTTGACTTCCCTTGTCAGCCACAGTTATACTATTTTACCATTTGAGTATTTCTTCATTTTTGGAATACACATGTCCTGCACCTTCCTCATTTTTCCTAGAACCACATGCCATTTCTGCTCTGCTGACATCCCTGCCAGCAGCTCCTTCCAATTTACTTTGGCCAACTCCTCTCTCGTACCTCTGTAATTTCCCTTACTCCACTGAAATACTGCTACATCAGACTTTACTTTCTCCCTATCAGATTTCAAGTTGAACACAATCATATTGTGATCACTCTTTCCTAAGGGTTCTTTTACCTTGAGTTCCCTAATCACCTTGGTGTATTACATAACACCCAATCCAGTAGAGCTGATCCCTTAGTAGGCTCAATGACAAACTGCTCTCGAAAGCTACCTCTTAGGCATTCAACAAACTCACTCTCTTAAGATCCATTTCCAATCTGATTTTCCCAATCAACCTGCATGTTAAAATCTCCCATGACTACCATAACATTGCCGTTTTGGCTCGCCTTTTCTAGTTCCTGTTGTAACCTGTGGTCCACCTCCCAGCTACTGTTGGGAGACCTGTATATAACTGCCATCAACGTCCTTTTACTCTTGCAATTTCTTAACTTAACCCACAAGAAGTAAACATTTAATGATCCTATGTCACATCTTTTTACTAATTTGATGCCATTCTTTACCAGTAGAGCCACACCACCCCCTCTGCCTACCTTCCTATCCCTCCGATATAATGTGTAACCTTGGACATTCAGCTCCCAACTATAACCATCCTTCAGCCATGATCCAGTGATGGCCACAACATCTTACCTGGCAATCAGTAATATTGCAACAAGATCATCCACCTTATTTCTTATACTGAGCACATTTAGATACAACACCTTGAATACTATATTTGCTGTCCTTTCTGAATCTGCATCCCTAATGATTTGATACACAGTGTGTTGGCTGCAACTAAGTTCCATCACCTGCCTGCCTTTCCTGACAGTCTGACTGCACGCAATCTTTACTTTTTTACCATCTGTCCTATCCTGACTCCATTCACTTCGATTCCCACCCCCACCCCCGCCAAGTTAGTTTAAATCCTCCCCAACAGCTCTAACTAACCTGCCCACGAGAACTTGTTCCCCCCCCCCCACCCCCGGGTTCAGGTGTAACTTTTGAACAGGTCATACCTCCCCCAGAAAAGATCCCAATTATCCAAGAACCTGAAGCCCTGCCCCCTGCACCAGCTTCTCAGAAATGCAATTATCTGCCAAATCATCCTGTTTCTACCCTCACTGGCATGTGGCACAGGCAGCAATCCAGCAAATACTACTCAAAATTACTATCCAGAAATTGTACTATATCCCTATGTGACCCAACATCAATTATTTTCAATATCTAGTGCTTTTTGTGACATCTGCAATGTTACAGGTGCTTTATAAGTACAAGTTTTTGTTCCTTATTCTCCAATAAAAGCATTGTACAATTCCAATCAAAACATCATTAGAATCTTACACTCCCTTCCACCACTACTTTATTATTTCCTGTCAGAGTCACCTTGTGTATGGACACTCCTGTACCTCTCATCACTTGATAGACATACAATCAGTCTATGTTCACTCAGTGGCTAGTTTATTAGATATACCTGTACACCTGATTATCAATGCAAATATCTAATCAGTCAATCAGGTGGCAGCAACTTAATGCACAAAAGCATGCAGACATGGTCAAGAGAGTCTGTTGTTGTTCAGAATGGGGAAGAAATGTGATCTTAGAGAATTTGACAGTGGAATGATTGGTGCCAGATGGGGTGGTTTGAGTATCTTTGAAACTGTTGATCACCGGGGGTTTTCATGCACAACAGTCTCTAGAGTTTACGGAGAATGGTGCAAAAACAAACAAATAAAAAACATCCAACAAACTGTTGAAATGCAAATATAAATAAATAATGAGAGCATGAAATAACAAGATAAAGAGTCTGTAAAGTGAGATCATTGGTTGTGGGGGAATGTCTCAATAGATGGGTGTAATTATCCTCTTTTATTCAAGAGCCTGATGGTTGAGAGGTAGTAACTGATCTTGGACCTGGTGGTGCGAGTCCTGAGACACTTGTACCTTCTGCCCAATGAGCAGCAAGAAAAGAGCATGTCCTAGATGGTGAGCATTTTGGATGACAGATGCTGCTTTCCTATGGCAGTGTTTCATGTAGGTGTGCTCAATGGTTGGGAGGGTAGAATTGACTACCTTTTGTAGGATTTTCTGTTCAAAAGCATTGGTGCCCTCATACCAGGCCATAAAGCGGCCAGTCAATACACTTTCCACTACACATCTATAGAAGCTTGTCAAGGTTTTGAAGTCATGTCAAGTCCCCATAGTCTCCTGAGGAAGTAGAGGTGCTGTCATGCTTTCTTTGCAATAATATTTATATGATGGGTCCAGGACAGGTCCTCTGCGATAGTGACACCCAGGAATTTAAAGTTACTGACCCTCTCCACCTCTGGTTCTTCAATGATTACTGGCTCACGGACCTCTAGTTTCCCTCTCCTGAAGTCTACAATTAGCTTCTTGGTCTTGCTGACATTGAGTGAGAGGTTGTTGTTATGACACCACTCAGCCAGATTTTCAATCTTCCTCCTGTAGGCTGAATCATCATTATCTTTGATACGGTCCACAACAGTGGTGTCATCAGCAAAACTTGTATATGGTGTTGGAGCTGTATTTAGCCACACAGTCATGGGTGTAAAGCGAGTAGAGCAGGGGACTAAGTACACAGCCCTGTGGTGCTCCTGTGCTGATGGAGATTGTGGAGGAGATATTTCTGCTGATCAGAACTGACTGGGATCTGCAAGTGAGGAAATCCAGGATCCAATTGCACAAGGAGGTATTGAAGTCCAGGTCTTGGAGTTTACTGATCAGTTTCAAGGGGGTGATGGTATTAAATGCTGAGCTGTAGGAGCATCTTGGTGTATGCATCTTTGCTGTCCAGATGCTCCAGGGTTGTGTGAAGAACCAATGAGGTGGCGGTTGCTGTAGACCTGTTGCTCCGGTAGGCAAATTGGAGCGGATCCAAGTTGCCACTCAGCCGGATGCTGTTATGTTTCAACACCAGCCTATCAAAACACTTCATCGCTGGGTGATAGTCATTGAGACAGGTTAGCACGCTTTTCTCGGGCACCGGTAAGATTGAAGCCTGCTTGAAGCAGGTGGGTACCACACATTGCTGGAACAGCAGAAGACCACAAACATACACTCAGTATATTCTGCCATTTAATCATATCAGGAATGTGTTTGGATGTCAATAAAATACCTTAGGTGTAATCAGTGTTGCGCTGTGGAAGTATAGTGCTTCCAGATACTGACCAGATACTCTTAGAAATGCTGGTCTTTCTCTGTCCATCTGAGCACACAGACAAACGCTTTCCTAAAAGGAATCTTTCCATGAGCCATGTCATTTTACCCTCCCCTCTTCTATGTTCATATTATCTGCCTTAGATACTCTAATTTCTAAGTTTCACTTTCTCTGAGAATACAAGGCTCTCCTGTACATAAGAGATTCTGCAGATGCTGGAAATCCAGGGAAATGCACACAAATGCTGCAGGAACCCAGCAGATCAGGTAGTACCTATAGAGAGGGGTAAACAGTCGACAAAGCTCTAAGTTCAAAGTAAATTTATTTACTTACTTATTTAATTTATTATCAAACTACATACATATCACCACATACAACCCTGAGATTCATTTCCTTGTGGGCATACTCAATACATCCAAAATAGAATAATAACCATAAGGAATCAGTGAAAGACCTCGCCAACTTGGGCATTCAGCCAACGTGCAAAAGACAACAAATGGTGTGAAAACGAAGAGGCAGAAATAGTAATAATAAATAAGCAATAAATATCAAGAACACGAGATGAAGAGTCAGTGAAGATGAGTTCACAGGTTGTGGGAACATTTCAGTGATGGGTGAGTAAAGTTGAGTGAAATTCACCCTGATGGCTGAGGGGTAATAACTGTTCCTGAACCTGGTGGTGTGAGTCCTTCACAGACCTACTTTGATTATATTACATTAACTTTTCCATGGACTTTGAACTGTGCTTCAATATAATGATTATTTTAACAGGGCAACATACAGAAATTTATAAGTGGTTTAATCAAATTTAATATAGCCTCAGCTTTTTAATTCTTTTAGTTCAGAGGTGAACCTAAGAGCCATCTGTATGCTTTATGCCTGAAATTGTGATGCTACTTTTAATAGTCATGAATCTTAAAGCAAGGATTAGCTTTGCTTGTCACAGGTACATTGAAAGATACAGTGAAATGTGTTGTTTGCACAACAGCCAACAGAGTCTGAGGAAGTGCTGGGGGCAGCCCACAAGTGTCACCATGCTTCTGGCGCCAACATAACATGCCCCCCCACAACTTACTAACCCTGACCCGTACGTCTTTTGGAATGTGGGAGGAAACCAAATCACCCGGAGGACACCCACAGTCACAGGGAGAACATACAAACTTCTTACAATCAGTGGTGGGAATCAAAACCAATCTTAACAACTGGATCTGTAAAGCAATGCAATTAACACTACACTACTGTGTCCCCTGTTGAAGTTAACAAACAGCCACTAAAACTAACTAGGATTTGCTTAGTGCTGGTAAAGTCCTTCAAGCAGTGTTAAGTAAATTTTATTATCAAAGCACATACAGTATATGACGCTAGATTCAATCCTGCGATATATTTTCTTGTGAGCGTAGTCAGTAAATCTATAAAATAATTACCATAACAGATCAATGAATGATTGCCCAATTAGGTCATTCAACCAGAGTGTAGAAGACAACAAACTTCGCAAATACAAAAAGAAGTAATAATAATAATAATAAATAAATAAACAATGAATATTGAGAACATGAGATGATGAGTCCTTGAAAGTGAGCCCATAGGTTGTGGAAACAGTTCAGTGATGGGACAGGTGAAGTTGAGTGAAGTTATCCCCTTTGGTTTAAGAGCCTGATGGTTGAGGGGTAACCTGGTGGTGTGAATCCTGAGGCACCTGTACCTTCTTCCTGATGGGAGCCATGAGAGGAGAGCATGAATTGGATGGTGGGTTCCTTGATGATTGATGCTGCTTTACTGTGACAGTGACAGTGCTCCTGGAGCTGTGTGTAAGTTGATTATTATACATTTATAATTCTTTTTGGTGGGGAAGTTCAACACATACGGTAGATCCACTGATGATGAAAGAATGGCAATGTATTTCTCAGTCAGCATGGTGTTTTACTCAGAGGGAAGCTATTGCATGCTGCATAGTTTCTGTAACTAGAGTCTTTATCATGTACAATGTGGGCAATCATTGTCCTCCATCTAAATAACCATGACTGTTCTAGGCAAATTTTTCTACAGAAGTGGTTTGCTATTGCCTTCTTCTGGGCAGTCTTTACAAGACGGGTGACCCCAGCCATTATCAATACTCTTCAGAGATCGTCTGCCTGGTGTCGGTGGTCGCATAACCAGGACGTGATATGCATCAGCTGTTCATACAACCATCCACCACCTGCCCCCGTGGCTTCACATGACCCTGACTGGGGGGCTAAGCAGGTGCTACACCTTGCCCAAGGGTGACTTGTAGGCTAGCAGAGGAAAGGAGCGCCTTGCACCTCCTTTGGTAGAGATGTATCCCCACCCCACCACCCCAAGAAGTTTTATGGCTGGTCTAATTAAATTTCTGGGGTGTAATGATTTCAGGATATCGATGATGAGGGATTTGACACTTCTATTCATGGTGTGGTTTAGATGGCAGGTCTATCTGCTGCTGTGGAGAGAAAAGCAGTCAACATTTCAATTTGCTACCTTGGGGTAAAGATAAAGGTAGTGGGGAGGAGAAATGTGAAGCCTCATGCTAGTGAAGCAGAGGATAGATGAAATAGGAGGAGGAAGGTGGACCTGAGGAAAGGCATTTAGTGAATAATAAAGAGTGTGACTTATTAGAAATGATCCACTGTGTATTATTGAATGAAGGACGAACACTGGGGCTCTTCCACAAGGAATAGCCTTGAGGCCTTCATTGGCTAAACTAAGCTGAATGCTACAGGTTTGATGTTTGATATTTTATACATTGTTCACTTATTTCTTGCTGTTTGTGCATTTTGGTTTTTTTCACACATTGGGTGTTTGATGTTTTCTTGAACAGGTTCCCCAGTGTTCATGGCTGTCTGTGAGAGGGCAAATCTCAGAGTTGTGCTCTGTATACATACTTTGATAATAAGTGTACTTTGAAAGGTTGAGAGTCCTCCAATCCAGACAACATCCTGGTGAACCAACTTCTGCACCCTCCTGTTAGCTCCGTTAGGTGGAGATCAGATCTTCATGATCTTTGACAGGTTCCATATGTACCAGCAAATTAGCTTTGATGGAAGTTCAACAGTGCTCAGTAATAATTGCTCATCTTGGTCCATTCCAATACATCAGGATTCCATTTGAGATGCAATCTGTTCTGGAAATTTGGGAACGATGGATAACTTGATCTATGCTCTTCCAAGTGTCACTGATTCCTGAAATGACATCTTCATAACTCAAAAGGCAAATATTGATCGCAAGGAGAATTGTAGAAAGTGTAGTTCAATATCAAGAAACTGGAGTGTTGGATATACAACGCTGTCATCAGGCAGAAGGTATAAGAGCTTCAAGACTTGCACCACCAGGTTCAAGAACAGTCACTACCCCTCAACCACCAGGCTCTTGAATAAAAGGGGATAATTACATTCATCTACTGAGATGTTCCCACAAGAAATGATCTCACTTTAAGGACCTTTTATCTTGTTATTTCATGCTCTCATTATTGCTATTTAGTTATATTTACATTGGCACAGTTTGTTGTCTTTGATGCTCTACATGACCTTTAAATGATCACGTTATAGTTACTATTCTATAGATTTGCTGAGTATGCCTGCAGGAAAAAAAGATTCTCAGGGTTGTATGTGGTGACATTTATGTACTCTGATAATAAAACTTACTTTGAACTTTGAACTTTTGAACTATGATCTAGTGCAAACAACAGAGGCTGTATCTTTAATCCTTGGAATGCAGGGTACTGGTATTGGTTTATTATGCTCACATGTACCAACGTACAGTGAAAACCTTTCTTGCATACTTAAGCAACACACACAAAATGCTGAAGGAACTCAGCAGGTCAGGCAACATCCATGGAAATGAATAAACAGTCGACATTTCATGCCGAGACCCTTCTTCAGGACTGGAAAGGAAGGAGGAGGATGCCAGAATAAAAAAGGTGGGTGGGGGGAGAGGACTAGTTACAAGGTATATGTGAAGCTAGGTGGGTGGGAAAGGTAATGGGCTGAAGAGGAAGGAATCTGATAGGAGAGGAGAGTGGTCTGTGGGAGGTCTTTGCTATTCCAGAACCTATGAATCCCTGCTTAAATGTACCCAGTGACTTGGCCTCCGCTGATGTCTGCGGCAATGAATTCCACAGATTCACCACTCGCTAGTTGAAGAAATTCCTCCTCATCTCCATTCTAAAAGAACACTCCTCTACTCTGAGTTTGTGTCTTCTGGTGTTTGACTCTCCCACCACAGGAAACACCCTCTCCACATCCACTCTGTCACAGCCTTTCACCATTCGATAGGTTTCAATGAGGTCACCCTTCATTCTTCTGAATTCCAGTGAATACAGGCCCAGAGCCATCAAACGCTCTTCATATGACAAATCATTCAATCCTGGAATCATTTTCTTGAGCCTTCTTTGAACCCTCTCCAGTTTCAGCACTTACTTTCTAAGATAAGGGGCCCAAAGCAGCACACAATACCCCAAGCGAGGCCTCACTGGTGCTTTATAGTGTCAACATTACATCCTTGCTTTCATACTCTAGTTCTCTTGAAATGAATGTTAACATTGCATTTGCCTTTCTCACCACAGACTCAACCTGCAAATTAACTTTTAGGGAATCCTGCACAAGGACTCCCAAGTCCCTTTGCGTCTCAGTTGTTTGGATTTTCTAAATGGATTTTCTCTCCATTTAGAAAATCGTCAACCCTTTCACTTCTTTTACCAAAGTGCATGACGATACACTTCCAGAGACTGTATGCCATCTGCCATTTCTTTGCCCATTCTCCCAATCTGTCTAAGCCCTTCTCTCTACTTCCTCAAAACTACCTGTCCCTCCACCTGTATTCATAACATCTACAAACCTTGCAACAAAGCCATGAATTCCATCATCCAAATCATTGACATATAGCATAAAAAGAATCGGTCCCGACACAGACCCCTGGGGACCACCACTAGTCACTGGCAGCCAGAAAAGGCTCCCTTTATTCCCACTCTTTGCCTCCTGCCAATTAGCCACTGCTTTATCCTTGCTAGAATCTTTCCTGTAATATCATGGGCTTGTTAGGCAGCTCATGTGTGGCACCTTGTCAAAGGCCTTCTGAAAATCCAAGCACACAACATGTGCCCATTCTCCTTAATCTATCCTGCTTGTTACTTCTTCAAAGAATTCCAACAAGGTTTGTCAGACTAGATTTTCCTTGAGGAAACAAATCTCCTCAGACTCCCAATGAAATATAGCTGCCACCGTACCGTGCCGTGCACGTAGCTACGTTCGATATGTTGGGTCCTGCTGTAGAGGCCAGGTCGTTGGGTGTATTTCAGGCAGAGATTGGTATGTTCATGATTAGACATGGCATCAAAGGTTACAGGGAGAAGGCCGGAGAGTGGGGCTTAGGAGAGGGAAAATGGATCAGCCATGATGAGATAGCAGAGCAGACTTGATGGGCCAAATGGCCTGATTCTGCTCCTTTGTCTTATGGATCGATCCTCAGAGGTGTTTAAAATTGTTCACCCTTTCCACTTCTGATCCATCTCTGAAGACCAGTGTGTGACCCTGCATCCGAACTGTGAGAGTAAAGGGAAGGTAGCAGGTAAGGGAGGGGAGGCAGGGGGATGAAGAATAAGATGGAGCTTAGGTAGGCTGAGAAGAGGTGGAATTGGACAAAAGACGATCAGAATGTGGGTCATGAAGCAATGTTTTTCACAATTCATCTCGCTGAAGGACCTTTTGCAGGTGTGCCGGCAGAGTTTTTAGCCATCAGATCAGACATGGTTCCCTGTTCAGTAAATTTGTGAGGGTCAGACTAGGTCAAGCATGCCAGTGAGACTGAAGGTTCTTCACTGAGGTGCACAGACTACAAAGCAGAGAACGTCAGGTATATTAAATTCATTCTGAAGAAAACACAATGGGATTGGAGAAACGCTATATCATTTTTAGTTTGTAGGTTTGCAATATTCATTTTCCTATGTTAGCATTACTTTGAAATCTAAACGCATCTCAAGTTGTATATGGTAACATATATGCAATTTTAAATAAATTTACTTTGACTCTGATTTTAAAAGATTTTCATTTGATGAGTGACACAGATCAAGTGGACAGTCGGAGATGTTTTTCCAGGATGGGAAAGGCTAATACCAGGGAACATCATTTTAAAGTGACTGGAGTAAAGTATAGGGGGTATGTCAGAGGTAGGTTTTTACTGAGAGAGAGAGATTGAGGTGAGTGAGGCTGCCCCCTCCCACCATTTTAACCAATTTTTACAGGAGTGCCATTGAGAGTGTCCTGACCAACTGTATCACCGTCTGGTAAGGGAATTGTAAGGCATCTGATCGCAAGACCCTACAAAGGATTGTGAGGACTGCTGAGGGAATCATTGGTGTCTCTCTTCCACTTATCCAAGATATTTGTCAGGAGCACTGTGTGTGCAGGGATCTTAACGTCCCGCCCATCCATCCCACAATCGTCTTAACCCCCTACCACAAGGCAGGAGGTACCATAGCATTGGTACCTGTAATAGTTCTCTTTGAGCCAGAGAGGTTGATCAGCCATAATTTCCTCCTCCTGTGGATGGGGATGATCCTGTAAACATTTCCATTTGGCTTTATAACCCAAGTTCCTCTCATTATTCTCACCATGTGAATTCTCTGGACTCTTTCTGTCTGCATCTTTTTTTTAAAATTACACCATATAACTTATATTACCTCTTCTTATCTTCCTGTCAAAATACATTGCCTTGCAGTAATGGGGAGCATTTTGCACTGAGATCTGTGTTGTATCTGCTGGCAGGAATTACCCGTAACCATGGCCCAGTCTTCTGCACAGCAGATAATCAGTGTATGGAACGAGTGCCAATCCAGAAACGATTCAGGGTTCAGGGTTGTTTATTGCCATTCTTCAGCGTACAAATGAAAAGGAGAGCGATTGATTGTTACTCCGGATCTAATGCAGCAGAGAGAAATAAAATGAACAAAAGACATAATTAAAGGAAAACAAAGATACCCACAATAAATATGATAGCAATCCCATAAACACAATGTACAAGTAACTTTTTCAGAGTGACTGTACATACATAGACTAATTGTACATAAAGTGATGCTAGATGCAGAAGAATCTGTACACAATGTCACTCTGACGAGGAATGATAAAGTGTCAAAGTGACTTGACAGGAGCAACTATTCTCCGTAGCAGCAGGGCATGTGGAAAACGCAGTAGGTCAGTGAGTGTGTCAGTATGAGGTGTGGAGTGTCAGTGTGACAGTGAATGGGGATGAAGGGGGTGGTGAGGGACTGTGGAGAGGAGTGTGTCAGTGTGGGTATAAGGTGTGCAGTGTCAGTGTAAAGTGACAGTGAATGGGGGGATGAAGGGGGTGGTGAGGGGCTGTGGAGAGGAGTGTGTCAGTGTGGGTATGAGGTGTGGAGTGTCAGTGTACAGTGACAGTGAATGGGGGGATGAAGGGGGTGGTGAGGGACTGTGGAGAGGAGTGTGTCAGTGTGGGTATGAGGTGTGGAGTGTCAGTGTAAAGTGACAGTGATTAGGGGGATGAAGGGGGTGGTGAGGGACTGTGGAGAGGAGTGTGTCAGTGTGGGTATGAGGTGTGGAGTGTCAGTGTAAAGTGACAGTGAATGGGGGGATGAAGGGGGTGGTGAGGGACTGGAGAGGAGTGTGTCAGTGTGGGTATGAGGTGTGGAGTGTCAGTGTGAAGTGACAGTGAATGGGGGGATGAAAGGGGTGGTGAGGGACTGTGGAGAGGAGTGTGTCAGTGTGGGTATGAGGTGTGGAGTGTCAGTGTAAAGTGACAGTGAATGGGGGGATGAAGGGGGTGGTGAGGGACTGTGGAGAGGAGTGTGTCAGTGTGGGTATGAGGTGTGGAGTGTCAGTGTAAAGTGACAGTGAATGGGGGGATGAAGGGGGTGATGAGGGACTGTGGAGAGGAGTGTGTCAGTGTGGGTATGAGGTGTGGAGTGTCAGTGTGAAGTGACAGTGAATGGGGGGATGAAGGGGGTGAGCTGGAGTCATGGTTACACACTTGACTCAAGTTTGAGTAATGACTGTTTATCACTGTATCCTGTTTTCCTTTATTCTTATATTTTAGTTTGTGAGACCCCTTTAACCCCAGGCCTTCAATGTACTTGTAAATCTATTCCATCCCTTTTGTAAGCACATACTGTACATATCAGAATCAAGTTTAATATCACTGAAATTTGTTGGTTGTGGGAGTAGTCCAGTATAATACATAATAAAAAACTTATAATAAGAAATACCATACTGTACAAAAGATTTATGAATATATGTATATATAGCTAGGGTGCCTAAGACCAGGTGAGGGTTTCTGTGACTTGGTAGCTTAATAGATGGTCATATATTAGATGGGCCGAAAGGCCTGTTTCTGTGACTGTACAGCTCTCTGACTCTGTCTGTAACCAAAAATTCACTGCTTATACATACTGCATACATTAAAAAATCTGAACATCAATTAAATTTCCATGCGATACTGTGTAAAAGTCTTCGGAAGATATCTATTGCTAGGGCACCTTATGATTACATAATTAAATTAAATAATTAGTGTAAAAAGAAAACAAAAAAAAATCTAGTGAGGTAGTGCAAATGGGTTGTCCAGTCAAAAATCTGATGTTGGAGGAGAAGGAGCTGTTCCTAAAACATTGTGTCCATTCAGGCTCCTGTATCACCTCCTTAATGGTAGCAATGGGAAGCAGGTCAAGGGGCATGTCCTGGGTGATGGGGGGCCTTAATGATGGAGCACCTTTCTGAGGCATCGTCTTTTGAAGATGTCCTCGATGGTGGGGAGGCTTGTGTCCGTGCTGGAGCTGGCTGAGATTGCAACTTACTGCAGCTTTTCCAATCCTGTGCAGTGGTTCCTCCATACCGGATGGTGATACAACCTGCTAGAATGCTCCCCATGGTACATCTGTTGGTTTTTTTGGTGACAAACCAAATCCTCTCAAACCTTTAATGAAATATAGCTGTCGGCATGCCCTCTTGGTGATCGCATCAATATGTTAAAAAGACGTTGACACCCAGAAACTTGAAACTGCGCACGTTTTCCATTGCCTTCCACTGCTTGTAAATTATTATAAAACTCTACAGCCTTATTCATTTGTAGACCTGTGTTTTTGGATGTTATAGGAGCCATGTATCTATTTTCTGTCTGCCTGTACTCTTGGTTGTGTTGCGTGTTTATTGTGTATAGTTTGTCATGCGGGTTGGAGCGTAGAACCGAGTGAGTATAGTTACGTATTCACGCTTTGTCAAAGTTTAGTTTAGTCCAGCTGGAGCCCGACAGGCAGATGGAATGATATTTTTTTTGTTGCTGCTATCCACTACCGCTAACACCACTGCTAGGTTGCTGTTATATTGTTATTAGAATGTTTATTTTGTCATATTGCTAGTTTTAGTTCATTTTTTAATGGCTACAAGATATTTCGATTTTGATGGTTTCTTAATAAAGGGTCGAACGTACTTTTTTGACTTTGGAACTTCGTTATTGTGGAATATATCATCCAGTGTCAACCCCTACCACCCCCCCCCCCCCAAATCCCCCCCCCCCGGCATGCTTAGTCTCTGAGTGGCTTTGGTTTGTTTTCAACTGGCTTTGTCAGTCTCTGTCTCGAGTGTCTCCAAACTACTTTCTGTTTGCTCATTTACTATCTTAATTGGCAGTCTTCGATCCTAATCTCAGGAGGGTTGGATCTATTTCAAACTCTCAAACCATCCCCAAGATTTCCTTGTCATACTGTTTGTTTACTTTGCTTTAAATAGCACTGATATTTGCCCATGATAATGAAGGGAGTAGTGGGTCATATGTATTTCTGGACAACATCTAGATGTATAGACTTCCTGGGTGTCCTGCTGAAATTACCAGCAGATGACCCTTAACCCTTTAGAGCAGGTTCCCTGCTCCGTCCCCAGGTTGATTAAAAGGTTATCCAATTAGTTGAAAAATTAACCAGTGAGCTATCAGACCAAAGAGACGGGAAAAGAATTAGCCCATTGAGTCTGCTCCACCATTCCATTATATCTGATTCATTATCCCTCTCAACCCCATTCTCCTGCCTTCTCACTGTAACCTTTGGTGCCCTGACTGATCAAGAACCTATCAACCTCCATTTTAAATGTACCTAATAACTTGGCCCACCTGTAGTAAGAGTTCCACAGACTCACTACCCTCTGGTTGAGGAAAATCCTCCTCATCTCTGTTCTAAAGGGACATCCTTCTTTCTATTCTGAGGCTGTGCCAGCTGCTTCTAGACTTTCCCACTATTCCTCTCTGTTCACTCGGTTTAGGTCTTTCAATATTCAATAGGTTTCAATGAGATCCTCTTCATTCTTCTGAACTCCAGCAAGTAGAGGCTTGGAGCCATCAGACACTCCTCGTACGTTAACCCTTGACCCAGTGCAATGTCAAAAAGAGATTACAGTGAAGATGTTTGGGTCACTTTGAGTATTTAAAGTGCTGGGGAAAATGTTGGAAATTGGAGCTAGTTGTGTTAGATTTACAGGTGACGTTATATGAGAAGCAGATAATATTTCAAAGTTCGAAATAAATTTATTGTTAAAGTATATTAATATCACCGCATACTGCCCTGTGATTCTTTTTTTTTTGCAGGAATTCACAGTAAATGCAAAGAAATACAATAAAATCAATGAAAAACTACATACACTAACTGCAATGTGCAGAAATGACAAACTGTGCAAATACAAAACATATAGCAATAAATAAATATTGAGAACATGAATTGTAGAATACTTGAAAGTGAGTTTACAGGCTGTGGGAACAGTGCAGAGCTGAGGTGAGCGAAGTTATCTAGACTAGTTCAGGAGCCTGATGGTTGAAGGGTAATAACTATTCATAAACCTAGTGGTGTTGGACCACATCCATCATCCAAATTTTAAAAATAAATTTAATAAGTAGTGAAAAAAGAGAACAAAAATAAGCAGGTAGTATTCATGAGCTCAATGTCCATTCAGAAATGTGGTGGCAGAGGGGAAGAAGCTGTTCCTAAATCAATTAGTGTGTGTCTTCAAGCTCCTGTACCTCCTCCCTGATGGTAGCAATGAGAAGAGGGCATGTCCTGGGTGATGGGGATCCTTAATGATGGATGCCACTTTTTTGAGTCATCACCTTTTGAAGATATCCTCAGTGTTGGGAGATCAGTGCCCACACTGGAGCTGGGTGAGCTTTCAAACTTCTGCAGCTTTTTCTGATCCTGTGCAGTATCCCCTCCATACCAGACTGTGATGCCGCCAGTCAGAATGCTCTCCTTGGTACATCCGCAGAAATTTTCTGTTGTTTTTGGTGACATACGAAATCACATTAGACCATAAGACTTAGTACAGAATTAGGCCATTTGTCCCATCAGTTTTTTTTCACCATTTCATCATGGCTAATTCATTTCCCTCTCAACCCCATTCTCCTGCCTTCTCCCCATAACCTTTCATGCCCTGATTAATCAAGAACCTATTAACCTAGTGACCTGGCCTCCACAGCCGCTTGTGGCAATAAATTCCACAGGTTCATCACCTTATGGCTAAAGAAATTCCTCCCTATCTCTGTATTAAAAGATAAGTTTAAATCAGAGCATTGAGTATAGGAGTTGGGATGTAATGTTGAAATTGTACAAGGCATTGGTGAGGCCAAATTTGGAGTATTGTGCACAGTTTTGGTCACTGAATTATAGGAAAGATGTCAACAAAATAGAGAGAATACAGAGAAGATTTACTAGAATGTTACCTGGGTTTCATCACCTGAGTTACAGAGAAAGGTTGAACAAGTTGGGTCTTTATTCTTTGGAGCGTAGAAGGTTGAGGGGGGACTTGATAGAGGTATTTAAAATTATGAGAGGGATAGTTGGAGTTGACATGGATAGGCTTTTTCCATTGAGAGTGGGGGAGATTCAAACAGGAGGACATGAGTTGAGAGTTAAGTGGCAAAAGTTTAGGGGTAACATGAGGGGGAACTTCTTTACTCAGAGAGTGGTAGCTGTGTGGAACGAGCTTCCAGCAGAAGTGGTTGAGGCAGGTTCGATTTTGTCATTTAAAGTTAAACTGGACAGCTATATGGACAGGAAAGGAATGGAGGGTTATGGGTTGAGTGCAGGTCGGTGGGACTAGGTGAGACTAAGAGTTCGGCACGGACTAGAAGGGCTGAGATGGCCTGTTTCCGTGCTGTAATTGTTATATGGTTATAAAAGGACACCCCTCTATTCTGAGGCTGAGTCCTCTGGTCCTAGACTCTCCCACCAAAGGAAACATCCTCTCCATTTCCACTCTATCAAGGCCTATCAATACTCGATAGGTTTTAATCTCCTCAAACTTCCCATGAAATATAGTCACTGGCGTGCCTTCTTAGTAATTGTACCAATATGTTGGAGGCAGGATAAATCTTCAGAGATGTTGACACCAGGCAAACTTATCTACTTTAATATTAACATGCAAAAGCAGGCCTTAAGCCATCTCAGAACAAGAGGTAAAGGAATGGGATTGTTATGTTACTTCTGTTTAAACTTACCATGGGTTAACAGTAAAGAATCATATTCTGGAAGAATTAGAGAACTTTTATTTACAGTAATAAACAAACATGTCTTAACCCCGCCACGTGCTGAAACATTCTGGCAAACCCCACGCATGCTCAGTGCTCTCCAGTCAGGTACTGGCATATCATTGCATGTGATATTACCACATCTTCCCTTCCTTAAAAAGAAAAAAATAAACAACAACATTAATCAAAGCAAAGGCATAATTCAACAAGTCTCAATCAGTCTCTCTGTGGGTTTACGAACACGAGTAGACCTTCTAAGTGGTACACACAGTTCTTGTGTTTCCTTGTTATTATTTACATGTCTTATCTCGTCTGCATCAGTTAACTGAATCTCTGAAGAATCACTTCTTCCTTTCCTTAAAAAGAGAAACAAACAACAACATTAACCAATAAACAAATCAGCTAACGGAAACTCTGAAGTTGTCTCTTTGCTATCTGAGCCATGACCCTTTTGTGCTTCTTTTTCTTCTTCTTTTCTGCTTTAAGCTTTTCTTTATGTATCTCAACTAAACTTTTTAGTATACTCTCACATGCCTCCTGGTTAGAATCTGGAATTTCAGGTAAGCAGTTCACTCTATCCTCCTCAGTAATCTGCTTCCCTGCTTCTGTTTGGACTGTATCTTTCCTAATTCCTTCCACATCCATTTGTAGTGAGGTATAGTGAGAGGGACAGAGGGAGAAAAAGGAGAGAGAGAAAAAGAATGTGTGTATATAAATAAATAATAAGTATATATATATATATATATATATATATATATATATATATATATATATATAAATAATCTCACTATACCATTTGCCCATCCTCTGGGTCCCCCCCCCCTTATCTTTCTCCCTAGACCTCCTGTCCCATGATCCTCTCATATCCCTTTTGCCAATCACCTGTCCAGCTCTTGGCTCCATCCCTCCCCCTCCTGTCTTCTCCTATCATTTCGGATCTCCCCCTCCCCCTCCCACTTTCAAATCTCTTACTAGCTGTTCTTTTAGTTAGTCCTGACAAAGGGTCTCAGCCCAAAACGTCGACTGTACCTCTTCCTAGAGATGCTGCCTGGCCTGCTGCGTTCACCAGCAACTTTTATGTGTGTGGCCACTTCTCAGCCCACTTCTGCAACCTATCAATGTCTCTCTGCAATCTTCGACAATCCTCTACGCTATCCACAACACCACCCACCTTTGTGTCATCTGCAAACTTGCCAACCCACCCTCCTACCCCCACATCCAGGTCGTTAATAAAAATCATGAAAAGTGAGGTCCCAGAACCGATCCTTGTGGGACACCACTAGTCACAACCCTCCAGTCCGAATGTACTCCCTCCACTACAGCCTTTTGCCTTCTGCAGGCAAGCCAATTCTGAATCCACCTGGCCAATCTTCCCTGGATCCCATGCCTTCTGACTTTCTGTATAAGCCTACCGTGTGGAACTTTGTCAAATGCCTTACTAAAATCCATATAGATCACATCCACTGCACTACCCTCATCTATATGCCTGGTCACCTCCTCAAGGAACTCTATCAGGCTTGTTAGACACCACCTGCCCTTAACAAAGCCGTGTTGACTGTCCCTGATCAGACCATGATTCTCTAAATGCCCATAGATCCTATCTCTAAGAATCTTTTCCAACAGCTTTCCTACCACAGGCGTAAGGCTCACTGGTCTATAATTACCCAGACTATCCCTACTACCTTTTTTGAACAAGGGGACAACATTTGCCTCCCTCCAATCTTCCAGTACCATTCCCGTAGACAACGAGGACATAAAGATCCTAGCCAGAGGCTCAGCAATCTCTTCCCTCGCCTCATGGAACAGCCTGGGGAATATTCCGTCAGACCCTGGGGACTTATCCGTCCTAATGTATTTTAACAACTCCAACACCTCCTCTCCCTTAATATCAATATGCTCCAGAACATCAACCTCACTCATATTATCCTCACCATCATCAAGTTCCCTCTCATTGGTGAATACCGAAGAGAGGTATTCATTGAGGACCTCGCTCACTTCCACAGCCTCCAGGCACATCTTCCTACCTTTATCTCTAATTGGTCCTACCTTCACTCCTGTCATCCTTTTGTTCTTCACATAATTGAAGAATACCTTGGGATTTTCCTTTACCCTACTCGCCAAGGGCTTCTCATGCCCCCTTCTTGCTCTCCTCTGCCCCTTCTTAAGCTCCTTTCTTGCTACCCTATATTCCTCAATAGACCCATCTGATCCTTGCTTCCTAAATCTCACATATGCTGCCTTCTTCCACCTGACTAGACTTTCCACCTCACTTGTCACCCATGGTTCCTTCACCCTACCATTCTTTATCTTCCTCACCGGGACAAATTTATCCCTAACATCCTGCAAGAGATCGCTAAACATCGACCCATGTCCATCGTACATTTCCCTGCAAAAACATCATCCCAATTCACACCTGCAAGTTCTAGCCTTATAGCCTCATAATTTGCCCTTCCCCAATTAAAAATTTTCCTGTCCTCTCTGATTCTATCCTTTTCCATGATAATGCTGAAGGCCAGGGAGTGGTGGTCACTGTCCCCCAGATGCTCACCCACTGAGAGATCTGTGACCTGACCCAGTTCGTTACCTAATACTAGATCTAGTATGGCATTCCCCCTGGTCGGCCTGTCCACATACTGTGACAGGAATCCATCCTGGACACACTTAACAAACTCTGCCCCATCCAAACCCATGGAACTAATCAGGTGCCAATCAATATTAGGGAAGTTAAAGTCACCCATGATAACAACCCTGTTATTTTTGCACATTTTCCAAAATCTGCCTCCCAATCTGCTCCTCGGTATCTTTGCTGCTACCAGGGGGCCTATAGAATACCCCCAGTAGAGTAACTGCTCCCTTCCTGTTCCTGACTTCCACCCATACTGACTCAAAAGAGGATCCTGCTACATTACCCACCCTTTCTGTAGCTGTAATAGTATCCCTGACCAGTAATGCCACCCCTCCTCCCCTTCCCTCCCCCATCCCTTTTAAAGCACTGAAATCCAGGAATATTGAGAATCCATTCCTGCCCTGGTGCCAGCCAAGACTCTGTAATGGCCACTACATCATAATTCCATGTATGTATCCAAGCTCTCAGTTCATCACTTTTGTTCCTGATGCTTCTTGCATTGAAGTACATGCACTTTAGCCCTTCTACCTTCCTACCTTTATACCCTTTATTCTGCTTCTCTTTCCTCAAAGCCTCTTTATGTTAGATCTGGCTTTACTCCATGCACTTCTTTCACTGCTCTATCGCTCCGGGTCCCATCCCCCTTGCAAATTAGTTTAAACCCTCCTGAACCATGCTGGCAAACCTACCTGCAAGGATATTGCTCCCCCTCGAGTTCAAGTGCAACCCATCCAATCTGTACAGGTCCCACCTTCCCCAGAAGAGATCCCAATGATCCAAAAATCTAACACCCTGCTCCCTGCACCAACTCCTCAGCCATGCATTCAACTGCCATCTCCTCCAATTCTTACCATCACTGTCACGTAGCACTGGCAGCAATCCTGAGAACGCCACCCTCAAGGTCGTGTTCTTCAGCCTTCTGCCTAGTTCCCGAAACTCACACTTCTGGACCTTTTTTGACGTATTATTATATTTCCTGATATATTCGTGCTTTTTGCAGCATTTACATTACAGTTTTCAACAAAAAGCTCTTCAGCCTGCAACATTATGGTCTCAGAAGCTTTACAGATCACGAAAGCTTTTTCAGAATTTAAATCTTGCTCTCTCAGCAGCCTTTTTCTCAGTGCATTATCTCGAATCCCACAAACTAATCTATCTTTAATAAGAGAGTCTGTGAGCAATCCAAACTCGCATGTTCTACTATGCTTTCTTAACTCAGTCACATACTGATCAATCGTTTCAGCAGCTCCCTGCACACATGTGAAGAATTTATATTGCTCATACGTTAAATTGCAGTTAGGTATGCAAAATACTTCAAATCTGTCCATTATCGACTTTAAATTGAAATTATCTCCACCTTCAAAGACAAAATTATTATATACCTCTACCGCTTCATTCACGATTATATGGAGCAGAAGCACAGCTTTGGTTTTATCCAATTTCTCTTCATAATCGATCGCCGATAAGTATAGTTCAAACTGTTGCTTGAAGATCCTCCAGTTCTCTGCTGCGTTCCCAGTCAGCTGAAGTTTTGGTGGGGGTAGTAAACCTTCCATATTACCATTTGCAGTTCGAACTTTTTTCCTCTTCTTTTTTTTAAATTATCTTCCATTCTCGATTCTCCCATATTATTCTTCCAGAAGCACTTCTGACACCGTGTTATGTTACTTCTGTTTAAACGTACCGTGGGTTAACAGTAAAGAATCATATTCTGGAAGAATTAGAGAACTTTTACTTACAGTAACAAACAAACAAACATGTCTTAATCCCGCAATGTGCTGAAACATTCTGGCAAACCCTGCGCATGCTCAGTGCTCTCCACTCAGGTACTGGCACATCATTGCACCTGATAACACCACAGGGATTTTTTCCAGGAGGCACCATGAGTGAGCTGCTTCATAGCAATAAGCAGTAGTCAGCATGGATTCTGAGGGCAAAAGTCCTCCCTAATCAACTTGTTTAGTAGCTGTGAGGGTTCCACAGATAATGTAATACTCCCTGAGCTACTGCTTTTAGACTTTCAGAGGAGTTTGAAGTGCATTTGAAAGGGCTACAGGGAGAAAACAGGAGAATGGGGCTGAGAGGGATAGTAATCAGCCATATGCAATGGTGGAGCAATTTCAATGGGCTGAATGGTCTAATTCTGCTTCTATGTCTAATGTATTCCAATTTAACTGAGAGCCATTGTCCGTCTGGAATCTGACTCTGCTTGCCGTACTGTCAGTGTACACTCTGGGCCACAGCCTGAAATGTTGGCTGTTTATTCCTCTCTATAGATGCTGCATGGCTCGTTGAGTAACTCCAGCAGTTTGTGCCTGTTGCTCTGGGTTTCCAGCATCTGCAGACTCCCTTGTGTTTATTTTCAGAAGAACTACAGCTCTAGAATCAGATTTATTGGATGCATTGTACCGCGGACTCCCATAGAGTTAATTATTTAGATCTTCTTAACTTCATTCTTAATAGCCTTTCATCCTCAACACTTGTTTATGTTATTATGGTTTTGTAATTAATACGATGGCTTTTAAATGATATCCCTTTGAAAAAATCATGCAAGCAACCAGCAAGATTTAAAATCTTTTATTTATCTCTAGGGACACGTCACAAGAGCTCTTCTGGAGTCTGTTATTTTAAGGAACAACCACTACATTTTCCAGATAGTTTTGAATATACTAGGGCTGCAAAAAACCTGTTTCATGACATGCCATTTTGTAACTTACTACAGATATAGGTTAACAAACTCAATAACTTCAAGGTTCAAAGTAAGTTATTTTATTTCCTTTCATTGCGATGCAGCATGGAACAGACCCTTCTGGCCTTTCGAGGCATGCCACCCAGCGACCCCCGAATGACCCTAGCCTATCCCGGGACAATTCATAATGACCGTTTAACCTACTAACCGGTGAGTCTTTGGATTGTGGGAGGAAACTGGAACACCCAGAGAAAACCCACGCATTTCACGAAGAGGACCTACAAACTGTTTGCGGAGGACGTGGGAATTGAACTCCAAACTCCAAAGATGAAAGCTGCAATAACGTCGCACTAACCGCTACGCTACAGTGGCGGTAGAATGGTTTATCATCAAAGTATGTCTATGTCACCATATACTACCTTGAGATTTATATTCTTGTGGGCATTTACTGGAAAATAAATAAGTACATTAGAATTTATGAAAAAATATCTTTACATAAACAAAGACTGACAAGCAACCAGTATGGCTTGCAGAGGAATCTATACAATTTTCTCTATTTCTCTATTTTCTAAACTCCTTTATTTATATCTCTATCTCACATACTCTTACCATGGGTGGCATTCCTATGTTCATTTATCATTTGTACCATCAGGCACTTGAACCAGAGGGGATAACTTCACTCGACTTGCCCCTTCACTGAAATGTTCCCACAACCTATGGGCTCACTTTCAAGGACTTAAGAATGAGAACCAGGCTTCTGTACCTCCTCGCTGATGAACAAGGCATGACCTGGGTGGTGGGGGTTCTCAACGATGGACACTGCCTTTCTGAGGCATTGCTTCTTGAAGGTGTCCTGGACACTACGGAGGCTGGTGCCCGTGATGGAGCTGACTGAGTTGACAACTCTCTGCAGTTTATTTCGATCCTGTGCAGTAGACCCTGCCGCCCCCCCCCTCCCCCGCCAGACAATGATGCAGCCAGACAGAATGCTCTCCACAGTACATCGGTAGAAATTTGCTAGTGTCTTTAATGATATACCAAATCTCCTCAAACTTCTAATGAAATATAGTCATTGTCGTTTTCTCTTGTTCTTGATATCTGTAACTTATTTATTTATTATTATTCTTTGGTTGTTTTATCTGAAAACCATTATTCTTTCTTTGTTTTTGTATTTGCACAGTTTGTTGTCTTCTGCACACCGGTTGATTGCCCAAGTTGGTGTGATCTTTCATTGATTCTATTATGGTTATTATTCTATGGATTTATTGAGTATGCCCACAAGAAAATGAATTTCAGGGTTGTATATGGTGGCATATATGTACAGTACTTTGATAATAAATTTACTTTGAACTTATTTACAAACAGTCTTCCTTTATTCCAGTGGGACAATCATAAAAATAGGGGAAAAAACTACTGATATAATGAGTGGACAATTTAGTTTAAAATGAAGTGTTCATTAAATTAATAGAAAGGTGATGAAGCACGAGGTTGAGGAAGAATTATTTCCCCCTCAGGTTCTTGAACCAAAGGGGATAACATCTCTCAACTTCACTTGTACAATTGCTTTCAAGGAATCTTCATCTCATGTTCTCAATATTTATTGCTTATTTATTTATTATTATTTTTTTATTTTTGTATTTGCTCAGTTTGTTGTCTTTGGCATATTGGTTATTTGTCCATCTTTGTTGTGTCCATTTTTTCCATTGATTCTATTGTGCTTCTTTGTATTTACTGTGAATACCCACAAGAAAAAGAATCTCAGGGTAGCATATGGTGACATATATTTACTTTGATAATAAATTTACATTGAACTTTAACAAGAATTTCTATGAAATTGCGGAGAAGTCAGGAGATTGGGGTTGAGAGAGAAATGGATCAGCCATGATGAAATGGCGGAGTAGACTCAATGGGCCAAGTAGCCTAATTCTGCTCCTACGCCTTATGGTCTTATTGGCTAAAATAATTCTGTGTTGTTCTCAAGCAATGAATTTTATTTCATATGGAAAACTGCTGTGATTTCAACTTGCCAGTCATGCATACTGTAAATGTTCTTTGTTCACTTTCAGTATTAAGTGTTCAGCAATTGAACCGAAGTAGAGACTGGCCTGTACAGCTTCGCCAGGGCGCTGTTGGACGGCCTTACCCGTTTCCACCTCTCACAAAGTTCAAAGTAAAATTTATCATCAGAGTACATACATGTCACCACATACAACCCTGGGATTCTCTCAGTAACTCTATAGAATAGTAACTGTAAACAGGATCAATGAAAGAGCAAGACCATAGAAGACAACACACTGTTGAAATGCAAATATAAATAAATAGCATGAAACAACAAGATAATGAATCCTTAAAGTGAGATCATTGGTTGTGGGAACATCTCAATAGATGAGTGTAGTTACCCCCTGTGGTTTAAGAGCCTGATGGTTGAGGGGTGGGAACTGTTCTTCAACCCGGTAGTGCGAGTCCTGAGGCACTTGTACCTCCTACCTGATGACAGCAGTGAGAAAAGAGCATGGCCTGGGTGGTGAGGATCTCTGATGATGGATCCTGCTTTCTTAAGCCAGCGTTTCATGTGGATGTGCCCGGTGGGAGGGCTTTACCCAATATGTACTGGGCCGAATCCAGACTTCGAGAGACGCTTATAAATTTAAGTTGAGTTAATTCCTCCTTCAAAAATTTTTCATTTAAAATAATTTGAAGAGCTAACAGCTCCACGAGTCCAATATTGTTTCTCCTGCTGGTATTCCATATCTGTACCATTATTTTTATGTAATTCTTTAGTCTGTATAATTGTTGAATGTTGTTGTTTTTTGTTGCACGTCAGATCCCAACCAGCACACCCCAGCAAATTCCTAACACATGTAAATATATATGGCAAATAGAATTAATCCTTGATCGTTTCATGTTAGAGTGATGTAGAATACGGACCATTGTGAATTTTATTTTATATGGTTTTTTCTTGTTCTCTGGGCAATCCAAGCCAAGATGCAATTACTGCTCTCCTCTGATTGCCATAAGATCTTTAAGTGTTGTCTACACAAAGTAGGATTGGCAGATTCCTTTTCCAGATTATTTCATTAAACCATTAACACGAGAAAGCCTGCAGAGGCTGGGCATCTAAACTAACACACACCAAGTGCTGGACAAACTCAGCAGGCCAGGCAGCATCTGTAGAAATGAATAAATAATTGACGTTTCAGGCCCAGACACGAAGCCCGACCTGAAGAAGGGCCTCGGCCCGAAACGTCGACGGCTTATTCATTTCCACGGAAGCTGCCTGACGCGCTGAGTTCCCCCAGCATTGCGTGTGTGTTTCATTAAAACCAGTGCTGTAACCTCATCCACAAAAGTTAGCAGGTTCATAGATTTTTAAACGTCATAATCCTTCATGCCCAGGAAGTCCAGCAAAGGAACTCTCCCTGGTCCTTGCTTTCAGGGACTTTATCCACATCCTCAGAACTAGTAACACACATCAAAGTTGCTGGTGAACATAGCAGGCCAGGCAGCATCTCTAGGAAGAGGTACAGTCGACGTTTCAGGCCGAGACCCTTCATCAGGACTAACTGAAGGAAGAGTGAGTAAGAGATTTGAAAGTTGGAGGGGGAGGGGGAGATTCAAAATGATAGGAGAAGACAGGAGTGGGAGGGATGGAGCCAAGAGCTGGACAGGTGAAGACAGTTCCTCAGAACTGGTGCTAGTCATGAGGAGCATGGGGGCAGGAAATTTTCATCTTGTTCACCCAACTTTTGTCAGGGCTCCCTTGTGTGATTCATTGCCTTGTGTGATCTGGAGCTCCAGCCTTGAGCTATTTTATTCAGACCACTGACAGATGTTTCTGACAAAAACTTCATGATTAATTAGTTTTTTTGGACTCATTTCCTTTTTTTTACTGCTTAATGTCCTTCTTGCAATTTTTCTATAAATCCACGAAGGTTATTAAAATTGATGCCATTCAAAAGAATTAAAGTCATAGAATCACGGAGCACTACAGTACAGAAACAGGCCCTACCCCCATCCACTGTACAGTGGGCCTCTTGCGCATTTCTTTTCTGCTGCCTATCATCTCCCTCCGATGCCCCTCCTCCTTCCCTTTCTCCCGTGTCCTCTCTCCTCTCCTGCCCTTTATCTTTCCCACCCACCTGGCTTCACCTATCACCTTCCATCTAGTCCTCCTTCCCCTCCCCCCACACACCTTTTTATCCTTTCCAGTCCTGAAGATGGGTGTCAGTCCGAAACGTCGACTGTTGGCTCCCTGGACTGCTGAGTTCCTCCAAAACTTGGTGTGTGTGTGTGCGTTGTTCTGAATTTCCAGCATCTGCAGAATCTCTTGTGTTACTGTTCAATTTATAATTTACTGTTTACCTGGGCTGCACTTTACTGCATGCGTTTTGAATTATATTTTATTAACTCATTTATAATATAATATTTTGTTTTATGTGATGTGTGTGATTGTCGGTGCGCCATAGTCCAGAGGAATGTTCTTTTGTTTGGTCGTATATATGTACAGGCAGATGACAATAAACATGCCCAACTATTATTCTGAGTATTCTCATCGACCCACACCCAGGCCATCGTGCTACGTACCCCGCCAATCCAAACTTCTCTTAAATGTTGAAATCAAATCCACATCCACCATTTCTGCTGGCAGCTCATTCCACACTTTCACCACCTTCCGAATGAAGTTCCCCCTCAGGTATCCTTTAAACAGTTCGTCTTTCACTCTTAAATAACTGTATGTCCTCTATTTCTAGTCTCACTCAGCCTCAGTGGAAAAAGCCTGCTTGCAATTATCCCTCAAAGTTTTGTATACCTCTTAAATCTCCCCTCATTCTCCTACATTCCAGGGAATAAAGTACTAACCTGTTCAACCTTTCCCTGAAACTCCGGTCCACAAGCCCCATGGTCTGTTTCCCTTTTCTCCTCATTTCCTTTATTTACTGCTTTATTTCCTGTACTCTTTTTCAATGAATCCACCTATGCTTAAAGACCATAAGACTTAGGAGCAGAATTAAGTCAAATGGCTCATCGAGTCTGCTGTGGCATTCCATCTTGGCTGATATAGTATCCCTCTCAATGCCATTCTCCCCATAACCTATGACACCCTGACTAATTAAGAGTCTGTCAACCTCCACTTAAATATATCCAATGACTTGGCCTCCACAGCGGTCTGTGGTAATGAATTCCACAGATTCATCACCCTCTGGCTAAAGAAATTCCTCCTCATCTCTGTTCTGAAGGGCTATCTTTTATTCTGAGACCGTGTCCCTTGGTCCTAGACTCTCCCAGTATAGGGAACATCCTCTGCACATCCACTCTATCTGGGCCTTTCAATATTCAATAGGTTTCAATGAGATCTGCCCACCTCATTCTTCTAAACTCCAGCAAGTACAGAACCAAAACCATCAAATGCTCCTCACAAAAGTGATGCCAATCCTTTCTCATGCCTTTGTTCAAAGGAAGCAGATATACTAATATTGCAAAATATACAAAGGCAACACAATGGAGCAAATAAACCTCTGACTTGGGAACTATTCAGATCCCCTGATGCCCATGTTGAGCTGTGCATGGTGGGTACTTTTCAGATCTCCTGATGCCCACATTGAGCTGGTGATGTTGGGCACCATTCAGCTCTCTTGATGCCCACATTGAGCTGCCCATTGTGAGCACTATTCAGATCTCCTGATGCCCACATTGAGCTGGTGATATTGGGCACTATTCAGATCTCCTGATGCCCACATTGAGCTGGTGATGTTGGGTACTGTTCAGATCTCCTGATGCCCACATTGAGCTGGTGATATTGGGCACTATTCAGATCTCCTGATGCCCACATTGAGCTGGTGATGTTGGGTACTGTTCAGATCTCCTGATGCCCACATTGAGCTGGTGATGTTGGGCACTGTCCAGATCTCCTGATGCCCACATTGAGCTGGTGATATTGGGCACTGTTCAGATCTCCTGATGCCCACATTGAGCTGGTGATGTTGGGCACTATTCAGATCTCCTGATGCCCACATTGAGCTGGTGATGTTGGGTACTGTTCAGATCTCCTGATGCCCACATTGAGCTGGTGATGATGGGCACTATTCAGATCTCCTGATGCCCACATTGAGCTGGTGATATTGGGCACTGTTCAGATCTCCTGATGCCCACATTGAGCTGGCGATGTTGGGCACTATTCAGATCTCCTGATGCTCACATTGAGCTGGCGATGTTGGGCACTATTCAGATCTCCTGATGCTCACATTGAGCTGGCGATGTTGGGCACTGTTCAGATCTCCTGATGCCCACATTGAGCTGGTGATGGTGGGCACTGTTCAGATCTCCTGATGCCCACATTGAGCTGGCGATGTTGGGTACTGTTCAGATCTCCTGATGCCCACATTGAGCTGGCGATGTTGGGCACTATTCAGATCTCCCGATGCTCATATTGAGCAGCCCTTGGTGGGCACTATTCAGATCTCCTGATGCCCACACTGAGCTGGTGATGTTGGGTACTGTTCAGATCTCCTGATGCCCACATTGAGCTGGCGATGTTGGGCACTATTCAGATCTCCCGATGCTCATATTGAGCAGCCCTTGGTGGGCACTATTCAGATCTCCTGATGCCCACATTGAGCTGGTGATGTTGGGCACTGTTCAGATCTCCTGATGCCCACATTGAGCTGGTGATGTTGGGCACTATTCAGATCTCCTGATGCCCACATTGAGCTGGTGATATTGGGCACTATTCAGATCTCCTGATGCCCACACTGAGCTGGTGATGTTGGGTACTGTTCAGATCTCCTGATGCCCACATTGAGCTGGTGATGGTGGGCACTATTCAGATCTCCTGATGCCCACATTGAGCTGGTGATGTTGGGCACTGTTCAGATCTCCTGATGCCCACACTGAGCTGGTGATGTTGGGCACTGTTCAGATCTCCTGATGCCCACATTGAGCTGGCGATGTTGGGCACTGTTCAGATCTCCTGATGCCCACATTGAGCTGGTGATGTTGAGCACTATTCAGATCTCCTGATGCCCACATTGAGCTGGCGATGTTGGGCACTGTTCAGATCTCCTGATGCCCACACTGAGCTGGTGATGTTGGGCACTGTTCAGATCTCCTGATGCCCACATTGAGCTGGTGATGTTGGGCACTGTTCAGATCTCCTGATGCCCACACTGAGCTGGTGATGTTGGGCACTATTCAGATCTCCTGATGCCCACATTGAGCTGGTGATGTTGGGCACTGTTCAGATCTCCTGATGCCCACATTGAGCTGGTGATATTGGGCACTATTCAGATCTCCTGATGCCCACATTGAGCTGGTGATGTTGGGTACTGTTCAGATCTCCTGATGCCCACATTGAGCTGGTGATGTTGGGCACTATTCAGATCTCCTGATGCCCACATTGAGCTGGTGATGTTGGGTACTGTTCAGATCTCCTGATGCCCACATTGAGCTGGTGATATTGGGCACTATTCAGATCTCCTGATGCCCACATTGAGCTGGTGATATTGGGCACTGTTCAGATCTCCTGATGCCCACACTGAGCTGGTGATGGTGGGCACTATTCAGATCTCCTGATGCCCACATTGAGCTGGTGATATTGGGCACTGTTCAGATCTCCTGATGCCCACATTGAGCTGGTGATGTTGGGCACTATTCAGATCTCCTGATGCCCACATTGAGCTGGTGATATTGGGCACTGTTCAGATCTCCTGATGCCCACACTGAGCTGGTGATGTTGGGCACTGTTCAGATCTCCTGATGCCCACATTGAGCTGGTGATGTTGGGCACTGTTCAGATCTCCTGATGCACACATTGAGCTGCCCTTAGTGGGTAGTATTCAGATCTCCTGCTGTCGACGTTGAGATTGCACGTTCTTATGAATTAGCTTACACTCATTTTTTATTGCGTGGTTGGGTAATTAGACATTGTGTTTGCCTGCAGTCTGTAAGTGGATGGTGGGTTCTTGGGGGAGTTGATAGGAATATCATGAGACTGAAAATAAAAGAAAATAGTTCAATGATCAGCTTGGACTCTGTGGGATAAAGTCACTACTTCTGTGCTTTAGGATTCCATAACTAATTAAATGGAGATACTGACATTGGAGAGGGCTCACAGGAGGCTCATGAGAATGATACCAGGAATGAAGGCTTATCACATGAGCAGTGATTGACGGCTCTAGGCCTGTAATCACTGGAATTTAAAAGAATGAAGGAGGATCTCATTGAAACCTATTAAATATTGAAAGGTCTCAACAGAGTGGATGAGAAGATAATTTTCCTATGGTGGGGGAGTCTAGGACTTGAGGGCACACCTAAAAATGGAGGGATGTCCATGTAGAACAGAAATAGGGAAGAATTTTGTTAGCTGGAGCGTGATGAATCTATGGAATTCGTTAGCACAGATAGCCATGGAGGCCAAGTCATCGGGTGCGTTTAAAACAGAGGTTGATAGGTTCTTGATTAGTCAGGGAGTGAAAGTTTACAGTGAGAAGGCAGGAGAGTGGTGATGAGGTGGAAATGGATCAGCAATGGTGAACTGGTGGAGCAGACTCGATGACCAAGTAGCCTAATTGTGCTCCTATGTCTTATGCTCTTATGATCTAATTGCACTGGTAAATATAATAATCTTATTTATGGAGCACTTTTCATACAGATGATGTAGTTAAAAGTGCTTTATAATGGGATGAAGTGAAAACATCAATATAAAATATAAAAATAAACATGAAATGAAAGACAATAAGATGTCAGTTAAATGCAATGTTAAGTAAATAGGTTTTGAGCTGGAGTTTAAAAGTATCAACTGAGTCCTGTAGTTTTAAGTACTGAGTTCCACAGTTTAGGACTGTAGTTCCAAAAAGCTGACCTGCCAAATATCTTTTGAGGGAGGTTGTTTAGATTTAAGGGACTGGCAGAAGAAGACCTGAGAGCTCGAGCAGTAGTATAAAACAAAAACGATTCTGTGATGGGAAATCCTTTTGACCGACAGTAGAAACAAATGCATTTGGAAAGAATATATAAAGTTTATAACCCTACTCCCTGTACACTTATACTATATGGCCGGGCACAGCTCAAAAAACGCTATCTAAAAATTGGCTGTTAATGCCACTGATATTGGCTGGTTGAGTGGTGTCACAACAGCAACCCTACACTCATTATCAGAAAGACCAAGGAACTGAGTGTGGACTTCAGGTTGGGAAAGTCAGAGAACACGCACCAGTTGCCTTTGAGGGATCAACAGTGCAAAGGATGAGAAGCTTCAGGTTCCTAGTTGTCAGCATCTCAGGCGATCTATGCTGGGCCCACCATATTGATGCAATTATTACGAAGGTGCACCAGTAGTCCATCTTTAAGGACCACCCCCCCCCATCACCCAGGACATACACCCTTCTCATTGCTACTATCAGGAAGGAGGTACAGAAGCCTGAAGGCACACACTCAACGATTCAGGAACAGGTTCTCCCCCTCTGTCATCTGATTTGGGTAAGATGGTGGAATTCTTCATTAAGATGGAGAGTGACATAGTTAATTCAGAAACAAAGGTTCTGAACTTAAAGAGGGGTAACTTTGAAGGTATGAGTCGTGAATTAGCTAAGATAGACTGGCAAATGACACTTAAAGAATTGACGGTGGATATGCAATGGCAAGCATTTAAAGATTGCATGGATGAACTACAACAATTGTTCATCCCAGTTTGGCAAAAGAATAAATCAAGGAAGGTAGTGCACCCGTGGCTGACAAGAGAAATTAGGGATAGTATCAATTCCAAAGAAGAAGCATACAAATTAGCCAGAAAAAGTGGCTCACCTGAGGACTGGGAGAAATTCAGAGTTCAGCAGAGGAGGACAAAGGGCTTAATTAGGAAGGGGAGAAAAGATTATGAGAGAAAACTGGCAGGGAACATAAAAACTGACTGTAAAAGCTTTTATAGATATGTAAAAAGGAAAAGACTGGTAAAGACAAATGTAGGTCCCCTACAGACAGAAACAGGTGAATTGATTATGGGGAGCAAGGACATGGCAGACCAATTGAATAATTACTTTGATTCTGTCTTCACTAAGGAGGACATAAATAATCTTCCAGAAATAGTAGGGGACAGAGGGTCCAGTGAGATGGAGGAACTGAGCGAAATACATGTTAGTAGGGAAGTGGTGTTAGGTAAATTGAAGGGATTAAAGGCAGATATATCCCCAGGGCCAGATGGTCTGCATCCCAGAGTGCTTAAGGAAGTAGCCCAAGAAATAGTGGATGCATTAGTGATAATTTTTCAAAACTCGTTAGATTCTGGACTAGTTCCTGAAGATTGGAGGGTGGCTAATGTAACCCCACTTTTTAAAAAAGGAGGGAGAGAGAAACCGGGGAATTATAGACCGGTTAGCCTAACGTCGGTGGTGGGGAAACTGCTGGAGTCAGTTGTCAAAGATGTGATAACAGCACATTTGGAAAGCGGTGAAATCATCGGACAAAGTCAGCATGGATTTGTGAAAGGAAAATCATGTCTAACGAATCTCATAGAATTTTTTGAGGATGTAACTAGTAGAGTGGATAGGGGAGAACCAGTGGATGTGGTATATTTGGATTTTCAAAAGACTTTTGACAAGGTCCCACACAGGAGATTAGTGTGCAAACTTAAAGCACACGGTATTGGGGGTAAAGTATTGATGTGAATAGAGAATTGGTTAGCAGACAGGAAGCAAAGAGTGGGAATAAACGGGACCTTTTCAGAATGGCAGGCGGTGACTAGTGGGGTACCGCAAGGCTCAGTGCTGGGACCCCAGTTGTTTACAATATATATTAATGACTTGGATGAGGGAATTAAATGCAGCATCTCCAAGTTTGCGGATGACACGAAGCTAGGCGGCAGTGTTAGCTGTGAGGAGGATGCTAAGAGGATGCAGGGTGACTTGGATAGGTTGGGTGAGTAGGCAAATTCATGGCAGATGCAATTTAATGTGGATAAATGTGAAGTTATCCACTTTGGTGGCAAAAATAGGAAAACAGATTATTATCTGAATGGTGGCCGATTAGGAAAAGGGGAGGTGCAACGAGACCTGGGTGTCATTATACACCAGTCATTTAAAGTGGGCATGCAGGTACAGCAGGCGGTGGAAAAGGCGAATGGTATGCTGGCATTTATAGCGAGAGGATTCGAGTACAGGAGCAGGGAGGTACTACTGCAGTTGTACAAGGCCTTGGTGAGACCACACCTGGAGTATTGTGTGCAGTTTTGGTCCCCTAATCTGAGGAAAGACATCCTTGCCATAGAGGGAGTACAAAGAAGGTTCACCAGATTGATTCCTGGGATGGCAGGACTTTCATATGAAGAAAGACTGGATGAACTAGGCTTGTACTCATTGGAATTTAGAAAATTGAGGGAGGATCTGATTGAAACGTATAAAATCCTAAAGGGATTGGACAGCCTAGATGCAGGAAGATTGTTCCCGATGTTGGGGAAGTCCAGAACGAGGGGTCACAGTTTGAGGATAAAGGGGAAGACTTTTAGGACTGAGATTAGGAAAAACTTCTTCACACAGAGAGTGGTGAATCTGTGGAATTCTCTGCCACAGGAAACAGTTGAGGCCAGTTGATTGGCTATATTTAAGAGGGAGTTAGATATGGCCCTTGTGGCTACGAGGGTCAGGGGGTATGGAGGGAAGGCTGGGGCGGTGTTCTGAGTTGGATGATCAACCATGATCATAATAAATGGCGGTGCAGGCTCGAAGGGCCGAATGGCCTACTCCTGCACCTATTTTCTATGTTTCTATTTCTAAATGGACATTGTACCCATGAGCATTACATCATTACTTTGTTTATTTCTATTTTTTTCCACTACTTATTGAATTTAACCATTATATATTTACAGTTATTCAGTTTTTTTTCTTTCTCTATTATTATGTATCACAATGTACTGTTGCCGCAAAGTTAACAAATTTCATGACACATGCTGGTGATATTAAACCTGATTCTGATTCTGATAGGTGCTGCCTGTCCTACTAAGTTCTTCTAGCCTTGTGTGTATGTATGTATGTGTGTGTTACTCTCGATTTCCAGTATCTCTTGTGTCCCAATATTTTTACAACCTGCATAAATCAAGTGTAAAAATTACAGGAAAATAAACATATGAGGTGCATCTCTACATAAGGTACATAATCAAACATACGGTGCATAATTCAGACTGGTATTTTTTTCAAGTAGTTTGAAGAAGGAATACTTTCCACAATAGTCATCAACCTTGCGATATAAAAGCTCAGCACATAAGCAAATTGTTGTCATTTCCTTTCAACCTGCTGTATTTATTTTCAGTAAGGATAGGTTTTATTTGGAAACTAGTCGTTAAAGGTAGGGCAATACTGGAATGCCAAATCAGTTTGTGGGTTCTCTTTTTTTAGATGAACCAAGCTTCAGACATCAAAAGACAAGATAATAAGGCACTTCAACCACAATTCAGTATTATATTCAACATCTGAAGGCTCATCTGTTGTCAGTTTGCATTTACTGTTCGAGGGATGTGAAGCATCTGTCATCATTTCGTCAAGGGGAGCCTGACAGTAAAAACCAGTGCACTTATTCCATGCACTTAGTGTTTTATGAAAGAGGACAATCTCATTCAGAGACAACAAAAATTGAGGGATAATTTGAAAAAGGTCATGCACAGGCAAAAGAGAGTTGTATTGATTGTATGATTAGGAGACATCATATAGGCAAGTTTACATTGGTTTGCAATGAATTTTGTCTGTTTATTTAGCAAAATGTCTTATTCAGCATGTAAAATGGTCGATTGCAAGAATCATCATCTGAAAAGGAATGACAAAAGCATTTAACCAGAAAAAAGTGCTCTGAGAAATTATTTAACTGGAAAAATAAGGAAATAAAGTTCATTTATTTAAGGGTTCTTAAAAAGTATTCTATTTTAACCTCCTAATTTCTCATCACTATCCTGATTAAAACAATCAGAATCAACTTTAACACCACTGACATATGTCATGAAATTTGTTTATTTTTGTGGCAACAGTGTTGTGTATTTAATATTTTAGTAATATTTGAGTCATCATGTGTGTGTGTGTGTGTGTGTGTGTGTGTGTGTGTGTGTGTGCGCGCGCGCGTGCGCGCACATTTTGCTTAAAGCAAAGATGAAGTTACACCCGCATTTTTGGACTGCTGTGTCTTCCTTGAATTAGTTTAGTGTTTTGAACCTACAAAACATAACAAGCAGCTCAGTATAATACATAAAATTACTACAGTACTGTGCAAAAGTCCCAGGCGCATATATATATAGGAGTGAAATTTTTTTGTACAGCCAATGCAAGATAATATCTAACCTTACAAAATGGATGCAAATTCTGAGTTAACGTCAATGAAAACTATAAACAACCCAAGCTCAAAGTAATGATAGGCTAATGCATGTATTTATTTTTCTATTCTAATTCAAAGTCAAAAGTAACTTTATTATCAAAATTTATCATCAATGTATGTATGTGTGTGTGTATACATATATATATATATAAGCTCTACCTTGAGATTTGTTTTCTTGTGAGCATTTACAAGAAATGCATTAGAATTTATGAAAAACTATATATAAACAAATGAATATATAAACAACTCTTTTCCGTAGATGCTGCCTGGTTTGCTGAGTTCCTCCAGCATTTTGTGTGTGTGTGTGTGTGTGTGTGTGTGTGTGTGTGTATATATATAAAAAAGGACTGACAACCAACGTGTAAATAAAAAAAATTAAAAAAAATACTGAAATAAAAAAATAAAAAAAAATACTGAAAACATGAATTAAGGGGTCCTGAAAGAGGACGTGAATGAGGAGATTGTAAATTGGGACACCCTTTATTCAAAAATGTGCAATAATTGCAGATCACAAGTATATTGGAAATGGAAGAAAATTTTTACGGTAAATGCTAATTTCATAATTTTATATATTTTTGTCATGATTGGTCTACAAGAGGAATAGAAAGGCTTTACTAGAATTTTCGTATGTTTTTATAACACTATCATCAACAGTCTGATTTTTTGCAGATACTGTCTGTGCTGTCAAAAACTAGCTAATTTTGTGTTAAACAGTGTGCAAAGCATTTCACTGATAACTTTAGGTTTTTAATGTCTAAATTGGCCCTTTTTTTTGTTTTGAATACTGAAATTGGGTCCAAAGGTAGTTATGAGTGCCCGCTGTCCTAGGCATTTGTATTATTTATAACACACATTCACTGTGCAATGGCCAGCATTGATGCACAATTCTTTGTCCTTTTTGTGAAACGGTTTTTATTTGAAATCTCTAAATAAATTACATGGAGGCACAGGCATAAGATTTACTGTAAACTCAGAATCAAGTTTAATATCACAGACATGTCGTGAAATTTGTTGTTTTGTGGCTTCCGTACATGAAGCAAACTATAACTGAAAATAATAAGTAGATATAAAAAATTAAACCTTATAAGTAGTGTAAATAGGAACAAAAGTAATGAGGTGGTGTTCTTGGGCTGGTTCATTGTCTGTTCAGTAATATGATGGTGGAAGGGAAGAAGAGTTAATATTCTATTTTTATTTTGTGGAGATATGCTGGGAGATTATACGATGTACCTTGTTTCAGAATCCTTCGGAGGAAAGAAACTCGTTTATTGAGGTTTTATGTTTGAAGTGGAAAGGCTCTTCCCATATCCTCTGATGTGCACACTGACAATTTCCTTCTCCACACCAGCATTTTCCGTTTAGTTTTCTTGCCTTTAAAAAGTGGGATTAGACAGAAGCCAAATCATTTCTTGCCCCTATGCACACAAAGAGGTCGGGCATGAAACTACATCAGTAACAGATCCCCTGGGGACAGCAGAGAGTATCCAGAGCATGACCCAGGGGTTTGGTCTTCCTCAATGGACTGTGTCAGGTTTGATAGATAATGACCGAAACTGGATACCTTACCATCGGCTGCTTTTAATTTTGCCACATTGTCCCAGCGCAATTCAAAGTGACAGCAAAAAATTCAGCTTTTCTCATCTTAGGCTCATGAACCGAAATAGATGCCTTTTATGACGATGCATGACACTGGGGTGATATTGGAGACATATTGTCATTTCCTTGTGTTTTTGGAAATATACAGTAGACATTGTTGCAAATGTGAAGTATTTTGTGCTCTTGGTGAGCTCCTTATATTCAGTCCATTTCTCGTCCCTCCGCCATCAGATTTCTGAACGGACAATAAAGCAACACTAGTTCTCTGCTTTTTTTTTGCACTAATTTAATTTAAAACTTGTATACATAGACCACAGTATATTTCCTATTGTAATTTCTAGTATTTTTACATATTACACAAAACAACAAATCTCATAACCTATGTCGGTGATAATAATCCTGATACTGACTGAATAGAGATTAGTGAATAGACATTTGATATTAAACTTGAGTTTGACTCTGAGGATTTATTTCCTTTTAAGATGAGATATCTCATATATTAAAGCAGTATGTAAAATTTCTTCATTGTTGCACAGAATCACAGAATCACCTGACACTGAACGAAGTCATTTTGCCCATTGAGTCTCTGATAGTTCTTTGAAGATTCAGTCTAATTAGTCCCAAATATATATTGCATTGCTCTATATAGACACACACACACACACACACACACACACACACATACACACACACAGAGTAGATATATACATATATATAGTATTTCTCATTGTAATTTTTTATGTATAGCACTGTACTGCTGCCGCAAAAAAAAAAACAAATGTCATGACATATGTGAGTGATTCTGATATGGGTCTCTATGTGGACTGAGAGTGGGAAGGGGACAGGGAGAGGGGAATCATGGTTGGGAAAAGGGGAAGGGAGAGGGGACGAAGCGGGAAGCACCAGAGAGACATTCTGTAATGATCAATAAACCAATTGTTTGGAATCAAATGACCTTGCCTGGTGTCTCAGGGCGGGGTGTGTCTGTACCCATGTAAACACCCCTGACCCTGGCACTCCTTCTCTGCCACCTGTCCCACACCCCTCCCACATCGCTCCACCCATGCCATTCCCAACATCCTTTGCTCTCCGCTTCACGTTAACAAATACAGTACTGTGCAAATGTCTTAGGCACCCTAGCTAATGTGTGTATATGTGTGTGTATATATACACACAGTATGTTGCTAAGACATTTGCACAGTATTGTAAGTTCTCCCTGTGACCGTGTGGATTTCCTCCGGATGATCTGGTTTCCTCTCACATTCCAGAGGCGTACTGAATGGGTTTAGGGTTAGTCAGCTGTGCGCATGCTATGTTGGCACTAGAAGCATGGTGACATGTGCGGGCTATACCCATCATAATCTTCGTTGATTTGATTTGACGCATTTCATTGTATGTTCTACATAAGAAATAGGAGCAGGAGTCGGCCATCTGGCCTGTCGAGCCTGCTCCGCCATTCAGTAAGATCATGGCTGATCTGGCCATGGACTCATCTCCACCTACCTGCCTTTTCCCCATAACCCTTAATTCCCCTACTATGCAAAATTCTATCCGACTTTGTCTCAAATATATTTACTGAGGTAGCCTCCACTGCTTCATTGGGCAGAGAATTCCACAGATTCACCACTCTCTGGGAAAAGCAGTTCCTCCTCATCTCCGTCCTAAATCTACTCCCCTGAATCTTCAGGCTATGTCAGCTAGTTCTAGTATCACCTACCAGTGGAAACAACTTTCCTGCCTCTTTCTTACTATTCCTTTCATAGTTTTATCTGTTTCTATAAGAGCTCCTCTCATTCTTCGGAATTCCAGTGAGTACAGTCCCAGGCGTCTCAATCTCTCCTCATAATCTAACCCCTTCAACTCTGGAACTAACCTGGTGAACCTCCTCTGCACTGCCTCCAAAGCCAGTATATCCTTCCTCAAGTAAGGAGACCAGAAATGCACGCAGTACTCCATTTACGGCCTCACCAATATGACATTGCAGTGTACACACGGGAAATGAAGTTAATCATTGTAGTTTTGTATTCCTGAAGTATTGCACCATAGTTTCACGTTGCAGCTGTATATAACATAACGGTTAGGATTGATAAGTTATAGCCGTGCTACGTTGGCATCAGAAGCGAAGTGACACTTGCTGTCTGCCCCCAGCATTGGTCATGGGTGCAAAACAACACACTTCACTCTATTCCTTCATTTTTAGATTAGATTATGAGAACACTCAGTCCTCTTTTATTGTCATTTAGAAATGCATACACGCATTAAGAAATGATACACTGTTTCTCTGGAGTGATATCACAGAAAACAGGACAAACGAAGATTAACACTGACAGAACCACATAATTATAACATATAGTTACAGCAGTGCAAAGCAATACCATAATTTGATGAAGAACAGACCATGGGCACAGTAAAAAAAAGTCTCAAAGTCCCGAGTCCCCGATAGCAGGTGGCAAAAGGGAGAAACTCCCTGCCATAAACCTCCAGGCACCGTCAATTTGCCGATACCTTGGAAGCAGCTGACCACAGCCGACACTGAGCCCACCCGTCTGAAAACTTGGAGCATCTGGCCAGCCCCTCTGATACAGCCTCCCGAGTGCCATCCTCTGCCAAGCGCCTTCGACCTAGCCCTGGCTGCTGAAACACGCAAAGCCGAGGATTTTGGGGCCTTCTGCTCCGGAGATTCTGGTTACCACACAGTAGCAGTGGCAGCGAAGCGGGCATTTCAGAAGCTTTCCAGATGTTCCTCCGTGCTCTCACGTCTCTCTCCATCAAATCAGAATTGTGCACGGACCCCTACTTGACAGACATCAGATACCATCACCGAAGTGGCCATGCGCGCTGCCGTCTCGCCGCCATCTTCTCCCCCCTCCCTGGAGGACACACATGTGACAAATAAAGCTAATCTTTAAGTTAATTTGCGCACAAAATTTGCACAGAAATGCACAGAGATTAATACTCTGAGATCCTCATTGAAGGATGTTATTCTGAATCTCTGATACTTTAGAACAGTAATGTCAGGGACTGGGTATTTTGGCTGCAGTGGATCCTGTTGGTCCATTCTACCTTTCTACTTGTTAAAAACACACGACCAAATAACTGCAGTAAATATTCTGGTTCAGGGCAGCAAGAAAGGTTAAGTGCATTTTACTGTTGGTGTTCGGAATTGGGAAAGGTTTTTGATGACAGGGAGAGTCAGATCCAGAAATAGGAGCGTCTGAAACATTCGAGATAATTGGCAAAATAACCAGGAGGGAAAAGAAGAGGATTTTTTTTGTTATGCAGTGAGCTATGATCAGGAGCACACTGCCTGAAAGGTTGGTGGAATCATGCTTTCTGGGGGGAATTGCATGTGTACTTGGAAAATTTACAGGGCGGTGAGGAAAAAGGAGAGGGGTGGGACAAGAAAATGAATCTCAGGGTTGTATATGGTGACATATATGTACTTTGATAATAAATTTACTCTGTACTTAGACAATTGTTTCAAAGAGTCAGTAACAATGCACCAAATGGCCTCCTTCCCTGCTGTCTGATTCTGTAATAACTGCTTTGGTAATTTCCTGATGAAGTGTCCTGGCCTGAAATATTGACTCCTTGCTCCCCCCCTCGACACTGCCTGACCTGCTGAGTTCCTCCAGCATTCTGTGTGTGTATAAGCACGAGAGGTTCTGTAGATGCTAGAAAAGCACAGTAACACATGCAAAATGCTGGAGGAACTCAGCGGGTCAGGTAGCACCTATGAAGTGGGATAAAGAGCTTACGTTTTGGGCCAAGACATGATGAATCCTGACGAAGAGTCTCAGCCTGAAACGTTTATTTTATTCATCTCCATCGACGCTGCCTGACCTACTGAGTTTCTCCAGCATTTTGTGTGTTGCTCTGGATTTCCAACATCTGCAGAATCTCTTACGTTTTGGAAATTTATGGTCAAAGAAATTTTTGATTTGATTTGAAGTGGCACATGGAGGTTAGCACAATGCCTTACACAGCCAGCGATCAGGGTTCAATTCCTGCTGCTGTCTGTAAGGAATTTGTCCATTCTCCGAGCGACTGCGCAGGTTCCCTCCCACAGTCCAAAGACGTACTGGTTCGTAGCTTACCTGGTCATTGTAAATTTCCCGTGATTCGGCTAGGGTTAAATCACGGTTTGCTGGGCGGCCGGGATTGAAGAGCGAAAGGGTCCGTGCTGAATCTCAATAAATGCATTAATAACTAAATTGCTGATGGATTTTTTTGATAAATAATTTCTCAAAATATGAGTACAGTCATCAAACATAATTTAATTGAAGGTTGATAGCTATTAGTTACTGGCACCTGCTACCTTTGTCAGATATATGGAGGAAGCCCTTCTGCTGTACCGGACTGCAAGTGAACGTGAGGAAAGTATAACTTTCACACTCCAAGAAGCATGACATTCCTCGTTCCCAGTCAGAGTAAAGGCTAATTGAGAAATATGTATAAACCCTGTAATGAGTACCATTTACATGTATTGATTAGAGATAGGACTGCTGGCTCCCATTTATCACCTGCAGCAGCTGTGAAATTTCCCCTTCGTCAATTGGCATAACCTGAATAGCCACTCTCCCAGTTATTTATTGCTTTTTTTTTTCCCGAAACCAGAATTTTGACCGACCCGCTGAAATGGGCTGGTAATTACTGCAACCGTTCCACCAGCTGCCAAATCACTGGAGTGAAAAATGCCATCCTGCATTTCCTGATTTTTACATTAGAACTGCATAATCATATTTGACGAATAATTAACCTGGGTTAATACTTCAGGGAGTCATTTGCGAGTCAGTGGATAAGCTGTGTGCACTAACTGATCACAAGGGTGTTAGACTCCCAAGCCATTGCAAAAGATTGGCAAAGAGAACATCCAACAATTTTGTTTTGCGTATGTGTAAATTATTGCTGCTAATCTGATGGCTGGTTACAACACTCGGTAAATCTCACTTCCCGCCCGAGTGGTATGTTTCCAATGTAACACCCAGGGCATGTCCTCTTCTCATTACTACCATTGGAGAGGAGATACCGGAGCCCAAAGACACACTCTTTGTTCCCTCCGCCATCAGGTTTCTCAATGGGTCGTCAATACGGCCTCACTGTTTTGCATTAATTATTGTTTTTATTTTGTTTTGTTTATCTATCAGAATGGCGCTGGAATTGAACTCTGAATTCCAGGGTGCCCCGAGGTGTCGTAGCGTTGCAATAAGCGCATTCCTACCATGGCTCCCACAACCGATGGGCTCACTTTCAGGGACTGTACAATTCATTCATACAATATTATTTATTTATTATTATTTGGTGCATTTTGCCGTCTTTTACACATTGCTTCTTTGTCCACCTTTGTGTGTGAAATGTCTTTCATTGATTCTGCTATGTTTCTTTGTACCTACTGCGAATGTCTGCAAGGAAACACATACTTTGGTGATAAATTGACTTTGAAGTTTGGTGTTCAAGGTTCTCATTAGCAGACTGCTTGTTAATGAGACGTTGTTTGGGTGTACTGGACCCTTACACATTGTGTCAGGTTGTGGAAGATGCTGCAAGGCAAGGGCTTATTTATTATCAAAATAAACTTTATTCATATCCTAAATTCCAAAATCCAAGAGACTCAGAAATCTGAAATCCACAATTATTTCGAGCGCGGACATGACGTCACAAAGGGCAAACTCCACCAGGCACATGGAAGACTCCCAGGCGATACACAGGTCTCTGCGCACCACAGACAATTCTAAGAAGTGACCTCACATATGTAATGAACAAAAGTTAATGAAATATAGAAAAACACTGCCTAAAGTGAAAAGTAAAGATCTCGGTTGTGTACTGAAAGAGTGGATTCATCACTATTGGAGTGAACATATGCCACTTAATGGTGGTGTACTGATCATGAAACAAGCAAAGATCTCTCATGACAAACTGAAATTTGAAGGTAATTGTTAATATTTAGCATGTTAGTTGCAGAAACTTAAGAAAAGGCATGACATTAATTTTTTAAGGATTTGTGGTGATAAACGTTCATGGTTTCAATGTGTATTTAATATAAGTACAAACGTACATATATATAGTATGTACTTATATTAAATACACATTGAAACCTTGAAACCTTATATACACACTATATATATATATATAGTATTCCGTGGAAGAGATTAAAGCCTCACCACGTATCTACGAATCGTATGCTATGAACCGAGTTAGAAGAGCCTCACCACGTATCTATGAATCGTATGCTATGAACCGAGTTAGAAGAGACATGATGAACTTGGGCACTGCACTGTGTGCCTGGTCCTGCCCAAGGCCTCCGCCTAAGGAAGGGCCGAGCTCGAAGAAGCGGCTACAGCTGGAGGCCGAGACGGCCTTGGGCTCGAGTTCAGCGGGGGCAGCAGGGGGCGATGCCAAGGTGGCCAGCGAGAACAAACTGGAGGAGAGACTGTACTCGCAAGATCGAAAAAGATGGAGGTACATAGCCACCAACCCCGGATTTGGGACAGCACCCACTGACTGACTGATATATAGTATAGAACCTGAAATTCATCTTCTTCACAGACATCCACAAAACAAAGAAACTCCATGGAATGTTAGAAACGTTGAAGCCCTGAAATCTCCCCACTCCTCCCTCCCTTTGCACAATCAAAAACAAAAGTATCCCCCCCCCCACAACAGTAGAAGCACTGACCTCCCCCCCCAACCACCATGCGAACAGCAGAAGCACCAAAAAGTCCATTGATCCAGAGACCATCTACAGTTCACAAACCAGCACCTCCGTTTCTCGGGCAGGCTCCCTCTCTCCAACGAGGGAGTGAGAGGTTGCTCCTGCCACAACCAGAGCGGAGACCGACTATTTGCTGTTCCGATGTTACAATCTTCTCCAAGCCCTTCATCTCAAGGACCGAAAGGGTCTTTCCCTCCATCGAGAGAGAGAGGGATTGCTTGAGTACAGGGGCCTTTCTCTGACAGCAGCCAGCGATTAGCAAACATATTGCCTGCTGTCTTGGTGTTCCAGTCTCGATATTACAGTCTCTCATGATGCTTCTGTTGGCAAAATCAGTGAGGAACCAAGTTGTGCATCGGGCCGCTGCCCACCTTTTGATCTCCCAGTCCTGAGGGCACGTGTCTTCCAGGTCAATCCTGGTAATAGCTAGGCCGCACATTCAGTCAGGTAACTCACCACCTGTGAGGAACTGTCGATCACAGACTCCGACAGATCCACAGCCACCCTGAAAAGAAAAGAAAGACATAAGGGAAGAAACATAAGCTGTTTCGTGGATGAACTGGAAGAAGTCGCCTTGGTCTGCGGAATCCACTGGCACCATCTTTCTTCGCTCCTGGTGCTTTATGATCACGAACCAGCAAAAACGAATTCACTGATGAATTTGCCAAAGTCATTGCTGATGAAGATCTAACACGCTGAATGACAGCATCGGTACATGTGTGTGATGAACAGGTTTAAGTCAAAGTCTGCTTACCGGTAGCACGCAAATTCAGAGTCAGAAATGGTGGCAATCCCAAGCTATCTCATGATATATTCCAAAATACAAAAAATCCAAAATCTGAAATACTTCCAACCCCAAGCACTTTGGATAAGGGAAACTCAACTTGTAATAAAAAAATATTGACAAGAATAAGCCATGCGATGCTTTCTCGTTCCTGCGTTCATGGTCAACGTGTTAAGTAATGGTCTATTACATTCCTTATAACCAAGAGGACCGCTGCCACTCATGTGGCACCCTGGGGTGATACACTACCGCAGTCATTGACAACCTGGCCCCACCCTCCTCAGCAGTGGAAGGATCCTACACTGCCAATCTTACCCCACCAAGCCCTTGCAATGGCTGCACCAAGTTTTAGCGGGTCATTCAGCGTGTACTCCTGCAGCCTGGTGTCATACCTCTGTGGACATCTGGATGCATGGCAAAGGTTACAATGATGTGCAGGCAAGGATAGCTTACAGATAGTGTGCAGTCAGTCCCAGCAAGAAAGGGTTTTGAAGAGCATGGCTTCTGCCCCTTGCACAGCTGGGGATCAAAGCCATTTAGCATACCAAGACAAAATAAAGATTCTAGGGTGGCACTTACTATTGGACAGTTACCTTACTAATTCTGAAGTATTATTGGCCCACAATACTTCAAAATTCAAAAAACTTTTTCACCCAGAGAGTGGTGGATATGTGGAATGCTCTGCTCCAGAAGGCTGTGGAGGCCAAGTCTCTGGATGCTTTCAAGAAAGAGATGGATAGAGCTCTTAAAGATAGTGGAATCAAAGGTTATGGGGATACGGCAGGAACTGGATACTGATTGTGGATGATCAGCCATGATCACAGTGAATGGCGGTGCTGGCTCGAAGGGCCGAATGGCCTACTCCTGCACCTATTGTCTATAAAGAGGAGATTCTATAGGCTATTAGCACCTACGTCGGGTGCGGAGGAGTGGCAGACTCCCATGAAGAGACAGAAACAAGAGGCTTTACATAGGAATACCAACAGAACATCGGTGGTACGACCAAGCGACACTGCAGGACAAATTACTCTCAACACAAGGACCCTGCGATCAGCGCTAATCAAGAGTCCGAATTAAATAGTCATAGAAACCAGAAAACCCATGCCAGTCACAATTAATTTGATAAGATTAAATGGAAAGCACAAAGGATTAATGAATCTTGTTAAAACAACAATTAGTAATCACAAGTGTTTGAGAAACCTGGAAGCCATACTACTCTCTCCGGCACACCGCAAAGGCCCACAGGCTCATGACTCCGGTGGTATCGCACAATGATTATGCAAATCAGGAATGTGAACATCCACTATGTTACCAATTGGTCAATATCTCTAACAATCTAGACAGTTCTCTACAAAAATGACATTTTGTTGTTCAAAGTTCAGAACAGTTCGGTGACAGGGATCAGCCTGTTCTTCTTGTGCACAAGAATATAAAGTGATTGAGGAACAAATGAGAGTTCCCAAAGTACAATTGACTGGCAATGACAAGGGGAAACAGATTTTTTAAATTTTATTTTTTGATTTTAGTGATGCTGCACAGAGTGGGCCGTTCTGGCCCTGTGAGCCACGTTGCCCCAGCAACCCCTGACAAACCCAACCAAATCACAGGACAATTTACAATCAAGCTGCCCGGCATCTCTTTGGACAGTGGGAGGGAACTGGAGCACCCGGGAAAAACTCATGCATTTCTCAGGAAGGACGTACAGGGACTCGTTTACAGAACAGTGCCAGAATTTATCTCCAAACTCGAGAACAAGCCCCAAGGCTCAGCATTACAGTTTGGCATGGGTATGCTATCCCAATGTTTCTGTTCTGTTAAACACGGGCAAGATGTCAATATTTGAAATATTTGATGCATACATTTATCTGTCAAAAGGACATGAAATGGGGAATTCTGTCATTGGAGGGTCACAATCTGTTTTCCCTTAATTAACTGGAATAGTGGCTCTATTCACCCACTGGAAGGACTGAATGGTGTGATGGCTGTTCGACCAAAAGGGACTTCTGGGTTGGAGGTGCTTACTAGTCGAGCTGACACTTACAGTGGAGGGAGGTTGAAGTGATTTGACCAATACTGCAATGGCGGGCCCAGAATCTTCTGATAATGAAATACCTGGTGAATCTGAATTTACCTTCATAGATCTCTCCCCCTCACCCCACCACCTTTTTTCTTTCTTCCATGGCCTTCTGTCTCTTTCACCAATCAACTTCCCAGCTCTTTGCTTCATCCCTCCCCCTACAAGTTTCACATACCGCCTAGCATTCTCTCTTCCCACCCCCACCCCCCATATTTCAAATCTACTCCTCAGCAATTTTTCTCCAGTCCTGCCAAAGGGCTTTGGCCTGAAACATCGCTGTACTCTTTTCCATAGATGCTGCCTGGCCTGCTGAGTTCCTCCTGCATTTTGTGTGTGTTGCTTGGATTTCCAGCATCTGCAGATTTTCACTTGTTCAGAATAGTTATTACCCCTCAACCATCAGGCTCCTGAACCAGAGGGAATAACTTCACTCAACTTCACTTGCCCCTTACTGAACTTTTCCCATAACCTATGGACCCACATTCAAGGACTCTTCATCTCATGTTCTCGATATTTATTGCTTATTTACTTATTATTATTTCTTTTCTTTCTTTTTGTATTTGCACAGTTTGTTGACTTTTTGTCCGCCCTGTTAGTCAAGTCAAGTCATTTTTTATTGTCATTTTGACCATAACTGCTGGTACAGTACACAGTAAAAACGAGACAACGTTTTACAGGACCATGGTGCTATATGAAACAATACAAAAACTACACTGAACTACATAAAAAAACACAAAACTACACTAGACTACAGACCTACCCAGGACTGCATAAAGTGCACAAAACAGTGCACGCATTACAATAAATAATGAACAAGACAATAGGCACAGTAGAGGGCAGTAGGTTGGTGTCAGTCCAGGCTCTGGGTATTTGGGAGTCTGATGAGTTGGGGGAAGAAACTGTTACATAGTCTGGTCGTGAGAGCCCGAATACTTCGATGCCTTTTGCCAGATGGCAGGAGGGAGAAGAGTTTGTATGAGGGGTGCGTGGGGTCCTTCGTAATGCTGTTTGCTTTGCGGATGCAGCGTGTGGTGTAAATGTCTGTCATTCAATGTGCAGTCTTTCAATGAATCCGTTATGGTTATTGGATTTATTGAGTACGCCTGCAAGAAAATGAATCTCAGGCATATAGGCACTTTGATAATAAATTTACTTTGAACTTTGAACAGACAGAAAAAAAGTAGTGAGGTAGTGTTCACTGTTTAATTGTCTATTCAGAAATCTGATGACGGAGGCTGTCCTTGAAACACTGAGTGTGTGTCTTCAGGTTCCTGTACCACCTCCTCAATGGTAGCAATGAGAAGAGGGCATGTCCTGGGTGACGGGGTCCTTAATGATGGCTGCTGCCTTTTTGAGACATTGCCTTTTGAAGGTGTCCTCATGCTGGTGAGGCTAGTGCCCATGACGGAGCTGGCTGAATCTTGCACAGAAGCTGAATTTGGTTATGTGTGTTTTTGGGGGCAGTGGAGGTTGTAGGTATGAACAGACCCGACCAGAAAAAAAATTTTTGGAAGCTGACTAAGCCTTACTCAGTTGTCATACTTGTGAACATTTGTTCATTATTTCTTAATATCTCTTGTGGAACTGTGGAATATCATATTAAAGATGGGCCATTACTTTGCCCAGTTAAAATGTCAAGCTTGGAGTGAAGACTCTAATCATCATCATTATGTGCCATGTCAAGTTCACTGAAGAAGATGAAATTAAAATGTTGGTAATCCAATCACATACTAGAGAAAATCTGCAGATGCTGGAAGTCCAAGCACAGACTCAAAATGCTGGAGGAATTTTGACATCTATGGAAAAGAGTACAGTAGACGTTTCAGGCCGAGACCCTTCAGCAGGACTGAAGGAAAAAAGATGAGGAAGTGACCCACCTTTTAACACTACTCCTTATCTTTTTTTTTCTCCAGCCCTGCTGAAGGGTTTCGGCCCAAATCATCAATTGTACACCTTTCCATAGATGCAGCCTGACCTGCTGAGTTCCTCCAGCATTTTGTGTGTGTTGGTAATCCAACATGTCGGTCCATGCTTCCCGTACTGTCAGAAAGAGGCCACGCTTAGGTTGGAGGAGAACATCTCATGTTCTGGTGGGTAGACTCTAACCTGACAGCATGTACATCTATTTCTCTGACTTCCGCTAATTTCTTCCTTACTCCGTCTTTTCTCCTTTTCCATTCCCCATTCTGCTTTCCTTCTCACCCCTTCATTTCTCTTCCCCTGACCACCACCTCCCTCTGGCATTTCTCCTCCTTCTCTTTCTCCCATGGTCCAACATCTGAAATTAAAACAGAAAATGGTGGGGAATTCTCAGCCAGGTAGGCATGGAAATGGAAACATAGAAACATAGATATCTACAGCACAATACAGGCCCTTTGGCCCACAGTGTTGGCCGACCATGTAACCTACTCTAAAAGCTGCCTAGAATTTCCCAACCGCATAGTCCTCTATTTTTCTAAGCTCCATGTACCTATCTAAGAGTCTCTTAAAAGACCCTATTGTATCCACCTCTACCACCTTTGCAGGCAGTGCATTCCACACACCCACCACCCTCTGTGTGAAAAATGTACCCCTTGTACCTGCTTCCAAGCACCTTAAAACTATGCCCTCTCGTGTTAGCCATTTCAGCTCTGGGAAAAAGCGTCAGGCGATCAATGCCTCTCATCGTCTTATTCACCTCTATCAGGTCACTTCTCATGCTCCGTCGCTCCAAGGAGAAAAGGCTAAGTTCACTTAACCTATTCTCATAAGGCATGCTCTCCAATCCAGGCAACATCCTTGTAAATCTCCTCTGCACACTCTCTATAGTATCCCCATCCTTTCTGTAGTGAGGTGACCAAAACTGAACACAGTACTCCAAGTGGTTGTCTGACCAAGGCCTTATATAGCTGTAACATTACCTCATGGCTCTTGAACTCAATCCCACAGTTGATGAAGGACAACACACGGTACGCCTTTTTAACAAGGCGCAGCAGCTTTGAGTATCCTATGGGCATGGACCCCCAAGATCTCGCTGATCCTCCACACAGCCAAGAGTCGAATATTATTCTGTCTTCTCCAGGTCCTGTTGTTCCACATTACTATTTCTCCAGCATCGTTTTCCATCAGTCTGATATACACTCTCACCTCTCTTTTGTATCTGAAGAAACTTTTGGTATACTCTTTATATTATTGGCTAGTTTACTTTAGCATTCCATCTTCATCTTCTTAATGACTATTTACTTGCCTTCTGTCGTTTTTTTAAAGCATCCCAATCCTCTAGCTTCCCACTAATTTTTCCTCTATTATATGCCCTCTCTTCGGTTTTCATGTTGGCATTGATTTCTTTGCACTGGCTCCTTAACCCCTTTCCCCATCTTGACTGTCACCCAGTTTCCTATATCTTGCACCTTGAATGAACTACCTCTCTATATGTCCTAACTCTTCAGCCTTTCAGGTGATTGAGAGCTCATCCAGTTACAGCTTCAACTCTTTAACATGGTTCGTTAGAAGCTGTAGCTGGATGCCCTTCTCACAGCTGTTGTCAACAGGGACACTGGAGGTCTCCCTGCCTTCTCACATCCCGCAAGAGGAGCGCTGCACTATCCTGCTGGGCATCTGTAGTGTCCTAGTCGAGCAGATATAAAGAAGAGAAGGGAAATATTTGAACTTTTCTCTCCTTTGCCTTCTCAGAGTGAAGCCTGTCTTCACTAAAGCCTCGAAGAGCTAAAGCTTTAAGATCACCACTCTGACTCTGTCCACTCAGATGCTGGCCACTGCGTTTGCCCCGTCTCCCTTTAATTTGCTCTTACTAATCAGTTCCAAATGCTGATTGGCTGCTGGTCAAAGCTCTACATTTTGTATCATATTACAAAATAAACAGAAATATTGACCTTAAATACAGAATTCAAACAATATATACACATTTACACATCCTCATTACTAAAGAAATGGAATATTCTGCCATATATGGTGGAAGAGGCACCATAAAGCCAAACTGAGCACAACAGCTTGGTTTACCACCCATAATGAAAATATATCCATTGTGACGGGAAGACAATGAAGTGCGTACACTCAGCATGGCAGCAGAGTGACAAGGCTGTGTGTGTGTGTGTGTGTGAGAGAGAGTGCACATGTGTAAAGAATCTGTTTACCGAGTGCTCTCCATCACACATGATAAAAGGCCATTCTGGCCCAACAAGCCCACACCACCCAATTACTCCCATGTGACCACTTAACCTACTAACCCGTACATCTTTGCAACGCGTTAGGCTGTTGACTCAATGTACTCTGGACTACATTAACATACTGCCTCGATATAAGTTGACCTGCTAAACTATCTAAATATCTTGAAGCAGGAAGAATGCATATGGTTGCAAATGCCACGTCACCCCCCCCCCCCCCCCACCACCCGGCAATCTGCCTTTTCCAAAAGCTCCTCTCTGGAAAGTACTATAGGACTATTAAAATGAAAACTTCGCACCATCTTAAAAGTTGGGCGCCATAGTAGCGTAGTGGTTTGCGTGATGCTGTTACAGTTCAGGGTGTCGGAGTACAATCCCAGTGTCCTCTGTAAGGAGTTTATATGTCCTCCCCATGAATGCATCGGTTTCCTCCGGGTGCTCCAGTTTCCTCCCACAGTCCGAAAATGTACCAGCTGGTAGGTTAATTAGTCATTGTAAGTTGCCCTGTGATTAGGCTAGGGTTAAATTGGGGGATTTATGGCAGCACGGCTTAAAAGGCTGTCAGGGCCTATTCCGAACTGTATATCAATGAATGAATAAATACATTACTCTGCAAAAGTCTTAGGCATATATATATATAGCTAGGTTGCCTAAGACTTTTGCACAGCACTGTATTTGCCAATGTGGAGTGGAGGGTGAGTTCGTAAGCCTGGTGGGAGCAAAGGATGTTAGGAATGGTGAAGTTGGAGTGCTGCGAAAGGTGTGTGGGACAGATGGTAGAGGAAGACCGTAAGGCCATAAGACCATAAGATATAGGAGTAGAATTACGTCATTTGGCCCATCGAGTCTGCTCCATCATTTCATCATGGCTGATCCATTTCCCTCTCAGCTCCAATCTCCTGCCTTCTCTACATATCCCTTCATGCCCTGACCAATCACGAATCTATCAACCTCTGTCTTAAATATACATAAAGACTTGGCCTCCACAGCTGCCTATGGCAAAGAATTCCACAGATTCACCACCTTCTGGCTAAAGAAATTCCTTCTCATCTCCATTCTAAAATGATGCCCCTCTATTCTGAGGATGTGTCCTCTGGTCTTAGACTCTCCCATCACAGGAAACATCCTCTGCACATCCACTCTATCAAGGCCTTTCAGCATTCAATAGGTCTCAATGAGGTCACCCCTCATTCTTCTAAATTCTATTGAATACGAGCCCAGAGCCTTCAAACACTCTTCATATGACAAGCCATTCAATCCTGGAATCATTTTCATGAACCTCTGAACTCCCTCCAGTTTCAGCACACAATTTCTAAGATAAGGGGCCCAAACATGCTCACAATACTCCAAGTGAGGCCTCACCAGTGCTTAAGAACGTTTCAACATTGCATCCTTGCTTTCATACTCTAGTCCTCTTGAAATGAATGCTAACATTGCATTTGCCTTTCTCACCACAGACTCAACCTGCAAATTAACCTTTAGGGCATCCTGCACAAGGACTCCCAAGTCTCTTTGGACCTCTGTTTGTATTTTCTCACCACTTAGAAAAGAACCAAGCCTTTTTCTTCTACCAAAGCGCATGACCATACACTTCCCGACACTGTATTCCATCTGCCATTTCTTTTCCCATTCTCCTAATCTAAGTCCTTCTGCAGCCTCTCGTCTTCCTCAAAACCACCTGCACTTCCACCTATCTTCATATTGTCTGCAAACTTTGAAACAAAGCCATCAATTCCATCATCCAAAGCATAGAAATTTCATGTAAAATGAATTGGTCCCAACGCAGACCCCTGTGGAACAGCTCTAGTCACTGGTGTCGTAAAGAGTGTGGTAAAGAGTGCTTGGGGTGTGGAGGACATGGATGCAGACACACCCCTCCCGGAGATACCAGACAAGGTCATTTGATTCCAAACAATTGGTTTATTGATCAATACAGAATGTCTCTCTCGTGCTTCCCACTCCCTCCCCTCTCCCTTCCCCTTCCCACTCTCAGTCCAAAGTCAAAGCCATATCAGAATCAGGTTTATCACAACTCATATATGTCAAGAAATTTGTTTTTTTTTTGCAGCAGAGTTACTACAGTACTGTGCAAAAGTCTTAGGTACCCTAGCCATATATATGTACACAGTACTATAAACGAATGTTTCTTCCCCAAGGCAGTTGATGTGATCAACCATTCTAGTTAGCCCACTTCCCACTCCCCTCTATCTATTACCTCTGTCACTGCACTGTAAACTCATCAAACACTTGGCGTAATGCTGTTTACATTGTAAATAGATGCGAGCATTCATGTAATTTTGCACGTTTTATTCCATATCTGCACTTTAATCTCCAACTTTATTTTTTATATAATTCTTTGTAATTGTTGAATGCAGTTGTTTTTTGTTGCATGTCATACCCTGACCAACAGGAAATTCTGAATACATGTAAACGTGTATGGGGAATAAAGTTGATCCTTGATTATTCCAAAGTGATAATATATTGATGCATTAATACTATGATAGGAGATGTAGTGCCATCTCCTGGCAATGCACCATTTGTAAGCATCAAACAGTTTAAAGCCTGGTAACAGTATGTTTTGCCAAGATGGTAGACAACCATATTGTAAGGAGTTTGAAGATATCCTATAATATAATTTGCACAGAATCTGACCAGTCCCCATTTGAAGGACAAGTTAATTGAAGCACATCACAGCAGCCATGGCAGGAAAGTTTGCTGGCATATTGCAGAATTATGAAAATATTCTCTCATGCTTTGGAGATGTGAAAATATATTAACACACAAAAATGAATTGCCTTGATCTTAAATCATTAAAGTTGTAATTTGAAAAGATGTGATCAAAATTCAAAGTAAATTTTTTATCAAAGTACATACAGTATTGTGCAAAAATCTTAGGTGCATATATATAGCTAGGGTGCCTGAGGGGTTTACACAGTACTGTAGTAAACTTATGTATTGCACTGTACTGCTGCTACACAAAAAACTGCTGCTACACAAAAAAAATCAAATTTCATGACATATGCGAGTGATGATAAACCTGGTTCTGATATGGGTCTCTATTGTGGACTGAGTGGGAACGGGCGGGGAGAGAGGAATCATGGTTGGGAAGGGGGAAGGGAGAGGGAAGAGAGTGGGAAGCAGCAGAGAGACATTCTGTAATGATCAGTAAACCAATTGTTTGAAATCAAATGACCTTGCCTGGTGTCTCAGGGCTGGGTGTGTCTGCTCTGGTGCCATCCCTACCTCTGACACTCCTCTGCCACTTGTCCCACACCTCTCCTGTGGCACCTGATGGGGGAATTTAGAATAAATGGATGTAATTTCAAAGTAATGGAGGATTAGTGGAGGATATTCAATATCGAAGAGTAATGTACAGGAGCAAGATTTATCAGCTAATTGAGTGGTGTCACAGCAACAACATTGCACTCAACGTCAAAGAACTGATAGTGGACTTCAGAAAGGACAAAACGAGGGAACATACTCCAGTTCTAATGGAGGGATCAGAAGTGGAGAGCGTGAGCAATTTCAAGTTCCTGGGTGTCAATATCTCTGAAGAACTACCCTGGACACAACATTGATGTAGCTACAAAGAAGGCATGGCAGCAACTATATTTCGTTGGGAGTTTGAGGAAGTTTGGTTTGTCACCAAAGACAATTGCAAATTTCCATAAATGTACCGTGGAGAGCATTCTAACTGGGTGCTTCACCGTCCGGTGTGGGACGAGGGTGTGGAGGCTACAGCTCAAGATCGAAATAAGCTGCAGAGCACTGTAAGATCAGTCAGCTCCACCATGGCCAGTAGCAGCCACCCCAGCAGGCAGGACATCTTCAAGGAGCAATGCCTCAACAAGGTGGTGTCCATCATTAAGGACCCCATCACCCAGCTCATGCTTTGTTCTCATTGCTGCCATCAGGAAGGTGGTTCAGGAGCCTGAAGGCATACACTGAAGAATTCAAGAACAGCTTCTTCCCCTCTGCCATCTGACTCATGAATGGAGATTGAACCCTTGGACACTACCTCACTTTCACTACTTTTTAAATTTCTATTTTTGCACTACTTATTTATTTTAACTATTTAATATACATAAACTAACTGTAATTCATGTTTTTCTATTATTATGTATTGCATTGTACTGCTGCCGTAAAGACAATAAATTTCACAACGTAATTTATTATATCAGCAATATGTAAGTCAAAGGATGGCGAGTTGGTGTTTTGGTCAGAGCATTCGCTTTACAGTGGGAATGGGGTTGAGGAGGGGAGAAAAGTATCAGCCATGATGAAATGGCAGAGCAGACTCAATGGGCCAAATGGCCTAATTCTGCTCCTGTGTCTTATGGTTTTATAACCAGGACTCGCAATATGCACCAGCTGCTGATACGACCATCCACCACCTGTTCCCATGGATTCACGTGACCGTGGTCGAGGAGGCTAGATAGGTGTTACACCTTGCCCAAGGGTGACTTGAAGGCTAGCAGAAGGAAGGACCTGATAGAGGTCTATAAGATGATGAGGGGCATTGATCGTGTGGATAGCCAGAGGCTTTTTCCCGGGGCTGAAATGGCTAACACGAGAGAGCATAGTTTTAAGGTGCTTGGAAGTAGGTACAGAGGGGATGTCCAAGGTAAGTTTTTCACACACAGAGAGTGGTGGGTGTGTGGAATGTACGGCTGGCGACGGTGGTGGAGGCGGATACGATAGGGTCTTTTAAGAGACTCATAGATAGGTACATGGGGCTTAGAGGGCAATGCGGTAGGGAAATTCTATGTAGTTTCTAGAGTATGTTACATGGTCGGCACAATATTGTGGGCTGAAGGGCCTGTAATGTGCTGTAAATTTCTATGTTTCTATGTTCTAAACTAACAAAACTGTCTTTCCATTTAACTAGATACTTCAGCAAACAATTCAATATTTGATTCTATAAACAACCCACATGCATATCAGGAATGCTGTAAAAAAGTTACTAATCAAATTCATTTCTCAACGTGTAAATTGTAATAAAATACACTCAGTTGGAATGATTGGTGCCAGATGGGGTGATTTGAGTATCTCAGAAACTGCTGATTTCCTGGGATTTTCATGCACAATGGTTTCTAATGCAGGGGTTTCCAACCTTTTTTATGTCATGGACAAGAGGTCCGTTGACCTCAGGTTGGGAACCCCTGCTCTGGAGTTTAAAGAGAATGGTGCAAAACCAAGAGTGGCAGCTCTGTGGGTGGAAAAGCCTTGCTAAAGAGAGAGGCCAGAGGAAAATGGCCAAACTAGTTCAAGCTGACAGGAAGAAGACAGTAACTCAAATAACCACACATTACAACAGCGGTGTGCAGAAGATTATCTCTGAATGCACAACTCATCAAACCTGGAAATGACGGACGGGAACAGTGGAAGACCCTGAACATACACACACTCAACGATGCAGGAACAGCTTCTTCCCCTCCACCACCCAATTTGTAAATCGACATTGAACCCATGAACACTACCTTACTACTTTTTAAAATTTCTGTTTTTGTTTTGCATTACTTATTTTAAATTATCTATTTAATAAACATACATATATACTTACTGTAATTCAGTTTTCTTCTCTATATTTATTTATCATGTATTGCATTGTACTAGCTGCCAAAAAGTTAACAAATTTCATGACATTTTAGACCTGATACTGATTCATACACTCAGTGGCCACTTCACAGGAAGCACCTAATAAGGCAGCCAAATAGTGTATATTTGGCACTGTTGCAAATATAAAAGAGCCTTTGACAAAATACAGTACTGTCCTTGTTTTGGAGAACAGTAAAAATATGGAGTGTACCTTTAAGCATGGACTTGTTATTGTCGATGTATCTCTGTATGTTTCCAAACTATGATTCTGATTGGACGGAGAGGCATGAATTATGCTTGCATCATTATAATGTAACACTGTTACAGATACCAGGCTTTTCAGCATTATGTCTCAACATATCAATAGTTTCAGTATGCTCCTGTACAATTAAACCACCGTCTCTCTCAGTATGATATATAAATTTATTATGCCTTTTTGAAGACATGCCATCTTTAATTTCCATCCTGGGCAGTTATTCCTTTTGAGACATCCAGTCTCTGAAGGCAGTGTGGAATTAAAAAGCAGTAAGGTACTTTTACAGTAGCAGATGAAAGAATTTGGTAAGTTCAACATTTTTTGTCATTAAAAAATAGACTTGGTGTTGAGGTGCTGAAGTCATATGAAATGGAATCTTATTCACTGGTGCAGCAGGAAATCTGTCCTGCGACCACTCAAGTTAAGTATGATGTTCTCCTAAGGGTTGTCTATTAGTTGGTCTCCCGTGTAGCTGTGGAGGCCGATCCCTCACATTCCTGCCCTCTTCTTCACTTGCTGATCACCACGGGTTTTAATCAGGATGTCAAGATGGCTTCCCTTAACGGAGAACGCCTGTGTGTGACTTTGTTTAACGTGAGGATTCTGATGCACGAGCTGCCACCATACGGCCCTTCACTGCCGTTGTGATGTGCCATCAACTTCCACCAGCTCCACCGCTGAGGTTTTGGCTCGATTACTTTTTGTCTGGAACCGCCCCTTGACCTTACCACCATGGATGACCCTACCAGGAGTTAAACTGGAAACGGCATCACTCTCGGGATCACAGGAACTCACAACCCTCTCCACCACGACAAGGTGACAATCCTTGGAGAAGTGTTAGAGCTGAGCAATCTTAGGCCTGGTATCCATAAATGTGCATGTAAGGCATTAATAACTAGAATGGGTTACTAGGAAGCTGGTTAGAGAAAAGCTTTTTAAAAAATGGTGGGGTGCTGCGCTAAAGATATAAAAGGGTTGGTCCGGTGTAGTGATCGAATCAAATAAACTGAAGAGTCTTCTTCATATTAACTTAAAGGAGGGATTTAATTGTACTCTTGTAATCTTCAGGAAGATGTACTTCCTCGATCTATTAAAATGGTTACTGGTTATAATTAAAAGTTTGATGTTGTGGTGTTCGCCACGCTTGGCAATTAGCTGGCAGACGTTTCATCACCAATCGAGGTGACATCCCCAGTGCACAGTTGTTGGTGTTTCCCTTTGGGAGCGTTCACGTTTATATATTTGCCCCCAGTTCACTTGCCTCGGTCCTGAATGGCTATCCTTCATTTGACCTTTGAATTCAATTGGCTCGCGTTTCTTTTGCTCTTAGGGGTTCGTAGATGGTGTGTTTTTTTGCAGTTTAATATCCAGTGCCAGTCTCTTCCTTGATTTGCTATTTCTGACTCAATGTCAGTTTGCTTCCTCAAGTTGTTTTAACCTCTAGGGGCCAACAGGTGTCTGAGCCCTCCCAGGGGGAAACACCAACAACTGCACTGAGGATGTCACCTCAACTGGTGATGAATGTCTACAAGCTGATTGCCAAGTTCGGCAAACACCACAACATCAAATGCCCCAACTTGAGCTACCAATATTCACCACCATCCTAAGTAATTAAACACTGCTTTCTCTATCACCAAACTACTTGCTTCAAGAATTCCTGTGTTTCTGGATCTTAAGCTAATCTGCGTGTTCAAGTTTCTATTGTAAAACACAAGAGATCTTGCAGATGCTGGAAAACCAAAGGAACAAACTCAGCTGCTTCGAGAACTCAGCAGGTCTGACAGCATCTATGGAGAGGAATAAACAGTTGATGTTTTGGACTGAGAGCCTTCATTAGGACTGGAAAGGAAGAGAAAGAAGCTAGAAAAGATGCGGGGAGCTGGGAGATTATAGGTAAAGCCAGGTGAGAGGGGAGTTAAAAGCTGGGAGATGATCAGTGGAAATGTAAAGGGTTGAAGAAGAAGGAATCTGATAGGAGAGGAGAGTGGACCATGGTAGAAAGGGAAGGAGGAGGGACACCAGAGGAAGGTGATAGGCAGGTGAGAAGAAGAGAAGGGGCAAGAGTGGAACCAGAATGGGGAATAGAATAAAGAGAGAAGGGGGAGGGGGACACATTACCAGAAGTTAGAAAAATCGATGTTTCTGCTGTAAGGAAGTTAGAGAAATCGATGTTCTATTGTAGAATTATTTTGTAATCAAACAACTGCACTCCATCTCCAATCATACCTTGTTCATTGTAAAAGTTTGACATTAAGTGATATTACATGAAGAAATCATGCTTGTTTACCCAGCACTTTCACTCTCTGCCTGCCAGGAATTAGAAAGCTTACTTTACAGATTTGAGATAGTGCAAATAACAAACATGTTGTCTCAATGTAAAATGCAAGCTAAGTCTGAACGTGGAGAAGACCAAGGAAGTCATTATGGAAGGTGCAGACGTCCCATCCCTCTCTGTCAATACGTGGCTCCTCCATAGAGAGCTTTCACTACACCGAGTTCCTCAGATTTCACATCACAGAGGACCTCTCCTGGTCCCTTACTATCACCTTCCTGAGCAAAAAGACACAGCAGCATCTCTACTTCCTAACAAGATCGAGCAAAGCAAGGTTACCCGCCCCCATCTGCATTTTATAGGAGCACCGTTGAGAGCATCCTGACAAGTTGCATCTCTATCTGATATGGGAGCAGCTGATCATTGGTCCTGAAGTCCCTACAAGGGTCTGTGAGAACAGCCAAGAAGATCATAGGGGTCTTCCTGCCATCCATCAGGGACATTTATCAGGACTACTGCATACCCCAGGGTATTATTAAAGATCCCATCCAGCCATCCAGCATCCTCTTTGACTTTCTACCAACAGGCAGGAGACTCCGATGCATAAAAACAAGAACGGTCAGGATGGGAAACAGTTTTTTGCCTTAGGCCCGCTGCATCGCATTCAAAATGTCGTTGGTTAATTTGTTCTGGAAACAATATTTAATTTATGCACTTTATTTATGTGTAATCCATCTGTGGATTTCATCCACTTTCTTTCCTAAGTTATTACATGTCGTGCATACACCCTGAACTCCCAGTGCAGGGTGCTTTACAGCCTGGTTTGGAGACCGTCACATTTGATGGTCTCATGTATACAGTTAAATGACAATAAACTTGACTTGACATGATGTTCATAGTGTGCTCATTTATAATGTCAAAGTTACAGTTATGAAGTTTCAAATGTTAGTAAGTTTGCAGAAGTTCATAAACCTTTGACCCTTTTCTGGAGCAGTGTGACTTACTTTAACTGGCAAATTAATTAGAATCAGAATGAGAATCACTTTACTGCCAGTGTGTGAAACAAACCAGAACTGATTGTGGTTTGGTGCCAAGCAGAAAACGCAGGACAATACCATAACAGACAACACAATAGCAACCAACAGTTTACAGGACAATAGTGCAAACAGTCACAAGCAATCAACAATTAGCAGACCAGTCACATGTACAAACATCAATAATCAAACTTAAATAAATGTGAACATATGAACCAGCTCCATAATTCTCAACAGAACAAGGAGAGCAGGAAAAGAATAGAGATTTGACCAGTGACCAATCCAAACACTGGAAGTTTGGAGAGGAGGGGTCTTCAATCAGGTCCACCACCCAAGGATAAGAGGCAGGAGTGGTTCAAGGCATTGTAAAGGAGCTTTGACCAGTGACTAGTCGGCATTTGGGATTGATTAGCAAGAACAAATTAAAAGAAGGCAGGGGCAAGCACAGTGTCTGTTGTCTGAGCGGACATAGTCAGAGTAGTGATCTTTAGGCTTTAGCTCTTTGAGGCCTCAGCAAAGAGAGGCTTCACTCAGAGAAAGAAAAGGAAAGAAAAGCTCAAGTTTTTTCATTCGCTTCTCTCGATCTGCTCATCTAGGTAGGGGTGACGGGCAGGATAGTGCAATGCTCCTCTTTCAGGATTTGGGAAGGCAGGGAGACCTCCAGTGACCCTGACCACTACAACTGGGAGAAGTGCATCCAGCTGCAGCTTCTAACAAACCGCATTAAGGAGTTGAATCTGGATTTGGATGAACTCCGGATCATTTGGGAGACTGAAGGGATGATAGGACATATAGAGAGATAGTCACACCCAAGGTGCAGGACACAGGAAACTGGGCGACAGTCAGGAAGGGGAAAAGGGTTAAGGAACAAGTGCAGAGTATTTCTGTGACCACCCCCCTCAACAACAGATATATCACTTTGGATACTGTCGGGGCGGATGACCTAACAGAGGAAAGTCACAGTGGTCAGGTCTCTGGCACTGAGTCTGCCCCTGTGACTCAAAAGGGAGGGGGAGGAAGTAGCATACTGTGGTGATAGGGGATTGGTTAGTTAGGGGAATGGACAGGAGGTTTTGTGGGCGAGAATGAGATTCCCCAATGGTGTATTGCCTCCTGGATGCCAAGGTCCTGGATATCTCAGATTGAGTCCTCTGTATTCTTAAGTGGGCGAGTGAAACAGCTGGAGATTGTGACCCATGTAGATATCAATAACGTGGTTAGGACAAGTGACGAGGTTCAGTGCTAAGTTAAAGGGCAAGACCTCCAGGGTTGTGATCTCAGGATTTGCTACCCATGCCACGTGCTAGTGAGGTTAGAAGATTATACAGCTTGATACATGGCTAAGGAGTTGGTGTAGGAGGGAGGGTATAAGATTTTTAGATCATTGGGTTCTCTTCCAGAGAATGTGGGCCCTGTACAGAAGGGACGGTTTGCACCTGAACTGGAGGGGGACTAATATCCTGGCGGGAAGGTTTGTTAATGCTGCACAGTGGGGTTTAAACTAGAGTCGCAGGGGAATGGGAATCAGAGTGCCAGAATAGTTAGTGGAGAGGTTGCGGAGGCAAATGTTGGTAAGACCTTAGACAAAGTTAGGAATCAAAAGTTTGAGCATGGTGCATCAAACTCGGAAAGGTTGCATACAGGACTGAAGGTGCTGTATCTGAATATGGGCAGTATATGGAATAAGGTAGATGAACTTGAAGATTAACAGGTATGATGTTGTAGGCATCACTGAATCAAGGCTTAAAGATTATAGGTGGGAGCTTAATGTCCAAGGATAAGCAGGAATGCGGAGGGGGCAGTGTTGTCCTGTTGGTAAAAAATTAAATCAAATTATTAGAAAGAGGTGACATAGGGTCAGAAGGTGTTGAATCATTGTGGTGAAAGCTAAGGAACAGCAAGGGTAAAAAGACCCTGATGGGAGTTGTATTCAGACCCCTAAACAGTAGTAAGGATGCGGCCTACAAATCACATTGGTGTCAGTGGTTAGATAGCCAGGACTTGTGATATGCACCGGCTGCTCATATGACCATCCACCACCTGCTCCCGTGGCTTCTCGTGGCCCTGGTCAGAGGGGAAGGGGCTAAGCAGGTGCTACACCTTGCCCAAGGGTGACTTTCAGGCTAGCAGAGGGTAGGAGCTCCTTACACCTCCTTTGGTAGAGACGTATCTCCACCCCGCCAACCTAATCCCTGTTAGGCAGATCTATTTTTTGTCCTATTATTCCAAATTTAAATTCTGACAAAGAATTAGGCAAGTGTGCTAACATAATTATGTATTATATATACAGTGCATAATATTATACATGTTATATATTATATGACCCGGCTGGTGGCATAGTGGTATCAGTGCCAGAGTTTGGGACGAAAGGTCCCGAGTTCGAATCCAAACAGCTCCCCTGCACTCTTTCCATCCGTGCTGGGTTATGAGCTGGTGATCTCTTTGGAAACTCACCCGGCAGAAGGCAATGGCAAACCACTGCTGTAGCTTGCCTCGTACGCAGTTCTTGACTACATCAGAGAGGCGTGGAGGGAAATCATCCACCAACCGGAGAAACTCCTGATGCGACATACCTTTCCTTTTTTTATATATTATATAATAACATAAAAATTTCATAACATAATATTAGGGCAGCATGGTAGTGCAGTGGTTAACACAACGCTTTACATTGCTAAGTGACCCGAGTTCAATTCCTGCCACTGCCTGTAAGGAGTTTTGTACGTTCTCCCTGTGAACGTATGGGTTTCCCCCAGGAGCTCCAGTTTCCTCCCACAGTCCAAAGACGTACCAGTTAGTAAGTTAATTGGTCATTGTAAATTGTCCCGTGATTAGGCTAGGTTTAAATTGGGGGATTGCTGAGCAGTCCGGCGCTGTACCTGAATAAGTAAATAAAATAAAAATTCTCCTCCCAGTACTTGAAAACAAAATAAAAACTAGGCTGACAGTGAAAAGTGAGTGTTGTTTTGTTGAAGGTGCTGATTTAGAGCAATCAGTACACCCTCCGCTCTCCAACTACGTGTAAAAGATGCACTGCATTGTTTCAATGAAGAACAATAGAGCTCTCCTCAATTTCTTGATCAGACAGTTAGCCCTCGACAAACGGCAGTGGTGGGGGCTCTTTCATTTGTGATTGGTCTCAACCTACTGTCAAAGTAGCACTCATCCTGGTAAGTGGTGTGTATACCGTCACGATCTTGCTGAATGCCAAATATGGTCTCATTGAAACTTGTCAAATATTGAATGGCCTAGACAAAGTGGACGTGGAGAGGATTGGATTGAGGATTGAGGGCCTCCATCAGTCAGGTTTGACCATGGATATTTCGTCCTTGGAGAGCAAGCTGTTGCCCATGTAGCAAGCTCCCTCTCTCCATGCAGCTGATGAACCCAAAGGAACAGCAGAGACTGATACAATTTGGCACCGGTGGCATTGCAGGGGTTGCCAGTCAGCATTAAACTCAAAGTAGGACTACCTTAGGGACTCCAACTCTGCATTTTTCCCTCAGGGTTTACTGCCAAAGCCTTTCCCATGAATGGGTGTACTGTAGCCACAAGGCAGTGGAGGTTTGAGATCAGAGTTTTCCTTCTCCTAGATGAGCTGCCAACCGCAGCTGACGAGCCCTGTATGCCTGAAGCAACTGGTTTTAAGGCACCAGTAACCCACCTTTGCCCCTTCTCTGTTAGTGGATATGGTTCTACCGGGTTTAGTAACTAAATCACACGTGAAGTCCAGGAGCTGGACTTGTTTGTCAGAGGCTACTTGAGGTGCACGCCATTGAGAGCATTTAATAGGTAGTGGGAGCTTGTCCCCATTACCACCCCTGGCTATAACAACCTTAAGGAACCACATGGAGAGGACAGCCTCAGAATATAGGGACGTCCCTTTAGAATGGAGATGAGGACGAATTTCTTCAGCTAGATAATAGTGAATTGGTGGAATTCTTTGCCACCAGCAGCTGTGGAGGCTAAGTCATTGTGTATATTTCACTCACAACACGCTAGAGGAACTCAGCAGGTCAGGCAGCATCCGTGGAAATGATCAGTCAACGTTTCGGGCCAGAACCCTTCATCAGGACTGAAGAGGGAAGGGGACAGAGGCCCTATAAAGAAGGTGGGAGGAGGGTGGGAAGGAGAAGGCTGGTAGGTTCCAGGTGAAAAACCAGTAAGGGGAAAGATAAAGGGGTGGGGGAGGGGAAGCAGGGAGGTGATAGGCAGGAAAGGTGAAGAAGGAATAGAGGAAAACACAATGGATAGTAGAAGGAGGCGGAACCATGAGGGAGGTGATAGGCAGCTGGGGGAGGGGGCAGAATGAAATAGGGATAGGGGAAGGGAGGGGGAGGGAATTACCGGAAGTTGGAGAATTCTATGTTCATACCAAGGGGCTGGAGACTACCCAGACGGTATATGAGGTGTTGCTCCTCCAACCCGAGTTTATCCTCATCATGGCAGTAGAGGAGGCCATGTATGGACATATCTGAGTGGGAATGTGAAGCAGAGTTGAAGTGGGTGGCAACCGGGAGATCCCGTCTGTTGTGGCGGACGGAGCGGAGGTGCTCAACAAAGCGGTCCCCCAATCTGCGTTGGGTTTCACCGATGTAGAGGAGGCCGCACCAGGAGCACTGGATGCAATAGATGACCCCAACAGACTCACAAGTGAAGTGTTGCCTCACCTGGAAGGACTGTTTGGGGCCCTGAATGGTGGCAAGAGAGGAGGTATAGGGACAGGTGTAGCACTTATGCTTACAGGGATAAGTGCCGGGTGGGAGATCCGTGGGGAGGGACCGATCCCTGCGGAAAGCGGAGAGGGGTGGAGAGGGAAAGATTTGATTGGTGGTGGGGTCCTGTTGAAGGTGGCGGAAGTTGTGGAGGATAATGTGTTGGATCCGGAGGCTGGTGGGGTGGTAGGTGAGGACAAGGGGAACTCTGTCCCTGTTGTTGTGGCGGGAGGATGGGGTGAGAGCCGAAGTGCGGGAAATGGAGGAGATGTGAGTGAGGACATCATTGATGAGGGCAGAAGGGAAACCACGATCTTTAAAGAAGGAGGACATTTGAGATGTCCCGGAATGGAAAGCCTCATCCTGGGAGCAGATGCGGCAGAGTCGGAGGAACTGGGAATAGGGAATGGTATTTTTGCATGTGGCAGGGTGGGAAGAGGTATAGTCGAGGTAGTTATGAGAGTCAGTGGGCTTGTATAAGATGTCAGTGGACAGACTGTCAACCTCTGCTTTAAATATACCCAATGACTTGGCCTCCACTGCTGCCTCTGGCAACGAATTCCACAGGTTTAGCACTCTCTGCCTAAAGATATGCCTCCTCATCTCTGTTCTAAATGGATGTCCCTCTATTCTGCGGCTGTGCCCTCTGGTCCTGGACTCCGCCACTACCGGAAACATCCTCTCCAGATCCACTCTGTCTGGGCCTTTCAATATTTGGTAGGTTTCAATGAATTTCCCTCATTTATTGTTCCAAACTCCAGCGAGTACAGGCTCAGAGCCATCAACGCTCCCATGTGCTAACCTTTCCATTCCCAGGATCATTGTTGTGAACTTCCTCTGCACCCTAACACTCCCTTTCATAGGTAAGGGGCCCAACTATTGAAGAAGGATGTATATTATGAATCAGAAACCATTTATTTATTTATTTGTTTAGCGATACAGCATGGAACAGGCCTTTTTCGGGCCCAGTGAACCGCACCACCCAGCGATGCAAGCCTAATCCCAGGGCAATTTACATGACCATTTAATCTACTAACCGGTAAGTCATTCGACTGTGGTTGGAACCCGCAGGAAAATCATGCGTTCCCAAGGAGGACGTAGAAACTCCTCACAGACAGCGTCGGAATTGAACTCTGAACTCCGGTCTCTGAGCTGCAATAATGTTGTGCTAACGTCGGTTCCTTGGAAAAATAAATCTGTTGCTACCTCTGAAAATAAGATTTGTAATTCATCATTTCCTTTTTTTGGCGTGTGCCTGCGTGCGTGCGAGTATGTGCGATAATTCGTCATTTCCCTTGCAGAATTAGACAAGTATTTTATTTACTTTATTTTTTTATTAAGATAGAGCACAGATAGGGCCTTTGGGCCCTTCGAGCTGTAGCAACTCAGCCATCCCTGATTTAATCCTAGCCTAATCATAGGACAATTTACAGTGACTGATTACTCTACCAATCGGTACGTCTTTGGACTGTGGGAGGAAACCCATGTGGGCATGGGGAGAATGTACAAACTCCTTACAGGCAGTGGGACTGAAACCAGGGTCACTGGTACTGTAAGGCGTTGTGCTAACCACTACACTATTGTGCCTCCCTTACTTATAGATCAAGGATTATCTATTACACTTTTTCATTTTCTCTCAGAAGCTGTATTGGATGTCACAGAGACATCAATGGAAGACTGACTAACCCCATAGTTCCTGTGACTGTGTATTAATTAGTGATCACTACAGTGCCAGTGAGTGACTCTATGTCTCAGCAGGGATCCAAATTTATCAGCAGCTGGGACATTTAACGGCTTTATGTGGAGCTGGCTAATAATGCTAAGCTGCGGTAGCCGGATGCTATTACAGCTCAGAGTGTCCTAGAGTTTAGAGTTCAATTCCTGCACCATTCTGTAAGGAGTCTCTGTATTTCCTTCCCATGGATTGTGTGGGCTTTCCTTGGGTATCCAGTTTCCTCCCACAGTCCAAAGACGTACCAGGTAGGTTAATTGGTCATTGTAAATTGCCCTGTGGTTAGGTTAGGGTTAATCGGGTTTGATGGGGGTTGCTGGGGCAGCATCGGGCCAAAGGGCCTAATCTGTGCTGTATCGCTGAATAAATAAATAAACTCTTGTGGCGCGTTAGTCTGGAGCAATTGAGCATATTTCAGTGGGGTTGTCTTCAGTTATGAACAAACATCTCACATCATGTTGATCTTTGAGGTTCAGGTAACGTGAACAATGAACCCATTCTCTGAACCCCACCCAGGTTATAAAGCCAGCTTGGAGCCCTTCCTCCCAAAAACCTATTAACAGCTCTATAACACTCTGTTTGGATCACATTTGTGTTCATTTCTGGTCACTCCATTATAGGAAGAATGTGGAAGCTTTAGAGGGGGTGCAGAGGAGAATTATCAGGAGCGATACACACAAAATTCTGGAGGAACTCAGCAAGACAGGCAGCATTTATGGAGGAAAATAAACAGTCTATGTTTTGTTGTCAGGATGGCAATCAGATTTACCAGGATACCACCTGGATTAGCGAGCGTGTCTTATGAGGATAGGTTGAGCGAGCTAGGTTGTCCTGTGCTTCTCCCTTTGGAGAGAACGGAGATGAGAGGTGATTTGATAGAGGTGTGCCAGATGTAAGATGCATAAGTAGGGTGGACAGCCAAAGACTTTTTCCCAGAGTGGAAACAGCTAATACCAGGGGGCTTCACTTTAAAGAATTTGGAGAAAAGTATGGGGAGGTAAGTCAGAGGCAGGTTTTTTACACCGAGGTTGGTCGGTGCGTGGAACATGCTGAAAGGGGAGATGGCAGAGACAGATACATTAGGGAAATTTAAGAGGCTCTTTGGTAGGCACGTAGATGATAGACAAATGGAGGCTATGTAGGAAGGAAGGGTTAGATTGTTCTTAGAGTAGGTTAAAAGGTCAGCACAGTATTATGGCCCAAAGGGTCTGTACTGTGCTGAAGTGTTCTATGTTCTAACCTCCATCTTCCTCTGTCAGCCTAGTCCTGAAGAAGGGTCTCAGCCTAAAACTCCAAACTGTTTATTCACTTCCGTCAATGACTTTTATTATTTTATTTGCTTTTATTGAGATACAGTGTGGAATAATCACTTCTGGCTCTTTGAGCTGCGCTGCCCAGCATTCCTCTAACTTAATCCTCACCTACTCACAGGACAATTTACAGTGACAGATTAACCTACCGGTACATCTTTGGGCTGTGGGAGGAAGCTGGAGCACCCGGTCCCGGGGAGAACGTACAAACTCCTTACAGGCAGTGGTGGGAATTAAACCCAGGTCGCTTGTATTGTAAAGCCTTGTGCTAACTACTAAGCTACTGTGCCAACCTGAATGCCTCCAGCATTTTGCGTGTGATGCGCTGGATTTCCAGCATGTGTAGAACCTCCTGTGTTTATGGAGACTTTTTAAATGTTTTGTATTGTACTGTTGCCACAAAGCAAAATTCATGACTTATGTCAGTGAAAATAAACCAGATTCTGATTTTAATTATACTGAGCCATGATTCTATCAGTATTACCTTTTCACATAGCATAATTACATTGATACACAACCTTTTAACATTTAGAGTCAAAGAGCACTACAGCACTGAATCAAGCCCATGCTGAAATATTATTCTGCCTAGTCCTATTGACCTGCACCCAGACCAGAGCCCTCCATAACCCTCCCATCCATGTACCTTTCCAAATGTGTTTTAAAAGTTGAAATTGAAATCGCTTCTGTTGGCAACTTGCTCCACACTCTGATTGAAGAAGTTGCTCCCCCATGTTCCCCTTAAACATTTCATCTTTCACTCCCTAACTTATGACCTTTATTTCTTGTGTCACCGAACATTTGTTCGTTAAGTGCCGTGTCATATGACATGGGTGATCGTGGTCTTTCCAAGACCATGATTGTTCTTGAGCAAATATTTCTACAGAAGTGGTTTGCCGTTACCTTCTCCTGGGCAAGATGGGTGACCCCAGCCATTATCAATACTCTTCAGAGATTATCTGCCTGGCATAAGTGGTCGCATAACCAGGACTTGTGATATGCGTCAGCTGCTGATACGACCATCCACCCCCCTGCTCCCATGACTTCACATGACCCAAATCAGCAGGCTAATCAGATGCTACACCTTGCCCAAGGGTGACCTTTTGGCTAGCAAAGAGAAGGAGTGACTTACACCTCTTTTGGTAGGGATTTATCTCCACCCCACTGCCCCAATATTAGTGGAAAAACTAACTCTATCTATACCCCTCATAATAACTCTTTCAAATATCTTTCATTCTTCTAGGTTCCAGGGAATAAAGTCCTAGCCTATTCAATCTTCCCTTATAACTCGGGTCCCCAGTCCCTTTAATAATGTTCATATGTAATAACGTACAGATAACAAGCCACTTCTGCTTTGATTTTCAACTTTGGCAGGGATGTAAGGAAAATGAAATTATGTACATGACCACCTGTTACACACCCTTCAAATTTTCCTTTCCAATGAAGTCAATAGATGGGGAATCCACCAGGATGTTTATGATGCAGTGCATTCACTGTTGCTGATTCTACATTCCTGCCAAAGATGGGAGTTCCATCCAGTCAAAGTTCAAAGTACATTTATTATCAAAGTATGTGTGCAGTATACAACCCTGAGATTTGTCTTCCCACAGTCAGCCACGAAACAAAGAAACATCATAGAACCCGTTCAAGGAAAACATCAAGCTCCCAACGCACACAAAAGACAGAACAAATCATGCAAACAACAAAAAACAGCAAAAAACACACAGAATATAAAACATCAAATTCGAAGTGTCACTAGTTAATCAGTTCCATACCTTACAATATTTAATATTAATGCACTTTAGTTTGTTATTTGTGTCTGATTGATCTGTAGATTTTATCGTTACCTTCATAAGTTATCATGTGTTATGTGTACTACTGTGCTTTATACCCTGGTTTGGAGAAACACTCTCTTGTTTTTATATACATTATATGGATATATACGTTATATAGACGTTTTTAGTTAAATGACAATAAACTTGACTTGATCAAAACCACAGAGTGTTTGAAACAGTCTAGGAATGTTTAGTTCAGTTCCAGTTAGAGCGGTGTCGTTTGTTGTCTGCAGGCTGCAAAGCCAGTCCACCCTGATCAAAATCACACAAAATTCCAAATAAAAAATGAGTATCCAGAAACACATCATAATATGAACTGCAGAGCCCAATTCACGAACCGCATCGATTAAACCTTGCCCAAGACTGCAGACTGCAGCGCCATCCTCCGACAGTGTTGAGCGAGAGGGAGAGGGAGAGGCTGGTCAAATGTAAAAAAACTACCACAAACATTGAGAAACAACCAATGTGCAAAAGAAAACAAACAGTGCAAATATATAATAAATAAATAAATTGTACTGTGACCTTGGGCTGTAGAGTCTTTGAAAGTGTGCCCATAGTTTGTGGAATCAGTTGTGGAATGAGGTGAGTGAAGTTATCCACGCTGATTCAAGAGCCTGATGGTTGGGGGGTGATAACTGCTCCTGAACTTGGTGGTGTGGAACCTGAGGCTTCTGTACCTCCTTCCCAAAGGCAGCTGTGAGAAGAGAGCACGGCCTTGGATGGTGGGGATCTTTGACGATGGATGCTACTTTCTTGTGGCAGTGCTCCATGCAGATGTGCTCAATGGTGGGGAGGGTTTTTCCTGTGATGGACTGGGCTTGTAGCCACCACTTTCTGTTGGCTTTTCCCTGTGACGGTATAAAATTTCCTCTATTAGTCCCTTGGTTCTCCCAACAATTGCCTTTCCACGGCACATTTTATTTGTGCCTGAGTCAATGCTTCTTTGAGAACTCTGCTTTAAGCATCATTCTGAGAAATATTTGACACTGTTCTCAACGAGCCTTGTACCCAGATATTCAAAGAAAAAAATGTGTAGGATATCATTATGAAAGCTGTCATCTGAACATGGTCGGCAGCACACTCCCTTTAAGTGAAAAAAACTCTGGCTTCAAACCTTACTTCAGGACTCAAAAGCGTAGAATATATGCTGACAATGTAATCTGATACAGCACTGACAATCACATTATCTTTCAGTTGAACTGCTGAAACTGACTCCCTATTCTCAGGGATGAAAGTGATCCTGGGCCAATTACACTGCACACTCTTCCTCCAGTCATTACAAAGTGGTTTCTGAGTGTGAGGGTCCAGTAAAATTCTTGAAGTGGCATACAACTTCAGAACGTGGCTGTATAGTTCTGTAATTATGGTGGGTGATCCAAATCCTGATGGATTATGAAATATCAGCTATTTCCATAGGTGTCCGGGTATGAAAACTGCCATACGGAGAAAGGGAATTTTCCCCTGGCTTCCCTACACCATAGGGTTTCATTTTTTGAGACACACATTCTCTGGGGAGCTAGGGCTTTACTCTTTGGAGAGAAGGAGAATGAGAGGAGACATGATAGAGGTGTACAAGATAATAAGAGGAATAGATAGAGTGGATAGCCAGCGCCTCTTCCCCAGGGCACCACTGCTCAATACAAGAGGACATGGCTTTAAGGTAAGGGTGGGAAGTTCAAGGGGGATATCAGAGGAAGGTTTTTTACTCAGAGAGTGGTTGGTGCGTGGAATGCACTGCAGATACAGTTGTGAAGTTTAGAGACTACTAGACAGGTATATGGAGGAATTTAAAGTGGGGGCTTATATGGGAGGCAGAGTTTGAGGGTCGGCACAACATTGCAGGCCAAAGGGCCTGTTCTGTGCAAAAAAAAAAAAAAATTTTTAAATAGAGGGCTATGGGTAACCCTAGTAATTTCTAAGGTAGGGACATGTTCGGCACAACTTTGTGGGCTGAATGGCCTGTATTGTGCTGTAGGCTTTCTACGTTTCTATACCTTTCACATAGCCCTACCCGTCCATGATGTGTGTTTGGTAGTGATGTACCGATCTATCTGGCAATGAGTTCAACAAAATGGAAAATAAACGCTGATAAAGCTCATTTTCAGCAATGGAATCCATTGTAACTTGTCTGCAAGATGTTAAAGGGACGTTTATACAGAGAGATTTTTACTGTAGGTACTTAAGCATTACCACTGCTGGGGAGTAGGTATTGGAATCTGAAAAGTCCCTCTCAGTGTTTTACAAACTGCTTCTTACCTCTGCCATCAGATTTCTGAATGGTCCATGAACCCATGAACACTACCCCATTATATCTCTTTTGCTCTATCTGCTTGCCTACCTACCTACCCACCCCTCAGCCTTCAGTTCACCAGAGAGCCGAGTAACCACTGCAGACCAGAGAGCTAAACCGGCCTGCCCCTCGCCTCCGGCCCCATCACCCTGATCATTTCAATCTAGCCTGGTGCTTAAATCGTTGTCCAAATATCGGGTTTTGTCACTTCAATATGCTCTGAGGCCTCGATTCGGCCTGTAACCGATCTTTCCAATTCAGCCTGACGCTTAATCGGGTCTTCCTTTGCTCTCAATGATGAGCCCGCTACCTCACCTCCACTCCCTATCTACTCATACAGCCATCCATTTATCTACCTATCTGCCCATCCAGCCATCCACTTATCTACCTATCCACCCATCCAGCCATCCATTTATCTACCTACCCATCCATCTATCCATTTATCTATCTACCCATCCATCTATCAGTCTACCCATACATCCACCCATCTATTTATCTATCTATCTATCTACCCATCCATCCATTTACTTATCTATCTACCCATCCCTTCACCCATCCATCCATCTATCTATCTACCCATCCATCCACCCACCTATTTATCTATCTATCTACCATCCATCCACTCACCTATCTATCTCTCCATCCATCCATCCATCCATCTGTCTACCTATCTACCTAACTACCCACCCATCCATCCATTTATATATCTGTAACATCCTGGTTAAGATTTCCACGCTATAGAAACATAGAAAATAGGTGCAGGAGTAGGGCATTCGGCCCTTCGAGCCTGCACCGCCATTCAGTACGATCATGGCTGATCATCCAACTCAAAATTCTGTACCTGCCTTCTCTCCATACCCCCAATCCCTTTAGCCACAAGGGCCATGTCTAACTCCCTCTTAAATATAGCCAATGAACTGGCCTCAACTGTTTCCTGTGGCAGAGAATTCCACAGATTCACCACTCTCTGTGTGAAGAAGTTTTTCCTCGTCTCGGTCCTAAAAGGCTTCCGCTTTATCCTCAAACTGTGACACCTCATTCTGGACTTCCCCAACATCAGGAACAATCTTCCTGCATCTAGCCTGTCCAATCCCTTTAGGATTTTATACGTTTCAATAAGATCCCCCCTCAATCTTCTAAATTCCAACGAGTATAAGCCTAGTCGATCCAGTCTTTCTTCATATGAAAGTCCTGCCATCCCAGGAATCAATCTGGTGAACCTTCTTTGTACTCCCTCTATGGCAAGAATGTCTTTCCTCAGATTAGGGGACCAAAACTGCACACAATACTCCAAGTGTGGTCTCACCAAGGCCTTGTACAACTGCAGTAGTACCTCCCTGCTCCTGTACTCCAATCCTCTTGCTATAAATGCCAACATACCATTTGCCTTTTTCACTGCCTGCTGTACCTGCATGCCCACTTTCAATGACTGGTGTACAATGACACCCAGGTCTCATTGCACCTCCCCTTTTCCTAATCGGCCACCATTCAGATAATAATCTGTTTTCCTGTTTTTGCCACCAAAGTGGATAACCTCACATTTATCCACATTAAATTGCATCTGCCATGAATTTGCCCACTCACCTAACCTATCCAAGTCACCCTGCATCCTCTTAGCATCCTCCTCACAGCTAACACTGCCGCCCAGCTTCGTGTCATCCGCCAACTTGGAGATGCTGCATTTAGTTCTCTCGTCTAAGTCATTAATGTATATTGTAAACAACTGGGTTCCCAGCTCTGAGCCTTGCGGTACCCCACTAGTCACTGCCTGCCATTCTGAAAATCTGTTGTAGATATTTAACTTTAGCAGTTCTGTAAGAGCAATCTGTTCTACTTTTAGCATGTTTGGGTTTAAGCTAAAGAGAAGAAGCTGGATTCAGGATGGCACCCACTAATTGACTGACTGAATTGCACAGGGGCAGTAGTTACACAGAATGTTTAGGTGGGTGAGAAATCCCAATTTCCCGGGTTTGGTGGGACCCAACTTATATCGACCCCTAGACATACGGAGCCTGAGAAAGGTGATTTTCTCACCGCTGAGTGTTAGCGAGGGGCTAACGAGCTTCATCTATAGAGATGTCTGTTATAAAAGGATTTCATATCTATCTATGTATGAACCCACAAACACTACGTCATTATTTTTGCTCCCTTTTTGCAGTACTTAATCAAATTTTTAATATATAATAGTATGTTTTATGTACTGCAGGTACTGCCGGCACAAAACAACAAATTTCATGAGTCCTGCTGAAGGGTTTCGGCCTGAAACATTGACTGCACTCTTTTCCTAGATACTGCCTGACCTGCTGAGTTCTTCCAGCATTTTGTGCGTGTTGCTCGGATTTCCAGCATCTGCAGATTTTCTCTTGTTTGTAATTTCATGATAAATGTCAGTGATTCTGATTCTAATTGTGGAAACAAGGCACATAAGGGGATAATAGAGAAAAAAATCTCTTGTCTCTGAAATGGAAACAGATAAGAATAGAATTTCTTTCTGATATTTTAAGTACACATAAAACTGACAACCAGCTCAAGTCTGTGTGTAATCAGATTCCTGGATTGAGACTGAATCCAAATTTAAAACCAGTACTGCAAATTTATCAGATTATTACAAGAGGCAGAAAACTGTTGGAAATACTCACTAAATCCAGCACCATAAACACGCAAGATTCTACAGATGCTGGAAATCCAGAACAACACACACAAAATGCTGGAGGAACTCAGAAGGTTGGGCAGCATCTGTGGAGAGGAACTAACAGTCGATCTTTCGGGCTGAGACCCTTCATCAGGTGTACTTTCCATGGGGAAATCGCCAGCATTTTGTGTATTCCATCAGTCTCATCAGATCTTTATTTACATTTCTTGCATCTGCACTATTTTGTTTCTGTCGGATTATTGACAATATTTTAAATTTGTGTTTTGATGAGGTTTTCTTCCCCAAAGGTGTGTCTCAAAGATTATGCGATTATTTACAACCGCAGATGCAAGAGATTCTGCAAATGCTGCAAAATCTTGAGCAACACACACAAAGTGGGGGAGTCCAAGACCAGAGGGCACAGACTCAGAATAGAAGTACGTCACTTTAGAACAGAGATGAGGAAGGATTTCTTTAGCCAGAGTGTGGTGTCTCTGTAGAATTTGCTGTCACAGACAGCTGTGGAGCATATTTGGTTATATTTAAAGCAGAAACTACTTGATTAGTAGGGTCAAAGTTCAAAGTAAATTTTATTATCAAAGAACATATCTGTCACCACATACAACCCTGAGATTCATTTTCTTGAGGGCATACTGAATAAATCTTTAGAATAGTAACTAACAAAATCAATGGAAGTCTGCACAACTAGGGTGTTCACAAGGTTTAATATCACCGGCGTATGTAGTGAAATTTGTTGAAAAAAACTGAATTATAGTATTTATATTTATGTATATAGATAATTAAGTTAAGATAAGTAGTGCAAGAAACAGAAATAAATTTTATAAAGTAGTAAGGTCGTGTTCATGGGTTCAATGTCGATTCAGAAATTGTATGGCAGAGGGGAAAAAGCTGTTCTGAATTGCTGAGTGTGTGTCTTCAGGATCCTGTACCTCCTTCCTGACAGTAACAATAAAAAGAGGGCATGTCCTGGGTGTTAGAGGTCCTTAATGATGGATGCCATCTTCCTGAGGCACCGCTCCTTGAAGATGTCTTAGATACTACAGAGGCTAGTACCCATGAAGGAACTGACTAACTTTACAAATCTCTGTAACTTACTTCAATCCTGTGCAGTAGACCCCCATACCAGACAGTGATTCAACCGATCACAACGCTCTCCACAGTACAGCTGAGAAGTTTTCAGGTGTTTCAGGTGACAAACCAAACCTCCGCAAACTCGGAATGAAATATAGCCGCTGTCTTGCCTTCAGAATCAGATTTATTATCACCGACACGTGATGTGAATTTGTTAACTTTATAGCTGCATCGGTATGTTGCGACCAAGTTAGGTCCTCAGAGCTATTGACACCCAGAAACTTGAAATTGCTCACTCGCTCCACTTCTGATCCCTTTACGAGGATTGGTCTGTGTTCCCCCAGTCTACCCTCTGTATCTTTGTATTTGCAACAAACTGTACAAATACAAAAAGAGGAAATAATAAAAGTAAATATATAAGCAATCAATATTGAGAACATAAGATGGGGAGTCCTTGAAAGTGAGTCCATTGGTTGTGGGAGCATTTCAATGATGGAGAAAGTGAAGTTGAGTGAAGTTATCCCTTTTGGTTCAAGGGCCTGATGGTTGGGGGGTAGTAACTGTTCCTGAACCTGGTGGTGTGGGTCATGAAGCTCTTGTACCTTCATCCTGATGGCAGCAGCAAGAAGGGAGCATGACCTGGGTGGTGGGGACCCAGCACCCGACACGGTGGGTAGAGCATGGGCCTCATTCTACTCCTGTGTCATGTGGAAGAACTCAGCAAGTCAGGCAACATCTATGGACATGAGCAAACAGTCAATGTTTTGATCTGTTTTTACACTTTGATGATTAGATGTTTTGACGTTAAGGGTGTGAGTGGAATTGTTTCTTTCTTTTCCATAGGAAGACCTACAATACTGTACAAATGCCTTTGGCACATGTATATAGCTAGGGTGCCTGAGACTTCTTGCACTACTGTATAACTTTATGTATTGCACTACTGCTGCCACAAAAACAAACAAATTTCAAGATCTATCTGCGTGATGATAAACCTGATCCTGATATTGGACTCTATTGTGGATGGAGAGCGGGATGAGGGCAGAAAAACAGGACAGGAGAGGGGAGGGAGTGGGAAGCAACAGAGAGACATTCTGTAATGATCAATAAATCAGTTGTTTGCGATCGAATGATCTTGCCTGGTGTTTCAGGTCTGGATGTGTCTGCAGCTGCGCCACCGTCTGCCCCAGGCACTCCTTTTCTACCATGTGTACTACACCCCTCCCGCGGCACTCCACTCTCTCCATTCCCAATGTCCTTTCATCCCGCCAGATTTACAAACTCTCTCTCTGCTCCATATTATGTAAACCAGAAACCTGCTTCTGACCCTTGACTCAGCATTTCACAATGACATTATACAGACATCCCACCTCTCCCGGAAGTTCCGGGAGTCTCCCACATGTTAATAGTGGCTCCCTGATGCCCGCAAATTATATACAATATCACGGAAATCAATTTTTTTGAGAGCGAGCGAGAGAAAAGCAAGAGAGAGCGCGAAAGCGACCACGAGAGAGAGAGAGAGAGCGAGCGAGAGTGCGCCATGGCAGAGTGTTCCAAAAAAATATAAAACGTACGTCACCCCAGACTACACTAAAGTGTACCCCTGCCTAATAGGGGTCAAAATAATGACAGTGTTGCTCGCTGCACTGTTTGCAACAGTGACTTTTCTATTGCCCATGGTGGGTTAAGGCTGTAAAAGACATGTTGAGGTGAGTTTAACAGGTGTCATTCGTTCATTAGCATAGCTAACGTTATTTAAACTAGCTGGCCAGCTGCTAAGGAGCTACTCTATTGCAGACATCCCACCTCTCCCGGAAGTTCCGGGAGTCTCCCGCAAATTGATGGTGCTACTTCCCTGAAATGAGTTTTTGCAGGGTGGGATGTCTGCATTATACATCTTTAATCTACAATTTTTATAACATATTAAGTAAGACAGTCATGCCCTTGACAATATAATTAAACCATGTAAGGAAAGTTTTGATTAAATGATGTTTACACCAAATCGAAGCATTACACATAAAGTTAGATTCCTCAGTATGAATTTATTCACTGTGATGCCCTCTGTTAGTCAGGTTCGAAGGTCGAAGACTGATTTTGCATCCTAGCCATCTGTGTAGTTGATGTGCAAGCCAGTTTGCAAGTCATTATGACACGGAGAGCAAATGATTGCCCATGTGGCAGACGCTCATTCTCCATGCTGGACTGATACAGTTTGCACCCAGCGGTGCCACAGGACTCAGCGTAGGACTGCCTTAGGGACTCCAGCTCCGGATTAGTCTTCAGGGGTTTACTTCTAAAGCCTTCCCCGTGAGTGGTTATAGCCACGTCAGCGGATTTTTCCCTCTCCTAGATGAGCTGCCAACCACGGCTGATGACTCCCATCTGTCCGGAGGGGCTCATTGTACAAATTTGGAACTGTATTCCAAGCCTCTCTGATGAGGTTTGGCTTGCATACTAAACTTCTCTAGACGCACTGTGGAAAGTATCCGCAGTGCGTCACTGGTTGTGTCATGTCCTGGTATGGAAACACTAAAGCCCAAGAACAGAAAAGCATTCAAAGGTAGTGGATATAGGCCGGTCTATAACAGTAAAAGTCCTTCCAACCACTGAGTATATCTATAAGGAGTGGTACCAAAAGAAAGCAGCTTCCATCATGAAGAATCCCCACCATCCAGGCATGCTCTCTTCTCACTGCTGGGCTGGGGAATGGGCATTGAAATTGAAGTAGTTGGCCATGGGGAGATCATGCTTGTTGAGAACAGAGTGAGGTTGCTCAACAAAGTGGTCCACCAAGGGATGGCGGGTCTCACTGATGTAGAGGAGGCTGCATGGGAGCACCAGGTACAGCAGATGAATCTGATAGACCCACAGTGAAGTTTTCCCACATCTGGAAGGATTTTTAACCACCTCTACGATCCAAAGAGGAAATCCCTAGCTCACTCAATCTATCCTTACAAGACATGCTCTCTAATCCAGGCAGCATCCTGATAGATCTCTTCTGCACCCTCTCAAAAGCCTCCACATCCTTCCAATAATGAGGTGACCAGAACTGAGCACAATATTCCAAATGTAACTTAACCAAGGTTTCATAAAGCTGCAGTATTATCTTGTGGCTCTTGATTCCCTCGACTAATGAAGGTGAACGCATTATATGCCATCTTAACAACCCTATCAACTTTCATGGCTACTTTGAGAGATCTTTGGACATGGATCCCTCTGTTTCTCCATATTTCTGCCTTTAAATTTGACCTTTGTGTTGATGCGTGGCCAAGTGGTTAAGGCGTTGGTCTAGTGATCTGAAGGTCACTAGTTCGAGCCTCAGCTGAGGCAGCGTGTTGTGTCCTTGAGCAAGGCACTTAACCACACATTGATCTGCGACGACACCGGTGCCAAGCGGTATGGGTCCTAATGCCCTTCCCTTGGACAACATCGGTGGTGTGGAGATGGGAGATTTGCAGCATGGGCAACTGCCGGTCTTCCATACGACCTTGCCCAGGCCTGCACCCTGGAAACCTTCGAAGGCGCAAATCCATGGTCTCACAAGACGAATGGATGCCTATAAAAAAAATTTGACCTTTGAAAGTGAATCACTTCACATATTTTTGGGTTGTACTCCATCTGCCACTTCTTAGCCCTTTCAATGTCCCCTTGTAACTTACAACTATCTTCCACACTATCCACAGCTCTAGGCAGAATATGCTCCATTTACTGCCATCTTCCTCCTTCTTTGGGAAAAACAATTTTGTATTCAAAACCAATTTTCCCTGGAACTCATGCCTCCTGTTTGCAGTGTCTTCCTCAGTCTCTGCTCAGTACTGCAGGTCTAACCCCTCAGCGAGTTGCTCGTTGGTGGAGAAACTAAACGAGTTGGACTTGCTGTGAATTGTGCTGCTGCCTGCATTGGAGAGGTATCAGAGGAGTCGGTGTGCACTCTTAACAGCAACTGATTGTCTTAGTCACTTTTCTTGTGATCGCAAGACCATTGTTAATTCAGTGACTAGTCATAGTGATGGCTAGGCCTTAAACCGAGGTGTCGCCTGTTTACAGCCGCTCAGAAGAGAGGCGTCAGAGGTAGTGTGGTGTGGCATCCAAGCTGGAGTTGGTGCTGTCCCCTGTGTTCGCTCAGCAGAAGACAATCCATATCCTGTTCAACTGCAGACCGCTGCAACATTCATGAACTCAGGGACTTGGACTATATTGTTTATGTGACTGTACTTTACTGATAACTGATATGTGCTTGCTATCTTATATCTGCCTTGTACTGTGTGTGATTGTTGGTAATATGTTTTGCACCTTCGTCCCAGAGGATCACTGTTTTATTTGGCTGTTTCATGTATGGTTGAATGACAATCAAACTTGAACTTTATTCATTTTGTATTTAATGTAATCTGCTGGTACATACAATTTTAGAGAGGTTTGTACACACACCTCCCATGTAGTTACTGTGTGGTTGCCTTGTTCCACTGGAAGCTACACTCAGTGGCCACTTTATTAGGTACACCTGTACACCTGCTCGTTAATGCAAATATCTAATCAGCCAATCATGTGGCAGCAACTCAATGCATAAAAGCATGCAGACACGGTCAAGAGATTCAGTTATTAATAAGCATGATAGGGACATTTGTAGGGAGTGCACTTGTAAGAAATGGTGAAGCATATATCGTTTGAATGCACCCTATGGGGTGCAAAGGAAACATCTAATCGCTAAATTGAGATCTTTGGGACAGACACAGTTTAAAATGGAAAGTTTGTTAGGGTATCACTGCCATCGTAATGTACATAACTGGGTATTTGACTTTCTGAAAACCATGAGACTTTATGATATCATTTGAGATTTTTTTTGGACAGGAGAATTTAGTGGGTATATTTCCTGTCTACTTTGCTCCACGCTCCAACTCAATAGTTGACAGTAATGCACCTTATTTTTGTCTGCCGACCACCATTAAAGAAGAAGAAGAAGAGGTCCAGAAGTTGTTTTGACCGAGCATCAGAATGCGGAAGAAATGTGATCTAAGCAACTTTGATGGTGAAATGATTGTTGCTGCTAGACGGGGGGGTTGAAGAGCTTCAGAAATTGCTGATCACATTCTGCCACAGCCACAGTCTACCTGACTATTGTTGTTGACCATATACACCCCTTATGACCGCAGTCTACCTGAGTATTGTTGTTGACCATATACACCCCTTCATGGCCACAGTCTACCTGAGTATTGTTGTTGACCATATACACCCCTTATGACCACAGTCTACCTGAGTATTGTTGCTGACCATATACACCCCTTATGACCACAGTCTACCTGAGTATTGTTGCTGACCATATACACCCCTTCATGGCTGCAGTCTACCCATCTTCTAATGGCTACCACCAACACGATAACGCACCATGTTAGAAAGCACCCATCATCTCCAGCTGGGTCCACCAACATGGCAATGAGTTCAATGTACTTCAATGGCCTCCGCAGTCTCCTGATCTCAATCCAATAGACCACATTTGGGATGTGGTCGAACAGGAGAGTCGCAGCATCAATCTGCAGCACTACATGCTGCTGTCACGTCAAAGTGGACCAGAATCTCCAAGAAGTGTTTCCAGCTCCTCATTGAATGAATGCCATGAAGAACTCAGGCAATTCTGGGGGAAAGGGAGGCCATACCCTGTACTAGAAAGCTGTACCTAATAAAGTGACCTCCGAGTCATGTGTTATAATAATATCATTTCAGTGACATTTTGCTGAAAACCCATTATGATAACAGATTAACCAATATGAAATTGCAGCTCCTCCATAACCATCAGAAAGTTGTCAGATAAAATAATGTTTAAGCAGTACGAACATTCTAAGTGATTTTAAAATAATCGCCCTGGCATGGAAAATTAATTTTAAACATGCAATCATGTTCCTTCAGCTTCTACTTTATCACTGGAAATTAAAAAAAAGCAAAGTAATGATTGATTGTCTTTTTTCCTTGCTACTTCCCCCCCACTATGAATTTCTTTTTCTCGTTATTTTCTTTTCTGTGCAATACATTACATTACATAATATATCGTTGCCAGGCAAATAACCTCTTCTCAATGTCAACAAGATAAAGGAGATGGTTACCGACTTCAGGGAAACCCATACACTCAGATCTAGTGTTTCCTCCAAGGGGTGCACACTCACACATCTTTTGCTGCTAGCGCACAAAGGAACTTAAACTGCGCAAATAAGGTTATCACCCTCTACCTCGTTGGAATGTTAAGTACATTTCACGATTGTACACAATCACATTTCCTTTTCCGGTTTCTGATGCAGACAGTGTGGACAATGTGGAGTTTATAGAACATAGAACATAGAATAGTACAGCACAGTACAGGCCCTTCGGTCCACAATGTTGTGCCGACCCTCAAACCCTGCCTCCCATATAACCCCCCACCTTAAATTTCTCCATATACCTGTCCAGTAGTCTCTTGAACTTTGCTAGTGTACCTTCCTCCACCACTGACTCAGGCAGTGCATTCCACATACCAACCACTCTCTGAGTAAAAAACCTTCCTCTAATATCCCCCTTGAACTTCCCACCCCTTACCTTAAAGCCATGTCCTCTTGTATTGAGCAGTGGTGCCCTGGGGAAGAGGCGCTGGCTATCCACTCTATCTATTCCTCTTATTATCTTGTACACCTCTATCATGTCTCCTCTCATCCTCCTTCTCTCCAAAGAGTAAAGCCCTAACTCCCTTAATCTCTGATCATAATGCACACTTTCTAAACCAGGCAGCATCCTGGTAAATCTCCTCTGTACCCTTTCCAGTGCTTCCACATCCATCCTATAGTGAGATGACCAGAACTGGACATAGTACTCCAAGTGTGGCCTAACCAGAGTTTTATAGAGCTGCATCATTACATCGCGACTCTTAAACTCTATGCCTCGACTTATGAAAGCTAACACCCCATAAGCTTTCTTAATTACCCTATCCACCTGTGAGGCAACTTTCAGGGATCTGTGGATATGTACCCCCAGATCCCTCTGCTCCTCCACACTACCAAGTATCCTGCCATTTACTTTGTACTCTGCCTTGGAGTTTGTCCTTCCAAAGTGTACCACCAAGAGTTTGCGATGATTTGTCTGAATATTTTAGAACTGGCTTATTTATGCTGTTTTTATTGAAGAAATTATTGATTCACTATGTCGAATTCTAAAGAAGCAAAGGGCATGAAGTGCAAAAGAACTGCGAGTTCATTTAAAGCGGACTGGCTTAATGAAACAGTAGAAACGGCTACATTGAAAGCTCATGAGGTCAGGAACGTGCAGCCTCGAGAAATATTTACGCACAATATAGAAACCAGTGTTGTATTCATGTATTGTCATGATGCAAAAATTTGCTGAAGAATTTGCAAGTGGTTTACTTCCACTTAAAAATTCAGTGCGCACATGTTGTTGTCGCTGGGCAAAAAGTTGTGCCGCAGAAGATTTTTGCGCACTCTGGTCATTACAAATTAAAGGGAGCATTGACCACCACCCTCTTGGTGGCACAGCAGTGGAAACTGTGAGCAGTTTCAAACTCCTGGGAGTGCACATCTCGCACAGCCTCTCATGGTCCCAGAACATATCCCCCACAGTCAAGAAAACTCATCAATGCCTCTATTTTCTGAGGAGGTCACAGAGAGCTGGTCTATGCACACAGGTTCCCACCACCTTCTACAGATGTGTAGCTGAGAGCATCCTAACATGATGCGTCACTGTGTAGTATGGAAACTGTACTGCTGTGGGCAGGAGGGCTGAAATTGCCCCATGCATCACCTGCACCAACCTATCCACCATCAGTGACTTATATATATAGAAAGGTGTCAGAAAAAGGACAGCAATATCATGAATCACAAATTTCTACAGAAGTAATGTGGAGAACATTCCAACTGGCTGCATGCTGTCCGATATGGGGGAGCGGGGTGGGGGCGCTACTGCATAGGATCAAAATAAGCTGCAGATATTTGTAAACTTAGCTCTGTTGTGTCTGAGATGGCTGTAACTGGAGTATTCACTTTGCAATGAGAGAGAGGGAACAATGCACATGTCATCATCAGCACATATGCGTATCGTAGTGCAAAGATAAGACCATTAAACCATAAGACACAGGAGCTGAGTTAGGCCACTCAGCCCATCAAGTCTGCTTCACCATTCCATCATGGTTGATCCCAGATCCCGCTCAATCTCACACTCCTGCCTTCTTGCCATATTCTTTGATCCCCTGACCGATCAGAAAACTATCAATTCCGCCTTCACCGCAGTCTGTGGCAGAGCATTCCACAGATTTACTATTCTCTGGCTGAAAAAAAGTCCCTCTTAACTCTGTTCTAAAAGATTGATCCTCACTTCTGAGGCTGTTCCCTTTAGTTCTGGATACCCCCACCATAGGAAACATTCTCTTCACATCCACCCTATCTAGTCCTTTCGCCATTCGGTAGGTTTCAAAGAGATCCCCACATATTCTTCTAAATTCCAGTGAGTACAGGCCTAAAGCTGCCAAGCGCTCCTCATATGTTAACCCCATCATTCCCTGAATCATCCTCGTGAACCTCCTCTAGACTCTCTCCAATGACAGCACATCCTTTCTGAAATATGCAGCCCAAAACGGACTAAATGGAGTCAAGTTGGGAAAAGGGATCTAGGTGTTCTTGTACATCAGTCACTGAAAGCAAGCATGCAAGTACAGCAGGCAGTGAAGAAAGCTAATGGCATGCTGGCCTTCATAACAAGGGGAATTGAATATAAGAGCAAAGAGGTCCTTCTGCAGCTGTACAGGGCCCTGGTGAGACCACATCTGGAGTATTGTGTGCAGTTTTGGTCTCCAAATTTGAGGAAGGACATTCTTGCTATTGAGGGAGTGCAGCGTAGGTTCACAAGGTTAATTCCCAGGATGGTGGGACTGTCATATATTGAAAGATTGGAGTGACTGGGCTTGTATACACTGGAATTTAGAAGGCTGAGAGGGGATCTTATTGAAACATATAAGATTATTAAGGGATTGGACATGCTGGAGGCAGGAAGCATGTTCCCGCTGATGGGTGAGTCCAGAACCAGAGGCCACAGTTTAAGAATAAGGGGTAGGCCATTTAGAATGGAGTTGAGGAAAAACTTTTTCACCCAGAGAGTGGTGAATATATGGAATGCTCTGCCCCAGAAGGCTGTGGAGGCCAAGTCTCTGGATGCTTTCAAGAAAGAGATGGATAGAGCTCTTAAAGATAGTGGAATCAAAGGTTATGGAGATAAGGCAGGAACTGGATACTGATTGTGGATGATCAGCCATGATCACAGTGAATGGTGGTGCTGGCTCAAAGGGCCGAATGGCCTACTCCTGCACCTATTGTCTAAAACTGTTGACAATACTCCAAGTGTGGGCTGACTGGTGTCTTATTAAGGCTCAGCATTATCTCCTTGGCTTTATGTTCTATACCCCTTGAAATAAATGCCAACATTGCAATTGCCTTCTTTACCACAGACTCAACCTGTAAATTAACCTTCTGGGAGTCTGGCACTCTGCACCTCTGATGTTTGAACCTTCTCCCCATTTAGGTAATAGTCCGCACTATTGTTCCTTTTACCAAAATGCATTGTCATACATTTCCCAACACTGGATTCCATCTGCCACTTTTTTACCCATTCTTCCAATCTGTCTAAGTCCTGCTGCAATTGCATTGCTTCCTTAGCACTACCTACCCCTCCACCTATCTTGTATCATCTGCAAACTTTGCCACAAAGCCATCAATTCCATGAATCAAATCACTGACAAACAAATGTGAAAAGTAGCAGTTCTATTACTGACCACTGAGAACCACCACTAGTCACTGGCAGCCAACCAGAAAAGGCCCATTTCACTCCCATTCACTACCTCCTGCCTGTCAGCCATTCCCTTATCCATGCCAGTATCTTTCCTGTAACGCCAGAGGATTTTATCTGGTTAAGCAACTTCATGTGTGGCACCTTATCAAATGCCTTCTGAAAATCCAAATAAATGACATCCACTGTCTCCCCTTTGTCCACCCAGCTTTTTGCTTCTTTGAAGAACTGTAACAGATTTGTAAGGCAAGATTTCCCTTCACATGCTGACTTTGACTTATTTTATCTTGGGGGGGAGGGTCATTTCTCTGAAAAAAAAAGATCCTTACAGTACACTTCCCTCCTCCTTTAATTTAATGCAACATAAAATTGTATATGTACAAAACATTCAATTTCCCCTTCATAAACCCATATTCCAAGTAAACATGCTTTCACAATAACAGTCCGTATCTAACTTCACAGTTCTAAAGATTGAGTATTTTGGGTAGTGCTCCGTTTCTTTCAGAATAGCACGTCTGGACCAGTGGAATGGCATCAGGTTTGGCAGGAGTCTTGTCAACTATAACATTCTCGTTGTGCCTCTGGACCTGCGGAGTGGCATTGGGCTTGGTATGTGTCTTGTCGAAGACAACGTTCTCGGTTTCCCATGTCACATTGCTGTCAGTGACATCATCACTGAGAGGTAAGTCCGGTGGCTGTAACGTGTCCATCTTGTTGAATGCACTTGAGTCAGGTGTGTTCTTTGGTGAATATCCAGTATCTGGTCCATATGACGTCTCCATGTCTGATCTCCAATGTCCACTGTGTACATCAATGGTTCAGTTCTTGCGCTACGATTTCCTGTCCAACCTCAAAGCTCCTTATGGCTTCACTTGGCAACTGACTGAGCTGTTTATTCTGCACGTCCCTCCAGAGGTCTGGTTTCAGGAGGTCTATGGGAGATCTCAGATTCCTGTTCATGGACAGCATTGCAGGTGTTTGATTTGTTGTCACATGAACGGAGTTCCAATACACTAAAAGGAAGTCGTCCACCTTGTGTTGTAGAGAAATGTCTTTGACAATCACTTTAATGGACTTCTTGAAGGTTTAGATAACCATTCAGCTAACCCATTCATTGCTGGGTGGTGAGGAGCTGACTTAAAATATCTGATGCCGTTTTTCTTCATGAACAGTCTGAATTCTTCTGATGTGTATTGTGGTCTGTTGTCACTCACAATTTGTTCTGGTAAGCCATTTCTGGTGAAGATAGTCCTCAGGGTGGAGACAGTCTTTGCTGATGTGGTTGACTTCATTGGCATAACCTCCAGCCACTTGGAATGAGCATCCACAGCAATCAGAAACATGGAGTCCATGAATGACCCAGCAAAGTCAATATGTACTCATTGCCGTAGTGATAACAGTTACTCCCATGGGTGTAACAGTGCCTGTGGGGATGCATTTTGAACATTTTGGCATCCCAAACTTCTTTTGGCCAAGTCTTCAATCTGCTTATTTATTCCCAGCCACCACATATAGCTCCAGGTGAGACTATTCATCTTGACTGTAACCAGGTGTCCTTCATACAGATTTTCCAACAGACTGGTGCGCAGTTTAGAGGAAACCACAACACAAGATCCACACAACCAACAGTTGGTCTTGTCTTGCTGAGAACTCTGGAAACATAGGGTTACCATGAGCTGGCCATCCTTGCATGGTGGTTTTTGACAATGTTGGGTCATTCCTGGTTTCCCTATGTATTTTGGAATTTGTTACCTGCAACTGGTTCACCAATGTGGTGTGGAACACTTCTGCTGGGTCACAGAATGAAGACTTCTCTTTTTCAGTTGCCAATAGTGAAAGATGTGATAAGCCATTGGCATTGCTGTGTTGTTTGATACCCTGGAACTCTATGTATTAAGAGTGGGCTCCTAGGAACAACGCCCAACATTGTATCCGGGTAGCAGTCGTCACTGGAATTCCCTTCCTGGGATGGAAAATGGGCACAAGGAGCTGGTGATCTGTCACCAGCATAAACTTTAATCTGTAAAGGTAATGGTGGAACTTCTTTATTCCCCATACTAGACTCAGGGCCTCTCAGCCAATCTGTGTGTAGTTGCATTCTGCGCTCGTCAGTGATCTTGAAGCAAACGCAATCAGACTTTCTGATTCAACTTTCATAATTTGTGACAAAATGTCTCCAATTCCATAAGGGGACACATCGCACACCAGTCTGACGGGCAGGGATGGGTCATAGTGGGTGAGGAGTTCATCAGATATTATTAGTCTCTTTGTTTCGTTGAATGCTCTTTCACATCTTTCTAACCATTCTCACTTTGCTCCTGCCTGTAACTGTGCATTCAATGGGTGCAGCACTGGGGCAATGTTTGGGAGAAACTGGTGGTAGTAGCTTACAAGGCCCAAGTGTGATCTGAGTTGTGACATTTTCCGGTTTGGGTGCCGGTAGCACTGCTACAGTCTTCTCTTGTGACTTATGTAAGCCGCGCTTGTCAATGACATGTCCACTATATGAGATCTCATTCTTAAAAAACTCACATTCCTCTGTCTTTGTGTGCAGACCATACTCACTCAACCTGGTAAGCACTTTCCCAAGGTTCTGTAGGTGCTCTTCATCATTTTTGCCAGTCACAGTGATATCATCAAGTTAACATTGTGTTCCTGGGATGTCTATTTGTGGCAGGGACACTGCACAGTATGCAGCACTGGGTTGATGCTCACCTTGAAATCCCCACATATGCAAATGGCTCCAGCCTTCCCTTTCTCAATCACCAGGACAATGGGGTGGCTTAATTGCTGCACTCAACCTTGGAGAGAATTCTCGATGCCTCCGAGCTCTGCAGTTCAGCATCTACTTTAGTGCATAGTACATTAGGGACTGGACTCACTTTGTGGAATCTCGGTGTTGCTGTTTCATCCAGTTCATTTCTGGTGTCCATGCCTTTGAGTTTACCAATCCCCTTCTCAAACACTTTATCATTAGCATTAAGCAGCCGTGCTGGTCTCTGATTAGTGCTACCGTTACCTGTTGATGTTACACTGAGAGCTTTGATCGAGTGCCAGTCTAGTTGGATTTTCCTCAACCATTCATTTCCGAAAAGTGTTGGCCCTCCAATTTTCAATATGTAAAGCTGTAACTGTTGTGCTTGACCTCCAAGTGTCACATTTCAGTTTGGCTTTGGGGGACACTTTTTTGCCTGTGTAAGTCTTTAGCACCATTGAAGACTTCTCTAATGGTATCTTAAAAAACAGTCTGTTGCAGTCAGCCTCTGGTATTAGGACAAAGCTGACCCTGTATCCATCTCCATTTTCAGTTTTACCCCAGACATATCTATTGTGATCCATATGATTTTGTGATCTGCTTCAGTTATACTTTGCAGTTCTAGGCATGACAGCTCACCTTTGTCAGACTCTATGTTGTCTGATCCAGTTTTACATTCGGTAACGTTATGCATTTGCTTAGTTTCGTCTTTGGGACTTTGCACTCGTTTGTGCTTTTTGTCTGCCTTCCACTTTCTCTCTATGTGGCCTTGTCTGTGACCCTTTAGAAACATAGAAACATAGAAAACATCGGCACAATACAGGCCCTTTGGCCCACAAAGTTATGCCAAACATGTCCCTACCTTAGAAATTACTAGGGATACCCATAGCCCTCTATTTTTCTAAGCTCCATGTACCTATCCAAAAGTCTCTTAAAAGATCCTATTGTATCTGCTTCCACCACCGTTGCCGGCAGCCCATTCCACGCACTCATCACTCCCTGCATAAAAACGTACCCCTGAAATCTCCTCTGTACCTACTCCCAAGCACCTTAAACCTGTGCCCTCTTGTGGCAGCCATTTCAGCCCTGGGAAAAAGCCTCTGACTACCCACACGATCAATGCCTCTTATCATCTTATGCACCTCTATCAGGTCATCTCTCATCCTCTGTCGCTCCAAGGAGAAAAGGCCTAGTTCACGCAACCTGTTTTCATAGGGCATGCTCCCCAATCCAGGCAACATCCTTGTAAATCTCCTATGCACCCTTTCTGCACTTTCTGCAGACCTTTTCTTTGAACCAACAGTCATTTTCATTATGGGAGGATTTGCCACATCAATAACATTTTTGTTTTTTTTGCACCATTCAGGGGCATTTTGTGCATTTCTCATACTAACCCTTTCCGTAGTTCTGCCGCATCCTTTGCTGCCATCTCTAAGGATATTGCAGTGGTCAGTGCCCGTTCTAAAGTTAGGTCTCTTTCGGACATCCAGGAAGGGGATGACTGAAAAAGAGAGCATCCATCATTAAGGACACCCACCACTCAGGACTTACCCTGTTCTCACTGCTACCACCAGGGAGAAGGTACAGGAGCCTGAAGACACACACTGGCGATTCAGGAACAGCTTCTTCCCCTCTGCCATCTGATTTCTGAATGGACATTGAACCCATGAACACCACCTCACTGCAATTTTTCATATGTATTTTTGCTCTACTTATTTAATTCAACAATTTAATGTAAATACTTAATGTATTTCACATTTTTATGTCTGTATTAGATTAGATTCAACTTTATTGTCATTGTGCTGATACAAAGCCAATGAAATGCATTTAGCATCTGACCAGAATTGCAAAGAATAGTGTTATTTACAAAGTAACTGCGAATAAAAAAAGTGCTACAGCACACAAATATAAAAGTACTGAGACAGTACAATATGGATGCAAAACTGCTTAGCGCTGTGATGAGAGGTTCAGCAGTGTCACAGCCTCAGGGAAGAAGCTTTTCCTGTGCCTGCTGGTGCGGGAGCGGAGGCCCCTGTAGCGCCTACCAGATGGGAAGAGACTGCTGCTGCAAAGTGGACAAATTTCACAGCAAATGACAGTGATATTAAACCTGATGTAGATTTTGGTTCTGGAGGATCCCACACACCCTGCTCGTGGACTGTCTGTCCTACTCCCTTCAGGGAAGAGACTACCTGGCATCCACGCCAGGACCACCAGACACAAGAATAATTACATCCACCAAGCTGCAAGGCTGATCAAAATATCTGCCCTCTAACCCACCCACCACCACTACATAGACTTCACTCAGCATCACTTTATGTACATACAATCAGTCTGTGTGTGAAACAATTATTTGTTCATTGTTTCTATAGGATGCTTTTATATTTATATTGATTGTTTTTTTATTGTGTTCTTTATACTTATTATTCTTTATACGGCATCGGATCTGGAGTAAGAATCGTTTTGTTCCCCTTTTCACTCATGTGCTGAATAATGACAATAACGATCCTGAACTGATGTTTAAACAGTTCAAGCATTCTAAATTATTACCCAACTATCTCTCTGGAAATTTAATTTTAAACATGCAGTCATGTTCCTTCAGCTTCTATTTTAAAACTGAGTTATAAAAACAGAAATAAAAATAAAGACGAAGGGTCTCGGCCCAAAACGTCGATTGTACCTCTTCCTAGAGATGCTGCCTGGCCTGCTGCATTCACCAGCGACTTTTGTGTGTGTTGCTTGAATTTCCAGCATCTGCAGATTTCCTTGTGTTTGCGTTTTTAAAAACAAATCAAATCTTTTTTTTTGTTTTTTTAATTTCAGCCTCTTTCCCTGCCCCCCCCCCCTTCCCGCTTTGAGGTCCATCTTCCATTTCCTCTTGATTTTATTTCTTTGCATAACTTTACCTTATATGAGGAGAACACCTCCTATTCTATCTGGGTTGCCTTCAACCTGATGGAGTAAGCATTGATATTTCTAACTTCTAGTAATTTCTCTCCCCGACCCTTCTCTTTTTCCATTCCCCATTCTAGCTCCCTTCTCTTCAAATTAACTGCCCATTACCTCCACATTGTGCCTCTCCTCTTTCCCTTTCCCCCATGGCCCACTCTCCTCTCCTATCAGATTCCTTCTTCTTCAGCCCGTTGCCTTTTCTACCTATCACCTCTCCACTTGTTCCCTCATTCTCCACCTTCCCCATTCACCCACCGACCTATGGGTTTTACCCTGGTTTTACCCTTCACCTGTCAGTTTGTATTCCTCCCTCACCTTCTGCCACTTTCCTTTCCAGTCCTGGTGAAGGGACTCAGCTCGAAACATGGACCGTTTATTCCCCTCCATAGATGCTGCCTGACCTGCTGTGTTGCACAAGATTTACAGCGTCTGCAGAATCAATTGTGTTGTAAATATCTCAACTGGACTTACTACAGAGAATGTCCTGGAAGCTAGATAGCCCGGGAAAGAAAATATTGATGATGGCCACATTACAAAAGACGATTTATTGGTAGTGATAGAGCACGTGAAGGTGGATCCATCCCCTGGACCTGACCAAGTGTATCCTCAGGACTGTGGGACCAGGAGAGAGATTACTGGGGCCTTGGCAGAGGTATTTGTGTCATTGTTAGCCATGAGAGACATGCCGAAGACCGTGGGGGGGGGGGGGCGGTAACCTTGTGCTTTCATTTCAGAAGAACCGCAAAGAGAAGCCAGGTTGTGACACACCACCGAGCCTCACGTCAGTGGGGGACGTTACTGAAGGGCAGGCTGAGAGGCAGGAGCTAGCTGTAAATACAAAGGGAAGCACTGGTTAGGAATAGTCAGCACAGCTTTAGGACATAGAAAATACTGCACTGTACAGTCTCTCAGTCCACAATACTGTGACGACCTTTTAACCTACTCTAAAATCAAGCCAACCCTTCCCTCCCACATAACCCTCCATTTTATCATCTATGTGCCCGTCTAAGAGTTTCTTAAATGCCCCTCATGTATCTGCCTCTACCACCACCCCTGGCAGGGCATTCCACGTACTCACCACTCTCTGTGTGCAAAAAGAGCTTACCTCAGATGTCCCCCCCCCCCCCCCCCCATAACTTCCTTCAATCATCTTCCAATTATGTCCTCTCGTATTAGCTATTTCTATCCCTGGGATAATGTCTCTAGCTGGCCAATCAACCTAGCCATCTTATCATCTTGTACACTTATTATTTTAATTGTTATAATTATTATTATAGATGACAGGGTGGAGTTACATCTCTACCAAAGGAGGTGTAAGATGCTCCTTCCGTCCACTGGTCTGCAGGTCACCCTTGGGCGAGGTGTAGCACCCACTCAGCACCAGCCTCACTCCCGATCAGGTCACGTGAAGCCATGGGATCAGGTGGTGGACAGTCGTATGAGCGGCTGGTGCATATCACAAGTCCTGCTTATGCAACCAGTGATGAGTATTGATAGTGACCAGGGTCACCCGCCTAGTGAAGACACTGTCTGGAAGAAGGCAATGGCAAACCACCATTGTGGTCTGTAGGAAGAAATTTTCAAGAACAATCATGGTCATGGAAAGACTGTGATCACCCGTGTTAAATGACACAGCACTTAATGATGACGGTGATAAAAATTATTATTGTGCAATACCAATAATAATGAAACTGCATATTATTTCACAAATGGTATGGTATATTGTGAAAGCATGCAATTTTATTATTATTGTGAAATAATGAAATTGCATATTATTTTACAATTCACTCTACCAGGGCAAATTGTGAAACAGTATGAAGTTTCAACATCTAATTGCTGACCTAGTGGAGAAAGAGGTCTTTGTCAGTCAGTGTTGACCAGGGATGCTGGGTCTGAGTTGTTCAGATATGCAAGCCCAGACTGTACAATATGGAGAACAAGCTGTTGCCCATGCAGCAAGCCACCACCCCCCCATACATATCTAATGATGCCAAAGGACGGCAGAGATTGATACAGTTCGGTACCAGCAGTGTTGCAGGAGTTGCCAGTCAGCGTTGAATTCAACATAGGACTGCCTTAGGGGCTCCAGCTCTGCATTTTTCCCTCAGACTTTACTGCCAAAGAGCTTCCCCAGGAATGGGAATAAGCAGCAGAGGTTTGAAATCAGAGTTCTCCTTCTCCTGGATGAGCTGTCAACCACAGCTGATGAGCCCCAGCTGCCTGAAGTGACTGGTTTTAAGGCACCAGTAACCCGTCTTTGCTTCTTCCCCTGTCAGTAGAAACAGTTTTGTCAGGCTTGGTTGCAAAGCCATATGTGAAAGCCAGGAGCTGTTAGAGGCTATTTGAGATGCACGCCATTGGGAGCATTTACTAGCTGGTGGGAGCTTATCCTGACCACCAGCCCTGGCTATTAAAACCTTAAGGAACTGAGAGAGGGAGAGAGAGAGAGATTATTGAAGGCCCACAAAAAACCTACTTCTGATATCCTAATATGTTTTATGAAAATAATTGTCTATGTTCTAAACATGGCTCCAAGATAACATCCCATGCACCATCAATCTTCAGGCCATGTCACTCAGAGACCTGTTCTAGTATCATTTTGTTATTATGCTACCATATCTATCTGTGCTTCATATGACTGAACTGTCTGTACTGTGTGCTTTGTGTGACTGTACTGTCTGTACTGTTTGTTTTGTATGACTGAACAGCCTGTTCTATGTTTTTCACCTTGGCCCTGGAGGAACAATATTTCATGTAGCTGTATCCATGTGCATGGTTAAAGACAATGAACTTGTGCAAAGATGAGCTAGACTTGTGGATAACAAGCTGAGGTTCTAATTTAATTTGACATTAATAAAGGGGGAGCAACTTTCTAAAAATGCATCCAATAAACAATGGGAGTCTTGTCCATCTGCACTGTTGAATATATTAAAGGAATGGTAGTTGCAGTGCCTGGTGTACCCAGGTCTCAGGAACACATGGGATGGCAGGGATCTTTGCTGCCATGTAAGCCGTGTGTTTTGCCCAAGAACCTGCTCTTCTGATATCCGTTTTCCTCAGGGTGTGCTAGTGCATTGAAGACATTGGCGAGTTCCATCATCATCGATGTGGACTCCACATCATTGAGTGGTTGTTTCTGAATGTGGAAAGTGGTCAGTCTTTTACAGTGTGTAAGATTAAAGATCAGTTTTATTTGTTACAGATACATTGAAACACACAGTGTCATAATAGACTCACGTTACGATGCCACTGAACATCACTCACTTCAACTCTGAACTGATACCACAACCTACAGACTCATGTTCTCTGTATTAGTTGTTTATTTATTTAATTTCCATTTGCTCAGTTTGTCTTCTTTTGCATATTGGTTGTTTGTCAGTGTTTGTGTGTGGTTTTATTTCCTCTTTATGTTTCTCTGTTCTAGTGTGAATGCCCACAAGAAAATGAATCTCGAGGTAGTATGCAGTGACATGGAAGTACTTTGCTAATAAATTTACTTCGAAATTAACCCATGTGCAAACTCTTTACAGGCAGCAGTGGGAATTGAACATAGATTGTCGATCACAGGCACTGTAAAGCATTATGCTAACTACTATGATCTATATTAACAAAGGTGGTGCAGTAGAAGAACCCATAAAACCATAGTGAAAGCAAATTACCCTTGACGAAGAGATACACTGGAATGGCTAGGGCAGTGTAGCTGTTAAACACATACAAAATGCTGGAGGAACTCAGCAGGTCAGGCAGTATCTATAGAGAGGAATAAACAGTCAACGTTTCGGGAACCCCTGTGTAAAATTTATTTTATCTACAGCTCACGGTATGTTAGCGCGATCAGTAAATTGTTGATATATTCCAAAAATAATTGTCAATGTTCTTTTGAGTGGAGAATGAATTTTTAGCCAACCTTTCTTGAAAAAAAAAGTAAAACTCATAAGGCAAACTTAACACTTTCTATTAAATAACTGGCTGAAGCCAAAATGGGATTTAATTTTTCTAAAGGTAGGCTCCATAGGTTTAATTTGAATAAAGGTTGTAAGTTGATTTTAATTAATGGTATTTACAACATGAAAATTATAGACCAGTGAGCCTTACATCTGTGGTGGGAAAGCTGTTGGAAAAGATACTTAGAGATAGGATCTATGGGCATTTAGAGAATCATGGTCTGATCAGGGACAGTCAGCATGGCTTTGTGAAGGGCAAATCGTGTCTTAACAAGCCTGATGAGTTCTTTGAGGAGGTGACCAGGCAGATAGATGAGGGTAGTGCAGTGGATGTGATCTATATGGATTTTAGTAAGGCATTTGACAAGGTTCCACACGATAGGCTTATTCAGAAAGTCAGAAGGCATGGGATCCAGGGAAGTTTGGCCAGGTGGATTCAGAACTGGCTTGCCTGCAGAAGGCAGGGGGTGGTGGTGGAGGGAGTACATTCAGATTGGAGGATTGTGACTAGTGGTGTCCCACAAGGATCTGTTCTGGGACCTCTACTTTTCGTGATTTTTATTAACGACCTGGATGTGGGGGTAGAAGGGTGGTTTGGCAAGTTTGCAGACGACAGGTAGGTTGGTGATGTTGTAGATAGTGTAGAGGATTGTCAAAGATTGCACAGAGACATTGATAGGATGCAGAAGTGGGCTGAGAAGTGGCAGATGGAGTTCAGCCTGGAGAAGTGTGAGGTGGTACACTTTGGAAGGATAAACTCCAAGGCAGAGTACAAAGTAAATGGCAGGATACTTGGTTGTGTGGAGGAGCAGAGGGATCTGGGGGTACATGTTCACAGGTCCTTGAAAGTTGCCTCACAGGTGGATACGGTAGTTAATAAAGCTTATGGGGTGTTAGCTTTCATAAGTCGAGGGATAGAGTTTAAGAGTCGCGATGTAATGATGCAGCTCTATAAAACTCTGGTTAGGCCACACTTGGAGTACTGTGTCCAGTTCTGATCGCCTCACTATAGGAAGGATGTGGAAGCATTGGAAAGGGTACAGAGGAGATTTACCAGGATGCTGCCTGGTTTATAGAGTATGCATTATGATCAGAGATTAAGGGAGCTAGGGCTTTACTCTTTGGAGAGAAGGAGGAAGAGAGGAGATATGATAGAGGTGTACAAGATAATAAGAGGAATAGATAGAGTGGATAGCCAGCGCCTCTTCCCCAGGGCACCACTGTTCAATACAAGAGGACATGGCTTTAAGGTAAGGAGTGGGAAGTTCAAGGGGGATATTAGAGGAAGGTTCTTTACTCAGAGAGTGGTTGGTGCGTGGAATGCACTGCCTGAGTCAGTGGTGGAGGCAGATACACTAGTGAAGTTTAAGAGACTACTAGACAGGTATATGGAGGAATTTAAGGTGGGGGGTTATATGGGAGGCAGGGTTTGAGGGTCGGCACAACATTGTGGGCCGAAGGGCCTGTAATGTGTTGTACTATTGTATGTTCTATGTTCTATGAAAATGTATTTGCAATGTTGAAGCAGAGTGTTGTGACAATGTCAGGATTTCTTTTTTTACAAGAGAAACAAAACCTCTCACGGAGCCAACCATTGATGGGGCACCATCAGTACAGCTGCCTACACAGTTCCTCCAAGACAGAACTTTTGTTTCCAGGCATGAAGACTAAACATTAAACATATCTTGGCCTTCGCTTATTTCGGGCAGCTGATTGCAACGGAAAAAGTTTTGAATTTCACCATCATTTACAAATCTTACAAATGCTACAACATGACATTTATTAATGAAAGCTGTTGACTTATGAACCTGGATAGAGAAGGTGTTTTTCAGTTTATCACACGAAATCTGTTCAGCATTATGTGACATGTCATCAATATATCGACTTATCGTACTGTTTGAGACTGAAACCTTTTCAATTTATAGTACTGCGTCTGCATTTTGCCCACTATAATTTTACAAGCTGGCGTTATTAGGTTCTCACTAACTGTATGACATTTCCTTTTCTGGATAATAAGTTCTGCTACTCAATAATGTGCTTCCTGATTCCTTTTACTGACTATGACTTTATTAACAAAAGTTTTACTCTGTTGAGATTCCAATAGCCGTTTAAAATAATCAGCACTTTTATGTGTCATATGGCTGTGATTTGTAGTTAAGTTTCTTTGCATTTGTAAGTTGTTAGCCGCAGACTAGGCACAGTGGGAGAGGACAATTTGGATCACTAGTCCATGTAAAACCCATTGATTATCAGCTTTCATTGTAAAGACGGACTTTTTTGTGTGTCTGTTGCTGCATAATAAGAACGGCATAATAAATAACTAAATGTGAAAATTGCAAAAAATGAAAACTTCACAATACAATTCACTTCTAACCTACACAACCCACCTTTTACAACGTTTACAATGTTTAAGTTTGCAAAGCGGCACACCAACAGTTGAGTCACAGAGTGTAAAAATTCCTTCTTTAGAGTGAAAATTTCCCCCCAGTATTCTCCTATACCCAGTAGAGTTTGCCGGCTCCCGTAAGCCAGTCGGCAGCACGTAAGGGGAAGTTGGGGGAGGTAATTTGGCAGGGGGAGGCTGATGTCACAGCGCAAGTTGGGTGAGACCATTCAATACTTTGAGAACGCTCTTCGTGCTCCTTATCGGCCTACGGTCCTCCCCTCCATGCAAAACAGCAATGACCAACGGCCTCTCCTATCTCACGTCAAGAACTGAGAATAAACCCGGTCTCACTGCGCACTGCCGTACTGGACTGAGAGATCCCTAACGAGATTGCTAACGGGGCTGCCCGGTCACTGGCCATCGCAGCGAGTGCTAGCATCGCGCATTCCACTGAGTTCAAAAAACGATGTTTTTTTTAAAATCACGATCTCGCATGGAACTCCTAGTGATCTTTCACGGAACCCCAGTTGAGAAATCCTGAGCTAGAAGGTGACAGATGAGACAAGGTGAGGGGGAAGGGGAGATGAAGTAAGGTGGAAGAGGTAAAGGGCTGAAGAAGAAGGAGAGGAAAGTGGTGGTGATGGGCAGGTGAGGAGGAGAGAAGAGTGGCCAGAATGGGGAATCAAAAACAAGTGCTGTAGCAGTTGACTTGTGAGTTTGATTCAAAAAGAATGTAAGACACTGGTGAGACCTCACCTAGAGTATTGTGATCAATTTTGGGCTCCTTATTTAGTATTTAGAATTTAGAATTTATTTCAATCTTACATCCATCCCAGAATGTGAGGGAGTGCAATTCTTTGTGTTATTACTCCATTGCAATTTACAGACATGGCCTAGTTCTGTTCCTATGCCTTATGGTCTTACAGAGCATCAAAAGAAGCCTCTCTCCCATCCTCCTATCCACCTGCCCACTCAAACTCAGGGGCAGACCTTCATCCCAGGACTGGTTACCTCCAAGCCTTCAGAATTTGAACCTGGTCTCTTAGACTCACAGACATTGGGCCTCCAAATTAGGACTTCACCTTCCTCTGTTTGTGATACCTATCAGCATTTTATCTTTGCTTCTGCTAGACACGTTAATGTGGAACCAGTTGGGTTAAACTGAAGACTGGAGAAATCGATGGCATTAGTTGCAGTAGTGTACAAAGAATAAAATTTTCAAAAACTTCTATATTCTCTTAACCTCTTAAGAGTATTGAGTATTGTGTGCAGTTTTGGTCTCCAAATTTGAGGAAGGACATTCTTGCTATTGAGGGAGTGCAGCGTAGGTTCACAAGGTTAATTCCCAGGATGGTGGGACTGTCATATATTGAAAGATTGGAGCGACTGGGCTTGTATACACTGGAATTTAGAAGGATGAGAGGGTATCTGATTGAAACATATAAGATTATTAAGAGATTGGATACGCTGGAGGCAGGAAGCATGTTCCCGCTGATGGGTGAGTCCAGAACCAGAGGCCATAGTTTAAGAATAAGGGGTAGGCCATTTAGAATGCAGTTGAGGAAAAACTTTTTCATCCAGAGAGTGGTGGATATATGGAATGCTCTGCCCCAGAAGGCTGTGGAGGCCAAGTCTCTGGATGCTTTCAAGAAAGAGATGGATAGAGCTCTTAAAGATAGCGGAATCAAAGGTTATGGGGATAAGGCGGGAACTGGATACTGATTGTGGATGATCAGCCATGATCACAGTGAATGGCGGTGCTGGCTCAAAGGGCCGAATGGCCTACTCCTGCACCTATTGTCTATTGTCTATTGACTTTTCTTCATGTTCTTGATATTTGCTGTGTGGGTTTAGTTTTTTTTAAATTTGTTTTTGAATGTACAGTGTAAATCACTGCTTTTCCTGTAAAGGTGATACAGCAGTTTGATATAGCCTAGTAAATTCCTCAGACATTTAAGACCTTAAGACCAGAACACATAGGAGTAGAATTAGGCCATTCAGCCCGTCGAGTCTGTTCCGCCACTTCATTGGCTGATTTATTATCCCTCTTGACCCCAGTCTTCTCACCATAACCTTTGACGCCCCAACTAATCAAGAACGTATCAACCACCAGTTTAATATACCCAGTGGCGTGGCTTCCATAGCCACCTGTAGTGATGAAGTCCATAGATTTTCTACACTCTGCCTAAAGAAATTCCTCCTCATCCTTCTATAAAATACTGGTAAGTGTAACATTCTGTAACTTCAGAACATTAAACTCATTCAAAAGGAAGACACAGGAGTCTGAAATATGAGCCTAACTTTGTGTTTACTTTAAGTGAGGGGTGCACGTATCACGCGATAGTGTGATGACGTGTGCAGTTTACGTATTTATACATATAACCTGTAATGAATTTTTGAAATAAGCAGGATTACCCAACAAACCATATATCCACAGGATTACTCAGGTACACAACAATAACATCCAAGAGAAAATCTGCGGATGCTCTTGTTTGTGATTGGACTACTACACCGCAAAGTCTCTTCCAAGGATGCCTACCCTGAAGAAGTTTAAATCTTCCCTTTGATGGGAGTTCAGTGAAACCCTCTCTCACTGTTCCCACTCTGTGGTCTCTGCTGCCCTCCGACTCTTCGACCAGGTGCTCATCTAGACCCATTACCACTGTCATATATCCTTCCTGGGAACGTTTTCTCTTTCACCAATCTACTTCCCAGCTCTTTACTTCACCCAACCCCCCCCTCCCAGTTTCACCAATCACCTTGTGGTTCTTCCTCCCCTTCCCCCACTTTCTTACTTTGACTCTTCGTCTTTTTTTTCTATTCCTGATGAAGTATCTCAGTCCAAAACTTCGACTGTACTCATTTCCATAGATGCTGGCTGGCCTGCTGAGCTCCTCCAGCATTTTCAATAAGTATAAGAAGATATAAGACCCTAAGACATAGGTGCAGAATTAGGCCATTCAGCCCATCAAATCCGCTCTGCCATTCCATCATGGCTGATCCCAGATTCCACTCAACCCCATACACTTGCGTTCTTGTAATATCCTTTGATGCCCTGACCGATCAGGAAATGATCAACTTCTGCCTTAAGTATACCCATGGGCTTGCCCTCTACCGCAGTCTGTGGCAGAGGATTCCACAGATTCACCACGCTCTGGCTAAAAAAATTCCTCCTTACCTCTGTTCTAAAAGGTCGCCCCTCAATTCTGAGGCTGTGCCCTCTAGTTCTGGATACCCCCACCATAGGAAACAATCTCTTCACATCCATGGAGCACCATTCGGTAGGTTTCAATGAGATCCCCCTGTATTCTTTTAAATTCCAGTGAGTACAGGCCCAAAGCCGCTAGACGCTCCTCATATGTTAACCCCTTCATTCTCGGAATCATCCTCATGAACCTCCTCCGGACTCTCTCCAATGAAAACACATCCTCTCTGACATATGGGGCCCAAAACTGTTGACAATACTCTAAGTACAGCCTGACTAGTGTATTATAAAGCCTCAGCATTATCGCCTTGCTTTTATATTTTAATCCCCTTGAAATAAATGTCAACATTGTACTTGCCTTCTTTACCACAGACTAACCTATAAGTTAATCTTCTGGGAGTCTTGCATGAGAAATCCCTAGTCCCTCTGCACCGCTGATGTTTGAACTTTCTGTCCATTTAAATAATAGTCCGCACTGTTGTTCCTTTTACCAAAATGATGCCAGGCATTGCACAGTGGGCTTAGAGATGGAGATAGAGGTAAAGGTAGAGCTGCAACCAATACAAAATTTATACAATTAGAAAGATTTATTCCAGCAGACTTGGCACTGAAAGTTTTACACATCTTGACAATACTATACTTGTGGACAATTCTCACTACTGCTCCTAAATAACCTTACTTACTGCCTGTTACAGTACACCACTGACATTTAGGGTAACAATGAAGGTCCTCCATCTCTGGTGGTATTCAGGACTTCCTTCATCATGTCCATAGCTTCCTTTCAGTTTCCACCACTGTCAGTCCTGCAAGTCCCGCAGAACGGAGACTCAGGAATACCGTCACACTCTGGTGTGGTGGGGCTCTTCATTGCTCTTTCCGTAACAGTTTTGTTTTACCAGTCAGGGTTGTTAGCCCTGAGCTGAACCCCCAAACATGGAGGACCGGTGGACCACTCCTAGTCTCTCCTCTACCCTTTGACCTGTTTCGCATGGGTGACCCTACCAAGAGCCAAAGTATAAAGCCCTGCCTCCAACCGACATGGTTCTCCAGGCCATTGAGTCACACAAGCCTCCAAACCATGACAAGGTTGTGGTCCTGCTCTTGGAGGCTTAAATAACTTTAATTAATGAAGACAAGCCCTACAAGCCTAAAGCTTTGTAAAGTATTGGTCAGGCCACAATTGGAGTATTGTGAGCAGATTTGAATCGAATTGACTTTATTTCTTACATCCTTCACATACATGAAGTGTTGGCGTATACATACACATACACGTGTTGGCGCATGGCCAAGTGGTTAAGGCGTTGGACTAGTGATCTAAGCCTCAGCTGAGGTAGCATGTTGTGTCCTTGAGCAAGGCGCTTAACCACACAGTGCTCCTGCACGTTTATAGCCCAGCGGCGGTGGTTGGTGCAGTATGGACAGGACAAGTCAAGGAGTAAAAATCTTTACATTACGTTACTAAATGTGCAATGTGCAATAATAGTAATTTCTAATAATTTACAATAAATAGAACAGTCGATCTAACATAGAAATACACTCAAATCTGCACGAGTTAATCAGTCTGATGGCCTGGTGGAAGAAGCTGTTGGTCCTGGTCCAGGATCGGTCTATCAATAAGGGGATAAGGTAATAAGGGGATTTGGGCCCTATATCTAAGAAAGAATGTGCTGGCATGGGAGACGGTCCTGAGGAGGTTCACGAGAATTATCCCAGGAATGAAAGGGTTAACATATGAGGAACATTTGATGGTCTGGGCCTGCACTCGCTGGAGTTTAGAAGAATGAAGGAGGATCTCATTGAAACCTATCGAATGTTGAAAGGCCTAGGTAGAGTGAACATGGAGAGGAATCCTATAGCTGGGGAGTCTAAGACCAGAAGACACAGCCTCAGAGTACAAGGATATCCCCTTAGAGCTGAGATGAGGAAGAATTTCTTTAGATAGAGGGTAGTGTATCTGTTGAATTCATTGCCATGAACAACTATGGAGGCCAAGTCATTGGGTATATTTAAAGTGGAGCTTGATAGATTCTTGATTAGTCAGGGCATCAAAGGTTACAGGGAGAAGGCAGAAAAATGGGGTTGAGAGGGATAATAAATCAGCCATGATGGATTGGCGGAGCCGACTCGATGGGCCAAACGGCCTAATTCTGCTGCTGTGTCTTATGGTCTGATGACTCTATGGCTCTGCGAATATGAACATCATTGAGCGTTTAATGTGGGCAATTTGGCAAAAACTAAACACGAGACAGTCTGTAGATGCTGTAAATCCAAAGCACATAATAACACACACACAATGATGGAGGAACTGAGCAGTTCAGGCAAAATCTATGGAAATTTAAAAAACAGTCAATGTTTTGGGCCAAGAATCTTCTTCAGGACTGAGAAGGAAGGGGGAAGAAACCACAGTGAAAAGGTGGGAGGAGGGGAAGGAGGCGCGCTAGAAGGTGGTAGGTGAAGGCAGGTGGGTGGGAAAGGTAAAGGGCTGGAGAAGAAGGAATCTGATAGGAGAGGAGAGTGGACAGTAGGAGAAAGGGAAGAAGGAGGGGACCTAGGTGGAGATAATAGGCAGGTGAGAAGAGGTAAGAGGCCAGAGTGGGGAACAGAGGAAGGAGGAAGAGGATGGGAAAAAAACTTCTTTTAAATTTAGCAAAAACTTTTTTTATACTTGTAATGAGTAATTTATTGAATTTAAAAAATTGTATTATTTTAACATCAGTTTGCATCTTGGAGATATTGTGATTGAAAGGGTATGACTGTGTGGAGAATCTAAGGGCCACAATAATTGTGCAGTACAAAGCGTTTAAAGGTATTTGTCACTTGTTTGTGGCAGCCCAGGAAATTTAGCCTTTTTAAGTGATAGACTTTTGCGCAATGTGAAATCAATGGGCAAGCAATATAACACAATTGGTTCCATATTGATAGAATTAGACATTGCTGTTAACGGCACTTGTTATTGATCTGACTGCAAAAGGCGTTCAGGCTTAAAACAGCCTGGAGCCAAAGCATAAACTCCAGTGTTGCTAATGCATGTGAACAGTAACGAAGGTCATAAACATGAGAGGTTCTGCAAATGCTGGAAATGCAGGGCAATACATACAAAATGCTGGAAAAACTCAGCAGGTCAGGCAGCATCTATGGAGAGGAATAAACGGTCAACGTTTCAGGCCAAGCGTGACGAAGAAGGGTCCTGCCCAAAGCTGATGAAGGGCCCTGGCCCAAGGCAGACAAAAGGTCCCAGCCAGAGACAGATGAAGGGTCTCTGCCTGAGGCTGATGAAGAGTCTAGGCCCGAGGCTGGTGAAGGGTCCCGGCATGAGACAGATGAAGGGTTCCAGTCTGAAGCTGACAGAGAGTTCCGCCTCAAGGCTGATGAACGGTCATGGCCTAAGACTGATGAACGGTCATGGCCTAAGACTGATGAAGCTTCTAGGCCTGTGACTGATGGAGGATCCCAGACTGAGGCCGAAAAAGAGTCCTGGCACAAGACAGACGGAGGGTCCTGGCCCGAGGCTGACAAAGAGTTCCGGCTTGAGGCTGATGAAAGTTCACGACCTAAGACTGGTGAAGCTTCTAGGCCTGAGACAGATGAGGGGTCCTGGCCCGAGGCTGACGAAGGGTCCCAGCCCGAGAATGAGGTAAGGTCCCAACTCAGGGCTGATGAAAGGTCCCTGCCTGAGGCTGGTGAAGGATCTCAGCCCGAAATGTCAACTTTCCTATTTGTTCCTCTGCTTACTTTCTATATCATTTTCTTTGAATGTGACATCAACTTAGAGATGGTAGATACGAAATACAATGTGGTGCTTTGTATAGCAGGAACATGATTCAGAAATGTATGTGTGAGAGTGGGCCTAGCCAGCAAGATTTTCTGTTAAAATCTGGAAAAAGAGTGGAAGTGATTCACATTAGAAAGCTGAATTTCAAAGGTTTCAAAGGTACAATTTAATGTCAGAGAACTGTATACAATATACATCCTGAATTGCTTTTTCTTCACAACCATCCACGAAAACAGAGGAGTGTCCCAAAGAATGAATGACAGTTAAATGTTGGCACCCCAAAGCACCCCCCCAGCTCCCCTCCCTCCCACACGCAAGCAGCAGCGAGCAACGATCCCCCCTCCCACCACCAGCAAAAAAAACCATCGGCACCCGACACCAGGCACTCAAGCGTGCAGCCAAAGCAGCAGCGAAGACACAGACTTGCAGTACTCCAAAGACTACATGTTCACCCGGTATTTGACATAGCATAGGCTCTCTCTCTCCCTTGAAGGCAGACTACAGGGTTAATGGCAAGATTCTTTACAGTGTGGAGGAACAGAGTGACAGGAAGCACCCATGTTTTGAGATGGAAAGGCCTACAAAAAGTAGTGGATACAGTCCAGTCTATCACGGGTAAAGCCCTCCACACCTTTGAGCACATCTGCAAAGAGCACTGTCACAGGAAAACAATATCCATCATCAAGGACCTCCACCATCCAGACCATGCTCTCTTCTCACTGCTGCCATTGGGAAGGAGGTAGAAGAGCCTCAAGACTCACACCACCAGGATCAGGAACAGCTATTACCCCTCAACCATCAGGCTCCTGAACCAGAGGGGATAACTTCACTCAACTTCTCTTGCCTCATCACTGAAATGTCCCCACAACCTGTGGACTCACTTTCAAGGACTCTCCATCTCATGTTCTCAGTATTTATTGATTGATGATTTATTTATTGTTATTATTTTGCACAGTTTGTTGTCTTTTGCATGCTGGTTGTTTGTCCGTTTCTATTGTGTGTGGTTTTTCATTGCTTATATTTTGATTCTCTGTATTTAGTGTGAATGCTCACAAAAATACTTTGATACTAAATTCACTTTGATCTTTGAACTGCTGAACTTTGAGTAGAGGGCTCTTGGGGTCCATGTCGATAGATCCCTCAAAGATGCCGTGCAAGTTAATAGATTGGTTAAGAAGGCGTATGGTGTGTTGACCTTCATTAGTCAGGGGATTGAGTACAAGAGCCACGAGGCAATGTTGCAGCTCTACAAAACTCTGCTTAGACCACATTTGGAATATCATCTTCAGTCCTGGTCATTTCATTCTAGGAAGGATGTGGAAGCTTTAGAGAGGTGCAATGGAGATTTACCAGGATGCTGCCTGGGTTAGAGAGCATGTCTTATGAGAATAGGCTGAGTGAACTAAAGCTCTTTGGAACAAAGAGGGACGATAGAGGTGACTCGATAGAGGCGTACAAGATGGTAAGGGGCATAGACTGAGTGGAGAGCCAAAGAATTTTTTCTATGATGTAAATGACTAATACAAAGGGGCAATTTTTTAAGTGGTGGCTGCAGGTGTGATTTCAATATTATGTGAAGTACAGGGGTGGGAGGGGTATGAAGTACCATGGTCCTGGTGTAGGTCAATGGGATTAGGCAGAATTCTGGTTCAGCAACAACTAGATGGGCTGAATGACCTGTTTCTGTGCTGTAGTGGTTTATGATTCTATGATATCAGAAAAGGTAAGACGAGGGTACAAGAAACCAATCCTCATGGAGCGATCAGAAGTGGAGAGAGTGAGCAGTTTCAAGTTCCTGGGGGTCAAGATCTCTGAAGATCCAACCTGGTCCCAACATATCGATGCAGCTATAAAGAAGGCAAGACAGTAGCTATACTTCATTAGGAGTTTTTTTTTAGATTATGAGAACACTCAGTCCTCTTTTATTGTCATTTAGAAATGCATACATGCATTAAGAAATGATACAATGTTTCTCCGGAGTGATATCACAGAAAACAGGACAAACCAAAGACTAACACTGACAGAACTACGTAATTATAACATATAGTTACAGCAGTGCAAAGCAATACCACAATTTGATGAAGAACAAGCTATGGGCATGATAAAAAAAAGTCTCAAAAGTCCCCGAGTCGATCGACTCCCGAGTCCCCGATAGCAGGTGACAAAAGGGAGAAACTCACTGCCATAAACCTCCAGGCACTGTCAACTTGCCGATGCCTTGGAAGCAGCCGACCACAGCTGACCCTGAGTCCGTCCGTCCGAAAACTCCGAGCTTCCGACCAGCCGCTCCGATACAGCCTCACGAGCGCCATCCTCTGCCGAGTGCCTTCGACCACGCTCCGGCCGCTGAAACAAGCAAAGCCAAGGATTTTGGGGCCTTCTGCTCCGGAGATTCCAGTTACCACACAGTAGCAGCGGCAGCGAAGCGGGCATTTCAGAAGTTTTTCAAGTGTTCCTCCGTACTCTCACGTCTGTCTCCATCAAACCAGAATTGTACACGGTCCCCTACTTGACAGATAACAGATATTCATCACCGGAGAGGCCACGCGCTGCTGTTGCGCCGCCATCTTCTCCTCCCCCGCTGCCATTTTTTTGAGATTTGGTTTATCATATAAGCATCCGAAAACCTCTACAGATGTACTGCGGAGAGTATTCTGACAGGCTGCATCACTGGTGGGGGGAGGGGTGGCGGTGGGCTACTGCACAGGATCAAAAGAAGCTATAGAAGGTTGTAAATTTAGTCAGCTTGGGTACTAGCCTCCATAGTATCCAAGACATCTTCAAGAGCAGAGCCTCAGAAAGGCGGCGTCTGTTATGAAGGACTCCTATCACGCAGATCATGACTCCTTCTCATTGTTACTGTCTGGAAGGAGCTACAGAAGCCTGAAGGCACACAGTCAGTGATTCAGGAACAGCTTCTTCCCCTCTGCCACCCAATTGCTAAATGACCATTGAACCCATGGACATTAATTCACTTCTGATTCTGATTCTGACTAATGATTAGGACCTGAACTTGCAGTGGGTGGAGGAATAATATTTAGAAATAAACTATACTAACAGTTTGAATTATTTACAAAGGTTTTTGTTTTGTAAAGCTAATTCTTTAAGCATGTTTTCATTGCTGATTGGAAGAGTTCTACACATTGTGCATTGGGCAATTATAATTATAATGAGACTACTAGCAGCCAAGCAAAACAGTAATGGAGCTAATTCGAAACCAGCTCTGTCAATCTTCTTGAATAGACACAGGACGAAATTAAAAACATTACATCTGAACATTCACAGCATTCTCGATAAGGGAAATGAATTAGTGACACAAATAGGAAGAAATACTGTAGTTGTGATCTAATTGCCATTATGAGAATTTGGCTGTGGGGTGATCAAACCTGGGAGCAAATTACACTGGACAACAAAGATTTTCCTTCCTGAATATTTTGGGCGTATTTTATGGATCTTGGGCTGCTGATCATGAAAATCACTTTGGAATTTCCCTATCACGCACCTTTTTAAAAAAAATTACCTGTATTTGTTATTTCGATTCATAATTCAAGTCAATTAAAATGTTGCTCACAATGTAAGTAGAAAAGTTTTCTATCTTGTCCAGACATGCCTCGGCGTGATTAGGCAGGGCAGATGCTGCATGGCAGGACAGGTTTTAGAAAGGCATTAAAATTTCTGTGAAGGATTTCGATATATGACAGATGTTTCCCAGAGTAACCGATGTCAAAATTAAGGAAGGCATTTGTGTCCATCCACAAAGCAAACAGGTAATGAATGACAGACAATTTGAAGAACCTCTAGTGGGACCAGAGAAAATCGAATGGAAAGCGCTCAAGGATGTTGTTGAAAATTTTCTTGGCAACTACAGAGCACCAAATTACACTGGCAACATGCTTCAAGCATACAAAACCATGAAGTGCAACATGTCACTAAAGATTCATTTTCTGCATTCCCATTTAGACTTCCTCCCTGCAAATCTTGGCACTGTCAGTGAAGATCATGGTGAAAGGTTTCACCAGGACATTGCGGTCATGGAGAAACGGTATCAGGGCAACTGGAATCCATCAATTATTATTGGACACTTAAGCAAGAAGCCTCAGACACTGAGTAGGAATGAAATTCATCAACAAAACATTTTTAGTTTAGTTGAACTAGTGCAATGCGTTAGCACCGTGATGCAATTAAACACATTATATTCAAAAAAAGTTAATTACTTTTTTCTCCAAATTTCTACATGATAAATGTAGTCTAAAATTATACTTGTGTTCAGCTTAAAACATACTATCACAATGACAAAACATTTCTGGGGAAGCAAGTGATTGAAAAAATTTACTGTCCGGTGTTATTGAAGGATGTTTGGCATTTAGGAAGGACAGGCAAGAAAGAAAACACAAAGGGTGGTAAAGGACTATTAATAAGGGTGGAGATCATTGCAGTGATAAGAAATGATCTTGACTTGACACATCATGAATTAGAATTAGATTGGGTCAAGCTAAGAAATAGACAAGGGTGAGAAAACATTGGTCAGGTAATTTATAGGCGGCCAAGCGGTGGATTGTAATGTTGGCCGTGGTTGGAATAAGGAAATGAAAGGGGAATGGAGTGATCACTGGAATTTATAACCTAACTACAAATCACATATGCCATAATATTTTATGGAATGTAAATGAGATGCTTTTCTGAATCAGTAGATGAAAATCAAGGGAATTTGTTGGGGTTGTCTCTTGCGTCTGGTGCTACCGAAGCGGTGTCTTCTGTATTGATCAGGCCCGGCGTAAATTGTGGGACCGCTTCGTCAGGCAACTCTGCTCCATCGCCACAAACGGGACTTCCTGGTGGCCAAACATCTTAATACCGATTCCTACTCCAGTTCCAACGTGTCAGTCCATGACCTCCTTTAACTTTCTGTGCCGGCTGGTGGTGCAATGACATCAGCGCCGGACTCTGGTACGGAGGTTCTCGGGTTCAAACCCAGTCTTGGCACAAGAGGAGGCCACCTCAGGGTGGAGGAGCAACACCTTATACTCCATCAGGGTAGCCTCCAATGCAATGGCATGAATATTGATTTCTTCTTCCAGTAAAATAATATTCTCCCTCCACTCCCTTCTTTCCCTATTCCACACTCTGGCCTCTTACATCTTCCCACCAACCTATCACTTCCCTGGTCCCCTCCTCATTCCCTTTCTCATATGGTGCACTCTCCTTTTCTATCAAATTCCTTCTTCTCTAGTCCTTTACCTATCACCTTCCGCTAGCCTCCTTGCCCTCCACACCTTTTATCCTGCCGTCTGCTAGCCAAAGTTCAATGGAACAATTCCCTAGCAGGGATGACAGTGGAACAGCAATGGCAAGTCTTTCTGGGAATAATGCAGAAGGTGCAGGATCAGTTCATTCCAAAGAGGAAGAAAGATCCTAAGGGGAGTAAGGGGAGGCCGTGGCTGACAAGGGAAGTAATGGACAGTATAAAAATAAAAGAGAAGAAGTACAACATAGCAAAGACGAGTGGGAAGCCGGAGGATTGGGAAACTTTTAAAGAGCAACAGAAGGTAACTAAAAAGGCAATACGCAGAGAAAAAGTGAGGTACGAAGGTAAACTAGCCAAGAATATAAAGGAGGATAGTAAAAACTTCTTTAGGTATGTGAAAAGGAAAAAAATAGTTAAGACCAAAATTGGGCCCTTGAAGACAGAAACGGGTGAATTTATTATGGGGAACAAGGAAATGGCAGACAAGTTGAACAGGTACTTTGGATCTGTCTTCACTAAGGAAGACACAAATAATCTCCCAGATATAATAGTGGCCAAAGGACCTAGAGTAATGGATGAATTGAAGGAAACATATTAGGCAGGAAATGGTGTTGGATAGACTGTTGGGTCTGAAGGCTGATAAGTCCCCGGGACCTGATGGTCTGCATCCTAGGGTACTTAAGGAGGTGGCTTTAGAAATCGTGGATGCATTGGTAATCATTTTCCAATGTTCTATAGATTCAGGATCAGTTCCTGTGGATTGGAGGGTGGCTAATGTTGTCCCTCTCTTCAAGAAGGGAGGAAGAGAGAAAACAGGGAATTATAGACCGGTTAGCCTGACGTCGGTGGTGGGAAAGATGCTGGAGTCAATTATAAAAGATGAAATTACGACACATCTGGATAGCAGTAACAGGATTGGTCCGAGTCAGCATGGATTTACGAAGGGGAAATCGTGCTTAACTAATCTTCTGGAATTTTTTGAGGATGTAACTATGAAAATGGACAAGGGAGAGCCAGTGGATGTAGTGTACCTGGACTTTCAGAAAGCCTTTGATAAAGTCCCACATAGAAGATTAGTGGGCAAAGTTAGGGCACATGGTATTGGGGGAAGAGTACTGACATGGATTGAAAATTGGCTGGCTGACAGAAAACAAAGAGTAACGATTAACGGCTCCCTTTCGGAATGGCAGGCGGTGACCAGTGGGGTACCGTAGGGTTCAGTGCTGGGACCGCAGCTGTTTACAGTATATATTAATGATTTAGATGAGGGAATTAAAAGCAACATTAGCAAATTTGCTGATGACACTAAGCTGGGTGGCAGTGTGAAATGTGAGGAGGATGTTATGAGAATGCGGGGTGACTTGGACGGGCTGGGTGAGTAGGCAGATGCATGGCAGATGCAGTTTAATGTGGATAAATGTGAGGTTATCCACTTTGGTGGTAAGAACAGGAAGGCAGATTATTATCTAAATGGAGTCAAGTTAGGAAAAGGGGAAGTACAGCGAGATCTAGGTGTTCTTGTACATCAGTCACTGAAAGCAAGCATGCAAGTACAGCAGGCTGTGAAGAAAGCTAATGGCATGCTGGCCTTCATAACAAGGGGAGTTGAGTATAGGGGCAAAGAGGTCCTTCTGCAGCTGTACAGGGCCCTGGTGAGACCACACCTGGAGTACTGTGTGCAGTTTTGGTCTCCAAATTTGAGGAAGGACATTCTTGCTATTGAGGGACTGCAGCGTGGGTTCACGAGGTTAATCCCTGGATGGCGGGACTGTCATATGTTGAAAGATTGGAGTGACTGGGCTTGTATACACTGGAATTTAGAAAGCTGAGAGGGGATCTTAATGAAACATATAAGATTATTAAGGGATTGGACCCGCTGGAGGCAGGAAGCAAATTTCCCGCTGATGGGTGAGTCCAGAACCAGAGGCCACAGTTTAAGAATAAGGGGTGGGCCAATTAGAACGGAGTTGAGGAAAAACTTTTTCACCCAGAGAGTGGTGGATATATGGAATGCTCCGCCCCAGAAGACTGTGGAGGCCAAGTCTCTGGATGCTTTCAAGAAAGAGATGGATAGAGCTCTTAAGGATAGCGGAATCAAAGGTTATGGAGATAAGGCAGGAACTGGATACTGATTGTGGATGATCAGCCATGATCACAGAGAATGTTGGTGTTAGCTTGAAGGGCCGAATGGCCTACTCCTGCACCTATTGTCTATTGTCTATTGATATGAAGGTATGAGAGGAAAGATAGCTGTGGTTGATTAAGGAAAGACTTCAAAAAGTATGATGGACGACAGGGAATGTGTGATGCACCGGGCTGACATCCTTCATCAGGTCTGGAAAGGAAGGGGGATGAAGCCAGACTAAGACTGTGGGGGGAGGGGAAAGAGTACAAGCTGGTAGGTGATAGATAAAAGCAAACAAGCGGGAAGGTAGGTGGGTGAGGAAGGGGGGATGAAGTGAGAAGCCATGCAGTGATAGGTGGAAGAGGTAACGAGCTGAAGAAGAGGGAATCTGATGTGAGAGGAGAATGGAACTTGGAGAAAGGGAAGGAGGAAAGAAAGGAAAGAGGCATATACCAGAGGGAGGTGTTGGCAGGCGAGGAGAATGGAGAATGGATTTATAAAGTAATAAATCTACGAAGTTATGAAATTGATTTATGCATTTGCAGAAATAGACAACGTGAAGATTGGGAACATTTTAAAAGTCAGCAAGGGCTGAAGAAATTGGTAAAGGCAAGGTAGAATGTGAGAGTGGACTGATCAGATACAAAGAAATGGGATGTAAGAGCTGTTAAAGGCACAAGGTTACATTTGAATCTCTTACAGACACAGACAGGAGAATTGATAATTGAGGAATAAGGGAACAACAGATGAAATAAATAACTATCTTGAGTCCATCTTCAGGAAAGAAGGCAGATAAAAACATGCCAAAATAATAGGGAATCAAGGAACTAGTAATAAAGAGAAATTAAAATAACTAAATATTATTAATATCTTTTTTCATTACCCATTCCGGTTCTCCTCTTACCCCTTCTCTTCTCCTCACCTGCCCATCACCTCTGTCTGGTACCCCTCCTCCTTCCCTTTCTTCTATGGTCCAATCTCCTCTCCTATCAGATTCCTTGTTCTTTAGCCCTTTACCTCTTCCACCAATCACCTCCCAGCTTCTTACTTCATCACTACCTTCGCCACACACCCACCTTCTCTCTCACCTGGTCTCACCTGCCAGCTTTTACTCGCTCCCCTCGCCTTCTTATTCTGGATTCTTGCCCCTTCCTTTATAGTTCTTATGAAGGGTCTCTGCCCAAAACAGCAACTTATAATTCCCCTCCATTCATGCTGCCTGACTTTCTGAATTCCTCCAGTATGTGTTACTCAAGAATTTATGCATCTGCAGAATCTCTTGTGTTTACAAGAACAGTAAGGGAAGTTCAAGCAACACATGCAAAATACTGGAGGAACTCAGCAGACCAGGCAACATCTGTGGAAAAAAAGTACAGTCAACATTTCGGGCCAAAACCCTTCTTGCCTGACTGTACTTATTTCCATAGATGCTGCCTGGCCTGCTGAGTTCCTCCAGCATTTTGTGTGTGTTGCTTGGATTTCCAGCATCTGCAGATTTTCTCTTGTTTCTGTAAGGGAAGTTCATACACTTGAAAACTTGGCTTTCTGATCTATAAGAGTTTTAAAGAACTCATTTCAAAGGCAGTAGATCAGCTAGAGGGAGTTCAGCAAAACTAGGAGTTGGTCAGCACTGTAGCGTAGCAATTAGTGTAACACTATTACAGCTCAGGGTATTCCAGAGGTCAGAGTTCAATTCCGGCACTGTTCTCTAAGGAGTCTCTGTACGTCCTCCCTGTGGAATGTGTTGGACACGTTATCAAAGGACATGGTGATAATGTTGGAAAATAGCACTGATGTGGAAGACTAGATATGATCTTGATGAATAATGGAACCTGCTCAAGGAAAATACTCTGGTTTCTATTTTCTATTGACCTACATTGGATGGATTCATAAATTTTCTACTTGGTAGGAATGGATTAAAATTGTTATGTTTTGTTAGCGAATGATTGAGAAATTCAATCGGGCATGAAAATATGTTAAAACAATTTGTCCAGGTCATACTTACAGAAGAAATTTATGTTTGCATATCGACCCAATCGTGCTGTGCTTAACAATGATCTCAGGAGTTCTTGGCACAAACTGAAATGATTCACAACTGGACTTCCCAAAGCACTAGACATAAACAAAGTTCAAAACAAGTTTATTATCGAAGTATGAATATGTTATAATATACTACCCCAAGATACATTTTCTGCAAAACATTTGTAGGAAAATAAAGAAATAGAATGAAATCTATGAAAAATCATACACAAAGTCTGTGTATAATGTGCAAAAGAAGACAAACTGTGTAAATAAAAAAAAACTGAGAACATGAGTTGTAAAGAGATTTGAATCTGTAGGTTGTAGAATCAGTTCAGTGTTGTGAGTGAAGTTATCCACGCTGGTTTGAGATCCTGATGGGATCTGATTGAAACATATAAGATTATTAAGGGATTGGACACGCTAGAGGCAGGAAACGTGTTCCCAATGTTGGGGGGTCCAGAACCAGAGGCCACAGTTTAAGAATAAGGGGTAGAAAATTTAGAACGGAGTTGAGGAAAAACTTTTTCACACAGAGGGTTGTGGTTCTGTGGAATGCTCTGCCTCAGAAGGCAGTGGAGGCCAATTCTCTGGATTCTTTCAAGAAAGAGTTAGATAGAGCTCTTAAAGATAGCGGAGTGAAGGGATATGGGGAGAAGGCAGGAAAAGGGTACTGATTGTGAATGATCAGCCATGATCACAGTGAATGGTGGTGCTGGCTCAAAGAGCTGAATGGCCTACTCCTTCACCTATTGTCTATTGATGGTTGAAGGGTTAAAGCTGTTCCTAAAGCTGGTGGTGTGGGACCTAAGGCTTCTGTACCTCCTGGTGGTAATAGAGAGAAAAAGCATGGCCTGGTTGGTGGGGATCTTTGATGATGGGTGTTGCTTCCTTGTGGCAGTGGGGAAGGTTTTGCCTGTGATAGACCGGGCTGTATCCACCACTTTCTGTAGTCTTTTCCGTTCCTGGGCATACCAGGCCATGATGCAACCAGTCAGGATACAATCCACTGTGCATCTATAGAAGTTTATCAAAGTTTCAGGAGACATTCCAAATCTAGAAAAATTTCTAAGTAAGTAGATGTGCTGTTGTGTCTTATTCGTAATGGCACTTAGTCCCAGGACAGATCTTCTGATATGATAAAGCTTTGAAACATAAGGTTACTGACTCTCTCTACCTCTGATCCCCTGATGAGGACCGGCTCATGGACCTCCGGCTTCTTCCTTCTGTCGTCAGTAATGATCTTGTCGGTCTTTCTGATGAGAGATTGTTGTTGTGCACCATTCAATCAGATTTTCAGTCTCCCTCCTATGTGCCAATTCGTCACCACCTTTGTGATGTTATCAGCAAAATTAAATGTGGCATTGGAGCTGTATTTAGCCACACACAACCACAGATATAAAGCAAGTAGAGCAGAGGGCTAAGTTCACAGCCTTGTGGTGCACCCGTGCTGATGGTGATTGTGGAAGAGATCTTTTGCTGATCTGTATTAACAGGGATTTTCTGGGGAAGAAATTGAGGATATAACTGCTCGGGGAGGTATCAAGGCACAGGTCTTGGAGCCGATAAAGAATAACTTTATTTGGCACACGTACATCAAAACAGACAGTAAGATGTGTCGTTTTCCGAGGCCTGCAGGTGTTGCTACGCTTCCAGTACCAACATAGTACGCCCACAACTTACTAACCCTAACCTGTCCCTCTTCAGACGTAGGAGGGGACTGGAGCACCTGGAGGAAACCCTCGTCACTGTAGGGTGAACACTCAAATTCCTGACAGTTGCAGGAATTGAACACCCATTTTACAGCTGGTGTGTTAACTGCTATTCTGCCTCAGAGATGGGCTTCAAAGGGATGATAATGTTGGATGCTGAGTTGTACTCAGTGCAGAGCATCCAGGCATATGGATCTTCACTGTCCAGGTGTTCCAGGGCTGAGTGAGGAGGCAATGAAATGGCATCTGCTGTTGACCAGCAGTGATGGTACCATCGGAGCAGAGCCATCTCAAGCCACTGCTAGGGATCACTTGGCAGATTAGAAAGCAGTGAGTTTAGGGGCAGTAGAACAGGTGCTGGAGATAGACTTCTGAATGATTAACGATCATGGATCAAGGAGCAACTTTATTTGCCATATACACACATTTCCATGTATTAGGAATTTCCTGTGGTGTGTTGGTCAGTGTCACAAAAAACTTTGGGTCAATTGTTTAAGAAAAATAACCAGATAGCTTGAGTCGCAAAAATAAATTGAGTAACTTTTATTTACCTCAAAACAAGACAAAAACTGGGGGAAAAAACCAATATATATTTAGCAACACACATCAAAGTTGCTGGTGAATGCAGCAGGCCAGGCAGCATCTAGGAAGAGGTACAGTTGATATTTCAGGCCGAGACCCTTCATCACCCTTGTGTTTGCAAAATATATATATAGTCACCCTCAGACTAAACACCAAAGAAAACTAACCCCCAAAACCTGTCTGTCTGTCTGTATCTTGTTTTATGTCAGTTGGCATCCAGCTTAATGGTGCATTACCACTACCCTCTGCTCCAGAATGTGCACTAGACATACATTCTAAATCCAACCCCAAAGCCTTGCTAACCTGAGGCTTATAACTGCTAAGCCCCTCCCCCTAGACCAACCAAAAGGTAATTAACTCAATTATCCAATTCAAGATGGTATCCTCCACCATAAGCACACCTGTGCAGGTTGCTGCTGCCTCAATATGAGACAGCTCCGTTCAGCAGCTCTGGTTCAGACCCAGTCACGATTACTGCTGGGAATGAGTGTTTTACCGAGTGCGCCATGTGCCGTCTGTAGTTAGTGACGGGCCTTCGTCACAGTCAGGGCACACCCTGCAACAAAAACAACAGCATTCAGCAATTATAAAGAACAAAGAATTATAGCTCTCATGCACTACTTGCACTGGCAGTGGTGCATACATGCCCGATTTCAAAGTTTAAGAGAAGTTTAGATACGTACATTGATGGCAGAGGTATGGAGGGTTATGGTCTGTGTGCAGGTCGATGGGATTAGACAGTTTAAATGTTTTGGCACAGACTAGATGGGCCAAAGGGTCTGTTTCTGTTCTGTATTTTTGTATGACTCCATATAAAAAGGTTAGGGGTTGGTATGGATATAGAATAAAATGTGCTCAAATACATAACTACCAACATATATTTACAACGTAAACAGTATAAAAAGTTGTTTGAAGTGTTTACAGTGCGGTGACAGGAGTAATAGGTAGAGGAGTGGTGAGGGAGCTAACTACAAGGGTTGATCAGACTAACTACCTAGGGGAAGAAAGTTTTATGATGGCATGAATTTTTCGTTTTAGTAGCCAGAAGGGAGCTTTTGGAAAAGGCAGTTTGCTGGGTGGGTAGTGCCCGCAATGGTTTTTCCTGCCCACTTCTTTTTCTTGGACACATATAAGTTCTCCAGTGATGGTAGTCCGCAGCCAATGACCTTTTCTGCTGTCCTGACAGTTCGCTGTAGAAAGGAAGATCTGCACTCTCAAGGTCTCAGGAAATTAGGAGGCGGTCTCAGGCTTGCGTGGCCACTCCGGTGAATGATATCTGTTATCTGTCAAGTAGGGTGCCGTGCACAATCCTGATTTGATGGCGACAGACGTGGAAGAGCAGAGGAACATCTGGAGAAACTTCGGAAATGCCTTTTTTGCTGCCGCTGTTACTGTGTGATCCGGAATCTCCAGAGGGGAAGGCCCCGAATCCTCGGCTTTGCTTGTTGCTTGGTGGCGGGGACGGGGTCGAAGCGCTCGGCAGAGATGGTGCTTGGTGTCGAAGAGCTGGTCGGAGGCTCGAAGTTTTTGGACGGACTCAGGGTCGGCTGTGGTCGGGTGCTTCCAATGCATCGGCAGTTGTCGGTGCCTGGAGATTTATGGCAGAGAGAGTTTCTTTCTTCCTTCAGCCGCCTACTATTGGGAGTCAATCGGAACTTTGAGACTTTTTTTTACCGTGCCCATAGTCTGCTCTTTAGATAGATAGATAGGTATACTTTATTAATCCCGAGGGAAATTTGGTTTTGTTACAGCCGCATCAACCAAGAACAGAGCGTAAATATAGCAATACAAAAACCACAAACAATCAAACAACAAAATGCAAACTATGCCAGATGGAAAATAAGTCCAGGACCAGTCTATTCGCTCAGGGTGTCTGACCCTCCACGGGAGGAGCTGCTCGTTCGATGGCCACAGGCAGGAACGACCTCCCGTGCCGCCAAGTGTTGTATCACGGTGGAATGTGGCCAAAGTCCAACAGTAAAAAGTTCAATATCCAATCTGCAAACACGCTCCTCGATCGTAATATATCCCGGACTGCACCAACCGTTGTTAGCCAAATCAGTAAGCACCCAACTCCTTCACGCTGCTTACTGCTCTCGGTGCACATAATTTTATCAAATTATGTATTGCTTTTCACTGCTGTAACTATATGTTATAATTATGTGGTCTTGTCAGTGTTAGTCTTTGGTTTGTCCTGTTTTTTTTGTGATATCACTCTGGAGGAACATTGTATCATTTCTTAATGCATGCATGCATTTCTAAATGACAATAAACGAGGACTGAGTGTCCTCATAATCTAATCTAATCTAAGTAACCAGAAGATAAATGAAGCATTGGTTGGCATAGGTGGCCAAGAAGGGGAATGTCAAGTGTTATGTCACTGGGTCCTGACTGTGGCTGCAGATAGTTATTTAATTACCTCATCTGGATGCTCAAATTTTTTTAATTTTATTTTTATTTTTAATTTTATAAAGTTACAGTGTGGAACAGGCCTATCTGGCCCTTTAAGCTGCGACGCCCAGCAACACCTGATCTAACCCTAGCCTAATTATGGAGCAACTTACAACGGCCAATTAACCTATCAATTGGTACATCTTTGGACTGTGGGTGGAAACTGGAGCATCCGGAGGAAGCCCATCCAGTCACGGGGCAAACGTATAAGCTCCTTAAAGACAGCCGCAGTAGTCATCAGGGAAACTGTCAGGTATCATAAATTCCCACATCTGAGTAGTGGAGCATTCCATCCTGATTACTCTATACCAACAAAGAAAAAGGCTTGCCTCTTCTTAACTGTGCCTACGCCTGTTCACGCCAAAGCCTGTTAAGCCAAAGCTTCCGCACTTTATCACTGGCAAACTCTTACAATAGCCACTCTGCTTGAGCCTACCCTCCTTTAATCTGCAGCTGACGTTAGGCCTCTGACGCTGACACTTTCTGCACCCCTGCGATCCAAAAAGGTCAGCCTTGCCCATATCTGCTCCTTTTATCCTTTCTCCTGACTTCCGTACAGCTCTGGCCCGATACACGCACCTGTCGCCTGGGATACCGAGAAAAGATTGGCTTTAACAGAGTCTGCTCTTTTCACTTTGGGCAAGCAACCAGGGTTGGTCTTACCCAGTGAGCGGTAGGGCACTGAAGAGTGCGGAAGAACAAAGGGATCTGGGAGTGCAGATCCATAATTCATTGAAAGTGGTGGCACAGGTAGAGAGGTTCACAAAGAAAGCTTTTAGCACATTGGCCTTCAGAAATCAAAGTACATGAAATGGGATATCATGTTGAAGTTGCATAAGACCTAATGAGGCCTAATTTGGAGTATTGTGTGCTGTTTTGTTCTCCTACTACAGGAAAGATGTAAATAATGTACAGGGTATAGAGAAAATCTACAAGGATGCTGCCAGGATTGGACTGCAAAATAGATTGAATAGGTTAGGACTTTATTCCTTGGAATGTAGAAGACAGAGGAGATTTGATAGAGGTATACAAAATTATGTGGAGTATAGAAAGGGTGAATGCAAGCAGGCTGTTTCCACTGAGGTTGGGTGTGACTACAACTAGAGCTCATGGGTTAAGAGTGAAAGGTGAAAAGTTAAAGGGGAACATGATAGGAAAATTCTTCACTCAGAGGTTCGAGAGGGTGTGAAACAAGCTGCCAGTGCAAGTGGTGCATGCAAGCTCAATTTCAACATTTAAGAGAAGGTTGGATAGGTACATGGATGGTAGGAGTATGGAGGGCGATGGTCCTGGTGCAGGTAGGCAGATGGGAGTAGGCAGTTTAAATAGTTCAGCATGGACTAGATGGGTCGAAGAGCCTGTTTCTGTGCTGTACCTCTCTGTGATTCTGTGACTCCAGGAGTTAGAAATGCTGACTTTCTGGGAGTGTGGCTGAGATTGGGCATTTACATCCAGACCAAGTGATTGCAGATATCTGGGGAGATATGCTTGTCTTCATAGATTGGGGCATGGAAAATAAAAGTTTGGAGATAATGTTGCAGTTTTACAGAGCAATTGTTAGACTGAACTTGGAGTATTATGTGCGGTTCTGCTGACCACATTAGGCCAGGATGTGTTTGACCTGGAGTGAGTCCAGAGGAGATTCACTTGGATATTATGTGCTTTGGAAAACTTTAGTTATGTGAAATCAAATTTGAAAGTAAATTTATTATCTAAGTACTTATATGTCACCAAATACTAACCCGAAGTTCATTTTCTTGTGGGTATTCAGAGTAGAAGAATGAAATATAATAGAATCAATGAAAAACCATTTGCAAAAACTGACAAACAACCAATGTGCAAAAGAAGATAACTGTGCAAATACATAAACAACAAATAATAATAATTATTATTAACCCGAACAAGAAAATTAATAGAAATGCTAAGGAAATATAAGGTCCATACAAGATGTGATCAACCTAACAAAAGCATTGTTGAAGCTATAGATACATTAAATCAAAAGCTCGGTGCATACAAAGCCAGACTAAATAGATACATGAAATGCACTAGACAAAGAAACAGCCTTATCAGTTCAGAAACAACAAAATGGGTTTATACAGGGCATTGAAACTGAATTAAACGCACCAAAATGTCACCAATCCTAGCTCAGAATTCATAATTCATGATATTCATAATTATTGGTATGGCCTTCATCCGTACCTATTAATGCATATCAACAATTTTCTTAAAAATCCTGAAAAAGCGCCTGAATTTTTCACAGAAAGTAAAACACATCTTTATTCTAGAGGAGAAATCACAAATGGCCCATCAAAATATTGTCCTATTACTTGTTTACAAACTTTGTATAAAATTGTAACATCATGTATCTCACAACTAATCACCACTCACTTAGATAACCACAATATACTTACAGAAGAGCAGAAAGAATGCTGTAAGGGGATGAAAGGATGTAAAGAACAACCGATAATAGATTCTGTAATTCTAACTCAAGCCTGGCTGAAAAGCAGAAATTTTTCATGTTGTTATATTGACTACCAAAAAGCATTTGACTCTGTCCCACACTTGTGGCTAATAGATGTTCTTAATATATATAAACTACACCCAATACGTGAAATTCCTTCGACATCTGATGAAGCATTGGCGTACTGTAATCACCCTATCTATTAACAACCAAAAAAAAACCGCTGTCATCAGAATAAACTGAGGCATTTCCAGGGTGATTCTCTTAAATTCACTATGGTTCTGTCTAGCTTTAAACCCGCTCTCTAATTTACTGAGTTGGATGAAAATTGGGTAATAAATCAAAATCATCAAAATGAATTATACCTTGACACACCTTCTATACATGGATAATTTGAAATTATATGCTCCTTCATCAGTAAAGCTAAAGCAATTAATTCAAATAGTAGAACTATTTTCGAAAGTTATAAACAGAACATTAAACATAAAGAAATGTGCAATAGACCTAGTAGAATACAAAACAGAGCAGCAGCATACAGTATAACCGATGGATGGATATTTAAGTATCTGAGGTATCAACAGGCAAAGAAAACTGGGCTTGTATACTCTGGAATTTAGAAGGCTGAGAGGGGATCTTATTGAAACATATAAGATTATTAAGGGATTGGACACGCTGGAGGCAGGAAGCATGTTCCCGCTGATGGGTAAGTCCAGAACCACAGGCCACAGTTTAAGAATAAGGGGTAGGCCATTTAGAACAGAGTTGAGGAAAAACTTTTTCACCCAGAGAGTGGCGGATATATGGAATGCTCCGCCCCAGAAGGCTGTGGAGGCCAAGTCTCTGGATGCTTTCAAGAAAGAGACGGATAGAGCTGTTAACGATAGCAGAATCAAAGGTTATGGGGATAAGGCAGGAACTGGATACTGATTGTGGATGATCAGCCATGATCACAGTGAATGGCGGTGCGGTCTCGAAGGGCCGAATGGCCTACTCCTGCACTAATTGTCTATTGTCTATAAAATAGATCATAGTGTGGAAAAGGAAAAACTTTAACAGAATTTACTTCAAGGCTTAAGAAAATCTGCCACACAGAGCTCAACAGTAAAAATATAATGGAGGCTTTACCTATATTAACATACTCTTTTGACATAATATCTGAAACTGATCTGGAAAATGTATACAGAAAAATAAGAATGAAATGATAAATTTCAGGAAATATTATCTATACTCTAGCACGCTCAGATTAAAACTATCTAGGACAGAAGGAAGAAGAGGAAAAACAGACATTAAAAATCTACATAACAGTCAGATACAACTTCTAAGGATATAAACAACAGGAATTTTGCAGATGCTGGAAATTCAAGCAACACACATCAAAGTTGCTGGTGAACGCAGCAGGCCAGGCAGCATCTGTAGGAAGAGGTGCAGTCGACGTTTCGGGCCGAGACCCTTCGTCAGGACTAACTGAAGGAAGAGTGAGTAAGGGATTTGAAAGTTGGAGGGGGAGGGGGAGATCCAAAATGATAGGAGAAGACAGGAGGGGGAGGGATGGAGCCAAGAGCTGGACAGGTGATTGGCAAAAGGGGATACGAGAGGATCATGGGACAGGAGGTCCGGGAAGAAAGACAAGGGGGGGGGGACCCAGAGGATGGGCAAGAGGTATATTCAGAGGGAGAAAAAGGAGAGTGAGAGAAAGAATGCGTGCATAAAAATGAGTAACAGATGGGATACGAGGGGGAGGTGGGGCCTTAGCGGAAGTTAGAGAAGTCGATGTTCATGCCATCAGGTTGGAGGCTACCCAGACGGAATATAAGGTGTTGTTCCTCCAACCTGAGTGTGGCTTCATCTTTACAGTAGAGGAGGCTGTGGATGGACATGTCAGAATGGGAATGGGATGTGGAATTAAAATGTGTGGCCACTGGGAGATCCTGCTTTCTCTGGCGGACAGAGCGTAGATGTTCAGCAAAGCGGTCTTCCAGTCTGCGTCGGATCTCGCCAATATATAAAAGGCCACATCGGGAGCACCGGACACAGTATATCACCCCAGTCGACTCACAGGTGAAGTGTTGCCTCACCTGGAAGGACTGTTTGGGGCCCTGAATGGTGGTAAGGGAGGAAGTGTAAGGGCATGTGTAGCACTTGTTCCGCTTACACGGATAAGTGCCAGGAGGGAGATCAGTGGGGAGGGATGGGGGGGACGAATGGACAAGGGAGTTGTGTAGGGAGCGATCCCTGCGGAATGCAGTGGGGGGGGAGGGAAAGATGTGCTTAGTGGTGGGATCCCGTTGGAGGTGGCGGAAGTTACAGAGCATAATATGTTGGACCCGGAGGCTGGTGGGGTGGTAGGTGAGGACCAGGGGAACCCTATTCCTAGTGGGGTGGCGAGAGGATGGAGTGAGAGCAGATGTAGGTGAAATGGGGGAGATGCGTTTAAGAGCAGAGTTGATAGTGGAGGAAGGGAAGCCCCTTTCTTTAAAAAAGGAAGACATCTCCCTTGTCCTAGAATGAAAAGCCTCATCCTGAGAGCAGATGCGGCAGAGACGGAGGAATTGCGAGAAGGGGATGGCGTTTTTGCAAGAGACAGGGTGAGAAGAGGAATAGTCCAGATAGCTATGAGAGTTAGTAGGCTTATAGTAGACATCAGTGGATAAGCTGTCTCCAGAAACAGAGACAGAAAGATCTAGAAAGGGGAGGGAGGTGTCGGAAATGGACCAGGTAAACTTGAGGGCAGGGTGAAAGTTGGAGGCAAAGTTAATAAAGTCAACGAGTTCTGCATGCGTGCAGGAAGCAGCGCCAATGCGGTCGTCGATGTAGCGAAGGAAAAGTGGGGGACAGATACCAGAATAGGCACGAAACATAGATTGTTCCACAAAGCCAAGAAAAAGGCAGGCATAGCTAGGACCCATACGGGTGCCCATAGCTACACCTTTAGTTTGGAGGAAGTGGGAGGAGCCAAAGGAGAAATTATTAAGAGTAAGGACTAATTCCGCTAGACGGAGCAGAGTGGTGGTAGAGGGGAACTGATTAGGTCTGGAATCCAAAAAGAAGCGTAGAGCTTTAAGACCTTCCTGATGGGGGATGGAAGTATATAAGGACTGGACATCCATGGTGAAAATAAAGCGGTGGGGGCCAGGGAACTTAAAATCATCAAAAAGTTTCAGAGCGTGAGAAGTGTCACGAACATAGGTCGGAAGGGATTGAACAAGGGGTGATAAAACAGTGTCAAGGTTTGCAGAAATGAGTTTGGTGGGGCAGGAGCAAGCTGAGATAATAGGTCGGCCAGGACAGGCAAGTTTGTGGATCTTGGGTAGGAGGTAGAAACGGGAAGTGCTGGGTGTGGGAACTATAAGGTTGGTAGCAGTGGATGGGAGATCCCCTGAGCGGATAAAGTCGGTGATGTGTGGGAGACAATGGCCTGGTGCTCCTTAGTGGGGTCACGATCGAGGGGTAAATAAGAGGAGGTATCCGCGAGTTGTCGCTGTGCCTCGGCAAGGTAGCGGTCAGTACGCCAGACTACAACAGCACCCCCCTTATCGGCGGGTTTAATAATAAGGTTAGGATTAGTGCGGAGGGAGTGGAGAGCAGAGCGTTCGGAAGGAGTGAGGTTGGAATGGGGACAAGGTGCGGTGAAGTCAAGACGGTTGATGTCCCGTCGGCAATTAGCGATAAAGAGATCCAGAGCAGGCAGAAGACCAGAGTGGGGTGTCCATGAAGAAGAGGAGGGTTGAAGACGGGAGAAGGGGTCATCGGTGGGGTGGAAGAGTCCTTGCCGAAGAAGTAGGCTCGGAGACGGAGACGGCGGAAGAAAAGTTCCGCATCGTGGCGAACACGGAACTCGCTGAGGTGTGGGCGAAGGGGGACAAAGGTGAGGCCCTTACTGAGGACCGAGCATTCTGCTTCCGACAGTTGAAGGTCGGAGGGGATGGTAAAGACCCGGCACGGATGAGAGCTGGGATCAGAGGGGGGAGGGGGGAGGCTGGGGGTGTCAGTGGAGAGGGGAGGGTTGGGGTGAGAGGAAGATGGAGCCTCTGAGGACCCAGGAGCTGACGATGGGATCTGAAGGAGACGGGGTTGCAGAGTATTGGTGGGGGAAGGGGAGACGGGGGTCACAATAGCAGCACGTAAAGACCCGGCCTGGAGTTCAAGGCTGGCGTCGCAGTTGGTGGTTGCGCAATCGCTGTGAAGGTGTCCATGGTCGTTGCTGGAGTCCGGGTTTTGAATATGCCCTGAGGTGTTGGAGCCGCGGAGATCAGTGGCAGGGGCCGCAATCTGAAGTTCATGCCTGCTAGCGTCGGGGCCGGCAGGCTCTGGAGTCCGCAAATGTAGGATCTTGCGATCTTTGCCTAACATGACAAAGTTTAAAAAACGGCGATTGCAGGCGTGAATCCGACGGAGGATGAAATAACGGGTAGGACCATTACAGACGGCGAAGAAAGTGTCCCGAAGGTGTGGAAGGGTCTGGGATAGGGACACCAAGTACCTCCTCATGGCGGAGAGAGTCGCCTTCAGAGCTTGACGGGAGAAGCGGCGAGAGGCAGAGTCAATAAAATGTGAGTACCTGGGATCCTCAGAAGGTCCAACTTGAGAGGCTCGGAAACGAATCCTAAAGCCAACTGGAGTAAGTTGGCGACGGAGGCACGTTTCAAGAAAGAACCCAAACAGTCCTTCCAGGTGAGGCAACACTTCACCTGTGAGTCGACTGGGGTGATATACTGTGTCCGGTGCTCCCGATGTGGCCTTTTATATATTGGCGAGACCCCACGCAGACTGGGAGACCGCTTTGCTGAACATCTACGCTCTGTCCGCCAGAGAAAGCAGGATCTCCCAGTGGCCACACATTTTAATTCCACATCCCATTCCCATTCTGACATGTCCATCCACGGCCTCCTCTACTGTAAAGATGAAGCCACACTCAGGTTGGAGGAACAACACCTTATATTCCGTCTGGGTAGCCTCCAACCTGATGGCATGAACATCGACTTCTCTAACTTCCGCTAAGGCCCCACCTCCCCCTCGTATCCCATCTGTTACTCATTTTTATGCACACATTCTTTCTCTCACTCTCCTTTTTCTCCCTCTGTCCCTCTGAATATACCTCTTGCCCATCCTCTGGGTCCCCCCCCCTTGTCTTTCTTCCCGGACCTCCTGTCCCATGATCCTCTCGTATCCCCTTTTGCCAATCACCTGTCCAGCTCTTGGCTCCATCCCTCTCCCTCCTGTCTTCTCCTATCATTTTGGATCTCCCCCTCCCCCTCCAACTTTCAAATCCCTTACTCACTCTTCCTTCAGTTAGTCCTGACGAAGGGTCTCGGCCTGAAACGTCGACTGCACCTCTTCCTAGAGATGCTGCCTGGCCTGCTGCATTCACCACCAACTTTGATGTGTGTTTCTAAGGATATACAGTATTTTCTTCAACAAAAAACAGGACTCAGTACTCCACGGGAGCATATGCAATTCTGAAAAGAAGTATACACCACTAAAACTAAATGACAGCACAACCCAGAAAAACAAAGACATTATCACTATTGAAGAAAAAGTTAACCAATTGAAGAGCATGATCCTCCATGGAAGACGTCCCCACGATCTGAGCAGACTATCTGTCGACAAGGAAGTGTTGAGCACCTGACTCAGAGTTGGAGACCCCTTCCCAGAAACGGGGATTCCTTGTGGCAATACAGGACCAGGTGGTTAACACAAACATTATCAAAGATACATAATAAAAGACCAATAAATTCAGGGCGATAAATGTAGAAAATACCAAGGAAGACCAGAACAATCCAACACATTACAGGATTCTGTAACAGTTTAACTCAATCTGATTACTTACATAGGCACAATCAAGTGGCAAACATCATTCACTAAAATCTTGCTTTAAAATACAAACTTAAAAACGAGACCATAACTTACTATAAAAACAAGCCTGAGTCCCACAAATTATATTACAACTGATCCATTATTGCAGATAGGACAATCCATAATAACTGTCTGGATATAATAATACAGGATAAACAAGCAAGAACAACTTATTTAATAGATATAGCCATTTCAAACACACATAACTTACAGAAGTCAATAAGAGAAAAAACACCAGAAATATGCTGAATTAAAAGAGGAAATTGAAAGACTATGGAACATGAACAGGGTATACATTGTCCCAATAGTAGTATCTACAACTGCTATCATCCCAAAGTCCTATTGTGTAAACAATCAGGGGTACACAGTAACATCTATGTAAATTTCCAGAAAGCCACAATACTAAACACCACTAGAATAGTCTGAAAGTTCCTAGCAATTGAGAACTGAGTGTGCTTGTCCATGCCCATACCTCAGGTTTTACCAGCTTGAGCTGAGAAAAAATAAAAATATAATAATAAATAGATATATAGATAGATAGATAGATAGCATGACAGATAGATAGATAGATAACTAATACTGAGAACATGAGATGTAGTCCTTGAAAGTGAGTCCATCAGCTGAGTTCAGTGATCAGTTCAGTGTTGGAATGTGTGAAGTTACTCACGCTGGTTCAGGAGCCTATTTTCTGAAGGGTAATAACTATTCTTGAACCTGGTGGTGTGGAGCCAAGGGCTCTTGTACCTCCTTTTGAATGGCAGCAGCAAGAAGAGAGCACGAGCTGGATGGTGGGGTGGGGGAAGGGGTCCTTGATGGAGGTCGTTGATGATGTCCTGTTAATAAAGTGGCCGCTGAGTTACATGAGGACACTCCAGAGTGAATCAGAGCATCTCAGTATAATTAGTCAGTAATTTGCAGACCTAGAGTATTGAAGGGCCATGGAGAATAGAAGGTGGTAGTGTTCCCTGATATTGTGTTGGATTCACACGTCTTTGAGATACAAATTAATAACTTATATGGTCATAATTTATAGATGATTCATAGGAACATAGAAACATAGAAAATAGGTGCAGGAGTAGGCCATTCGGCCCTTCAAGCCTGCACCGCCAATCAGTATGATCGTGGCTGATCATCCAACTGAGAACCCTGTACCTGCCTTCTCTCCATACCCCCTGATCCCTTTAGCCACAACGGCCATATCTAACTCCCTCTTAAATATAGCCAATGAACTGGCCTCAACTGTTTCCTGTGGCAGAGAATTCCACAGATTCACCACTCCCTGTGTGAAGAAATTTTTCCTCAGAACGCAGACAAATTAATGGCTTGATTATATAGGACGTAATGTGAAAATTTAAAGAACACAGGAATAAGAGAGACATGTTCTCCCTAGGACATCTATTGCATGTGGAAGAAATTTAAAGTCAAGACATAAACACAGGAGATTCTGCAGATGCTAGAAATCTAAAGCAACACGCACAAAATGCTGCAGGATCTCAGCAGGCCAGGCAATATTTATGGAAGTGAATGAATAGTCAATGTTCTGGGCCAAAATCCTTCTTCAGGACAGGAAAGGGAGGAGAAGATGCCAGAATAAAAAAGTTGGGGGAGGAGAAGGAGGACTAGCTGGAAGGTGATAGGTGAAGCCAGATGGGTGGGAAAGGTGAAGAGCTGGAGAGAAAGGAATCTGATAGGCCAGGAGGGTGTAAATGCTCGACTGATTTGATTTGGCCGATTTAAGCTCTGGACCGGTTTTGAAAGGTCAGGCTGTCAGGGCTGGAGGAGAGGGACAGGCTGGTTCAGGTCACTGCTCCATGAGGTTTACTCATCTCTGCGCTGAACTGAGGCTGTGACCTGCAAACTAATAAGCTCCTGAATTTGCCGAGGTGATGACTGACTTTCGTGAACCTCAGTTGTTTGCTTGCTCTTGTTGTTTGCACAATTTGTTTTTTTTTCTGCATGTGTTCCATGGTTGTCTTTGTTTCGTGGCTGTCTGTGGGAAGATGAATCTCGGGGTTGTATACTGCATACATTCTTTGATAATAAATGTACTTTGAAACCTGTGAATCCTTTGGGTGTTTGACAGTCTTTTTTTAATGGTTTCTTTTGGGTTTCTTTGTTTTGTGGCTGCCTGTAAGGAGACAAATCTCAAGGTTGTACAATGTATACGTACTTTGATAAATAGGCCGTGGTTAAATAGGTGTGTTGCTAGGCGATGCAGTTCGTTGGGGCAGAATGGCCTGTTCTGCACTGAATCTCTAAACAATAATAAAATAACAAGTAGGCTCCTTGAAAATACAATTACTGGAAAATTTTCTGAACAATTGCAAGTTTATACCATGTAGACCATAAGACATAGGGGCAGAATTCAGCCATTCAGCCCATTGAGACTGCTTTGTCTCTCATCATGGCTGATTTACTATCCTCCTCAACCCCATTCTCCTGCCTTCTCCCCGTAACCTTTGACCTTGATTAATCAAGAACTTATCAAGCCCCGCCATAAATATACCCATTGAATTGGCCTGCATGGCCCCTGTGACAATGAATTCGACAGATTCAACCCCCGCTGGCTAGAAAAGATTTTCCTTATCTCTGTTCTAAATGGACTGTTACTATTCTGAGGTTGTGCCTTCTGGTCCTAGACTATCCCAGTGCAAGAAAAATCCTCCCCACATCCACTTTGTCGAGACCTTTCAATATTCGATAGGTTTCAATGAGATCCCTCTCCCATTTTTCTACATTTGTTCGAGTATCAACTCAGAGACATCAAATGCTCCTCACAGGTTAACCCTTTAATTCCCAGGATCATTCTAGTGAGTCTCCTCTGACCCTCTCCAATGCCTTTCTTAGATAAGGGGCACAAAACTGCTCACAATACTCTAAGTGTGAACTGACCAATGTTTCATAGTGCCTCAGCTTTATGTATGCGATTTGTTTGAAAACACTGTGGCTGTTCTGTTTCGAGAATAGTGAGATTAGGGGGAAGTTTGAAAGAGGATTCAAAACCTTAAAGTCATTTCTAGAGTAAATAATAATATTTTTCCAGTGGTCAGAGAGTCAGTGTGTGGAGAACACAGATTAGAAATAATTGGCAGAAGAACCAGATAACACCATTTCTCAAAGTTCAAAGTAAATTTATTATCAAAGTACTATATACATCACTACATACTACTCTGAGATTCATTTTCTTGCTGTTATTCATAGTAGATACAAAGAAGCACGATAGATTCAATGGAAATCTATACAGAAACAGAGACTGACATCCAATGTGGAAAGAAGACAAAACGTGCAAATAAATAATACTGAGAACATGAGTTGTAGAGCCCTTAAAAGTGAGTCCATAAGTTGTGGAAACAGATCAGAGTTGATAGCAGTGAGAAGGCAGCCTGGTCTGGGTGGTTAGGATTCTTTTCAGCAGTTTGTTGCAGTCTAAATGCAGTGTCAGTAATGGTAGCAACAAGCAAATACGACAGAATAAGAAACGTATACAAAGAGAATAGATAAATGCCCAAAAAGGAAAAGAATGATGCTGTGGTAAATGTGTTAGAGATACTTTCTTGCATCTCCCCTCTTCTTCTATTTCCCACTCTGGCCTTTTGTCTCTTCTCACCTGTCTATCACCTCCCCCTGGTGCCCCTCCTTTTCCCCTTTCTCCTGTGGTGCACTCTCCTCTCCTATCTGATTCCTTCCCCTCCAGCCCTTTACCTCTCCTACCCACCTGAGGTCACCTATCAACCATCTGGCCAGACTCCTTCCTCCTTCTCCTTTCCCCTCCCTCTCCTTTTTATTCTGGCATCTTTCCTATTCCTTCTCAATCCTGATGAAGGGTCTTGTCCTGAAACGTTGATTGTTTGTTCATCTCCATAGATGCTGCCTGATCTGCAGGAGGATTTCGAGCATCTGCAGAATTTCTTGTCTTTTTTTAAATAACTGCTCCTGAACTTGGTGGTGTGGGAACTAAGGCTCCTATAGCTTCTTTCCCATGGCAGCAGCAAGAAGAGAGCGTGATGCCCACCACTCCTTTGGTGAAAAAGTCTTGCCTCATCTCCCCCCTAATCCTTTTACCCGTTTCCTTAAATCTGTTTCCCCTTCTTACTGAACCTTGTTTTCCTAATAGATGCTCAGATTGTTTATCCTCTTCAATCTTTGCTTAACTTTTAGCCAGTGGCCACTGATTGGGGTTCACTTCCTGCCCCTATCTGTATGTTCTCCCTGTGACTGTGTGAGTTCCTCCTGATGCTCTGATTTCCTCCCGAATTTCCAAGATGTATGGGTTAGGTTTAGTAAGTTGTTGGCATGTTATGTTGGTGTTAGAAGTGTCATGACACTTGTATGCTACTCTACACAATCTATCCCGATTTGATTTCATGCAAATGACACATTTCACTGTCTGTTTCATTGTTTTGAGGTACATTTAGTGGCCATTTTATTAAGTACACCTGTTCAGCAGCTTGTATATGCAAATATCTAATCAGCCACTTGCGTGGCAGCAACTCAATGCATAAAAGCATGCCGACATGATTAAGAGATTCGGTTGTTTTTCAGACCAAACGTCAGAATGGGGAAGAAGTGTGATCTAAGTTACTTTGACCATGGAATGATTGCTGGTGCCAGATGGGGTGTTTGTGTATCTCGGAAACTGCTGATCTCCTGAGATTTTTGCACATCTTTTTTACAGAGAATGGTGCAAAAAAAAAAAAACAAAAAGCAATCCAATGAGTGGCAGTTCTGTGGGCAAAAATGTCTTGTTAATGAGAGAGATCAGAGGAGACTAGCCAGACTGGTTCAAGCTGACAGGAAGGTGACAGTAACTCAAATAACCACACATTACAACAGTGGTGTACAGAAGAGCATCTCTGAATGCACAACATAAGACCATAAGACATAGGAGCAGAATTAGGCCATTTGGCCCATCAAGTCTGCTCCACCATTCAACCATGGCTGATCCTTCTCTGCCCTCCTCAACCCCATTCCCCGGCCTTCTCCTCTTAACCTTTCATGCCATATCCAATCAAGAATCTATCAATCTCCACCTTAAATATACCCAATGACCTGGCCTCCACAGCTGCCTGTGGTAACAAATTCCACAAATTCACCACCCTCTGGTTAAAGAAATTTCTCCGCGTCTCTGTTTTAAATGGACGCCCCTCTATCCTGAGGCTGTGCTCTGTGTCCAAGACTACCTCCCCCATGGGAAACATCCTTTCCGCATCTTCTCTGTCTAAGCCCTTAAACATTCGAAAGGTTTCTATGAGATCCCCTCTCATCCTTCTAAATTCCAGCAAGTACAGACCCAGAGCCAGTAAATGTTTGTTGTATGATAACCTTTTTAATCCCAGAGTCATCCTTGTGAACCTCCTCTGGACCCTCTCCAATGCCTGTACATCTTTTCTTAGATGAGGACCCCAGAACTGTTCATAATACTCAAGGTGAGGCCTCACCAGTGCCTTATAAAGCCTCAGCATAATGTCCTGCTCTTGTATTTAAAACCTCTTAAAATGCATGCTAACGTTGCATTTGCCTTGCTCACCACCGACCCAACCCGCAAATTAACCTTTAGGGTGCTCTGTGCAAGGATGCCCAAGTCCCTTAGCGTCTCAGATTTTTGGATTTTCTCCCTGTTTAGGAAATAGTCTGCACATTTCTTTCTTCTACCTAAGTGCATGACCATGCATTTTCCAACATTTTATTTTATTTGCCACTTTCTTGCCCGTTCTCCTAATCTATCTAAGTCCTTCTGCAGCCTACCTGTTTCCTCAACACTACCTGCCCCTCCACCAGTCTACATATCATCTGCAAACTTGGCAACAAAGCCATCTATTCCATCATCTAAACCATCGATGCACAGCATAAAGAGAAGCAGTTCCAACACTGAGCACTGCGGTACCCATGCCGAACCTTGAAGTGGACGGGCTACAACAGCAGAAGACCCCAAACATGCACTCAGTGGCCTTCATTAGTGGTAGGAGGTACCTCATAGAATGACCACTGAGTCTATGGTGAACTTTGTTTTTCTATTTTTCGCTATCTAGTTGGAATGTTGTGGTGTGATGGAATGATTCAACAGCGAATGCTGACACATGTACGGGTCAAGAGGTAAATAAGTCAATTCACTCAAATGATGCAGATAGTCCAAATATTGCATCAGCCCTCGTGCAAACTGCTCTGAGTGATTATTCCAAGGGTCTGCAGGGAAATTTGGTTCCAAAGATTTCAATATCAATAAATAGATTATGTGGTCCGACAATGTGCATTTGGGGTTACCAGAAAAAATAGTATAAATTCCCATGGTGTTTTGTTTCTTAATTTTATACATGATATTTTGAGTGTTTTGGAACTGATTTTGCAATTATTTATGGGATCTTTTGAATGTGTTAAGTATAACTGGTTATTACAAGCTCAATCAAAGTTGCAGCAACAGAGAAAAAAATCACGTTCTAGTAATAAAGATTTATTGCGTACAAGGAAGATTTATTTTCATTATCCAGTTGAAGGCAGATCCTCTAGGTTTTGTAATAGGCACATATGAAAAATAAATTTTAAGGGATGTATCACTGGGAATAACACATTCCATGATTCATTTACGTGCTTGAAAGAAATTTCCATGTATATTGTTACACAAATAGTGATTGTGTCGAGGGCACAATTGCAGAGGCCATTTCCCTGAGGCAGCAGGAATGACTATATCAAACAATAACTGTTGCTTTAGGCAATTGAACTTAGTGTTTCTCATCCATTTATATTACACTCTGGAACTGTACAGTGTGACCTACAGAGGAACAGTTAGCATTTTTAGCTCGATTTCCTGATATATTTCAGCGCAGCAATTTTCACTTCAAGAGGATGGAGGACAATATAATTAATTGAACATAGTCTTTAAGCACACTTTGTGTGTAATTTTATAATATAGTCCAACTCTTTTTCTTTAGGCTAAAGCCTCTAATGGGGTGCAATGGCTATTGAAACAAAAACAGGATGACTGGGGGTCGAATATCAAGAACTCCAGCATCCAACCCATGCTCTTTTTCCTCACTACTATCATTGGGACAGAGGTACAGGAGCCTTAGGTTCAGGAACAGTTATTACCCCTCAACTATCAGGCTCCATAACCAGCATGGATAACTTCACTCACTCCAACACAGAACTGATCCTACAACCCACAGACTCACTTTCAAAGTCTCTTTACAACTCCTGTTGTCATTATTATTCAGTTATTATTATCTGCACATTGGTTGTTTGTCAGTTTTTGTAATATATAGTTTTTCATAAAAGATATTGTATTTCTTTATTTTCCTGCCAATGCCCACTAGACAACGAATCTCAAGGGAGCATATGGTGACATATAACTCCTTTGATAATAAATTTACTTTGACTTTGAGGATTGATTGACACACCCTACAACACTTTTCCATTTTGGAGCTGTGTATTTTCTGTAAGAATTTTCTTCAATTCCAGGGACATGAAACGAAGGGGGATATTTGATATCGGAATGTCAGAGTTAGATTTATACCAGCAGGCAACTTGCTGATCCATGTGTCACCCCTATCGGTGACTGAGACCGCACTCCTGAAATGAATATACTATCAATGCAGAAACCACTCTGAATCACATGCACACACTTATTGAATCTCTAAGAATCTTCCAAGTCCTCCTGACTACATTCTTTCTTTTCACCTGTCAAGGATGGCCTAATTCTGCTCCTGTGTGTTATATGGCCTAAGAAAATGCCACTTACGTGCACTGCACTTTCTCGGTGGCTGTTGAGGCAAGTTCACTATTATGATTTTGCACCATATTGTCTACCTGGTTTGCCCTTTCTTTGTGGTGCTACACTTTATCCTGCTTTGTTATTGCTTTAACTTGTTTAGCCTCATTGCACGGTGTAATGAGTTGATCTTTATGAACAGTATGCAAGACCAGCTTGCCTCTGTACCTCGCTACATGTGACAATAATGATTTAAAGACTCACTGGTAATTGAGGCCTATCAGTCCTTTGCCTCCATCCATGTCTACAAGAAGGGTCAGAGCCGTCTCTGTTTCCTGAGGAGACTGAGGTCCTTTAACATCTGCCGGTCGATGCTGAGGGTGTTCTACGAGTCTGTGGTGGCCAGTGCAATCATGTTTGCTGTTGTGTGCTGGGGCAGCAGGCTGAGGGTAGCAGACACCAACAGAATCAACAAACTCATTCATAAGGCCAGTGATGTTGTGGGGATGGAACTGGACTCTCTGACGGTGGTGTCTGAAAAGAGGATGCTGTCCAAGTTGCATGCCATCTTGGTCAATGTCTCCCATCCACTACATAATGTACTGGTTAGGCACAGGAGTACATTCAGCCAGAGACTCATTCCACCGAGATGCAACACTGAGCGTCATAGGAAGTCATTCCTGCCTGTGGCCATCAAACTTTACAACTCCTCCCTTGGAGGGTCAGACACCCTGAGCCAATAGGCTGGTCCTGGACTTATTTCCTGGCATAATTTACATATTATTATTTAATTTTTTATGGTTTTATATTGCTATATTTATACTGTATTCTTGGTTGGTGCAACTGTAAAGAAACCCAATTTCCCTCGGGATCAATAAAGTATGACTATGACTAAGTCCTTTGGCAGAGGTCTCTAATTAGATGCATTCTCTTGCACATTCTTCAATTATTTTTCCATCCCAAGTCAATGCACAATTCCTTTTTGAAAGTTTACACTGTATCTTCTGCTACCATACTTCCAGCTAGTTTATTTCAGATCAGTGTACTTCACTGTGTTAAAAAAAAATCATCACATCCCCTGCTTGGAAATTTTCCAATTATCTTAAATCTCCTTGCTGTGGTTTCTGACCTTCCTGCTGTTGGAAACAATTTCCCCCCTCTCCGCATCATCAAAACCCCTTATGATTTTGAACTCGGTTCATTTCTTTGTCATTTTTGAAATGTTTGACATTTCTTTCTTCATGTTCGTAATTCCCCTTTTTTTGTTTTATTTTCTGGTGGTGTGTCAGATTTTTTTTATTCCCCTCCCCAGCCCCCCCGTGTATTGCTTTGTGGCTATGCAGTGCCGCAGCTGTGTGCCGGCAAGTGCCCCCCTCATTAGTTCAAGCATCTGGAACCCACCCTGCTCATTGTACCATCGCAGGCGTCAGGCCGCTCACACCCCGTTCTGCATGTCGCACGTTGCCGCAGAGATTATAAACCGGGCTTTCATGAGCTGAACTGTCAAGGTCAGAGTGCGTTCATGAGCAAAATGGCTTTTATTTTAAATAGATCATCCTTTGATTTAACTTAATAAGAAAGAAGTATTGTGCCTGATTACTGACATTGAGCTCTGTTTTGCAATTTGCTGTCCTTCTCTGCACATCAAAGTTCAAAGTAAATTTATGTCACTATGTGTACTTTGGGGGTGGCACGGTAGTGTAGTGGTTAGCACAATGCTTTGCAGTGCTGGTGGCCCGGGTTCAATTCCTGGCACTGCCTGTAAAGGAGTATGTGTGTTCTTCCTGTGAAACATAGAAAACCTACAGCACAATACAGGCCCTTCAGCCCACAAAGTCATGGCAAACACGTCCCTACCTTAGAAATTACCAGGCTTACCCATGGCCCTCTATTTTTCTAAGCTCCATGTACCTATCCAAAATTCTCTTAAAAGACCCTATCGTATCCACCTCCACCACCGTTGCTGGCAGCCCATTCCATGACCCTCTGGGTCAGGTGCTTCAAAGATGTTCTTATTGGTAGGTTAATTGTAAATTGTCCTGTGATTGAGCTAGGATTAAATCGAAGGATTGCTGGGCAGTGCAGCTGGAAGGGCCTGTTTCCTGCTGAATCTCAATAAGTTGTGTACATACATCTATTGATGTTTCTGGACACATCTTCAGTGATGTTCCTGGAATCATCGGGTGTTTCGGGTCTTTCAACATCATATAACCTCCTCCAGGTGACCCAGCCGGGGCTGATCAGACCCCAGCTTGTATCCAGATGGCTAGCTACTTATGACTCCATGGCTCCCCTCTTTTGAGCCACAGCCATCTTGAGGCCCTCTCTGCCGCATCGGTGGTACTGCAGATGGCTCTCCTCTTCCTCTCTCCCTCAATGCCCAAAATGATGAAGGCTCTAACTAAAGAACGAGCTACGAATCCCCTACAACCAACCTCCACTGGGAGATAATAATTGTTGTCATGGCTTGCAGTTTCCTATCAACCCCTCCCTTCGCTGTTGCCTCCAGAATTTGGTTAACATCTTCATCAAACTGCTTCCACAGTGAAGTCATGTTAGCTACAGGCCACTTCATCCGCCTCCTGTTAGACTTCATGTTAGAGGGATTAGTTTGCAACACTTGGAGGTTCCGGGCACCATGGGGTGACTCCGGGCCTGGCCCCTCCTTCGTCTCACCAGGTTGGACACCTGCGCGTTGTGCTGCTCCTGCTCCCGCCAAACACTTCATCCTCGCTTGGTGGATCTTCAAGCCGCGATCGTCCTTGCAGATTTTGCCGCATGCACACTGCTTCCTCATCGTCGTAAATAAATAGGTAGATAAACTATTGTCCACAGTAATGATTTCTTTTCTTCAGTTCAAAACATCAAAGTAAGTTGTCTCTATGATCACATACTTTACACGGCTGCTGAAGGCCTGGGCATCGGAAGGTAACTGAACCGGTGCACTCCAAAGCCCCACCTCCACATCCCAAATGGAACCGATCTCCGTCAGAAAAGCTCAGTCCATTGCTGAGAGAGGGGAAGGAAAAACACAGAAAGAGATAGAGGTAATTTTGAACATACTGTATAAGTAAACATGAGTTATTGATTATATTGATCATCCTGTTAATTCCGTACAGCTTATTTATGTACAGAACCTACACTGTTGTCTTTCCAGCTGAATATAATCACCATTCCAAATACAAATAAACTGGTAATGAAACTGTCTGTCATTTGATGTTGAGATCCGGCTAATTTTCAGCTACAAAAATCAATTCATCTCACTACACATTGTAGTCACTTGATCATCACCAGTTTTAACACAAATTAGTTCTGTATTTTGTTGCAGATTCACTTTTCATCAGATCTCAATACGTTCCTGACTGTTTTACCAAAAAGAAGTGATTATTTTGCTTCAGGACCTGCATCACCAGGTTCAGGAACAGTTATTACCCCTCAACCGTCAGTGTCTTGAACCAAAGGGCGTAACTTCACTCGCCCCCATCACTGAACTGTTCCCACCACCCATGGACTCACTTCCAAGAACTCCTCAGCCCATGTTCTCCATAGTTGTTACTTACTTATTATGATTGTTTCTTCTTCTTTTTTATTTGCACAGTTTTGTTATCTTTTGCACATTGGTTGCTTGTCCGACTATTATGTTATTTGGTTTTATTGAGAATGTCCGCAAGGAAATAAATCTCAGGGTTGTATCTGGTGACACTTAAATCCTTTGATAATAAATTTATTTTCAACATTGGCACTCCTTCATAAATGTTCCCAAGAAGGGTTTCATCACCTGTTGCCTCTGATAAACTAAAGAAAATTGCTAAAATAAGTTTGTTATTTTCACCTGCACCAAGGTGCAGTAAAAAGCTTCCCTTGCATACCATTCACTCAGATCAATTCATTACAAAGACAGCACCGTAGCGACCAGGGTTCAATTCCTGCCACTGCCCGTATATTCTCACTGTGACTACGTGGGTTTCCTCCAGGTGCTCTGGTTTCCTCCAAAGACGTATGAATTAATAGGTTAATTGGTCACATGGGTGTACTTAGGCAACTCAGACTAGCTCGGCCAGTAGTGCCTGTCACCGTGCTGCTTTGCTAAGTAGAATAAAATAAAAATAACTCGGGGGGGGGGGTGGGTCAGGCAACGTCTTTTATTTGTTTAGAGATGCAGCACCAGTTACAGACCCTTCCAGCCCAGCCAGCCAGTGCTTCCAATTACATCCATGTGCCCCGCGTGAGTTATTATGTGTGTGCATAATAAAAAAACTACAGTTCCCAGTGGGCAACACAGGTGCTTCACACGGAACCGGAAGCTCTGCTGGTGACCTGGTCACATGCACTCGGGTGTTGAAGAACTGTGCGGTAATAAATTGTTCTTGTGTTAAACCCATGCCAGGTTTCGCTTTATTAAGACCAAACATAACGTGGTGTCAAAAGCTGGCATGAGGTGTAAACGCGGGGAGTAAGTGAATACTGTGTGCGACAGAGACAGAGATACTAGGTTCTGTCAGAGAGAAGCTGCTGACCAGAGAGCACCTTGTGTTCCAAGGTTGACCAAGAAATTCAGATGAGATGCTGAGAGTTCCTGTTATGGATAAGCTAAGTCCTCACGCACCTATGGTGTTTACTGGGAATCTTACTGAATGCTGGAAACAAGTCAAACAGCGATTCAATATATATTTAGCGGTTAGCGGACCAGGAGGGGCTGATGAAGGATTGAAGGCATCTATTTTTCTGCATGTAATTGGCGAAGATGCATTGGACATCTATAACAGCTTTCAAATTGATGAAACAGCCTTTACATTGAACACCCCGATGACAAAATTTGAGGAGTATTTTGTCCCAAGTAAAAACATCACTTTTGAGAGATAGAAGTTTTTTTTCCTGACCAGAAACAAGGTGTTAGCTTTGACCAATACTTGGCTGAGCTACACGCACTGAATAAGTCCTGTGAATTTGGAGATTTGGAAGACACACGAGTTAAAGGCAGAATAATTTGCATAACTTCAAATAATGGGTTCAGCGAAAGATTGCTGCATGAAAAAGATTTGATGCTAGAAAAGTTTGTGAATATGTGTAGGGCAGTGGAGACCACACGAGCTCAGGCTAAGGAGCTGCACTGGGCAGACTCAACAATGCATGCTGTGAAAACAGAGTGGCAGTGCACAAAGTGCTTCACAAAACAACGGCAAAGCAAAGAGTTATGCCCAAAAGCAAACGCAGCAAGTGTGGAGGTAAGCACATCCCAAAGATGTGTCCTGCTTATGGAAAGTCTCACTGTGGGAAGAAGAATCATTTTGTAAAGTGCTGCAAAGCTAGGGCTACCAAGAGAAAAGTGCACACAAATGATGAGGAAATGGAGGAATTCTTTATGGATTCCCTGCAAACTGCTGGTGCTGGTAAAACAGAATGGGCAATTCCAGTGACTGTTAATGAGAGAGTAATTCCATTTAAACTTGACACTGGAGCCCAGGTGAATCTGTTATCCATGACTCTCAAGACTCTCAAAGTAAAGAGAAAGGTTTACCCAGTGAAGTTAATTGTGACAGGTAATACTGGAGAGAACATTCCAGTAAAAGGGGGATGGCTGTATAGTGTCCTTCAAGCTCAAGGGGCAGCTCCTAAAGGCACAGCTACTGATTGGAGAAAAGAGAGTACAGCCAATATTGGGTCTGAGTCCATGTGAAAACTACTGAGTTTTCATAGTGGTTTTGCAGACCAAAGGTGACCACCCACAACTCACGAAAGAGTACGCTGATGTCCTTGAGGGGCCTGGATGCTTGCCAGATGTAACTCGAGAAACTCGTAGCAGCATCCATGAGAGGTACAGAGAGGTCATGCAGGAGAAGCACAAGAACTCCAACTTCCATAGACATCCGTACCAGCCACATCAGCATGACAGACAGGGTGCCAGTGCTGAACAGAGCGATCGTAGAGGCCATGCAGCCCATCAGGTCTGCCCCATCATTCCATCATGGCTGATCCCAGATCCCACTCAACCCCATACACCTGCCTTCTCCCCATATCCTTTGATGCCTGGAATGGTCAGCAAATGATCAACTTCCGCCTTAAATATACCCACGGACTTGGCCTCCACCGCAGTCTGTGGCAGAGCATTCCACAGATTTACTACTCTCTGGCTAAAATAATTCCTCCTTACATCTGTTCTAAAGGGTCGCCCTCAATTTTGAGGCTGTCCCTCTAGTTCTGGATACTTCCGCCATAGGAAACATGTTCTCCACATCCACCTTATCCAGTCCTTCCAACATTTTGTAGGTTTCAATGAGATACCCCCCTCCCCAACATTCTTCTAAATTCCGGTGAGTACAGACCCAAAGCTGCCAAATGATCGTCATATGTTAACCCCTTCATTCCCGGAATCATCCTCGTGAACCTCCTCTGGATTCTCCAATGACAACACATCCTTTCTGAGATATGGGGTCCAAAATTTTTGGCAATACTCCAAGTGCAGCCTGGCTAGTGTCTTATAAAGGCTCAGCATAATCTCCTTTCTTTTATATTCTATTCCCCTTGAAATAAATGCCAACATTGCATTTGCCTTCTTTACCACAGACTCAACCTGTAAATTAACCTTCTGGGAGTCTTGCACAAAGACTCCTAAGTCCCTCTGCACCTCTGATGCTTGAACCTTCTCCCCATTTAGGTAATAGTCCGCACTATTGTTGCTTTTACTAAAATGTATTATCATATATTTCCCAACACTGTATTCCATCTGCCAGTGTTTTGCCCGTTCTTCCAATCTGTCTAAGTCCTACTGTAATTTCATTGCTTCCTCAGCACTACCTACCCCTCCATCTATCATCATATCATCTGCAAACTTTGCAACAAAGCCCAATTCTATCATCCAAATCATTGATATATAACGTAAAAAGAACTGGTCCCAACATAAACCCCTGTGGAACACCACTAGTCTCTGGCAACCAGCCAGAAAAGGCTGCCTTTATTCCCACTCTTCGCCTCCTGCCAATCGGCCACTGCTTTATCCATACTAGAATCCATGTTGTAATACCATGGGATCGTACCTTGTTAAGCAGCCTCATGTGTGGCACCTTGTCAAAGGCCTTCTGGAAATCCAAGTACACAAAATCAACTGTTTCTCCTTTGTCTATCCTGCTTGTTATTTCTTCAAAGAATTCCAGTAGATTTTCAGGCAAGGTATTGCCTTTAGTAACCATGATGACTACAGCCTATTTTATTACCTGCATCCAAGTAGCCTTAGAGCCCATCCTTAATAATCGACTCCAGCATCATCCCAACTAACTGTCCAATAGTTTCCTTTCTTTTGCCTCTCTCCCTTCTTGAAGTGTGGAGTAACATTTGCAGTTTTTCAGTCTTCTGGAACCATTCCAAAATCTAGTGATTCTTGAAAGGTCATTGCTAATGCCGCCATGATCTATTTAGCCAACTCTTTCAGAACTTTGAGGTGTATACTATCCGGTCCAGGTGACGTATCTACCTTCAGACCTTTTAGTTTCCCAAGAACCTTCTCCCTAGTAATGGTAGCCTCACACACTTCATGTCCCCTGACACCTGGAACTTCCACCATACTGTTAGTGTCTTCCACAGTGAAGGCTGATACGAAATACTTATTTAGTTTGTCCACCATTTCGTTGTTCCCCATTACTACCTCTCCAGTATCATTTTCCAGCAGTCCGATATCCACTTCTCATCTCCCTTATACTTTATGTATCTGAAGAAACTTTTGGTGTTCTCTTTAATATTATTGGCTAGCTTACTTTTGCATTTCATCTTTACCTTCTTAATGACTTTTTTAGTTACCTTCTGTTGGTTTTTAAAAGCTTCCAATCCTCTAACTTCACATTACATTTTACCCTATCATATGCCCTCTCTTTGGCTTTTATGTTGGCTTTGACTTCTTTTGTTAGCCACAGGTGTGATATCTTTCCATTAGAGTACGTTTTCCTCTTTGGGATGTATGTAGCCCCTTGTCAAGCCTCAGGCTCGCTCAACTCGCTGTCGTCTAGGGGAAACAGCCCTCGGCCCCGCCAAACTGGGTAATTAAGTTTGTGTGGATGCTGTGTAACCCCGCCAAATAACAGACAATACACCAGATACGATTAAATGATTTACAGTTTATAGATATTACTGGGACTATATAATTAATAGAGATAAAATATAAAAGGAAAATAAAAGGCGCCACACTTATCAAAGTTCAGTCTCTTCGTGCACAACGGTTGGAGCTCTAGTAACAATTTTCTCTTCACCATTCAATCCCCTCTGACCACCTCCACCTGCCGCCTGGGTCAAACCACGGTGGTCGACTAGATGCTCCACACGAGTCTGTCTCTGCCTCCTGGCCTCGCCGAAGACCCTGGCCCTTGGACTCCTGCTCGGGGTCCAAACCTGTTAGCCAGCTCACAGCACTTTGTCGATTCTCTCTCTATCACGCCTTCTCCCCAAAAACCCGCGCATCACAATAACTTACAGACACATTAGAAAGAATAACATCTATCCCAATTGTTTCGTTCTTTCTCTTATCGATAACATAACCCAAACAAGCTGCTAGCGAGAGAACTTTCTCAGTAGTTAACATAACAAAGAAGCCATTTTAATTAGCCTACACGGTAACATAAAAGAAGAAACCCCTTACATATATATATCCTGTTCCTTCTAAATTGCTTCCAGAAATTCCAGTCATTGCTGCCCTGTCATCATCCCTGCCAATGTTCTTTTCCTATCAATTCTGGCCAACTCCTCTCTCATATCTCTGTAATTCCCCTTACCCTTTGGTAATATTGATACATCTGACTTTAGCTTCTCCTTGTCAAATTTCTGGGTGAATTTGATCATATTGTGATCACTCTCCCCAAGGATTCATTTACCTTAAGCTCTCTAATCAATTCTGGTTTATTCCACAACACCCAATCCAGAATAAGGGACTGAATGCACTCATTACAATTGAAGTTAATGTGGATATCTTTGTTGGAAAGGATGATCGTTCCTTGCCAGTTTATGAGGAGCAAGCTGTTGCCCATGTAGCAGGCTCAGCCTCTCCACACAGCTGATGAATCCAAAGGAACAACAGAGACCAATACAGTTTTGCACCAGCAATGTCACAGGAGTTGCCAATCAGTGTTGAACTCAACATAAGACTAGCTTAGGGACTCCAGCTCTGTATTTTTTTTCAAGGTTTACTCCTGGAGCCGTTCCCATGAGTGGGCATAGCCATAAGGCAGTGGAGGTTTGAGATCAGAGTTTTCCTGCTGCTAGATGAGCCTCATCTGCCCAAAACTGGTAAAGCCTTTATTCCCTTTCTGATCAAGAATTGGCTGTAAAGGTGATTCAGCTTCCATGGGCCTTTGATTGTCTGAGAGAACACCTCATCACTGTCTTATACAGGGTGTGTCTTAGATTTGAGGTGGTGACTCGTGGTTCCGGATTCTCATACAGGAGCGTAAGGAGGATGTCAGAAGTAAGTTTATACACAGGGTAGTGGGTACATGAAACACAGAACTGATTCTACAACCTTTCAAGGACTCTGCAACTTATGATCTTAGTGCTATTTATTTATAGGCATCCGTTAGTCTCGTGAGACCATGGATTTGCGCCTTGGAAGGTTTCCAGGGCGCAGGCCTGGGCAAGGTTTTATGGAAGACTGGCAGTTGCCCATGCTGCAAGTCTCCTCGAATCCACACCACCGATGTTGTCCAAGGGAAGGGCACTAGGGCCGATACAGCTTGGTCGTTGATACACCGGTGTCATTGCAGAGCAATGTGTGGTTAAGTGCCTTGCTCAAGGACACAACACGCTGCCTCAGCTGAGGCTCGAACTAGTGACCCTCAGATCACTAGACCAACACCTTAACCACTTGGCCACGCACCAACACTTACTTATTTACTTACTTGTTTGCATTTTTTATTTTTTTGTATGCCTTCTTTTGCACGTTGGTTATTTGTCAGTGTTTATTTGTGTGTAGTTTTTCATTGATTCTATTGTATTTCTTTGTTCCACTATGAATGCCTGCAGAAAATCTCAGGGTAGTATATGGTGATAAATACATATTTTGATAATAAATTTACTTTTATTTATTTTCAGATACATCATGATTACAGGCCCTTCCAGCCCAATGGCCGGTGCTTCCGAATGCCACCCATTGTTACCCATGCATCATAGAAACACAGAAAACCTACAGCACAATACAGGGCCTTTGGCCCACAAAGTTGTGCCGAACATGTCCCTAACTTAGAAATTACTAGACTTCCCCATAGCCTTCTATTTTTCTAAGTTCCATGTACCTATCCAAAAGGCTCTTAAAAGTCCCTATCGTATCCGCCTCCACCACTGTTGCCGGCAGCCCATTCCACGCACTCACCACTTTCTGAGTAAAAAACTTACCCCTGACATCTCCTCTGTACCTGCTCCCCAGCACCTTAAACCTTGTGTCCTCTTGTGGCAACCATTTCAGCCCTGGGAAAAAGCCTCTGACTATCCACACGATCAATGCCTCTCATCATCTTATACACCTCTGTCAGGTCACCTCTCATCCTCCGTCACTCCAAGGAGAAAAAGCTGAATTCACTCAACCTGCTTTCATAAGGCATGCTCCCCAATCCAGGCAACATCCTTGTAAATCTCCTCTGCACCCTTTCTGTGGAGATGACCAGAACTGAGCACAGTACTCCAAGTGGGGTCTGACCAGGGTCCTATATAGCTGCAACATTACCTCTTGTCTCCTAAATTCAATTCCACGATTGATGAAGGCCAATATACTGTACAACTTCTTAACCACAGAGTCAACGTGCGCAGCTGTTTTGAGCGTCCTATGGACTGGGACCCCAAGATCCCTCTGATCCTCCACACTGCCAAGAGTCTGACCATTAATACTATATTCTGGCTTTGGAATGCGGGAGGAAACGGGAATGCCCAGAGGAAACTCATGCAGTCTCGGGGAAAACTTACAAACCCTTTCAGAAAGTGATGGATTTGAGCGTGGGTCACTGACACTGTAATAGAATTACACTAACCACCAGGGGTGGTAGTAGAGGCAGATACATTCAGACATTCAAGAGACTTTTAGTTAGGCACATGGATAATAGAAAAATGAAAGGCTATATGAGAAGGAAGGGTTAGATTGATCTTAGAATAGGTTAGAAGGTTGAAGAAGGGCCTGCGCAATGCTCTAGAGTTCTGTGTTCTATAGACTCTCCATATTCCACCCCGTTAAGACCTCCCAGAATCTTGACCCTAAGAACATACATTATGTATGTACCTCATGTCTTAATTTAAGGTGTAATTGTTAATTAAACAAATTTTATTATCTTTGCTTTACTTTACTTTCACTTTACTTTACTTTACCAAACAATTGATACTAGAACGTACAATCAGCGATATTTGATTCTGCGCTTCGCGCTCCCTGGAGTACAAATCGATAGTAAATATTAAAACTTTAAATTATAAATCATAAATAAAAAATAGAAAAGGGGAAGTAAGGTAGTGCAAAAAAAAAACTGAGAGGCAGGTCCGGATATTTGGAGAGTAAGGCCCAAATCCGGGTCAGGATCCGTTCAGCAGTCTTATCACAGTTGGAAAGAAGCTGTTCCCAAATCTGGCCATATGAGTCTTCAAGCACCTGAGCCTTCTCCCAGAGGGAAGAGGGATGAAAAGTGTGTTGGCTGGGTGGGTCGTGTCCTTGATTATCCTGGCAGCACTGCTCCGTCAGCGTGCAGTGTAAAGTGAGTCCAAGGACAGAAGATTGGTTTGTGTGATGTGCTGCGCTGTGTTCACGATCTTCTGCAGCTTCTTCCGGTCTTGGACAGGACAACTTCCACACCAGGTTGTGATGCACCCTAGAAGAATGCTTTCTACAGTGCATCTACAAAAATTAGTGAGGGTTTTAGGGGACAGGCCAAATTTCTTTAGCTTTCTCAGGAAGTAAAGGCGCTGGTGGGCCTTCTTGGCAGTGGACTCTGCTTGGTTGGACCAAATCAGGTCATTTGTGATATTGACCCCGAAGAACTTAAAGCTTTTGACCTGTTCCACTTGCGCACCACCGATGTAAATGGGGTCATGCAGTCTGCTACTCCTTCTGAAGTCAACAACCAATTCCTTCATCTTGCTGACGTTGAGGGTTAGGTTATTGTCTTCGCACCATGCCACCAGGTTCTTAATTTTCTCTCTGTACTCAAACACATCATTACTCGAGATATGGCCTACAATTGTTGTGTCATCAGCAAACTTATATATTGAGTTCGATGGAAACTTGGCTACACAATCATGGGTGTACAGTGAGTACAGCAAAGGGCTGAGTACTCAGCCTTGTGGGGCACCGGTGCTCAGAGTGATGGTAGAGAGCTTGTCCCCTATTTTTACAGCCTGAGTCCTGTCTGTGAGGAAGTTGAAGATCCAGCTGCAGATCTGAGGGCTAAGGCCCAGGTTCTGGAGTTTAGGAATCAGTTTATTTGGAATGATGGTATTAAAGGCAGAGCTGTAGTCAATGAAAAGGAGCCTTACCTATGCGTCTTTATTCTCCAGGTGTTCTAAAGAGGAATGTAGAGCCAGAGAGATGGCATCTGCCGTTGACCTGTTGCTCCGGTAGGCGAATTGCAAAGCGTCAAGGTTGACCGGTAGGCTGTGGTTGATGTGTGCCATAACCAATCTCTCGAAGCACTTCATAGGAATTGATGTCAGAGCCACAGGTCGATAGTCATTCAGGCATGCCACCTTGCTCTTCTTCGGCACTGGGATTATCGTTGCCTTCTTAAAACACGAGGGGATCTGAGACTGAAGCAAGGAGCTTACTTTTACTTTTTAGATATTTAGATTTTTCTGATTGAATTTCTTCAGCTGTGGGTACACAGCCAAGGTTCTTTTTCACTTTACTTTATTGTCGCCAAACAATTGATACTAGAGTGTACAATCATCACAGCGATACTTGATTCTGCGAAACTAATGGGAAAATCCCTTCGAAAAACAAATTTCACCAAGTGAAGCATATCCAGGAAGACACTCCTCTCATGTTCAAGAAATAATCTGTCGTCAGTTTACAGTGAATTTCTACCTCATTACACCCATTCCTCTGAACCTACTCCCGATCTCCAATTATAAGGTTTAAAGGTTTCAATACTGGTGTTTCTCTCCAACCTCTGGTGATGATCTTGAAACCTTGGAGTATGGTGAGCAATTTCTTATCAAAGAAAGAATGTGCTGGCATTGGAGAGGGTCGAGGGGAGGTTCTCGAGAACGAACCCTGGATTGAAGTAACACATTTGATGGCTCTCAGATTACACTCACTACAGTTCGGATGAATGAGGTGTGACCTCACTGAAACCTATTGATTTTTGAAAAGTCAAGATAGAGTGGACTTAGAGAGGATGTTTCCCGCAGAGGGAGAGACCAGGACTAGAGGGAACTGTCTCAGAATAGAGGAACATCCATTTAGAACAGAGATGAGGAGGAATTTCTTTAGCAGGTGAATCTGTGGAATTCATTGCCACAGACAGCTGTGGAGTTGCCCTTGGCTATATGTAAATTGGAAGTTAATAGGTTCTTGATTAGTAGGGATGTCAAAGGTTACAAGGCAGGAGAATAGGACGGGGTGGGATAATAAGTTAGCCAAGATGGAATGACAGAGCAGATTTGATGGGCTGAATGCCCTAATTCTGTTCCCCTGTCATATGGTCTTAAGGTCTTATTTCAATTCAAAGTCAAAATAAAATTTTCTATTAAAAATGTATATGTTACTACCTTGATATTCACATTGTTGCAGGCATTTACATGAAAATAAATAAATACAATAAGATTTATGAATTGATTGTGAATGACCAAATAAAGATAACTTATGCAAATTTAAAAAATACTGAAAACATGAGTTGTGGAGTCCTTGAAAGTTTGTACGTAGGTTGTAGAATCAGTTCAGAGTTGAGGCGAGTGAAGCTTGATAGTTGTAGAGTAATAACTGTTTCTAAGCCTGGTGCTGAGGGACCTAAGGCTTCTGTACCTCCTTCCCAATGACGGCAGTGAGCAGAGACCTGCAAACTGTCAGCAGTAATGTTGTATAGAATAGTGTGAATGGGGCTCAAAGTATGCAGTAATTAATTTGCTAATAATACAAAATTGGGCACAAAGAATTGTGAAAGGATAGAGCGAGTAGTTTCAGGGGATATAGGTAGGCTGTGGAATGGCAGATAGAATAAATGTGAATGAAAAAAATTTCAGATTGCCTTTTAAATGGTAATAAATCAATAAGTCTTGATATTGGTGAATCTACCAAATCTACTTAAACATCCAAGAAAGCAGAGGTGCTAATAGAATCATAGAATACTACAGCACAGAAACAGGCCCTTCGGCCCATCTAGTCCATACTGAACACGAGGAATACTGCAGATGCTGGAAATTCAAGCAACGCACATCAAAGTTGCTGGTGAATGCAGCAGGCCAGGCAGCATCTCTAGGAACAGGTACAGTCGACGTTTCAGGCCGAGACCCTTCAATCTACTCAGGCTGCAGATCTGCGTAAAATTCTCTGCTTCGCAAACATCTGATATCTGGTTTGGTCGCTACTACTACTACTGTCAGGTCAGGGCCTTACCTTGCTACTGGTACCAGGTAGCCCAGGACTACCTGTCTAGGGTCGGGTTGTCGGCGACTCAACTGGCACACCCCCTGGTGCACTTCGGTTAACCAGGGAGGAGGGTGTGTAGGCACCCAGCAGGACTAAAAACAAAACCTGTCAAAGGGCGGATGAACTCTTTGTGAGTCAACGGCCACCCACTGTCTGTGTGAGGAGTGGCACGTCACACAGTTTCATTTCGCGCGTTGTAAGGCATGAAGGCAAGGTCACTGGTCAGATCACACCAGCCTTTCTCCACTCTGTTATAACTTAGCTCCCTTTCTCAAATCTTGATACTTTTCTGCTCCCCCTCCAATGTGTTTTACAATTTGATGGGGTGTTTTTGGGCTGATTGAGCAACCTGGTGCTTTGCAGTCTCCGAGAGTACCAGGACTGGTGCCTGCACAGGTTGATAGGGTGGTAGAGAAGGTCTATGGTACGTTTGTCTTTATTAATCGAGGCATTGAGTTGAAAAGTTGCAGCTTCATAGAACTCTAGTTCGGCTGTATCTGGAGTATTGCATACAGTTCTGGTCACCCCATTATAAGAAGGCTGTCGAGGCTTTGGAGAGGGTGCAGTCGAGGTTTACCAGGATGTTGCCTGGATTAGAGAGCATGTGCTATAACGAGAGGTTGCACAAACTTAGGTTGTTTTCTCTGGAGTGCCGGAGGGTGAGGGGAGATCTGATGGAGGTGTACGTGATTATTAGAAGCACAGACAGAGTAGACAGAGAGTATTTTTTTTCCCAGGGTTGAAATATTTAATACCAGATGGCATACATTTAAGGTGAGAGGGGGAAATTTCAAAGGGGATGTGAGAGGCAAGTTTTTTATGCAGAGAGTTGTGGGTGCCTAGAATACGCTGCCTGGTATGGTGGTAGAGGCGGGCATTTTAGGGATTTTTTTAGATTAGATTATGAGGACACGCAGTCCTCTTTTATTGTCATTTAGTAATGCATGCATTAAGACATGATACAATATTCCTCTGGTGTGATATCACAGAAACACAAGATAGACCAAGGCTGAAAAACTGACAAAAACCACATAATTATAACATATAGTTACAACAGTGCAAGCAATACCGTAACTTGATGAAGAACAGGCCATGGGCACGGTAAAAAAAAGTTCAAAGTCTCTCGAAAGTCCCACATCTCACGCAGACGGGAGAAGGAAGAAAACTCTCCCTGCCATGCCCGACCACAGTCTAATTTTTAAGAGACGTTTAGATAGGCACATGAATGTGACATTGTGTTGGCAGAAGAGATTAGTTTAGTTGACCATTTGGTTTCTAGTTTAATTGGTTGGGCCAACATTATGGGTCAAAGGGCTTGCTCCTGTGCTTTATGTTCTATGGTGTTCAGGAGTATGAGAGGATCCTTTGCTTATTTTGTCTGCCGGTGTTTACAGTAGATTTGTAATGTTTTTACTATGAAACACTTAGGTTGGCAGAAATGCATCTTGAAACTGTGTTAGAAATATCAACACTGTATCCTGATATAAGTTTTGATGGAGAATATGGCTTAATTTAACACAGTAATGCTGGCCTGTACAATTACAGCTGTACACTTCAATTTGCAGGCCTTAAACATTTAATAACATTAGCCTCAATGTTATGGGTGTCGCGGTAATGTAAGAGTTAGTGTAATGCTGTTACTTCAGCTATAAAAGCAGGCTTCAAATCCCGCCCTGTTGGTAAGGGATTTGTACATTCTCCCCGTGACCACACGGGTTTCCTGTGTGTGTTCCGGTTTCCCCCCACAGTCTAAAGACATAAAGGTTAGGATTAGTGAGTTCTGGGCATCCTATGTCCTGATTTGCAGGCTGTCCCCAACACAATCCTTGCTGATTTGATTTGATACAAGCAACAGAGTTCACTTTACGTTTCGGAAGATCTAACCTGGACTCAACAAATTGAAGCAGCTACAAAGAAGGCACAACAGCAGGTATATTTCATAAGGAGGCTGAGGAGATTTAGTCTGTCACCAAAGACACTCGCAAATTTCTACATAAGTACTGTGGAAAGCATTCTAACTGGCTGCATCACCGTCTGGTATGGGGGAGGGGGCTACTGCACAGGATCGAAGTAAGCTGCAGAGTTGTAAACTTTGTCAGTCCATCATGGGCATCAGCCTCTGTGGTATCCAGGACATCGTCAAGGAATGATGCCTCAAAAAGGCAGCATCCATCATTAAGGGCCCTCATCACCCGGGGCATGTCTTGTTCTCATTGCTGCCATCAGGAAGGAGGTACAGAAGCCCAAAGGCACACACTCAATGATTCAGGAAAATCGTCTTCCCCTCTGCCATCAGATTGTTGAGCGAACATTGAACCCATGAACACTACCTCACTACTTTTTTTATTTCTATTTTTGCACTACTTATTTAATTTAACTATTTTATGTATATTTATTTATATATAAAAAATGGTTGGCTGGTTCTTCGCTTGTGAAGATCAGAAGGGAATCATCGCTGCAGGACTTTTCTTCCCACCTGCACGGCGTAGATTTACAATGAGGATTAGCGCACGTGGACCGATTCCACTCTTTAGGCCGGGGACGTCCCACAATGGCACAGTGAGCTGCAATGACTGCGGCGACCGCGAGGCTGGAAGTTGAGTATTGGAGTTTTCCTTCTCCTAGAGAGACTGTCTGGCAGGGCTAACAAGCCCCATCTACCCGGGTTTGGAATGGGAATTGGCCTAGGCTGGCTGCCAGCTGAGGCTGATGATCCCAGCCTCCCCACCCAGTTATACCGCCGGACACTCGGTCACGCCATGACATAGCAAACTCAGTAAGAACAGGGACGCCACGTGAAGGCGTTGCTATGGATGCAGCAGGGTATGTGAGTGACCTCCTGTATGGCAAGCTGAACCGTGGTCCTGCGGCGATCACTGCAGCTGGAATGGAGAGATATGGAAGACACTTTACCTTCTTAATTGACCAGGACATCCAGCCCCGGACTCAGCCGTCCCCTATATATAAAACTTCCTGTCATTTATGCTTTTTCCTATTGTTATCTATTGCATAGTACTGCTGCCACGAAGACAACAAATTTCACAACATATGCTGGTGATATTAAACCTGATTCTGATTGATTCTGAAGTGGTAAACATTTCTGTATTTTCTTGGGACAGTTTTCTCTTTCACAGTTGATCAATAGATTTTTGGATTATTAAGGGACTCAAAGATATAGTGTCACTTGGAATATTGTGTTCAGCTCTGGTTGCCTCATTATAGGAAGGGTGTGACAGCTTTGGAGAGGGTGCGGAAGGGATTTACCAGGCTGCTGCCTGGATTAGAGAGCATGTCTTCTGAGGTAGATTAAGTGAGCCTGAGGTTGTACAGGCAGATGCATTAGAGACATTTAGATAGGCATGTGGGTAAAAGAAAAATGGAAGGCTAGATTGATCCTGGAGTAGGTCAAAGGGCTGCCAAAGGGCCTGTACTGTGTTGTACTGTTCAACGTTCTATGATCTTTTTGCACCCTTACTAAGATGACGTGTTGCGGGCAGCTTACAAAAACTCAAAATATACTTCTTCTGAACTGCTCTCACTGCAATCTGCAGCCTGTAATTTCCATTTAAGCAACGGGCTTTTGAACCATCTCAATAGACTGGAGATCTCACCGTCTTCTGTACAATTCTGTAGACTATATTCCCAAGCATGCAGGTACGGGACCTTTAATCAGATGTAGGTGTATCACATAGCCAGAAAAGGAGGAGGAGGGGAGGTCTCCAAACCAGATTGAGATGCCAAGCAATGAAAGTTCATCCACCCAGCAGCTTGTTAGCAAATGTACAGTCACCAGAGAACAAGAATGAGGATCTTAGGGCTATATCAGAGAGAAATGAGGAATTACTGTGTTCTGCGTTTCACTTTGTTGAACATTGAACTTTGTTCATCTAGGATTAGTTCAGGACATCTGTGCTGAGGTGGAAGATCAGCCACAGTGTTACAATATGGAGCAGGCACGAAGGGTTGAATAGCTTTCTCCTAGTTCTGTTCTTCCTCGGACATTGTCACGTTGTCATGGTGGAGAGGCTTGAGTCTCCCTGAGCTCCCAAGATCAATGCTGACTGGAGCTTAGCCAGCTGACGCTTAGCTCCTAGTAAGGTCACCCATGTTGATAAGGTCAAGGGGGAGGTTCCAGGCAAAGTTCAAGGGTCAAAGTAAATTTATTATCAAAGTACATATATGTCACCATATACAGCCCTGAGATTCATTTTCTGGCAGCCAATCACAGTGAATACAAGAAACAACAGAATCAATGAAAGAGTGTCTGCAACAAGATGAATAAACAACCAATGTGCTATAGACAACAAATTGTGCAAATACAAAAAGAAAGAAAAAAAATTAATAATAAATAAATAAGCAATAAAATATCGAGCACATGAGATGAAGAGACCTTGAAAGTGAGTCCATAGTTTGTGGGAACAGTTCAGCGATGGGTCAAGTGAAGTTATCCCCACTGGTTCAAGAGCCCAATGGTTAAGGGGCAACAAAGAGTGATCCAACCTAGGGCTCAATGCTGGAACTGGTGGAAGATGATGACACATCACAATCAAGTGATCCCTCTACTACGACTATGTCTGATGTCCTTATGTTGTTATAAGAATTCGGAAAACTCTGATCTCCAGCCTCCCCTGCCTTGGGTCTATACCCACTCATGGGGAAGTAAACCCCAAGGGAAAAATTCGGAGCTGGAGTTGCTAAGACAGTCCTACATTGAGTTCAATGCTGACAGGCAACTGCTGCAATGCCACTGGCGCCAAACTGTACTGGTCTCTGCGTTCCTTTGGATTCAACAGATGCGTGGAGAGAGGGAGCCTGCTACATGGGCAGCAGCTTGCTCTCCGTATTGCTCTGCCCTGGCTTGCGTATCTAGACAGCCAGGGCACAACATCCATGGTTGACTCCAACCAACGGAGGCGTTGGTGTTATTATAATACCTCTTAATTGTTAATTATTGCTTATGTGGCCACAGGTTCAGCGTAACAGAGAGTGATGTATATTCACAGGTTTCCAACATCAATAAAGTTACAAAACTTTACAACTAATCAGCAGATATTCTGCCTTTGAGACAATATATGTTCAAAGTTTAAAGTAAATTTATTATCAGAGTGCCTTCAATCTTGTGCAAAACTCTTAGTCACATATACAGTATATAGCTAGGGTGCCTAATACTGTAGTAATTTTATATACGTATTGGACTGAACTGCATTGCCACAAAGAAAAAAAATGACATACTTGAGGATGATAAACCTGATTCTGATATGGGTCTCTATTGTGGACTGAGAGTGGGAAGGGGGCAGGAAGAGAGGGGAATCATGGTTAGGAAAAGGGGAAGGGAGCGGGAAGTATCAGAGAGACATTCTGTAATGAGCAATAAACCAATTGTTTGGAATCAAATGACATTGCCTAGTGCCTCAGGGCTGGGTGTGTCCGCAGCCCCCCCCCCCCCCAAGCACTCCTTCTCTGCCACGGTCCTCCACCCTCGCCATTCCCAGCATCCTTTGCTCCCACCAGATTTACAAACTCACTGTCCATTCCACGTTGACAAGTATGCATAATTCTTAAACACCCTAGCTATACTGTATATATGCGCCAAAGACTTTTGCACAGTACCGCAAGTTGTGCAAAAAGAGAGCAAATATTGAGGTAATATTCAGTGGTTCATTGTCCATTCAAAAGTCTGACGGTAGAGGGGAAGAAGCTGTTCCTGAATCGTTGAGTGTGTGGCTTCGGGCTCCTGTACCTCCTCAGTGAGTAGAGGGCATATCTGGAATGATGGAGGTCTTTAATGATGGATACCAATTTTCTGAGGCATCGTCATTTGAAGATGTCCTTGATGCCCTCAGACTTTTGCACAGTACTGTATATGACAGCATATTCATTTGAGGAGTGTGATGTCAGCGATGGGATGGAATGATGCATGGATCAGAAAGCTGCCCGTTAATATAAATCAGGGGTTCCCGATCATTTTTATCCCATGGACCAATACTATTAAGCAAGGGGTCTATGGAACCTGGGGCTGGGAACCCCTGTTATAAGTCTAACTCCGTTTGTTGGTCTGACATTCAAATATCAAATATAACCATATAACCATATAACAATTACAGCACGGAAACAGGCCATCTCGGTCCTTCTAGTCCATGCCGAACGCTTACTCCCACCTAGTCCCACTGACCTGCACTCAGCCCATAACCCTCTATTCCTTTCCTGTCCATATACCTATCCAATTTTACTTTAAAAGACAATGTCGAAACTGCCTTAACCACTTCTACTGGAAGCTAGTTCCACACAGCCATCACTCTCTGAGTAAAGAAGTTCCCCCTCGTGTTACCCCTAAACTTTTGTCCCCTAACTCTCAATTCATGTCCTCTTGTTTGAATCTCCCCTAATCTCAATGGAAAGAGCCTATCCACGTCAACTCTATCTATCCCCCTCATAATTTTAAATACCTCTATTAAGTCCCCCCTCAACCCCTCAACCTTCTACGCTCCAAAGAATAAAGACCCAACTTGCTCAACTTTTCTCTGTAACTCAGGTCCTGAAACCCAGGTAACATTCTAGTAAATCTTCTCTGTACTCGCTCTATTTTGTTGACATCTTTCCTATAATTTGGTGACCAGAATTGTACACAATACTCCAAATTTGGCCTTACCAATGCCTTGTACAATTTCAACATTACATCCCAACTCCTATACTCAATGCTCTGATTTATAAAGGCCAGCATACCAAAAGCTTTCTTCACCACCCTATCCACATGAGATTCCACCTTCAGGGAACTATGCACCATTATTCCTAGATCCCTCTGTTCTACTGCATTCCTCAGTGCCCTACCATTTACCATGTATGTCCTATTTTGATTAGTCCTACCAAAATGTAGCACCTCACACTTATCAGCATTAAACTCCATCTGCCACCTTTCAGCCCACTCTTCTAACTGGCCTAAATCTCTCCGCAAGCTTTGAAAACCTACTTCATTATCCACGACGCCACCTATCTTAGTATCATCTGCATACTTACTAATTCAATTTACCACCTCATCATCCAAATCATTAATGTATATGACAAACAACATTGGACCCAGTACAGATTCCTGAGGCACACCAGTAGTCACCGGCCTCCAACCTGACAAACAGTTATCCACCATCACTCTTTGGTGTCTCCCATCCAGCCACTGCTGAATCCATTTTACTACTTCAATATTAATACCTAACGATTGAACCTTCCGAACTAACCTTCCGTGTGGAACCTTGTCAAAGGCCTTACTGAAGTCCATCCCACTTAGTTTCATGTCTCTGGGATTGTAAAACTTTTTGCAGAAAACACACAGCTCCAAAATGGAACCGCTTGGTAGAAAAGTGTTACAGAGTGTGTCAATCAATCCTTAAAGTCAAAATAAATTCATTATCAAAGTACATACAGTATATGTCACCATATACTACCTTGAGATTCATTTTCTTGCAGATGTTTACAGAAAAATAAGGAATACAATAAAACTTATGAAACATTTACTATTTGTTTGAATGGTGAGGTGGAGATACGTCTGTACCAAAGGAGATGCAAGGTGCTCCTTTCCTCCACTGGCCTGCAGGTCACCCTTGGGCAAAGTGTAGCACCTGCTTAGCCCCCCAATCACGGTCATGTGAAGCCATAGGAGCAGGTGATGGACGGTTGTATGAGCCGCTGGTGCATATCACAAGTCCTGGTTATGTGACCACTGACACCAGGCAGACAATCTCTGAAGAGCATTGATAATGGCTGGGGTCACCCGTCTTGTAAAGACACTGCCCAGAGGAAGGCAATGACAAACTACTTCTGTAGAAAAATTTACCAAGAACAATCATGGTCAAGAGACTGTGATCACCCATATCATATGACAAGGTGTGTAATGATGATGATATTATTTGTTTATTCATTTGTGGCTTACTGCTATCTTATATAGAACATAGAACATAGAATAGTACAGCACAGTACAGGCCCTACGGCCCACAATGTTGTGCCGACCCTCAAACCCTGCCTCCCATATAAGCCCCCACCTTAAATTCCTCCATACACCTGTCTATAGTCTCTTAAATTTCACTAGTGTATCTGCCTCCACCACTGATTCAGGCAGTGCATTCCACGCACCAACCACTCTCTGAGTAAAAAACCTTCCTCTAATATCCCCCTTGAACTTCCCACCCCTTACCTTAAAGCCATGTCCTCTTGTATTGAGCAGTGGTGCCCTGGGGAAGAGGCGATGGCTATCCACTCTATCTATTCCTCTTATTATCTTATACACCTCTATCATGTCTCCTCTCATCCTCCTTCTCTCCAAAGAGTAAAGCCCTAGCTCCTTTAATCTCTGATCATAATGCATACTCTCTAAACCAGGCTATGTGCTATTTGTGCCTTGTGCTGTGTATGACTGTTGGGTTTGTGTTTTGTATCTTGGCCCTAGAGGAACGTTCTTTCACTTGGCTGTATTCATGGATACTAATGTATGGTTGAATGATAATTAAGTGATAAAGTGGACGTGGAAAGGTTGTTTATGAAACACTTATTAGTGGGAGAGTCTAAGACCAGAAGACACAGCCTCAGAATAGAGGGGCATCCTTTTAGAATGGAGATAAGAAGGAATTTCTTTAGCCAGAGAATGGTGAATCTGTGGAATTTGTTGCCACAAGCAGCTGTGAAGGCTAAATCTTTACGTATATTTAAGGCAGAGGTTGATAGATTCCTGATTGGTCAGTACATGAAGGGAAACAGGGAGAAGGCGGGAGATTGGGGCCGAGATGGAAATGGATCAGCCATGATGAAATGGCCAAATAGCCCAATTCTGCTCCTATATCTGATGGTCTTATGGTCTAATATCACTTATGTGTTGTGTGTGAGTTATATGTACTGTGTTGTGGACCTTGGGCTGCAGGAATATTGTTTTGTTTGGCAGTATGCATGTGTACTGTAATGAACTTGAAGTTGAACTCGGTACTATACATAACAAATTCTGACAACCAATGTGCAAAATAGGAAATAATAAAGAAATAAACAAACAAATAAATAATGAGTTATAGATTCTTGAATGTGAGTTTACAGCAGGGGTTCCTAATATTTTTTATGCCCTAGACCTTACCATTAGCCAAGGTGTCCGTGGACACCAGGTTGGGAATTAGGAACACCTGATCTACTGTTCAAAGTTCAAAGTTCATCAGATCCGGAGTAACAATTATTCCGTTCTCCTTTACACTTGCATACTGGAAATGAGATTAAACAATCTTGAATCTTGAATCTTAGAATCAAAATGACTGCATTTGCAAATGCAAAAACTGGATATTTCTCCATAATCTGCATAATAATTATTAAAAGGTCTTGCTTCCCACCATTTAAGGCTAAACTGACCAGTTTAAGTGTACATTTTTGTAGTTTTTAATATTATGCATTTAAATTTCTCAGCCTATTAACCCAAAACAACACCAGCCACCTGATCACCAATTCAACCACACTAATTTCACAATCTCACTGAAAATACTCCGATTTTTTTGACGCTGAAGCAGCCTGCTACCAATCTTTATTTGAAGGGCATACTTTATATTTTGTTTAATCAGGCTGTCCTGCAGTGCAGGGTCTTTGAAAGTGTCATCGGTTCTTCCGAGACAAAATGGGCCAATGTCACGTTTCATCTGCCTTGCGACTGGGCGGTTTAGTTGCTGAAACGTTGGTGAAGATGTTACAGAATTCAGTTTGGTCCTAATTTCACCCACTGGTGCTTCCTGCGGCAAACTGGATTGAAAGCCGAGTTTTATGGTGAGGGGTAGGGGAGAGAAACTGGTTGAGTACCTTCTTCGGGAAAGGCAGGGTGGTCAAGCTGTTAACCCAAGTTGTACAGATACCTGGATTGTTGCAAAGTCATCACCCCCAAACTAATGCCAAATTCAAAGTGAATTTATTATCACAGTGTGACTGTCTTACCATATACTACCTTGGGTTTCATTTTCTTGCAGATATTTACAGGAAAGTAATGAAACAATAGATTCTATGAAAAACTATACGTAAACAAAGACTGACAAACAACTGATGTGTAAAAGAAGACAAATAGAGCAAATAAAAAATAAATAATACTGAGAAGATGAGTTGTAAAGATTCCTTGAAAGTGAGTCTGTAGATTGTGCAATCAGTTCAGTGTTACAGTGCGTGAAGTGATCCACACCGGTTCAGGACCCTGATCTTTGAAGGGTAATAACTGTTCCTGAACCTGGTGGTGTGGGATCTAAGATTCCTGTAGATCTTTCCCGATGGTACTAGTGAGAAGAGAGGATGAGTAAAGGGATGGGGAATGGGTAGCTGTGGGGTGGAGGTATAACCTCATGTGGAGGGGTCTTTTTGACAGCATGAACTCAGAAACTGCGAAGTAGATGAGAGAGGGATTTGTTTGTGTGAGTAAGCACAGATCCCAGTAAGTAGACAACAGGAATTCTGCAGATGCTGGAAATTCAAGCAACACACATCAAATTTGCTGGTGAACGCAGCAGGCCAGGCAGCATCTCCTGGAAGAGGTACAGTCGATGTTTCAGGCCGAGACCCTTCAAATTTGATGTGTGTTCCCAGTAAGTAGACTCAGGATTGACTCTGCTCTAGGCTGCTGTAATTAGTTCTTGCAAAATGCGTTGCTTGCATCAGTGATGTGCTGGGCTAGCCTGTACGTGTCAACATGCTTCTGGCACCAACATAGCCTGCCCACTAACTCTAACCCATACGTTTTTAGAACATGTGGGGAAACTGGGAGAAACGCACTCAATCATGGGGGAGAATGTACAGACTCCTTACAGAAAATGGTGGGATTGGAACCCTGACTGGTGATCACTGTTGCTGTACGGCGATTGCACAGACAATTGTTCTCCCGTGCTGCCCCAACAGTGTGTGTCTCAGTGTTCAGAAAACTAGCTGAGCCCAGTGGCAGACAGCAGCCTGCTACCCCACCCTCCGTGGATTGTCACCTTGTCGTGGTGGAGAAGCTTGTGTGGTACTGAGATCCCAAGAATGATGCCATCTGGAGCTATGCTCCTGGTAGGGTCACCCATGGCGATAAGGTCGAGGGCGAGGTCCCTGACAAAGAACAATCCAACCAAGACCTCAACGATGGAACAGGCGGACGAAGTTACTTCGAACTCAACGGCTGTGAAGGCGGATGAAGGCTGCAACAAATCCATCAGCTCCAATCGTCATGGTTTCCATGCCATTGGAATCAGTTGGTTGATTTGTGAAGTATTGTGTGCTTCTTGGAGTGCAACATCAAGTACACGTTAAACAAATACACACAAAGGCGTCTTCGCTCTGTGGGCCACTTGATCAACAGAACGAAGACCATCATCCTCGACCTCGAGGGATAGCCACAACGGGGACCCTACCCACCCCATCTCCCTGTGCACAAATCAGGAAACACTCCAGAGGTGGTCAAGTCCACTTTATTTTTAAATCGGTGACAGGGGCTCACAGCAAGAGTTGAACTCCTTCAGCCCTTGTAATGGTGAGCTCAGAGTTGGATGGCCACTCTCAGCCCTGCTCCAACAGATTCCCTTTTAACCTTCCCTGGTTCGCCCGAAGGAGGCTTTCCGGAGGGTCCTGACTCCAGAAGCCCAGTGAGAGCCTGATTCAGTCGCGTCCTCCTGCCGTTCCGGCTGATGTACTGAGCACAAGGGCGATTCAAGTCTGGAACTGAGGGTCTGGAAGCCCCTCCATTCGTCCTCCCAACGTCTCCTCAGAATCAGCAGCTCAGCTCTTGCAGGTAAGTTGAGGCAGCAACTGCTGCCAGAGAGAGGACCACCTTCCAAATGTACCCACTGCTGTGGGAGCCTCGATAAAGGAGCAAGGTCTTAAGGTGGCGCGTCTGCTGCCGAGTGAACACTGGGGGACATCTCTCTCTCTCATATGGCCTGGGTGGTGGGGATCTCTGACGATGGATGCTGCTTTCCTACGACAATGTTTGGAAGGGCTTTACCCGTGATATACTGGGCTGAATCCATTACCTTTTGTAAGATTTTCTATTCAAAGACATCGGTGTTTCCATACCAGAGGCCGCGATGCAGCCTGTCAGTACACTCTCCATGACACATCCATAGAAGTTTGTCAAAGATTTAGAAGTCAGGCTGAATCGCCACAGACTCCGAAGGAAGCAGAGGCACTGCTGCTCTGCTTTTGTCACAATTGCATTTACCTACTAGGTCCCTGACAGATCCACTGAAATAGTAACACCCAGGAACTTAACGTTGCTAATCCTCTCCACCTCTGATCCTTCACTGAAGACTGGCTTAAGGACCTCAGATTACCCGTTCCTGAGGTCTACAATCAGTTCTTTGGTCTTGCTGACATTGAGTGAGAGGATGTTGTTGTTATGATACATCCAAAGTTTCAACCTCCTTCCTGTATGCTGATTCATCACCACCTTTGACCTTTTACAGGTTGTGGAACTGGTTAAGTGTTGAAATGAACTGGATGTAAAAACAAAAGTTGTTTCTCAAATACTTCTTTCAGTAACAACACTTGCCATTTATTTATCGCTAGTATCTGCTCTCCCCCAAGAAGACCACAACCCAGTCTTGGTTTGGAGGCATGGGTGCCTCACTGACCCGGAGAACTGTGTGGGCTGGAGTCAGGGCCTTGTGCTTTGACATTTGGTAGGACCTATGCCAAGCAGGTCAAAGGGTAGAGTGGTCCACTGGCCCTCCAGGTTCAGGGTTGACTGGTCAAAAATATTGTTATGGAAACAGCAATGAAGAATCCTTCTATATCTCTGTGCAGTGGTGGGCAGAAATGAGGACCCTGAACCACACCTGGGTCACAATGGAGAAGATGGCCAAGGACAGGCAGAGATGGAAGACCTTCGTTGCTACCCTAAGCGCCAAATGGCGTAGCAGGCTGTTAGTAAGAGATTGACCGGGGTCCTGTTGGAGTCCATGATCTACAGCTATGCTCAGAATATATTACATTCTTCATGGACGGTAGCTTCTCGCCAAGTGGCCTGCACTTTGGTGTCTCCGGGACTGACTCGGAAGATGTGCACCTTCAGAGTGTGATCTCGTGCAGCCCTGTGGGCGACCTGACTCCTCGCCGATGTCACCAACTGGAGCGCCGTGGGAGATCGGGACATCGAGACAGAGGGAGTGGCTGTCGGAGGCCTCTGCACTTGAGCGACTGTTCTCGCTCTCGCTCTCGATGGTGAGATAGAGTCTGCTGATTCTCGAGTTGGGGGAATTCAAAGTAAGACTATAACATAGAGACAGTGAGCTGTTGGCTTTCCCTCTCGCTGTGGCAGGAGAGATATCTCTCTCTTCCTTGTTAGTGAGAGAGAGGGTTGTTGAGATGTCAAGGTGTTGAGATGAACAGTAGTTTTTGATGGACTCTAGATCATTTCATAGCAGTCATAGGGTCCATCCTCATGTACAGATGCGAGACGTGGACACTCACCAAGACTATGCGAAAGTCTGTAGATGGTTGCTATACACGAATGCTCCAGATGGCTCTTGATGTGAGTTAGCAACAGCACATGACGAACGTTGAGCTCTATAACAACCTACCGATGCACTCCACTAAAATCGAGGCGAGAAGACTGCAACTAGCGGGGCACTGTCTACGCCACCCTGAGCTACCTGCCAGCCTAGTCATCATATGGGAGCCCAAGCATGGGAGGATGAACCCTGGGCACCCTCCCAAGACTATGGTCAACACACTCCTAGAAGACAGCGGCGCGGCTAATGTAGATGAACTGAACACACTGATGAGGGAGAGGGAGAAGTGGAGAGTCCGTCATCGTGCCCAACGCTGGCCCCCTAGGCCTGAGTTGACATAGTAATAGTATAGATCATTGTCTTTGGGAGCTTGCTGTTGTTTGGTTCGTTGTTGGGGGTTGCTAATGGTTTTTGCTGAAATACGTCGAGGGGGAAGGGAGGGTTGAAGATTTTGCTGCTGCTTGGGCGTGGGAGGGAGGAGAGGGGCTTTTGGAGTTCTGTCGTTCATTGGGTATTTTTCTCTCTGTTTCATGGATGTCTGAGAAGAGTAGGAATTTCAGGCTGTATTTTCTGATACTAGATTGAACCATTGAACCACTGAACCATTGAAGTATCTGATCTGGTACTGTGAATCTGCAGAACCGATGCTGTTTTGGTTTTGAATAGCAGAGATCAGGTAAATAGCAAAAATTTCAGTAGATCCAGTTACACAAAACTCAGCTTAAATTGGCCTTTATTAGGATGCTTGAAAGCAAGCTGGATGCAGGTTTAATTTGAAGAGGCCTTTGTCTGTCTCGCCCCTGTTGCACTGAGGTAGCAGCTGGCCATCGTGAAAATATAATGAATGTGGAAGGTTCACGTTTATTTAGTGACCTTTATTCCGTAGGTCTTCGCTGCAACGAGAGAGGCAAGGCGGCCCTAGTAATTAAAAATCAGGAAATAACCAGTGACTTTATGCTGTATGCAGAATGTGCACATTCTGCCAAAGATTCAGAATCAAGTTTAATATCACCGGCATATGTCGTGAAATTTATTAACTTTGCAGCAGCAGTACAGTGCAATTCATAATAATAGAAATAATCATGAATTACAGTTTGTATATATATGGGTGTGTACGTGTGTATATATATATATATATATATATATATATATATATATATATATAAAACATTGCGTCACTACTTTTTATTTCTATTTTTGCACTACATATATAGGCTGGCTGGTGGCGCAGTGACATCAGCGCCGGACTCCGGGGTGAAGGATCCCGAGTTCGAACCCAGTCGGGCCGCTCCCGGGCACGCTTTCCATCCGTGCCGGATTGAGTGTCGATCTCGCAACTCGGCCTCGTAAAAAAAACACTACACTGTGAGAAGGACATGGGGGACCAGTCACAGAATCTTTCCTCCAAGACACCCACTTGAAAAAGTGGTCGCCGAGGCTCTGGCAGAGTATGGCACACATATGTGTGTGTGTGTGTAATATATATAATAGTTATATTAAATAAATACTGCAAAAATAGAAATAAAAAGTAGTGAGGTAGTGTTCATGGGTTCAATGTCCATCAGAAATCAGATAGCAGAGGGGAAGAAGCTGTTCCAGAATCACTGAGTGTGTGTCTTCAGGTTTCTGTACCTCCTTCCTGATGGTAGCAATGAGAAGAGGGCATGTCCTGGGTGATGGGGGGTCACCTTTCTGAGGCATCGCTCCTTGAAGGTGTCCTGGACACTACGGAGGCTGGTGCCCATGATGGAGCTGACTGAGTTGACAACTCTCTGCAGTTTATTTCGATCCTGTGCAGTAGACCCTGCCGCCACCCCCCCCATGCCAGACGATGATGCAGCCAGTTAGAATGCTCTCCACAGTACATCTGTAGAAATTTGCGAGTGTCTTTGGTGACATACCAAACCTTGTGTAGAATCTGACATGTAAAATATAACTGCAATTTATGTATCAGTTCAGTGCCATGCCTGTACTAAATGACCTTCAAGAACACTGCATAAATTGAAATGGATTTTCAAAAGAGCAAAGTACAGCATGTGTCATATTAGCACTGACTATCCCCACCAAGACAGTATAAAACAGGAATATTCTGCAATGTTGAAACAGACTCTTGGTGTCAGACATCAGCAATTAGTGCTTTCTGCTCTAAAAGGAGACTAGCTGGGAGGTGGTGGGTGAAGCCAGGTGGGTGGGAAAGGTAAAGGGCTGGGGATGAAGGAATCTGATAGGTGAGGAGAGCGGACCATGGGAGAAAGGAAATGAGAAGGGGGCACGGTTGCTGTGATAGACAGGTAGAGGAGGTAAAAGACCAGAGTGGGGAATAGAAGAAGAGGAGAGGGGGAGGGTAAAAAATGTTTTACTGGAAGGAGAAATTGATACTCAGGCCACCAGGTTGGAGGCTACCCAGATGGAATATAAAGTGTTGCTCCCTCACACTGAGGGAGGCTTCATCGTGGCAGAAGAGGAGGACGTAGACCGACATGTCAGAACGGAAATGAGAATCGGAATTATTATGTTTGGCCACTGGGAAGTTCCGCTTTTGAATTAAAATGTTTCTATTTATATGAATCCCTGATTATCACACTATCTGTTCACTTATTAATTCACTGGTGGTGGCATCCGTTAGTCTCACGAGACCATGGATCTGCGCCTGGAAGTTCTTGCTTCAGTCTGTGTTAGAGCAGCGTCTGTTGTGGCTGTAGAGTCCCACACGGGAGTGACAGTCTCGGCTGCAGCGACTGCACTTGAAGATACTGTCCTCCAGTGTTACCTTGGTGCTGCTTTTCCGACGAATGCGATTTTCTTCAGCAGCAAGCCTCAGCTTCTCTTCTCCTCTTTTTAGACTTCTGCGTAGTTCCAGCCTCCAGCAAGAGCGATCACTTGCAATGTCCTCCCACCTCTCAAAGTTCATGTTCAGTGACTTCATGTCTCTCTTGCAATTTGAAATGAAGATGAGGCCGCCCTTGTGTGCTCTCTTGCCGGAGGCCAGTTCCCCGTACAGCAGGTCTTTCGGGATCCTCCTGTCTGACATGCGGTGTACATGGCCCAGCCAGTGGAGACAGCATTGTTGGAGCGGGGTGAAGAGGCTCGGTATCTGGGCGCGGGCCAGGACCTCATTGTTGGTGACTTGGTCAGTCCACGTGATGTCCAGGATGCGTCTCAGGCTGCGAAGGTGGAAGGCGTTGAGACGCTGCTCTTGTCTGGAGTAGAGGCTCCAGGTCTCGCTGTCGTAAAGCAGTGTGCTGAGGATGCAGGCCCTGTAGACTGCAACTTCAGTGTGCGTCATCAGCTTTCTGTTCTCCCAGACTCTCTTTGTCAGCCTGGCGAATGTTGAGGCTGCTCGTCCGATCTGTCTGTTGATCTCGGGGTCTAGGGAGAGACTGTCCGTGATGGTGGAGACAAGGTATGTAAACTCGTGAACTACCTCCAGCTCGTAGTTGTTGATGGTAATGGCGGGGGGTGCTCAACGCCTTGGCCCAACACGTTGGTCTTCTTCAGGCTGATGGTCAAGCTGAAGTCCTGGCAGGCTCTTGAGAAGCTGTCCATGAGGCGTTGCAGTTTCTCTTCAGAGCGTGTTGCTAATGCCGCGTCGTCTGCAAACAACATGTCCCTGATGACTACTTCACGAATCTTGGTTTTCGCCCACAGCCGGGACAGACAGAACAGCCTCCCGTCTGATCTGGTGTGGAGGTAGACACCATCAGTTGATGTTCCAAAGGCGTGCTTCAGCATGACTGCGAAGAAGATGCCAAACAGGGTGGGGGCAAGCACACAGCCCTGCTTCACACCGCTGCGGATGTTGAAGGCCTCCGAAGAAGAGCCGTCAAACTGAACGACGCCTTTCACGTCTGTGTGGAATGACTGAACTATCCTGAGGAGCCTCGGGGGACAACCAATCCTGGCGAGGATTTTGAACAAGCTGTCTCTGCTCACAAGATCGAAGGTCAATGAAAGCGACGCAGAGTGGTTGTTTTTGCTCTCTGCATTTCTGTTGTAGCTGTCGAAGGGCGAAGATCATGTCGACTGTGGAGTGTTCTGACCTGAAACCGCACTGAGACTCGGGATATACCCTTTCGGGTATTTTCTGCAGTCTGTTCAGGATCACGCAGGCAAAGACCTTCCCAATGATGCTCAGCAAGGAGATTCCCCTGTAGCTGTTACAGTCGCTTCTGTCCCCTTTGTTCTTATATAGGGTGACAATGTTGCAGTCTCTCATGTCTTGCGGCACTGCTCCCTCTGTCCAGCTCTGGCACAGTAGTTCATTCAGGTGGTTTAGCAGGACGCCCTTTGCACATTTGATGGCCTCTGGTGGAATGCCATCCAATCCTGGTGCCTTCCCAGTGGGCAGGCTGTCGATGGCTTTACTCAGCTCTTTGGCAGCCGGCAATGCATCCCGTTCCTCCATGACAGGCAGGCATTCCACAGCACCTAGTGTGCTGTCCGAGATGCTGTTTTCTCTGGAGAAGAGTTCAGAGTAATGCTCCACCCATCTCTCCATCTGCTTGCCTTTGTCATTGATGGTCTCGCCTGTTATGGTTTTCAATGGTGCTGTCTTGCTCTGGGTTGGCCCGATGGCTTTCTTGATCCCTCGTACACTCCATGGATGTTGCCTGTGTCAAATGATGACTGAATGCTTTCGCATAGTTGTAGCCAGTAGTCATTTGCACAGTGTCTGGCTGTTTCCTGGGCCTTGCTTCTTGCTGTCCTTAGCACTTGCTGTGTTGCCTGGGTGGGTTGGCGTTTTTGCTCTAGTAGTGCACCACGCTTCACCTCGATGACAGCAGTGAGCTTACTTGAGCTCGCTTCAAACCAGTCCTGTGTCTTGCCCCATTTCTTCCCGAAGGCCTTGAGTGCAGTGCTGTGGATAGTGTCCCTGAGAGAGTCCCATCTCTGCTGAGCATCTCCTTCTGGTGGGTCTGCAAGGAGAGCATCCTCCAGTGACTTGATGAACTCTGCAGCTTTGTCTGGGTGTTGTGTCTTACTGGCATCAATGTGCTGCTTGTCTGGAGGCTTGGCGCAATGCATCTTCTTCAGCCGAAGTCTGATCTTGCAGCAAACCAGAGAGTGATCCATGTCACAGTTGGCACTCTGAAAGGAGCGAGTCATGAGCACATTTCTCAGGTGATGGCGTCTTGTGATTATCAGGTCTAGCTGGTGCCAGTATTTGGAGCGGGGATGCCGCCAAGACACAGTGTGCTGAGCTTTGGTCTGGAAGTAGGTGTTGGTGACACACAATTCGTGGAGCATGCAAAGCTTGAGCAGTCATTGCCCGTTGTCATTCATGCTGCCAATCCCATACTGCCCCAGGCAGCTTAGCCAGGAGTCGTGGTCGGCGCCCACTCTGGCGTTGAAGTCGCCAAGTAGCAGCAACTGTTCCTGAATTGGGATCTCCTGTATCATCGTTGAGAGCTGGTCGTAGAACTTGTCCTTTGTGTCTTGTGTAGAGTAGAGGGTTGGGGCATAGACGCTGACAAGGTTGACAGGCCCGTCGAATGTATGGAGTCGAAGTGAGAAAATCTGCTCTGTCCCTTTCTCCCTAGGCTCTACCATCTTCAGCAGCGAATTCTTCACGGCAAAGCCAACACCACGCTCTCTGGTCTCATCTAAGCCCTTCCCCTGCCAGAAGAAGATATAGTCTCTTACACGTAGGGTTCCCGATTCTGCGAGACGTGTCTCTTGGAGCATTGCGATGTCCACTTGGAGTCTCGACAGTTCATTGTTAATCACTGCTGTTTTGCGTGTGTCGCTGATCTTCCGAAGATCATCTGATATACCAGTTGTCATGGTCCGTATATTCCAGCATCCTAGTCTGAGTGCTGGCTTCTTTCTTTGTCTTCTAGTTGTGCTTGGTGCAGTGTTTACAGTTCGAGCTACTTGTATCCCTAAGCTCCACGCACCCAGTGGAGCGGGCGGACTGTGGCGGGACAGCACCTTACTGGCTGGGGGCTGCCCTGCTTGAAGCGGGTGGTAGCTGTCCAGTGAGACGCGATGGTCTCTCCCTCTGTCGAAAGCAACCCCAGGCGCCTTGCTCTACGCTAGTCGAGCGCAGGCTTATAACTGGTAGACTGCTGCTTTCCGTGTTGTGCCATCGCGGTGAGGCGATGCTGGAGTGTCCTCTCCAGGGCGCAGGCCTGGTCAAGGTTGTATGGAAGACCAGCAGTTGCCCATGCAGCAAGTCTCTCCTCTCCACGACACCGATGTTGTCCAAGGGAAGGGCAAGGGGTGATACAGCTTGGCACCAGTGTCATCACAGGAGTTGCCAGAACGAGGTTGAAGGCAATGTCGGACTGCCTTAGGGACTCCAGCTCTGGATTTGTCCTCAGGGTTTACTCCCGAAGCCTTTCCCGTGAGTGGGTATGGCCGCAAGGCAGCGGAGGTTTGAAATCAGTGTTTCCCTCTCAAAGATGGACTGCCTTCCCAGGCTGACGAGCTCCATCTACCCGAAGCACTGGTTTTAAGGCGCCAGGACCCACCTTCGCCCCTTCTCCTGTCAGTAGAAACAGATCCGCCGGGCTTAGAGGCTAAACCACACGAGAAGGCCAGGAGTTGGACTTGGTTGTCAGAGGCTATTTGAGGTGCATGCCGTGAGGAGCACTTTCAGGTAGTGGGAGCTTGTCCCCACTATCACTACCACTCCTCGGCTTGACAGCCTTGGAACATGGTATTCACTAAACTCTATTTATGCCTTTCAATCTACTCAGCCAGAATCTATATGGATGCATTCCTGGCTACTTATCAGTCACTGTGTGTATCTTATTCATTGTCGACTATTTGTTACAATTTATGTTTTTGTGTCTAATTATCTGGGCTGAAAAATAGCAGATGGAGTTTAATACAGACAAGTGTGAGGTATTGCACTTTGGAAGGACAAACCAAGGTAGAACATACAGGGTTAATGGTAAGGCACTGAGGAGTGCAGTAGAACAGAGAGATCTGGGAATACAGATACAAAATTCCCTAAAAGTGGCGTCACAGGTAGATAGGGTCGTAAAGAGAGCTTTTGATACATTGGCCTTTATAAATCAAAGTATTGAGTATAAGAGTTGGAACATTATGATGATGTTGTATAAGGCATTGGTGAGGCCAAATCTAGAGTATTGTGTTCAGTTTTGGTCACCAAATTACAGGAAGGATATTAATAAGGTTGAAAGAGTGCAGAGAAGGTTTACAAGGATGTTGCCGGGACTTGAGAAACTGAGTTACAGAGAAAGGTTGAAAAGGTTAGGACTTTATTCCCTGGAGCATCGAAGAATGAGGGGAGATTTGATAGAGGTATATAAAATTATGATGGGTATAGATAGAGTGAATGCAAGCAGGCTTTTTCCTCTGAGGCTACGGGAGAAAAAAACCAGAGGACATGGGTTAAGGGTGAAGGGGGAAAAGTTTAAAGGGAACATTAGGGGGAGCTTCTTCACACAAAGAGTGGTGGGAGTGTGGAATGAGCTGCCAGATGAAGTGGTAAATGTGGGCTCACTTTTAACATTTAAGAATAAATTGGACAGCTACATGGATGAGAGGTGTATGGAGGGATATGGTCCATGTGCAGGTCAGTGGGACTCGGCAGGAAAATGGTTCGGCACAGCCAAGAAGGGCCAAAAGGCCTGTTTCTGTGCTGTAACGTTCTGTGGTTCTAACTATCTACCTAGTTAAGCAACACACACAAAATACTGGAGGAACTCAGCAGGTCAGGTAGCATCGATGGAAATGAATAAACAGTCGATGTTTCGGGCTGAGACACTCCTTCCAAACTGAAAAGGAAGGAGGAAGATGCCAGATTTAAAAGGGGTTGGCGGGGAGGGGAAGGAAGATAGCTGGAAGGTGATGAGTGAAGCCAGGTAGATTGGAAAGGTAAAGGGCTGGAGAGGAAGGAATCTGATAGGAGAAGAGAGAGGACCTGAGGAGAAAGGAGAGGAGGAACATGAGCGGGAGGGGATAGGTAGGGAAGCTACCTCGTTTCCTGTTCCCACCATTTATTCATCTGGCTATAACTCTGTCCAGCTACACTAATATTTATCACTCTCTCTCTCCCCTTTTGGCCATCTGGAGGTGTAGTAGCATCTGCACTGGACTTCGAGCCAAATGGTCGCGGATTCGAATCCGGCCGGCTCCTTTCACGCTTTCCATCCCTGCTGGGTTGAGCATTGAACTAGCAACTCGGCCTCATAAAAAACAGACAAGAAATGCTAAAAGAAACGGCAGGATAGCAGCCTGATGCACCACAAGGCGCGGAGAGAAATAACTATAACTCTTTCCCCTTGCTATGTCTTTTGATACCTATTATCCACCAATGCCTGTACTTATCAACCAGCCTAACCCTATCTACCTAAGCCTTATCTCTCTTTATATCCCTATTTTAATGACACCTACATGTTTAACCTGAATTTATGTTCATGCGTGATAAATCTATGCAATGATGTAATGCCTACACAATGAGCACTTTACATTCTTTGTGTGACTCTGCAAGGATGGGCTGAAAATAATAACATTTAAGTATTATTTAAATTAATTATGGAACTTTTTTGAGCGATATACTGCTTGATTTAGACCTATCGCTCAAAAAAGTTCCATAATTAATTTATCTATATGATTATTAGAAAATGTAGCTATTTTCTAATAATCATATTTACATATTATTTAAATCGAATATAGAACTTTCCTGAGCCATGTTCCTAAATCAGGCAGTAATTAGCTATTTTTAAACAATAATATTTACATATTATTTAAATGAAATACTTAATGTTGAAGATGTATAAGATATTGGTGAGACCTAATTTGGAGAATTGTGTGCAGCTTTGGTCACCGACCAACAGGAAACAAGGCTGAAAGAGTACAGAGAAAATTTACAAGGATGTTGCCGGACCTGGAGGACCTGAGTGCTTCAGGCAGTAGCCCAAGAAATAGTGGATGCGTTAGTGGTAGTTTTTCAAAACTCTTTAGATTCTGGACTAGTTCCTGAGGATTGGAGAGTGGCTAATGTAACCCCGCTTTTTAAAAAAGGAGGGAGAGAGAAACCAGGGAATTATAGACCGGTTAGCCTAACATCAGTGGTGGGGAAAATGCTAGAGTCAGTTATCAAAGATATGATAACAGCACATTTGGAAAGCGGTGAAATCATCAGACAAAGTCAACATGGATTTGTGAAAGGAAAATCATGTCTGACGAATCTCATAGAATTTTTTGAGGATGTAACTAGTAGAGTGGATAGGGCAGAACCAGTGGATGTGGTATATTTGGATTTTCACAAGGCTTTTGACAAGGTCCCACACAGGAGATTAGTTAAAGCACACGGTATTGGGGGTATGGTATTGATGTGGATAGAGAATTGGTTGGCAGACAGGAAGCAAAGAGTGGGAGTAAACGGGACCTTTTCAGAATGGCAGGCAGTGACTAGTGGGGTACCGCAATGACTAGTGGGGTACCGCAAGGCTCAGTGCTGGGACTCCAGTTGTTTACAATATATATTAATGACTTAGATGAGAGAATTAAATGCAGCATCTCCAAGTTTGTGGATGACACAAAGCTGAGCGGCAGTGTTAGCTGTGAGGAGGATGCTAAGAGGATGCAGAGTGACTTGGATAGGTTAGGTGAGTGGGCAAATTCATGGCAGATGCAATTTAATGTGGATAAATATGAGGTCATCCACTTTCGTGGCAAAAACAGGAAAACAGATTATTATCTGAATGGTGGCCGATTAGGAAAAGGGGAGGTGCAACGAGACCTGGGTGTCGTTATACACCAGTCATTGAAAGTGGGCATGCAGGTACAGCAGGCGGTGAAAAAGGCGAATGGTATGCTGGCACTCATAGCAAGAGGATTCGAGTACAGGAGCAGGGAGGTACTACTGCAGTTGTACAAGGCCTTGGTGAGACCACACCTGGAGTATTGTGTGCAGTTTTGGTCCCCTAATCTGAGGAAGGACATTTTTGCCATAGAGGGAGTACAAAGAAGGTTCATCAGATTGATTCCTGGGATGGCAGGACTTTCATATGATGAAAGACTGGATCGACTAGGCTTGTACTCTCTGGAATTTGGAAAATTGAGGTGGGATCTTAATGAAACGTATAAAATCCTAAAGGGATTGGACAGGATAGATTCAGGAAGATTGTTCCCGATGTTGGGGAAGTCCAGAACGAGGGGTCACAGTTTGAGGATAAAGCGGAAGCCTTTTAGGACCGAGATTAGGAAAAACTTCTTCACACAGAGAGTGGTGAATCTGTGGAATTCTCTGCCACAGGAAACAGTTGAGGCCAGTTCATTGGCTATGTTTAAGAGGGAGTTGGATATAGCCCTTGTGGCTAAAGGGATCAGGGGGTATGGAGGGAAGGCAGGTACAGGGTTCTGAGTTGGATGATCAGCCATGATCATACTGAATGGTGGTGCAGGCTCAAAGGGCCGAATGGCCTACTTCTGCACCTATTTTCTATGTTTCTATGTTTCTACTATCAGGGAGGAGGTGCAGAAGCCTGAAGGCACACACTCAACAATTCAGGAACAGCTTCTTTCCCTCTGCCATCAGATTCCTGAAGGGACATTGAACCCATGAACACTACCTCACTACATTTCTTTATTAATTTCTGTTTTTGCACTTTTTATCGTAATTGAACTATTCAATATACATATACATACTTACTTTAATTCAGCTTTTTCTATATTTATCATATATTGCATTACACTGCTGCTGCAAAGTGAACAAATTTCACAACATGTGGCAAGAGATTCTGCAGATGGTGAAAATGTTGAGTGACACCCACGGACAAAGTGCTGGAGTGCTGGGAAATTCAGCAGGTCAGGCGGTATCTATGGAGGGCAATAAACAGTCAACCTTTCAGGCCGAGACCCTTCATCAGGGCTGGAATATTCCTCTGCTATTTTCGGTCTATTTGTCTTCTCTTCCATTTGTGTACTTTCATCGATTGGCTGAGAGAGGTGACTTGAAGGTTACTTGAAATGAGAGGATTTTTCATCAAATTACAGTCCTGGAGATGCTTCTTCAGTGCTTGAATTTCACAAGTTTCAATTTCAATTGTGATGTTTTCAGAGACACTCTGAAGGAATCCTTGTTTCTTTTGACCTACATGAATCCTTGGCCTTGAGAGAGCTGGAAATGGAAAACTTGTTTGGAGTTAGCTCATCCCAAAGTGTGCACAAGATCCACTATAATCAGGGACTTATTACGGGCAGAGTTAGCATTTGTGGCAAGGAGGCATACAGGAGCAACGTATATCAGCTGGTCAAGTGGTGTCACAGCAATAACATTACAGTAAGACCAAGGAATGGATTGTGGACTTCAGGAAGGGGAATTCAAAGGAAAACACGCAGTAGCCCTCACCGAGTGATCAGACGTGGAAAGGGTGAGCAGTTTCAAGTTCCTGGTGTCCACATCTCTAAGGATCTATCCTTGGTCCATCATATTGATCCAATTGCAAAGAAGGCACGACAGTGGCTATGTTTCATTAAGAGTTTGAGGAGACTCTGGTGAGGCTTTTGCAAATTTCTACAGACGTACCTTGGAGAGCATTTTAACAAATTGCATTACTGTCCGGTATGGAGGGGTCGCTGCACAAGATAGCGAAAAGCTACAGAAAATTGTAAACTCAGCCGGCTCCATCCTGGGCACCAGCCTCCCCAGCATCGAGGACACCTTTAAAAGGCGATGCCTCAAAGAGGCGGCATCCATCATTAAGGACCCTCATCACCCAGGACATGCCCTCTTCTCATTGATACCGTCAGGAGGAGGAACTGAAGACCAAAGGCACACACTCAGTGATTCACAGGTAGTTTCTTCCCCTCTGCCATCAGATTTCTAAATGGACATTGAACCCATGGACACTACCTCACAACAATTTTTTGTTGTCTTTTTGCTCTCTTTTTGCACTATATATATATTTCTTATTATAGTTTACAGTTTTTATTTTTATATGTTGCAATGTACTGCTGCAACATAACAACACATTTCACAATGCACACCGGTGATATTAAACCTGAATGTGATTCTGACTGACATGACCCAAGCACTGGGGCAGTGATTTCAGAATCAGAATCAGAATCAGAACCAGCTCTAATATCGCCGGCATGTGTCATGGAATTTGTTGTTATGCGGCAGCAGTGCAATGCAATACGTAATGATATAAACTGTGGATTACAGGAAGAACTATATCAGAAACCTGATGGCAGAGGGGAAGAAGCTGTTCCTGAATCGTTAAGTGTGTGCCTTCAGGCTCCTGTACCTCCTCCCTGATGGTAACAGTGAGAAGAGGGCATGTCCTGGATGGTGCGGAGCCTCATGCCTGTGATGAGCTGCCTGAGCTTACAACTTTCTGAAGCTTATTTTGATCCTGTGCAGTAGCACACCCGCCCCCCCCCATATCAGATAGTGAAGCACACAGTTAGAATGCGCTCCATGATAGAAATTTGCAAGTGACATTGGTGACATACCAAATCTCTTCGAACCCCTAATGGAATATAACTGTTGCCATGCCTTCTTTATAACTGCAGTGATATGTTGGGCCCAGAATAGATCCTCAGAGATGTTGACACCCAAGAGCTTGAAAGTGCTCACCCTTTTCACTTCTGATCCCTCTATGAGGATTAGTTTGTGCTCCCTCATTTTACCCTTTCTGAAATCCACAATCAGCTCTTTGGTCTTCCTGACATTGAGTACAAGGTTGTTGCTGTGACACCACTCAACCAGCTGATCTGTCTCACTCCTGTATGCCTTCTTGTCACCATCTGAAATTCTATCAACAATAGTTGTGTCGTCAGCAAATTTATGAATGACATGAGCTGCGTCTCGCCACACAGTCATGGGTGTAGGGAGAGTAGAGCAGTGGGCTAAGCACACGTCCTTGAGGTGCGCCAGTGTTGATCGTCAGTGAGGTGTTGGTGTTGTTTCTGATCTGCACAGATTGTGGTCTTCTGGTGAGGAAGTCGCCCATCCAGTTGCAAAGGAAGGTACAGAGGCCCAGGTTTTGGTGCTTTTTGATCAGACCTGTAGGAACGATGGTGTTCAACACTGAGCTGCAGTCAATAAACAGCAGCCTGACGGAAGTCTTACCATTGTTCAGCTGATCCAAAGCCGCGTGAAGAGCCAGTGAAATCACATTCACTGTTGTGGCGATAGGCAAATTGCAGTGGGTCCAGTTCCTTGCTGAGGCAGGGATTGACACCAGCCATAACCAACCTCTCAAAGCACTTCATCACTGTAGACGTGAGTGCTGCTGGACAACGGTTGTTAAGATAGCTCACCCTGCTCTTCTTGGGCACTGGTACAGTTGTTGAAAGTGAGAACTTCCAACTGTAGCAATGAAAGATTAAAAATATCTTTGAACACCCCCCCCCCCACCCCAGTTAGTTGGCACAGGTTTTCAGAGCCGACCAGATACACCACTGGGGCCTGTCGCCTTGCAAGGGTTCACTCTCTGGAAAGACGTTCTAATATCTGACTCTGAGACAGAGATCACAGGGTCACCATGTGCTGCAGGGATCCTCATAGCTGTGGTTTTATTCTGCCTTTCAAAGCGAGCGTAAAAGGCACTGAGCTCATCTGAGAGTGAAGCATCGCTGCCACTCATGATCTTCGGTTTCACTCTGTAGGAAGGAATGGCCTGCAAACCCTGCCAGAGCTGACGCGCATCCGATGTTGCCTCCGTCCTCGCTCGGAATTGTTCGTTTGCTCTTGAGATAGTCCTTCTTAAGTCATACCTAGCCTTCTTGTACAGTCTTGGATAACCAGATTTGAATGCCTCAGATCTATCCCTCAGCAGACCACGAATCTCCTGCTTCATCCACTGTTTTTGATTTGGGTTTGTACAGTATGTTCTCGTAGGCAAACACTCGTCCACACAGATTTTAATGAAGTCAATGACAACTGTGGCACACTCATCCAGACGTGAAGATGAAAAAGTGAATATAGTGCAGTCTACTGATTCGAAGCAGTCCTGTAAGCCCTCCAGTGCCTCCCTTATCCATACCTTCTTGATCCTCACTACTGGTGCTGTAGTCTTCAGTCTCAGGGAGTAGAAGTACGGCCAGGTGATCAGACTTTCCAAAGTGAGGTGTGGGATAGCACGGAAAGCGCTCTTGATAGTAGTATAACAGTGATCCAGTGTGTTGGCTCCTCTGGTTTTCATGAGTGATATGTTGGTGATAATTATTTGGTGACTTTTTCAAGCTAGCCTGGTTAAAGTCCCCCAGAAGGATGGGGAAACCATCAGGGTTTGCTGTTTTATGCGTGTTGATTACGTCGCTCAGTTCATCTGGAGCCTGGTTGACATGGGTGGGATGTTCACCGCTACCAAGATGGTGGATGGAGACTGCCGCGGCAGGTAAAATGGAGAACACTTGACCGCAAGATGCTCCAGGTTGAGTGAGCAGAACTGGGACAGAACCACCACGTTTGTACGCTACAAAGAGTAAATCATAAAACATACTCCACCTACTCTGCCTTTGAAAGACTCAGCGGTCAAATCTTGGTGTTGAATCGTGAAGCCAATAACTTGTAAGGCTGCATCTAGAGTGGCGGGGTTTATCCAAGTCTCCGTAAACAAGAAACACAACAGTCCCTGACGTCCCTCCGGTGCAGCAATATTGCTGTGAGATCTTTGATTTTATTCACTGGTGACTACGTTTGCCAGCAGAATAGTCGGAAGTGAAAGCTGGAACACTCTGCTCCTTATGTGAGCATTTGCTCTGGCGCAGCATCACCTCTTCCGTTTCCTTAAGGGGCAGCCGCGTTTGTGACTGGAGACTGCCACCCGAGATTCATCAGGTTCGATTCTGAGGATAGGTGAGCCAGATCTCCACCTATTCTGATCAGACATTGGAACGCGTTGAGCAATGCAGAAGGGCTTGAATTGCAGATGAAGACAACTGGAGTAACCCATCCACCATATTCTAACAGAGCCAGGGCTGGGCTTGGTGTCACCTGAAAAAGAGTGAGCTGCTTCATTTCTTCCTCATATGTTTTGGTTTGGTCTGGACACCTGATTTAGGCAACCAACGTTTAATCTCAATGCAGTGGAAAACCCAAACTCAACAGCAAAGAGGATCCAGGCATGCTCTGTCACTCAAAGCCAGGAGTATTGCAAATTAGATTCAGATTCCAGTTTATTCATCATATGTACCTTGAAACATAGAGAGAAATACAACAGGTCCTACAAACAACAATACAGAAAATCTTACAAAAAAGTAGTGGATACTGCTCAGTCCATCACGGGTAAAGCCATCCCTACCCCATCTACGTAAAACGCTGTAGTAAGAAAACAGCATCCATCATCAGGGACCCCCACCACCCAGGACATGCTCTCTTCTCGCTGCTGCCAACAGGAAGAAGGTACAGGAGCCTCAGGACTCTCACCACCAGGTTCAGGATCAGTTATTACCCCTCAACCATCAGGCTCTTGAACTTGATAACTTCACTCAAATTCACTTGCCCCATCACTGAATTGTTCCCACAACCTATGGACTCATTTTCAAGGACTCTTCTCCTTATGTTCTTGATCTTTATCAGTTATTTATGTATTTATTATTATTTTTCTTTTTGTATTTACACAGTTTGCTGTTTTTTGCAAACTGGTTGAGCTCCCAAGTTGGTGCAGTCTCTCATTGATTGTGTTATTATTTTATTATGGATTTATTGAGTATGCCTGCAAGAAAATGAATCTCAGGGTTGTATATGGTTACTTTGATAATAAATTTACTTTGAACTTTGAACTTTGAAATACACTTAGTGACCACTTTATAGAAACATAGAAACATAGAAAATAGGTGCAGGAGTAGGCCATTCGGCCCTTCGAGCCTGCACCGCCATTTATTATGATCATGGCTGATCATCCAACTCAGAACACCGCCCCAGCCTTCCCTCCATACCCCCTGACCCCCGTAGCCACAAGGGCCATATCTAACTCCCTCTTAAATATAGCCAATGTACTGGCCTCAACTGTTTCCTGTGGCAGAGAATTCCACAGATTCACCACTCTCTGTGTGAAGAAGTTTTTCCTCATCTCGGTCCTAAAAGGCTTCCCCTTTATCCTCAAACTGTGACCCCTCGTTCTGGACTTCCCCAACATCAGGAACAATCTTCCTGCATCTAGCCTGTCCAATCCCTTTAGGATCTTATACGTTTCAATCTGGTGAACCTTCTCTGCACTCCCTCTATGGCAAGGATGTCTTTCCTCAGATTAGGGGACCAAAACTGCACACAATACTCCAGGTGTGGTCTCACCAAGGCCTTGTACAACTGCAGTAGTACCTCCCTGCTCCTGTACTCAAATCCTCTCGCTATAAATGCCAGCATACCATTCGCCTTTTTCACCGCCTGCTGTACCTGCATGCCCACTTTCAATGACTGGTGTATAATGACACCCAGGTCTCGTTGCACCTCCCCTTTTCCTAATCGGCCACCATTCAGATAATAATCTGTTTTCCTATTTTTGCCACCAAGGTGGATAACTTCACATTTATCCACATTAAATTGCATCTGCCATGAATTTGCCCACTCACCCAACCTATCCAAGTCACCCTGCATCCTCTTAGCATCCTCCTCACAGCTAACACTGCCACCCAGCTTCGTGTCATCCGCAAACTTGGAGATGCTGCATTTAATTCCCTCATCCAAGTCATTAATATATATTGTAAACAACTGGGGTCCCAGCACTGAGCTTTGCGGTACCCCACTAGTCACTGCCTGCCATTCTGAAAAGGTCCCGTTTATTCCCACTCTTTGCTTCCTGTCTGCTAACCAATTCTCCACCCACACCAATACCTTACCCCCAATACCATGTGCTTTAAGTTTGCACACTAATCTCCTCTGTGGGACCTTGTCAAAAGCCTTCCGAAAATCCAAATATACCACATCCACTGGTTCTCCCCTATCCACTCTACTAGTTACATCCTCAAAAAATTCTATGAGATTCATCAGACATGATTTTCCTTTCACAAATCCATGCTGACTTTGTCCGATCATTTCACCGCTTTCCAAATGTGCTGTTATCACATCCTTGATAACTGACTCCAGCAGTTTCCCCACCACCGACGTTAGGCTAACTGGTCTATAATTCCCCGGTTTCTCTCTCCCTCCTTTTTTAAAAAGTGGAGTTACATTAGCCACCCTCCAATCCTCAGGAACTAGTCCAGAATCTAACGAGTTTTGAAAAATTATCACTAATGCATCCACTACTTCTTGGGCTACTTCCTTAAGCACCCTGGGATGCAGACCATCTGGCCCTGGGGATTTATCTGCCTTCAATCCCTTCAATTTACCTAACACCACTTCCCTACTAACATGTATTTCGCTCAGTTCCTCCATCTCACTGGACCCTCTGTCCCCTACTATTTCTGGAAGATTATTTATGTCCTCCTTAGTGAAGACAGAACCAAAGTAATTATTCAATTGGTCTGCCATGTCCTTGCTCCCCATAATCAATTCACCTGTTTCTGTCTGCAGGGGACCTACATTTGTCTTTACCAGTCTTTTCCTTTTTACATATCTATAAAAGCTTTTACAGTCCGTTTTTATGTTGCCTGCCAGTTTTCTCTCATAATCTTTTTTCCCCTTCCTAATTAAGCCCTTTGTCCTCCTCTGCTGAACTCTGAATTTCTCCCAGTCCTCAGGTGAGCCACTTTCTCTGGCTAATTTGTATGCTTCTTCTTTGGAATTGATACTATCCCTAATTTCTCTTGTCAGCCACGGGTGCACTACCTTCCTTGATTTATTCTTTTGCCAAACTGGGATGAACATTTGTTGCAGTTCATCCATGCAACCTTTAAATGCTTGCCATTGCATATCCACCGTCAATCCTTTAAGTGTCATTTGCCAGTCTATCTTAGCTAATTCACGTCTCATACCTTCAAAGTTACCCCTCTTTAAGTTCAGAACCTTTGTTTCTGAGTTAACTATGTCACTCTCCATCTTAATGAAGAATTCCACCATATTATGGTCACTCTTACCCAAGGGGCCTCTCACGACAAGATTGCTAATTAACCCTTCCTCATTGCTCAAAACCCAGTCCAGAATAGCCTGCTCTCTAGTCGGTTCATCGACATGTTGGTTCAAAAAACCATCCCGCATACATTCCAAGAAATCCTCTTCCTCAGCACCTTTACCAATTTGGTTCACCCAATCTACATGTAGATTGAAGTCACCCATTATAACTGCTGTTCCTTTATTGCACACATTTCTAATTTCCTGTTTAATACCATCTCCGACCTCACTACTACTGTTAGGTGACCTGTACACAACTCCCACCAGCGTCTTCTGCCCCTTAGTGTTACGCAGCTCTACCCATATCAATTCCACATCTTCCCGGCTTATGTCCTTCCTTTCTATTGCGTTAATCTCTTCTTTGACCAGCAACGCCACCCCACCTCCCCTTCCTTCATGTCTATCCCTCCTGAATATTGAATATTCCTGAACGTTGAGCTCCCATCCCTGGTCACCTTGGAGCCATGTCTCTGTGATCCCAACTATATCATAATCATTAATAACAATCTGCACTTTCAATTTATCAGGTAGACTTGTACACTTTTTAGTTCATGCAAATATCTAATCAGCCAATGATGTGGCAGTAACTCAATGCATTAAAGCATGCCAAAATGGTCAAGAGATTCAGTTGTTGTTCAGATCAAACATCGGAATGGGGAAGAAACGTGACTTTGATCATGGGATGATTGTTTGTGCCAGACGAGGTGTTTTGAGTTTGAAGGTTCAAAGTTTCAATGGTTCATTTCATTGACAAAGTACATATGCAGAATACAACTCTGAGATTTGTCTTCTCCAGATAGGCAGGAAATACAGTAAACCATAGAAGTAGTTGAAAGAAAGACATCACCCCCCCCCCCGGCTCAAAAAGATAAAGAAACAAAAGCTCACAAACCCCAAACCCCTCCCTCACACAAAAACTAACAGATCACCCAAACCCCAGTCTGCCATTTGGCAGCACAAAAAAAACAGAACTGAAAGAGGCCAACATGAACTACAGTCCAATCCATAAATCTCAGAATTTCGATAACATCTCTGAGAGCATCGGGTCCCAGTGACCCCTTCGATGGCAGTGACTCGAACCCGCAGCTCCTCCAACAGCAGTGACACAAACCCGCAGCCCCTCCGACGGCAGTGACTCGAACCCGCAGCCCCTCCGACAGCAGTGACTCGAACCCGCAGCCCCTCCGACAGCAGTGACTCGAACCAGCAGCCCCTCCAACAACAGTGACCCGAACCCACAGCCCGTCCAACAACAGTGACTCGAACCCGCAGCCCCTCCGACAGCAGTGACTCGAACCCACAGCCCGTCCAACAACAGTGACTCGACCCCGCAGCCCCTCCAACAGCAGTGACACAAACCCGCAGCCCCTCCAACAACAGTGACACAAACCCGCAGCCCCTCCAACAGCAGTGACTCGAACCCGCAGCCCGTCCAACAACCACAGTGACGCGAACCCGCAGCCCCTCCAACAGCAGTGACACAAACCCGCAGCCCCCCCAACAACAGTGACACAAACCCGCAGCCCCTCCAACAGCAGTGACTCGAACCCACAGCCCGTCCGACAGCAGTGACTCGAACCCACAGCCCGTCCGACAGCAGTGACTCGAACCCGCAGCCCCTCCAACAACAGTGACTCGAACCCGCAGCACCTCTGACGGCAGTGACTCGAACCCGCAGCCCGTCCGACAACAGTGACTCGAACCCGCAGCCCCTCCAACAGCAGTGACTCGAACCCACAGCCCGTCCGACAGCAGTGACTCGAACCCGCAGCCCCTCCAACAACAGTGACACAAACCCGCAGCCCCTCCAACAGCAGTGACTCGAACCCACAGCCCGTCCAACAGCAGTGACTCGAACCCGCAGCCCCTCCAACAACAGTGACTCGAACCCGCAGCCCCTCCGACAGCAGTGACACAAACCCGCAGCTCTGACGGCAGTGACTCAAACCAGCGGGCCCTCCAACCTAGAAACTGCTGGTTTCTGGGGACTTTCGTGCACAACAGACTCTAGACTTTATGGAAAATGGTGTGAAAAACAAAAAAACAAAGAGCATCCAGTGAGCGGCAGTTCTGTGGGCGAAAACACCTTGTTAATGAGAGAGGTCAGAGGAGAATGGCCAGACTGGTTCAAGCTGACAGGAAAGTGACAGTAACTCAAATAACCACACATTACAACAGCGGCGTGCAGAAGAACCTCTCTGAACGCACAGCACATCGAACTAGAAGTGAAGCGGCAGAAGACCGTGATCATACACTGAGTGGCCTCTTTTACTGAACAAAGTATGTCATTTTTGTTAACAGCCAACACATCTGAGGACCCACAAGTGTCAGCACACATTCTGGTGCCAACATGGCGTGCCTACAGTGCTCAACAGAGCAAAACATTAGGAGAGAGAAAATAGTGGGTAAGCCATTACTTGTCCAGAAACCGGATGGATAGTTGGGCCTGTGGCTTTTCGAGAATGCGATTACTTGGCAAAGGTTTCTTACCTTCACACAATATTCTGGGCCAATTAAATTGACTGGGAATCAATTAGAGCAAACACCACAGAGGAAAGAAACCACGTTTTATGTGGAATCAGCAAATGTGTTTTTTATTAGTTGGATTCTCTGGGGATAAAGTACATTAAGATATATGTTAATATTCCCAAATCACTGAATGTTTCTGGCAGATCCAAGTAAAGAAGAAAAATCATAAGTCAATCTAATTTTGATATATTTGCACAATTATTCTGCAAGCATATCAGGAAATGTCATTATGATTGACAGAATGCTGTTGAAATAAAGTTAATTCAATATTCAGTATCGGCCTATTTCATTTAGGCTGCATATTCGGACAACTACTTTTTAAAAGTGTTTTGAGTTATATTATCATTAATCCATTCCCACAGGAGATTATTAATTCCCTTTTCATTTTACAAGTGAATGCTTTATCAAAGCCAGTGTTTATTGCCTATTTCCGTAGGGTGGCAGGGTAGCATAGCAGTTAGAGCAACGCTTTACAGCGCTGGCAATTGGAATATCAGGGATCAATTTCTGCTGCTCTCTATAAGGAGTTTGTACATTCTCCCCATGTCTCCCCGGGAGCTCCAGTTTCCACTCACATTCCAAAGACGTAGGGGTTAGGGTTGCTGAGACGTGGGCGCGCTACGGTGGTGCTAGAAGCATAGCAACCGCTGAGGGTGCCTCCAGCACATACTCGGCAGGTCAGGCAGCATCTGTGCAGAGGAGCAAAGAGCACATTTACATGGAGTGTTGCCATAGGAAAGCAGCATCCATCATCAAGGACCCCCACCATCCAGGCCATGCTCTCTTCTCATTGCTCCTATCGAGCAGAAGGTACAGGAGCCTCAGGTCCCACACCATTAGGTTCAGGAACAGTTATTACCCCTCAACCATCAGGCTCCTGATCCAGTGTGGAAAACTTCGCTCACCTCAACTCTGAACTGATTCCACAACCTACAGACTCACTTTCAAGGATTCTACAACTCATGTTCTCAGTGTTTAGTTATTTGTTTGTTAGCTTGTATATTTATTTATACATTTTTATTTGCACATTGGTGATTGGTCAGTTTTTGTGTGCAATTTTTTCTAGATTCTATTGTGTTTTATTCCACTGGGAGTGCTTGCAAGAAAGCAAATCTCAAGGTAGTATATGGTAATATATACTGTCATCATCATTATCGTCATCATGTGCCATGCCATATAACGTGGGATATCATGCATTTTGACGATGATCATTCTTGGCAAATTCTTCTGCAGAAGTGGTTTGCCATTGCCTTTTTCTTGGCAGTGTCTTTACAAGGTGGGTGACCCCCAGCCATTATCAATACTCTTCCAAGATTGTCTGCCTGATGCCAGTGGTGGCATAACCAGGACCTGTGTGATGTGCACCAGCTGCTCATACGACCATCCACCACCTGCTTACATGGCTTCACGTGACCCTGATCGGGTGGGGGGAGGGGGCTAAGCAGGTGCTACACCTTGCCCAAGTGTGACCTGCAGGCAGTGGCGTATCTAAGGTGCGGCAGGTATAGCACATGCCCTGGGCGTCACTGAGCAGTTTCTGTTAAAGTCAGACAAGCCATCCTCGGATAGTGAAAAAAGAATTTTCTTCAGATGTATGATCTGTCTTTGATTATCATGGGCGAGAAGCACTAGGATGGCCTTATTTCAGAGCATTGTGTAAGAAGACCATGAAACGTTTCTTCACGAAGAAGGACGGAAGAGACGAAAGTTGGAGGCGGAGGAAGCCAAGAAGTCGAGCAAGTTCTTCATGCCCTTCTTTGAAAAGCCCAGAACAAGTAGTTCGACCTATTCCATGGAGTCGCCTGCACCTGCTACAAGTTTATTAGAATCCGAAGGTGGATCAAGTACAAATGCGTCACAAGCCGAGGAGGAAGTCAAGTCAGATAAATCCGAGTATGACGAGATTAGGAGTGAGGCTGCCACAGAGAAGGTGAACATGACAGGAGGGGAAGACAATGGTGGTGGTGGTGGTGATGTTGAGTTTATTGACGAGATTGAACCTGACAAGATTGAACCTGACGACACTGAACCTGGTGAACTGGATGGCGTCAAAGAGCCTCGAACTGTCATACCAGAAGTGATTGAACAGCATGACATTGAACTTATGAAGTTCCACAAGGATACTGGAAAAGCAATTCTGCCTGACGCGTTGAGACAGAAATAATAAAGCTGGGTTCGAAGTATTTCCAGAATAGTGAGGGGCCTTTCCTACCAACAAATAACAGCTCAATGAACAAAACTTGGTTCAAGAGGAAATTGGGAAATGGTCAAGGTGAGGAAGTGACCCGCTCATGGCTGGTCTATTCCCCTTCTAAAAAGTCTGCATTTTGTATCTGTTGTCTTCTCTATTCCCAGTCAGACCATCAATCCTCACTGGAGCAGGAAAGCGTATCCAACCAGTGGAAAGCACCGGAAAGGATTAGTGTTCATGAAAATGCCAAGAATCATCAGGAATGCTTCACACAGTGGAAAGAAATGGAAAGAAATTTAGCTGGAAACGGAGGAGTTATTGGTGCGGTATTTCAGTCACTGATTGAGAAGGAAAAGCAGAAGTGGCGTGATATCTTGACGAGAATCTTTCACTGCATTAAGTTCCTTGCGACTCAGAACCTGGCTTTGCAAGGACACAGGGAGTCACTTCAGCTAGACGATGACTCCAATGTGGGAAATTTCCTTGGCTTACTGAAACTACTGGCCATCTTTGACCCTGTCGTAAAAGAACACTTCACTCATTTGGAAAGTCATCCTGGATCCACGTCTTATCTTTCACCAGGTGTCCAGAACAAATTCATCCACATGATGGCATCCACTGTTCACCAATTTACTGAGAAGCATTCGTAAGGCCAAGTACTATAGTGAGCACAAAATAATCTGCAGATGCTGGGGTCAAAGCAACACTCACAACACGCTGGAGGAACTCAGCAGGTCGGGCAGCATCCGTGGAAAAGATCGGTCGATGTTTCGGGCTGAACCCTTCATGACAAAGGGTTCCGGCCCGAAACGGCGACTGATCTTTTCCACGGATGCTGCCCGACCTGCTGAGTTCCTCCAGCGTGTTGTGAGTGTTGCAAGTACTATGGTCTCATGTTCAACTCAACTCCTGATCAGGCACACCGCAAGCAGATGTCAGAAGGAGTGAGATATATGAAGTTGATTTTGAGAGGAAAACAGTCTGTGTTAGAGAGTCCTTCCTTGGTTTTATCCAGATTAAGCCAGGAGGATGCTGAGAGCTTGGTTGAAGACATCTTGAAACAGCTAGAGAAGGACGAAGTGGAGCTACAAGATTGTCGGTCACAGTGCTATGACAACGCTACTATGATGGCTGGACACAGAAGTGGTGTTCATCAAAGAATAAGTGAGAAAAACAACCTGGCAGTGTTTGTGAATTGCAACAATCACTCACTCAACTTGGTGGGTGTACATGCAGCCAAGCAGGATACAATGATGGTCATGTTTTTTGGAACCATCGAAGCTCTCTACGTGTTTTTCTCTCGTTCAACACAGCACTGGGAAAAACTCAAAAGCGCCGTGCCTGTGGTTGTTAAGTCGGAGTCCGAAACCAGGTGGAGTGCAAGGACAGAAGCAGTGAAGCCCGTCAACAAGTACCTTGAGGAGATACTTCAAGTTCTCCAGGACATGATAGACAATCAAGACGAGACCAGTGAAACAAGAAGTGATGCAAGGCAGCTGTACAACTGCATGTTGAGTTACGATTTTCTGATTTTGCTAGGATTTTGGAGCAAAGTACTCATTCGCATTGACCGTATTCAAAAGAGGCTGCAGGATCCTAGCATGAGCTCCCACGATGCTGCCCTGGATTTGAAAGCCCTCCGAGATCATTTTTATGATGAAAGAGAAGTGTTGGTCAGTGAGCCACTTGAAGAAGGAGTCGGTCTCTGTCAAGAATGGAATATTGAAGTCGAAAGGCGTCAGAGACGAAAGGAAGGAATGGCTGATGGGAACCCGAGAGATGCTGGGTTAACAGCTAAGGAGGAAATGGAAAGAGTCATGAAGGGAACACTCAACTGTCTTCACAGAGAAGTGGACGAAAGGTTCGCTCGTTTGCACGACACTGACGCCAAGTTTGGGTTCCTTCTCGATGTTGAGGGACTATGTTATGGTGCTGACAGTAACGACATAAAGAAGTGGTGTGAAAATTTGGGTGAATTGTACAGCTCTGATGTTGATGGACAGCAGCTATATGAAGAAATCTTGGATTGCAGAATGTTGCTATCAAGGTGGGTCAACATGAAAATATCAAGACCAGAAGCGCTTCTTGAATTTATTGTTTAGTATGGAGATGAGAACGTCTTCCCCAGTCTTCGCATTGCTATTCAGATAATGCTAACCATCGCAGTTTCCATCGCCAGCTGTGAGAGATCATTCAGCAAGTTAAAACTAATACTTTTGTATTTGAGAGCCTCCATGGGTCAAGGCAGACTCTGTGATCTTGCTCTGCTGACTATAGAAAGAGAAGAAACTGAAAAAACTGACTTTGATCACATCATAGACCAATTTGCATCAGTGAAAGCAAGGAAGGTGCAGTTATAATTTTCATGTAGTGCCATAATTTGGTGATTAAAAGATTAACGAGCTTGAATTGTATTTTCGAGCTGATATTATGGTAAAGTTATCTAAAAGATGGGTGTGAGATGTTTGGACAGGGGCGCAATTTCAGTGCTTGCCATAGGCACTATTTTCCGTAGATATGCCCCAGCCTGCAGGCTAACGGAGGGAAGGAGAGCCTTTCACCTCCTTTGGCAGAGATGTATCTCCACCCCACCACCCAAACATATACTGTATGTACTTTGATAAGTTAATTTGAACTTTGAATAAATAGTTAACATTTTGGGCTGAGTCCTGATGCTACCTGTTGAGCTGTTGAGTTCCTCCAGTATTTTGTGTGTGCCACTCTGGGATTCCAGCATCTGCAGAATCTCTCGTGTAAAGGAGTGAGTGTATGTAGTTACGGAATTGGGGTGTCAACTGCAGGCATTTCATCTTGGATGGAATCATCCTTCAGATTCAGAATCGGTTTTATTAACACTGACAAAGACATGAAATCTGTTGTTTTGTGGCAGCTGGATAGTGTAATGTGTAAAAATTATGATAACTTATAATAAGTAGTACAGATACGTAAAAAATTAAATAAGCACCCCTCTATTGCAAAAGAGAGCCAAAGTAGAGAGGTAGTGTTTGTGGGTTCATTGACTCCTCAGGAATCTGACTGCAGAGCGGAAGAAGCTGTTCCTGAGTTGTTGAGTGTCTGTCCTCCGGCCCCTGTACCTCCTTCCTGATGGCAGCAATGAGAAGAGGGAATTTTCTGGGTGATGGGTGTCCTTAATGATGGATGCCACCTTTTTGAAGGATCGTCTTTTTGAAGATGTTATCAGTGCTGAGGAGTCTAGTGCCTATGATGGAGCTGGCTGAGTTTACAATCTTCTATGCTTTGGTACTGTGCTCTGACCATCAGGTTCAAATCTAACCAATTCGATTCAAATTCAGGTTTACTTATCCTGGGCTACAGCGCAGAACCAAAAGAAGCTGTAGAGGGCCATAAATTTAGTTGGCTCCATCTTGGGTACTAGCCTACAAAGTACCCAGGACATCTTCGAGGAACGGTGACTCAGAAAGGCAGCGTCCATTATTAAGGACCCCCAGCACCCAGGGCATGCCCTTTTATCACTGTTACCATCAGGTAGGAGATACAGAAGCCTGAAGGCACACACTCAGCGATTCAGGAACAGCTTTGTTCCCCTCTGCTATCTAATTCCTAAATGGACATTGAACCTGAGAACACTACCTCACTTCTTTAATATATATGTTATTTCTGTTTTTGAATGATTTTTAATCTCTTCAATTTACATATACTGTAATTAATTTGCTGATTTATTTATTATAATTATATATTTTTTCTTCTATATTATGTATTGCATTGAACTGCTGCCGCTGAGTCAACAAATTTCACAAATATTCACAGTGATAGTAAACCTGATTCTGATTCAGCAGAATAACACAAGGAACAATAACAAAAAACAAGCCTCCCCCGGCTCCCCCCCCACCCCCCGACAGCATTAGATCTAAGATCAGGGTTTGATTCCTGCCACTGTCTATAAGGAGTCTGTACTCCGAAGGAGAGAGTGGTGGGTGCATGGAATGCCCTGCTGGTAGTGGTGGTGGAAGTGAATACAATAGGGTCTTTTAAGAGACTCTTAGATAGGTACACGGAGCTTAGAAAAATAGAGGGCTATGCAGTAGGGAAATTCTACGCAGCCTCTAGAGTAGGTTACATGGTCGGCACAACATCGTGGGCCGAAGGGCCTGCAATGTGCTGTAGGTTTCTATGTTCTGTGTTCTTCCATGAGTTTCCCCCGGGTGCTCCGGTTTCCTCTCACATTCCTAAGACATACGGTTAGGGTTAGGGTCAGTGAGTCGTGGACATGCTATGTTGGTATTGGAAGCATGGCGACACTTACAGGCTGACCCCAGCACATCCTTGCACTGTATTGCCTGCTGATGCAAATGAAGTATCTCACTCTATGTTTCGATGAACATGTGATAAATAAAACTTTCTCTTTTGATCTTCAAAGGTGAATCTTGTATCACAACCTCCTCACTAAGTCGAGTCCAAACTCTCTCTTTTGGTTCATGTAGTTTGCAAACACTAAAATGGGATAACACACATAAAAGTTGCTGGTGAACGCAGCAGGCCAGGCAGCATCTCTAGGAAGAGGTACAGTCGACGTTTCAGGCCGAGACCCTTCGTCAGGACTAACTGAAAGAAGAGTCAGTAAGAGATTTGAAAGTTGGAGAGGGAGGGGGAGATCCAAAATGATAGGAGAAGACAGGAGGGGGAGGGATGGAGCCAAGAGCTGGACAGGTGATTGGCAAAAGGGATATGAGAAGATCATGGGACAGGAGGCCCAGGGAGAAAGAAAAGGGGGAGGGAGAAACCCAGAGGATGGGCAAGGAGTATAGTCAGAGGGACAGAGGCAAAAAAAAAAATGTATATAAATAAATAAATAATGGATGGGGTACGAGGGGGAGGTGGGGCATTAGCGGAAGTTTGAGAAGTCAATGTTCATGCCATCAGTTTGGGGACTACCCAGGCAGGGTGTTGGGGCCGGAGGTGAGGGTTGGGCCAGTTCCACTCACTCTTACGCAATGTTCACTCCTCTCTCCGTGGCGCTGAGCCCGTGACTCGGCTCTGGCTGCTACATATTCCATGTTTGCGAGCTTCACGGTGAGTTGCCCTGCTGTGTGATGAACTGAGACCGAGGCTTTGGGCCTGCTCCGGGTCTATGCACTCAATTTGGTTCGAATGCTGTTGCTTGTTTGTATTGTTTGCATGCTTTGTGTTTTTTCTCTCTTTGCGCACTGGGTGTTCATCTTTTTTTTAATGGTCTGTTTTGGGTTTCTTGTTTTGTGGCTGCCTGTAAACAGAGAAATCTCAAAGTTGTATAATTTATACATTCTTTGATAATAAATGTACTTTGAACTTTGAAATTAAAGGTTGCACTTGCCAGAAAAGGATCTTTCACTAGTGTGCAGAAACTAATATATCTTGCAAAGTTTTCAGTCGTCTACTATCTCAGGTGAACACACAGTCACATACAGCACACAGTACCTATAGTTATGATAACATATACAGTCACAAAATAGTATTAGCACAAGCCCCTGAATGGCAATGGTCTGAAGATTGATGGTGCATGGGATGTTGCCATCTCAGACATAAATAACTAGCACTTTACATAGGGACTTTGCAACTTGGTTCTAGTTCTGCCAGGAGTTGAAACATCCACACACCACCCACCCTGACAATCTCCAAGAATGTTACTTCTCAATTAGAAGTTTGCCGAGATTCAGCATGACAAGCTTCTATAGATTTGTAGTGGAGTGTTTATTGGCTTGGTTGCCTCACAGCCTGGTGTGGAAACACCAACGCCCTTCATCGGAAAGTCCTACAAATAGTGGCGGATACAGACCAGTCCGTCATGGGTGAAGTCCTCCCCACCATTGAGCACATCTACATGAAGCGTTGTCGCAGGAAAGCAGCATCCATCATCAGGGACCCCCACTGCCCAGAACATGTACTCTTCTTGTGGCTGCCATCAGGAAAAAGGTACAGGAGCCTCAGGACTCACACCACCAGGTTCAACAATCAGGCTCCTGAACCAAAGGGGATAACTTCACTCAACTTCACTTGCCCCATCATTGAAATGTTCTCACAACTATGGACTCTCTTTCAAGGATTCTTCATCTCATGTTCATTGCCAACTTATTTATTTTTATTGTTATTCTTTCTTTTTGTATTTGCATAGGTTGTTGTCTTTTGCACACTGGTTTATGCCCAAGTTGGTGCAGTCTTTCACTGATTCTATTCTGGTTATTATTCTAAAGTATTATTGAGTAACCCCACAAAAAATGAATCTCAGGGTTGTATGTGGTAACGTATACTGTATATGCATACACACTTTAACAATAAGTTTACTTTGAACTTTGAACTTTTGAACCAGCTTCCACCTATCACCTGCAGCTCTCTCCCCTCCACCCAACTTCTTATTCTGGCATCCTTTTCAGTCCTGATAAAGGATCTCAGCATGAAATGTTGACTGTTTATTCCCTTAGTCATCGTCAGAGAAAAGCACAACACAGAAACAGGCCCTTCAGCCCATTGCCCTATGCCAAACCATTTCAAAATGTCTACTCCCATCGACCTGCACTGGGACCATAGCCTACCATACCCCTACCGTCCCGTCATAGATGCTGGTTGATTTGCTGAGTTCCTCCAGCATTTTGTGTGACATTGCTCTTTAAATTGTTGATCTTACAAATAAATTCCGAGTAGACCTCCATCTTGTCAAGTCAAATCAAGTCAAGTTTATTGTCATTTAAGTATATACACGTACATAACCTATACAACCATATATATAGAAATGAAATGTTTCTCCAAACCAGGGTGTTAACACAACACAGGATCACTTATGAAGGTATGGATAAAATCTACAGATGAATCAAACGTAAATAACAAACTAAAGTGCATTAATATTAAACATTGTTAACTACGGATCAGGTTAACCACTGACATCTCAAATATGATGCGGTTGAGAGCTGAGAAGCCTAATGGCCTGAGGGAAGAAACCGTTTCCCATCCTGACTGTTCTTGTTTTTATGCATCGGAGTCTCCTGCCTGATGGTAGGAAGTCAAAGAGGATGCGGGATGGATGGGGGGGTGGGGGGAGCCTAAGAGCCTTGCTCACGCAGTTCTCCTGATAAATGTCTCTGTTGTCTTGAGCTATGCCAGGAGTGTGCGATTGTGTTTCCAGACGTATCCCAAATTCAGGTTAATCTTGCAATGTCTCTCTCAGTGGACTGAAAATTGTCGGATCATCCGGTTTCGTTAAGTGACTGAAGGCGATGAAATAGAATGCACTGTGCTTATGTAACCGAGTGCACAGGGTGATGAAGGTGATCCCGTCTGAAGAATTGAATGGGCCTGCTGATGCAATTTACAGTTTAGTTCTAGGATGTGGCACACACTATCATTACAGTTGCTCACTGTGAAGTTTATATTAAAGCTATTTTAAAATGAACAAGAGACAAGCAGTGAAATCCCCAGGAAGTGGCACTGTTGTTAATTGAGTTTGATGAAAGGACACGTTTTTCAGTGATCGGGTTCAGTTCCTGCTTGTACATTCTCCCCATCACCACATAGAGTTTGTCTCGGTGTTTCCGTTTCTTCCCACATTCCAAAGATGAACGGATCACTAGGGTTAGTAAGTTGTGGACATGCTGTGTTGGCACCAGTAGTGGCAACTTTTGCAGGCTGTCCCCAACCCATTCATTCATTGAGATACAGCGTGGAAAAGGCCACCCAGCCCTTTGAGCTGAGCTACCCAGCAATCCATCGATTGAATCTGAGCCTAATCGTGGGACAATATACAATGACCAATTAACCTATCAACCAGTACATCTTTTGACTGTGGGAGGAAACTGGAGCACACGGAGGAAACCCACGCAATCACAGGGAGAATGACCAACTCCTTACAGGCAGTGGCAAGAATTGAACCTGTAGCTGTATGGGCACGTGGCCAAGTGGTTAAGGCATTGGACTAGCGACCTGAAGGTTGTGAGTTCGAGCCCCAGCTGAGGCAACGTGTCCTTGAGCAAGGCACTTAATCACACATTGCTCTGTGATGACACCGGTGCCAAGCTGTATGGGTCCTAATGCCCTTCCCTTGGACAACATTGGTGTCGTGGAGAGGGGAGACTTGCAGCATGGGCAACTGCTGATCTCCCATACCACTTTGTCCAGGCCTGCGCCCTGGAGAGTGAAGACTTTACAGGCGCAGATGCATGGTCTCGCAAGACTAACGGATGCCTTTTTTACTGTAAAGCATTGTGCTAACCACATTGCTACCGTGCCATCCTCAACACATCCTCAGACTGTGTTGGTCATTGACGCACACAACACATTTCACTGTATGTTTCAATGTACATGTGAAAAAACAAAGTTAATCTTTCTTTGAATTGGTTGGTCAGGAACTCCAGGTGAAGCATCTTTCTGCGTGATATCAAGAAACACACTGTGACTATTCCTCTCCACATTCAATAATGGCATCTCACTGTCAACTTCACATATATTCAGTGGCCAATTTATCCGATACTTCCTGTAACTAATGAAGTGGCCACTGAGTATATTCATGGTCTTCTGCTCTGTAGCCCATCCACTTCAAGGTTTGACGTGTTGTGAGTTCAGAGATGCTCTTCCACAAACCACTGTTGTAATGCTTGGTTATTTGAGCTACTGTCACCTTCCTGTCAGCTCGAACCAACCTGGCCATTCTCCCCTGGCCTCCCTCATTAACGAGGCGTTTTTGCCCACAGAACTGCCGCTTACAGGACACTTTTTTGTTTTTCGCACCATTCTCTGTAAAATCTAGAGACTGCTGTGTGTGAAAATCCCAGGAAATCAGCAGTTTCTGAGATAATCCAACCACCCTGTCTGGCACCAACTCAGTTGACCACGTTTCTTCCCCATTCTGATGTTTGATCTAAATAACAGCCAAACCTCTTGACCATGTCTGCATGCTTTTATGCATTGAGTTGCTGCCACATGATTGGCTGATTAGCTATTTGCGTTGATGAGCAGATGTACATAAACTGGCCACCGAGTGTACTTTGGTTCAACCACCTGCTGGGTTTTGTTGTTTGAGACACAAATGCTGAATTCAAGATTCAAGGTGGTTTATTGTCTGTCTTCAGTACACAAGTGTAAAGGAGCACAAAATGATTGTTACTCTGGGGGCTGTGGACTCGTTTTGGGGTTCATGTCGCATGTATTTCTGGAATCTGGTTGTTCTGTTTTTCGCTGTTTTTGACCGGTTCGATCAGGGTGATCAATGCGGACTGGGACGCTTCAGCGAAGAGTGGCTCTGTGTGCAGCCTGCAGCGTGGAGCTGAACTGAACACTGCCGGTTTGATGTCTGATATTCTACGTATTTGCTTGCTCGCTTTATGCTGTTTGCTCAGTTTGTTCTTTCGCATGCTTTGAGTGTTTGATGTTTTCTTGAACGGTTCTACGTTGCTCCTTTGTTTCAAGGCAGGAGCACAAACCTCAGAGTTGTATTCTGTATACTTTGATAATAAATGTACTTTGAACTTTTGATCTGATGCAGCATATAAAAATACAAATAAAAAGTAGGCAGTCGTCGATCTGGGGGATCATCAGTTTGTGCCCCTGGTGGACTATGTCCTCTCCAGGGTGCAAGCCTGGGCGGGAAGATTTGAAGAACCGGCTGTTACCCAGGCAGCGGGTTCCCCCTCTCCACGTCACCGATGTAGTCCAAGGGAAGGGCAAACGCCAAAACAGCTTGGCACCAGTGTCGTCGCAGAGGTTGCCAGAGTGAAGTTGTAAACAACATCAAACTGCCTTAGGGACCCCGGATCCAGATTTCTTCCTCGGGGTTTACTCCCGAAGCCTTTCCCATGGGTCAGTATGGCCACAAGGTTTAAGATCAGAGTTTCCTTTATCCTAGGCGGGCTGCCGTCCAAGGCTGACAAGCCCTACCTGCCCTAAGCAAGTGCTTTTGAGGCACCAGTGGTCCACTTTTGCCCATTTTCTTGTCAGTAGAAACATTTCTGCCATGCCTAGTAGCTACGCATTTAGGCCAAGAGTTGGACTTGGTTGTCAGAGGCTGTTAGAGTCTCACACCATATGGAGCACTTTATAGGTAGTGGGAGCTTATCCCCACTACCACCCCCAGCTATGACAACCTTAGGAACCATGGTAAACCACGAACACAATAAAATACAATAAGTATAAAAGCAATCCTAAAAACACAATTTACAAGTAACTGTAGTCTCCATAGACTGTATGTACACAAAGTGATGCTAGGTGATGTCTATGTAGTGGTGGTGGAGTGGTGGGGTGGGTTAATAGATTTACAAAAATGGATTACTAATCATTAGTCCCTGGCAGTTTTCAAAGACAGAATCCAGCGGTGTTTGTCAGGAACACATTCTGTTTCACGTTGTTCATGTTCAATTGATTTTGAGTTCCTCTTCCAATGAACTGTCTGTTCCCGCACAGCGACAGCCAGCTCTGCGGGTGACACCTTTCAGCCACCAATAAAATATAATGAGAGCTCAAAAGCGATTCCAGTGGAGAGACCAATGAACGATAACAGCTTAATAATTGCCAGAAAGCTTTCCACAGACATAAATATATGTTTAGATCTACCTTGGATGAGAATGGAGAGGAAGTCACATAGAACCTGCAAGTGAATGTGACTAACATAATTGAAAAGGCAAGATGGAGTGTAATGTGGAAAAATGAGAAAGGAAATTATGATTCAAATGGAATTAGCCTACAATTCGATTCTGGTTCCCCTTCGACCCCTGCTCTTCTCCTCACCTGCCCATCACCTCTCTCTAGTGCCCCATCTCCTTCTGTTTTGTCAATGCTCCACTCTCTCCTCCTATCAGATTCCTCCTTATTCAGCCATTTACCTCTTCCACCAATCTCCTCCCAGCTTCTCACTATAGCCCCCCTCCCCCACCCACCCACCTGGTCTCTCACATTCCAGCTTCCCTCTCCCCACCATCTTCCTATTCTAGCTTTTTTCCCCCTCTCCTTTCCAGTCCTGGTGAAGGGTTTCAGCCTGAAACATCGACTGTTAATTCCTCTCCATGCATGCTGTCGGATCGAAGCCCAAAGGTCAGTCAGAAGTCCAGATGAAAGCCCAAGCATCAATCAGAGGTCCAGATCAAGTCCAAAGATCAATCAGGAGTTCAGAAGCCAAGGCCTGATGGCTGGACCTCAAGTCTGTGAATCTCAATGAGTCTGCTGGAGGCTGGAAAGTCAAAGCCCAAAGGTCTGCTAATCCATAAGTCCGCTGAAGGCTGGAGGCTCAAGACAGCTTATCCTGTGGTTAGAGGACTGTGTACGTGTGTGGGAGGGAGGGAGGAACGTAGCTTGCTTTGCTGTTTTTGTCTTATCACTTGGCGTGCTCTATTTTGTTGTGTTCTGTGTTGATCTGCTGAACATTGTGGACATGCTATGTTGGCATCGGAAGGTGTGGCAATACTTCTGGGCTGCCCCCAGCACATCCTTAGGTTGTGTAGCTTGTTACATCAAATGACACACTTCTCCGTGTGTCTCCATGCACAGCCACTCACTCATTATGAGCCGTGTCGTATGACGTGGGCGATCACGGTCTTGAACACAATTGTTCTGGGCAAACTTTTCCCACAGAAGTGGTTTGCCATAGAACCATAGAAACTACAGCACAGAAACAGGCCTTTTGGCCCTTCTTGGCTGTGCCGAACCATTTTCCTGCCTAGTCCCACTGACCCACACCTGGACCATATCCTTCCATACACCTCCCATCCATGTACCTGTCCAAGTTTTTCTTAAGTGTTAAAAGTGAGCCTGCATTTACCACTTCATCTGGCAGCTCATTCCATACTCCCACCACTCTCTGTGTGAAGAAGCCCCCACTAATGTTCCCTTTAAACTTTTCCCCCTTCACCCTTAACCCATGTCCTGTGGGTTTTTTTCTCCCCTAGCCTCAGTGGAAAAAGCCTGCTTGCATTCACTCTATCTATACCCATCATAATTTTATATACCTCTATCAAATCTCCCCTCATTCTTCTACACTCCAGGGAATAAAGTCCCAACCTATTCAACCTTTCTCTGTAACTCAGTTTCTCAAGTCCCGGCAATATCCTTGTAAACCTTCTCTGCACTCTTTCAACCTTATTTATACCCTTCCTGTAATTTGGTGACCAAAACTGCACACAATACCCCAAATTCAGGCTCACCAATGCCTTATAAAACCTCACCATAACATTCTAACTCTTATACTCAATACTTAGATTTATAAAGGCCAATGTACCAAAAGCTCTCTTTACGACCCTATCTATCTGTGACACCACTTTTAGGGAATTTTGTATCTGTATTCCCAGCTCCCTCTGTTCCACTGCACTCCTCAGTGCCTTACCATTTACCTTGCCATTGCCTTCTTTTGTGCAGTGTCTTTACAAGATGGGTGACCCCGCCCATATTCTTAATAGATTGTCTGCCTGGTGTCAGTGGTCGCATAACCAGGGTATGTGATGTGCACCAGCTTCTCATACGACCATCCACCACCTGCTCCCATGGCTCCAGGTGACCCTGATCGGGGGGATGGGGGCACTAAGCAGGTGCTACACCTCGCCCAAGGGTGACCTGCCGGCTAGTGGAGGGAAGGAGCAGCTTACACCTCCTTTGAGAGAGATGTATCTCCACTCGGCCTCCCAGCTCCATGTACGGTATATATGATAAATAAATTTGAATCTGAATTTCTGTCAGTGCTTTCGTGGACAGATGCATCTACCGGCTTAGTTATGTCTACTATACCTTGAACGTGACCAGCTTGGTCCCTGTTAGAGTTTCCTACTCATTCCTGATGACGGACATTGCAGTACCCCACCCTGTGAACAATCGTGATACTACCATACTTCTGTAGGCAAAATGACGTATCAGCTGATATCGGAGAGTAGTTGGTAAGGAAACTTCAGGAGGAGGTTTCCTTGCCCATGTTTGACCTGAGGCCTTTGGACTTCATGGGCTCTGGAGCCGGTGTTAAGGATTTAAAGTTGAGTTTATTGTCAGGTGCACTAGTACGGAGAGGTAGAGGTACAACAAAACACATAAACACATGCAATTCTGCAGATGCTGGAAAGCTGGAACAAATCCAATCACACAATTCCTATTACATTCACAAAGTGCTGGAAGAACTCAGTAGGTCAGCCAGCATCTATGGAAATGAATAAACAGTCCACGTTTCGGCTGGGGCTCCTCATCTAACTTACGTACTGCCTGTTTTGCCACTGGCATTTAGGGCAACAATGAAGGCCCTCCATCCCTGTCTATATCATCACACACAGAGGTAGAAGGATTCTTCATTGCTGTTTTAATAACAATTTAGTTTAACCAGTCAAGGTTGTTATCTCTGAGCTGACCCCCAAACCTGGATGACCAGTGGACCACTCTTAGTCTGGCCTCTACCCTTTGACCTATTTGACATGGGAGACCCTACCAACAGCCCTGACTCCAGCCGACATAGCTCTCCGGGTGACTGAGGCAGGCAAGCCTCCGAACCACAACAAGGTTGTGGTCCTCTTGGAGGGATACCCTTGATCAGAACAATGAAAAATTTGCAGCAGCATCACAGGTACGTTGGTTCAGACAACAACGTGCTCAACGTAAATGATGCATAAATCACGGCGGGAGGAAGAGATAGCAGCGCGCTGCGCGTGTGCAGCCCTCTGATGAAAATGATATCATATCCGTTAAATAGGGGCTGTGGACAATTCTGATTTGATGGAGAATGGACGTGAAAGCACAGAGGAACATCTGGAGAAATTTCTGAAACGCTCGTTCGCTGCTGTCGTTACTGCACGATCGAGAATCTTCCTGAGGGAAGGCCTCAAAATCCCCGGCTTTGCCTGCTGTCGGCGACCGAGATTGAGGTCGAATCATTCGGATAGAGGTGGTGCTCAGTACTCGGTGTCGGAGGGCTGATCGGAGGCTGGAAGTTTTCAGACGACTCAGAGTCAGACTGTGGTCGGGCATGGCAGGGAGAGTTTTCTTCCTTCTCCGGTCTGCTTGAGATGTGGGACTTTCGAGAGAATTTGAACTTTTTATTGTGCTCATGGACTGTTCTTCATCAAGTTATGGTATTGTTGCACTGTTGTAACTATATGTTATAATTATGTGGTTTTGTTAGTTTTTTCAGTCTTGGCCTGTCCTGTGTTTTGTGATATCACACCGGAGGAAATATTGTATCATTTCTTAATGCATGCATTACTAAATGACAATAAAAGAGGACTGCATGTCCTCATAATCTTAAATACACTGGACAATGGGAAAAGGGCTTGTGCAAAAGAAGCATTAGTACAGAGTTGAGCCCATGGTAGTCCGAGAGGTTCAAAGTTCAAAGTAAATTTATTATCAAAGTACATACAGTGCCTACAAAAAGTATTCACCCCTCCCCCTTGGAAGTTTTCATGTTTTATTGTTTTACAACATGAAATCACAGTGGATTTAATTTGGCTTTTTTGACACTGATCAACAGAAAAAAAGTCTTGCGTGTCAAAGTGAAAACAGATCTCTACAAAGTGATCTAAATTAATTACAAATATAAAGCACAAAATAATTGATTGCATAAGTATTCACCCCTTTTAATATAACACACCAAATCATCACTGGTGCAGCCAGTTGGTTTTAGAAGTCACATAATTAGTTAAATGGAGATCACCTGTGTGCAGTCAAGGTGTTTCAATTGATTGTAGTAAAATACCCCTGTATCTGGAAGGTCCAGCTGCTGGTGAGTCAGTATCCTGGCAAAAACTGCACCATGAAGACAAAAGAACACTCCAAGCAACTCCACAAAAAGTTATTGAAAAGCACAAGTCAGGAGAGGATACAAGGAGTTTGTCACGTCACTGAATATCCCTTGGAGTACAGTTATGTCAATCATCAAGAAATGGAAATATGGCACAGCTGTAAATCTGCCTAGAGCAGACCATCCTCAAAAACTGAGTGACCGTGCAAGAAGGGGACTAGTGAGGGAGGCCACCAAGAGACCTGTGACAACTCAGGAGGAGTTACAAGCTTCAGTGGCTGAGATGGGAGAGACTGTGCAAACAACAACTGTTGCCAGGTGATTCACCAGTCACAGCTTTATGGGAGAGTGGCCAAGAGAAAGCCACTGTTGAAAAAAACTCACATAAAATCTCAGCTAGAGTTTGCCAGAAGGCACGTGGGAGACTCTGAAATCAGCTAGAAGAAGTTTCTATGGTTTGATTAAATCAAAATTGAGCTTTTTGGCCATCAGATTATATGCTATGTTTGGCACAAGCCAAACACTGCACATCAACAAAAACACACCATCCCTACCGTGAAGCATGGTGACGGCTGCGTCATACTGTGGGGATGCTTCACTGCAGCAGGGCCTGGAAGGCTTGTGAAGGTAGAGGGTAAATGAATGCAGTCTGCAAGGGAACTGTGACTTGGGAGATTTGTTTTTCCACAAGACAATGACCCCAAGCATAAAGCCAAAGCTACACAGGACTGGCTTAAAAACACAAAGTTGATGCCCTGGAGTGGCCAAATCAGAGTCAAGACCTCAATCCATTTGAGAATTATTATTGTATTTTTATTTTTTCTCAGCTCAAGCTGGTAAAACCTGAGGTACAGGCATAGCCAAGCACACTCATTTCTCAATTGCTACGAACTTTCGGATTATTCTAGTGGTATTTAGTATAACAAATTTCACAACACATGCCAGTGATAATAAACCCGATTCTGATTCTAATTTAGTATATTATTGTAACAATAAATATTAAGAACATGAGATGAAGTGTCCTTCCATAGGTTGTGGGAGCACTTCAATGATGGGGTAAGTGAAGTTATCTTCTTTGGTTCAGGAGCCTGGTGGTTGAGAGGTAATAACTGTTCCTGAACCTGGTGGTGTGAGTCCTGAGCTTCCTGTTCCATCTTCCTGATGGCAGCAGCGAGAAGAGAGCATGTCCTGGGGGACTTTTGCTCGTGATGGATTGGCTGTATTCACTACCTTTTGCAGGATTTTCGGTTCAATGGCATTGGCGTTTCTATACCTGGCTGTATACTCTCCACCACACATCTATAGAAGCTAGTTAAAGTGCCCATGAAGGATTGGGGATTCTGCTCTACAGACTATGGACTCTTGCATCTTGATATAGGAGGAAAATTGCAAATCTGTTTGAATAGTGCCACACCAACAAAACCAGAGAGCTGATTATTGTCTGCAGGTGGAAGAAACTGAGGGGTCGGACGGTGGGAGGGGTGGTGGCAATCCATGAGCCAGTTCTCATTAAGGGATCAGAGGCGGAGAGAGACAGTAACTTTAAATTCTTTGGTGTTACCACGTCAGGACATCTGTCCAAGCATCAGCACTTAAATCCCATTGCAAAGAAGGCACAGCAGTGCCTGTACTTGCTCAGCCATGCCATCATGACTGATTCACTACTCTCTCAACTCCTCTCACTTGCCTGCTCTCCATTGCCTTTGATGCCCTGTCTAATCAAGAACCTATCTACCTCCACTTTAAATATACCTAATGGCTTGGCCTCGACAGCTCTCTATAGCATTGAATTCCACAGATTCACCAACTACTGGCTGAAGAAAGTCCTCCTCGTCTCTGTTCTAAAGAGGTGTTCGTCTACTCTGTGACTGTGTCCTCTGGTCCTAGTCTCCCCGACTATAGGAGGTTTACAGTGGAGGTTGATAGGTTCTTGATTAGCTAGGATGTCGAAAGTTACAGTGAGAAGGCAGGAAAAGGGGGTTGAGATGGAAAATAAAGCAGCCGCAATTGAATGATGGAGTAGACCCGATGGGCTGAATGGCCTATGTCTTGTGGTCTAATTCTGTTAGTATGAATATTTCAAGCTAGGTTTGACTCGGTTACAGTTTGAGCTCTCCCAGTTTAGGCACCTGTCCTCAGCTGGTTTCAGTAGGAGGTCATTGCATGTTGACTAGACTGAGAGCCACATTCCCATTTCTGAATTCAGCTGCTAACTGGTACATCTTCGGACTGTCGAGGAAACCAGAGTAGCTGAAGGAAACCCACGGGGAGGGCGTACAAATTCCTTACAAAGAGCGTTAGAATGCATTTCCAAACTCCGATGTCCCAAGCTGTAATAGTGTTGCGCTAACTGCTACGGTTCTGTGGGAGCCCTCTGCTTTATTTGTCGTCAGTTTATTGGTAAATGCGGTACATTAGTACAATGTGTGTCTTTGATCGACTACTTCCTGGGACATTTATGGTTGACAGTGAGGTGTGACTGGACTCATTTATAGCCTAAACAGGAAGGAATAGCAGGTTTCCTCCATAAAGTGCGAGAACCCTCGAAGATTTTTATGACAATGCAATAGTATTCATGGTCATCATTACCGAGACTCTGTGGTGTTTTACTTTATTTAATCAACGCCGTAAAGCAGCCGAGCATTGTGAAAATGTTAACCTGTGTGAGTACGAAGATTTTATGTCTTTTTCATTTAGCTGACTGGGAGCAATGTCCTTGTGGGGATATTTGCTTCTGCCACTATAAACCAACTTGACAGGGGAAGCCTTTCTCCGAGCAGCATCAGAACGAAGCGAGGCTCAACCTTATCTGCAATGTGGGATTCAATAGGTGGCAACTGAATGAACTTGGAAGGTAGAGGAAACAAGGAATGGGGAGAAACATTTCTGGTAGTGAACATGAATATAGAACAGTACAGCACAACGTTACTTTTGACTAAAACCAGCATGAGGGAGCATATCACTCCCATCTGAACTACCTTGCATTGCCTTCCTGTTACCTTTTAGAAGTGAATTTAAAGTTCTATTGTTTGTTTTTAAAGCTCTCAGTGGTCTGGGACCAGAGTACATCACAGAATCGTTTTCGTTTTATAATCCTGCTCGGGCTCTCAGGTCTTCTTCCGCCAGTCTCTTAAATTTAAACAATCTCCCTCAAAAGAAAATTGGCAAGTCAGCTTTTTTAACTACACTCTAAACTGTGGAACTCAATACCCAAAACTATAAGGCATGTAGACTCAGTTGAGACTTTTAAAACACCAGCTCAAGACCTGTTTATTTAACCTTATTTTTAACTGACATCTTTTTGTCTTTTATTTTCTTGTTTGTAGTTTATCCCATTCTACCACACTTTGAACTATATTGTATGTATGAAAGGTGCTCTATAAATAAGACCATAAAGACATAGGAAGAGAATTGAGCCATTCAGCCCATTGAGTCTGCTCCACCATTCCATCATGGCTGATCCTGGATCCCACTCAACCCCGTACACCTGCCTTCTCACTATAATCCGATGATGCCCTGACCGATGAGGAAACGATCAACTTCTACCTTAAATACACCCATAGATTTGGCCTCCACTGCAGTCTATGGCAGAGCATTCCACAGATTTGCCACTCTCTAGCTAAAAAAAAAATTCCTCCTCACCTCCATTCTAAAAGGTTGCTCCTAAATTTTGAGGCTGTGCCCTCTAGTTCTGGGTACACCCGCCATAGGAAACATCCTCTCCACATCCACCCTGTCTAGCCCTTTCAACATTCAGTAGGTTTCAATGAGATCCCCCCCACATTCTTCTAAATTCCAGTGAGATCAGGCCCAAAGCTGCCAAACGCTCCTCATATGTTAACCCCTTCATTCCCAGAATCACCCTTGTGAACCTCCTCTGTACTCTTTCCTTTCTGAGATATGGGTCCAAAACAGTTGACAATACTCTAAGTGCAGCCTGACTAGTGTCTTATAAAGACTCAGCATTATCTCCTTTCTTTTATATTCTATTCTCCTTGAAATAAATACCAACATTGCATTTTCCTTCTTTACCACAGACTCAACCTGTAATTTAACCTTTGTGAGTCTTGCATGAGGACTCCTAAAACCCTTTGCACCACTGATATTTGAATTTTCTCCCCATTTAGATAATAGTCTGCACTATTGTTCCTTTTACCAAAATGCATTATCATACATTTCCCAACACTGTATTTTATCTGCCGCTTTTTTGCCCGTTCTTCCAATTTGTCCAAATCCTGATGCAATCACATTGCTTCCTCAGCACTACCCACCCCCTCCACCTACCTTCATATCATCCACAAACTTTGCCACAAATTCCATTATCCAAATCGTTGACAAACAATGTGAAAAGTAGCGGACCCAATGCTGACCCCTGAGGAACACCACTAGTCACTGGCAGCCAACCAGGAAAGGCCCCTTTTGTTCCCACTTGCTGCCTCCTGCCTGTCAGCCATTCCTCTATCCATGCCAGTATATTTCCTGTAATACCATAGGATTTTATCTTGTTAAGCAGCCTGATGTTAAATTGGATAGATATATAGACAGGAAAGGAATGGAAGGTTATAGACTGAGTGCAGGTCGGTGGGAATAGGATAGGGTAAGAGTTCGGCACGGACTAGAAGGGCTGAGATGGCCTGTTTCAGTGCTGTAATTGTTATATGGTAATATGTGTGATACCTTATCAACTGCCTTCTGAAAATCCAAGTAAATGATATCCACTGCCTCTTCTTTGTTCAGCCTGCTTGTTACTTCCTTGAAGAACTGTAACAGATTTATCAGGCAAGATTTCCCTTCACAGAAACCATGCTAACTTTGACTTATTTTATCATTAGTCTCCAAGTACTCTGAAACCTCATCCTTAATGTTAGACTCCAACACTTTCCCAACCACTGAGGTTAGACTAATTGGCTTATAATTTCCTTTCTTTTGCCTTCCTCCCTTCTTAAAGAATGGAGTGACATTTACAATCTTCCAGTCCTCCAGGACCATGCCATGATCAAGTGATTCTTAAAAGATCATTACTAATGCATCCGTTATCTCTTCAGCAACCTCTTTCAGGACTCTGGGATGTAGTCCATCTGGCCCAGGCAACTTATCCACCTTAAGACCTTTGACTTTGCCGAGCACATTTTTCTTTTTAAAGCAATGGCACTCATTCCTGCTCCCTGGCACTCACGAACCTCTGGCATACAGCAGGCAGTGAAAAAGGCGAATGGTATGCTGGCATTTATAGCGAGAGGATTCGAGTACAGGAGCAGGGAGGTACTACTGCAGTTGTACAAGGCCTTGGTGAGACCACACCTGGAGTATTGTGTGCAGTTTTGGTCCCCTAATCTGAGAAAAGACATTCTTGCCATAGAGGGAGTACAAAGAAGGTTCACCAGATTGATTCCTGGGATGGCAGGACTTTCATATGATGAAAGACTGGATTGACTAGGCTTGTACTCTCTTGAATTTAGAAGATTGAGGGGGGATCTGACTGAAACGTATAAAATTCTAAAGGGATTGGACAGGCTAGATGCAGGAAGATTGTTCCTGATGTTGGGGAAGTCCAGAACGAGGGGTCACAGTTTGAGGATAAAAGGGAAGCCTTTTAGGACCGAGATGAGGAAAAACTTCTTCACATGGAGAGTGGTGAATCTGTGGAATTCTCTGCCACAGGAAACAGTTGAGACCAGTTCATTGGCTATATTTAAGAGGTAATTAGATATGGCCCTTGTGGCTAAAGGGATCGGGGGTATGGAGAGAAGGCAGGTACGGGGTTCTGAGTTGGGATGATCAGCCATGATCGTACTGAATGGCAGTGCAGGCTCGAAAGGCTGAATGGCCTACTCCTGCACCTATTTTCTATGTTTCTATACTGCTAGTGTCTTCCACAGTAAAGACTAATGCAAAGTACCATTAAGTTCAACTGCCATTTCTTTGTCCCCCATTGCTACCTCACCAGCATCATTTTCCAATGGTCCAATATCAACTGTCACTTCCCTTTTACTCTTTATATAACTAAAATACTTTCAGTATCCTGCTTTCTAGTATTGGCTGGTTTGCCCTGATATTTCATCTTTTCCCTTCTTATACCTTTTTTAGTTGCCTTTTGTTGGATTTTAAAAATTTCCCAATCATCCAACTTCCCACTCACTTTTGATGCCTTATATGCCCTTTCCTTTGCTTTTATGCAGTCCTTAACTTCCCTTGTCAGCTACAGTTGACAGTTGAGAACTTCTTCTTTTGTGGGACGTATCTATCCTGTGCTTTGTGAACTATTTCCAGAAACTTCAACCACTTCTGTTCTGCCGTCATCCCCGCCAGTATCCTCCTCCAATCCACCTGGGCAAGCTCCTCTCTCATGCCTCTGTAATTCCCTTTATTCCATTGCAATATTGATACATGTGAGTTATGCTTCTCCCTCTCAAAGTGCTGTATGAATTTAATTATATTATGATCACTGTCTCCTAAAGATTTCTTTATATCAACCTCCCTAATAAGATCTGGGTTATTACACGACACCCAGTCGAAGATAACCTTTCCCCAAGTAGGCTCGAGCACAAACTGCTCTAAAAAGCCAATTCGTAAGCATTCAACAAACTCCCTCTATCGAATCAAACACCAGCCTGATTTTCCCAATCCCCTTGCATATTGATGTCCCCTATTGCAATTGTGTCATTACCCTTTTTACATGCCTTTTCCAGTTCCCTTTGCAATCTCAACCCCACATCTTGACTACTATTTGGAGAGGCCTATATATGATTCCCATAATGGTTTTTTCACCCTTTCATTTTCTTAACTCCACCCACAAAGATTTAACATTCTCTGACCCTAAGTCACCTCTCTAAAGATGTAATTCCATCTCTTACCAACAGAGCCACATCACCGCCTATGCCTTCCTGGCTGTCCTTTTGAAACAAAGTATATTCTTTGATGTTAAGCTCCCAACTATGGCCTTCTTTCAGCCGACTCAGTGATGCCCACAACATCATACTGGCCAACCTCTAATTCCTTTTTGATCTAAGAGTTCCTTGAATGCCCCTAGTGTATCTGCCTCTACCAACACCCCTGGCAGTGTGTCCACAAACTTACCTTCCTCTGTGTTAAAGACTTACCTCTGACATCCCCCCCCCCCCATACCTTCCTCCAATCACTTTAAAGTAATAGAACATAAGAACAGGAGAATGTTCAGCCTGTTCCGCCATTCAATAAGATCATGGCTAATATGGCCATGGTCTCATCTCCACATACCCCCCATATTAGCCATTTCCACTCTGGGATAATGTTTCTGCTCGAGAGTCTTATTTGAAAACTTACTGTGAGTTTTTCCTGTCAAAGGTGCCTCACCTAGTCACCATTTTGGACTATCATCACCTTTCACTTTCAAGTCTCCACTATTCACACATCCACATTTAATCAGTCATCATCATCATTCTGTGCCATGTTGTATGACATCATCATTATGTGCCGTGTCGTATGACGTGGGCAATCATGGTCTCATGACCATGATTTTCTTGACAAATTTTTCTACAGAAGTGGTTTACCATTACCTTCTTCTGGACAGAGTCTTTACAAGACAGGTGACTCCAGCCGTTATCAATACTCTTCAGAGGTTGTCTGCCTGGCATCAGTGGTCACATAATCAGGACTTGTGATATGCACCAGCCGCTCATACGACTTTCCACCACCTGCTCCCGTGGCTTCATGTTACCCTGATCAGGGGAGCTGAGCAGGTACTACACCTTGCCCAAAGGTGACCTGCAGGGTAGCGGAGGCAAGGAGCAACTTAGATTAGATTATGAAGACACGTAGTCCTCTTTTATTGTCATTTAGTAATGCATGCATTGAGAAATGATACATCTCCTTTGGTAGAGACGTATCTCCTCACTGCCACCCTCTTTATCAATATATTTTATTTTACCAACATCTAAAAAATTTCTTGTAGAATCTATTCTCAAATTACAAATTTAAGCAAGTGTATTGTTTTGTTTATATTTTGGAGCTGAGATCGATAATGAGAAGATGACATATTTTTACCTCTTGCACAGGAATGTTCCATGAGGCTATGATGCATTTGTTATATTTAGAAGTTTAGAAATTTATATTTTGGAGTTTTTAAGAAAGATGGGTATCTCAATGAAACCTATTGAATATTGAAAGAATATTGAATATGGTTGACGTGAGAAGGATGCTTCCAATAAGACCATAAGATATAGAGGATTAGTTTTTGGCCCATCCAGTCCGCTCTACCATCTCATCATGGTTGATCCAATTTTCCTCTCAGCCCCAACCTCTTGTCTTCCCCCTGTATCCTTTCGTGCCCTGACTAATCAAGAATCTATCAACCTCTGCCTTAAATCTGCCTTAAAAGACCCTAATAGGTGTTATCTATAGGCCCCCAAACAGTAACATGGATATTGGGTGCAAGTTGAATAGGGAGTTAACAATGGCATGTGGCAAAGGTAATGTCGCAGTAGTTATGGGGGATTTCAACATGCAGGTGAACTGGAAAAATCAGGTTGGTACTGGACCCCAGGATAGGGAATTTGTAGAGTGCCTACGGGATGCATTTTTGGAGCAGCTTGTATGAGAGCCGACCAGGGATAAGGCTATTCTGGATTTAGTGTTGTGCAATGAACAGGATTTGTTAAGTGATCTTGAAGTAAAGGAGCCATTAGGAGGTAGTGACCATAATGTGATAAGTTTTTATCTGCAAGTTGAGCGGGATAAGGGCAGATCAGAAGTGTCAGTATTGCAGTTGAACAAAGGAGACTATGGAGCCATGAGGGAGGAGCTGGCCAAAGTTGACTGGTCGGATATCCTAGCAGAAAAGACAGTGGAACAGCAATGGCAGGTATTCTTGGGAATAATGCACAAGGTGCAAAATCAGTTCATCCCCCAGAGAAGGAAGGATTCAAAGGGGTTGACAAAGGAAGTCAGAGATAGCATAGCATTAAAAAAGAAGTATAACAGAGCTAAGGTGAGTGGGAAGACGGATGATTGGGAAATATTTAAGGAGCAACAGAACTTAACTAAAAAGACAATATGGGGAGAAAAATGAGGTATGAACGCAAGCTAGCTAGGAATATAAAGGAAGATAGCAAAAGTTTTTTTAGATATGTGAAGAGAAGGAAGATAGTTAAGAACAATGTTGGGCCCTTGAAGAATGAACTGGGAGAAATTGTTATGGGAAACAGAGAAATGGCAGATGAATTTAATAAGTACTTTGGATCTGTCTTCACTAGGGAAGACACAAGCAATCTTCCAGATGTATGGATGGGCCAAGGACATAGGGTAACAGAGGAACTGAAACAGATTGACATTAGGAAGGAAACAGTGATGAATAGACTGATGGGACTGAAGGCTAACAAATCCCCAGGTCCAGATGGTCTGCATCCTAGGGTACTAAAGGAGGTGGCTCTGGAAATTGCTGATGCATTGGTGATAATTTTCCAATGTTCCTTCGATTCAGGATCAGATCCTGAGGATTGGCGAATGGCTAATGTTATCCCACTTTTTAAGAAAGGAGGGAGGGAGAAAACAGAGAACTATCACCCTGTTAGCCTAACATCAGTAGTGGGGAAGATGCTAGAGTCCATTATTAAAGAATAGCGGCATATCTTGATAGAAGTGATAAGATTGGGCCGAGCCAGCATGGATTTACCAAGGGCAAATCATGCTTGACTAATCTATTGGAGTTTTTCGAGGATGTAACCAGGAAGATAGACACAGGAGATTCAGTGGATGTGGTGTACCTTGACTTTCAGAAGGCATTTGATAAGGTACCACATAGAAGATTGGTGGGTAAAATCAGAGCTCATGGCATTGGGGGGAAGATATTGACATGGATAGAAAACTGGTTGGCAGGTAGAAAGCAAAGGGTAGCAGTGAATGGGTGTTTCTCGGAATGGCAGGTGGTGACTAGTGGGGTGCCACAGGGCTCGGTATTGGGACCACAGCTGTTTACGATTTACATCAATGATTTAGAGGAAGGCATTGTGAATAACATCAGCAAGTTTGCTGATGATACTAAGCTGGGTGGCAGTGTGAAATGTGATGAGGATGTTAGGAGAATTCAAGGTGACTTGGATAGGCTGGGTGAGTGGGCAGAAACTTGGCAGATGGCGTTTAATGTGAATAAGTGTGAGGTTATTCACTTTGGGAGCAAGAACAGGAAGGCAGATTATTATCTGAACGGTGTGGAGTTAGGTAAGGGAGAAATACAAAGAGATCTAGGAGTACTTGTTCATCAGTCTCTGAAGGTGAATGAGCAAGTGCAGGAGGCAGTGAAGAAGGCTAATGGAATGTTGGCCTTTATTACAAAGGGAATTGAGTACAAGAGCAAAGAAATCCTTTTGCATTTGTACAGGGCCTTGGTGAGACCACACCTGGAGTATTGTGTGCAGTTTTGGTCTCCAGGGTTAAGGAAGGACATCCTGGCTGTGCAGCATAGGTTCACTAGGTTAATTCCTGGGATGTCCGGACTGTCTTACGCAGAGAGGTTAGAGAGACTGGGCTTGTACACGCTGGAATTAAGGAGATTGAGGGGGGATCTGATTGAGTCATATAAGATTATTAAGGGATTGGACAAGATAGAGGCAGGAAATATGTTCCAAATGCTGGGAGAGTCCAGTACCAGAGGGCATGGTTTAAGAATAAGGGGTAGGTCATTTAGGACAGAGTTGAAGAGGAACAACTTCTCCCAGAAAGTTGTGGAGGTGTGGAACGCACTGCCTCAGAAGGCAGTGGAGGCTAATTCTCTGGATGCTTTCAAGAAGGAGCTAGATAGGTATCTTATGGATAGGGGAATCAAGGGTTATTGGGACAAGGCAGGAACCGGGTATTGATAGTAGATGATCAGCCATGATCTCAGAATGGCGGTGCAGGCTCGAAGGGCCGAATAGTCTACTTCTGCACCTATTGTCTATTGTCTATTAAATTTACCCATTGACTTGGCCGCCTGTGGCAATGAATTCCACAGACTCGCCACTCTCTGGCTAAAGGAAATCCTCCTCATCTGTTTTCTAATAGATGCCTCTCTATTCTGAGTCCATGCACTCTGGTCCAAGACTCCTCCACCATAGGAAACATCCTCTCCGTAACCACTCTATAAAGATCTTTCAACATTTGATAGGTTTGAATGAGATCCTCCCCCTTGTTCTGAATTCCAGTGAAAACAGGCCCAGAGCCATCAAATGCTCCTCATACATTAACCCTTTTATTCCCTGGATCAGTCTTGTGAACTATCTTTGGACCTTCTCCAGTGTCAGCACATTCTTTCTGAGATAAGGGCCCCAGAAGTACTCACGATACTCCAAGTGAGGCCTCATATGATGCACTCTTTACACTTAGAAGTTTAGAAGGATGATGGGTGTCTCACTAAGACCTATGGAATATTGAAATTGCTACTTAGAGTGAACATGGAGAGGATGCTTCCAATAGTGGGAGATTCTAGGACCAGAGGACACAGCATTAGAATATAAGAACGTCACTTTAGAACCGAGATGAGAAGGAATTTCTTTAGCCATAAGTGGTAAGTCTGTGGAATTCATTGCCACAGATGGTGTGAACACTGACAGATTGGGTGTATTTAAAGCGGAAGTGGATAGGTTCTTGATCAGTAAAGGGATCGACGTTACGGAAGGAAGTGAGGAGAACGGGGTTGAGAGACGTGCTATGTTGGTGCCGGAGGTGTGGCAATACTTGCAGGCTGCCCAGCACAGTCCTCGTTCCTTTGTACTTGTGACAACTAAACCTAACTCTTAATTTTTACATCAGCCATGATCGAATGTCGGAGCAGACTTGACAAGCTGAAATGTCAAATTCTTCTTCTGCGCCTTATGGTCTCATACAGGGCAATTTGTTTACTGCTGGAATCCATCCTTGCAACTTACTTAGGAATTAATATCCATATTTAATTTATTTCATTTGAATTGCTGATCTTGTTATGTGTGTTTAAAACATTGAGCGTGTGTACTTTATTCATATTTCAGAAAGGTACAACTTTCACAGGAATCCCCTCCTTATATTTTATTTACCATGTTTTCGGGAAAGAAATGGGAAGTAAAACCAACCATGAAAGAGATTTAGTGCTGATCAGCTACAGCATTGCAGGATATGGGATAAATTTTATGGGTTAGTGCTTCTGTTGCAGAGCGTTTTGCATGAGAACACAGTGGATGATACCAGGTTCAGAGGTCAGTGCTTTCTGTCTAGCAATTTGGACAAAACTAACAAAACATTGAGTCATATAGCACTACAGCAAAGAAACAGGCTCTTCAGCCTATCTGGCCCACACCGACCTGTTACGCTGTCTAGTTCCATCGACCCATACTTGGACCATAACCCTCATACCTCTCCCATCCATATAATTATCCAAAGTACCTTAACTGTCGAAATCGAATTCACATCCACCACTTTCGCTGGCTGCTACATTCGCACCACACTGCGTGAAGAATATCCTCATCGGAGTCCATTATACAGTGTATTTCATCTCTCTCCTTTAGCCCCTGACCTCCAGCTGTAGTCTCACCCAACCTCAGTGGAAAAAGCCTGCACGTATCTACCCCGTCTGTAACCATCATCATTTTGTATACTGTAACTCTACCAAATATTCCCTCATTCTCCTAGACTCCAGGGAATGAAGTCCTAATTTGGACACAGGAGGTACTGAAAGTATTGAGAAGTGCACACAATGTGCTGGAGGAGCTCAGCAGGTCAGGTAGCATATATGGATGGAAATAAATAGTCCACGTTTTGGGCCGAGACCATTCATCAAGCCAAGTCCTGACAAAATCCCTATAAATTTTCCCTGTACTCTTTCAATCGTAATGATATCTTTCCTGCTGATAGGTGTCCAGAACTGCACGCAATAATCCAATATTAATAGGACCATAAGACGTAAGAGCATAATTCGGCCATTCAGCCCATCTAATCTTCTCCGCCATTTTAACATGGCTGATTTATTATCCTTCCCTCTCAACGCCATTTTCTTACCTTCTCCACATAACCTTTAACCCCTTACTAATCAATAACCTCCCAACCTTTGCTTTAAATGTACACAATGACGGTCTCTGCAGCTGTCTGTGGCAATGAATTCCACAGATTCACCTCCTTCTGGCTAAAGAAATTTCTCCTCATCTGTGTTCTAAAGGAATGTCCCTTTATTTTGAGGCTGTGTCCTCTGATCCTCGAATCCCCAGTACAGGAAACAACCTCTCCACATTCACTTTCGCTATATTCTATCTATCTGCAGTTCATGTCTATCTATAATGTTCTTTCAACAGTCAAAAGGTTTCAGTGAGACTCCCCCATCATTCTTCTGAACCCCAGCTCAGGGCCCTCAAGTGCTCTTCATACATTAACCCTTTCATTTTGGTAATCCTCTGGACCCTCTCCAATGCCAACACCTCTTTGATCAGGGGCTGCAAAACTGCTCTCACTTGCAGTTTGACCAATATGGATCCTCAGATCTTAAAGAGATTGAATATTCTAGCCTCTGAGACACTCTTTCCACTAGAACACCACAGCACAGTACAGGCCCTTCGGCCCTCGCTGTTGTGCTGACCCATATATTCCTAAAAAAGAGTACTAATCCCACACTACCCCGTAACCCTCTATTTTTCTTTCATCTATGCGCCTGTCCAAGAGGCTCTTAAATACCCCTAATGTTTTAGCCTCCACCACCATCCCTGGAAAGTCATTCCAGGCACCCACAACCCTCTATGTAAAAAAAACTTACTCTTGATGTCTCCCCTAAACTTCCCTCCTTTAACTTTGTATATATGCCCTCTGGTGTTTGCTATTCATGCCCTGGGAAACAGGTACTGGCTATCCACCCTATCTATGCCTCATAATCTTGTAGACCTCTATCAAGTCCCCTCTCATCCTCCTATGATCCAAAGAGAAAAGTCCCAGCTCTGTTAACCTTGCCTCATAAGACTTGTTTTCCAATCCAGGCAACACCCTGGTAAATCTCCTTGAGTGGAATCTGGAGCAATCACGATTTTAAGATTAAGAGTAGGCAATTTGTGTTAGGAAACACATTTTCACACAGAGGATAGTGGATATCTGATAGTCTGTCTTCCACTACAATGTAATTAATGGACTGTTGACTTGCCAATGCTAATGGACTCCAAATATAGATTAGTCCTAATGGAACTAAATACCAGAACAGGCTCAACTGTTGAATCATTTACACCTCTCTCACGACTCACTAAACAGTTTCTGTCAATTTGAAATTAGCTTGTTACTGTACTATATCAGGAGGATATCGATGATTTCAAAGAAGATAACGTTATATCTTGAAGATAAAATGATAGAGTTTGCCTTGCATTTTCTAACTGCTGGTTTTCAAATAATAACAACAGAATTTTTAAATCTATGTGATAGCCTTAATTTAAAACCTGAATGTTCCTTAAATTGAAAAGGCTGATTCCAGTGGCGTACCTACTAAGGCAGCGGGTCAGGATCCTCGAAAGCAAGAGAAAATCTGCAGGTGCTGGAACTCAGCAGGCCAGGCAGCATCTGTGGAGAAGAGTAAACAGTCGATGTTTTGGGCCAAGACCCTTCATCAGGATGGGAGAAAAAGATGAGGAGTTAGAGTAAGAAGGTGGGGGGAGGGGAACAGGAAGTACAAGGTGGTAGGTGATAGGTGAAACCGGGAGGGGAGGGAGGGGTGAAGTAAAGAATTGGGAAGTCAATTGGTGAAGGAGATACAGGGCTGCAGGTGGAATCTGACAGGAGAGAACAGAAGGCCATGGAAGAAAGGGAACGGGAGGAGCACCAGAGGGAAGTGATTGGGCAGGTAGGAGATAAGATGAGAGAGGGAAACGGGAATGGGGAATGGTGGGGGGGAGGGGACGGAATTACCGGATGTTCGAGAAATCGATGCTTATGCCATCAGGTTGGAGGCTACCCAGATGGAAGATAAGGTGTTGCTTCTCCATCCTGAGCATGGCCTCATCGTGGCAGTAGAGGAGGCCGTGGGCTGACATGTCAGCATCCTTGTTCAGGGAAATGAGAATCAGAACCAGGTTTAATATCACCGGCATGTGTCATGAAACTTGTTAACTTCGCAGCAGCAGTACAATGCAATATATGATAATATATTTTTTAAAAAACTTTAAATTAAGGTAAGTATATATGAATATTAAATAGTTCAATTAACTAAGTAATGTAAAAACAAATAAAATGTATTGAGGTAGTTTTCATGAGTTCAATATCCATTATCAGATGGTAGAGGGGAAGAAGCTGTTCCTGAATCGCTGAGTGTGTGCCTTCAGGCTCCTGTACCTCCTTCCTGATGAGAAGAGGGCATGACCTGGATGGTGGGGATCCTCAATAATGGGTGCCGCCTTTCTGTGGCATCCGTCCTTGAAGATGTCTTGGATATTATGGAGTCTAGTACCCAAGATAGAGCTGACTAATTTTACACTGAGAGCAGGATTACTATTGCAACACTAATCAACCAGCTGATCTGCCTCACGACTATAACCTCCTCATCACCATCTGATATTCTACCAACAATAGTTACAAAATTTTTATGGCAGCGGAAGAGACCATTTAGCCCAGTAGATCTGCAGTGGATCCCAGTAGAACCTTATTCCTTCAAATGTAGAAGATTGGGAGGAGATTCGATAGAGGTAAACACAATTATGGAGGGGTATAGAAAGGGTAAATATCCGTTAGTCTTGAGAGACCATGGGTCTGCGCCTGGAAAGTCTTCCCTCCAGATCTAGTACTAGGTAATGAACTGGGTCAGGTCACAGATCTCTCAGTGGATGAGCATCTGGGGGACAGTGACCACCGCTCCCTGGCCTTTAGCATTATCATGGAAAAGGATAGAATCAGAGAGGACAGCAAAATTTTTAATTGGGGAAAGGCAGATTATGAGGCTATAAGGCTAGAACTTGCGGGTGTGAATTGGGATGATGTTTTTGCAGGGAAATGTACTATGGACATGTGGTCGATGTTTAGAGATCTCTTGCGGGATGTTAGGGATAAACTTGTCCCGGTGAGGAAGATAAAGAATGGTAGGGTGAAGGAACCATGGGTGACAAGTGAGGTGGAAAATCTAGTCAGGTGGAAGAAGGCAGCATACATGAGGTTTAGGAAGCAAGAATCAGATGGGTCTATTGAAGAATATAGGGAAGCAAGAAAGGAGCTTAAGAAGGGGCTGAGAAGAGCAAGAAGGGGGCATGAGAAGGCCTTGATGAGTAGGGTAAAGGAAAAACCCAAGGCATTCTTCAATTATGTGAAGAAAAAAAGGATGACAGGAGTGAAGGTAGGACCGATTAGAGATAAAGCTGGGAAGATATGCCTGGAGGCTGTGGAAGTGAGCGAGGTCCTCAATGAATACTTCTCTTCGGTATTCACCAATGAGAGGGAACTTGATGATGGTGAGGACGATATGAGTGAGGTTGATGTTCTGGAGCATGTTGATATTAAGGGAGAGGAGGTGTTGGAGTTGTTAAAATACATTAGGACAGATAAGTCCCCGGGGCCTGACGGAATATTCCCCAGGCTACTCCATGAGGCAAGAGAAGAGATTGCTGAGCCTCTGGCTAGGATCTTTATGTCCTTGTTGTCCACGGGAATGGTACCGGAGGATTGGAGGGAGGCGAATGTTGTCCCCTTGTTCAAAAAAGGTAGGAAGGATAGTCCGGGTAATTATAGACCAGTGAGCCTTACGTCTGTGGTGGGAAAGCTGTTGGAAAGGATTCTTAGAGATAGGATCTATAGGCATTTAGAGAATCATGGTCTGATCAGGGACTGTCAGCATGGCTTTGTGAAGGGCAGATCGTGTCTAACAAGCCTGATAGAGTTCTTTGAGGAGGTGACCAGGTATATAGATGAGGGTAGTGCAGTGGATGTGATCTATATGGATTTTAGTAAGGCATTTGACAAGGTTCCACATGGTAGGCTTATTCAGAAAGTTAGAAGGCATGGGATCCAGGGAAGTTTGGCCAGGTGGATTCAGAATTGGCTTGCCTGCAGAAGGCAAAGGGTGGTGGTGGAGGGAGTACATTCAGATTGGAGGATTGTGACTAGTGGTGTCCCACAAGGATCTGTTCTGGGACCTCTACTTTTCGTGATTTTTATTAACGACCTGGATGTGGGGGTAGAAGGGTGGGTTGGCAAGTTTGCAGACGACACAAAGGTTGGTGGTGTTGTAGATAGTGTAGAGGATTGTCAAAGATCGCAGAGAGACATTGATAGGATGCAGAAGTGGGCTGAGAAGTGGCAGATGGAGTTCAACCCGGAGAAGTGTAAGGTGGTACACTTTGGAAGGACAAACTCCAAGGCAGAGTACAAAGTAAATGGCAGGATACTTGGTAGTGTGGAAGAGCAGAGGGATCTCGGGGTACATGTCCACAGATCCCTGAAAGTTGCCTCACAGGTGGATAGGGTAGTTAAGAAAGCTTATGGGGTGTTAGCTTTCATAAGTCGAGGGATAGAGTTTAAGAGTCGCGATGTAATGATGCAGCTCTATAAAACTCTGGTTAGGCCACACTTGGAGTACTGTGTCCAGTTCTGGTCACCTCACTATAGGAAGGATGTGGAAGCATTGGAAAGGGTACAGAGGAGATTTACCAGGATGCTGCCTGGTTTAGAAAGTATGCATTATGATCAGAGATTAAGGGAGCTAGGGCTTTACTGTTTGGAGAGAAGGAGGACAAGGTCCCGCATGGGAGGTTAGTTAGGAAAATTCACTCGCTAGGTATACATGGAGAGGTGGTAAATTGGATTAGACATTGGCTTGATGGAAGAAGCCAGAGAGTAGTGGTAGAGAATTGCTTCTCTGAGCGGAGGCCTGTGACTAGTGGTGTGCCACAGGGATCAGTGCTGGGTCCATTGTTATCTGTCATCTATATCAATGATCTAGATGATAATGTGGTAAATTGGATCAGCAAGTTTGCTGATGATACAAAGATTGGAGGTGTAGTAGACAGTGAGGAAGGTTTTCAGAGCCTGCAGAGGGACTTGGACCAGCTGGAAAAATGGGCTAAACAATGGCAGATGGAGTGTAATACTGACAAGTGTGAGGTATTGCACGTTGGAAGGACAAACCAACGTAGAACATACAGGGTTAATGATAAGGCACTGAGGAGTGCAGTGGAACAGAGGGATTTGGGAATACAGATACAAAATTCCCTAAAAGTGGTGTCACAGGTAGGTAGGGTCGTAAAGAGAGCTTTTGGTACATTGGCCTTTATTAATCAAAGTATTGAGTATAAGAGCTGGAATGTTATGATGAGGTTGTATAAGGCAATGGTGAGGCCGAATCTGGAGTATTGTGTTCAGTTTTGGTCACCAAATTACAGGAAGGATATAAATAAGGTTGAAAGAGTGCAGAGAAGGTTTACAAGGATGTTGCCGGGACTTGAGAAACTCAGTTACAGAGAAAGGTTGAATAGGTTGGGACTTTATTCCCTGTAGCGTTGAGGAATGAGGGGAGATTTGATAGAGGTATATAAAATTATGATGGGTATAGATAGAGTGAATGCAAGCAGGCTTTTTCCACTGAGGCAAGGGGAGAGAAAAACCAAAGGACATGGGTTTAGGGTGAGGGGGGAAAAGTTTAAAGGGAACATTAGTGGGGGCTTCTTCACACAGAGAGTGGTGGGAGTATGGAATGAGCTGCCAGACGAGGTGGTAAATGCGGGTTCTTTTTTAACATTTAAGAATAAATTGGACAGATACATGGATTGGAGGTGTATGGAGGGATATGGTCCGTGTGCAGGTCAGTGGGACTAGGCAGAAAATGGTTCGGCACAGCCAAGAAGGGCCAAAAGGCCTGTTTCTGTGCTGTAGTTTCTATGGTTTCTATGATGAGAGGAGACATGATAGAGGTGTACAAGATAATAAGAGGAATAGATAGAATGCATAGCCAGCGCCTCTTCCCCAGGGCACCACTGCTCAATATAAGAGGACATGGCTTTAAGGTAAGGGGTGGGAAGTTCAAGGGGGATATTAGAGGAAGGTTTTTGCTCAGAGGGTGGTTGGTGCGTGGAATGCACTGCCTGAGTCAGTGGTGGAGGCAGATACACTAGTGAAGTTTAAGAGACTACTAGACAGGTATATGGAGGAATTTAAGGTGGGGGGTTATATGGGAGGCAGGGTTTGAGGGTCGGCACAACATTGTGGGCCGAAGGGTCTGTACTGTGCTGTACTGTTCTATGTTCTATGTTTTCTGGTTGGCTGCCGGTGACTAGTGGTTTTCCTCAGGGGTCAGTACTATGAATGCTACTTTTCACATTGCTTCTCAATAATTTGGACAATGGAATTTATGACGTGGCAAAGTTTGCGGATGATACAAAGATAGGTGAAAGGGTAGGTAGTGCTGAGGAAGCAGTGCAATTGCAGCAGGACTTAGACAAATTTGAAGAATGTACAAAAAAGTGGCAGATGGAATACAGTGTTGGGAAATGTATGATAAAGCATTTTGCTAAAAGGAACAATATTACAGAATATTACCTAAATGGGGAGAAGGTTCAAACATCAGTGGTGCAGAGGAACTTAGGAGTCCTCGTGCAAGACTCCCAGAAGGTTAATTTACAGGTTGAGTCTGTCCAAAGAAGGCAAATGCAATATTGACATTTATTTCAAGGGGAATAGTGTATAAAAACAAGGAGATAATGCTGAGCCTTTATGAGACACTAGTCAGGCCACACTTGGAATATTGTCAACAGTTTTGGGCCATATATCTCAGAAAGGATGTGTTGTCATTGGAGAGAGTCCAGAGGAGGTTCACGAGGATGATCCCAGGAATGAAGGGGTTAATGTATGAGGAGCGTTTGGTAGGTTTGGGCCTGTACTTGCTGGAATTTAGAAGAATGCAGGGGGATGTCATTGAAACTTGAAACCTACCGAACGCTGAAAGGACTAGATAGCGTGGATGTGGAGAGGATGTTTCCTCCGGCGGGGGTATCCAGAACTAGAGGGCACAACTTCAAAATTGAGGGGTGACCTTTTAGAGCATATTTAAGGAGGAATTCTTTTTAACCAGAGAGTAGTAAATCTGTGGAAGGCTCTGCCATAGACTGCAGTAGAGGCCAAGTCCATGGGTATATTTAAGGCGGAAGGAGATAGTTTCCTGACCGGTATCAAAGGATATAGCGAGAAGGCAGGTGTACGGGGTTGAGTGGGATCTGGGATCAGCCATGATGGAACGGCAGAGCAGACTCGATGGGCTGAATGGCCTAATTCTGTTCCTATGTCTTACGGTCTTGTGGTCTTATACAGGGAGAAGGCAGGAGATTGGGGCTGAGCAGGAAAATGGATCAGCCATGATGAAAAGGCAGAGCAGACTTGATGGGCTGAATGGCCTGGTTCGGTTCCAATGGTCTTATGGTCTTACGGGCTTCAACTTGAAGTTGAACTTGAACTTAATGGAGTTTCTGTTTGAGTTGCAGGGACCAGAGGAAACACGACACACTCGGAGCCCTGCACACCTGAGCAACACCAGCCTAGTCATTCACATCCTTCCTTCACAGTCGGGGCTCAGGTCAGTACAGGAAAACTTCTCATCAATGGCACATCATTTACGTGTGTTTATAATCGTGCGGAAATGTAATATATTTGTATGCAAATACTTATCAATCTCTTTGATAGGAATCAATATTCAAATGCCATCTAACCATTGTCTTTCATGACTGATTGTGTTTATTGAAAAATTAAGCAGTATAACGTTTCTGTAAATCCATTCATACTGTATGTGTGAAAGAGAGATCTAGATTAGAAAGAGTGCAAAGAAAATTTGCAAGGGTATTACTGAGTTTTGAAGACCTCAGTCATAAGGTAAGGTCAAATATGTTAGGACCTATTGCTAAGAAGTTGTGATCAAAATATAAGAAATAATTTTTTATTTGTTTTCCTTAAGCAGTTTCACAACATTTTCACACCATGGAGTCATAGAATTGTAGAAAAGTACAGCACAGAAACAGGCCCTTTGGCCCATCTAGTCCATACTGAAACATTTAAACTGCCTACTCCCATCAACCTGCACCCGGATCAGAGCCCTCCTTAGCCCTGCCTTCCATGTCTCCATCCAAACTTCTCTTAAATGTCGAAATGGAGCTCACAATGCATCACTTGTGGTGGCAGCTCGTTCCACGCTCTCACGACCCTGAGTGAAGAAGTTTCCCCTCATGTTTCCGGTAAACTTTTCATCTTTCTCCCCTAACCCATGGCCTCTGGTTGTAGTCCCACACAACCTCAGTGGAATAAAGCCTGCTTGCATCATGCCAATAAGCAAGGGAACCTCTGCTCTTAAATATTGGTAACTTAATTCCCTGGAGAGTAGAAGATTGAGGGGAGATTTAATAAAACTATGCAAAATTATGAGTGGTATAGATCGGGTAAATGTAACCAGGCTTTTTTCCACTGGGGTTGGGTGGGACTACAACTAGAGGTCATAGGTTAAGGGTTAAAAGTATAATATTTAAGGGGAACATGACAGGAAACTTCTTCATTCAGAGTGTGGTGAGCGTGTGGAATGAGTGATGCATGCAGGTGCAATTTCAACATTAAAGAGACATTTGGAAAGGTACATAGATGGGATGGGTATGGTCAGGGTGCAAGTTGACAGGACTAGGCAGATCGATAGTAGTTCAGCATGGACTAGATGGGCCGAAGAGCCTGTTTCTGTGCTGTAGTGCCGTATGACTAATACACATTGCTAAATTTCGGTTACAGCATAGCAAAGAGCAGAGGGGAATAACTTCAAGATATAATGTCCGTGCTAAATTCTCAGAGCTCTGAAAAAACCCAATTGTAGAAGTTTTTCAGCCGGTAAATTGCACAATTGCCCTGACCCTATTTCTGAACATCCAGTTAACACAGTCAGTTCAAGGGCACCGTCGGCAATTTCACTTCTGCCCTTTCACCATTTGGGCTATTTCATTTCTGGTTTCATTTGAGATTCTGGGACATCTGTTTACATTTTCAATTGCATGCTTCCAATTAACCAGCTATCTCAAGAGATGGGTCATGATGTAATTGTGAGACAAGCGATTTGCTCACCAAGTATATTTTAATTTTATGTTATCACTATTGATATTTCAGTAGAGAGAAATCGACAAGAAACTGACAGTATGATTCTTGTAAAAAAAACAAAATTCAATGCAGAAACAAAAGAATATCTGCTAAAAAAATTGTACCGTGGAAACTGAATACTTTCTCAGAATCTCTGAAACTGTCTGAGCTGAGTGTAGGCAAATTAATAAGAGATGAAATTTCATTCATTAGGAATGTCGTTCACAGATTTTGTTTTAATAATGCTATCTACTTTAAGCACGTGTTATTCCTGCAAACTATTCAGATTCAAATTAATTAGTTTATCACACGTGCATAGAAACATGCAGTGAAATGCGTTGACTGTGTTAACAACCAACACTCCTAAAGATACAGATGATACTAAGATACGTGGAGTTGTGGATAATGAAGTAGGTTTTCAAAGTTTGCAGAGAGATTTATGCCAGTTAGAAGAGTGGGCTGAAAGATGGTAGATGGAGTTTAATGCTGATAAATGTGAGGTGCTACATTTTGGTAGGACTAATCAAAATAGGACATACATGGTAAATGGTAGGGCATTGAAGAATGCAGTTGAACAGAGGGATCTGTGAATAATGGTGCATAGTTCCCTGAAGGTGGAATCTCATGTAGATAGGGTGGTGAAGAAAGCTTTTGGTATGCTGGCCTTTATAAATCAAAGCATTGAGTATAGGAATTGGGATGTAATGTTAACATTAAACAAAGCATTGGTAAGGCCAAATTTGGAGTATTGTGTACCAAATTATAGGAAAGATGTCAACAAAATAGAGAGAGTACAGAGAAGATTTACTAGAATATTACCTGGGTTTCATCACCTAAGTTACAGAGAAAGGTTGAACAAGTTGGGTCTTTATTCTTTGGAATGTAGAAGGTTGAGGGGGGACTTGATAGAGGTATTTAAAATTATGAGGGGGATAGATAGAGTTGACGTGGATAGGCTTTTTCCATTGAGAGTGGGGGAGATTCAAACAAGAGGACATGAGTTGAGAGTTAAAGGGCAAAAGTTTAGGGGTAACATGAGGGGGAACTTCTTTACTCAGAGAGTGGTAGCTGTGTGGAATGAGCTTCCAGCAGAAGTGGTTGAGGCAAGTTGATGTTGTAGTTTAAATTTAAATTGGATAGCTATACGTACAGGAAAGGAATGGAGGGTTATGGGCTAAGTGCAGGTCGGTGGGACTAGGTGAGAGTAAGAGTTTGGCACGGACTAGAAGGGCCGACATGGCCTGTTTCCGTGCTGTAATTGTTATATGGTTATATGTGCTGGTGACAGCCCACAAGAGTCGCCACACATTCCGGCGGCAAGATAGCATGCCTACAGTGTTCAGCAGAACAACTTAAACAACAAGAACAGAACAACAGCAAAACAAGTCCCTTCCCAGCCTCCTACCCATTAACAATGACAGGCAGTCCTCCAAAGATAGGCTGCTTCCAGGCTTTCAGTTCTTGGCCACAGAACTCAGATGCACAGACCTTGCAGACTCTGTAACGTGGTCTCTGATTTACCCATGTCCATAGAGAAGACATCATCTGTAACCTTCATGGTATTGATGATTCTTGGTGGATGGTTGTCTGAGCAGCTCTGGTTGTGTGACCTCTGACACCAGGCAGACAACGGCTGGGGTCAATCATCTTGTAAAGACACTGCCCAGAAGAAGGCAATGACAAACCACTTTTGGCCAGAACAAGCATGGTGATGGGAACACGATCGCCCACGTCATACGAGACGGAACCTAATGATAATGATGATCATTGGTGATTACCTTTCCGCCATCAAGCTGCTGAAGCAAGATTCAAGACTCAACATTCAAAATTGTTTAATGTCATTTCCAGTACAAGGGTATAAAAAACAAAACCATTGTTACTCCAGGTCTGATGAATCAGATGAAGAACACAATAATAAAAAAGCACAATAAATATAAACACATAACATAGATTGATTGTATATACATGAAGTGACACTAGGTGAAAGAGTATCTGTATGTAATTGAGCTTTGTCTGGTGCCAATCTGGACATTGGAAGTTTTGGAGAGGAGGGAACTTCAATCAGGTCCACTGTCTGAGGATAAAAGGCAGGACCCAATTTACATTGGTGGTGCGCAAGTGGAACAGGTCAAAAGCTTTAAGTTTCTTGGGATCAATATCAGAAATGACCTGACTTGGACCAACCAAGCAGAGTCCAAGAAGGCCCACCAGCGCCTTTACTTCCTGAGAAAACTAAAGAAATTTGGCCTGTCCCCTAAAACCCTCACTAATTTTTATAGATGCACCGTAGAAAGCATTCTTCTAGGGTGCATCACAACCTGGTATGGAAGTTGTCCTGTCCAAGACCAGAAGAAGCTGCAGAAGATCGTGAACACAGCCCAGCACATCACACAAACCAACCTTCCAACCTTGGACTCACTTTACACCGCACGCTGTCGGAGCAGTGCTGCCAAGGACACGACCCACCCAGCCAACACACTTTTCGTCCCTCTTCCCTCCAGGAGAAGGCTCAGGAGCTTGAAGACTCGTACGGCCAGATTTAGGAACAGCTTCTTTTCAACTGTGATGAGACTGCTGAACAGATCCTGACCCGGATCTGGGCCGTACCCTCCAAATATCCGGACCTGCCTCTCAGTTTTTTTGCACTACCTTACTTTCTATTTTTCTATTTTCTATTTATGATTTATAATTTAAATTTTTAAAAGTTGCTATTGGTTTGTACTCCAGGGATCGGGAAGCACAGAATCAAATATCGCTGTGATGATCGTACATTCTAGTATCAATTGTTCGGCGACAATAAAGTATAACGTATAAAGGAGCGAGTCACGGCATCATAATAGAGCTTTGACCGGCAACCAGTCAGCATTTGGGATTGATTAGTAAGAGCAAATTAAAGGAAGGCAGGGGCGAGCACAGTGTCTGTCATTGCAGCGGCTGTCGTCAGAGTGGACAGAGTGAGAGTGGTGGAATTAAGACTTTATCTGCTTGAGGCTTCGACGAAGAGAGGTTTCACTCAGCGAAAGCAAAGGGAAAAAAAAGCTAATTTTTTAAACTCCCTTCTTTATATCTGCTCAGCTCCTCTTGTGGGATGTGGGAAGGCAGGGAGGCCTCCACTGTCCCTGATTACTACAACTGCAAGAAGTGCTTTCAGCTGCAGCTTCCAACACTTTGGGTTAAGGAGTTGGAGCAGGAACTGGATGAACTCCAGATCATTCAGGAGGCTGAAAGGGTGATAGATAGGACATATTGAGAGGTAGTTACACCCTGTGGCCATTCCCCTTAACAACAGGTATATCACTTTGGATACGGTCGGGGAGGGGAAAATGACCTAACAGAGGAAAGTCACAGTGGGTGAGTCTTCCTATGTGATTCAGAAAGGAAGAGGAGAGAAGAGGCACGCAGTGGTGAATTGGGATTCTTTAGGTAGGGGAATGGACGGGAGGTTCTGTGGGCGAGAACAAGATTCCTGGATGTTATGTTGCCTCCTGTGTGCCAGCGTCCGGGATATCTCAGATCGAGTCCTCAGCATTCTTAAATGAGAGGGTGAACAACCAGAAGTCATGGTCCACGGGAGTACCAATGACATGGGTACTATAAGTGACAAGGTTCAGCACAGGGAGTTCAGGGAGTTAGGTGCTAAGTTAAAGGGCAGGACCTCCAGGGTCATGACCTCAGGATTGCTACCCATGCCACACGCCAGTGAGGTCAATACTAGGAAGATTATACAGTTTAATACGTGGCTAAGGAGTTGGTGCAGGATGGAAGACATAAGATTTTTGGATCATTGGGATCTTTTCCAGGGAAGGTTGAACCTGTACAGGAGGGATGGTTTGTACCTGAACTGGAGGGGGACTAATATCCCAGCGGGACGACTTGTTAATGCTGCACAGTGGGGTTTAAACTAGAATTGGAGAGGGATGGGATCCAGAGTGCCAGAACAGTTAGTGGAGAGGTTGTGGAGGCAGATGTTGGTAAGACCTCAGACAAAGTTAGGAATCAAAAGGTTGAGCATGGTGTGACTAGTGTCCCAAGTTACCTGTACTTCAATGCAACAGATATCATAGGAAGGCGGGGGTGGGGGGGGAGGGAACGTCGACTGAGGCCTGCGTCGGGCATTTTCATGCCTTACAAGGCGCAGATTGGAAGTCTGTGTGGGGCGCCACTCCTCGCACAGACACTAGAGCAATGTGTGGTTAAGTGCCTTGCTCAAGGACACAAACGTGCTGCCACAGCTGAGGCTCGAACTAGCGACCTTCAGATCACTAGACGAACGCCTTAACCACTTGGCTACGTGCCCAACACAAAGGTAGATAATAATGCTGAAGATGAGGTAGCTGGTTTACAAGCAGGGGCAATGTGCAGTGACGAGAGGCTGTTGATCGAGCAAAATTGAAGTCAACAAGATGAGTTGCAACGTAAAAGGTGAACAAGATCGAAAAGGGTGAATACAGTACTTTGAATGCATACAGTATACTGAATAAGATGAATGAACTTGCAGCACAGTGTTGGGTCAGATGGTGTTGTATCATTGTGGATAGAGCTAAGGAACTGCAAAGGTAAAAATGATGGGAGTTGTTTACAGACCTCCAAGTAGTAGTAAGGATTACAGTGGGAAATAGAAAATGCATGCTTGAAGGACAATGTTACAATCGTCATGGGGGATTTCAATATGCAGCTAGATTGGGAAAATCAGCTGACATAAAAGCCAAAGGAAGAGCATATAAAAGAGCAAAAAATAGGGGAAAATTAGGGGATTGTGAAGCTTTTAATAACAAACAGAAAGCAACTAAAAAAGTCATTAAGAAGGCGAAGGTGGAATACGAAAGTAAGCTAGCTAATAATATTAGAGTGGTTACCAGGCATTTTTTCAGATACATAAAATATAAAAGAGTGCAAGAGTTTACAGTGGTGTTAGAAAACTTGTAAACCCTGTAGAATTTTCTCTATTTCTGCATAAATATGACCTAAAATGTGATCAGATTTTACTTAAGTCCTAAATCTAGATAAAGAGAACCCAGTTAAATAAATGACACAAAAATTATACTTGTTAATTTATTGAGAAACATATTTTTTGGAAAAAGTATGTGAACCTTTGCTTTCAGTAACTGGCGTGACCCCCTTGTACAGCAATAATTTTAACCAAACTTTTCCAGTAACTGTTGATCAGTCCTGCACATTGGCTTGGAGGAATTTTAGGCCATTCCTCCTTATAAATGTTTTTGGGCTTCTTTGCATGAACTGCTTGCTTCAGGTTCTTCCACAATATTTCAATGGGATTAAGGTCAGGACTTTGACTCGGCCATTCCAAAACACGAGTTTTCTTCTTTTTAAACCATTCTATTGTTGATTTAGTCTTGCCTTTTGGATCTTGTCTTGTTGCATTATCCAACTTCTATTAAGCTTCAGGTGATGGACTGCTAACCTGACACTCTCCTGTAAAATATCTTGACACAATTTTGAATCCATTGTTCCCTCAATGACTACAAGCTGTCCTGGCTCTGAGGCAGCAAAGCAGCTCCAAATCATAATGCTCCTTCCACCATGCTTCACAGTTGAGATGAGGTTTTGGTGTTAGTGTGTGGTGCTAATTTTCCTCCAAACGTTGCAATGTGCATTTCTGCCGAGAAGTTCAACTTCTGTCTCATCTGTCCACAGAACATTGTCCCAGAAGCATCGTGGGCTTTTGCAAACTTGAGAAGTGCAGCAATGTTTTTTTTGGGAGAGCAGTGGTTTCCTCCATGGTGTCCTTCTACAATCACCATTCTTGTTCAGAGTTTTTCTTACAGTAGACAAATGAATAGAGACTTTAGCAGGTTCTAGAGGTTTCTGCAGGTCATTTCACCTCCTTCAGCATTGCACATTGTTCTCTTGTTGTGATCTTAGCAGGATGCCCATTCCTAGGGAGAGAAGCAACAGTACTGAGTTTCCTCCATTTGTAGTCAATTTCTCTAAATGTGGACTGATGAACACTCAGGTCTTTAGGAATGCTTTTGAATTGAATTGACTTTATTACTTACATCATTCTCATACATGAGGAGGAAAAATCTTTATGTTATGTCTCTGTCTAAATAGATAATGTGCAAATCATAGTAATTTGTAATAAATGGTATCTACAATAGGACAGTCAACATAGCATAGAAATACAATTGTATCAGCATGAATTAATCAGTCTGATGGCCTGGTGTGTAACCTTTTCCAGCTTCATGCACTTATACAATTCTTCTTTTAAGGTCTTCTGAAAGATGTTTTGATAGAGGCATGGTGCACATGAACAGAACTTCCTTGAGAAGAACAGGCTCTGTCAGTAACCTAACTTGGCGTGTCTTTTTTATAGGGTAGGGCACCTCTACTACCCACACCACCAATCTCATCTCACTGATTGGAACACCTGATTCCAAATAGCTTTTATAGAAGGTATTGCCCCAAAGGTTCACATACTTTTTCCAATATATACATGTAATATTGGATCATTTTCTCAATAAGTAAATGAACAAGTATGATGTTTTTTGTGTTATTTATTAATTGGGTTCTCTTTATCTAGTTTCAGGACTTACATGAAGGTCTGATCACATTTTAGGTCATATTTATGCAGAAATAGAGACAATTCTACAGAGTTCACAAACTTTCCAGCACCACAGGATAACTATGCTGGAGAGGTGGTAATGCGAGACAACAAAAAGGTGGACAAACTGAATAAGTATTCTGCATCAGTGTTCACTGTGGAAGATACTAGCAGAATGCAGGAAGTTCCAGGTGTCAGGGGGCATGAAGTGTGTGAGGTTACCATAACTAGAGAGAAGGTTCTTAGAAAACTGAAAGATCTGAAGGCAGATAAGTCACCTGGACCAGATGGAGTACACCCCAGAGTTCTGAAGAGATCATAGGGGCATCAGTAATGATCTTTCAAGAAGCACTAGATTCTGTAAAGGTTCTGGAGACTGGAAAATTGCAAATGTCACTCTACTCAGCATGGTTTCCTCAAGGGAAAATCTTGTCTGACAAATCTGTTAGGATTCTTTGAAGAAATAACAAGCAGGATAGACAAAGGAGAATCGGTTGATGTTGTGTACTTGGATTTTCAGAAGGCCTTTGACAAGGTACCACATACACAGCTGCGTAACAAGCAACAAGCCTATGGTATTACAGGAAAGATTCTAACATGGATAAAGTGTGGCTGATTGGCAGAAGGCAAAGAGTGGGAATAAAGGGAGCCTTTTCTGGCTGGCTGCCGGTGACTTGTGTTCCACAGGGGTCTGTTTAGGACCAATTCTTTTTACATTATATTTCAATGATTTAGATGATGGAATTGATGGCTTTGTTGCAAGGTTTGCAGATGATATGAAGATAGGTGGAGGGGCAGGTTTTTGAGGAAATAGAGAGGCTACAAAAGGACTTAGATTAGGAGAACGAGCAAAGAAATTGGCAGATGGCATACAGTGTCAGAAAGAGTATGATCATGCACTTTGGTAGAATAAATGAAAGGGTTGACTATTTTCTAAATGGAGAGAAAATACAAAAAACTGAGGCGCAAAGGGACCTGGGAGTTCTTATACAAGATTCCCTGAAGGTTAATTTGTAGGTTGAGTCTGTGGTGAAGAAGGCAAAAGCAATGTTAACATTCATTTCAAGAGGAATAGAATATAAATGCAAGGATGTAATGTTGCGACTTTATAGAGCACTGGAGAGGACTTGCTTGGAGTGTTGTGAGCAGTTTTGGGCCCCTTACCTTAGAAAGGATGTGCTGAAACTGGAGAGGGTTCAAAGGAGGTTCACGAAAATTAATCCAGGGTTGAATGGCTTGTCACATGAGGAGTATTTTATAGCTCTGGTCTTGTATTCGCTGGAACTCAGAAGAACGAAGGGTGACCTCATTGAAACCTATCGAATGGTTATAAAGGCCTCGATAGAGTGAATGTTGAGAGGATGCTTCCTGTGGTGAGAGAGTCTAAAAGAGACAGCCTCAGAATAGAGGGGTGTCCTTTTAGAACGGAGATGAGGAGAAATTTCTTTATCCAAAGAGTGGTGAATGAATGAATGAAATTTATTTCGGTCAGCACAAACGTAACAAAAAGCATCATTTTCAATGATGATTTCATAGGACAAAATTACAACAAAAAACATAAATATTCTTTAAAATAGACCGAAAGGGTGCAGGCTGAAGCTACAGCTTATTACGCCTACCCCTCTTACTTATACAACAACATATTTGGAGTCAATCGTCACATCAAAACAAAAAATTTCATAATCTTTTAACACAAAATCCAATTCCAAGTATCATTTATTTACATTACTCCCATTCATTTTAAATCATATATTTTATAATTGTTCATTAAATTATTTTTAAATATTTTTTTAAACTTGTTAAGTGTGGTGCATGTTTTTAAATTCTCACCACAACTGTTCCACAGATTCACCCCTCTGACTGAAATACAATGATATTTTACATTTGTTCTTATCCTTTGTTTTTGTAATATGCGTGTTCCTCTCAAATCATGTTGACTTTCTCTCATTTTAAACAACCTTTGGATATTTTGTGGTAACTGTCCATTTTTTACTGTATACATAATTTGTATTATTTTAAAATCTATGAAATCTCTGAATTTTAAAATGTTTAGTTGAATAAATAGTGGATTGGTTGGCTCATAATAACTTGTCTTATTTACAATTCGTATGACTTTCTTTTGGAGTAAAAAAAATGAGTTTGTATTTGTGTTGTATGTATCTCCCCATACCTCTACACAGTAAGTCACGTATGGGACTATAAGTGAACAGTATAATGTATACAAAGATCCCTGATTTAAGAAATCTTGCATTTTGTACAGTATTGCAATAGATTTTGACATTTTTGCTTTGACATAATTTATATGTGGTTTCCAACTTAATTTATTATATATTACCACTCCTAAAAATTGTGTTTCAAATACCTTATCAATTTCAACATCATTTATTCTAAGTTTACTATATGAGTTTGGTACACAGTTTACAAATATTATATATTTAGTTTTACTTAGATTCAGTGATAATTTGTTAGTATCAAACCATTTCTTTATAATTCTTAGTTCTTTCTCCACTGTATCCAGTAGTTAGACCATAAGACAAAGGAGCAGAAGTCGGCCATTCAGCCCATCGAGTCTGCTATGCCATTTTATCATGAGCTGATCCATTCTCCCATTTAGTCCCACTCCCCTGCCTTCTCACCATAACCTTTGGTGCCCTGGCTACTCAGATACCTATCAATCTCTGCCTTAAGGACACCCAATGACTTGGCCTCCACTGCTGCCCATGGCAACAAATTCCATAGATTCACCACCCTCTGGCTAAAAAAATTTCTTCGCATTTCTGTTCTGAATGGGCATCCTTCAATCCTTAAGTTATGCCCTCTTGTACTAGACTCCCCCATCATGGGAAACAACTTTGCCACATCCACTCTGTCCATGCCTTTCAACATTCGAAATGTTTCTATGAGGTCTCCCCTCATTCTTCTAAACTCCAAGGAATACAGTCCAAGAGCGGACAAACCTTCCTCATATGTTAACCGTCTCATTCCCGGAATCATTCTAGTGAATCTTCTCTGTACCCTCTCCAACGTCAGCACATGCTTTCTTAAATAAGGAGACCAAAACTGCCCACAGTACTCCAAGTGAGGTCTCACCAGCACCTTATAGAGCCTCAACATCACACCCCTGCTCCTATACTCTATTCCTCTAGAAATGAATGCCAACATTGCATTCGCCTTCTTCACTACCGACTCAACCTGGAGGTTAACCTTAAGGGTATCCTGTACAAGGACTCCCAAGTCCTGTTGCATCTCAGAATTTTGAATTCTTTCCCCATTTAAATAATAGTCTGCCCGTTTATTACTTCTACCAAAGTGCATAACCATACACTTTCCAACATTGTATTTCATTTGCCACTTCTCTGCCCATTCTTCCAATCTATCCAAGTCTCTCTGCAGACTCTCCATTTCCTCAGCACTACCGGCCCCTCCACCTATCTTTGTATCATCAGCAAACTTAGCCACAAAGCCATCTATTCCATAATCCAAATCGTTGATGTACAATGTAAAAAGAAGCGGCCCCAACACTGATCCCTGTGGAACACCACTGGTAACCGGCAGCCAACCAGAATAAGATCCCTTTATTCCCACTCTCTGTTTCCTGCCAATCAGCCAACGCTCTATCCACATATGTAACTTTCCTGTAATTCCATGGGCTCTTATCTTGTTAAGTAGCCTCATGTGTGGCACCTTGTCAAAGGCCTTCTGAAAATCCAAATATACAACATCCACTGCATCTCCCTCGTCTAGCCTACTGGTAATTTCCTCAAAAAATTGTAATAGGTTTGTCAGGCAGGATTTTCCTTTAAGGAATCCATGCTGAGTTCTGCCTATCTTGTCATATGCCTATCTTGTCACATGCCTCCAGGTACTCTGTAACCTCATCCTTGACAATCGACTCCAACAACTTCCCAAACACGGATGTCAAGCTAACAGGTCTATAATTTCCTTTTTGCTTCCTTGCCCCCTTCTTAAATAGCGGAGTGACATTTGCAATCTTCCAGTCCTCCGGAACCATGCCAGGATCTATCGACTTTTGAAAGATCATTGCTAATGCCTCTGCAATCTCCACAGCTACTTCCTTCAGAACACGCGGTCCGGGAGATTTATCTACCTTTAGACTATTCAGCTTCCTGAGTACTTTCTCTGTCGTAATTGTGACTGCGCTCACTTCTCTTCCCTGCCACCCTTGAGTGTCCGGTATACTGCTGATGTCTTCCTCAGTGAAGACTGATGCAAAATACTCGTTCAGTTCCTCCGCCATCTCCTTATCTCCCATTACAATTTCTCCAGCATCATTTTCTATTGGTCCTATATCTACTTTCAGCTGTCTTTTGTTTCAGATGTTCCCCATTACAAAATATAGTTGTATCATCAGCAAATAATATACATTTTAATGTCTGAGAGACCATACATATATCGTTTCTATACAAAATGAACAGCAATGGACCAAGCACTGAACCTTGTGGAACCCCACATGTTACTCTGAAGAGTTTTGAGTTTGAGTTATTTATACGTACATACTGATACCTGTCTTCCAAATAACTACTTAAACCATCATGTGCCACCCCTCTAATACCATATCTCTCTAATTTTGTTAATAATAATTTATGGTCAATGGTGTCAAATGCTTTTTTTAGATCAAGGAATATTCCCACTGTGTATTCATTTCTTTCTATAGCGTTTGATATTTCTTCTACAAAATCTATTAATGCTATTGTAGTGGTTCTGTTTTTTTCTGAAACCATATTGCTGTTCACAGAGTATATTATGTTTTGTTATGAAATCATTTAACCTTCTTACAAATACTTTTTCCAATATTTTGGAAAACTGTGAGAGCAAAGAAACTGGTCTATAATTTGAAAATACATGTTTATCTCCAGCTTTGTGTATTGGAATGACCTTGGCTATTTTCATTTTATTGGGAAATTTTCCAGCAATCAAAGACTGATTACAAATATGAGTCAGTGGTTTCACAACACAGTCAATGATGTTTTTAATTAAATACATATCATATCCATTCCAATCCGTTGAATCTGCGAAATTCTTTGCCACAGGCAGCTGTGAAGGCCAAGTCTTTATGTACATTATGGCAGAGGGTGGTAGACTCTTGATTGGTCAGGGTACGGGGAGAAAGCAGGAGACTGGGGCTGAAAAGAAAATTGGATCAGCCATGATGAAATGGCAGAGCAAACTCGAAGGGCCCAGTGGCTTATTTCTGCTCCTATACCTAATGGGCTTATGGTCTTATGAGGTGGGGGATTGTGGTGGATCGGGTTAATGGGTGTTGATCAGCCGTACCGCTTGGGGGAAGTAACTGTGCTTGAGTCTGGTGGTCCTGGCATGGATGCTATGTAGCCTCCTCCCTGATGGGAGAGGGACAAACAGACGATGAGCAGGGTGGGTGGGATCCTTCATGATGTGACTGACCCTTTTATTTGTTTATTTATTAGTATTTAGTGATACAGCACGGAATTGCCCTTCTGGCCCTTCGAGTCACACCAACTCAGAAACCCCACAACATCAATGAACCCTAACCTAATCACAGGGCAATTTACAATGACCTGTTAACCTTTTCGATATGTCTCTGGACTGAGAGAGGAATCTGGAGCAGCTGGGGAAAGCCCACATATTCCACGGAGAGGGCGTACAGAGACTCCTTATAGAACAGCACCATGTTTAAACTCTGAACCCCAGAACGCCCCGAACTGTAACAGTACCACACTAACCACGATGCTACCATTGCGCCCACCTTTTCTGCCATCTCTCCATATAACATGGTCTGTAATTAACACTGAGGAAATTACCCATGACCATTATCCATCATGTCTCAGAACCTGTGTAGGTAACTTCACTCACCACAACATTGTTAGATTCCACAGCTGACAGACTCATTTTCAAGGACTATACAACTCATGCTCTCAGTATTTATTTACTTGCACATTGATTGTTTGATATTCCTTGCTTATATATAATTTTTCATAAAATCTATTGTATTTCTTTATTTCCCTGTAAATACTTGCAAGAAAATGAATCTCATTTCAAAATGAATAAAGCATATTCATACTTTGGCCATAAATTCACTTTGACTTTGAGGCCCATGTGTATCAAGGGAAATGTGCTCCAATCATAAACAAGAGAAAATCTATAAATGCTGGAAATCCAAGCAACACACACAAAATGCTGGAGGAACTTAGCAGACCAGGCAGCGTCTATGGAAAAAGGTACAGTCGATGTTTCAGGCCAAAATGCTTTGGCAGGACTAGAGAAAAAAGCTGAGGAGTAGATTTAAAAGGTGGGCGGAGGAGAGAGAGAAACATGAAGTTCGGGTTGAAACCAGAAAGGGGGGGGAGATGAAGTAAAGAGCTGGGAAGTAAATTGGTGAAAGAGACAAGGGCATGGAAGAAAGAAAAGGGGGAGGAGCACCTGAGGAAGGCAATGGTCAGGCAAGGAGATAGGGTGAGAGAGGGAGAAGGGGTGGGAAATGGTAAACAAGAGGAGGATAGGGACCATTACTGGAAGTTTGAGAAATCGATGTTCATGCCATCAAGTTGGAGGCTACCCAAACAGAATATAAGGTGTTGTTCCTCCAACCTAAGTGTGACTTCATCACAACAGTGGAGGAGGCCATGGATTGACATATCAGAATGGGAAGTGGAATTAAAATGGATGGCCACTGGGAGATCGCGCTTGTTCTGGCGGATGGAGTGTGGATGCTCGGCAAAGCAGACTCCCAGTCTATGTCGGGTCTCACCGATATACAGGAGGCCACACCGGGAGCACCAGACACAGAAAATGACTCCAACAGACTCACAGGTGAAGTGTTGCCTCATCTGGAAGGACTGTTTAGGGCCCTGGATGGTAGTGAGAGAGGAGGTGGAGGGGCAGGTGTAGCACTTGTTCTGCTTGCAAGGATAAGTGCCAGGAGGAAGATCAGTGGAGAGGGATGAATGGACGAGGGAGTCACGTAGGGAGCGATCCCTGCGGAAAGCATAAAGTGGGGGGGAAGGGAAAGATGTGCTTGGTGATGGGAGCTCGCTGGAGATGGCGGAAGTTTCAGAGAATTATGTGCTGGACGTGGAGGCTGGTGTGGTGGACATCCAATCTGCTCCAGTGACTGGATTATGATTTCACACAGCGGGAGATGCTGGTGGTCATTGGAGGTCAATCACTGCAGCTGCAGCACATTAGTGCAGGAGTTTCTCAGGGCTCTGTTCGGAGCGCTAACCACTGTCACCTGGTTCATCAAGAGTTTCGCTTCTCCCACGGAATCTCCCACAGTTACACTGCACCGAGTATCTGAAGCTTCCGAGTAGTGGGCAGCAGTACGGTCTGCAACTCCTCCGAAGCCAGACAGGCTCCTCCAATATCCCAAACCAGTCCCTCCAGCACCTCGGCCAGCTCCTCTGATAACCCAGCAGTCTACTCTGACATCCCGATTACTTCCTTTCCCGACCAGGTCCTTCTCCAACATCCCAGCCAGCCCCTTTGACATCTCATCCCACTCCTTCTCCAATATCATGGCTGGCCCCTTTGACACCTCGACTGGCTCCACTGCCGGCAAGAGTCTCGGAGTCCCGCTACTCCAATCTACGAGCAGCTCACTGATGGAGTAGCCCTGCAATACTTGAAGTTCTTACAGCAGAATTATCTTTGGATTGTAAAAAAACAAATTTTACAAAGAGAAAAGCACCTTTGTTTGGCCCCCGAGAGGCTGCTGCATTCGCATGCACCGTCATTGTACCGGACAAATTTTGCCAGATGGGGTGATTCAAGTATCTCAGAAATTACTGATCTCTTCAGAGCTTCACACACAACCGTTTCAAGAGTTTACAAAGAATGGTGCGAGAAACAAGCAGAAAATGACCCGGTGAGTGGCAGTTCTGTGGGCAAAAAACCCTTATTAATGAGAGACGCAAAACACGAGAAAATCTGCAGATGCTGGAAATTCAATGGGAATGGGACGCATCTCTCCTATTTCACGCACATCTGCTCTCACCCCATCTTCCCACCACCCCACTAGGGATAGGGTTCCCCTTGTTCTCACCTACCACCCCACCAGCCTCCGGGTCCAATATATAATTCTCCGTAACTTCCGCCATCTCCAACAGGATCCCACCACCAAGCACATCTTTCCCTCTCCCCCCCTTTCTGCTTTCAGCAGGGATCGCTTCCTACATGACTCGCTTGTCCATTCGTCCCCCCCATCCCTCCCCACTGATCTCCCTCCTGGCACTTATCCTTGTAAGTGGAACAAGTGCTACGCGTGTCCTTACACTTCCTCCCTCACCACCAGTCAGGGCCCCAGACAGTCCTTCCAGGTGAGGCAACACTTCACCTGTGAGTCTGCTGGTGTGATATACTGCATCCGGTGCTCCCGGTGCAGCCTTCTATATATTAGTGAGACCCGACACAGATTGGCAGACTGCTTCACTGAACACCTACGCTCTGTCCGCCAGAGGAAGCAGGATCTCCCAGTGGCCACACATCTTAATTCCACGTCCCATTCCCATTATGATATGTCTATCCACGGCCTCCTCTACTGTCAAGATGAAGCCACACTCAGGTTGGAGGAACACCACCTTATATTCCGTCTGGGTAGCCTCCAACCTGATGGCATGAACATCGATTTCTCTAACTTCTGCTAATGCCCCTCATCCCCTTTTTACCCTATCCCTTATTTTTATTTTATTTTATTTTTTTTCTTCTCTCTTTCCCTCTCACAATAACTCCTTGCCTGTTCTCCAACTTCCTCTGGTGCTCCCCTCCCCCTTTCTTTCTTCCGAGGCCTTCCGTCCCATGATCCTCCCCCTTCTCCAGCCTTGTATCCCTTTTGCCAATCAACTTCCCAGCTCTTAGCTTCATCCCTCCCCCCCCTGTCTTCTCCTATCATAGAACACAGAACATAGAATAGTACGGCACGTTACAGGCCCTTCGGCCCACAATGTTGTGCCGACCCTCAAACCCTGCCTCCCATATATGCCCCCACCTTAAATTCCTCTATATACCTGTCTAGTAGTCTCTTAAACTTCACTAGTGTATCTGCCTCCACCACTGACTCAGGCAGTGCATTCCACACACCAACCACTCTCTGAGTAAAAAACCTTCCTCTAATATCCCCTTTGAACTTCCCACCCCTTACCTTAAAGCCATGTCCTCTTGTATTGAGCAGTGTATCATTGTATCGTTTCGGATTTACCCCTTCCCCTCCCACTTTCAAATCTCCTACTATCCCTTTTTTCCGTTAGTCCTGACGAAGAGTCTCGACCCGAAATGTCGACTGTACATCTTCCTATAGATGCTGCCTGGCCTGCTGTGTTCACCAGCAATTTGTGTGTGCTGCTTGTTAATGAGAGAGGTCAGAGGAGAATGGCTAGACTGGTTCAAGCTGACAGGAAGGTGACAGTAACTCAGATAGTCACACGTGACATCAGTGGTGTGCAGAAGAGCATCTCTGATCACACAACACATTGAACCTTGAAGTGGCTGGGCTACAGCAGCAGAAGATCACGAACATACACTCAGTGGCCACTGTTTTAGGTAGAGAGGGTATGATTTATAATGCAAACAATCTCCTTAAAGTGTCTACAGGACTGCCTGAGTTGATGATCAATCTCCAAGAACAGGAGGCGGAAACGATAGGGTCTTTTAAGAGACTCCTGGATGGCTACATGGAGCTTAGAAAAATAGAGGGCTATGGGTAAAGCCTAGGTAGTTCTAAGGTAGGGGCATGTTCGGCACAGCTTTGTGCGCCAAAGGTTTGTGCTGTGTGTTTTCTATGTTTCTAATTATCCACTTTCTAACTCAGCAATATTTATGTAGCAACTCATCAAAATAGAAATTTCCCCTCCATAAGTACTGCCTGAAATCATTCCTCCAGCATTTTGTGTGTCTTAAGCTCCTCAAAATGTCTGCAGGACTGCCAGAGTCGATTATCAATCTCCCAAAAACAAGTATTCATTTTCTAACTCTGCCAAATCTATCTATATTTGTTGTCATAGCTTTGTGGATGACTTCCATGAATTGAATCAGAACCAGGTTTTTTGTCACTGATGTATATCGTGAGATATGTTGTTTTGTGACAGCAGTACACTTCAATACATAAAAAACTCTGTAAGTTACAATAAGGAATCAGAGACCTCCGTTGGTCAGGGCCGACCATGGATGTTGTGTCCTAGTTGTGTAGATACAGAGGCCAGGCCAGTACGATATGGAGAGCAAGCTGCTGCCGCTGCTCTCGATGCAGTGAGCTCCCCCTCTCCACGCATTTGATGAATCCGAAGGAACAGCAGAGACCAATGCAGTTTAGCACCAGCAAAGCCACAGGAGTTGCCAGTCAGTGTTGAACTCAATGTAGGGATTCCAGTTCCAGATCTTTCCTTCGAGGTTCACTCCCAAAGCCTTCCCGATGAGTGGGTACAGCAGCAAAGCAGCGGAGGTTTGAGATTGTAATTTCCCCTCTCCTGGATGAGCTGCCGCCCGTGGCTGATGAGCCCCACCTGCCCAGAGTGACTGGTATTTCGGTGCCAGACATGCTTCTGCCCCTTCTCCTGTCAGTAGAAACAGTTCCACCAGGTTTACTAGCTAAGCCAGACGTAAAGGCCAGCAGTTGGACTTGGTTGTCAGAGGCTATTTGAAGTGCATGCCATTGGGAGCATTTAAAAGATAGTGGGAGGTTGTCCCCATCACCACCCCTAGTTATAACAACCTCAACAAACCACAATGATTAAATAAGTTCTGTACTACTAGAAGAGAGCAAACTAGTGAGGTAGTGTTCAGAAATACTAATACCTTTAATCTTATCCAGTCCCCTTGAGGCAGCTCTGTGTAGAACATTTCATATAACATCATCATGCAAATCGTTTAACTACCAAGATCTGATTTCCTGGCGTGCCCTTTGTTAACTGATAACGCAACTCTGCTACAATATAGAAGCAGGTATCTTTATATGGATCAGACCAGTGAGCCTGCCAACCTTCAGCAGTGTAGTAATTTATCCTGCCTTACACAGGGTATCTCTAGTTGCCCCAGCAAAATTATCATCTCTTTCGAGGATAGGATGTAAAATATTTCTTCCTGATTTGTAGTGGCTGGTGCCGGGATGGTAATCTTCACGATATCAATATTGCTGCTGATCTTCTGACACTGAAGGTCCCAGTTGTAATCAGACAGAATTAAAGCACAGCTTTGCGTTCGTGCTGCAACCCACAACTGGTTGCTTTGAATCACAATAGCTCGCAAGAAATTATGATGATTGTAAATCTATCTCGGATGCATATTGAAGTTCATTTATGTCATTCATTCTTTGGAGTTTTTCTTCTGTTTCATGGATGTCTGCAAAGAGTAAGAATTTCAGGTTGTAAACTGCATGCATTCTCTGCTAACAAATAGAACCATCGAACCATCGACCCAAATTCCTAATTTGCATAATACTTCTATGAAACCTTTAAGAAAACTTCTAAGAAAGTTATTTAAGTTCCATTATTTAAAAAAGGCTCTAAAAGTAATCTGGGAAATTAATAGGTCGGTAAGTTAGACGTCGGTAGTAGGTAAATTATTGGAAGCAGTACTGAGAGATAGGATCTACACATATTTGGATAGACAGGGACTTATTAGGGAGAGTCAACATGGCTTTGTGCGTGGCAGGTCATGTTTAACCAATCTCTTAGAGCTTTTCGAGGAGGTTACCAGGAAAGTGGATGAAAGGAAGGCAGTGGATGTTGTCTACATGATCTTCAGTAAGGCCTTTGACAAGGTCCCGCATGGGAGGTTTGTTAGGAAGATTCAGTCGCTAGGTATACATGGAGAGGTAGTAAATTGGATTAGACATTGGCTCAGTGGAAGAAGCCAAAGAATGATAGTAGAGGATTGCTTCTCAGAGTAGAGGCCTGTGATTTGTGGTGTGCCACAGGGATCAGTGCTGGGTCCATTGTTATTTGTCATCTATATCAATGATCTGGATGATAACGTAGTAAATTGGATCAGCAAATTTGCTGATGATACAAAGATTGGAGGTGTAGTGGACAGTGAGGAAGGTTTTCAAAGCTTGCAGAGGGATTTGGACCAGCTGGAAAAATGGGCTGAAAAATGGCAGATGGAGTTTAATACAGACAAGTGTGAGGTATTGCACGTTGGAAGGACAAACCAAGGTAGAACATACAGGGTAAATGGTAAGGCACTGAGGAGTGCAGTAGAACAGAGGGATCTGGGAATACAGATACAAAATTCCCTAAAAGTGGCGTCACAGGTAGATAGGGTCGGAAAGAGAGCTTTTGGTACATTGGCCATTATTAATCAAAGTATTGAGTATAAGAGCTGGAATGTTATGATGAGGTTGTATAAGGCATCGGTGAGGCCGAATCTGGAGTATTATGTTCAGTTTTGGTCACCAAATTACAGGAAGGATATAAATAAGGTTGAAAGAGTGCAGAGAAGGTTTACAAGGATGTTGCTGGGACTTGAGAAAGTGAGTTACAGAGAAAGGTTGAATAGGTTAGGACTTTATTCCCTGGAGCGTAGAAGAATGAGGGGAGATTTGATAGAGGTATATAAAATTATGATGGATATAGATAAAGTGAATGCAAGCAGGCTTTTTCCACTGAGGTTAGGGGAGAAAAAGACCAGAGGACATGGGTTAAGGGTGAAGGGGGAAAAGTTTAAAGGAAACATCAAGGAGGGCTTCTTCACACAGAGAGTGGTGGGAGTGTGGAATGAGCTGCCAGATGAAGTGGTAAATGCGGGCTCACTTTTAACATTTAAGAAAAACTTGGACAGGTACATGGATGAGAGATGTTTGGAGGGATATGGTCCGTGTGCAGGTCAGTGGGACGAGGCAGAAAAATGTTTTGGCACAGCCAAGAAGGGCCAAAAGGCCTGTTTCTGTGCTGTAGTTTCTATGGTTCTAAGTGAAGTCATTGCAGTGCTCCTACTTTGTTAGAAGATTTCATAAATTCGGCTTGTTATCTAAAACTTTAACAAACTTCCGTAGATGAGTGGTGGAGAGTAGCATATTGAGTGGTTGCATCATAGCTTGGTAAGGGAACACCAATGCCAAGCAATGGAAAAGCCTAGAAACAGTAGTAGATGCAACCCAGTTAATCCCGGGTAAAACCCTGCCCTCCACTGAGTTCACTTAATATGGATCTCCTCCACACTCACCATCAGCACAGGTGGTGCACAGGGCTGTAGACATCTGCTCTGCTCGCGTTATACTACAGGAGGAAGGTGCCGGAGGTCCATGAGCCATTCCTCATTAGGGTAATGGAGGTGGAGAGGGCCAGTTTAAATTCCTTGGCATTGTTATATCAAAGGAAACACAAATGCCCAGAAACGGAAAGTGTTGGACACAGCCCAGTCCATCACAGGAAAAGTTGTTCCCACCTTTGAATATGTCTGCATGAAGCAGTGCCACAAGAAAGCGGCACGAATGATCAAAGACACCCATCAACCAGGCCTGCTGTATTCTCACTACTCCTGTCAGAAGGTGATGCAGAAGCTTTAAGTCCCACACCACCAAGTTCAGGAGCAGTTATTACTCTATGACCATCAGGCTCCTGAACCATCATGGATAACTTCACTCACCTCAACACTGAACTGATTCCACAACCTACAGATTCACTCTCAAGAACTCCTTACAACTCACATTCTCAGTATTATTTAGATATTTGCACAGTTTGTCAAGATTCACACATTGGTTTTTTTGTCAGTGTTTATTTATGTATGGTGTTTCATAAATTCTATTGAATAGAATAGAATAAAATAGAATTTTATTTCTTACAACCATCTCACAACATAAGGGAGTAAAAATCTTTATGTTGTGTCTCCATGGCAATGTACCATCAATAAAGAGGAGAAATGTGAGACGATATTGCCGAATCACTAAGATTGTATACAGAATTGTTTTGTATACATGTATGTACAGTCAGATATACAATCAGATCAATGTGTATTGATAAATCTGATGGCCTGGTGAAAGAAGCTGTACCGGAGCCTGCTGGCCCTGGTCTTAATGCTCTGGTACCGTTTGCCAGGCGAAAGCAGCTGAACCAGTTTGTGGTTGGGGTGGCTGGAGTTCCTGATGATCCTCTGGGCCTTTTTTACACACCTGCTGCTGTAGACATCCTGAATAGAGGACAGTTCACATCCACAGATGTGCTGGGCTGTCCACACCACTCTGCTATGCCCTGCGATTGAGGGAAGTACACTTCCCTTACCAGGCTGCAATACAGCCTGTCAGGATGCTCTCGATAGTGCCCCTGTAGGAAGTCCTGCCGATTTGGGGACTCATGCCAAACCTCTTCAGCTGTCTGGGATGAAAAAGGCACTGTTGTGCTGTTTTCACCACATAGCCAGTATGTACAGTCCAGGTAAGATCTTCGGTGATGTGTATACCGAGGAACTTAAACCTACTCACCCTCTCAACTACAGTTCAATTGATGTCAATAGGGGCTAGCCTGTCTCCATTCCTCCTGTAATCCACAATCAACGCCTTCATTTTTTGACAATGAGGAAGAGGTTGTTTTCTTGGTCCCACTGTGTCAGGGTGATGACTTCTCCTCTGTAGGCTGTCTCATCATTGTTGGAAATAATGAGGGAGGAGAAGATGGCGGCGCAATGCAGCACGCGCGGCCTCTCTGGTGAATGATGTCTGTATTTGTCAAGTAGGATGCCGTGCACAATCCTGATTTGATGGAGACAGATGTGAGAAGCACAGAGAAACATCTGGAGAAACTTCTGAAATATCCACTTCGCTGCCACTGCTACTGTGCGATCAAGAATCTCCGGAGTGGAAGGCCCCAAATCCTCGGCTTTGCCTGTGACTTGGCGGCCGGGGCTGGGGTCGAAGCGCTCGGCAGAGACGGTGCTCGGTGTCAGAGGGCTGGTGGAGGCTCGAAGTTTTCAGACGGACTCAAGAGTCAGCTGTGGTCGGGTGCTTCCAGGTTGCTGCATTGGCAAGTTTGCAGCGCTGGAGGTTCATGGCAGGGAGAGTTTTCTTCCTTCTACCGTCTGCGTGAGATGATGGGACTTTCGAGACTTTGAGACTTTCTTTTAACCGTGCCCATGGTCTGTTCTTTATCAAATTATGGTAGTGCTTTGCACTGTTGTAACTATGTGTTATAGTTATGTGGGTTTTGTCAGTTTTTTTAATCTTGGTCTGTCTTGTGTTTCTGTGATATCATACCGGAGGAACATTGTACCATTTCTTAATGCATGCATTACTAAATGACAATAAACGAGGACTGAGTGTCCTCATAATCTAAAAAAAAATAAGGCCAATCAATGTTATGTTATCTGCAAATTCGATCAGCAGATTCGAGCTGTGTATCGCAACACAGTCGTGGGTGTATAGGGAGTAGAGGAGGGGCTGAGGACACAGCCCTGGGAGGCTCAGGAGTTGAGGGTCAGAGGGGCAGAGGTGAGGGACCCCATCCTTACCACCTGCCGGCAATCCACCAACCAGTCCAGGATCCAGTTGCACAGGTGGGGTGCAGGCCGAGATCTCTGAGTGCTTGTTCAGCCTGGAGGGGTGGAATTATGGTGTTGAAAGCTGAGCTTGAGTACAAGAATAGCCTTCTAACATAAGCATTCCTTTTCACCAGGTGAGTGAGGATGGTGTGTGGTGCTGTGGCTGTGGCATTGACTGTTGATAGGTAGGCAAATCGTAGGGGGTCCAGAGCGGGTGGTAGCAAGCTGCAGACGAAGTCCTTGACCAGCCTCTCAAACATTTGCTTATGATTGAGGTGAGTGCGACACGACGCCAGTCGTTCAGATATGCTACCTTGGTTTTCTTAGGTACAGGGAAAGTGGTGGTTGTTTTGGAGCAGAAGGGCACGACACACTGGGAGAGTGAGAGACTAAAAATGTGTGTGAACACACCAGCCAGCCGTGCTCTGCACACTTTGAGTACTCGCCCTGGGATGCCACCTGGCCCCGCTGCCTTGCGGCTGTTGACGTGTTTGATCTTTATTTTTCTTGTAAGTGTCTGCAAGAAAATTAATCTCAAGGCAGTTTATGGTGACATGTGCATACTTTGATAATAAATTTTATTTTGAACTTTGAATTTTGAAAAGTAGGAACAATGCTTGTTAGTTTGCTTGGGAGTAGTTTGCTCACTGGCACTCTTCCCCGGCTGGACCAGCACGAGAGATCGCTGCACTGATAGATGCATCACCAGCCAGTTGCATTCATCTTGATATATTATAGTGTACAACCGTCATCCCCTCTGTAAGCTGTGACTAAGCTCAAACACAAGAGATTCTGCAGATGCTGGAAATCTTGTGCAACACACACAAAAGCTGTGTGAGGTACTCAGCGAGTCAGGCCTCAGCCCAAACTGTCAACTGTTTATCCCCTCCATTGATGCTGCCTGACTTGCTGAATAAAGGCAGGATAAATTCCTTGAACTGAGTGCGTGCGTGCGTGTGTTTATATTTTGTCAAATCTACTCCATTCAACAGATGAAACACCATTGCAAAGTTTGGTACGAATTTACCAAAAGAGAGCCATAGGGTATTCTTGGAAATATTATATTTTTAAGATGTCAATTTTTTGTAGTTGAAGTGTCGACTGTTCTTGATTAGAAACAGATAACTCTGGAAGCAATTGGGTGGGAAAGGAGCAGGAGTTAACGTCAGGTCAAAGCTCTTTGATCAGAACCCACTTCCAGCGTTGTCATTTTCTCGGTTTTCACTGGTTTATGGATCACCCTTGCCTATCGTGTGACACAAATATGTGACAGATTTCAGGAACATTTCACACTTATCTGCTTTAACCCATCCTTTCTTCTTTTAGCTTGATGTCATGCATCTGCCACGTTGGGGGTTCAGATGACTCAGTACATTGTGTAATGATTTGATTTGTATGACACAAAGGTTGGAGGTGTTGTGGATAGTGTGGAGGGCTGTCAGAGGTTACAGCGGGACACTGATCGGATGCAAAACTGGGCTGAGAAGTGGCAGATGCAGTTCAACCCAGATAAGTGTGAGGTGGTTCATTTTGGTCAGTCAAATATGATGGCAGAATATAGTATTAATGGTAAGGCTCTTGACAGTGTGGAGGATCAGGGGGATCTTGGGGTCGGAGTCCATAGGATGCTCAAAGCTGCTGCGCAGGTTGACTCTGTGGTTAAGAAGGCATACGGTGCATTGGCCTTCATCAACCGTGGGATTGAATTCAAGAGCCGATAGGAAATGTTACAGCTATATAGGACCCTGGTCAGACCCCACTAGGAGTACTGTGCTCAGTTCTGGTCACTTCACTACAAGAACGATGTGGAAACCATAGAAAGGGTGCAGAAGAGATTTACAAGGATGTTGCCTGGATTGGGGATCATGCCTTATGAGAATTGGTTGAGTGAACTTGGCCTTTTCTACTTGGAGTGGAGGAGGATGAGAGGTGACCTGATAGAGGTGTATATGATGATGAGAGGCATTGATCATGTTGATAGTCAGATGCTTTTTCCCAGGGCTGAAATGGCTAACACAAGAAAGCACAGTTTTAAGGTGCTTGGAAGTAGGTACAGAGGAGATGTCAGGGGTAAGTATTTTGCCCAGAGAGTGGTGAGTGTGTGGAATGGGCTGCCAGCGACGGTGGTGGAGGCGGATACGATAGGGTCTTTTAAGAGACGCCTGGATAGGTACATGGAGCTTAGAAAAATAAAGGGCTATGGGTAATGTTACGTACCCCGTAACTGGGTTGCCAAACCAGCAGAAATGGACCACTTAGTTGGAGTCTGGATTACTGGAACTAAGAAAGTTTTATTAAAGAAATAAGTAACAGAGTACTCTAATCATAAGGATACAAATGCAACAGGTTAGCAATGATAAAACACACATGTACACAGAACTAGGATAATAGGAATCAATCAAGCTCTATCGCAGTCTAGGGGTAAAATGATCAGTCTCGAGCGACGCAGAGTTCAGTTCGGCTGAGTACAGTTCGCAGCAATCGCAGTTGTGCTGTTGGAGAGAGAGAGAAAGCGAATGCAAATTTCGATTCACAGACCTTTGTTGTTCCCCGCAGTTAGCTTTCGGGCGAGCCCTTTTAATGTCTTCGGAGGTCACCGACTGTGACCCCTCCGTTCCGGATACGATTGTTCTTCCACGGTGAACCCGGCACCCAGGCAAGGGTGGACACACACACCAGGTTGCCGCCGATCGTACCTTCTCACCCTGCGCGTCTATGGTCGGTCCCGCGACCAGACCTCCAAACTGCCACCGACATGTGGGGGCACACCGCACTTCCAGGGTCTCGTTATCTCGTGATCTTGTGCTGTCTGTCTTGCCGTAGCGAACCTGTTCCTTTTATCCCCTTGCTGGGGTACCGCCTGTCCATCAAACTTCAAACAGTTCAGGTTCAGAGCAACCAGTCTGTCAATACTTGGAACTGTGTCTCTTTTCGTTAATCTCTCTCGTCTCTCATTAACATTTTGAACGCTTCTCTCTTTTGTCTCTCTTATCTTTCTCATCAGCATCAATCTTCTGATAACTTGGTCTTTCATCACAGTAACCCTAGGTAATCTCTAAAGTAAGTATATGTTCGGCACAGCATTGTGGGCTGAAGGGCCTGTACTGTGCTGTAGGTTTTCTATGTTTCTATGAACAGTATGAAAGACAACCTTTTAACTGTATCTCAGTTGGAAGCCATCACCAATACCAATAGGAATATAATCCAATCACACAATTCCTACTACATTCATAAAATGCTGGAAGAATTCAGCAGGTCAGTAAACATCTATGGAAAGAAATAAGCAGTCAAAGTTTTGGAGCAACATCCTTGCTCAGGTCCAGCATTTTGTGTGTGTTGTTCGGGATTTCCAGCATCGGCAGAATCTCTTGTGTTTGTGATCCTGCTTATATTACTTGCAAAGTTTGCAAAGGATCCAGGGATAAAAAGCAAAATGATGTGGTTCTAAAAATGATCCAAGTGGATATTGACAGTCAAGTTTGATGAAATCTTCACCTAATACAAGCTGAGGACAGATGATTGAATCACTTTCTTACTGCCTGCTCTGCCGCTGGCGGTTAGGGTAGCAATGAAGGTCCTCCTGCTCTGTCTGTCCTTGGCCACCAATTTTAGTATTGATCTTGGCCATGTTCAGGACTTCCTCTCAGTTCCATTTTTATCAACCATGTAGGTCCCAGGTGGAGACTCAGGAATACCGCCACACTCAGGTGTAGAAGGATTCTTCATTGCTGTTTCTGTAACAGTCTTGTTTGACCAGTCAGGGTTGTTAGCCCTGAGCTGAACCCCTGAACCTGGAGGACTAGTGGACCACTCTTAGTCTGGCCTCTACCCTTTGACCTGTTTGGCATGGGTGACCCTACCAAGAGCCAAAGCAGTAAGTCCTGACTCCAGCCAGCTTAGCTGTCTGGATCATTGAATCATGCAAGTCTCCAAACCCAGCGACCAGATTGTGGTCCTCTTGGAAGGAGTGAATGAATCAGAATCTCTGTCTTACATGATGTGACCGTCCTGAAGAAGGGTCTCAGCACGAAACACCACCTCTCCATGGATGCTGCTGGGTTCCTCCAGCATTTTGTTGGTGTGTTGCTTTGAGTTTCCAGCATCTGCAGAATCTCTGGTGTTTATGGTGTGAAATTTGTTGTTCAGCAGCAGCAGTGCAGTGTAAAGACATCAAGTGGCTATAATTTACAAATTAAATGGGGCAGAGAAAAAGAACAGCAAGTTATTAGCAGCCTGGTAATATGACGCCACAGTAGTGTAGCAGTTAGCGCCATGCCACAGCTTGCGGCAGTGTTAGCTGTGAGGAGGATGCTCAGAGGATGCAGGGTGACTTGGATAGGTTAGGTGAGTGGGCAAATTCATGGCAGATGCAATTTAATGTGGATAAATGTGAGGTTATCCACTTTGGTGGCAAGAACAGGAAAACAGATTATTATCTGCCACAGGAAACAGTTGAGGCCAGTTCATTGGCTATATTTAAGAGGGAGTTAGATATGGCCCTTGTGACTAAAGGGATCAGGGGGTATGGAGGGAAGGCTGGTACAGGGTTCTGAGTTGGATGATCAGCCATGATCATACCGAATGGCGGTGCAGGCTCGAAGGGCCGAATGGCCTACTCCTGCACCTATTTTCTATGTTTCTATGTTTCTGTTCATCGTTTTAGGGACTGCTCAGAAATCTGATTGTAACGGGGAAGAAGCTGTACTGAATAGAAACATAGAAAATAGGTGCAGGAGTAGGCCATTCGGCCCTTCGAGCCTGCACCGCCATTTATTATGATCATGGCTGATCATCCAACTCAGAACCCCGCCCCAGCCTTCCCTCCATACCCCCTGACCCCCGTAGCCACAAGGGCCATATCTAACTCCCTCTTAAATATAGCCAATGAACTGGCCTCAACTGTTTCCTGTGGCAGAGAATTCCACAGATTCACCACTCTCTGTGTGAAGAAGTTTTTCCTAATCTCGGTCCTAAAAGGCTTCCCCTCTATCCTCAAACTGTGGCCCCTCGTTCTGGACTTCCCCAACATCGGGAACAATCTTCCTGCATCTAGCCTGTCCAATCCCATTAGGATCTTATACGTTTCAATCAGATCCCCCCTCAATCTTCTAAATTCCAATGAGTACAAGCCCAGTTCATCCAGTCTTTCTTCATATGAAAGTCCTGCCATCCCAGGAATCAATCTGGTGAACCTTCTTTGTACTCCCTCTATGGCAAGGATGTCTTTCCTTAGATTAGGGGACCAAAACTGCACACAATACTCCAGGTGTGGTCTCACCAAGGCCTTGTACAACTGCAGTAGTACCTCCCTGCTCCTGTACTCGAATCCTCTCGCTATAAATGCCAGCATACCATTCGCCTTTTTCACCGCCTGCTGTACCTGCATGCCCACTTTCAATGACTGGTGTATAATGACACCCAGGTCTCGTTGCACCTCCCCTTTTCCTAATCGGCCACCATTCAGATAATAATCTGTTTTCCTATTTTTGCCACCAAAGTGGACAACTTCACATTTATCCACATTAAATTGCATCTGCCATGAATTTGCCCCCTCACCCAACCTATCCAAGTCACCCTGCATCCTCTTAGCATCCTCTTCACAGCTAACACTGCCACCCAGCTTCGTGTCATCCGCAAACTTGGAGATGCTGCATTTAATTCCCTCATCCAAGTCATTAATATATATTGTAAACAACTGGGGTCCCAGCACTGAGCCTTGCGGTACCCCACTAGTCACCGCCTGCCATTCTGAACAGGTCCAGTTTATTCCCACTCTTTGCTTCCTGTCTGCTAACCAATTCTCCACCCACACCAATACCTTACCCGCAATACCGTGTGCTTTAAGTTTGCACACTAATCTCCTGTGTGGGACCTTGTCAAAAGCCTTTTGAAAATCCAAATATACCACACCCACTGGTTCTCCCCTATCCACTCTACTAGTTACATCCTCAAAAAATTCTATGAGATTCGTCAGACATGATTTTCTTTTCACAAATCCATGCTGACTTTGTCCAATCATTTCACCGCTTTCCAAATGTGCTGTTATCACATCCTTGATAACACTCCAGCAGTTTCCCCACCACTGACGTTAGGCTAACTGGTCTATATTTCCCCGGTTTCTCTCTCCCTCCTTTTTTAAAAAGTGGAGTTACATTAGCCACCCTCCAATCCTCAGGAACTAGTCCAGAATCACTGAGTTTGGGCCCTCAGGGTCCTGTGCCTCCATAATGAGAAGAGTGGATGACTTGGACAGTGAGAGACCTTCGTCCTGGATGCCTCCTTCTTGAAATACTGCCTCTTGAAGATTCTTTGATGGTACAGAAGGTGGAGCTGGTTGGGTCTACAGCACTCTGCAGCCTCCTGTAATCCTAAGCACTGGAGCCCCCATCCAGGCTCCAATACAACCAGTTAGGATGTTCTCTTCCAAACATCTGCAGAAATTTGCATGATTCTTTGGTGACATACCAAATCTCCTCAATTACTGATGATATAGAGCTGCTGCTGTGCCTTCATGATTGCATCAATATGTTGGGCCCAGAACAGATCTCTGATATCTTCACGTCCAAGAACTTGAAGCTGCTCACCCTCTCCCCCACTGACCCCTTCAGTGGGGTTCACCCAACTTCGTCTTCCTGAAGTCTACATTCAATCCCCTGGCCTTGCTGATGCTGAGGACAAGGTTGTTGTTGGGGCCACCAGCTGATATATCACACTCGTAGGTTCCTCATTGCCATCTGACAGTGGTGTAAGCTGTGAATTTATAAGTGATATTTGAGCTCCGCATAGTCATCGTCATGAGTGTAGAGGGACTGGAGCAGTGGGCAAAGCACGCATCCTCGAAGTGTGCCTGTGTTGATTGCCAGCAAGGGGGAAACCATATCACCGATGCATACCGACTGTGGTCTCCCAATAAGGAAATTGAGCATCCCGTTACAGAGGGAGGCACAGAGGCCCAGGTTTTGAAGCTTGGTAAGCAATACTGAAGATGTGATGGTATTCATTAAACATCAATAAACAGCAGCCTGATGTATGATTGCTAGATCTGACTTTGAAAAAAATCTGGCTTCCTGACAATAATGTGAATAAATCTCATGGGCTTGCCAAAGTACAAGATGTGTTAAATTTAAGAAATTGAATTGGTGGCATATTAACATAGCAGATAGCACAGCACCTTACAGTGCCAGTGATCAGGGTTTAATTCCCACCACTGTACGTTCTCCTCTGACTACTCTAGTTTCCTTCAGGTACTCGTATTTCTTCCTTTTTCTGTGGAATTCTCTGCCCAATGAAGCAGTGGAGGCTACTTCAGTTACTATATTTAAGACAAGGAAGGATAGAGTTTCGCATATTATGGGAATTAAGGGTTATGGGGAAAAGGCAGGTAGGTGGAGATAAGTTCATGGCCAGATCAGCCATGATCTTATTGAATGGCGGGGCAGGCTCGACGGGCCAGATGGTTACTCCTGCTCCTATTTCTTGTGTTCTTATGTTCCCACATTCCAATGACATACGGGTTAGGGTCAGTGAGTTGTGGGCATGCTATATTGATACTGGAAGTATGGTGATACTCGCAGGCTGTCCCCTACACATCCTTGGACTGTGTTGGTTGCTGACGCAAACAATGCATTTTGCTGTATATTTTGATGTACATGTGATGAGAAAAGTTAATCTTAACAATTACTTAATAATCAGCACAGGATGAGGTATAGGAGCCTAAAGATCCACACTCATTGTTCTTCTCCTCAGCCTTCGGAATTCTGCACACTGCATGAACACTACCCACTATTCTTCTCTTGCACAATTTATTTTTGCAATTTATGCTAATTTTTATGCCTTGCACTGCCCTACTGCTGAAATCAACAACTTTCACAATATATATTGTTTGCCCTGAGAATCAAACATTGATTCTGTTTGTGTCTGATTCTGATAGTGACCCACTCCACCAGCTGATTTTGGCATGATTGTTGTAGGCAGAGCCCATTAATCCTGTTTAGCTTTTGGAATAATGTTGATCGTCTCTTCAGTTCTTGCTCTATGTTTGATTCTCAGGGCAAACAATATAGTACATGGTTTGCAAGGAACGGGTTTGCACACACTTCGCTCTCATACTTCATGGGGAGTGGATCAAATACTGAAAGGCCCAGATAAAGTGGAGTCTAGCACCAGAGGACACAGCCTCAGAATACAGAGACATCTCTTTAGAACAAAGATGACGAGGAATTTCTTTAGCCAGAAGGTGGTGAATCAGCCAACAATGGCAGTGTAGGTAACGTCATTGGGTATATTTAGAACGGATGTTGGTAATTTACTGATTGGTCAGGGCATCAAAAGGCTGTGGAGAGAATGCAGGAGAATGGGGTTGAGAGGGATAATATATCAGTCATGATGGAATAGTGGAGCAGACTTAGGAATGGCCAAATTCTGTTCCTATGTCTCAGAGATATATGTTACTAAATTCGAATCTTGGACCAGGAATGCTAATTCAGCTGAAAATTCTTGGAAACTTACATCATCACCTTTTGGCCTTTATGTGACTGACAAATACTTCCTGTGTCAAAGAATGACCACTGTGACAAATATTTCCAGCTGACAGTTTGGAAAGATCATGACAACCAGGAGCCACAATGGAGCGGGACGTTAGCATAATGCTGTTCCAGCGCCAGTGATGCGGGTTCAATTCCCGCCACTGTCTGAAAGGAGGTTGTACGTTCTCCCCATGACCGCGTGGGTTTCCTTTGGGTTTTCCGGTTCCCTCCTAAATCCCAAAGATGAACGGGTTATTAAGTTGTGGGCATGCTGTGTTGGCGCCAGAAGCATGGCAACACTCGCGGGCTGCCCCCCAGCGCAACCTTGGGCTGTGATGGTCGTTGACGCAAACAACGCATTTCACTGTATGCTTTGATGTTTCGATATAATCTTTAACCTTTAATGCTGTGTTCACAGTCTAGGACAAAATTAACACCCCCGCACCCCCCCTGTGGTGAAACTTGTATAGAAGGTTTGCTGAAGAAGAGAGCAGCAATCAGACACAGCCCTTTCTGCTGATATAGTGCGCCAAAACAGATCCTGTACCTTCTCGTCAAGACTAAGATGCAAATGTCAAGAGAACTAATTTATTTTCTCATCAGAAAATAAATTAGTGCCAAAAAAAAAGGAACAACAGGATAGTGTTCCTGGGTTCATGGACCGTTCAGAGTTCTGAGGGCATTTCTGAATCATTGAGTGTGGAACTTCAGGCTCCTGTACCTTCTCTCCGATGGTAGTAATAAGAGGGCCAATTCTGGATGGTGATGGTCAGATTTCTCAAATAATGTGTTTGCATTTTTGGGGAGAGAAGAAGGGTGGTAGTATTTAACATTAAGGAGAATCAATTTTCAAGCAGACTTTCATATACTTCATGTTACAATTTCTCTTGACATTTGCAACAGAATAAACATTCTGCCATTCACCCCCTTCCCTCTCTCTCACCTCATCTCCTTGCCTGCCCATCACCTTCCTCTGGGGCTGCTTCACCTTTTTCTTTTGCCCATGGCCTTCTGTCCTCTTCCATCAGACTCCCCCTTCTCCAGCCCTGTGACTCTTTCACCAATCAGCTTCCCAGCTCTTTACGTCATCCCTCCCCCTCCCGGTTTCACCTATCACCTGGTGTTTCTCTCTTCCCTCCCCTCACCTTTAAAATCTACTGCTCAGCTGTTTTTCTCCAGTCCTGCTGAAGGGTCTCAGCCCAAAACGTCGACTGGACCTTTTTCCATAGATGCTGCCTGGCCTGCTGAGTTCCTCCAGCATTTTGTGTGTGTATTCTGCCATTTATAGTCATCCACTAATGATAGTGGTGGTTGTCCATTGTGTCCGACGACGGGAGACCTGTGCAGGGGAGTTAACAAAGTTGAAAAGCCTTTGCACTGGGGCAGTTCCACTCTCTTGACCCCAGAAGTCCGAGTCCAGTGGTACGAGTAGTCGTCACAGTTGGGGTCTTCCTTGGTTGCAGTGGATGAGCATGACATCTTCTGTCCCTTTGCTCTCCAGGGAGCTTTGCAGTACCATCTTCCAAACCATTGGATCTCACTGTAGATCTCATTCGCCCAGTCCGTCAGAGCTGCTAGGACAGGTTATGTCCCTCTCTCACCGGAGTACAAGACGCGCCGGCTACCCTCACCTGGTTTAGCCCGCCTGTCAAAGCGGTGTACCGGGGTGTGGCTGCGGTCACATATATACAGCTACTTGGAGCCACAGGTGAGAGCTGAGCGTCCAGAGGGGACAGAGGGGAAGAAGGCGAGTGAGCTGCTCTGGAATGGACGATACTAACGATATTATTACAAGTTACCGCAGCACAGCATGTGTATGGTTGAATGACAATAGACTTAAACTTGAACTTGAACATTCAATTAACAAGTTTAAGAGTGCTGTAATTTAATTTGGCAATACCGAAATGGAATGTTGGACATACAGGACTGCGCAATATATAGCTAGGGGGCCGAAGACTTTTACACAGTACTGTAGTAATTTTATGTATTGCACTGTTGTGCAGTAGCAAGAAAAAAAATCATGTCATATGTGAGCAATGATAAACCTGATTCTGATATGGGTCTCTATTGTGGACTGAGAGTGGGAAGGGGGCAGGGAGAGGGGAATCATGGTTGGGAAAATGGGAAGGGAGAGGGGAGGGAGCAGGAAGCACCAGAGAGACATTCTGAAATGATCAATAAACCAATTGTTTGGAATCAAATGACCTTGCCTGGTGTCTCAGGGCTGGGTGTGTCTGCACCCACACCACCACTCACTGCCCCGACACTCTTTCACTGCTACCTGTCCCACATCCCTCCCGTGGCACTCCACCCTCACCATTCCCAACATCCTTTTCTCCCACCAGATTTACAAACTCGCTCTCCACTCCACATTTACAAATACAGTACTGTACAAAAGTCTTAGGCACCCTAGCTATATATACTGTATGTGCCTAAGACTTTTGCACAGTACTGTAGCATTACTCAATTAATTTTCCATGAGGTCATTTCATGAGATGATACCATGCTTAGTCAACCTAACTGCACAATGATGCTTTAATGCACTTCTGAATGTTCAAGTATCAATAGGTTCAACCTCAAAAAAAAATGATTTAGTATGGAAGAATTAGGTGTTATCAGATTTTATAGCCCTTGAACTTCCTGTACACAAGGGATTGACCAAAGGTAAGGCAACCCTACCTACACTAAGCTATGGAATAATAAATGATCATCTCCTGTACCTAATAAAGTGGCCACTGAGTGTATGTTCTCTTCTGCTGCTGTAGCCCACCAATCTCAAGGTTCAACATGTAGTTCAGAGATATTCTTCTGCACACCACTACTGTAAATCGTGGTTATTTAAGTTACTGTCCCCTTCCTGCCTTGACCATATCTGCATGCTTTTATGCATTGAGTTGCTGCCTGATGATTGGCTGATTAGATTTTGAACCAGTCTGGCCATTCTCCTCTGACCTTTCTCATTAACAAGACATTTGCACTCACAGAACTGCTCCCTGGATGTTATTTTTTTTTCACTTTTCACGCCATTCTCTGTAAACTCTAGAGACTGCTGTCTGTGAAAATCCCAGGAGATCAGCAGTTTCTGAGATACTCAGACCAACCTGTTACAAGAATCACCCCTTGTAATAATGATCAGTGAGGCATAGAGAATCTGTGTTTACCGACAAGTAACTTTTATTATTTCTACTAAGAAGCACGTGGATTCACACTCTTATCTACCTGTGTGCTCCCTACGAGAATCTCTGCCCCGACACTCCATGAACAGTCAATGAAGAGAAAGGGATAATACCCGAGAAAGGAGTCTACTCTAGCTAGGCATTCCTCATGATCCCGATTTCCACATCTCCGTGGGGTTCTCCTTATCCACGATGGTTGGTCTCTGGCTGCTGGAGAGTTATCACCCCTGCATATTTGGAGCTCCTGAGTTTTATACTGTTCCTCATCAATTGAACTGGTGGATCTCCATCCCATTGGCTCAGGGTCACCTGACCTACCTGGGTCACCTTCTTACTGGTCATTGTACAGGGCTACACCAATATTGTTCCATGGCTCTGCTCACCCCAGCCTTGTGTATTTGTGCCTTTACACTCTGACTGGTCCAAACCAGTTAAATGAGACAACTCAGCCAGAGTCTAACAAGATTACAGATTGCAGGTCTGGCATTTTACACAACAAGTAGCTACTCCTCTGAGAATGGTCTTAGGTTTATTGCTCTGATTAGATTGTCCCGGAGTCAAGAATCAGTTCATAGTCCATGCCCTTTACGTAACAAATGGCTACTTGTTTGAGAATGGTCTCAGGTTTAGCAGATCATTACCTGAAGCTTCTTGTGTCCACATACAGTTGCTCTGATTAGATTAACCAAGAGCAAAAGTCAGTTCAGAGTCCACAAAATGGGGGAAACAAAGACAACTGGCTTGTCTGCTTCCCCTGTCCTTCATCAGACTGTAGTTTCTTCTGGCCAACAATCCTCTTTGGCACCACCAATCATTTCACAGTCGAAGTCACTTAGATCCCATTTCTTTATCCCAGTGTGACATTTGGCCTGAACAACAGCTGAGCCTCTTGACCATGTCTCCATGCTTTTATGCATTGAGATGCTGCCGCATGATTGGCTGATTAGATATTTGCATTAACGAGCAGGTGTACAGGTGTACCTAATAAAGTGATCACCGCGTGTAGGTGATGATGCCATTGCTTCTCAATTACAGAACGTCATTCAACAATAACCAATGATCTTTAACATGTTATCACGAGCAGAATGATCTATATCACCTTCAGTCTCAGCAAGCTCTGAGGCTGGAGGCCAAGGATTATGTGACCATTTAGTGGACTACTGGGTTTCCAGACTGATTAATATTATAAAGATGCTTGCAGAAAAATAGTCAAAAAATACATTATTGAGATTAATAAATGCATGTGAGCAGTCATGTTTGAAAGTGTGAATATGTATATGTGAAGGTACATGTGTGTACATTATGTTACAATATTTGATTGCAGAAGTAGCGTAGTGGATAGCACAATGCTTTACGGTACCAGGGACCTGGGTTCAATTCCTGCCACCTCATCTGAGGAGGGTTTGTACGTTCTCCCCATGAACATGTGGGTTCCCTCCGGGTGCTCCGGTTTCCTCCCACAATCCAAAGATGTACCAGTTGGTAGGTTAATTGGTCTTTGTAAATTGTGCTGTGATTAGGGTTGCCAACTTTCTCACTCCCAAATAAGGGACAAAAATAGCAGTCAAATACGGGGCACTTGTGTTTACCCCGAGAAAGACTACCATGACCATGAAGCCTTGCGCGGGCACCTGTGTGTGCATGCGTGACATGCGCATACGTGTACATGCCGATTTTTTTCTACAAATCGGTTTTGACTTAATCTTCCTGATTCTGATACACTGTACATACATTATTTCTACTTTATATAGGCTGTGTATTTATCACATCATTCCTGCTTTTACTATATGTAGTGTTATTTTAGGTTTTATGTGTTATTGGTATGATTTAGTCATAGTAGTAGTCATAGTCATACTTTATTGATCCTGGGGGAAATTGGTTTTCATTACAGTTGCACCATAAATAATAAATAGTAATAGAACCATAAATAGTTAAATAGTAATATGTAAATTTTGCCAGTAAATTATGAAATAAGTCCAGGACCAGCCTATTGGCTCAGGGTGTCTGATCCTCCAAGGGAGGAGTTATAACATTTGACGGCCACAGGCAGGAATGACTTCCTATGACGCTCTGTGTTGCATCTCGGTGGAATGAGTCTCTGGCTGAACGTACTCCTGTGCCCACCGAGTACATTATGTAGTGGATGGGAGACATTGACCAAGATGGCATGTAACTTAGACAGCATCCTCTTTTCAGACACCACCGTGAGAGAGTCCAGTTCCATCCCCACTTTGGTAGGTTATTTATTGGGTCAGGGAACGCTCAAAAATGTTTCCCATATAAATTAATGGTAATTGCTTCTGCACTTTACGCCACTTCGGCTTACAAACGGTTTTATAGGAATGCTGTAGCTTAGCGGGAGAAATACGGGACAAGGGTGGTCCCATATGGGACAAACCAGTTTAGCCCAATATACAGGATGTCCCGGCTAATACCGGACAGTAGGCAACCCTACCCATGATTAGGCTAGTTTAAATTGGGGGATTTCATGGACTTTCTGAAAAACCATTAACTTGTGAAATGTACATTAATTTCTAGCTGAGATACCTCAGTTGGAGATGGAGTGGACCAAAGCATGGGCTTCCAATGGGCACCATGGGAGTGGACCAGTAAGGCCTTCATGGCATAACGTGATCTTCTATTCATGGTGTGTGTGTCAAAGATCTATCACTTCCAGGCAGAGTTACGGGCAAAGGGTCCAAGCACAGAACACAAAAACACATTAAAATATCAGCAGGAGCAGCCCTTCAAACCTAATCAACCCTGAATGTGATCATGGCTGATCTAAAATGGTCGCAATTCCTTTTCTGTGCCATTTCTCCATACTAGGATCAGGGAATATAGGTCCATAATTCCATGAAAGAGGCATCACAGGAAGGTAGGATCATAAAGAGAGCTTTGGGCACGTTGGCTTTCATAAATCAAACTACTGGGTACAGGAACATTAGAACATTACAGAGTTTTTGACAAGGATAGGCCTTTCGGCCCAACAAAGCTTATCAAATTCCTATTTACATGGTGTGTTAAAATAACTATTGAGTTTAGATTTGGAAGTCTCTAAGGTACTACTCTCAACTACAGAACTAGGTAGTTTGTTCCATGTGTCCACAGCTTGCTGTGTAAAGAACTGCTGCCTGATGTTAGTCTGAAATCTACCCTTAACCAGTCTCCACCTATGGCCCCATGTCCTTGTTGATCAATTAATTGTGAAATAACAGCTGGCATCCATCTTTCTTATACTCTTAATGATTTTGAACACCTCTATCATGTCTCCTCTCATTCTACGTCTGCTTAGGATAAAAAGATTAAATTCTTTCAGTCTTTCTTCATTGCTCATACCCTGCATGAATGGAGTTGGGATTTGACGCTAAAGTTGTATAAGAATGATCCTGGCATGAAAGGGTTAACATACAGGAGTGTTTTGTGGCTCTGGGTCTGTGCTTGCTGGAGCTTCAAAGAATGAGTGGAGAACTCATTGAATTGTGTATATAGTACCATGTACCTACGCAATTTGATAAATTTACTCTGACCCTTTGAAATCTACCAAATATTGAAAGGCATAGAGTTGGGTGGCAGGGTGGAGATATGTCTCTACCTAAGGGCAGGTGTAAGGTGCTGCTTCCTTCCACTGGCCTGCAAGTCATCCTTGGGCAAGGTGCAGCATCTGCTTAGCGTGCCCCCCCCCCACCACCCGCCTCGCCTCGATCAGGGTCACTGAATCCACGGGAGCAGGAGGTGGATGGTTGTATGAGCAGTTGGTACAAATCACAAGTCCTGGTTATGCGACCACTGACGCCAAGCAGACAATCTCTGAAGAATATTGATAATGGCTGGGGCCACCCGTCTTGTAAAGACACTGCCCAGAAGAAGACAATGGCAGATCACAATTTGCCAAGAATAATCATGATCAAAGACCATGATCGCCCATGTCATAAGACAGGACACATAATGATGGTGATGCTGATGAGCTATAGTCGACATACAGAGGTTTTTTTTCAATAGTGGGGCAGTCTAGGACCAGAGGGCACAGCCTCAGAATAGAAGGACGACCCTTTGGAGGAGGAATTTCTTTCACCAGAAACTGGTGAATCTGTGGAATACATTGCCACAGAGAGATGTAAAGGAAAGTTATTGGGTATATTTAAATCGGAGGAAGATAGATTCTTGATTAGTAAGGGCGTCAAAGGTTACAAGGAGAAGGCAGGAGAATGGGATTGAAAGGGAAAATAAATCAGCCATGATCAAACTCATCAGCAAACTCGTTAGGCCGAATAGCCTCTGTCTCATGTGTACTGGTTTTGTAATGTGATGGAGTAAGGCCTTCCAGTTGCAGTTTGAGAGAATGATTGTACTCTACCTTGCAAAGTCACTGAAGTATGTATTTAATTTTACTCTATGCTTGTTATAAAATGGAGGCCTATCATTTGTGTTACTGAAGGTGTTAACGATTCACTAGTGGTTAGCAGAATGTTTTCAAATTCATTAAACACCTACAAAGAGTGGATATTTTTCAGGCTCGTGACCCCTGTGAATGAACACAAATATTCTTTAATCAGAGCTTGGATTGTTCGGAGGCAATCTATCTGGCTCTATTTACTGCCACCGCCTTTCTCGATTCTAATTGGATGGGGGAGGATGTGCACTGCCTTATTCTGTTCAATGTGCAGAGGTTGAACAGGTCATTTGGCCAGTAAGTGGCAAAAGAGAATTCGCCAAGTAACTGAACCTTGGGGGTCAAAAAACAATGAGTCCAACTTACACAGACATCTTGTAATGGTTACAAAGAATCTCATAGATGAGCTTTAATAGACTGAAGACAATGGGGAGTTGGAGGAAAAGTCATCAGGCATTTCAACTTAATTTTGGTAATGAATTTAATAATTCATTCTATTATCCAATTAACCACCTTAAATAAATTGACCCTCACAGAGCCTAATTTGTAACCTATCATGTGACTTAAAATAATGACTATAATGAGGCATTGCAGCTCTTCCTGTTGCCATGGCGACTGTTGAACATGAGCCACAACAGTTTGATGAACTCCCTCTCTCTCTGCCAGCCCATTAGATCAGGGCCTGTGTGGAGGGCAGTTCCCAGAGGAATGACAGGGTTGGAAACCACTGGCAGATATGTAAAAAAAAAACCCACAATCTAATGCTGTACATTTGAAGCATCAGGGAGGGATCCAATGGAATGATGCTAAAGGCGGTGGAGTAACACACACAAAATGTTGGAGGAATTCAGTAGGTCAGGCAGCATCTGTGGAAAGGACCATTCATCAGGATTGGAAAAGAAGGGGCAGGAGCCAGAATAGGAAGATGGGTGGGGAGGGAAGAGAAGGCGTACAAGATGGCAGGTGATAGTTGAAACCAGGTGAGGGGATAGGTGGATGGGTAGGGGAGAAGGTGGGGGAGGTGATAGGTGGAAAAGGTGAAGGGCTGATGAAGAAGGAATCTGATAGGAGAGGAGAGGGGACCATGGGAGAAAGGGAAGGAGGAGGGGAACGAGAGGGAGGTGTGGAAAGAGAAGGGGTAAGAGGGGAGCCAGACTGGAGATTGGAAAGGAGAGAGAAGGGGGAGAAATTACCAGAAGTTTGAGAAATCAATGTTCATGCTGTTGTGTTTAAAGGCTGTGAGGACAATTTTTGCCCAAATTGTAGCTGCCATTAAACATGAGGAATATTCATGCTGATTGCCAAGTTCTTCTCTCTGTCTTTTGCAGCCATTGTTAACAGCACAGCAGTTGGCCTCTGCTGTGGCAGGAGTGATACCAACCAGCAATCCCACCCTCAATCAGCCAATCCTCATACCGTTCAATATGGCGGGACAGCTCGGTAGCCAGCAGGGGCTCGTTCTCACGCTGCCAGCCGCCAATTTAACCAACATCCAGGGCCTGGTTGCCGCAGCTGCCGCTGGAGGTATTATAACATTACCACTTCAAAACCTGCAAGGTAAGCAGCTATCGCTCAACAACGAGCATGGAACCGGTCTGAAACTGTATGTCAGTGCCATCACAGATAGTTTTTCTTCTTGCATTCAATCTGCTTTGATTGCTTCAAGCTATTTCTTCCATTGACGGTCGAATATATTGTGCATGATACCATGGGATTTCTGATCTGTTTTACATGCGGGTCCCTGGCTCTTAATATTGCAATGATAAGGTGGTGACCTGCCAATGGCTTTTGAAGCACTTTGATATTTCTATCAAGGATTAACTTAAGCTGGTGTTCCACTTTCTGTTACAATATTCACTCTCAAGTTCAGGTTTACTGTCATACAACTGTATGCACAAAAACTGCCAAACGAAAGAACGTTCCTCCAGAGCAAAGGAAACAAAACGGTACCTGTAATTCACACATAACACATAAGGTAATACTACTACAAATAAATTAACAATTTATAAAATACAGTGGATTCTGGTTAATTGTGGCACATTGGGACCAGTACATTTTGACCCAGTTAACTGACTGCTCCAATTAGCTGAAGTTTCATGGAAATAATTAAAAAGGTATTTAAAAAAAGACAAACTGTTGTTTAACTAGATAACAAATTATGTATTTAAATGAAATACAGAACAAATTATAACACTACATATACTGCTACAGTATAATAAAACTATTTCTAACTGTTCCTAATAGTTATCGGCCAAAGAATTCATCCAGTGTATGCTGCTGTGTTCTTTTGATTGACTGTAAATGACAAAATCAGTGCAGACGCCGAGTGCAGATAATGGACTGCTTTTGTACAATGTTATTGATGATTGCATCCTCTAAGTCTTCATTTTCATTCTAACATTCAAGATGATTGTCGATACCTTCAAATTCTTCATAGTTCCTAACTTGTTGAAGTAGTAATATTGTTTCATTTTCACTCCCGGCTACTTCTGGCATCTCCAAGCTTGAATGCTTGAAACTGCAGTGAATAAAACGGTCTTGAATTGTCTTACTGCTTATTTCTCGGCAAACATCGGTAATAAAAATCACTGCCTTTTGAACATAAGTGATGCTATTTAAAAACTGTTTGCTCCAAGCATGGCGTAATGTCTAATGGCCACACAATGTGCACCTGTCTGATGCTCGATAGAGGATGAGGGGCTGGCTTGCTGTTGTTGTTTTATTGCTTGTTCTGCTCTGCACTGTAAAGCGTTATGCCAATTGCTCCAATACTGTTTCCCACAATCTATTAGATATCTTATTAAAATTAACAATAAAACCAGCGTTCCCTTTTGTGAAATAGAGTTATAGTAGCTTATAATAATTTTTATGGCTTGAATTGTACTGCTTTCACAAAAAGCACTTTATTAAGTGCATCTACTCATTAATGCAAGTATCTAGTCAGCAAATCATGTGGCAGCAACTCAGTGTATTCAAGCATATAGACATAGTCAAGAGGTTCAGTTGTTCTGACCAAACGTCAGAATGGGGAAGAAGTGTAATCTAAATAACTTTGCCTGTGGAATGATTGTTGGTGCCAGATGGGGTGGCTTGAGTATCTCAGAAACTGCTGATCTGAGTATCACAGAACCTGCTGATCTCCTGGGCTTTTCACACAACAGTCTCTAAAGTTTACAGAGTATAGCGAGCAGTGGTTCTATGGGCAAAAATGCCTTGTTAATGCAAGGTCAGAGAAGAATGGGCAGACTGGTTCAGGCTGACAGGAAGGCGACAGTAACTCAAATAACCACGCGTTACAACAGTGGCGTGCAGAAGAACATTTCTGAAGACACAGCACGTCCAAGACCATGGACACGCACTCAGAGGCCACTTTACAAGAGGTACCTAATAAAGTGGCCACAGAGTGATAATGAACCGGATTCTAATTCCGAGAATTCCCAAGTCAGTGGTTGGGTGGAGCTGTTCTCCAATCTTGGCAATTTACTTGCAAACATTTTGTCGGCCTACGAGGAGACACCATCGGTGCACTATTAATTGTGATGTGTCGTCCAGATGCTTGGCCTTTATATACTCATCAATAAGCTGATTGGTTGTCATTACAGGAACTCAGTTGTGATGTAGGTAGGAAATCTCATCGCTGATTGGTTGCGTGGCGAACTTTGTGCGTTGTGGTCTGGAATGTCGCCCACATTGGCTTATGAATGGAATTGAGGCCAATGTGCCTGTTTACAGAACTGTTCAGGGAAAACCACACTTCCTGGAATTCTCTTGCATGCCGCGTGTTTGCTTGCTTGTGCCATGACTTTCACTGATACCCAGCTGAATTTGTGCCCCTCTCGATTTTCAAGGGTAGAGACTAGGGAGAGTTGGTCATGCTGCTTCACAGCCAGTTGAAATTCATGGATGCTTGTGGATGGTTTTCTCCCAGTTTGGCCGACGTAATATTTGTTGCTCTCCCCACACTGGATTTTGTAGACCACATTGGCCTTGTCCAATAGCTTGGTTTGTTCCTTTGATCTGCAAAGTACTCTCCACAATGTTGTGACCGAAATTCTATCCTCCAAAGTTATGTCATTTTTGATCTTTTACTGTAACCTGTACATTGAAGCACCCATTTGAACCGTCTAGAACCAAACTGAATATGAAGTTTTTTCCTGTACTAACTCAGCACCAAGGAACCTTGTTAACTACATTGGCCACAGACCACACCACGTACAGATCCTCTCTCTTTGCTCCTTAACTTCCATGCATTGCCGTTACCTGAGCTGGCAACCATGACAGTGAAATAGAGTTTTTTATGATCATTATCTCCCTGCTGTCCCTATACAGGCTCTATTTCTGAAGTATACAGACAGAGAGTGTTGGAAATGCTCATTAAGTGAGACTGTGCCAGTGGCACAACAATGGAGTTATGTTTTAGGTCAGTGAACGTTTCTCATCAGCTCTGATGAATGGTCATTCACCCGAACAATTACTTATTATTTAATTCTGGCTCGTCGATGCTGGTGACCCTGTACTAAAGTACGTAAAAGGTCCTTTTCCATGTGTCTCGGTTGTGATCTACTAATTCCCAATGGTGGTCCTCAAAAAGTAACTTACAGACAATAATGTCAGTGACTGAAGGTTCACTTCATTGCCTTCGATAAATACAGTACTGTGCAAAAGTCTTAGACATATAGCTAGGGTGCCTAACAATTTTGCACAGGACTGTGTCTGTCAATGTGGAGCGGGGAGCAAGTTTGTAAATCTGGTGGGAGCAATGTCGACCGTTTACTCTTTTTCATCGATGATGCCTGGCCTGCTGAGTTGCTCCAGCATTCTGTGTGTGTTGCTTTGGATTTCCAGCATCTGCAGAAATTAGTTTTTTTTTGGTGCAGCAGCAACAGTACAGTGTAATAAAATTACTATATTACTGTGCAAAAGTCTTTGGCACCCTAGTGGTGTGTGTGTGTGTGTGTGTGTGTGTGTGTGTGTGTGTGTAGCCTATGTGTGTTGCCATGTTTCTTGCACCAAAACAGCAGGCTCACAACTTTTCATCCCTCTTCCCTCCGGGAGAAGGCTCAGGAGCTTGAAGACTCGTACTGCCAGATTTGGGAACAGCTTCTTTCCAACTGTGATAAGACTGCTGAACGGATCCTGACCCGGATCTGGGCCGTACCCTCCAAACATCTGGACCTGCCTCTCGGTTTTTTTGCACTACCTTACTTCCCATTTTCTATTTTCTATTTATAACATATAATTTAAATTTTTAATATTTACTTTTGATTTGTACTCCAGGGAGCGCGAAGCGCAGAATCAAATACCGCTGTGATGATTGTACGCTCTAGTATCAATTGTTTGGCAACAATAAAGTAAAGTAACCTAAACGTACATCTTTGGAATGTGGGAGGAAATCAGAGCACCCGGGGGAAACCCTTGCAGCCACAGGGTGAAGGTAGAAACTCCTTTCAGGCAACAATGGAATGAAATGCCAATTGACTCATAAACTCCCTCGGGCTTCCAGCCAGGCCGGCGTGCCAATTTTAACCAACTTTTTGATGGCAAACTCCGCCATCTTCATCAGGGATGATGCCCAGGCATGTCTAGTCCTGTGATATATATACTCAACTCCCATTGTCCGTCCCTCCTGATTGGTTAGTCCTCAACCAATCAGGTTTTTGTGGTCCCATCTTGTTTAAAGTTATATTCCAGTTCTTACTGAGAGCGAGGCCTTTGTCGTTGAAATTTTTATTCTCTAGTCTTATTTCAATGGCTTCCTTCAGGTGATCCCACAGTAGTTCTGTGCCTTCGAATTCAATCATTGTGTATGCAATGTTCTGCTACCATTGATTTCTCTGGGTAATCCGAACGGATTCACCTCCTATTTTCCTTGATATGGGTCTTTACTGTGTGCCCCATCTGGCTGATATGTGCTGTTCCACATTCGCAGGGAGTCCTGTAAACGCCAGCCATCCTGAGTCATATATATGCCAGGAAAGCACCAGATCCTTTTTGAATACCAGTTGATTATCACTGGCAGTCGCTTTCCAGTCCTGAAGAAGAATCTCGGCCCAAAGCATTGATTTAATTCCTTGGAGCGTAGGAGAAAATGAGTGGAGATTTGATAGAGGTATACAAAATTATGTGGGGTATAGATAGGATAAATGCAAGCAGGCATTTTCCACTAGAGGTCATAAACTAAGGGTGAAAGGTGAAATATTTATGGGGAATATGAGAGACAACTTCTTCCTGCAGAGGGTGGAGTGAGTGTGGAACAAGCTGCCAGAAGAAGTTGTGGATGCTGGTTCAATTTCAGAATTTAAGGTAAGTTTGGATAAGTACGTGAATGGGAGGGGTATGGAGAGCGATGGTCCCGGTGGGGGTCAGTAGGAGTAGGCAGAATAACAGTTTGACATGGACTAGGTGGGCCGAAGGGCCTGTTTCTGTGCTGTAGAACTCTATGAATCCACATGTAGCAGTAACACTCCTACACACATTTTACTACAGCTGTTTAGTTAGCCAACATCTCATATAATCAACAGCTGCTATGGATGCTGTGCCAAACTTTATTCTTAAAATAAAGATTTATTTAGTCTGTGCCAAAACTTTATTCTGCTAGGCCCATTGACCTGCACCCAGTCCATGACCCTCCAGACCTCTCCCATCCATGTATCTATCCAATTTATTCTTAAAACTTAAGAGTGAGCCCACCTTTACCACGTCAGATGGCAGCTCGTTCCACACTCCCACCACTCTCTGAGTGAAGAAGTTCCCCCTAGTGTTCTCCTTAAACCTTTCCCCTTTCACCCGAAAACCACATCTTCTCCTATTTATCTCTCCTAATCTAAGTGTAAAGAGCCTACTCACATTTACTCTGTCTATGCCCCTCATAATTTTGTAAACCTCTATCAAATTCCCCCTCATTCTTCTACGCTCCAAGGAATAAAGTCCTAGCCTGTTCAATCTTTCCCTGTAACTCAACTCCTGAAGATCCGGCAACATCCTAGTAAATCTTCTGTGCACTCTTTCAATCTTACTGATATCCTTCCTATAGTTAGGTGACCAGAATGGGATGGGATGTCTCCCATCCACTATATAATGTACTGGGTGGGCACAGGAGTACATTCAGCCAGAGACTCATTCCACCGAGATGCAACACAGAGCATCATAGGAAGTCATTCCTGCCTATGGCCATCAAACTTTACAACTCCTCCCTTGGAGGGTCAGACACCCTGAGCCAATAGGCTGGTCCTGGACTTATTTCATAATTTACTGGCATAATTTACATATTACTATTTAACTATTTATGGTTCTATTACTATTTATTATTTATGGTGCAACTGTAATGAAAACCAATTTCCCCCGGGATCAATAAATTATGACTATGACTAGAACTGCACACGATACTCCAAATTTGGTCTCACCAATGTGTTATACAACCTCACCATAACATCCCAATTCCTATACTCAATACTTTGATTTATAAATGCCAGGATGCCAAAAGCCTTCTTTACAACCCTGTCTACCTGTGATGCCACTTTCAGGGAATTATATATCTGAACTCCCAGATCTCATTGTTCCTCCGCACTCCTCAGTACCCTACCATTAACTGTGTATGTCCTACCTTGATTTGTCCTTCCAAAATACAACACCTCACACTTGTCTGCATTAAGTTCCATCTGCCATTTTCTGGCCCATTATTCCAGTTGGTCCAGATCTCTCTGCAAGCTTTGAAAGCCTTCCTCGCTGTCCTCAACGCCTCCAATCTTAGTGTCATCAGAAAATTTGCTGATCCAATTTACCACATTATCGTCTAGATCATTGATATAGGCAACAAACAACAATGGTCCCAGCACAGATCCCTGAAGCACACCACTAGTCACAGGCCTCCAGTCTAAGAAGCAATCGTCTACTACCACTCTCTGTCTTCTCCCACACAGCCAATTTCGAATCCAGTTTACAACCTCTCCCTTTCTCCTACAAACGTATGATCCACTCTTCTCTCCTTTCATTTCCTTCCTCTCCCACCCTTTATCTTTCCCACCCACCTGGCTTCACCTATCATCTTCTACCTATCCTCATTCCCCTTCACCCCCACCTTTCACTCTGTTGTCTTCCACCTTCCTTTCCAGCCCTGAAGAAGAGTCTCAGCCTGAAACGTCAATGGTTTATTCATTTTCATTGACGCTGCCTGACCTGCTGAGTTCCTCCAGCATTTTGTGTGTGTTATGAGAACAGTTAACAGGCAGGGGCACACAAAATCACAGACTGTATATTTTAATAATCCTTTCTGTGAATTATCATTATGAAATAGCTTGCACATCTAGCCATTTCCAATTGGCCTAAAAATTGACCGGGAATGTCTAAAACATGTCCGTCTTTCAGTTCAGCAGATAACCCCTGGAAGGGTGTTGATTTTTTTGGGGACGGGGGGAACCAGCTTCCTCTGACATTCATGTCTACACTTCACATCTGTTCCCTCAGCTATTCTTTAGTCATGATTGTCATTTATGACAATCATGAAGCTGCTTAACAAGATAAGAGCCCATGGAATTACGGGAAAGTTACATACATGGATACAGCATTGGCTGGTTGGCAGAAAACAGAGAGTGGGAATAAAGGGATCCTATTCTGGTTGGCTGCTGGTTACTAGTGGTGTTCCACAGGGGTTCGTGTTGGGGCCACTTCTTTTTACATTGTACATCAACGATTTGGATTATGGAATAGATGGCTTTGTGGCTAAGTTTGCTGACGATACAAAGATAGGTGGAGGGGCCGGTAGTGCTGAGGAAGCAGAGAGTCTGCAGACAGACTTGGATAGATTGGAAGAATGGGCAAAGAAGTGGCAAATGAAATACAATGTTGGAAAGTGTATGGTTATGCACTTTGGTAGTAGAAATAGATGGGGAGAGAATTCAAAGTTCTGAGATGCAACGGGACTTGGGAGTCCTCTTACAGGATACCCATAAGGTTAACCCCCAGATTGAGTCAGTGGTGAAGAAGGTGAATGCAATGTTGGCATTCATTTCTAGAGGAATAGAGTATAGGAGCAAGGATGTGATGTTGAGGCTCCATAAGGCGCTGGTGAGACCTCACTTGGAGTACTGTGGGCAGTTTTGGTCTCCTTTTTTAAGAAAGGATGTGCTGACGTTGGAGAGGGTACAGAGAAGATTCACTGGAATGATTCCGGGAATGAGAGAGTTAACATTATGAGAAACGTTTGTCCGCTCTTGGACTGTATTCCTTGGAGTTTAGAAGAATGAGGGGAGACCTCATAGAAACATTTCGAATGTTGAAAGGCATGGACAGAGTGGATGTGCCAAAGTTGTTTCCCATAGGGGGAGTCTAGTACGAGAGGGCATGACTTAAGGATTGAAGGGCACCCATTCAGAACAGAAATGCGAAGAAATTTTTTTTGTCAGAGGGTGGTGAATCTATGGAATTTGTTGCCACGGGCAGCAGTGGAGGCCAAGTCATTGGGTGTATTTAAGGCAGAGATTGATAGGTATCTGAGTATCCAGGGCATCAAAGGTTATGGTGAGAAGGCGGGGGAGTGGGACTAAATGGGAGAATGGATCAGTTCATGATAAAATGGCGGAGCAGACTCAATGGGCTGAATGGCCTACTCCTGCTCCTTTGTCTTATGGTCTTATGACATGTCCCCATTCATCGGAGTTCTGTTGCCAATCCTAATTGAAAAGTTAAGGGCTGAGAAATTGATTGTGTTTTTAAATTTACATAATCTTCATGTTTTAATTAAATTATAGAAATTAAAAGTGTTTTAAACAGCACCACAGTATTGTAATGGTTAGCGTGAGGCTATTACTGCTTGGGGTGTTCCAGAGTTCAGGGTTTAGTTCCAGCACCATTCTGTGGGGAGTCTCTGTACATCCTCCCCATGGAATATGCGAGCTGTATTCCAGGTGCTCCAATTTTCTCCCTCAGTACAAAGATGTACTAAAGTTCAAAAAGTCCGTAGTAAATTTATTAGCAAAGTACATACATGTCACCTGATACAGCCCTGAGATTTATTGTCTTGTGCGGACACTCAATAAATCCAAAATAGAATCAAGGAAAGACCGCACCAGCTTATGTGGTCTACCATTGTGCAGAAGACAACAAACACTGCAAATGCAAAAAGAAAGAAATAATATTAATTCATAAATAAACAACAACTAATGAGAACGTGAGATGAAGAGTACTTCAAAGTGAGTCGATAGGTTGTGAGAACATTTCAATGATGGGACAGGTAAATTTGAGAGAAGTTATCCAGAGGGCTTAAAAAGAGGATTTTCATAGCAGTCATAGAGTCCATTCTCACGTACGGATGCGCGGCGAGGACACTCACCAAGACGATGCGAAAGTCTCTACATTAGGGGTTGCCAACCCGTCGATCGCGATCGACCAGTCGATCTTTGAGACTTTCCCAGTAGATCCCGAAGATAAATCAAAAATAAATACACAAATACTGTTGTAATGTGAGCATTATAAAAGTAAGTAATGCTTATTAGGATAATGGTAATATAGCAATATTTTCACTAAAAAGCTGTTTGTAAAGAGAGATTGTTTCCGGGTTGTGGGGGTTTAGTTCCATTCTTTCTGCGCTGTGCGCATGTGTGTAGTTCCCCCGCCATGCACCGCATTTTCAGCATAGCCTGTGCTGCATCAAAGTGACCAATCAGATTAGGTATAAGAGTACTGACTGACGCAAACATCAATACACGGCAGTGGTCCCCAGTCCGGGCCGCGAAGAATGCAGTGGTGCAGCGGTAGTCGGAATGCACACAGCACACCTTTAAGAAAAAAAGCCGAAATAAACAAGCTAATTAGTTAGGTGCCGCCCGGCACGAAAATGTCGGCTCAGATCAGAGGCAACGCAATCGGCAATCGTTCATGATATCTTGATAGCGTAGCGGAGGCTCCACTATGAAAGAAGACGAAAACATACAAATTCCATCCAGAATGGGAAGAGGAATTTCTATTTACCTTGGTGAAAGACAAGTATGTATGTATGTTGCGCCACCAAACACAAGCACTGACTAAAAGAGGGAATCTGGAGCGGCTCCGCAAAACCAACCACCAGGAATTTAAAGACACCTACCCCCCAAAGAGCGCAATTCGTGCCTGGAAAGTTGAGCTGAAATTGGGGTTGAAGGCCCAGCAATCGTTTTCCACAAAACATGCTGCTCAAAATAAGGCTGCTATTGAAGCATCATTTCGTGTAAGTCACCTTTTGGCTAAACACAAGAAGCCTTTTACAGATGGCGATTTATTCAAGGAAGCAATGGCCATTACCGCAGAGACTGTTTTTAATGACTTCAGAAACAAAAACAGCATCACAATTGCAATACATAATATACTGCTTGGCCCTGCAACAGTGACAAGGAGGGTAGAGTCACTGTCAGAGGATGTGAATGTTTTTCACTACAGTTCGATGAATCCCTGGATGTAATGTAAACAGCTCAGCTTGCTGTATTTGTCAGAATGGCTTTCCAGGATTTTACAACAAAGGAGGACTTCCTCACTCTTTTGCAATTAAAGGAAAGAACAAGAGGTGAGGATATTTACAATGAGTTTAAAAAAATATGTCCGTGAAAATGACATCCCCATTCATAAACTGGTGGCAATTACTACTGATGGGGCCGAGCAATGTGCGGTGTGTGCATTGGTTTTATACCACTAAAAGTCAGTGCCTACTTCGGGTCAACTTATCTATGTGAAATTGCATTCTCACAGATGAAAATTATTAAATCTAAGTACAGGAGCTGACTTACTGACAGGCACCTCACTAGGGTTGTCAACTTTCTCACTCCCAAATAACGGACAAAAGTAGCAGTCAAATCCCAGGACATTTGTGTCTACCCCGAGAAAGACTACCATGACCATGAAGTCTTGCACGGGCACCTGTGTGCGCATGTGCATACATGCCGATTTTTTTTTTACCCCACGAATCGGTTTTGGCTTAGTTTTCATTATTTCTACTTTATATAGGCTGTGTATTTATCATATCATTCCTGCTTTTGCTATATGTTAGTGTTATTTTAGGTTTTATGTCTTATTTGGTATGATTTGGTAGGTTATTTTTTTGGGTCTGGGAACGCTCAAAATTTTTTTTCCATATAAATCAGTGGTAATTGCTTCTTTGGCGTAAAGCATTTCGGCACGAAAGGTTTCATAGGAATGTTCTACCTTAGCGGAGAGAATATGGGTCAGTTGGCAACCCTACACCTCACAGACTATCTCAGACTGGCTGTCTGTACCTATGAGCCAAATTTCAGGGAATTAGCAGAAAGTATTCAGCTCCAATCATCACACTGAGTGCAACAGTCAATTTTTATTCATTTATTTTTCGTGTTGAAATAATATTAAATGATGAAACTTAGAATTAAAGGTGTGAAGTATTGTAATATTCTTAAAGAAAGACAGCTATGGCCTGTTTGATATGCTAGTTACAGTGTTTTCTTGTTTGAATTAATTTGAAAGTTTGACAAAAGTATTTTGTGTAATTCAAATACAATTCGCCCAAATAAAAGGCCTCAAATTGGAAGTACAATCTGAGCTGTTTTTTCTCTAAACGATTTAGTAGGTAGATCTTGCCTTTCACTGAGGTCGAGGTAGGGGATCTTGGGCTTAAAAAGGTTGGTGACCACTACTCTAGATGGTTGCTATACACGAATGCTCCGGATGGCTCTTGATGTGAGTTGGCAACAGCACATGACGAACGTTGAGCTCTATAACAACCCACCGATGCTCTCCACTAAAATCGAGGCAAGAAGACTGCAACTAGTGGGGCACTGTCTACGCCACCCCGAGCTACCTGCCAGCTTAGTCATCATATGGGAGCCCAAGCACGGGAGGATGAACCCTGGGCACCCTTCCAAGACTATAGTCAACACGCTCCTAGAAGACAGCGGCGCGGCTAATGTAGATGAACTGAACACACTGATGAGGGAGAGGGAGAAGTAGAGAGTCTGTCATTGTGCCCAACGCCGGCCCCCTGGGCCTGAGTTGACGTAGTAGTAGTATCCTCTTTGGTTCATGAACTTCACCAGGTAGGTTAATTGGTGGTTGTAAATTGTCCCGTGATTAGGTTAGGGTTAATCGATGTTGTGGGGTTGCTGAGACAGCATAGCTTGACAGGGTGGAAGGGCCTACTCCGCATTGTATCACTAAATAAAAATTTTAAAATAAATTTAAAAACATAATACATTTAAAACATCATGAGATGATCTTGTTAGTCTTGAGTACCTGTCGTTGTGGTTATCCTATGATATCCCTATGTAAATATCCCCTTGTTTTGTAGCTCAGACAATGCCACAATCTAACCGTATCAGTGCCTGTAGGGTGGTTGTTACCATGAGGTGGTCTAAATCGGTTTCTGACGAAAAAGAGTGTTGATTAAGTTCAAGGAAGTTCAAGTTTATTGTCATCTGACTGTTCGTAGGGTAGTCATAGTCATAGTCATACTTTATTGATCCCAGGGGAAACTGGTTTTCATTACAGTTGCACCATAAATAATAAATAGTAATAGAACCATAAATAGTTAAATAGTAATATGTAAATTATGCCAGTAAATTATGAAGTAAGTCCAGGGTGGCTCAGGGTGTCTGACCGTCCAAGGGAGGAGCTGTAGTGGGGTAGAGATACGTCCCCTCCACTAGGTGGCAGGTCACCTTTGGGCAACGTGTAGCACCTGCTTAGCCCCCCCGACCAGGGTCATGTGAAGCCATGGGAGCAGGTGGTGGGTGGTCATATGAGCAGCCGGTGCAGATCACAAGACCTGGTTACATGACCACTGATGCCAGGCAGACAATCTCTGAAGAGTATTGATTGGGGCCACCCATCTTGTAAAGACACTGCCCAGAAGAAGGCAATGGCAAACCACTCTGGTAGAAAAATTTGCTGAGGGCAATCACGCTCACACAACACGGCACAGGATGATGATGATGATGATGAATCTTGTTACCTACCTTTGAAAATTTCTGATCATCTAATACTTTTAAGAGCGATTGAAGACCACTGAGTCAGTCAACAAATTCAGTTTCAGCGACTCCCTGCAGAGGTCAAGTTTTGATTATAGACTGTTCTGTCTTTGGAAATAACTTGGCAGCGAGATCCAGATCAGTTATAATTCTGGGGCTGCACACATTATGTGCAGATAGACCATAAGACATACAGTAGGAGAAGAATGCAATGCTTCTCTCAAACTGCAGCAAGAAGACCTTACTCCATGACACTGCAAAACCAGTGCACAGAAGACCATAGGACAGAGTAGCAGAATTAGGCCATTCTGCCCATCAAGTCTATTCTGCTATTCTATTATGGCTGATTTATTTCCCCTCTCAATCCCATTCTCCTGTTTCCTTCCAGTAACCTTTGAACCCCTTACTAATCAAGAGCCTATCAACCTCTGGTTTAAATATACACAACGACTTGGCCTCCAAAGCCATCTTTGGCAATCAATTCCACAGATTAATCACCCTCTGGCTAAAGAAATTCCTCCTCATCTCTGTTCTAAATGAGCATCCTTCTATTCTGAGGCTGTGTCCTTGGGTCCTAGACTCTCCCATTATAGGAAATATCCTCTCCACATCCACTCTATCTAGGCCTCTCAACATGCAACGGACTCCAATAAGATCACGCTCCCCACTTTCATCTAAGTCCAGTGAGTTCAAGCCCAGAACCATCAAACGCTTCTCATCTGTTAACCCTTTCATCCCTGGGATCATTATCATGAACTTCTGGACGCCTTGCAATACCAGCACCAGCTTTCTTAGATAAGGGGCCGATAATACTCCAAATGGGGTCTGACCAATGCATGATAAAGCCTTCGTTGTAGAAATCACATAGGGACCATGTGGCCCAGTTCTGGGCTCAACATTACCTCTGTTTTTTCTTACACCTTCGGGGACCAAGCATTTCTCTGAACAGGAAATTTTTACACGGCTTCACAAATTTTAAAAATGCGCAGCACTTTAGAAGTTTTTTTCTGTAATATGCATTATATAAAAATTTAGAATGAAACTTGAGAAATCGCATAGTTTTATTTTTATTAATTGAAGGGTAGAATGAAGTACCGTACAACAAAGAAAATCTTTCACGTTTTGTAAGCCTTTTCTAGCTGTGTCTGATTCCAGCTGTGTGGCAACAAAAGTCACGTGCGTGGGAGCATTTTAGTTACTGCGTAGTTGTGCACCCGCGCAGCTTAGTGTCTGCGCCAGTTCCGAGACCTGTCCCATGTTTTGTTTCCCCCAGTTATTTCATTATTAAGTTATTCTCTCTCACAGGACCATCAACTCCCCTGGATTCTCTTGCTTTCCTCTCTCGGGCAATCTACAGTCACCGTTTAACCCGCCAGTCACCTTTGGAATGAGCGAGGAAAGTAAAACACCTGGGGCAAGCACGGTCACAGAGAGAACGAGCAAACTTCACGCTGAGGGCACCCGAGGTTAGAATAAAACCTGAGACTTGGAGCTGTTCAGCTCCTGTTCAAACCGCTATACCACTGTACTTTTATCTGCAGCCATTTTAATGTTGATGTCAGACATTGTAGTTATTACAAGCTGCCATGGAATATAGTCGCAGTTTCTTTACACAATCTATTGAACAAGGAAAAGAGTATAGATAAAGAATAATGAATATACTTTAATCTACAAGAAGCACTGCCAAGAGAAAGCAGCAGTACTGAAGAAGGGTCTTGGCCCAAAACGTTGACTGTTCATTCATCTCCAAAGATGCTGCCTGATCTGCTGAGTTCATCCAGCATTTTGTGTGTGTTGCTCTCAATTTCCAGCATCTGCAGAATCTCTTGTGTTTATGATCCCTGCCATCCAGACTATGCTCTCTTCTTGCAACTGCTCATCGAGAAGGAGGTACAAGAGCCTTGGGTCTCACACCACCAGGTTCAGGAACCATTATTACGTTCTTCCATCAGGCTCCTGGACTAGCGTGGCTAATTTCACTCACTTCAACACTAAACTGACTCCACAACCAATGGACTCACTTTCAAGGAATCCATAGCTCATGGTCTCAATCATATCTATTCATTTATTTATGATTATTATTTGATTGTTTTTTGTATTTACCTGTAGCACACCACTAGTCACAGGCCTTCAGTCAGAGAGGCAAACCTCTACAACCACTCTGGTGACTCCAACAAAGCCAATGACTAATCCAGTTTACTACCGTATCCTGAATGTCAAGTGACTGAACCGTCTTGACCAGCCTCCCAAGCAGGACCTTGTCAAATGCCTTGCTCAAGTCCATGTAGACAACATCCACTTCCTTGCCCTCATCCACTTTCCTGGCAACTTCCTCAAAAAACTCTATAAGATTGGTTGGATGTGGCCGATCGAGCACGAAGATGTGCTGACTATCCTTAATCAGTCCATATGTATCCAAATACTCCTATATCCAGTCCCTTAGTATACCTTCCAATAACTTTCCCACTACTGGTATCAGGCTCATCAGCCTATAATTTCCTGGTTTATTTGTAGAGCCTTTTTTAAACAATGAAACAACATTAGCTCACCTCTAATCCTCTGGTATCTCACCTGCCTAAGGATGATTTAAATATCTCTGCTAGAGCCCCAGCAATGTCTGCATTTGCCTCCCATAGGGTCCAAGGTACCACCTTGTCAGGCCCTGCGGATTTATTCACCCTCATTTGCCTCAAGATAGCAATCTCTTCCTCCTCTGTAATCTGTTTAGCGTTCATGAAGTTGTTGCCGTTTTGCCTTACTTCTGCAGACATTGTGTCTGTTTCATGAGTAAATACAGATGCAAAAAATGCATTTCAGATCTCCCCCCCATTCTTTTGGCTTCACACATGGATTACCATTCTGATCCCCCAGAGGACCAATTTTGTCCCTCGCAATCCTTTTGCTCTTAACACATCTGTAGGATTCCTTAGGATTCTCCTTCACCTTCTCTGCTAGAGCAACTTCATGCCTTCTTTTAGCCCTCCTGATTTCTCTCTTAAGTGTCGCTTGCATTTCTTATACTCCATAAGCACCTCATTTGTCCCTACCTGCCTCTACCTGCTATGTACCTTTTTTTTTCTTAGCCAGGGCCTCAGTGTTGCTTGAAAACCAAGGTTCCCTACGCCTGTTATCTTTACTTTTTATTCTGACAAGCACTGTACTCTCAAAATTTCACTTTTGAAGGCCTTCCACTTACTAAATAAAACCTTTGCCTGACAACAACCTGTCCCAATCCACACTTGCCAGATCCTTTCTGAAATCATCAAAATTAGCATTTCTTCAATTTAGAATCTCTCAAAACTATCTGTAGAAACTTGCAAGAGCATTTGGTGACATACCAAATCTCCTCAAACTCCTAATGATGCTGCTGTGCCCTCTTTGTAACTGCATCAATATTTGAGAAAGCCAGTATCGATTTATTAGAGTCATATTTAATTAAATTGACACCTCTTTGAATAAGTCACAGGGGGATTGATGAGGGAAACATAGCTGATGTAATGTACATAAACTATCAAAAAGGTTTTCATCAGCTGCAACATAATAGGCTCGTCAACAAGATGAAAGGCAATAGAATAAATAAGATTTTGGAAACAGATTAATAATATTAGTTTTGGTGTGCAGAGAAATGTACTGCAGAGTTCACCAGCATTTCTTATCTAGAACACTGCTTTTTCTAATCTACACTCATTAGCTATTTTATCAGATACCTGTACACTTGCTTGTTAATACAAATGTCTAACCAGCCAATCCTGTGACAGCAACTCAATGAATACAAATATGCAGACAGGTTCCAGAGGTTCAACTGTTGTTCAAACTAAACATCAAAATGGAGAACTGCGATCTAAGTGACTTTGACCGTGGAATGATCGTTGGTGCCAGACAGGGTGGTTTGAGTATCTCAGAAGCTGCTGATCTCCTGGGATTTTCATGCACAACAGTCCCTAGAATTTACAGAGAATGGTGTGAAAAGCAAAAGAAAATTCCAGTTCTGTAAACAAAAACACAGAACTGAGAGAGGGTCAGAGGAGAATGGCCAGACAGGTTCAAACCGACAGGAAGATGACAGTAACTTAAATAACCATTTGCTACAACAGTGGTGTGCAGACAAGCCTCTGAATCACAATACATTGAACCTTGAAGTAGATGGGTTACAGCGGCAGAAGGTCACAAACTCACACTCAATGTATGTTCATGACTTAAACCTGGACGTAAACGACATATTTATAAATGACTCAAGATTTGGAGGCATTGTGTACTGTGAACAGGCTAGTGATAGACTTCAAGGAGATGTAGACCAAACAGAAAGAAAAGTGACAGATGAAATTTAACACTGTTAGATGTAAGTGTACATTTTGAGAATGAGAATAGGTCAATATAAACTCAATTCTGAAAGAGGTATAAGATCAATCCAGGATATTGCAGATTGCTTGTTAGTTGAGGTCACACAAATTGAATTATGCATATAAAATTCAAGCCAAACTTATAAAGTTTTTCAAGGAGGTTACCAGGAAAGGTGATGGAGGAAAGACAGTAGACACTGTCAACAGTACTGTGCAAAAGCACCTAGGCTGCCTAAGACATTAGCACAGTAGAGTATTTGTCAACGTGGAGCAGGGAGCAAGTTTGTACATCTGGCTGGAGGAAAGGGTGCTGGGAATGGTGAGGGTGGAGCACCATGGGAGGGATGTGGGACAGGTGGCAGAGACGGAGTGTCAGGGGTGGGGTGGTGTGGGTACAGAATCACCCAGTCCTGAGACACCAGGCAAGCTCATTTGATTCCAACAAATCAGTTTATTGATCATAACAGAATGTCTCTCTGGTTCTTCCCCCTCCCTTCCCCTTTTCCCAACCATGATTGCCCTCTCCCTGCCCCCTTCCCGCTCTCAGTCCACAACAGAGACCCCTATCAGAATCAGGTTAATCATCACTCACATATGTCATGAAATTTGTTTTTTTTTTGCAGGAGCAGCAGCAGTACAGTGCAATGCATAAAAATTAATACAGTACTGTGCAAAAGACTTCAGCACACGATCAATATATAATGTGCTTAAGACTTTTGCAGTGTACTGTACGTGGACTTTACAGTCCCACATGGGAGGCTGGTCAAGAAGGTTCAGTCACTTGGCCTTCAAGATGAGGTAGTAAACTGGCTTCACAGGAGAAGCCAGAGAGTGATAGTATACGCTTTCCTTTTTGACTAGAGCCCTGTCTAGTGGACTGGTCCCAGTCAGTGGGGAAAACATGGTGGTGTGCCTCAGGGTTCGGTGTTGGGTTCATTGTTGTTTGCCATCCAGATCAATGATATGATGAACCGGATCAGCAAATTTGCAGATGACACCAAGTTTGGAGGCATAGCGGACAACGAGGAAAGCCCTCCTGATTTTCTCCTTGAGTGCTCTCAAGTACTGCACAATACGTATTTGCAGGCACTACCTTCTTCTTCTTAACCAGGGCTTCAATGTCTCTTGAAAACCTTTTATTCCGACAGGAATATACAAACTCTGTACTCTCAACATTTCCCTTTTGAATCCCTACCACTTTCTGATGCTATCAAAACTGGTTTGTCTCCAATTTAGAATGTCAACCGGAGGACCAGATTTATCCTTTTCCATAATTGCCTTAAAACTAATGGGATTATTGTCAGTGGATACAAAGTGTTTAGCATAGTGGTTAGCATAATGCTATTACATCTCGATTCATACTATTCCGATGTCACCTGTAAGGACTCTATACGTCCGCCCTGTGGAATGTATGGGTTACCCCACGGTCCAAAGACATCCCAATTAGAGGGTTAATTGGTCATTGTAAACTGTCCCGTGATTAGTTTAAGGTTAAAACAGGGGTTGCTGGGCCCATTTTGTGCTGTATCTCTAAATTACAAAAAAAAAAAATCGAACTTCTGTCACTTGCCCTGCCTCATTCCCTAATAGAAGATTTGGTATCACACTCTCTCTAGCTGGGATTTCTACAGCCTGATTAAGGAAACTTTTTCTGAACAAGTTTGACAAACTCTATCTCATCTAGCCCTTTTACAGTATGGGAGTCCCAGTCAATATCTAGAAAGTTCAAATCACTAACTGTAACAACCTTATGTTTCTTACAACACTCTCCGATCTCTCTACAAATTTGCTCCTCTAAATCCCATGGACTGTTGGGTGGTCTATGATATAATCCCATTAACATGTTCCGTTAGGAAATTAGTCCCCCTCCAGTTCAGGTGTAAACTGTCTCAGCTGTACTGATCCCACCTTCCCTGGAAGCGAGCTCAATGATCCAAAACCCTCCCTCCAACACCAACACATTTGGCATGTGTAAAACTGTATGATCTTCCTATTTCTGTCCTCACTAGCACACGGCATGGGTAGTAATCCTGAGATGAAAACCCAGGAGGTTCTGTCCGTTAACTTAACAGCTAACTCCCTGAACTCACTTTGCAGGACCTTGTCACCTCTCCTACCCTCCTTCCCGTGTCATTGGTACTGACGTGGACCACGACCGCTGCCTGTTCATCCTATCACTTAAGAATGCTGTGGACTCGATCTAAGATGTCCATGACCATGTGACCCAGGAGGCAACTAACCATTCAGGAGTTTCATTCTCATCTACTCTTTTCTGTTCCCCTAACCAACAAATCACCTAACACCACAGCTTGCCTCTTCTTCCGCCTTCCCTTCTGAGCCACAGAGCTAGACACAGTGCCCAGAGACCTGGCCACTGTGACTTTAGGATTAGGATTATGAAGACACGTAGTCCTCTTTTATTGTCATTTAGTAATGCATGCATTAAGAAATGATACATTATTTCCCTCTGTGTGATATCACAAAACACAGGACAGACCAAGACCGAAAAAACCGACAAAACCACATAATAATAACATATAGTTACAACAGTGCAACAATACCATAACTTGATGAGAAGTCCGTGAGCACGGTAAAGTTCAAAGTTTCTCAAATGTCCCACATCTCACGCAGACGGGAGAAAGAAGAAAAACTCTCCCTGCCATGCCGACCACATCCGACTCTGAGTCATCCGAAAACTTTGAGCTCTGATCAGCTGTCCAACACCGAGTACTGAGCGCCATCTCTGTCCAAACGATTTGACCTCCTTCTCGGTCACCAAAAACAGGCAAGGCCGGGGATTTTGAGGCCTACCCTCCGAAAGATTCCCGACCACACAGTAATGACAGCAGCGAACGGGCGTTTCAGAAATTTCTCCAGATGTTCCTCTGTGCTTTCACGTCCATTCTCCATCAAATCAGAATTGTCCATGGCCCCTATTTAACAGATACAATATCACTTTTCACCGGAGGGCTGCGCACGCACAGGCGCGCTGCCATCTTCACCTCCGGCATTTACTAGGTCATCCCCCGCAACAGTATGCAAACATGTTGCTGAGGAGAATAGCAACAGGGATACTCTGTACTGGCTGCCTCTCTCTCTTCCCCCTCCTGACAGTTGACCAGTTTCCTGTGCCCAGCACCTTGGGTGTAACTGCCTCCCTGTATGTCCTGTCTATCAAGCCCTTAGGCTCTCAAATTATCTGGAATTCATCCAGTTCCAGCACCAACATCTTAAAGCAGTTCATTAGAAGCTGCAGCTCGATGTGCTTTTTGCAGGTGTAATCATCAGGGACACTAGAGGTCTCCCTGCTGTCCCCGCATCCTGCAGGAATAGCATTCCAGTCTCCTGTCCGGCATCCCTACCACTTCAAATGTACGATAAGAAGCAAAAAAAAAGAAAAAAAACCTACCTAATGGCTACACCTCTCTTCTCTGAAGCCTCAATGAGCCAAAGCCTCAACTCTCCACTCCAACATTGGCCCACTCACACAATGGCCATTCCATTTAAACCTAACTTCTCTTTATTGGTCTTTGCCAATCGTTTAATTATGCACAAACCAATGTCTCCTTGAAGATGGTATCATGCAAAATATGCTGACTGCCCCCACTTGCATCCAGATTATTAATGAAAATGGGTGGTCACAACACTGATTCCCATGGAACTCCACTAATCAACAGCAGCCAACCAGAAAAGGATCCCTTTATCCTCGTTTGTTGCCAATCTCCCATCCATGTTAGTATCCTGTCTCTAACACTATGGTCTCTTATCTTATTTACCAGTCTTGTATGTAGCACCTCGTAAAGGCTTTCTGAAAATGTAAGTAAACATTCACTGACACTGCTTTGTCTAACCTTCCTGTTATATCCTCAAAGAATTTCAACAGATTTGTCAGGCACAATTTCCCCTGAACAAAAATGTGCTGACGTTTTCCCTTTTTTTTAATCATGTACTTCCAAGTACATTATTAAGTCACCCTTAATAATGGACTCAAAAATCATACCAACCACCGAGGTCAGGCTAACCAGCCTATAATTTCCTGCCTTCTGCCTCCCTCCCTTCTTAAACAGGGGTATCAGGTCAGTAATTGTTCAGTCCTCTGGGACCTTCCCTGACTCCAGTGATTCTTGAAAGATCACAAGTCATTTAAAGATCAAAGGCAAAGTGACTTTGTCTTGCAGTCCAAGCAACTACACTCAATGGCCATTTTAATAGGTACACCTACTTATTAATGCTAATATCTAATTAGCCAATCATGTGGCAGCACCTCATTGCATAAAAGCTTGCAGACGTGGTCAAGAGGTTCAGTTGTTGTTTAGGCAAAACATCCAAATGAGGAAGAAATGTGATCTAAGTGACTTTAACCGTGGAATGATTGTTGGTGCCAGATGGGATGGTTTGAGTATCTCAGAAGTTGCTGATTTCCTAGGATTTTCACACACCCAGTCTCTGGAGTTTACAGAGAATGGTGTGAGAAACAAAAATATATCCTGTAAGCAGAGGTTCTGTGGGTGAAATCGCCTTGTTAATGAGAGAGGTTAGAGGAGAATGGTCAAACTGGTTCAAGCTAACAGGAAGGCAACAGTAACTCAAAAAAAACCACACCTTACAACACGGGTATGCAGACGAGCATCCCTGAATGCACGACGCATCAAACGTTGAAGTGGATGGGCTACAGCAGCAGAAGATCGCACCAGGTTCCACTCTTGTACCTAACAAAGTGGCCACTGACTGTAAGTGCAAACAGGAGGAAATCTGCAGATGCTGGAAATTTAAGCAGCACGCACAAAATGCTGGTGGAACGCAGCAGGCCAGACAGGTTCCATAGGAAGAAACACAGTCCTGACGAAGGGTCTCAGCCCGAAACGTTGACTGTGCTTCTTGCTATGGATGCAGTCTGGCCTGCTGCGTCCCACCAGCATTTTGTGTGTGTCACTGACTGTAGACGGTGATTTTATTTTTATATGCCAACTGTGTGGAGTCACATCCACCCCATGGGGATCCACAATGCCCAGAGCCATACATGTTTTTTTTCCTTTATACATGGTCTTCAGAGACCTTCTATCTAAGTTTCCCCAGCCAATTTTCCACTCACCTACAACCAGTGAGATGAGCCAGTAGCAATTATACAAAAAAAAACAGATCCATCCTTACTGCATGGAATTCGGAGCATGTTAAAAATCAGCCTTACCATCTCTAAAATCTGCTGAAAATTGCAAAATATATCGAAGTATGTATATGGTATACAACCCTGAGATTCTTCTTCCCACAGGCATCCACAAAATAAAGAAACTTCATGAAACTCGTTCGAAGAAAAACACTACACAACAAAGACCATCAAACAACCGACGTGCGAAAAAAGAACAAATTGCACAAACAGCAGGAAGAGAGCTCATAGGACACAGAACATTAGGCATCAAAGTACAGAGTCCCCGAGAAGGTCCAGCTGCCACAGGCACCGAGTCAGTCAGTCCTGCGCTATGTCGAAGCCCCAGAGCCAGTTTCACAACAAAGCACCTCGATCGAATCACACAAATGGTTAGAAAAAAAGATTGAACAAAAACACACAAAGTGCCAAGCTGCCGAAGTGAATCCTCAGTCACAGGGCGCATTCGGTGCTGAGGACATTAAACATCAAACCGCAGGGTTCCCTGCTCCCCCCAGAAATGAGTCCACAGCCGGTGCTGCCAAGGTGATCAAACCTTGCAGCATGCAACCCAAGACTCCAGCCCCACCCTCTATTTCTATCCTCCTCTATATTTGTTACTCATTTTAGTAATGTAGTATATTTTTAATATGTATGGGTGTAGAAATATTGTAGCTACAAGCCCCCATACTTACATTACCTAGGCTGACACTTCAGTGGAGTTACTGATGGTAGGCGCCTTTGATAGTGATGCCAAGACATCAAAACTCAGGTGGAAATAACTTGGCTCAGTTTTTTACAAACAGGAGATTTTTCCCCATCTCAAAGTCCTTGACGATATAATCTCTCAACTATCATCACTGAATGTAAATATATATGACAATTACATCATTATTGCTGAAGGAACGTTGCTGAACTCTTAAACTTCCGTCTATTTTTAAGTTAGAAGACTGAACAAGAGTAGTACTCACTGTTGAACATTGTGGACATGCTCTATTGGTACCAGCATGGGTGTCAGCACTTGCAGGCAGCTCCCAGCACATCCTTAGGTTAGAGCCGTAGAAAAGTACAGCCGAGAAGCATTCCCTTTGGCCCATCTAGTCCATACCAAACCATTTAAACCAAACCATTTAAACTGCCTACTCCCATCAACCTGCCCCGGGACCACGAACCCTCCGTACCTCTACCAACAGTGTACCTATCCAAACTTCTCTTAAACATTGAAATCAAGCTGGCATGCACAACCTGCAATATTGCACACCCTCACGACCCTCTAAGAGAAGAACTTTCTCCTCATGTTCCCGTTAAACTTTTCTCCTTTCACCCTTCACCCCTGGCCTCTGATTATAGTTTCACCCAAGCTCGGTGTAAAAAGCATTTACCCTATCGGTACCCCTTGTTTGTACTTCTTGGTTGTGTCAGTTGTGAATGGAAATGGCGCATTCCACTGTATGTTTTTATGTACATGTGATTCTGAATCAGTGCTTCACTGGGTCTATGGTTTCTCAAGATTCAAGATCCTTCAGGATACAAGTGTAAAGTAGCACACTGGACAAGATCCTTCAGTACACAAACGTATAGTAGTACTTCAGATCCTGTAAACTCAGCATTGAGAATACAATAAAAAATACATAATAAAGATAAATATGAAAACAGCCTACTGTATAAAACACAATGAACAAATTGAGTGTGGCTGTATATATATATATATATATACACACACTGTAAGATTAGTTTATATATATGTACAGGTTTTGTATGTGTTACTCCTCTCCATATATTAAAACAATTCTTTAATTGGGTTCTTTCGTGTTTCTTCCTCTGCTGCTACCTGTGAGCAGATAAATCTCACTTTACACATTCTGTGCTAATAAATGTACATGAATCTTGAACCTAGATGCTGCCTTACCTGCTTGGATCCTCCAGCACTTTGATTATGTTACAACTTGTGTACATAGACTGATTGTGTGCACAGAAAGTGACACTAGGTGCAGGAGTATCTGAACATAAAATGACTCTGACAGGAAATGGTGAAGTGTCAAAGTGACTCTTGACAAGAGCAACTCTTCTCAGTAGCAACAGGGCATGATGGAAAACACAGTAGGTCAGTGAGTGTGTCTGTGTAGGTATGAGGTGTGGAGTGTCAGTGTAAGGTGACAGTGAATGTGGGGATGAAGGGGATGGTGAGGGACTGTGGAGAGGAGTGTGTCAGTGTGGGTATGAGGTGTGAAGTGTCAGTGTAAAGTGACAGTGAATGGGGGGATGAAGGAGGTGGTGAGGGACTGTGGAGAGGAGTGTGTCAGTGTGGGTATGAGGTGTGGAGTGTCAGTGTAAAGTGACAGTGAAAGGGAGGATGGAGGGGGTGGTGAGGGACTGTGGAGAGGAGTGTGTCAGTGTGGGTATGAGGTGTGGAGTGTCAGTGTAAAGTGACAGTGAATGGAGGATGAAGGGGGTGGTGAGGGACTGTGGAGAGGAGTGTGTCAGTGTGGGTATGAGGTGTAGAGTGTCAGTGTAAAGTGACAGTGAATGTGGGGATGGAGGGGGTGGTGAAGGACTGTGGAGAGGAGTGTGTCAGTGTGGATATGAGGTGTGGAGTGTCAGTGTAAAGTGACAGTGAATGGGGGGATGAAGGGGGTGGTGAGGGACTGTGGAGAGGAGTGTGTCAGTGTGGGTATGAGGTGTGGAGTGTCAGTGTACAGTGACAGTGAATGGGGGGATGGAGGGGGTGGTGAGGGACTGTGGAGAGGAGTGTGTCAGTGTGGGTATGAGGTGTGGAGTGTCAGTGTAAAGTGACAGTGAATGGGGGGATGGAGGGGGTGGTGAGGGACTGTGGAGAGGAGTGTGTCAGTGTAGGTATGAGGTGTGGAGTGTCAGTGTAAGGTGACAGTGAATGTGGGGATGAAGGGGATGGTGAGGGACTGTGGAGAGGAGTGTGTCAGTGTGGGTATGAGGTGTGGAGTGTCAGTGTAAAGTGACAGTAAAAGGGAGGATGGAGGGGGTGGTGAGGGACTGTGGAGAGGAGTGTGTCAGTGTGGGTATGAGGTGTGAAGTGTCAGTGTAAAGTGACAATGAATGGGGGGATGAAGGAGGTGGTGAGGGACTGTGGAGAGGAGTGTGTCAGTGTGGGTATGAGGTGTGGAGTGTCAGTGTACAGTGACAGTGATTGGGGGGATGAAGGGAGTGGTGAGGGACTGTGGAGAGGAGTGTGTCAGTGTAGGTATGAGGTGTGGAGTGTCCGTGTAAAGTGACAGTGAATGGGGGGATGAAGGGGGTGGTGAGGGACTGTGGAGAGGAGTGTGTCAGTGTGGGTATGAGGTGTGGAGTGTCAGTGTAAAGTGACAGTGAAAGGGAGGATGGAAGGGGTGGTGAGGGACTGTGGAGAGGAGTGTGTCAGTGTGGGTATGAGGTGTGGAGTGTCAGTGTAAAGTGACAGTGAATGGAGGATGAAGGGGGTGGTGAGGGACTGTGGAGAGGAGTATGTCAGTGTGAGTATGAGGTGTGGAGTGTCAGTGTAAAGTGACAGTGAATGTGGGGATAAAGTGGGTGGTGAAGGACTGTGGAGAGGAGTGTGTCAGTGTGGATATGAGGTGTGGAGTGTCAGTGTACAGTGACAGTGAACGGGGATGAAAGGGGTGGTGAGGGGCTGTGGAGAGGAGTGTGTCAGTGTGGATATGAGGTGTGGAGTGTCAGTGTACAGTGACAGTGAATGGGGGGATGAAGGGGGTGGTGAGGGACTGTGGAGAGAAGTGTGTCAGTGTGGGTATGAGGTGTGGAGTGTCAGTGTAAAGTGACAGTGAATGGGGGGATGAAGGGGGTGGTGAGGGACTGTGGAGAGGAGTGTGTCAGTGTGGGTATGAGGTGTGGAGTGTCAGTGTACAGTGACAGTGAATGGGGGGATGAAGGGGGTGGTGAGGGACTGTGGAGAGGAGTGTGTCAGTGTGGGTATGAGGTGTGGAGTGTCAGTGTAAAGTGACAGTGAATGGGGGGATGCAGGGGGTGGTGAGGGACTGTGGAGAGGAGTGTGTCAGTGTGGGTATGAGGTGTGGAGTGTCAGTGTAAAGTGACAGTGAATGGGGGGATGGAGGGGGTGGTGAGGGACTGTGGAGAGGAGTGTGTCAGTGTGGGTATGAGGTGTGGAGTGTCAGTGTAAAGTGACAGTGAATGGGGGGATGGAGGGGGTGGTGAGGGACTGTGGAGAGGAGTGTGTCAGTGTGGGTATGAGGTGTGGAGTGTCAGTGTGAAGTGACAGTGAATGGGGGGATGAAGGGGGTGGTGAGGGACTGTGGAGAGGAGTGTGTCAGTGTGGATATGAGGTGTGGAGTGTCAGTGTAAAGTGACAGTGAATGGGGGGATGAAGGGGGTGGTGAGGGACTGTGGAGAGGAGTGTGTCAGTGTGGGTATGAGGTGTGGAGTGTCAGTGTACAGTGACAGTGAATGGGGGGATGGAGGGGGTGGTGAGGGACTGTGGAGAGGTGTGTGTCAGTGTGGGTATGAGGTGTGGAGTGTCAGTGTAAAATGACAGTGAATGGGGGGATGGAGGGGGTGGTGAGGGACTGTGGAGAGGAGTGTGTCAGTGTAGGTATGAGGTGTGGAGTGTCAGTGTACAGTGACAGTGAATGGGAGGATGAAGGGGGTGGTGAGGGACTGTGGAGAGGAGTGTGTCAGTGTGGGTATGAGGTGTGGAGTGTCAGTGTACAGTGACAGTGAATGGGGGGATGAAGGGGGTGGTGAGGGACTGTGGAGAGGAGTGTGTCAGTGTAGGTATGAGGTGTGGAGTGTCAGTGTACAGTGACAGTGAATGGGGGATGAAGGGGGTGGTGAGGGACTGTGGAGAGGAGTGTGTCAGTGTGAAGTGACAGTGAATGGGGGGATGAAGGGGGTGGAGAGGGGCTGTGGAGAGGAGTGTGTCAGTGTGGGTATGAGGTGTGGAGTGTCAGTGTAAAGTGACAGTGAATGGGGGGATGAAGGGGGTGGTGAGGGACTGTGGAGAGGAGTGTGTCAGTGTGGGTATGAGGTGTGGAGTGTCAGTGTACAGTGACAGTGAATGGGGGGATGAAGGGGGTGGTGAGGGACTGTGGAGAGGAGTGTGTCAGTGTCGGTATGAGGTGTGGAGTGTCAGTGTAAAGTGACAGTGAATGGGGGGATGAAGGGGGTGGTGAGGGACTGTGAAGAGGAGTGTGTCAGTGTCGGTATGAGGTGTGGAGTGTCAGTGTACAGTGACAGTGAATGGGGGGATGACGGGGGTGGTGAGGGACTGTGGAGAGGAGTGTGGGTATGAGGTGTGGAGTGTCAGTGTACAGTGACAGTGAATGGGGGGATGAAGGGGGTGGTGAGGGACTGTGGAGAGGAGTGTGTCAGTGTGGGTATGAGGTGTGGAGTGTCAGTGTAAAGTGACAGTGAATGGGGGGATGGAGAGGGTGGTGAGGGACTGTGGAGAGGAGTGTGTCAGTGTGGGTATGAGGTGTGGAGTGTCAGTGTAAAGTGACAGTGAATGGGGCGATGGAGGGGGTGGTGAGGGACTGTGGAGAGGAGTGTGTCAGTGTGGGTATGAGGTGTGGAGTGTCAGTGTGAAGTGACAGTGAATGGGGGGATGAAGGGGGTGGTGAGGGACTGTGGAGAGGAGTGTGTCAGTGTCTATGAGATGTGGAGTGTCAGTGTAAAGTGACAGTGAATGGGGGGATGGAGGGGGTGGTGAGGGACTGTGGAGAGGAGTGTGTCAGTGTGGGTATGAGGTGTGGAGTGTCAGTGTAAAGTGACAGTGAATGGGGGGATGGAGGGGGTGGTGAGGGACTGTGGAGAGGAGTGTGTCAGTGTGGATATGAGGTGTGGAGTGTCAGTGTAAAGTGACAGTGAATGGGGGGATGAAGGGGGTGGTGAGGGACTGTGGAGAGGAGTGTGTCAGTGTGGGTATGAGGTGTGGAGTGTCAGTGTAAAGTGACAGTGAATGGGGGGATGGAGGGGGTGGTGAGGGACTGTGGAGAGGAGTGTGTCAGTGTGGGTATGAGGCGTGGAGTGTCAGTGTACAGTGACAGTGAATGGGGGATGAAGGGGGTGGTGAGGGACTGTGGAGAGGAGTGTGTCAGTGTGGGTATGAGGTGTGGAGTGTCAGTGTGAAGTGACAGTGAATGGGGGGATGAAGGGTGTGGTGAGGGACTGTGGAGAGCAGTGTGTCAGTGTGGGTATGAGGTGTGGAGTGTCAGTGTACAGTGACAGTGAATGGGGGGATGAAGGGGGTGGTGAGGGACTGTGGAGAGGAGTGTGTCAGTGTGGGTATGAGGTGTGGAGTGTCAGTGTGAAGTGACAGTGAATGGGGGATGAAGGGGGTGGTGAGGGACTGTGGAGAGGAGTGTGTCAGTGTGGGTATGAGGTGTGGAGTGTCAGTGTAAAGTGACAGTGAATGGGGGGATGAAGGGGGTGGTGAGGGACTTTGGAGAGGATTGTGTCAGTGTGAGTATGAGGTGTGGAGTGTCAGTGTAAAGTGACAGTGAATGGGGGATGAAGGGGGTGGTGAGGGACTGTGGAGAGGAGTGTGTCAGTGTATGTATGAGGTGTGGAGTGTCAGTGTACAGTGACAGTGAATGGGGGATGAAGGGGGTGGTGAGGGACTGTGGAGAGGAGTGTGTCAGTGTGGGTATGAGGTGTGGAGTGTCAGTGTGAAGTGACAGTGAATGGGGGGATGAAGGGGGTGGTGAGGGACTGTGGAGAGGAGTGCGTCAGTGTGGGTATGAGGTGTGGAGTGTCAGTGTACAGTGACAGTGAATGGGGGATGAAGGGGGTGGTGAGGGACTGTGGAGAGGAGTGTGTCAGTGTGGGTATGAGGTGTGGAGTGTCAGTGTGAAGTGACAGTGAATGGGGGGATGAAAGGGGTGGTGAGGGGCTGTGGAGAGGAGTGTGTCAGTGTGGGTATGAGGTGTGGAGTGTCAGTGTAAAGTGACAGTGAATGGGGGGATGAAGGGGGTGGTGAGGGACTGTGGAGAGGAGTGTGTCAGTGTGGGTATGAGGTGTGGAGTGTCAGTGTACAGTGACAGTGAATGGGGGGATGAAGGGGGTGGTGAGGGACTGTGGAGAGGAGTGTGTCAGTGTCTATGAGATGTGGAGTGTCAGTGTAAAGTGACAGTGAATGGGGGGATGGAGGGGGTGGTGAGGGACTGTGGAGAGGAGTGTGTCAGTGTGGGTATGAGGTGTGGAGTGTCAGTGTAAAGTGACAGTGAATGGGGGGATGGAGGGGGTGGTGAGGGACTGTGGAGAGGAGTGTGTCAGTGTGGATATGAGGTGTGGAGTGTCAGTGTAAAGTGACAGTGAATGGGGGGATGAAGGGGGTGGTGAGGGGCTGTGGAGAGGAGTGTGTCAGTGTGGGTATGAGGTGTGGAGTGTCAGTGTAAAGTGACAGTGAATGGGGGGATGAAGGGGGTGGTGAGGGACTGTGGAGAGGAGTGTGTCAGTGTGGGTATGAGGTGTGGAGTGTCAGTGTACAGTGACAGTGAATGGGGGGATGAAGGGGGTGGTGAGGGACTGTGGAGAGGAGTGTGTCAGTGTGGGTATGAGGTGTGGAGTGTCAGTGTAAAGTGACAGTGAATGGGGGGATGGAGGGGGTGGTGAGGGACTGTGGAGAGGAGTGTGTCAGTGTGGGTATGACGTGTGGAGTGTCAGTGTAAAGTGACAGTGAATGGGGGGATGAAGGGAGTGGTGAGGGACTGTGGAGAGGAGTGTGTCAGTGTGGATATGAGGTGTGGAGTGTCAGTGTAAAGTGACAGTGATTGGGGGGATGAAGGGGGTGGTGAGGGACTGTGGAGAGGAGTGTGTCAGTGTCTATGAGATGTGGTGTGTCAGTGTAAAGTGACAGTGAATGGGGGGATGGAGGGGGTGGTGAGGGACTGTGGAGAGGAGTGTGTCAGTGTGGGTATGAGGTGTGGAGTGTCAGTGTAAAGTGACAGTGAATGGGGGGATGGAGGGGGTGGTGAGGGACTGTGGAGAGGAGTGTGTCAGTGTGGGTATGAGGTGTGGAGTGTCAGTGTAAAGTGACAGTGAATGGGGGGATGGAGGGGGTGGTGAGGGACTGTGGAGAGGAGTGTGTCAGTGTGGGTATGAGGTGTGGAGTGTCAGTGTGAAGTGACAGTGAATGGGGGGATGAAGGGGGTGGTGAGGGACTGTGGAGAGGAGTGTGTCAGTGTGGATATGAGGTGTGGAGTGTCAGTGTAAAGTGACAGTGAATGGGGGGATGAAGGGGGTGGTGAGGGACTGTGGAGAGGAGTGTGTCAGTGTGGGTATGAGGTGTGGAGTGACAGTTAATGGGGGGATGGAGGGGGTGGTGAGGGACTGTGGAGAGGAGTGTGTCAGTGTGGGTATGAGGTGTGGAGTGTCAGTGTAAAATGACAGTGAATGGGGGGATGGAGGGGGTGGTGAGGGACTGTGGAGAGGAGTGTGTCAGTGTAGGTATGAGGTGTGGAGTGTCAGTGTACAGTGACAGTGAATGGGAGGATGAAGGGGGTGGTGAGGGACTGTGGAGAGGAGTGTGTCAGTGTGGTTATGAGGTGTGGAGTGTCAGTGTACAGTGACAGTGAATGGGGGGATGAAGGGGGTGGTGAGGGACTGTGGAGAGGAGTGTGTCAGTGTGGGTATGAGGTGTGGAGTGTCAGTGTACAGTGACAGTGAATGGGGGGATGAAGGGGGTGGTGAGGGACTGTGCAGAGGAGTGTGTCAGTGTTGGTATGAGGTGTGGAGTGTCACTGTAAAGTGACAGTGAATGGGGGATGAAGGGGGTGGTGAGGGACTGTGGAGAGGAGTGTGTCAGTGTGGGTATGAGGTGTGGAGTGTCAGTGTAGTGACAGTGAATGGGGGGATGAAGGGGGTGGTGAGGGACTGTGGAGAGGATTGTGTCAGTGTGGGTATGAGGTGTGGAGTGTCAGTGTAAAGTGACAGTGAATGGGGGATGAAGGGGGTGGTGAGGGACTGTGGAGAGGAGTGTGTCAGTGTGGGTATGAGGTGTGGAGTGTCAGTGTGAAGTGACAGTGAATGGGGGGATGGAGGGGGTGGTGAGGGACTGTGGAGAGGAGTGTGTCAGTGTGGGTATGAGGTGTGGAGTGTCAGTGTAAAGTGACAGTGAATGGGGGGATGAAGGGGGTGGTGAGGGACTGTGGAGAGGAGTGTGTCAGTGTGGGTATGAGGTGTGGAGTGTCAGTGTACAGTGACAGTGAATGGGGGGATGAAGGGGGTGGTGAGGGACTGTGGAGAGGAGTGTGTCAGTGTGGGTATGAGGGGTGGAGTGTCAGTGTAAAGTGACAGTGAATGGGGGGATGGAGGGGGTGGTGAGGGACTGTGGAGAGGAGTGTGTCAGTGTGGGTATGACGTGTGGAGTGTCAGTGTAAAGTGACAGTGAATGGGGGGATGAAGGGAGTGGTGAGGGACTGTGGAGAGGAGTGTGTCAGTGTGGATATGAGGTGTGGAGTGTCAGTGTAAAGTGACAGTGATTGGGGGGATGAAGGGGGTGGTGAGGGACTGTGGAGAGGAGTGTGTCAGTGTCTATGAGATGTGGTGTGTCAGTGTAAAGTGACAGTGAATGGGGGTATGGAGGGGGTGGTGAGGGACTGTGGAGAGGAGTGTGTCAGTGTGGGTATGAGGTGTGGAGTGTCAGTGTAAAGTGACAGTGAATGGGGGGATGGAGGGGGTGGTGAGGGACTGTGGAGAGGAGTGTGTCAGTGTGGGTATGAGGTGTGGAGTGTCAGTGTAAAGTGACAGTGAATGGGGGGATGGAGGGGGTGGTGAGGGACTGTGGAGAGGAGTGTGTCAGTGTGGGTATGAGGTGTGGAGTGTCAGTGTGAAGTGACAGTGAATGGGGGGATGAAGGGGGTGGTGAGGGACTGTGGAGAGGAGTGTGTCAGTGTGGATATGAGGTGTGGAGTGTCAGTGTAAAGTGACAGTGAATGGGGGGATGAAGGGGGTGGTGAGGGACTGTGGAGAGGAGTGTGTCAGTGTGGGTATGAGGTGTGGAGTGTCAGTGTACAGTGACAGTTAATGGGGGGATGGAGGGGGTGGTGAGGGACTGTGGAGAGGAGTGTGTCAGTGTGGGTATGAGGTGTGGAGTGTCAGTGTAAAATGACAGTGAATGGGGGGATGGAGGGGGTGGTGAGGGACTGTGGAGAGGAGTGTGTCAGTGTAGGTATGAGGTGTGGAGTGTCAGTGTACAGTGACAGTGAATGGGAGGATGAAGGGGGTGGTGAGGGACTGTGGAGAGGAGTGTGTCAGTGTGGTTATGAGGTGTGGAGTGTCAGTGTACAGTGACAGTGAATGGGGGGATGAAGGGGGTGGTGAGGGACTGTGGAGAGGAGTGTGTCAGTGTGGGTATGAGGTGTGGAGTGTCAGTGTACAGTGACAGTGAATGGGGGGATGAAGGGGGTGGTGAGGGACTGTGCAGAGGAGTGTGTCAGTGTTGGTATGAGGTGTGGAGTGTCAGTGTAAAGTGACAGTGAATGGGGGATGAAGGGGGTGGTGAGGGACTGTGGAGAGGAGTGTGTCAGTGTGGGTATGAGGTGTGGAGTGTCAGTGTAGTGACAGTGAATGGGGGGATGAAGGGGGTGGTGAGGGACTGTGGAGAGGATTGTGTCAGTGTGGGTATGAGGTGTGGAGTGTCAGTGTAAAGTGACAGTGAATGGGGGATGAAGGGGGTGGTGAGGGACTGTGGAGAGGAGTGTGTCAGTGTGGGTATGAGGTGTGGAGTGTCAGTGTGAAGTGACAGTGAATGGGGGGATGGAGGGGGTGGTGAGGGACTGTGGAGAGGAGTGTGTCAGTGTGGGTATGAGGTGTGGAGTGTCAGTGTTAAGTGACAGTGAATGGGGGGATGAAGGGGGTGGTGAGGGACTGTGGACAGGAGTGTGTCAGTGTGGGTATGAGGTGTGGAGTGTCAGTGTAAAGTGACAGTGAATGGGGGGATGAAGGGGGTGATGAGGGACTGTGGAGAGGAGTGTGTTAGTGTCGGTATGAGGTGTGGAGTGTCAGTGTGAAGTGACAGTGAATGGGGGGATGAAGCGGGTGGTGAGGGACTGTGGAGAGGAGTGTGTCAGTGTGGGTATGAGGTGTGGAGTGTCAGTGTACAGTGACAGTGATTGGGGGGATGAAGGGAGTGGTGAGGGACTGTGGAGAGGAGTGTGTCAGTGTAGGTATGAGGTGTGGAGTGTCCGTGTAAAGTGACAGTGAATGGGGGGATGAAGGGGGTGGTGAGGGACTGTGGAGAGGAGTGTGTCAGTGTGGGTATGAGGTGTGGAGTGTCAGTGTAAAGTGACAGTGAAAGGGAGGATGGAAGGGGTGGTGAGGGACTGTGGAGAGGAGTGTGTCAGTGTGGGTATGAGGTGTGGAGTGTCAGTGTAAAGTGACAGTGAATGGAGGATGAAGGGGGTGGTGAGGGACTGTGGAGAGGAGTATGTCAGTGTGAGTATGAGGTGTGGAGTGTCAGTGTAAAGTGACAGTGAATGTGGGGATAAAGTGGGTGGTGAAGGACTGTGGAGAGGAGTGTGTCAGTGTGGATATGAGGTGTGGAGTGTCAGTGTACAGTGACAGTGAACGGGGATGAAAGGGGTGGTGAGGGGCTGTGGAGAGGAGTGTGTCAGTGTGGATATGAGGTGTGGAGTGTCAGTGTACAGTGACAGTGAATGGGGGGATGAAGGGGGTGGTGAGGGACTGTGGAGAGAAGTGTGTCAGTGTGGGTATGAGGTGTGGAGTGTCAGTGTAAAGTGACAGTGAATGGGGGGATGAAGGGGGTGGTGAGGGACTGTGGAGAGGAGTGTGTCAGTGTGGGTATGAGGTGTGGAGTGTCAGTGTACAGTGACAGTGAATGGGGGGATGAAGGGGGTGGTGAGGGACTGTGGAGAGGAGTGTGTCAGTGTGGGTATGAGGTGTGGAGTGTCAGTGTAAAGTGACAGTGAATGGGGGGATGCAGGGGGTGGTGAGGGACTGTGGAGAGGAGTGTGTCAGTGTGGGTATGAGGTGTGGAGTGTCAGTGTACAGTGACAGTGAATGGGGGGATGAAGGGGGTGGTGAGGGACTGTGGAGAGGAGTGTGTCAGTGTGGGTATGAGGTGTGGAGTGTCAGTGTACAGTGACAGTGAATGGGGGGATGAAGGGGGTGGTGAGGGACTGTGGAGAGGAGTGTGTCAGTGTGGGTATGAGGTGTGGAGTGTCAGTGTAAAGTGACAGTGAATGGGGGGATGGAGGGGGTGGTGAGGGACTGTGGAGAGGAGTGTGTCAGTGTGGGTATGAGGTGTGGAGTGTCAGTGTGAAGTGACAGTGAATGGGGGGATGAAGGGGGTGGTGAGGGACTGTGGAGAGGAGTGTGTCAGTGTGGGTATGAGGTGTGGAGTGTCAGTGTACAGTGACAGTGAATGGGGGGATGGAGGGGGTGGTGAGGGACTGTGGAGAGGTGTGTGTCAGTGTGGGTATGAGGTGTGGAGTGTCAGTGTAAAATGACAGTGAATGGGGGGATGGAGGGGGTGGTGACGGACTGTGGAGAGGAGTGTGTCAGTGTAGGTATGAGGTGTGGAGTGTCAGTGTACAGTGACAGTGAATGGGAGGATGAAGGGGGTGGTGAGGGACTGTGGAGAGGAGTGTGTCAGTGTGGGTATGAGGTGTGGAGTGTCAGTGTACAGTGACAGTGAATGGGGGGATGAAGGGGGTGGTGAGGGACTGTGGAGAGGAGTGTGTCAGTGTAGGTATGAGGTGTGGAGTGTCAGTGTACAGTGACAGTGAATGGGGGATGAAGGGGGTGGTGAGGGACTGTGGAGAGGAGTGTGTCAGTGTGAAGTGACAGTGAATGGGGGGATGAAGGGGGTGGTGAGGGGCTGTGGAGAGGAGTGTGTCAGTGTGGGTATGAGGTGTGGAGTGTCAGTGTAAAGTGACAGTGAATGGGGGGATGAAGGGGGTGGTGAGGGACTGTGGAGAGGAGTGTGTCAGTGTGGGTATGAGGTGTGGAGTGTCAGTGTACAGTGACAGTGAATGGGGGGATGAAGGGGGTGGTGAGGGACTGTGGAGAGGAGTGTGTCAGTGTCGGTATGAGGTGTGGAGTGTCAGTGTAAAGTGACAGTGAATGGGGGGATGAAGGGGGTGGTGAGGGACTGTGAAGAGGAGTGTGTCAGTGTCGGTATGAGGTGTGGAGTGTCAGTGTACAGTGACAGTGAATGGGGGGATGACGGGGGTGGTGAGGGACTGTGGAGAGGAGTGTGGGTATGAGGTGTGGAGTGTCAGTGTACAGTGACAGTGAATGGGGGGATGAAGGGGGTGGTGAGGGACTGTGGAGAGGAGTGTGTCAGTGTGGGTATGAGGTGTGGAGTGTCAGTGTAAAGTGACAGTGAATGGGGGGATGGAGAGGGTGGTGAGGGACTGTGGAGAGGAGTGTGTCAGTGTGGGTATGAGGTGTGGAGTGTCAGTGTAAAGTGACAGTGAATGGGGCGATGGAGGGGGTGGTGAGGGACTGTGGAGAGGAGTGTGTCAGTGTGGGTATGAGGTGTGGAGTGTCAGTGTGAAGTGACAGTGAATGGGGGGATGAAGGGGGTGGTGAGGGACTGTGGAGAGGAGTGTGTCAGTGTCTATGAGATGTGGAGTGTCAGTGTAAAGTGACAGTGAATGGGGGGATGGAGGGGGTGGTGAGGGACTGTGGAGAGGAGTGTGTCAGTGTGGGTATGAGGTGTGGAGTGTCAGTGTAAAGTGACAGTGAATGGGGGGATGGAGGGGGTGGTGAGGGACTGTGGAGAGGAGTGTGTCAGTGTGGATATGAGGTGTGGAGTGTCAGTGTAAAGTGACAGTGAATGGGGGGATGAAGGGGGTGGTGAGGGACTGTGGAGAGGAGTGTGTCAGTGTGGGTATGAGGTGTGGAGTGTCAGTGTAAAGTGACAGTGAATGGGGGGATGGAGGGGGTGGTGAGGGACTGTGGAGAGGAGTGTGTCAGTGTGGGTATGAGGCGTGGAGTGTCAGTGTACAGTGACAGTGAATGGGGGATGAAGGGGGTGGTGAGGGACTGTGGAGAGGAGTGTGTCAGTGTGGGTATGAGGTGTGGAGTGTCAGTGTGAAGTGACAGTGAATGGGGGGATGAAGGGTGTGGTGAGGGACTGTGGAGAGCAGTGTGTCAGTGTGGGTATGAGGTGTGGAGTGTCAGTGTACAGTGACAGTGAATGGGGGGATGAAGGGGGTGGTGAGGGACTGTGGAGAGGAGTGTGTCAGTGTGGGTATGAGGTGTGGAGTGTCAGTGTGAAGTGACAGTGAATGGGGGGATGAAGGGGGTGGTGAGGGACTGTGGAGAGGAGTGTGTCAGTGTGGGTATGAGGTGTGGAGTGTCAGTGTAAAGTGACAGTGAATGGGGGGATGAAGGGGGTGGTGAGGGACTTTGGAGAGGATTGTGTCAGTGTGAGTATGAGGTGTGGAGTGTCAGTGTAAAGTGACAGTGAATGGGGGATGAAGGGGGTGGTGAGGGACTGTGGAGAGGAGTGTGTCAGTGTATGTATGAGGTGTGGAGTGTCAGTGTACAGTGACAGTGAATGGGGGATGAAGGGGGTGGTGAGGGACTGTGGAGAGGAGTGTGTCAGTGTGGGTATGAGGTGTGGAGTGTCAGTGTGAAGTGACAGTGAATGGGGGGATGAAGGGGGTGGTGAGGGACTGTGGAGAGGAGTGCGTCAGTGTGGGTATGAGGTGTGGAGTGTCAGTGTACAGTGACAGTGAATGGGGGATGAAGGGAGTGGTGAGGGACTGTGGAGAGGAGAGTGTCAGTGTGGGTATGAGGTGTGGAGTGTCAGTGTGAAGTGACAGTGAATGGGGGGATGAAAGGGGTGGTGAGGGGCTGTGGAGAGGAGTGTGTCAGTGTGGGTATGAGGTGTGGAGTGTCAGTGTGAAGTGACAGTGAATGGGGGGATGAAGGGGGTGGTGAGGGACTGTGGAGAGGAGTGTGTCAGTGTGGGTATGAGGTGTGGAGTGTCAGTGTAAAGTGACAGTGAATGGGGGGATGAAGGGGGTGGTGAGGGACTTTGGAGAGGATTGTGTCAGTGTGAGTATGAGGTGTGGAGTGTCAGTGTAAAGTGACAGTGAATGGGGGATGAAGGGGGTGGTGAGGGACTGTGGAGAGGAGTGTGTCAGTGTATGTATGAGGTGTGGAGTGTCAGTGTACAGTGACAGTGAATGGGGGATGAAGGGGGTGGTGAGGGACTGTGGAGAGGAGTGTGTCAGTGTGGGTATGAGGTGTGGAGTGTCAGTGTGAAGTGACAGTGAATGGGGGGATGAAGGGGGTGGTGAGGGACTGTGGAGAGGAGTGCGTCAGTGTGGGTATGAGGTGTGGAGTGTCAGTGTACAGTGACAGTGAATGGGGGATGAAGGGGGTGGTGAGGGACTGTGGAGAGGAGTGTGTCAGTGTGGGTATGAGGTGTGGAGTGTCAGTGTGAAGTGACAGTGAATGGGGGGATGAAAGGGGTGGTGAGGGGCTGTGGAGAGGAGTGTGTCAGTGTGGGTATGAGGTGTGGAGTGTCAGTGTAAAGTGACAGTGAATGGGGGGATGAAGGGGGTGGTGAGGGACTGTGGAGAGGAGTGTGTCAGTGTGGGTATGAGGTGTGGAGTGTCAGTGTACAGTGACAGTGAATGGGGGGATGAAGGGGGTGGTGAGGGACTGTGGAGAGGAGTGTGTCAGTGTGGGTATGAGGTGTGGAGTGTCAGTGTAAAGTGACAGTGAATGGGGGGATGGAGGGGGTGGTGAGGGACTGTGGAGAGGAGTGTGTCAGTGTGGGTATGACGTGTGGAGTGTCAGTGTAAAGTGACAGTGAATGGGGGGATGAAGGAAGTGGTGAGGGACTGTGGAGAGGAGTGTGTCAGTGTGGATATGAGGTGTGGAGTGTCAGTGTAAAGTGACAGTGATTGGGGGGATGAAGGGGGTGGTGAGGGACTGTGGAGAGGAGTGTGTCAGTGTCTATGAGATGTGGTGTGTCAGTGTAAAGTGACAGTGAATGGGGGGATGGAGGGGGAGGTGAGGGACTGTGGAGAGGAGTGTGTCAGTGTGGGTATGAGGTGTGGAGTGTCAGTGTAAAGTGACAGTGAATGGGGGGATGGAGGGGGTGGTGAGGGACTGTGGAGAGGAGTGTGTCAGTGTGGGTATGAGGTGTGGAGTGTCAGTGTAAAGTGACAGTGAATGGGGGGATGGAGGGGGTGGTGAGGGACTGTGGAGAGGAGTGTGTCAGTGTGGGTATGAGGTGTGGAGTGTCAGTGTGAAGTGACAGTGAATGGGGGGATGAAGGGGGTGGTGAGGGACTGTGGAGAGGAGTGTGTCAGTGTGGATATGAGGTGTGGAGTGTCAGTGTAAAGTGACAGTGTATGGGGGGATGAAGGGGGTGGTGAGGGACTGTGGAGAGGAGTGTGTCAGTGTGGGTATGAGGTGTGGAGTGTCAGTGTACAGTGACAGTTAATGGGGGGATGGAGGGGGTGGTGAGGGACTGTGGAGAGGAGTGTGTCAGTGTGTGTATGAGGTGTGGAGTGTCAGTGTAAAATGACAGTGAATGGGGGGATGGAGGGGGTGGTGAGGGACTGTGGAGAGGAGTGTGTCAGTGTAGGTATGAGGTGTGGAGTGTAAGTGTACAGTGACAGTGAATGGGAGGATGAAGGGGGTGGTGAGGGACTGTGGAGAGGAGTGTGTCAGTGTGGTTATGAGGTGTGGAGTGTCAGTGTACAGTGACAGTGAATGGGGGGATGAAGGGGGTGGTGAGGGACTGTGGAGAGGAGTGTGTCAGTGTGGGTATGAGGTGTGGAGTGTCAGTGTACAGTGACAGTGAATGGGGGGATGAAGGGGGTGGTGAGGGACTGTGCAGAGGAGTGTGTCAGTGTTGGTATGAGGTGTGGAGTGTCAGTGTAAAGTGACAGTGAATGGGGGATGAAGGGGGTGGTGAGGGACTGTGGAGAGGAGTGTGTCAGTGTGGGTATGAGGTGTGGAGTGTCAGTGTAGTGACAGTGAATGGGGGGATGAAGGGGGTGGTGAGGGACTGTGGAGAGGATTGTGTCAGTGTGGGTATGAGGTGTGGAGTGTCAGTGTAAAGTGACAGTGAATGGGGGATCAAGGGGGTGGTGAGGGACTGTGGAGAGGAGTGTGTCAGTGTGGGTATGAGGTGTGGAGTGTCAGTGTGAAGTGACAGTGAATGGGGGGATGGAGGGGGTGGTGAGGGACTGTGGAGAGGAGTGTGTCAGTGTGGGTATGAGGTGTGGAGTGTCAGTGTAAAGTGACAGTGAATGGGGGGATGAAGGGGGTGGTGAGGGACTGTGGAGAGGAGTGTGTCAGTGTGGGTATGAGGTGTGGAGTGTCAGTGTACAGTGACAGTGAATGGGGGGATGAAGGGGGTGGTGAGGGACTGTGGAGAGGAGTGTGTCAGTGTGGGTATGAGGTGTGGAGTGTCAGTGTAAAGTGACAGTGAATGGGGGGATGGAGGGGGTGGTGAGGGACTGTGGAGAGGAGTGTGTCAGTGTGGGTATGACGTGTGGAGTGTCAGTGTAAAGTGACAGTGAATGGGGGGATGAAGGGAGTGGTGAGGGACTGTGGAGAGGAGTGTGTCAGTGTGGATATGAGGTGTGGAGTGTCAGTGTAAAGTGACAGTGATTGGGGGGATGAAGGGGGTGGTGAGGGACTGTGGAGAGGAGTGTGTCAGTGTCTATGAGATGTGGTGTGTCAGTGTAAAGTGACAGTGAATGGGGGTATGGAGGGGGTGGTGAGGGACTGTGGAGAGGAGTGTGTCAGTGTGGGTATGAGGTGTGGAGTGTCAGTGTAAAGTGACAGTGAATGGGGGGATGGAGGGGGTGGTGAGGGACTGTGGAGAGGAGTGTGTCAGTGTGGGTATGAGGTGTGGAGTGTCAGTGTAAAGTGACAGTGAATGGGGGGATTGGGGGGGTGGTGAGGGACTGTGGAGAGGAGTGTGTCAGTGTGGGTATGAGGTGTGGAGTGTCAGTGTGAAGTGACAGTGAATGGGGGGATGAAGGGGGTGGTGAGGGACTGTGGAGAGGAGTGTGTCAGTGTGGATATGAGGTGTGGAGTGTCAGTGTAAAGTGACAGTGAATGGGGGGATGAAGGGGGTGGTGAGGGACTGTGGAGAGGAGTGTGTCAGTGTGGGTATGAGGTGTGGAGTGTCAGTGTACAGTGACAGTTAATGGGGGGATGGAGGGGGTGGTGAGGGACTGTGGAGAGGAGTGTGTCAGTGTGGGTATGAGGTGTGGAGTGTCAGTGTAAAATGACAGTGAATGGGGGGATGGAGGGGGTGGTGAGGGACTGTGGAGAGGAGTGTGTCAGTGTAGGTATGAGGTGTGGAGTGTCAGTGTACAGTGACAGTGAATGGGAGGATGAAGGGGGTGGTGTGGGACTGTGGAGAGGAGTGTGTCAGTGTGGTTATGAGGTGTGGAGTGTCAGTGTACAGTGACAGTGAATGGGGGGATGAAGGGGGTGGTGAGGGACTGTGGAGAGGAGTGTGTCAGTGTGGGTATGAGGTGTGGAGTGTCAGTGTACAGTGACAGTGAATGGGGGGATGAAGGGGGTGGTGAGGGACTGTGCAGAGGAGTGTGTCAGTGTTGGTATGAGGTGTGGAGTGTCAGTGTAAAGTGACAGTGAATGGGGGATGAAGGGGGTGGTGAGGGACTGTGGAGAGGAGTGTGTCAGTGTGGGTATGAGGTGTGGAGTGTCAGTGTAGTGACAGTGAATGGGGGGATGAAGGGGGTGGTGAGGGACTGTGGAGAGGATTGTGTCAGTGTGGGTATGAGGTGTGGAGTGTCAGTGTAAAGTGACAGTGAATGGGGGATGAAGGGGGTGGTGAGGGACTGTGGAGAGGAGTGTGTCAGTGTGGGTATGAGGTGTGGAGTGTCAGTGTGAAGTGACAGTGAATGGGGGGATGGAGGGGGTGGTGAGGGACTGTGGAGAGGAGTGTGTCAGTGTGGGTATGAGGTGTGGAGTGTCAGTGTTAAGTGACAGTGAATGGGGGGATGAAGGGGGTGATGAGGGACTGTGGAGAGGAGTGTGTTAGTGTCGGTATGAGGTGTGGAGTGTCAGTGTGAAGTGACAGTGAATGGGGGGATGAAGCGGGTGGTGAGGGACTGTGGAGAGGAGTGTGTCAGTGTGGGTCTGAGGTGTGGAGTGTCAGTGTAAAGTGACAGTGAATGGGGGGATGGAGGGGGTGGTGAGGGACTGTGGAGAGGAGTGTGTCAGTGTGGGTATGAGGCGTGGAGTGTCAGTGTACAGTGACAGTGAATGGGGGATGAAGGGGGTGGTGAGGGACTGTGGAGAGGAGTGTGTCAGTGTGGGTATGAGGTGTGGAGTGTCAGTGTGAAGTGACAGTGAATGGGGGGATGAAGGGTGTGGTGAGGGACTGTGGAGAGGAGTGTGTCAGTGTGGGTATGAGGTGTGGAGTGTCAGTGTACAGTGACAGTGAATGAGGGGATGAAGGGGGTGGTGAGGGACTTTGGAGAGGAGTGTGTCAGTGTGGGTATGAGGTGTGGAGTGTCAGTGTAAAGTGACAGTGAATGGGGGGATGGAGGGGGTGGTGAGGGACTGTGGAGAGGAGTGTGTCAGTGTGGGTATGAGGTGTGGAGTGTCAGTGTGAAGTGACAGTGAATGGGGGGATGAAGGGGGTGGTGAGGGACTGTGGAGAGGAGTGTGTCAGTGTGGATATGAGGTGTGGAGTGTCAGTGTAAAGTGACAGTGAATGGGGGGATGAAGGGGGTGGTGAGGGACTGTGGAGAGGAGTGTGTCAGTGTGGGTATGAGGTGTGGAGTGTCAGTGTACAGTGACAGTGAATGGGGGGATGAAGAGGGTGGTGAGGGACTGTGGAGAGGAGTGTGTCAGTGTGGGTATGAGGTGTGGAGTGTCAGTGTAAAGTGACAGTGAATGGGGGGATGAAGGGGGTGATGAGGGACTGTGGAGAGGAGTGTGTTAGTGTCGGTATGAGGTGTGGAGTGTCAGTGTGAAGTGACAGTGAATGGGGGGATGAAGCGGGTGGTGAGGGACTGTGGAGAGGAGTGTGTTAGTGTGGGTATGAGGTGTGGAGTGTCAGTGTAAAGTGACAGTGAATGGGGGGATGGAGGGGGTGGTGAGGGACTGTGGAGAGGAGTGTGTCAGTGTGGGTATGAGGTGTGGAGTGTCAGTGTACAGTGACAGTGAATGGGGGATGAAGGGGGTGGTGAGGGACTGTGGAGAGGAGTGTGTCAGTGTGGGTATGAGGTGTGGAGTGTCAGTGTCAAGTGACAGTGAATGGGGGGATGAAGGGTGTGGTGAGGGACTGTGGAGAGGAGTGTGTCAGTGTGGGTATGAGGTGTGGAGTGTCAGTGTACAGTGACAGTGAATGGGGGGATGAAGGGGGTGGTGAGGGACTTTGGAGAGGAGTGTGTCAGTGTCGGTATAAGGTGTGGAGTGTCAGTGTACAGTGACAGTGAATGGGGGGATGACGGGGGTGGTGAGGGACTGTGGAGAGGAGTGTGTCAGTGTGGGTATGAGGTGTGGAGTGTCAGTGTACAGTGACAGTGAATGGGGGGATGAAGGGGGTGGTGAGGGACTGTGGAGAGGAGTGTGTCAGTGTGGGTATGAGGTGTGGAGTGTCAGTGTGAAGTGACAGTGAATGGGGGTATGAAGGGGGTGGTGAGGGACTGTGGAGAGGAGTGTGTCAGTGTGGGTATGAGGTGTGGAGTGTCAGTGTACAGTGACAGTGAATGGGGGATCAAGGGGGTGGTGAGGGACTGTGGAGAGGAGTGTGTCAGTGTGGGTATGAGGTGTGGAGTGTCAGTGTGAAGTGACAGTGAATGGGGGGATGAAGGGGGTGGTGAGGGGCTGTGGAGAGGAGTGTGTCAGTGTGGGTATGAGGTGTGGAGTGTCAGTGTAAAGTGACAGTGAATGGGGGGATGAAGGGGGTGGTGAGGGACTGTGGAGAGGAGTGTGTCAGTGTGGGTATGAGGTGTGGAGTGTCAGTGTACAGTGACAGTGAATGGGGGGATGAAGGGGGTGGTGAGGGACTGTGGAGAGGAGTGTGTCAGTGTCGGTATGAGGTGTGGAGTGTCAGTGTAAAGTTACAGTGAATGGGGGGATGAAGGGGGTGGTGAGGGACTGTGAAGAGGAGTGTGTCAGTGTCGGTATGAGGTGTGGAGTGTCAGTGTACAGTGACAGTGAATGGGGGGATGACGGGGGTGGTGAGGGACTGTGGAGAGGAGTGTGTCAGTGTGGGTATGAGGTGTGGAGTGTCAGTGTAAAGTGACAGTGAATGGGGGATGAGGGGGGTGGTGAGGGACTGTGGAGAGGAGTGTGTCAGTGTGGGTATGAGGTGGAGTGTCAGTGTGAAGTGACAGTGAATGGGGGGATGGAGGGGGTGGTGAGGGACTGTGCAGAGGAGTGTGTCAGTGTTGGTATGAGGTGTGGAGTGTCAGTGTAAAGTGACAGTGAATGGGGGATGAAGGGGGTGGTGAGGGACTGTGGAGAGGAGTGTGTCAGTGTGGGTATGAGGTGTGGAGTGTCAGTGTAGTGACAGTGAATGGGGGGATGAAGGGGGTGGTGAGGGGCTGTGGAGAGGAGTGTGTCAGTGTGGGTATGAGGTGTGGAGTGTCAGTGTAAAGTGAATGTGAATGGGGCATGAAGGGGGTGGTGAGGGACTGTGGAGAGGAGTGTGTCAGTGTGGGTATGAGGTGTGGAGTGTCAGTGTGAAGTGACAGTGAATGGGGGGATGGAGGGGGTGGTGAGGGACTGTGGAGAGGAGTGTGTCAGTGTGGGTATGAGGTGTGGAGTGTCAGTGTTAAGTGACAGTGAATGGGGTATGAAGGGGGTGGTGAGGGACTGTGGAGAGGAGTGTGTCAGTGTGGGTATGAGGTGTGGAGTGTCAGTGTATTGACAGTGAATGGGGGGATGAAGAGGGTGGTGAGGGACTGTGGAGAGGAGTGTGTCAGTGTGGGTATGAGGTGTGAAGTGTCAGTGTAAAGTGACAGTGAATGGGGGGATGAAGGGGGTGATGAGGGACTGTGGAGAGGAGTGTGTTAGTGTCGGTATGAGGTGTGGAGTGTCAGTGTGAAGTGACAGTGAATGGGGGGATGAAGGGGGTGGTGAGGGACTGTGGAGAGGAGTGTGTCAGTGTGGGTATGAGGTGTGGAGTGTCAGTGTAAAGTGACAGTGAATGGGGGGATGGAGGGGGTGGTGAGGGACTGTGGAGAGGAGTGTGTCAGTGTGGGTATGAGGTGTGGAGTGTCAGTGTACAGTGACAGTGAATGGGGGATGAAGGGGGTGGTGAGGGACTGTGGAGAGGAGTGTGTCAGTGTGGGTATGAGGTGTGGAGTGTCAGTGTGAAGTGACAGTGAATGGGGGGATGAAGGGTGTGGTGAGGGACTGTGGAGAGGAGTGTGTCAGTGTGGGTATGAGGTGTGGAGTGTCAGTGTAAAGTGACAGTGAATGGGGGGATGAAGGGGGTGGTGAGGGACTGTGAAGAGGAGTGTGTCAGTGTCGGTATGAGATGTGGAGTGTCAGTGTACAGTGACAGTGAATGGGGGATGAAGGGGGTGGTGAGGGACTGTGGAGAGGAGTGTGTCAGTGTGGGTATGAGGTGTGGAGTGTCAGTGTGAAGTGACAGTGATTAGGGGGATGAAGGGGGTGGTGAGGGACTGTGGAGAGGAGTGTGTCAGTGTGGGTATGAGGTGTGGAGTGTCAGTGTAAAGTGACAGTGAATGGGGGATGAAGGGGGTGGTGAGGGACTGTGCAGAGGAGTGTGTCAGTGTGGGTATGAGGTGTGGAGCGTCAGTGTAAAGTGACAGTGAATGGGGTGTTGAAGGGGGTGATGAGGGACTGTGGAGAGGAGTGTGTTAGTGTCGGTATGAGGTGTGGAGTGTCAGTGTAAAGTGACAGTGAATGGGGGATGAAGGGGGTGGTGAGGGACTGTGCAGAGGAGTGTGTCAGTGATTGGGAGATGAAGAATGAGTGGTTGAAGTGTCTCTAGTAGGGGTGGAGAGAGGAGGGATGAGTTAGTGGGTGGAGGTGTTGATCAGCCTTTCTGCTTGAGGAAAACACAGTCACTGTCTTTGAGTCTGGTTGTCCTGGTGTGGGTGCTATGTAGCCCCTTTTCTGATAGGAGTGCGACAAACAGTCCGTCAGCAGGGTGTGTATGATCCTAAAGGTTATATTATTCTTTGTGTTTTTTGTCATTTTTCCAATTCTCCCTCTTTCTTTCAAGTGTGTGTTATGTTTTTTCAGCATCTGCCCTGTATCTTGATACTGGACATCGTTAGATATCAGTTTCCCAGACTGAAGACTTCTCGGGCTATCAGAATTTCAAACGGTATTGAATGACTGACAGTGACTTTGAACAGCGATGTTCACCCCTCAGAGGGATCAGATTCTATTATTGAAAGAAACACCCTGTGGCTCTGTGCCATTCTGAAGCCAATTTGGCTTTGCAAAGGGCAAGTGAGATCAGACGCTGACATCATGAATGGAATTCCACAAGTTGTGGATGCATATGGATTCATAGATACCGTCTGAATCTCTTCTCAGTTATCTTGGAATTCACAGCAAATGAACTAGCTCTGGGTCCATCAATCCTATTCCTGTTTCTCCTGCTGTGAACCACTCTCCTGCCTGTTCTTCATACCCTTCACTATTCCTTCTCTTCAAGCAATTATCTGAAGAAAGAGCTCAAAGACTTTATTTCAGGAGTCCATTGTGGCTGAGCTCCCCATTGTAGTCATACTTTGAAGGGTATTGAGCTAGAAATTTAATTGTACCTTGTGTTCTGTCTGGGTAGCCTCCAACCTGATGGCGTGAATATTGATTTCTCCTTCCAGTGAAAAAAAAATTGTCCTTCCCCCTCCCTTCATCTTCTACTCCCCACTGGCCTTTTACCTCTTCTTGCTTGCTGATCACTTCCCCCTGAGTCCCCTCCTCCTTCCCTTTCTCCTATGGCCCTCTCTCCTCTACTATCAGATTCCTTCATCTCCAGCCCTTCACCTTTCCCCACCCCCTGGCTTCACCAATCACCTTCCAGCTATCCTCCTTCCCATAACTCCCGCCTTTTTATTCTGGCATCTTCCGCCTTCTTTTCCAGTCCCGAAGAAGGGCCTCAACCCAAAGCGTCAACTGTTTATTCGTTTCCATAGATGCTGCCTGACCTGTTAAGTTCCTCCAGCATTTTGAGTGTGTTGCTTTGGATTTCCAGTATCTGCAGATTTTCTCGTGTGTATATCTGTGTGTGTATACTTTATACTTCATTGTCGCGAAATAATTGGTACTAGGACGTACAATCATCACAGCGATATTTGATTCTGTGCTTCCCACTCCCTGAATTACAAGTTGATAATAAATATTAAAAATTTAAATTATAAATCATAAATAGAAAATAGAAAAATGGAAAGTAAGGTAGTGCAAAAAAACCGAGAGGCAGGTCCGGATATTTGGAGGGTACGGCCCAGATCCGGGTCAGGATCCGTTCAGCAGTCTTATCACAGTTGGAAAGAAGCTGTTCCCAAATCTGGCCGTACAAGTATTCAAGCTCCTGAGCCTTCTCCTGGAGGGAAGAGGGATGAAAAGTGTGTTGGCTGGGTGGGTTGTGTCCTTGATTATCCTGGCAGCACTGCTCCGACAGCATGCGGTGTAAAGTGAGTCCAAGGATGGAAGATTGGTTTGTGTGATGTGCTGCGCCGTGTTCACGATCTTCTGCAGCTTCTTCAGGTCTTGGGCAGGACAACTTCCATACCAGGTTGTGATGCACCCTAGAAAAATGTCTACGGTGTATCTATAAAAATTAGTGTGGGTTTTCGGGGACAGGCCAAATTTCTTTAGTTTTCTCAGGAAGTAAAGGCGCTGGTGGGCCTTCTTGGCAGTGGACTCTGCTTGGTTGGACCAAGTCAGGTCATTTGTGATATTGACCCCGAGGAACTTAAAGCTTTTGACCTGTTCCACTTGCGCACCACCGATGTAAATTGGGTCATGCGGTCCGCTACTCCTTCTGAAGTCAACAACCAATTCTTTCATCTTGCTGACGTTGAGGGATAGGGTTTTGTCTTCGCACCATGCCACCAGGTTCTTAATTTCCTCTCTGTACTCAAACTCATCATTACCCGAGATACGGCCTACAATTGTTGTGTCACCAGAAAACTTATATATTGAGTTCGATATGTGTATGTGTCTACATGTATGTGTGTGTATGTGGATGTGTACTAGCTAACAAGCCAGCTCAGCAAGCTACTCAACAACGACATTATGTACATATACACACACTAAATTAAGTAAGTAGTGCAAAAACAAGTGGTGTGGTAGTGTTTCTGGACTGTTGTGATCCATAGTATCTTTAATCCAAAATGTTAAAACAGAATCACATCTGTTGGGCAGGTGCTGATGATAGCATTGATGGTGACAATACAGCCTTCGACTGTCTGAGGAGATGAGTGCTTGAAGGTCAAGACCTCAGATCCAGCAAAAGTCTCATGGTCCGCTAAGCACCAATTATTCCTGACAGGTACCTCAAACTACTGGAGAGATGCCAACAACATTGTCTCCATAAGAACCTCCAAATTCACTGAGGATAAGTCATCAAATGTAACAAGGAATGAAAGGATTAACATATGAGATGTGTTGATGTCTCTAGACTGTTCTCACTCGAGTCTAGAAGACTGGCGGGGGGGTGCGGGATCACTCAGACCAAAAGAAATAGGATCAGAATTAGGCCATTCAGCCCATCGAGTCCACTCCACCATCTCAGCATGGCTGATCCCGGATCCCATTCAACCCCAGAGGGTCGTGACAGTGTGGAATGAGTTGCCAGCACAAGTAGTCCATGCGAGCTCAATTTCAATGTTTAAGAGAATTTTGGATAGGTACATGGATGGTAGAGGTATGGAGGACTACGGTCCAGGTGCAGGTCGATGGGAGTAGGCAGTTTAAATGTTTCAGCATGGACTAGATGGGCCGAGAGGGCTGTTTCTGTGCTGTACTTTTCTATAACTCTATCCCATTGAAACCTATCGAATGGTGAAAGGCCTCGATAGAGTGGATGTGGAGAGGATGCTTCTTATGGTGGGGGAGTCTAAGACCAGAGGGTACTACCTCAGGATAGTGGGATTTCCTTTTAGAACAGATGAGGAGGAATTTCTTTAGACAGGAGAGGGTGAATCTGTGGAATTTATTACTACAGACGGCTGTGGAGGCCAAGTCATTGGGTATATTTAAAGCAGATGTTGACAGTATACCAGAGCAGACTTGAGGTGAATGGCCTAATTCTGCTCCTGTGTTTTGTGGTCTTATGGTCTAAATGTCAGCATTCTCTCTGGGATGAAATCCCCGGCACTGAAATTCCAAGATTAACTTTATTTGTCACATGCACATTGAAGCACGTCGTTTGCATGCCCACAGCCCACTCACCCTAGCCCGTCTGTCTTTGCAATGCAGGAGGAAACCAGAGCACCCATGCAGTCACGGGGATAATGCACAGACAGCGGTGGGAATCGAACCCCGATCTGGAATCGCTGGTGATGTAGAGTAATTACATAGGAACATAGAAACATAGAAAATAGGTGCAGGAGTAGGCCATTTGGCCCTTCGAGCCTGCAGTGCCATTCGGTATGATCATGGCTGATCATCCAACTCAGAATTGCACTAACCGCTACGCTATCATGTCACTCTGTTACCATGTTGTTCCAATTACACTCAGCAAATGGAACCCGGCATAAATCGTGGGGAAAAAAACACACACACCACTCCCAAAGTACAAAGTCACCCTGTCAAGCACCCCCTCTCCCACTTTGACATTGAAATTGGAACTGGAACTGGGTCGGTTTATTATTGTCACATGTGCCAATATACAGTGAAAAGCTTGTCTAGGATATTACCCGTGCGGATCGTTGAGGTAGAACAAGGTAAAACAATAACAGAATGCAGAATAAAATGTAACATCTACAGAAATAAAAAGGTTCAAGATCATAATGACGTAGATTGTGAGGTTAACAGTCCAATTTACCACATTCGGGAATTATTTAACAGTCCTATAACAGAAGAGTAGAAGTTGGTGCTATGTGGTTCTGCCTCATGGGAGAAGAGATAATGTGTGGTGTAGGTAGGATCTTTGATTGTCCTGACTGCTTTACTGAGGCGGCGAGGTGTGTAGACAGACTCCATGGAGGGGAGGCTGGTTTCCGTGCTGTGCTGAGCTGTATCCACAACTCTCTGCAGTTTCTTGCAGTCACGTGCAGAGCAGTTACCACTCCAAACCGCAATGCATCCAGACAGAGTGTTTTCTATAGTGCATCATTATAAGTTGGTAAGAGTCGATGAGGGGATATGCTGAATTCCTTTAGCCTCTGAAGGAATTAGAGATGTTGGTGAGATTGCTTGGCCATGACATCAATGGGGTTGGACCAGGATAGGATGTCGGTAATATTTCCACCTTGGAAATTAAAGCTCTCAACCTTCTGTCACGTACCCGGTGACGGAGATAAAGAAACCAGCAGAAATAGAAACCACTTTGGAGTCTCGTATTGCTATAAATTACTAATATTTATTAGTAACTACGCAATACAGTAATATCAAAGTAAATAATTCACACAGGTTAGCAATGATTATATATATAAGTACGTAAATCAGTAAGTGTGGAAATATATGTATGAAAACCAAGCTTCTTTAAGTCTAGGGGTAAAAGGATACAGTCTTACGATGTTGAGTAAAGTTCAGTTCAGTTCAGTTCGTGGTATGTAGTTGAGTAGTGATGGAGAGAGAGAGTGAGTTGAGTCGTCAGGTGAGCTGCTGTCGTCGATTTCCTCATCATCCTCCGAAATCCTTCACAAGTCAGCGACTCTGACTTTAACAAGGGGGACTGGTTTTCCTGTGGTGGAGTTATCACCCCGGCGAGGGTGGACACATAGACAACTCCCCACCAGTCAAACCCTTCTTCACCGCTGGGATAGCAATTTGGATCGATCCGCCTAATCGATCCTCCAAAACCCACTTTCTCTGCAGGCACAACAATGCTCATTCAGTGTCCAGATCATGTGTCTGAGGTCTGTATCATCTGACCTCCCATCTTATCTTCCCGTGCTGAGCATCAATTGTCACTCAAAGAGTCCCTCCTTCCTTTGTCTGTGAAGAAATGCACAAGCAGGCAACAAGTCCTTGAAAGTAACATCAACAATCTGCCTTCGGTCACCATAACAACCTTCGAGCTGCTCGGTGCTGTCTCCAAACCCAAATCAGTAGAAATCCAAAGTTACTTCCAATGCCTTAAAGTGACAGTCCAACCGTTAATTTTTGTCTCTCTCTCTCTTTTCAAAAGCAACATATCGGTGGTAAATAACTCTCTCTCTCTTTTCAAAAGCAACAGTTAATAGGAGTACTCCAGGATCTCCTCACCAATGATGTAGACAGAAGAACTTGAACCCCACCCTGCCCCGCCTCAATTTCTGAAGTCTATCATAGTTACTTACTCACTGCCCATTACACCACTGGCATTTAGGGCAGCAATGAAGATCCTCCATCTCTGGTGGAGCTCATCATGTCAGTAGCTGCCTCTCAGTTTTCACTATTGCCAGTCATGCAAATCCCAGGTAGAGACTCGGGAATGTCATCACGCTCAGATGTAGAAGGATTCATCATTGCTGTTTCCGTAACAGTTTTGTTTTACCAGTCAGGGTTGTTAGCCCTGAGCTGAACCCCCGAACCTGGAGGACAGGTGGACCACTCTTAGTCTGGCCCTTGCCAATTTTTGTCAGTGCACCGTAGACTTCACTTCCAAGAGGACCACAACCTTGTCATGGCTTGGAGGCTTGTGTGCCTCAATTGATCTGTTTGGCATGAGAGTCCCTACCATGAGCCAAACCATAAAGCCCTGACTCCAGCCAACATAGCTCTCCAGGTCATTGAGTCGTGCAAGCCTCCAAGCCATGACAAGGTTCTGGTCCTCTTGGAGGTGAAGACTATGTTGCATTGACAAAAATTGGTAAGTGCCGAGTGGTAGAGTCAGCAGGTTTGCCATTGATAACATCAGCTACCTTAGAACCCAGACAACTGGAGAGGAAACGAGTCATCTTCAACCCCAAGGGATTGCCTGAGCAGCAGAAGTGAATATATTAGCAGAGACTTGACAACACAAAGATTCTCTAGTGTACTTTGACTGATTTGTTTTGACAGTCAACAGAATATCTAGAGCGAAAGGTGTTATTGGAGATGAGGTTTGGTATGAATTTTTTTCTGACTGTCAAAAGCAATGGCTTATATCGCATTTTGTTTGATATTGAATACAGTCCTCAATAAAAATCACAATTACTGTAAATGTTGATGTATTTTTCAATATTATTCTTATTTTATTTGTTCATTCATATTATTAGGAAATTAGACACTGTAACCAATTTGTTAGGTACCTCCTGTATCTTATTTTGTTTCAATAGGTACATTTAATGTCAGAGAAATGTATACAATATACATCCGGAAATTCTTTTTCTTCGCAAACATCCACGAAAACAGAGGAGTGCCCCAAAGACTGAATGACAGTTATGTTAGAACCCCAAAGTAACCCCCAGCTCCCCCTCCCACGCACAAGCATCAGCAAAGCAACGATCCCTCCTCCCCCACCAGCAAAAAAGCATCAGCACCCTCCTCCGAGCACTCAAGCATGCAGTAAAGCATCAATAAGGGCAGACTTGCAGTACCCCAAAGACTTCTCATTCACCTGGTAATTTGACATACCACAGGCTCTCTCTCTCTCCCTAATAAGGGAAAAAGAGGTGCCCCCATTTCACAGTGAGAGGGGAGACATAACAAAACAACTCGCTGATTTATGGTGTTAAAAGTCTGTTGCGTCGTCTTTTGTTTTTTTTGTTTTTTGTTTGATATTGAATACAATAAAAACACAATTACCTATTCATGTATTTTTTCAATATTTAGATATTTTTACAGCAGCCCGAAGACACACACTCAATGTTTCAAGAACAGCTTCTTCCCCTCTTGCCATCAGATTTCTGAATGGACATTGAACCCATGAGCACTACCTCACTGTTTTCCCTTTCTTTTTGTACGACTCATTTAATATAGTTTTCTTATATATGCTTCTTATTGTAATTTATAGTTTTTCATACATTATACATTGCAAGGTACTGCTGCCACAAAACAGCAAAATGCATGATATACGCCAGTAATATTAAAAACGAATCTCATTTTGATTATTCTGTTTGTTCATTCATATCATTGGGAAATTATTTTAAGTGCAATAAAATAACTTGATAAGTCAGGTGGCCTTTATAAGGAGAATTCTGCCTCAATTAAACTTCTTTGGAATATCTCATCTTCTACTTCATATAGTTTCCTCTGTAGTGGTGATGAGGCAATGTAAGGATTTGTGGGTTGAGTACATGTCATTAATGCATATTGATTGTAGCCATCTTTATACCAGCCAAAAGGAAAGTAATTCCATACCACAAGAAGATTTTATGGGCAACCTTTTCTTGCGAAGATTTTATACAATTATGAAGAAGGCGCAACAGTAAGCCTACAAAAAAGTGGTGGATACGGCCCAGTCCATCACAAGCAAAGCCCTCCCAACTATCGAGCACATCTATATGAAGCGCTGTCGCAGGAAAGCAGTTTCCATCCTCAGGGACCCCCACCACCCAGGTCATGGTCTCTTCTCACTGCCGCCATCAGGGAGAAGGTACAGGAGCCTCAGGACTCACCCCACCAGGTTCAGGAACATTTACTAGCCGTCAAACATCAGGCTCTTTAACCAGAGGGGATAACTTTACTCAACCTCACTTGGCCCACTACTGAACCGTTCCCACAACCTATGCACTCACTTTCAAGGACACTTCACCTCATGTCCCTGATATTTAATGTTTATTTATGTATTGTTATTATTTTGTCTGTTTTTCTTTTTCTATTTGCATAGCTTGTTTTCTTTTGCACATTGGTTGCTTGTCCATCCTGTTGTGTGTAGTTTTTCATTGATTCTGTTGGGGTTTTTTTTGTATTTACGGTGAATCCGTACAAGAAAATAAATCTTAGGGTTGTATATGGTGACATATATGTACTTTGATAATAAATTTAATGTGAATTAAGACACTAGCAAATTTCTACAGATGTACCATGGAGAAGATTCTAACTGGTCGCGTCACCATCAGGTATGAAGCTCCGGAGCACAGGATCGGAAAAAGCTGCAGAAAGCTCCATTATCGAGGATCTCTTCAAAAGATGATGCCTCAGAAAGGCAGTATCCATCATTAAGGGCCCTCATCACCCAGGACATATCCTCTTTAAAAACGCAAACATGAGGAAATCTGCAGATGCTGGAATTGCAAGCAACACACATCAAAGTTGCTGGTGAACGCAGCAGGCCAGGCAGCATCTCTAGGAAGAGGTACAGTCGACGTTTTGGGCGGAGACCCTTCGTCAGGACTAACTGAAAGAAGAGCTAGTAAGAGATTATATCCTCTTTTATCACTACCACCATCAGGAGCTTGAACAGCCTGTTTTAGGAACCGCTTCTTCCCCTCTGAAATCAGATACGTGATCAGTTCATGAACCCATGTGTATTCCATTCTGCTCCCTTCTTGCACCACTTGTTTATGTTTCTTACTGTAACTTGTTCCTTCGTTATGAGCCATGTTGAATGACATGGGATTCATTCTCTGCCATCTGATTCCTAAACGGACATTGAAGCTTTGGACACTACCTCACTTTTTTTAATATACAGTATTTCTGTTTTTGCACATTTTTAAAAAATCCATTCAATATACATAATCGATTTACTTGTTTATTTATTATTATGTTTTATTTTATTTATTATTTCTCTCTCTCTCTCTCTCTGCTAGATTATGTATTGCATTGAACTGCTGCTGCTAAGTTAACAAATTTCACATCACATGCTGGTGATAATAAACCTGATTCTGATTCTGATCATGGTCTTTCCATGATCATGATTGTTCTTCACAAACCTTTCTACAGAAGTGGTTTGCCATTGCCTTCTTCTGGGCAGTGTCTTTACAAGACGGGTGACCCCAGCCATTATCAATACTCTTCAGAGACTGTCTACCTGGCGTCAGTGGTCACATAATCAGGACTTGTGATATGCCATTGTCTCCCACACCATCACCAAGCTTATTGACTCTGGGGATCTACCATTCACTGCCACCAACCTTATAGTTCCCACACCCCATACCTCCTGTTTCTACCTCCTACCAAAGAACCACAAATCCTTTTGTCCGGGTAGACCCATTGTTTCAGCTTGTTCCTGCCCCACTGAACTCATATCAGCATACCTTGACTCTGTTTTATCCCCCCTAGTTCAGTCCCTTCCTATCAAAATCCATGACATCTCACACGCTCTGGATCTTTTCAATGATTAAAAAGCCTCCTGGTAGTTTACAGGTCAGTGCTTTATGGACATTTCTTTCTGGTTCTCTCTCACTCACATTGACAATGGCAATGGCAAGTATTTGCCCAGTGGTTTGGACACATTGGGGTGAAGTTCACTACTGAGATTAGTGACAAATTTCCATGAAGTACAATTGAACACTACAGCTCAGTACAGGTTATTCAGCTCACAACTTTACACCAACCTTTTAACCTACACTGAGATCGAACCCTTACCTCCCACAAATCCCTCCATGTTTCTTTCCTCCACGTGCCCACCTTGAGGCCTCCATGGATGTTGTGTCCTTGTTGTCTGGATACACAAGCCAGGGCAATACAATATGGAGAGCAAGCTGTTGCCCTCAATCTACCGATTAATGAAGGCCAACACACATGTGCCTTCTTCACTACCCTATTAACCTGCACAGCATTTATGGAAAGGGACCTGAAGATCCCTCTGTTCCTCCACGCTGCTAAGAAACCGGCCATTCTGCCAATTCTATTTGCTTTAGTGGGGTCCGTGAGGCTTTCAACACTGATTGTTGGGGTCAGTAATTGGGCCACACTGTTGGAGATCATGGAGTAAATAGGATGGTGATTAGTCTCTTGAACAAAGGGGCTAATTTCATTCAATTCCTCTTGCCCCATCAGTGAAATGTTCCCACAACCAACAGGCTCACTTTCAAGTCCCTTCATCTTATTTTTTTTTATTATTATTTCTTTTGTTTTGTATTTGCACAGTTTGTTGTCTTCTGCGCTCTGGTTGAAAGTCAAAGTTGGGCAGTTCTTTCACTAATTTTGTTATGGTTATTATTCTATAGATTTATTGAGTATGCCCACAAGGAAATGAATCTCAGAGTTGTGTATGGGGACATATATGTTCTTTGATAATAAAGTTACTTTGAACTTTGAACTTTACATGGATAATGATGTAATCCAATTGGTGCCAAATCTGCTTTGGGTTTATTGCCCTAAATATTTTGTTCTTATCTCACTGATGAAGCAGACTGCTGTCTATAACAATTCTTTGCTGAAAGCAGTTTCTCAAAAGGAGGACTCCACTGAGGATATCTCCAGATTTCCTCCTTGCTAATTATGCTTTGCCAGAGGGCAAGCTACCCTGAAGCGTCAGTCTGTCTCCATCTGTTATGTAGACCAGAATTTCTTCGAGGCTGGAACAGAAATATCCCTTGACTATATTTGTAACTGCCAGGATTGGTGCTGGTGACCATAGTATTGACTGTGCTGGCTGAATCCTGATGAAGGGTCTCAGCCTGAAATATCAGCATTTTAACAGAATAAAAATCAGGTTTAATATCATCGACACAAGTCGTGAAATTTGATAACTTTATGGCAGCAGTGCAATGAAATACGTGATGAGAAAATATAGAGAAAAAAATCTGAGTTGCATTAAGTATATATATATGTCTATTAAATAGTTTAGTTAAAATTGGTACAAAACAAAAAAATAAAAAAAGTTGTGAGGTAGCATTCACGGGTTCAATGTCCATTTAGAAATTGAATGGCAGGGGGGAAGAAGCTGTTCCTGAATCGCTAAGTGTGTGCCTTCAGGCTTCTGAATCTCCTTCCTGATGGTTGTCATCGTCGTGACTATCCCTCGAGGTCGAGGATGATGGTCTTCATTCTGTTGATCTGCTTATGGGCTCTCAAGTGGCTTATGAGTCCAATCTTGGTTTTGAAAGTTCTTCCGCATTCAGGACAGGTAATTCCAGATGGCAGATCGGGCTTTGGTTGTTGCTGCCTCTCTTTCCATTTTCTTCTCTTTTCTTCTAATTCTGCACATCTGTTGGCTTCGAAAGTTGCTGTTCCTTCTCGGATGATGGCTTGCCAGAGTTTCCTGTCCTTGGCATTGGTTTCCCAATTGTTGATGTCGATGTTACATTTCTTCATGTTGGCTTTTAAGACGTCTTTGAATCTCTTCTGCTGTCCACCTCTTTTACGTTTGCCTTCTTTAAGCTGGGAGCAGATGATTTGTTTCGGCAGACGTTCGTCTTTCATCCGTAGCAGTGTGAAGAGGGCATGTACTGGGTGATGGGGGTCCTTAATAATGGGTACTGCCTTCCTAAGGTACCGCTCCTTGAAGATGTCTTGGATACTACAGAGGCTGGAACCCGTGATGGTGCTGACTGATTTTATAAGCTTTTGCACCTTACTTTGATCTTGTGTGGTAGCCCCCCACTTCCCCCCCCCCCACACCAGACAGTGATGCAGCCGGCCAGAATGCTCTCCACGGTACATTTGAAGAAGTTTTCGAGTGTTTTAGTTGACAATCCAAATCTCCTCAGACTCATAATGAAGTATAGCCGCTGTCTTGCCGCCTTTATAGCTGCATCAATATGTTGTGTCCAGGTTAGGTCCTCGGAGCTATTGACACCCAGGAACTTGAAATTGGTCACTCCCTGCACTTCTGATGCCTCTATGAGGTCCACCTGGATTGGAAACTAGCTGCAGAAATGGAATCACAAAGGGACTTGGTCAGGGGAGCGTCTATGTCTAAAGAATGTATGCCCAAGGATTGTCCTGCTGAAGGGTCTCTTTATTCCCTTCCATAGATGCTGCCTGACTTGCTGAGTTTCTCCAGCAGTTTGTGTGTGTTGCTGCCATTTTGCCTGCCTTCCATAGAAAGAAAAGCTTGCCAATGCCAGCACAGATACTGTAAATACGCCGATCTGCCCCAAACAATTCCTGCAAGGTAGATTAGCTTGACTTGTCACATGTACATTGAAACACGGATGTGAAATGCACTGCTTGTATCAAATCAAATCAGCTGGGCAGCCCACAAGTGTCACCAGCTTCTGGTTCCAACATAGCATGCCCTCAACTCACTAACCTGAACCCGCGTGCCTTTGGAGTGTAGGAGGAAACCCATGTGGTCATGGGCGAATGTACAAAATCCCTCCCATACCGCAGCGGAAATGGAACCCTTATCTAAGAGTTGGAGCTAACTGCCACACTACCGTGCTGCTCTGAGTAGTGTTCCAGAATTCCCAGCAAGGGGCTTCGGCAGCTCCGTTCCCTTTGAAAGGTGCAGGGAGACTTTAAGAGGTACAGGCTGAAATTAACAGGAACGGCCAATCAAGTTAAGGCAATGCACGGAGTTGAACGTGAACAGAGCGAAGAAGGCGGTTGCGTTGCCTGCAAAAGGTGCAGTGGGGATAGTTTAAATGGGAGTCACAGTCCCTGCATTTGCTTTTGGGCTTTGGAGCCTTTCTTTGTTTATGAGCCATTGCAGTACCTATTGATTTTTGCATTTTGTCTTCAAAGCATCACGTGATTGCACCTAAAATGCAGTGCATTGTGAGTGTTAGAGGATGTTAAGAGGAGATGGTACAGCACTGCATCGTGTCCTCAGTTCTTTCTTTCCATTACAGAATTAGTAAAAGAGAAAATATATATATATATATATATATATATATATATATATAATTTCTTAGTCTATCAAGGAATAATCCTTTGGTGAACATTTGCCTAAATTGTTGAGATATAATTAATTTATGTCAAACTCTTAAGGTGTTTTCCTTGTGAATCTATCACAGAATTATGAAAAGAAAAGAAAAAAAAAAGATGTCTAGTCTGTTAAGGGATGATCTTATGTGAATGTTTCCCCAAACTGTTGTGATATCATTAATTTAAGTCGAACTGTAAAGGTCTTTTTGAGAATGCATCACGGAATTAGTAAAAGAAAAACAAAATGTTCTGCTGTCTATCCTTGGGTAAACATTTTCCCAAATTGTTGAGATACAAAACTGATTACTGTTGAACTCCAAGTGTTTTTCTTATGAATAAAAAGCACCCTATTTTAATATATTTTAATAATACCATAATTTCTATTATCTCAAACAACATGATGCTTGTTTTTAGCAGACTGCATTGTTTCGGTTGCCTTTGATATTAAGTTTGCTCCAAATATAATTTTGGAATCCTTTGGGAGTTTTGTAGATGGCTCAATATAAAATTATTGTTTCTTCTACACGGCTCAGTGTTTCGAAATGTGGCAGGTGTTCATCCCTTAAGTAATAACCTCTGCTGCTAAAATTGTTTCCATTGTACACATAAAGAATATTGTGTTCAAAATGTGTACCTTAAAAATAGTGGCTCTTCCAGTACAGTGTAGCTGAACTTTTGATCGTTCAATAAATAAATATCCATAACAGTGAGAATTAGTGACACTCACCAGCTACTACTGGCAATTGTTAGTCTGTTGGACTTGACTGGAAGTAACAAAGTGAGTGAACTCGCATGTTAGAAGCTTTTTGATGTAAAAAGCAGAAGACCTTTTTATTGTGTGGTAGCAGGATATTAGAAAGCAGGTTATAACATGAGCAATGAATTAGAATCAGGTTTATTATCACTGGAATGTGTGATGGAATTTGTTGTTTATTGGCAGCAGTACAGTGCAACACATACAAATATTAAGTTCAAGTTTAATTGTCATTCAATCATGCCTGAATACAGCCAAGTGAAACAGTGTTACTGTGGGCCCAAGCTGCAAAACACAGTACCAGCAGTCACACACAGCACAAGGCACACATAGCACATATAAGATACCAGTAAAATACAGTCACACAAAAAAATATCGTGCAAGTCTCTGAGTCCATGAATGTTGCAGCAGTCTGCCATTGAACACAATACAGCTTGTCTTCTGCAGAGCGGACAGTGGGATCAGCACCAACACCAGCTTGGACGCCGTGCCGTACTGCCTCCAGTGGAATACATCAACTCCAACGCCTCTCTCCTGGGGGGCTGTAAACAGGCAACCTTGTGGCTTGAAGCCTAGTTCTTGCTATGACTGAGACCTCACAGATCCCCCACCGTCCACCAATGAATCAGTGAATCAGACTTGCAGCATTCCGCAATAACAATGTCCAACAGGGTCTAGCAGTCACGAGAAAAGTGACTGAGATGATCTCTCGCTGTTGGACTGCCTGCCACCTTTGTGCACCAACTACTCCAATGCCTCTCTGATACAGGCAGCATCACGGTCCGCACCAAGTCCAGCTGCTTCAGTTTCTCCACCAAGGAGAAACTTGCTGATGGGGTACGCCTGCAGTACTTTAATTACTATCAATTCCAAAATGAATATATAAAAAATAAATACATAGTGCAAAAAGAGAGCAAAATAATGAAGCAACACACATCAAAGTTGCTGGTGAACGCAGCAGGCCAGGCAGCATCTCTAGGAAGAGGTACAGTTGACATTTCAGGCCAAGGCCCTTACATAGAAACGTAGAAACATAGAAAATAGGTGCAGGAGTAGGCCATTCGGCCCTTTGAGCCTGCACCGCCATTTATTATGATCATGGCTGATCATCCAACTCAGAACCCCGCCCCAGCCTTCCCTCCATACCCCCTGACCCCCGTAGCCATAAGGGCCATATCTAACTCCCTCTTAAGTGTAGCCAATGAACCGGCCTCAACTGTTTCCTGTGGCAGAGAATTCCACACATTCACCACTCTCTGTGTGAAGAAGTTTTTCCTAATCTCAGTCCTAAAAGGCTTCCCCTTTATCCTCAAACTGTGACCCCTCGTTCTGGACTTCCCCAACATCGGGAACAATCTTCCTGCATCTAGCCTGTCCAATCCCTTTAGGATCTTATACGTTTCAATCTGGTGAACCTTCTCTGCACTCCCTCTATGGCAAGGATGTCTTTCCTCAGATTAGGGGACCAAAACTGCACACAATACTCCAGGTGTGGTCTCACCAAGGCCTTGTACAACTGCATTAGTACCTCCCTGCTCCTGCACGCGAATCCTCTCGCTATAAATGCCAGCATACCATTCGCCTTTTTCACCGCCTGCTGTACCTGCATGACCACTTTCAATGACTGGTGTATAATGACACCCAGGTCTCGTTGCACCTCCCCTTTTCCTAATCAGCCACCATTCAGATAATAATCTGTTTTCCTATTTTTGCCACCAAAGTGGATAACTTCACATTTATCCACATTAAATTGCATCTGCCATGAATTTGCCCACTCACCCAACCTATCCCAGTCACCCTGCATCCTCTTAGCATCCTCCTCACAGCTAACACTGCCACCCAGCTTCGTGTCATCCGCAAACTTGGAGATGCTGCATTTAATTCCCTCATCCAAGTCATTAATATATATTGTAAGCAACTGGGGTCCCAGCACTGAGCCCTGCAGTATCCCACTAGTCACCGCCTGCCATTCTGAAAAGGTCCCGTTTATTCCCACTCTTTGCTTCCTGTCTGCTAACCAACTCTCCACCCACACCAATACCTTACCCCCAATACCGTGTGCTTTAAGTTTGCACACTAATCTCCTGTGTGGGACCTTGTCAAAAGCCTTCTGAAAATCCAAATATACCACATCCACTGGTTCTCCCCTATCCACTCTACTAGTTACATCCTCAAAAAATTCTATGAGATTCGTCAGACATGATTTTCCTTTCACAAATCCATGCTGACTTTGTCCGATCATTTCACCGCTTTCCAAATGTGCTGTTATCACATCCTTGATAACTGACTCCAGCAGTTTCCCCACCACCGACGTTAGGCTAACCGGTCTATAATTCCCCGGTTTCTCTCTCCCTCCTTTTTTAAAAAGTGGAGTTACATTAGCCACCCTCCAATCCTCAGGAACTAGTCCAGAATCTAACGAGTTTTGAAAAATTATCACTAATGCATCCACTATTTCTTGGGCTACTTCCTTAAGCACTCTAGGATGCAGACCATCTGGCCCTGGGGATTTATCTGCCTTCAATCCCTTCAATTTACCTAACACCACTTCCCTAATAACATGTATTTCGCTCAGTTCCTCCATCTCACTGGACCCTCTGTCCCCTACTACTTCTGGAAGATTATTTATGTCCTCCTTAGTGAAGACAGGACCAAAGTAATTATTCAATTGGTCTGCCATGTCCTTGCTCCCCATAATCAATTCACCTGTTTCTGTCTGTAGGGGACCTACATTTGTCTTTACCAGTCTTTTCCTTTTTACATATCTATAAAAGCTTTTACAGTCAGTTTTTATGTTCCCTGCCAGTTTTCTCTCATAATCTTTTTTCCTCTTCCTAATTAAGTCCTTTGTCCTCCTCTGCTGAACTCTGAATTTCTCCCAGTCCTCAGGTGATCCACTTTCTCTGGCTAATTTGTTTGCTTCTTCTTTGGAATTGATACTATCCCTAATTTCTCTTGTCAGCCACGGGTGCACTACCTTCCTTGATTTATTCTTTTGCCAAACTGGGATGAACAATTGTTGTAGTTCATCCATGCAACCTTTAAATGCTTGCCATTGCATATCCACTGTCAATCCTTTAAGTGTCATTTGCCAGTCTATCTTAGCTAATTCATGTCTCATACCTTCAAAGTTACCCCTCTTTAAGTTCAGAACCTTTGTTTCTGAATTAACTATGTCACTCTCCATCTTAATGAAGAATTCCACCATATTATGGTCACTCTTACCCAAGGGGCCTCTCACGACAAGATTGCTAATTAACCCTTCCTCATTGCTCAAAACTCAGTCCAGAATAGCCTGCTCTCTAGTTGGTTCCTCGACATGTTGGTTCAAAAAACCATCCTGCATACATTCCAAGAAATCCTCTTCCTCAGCACCTTTACCAATTTGGTTCACCCAATCTACATGTAGATTGAAGTCACCCATTATAACTGCTGTTCCTTTATTGCACACATTTCTAATTTCCTGTTTAATACCATAATGCGACCTCACTACTACTGTTAGGTGGCCTGTACACAACTCCCACCAGCGTCTTCTGCCCCTTAGTGTTACGCAGCTCTACCCATATCGATTCCACATCTTCCCGGCTTATGTCCTTCCTTTCTATTGCGTTAATCTCTTCTTTAACCAGCAACGCCACTTCACCTCCCCATCCTTCATGTCTATCCCTCCTGAATATTGAATATCCCTGAACGTTGAGCTCCCATCCCTGGTCACCCTGGAGCCATGTCTCTGTGATCCCAACTATATCATAATCATTAATAACAATCTGCACTTTCAATTCATCCACCTTATTACGAATGCTCCTTGCATTGACACACAAAGCCTTCAGGCGCTCTTTTACAACTCTCTTAGCCCTTATACAATTATGCTGAAAAGTGGCCCTTTTTAATGCTTGCCCTGGATTTGTCGGCCTGCCACTTTTACTTTTCTCCTTAGTACTTTTTGCTTCTACCCTCACTTTACACCCCTCTGTCTCACTACACTGGTTCCCATCCCCCTGTTGTGAACGAACCTCCTCACGCCTAGCCTCTTTAATTTGGTTCCCACCCCCCAAACATTCTAGTTTGAAGTCACCTCAGTAGCCCTCGCTAATCTCCCTGCCAGGATATTGGTCTCCCTAGGATTCAAGTGTAACCCGTCCTTTTTGTACAGGTCACGCCTGCGCTAAAAGAGGTCCCAATGATCCAAAAACTTGAATCCCTGCCCCCTGCTCCAATCCCTCAGCCACGCATTTATCCTCCACCTCATCGCATTCCCACTCTCACTGTCGCGTGGCACAGGCAGTAATCCTGAGATTACTACCTTTGCGGTCCTTTTTCTCAACTCCCTTCCTATCTCCCTATATTCTCCTTTCAGGACCTCATCCCTTTTCCTACCTATGTCATTGGTACCTATATGTACCACGACCTCTGGCTCCTCACCCTCCCTCTTCAGGATATCTTGGACACGATCAGAAATATCCCGGACCCTGGCACCAGGGAGGCAAACTTCCATCCTGCGTCCACAGAATCACCTATCTGACAAAGGGTCTCAGCCCGAAACGTCAGCTGTACCTCTTCCTAGAGATGCTGCCTGGCCTGCTGCGTTCACCAGCAACTTTGATGTGTGTTGCTTGAATTTCCAGCATCTGCAGAATTCCTCATGTTTGCGAGCAAAATAGTGAGGTTGTATTCAGGAAAGATTCATAAGTCTGATGGTGGAGGGGAAGAAGCTATCTCTACATTATTGAGTGTGTGTCTTCAGGATCCTGTGCCGCCTCCTCGCTGGTAGTAAATACGTTCTGTACCTCCAAACATAAAAACAAATTGAAAGGAAAACAAGACAGTCAGGAATGCAAGTCTAACTTCATATATAGTTTAGGCGAGGGATGCACATGTCACATGGTGCTGTCATGATGTATGCAGTTTATGCATTTTTACCCGTAATGGATTATTTGAACAAACAAGAATGTTTAAGCAAACACTATATTTACAATATTACTCAAATGCTACTGAAATATTTATTACACAACAGAGGGCAGGTCCTGGATGGTGAGAGTCTGACGGTGAGTGCTGGATGATGCTTTCCTGAGGCTTTGCCTTTTGAAGATGTTCTCAGTCATACAGAGGCTTGTGTCCATGATGGAGTTATGTGAGTTTGCAGCCCTCTAAAGTTTCTAGGTAAACTTCCAACTAATAATCTTTGTTCAGCTTCTGGTCATAAACAAGAGCCAGTTCTTGATGTAAGTGTAAAGCAATAATCAACCTGAAGTTAAAAGGACAGCTTAATCAACAAACAACACTGTCTATGGAGCAGAATTGATGGCACATAGCACCTGGACTAGCTGCTGAAGACATCCAGTGTAAGATGATGGGTTTTGTTAATTGGGCTTGAATCAAGCTAGACAACACTGGCTAAGTTATTTAGTTCAAGGAAGCTTGCAGACCAGGTTACCACGTCAAATAGCTGATCTATTAATAGTTGGGTAATTTGTGTGCTCAGGGAGTCAGCATTCACAACATTTATTTTGAGTGTTTAGGAGCTCTGTCCTCAGAAGCTTTTAGACTACCTGTGTGAAAAGCTGTATGAAAAAATATTACATGTGTGAGGTCATCGGAGTGGCATAGAAGCGGTAAAAATGTAAGAGAGCAGTCCAGGCTTTTTAGGAATAGTCAAGAACATCAGGAAGACTAACAGAAACACAGGGTAAACTAGAATCCATTCTTTTTCCTTCAGTTTCTGCAACAGTTGATTTGTTTGTCTGCACTGCGTGGCTATGTCATTTTAGTTTTAGGAACTGTACCTGTGTTTTGGAAATCTTTTATGGTTTAGAAATGGTTTGTAATTTGGAAATCTTTTATACGATGGAAATCCTCTGAGTTTTAAATGTGTTTTAAGTATTTTGTCTGAATTTAAACATGTATCACTGTAAATAAATGAACTATGTTTCAAACTACTTTATTCTCTAGAAATATCTCCTCCTTGGTAGGAAGGGGGGACCTACCACTCAAATAGTGTGTATTGGCAGCTAAACTCACCACGGAGGATAAAGGGGGAAGTGATGTAGTCTTTGAAGATTGAGTAACTACAGTATAACCTCTCTTTAGTGAGGATACAAACAGCTATCTATATCAGATAGGGGTTAATAGTAGAAAATCATAAATCTACTGTAAGTTACAAAATAAATAAATAGTGCCAACAAAGGAACAATGAGGTGGTGCTCATGGATCATTCAGAAATCTGACAGCAGAGGAGAAGGACCTGTTCCTGACTCACTAGAGTGTGTGTCTTCAGGCTCCTGTACCTTCTCCCCAATAGTAGTAACAAGAAGAAGGCATGTACCAGATGGTGAGGGTCAGACTTCTCAAATAACTGATTTGTATTTCTAAGAAGAGAACTGACATTAAAATAATCTGATATTAAAAATATTCATAGCTTATGATATTATATAATATTTACATGCAGTATTTTCCCTAATATTCTGTGTGTCTCTGAAATTCATGTATGTTCACCTCTTCCCTGAAGCCTCATTGCATTGACCCCAAAACCAACCCAGTCTCCCGCTCATGAACTGGACTCATTCGAATGTACTGACAGTCAGAGGAAGGCCAGGATCAGGAGACAACATCCAGTCACGGGCGACACTGAATGATCAAAGCTTTGGTGGGGGAATTGAGGCTCGAAGCTGGACACAGGCAGTTTAGAAACTCACAATTGTTTATTGTCATTCTTCAGTACATGAGTGTAAAGGAGAACAAAATGATGTTGTTACTGTTGGGCAGTCAGCCCAGCCAAGAAAGAGGGAATCTGTGGACCTCATGATGAACGACAAGGGTCACGGAGTAGAGCCAAGGGCAGAGGAGTTGACTGAAAATGTTAAAAACAGCAGAAAATGGAACCTGAGAGATGAAACAGGGCTTAATGCAATGCAGGTTTTGGGGTGGTCTCAAAGAATGAAGGGAGTTTACCTGACAGATGTCCTGGCCTAGGCCTGCGGTAGAAATCACGGGTTTAACTGGACAAGAGTGATCCCAGTCGTGCATTCATACCACAGAGGTAGTGTTACATGGGTGAGGTGCCAAACTGTGTGCACCAGTGCCGAAAGTAGGTCGGAGCTCAAGGGCGACGCCTGTTCAGAAGCACCAACTCAATTATTGTAGTGGCACCAGGCAACTAGAAAATAATCTACATTGCACTTCATTCCAGAAAATCACAAAAATGCTGGAGGAACTTAGAAGGTCTGGCAGCATTTACAGAGAGGAAAAAGAGTCAATGTTTCGGGCCAGGACCCCTCATCAGGTCTCATCTTGGCCTGAAATATTGACTCTTCATTCCAGAGAGGCTGCCGGACCTACTGAGTTCCTCCAGCACTTTTTTTTTGTGTGTTAATCTGAAATTTGAGTATCTATGGAATCTCTTGTGTTTATAATTCCAGAATATGATTGATTTATAATCATATATTGTGAAAAATTTTGTGTTACGCAGTAAAATTTCTGGGCATACAAATTCAGTGTAAATCTGCTTTTAATCAACAATAAGATTGAAATGAGTTTTATCTGTCACACGTACATTAAAACATACAGTGAAGTGCATGCTTTGCATCAATGACTAAGACAGTGTGAGGATGTACTGGGGATAGCCCATTCTTCCAGTGCCAACACAGCATGCCCACAACTTACTAACCCTAAACTGTACGTGGGATAAAACTTAAGCGCCCGGAGGAAACCTATACAGTCATGGGGAGAACGTAGAAACTCCTTACGGATGGTGATGGGATTTGAACCCCAATCACTGATCGCCAGCTCTGTAGGATGTATCATTTGTTCATTATGTGCTGTGTCATATAATGTGGCGATCATGGTCTATCAATGACAGGACATGGACAGTGAGGAGAGTTTAAAAAGGAAGGGGACTTCCAATGGGTGTGTTTTGGATCGGGACAAGAAGGGCGGCGTGGGAGCTAAATTCTGAAGGAAGGCAGTTTTTTAAAAAAACATCTTTGATTACAAGAAGGACGAGACTGCGCAAGCGCATGACATAGACAGGACAGCGCAGAGAGTTTAAGAAGGACACCACCCTATCCAGCGGGCAGCAGTCGGAGCGGGCAGCGGAGTGAGTGGCAGCAGAGTGTAGGGCTTGGGCGATATAACAGGAAGAGGCGAGAGCGAGACACCGACTCTCCTTTTTCCCCTTGGCGAATCGACCTGGACAGACAGAGGAACAGCAGGGCTCACAGAGCTAACGGTACAAGCTAACAGTTTAAAAAGTTTGTGTGTTTGGTGAGGTAAGTGGGTGAGTAGACTTATTTTTCCTTGTTTCATTCCTGTAGAATTAGGTAGCATGTCTGCAGGGTTAGCGCTTTGTTCAGGGTGTCAGATGTGGGAATCCTGGGAGACCGCCAGCCTCCCTGATGGCCACCTCTGCACCAGGTGCACCGAGATGCAGCTCCTCAGAGACCATGTTAGGGATCTGGAGCTGCAGCTTGATGACCTACTGCTTATCAGGGAAAGTGAAGAGGTGATAGACAGGAGCTACAGGGAGGTTGTCATCCCTAGGCTACAGGGGTCAGAAAACTGGGTCACTGTCAAGAGAGGGAAGGGAAATGCCCAGATAGTGGAGAGCACACCTGTGGCTGTCCCCCTCAGCAACGAATATCTTGTCCTGGATGCTGTTGAGGGGGATGACCTGACAGGGGACGGCCACTGTGACCGGGTCTCTGGCACTGAGCCTGGCTCTGTTGTGCAGGAAGGAAGGAGGGAGAAGAGTAATGCGGTAGTCATAGGGGATTCCGTAGCCAGGGGAACAGACAGGAGATTCTGTGAACCTGATAGAGATACCTGCATGGTGTGTTGCCTCCCAGGTGCCAGGGTACGGGATGTCTCGGATCGGGTCCAGAATATTCTGAAGGGAGAGGGCGAGCAGCCAGCTGTCTTGGTACATGTTGGTACCAATGACATAAGATAGGACAAAGGAGGAGGTCCTGAAGAGAGATTTCTGGAAGTTAGAAAGGAAGCTGAGAAGCAGGACCTCCAGGGTAGTAATCTCAGGATTGCTACTTGTGCCACGTGCTAGCGAGGACAAGAATAGTAGGATCAGGCAGATGAATGTGTGGCTGAGAGACTGGTGCAGGGGGCAGGGCTTCAGATTCTTGGATCATTGGGATTTCTTCTGGGGGAAGTATGATCTGTTCAAAATGGACAAGTTACACCTGAACCCGAAGGGGACCACTATCCTGGCGGGAAGACTTAATAGAGCTGTTAGGGAGGGTTTAAACTAATTTGGCAGGGGGATGGGAACCGGAATGATAGAGCGGAGGAGGAGGAAAACAGAAATAAATCTAAGATAGTCAGCAGTAAAGATGTCAGGTAGGACAGGCAGGTGGTGGGGCAAATTTGCAGCCATTGGGATGAGTTGCAGTGCAATCAATGCAAAAAGTACCAAATACTGGTCTTAAGGTGTTATACTTAAATGCACGCAGCATAAGGAATAAGGTGGATGATCTTGTCGTACAGCTACAGATTGGCAGGTATGATATTGGGGCCATCACTGAGATGTGGCTAAAGGATGCATGTCTCTGGGAGCTGAACATCCAAGGATACACGGTGTATCAGAAGGATAGGCAGGTAGGCAGAGGGGGTGGTGTGGCTTTATTGGTAAGAAATGATATTAAATCATTAGAAAGAAGTGACATAGGATCGGAAGGTGCAGAATCTTTATGGGTTGAGCTGAAATCGCAGGGGTAAAAGGACCCTGATGGCAGTTATTTATAGGCCTCCAAACAGCTACAGGGATGTGGACTACAAATTACAACAGGAAATAGAAAAGGCTTGTCAGAAGGGCAGTGTTATGATAATTGTGGGGGATTTTAACATGCGAGTGGATTGGGAAAATCAGGTCGGCACTGGATCTCAAGAGAGAGAATTTGTAGAATGTCTACAAGGTGGCTTTTTAGAACAGCTTGTTGTTGAGCCCACTAGGGGATCAGCTGTACTGGATTGGGTATTGTGTAATGAACCAGAGGTGATTAGAGAAATTGAGGTGAAGGAACCCTTAGGAGACAGTGATCATAACATGATTGAGTTCACTGTGAAATTTGAGAACGAGAATCTGAAATCCGATGTGTCGGTGTTTCAGTGGAGTAAAGGAAATTACAGTGGCATGAGAGAGGAACTGGCCAAAGTTGACTGGAAAGGGATGCTAGCAGGAAGGATGGCAGAGCAGCAGTGGCTGGAGTTTATGCAAGAAATTAGGAAGGTGCAAAACAGATATATTCCAAAAAAGAAGAAATTTTCGAATGGAAAAAGGATGCAACTGTGGTTGACAAGAGAAGTCAAAGCCAAAGTTAAAGCAAAGGAGAGGGCATACAAGGAAGCAAAAATTAGTGGGAAGACAGAGGATTGGGAAGTTTTTAAAACCTTACAAAAGGAAACTAAGAAGGTCATTAAGAGGGAAAAGATGAACTATGAAAGGAAGCTAGGAAATAATACCAAAGAGGATACTAAAAGCTTTTTCAAGTATATAAAGAATAAAAGACAGGTCAGAGTAGATATAGGCCTGATAGAAAATGATGCTGGAGAAATTGTCATGGGAGATAAGGAGATGGCAGAGGAACTGAACGAGTATTTAGCATCAGTCTTCACTGAGGAAGACATCAACAGTATACTGGACACTCAAGGGTGTCAGAGAAGAGAAGTGAGCGCAGTCACAATTACGACAGAGAAAGTACTCAGGAAGCTGAATAGTCTAAAGGTAGATAAACCTCCCGGACCAGTTGGAATGCACCCTCATGTTCTGAAGGAAGTAGCTGTGGAGATTGCAGAGGCATTAGCAATGATCTTTCAAAAGTCAATAGATTCTGGCATGGTTCCGGAGGACTGGAAGATTGCAAATGTCACTCCACTATTAAGAAGGGGGCAAGGAAGCAAAAAAGAAATTATAGACCTGTTAGCTTGACACCCGTGGTTGGGAAGTTGTTGGAGTCGATTGTCAAGGATGAGGTTATGGAGTACCCGGAGACATATGACAAGATAGACAGAACTCAGCATGGTTTCGTTAAAGGAAAATCCTGCCTGACAAACCTATTGCAAGTTTTTGAGGAAATTACAAGTAGGCTAGACAAGGCAGATGCAGTGGATGTTGTATATTTAGATTTTCAGAAGGCCTTTGACAAGGTGCCGTACATGAGGCTGCTAAACAAGATAAGAGCCCATGGAATTACGGGAAAGTTACATACGTGGATAGAGCATTGGCTGATTGGCAGGAAACAGAGAGTGGGAATAAAGGGATCTCATTCTGGTTGGCTGCCGGTTACCAGTGGTGTTCCATAGGGGTCCGTGTTGGGGCCGCTTCTTTTTACGTTGTACATCAAGGATTTGGATTATGGAATAGATGGCTTTGTGGCTAAGTTTGCTGACGATACGAAGATAGGTGGAGGGGCCTGTAGTGCTGAGGAAATGGAGAGTCTGCAGAGAGACTTGGATAGATTGGGAGAATTGGCAAAAAAGTGGCAAATGAAATACAATGTTGGAAAGTGTATGGTTATGTACTTTGATGGAAGAAACAGATGGGGAGAGAATTCAAAATTTTGAGATGCAATGGGGCTTGGGAGTCCTCGTGCAGGATACCCTTAAGGTTAACCTCCAGACTGAGTCGGTGGCGAAGAAGGCGAATGCAATGTTGACATTCATTTCTAGAGGAATAGAGTATAGGAGCAGGGATGTGATGTTGAGGCTCTATAAGGCGTTGGTGAGCCCTCACTTGGAGTACTGTGGGCAGTTTTGGTCTCCTTATTTAAGAAAGGATGTGCTGACGTTGGAGAGGGTACAGAGAAGATTCACTAGAATGATTCTAGGAATGAGAGGGTTAACATATGAGGAACGTTTGTCTGCTCTTGGACTGTATTCCTTGGAGTTTAGAAGAATGAGGGGAGACCTCATAGAAACATTTCGAATGTTGAAAGGCGTGGACAGAGTGGATGTGGCAAAGTTGTTTCCCATGGTGGGGGAGTCTGGTACGAGAGGGCATGACTTAAGGATTGAAGGGCACCCATTCAGAACACAGATGCGAAGAAATTTTTTTAGCCAGAGGGTGGTGAATCTGTGGAATTTGTTGACACGGGCAGCAGTGGAGGCCAAGTCATTGGGTGTATTTAAGGCAGAGATTGATAGGTATCTGAGTAGCCAGGGCATCAAAGGTTATGGTGAGGAGGCGTGGGAGTGGGACTAAATGGGAGAATGGATCAGCTCATGGTAAAATGGCGGAGCAGACTCGATGAGCCAAATGGCCGACTTCTGCTCCTTTGTCTTATGCTCTTATGATTGTTCTTGGCAAATTTTTCAACAGGATTAGGTTGCCTTTGCTACCTTCTGGGCAGTGTCTTTACAAGACGCGTGACCCCAGCAATTTCAGCGTAACCAGGATTTGTGATATGCACCAGCTGCTCATACGACCTTCCACCAGCTGCTCCCATGACTTCACGTGTCCCTGATCAGGGCACTAAGCAGGTGCTACACCTTGCCTGAGGGTGACCTGCAGGCTGGTGGAGGGAAGGAGAGCCTTATACCCCCTTTAGTAGAGACGAGTCTCCATCCTGCCACCCTAGGTCTATGCCTACAGAATTTTCAAAGGCCTAAATGGAGTGATATGAAGAGGGTGCTTCCAACAGCGGAGAATCTAGAACCAGAGGGCACACCCTCAGAATAGAAGGCTATCCCTTTAGAACAGAGATGAGCTGGAATTCCTTTAGCCAAAGGCTGGTTAATCTGTGGAATTTATTTCTGTAGACAACTGTAGAGGCCAAATCATTGGGAGAATTTCAACCAGACATTTATAGGTTCTTGACTTTTTTTAATCATGTCGCACCAGACTGTTAGCCATTCTGGCACATGGTGTCAGGATTGGTCTCCTTTCGGATGAACTGGGTCACGATGTGAACGTTCCTGACTCAACCCCTTTTTTTTTACGAGGCTCGATGCTCAACCCGGCACGGATGGATAGCGTGCTTGGGGAGTGGCCAATTGACTCGGATTCGAACGGGAACCTTCGCTCCGGAGTCCGGCACTGATGCCATTGTGCCACCAGCCGGCCTTACTAATAAGGGCATCATAGGTTAAAGGGAGAAGGCAGGGAAAAGCAGTGCAGAGGGAAAATAAATCAAACATGATGGAGTGGGTCGATGACCCAAATGCCCGAATTTTGCTCCTGTGGCTTATGGATCATAAGACCATAGGATACAGGAGCAGAATTAGGCCATTTGACCATTGAGCTGCTCCGCCATGTCCTCATGGCTGATCCATTTTCCCTCTCAGCCCCAATCTCCTGCCTTCTCCCCATATCCCTTCGTGCCCCGATTAATCAAAAATCTATCCACCCCGGCCTTAAATATACCCAGCAACTTGGTCTCCACAGCTGCCCGTGACAAAAAAATACCACAGATTCAGCACTCTCTGACGAAAGAAATTCATCCTCATCTCCGTTCTAAGTGGACTCCCCTCTATCCTGAGGCTTGTGGCCTTATTGTTGTTATCTTCTGGGCTGACTCCCCACCAGAGTCACCGTTGTCACATCATACTCCAGACTCCTTTTCCGTAACCTCAGTGCCAGTGAGACGCGACACTCCTATGTCTGAATGCTGTTTACATAGCCTGCAAACTCTAATAAGAAAGCTGTTAAAAGGACCAGAAGCATTAATGATAAATAGAGAAGTTCAAAGCTTGCTCAGTAAAAGCTTGGATCTTGTAAATTTAAACCTGGCTGCGATGAATCTAATTAATAGCCTTTAACTCTGAGCACTTAACAGTCTTTGTATAGATGACTGCACCGATTGTTGGTACATAAAGTATATTTTTGGCAGGTTCATTCAATGTGTTAGCAGGGCAAAGAGACTCCAGGGGAAGAAATTCTGACTGTAATGCTCTTGAGAGTCTCGGATTTTACTAACCACAAGCAGATCAGTATATGATCATATGTCATCTCCTCAAACCACAGTGCTGCTTGTGGTTTCAAACTTGAGGAAGTAAAGGATTGCTTTCAAAGTCCATACCCCAAGTGGTGAGGTTATCCATCAGCACAGATAATATTAAACTGGACCAATCATTGAAAAATAAAGCAGTTTGATTTATTCTACTTCTGTATGGACTTTGACTTCTTTATTGAATCAAATGAGAGATTCTGCTGTCTTGTCAAAGTCTTTGCATTGCTGGCCGTGGTTAGTCTGAGAACAGTAATCTGCGCCTGACGCGCACTCTGCTCTGATTCTGAATACATAAGACATAAGAGCCAAATTAGGCCATTCAGCCCATTGAGTCTGCTCCACCATTCCATCAGGGCAGATTTATTATCCCCCTCAATCCCATTTCATCTGCCATCTCCCAGTAACCCTTGGCACCCTTACTAATCAAGAACTTGTCAGCCTCCGCTTTAAATATACCCAATGACTTGGCCTCCGCAGCCACCTGTGGCAATGACTCACCACTATCTGGCTAAAGAAATTCCTCCTGCTGTAAAGGGACACCCTTCTATTCTGAGGCTATGCCCTCTGATCCAAGACTCCCCTACTTACTGAAGCATCCTCTCTCCATCCACTCTATCTTCTTCTTCTCCTTCTTAAGCACATCGCCCCTACTGGGGCATAGGCTGCTGACAGCAGCTTGCCAGAGTCATCTGGCCTGGCCCGGTCTTTCAAGGTATAGACCATCGAAGATCCTTCCTCTCCCAGGGATGAGAACTTTGGAGCTTTTGTTGCTATTTCTGCAGTGCTGGACTTCCACAGGATGGAGTTGCTAGCCCCATGCTCCACCTTCCTCCTTTCACAGTCGGGCTTGGGACCGTCCATAGTAGAGTTTCACTCTATCTAGGCCATTCAATGTTTGATAGGTTTCCATGAGATCCCCTCTCATTCTTCTATGCTCCAGCGAGCACAGGGACAGAGCCTTTGGCCTCTCATATGGTGAGTGAAGAACTGGAAATAGTAAAGATAACAATTCTGTGGGAATAATTTTCCTTGGGAGCTGCTATGTGTAGTTAACTTGAAGAGAGTTTCGAGTGCTGAGAACATGACAATTTCAGGACCCTTATGAAGATGAGGATGGGGTGGCAGGGTGGACATGTGTCTCTACCAAAGAAGGTATAAAGCACTCCTTCCCCCCTGTTAACCTACAGCTCACCCTTGGGCAAAGTGTAGAATCTGCTTAGCCCCTTGATCAGGGTCACGTGACACCATGGGAGCAGGTGGTGGATGGTCATACGAGCAGCTTATGCATATCACAAATCCTGGTTATGTGACCACTGACTCCAGTATTGATAATGGCTGGAGTCACCCATCTTGTAAAGACACTGCCCAGAACAAGGCAATGGCAAACCACTTCTGTAGAAAATTTTGCCAAGGACAATCATGTTCATGAGACCATGATCGTCCATCTCAGACGACACAGTACATAATGATGATGATGAAGATTTATGATTCAAGATTGTTTAATGTCATGTACATTACACGAGTATGAAGGAGAACCAAATAATTGTTACTACAGATCTGATGCAACCCACAAAAAACAATAAAATAAAGAACACAATAAAAAATTGCAATCACTGTAAATACATAGGAAAGCTTACACACATGTAAGATTAAGATGGCACCACCGAACATGTGCGACAGTTTTCCAGTAGTCAGAAAGCTAAGAAATCTGACTAAAAACTTCCTTAAAAATAGCTTTTCTGAGGTAAATTGTGTTAAATTATCACCACAAAGAGTGAAGGGACGAGCGATGTCGAGGTGAGTTCAGGGGATGAGCTGAGATGGTGTGTTGTAGATGGGGTTCCGATATCTGTATAGTTGGCCCGGTAGTGAGGTTGGATTGCTCTGGGTGCCGAAAGGAGAAGGTGGGGCAAAAGAGAGTCGGTGCACATACAACTGGCCCGGGTGCAAGGTTGGATCGCTCTGGGCTGCAAGCTGATTTGAAAACCTTGAGAGCAGCTTTAGGCTGGGCAATGGAACCTGAGCCCGGAACAAGTTGCTGGGTGGTGGGGTCTAGGCCTGGGGTCTTTCGCAGCAGCTGGGTCCTAGTGCGAGGTGCAATACACAATTGCAATTTAGACAATTTAAACACTGGCCCAGATCAGAGGCGAGAGCCAATTTCGCTCACTCTCTGTGATCTTCAATCCTCTCTCCAGGGTGCCAGAACCTTTCACTATTCCGTTGTTGGGTCAGTTTAAATCCCAGCCCAGATAGACTGAAAAGACAGGATGTAGGTCAAGACGAGAGCCAATTTCGCTTTTTCTCCATGATGGTCATCTCCATGGCACTAAGGCTATGAAGACTACCCCAGCTGCTGTGCTTTGTGCCTGCTAATATAATGAATTGATAAGCAAGGCTTTGGGCTTACTCCAAGATTCGGATCTGAGGACACAATTTTGGTTTGGTATACTGTTTGCATGATTTTTTTTTCCCCTTTCTCTTGTGCATCGAGTTTTGGCCTTTTATCTTGATTTGATTTTTTCTTTAATTAGATTCCTTTGGGTTTCTTGCTGTGTGGCTACCTATGAGCAAGCAAATCTCAAGGTTGCATAATTTATACATTCTTTGATAATAAATATACTTGAACCTTATATACATAGATTGATTGCATTTCCATAAAGTGATGCTTGGCATGGGAGAATTGGTACATATGATGACTCTGACAGGAAATGATAAAGTAGTGGTGGTTGGGGGTGTGGTGGGGTGGGTTAGTGGGTGGAGGTGTTGATCAGCCTTACTGCTTGGGGAAAGTAATTGATTTTGAGTTTGGTGGTTCTCGTGTGGATGTTCCTCCTGATGGGAGTGGGACAAACAGTCTACAAACAAGGTGGGTGGTACCCTTCATGATATTCAGTATATATTTGAATTTGTGTTGGCGCGTGGCCAAGTGGTTAAGGCGTTCGTCTAGTGATCTGAAGGTCGCTAGTTCGAGCCTTGGCTGAGGCAGCATGTTGTGTCCTTGAGCAAGGCACTTAACCATCCGTGATGACACTGGTGCCAAGCTGTATGGGTCCTAATGCCCTTCCCTTGGACAACATCGGTGGCATGGAGAGGGGAAACTTGCAGCATGGGCAACTGCTGGTCTTCCATACAACCTTGCCCAGGCCTGCACCCTGGAAACCTTACAAGGCACAAATCCATGGTCTCATGAGACTAATGGATGCCAAAGAAGATTCCAGAAGCTTTCAGCATATCTGTCCTTGATGGTGGGTAGGCTGGTGCTGGCAAAGCATTGGTCATTTTAGAGTACGCGTTGTCCACCGCAGTGCAGTTTCTGTATCAGGCAGTGATGCAGCTCGTTAGGATGCTCTCTCCTGCGCACTTGTAGAAGAACGTGAGTATCGCTGTGCACCATTCAGCCCTCTTCACCCTTCTCAGAAAGTAAAGGTGTCAGTGAACTGGTTGTTGTCTGACAGAGTAGAAAATTACTTATTCACAAAAAAAAAGTAGAATAGAAACTCACCCTGCAACATCTGGTAGTCTTCATCCAGTCATCAATAAATCAATGGTACTGACAAGTAACACAAACAGTGCCCTCCAATGCCCTGTTTATCAGTGCCCAGCTTGGATTCACACAGAACCAAACAGTTCTGCCCTTCATCAGAGCTTTGTTCGAAGGATAAATGAAGAAAATGATAGAAGAAAGGTGAGGGTAAACAGATTTCAACAAAATGTAGCACCCAAGAGTCTCAGAAGTTTGCAAGATGATATGATAAAGGACCCTGACCCAAATGGTTGTTACTTACTGCTCGTTTCGCTGCTGGTATTCAGGACAGCCATGAAGGTCCTCCATCTCTGGAACATTCCGGGCTTCCTTCATCATGTCAGTACCTTCCTCTTGGTTTTCACTTCTGTCAGTCATGCAAGTCCCGAGTAGGGATTCAGGAATACCATTGCACTCAGATGTAGAAGGATTCTTCATTGCTGTTACCGTAACAGTTTTCTTTGTCTAGTCAGGATTGTTAGTCCTGAGCTGAACCCCCAAAACCGGAGGACCGGTGGACCACTGTTACTCTGGCCTCTACCCTTCGACCTGTTTGGCATGGGTGACCCTACCAAGAGCCAAAGCATAAAGCCCTCCTGACTCCAGCCAACATGGTGCTGAGGACCATTGAGACACGCAAACCTCCAAACCACAACAAGGTTATGGCCCTCTCGGAGGAAATGGTCATTGGTATGGGTTTATTATTGTCACTGTACCAAGATCCAGTAAAAACCTTGTTTATACAGTTCAAATCATTACACAGTGCATTGATGAAGAATAGAGTAGAACAGTAACAATGCAAGATAAAGTGTAAAAGCTACCAACAAGGTGCAGTGCAGGTAAACAACAGAGTGCACGATCATAACAAGGCAGATTGTGAGATCGAGAGTCCATCTTACCGTACAAGAGGTTCATTCAGGAATGTGATAACAGTGGGGTAGAAGCTCTCCCCGAGCCCAGTGGGACGTGCTTTCAAACTTTTGTGTCTTCTACCCAATGGGAAAGGGGAGAAGAGAGAATCTCTAGGGTGGGACTTAAGGATTGAAGGGCGCCCATTCAGAATAGAAATGCGAAGAAATTTTTTTAGTCAGAGGGTGGTAAATCTATGGAATTTGTTGCCACGGGCAGCAGTGGAGGCCAAGTCATTGGGTGTATTTAAGGCAGAGATTGATAGGTATCTGAGTAGCCAGGGCATCAAAGGTTATGGTGAGAAGGCGGGGGAGTGGGACTAAATAGGAGAATGGATCAGCTCATGATAAAATGGCAGAGCAGACTCAATGGGCTGAATGGCCTTCTTCTGCTCCTTTGTCTTATGGTCTTATGGGAGGGGTCTTTGATTATGTTGGCTGTTTTACTGAGGCAGTGAGAAGTGTAGACAGAGTCAATGGAGGGGAGGCTGGTTCTTGTGATGTGCTGCGCTGTGCCCTCAACTCCCTACAGTTCGTTCCGGTCATATGCAGAGCAGTATATCCACACCAAGCCAGACAGAATGTTGAATTGATAAAATCAACACATCTACGTGGAGCGTTGTCATAGAAAGCAGCATCCATCATCAGAGACCCCCACCACCCAGGTCATGCTCTCTTCTCACTGTTGCCACCAAGAAGAAGGTACGGGGGTCTCAGGACTCTCACCACCAGGATGAGGAACAGTTATTACCCCTCAGCCATCAGTGTCTTGAACCAATGGGAATATCTTCACCGGTCCCGTCATTGAACTGTTCCCACAACCTATGGACTCACTTTCAAGGACTGTTCATCTCATTTTCTCGGTATTTATCACTTACTTATTTCTTCTTTGGTATTTGCACATTTTGTTGTCTTTTGGTTGGCTGTCCATTCTGTTGGGTGCAGTCTTTCTTTGATTCTGCTATGGTTCTTGGAGTTACTGTGTATGCCCGCAAGAAAACAAATCTCAGAATAGTATATGGTGTACTTCAATAATAAATTTGCTATGAACTTTGGTGCATCAATAGATTGGTTTCTTGTTGCGCAGATGTTCCTCGACCGGTTTAGTTCTTCTAACATTTTAAAGAGAAGATTGAGACTCTCTTTAGATTTGCTTTATTTTTCATATATATATGGAAATGTACAGTGAAATGCATCATTTATGTCAATGACCAACACAATCCGAAGATGTGCTGGAGGCAGCCCACAAGTGCCAGCATAGCATGACCACCCTCACTAACCCTAACCGTACATCGTTGGAATGTGGGAGGAAACCGAAGCACTCGGAGGAAACCCATATAGTCACAAGGAGAATGAACAAACTCCTTACAGACAGCTGTTGGAATCAAACCCCAATCATTGATTGCTGGCGCTGTAATAAAGCGATTGCGTGAATCGCTACACCACTGTGCCACATCTTCTGTTCTGTTTCAGTTTCCAGCAACTCCCCCCACTGTCTGTAGGGACCTTGTACGTTCACCCTGTGACTGCGTGGGCCCGTGACCGCGACCACCTGGGCCCGTGAATGCGTGGGCCCCTGAATGTGTGGGCCCGTGACTGCGTGGGCCTATGACTGCGTGGGCCCGTGAATGTGTGGGCCCGTGACTGCGTGGGCCTCCACCAGGTGCTCTGGTTCCCTCCCACATTCCAAAGACGAATGGGTTAGGGTTAGTAAGTTATGGGCGTGCTATGTTGGCACCAGAAGCTTGTCAACATTTGTGTGTTGTCACCAGTACAATGGCGCATTTCACTGTATGTCCTGATGTTTGTTTGTCATGTGCCGTGTTATATGACGTGATCAATTATGGTCTTTCCCTGACTATGATTGCTCTTGGTAAATTTTTGTACAGAAGTAGTTTCTTATTGCCATCGGTGTCTTTATACGATGGGTGACCCCAGCCATTATCAATACTCTTCAGAGACTGTCTGCCTGGCATCAGTGGTGACATAACCAGGATTTGTGATATGCACCAGCAGCTCATATGACCATCCACCACCCTGCTCCCATGACTTCACGTGACCCTGATCAGGGGCTAAGCAGGTGCTACACCTTGCCCAAGGGTGACCTGCAGGCTAGCGGAGGGAAGGAGGGCTTTGCACCTCCTTTGGTACAAATATATCTCCGCCCTGCCATACAATATTTCGATGTCCATGTGTTAAATTAAGCTAATCTTTAAATTTTTAATCTATAACTTCACTGTCGTAATCTGATTTAAATGCTGAATTCTCTCCAAGATGAGATATTACTGCACAGTGCAAGGGCTTTCGAGCAACTTCACTATCAGAATGCATCCAGTTTTATCAGTGCTCTGGGGAAACACATCACCTTCCAGATATTATATCCATGCAGAAGATCACTTATGACGGCCTGAGAAAGAGGAAAGTATTTGTGCAAAGGTGTCAAAGTAATCCCTCGAATAGTCTCATTCTACCATGAGCTGATTGTGTCATTTATAGTGCTGGTTGTCTATCGTATCCAACAATGACAGGAAACCTGTGCGGGAGGGTTTTTAAAGTGGAAAAAACATTGCATCACAAATTGGGGTCTTCCTTGGTTGCAGTGGATGACCATGACTTCTGTGCGTTGCCATGCCCTTCGCTCTTCATGGAGCGTTGCAGAACCACCTTCCTGCCATTGGATCTTGCTGTAGCTCTCATCTGCCCGGTCCGTTGGAGCTGACTTTGAATGCTAGGACAGCCATGCCCCTATCTCACCGGGGTATGAGGCTGCCGGCTACCCTGTTCTGGTTTAGCCCACCTGTCGAAGCCGTGTACTGGGGTGTGGCCACTGTGGCATGCAAACAGCTACTTGGAGCCACAGGTAAGAGCTGAGTGTCCAGTGAGGACCAAAGGTGAGTGAGCTGCTCCAGAATGGGCACAACAAGCCCCTTCACTAGAGGTGCTGCCCCTCCCTGGTAAAATAAAGAAACTTCCTTTAAATTAACACATGATTTTGAACAGAATCACAGATTGCTCCTCATAAGCTGAATGAGGAAAGTTTTCCCGTGATCTGAAAAGAGTAATTTCTTTCAAGATATGCTGCTGCGCTTTTTAAAAAAATTCTGATATTGTTCTTTTACCATTTCACACCTCACCTGTGTTTTGAAAGCTTCTTAAGCTTGAAGTGCGTATATACCTCCTGATGATGTATTGTACTGGTGGAAAATTTCATTTACTGGCTTTGCCCTCTGCTGAACCTGTTGCTAGCGGGAAAACACGATGAGTGTCTAAGCAGTATTCCCCTTCATTTATCATGGGTGGTTTTCCCTGATCAAGTATCTCACAGAATTTAGCGTTCTGCAGCGTGAGAGTACTGAACCAGCAGAATCTCGTTTGTCTAGGTTCGAAATTGAAGGAGGTATATGTTTTTATTATAAACTCAAGAGAATCTGCTGGCTCTGGAAATCCAGGGCAATACTCAGCAGGTCAGGCAGCATCTATGGAAGAGAATGAACAGTCAACGTTTCAGGCTGAGGCCCTTCGTCAGCACTGGAAAGGAAAGGGAATGAAGCCAGAATAAGAAGGTGGAGGAAAGGGAAGGAGGACAAGAAGGTGATAGGTGAAGCTAGGTAGGTGAGGGAGGGGGGATGAAGTAAGAAGCTGGGAGGTGATAGGTTTAAAGGTAAAGGGCTGAAGTAGAAAGGAACCTGCTAGAGGAGAGTGGACCATGGGACAAAGGGAAGGAGGAGGAACAAGTGAGGAGAAGAGGAGTGAGAGGAGAGCCAAACTGGGAAATGGAAAACAATTCAAGGGGGAGTTGGGGGGAAGAAATTACCGATAGAGATAGTAATGCTCGTAACATCAGGTTAGAGCTACACAGACCGAACATGAGTCGTTGCTTCTCCAGCCAAAGAGTGGTCTCATTGTGGTTATTGAAGAGGCCATAGATCGACAAGTTAGAATGGGATGGGAAGTTGAAGTGAAATGGGTGGCCACTGGGAAATCCAGTGAAGGTGCTCGACATTCAGAGAGTAGCAGATATCACAGAGGGGGATCAGTGAGGGGAATGATATGCTTCAATTTAAAGCTGTCTGCTAATAAGCTTTGTGGTAGCACCAGAACCTTAAATCAGAAGCTTAAATCTTCTAAATCTGCTGAGGTACAGAACTGTGCAAAGTCCTAGGCACATACAGTATATATATATATATATATAGCTAGTGTGCCTAAGACAAATTGAAAGAACGGGTAAAATGTGGCGGATGGGATACAGTGTTGAGAAATGTATGATAACGCATTTTGGTAAAAGGAACAATAGTGTGGACCATTATCTAAATGGGGAGAAGGTCCAAACATCAGAGATGCAGAGGGACTTAAGAATTCTCGTGCAAGACTCCCAGAAGGTTAATTTACAGATTGAGTCTGTGGTAAAGAAGACAAATGCAATGTTGGCATTTATTTCAAGGGGAATAGAATATAAAAGCAAGGAGATAATGCAGAGGCTTTATAAAACACTAGTCAGGCTGCACAAATCTCAGAAAGGGTGTGTTGTCATTGGAGAGAGGCCAGAGGAGGTTCACGAGGATGATTCCAGGAATGAAGGGGATAGCATATGAGGAGTATTTGGCAGCTGTGGGCCGGTACTCACTAGAATTTAGAAGAATGCGAGGGGATTTCATTGAAACCTATTGAATGTTGGAAGGACTAGATAGGGTGGTTGTGGAGAGGATGTTTCCTATGGAGGTGGTATGCAGAACTAGAGGGCACAGCTTCAAAATTGAAGGGAGACCCTTTAGAACAGAGGTAAGGAGGAATTTTTTTAGCTAGAGAGGAGTGAATCTGTGGACTGTTCTGCCACAGACTGCGGTAGAGGCCAAGTCCGGGTATATTTAAGGCAGAAATTGATAGTTTTCTGATCGGTCAGGGCATCAAAGGATATGGCAAGTAGGCAGGTGTACGGGGTTGAGTGGGATCTGGGATCAGCCATGATGGAATGGCGGAGCAGACTCAATGGGCTGAATGGCCTAATTTTGCTCCTATGTCTTATGGTTTTATGGACTTTTAAACAATACTGTAGTAATTGTATGTATACATCAGGATGCTCTTTATCGACTGCAGCTGGACTTTTAACACCATCGTCCCCTCAAAACTAATCAGTAAACTCCAAGACCTAGGCTTCAATGCCCCCTTGTGCAACTGGATCCTGGATTTCTTCACTTGTGGACCCCAGTCAGTTTGGATTGGCAAAAGCATCTCCTCCGCAATCTCCATTGTGGACCACCGCAGGGATGTGTACTTAGCGCCCTGCTTGACTCGCTTTACACCTATGACTGTGTGACTAAGTACAGAAAGCACAACAGTACCTCTACTTCCGCAGGAGCCTGCAGATGTTCGGCATGTCATCAAAAACCTTCGCAAACTTCTATAGAAGTGTGGTGGAGCATGTGCTGACCAGTTGCATCACAGCCTTGAATGGGAACACCAATACCTCTGAGCAGAAAATCCTACTAAAGCTCATGGATTTGGCCCAGTACATCATGGGTAAAACCCCCCCCAACCACTGAGCACATCCGCTTGAAACGCTGTCACAGGAAAGTAGCACCCATATCAAAGATCGTCACCACCCAGGCCATGCTCTCCTCTCGCTGCTGCCATCTGGTAGTGTGGAGGAGCAGAGGGATCTGGGGGTACATGTCCACAGATCCCTGAAAGTTGCCTCACAGGTGGATAGGGTAGTTAAGAAAGCTTATGGGGTGTTAGCTTTCATAAGTCGAGGGACAGAGTTTAAGAGTTGCGATGTAATGATACAGCTCTATAAAACTCTGGTTCGGCCACACTTGGAGTACTGTGTCCAGTTCTGGTCACCTCACTATAGGAAGGATGTGGAAGCATTGGAAAGGGTACAGAGGAGATTTACCAGGATGCTGCCTGGTTTAGAGAGTATGCATTATGATCAGAGATTAAGGGAGCTAGGGCTTTACTCTTTGGAGAGAAGGAGGACGAGAGGAGACATGATAGAGGTGTACACGATAATAAGAGGAATAGATAGAATGGATAGCCAGCGCCTCTTCCCCAGGGCACCACTGCTCAATACAAGAGGACATGGCTTTAAGGTAAGGGGTGGGAAGTTCAAGGGGGATATTGGAGGAAGGTTTTTTACTCAGAGATTGGTTGGTGCGTGGAATGCACTGCCTGAGTCAGTGGTGGAGGCAGATACACTAGTGGAGCTTAAGAGACTACTAGACAGGTATATGGAGGAACTTAAGGTGGGGGTTATATGGGAGGCAAGGTTTGAGGGTCGGCACAACATTGTGGGCTGAAGGGCCTGTACTGTGCTGTACTATTCTATGTTCTATGCTCTATGAAAAGGTACAAGTGCCTCAGGACTCACACCACCAGGTTCAAGAGAAGTTACTATTCCTCAAACATCAGGCTCTTGAACAAAAGGAGATAGCTACACTCATATAGGAACTCAGTTATATTGTTATTTCATGCTCATTAATTATCGCTATCAACTTATATCTGCAATTGCACAGTTTGTTTACAATTTACAGTTACCGTTCTACAGATTTGCTGAGTATGCCTGCAGGAAAAGAATCTCAGGATTGTATGTGGTGACATGTATGTACTCTGATAATAAATTTTACCTTAAGCGTTGAACCTTATTGCACTGTGCTGCTGCTACTGCAAAAAAAACAGATTTCATGCCATATGTGAGTGATGATAAACCTGATTCTGATATGAGTCCCTATTGTGGACTGAGAGAGGAATCATGGTTGGGAAAAGGGGAAGGGAGAGGGCAGGGAGTGGGAAGCACCAGAGAGGCATTCTGTAATGATCAATAAACAAATTGTTTGGAATCAAATGATCTTGCCTGGTGTCTCCGTGCTGGGTGTGTCTGCATCTGCACTATCCACCCCCCCCCCCACCCCCCGGCACTCCTTCTCTGCCACCTGTCCCACACCCCTCCCGTGGTGCTCCACCCTCACCATTCCCAACATCCTTTCCTCCTGCCGAATCCTCAAACTCGTTCTCCGCTCCACATTAACAAATACGGTACTGTGCAAAAGTCTTAGGCACCCTAACTATATACATATGTGCCTTAGACTTCTGCACAGTACTGTTCCTGTATATCATCTTCCCAATTCTTATCTCAATGATTTCCTTTTTGTCGGTGAGAAAGCTTATTACCAGCACAGGCTCAGAAGTATATTGTCAAAGTTATTTGTGTCAGCCATGAATCAACATTCATGTCCTTACCTTTGAGTCGGAAGGTTGTAGATTCATGCCCTTCTTGACAGACATCAGCACATTCCAAGGCTGACATTTAAGCAGAAAACTGAGGGGCTTAGTGCAGTCATTAGTGTAGTCTCATGGATGCAATGTTAAAGGGTGGTCTGTCTGACTGAACGGTGGATGTAATGAAGGGCAGAGGATTCAGGCAGACTCAAAATCAATTTATTATCAAAGTCACCTTATACTACCTTGAGGTTCATTTTCTTGCAGGCATTTGCAAGAAAATAAAGAAATACAATAGAACGTATGAAAAACTATACATAAACAGAAACTGACAAACAGTCAATGTGTAAAAGAAGATGAGACTTGTTCAGATAATAATAAGTCTCTGTCTATTGATTCAATTTACGTCTCTTATCTCTATCAAGTCATCTCTCATCCTCCTTCACTCCAAAGACAAAAGCCCAAGCTCACTCAGCCTATCAATTCCAATTATTAATTGGTGCTGCATCTGCTATGTTTGGATTGCCTCTAGATAGTCATTCTGAACGATACATTTGGGAACGATATGGTAAACTACTTTAAAATGAGTCTATCCCTTCCCTCCCATGTAGTCTTCCGATTTTTTGACATCCATGTGCCTATCTAAGAATCTGTTAAATGTTCCTGATGTATCTGCCTTGACCACCACCCCAACAGTGCAATTTATGCACCCACCACTCTCTATGAAAAATCGTATCCCTGACATGCCCCCTTTACTTTCCTGCAAGCACCTCAAATGGTGTTAGCCATTTCTGCCCTGGGAGGAAGTCTCCAGCTGTCCACTCAATCTATGCCTCTTATCATCCAGTCATATTAGAATACCTCATCTTAGAGTAGTTTCTAACAAACTCCCTATAGTGAAGCACACACTGTTTTAGAAATGGCTTCTTCCCCTCAGCAATCAGATTTCTGAATTGTCCATGAACACTACTTCACTATTTTACTCACATTTTTGCACCAATATTTTTATATATTTCTTATTGTATCTTATAGTAATTTTTATGCATTGTCCTGTACGGCTGCATACGTCAGTCGTAATAAACCTGATTCCGATTCAAAGTTCAAAGTAAACTTATTATCAAAGTACATTTATGTCGTAATATATAACCCTGAGATGCATTTTCTTGTGAGCATACTCAGTAAATCTAAGAACAATAACCATAACAGAATCAATGAAAGATCGCCCAACTTGGGCATTGAACCAGAGTGCAGAAGACAACAAACTGTGCAAATAGAAAAAGAAGGAAATACTAATAATAAATAAATAAGCAATAAATATTGAGAGCATGGAAGTTCTTTGAGAGTGAGAAACTTTCAATGACGAAGCAAATGAAGTTGAATGGAATTATCCCCTTTGGATCAGGAGCCTGATGATTGAGGGGCAATAACTGTTCCTGAACTTGGTGGTGTGAGTCATGAGGTTCCTGTACCTCCTTTCTGATGGCAGCAATAAGAAGAAGGCATGTCCTAGGTGGTGGGAGTCCTTGATGTTGAAAACTGCTTTCCTACGACAGCCTTTCATACAGATGTGCTCAATGGTTGGAGGTCTTTAGCTGGGATAGACTGGGTCGTATCCATCACTCCTTGTAGGAATTTCCGTTCAGGGGCATCAGTGTGACGCAGCCAGTCAGTATAGTCTCCACTACACATCTATAGAAGTTTGTCAAAGTTTTAGATGTCATTCTGATTCTTCACAAACTCCTAAGGAAGCAGAGGCACTGCTATGCTTTCTTCATAATAACTGGGCCCAGGACACGGCTTCCGAAATAATAACATTCCCTTTCTTTAATAAATTAGTTGCAATGGGAAATATTTTTATGCTCCACTTGAAATCAGTAATCCAGTTTGTAGTTTTTTTTTGGTAATGTAAAGACATACAAAGGATGGCACAATAGCGTAGCAGTGAGTATTACAACACCAGCCATAAGATCGGGGTTCAATTTCCACCACTGTCTGTAAGGAGTTTGTACGTTCTCACCACGGCCACGTGGGTTTCTTCCAGGTGATCCAGTTTCCTCCCAGTTTCCCACAGTCAAAGACGTACCGGTTAGGGTTAGTAATTTCTTGTTTTGCAACAGAATTACAATGCAATACATTTTAAAAATCCATGAATATATCTATTTATTATTGTAATTGGTGCTATTTTTTTATGTACAGCACTGTACTCCTGCCACAAAACAATAAATTTTCACGAAATATGTCAGTGATATTAAACCTGATTCTGGCTTGATATGTTGGTGCTGGAGGCATGGTGACACTTGCAGGCTGCCCCACCACAATCCTCACTGATTTGATTTGATGCAAACAACGCAGTTCACTGTACATTTCAATGTACAAATGACAAATAAAGCTAATCTTTAAACTTTATACAAAATATATAGTTCATAGTGGTCTATATTCAATATTTCACTTTGAAGCACATTGTTCATTTAATATGATTAAATTAAAGTAACTGTGAATGCAAAAATTCCCAGTGGCATTGAATTGAACCCAAGCCAAATGTAAACTACTTGTTGTAAAATCTATCGCATACACATCATATAGATTTGTCGGAAAAACTAGGTCCTATTATATAGTGATAATGGATGCATTACCGCAACAGCATGAGCTATTTTGCCAAATTCATGAGCGCGATCTTTCTATCTTGTCAGACTGAATTGATTTCTCCATATTTAAAATGCTGAAATAATCTATAACAACATCCTCCCCACACCCACCTGTTAATCTGCAACATCTCCCTTCAGCCTTTGCTGAACACAGCATGATATCGTACTGGCTGGCGCAACGCTTTACAGTACGGGCAGCCTGAGTTCAATTCCCACCACCGCCTGCAAGGAGTTTGTACGTTCTCCCCGCAACCGGGTGGGTTTCCTCTGGGTGCTCTGGTTTCCTCCCACGATCCAAAGACGTACCGGTTGATAGGTTAATTGGTCATTGTAAACTGTCCTGTGATTAGCTAGGATTAAATCAGGGGTTGCTGGGCGGTGTGGCTCGAAGGGCTGGAAGGGCCAATCCTGCACTGTAGCTCGATAAATTAATAAATAAACAAATTAACATTATATGAAGGATTATCTGACAGCGTGACATAGTATATTAGTAAGTGGACTGTGGAATTTAAATATAATGATTTCAACTAATGTCCCTGTCATCATTATTTGCAACTCTGTATGAGGAAAACAAATTAACAGTCAAAGAGAACAAGATTTCTTGAAAAGATATAACTACTACCTGCAAAATAAACCTGACTGAAAATTCAAGCAACACACACAAAATGCTGGTGCAATGCAGCAGGCCAGGCAGCATCTATAGGAAGAGGTACATTCGATGTTTCGGACCGAGACAAATTGATGGGTAAATTTCCCAAATTTAATAAGATTAAATAGCCATTCATTTACTTCATCTACATAACAGAGTTGAGTTCATTTTAGACTAATTTAGTAACTGAGACCATAAGCTATAAGAGCAGAATTAAGCCATTTGGCCCATCGACTCTCCTCTGCCATTGGATCATGGCTGATTTATTATCTCTCTCAACTCTTATTATTCTGGCATCTTCCCCTTCTTTTCCAGTCCTGATGAAGGGTCTCGGCCCAAATTATCAATGATGTGTGCCTTGTCACAGATGCTGCCTGGCTTGTTGAGTACTGCATGCATTTTGTATGTGTTGTTTTGGATTTCCAGCATTTGCAGAATCTTTTGTGCCTAAAACCTCCGCTTTAAATATTCCCAGTGACTTGTTCTCTACAGCTGCCTGTAGCAATGAATTGCACAGATTCACCACCCTCTGGCTAATGAAATTCTTCCCCATCTCTGTTCTAAAGGGGCATTGTTGTATTCAGAGGCTGTGAACTCTGGTCCTGGATTCTCCCATTAAATGCAGAGGCTCGGTAGGGCTTCAACCCAGCTAACATTGGCTTGGGAACTTCCTGAATGGGAGAGAGGGCTGGGCTCCACTTAAGTCCTGACCATAATGGGGTTTTGTCCCTGGACTCCTGATATGAATAAAACTAGAATGGGTCAACAGAGTACAAGTGTAAGAAGTTCAGAAGGTTTCAGGGAAGGACTATTTTCACCCAGAGAGTTGCAAGTACTGGAATGCATTGCTGGAAGGTGTGGTGAAGGCAGACTCTCTGATACGTTTCAGAGGTGTCTACATAACCACTCGAATCACTAGACTTTAGGATTAATTAAGCTATGAGATATAGGAGCAGAAATAAGCCTTTTGGCCCATTGAGTCTGCTTTACCATTCCATCATGTCTGATTTATTATCCCTCTCAACTCGATTTTGCTACCTTTCCCCAAAACCTTTGATGCCCTGCCTAATCAAGAACCTATCAACCCCCACTTTAAAGACACCCAATTACTTGGCCTCCACAGCTGTCTGTGGCAATGAATTCCATAGATTCACCACCCACTGGCTAAAGAAATGCCTCTTCATCTCTGTTCTAAGTGGACATCCTTGTATTCTGAGGCTGTGCCCTCTGGTGCTAGACTCACTAACTATGAGAAACATCCTCTCCATGTCCACTCTTTTAGGCCTTTCAATGTTCAAGAGGTTTCAATGAGATCCCCCCTCATTCTTCTGAACTCCAACGAGTACAGGCAAGTAGCTCAACCATGAAGGATAAGCGTGACTGCAGGTATCCCAACATCTCTAAAAAGTCTTGTCTTTTTTTCAGTCAATGTTTCAGGCCGAGACCCTTCATCAGGACGAAGGGTCTCGGCCTGAAACGTTGACTGCACCTCTTCCTACAGATGCTGCCTGGCCTGCTGCATTCACCAGCAACTTTGATGTGTGTTGCTTGAATTTCCAGCATCTGCAGAATTCCTGTTGTTTTCTTTTTTTCAGTAGTTGCTGGTATGATAGTAAGTATTTTCCAATGATAAAACATCAAAATTGTCTCCTGGAACTTGACTAGAAGAGTGGACAGGAGTAAAATAAAAAAGCACGAGCTTGTATTTATACACTCAATGGCCATTTTCATAGGCACACCTATGCTTGTTAACGCAAATATCTAACCAGCCAATCATGTGGCAGCAACTCAATGTATAAAAGCATGCAGGCATGGTCAAGAGGTTCAGTTGTACAGACCAAACATCAGAAAAGGGATGAAATGCGACCTAAGTGACTTTGATCATGGAATGATTGTTGGTGTCAGACGGGGTGGTTCGAGTATCTCAGAAATTGCTGATTTCCTCGGATTTTCACCCACAACAGTCTCTAGAGTTTACAGGGAATGGTATGAAAAACAAAAAACAAAATCTAGTGAATGGCAGTTCTGTGGGTGAAGAAACCTTGTTAATGAAGAGAGGTCAGAGGAGAATGGCCAGACTGGTTCAAGTTGACACGAAGGCAACAATAACTCAAGTAACCATGTGTTACAACAGTGGTGTCCAGAAGAACATCTCTGGATGTACAACACATTGAACCTGGAAGTGGACAGGCTACAGCAGCAGAAAACACACTGGATTCCAAGCTGTACCTAATAAAGTGGCCACTGAGCGTAGATTCAACAATAGTTGGATCAATAAAATTAAAGGATATTATATATTAGTTTTATTGAGTTGTTGGATCAAATTGTGGAGATAAACTTTAAGAAAACTCTCCCCCCCCCCAACGACTGACGTATTTGTAACCATCAATGACTGTGTTCACAGAAAACTTTAATTTAAATGTAAATGTCATTTTCTTGTGTATAAATAATGAAATGGAATAGAGGAATAATACATCACATTACGAATAATTGTTCCTGAGGTTCAAAGTGCATTGTTGGAAAATAATTATAAAGCAGTTCTGTGTGAAATAGATGACAGCTTTCTGTGACTTAAAAGCCACCATCTCGATGTAATGGTGTAATTGCTTTGAACTTCAAAATCATAATTGTTATCAAAAATAATCCTGGGGAAAGGCTAATATAAGGTGAGCAGACTATTATATGAGCTCTAATACACTCGATTCCACAGGCAGCAAATGCAGCCTTTCAATCTCTTAGTGCTTTTAGTGTCAATCAGAGAGCACTCAGTCATTTCTGAGCATCAAGACTGCAGTATTGATTTTTCCACCGACTGAAACAGCCGTATAAGCATAAATTTTGCATGAGGCTTTCACTTTGTAGACGCTCCTTTGGTCAGATGACACATGATGTGAACATGAGAACTGTATAATAACCATGCATGGTCAACCTAGCGGTTTTAAAGCATGATTTCCCACAACTGTGAAGGACAAAGGCTTGCTGTTTGAATTCAGCAGCCAGAATGTGGTAGAAACAAATATCACTTCCATTTTAGCAAGCCTGCCTTTGGTCTTTTACTCTGTAAACTGCGGCTAATATTGGCAGCAGATAGAAATCAGCTTTACTGAATTAAAGCTGATATAATCAATAGCCAAACATCAAAACATATATCATTTGAACCTGTTTCTGTAGTGGTTAGATTTCTTTTCAAGTCAACCCTTGGGACTAAATATTGCTATTTGATAAGATCTTGTATCAGTAAAGAAAAGATTATCCCAGAGATTTCACTGTGTGATTGCGAAGGTGGTGAAGATCTTGCTGAAGGCCATTCCCAATTGTTTCAATTTCACCACTGTGTATTAAATATTGTTCAACACATCAGCTATTAAATTTGTGAATGTTTGTCTCTTAACACTAGATTTGAAACTCCAACTTGCTTCCTGACGTGATCATTATTACGTCTCATGTTGTGTGACGCGGACGATCATGGTCTTTCCATGATTACTCTTGGCAATTTTTTCTACAGAAGTGGTCTGCCATTGCATTCATCTTTACAGAACCGTCCAGATCATGCTCTCTTCTTGCTGCTGCCTTCAGGAAGAAGGTACATCATCATCATCATGTGCCATATCGTATGACGTTGGTAATGATGACCATGATTGTTGTTGGTAAACTTTTCTACAGAAGTGGTCTGCCATTGCCTTCTTCTGGGCAGTGTCTTTACAGGCCCATCCAGATCATGTTCTCTTCTTGCTGCTGCTTTCAGGAAGAAGGTACATCATCTTCATCATGTGCCATGTCGTATGATGTGGGCAATGATGACTTTGATTGCTCTCGGCAAACTTTCCTACAGAAGTGGTTTGCCATTGCCTTATTCTGGGCAGTGTCTTTAGAAGACAGATGACCCCAGCCATTATCAATACCCTTCAGAGATTATCTGTCTGGCGTCAGTGATTGCACAACTAGGACTTGTGATTTGCACCAGCTACTCAGACGACCATCCACCACCTGTTCCCATGGCTTCACGTGACCCTGATCGGGAGTGGCGGAGTAGTGGGGGAGCTAAGCAGTTGCTACACCTTGCCTACAGGCTAGCAGAGAGAAGGAGTGCCTTCCACCTCCTTTAGTAGAGACATATCTCCATCCTGCCACCCCTCTATCAAGATGAGGATAAATGAAAGAGGAGGTTGATAGGTACTTGAGTAACAAAGGATACAGGAGAATACAGGAGAACGGGGTTGAGAGGAAATAATAAATCAGCCATGCTTGAATGGTGGAAGAATTAACTGAATGTTCTAATTCTACTCCGGTGTCTTGTGCTCTAAACACCCATTAGACTCACTTTCTTTTTTTTTTAAATTTTATTTTTATTTGGATAAGGAATTCACAAATATCATGTACTTTTTTCACACATATAACCTTTTCCATTTTTTTATATGTATAAAACTGCAATTATTTATACATTCTTAAGTACACATTGAGATGATATAAAAGGAAAATAAACATTTAAGTAGATAATTATGTACAGGCTCACTTTCAAGGACTCCACAACTCATATTCTCAATATTTTGTTTATTACTTATTATTATTATTATTATGAGGACACGCAGTCCCCTTTTATTGTCATTTAGTAATGCATGCATTAAGAAATGATAAAAATGTTTTTCCAGAATGATATTACGAAAACACATGACAAACCAACTTAAAAACTAACAGAAACCACATAATCATAACATATAGTTACAACAGTGCAAAACAATACCGTAATTTGATAAGAACAGACTATGGCACAGTAAAAATCTCAGAGTCTCTCAAAAGTCCCATCATCTTACACAGACGGTGAACCTCCAGCGCCGCCAACTTGCCGATGCAGTATCCTGGAAGCATCAGACCACAGTCCAACTCCGAGTCCGTCCAAAAAACTCCAAGCCTCTGACCACCTATTCGACACCGAGCACCGAGCACCATCTCTGCCGAGCGTTTCAACCCCAGCCCCAGCAACAGGCGATATGCAAAGCCGAGGATCTGGGGCCTTCGTCTCCAGAGATTCTCGATCGCACAGTAGCAGCGGCACCGAAGCAGGCATTTCAGAAGTTTCCCCAGATGTTCCTCTGTGCTTCTCACGGCTGTCTCCATCAAACCTGGATTGTGCATGGCACCCCAGTTACACATATCAATATTCATTCGGAACGGCCGCGCACGCTGCATCGTGCCGCCATCTTCTCCTCCCTCCTGTTTTTATTATTTGTTTATTTTATTGGCACAGTTTGTCTCCATCAATGAAAGGCTAGCAGAGAAGCATCAGGTGGACTGTATTCTCTACCTTGGAAGACCTTGACTTTGTGGATGACAATGCATTACCATCACACACCAGCACATACAAGAGAAAACTCAGTGCCGGTGTATCTTTGGTGGACAGGTTGGACTCAGAGTCAGCTGGAGAAAGACTGAGACCATGACCCTCAATGTAGAGTCTCTTCCTCCTGTCAAGCCATACGGCGCAGACTTACCCAGCACCGGCAGGTTCACCTAACTGGGCAGCACCATTCGGCAGGATGGTGGGACCAAGGACAACATTCAGTGTAGACTCAGCAAAGCTAGAAACATCTTCAAGTCAATGAGCAACATGTGGGGATCAACCAAGTACAGCATCCACGCTGAGGAGAAGCTGTACCGGTGTTGTGTTCCATCCAGAGTGCTGGTGCATGATAAAGATCAACCTCACCAAGTTGTCATGATTTCACATCACGAGCCGCAGAAGATCCTCCTTGTTTTCCAGCCACACCCTACTCCTTCAGTACCATCAAGAGGACATGGCCATGATCATCAACAGGAAGCATTGGAGGTGGATTAGACACATGATGAGAAGTGAAGCCAACTCCATCATCAAGACAACACTTCCTGAAGGGCGGAGGAAACGTAAGAAACCAAAGGCAACGTGGCACTGTACAATAGAAGAAGGAATGAGGGCCCTGAACCACTCCTGGAATTGGAGAAGATGGCCAAGGACAAAAAGGATAGAGGATCTTTGTAGCCAGTGACATAATGGGCAGTAACAACAGTTTGTCTTCTTTTGCACAGAAGCGGTTTGTCCATCTTTGTGTGTAGTTTTTCATTGATTCTGTTTTGGTTTTTTGTATCTAATCTGAATGCCTGCAAAAAAAAAATTAATCTCAGGGTAGAATACGGTGATATATGTGTAATTTGATAATAGATTTACTTGGAATTTTAAATTTTGAGATGTCTCTGTGTGATTGTGAAGATGGTGAAGATCTTGCTGAAGACCTTCCTCAATCGTTTCAGTTTCACCCTGCATTTTAAGTATTGTTCAACACATCACCTAATACAATTGTGAACATTTGTCTCTTAACACCAGATTTGAAACTCTCTAACTTGGTTTGTGTTCGCACATTTGCAAGTCATAATTGGCAACTTATGTGAATGCAAGCAACAGAGAACAATACAACACAGTCCAGGCCCTTCAGCCCACAGTGTTGATGCTAATTTAAGATCAATCTCACCAATGCCTCTTCCATATGAGTTTCTTACACATCTCTGAGGTATCTGCCTCTACCACCACCCCTTTCAGGACATTCCACACACTCACTACTCTGTGTAAACAAATTACCTCTGACATCTGCCCCCTATACTTTCCTCCAATCACCTTAAAATAATGTCTTCATACTGCCTTGGGAAAATGTCTCTGGTTATACACTCAGATCTATGCCTCTTATCATCTATCAAGTCACTTCTCATCCTCCTTGGCTCCAAAAAGAAAAGCCCAAGCTCACTCAATCTATCCTCTGCACACATCATGTATTAACCCAATTCTGATGAGGAGTCTTGGCGTCAACTGTTTATTCCCCTTCATAGATGAGTTCCTCCAGCATTTTGTGTGTGTTGCTCTGGATTTCCAGCATCTGCAGAATCTCTTGTGTGTATTAACCCTAATCCTCCTTCCCGACCAGCATATAACTGGCACAGTCATGTGGCAGTTAGAGCAAATGCTTTCTAGCACCAGTGATCACCAATCGGGGTTCAACTCCCTCTGCCGTCTGTAAGGAGTTTGTACATTCTCTCCACCACCACATGCGTTTCCTTCAGTTGCTCACATTCCAAAGGCATACAGTTAGGATTAGGAAGTTGTGAGCATGCTGCAGTATTTTGTTACCGGAAGCATGGCGACACTTGCGGGCTGCCCCCAGTGCAACGCTCATTTATTTGACTTGAAGCAAAAGGCGTATCTCACTGTATGTTTCAAACTACATGTGACAAATAATCGTATCTTATTTTAGAATTTTTTGACATGATTGGCCACTCCCTTCTCCTTCAACACTTCTTCTCCATTGCCACCTGAGTGAGAGAGAAAGTTAAAACAATGAAAGAACGGTGTAGCCTGGAAGTTTTTATTGGTAACTTCCTTCCCCATTGGGGTCCTGAGCCAGCATGAATAAATTTACTTGCCCTAACACTGAACTGATTCCACAACTTATAGACTCACTTGCAAGGACTCTACAATTCAGTATTATTTATTTACTTATTTTGTTTTCATGATGTGTTTTCATTTTGCGCAGAAGTTATTTGTCAATCTTTATTATTTATAGTTTTTCATAAAATCTATTGTATTTCTTTATTTCCCTGTAAATGCCTGCAAGGAAACAAATCTCAAGGTAGTATATGGTGACTTTGATAATAAATCTCCTTTGAACTTCGAACTTTGAACAAATGTTGCTGTTTACTCAGCCTAACCTTTACAGGAACAACCCCTGAAATTTATGGCTAAATTTCAGTTCACAGCCAAAAGCTCAAATGATCTTGCTGGAGTGATACATATGGTAGATCCTCTGTTAAGAAGTTTGAATCTCAATACAAGAAGAGAATAAAGACATTTTAAAACCTTAAGTGGCTCTTTCTGGGAGACACGGAGAACTGATTCAAAGTTCAAAGTTCAGAGTAAATTTATTATCAAAGTACATAAATGTCATCATATATGATCCTGAGATTCATTTTCTTTTGGACATATACAGTAATTCCAAGAAACACAATAGAATCAATGAAAGATCATACCCAACAGGATGGACAGACAACCATGCAAATACAAAAAGAAGAAATAAATAAGCAATAACTATTGAGAAGATGAGATGAAGAGTCCTTGAAAATGAGTCCATAGGTTGTGGGAACATTTCTGTGATGAAGTGAGTTAAGTTAATCTCCACTGATTGGAGAGCCTGATTGTTGAGGGGGAATAACTATTCCTGAACCTGGTAGTGTGGGTCCTGAGGCTCCTGTACCTCCTTCCTGATGGTCAGAAAGAGAAGAGGCCATAACCTGCATGGTCTTGATAATGAATGCTGCTTTACTGTGACACTGTTCCATGTAGATGTTTGCAGATGATACAAAGATAGGTGGAGGGGTAGGTAGTGCTGAGGAAACAATGCGATTGCAGCAAGGGTTAGGCAAATTGAAAGAATGGGCAAAAAAGTGTTAACTGGAATAGAGTGTTGGGAAATGTATGATAATGCATTTTGATAAAAGGAAAATAGTGCAGACTATTATCTAAATGAGCAAAAAATTCAAACATCAGTGGTGTAAAGGGACTTATGAGTCCTTGTGCAAGACTCCCAGAGGTTAAATTACAGGTTGGGTCTGTGGTAAAGAAGGCAAATGCATGTTGGCATTTATTTCAAGGGGAATAGAATATAAAAGCAAGCAGGTAATGCTGAGGCTTTATAAGACATTAGTCAAGCTGCACTTGGAGTTTTGGGTCCCATATCTCAGAAAGGAATGTTGTCTTTGGAAAGTGTCCAGAGGAGGTTCATGAGGATGATTCTGGGAATAAAGAAGTTGATATATAACCATATAACAATTACAGCACAGAAACAGGCCATCTCTATATATATGTCCATATAGCTATCCGATTTAACTTTAAATGACAATATCGAACCTGCCTCAACCACTTCTGCTGGAAGCTCATTCCACACAGCTACCACTCTCTGAGTAAAGAAGTTCCCCCTCATGTTACCCCTAAACTTTTGTCCTTTAACTCTCAACTCATTGAGGAGTGTTTGGCAGCTTTTTTTTAGATTATGAAGACACGTAGTCCTCTTTTATTGTCATTTAGTAATGCATGCATTAAGAAATGATACATTATTTCCTCCGGTGTGATAATCACAAAACGCAGGACAGACCAAGACTGAAAAAACTAACAAAACCACATAATTATAACATATAGTTACAAACAGTGCAACAATACCATAACTTGATGAAGAAGTCCATGAGCACAGTAAAGTTCAAAGTCTCTCAAATGTCCCACATCTCACGCAGATGGGAGAAGGAAGAAAAACTCTCCCTGCCAGGCCACATCAATCCGACTCTGAGTCATCCGCAAACTTCGAGCCTCTGAATCAGCTCTCCGACACCGAGTACTGAGTGCCATCTCTGTCAGAACGATTCGACCTCCTTCTCGGTCGCCAAAAGCAGGCAAGGCCGGGGATTTTGAGGCCTACCCCCCGAAAGATTCCTGACCGCACAGTAACGACAGCAGCGAACGGCCGTTTCAGAAATTTCTCCAGATGTTCCTCTGTGCTTTCACGTCCATTCTCCATCAAATCAGAATTGTCCACGGACCCTACTTAACAGATACGATATCATTTTTCACCAGAGGGCTGCGCACACGCAGGCACGCCGCCATCTTCTCCTCCCGCCTTCCTGGGCCTGATCTCACTGGAATTTAAAAGAATGCAGAGTGATCTAATCGAAACTTACCAAATGTTGAAAGGACTAGGTAGATTGGGTGTGGAGAGGATGTTTCCTATGGTGGGGGTATCCAGAACTAGAGGCCGTAGCCTCAAAATTAAGGGGCAACCTTTTAGAACAGAGGTAAGGAGGAATTTTTTTAGCTGGAGAGTAGTAAATCTGTGGAATGCTCTGCCACAGACTGTGGTGGAGGCTAAGTCCGTGGGTATATTTAAAGCAGAAATTGATCATTTCCTGACCGGTCAGGGCATCAAAAGATATGGTGAGAAGGCAGGTGTATGGGGTTGAGTGGATTCTGGGATCAGCCATGATAGAATGGCAGAGCAGACGCGATGGGTTGAATGGCCTAATTCTGCTCCTACGTCTTATGGTCTAATGGTCTTACATGCTCAATGGTGGGATGGGCTTTACCTGTGTAACACCCCAGTTAAGATTTCTACTGCTGTGGTGTAAGTATTTCATTCTAACAGTTTTCTGCAAAAGCAGTGTGTCCTGCTGGTAAAATGTTGTGGTTTCAGCTGAAGATAAGAGGTCTGTTGTTCAACTTAGGAATGTTGTGTCAACCAATCAGGATTGTGGGATTGTAGAGAAGGTTCTAGCAAGCTGCGGGGAGCAGTTTTCTGAAGGACAGTAGTCTGGTCTGAAGTCTTTAGGTGGAGTTGTGAAGCGGGGCACAAGGAAAGATGCTGCAGAATGCTGTTGGAAGGAGAGTCCCCTTGCAAGAAGTGCTTTGTGCAGACAACTGGCTGCAGGCGGAAGGGCCAATACTCAAGGTGCGTGAGTAAGAGATGCACCCTCGAATACGGCAGTATGAGCTCCAACAGTCATGTGCACATTGGACTGCTTTAATTGTAGTGGGCCATTTTCTTCTCTGTTCTTTTCTTTGACCTATTAACTGTGAGATAAAGCTGAAATTGGTAAATACGCTTCCTTTATAATTTTATGCGGTGTATGATCTGTTATTTCTTGGCGACTGATAATTGTGTATGGGCAGTATTTACACATTTGCTCAAATCAAGGTTCCTTTAACCAGAACGTCACAATGTTCCTGTCTGACTGAACCCCAAATCATACCGACCCTAGATGTATATTTTTTATGAAAGGAGGCCTCACCACTGAGTCATGTGGCCGTTGTCAGAGTTAGCTAACAAGCCACGTTTGTGTACGAGCCCTGGTGAGAGGGTTACACTGAGCCACATTGATTACTTTTTGTAGATTTTCCGTTCAAGAGCATTGGTGTTTCCATACCAGGCTGTGATGCAGCCAGTCAATATACTCTCCACCACACATCTATAGAAGTTCATCAGAGTGTCAGATGTCATGCCAAATGTTTGTAAACTTCTCAGGAAGAAGAGGCACTGCCGTGTTTTCTTCATAATTGCACTTACGTGCAGGGCCCAGGGCTCCTCTGAAATGATAACACCTAGGTGCTGACTCTTTGCACCTCCAATCCTCCGATGAGAACTGGCTCTTTGACCTCAGGTTTTCTCCTCCTGAAGGCAAAAATAAGTTCCTTGGTCTTGCTGACATTGAGTAAGAGGTTGTTGTAACACCACTCAGCCAGATTTCCAATCTCCCTCCTATATACTGATTCATCTTTGTTTTGGCCAACAACAGTGGTTTCATCAGAAAACTTACATACGCCATCGGAGCTGTGCTTAACCTCACAGTCATAAGTATAAAGTGAGTGGAGCAGGGGCTAAGCACAAAGCCTCGTGGTGCATCTGTGCTGATGGAGATTGTGAAGGAGATGTTTTTGCCAATTTGAACTGCCTGGGGTCTACAAGTGAGGAAATTGAGGATCCAATTGTACAAGGTGGTATTGAGGCCAAGATCTTGGAGCTTATTGATAGTTTTTGAGGGGGTGACGGTATTGACAGCCAAGCTGTAGCTGATAAAGAGAATGCTGATGTATGAATCTTTGGCATCCAGACGTTCTAGGGTTGAGAGAAGAATCAATGAAATGGCACCTGCTGTTTGTGACAGTAAGCAAATTGGAGTGGATCCAAGTGGCTTCTCAGACAGGAGTCACTGAGGCAAGTTACTGCATTCGTCTTAGGCACCAGCATGATTGAAGTCTGCTTGAAGCAGGTGGGTACCTCGGACTGCTGAAGCAAGAGGTTAAGGATATTGGTGAACACCCCAGCCAGTTGATCACAGGTCTTTAGCACTTGGCCAGGTACCCCATCTGAGCCAGATGCTTTCTGTGGGCTCACCCCCCGAAGGATGCTCTCACCTTGGCCTTGGAGACTGAAATCACAGCGTCATCAGGACTTGTGGGTGTTCATGAAGGACTTATGGATGTGATCTGTCCGTAAACTCAGCTCCATCTGCTTCCTTTTCCCCATAACCCTTGATTCCCCTACTATGTAAAAATCTATTGAACTGTATCTTATTGAAGGACATATATTTCACCATATACAACCCTGAGATTCATTTCCTCGCAGGCAATCTCAATACAATAATAACCATCACAGAATAACTGAAAGACTGCACCAACTTGGCATTCATCCAGTGTGCAAAAGATAACAAAATGTGCAAGGACAGAAAGCAAGAAATAATAATAATGAGAAAACAAGCAGTAACTATCGAGAACATGAGATGAAGAGTCCTTCAAAGTGAGTCCATTGGTTGTGGGAACATTTCAGCGATGGGGCAAGTGAAATTGAGTGAAGTTATTTCCTCTGGTTCAAGATCCCAATGGTTGAGGGGTAGTAACTGTTCCTGAAGCTGGTGGGGTCAGTCCTGAGGCTCCTGTACCTTCTTCCTCATGGGAGTGGAGAGAAGCGATCACATCCTGGACAGTGGGGTCCTTGATGATGGTGTGCTCAGTGATGGTAGGATATTACCTGAGATGGACTGGGCTGCATTCATTACCTTTTGTAGAGTTTTCCATTCAAGTGCATTGGTGTATCCATACCAGGCTGTGACGCAGCCAGTCAGTACACTCTCCACTACACATCCATAGAAGTTTGTCAAAGTTTTAGATGTCCTGTGAATCTCTGTAAACTCCTAAGGAAGGTTGATTCTAGCGATGAAGGGGTTAACCTATGAGGAGAGATTGAGTTGCCTAGGACTATACTCTCTGGAATTCAGAAGAATGAGAGGGGATCTTATAAAAATACACAAAATTTTGAAAGGGGTAGATAAGATAGAAGTACGAAAGTTGTTTCCATTGGTAGGTGAGACTAGAACTAGGGGACATTGCCTCAAGATTCAGAGGAGAAGATTTAGGACGGGGATGAGGAGAAACTGTTTTTCCCAGAGAGTGGTCAATCTATGAATTCTCTGCCCAGGGAAGCAGTTGAGGCTTCTTCACTAAATATATTTAAGATACAGATAGATGGACCGGCTGGTGGTGCAATGACATCAGTGCCAGACTCTGGAACGGAGGTTCTCGGGTTCGAACCCAGCCGGGTCCGCTCCCGAGTACGCTTTCCATCCGTGCCGGGTTGAGTGTCAAGATCGCAACTCAACCTCATAAAATAAAGGGAAAACTACTGTGAAATGTCTGTGTGAGGAGTGCCGCGCCACACAGTCTCTCTCTCTCGCTCTGCAACTTGTAAAGGCATGAAAAAGACATTGTCCCACCAACATTGCACATGCACAGACGCACACACACACAGATGCACACGCACGCACGCACACGCCAAAAAAAAGATACAGTTAGATAGATTTTTACATAGTAGGGGAATCAAGGGTAATGGGGAAAAGGCAGGAGATGGAGCTGAGTTTACGGACAGATCAGCCATGATCTTATTGAATGGCGGGGCAGCTCGATGGGCCGTATGGCTGACTCCTGCTCCTATTTCTTATGTTCCTATGGAAGTAGAAGCACTGTCATGCTTTCTTTGTAATTGGGAATCGGGGATTAGATGATCTGTCAAACAATGAGGAGCAGGTGGGGAAGAATATTACCATCATGGAGAAATAGATAGATAATCATTCTATGGGAAGCTGAGCTTGTGGGTGTGCTTTATGTGAATAGATTATCATGGCAGAGAGTAATAGTGAGTTGGGAATCTCAATGGATGATCAGTCAAACAATGTCAAGTTGACATAATGGACCATTAATCTGTTTGAATGGACAATCACCATATTGGAACCATTTGATTTGGTGCCACTGTAACATATTGGTAAGTGCAACGCTATTGCAGCTTGGGGTGTCAGAGTTCGTAGTTCAATTCCATCACTGTCTATTGTCCTGTGTTAGTCTAGTTGGGCCAGAAGTTCCTGTTCTGCACTACATCTTTAAATAAATAAAAATTCTATTTGATTGTAATTCATCTCAAGATATTTAACTATCTTAGATAAATATAATAGATCCCTTGAGTTCATTCAAGAACTGTTACTTCATTCTGAAGACCTCATAATCTTCATCTTACTACTCCTCTTGATCAAATGTTTGATTGTTTTTGTCAATACTGTGCTCCTTTTAACTTCTTAGAAGTACTTGGACACATGACCATTCCAATTTTATTCCATAAAAGAATATTAATTAATGTGGATACTATAGAAAGAGTGCAGAGGAGATGGACAAGGATGTTGCCTGGATTGGAGAGCATGCCTAATGAGAATAGGTTGAGTGAACTCGGGCCCTTTCTCCTTGGAGCGACGGAGGATGAGAGGTGATCTGACAGAGGTGTATAAGATGATGGGAGGCATTGATCATGTGGCTAGTCAGAGGCTTTTTCCCAGGGGCTGAAATAGCTAACACGAGGGGGCACAGTTTTAAGGTGCTTGGGAGTAAGTACAAGGGGGATGTCAGGGGTAAGTTTTTTACACAGAGAGTGGTAGGTACATGGAATGCACTGAAAGTGACAAAGGTAGAGGTGGATACCATAGGGTCTTTTAAGAACCTCTTAGATAGGTACACGGAGCTTAGAAAAATAGAGGGCTATGCAGTAGGGAAATTCTAGGCAGTTTCTAGAGTAGGTTACATGGTCGGCACAACATTGTGGGCCGAAGGGCCTGTAATGTGCTGTAGATTTCTGTTTCTTTGATTCATTTAGGTGTATTTTGCTAAATATTTGTCAATGTCAATCTGCTATTGGACCATAAGACTTAGGAGCAGAATTAGGCAATTCGGCCCGTCGAGTCTGCTCTGCCATTCCATCATGGTTGATTGATTATTCTCTGAACTCCATTCCCCTGCCTTCTCCCCGTAACGTAGTACATCGCAACAGAAATGTAGATGAGGTAGCATTTGTGGATGATGGTGGATTTAAAGAATGGTCAGGAAGACAGTGGACTAGGAAGACTACGCCAATATTCATATTCAGATTCAGGTTTATTTATATCAAAACCTACAGTGAAATGTATCATAAACACAAGAGGTTCTGCAGATGCTGGAAATCTAGAGTGCTTGAGAAACTCAGCAAGTCAGGCAGCATCTATGAAGAGGCATAAAGAGCCATGGCTTCAGGCTGAGTCCCTCATCTGGCTGAGACCTGCTGAGTTCCCAAAATCTTGTGAACCCTACTTCTTCGGGCATTTTGTGTGTGTTACAGTGAAAAGCATCGCTCGCGTTAACAACCATCAGACCCAAAGATGTGCTGGAGGCAGCCAGCAAACGTCGCCACTCTTTACGGCGCCAACATACCGTGCCCACAACGTTCAGCAGAACAACACAAGCAACGACAGCAGAACAACCCCATAACAGCAAAACAAGCTCCTCTCCCAGATAGTCAGACCTCCAAGCTCCAGACAGGTCTGTTCCTGTCTCCAGTCCCCGGCCCAGGCTTGCAGAATCAACTTGCAGGGCTTGATGACTGTCACTGCAGTCTTTCACTGATTCAGTTACAGTTACTATTCTCTCGATTTACTGAGTGTGTCCTCGGGAATATGAACCTCAGGGTTGTTTATGGAGACATATATCTACTTTGATAATAAATTTACAATGAACTTGCTGTTCTGTTATGATCTGTTTATCAAGCTCAAAATAAATTTATTATCGAAGTACACGTATGTCACCGTATGCAATCCTGAGATTCATTTTCTTGTGGGCATACTCAATGAATCCATTGAATAATAACTATAACAGAATCAACTAGGGCGTTGAACCAGAGCGCAGAATGCAACAAATTGTGCAGACACAAAAAGAAAAAATAATAAATAAATAAACAAACAAACAAACAATAAATGTGGATGTTGTATATTTGGATTTTTAGAAGGCCTTTGACAAGGTGCCACATATGAGGTTGCTTAACAAGTTAAGAGCCCGTGGTATTACAGGAAAGTTACGAGCATAAGTAACACACTAAAACTGCTGGAGGAACTCAGCAGGCCAAGCAACATCTATGGAAAAAAGTACAGACAGCGTTTCAGGCAGAAACCCTTCTGTACTCTTTTCCATAGATGCTGCCTGGCCTGCTGAGTTCCTCCAGCATTTTGTGTGTGTTGCTCGGATTTCCAGCATCTGCAGATTTTCTCTTGTTTATGATAAATTACTAGCCTGGTTGGAGCATTGGCTGATTGGTAGAAGACAGAAAGTGGGAATAAAAGGATCCTTTTCTGGCTTGGCTGCCATTGACTAATGTTGAGACCACACCTTTTTATGCTGTGTATCAATGATCTAGATGATGGAATAGATGGCTTTGATGCCAAGTTTGCAGATGATATGAAGATTGGTAGAGGGGCAGGTAGTGTTGTGGAAACAGGAAGGCTGCAGAAGGACTTAGACTAGGAGAATGGGCAAAAAAGTGGCAAATGAAATACAATGTTGGAAAATGCATGGTCATGCACTTTGATAGTACAATTAAATATGCAGACCTTTTCTAAACAAGGAGAAAATCCAAAAATCTGAGATGCAAAGGGACTTGGGGGTCCTTGTGCAGAACACCCTAAAGGTTAACTTGCAGGTAGGGTCAGTGGTGTGAAAGGCAAATACAATGTTCGCATTCATTTTAAGAGACTTTGAATAGAAGAGCAGGGACATGATACTGAAGCTTTATAAGGCACTGGTGAGGCCTCACCTTGAATATTGTGAACAATTTTGGGTTCCTTATCTAAGAAAAGATGTGCTGGAATTGGAGAGGGTGAGAAGAGGTTCACAAGGATGATTCCAGGGATGAAAAGGTTATCATATGAGAAACGCTTGATAGCTCTGGGTCTGTACTCACTGGAATTTAGAAGGATAAGAGGGGATCTCATTGAAACCTTTCGAATGTTGAAAGGCCTAAATAGCGTAGATGTGGAAAGGATGTTTCCCATCGTGGGTGAGTCTAGGACAAGAGGGCACAGCCTCAGGATAGAGGGGCGTCCATTTAAAACAGAGATGCAGGGAAATTTCTTTAGCCAGAAGGTGACAAATTTGTGGAATTTGTTATCACAGGCAGCTGTGGAGTCCAGGTATATTTAAGGCAGAGATTGATAGGTTCTTGATTGGACACGACATCAAAGTTTATGGGGAGAAGGCTGGGGAGTGGGGTTGAGGAGGGGGAGAAATGGGATCAGCCATGATTGAATAGCAGAGCAGACTCGATGGCCCAAATGGCCTAATTATGCTCCTATGTCTTATGGTCTAAATACTGTATAAAAAAAACATGAGGTGAAGCGTCCTTAAAAGTGAGTCCATTAGTTGTGGGAACATTTCCATGAAGGGGCAAGGAATGTTGAGTAAAGTAATCCCCTTTGGTTCAAGAGGGATGAGGAGTTTGAGGGGTAGTAACTTTTTCTGGACCTGGTGGTGTGAGTCCTGAGGCTTCTTCTTGATGGCTGCAGCAAGAAGTAAAAATTCGTTAAAAATTTTCAGAGGGACTTCAAAGTTTCCTAAAGTTTTGAAAAAGTGAAAATTTCTGTTGCATTTAATTAATATTCATCGCAACATTTGATGTTGTTTTCCCTTATTAATTTTACTGGAGACCCTCGATGCCTTGTGAAGAATTTTGAGGGATCTGTGATACATTACAATAGTACATAGAAAATATTGACAGCCAACAAGATTATTTACATAACAAAGCTCTGTAATGTGGAAGGCTGTCATGCTCTCAGTTATTCATCATGTACAATATAGAAATCAATATGTTAATTGTTTTCTTTCCTTTGCTTCTGTTAAAGTAACATAACCTTTGTGAGGAGCCTGCATTTGGCATATTCTGAGCAGCTTTGGGCCCCAAGTCTAATAAAGGATGTGCTGGCATTGAAAATGGTCCAGAGCAGCGGTCCCCAACCTCCGGACCGCGGCCCGATACATTGCAGTGAAGAATGCAGCGGTGCAGCGGTAGCTGGAACGCACCCAGCACATCTTTAAGGAAAAAGCCGAACTAAGCAAGCTAATTAGTTAGGCTCTGCCCGGCACGCAATCAGCAATCGCCCCTGATCTGGGCCAACATTTACGTACCGGGCGGCACCTAATTAATTAGCTTGTTTATATTGACTTTTTTCTTAAAGATGTGCTGGGTGCGTTCCGGCTACCACTGCACCACTGCATTCTTCGCGGCAATGCATCGGTCCACAGCCCGGAGGTTGGGGACCACTGGTCCAGAGGAGCTTTAAGTGAATGATCCCAGGAATGAAAGGAATAACATGTGAGGAGTGTTTGGTGGCTCTGGGCCTGTACTCGTTGCAATTTAGAAGAACGGGTGGGAGATCTCATTGTAACCTATCAAATATTGTAAGGATATGGAGGGGATGTTTCCTCTCATGGGGAAGTCCAAGAACACAGCCTCAGAATACAAAGACATCCCTTAGAACAGAGGTGAGGAGGAATTTCTTCAGCCAGAGAGTGATGAATCTGTGGAACTCATTGCCACAGACAACTGTGGAGGCCACGACCATTGGGTATATTTAAAGTGGTTACTGGGAGAAGGTAGGAGATTTGGGGTTGAGGGGCTAGTAAAGCAGCCATGATGGAAATGCGGTGCAGACTTGATGGGCCAAATGGCCTAATTCTGCTCTTATGACTGGCCCACATCATCTGAACCTGCACATAATGATGATGATGTCTTATAGCTCAATATGGTTACAGAAATACCAAAAAATTAAATAGAAGTAAATAATTGAAGGGGACGATGTGTCACAAAATATCATGAAATAGCAATATTTATTGATCAGTCTCTTGGATTTCTAATGTCTCCCTGGTATGTAAACCATCATTATTGAATCTCAATATTTTATTCATCCAAACGCACAAACAAAATCCAATTAGTTACATTCTGTCATGTTTTGTCTGGCCAGAACAATACAGGGTTGTATGTGACAGAAGGTACTGCATTTTTGAACACTGAGTCAGGTTACCTTTTTATTCCCAATGTACAGCCGACCATGGCTTTGACTGCTGATGTAGTTTTGTTACACATTTCAAGTGTTTGCACTGGGTAAACCATCTGAGGGAAAATCCCAAACTTCATCAGGTATTAACAGATAGTCAGAGGCACACTGAATGCGATATGAAGTCCTTTAACAATAAAGTGGATAGCTTTAGAAAAGAAAATCTACCTTACTGTGCAAAAGTCTTAGGCAGATATATAAAGTATCGCCAGGGTGCCCAACACTTTTGCACTGTACTGTGTTTGTCAATGTGGAGCAGAGAGTGAGTTTGTAAATCTGGCAGGAGCAAAGGATGTTGGAATGGTGAGGGTGGAGCACCGCGGGCTGGGTGGGGGACCGGTGCCAGAGAAGAGGGTGGTACGGGTACAAACACACCCAGCCCTGAGACACCAGGAAAGGTCATTTGATTCCAGACAATTGGTTTATTGCTCATTACAGAATGTCTCTCTGATACTTCCCTCTCCATCCCCCTTTTCCCAACAATGACTCCCCTCTCCCTCTTCCCTTCCCACTCTCGGTCCACGATAGGGACCCATATCAGAATCTGGTTTGTCATCACTCACGTGTTATGCAATTTGTTTTGTTTATGTGCAACAACAGTACAGTGCAATACATAAAGTTACTACAGTACGATCAAGAAACCTGCAGCGAGACCCGGACTAGCAGGAAAAATGGACTGATATATGCAGATGGAATTTAATGCAGACAAGTGCAAGATGTTGCAATTCGGTAGGACCAAGCAGGGCAGGTCTTACACAGTGAATGGTAGGGCACTGAGAGCATGACAGAACAAAGGGAGCTGGGAATACAGGTCCATTGTTCATTGAAAGTGGCATAGGTGGCATATGAACTAATCAGTTCACAGTGATCTCCGCCATTCAACCAGTTCCCTGCGATCTCCGCCATCCAACCAGTTCACAGCGATCTCCGCCACCCAACCAGTTCACTGTGATCTCCGCCATCCAACCAGTTCACTGCAATCTCCACCATTCAACCAGTTCACAGCGATCTCCACCATTCAACTAGTTCACTGCGATCTCCGCCATTCAACCAGTTCACAGCGATCTCCGCCATTCAACCAGTTCATAGCTGATCTGGGCATTGGCTCAATTCTACCTACCTACCTTTTCCCCAGAACACTAACTTATCCTACTCAGCAACAACGTGTATTAAATATATTTAGAAGAGATGTCCGGCAGAATAGTGCAATGCTCCTTTTGCGGGATGTGGGAAGGCGGTGTCCCTGATCACTACGACTGTGAGAGGTGCATCCAGCTGCAGCTTTTAACAAACTGCATTAAGGAATTGGAACTGGAACTGGAACTGGAACTGGATGAACTCCGAATCATTTGGGAGACTGAGGGGGTGACAGACAGGACATACAGAGAGGTAGTGAAACCCAAGGTGCAAGATGCAGGAGACTGGGTGACATTCAGGAAGAGGAAAGGTGTTAAGGAGCCAGTGCAGAGTACCCCTGTGGTCATCCCCCTCAACAACAGATATTTCATTTTGGATACTGCCGGGGAGGATGGCCTAACAAAGGAAAGTCACAGTAGTTGGATCTCTGGCACTGAGTCTGGCTCTGTGACGCAGAAGGGAAGGGGGAGAAGAGGCATACTGTGGTGATAGGGGATTTGTTAGTTAGGAGAACAGACAGGAGGTTCTGTGGGCGAGAATGAAATTCCCGAATGGTATGTTGCTTCCCGGGTGCCGGGGTCCAGGATATCACTGTATTGTTCCCATAACCTATGGACTCACTTTCAAAGACTCTTCACCTCACGTTCTCAATATTCATTGCTTATTTATTTATTATTATGATTTCTTTCTTTTTGTATTTACAGTTTGTTGTCTTTTGTACACTGGTTGAACGCCCTTGTTGGTACAGTCTTTCACTGATTCTATTATAGTTATTACTCTATAATGGACTTATTGAGTATGCCCACAAGAAAGTGAATTTCAGGGGTGTATAAGGTGACATATATGTACTTTGATCATCAGAATTGGGTTTAATATCAATGGCATATTTCATGAAATTTGTTAATATTTGCTGCAGCAGTACATTGCAATATGTAATAACAGAAAAAAACTGAATTGCAAAAAAGTATATATATGTAAAGTAAAGGCATCCGTTAGTCTTGCGAGACCATGGATCTGCGCCTGGAAAGTCTTCACTCTTCAGGGCACAGGCCTGGGCAAGGTTGTATGGAAGACCAGCAGTTGCCCATGCTGCAAGTCTCCCCTCTCCATGACACCAATGTTGTCCAAGGGAAGGGCACTAGGACCTATACAGTTTGGCACCAGTGTCGCATATATGTAATAGTTAAATTAAATAAGTAGTGAAAAAATTAGGAAATTAAAAATGTAGTGAGGTAGTATTCATGGGTTCAATGTCCATTCAGATATTGGATGGCAGAAAGGAAGAAGCTGTTCCTGAATTGTTGAGTGTGTGCCTTCAAGCTTCTGTCCTAACCTCTTCTGATACAGCACCCAAGCTCTGAGATCTTCAGTTTTATTTTCCAGAGACCGTACGCTTACCAGCATGGTAGTTGGTATTGGGAGTCAGATGCCTTGTTTCTTTAAATGCACCTTTAACCCAGCTCAACAGTCTCTCTTCCGCCGCCATCCTAAAGAGGTAGTGTGCCTGCCAGGGTCTGATCTATCTCCATCGATTTTGAATAGCGATAGATTGTTTAGTCACGTTATTTTGAACTTTGAACTTTCCTGGAATATTGGCTGCATTTCTGATCCACCAGGATGTTGCTTGGGTTAAAATGTTTCTGTTGTGAGTGTGAAATACATGGGCTGAGTTTGGATCAAACTAGAGTGAGGGATGACCTGATCAAGTTATACATTAAAGTGAGAGGCGTGGGTGGGATAGTTAGAAACTTTTCCTGATAACAGGTATGGACTCTGTCTAAATTGCTCACTGCTTCAGTAAAGCAGCTGACATCATCAAAGACCCCACCTTCCCCAGGCAATATCCCTTCTTTTTTCCATCAGGCAGAAGATCCAAAAACCTGAAAGCACATGACACCAGGCTCAAAGACAGGTCCCACCCTGGTGTTAGAAGACTATTGAATGGTTCCCTATTACAAGATGGACTCTTGACCTCACAATCTAACTCATTGTGATAGAGTCATAGAGCACTACATCACATCCAGTCCATGCTCAACTATGATTCTGCCTAGTCCCCTTGATCTCGTAAATTTCCTCTGCATTCTTTTAATCGTATTGATATCCTTCCTGTAGGTAGGTGACCATTAGTCTTGCAAGGCCATGGATCTGCACCTGGAAAGTCTTCACAAGGTTGTATGGAAGACCAGCAGTTGCCCATGCTGCAAGTCTCCCCTCTCCACAACACCAATGTTGTCCAAGGGAAGGGCATTAGGACCAATACAACTTGGCACCAGTGTCGTCGCAGAGCAATGTGTGATTAAGTCCCTTGCTCAAGGACACAACACGTTCCCTTGGCTGGGGCTCAAACTCACAACCTTCAGGTCGCTAGTCCAATGCCTTAACCACTTGGCCATGTGCTCTAAATTAGGCCTTACCAGCTTCATATACAACTTCAATATAACATTCCAATTCTTGTACTCAGTACATTGATTTATGAAGGTTAATGTGCTAAAAGCTTTCGTTACAGCCCTATTTACTTGTGTCACCATTTCCAAGGAATTATGGATCTGTATTCCCAGATCTCTCTGTTCATCCACACTCCTCAGTGACCAGCCACTCTTGCACTTTATTGTTTAGCCGCAGAGCACTTTCTTTTGTTCCTGTTAGACTTTATTCTGCATTGTTATTGTTTCACCTTGTTCTACCTCGATGCACTGTGTAATGATCTGATCTGTATGAACCGTATGCAAGACGTGCTTTTCTACGCATCTCAGTACATGTGACAATAATAAACCTGTTCCAATTCCCAAAATAAATGCAGAGGGCATAGTTTAAGAGGATTAGGAGAGACCTGAGGAAATAATTTTTTACCCGGGGACTAGTTGTAATTTTCAGTGTGGTGAAGGCAGGTAATCTCACCACAGTCAAGCCAAGCATTGAGCAGAGCTGAACACAACAAAGGGAATCACTTTCAAGGACTCTATAATTCATTTTCTCAGTTTTATTTATTTATTTGTCTTTACGTTCATTGTTTCAATTATTATTATTACTTGTTGTTTTGTATTTGCACACTTTATCTTTTGCACATTGTTGCATGTCAGTCTTTGGGTGCAGGTTTTCGTTGATTCTGTTGTATTCAGAATCTGAATCAGGTTTAATATCACTGGCATATGGTGGGAAATTTGTTAACTTAGCAGCAGCAGACAGTGCAATACATGATCATATAGAAATAAATCAACCAATTACAGTAACTATATATTTGTATATTAAATAGTAAAATTAAAAATAGTGCAAAACCGAAAAAAAAAGTGAGGTAAGTCTTCATGGGTTCAATGTCCATTTAGAAATCGTATGGTAGAGGGAAGAAGCTGTTCCTGAAGTGTTGACTGTGTGCCTTCAGCTTCTGTACCTCCTTCCGTATGGTAACAGTGAGAAGAGGGCATGTCCAGGGTGATGTGAGTCCTTAATGATGGACACCACCTTTCTGAGGCATCGCTCCTTGAAGGTGTCTTGGATACTACAGAGGCTAGTGCCCATGATGGAGCTGACTAATTTTACAACTTTCTGTAGCTTCTTACGATCCTGTGCAGTAGCCTCATCCCATACCAGACAGTGATTAGGTGACAAACCAAATCTCCTCAAACTCCTAATGAAATATAGCCGCTGTCTTGCCTTCTTTATATTTGCATCAATGTGTTGGGTCCAGATTAGATCCTCAAAGATGTTGACACCCAGGAAGTTGAAACTGCTCAGTCTGTCCACTTCTGATCCCTCTATGAAGATTGGTGTGCGTTCCTTTGTCTTACCCTTTCTAAAGTCCACAACCAGCCCTTTTGTCTTACTGACCTCGAGCGCCAGGTTGTTGCTGTGACCCCACTCCACGAGTTGGCATAACTCACTCCTGTACGCCCTCTCGTCTCCATCTGAGATTCTACCAACAATGGTTGGTAGAATCATCAGCAAATTTATAGATGGCATTTGAGCTATGCCTAGCCATACAGTATTGGGCATAGAGAGTAGAGCAGTGGGCTAAGCACACATCCCTGAGGTGCACCAGTGTTGATTATCAGCTAGTTATTACCAATCCACACAGATTGTGGTCTTCCAGTTAGGAAGTTGAGGATCCAGTTGCAGAGGGAGGTACGGAGGCCCAGGTTCTGTAGCTTTTCGATCAGGACTGTGGGAATGGTGGTGCTAAACGCTGAACTATAGTCAACAAACAACATCCTGTCATAGGTGTTTGTGTTGTCCAGGTGGTATAAGGCTGTGTGAAGAGCCATTGAGATTGTGTCTGCCATAGACCTGTTGTGGTGATAAGCAAATTGCAGTGGGTCTAGCTCCTTGCTGAGGCAAGCGCTAATTCTAGCCATGACCAACGTCTCAAAGCATTCTATCACCATGTATGTTTGTGCTACTGGAAGATAGTCATTAAAGCAGCTCCCTCTACTCTCCTTAGGCACTGGTATAATTGTTGCCTTTGTGAAGCAGGTGGGAACTTATGACCGTAGCAGTGAGAGGCTGAAAATGTCCTTGAATACTCGCACCAGTTTTTAGGCACAAGTTTTCAGAGTCTTACTAGGTACTCCATTGGGGCTTGCTGCCTTGCGAGAGTTCATCCTCCTTAAAGACAGCCTAACATCAGCCTCTGAGACAGAGATCACAGGGTTACCGGGTGCAGCAGGGATCTCCACAGCTGTAGTTATGTTCTCCCTTTCAAAGTGAACATAAAAGGCATTGAGCTCATCTGGTAGTGAAACATCGCTGCCATTCATGCTGTTGGGCTTTACTTTGTGGGAAGTAATGGCTTGCAAACCCTGCCAGAGTTGACGAACATCCAATGTCGCCTCCAACCTCCCCCAGAAATGTATTTTAGCTCTTGAATAGCCCTCCACAAGTCATACCTGGTTTTCTTGTGTAGACTTAGATCACCAGACTTAAATGCCACAGATCTAGCCCTCAGCAGGCAATGGACCTCCAGGTTCATCCATGGCTTTTGGTCTGGGAATGTACAGTAAGTTTTCATAGGCACACACTTATCCACACAGGTTTTAATGAAGTCAGTAACAACTGCAGCAGACTCAAAAATGAATCCCTGAATACAATCCAGTCCACTGATTCAAAGCAGTCCTGTAGGCGTTCCTGTGCTTTCCTTGTCCATACCTTCTTGGTCCTCACTGTTGGTGCTGCAGTCTTCAGTCTCTGCCTATACTCAGGGACTAGAAGTACAGCCAGGTGATCAGACTTACCGAAGTGTGGGAGTGGAATAGCACAGAAAGTGCTCTTGATGGTAGTGTAACAGTTGTATTCCTTTGTTCTACTGTGAATCAATCAATTGCTCACTACACCGCTGGTATTTGGGTCAGCAATGAAGGTCCTCCATCTCTGGCAGTGTACAGGGCTTCCTTCACCATGTCAGTAGCTTCCTCTTGGTTTTCACTACTGTCAGTCATGCATGACTCAGGAATAGCATCACACACAGATGTAGAAGGATTCTTCATTGCTGTTCCGTAACAATTTTTTTTGGCCAGTCAGGGTTGTTAGCCCTGAGCTGAACCCCCAGACCTAGAGGACTGTTGGACCACTCTTAGTCTGGCCTCTACCCTTTGACCTGTTTGACATTGGTGACCGTACCAAGAGCCAAAGCTACTGCGAATGCCTGCAAGGAAATGAATCTCAAGATAGCATATTGTGACGTATACATGCCTTGATAATAAATTTACTTTGAACCTTTGCCTATCCTATATCATTCTGTAGTTCTTTTTTGTATGACTTTTTCTCCAATATATTTGTGATAGAACAAAGGGATCTTGGAATACAGGTCCATAATTAATTAAAAATAGTGTCACAGGTAGATAGGGTCATAAAGAAAGCTTTTGGCACATTGGCCTTCATAAATCAAAGTACTCATTGCAAGAGATGGGATGTTATGTTGAAGTTGTATAAAACGTTGGTGATGCCTAATTTGGAGTATTGTGTGTACTTTTAGTCACCTGCCTACAGGAAAGATGTAAATAAGGTTGAAAGAGTACAGAGAAAATTTACAAGGATGTTGCTGGGTCAGGGAAAGTTTGAATAGGTTAGGACTTTATTCCTTGGAATGTAGAATATTGAGAGGAGATTTGATAGAGGTGTAACCGCTTTTTATCAGGCATTTCTAGAAACACGGCTGGTTAGCCCCTGGCTAACAAGCCAGTAGACTCAGCAGTGAGAAGTCCACCTTTCTGAGCTCCATACGTCTGGGGTCAATGTGACTTGGGTCCCACCAGACCAGACGACCACACACACCCCAATCTGAGTGAATAATGTGTAAATACTGCCCCCATGCAATTAGCCATCGGCAAGAAATAACAAACCGTACACTGCATACAGTTATAAAGAAAGTATATTTACAAATTTCAACTTTATTGAACAGTTAGTAGGAAAAAGGAAAGTTAAAAAATAAAAGGGCCTATTACAGTTAACCCAGTCCAAATGAGTTGGAGCTCATTTTGAAGTTGTCTTTAACTCACGCCCTGGACCCATGGTCTGGTGAAAACACACACCACCTTCCAAATGTTGCTCGAAATCCATCTTGAACAAAAGGGCTCCCACACGGGAGTATCGGTCCTTCCTCCTTGAAGCCATTCATCTGCACAAAGCACCTTGTGCAACAGGGACGGCATCCTCAGCCACCTTCCCTCCTGTCTTCTTCCAGCTCCCGCCAAAAATGCCTCGACTCACACCAGTCTCCATCACCAAAGCCTCTCTGCCCAGTGTTCTCTGGAACCTTCACAATTGGCTGACACAACATTCCTAAATTGAGCAACATAGCCCCTTTTCTTCAGCTCAAACCCAAACATGCTAAAAGCAGAACAGACTGCTCTTACAGAACTGCTAAAATGAAATACCTACAGTATAGCAGTAAAAATCTTAACCAGAGCATTACAGTGGTATGATGGCTTAGATAGGGTAAATGCAAGCAGGCTTTTTCTACGGAGGTCAGGTGGGACTACATCTGGAGATCATGGACTATTGTTCCTTTTACCAAAATGCATTATCATATATTTCCCAGCACTGTATTCCATCTACCACTTTTTTGCCCATTTTTCCAATCTGTCTAAGTTCTGCTGCAAACACATTGCTTCCTCAGCACTACCTACCTCTCCAGCTATCTTCTATCACTCCTGCCTGTCAACCATTCTGGTATCTATACTAGTAGCTGTCCCGTAATACCATAGGATTTTATCTTGTTAAGCAGCCTCATGTGTCAAATGCCTTCTGAAAATCCAAGTAAAAGACATCCACTGCCTCTTCTTTGACCACCCTGCTTGTTACTTCCTCAAAGAACTCTAAGAGATTTGTCAGGCAAGATTTCCCTTCATAGACACCATGCTGACTTTGACCTACTTTATCATTAGTCTCAAGTACCCTGAAACCTCATCCTTAATAATAGACACCAACACTTTCCCAGCCACTGAGGTTAGTCTAAATGGCCTATAATTTCCTTTCTTCTGCCTTCCTCCCTTCCTAAAGAGTGGAGTGACATTTGCAATATTCCATTCCTCTAGGACCATGCCAGAATCAAGTGATTCTTGAAAGATCATGACCAATGCATCCGTTACCTCTTCAGCAACCTCTCTCAGGACTCTGAGCTGTAGTGCATTTGGCCCAGTAGGTTTATCCACCTTAAGACCTTTCAGATTGCCTAGCACTTTTTCCTTTGTAACAGCAATGGCACTCACTCCTCCTCCCTGTCACTCACGAACCTCTGGCACACTGCTAGTGTCTTCCACAGTGAAGACAGAAGCAAAGTACCCATTAAGTTCATCTGCCATTTCTTTGTCCCCCATTACTACCTCACCAGTATTATTTTCCAGTGGTGCAATATCAACTCTCACCTCCCTTTTACTCTTTATATAACTGAAAATGTTTCTGGTACCCTGCTTTATATTATTGGCTAGTCTGCCCTCATATTTCCAAGTGCTCCTGCCACGTTTTGTCACCCTGCAACATTATCCTTCAATCTCTTTGAATTATGTAGGACAGCATGTGTATAAATGTCTCTCTCCAGCAGACTTCGTCATGATCATCATGACTCCAGTGTTTCTACTATTTTTTAATTGTACATATGATTTTTTTGTGTTCTATCACTGAGCAGCAGTGAGCCATCTGATTGGCCTATCAGAGTTCTCTTTGGGAACTAGTTGACTTGATCAGCATTTCTGATCTGGCTATTGTTCACGATTGCATTTAATTAAATATATATATATAGTTCATCTTTTCGCTTCTTATAGCGTAGGAGCAATAAGACCATATGACATTGCAGCAGAATTAGGCCATTCAAGAATCTATTAACTGTTAGAGGTCACTTATCTAGACAGGCATATGGATGAAAGAAAAATTGGGCGCTATGTGGGAGGGAAGATGAAGATTAAAGGGTCGGTACAACTATGTGGATCGAAAGGCCTGTTCTGTCTGTCGTGTTCTGCATTCTGTATTCTGTATGAAAATTCAGATTATTTGGATTTCTATAAAGACCCTCAAGAGGAATTGTAAAAATGTTTTCGTATTATTTATGGTGTCGGGGGGATTTTAGAAAGTGGATGAATAAGAAGTCAAAATTGTTATATGGAGCAGTTTTCCATTGTGGTCTGACCTCAAGTGGAGTACACCAGACTTCACTGTCGAATTTCTTCCAATTTATTAGTGACCAACAGCCTACAATATGACATAGGTTTGAAAATTATTATATTTGCAGGTAATACTATGTCAGATGAAAGATTGGAATGATAAAACCAAAAGAAAATAAAATCAAATGCCTTTCAATATACTCCAAATGCTGGAGGAACTCTGCAGCCTGGTAGCATCTGTAAGGAAAATGAACAGTTGTAAGGTCACGGCCCAAAACATTGAGTGTTTACTTCTCTCTTTGGATGAGGAGTTCCCAACATTGTCTTTGCCATGGACCAATACCATTAAGCAAGGGGTCCATCAACCCCACATTGAGAACCCCTGCTTTAGATTCTGCCTGACGCACTGAGCTCATCCAACATATTATGTGCGTTGAGGCAGATTTCCAGCAGATTTCTGAGTCTCTCTTATGTCTCTGCTTTGCCAGGTCACTGCGCAGTTCCTTCACGGTATGCCTACCATGACGTTTTTCTTCTATCTTCGGAAGTTCTATGAGATCCTCTCTCCCCCTCTATGGCATTTGCTGCTCTCTGGCTTTTCCACAATGTGCTCACCAGGCCATATGTCCATAATACTATAAGACATAGGAGCAGAATTGGGCCATTTGACCCATCGAGTCAGCTCTGCTGTCTCATCATGGTTGATCTGTTTCACTCCCAACCCCAATTTCCTGCCTTCTTGGGAACTTGCCTCCTCTGCCATCTTGACCACAGTACCGATGAAAGGTCTGGGCTTGAAACGTCAATTGTTCATTTTCCTCCGTATATCCAGCCAGACCTGCTGAGTTCCTCAGTGTATTGTGTGTGTTTTTCCATATGTCCAGCATCTGCAGTCTCTCTCATGTCTCCATTTTTAATGCCTTTCCACAGGTTCAGGCCTCCAAGATTACCACAACCTTGTCAAGGTTTGGAAGCTTCTGATGCTTCAATGACCCGAGAGTGATGTTGGCTGGAGTCAGGGCTTTTCGCTTTGGCTCTTGGTAGGGTCACCCATGCCAAACAGGTCAAAGGGTAGAGGCCAGAATAAGATTAGTTCACCACTTCTCCAGGTTTGGGAGTTCAGCTCAAGGCTAACAATCCTGACTAGTCAAACAAAATCGTTACAGAAACAGCAATGAAGAACCCTTCTCTGTCTGAGTAGATTGGTATTCCTGAGTTTCAACCCACGACTTGCATAACTGACAGTAGTGAAAACCAAGAGGAAGCTACTGACATGGTGAAGGAAACCCTTTGCAAGTTTGCGCCTCTTACCTTAGAAAGGATGTACTGAAACTGGACCAGGTTCAAAGGAAGTTCACGAAAATGATTCCAGGGTTGAATGGCTTGTCATAAGAAGACAGTCTGATGGCTCTGGGCCTGTATTCACTAGAATTCAGAAGAATGAGGGGTGACCTCACTGAAACCTATTGAATAGTGAAAGGCCTTGATAGAGTGGATGTGGATAGGATGTTTCCTATGGAGGGAGGAGTCTAAAACCAGAGGACACAGCCTCAGAATAGGGGGGCATCCTTTTAGAATGGAGATGAGGAGGAATTTCTTTAGCCAGAGGTTGGTGAATCTATAGAATTCTTTGCCACAGGCAGCTGTGAAGGCCAAGTTTTCATGTATATTTAAGACAGAGATTGATAGATTCTTGATTGGTCAGGGCATGAAGGGATACAGGGAGAAGGGGAGATTAGGGCTAAGAAGAAAATTGATTCAGCCATGACGGAATGGCAGAGCAGACTCGATGAGCCAAAGGCCTAATTCTGTTCTTATACCTTAAGATCTGATGGAACTTCTTCACCCAATGGGTGGTATCCCTTGACTCCGTTATCATTAAGAGCTCTATCTAACTCTTTCTTGAAAGCAACCAGAGAATTGGCCTCCACTGCCTTCTGAGGCAGAGCATTCCACAGATCCATCACTCTCTGGGTGAAAAAGTTTTTCCTCAACTCCGTATTAAATGGCCTACCCCTTATTCTTAAACTGTGGCCTCTGATTCTGGACTCCCCCAACATCAGGAACATGTTTCCTGTCTCTAGCGTGTCCAATCCCTTAATAATCTTATATGTTTCAATCAGATCCCCTCTCATCCTTCTACATTCCAGTGTATACAAGCGCAGTCACTGCAATCTTTCAACATACGACAGTCCCGCCATCCTAAGGATTAACCTTGTGAACCTACGCTGCACTCCCTCAATAGCAAGAATGTCCTTCCTCAAATTTGGAGACCAAAACTGCACACAATACTCCAGGTGTGGTGTCACCAGGGCCCTGTACAACTGCAGAAGGACCTCTTTGCTCCTATACTCAACTCCCCTTGTTATGAAGGCCAACATGCCATTAGCTTTTTTTCATTGCCTGCTGTACTTGCATGCTTACTTTCAGTGACTGATGAACAAGGACACCTAGATCTCGTTGTACTTCCCCTTTTCCGAACTTGACACCATTCAGATAGTAATCTGCCTTCCTGTTCTTACCACCAAAGTGGATAACCTCACATTTATCCACATTAAACTGCATCTTCCCACTCACCCAACCTGTCCAAGTCACCCTGCATTCTCATAACATCCTCCTCACATTTCACACTGCCACACAGCTTTGTGTCATCTGCAAATTTCCTAATGTTACTTTTAATCCCTTCATCTAAATCATTAATATATATTGTAAACAGCTGCGGTCCCAGCACCGAGCCTTACGGTACCCCACTGGTCACTGCCTGCCATTCTGAAAGGGACCCATTAATCCCTACTCTTTGTGTCCTGTCTGCCAACCAATTTTCTATCCATGTCAGTACCCTACCCCCAATACCATGTGCTCCAATTCTGCCCACTAATCTCCTATGTGGGACCTTATCAAAGGCTTTCTGAAAGTCCAGGTACACTACATCCACTGGCTCTCCCTTGTCCATTTTCATAGTTACATCCTCAAAAAATTCCAGTAGATTAGTCAAGCATGATCTCCCCTTCGTAAATCCATGCTGACTCGGACCGATCCTGTTACTGCTATCCAAATATGCCACTATTTCATCTTTTATAATTGACTCCAACATCTTCCCCATCACTGATGTCAGGCTAACTGGTCTATAATTCCCTGTTTTCTCTCTCCCTCCTTTCTTAAAAAGTGGGATAACATTAGCTACCCTCCAATCTACAGGAACTGATCATGAATCTATAGAACACTGAAAAATGATTACCAATATGTCCACGATTTCTAGAGCTACCTCCTTAAGTACCCTGGGATGCAGACCATCAGGCCCTGGGGATTTATCAGCCTTTGGTCCCATCAGTCTACCCAACACCATTTCCTGCCTAATATGAATTTCCTTCGGTTTCTCCGTTACCCTAGGTCCTCTGGCCACTATTACATCTGGGAGATTGTTTGTTTCCCTAGTGAAGACAGATCCAAAGTACCTGTTCAACTTGTCTGCCATTTCTTTGTTCCCCATAATAAATTCACCCATTTCTGTTTTCAAGGGCCCAACTTTGATCTTAACTAATTTTTTCCTCTTCACATACCTAAAGAAGCTTTTACTATCCTCCTTTATATTATTGGCTAGCTTACCTTCATACCTAATCTTTTCTCCCTGTATTGCCTTTTTAGTTATCTTCTGTTGCTCTTTAAAAGTTTCCCAATCCTCTGGCTTCCTGCTCATCTTTGCTATGTTATACTTCTTCTCTTTTATTTTTATACTGTCCTTGACTTCCCTTGTTAGCCACAGTCGCCCCTTACTCCCCTTAGAATCTTTCTTCCTCTTTGGGATGAACTGATCCTACACCTTCTGTATTATTCCTGGAAATACCTGCCATTATTGTTCCACTGTCATCCCTGCTAGGGTATCTTTCCAGTCAACTTTGGCCAGCTCCTCCCTCATGGGTCCATAGTCCCCTTTGTTCAACTCTAATACTGACACTTCCGATTTTCCCTTCTCCCTCTCAAGTTGTAGTTTAAAACTTATCATATTATGGTCATTACCTCCTAATGGCTCCTTCACCTCGAACTCCCTTATCAAATCTGGCTCATTACACAACACTAGATCCAGAATTGCCTTCTCTCTGGTAGGCTCCAGTACAAGCTGCTCTAAGAATCCATCTCGGAGGCACTCCACAAACTCCCTTTCTTGGGGTCCAGTACCAACCTGATTTTCCCAGTCTACCTGAATGTTGAAATCCCCCATAACAACTGTAGTATTACCTTTGTGATATGCCAATTTTAACTCTTGATTCAACTTGCACCCTATATCCAGGCTATTGTTTGGGGGCCTGTAGATAACTCTCATTAGGGTCTTTTTGCCCTTACAGTTTCTCAGTTCTATCCATACTGACTCTACGTCTCCTGATTCTATGTCCCCCCCCTCGCAAGGGACTGAATTTCATTGCTCACCAACAGAGCCACCCCACCCCCTCTGCCCATCAGTCTGTCCTTTCGATGGGACGTATACCCTTGAATATTCATTTCCCAGCCCTGGTCCTCTTGCAGCCATGTCTCTGGTATTCCTACAATGTCATACTTGCCAAATTCCAGCTGAGCCTCAAGCTCATCCACTTTATTTCTTATACGCCGTGCATTCATATATAATACTTTTAATCCATTACCCTCTTCACCTTTCACATCGATTCCTATTGCACTTGGCCATACTCTCTGATCCCTTCCTGAGCTTTCTGCCCCATTAATTCTGTGGTCTTTCTTAACTTTTCTTGTTCTCTCTTTCCCTTTAACTCCATTCTTATATTTCCAGTTCATCTCCTCCCACCCCCCCCCCCCCACTTCGGTGGCCATATTCCACCGAGATACAGCACTGGCGGCACAGGAGGTCGTTCCTGCCTGTGGCCATCGAACTTGCAGCTCCTCCTGTGGAGGGTCAGACACCCTGAGCCAATAGGCTGGTCCTGGACTTATTTCCCATCTGGCATAGTTTGCATTTTGTTGTTAGATTGTTTGTGGTTTTTGTATTGCTATATTTATGCTCTATTCTTGGTTGGTGCGGCAGTAACGAAACCTCGGGATCAATAAAGTATATCTGTCTATCTATCTAAACACACCCGTGTAGCAGTGGCAAACCTGGCTGCCAGAATGCTGGTCCCCCGCCTGTTAAGGTGCAACCCACCCCTTTTGTACAATTCATCCTTACCCCAAAACAGATCCCAGTGGTCTAAGAATGTAAATCCCTGCTTCCCGCACCAGCTCCTCAGCCACAGATTCAGATCCCCTATCTCCCTGTTCCTGCCCTCACCAGCACGGGGAACTGGAAGCAAACCGGAGATAACCACCCTGGAGGTCCTGCTTTTCAGCCTCCTTCCGAGTCCTCTGAAGTCACGCTGTAGAATGTCTTTCCTCTTCTTCTCAACGTCATTTGTGCCGACATGCACTCTCACTTCTGGATGTTCACCTTCACCCTTGAGGATGCCCTGTAATCGGTCCGAGACGTTCTGGATCCTGAAAGGCAATGTTGCAGCTCTATAAACCCTTGGTTTGACCACACTTGGAATATTGTGTTCAGTTCTAGTCGCTTCACTCTAGCAAGAATGCGGAAGCTTTAGAGAGGGTGCAGAGGAGACTTACAGGAGGCTGCCTGGATTAATAGTTCAGGTTAAGCAAACTAGGGCTTTTCTCTTTGGAGTGAAGGAGAAGTGACTTTGTTAGAGCTGTGCAAGATGGTAAGAAGCAGAGATCAAGTGCACAGCCAGAGACTTTTTTCCCCCAGGGAAGAAATAGCTAAAATAAAGGGGATTAATTTTAATGTGATGGGAGGAAGGTATAGGGGCGATGTCAGAGATAGGTTTCACACAGAGAGAGTGGTGGGTGCATTGAATGTTGTGCCTGGGGTGGTGGTAGAGGCAGATACATTAGGGATATTTAAGAAACTGTGAGATGGCCACATGAATGATAGAAAAATGGAGGGTAATTTAGGAGGTAAGATTTTGGATTGATCACAGAGCAGGTTAGCACAACATTGTGGGCTGAAGGCCTGTACTGTGTTGTGCTGTTTTATTTTCTCTGTTCTTCCTCCATCACCAGATTTCTGAATGGTCCGTGAAGTTATGAACACTACCTTATTATTGATCTAATGCACTGTTTATTTATTTTTGTAACAGTGTAGTTTTTTAATGTATTTCTCTATACTGCTGCTGCAAAAAGCAAAGTTTATGTCATACTGTTTGTGATAATATATCCGATTCTGACTCAGTTGCTGCTTGTGATGAAGAGCATCACAGATCCAACACTCTTGGCAGTGTGAAGGAACAGAGGGATCTTGGGATCCGAGTCCCTCGGACACTCAAAGCTGCTGCACAGGTTGACTCTGTGGTTAAGAAGGCATAGAGTGTATTGGCCTTCATCAACCATGGGATTGAGTTTAAGAACCGAGAATTAATGTTACAGCTGTATATGACCCTGGTCAGACCCCACTTGTAGTACTGTGCTCAGTTCTGATCACCTCACTCCAGGAAGGATGTGGAAACTATAGAAAGGGTGCAGAGGAGATTTACAAGGATTGGGGTGCATGCCTTATGAGAATAGATTGAGTGAACTTGGCCTTTTCTCCTTGGAGCGGTGGAAGATGAGAGGTGACCTGATAGAGATAAGATGATGAGAGGCATTGATCATGTGGATAGTCAGAGGCTTTTTCCCAGGGCTGAAATGGCTAACACGATAGAGCACAGTTTTAAGGTGCTTGGAAGCAGGTACAGAGGAGATGTCAAGGGTAAGTTTTTTCTACAGAGAGTGGTGAGTGCATGGAATGGGCTGCTGGCGATGGTGGTGAAGGTGGATTCGACAGGATCTTTTAAGAGACTCCTGGATAAGTACATGGAGCTTAGAAAAATATAGGGCTGTGGGTAACCCTAGGTAATTTCTAAGGTAAGGACATGTTCGGCACAGCTGAGGGTCCTGTATTGTGCTGTAGGTTTTCAATGTTTCTATGTTTCTGTGAGTGGGAGAGCGTTTCTACTCATTCAGTGAAGAAAACGTGAATTCCTCTGACATTTCATGGTCACGTGACATTTCTTTCCTTCACTCAGGAGAAATTCTGTGGACATACCGGCAGGAAAGGTGGCGTCTGAGCAGCAGGAGATTCAGAAAAGAAAAATCTGAAATTCTTTTGTAAATTAAACCAAGGGAATAAGATCAGAATTCATGGGTTCAAACTTATTAAACCTAACTTTAGGCCTAATATCAGAAGATTCTCTTTCAGGGGAGCATGAACAAGACCTTGAATGCATTATCAAGGTGAATGACAAAGGCAAAAATGTAAATTATTTACAAAGCATCTCGAAGTAGCAGAGAAGAGTATATAGGGTTTAGTGGAGGATGGATTAGTTGTTTCGAAGATTGTGAATACAGAGACTCTGGGTCGGACTGATTTATATTTCACAACATGACTGATGGTATTTCAAATATCAGAGATGCTTCGAGCAGCACAGAGTTCCTTTATAATTGACTCAGGGATAGTAACCAACAAACAGAGCAAGCCTGTTGGGATCATTGTCCTGACTCATCCTCGCATAACATGAAAATGACTCAGACAAGGTGTCTGCAACACATTATAAATATTAAGCCAGCTTTAGTAGTGTATGTTTGATTGACAGCTGCATTTGGAGTGAAATCATGGATTTGCCTGCAAGAATTCCTCACAGCCCCTCAGCGCCCTATATCCCCCCATTCACTTCCATGTTACAGTGACACTCCATACCTACACTGACACACACCTCTGCACAGTCCCTCATGACCGTCTTCATCCCCATTCACTGTCACTTCACACTGACACTCCACACCTCATACCCACACTGACACACTCCTTTCCACAGTCCCTCACCACCCCCTTCATCCCCATTCACTGTCACTTTACACTGACACTCCACACCTCATACCCACACTGACACACTCCTCTGCACAGTCCCTCACCACCCCCTTCATTCCCCATTCACTGTCACTGTACACTGACACTCCACACCTCATACCCACACTGACACACTCCTCTCCACAGTCCCTCACCACCCCCTTCATCCCCCATTCACTGTCACTTCACACCGACACTCCACACCTCATACCCACACTGACACACTCCTCTCCACAGTCCCTCACCACCCCCTTCATCCCCCCATTCACTGTCACTTTACACTGACACTCCACACCTCATACCCACACTGACACACTCCTCTCCGCAGTCCCTCACCACCCCCTTCATCCCCCCATTCACTGTCACTTTACACTGACACTCCACACCTCATACCCACACTGACACACTCCTCTCCACAGTCCTTCACCACCCCCTTCATCCCCATTCACTGTCACTTTACACTGACACTCCACACCTCATACCCACACTGACACACTCCTCTCCACAGTCCCTCACCACCCCCTCCATCCCCCCATTCACTGTCACTACACTGACACTCCACACCTCATACCCACACTGACACACTCCTCTCCACAGTCCCTCACCACCCCTTTCATCCCCCATTCACTGTCACTTTACACTGACACTCCACACCTCATACCCACACTGACACACTCCTCTCCACAGTCCCTCACCACCCCCTTCATCCCCCATTCACTGTCACTTTACACTGACACTCCACACCTCATACCCACACTGACACACTCCTCTCCACAGTCCCTCACCACCCCCTCCATCCCCCCATTCACTGTCACTTCACACTGACACTCCACACCTCATACCCATACTGACACACTCCTCTCCACAGTCCCTCACCACCCCCATCATCCCCCCATTCACTGTCACTTTACACTGACACTCCACACCTCATACCCACACTGACACACTCCTCTCCACAGTCCCTCACCACCCCGTTCATCCCCCCATTCACTGTCACTGTACACTGACACTCCACACCTCATACCCACACTGACACACTCCTCTCCACAGTCCCTCACCACCCCCTCCATCCCCCCATTCACTGTCACTTTACACTGACACTCCACACCTCATACCCACACTGACACACTCCTCTCCACAGTCCCTCACCACCTCCTTCATCCCCCCATTCACTGTCACTTTACACTGACACTCCACACCTCATACCCACACTGACACACTCCTCTCCACAGTCCCTCACCACCCCGTTCATCCCCCCATTCACTGTCACTGTACACTGACACTCCACACCTCATACCCACACTGACACACTCCTCTCCACAGTCCCTCACCACCCCGTTCATCCCCCCATTCACTGTCACTGTACACTGACACTCCACACCTCATACCGACACTGACACACACCTCTCCACAGTCCCTCACCACCCCCATCATCCCCCCATTCACTGTCACTTTACACTGACACTCCACACCTCATACCCACACTGACACACTCCTCTCCACAGTCCCTCACCACCCCGTTCATCCCCCCATTCACTGTCACTTCACTGACACTCCACATCTCATACCCACACTGCTGCTACCTGGAAGAGTTCGTCTTGCCAAGAGTCTCTTTGTCACTTTCCCATTTGCATCATTTTCTGTACATATAACCAGTCTACTGTATTGTAAGTTACTTGAAAGTCACCGGTCACAAATGTTGATGCATGGTTTATTGATTGATTTGTTTGTTTATTTATTTATTTGTTGAGTGCCAATTAGGTGGGTTCTGGCCCAGCAACCCACCTAAGTAACACTAATCAGAATCAGAATCAGGTTTCTTATCACCGGAATGTGACGTGGAATTTGTTAACTTAGCACCAGCAGTTCAATGCAATACATAATCTGGAAGAGAAAAAAAAATAGTAATAATAATAAACAAACAATTAAATCAATTACAGTATGCATATATTGAATAGATTTAAAGAACATGTAATCAAACAGAAATACTGCATATTTAAAAAGTGAGGTAGTGTCCAAGGGTTCAAAGTCCATTCAGAAATCGGATGGCAGAGGGGAAGAAGCTGTTCCTGAATTGCTGAGTGTGTGCCTTCAGGCTTCTGTACTTCCTACCTGATGGTAACAGTGAGAAAAGGACATGCCCTGGGTGCTGGAGGTCCTTCATAATGGACGCTGCCTTTCTGAGACACCGCTCCAACACAGTTTGAGGATTGTGCTGGGAGTCTCCACACTTTGGCACCAACGTAACATGTCCTTAGCTCATGGACCCTGAGTGCACATCAACCGTGAGGAAACTCACGTGGTCACGCCGTGAGGACATACAAATTCCTTATAGACACCGGCGAGAATTGAACCCTGACTAGCCATCGTTGGCGTTGTAAAGTGTTGCGCTAACCGCCACACGACTGTGCTGCCCACTACACTGCCATACCGTCCAATAAAACTTTGGTCTGCACAATATAACTGTGAGTCCCGAAGCATAGATTTATAATCAAACTTACAACTCTTGTTCTCCGTGCAATAAAGTCTAATTGCTTGCTAAATCTGCAGGGTGCTAGGTGCACAAAATAACAGAATCCTGAACCCCAACTTTACCGGTGTCTTCTCAGTTTCTTTGACGATTTCCTTTCAAAATGACGCTGAGCTGTGATCTCCATGGAGGTTGAGGCTTAGACTTAACTGTTTACTCATTTTGTAGGGACAGATGTGACAGGACTATATGGGAGGGAAGCATTGGAGTAGGTTTAAAGGTCAAAACAACACTGTGGACCAAAGAACCTACACTCTGTTGTTTATTTAGTTTATTGATTGATTGATTGAGGTACAGCTCAGAACAGCCTTTTCCATCCCTTTCAGTTGCTCTGCCCAGCAATCCACCAGTTTAACCCTAACCTAGTCGTGGTACAATTTACAATGACCAACTAACCTACCAACCTGTGGGTGGAAACTGTAGCATCCAGAGGAAGCCCACGCGGTCACGGGGAGAACGGACAGACTCCTTACTGGCAGCACTGGGAATTGAACCTGGGGCGCTGGTAATGTAAGGCGTTGCGCTAACCACTACACCACCATGCTAGTATTCTCTGCCTGTGTTCTAGCAATGGGCCAGTTTGGTTTAGTGGTCTAGTGGTATTATAAGGAATACTTCAAAACTGAACAGTCTGTAGTATGAGTGAGCAATCCTCACTTTTTAATATCAGAGAGTCAGAATCAGGTATAATATCACTGGCATATATTGCAAAATTTGTTGTTCTGTGGCAGCAGTATAATGTAATACACAATAAAAGGCTATAACTCACAATAATAAATATATATATTTTTTGGTAGTAGATGCACTTTGGTAGTATAAATAAATATGCAGACTATTTGGTAAACCAGGGAGAAAAATCTGGAATCTGAGGCGCAGAGGGACTTGGGAGTCCTTGTGCAGAACACCCTGAAGGTTAACTTGCAGGTTGAGAAGGAAAATGTAATGTTAGCACTCATTTCAAGAGGTCTAGAATACAAGAGCAAGGATGTGATGTTGAGGCTTTATAAGGCACTGGTGAGGCCTCACCTTGAGTATTGTGAACAGTTTGGGGACCCTCATCTTAGAAAAGATGTGCTGGCATTGGAGAGGGTTCAGAGGAGGTTCACAAGGATGATTCCAGCAATGAATGGGTTATCATACGAGAAACATTTGATGGCTCTGGGTCTGTACTAGCTGCAATTTAGAAGGATGAGGGGGGATCTCACTGAAACCTTTCAAATGTTGAAAGGCCTAGACAGAGTAGATGTGGAAAGGATGTTTCCCATGGTGGGTGGGAGAGTCCAGGACAAGAGGGCACAGCCTCAGGATAAAGGGGCGTCCATTTAAAACAGAGATGCGGAGTGATTTCTTTTGGCAGAGGGTGGTGAATTTGTGGAATTTTTTGTTATGTGTAGCTGTGGAGACCAGATCGTTGGGTGTATTTAAGGCAGACATTGATAGGCTCTTGATTGGACATGGCATCACAGGTTATGGGGAAAAGGCCGGGAACTGGGGTTGAGGAGGAGATGGAAAATAAGTATCAGCCATGATTGAATGGTGGAGCAGGCTCAATGGGCCAGACGGCCTAATTCTGTGCCGATGTTTTATGGTCTTATAGGAGCAGAATTAGGCCATTCGGACCAACGAGTCTGCTCTGCCATTTCATCATGGTTGATCCAATTTTCCTTGTAGCCCGAACTTCCTGCCTTCTCCCTGTATCACTTCAATCCCTGACCAATAAAAAATCTATCCACCCCTGCCTTAAATATACATAAAGACTTAGCTTCCACAGCTACTTGAGGCAAAGAATTCCACAGATTCACCATTCTCTGGCTGAAGAAATTTGTCCTCTTCATCATTCTAAAAGGACATCTCTCTATTCTGAGGCTGTGCCTCTAGTCTCAGACTCTCCCGCCATAGGAAATGTCCTCTCCACATACACTCTACAAGGCCTTTCACCACTTGATAGGTTTCAATGAGGTTACCCCTCATTGTTCTGAATTCTAGTGAATACAGGCCCAAAGCCATCAAATGCCCCTGATATGACATCCTGGAATTATTTTTGTGAACCTCCTTTGCACCCTCTCCAGTTTCAGCACATCATTTCTAAGGTAAGGAGCCAGAACCTGCTCACAATACTCCAAGTGAGGCCTCACCAGTGCTTCATAAGGTTTCAACATTACATCCTATATATACATACATAATTCAATTAAATATTTAATTTAATTCAAATTTATGATTTTAGTGAGCAATTATTAATGTAATTGTTTAATTTTCATGTGAGCTTTGTAAGCTCTACTAATGGAACAATGCATGCATTAAAATCATCTTCTATTTCTCCAGTCCCAGAATATCGACTGTTTGCTCTTTTCCATAGAGACTGCAGAGTTCCTCCAGCATTTTCTGTGTGTTGCTTTGGATTTCTAGCACCTGCAAATTTTCTCTTGTTTGTGAAAGCAAAAGCGTGTTGGCTTTCCCAAACGATGTTTGGGGCCAAGACCCTTCATCAGAACTGGAGAAGGAAGATGAGAAGTCAGATTAAGAAGGTGAAGGGAGAGGAGGAAGTAGTACAAGGTAGTTGGTGGTAGGTGAAACCAGGAGGTGGGAGGGGTGAAGTAAAGAGCTGGGAAGTTGATTGGTGAAGGAGATACAGGGCTGGAGAAGGGGGAGTCTGATAGGAGAGGACAGTGGTCATGGAAGAAAAAAAAGGAGGAGGAACACCAGAAGGAGGTGATGGGCAGGTAAGGAGATAAGGTGAGAGAGGGAAATGGAAATGGGGAATGGTGAATGGGGGCGGTGTCACTACCAGAAGTTCGAGAAATTGATGTTCATGCCATCAGGCTGGAGGGTACCCAGACGGAATATAAGGTGTTCCTCCAATCAGAGTGTGGCCTCATCACGACAGTGGAGGAGGCCATGGCCTGGTATGTCGGAATAGGAATGGGAGTGGAATTAAAATGGATGGCCACTGGGAGATCCTGCATTTTCTGGCGGGTGGAGCGTCGGTGCTCGGTGAAGCAGTTTCCCAGTCTACGTTGCGTCTCACAGATATACAAAAGGCCACACTGGAATCACCGGACACAGTATATGACCCCAACAGGTGGAGTGTCGCCTCACCTGGAAGGACTGTTTGGGGCTCTGAATAGTGGTGAGGGAGGAGGTGTTCCGCCTGCTTTCTGTTAGCCTTATTTGTCACATGTACTTCAAAACGTACAGTGAGATGTGCCATTTGAGTCCATGACCAACAGAGTGGGGATTGTCCACAAGCTCTGCCATGCCTCCAGCACCAACATAACATGCCCACAGGGGAGCGCTTACACCAGGCTCATAACAGACTTTATTAAAGCAGCTGTGGATGAGTGTGTCTCCACAAAATCATTCAGGGCTTTTCCCAATCAGAAGCCCTGCATGAACAATGAAATCCGGAATCTGCTGAGAGCCAGATCAGAGACATCCCAGTCTGGAGATCAAGAATGCTACAAGAGGTGCAGGGATGACCTCTGGAAGGACATCTCATGGGCGGAGTGGAGATTCCAGACTAGACTGGAATCAACGAGGGGTGCTCGCTAGCTGTGACAGTGTTTGATTGCCATAAGCTCCTACAAAGACAAATCTTGTGACATAGGAGACAGCAGAGCTTTGCTTCCAGATGAGCTCAATGCCTTCTATGCTTGCTTTCATCACCAGGACAGGGAGAAACCATCGTGCACCCCCATGTCTCCCGATGATCCTTTGGTCTCAGTATGTGAAGATGACATGCGGGCTGCCTTCAAGTACGTAAATCCAAGAAAAGCATCCGGTGTGGTAACCCGTCTAAATGACTACCACCCAGTGATACTTACACCCACAGTGATGAAGTGTTTTGAGATGCTGGTGTTGAAGCATATCAGCTCCTGTCTGAGTGGTGACTTGGGTCCACTCTAGTTCATCTACCGGACCAACAGATCTACAGCAGATGCTATCTCTTTGGCTCTTCACACAACTCTCAAACATCTGGACAGCAAAGATATATATATCAGGATGTTCTTTATCGATGACAACTCAACATTTAATACCATCATCCCCCAGAAACTAATCGGTTAACTCTAAGACTGGGTCTCAATACCCTCTTGTGCAACTGGATCCTGGACTTCCTTACTTGTACACCCCAATCAGTTCGGATTGGCAAAAAAATCTCGTCCACAATCCCCAACAGCACAGGAGCACTGCAGGGAAGTGTGTTTAGTCCCCTGCTGTACTTGCTTTATACCTATGACACTGTGGTAAACCATATATATATATGTTGTAACTGGGTTACCTGTCTGGACACGCCCCTCTGCTGACTGCCCCTGTGGCTTCTCCCACAGAGTCCTGCATAAAGGTGATTGGGCCATGGCTCCTCCTGTCAGTCCAGGGGCAGACACTCAGCATACTGGAGGTCACATTTTACTGCTAACAAAAGCCTTTCAGTATTTACTCTACTTCCAGTCTTTTGGAGTTATTGATGGTGCATCAGACACTGTGGCTAATTACATCTCCAACACCATGTCCAAGTTTGCCGATGACACCACGGTTGTGGGCCAAATCAAAGATGGTGATGAATCAGCAAACAGGAGGGAGATTGTAAATTTGGCTGAGTGGTGTCATAACAACAACCTCTCACACAATGTCAATAACACCAAGGAACTGATTGTAGACTTCAGGAGAGGGAAACCAGAGATCCATGAGCCAGTAATCATCTGAGGATCAGAGGTGGAGAGGGTCAGTAACTTTAAATTCCTGGGTATCACTATCTCAGAGGACCTGTCCTGGACCCATCATATAAGTATAATTACAAAGAAAGCACGACAGAGCATCTACTTCCTCAGGATCCTGCAGAGATTTGGCATTCATTAAAAACATTGGCAAACTTCTTTTGATGTGTGGTGGGAAGTGCGCTGACTGGCTGCATTACAGCCAGATATGGGAACACCAGTGCCTTTGAGTGGGAAATCCTACAGAAGGTGGTGGATCCGGCCCAGAACATCACGGGTAAAATCCTCCCAACCATTGAGCACATCTACATGAAACATTACCACAGGAAAGCAGCATCCATTATCAAAGATACTCACCGCCCCCGCCCCCCCAAGCCATGCTCTTTTGTCACTGCTGCCATCAGCTAGAAGATACAGGACCCTAAGGACCCACACCACTAGGTTCAAGAACAGTTACTATCCCTCAATCATCAGGCTCCTAAAAAAAGGGGATAACTACACTTATTTATGTCCTCTTTTATCTTGTGATTTTATGCTCATTATTTATTGCTAATTATTTATATCTTCATTTACTGAGTTTGTTGTCCAGTGACCCTGTTTACAGTTACTGTTCTATAGATTTGCTAGGTATGCTCGCAGAAAGAACCTCAGGGTTGTATAGATAGATAGATATACTTTATTGATCCCGAGGGAAATTGGGTTTCGTTACAGCCACCCAACCAAGAGTAGAGCATAAATACAGCAATACAAAAACCACAAACAATCAAACAACAAAATGCAAACTATGCCAGATGGAAAATAAGTCCAGGACCAGCCTATTGGCTCAGGGTGTCTGACCCTCCATGGGAGGAGCTGCAAAGTTCGATGGCCACAGGCAGGAACAACCTCCCGTGACGCCCAGTGTTGTATCTCGGTGGAATATGGCCGGAGTCCAACAGTAAAAAGTTCAATATCCGGTCTACAAACACGTTCCTCGATTGTAATATGACCCGGATTGCATCATCTGTTATTAACCAGAACAGCAAGCCCCAACTCCTTTACGCTTACCGCTCTCAGTGCACTTCCGGTCAGCCCGAACGGTCTGGAAGCCGTCCATGGAAAAGTTTTAATCGGGTATGTCCTCGTGCAGCCCCGTTCCAGTAAAACACATAACACTGCACTCCCGAAACGTTCTCTGACGCCTGGCTAGTGCCGTCAACTTGTCCATTTTATTACCCACCGAACTCCTCTTCTCCATAAGTCTGTGATGATGTGTAAGTGCTCTGTTAATAAATTTTACTTCAAACTTTGAGCGACTTCTTAACTCTAACATGTACGTCTTTGGAATGTGAGAGGAAACTAGATCACCCAGAGGAAACCCACACAGTACAAACTCGTTAAAGACAGCCACAGGAATTGTACCCCGGTCACTGGCTTTATGAAGCTTCATGCTAAACTACCATGCCATTGGAATGAATATGGAATGTCAGTTGAAAACTGCGATACGTATTAATGGAAGTAAATTCCACGCAAACCCATCCAGACCAGTTATTGACGATTATGTTTGGCTTCATGGACTTGGCATTGCTGAAACATTTGGTTCATGACACCATCAACTGAAAGGTGATTGGAGGAAAGTATAGGGGGGATGTCAGAAGTAAATTCTTTACACAGAGAATGTTGCATTCATGGACCGTGCTGACAGAGCATGGAGGTGGGGAAGGAAGATTAGGGATATTTAAGAAACTCTGAGATAGGCATATGGATGATAGAAAATGGAGAGCTATGTTGTAGATTGATCTTAGTGTAGGTTAAAGGGTCAGTGCACCATCATAGGCCTAAGGCCCTGTACTGTGCTGTACTGCACTATGTTCTGTGTTTAAAGTGAGCAGACAGCATAACTTACGACACAAGAGTTTCTGCGGATGCTGGAAATCCTGAACAATACCTCCTCCCCCATTCCCCCAGCTTTTTATTCTAGCTTCCTTCCTTTCCAGTCCTGATGAAGGGTCTTAGCCCAAAACTGCACCTGTTTGTTCCTCTCCATAGATGCTGCCTGGCTTGCTGAGCTCTTCCAGCACTTTATGTGTGTTGTTCATTATAGCTCATGAAATCGTCCTACAATTTAATAGCAAATTAGTGAGGTAGAAGTTTAGAGGACGCAGGGTCTTATTTGGTTACCTGTGTTTGAACAGAACTGACAATTGTTTGGAGAGTTTTTAATAATTATTTATTAAACCATGTTCATATTGAATCAATGAGTCATAGAGTCCTACAGCACAGAAACAGACTCTTTAGCCCGTCTAGCTGTGCCGATCTATCACTCTTCCTAGTCCCATCAACCTACACATGGACGATACCTCTCCATACCCACCCCTCATCCATCTATTCATCCAAATTTCACTTAAAAGTTGAAATCAAACCATTATCCACCACTCAGGATTCACACCACCAGGTTCAGGAGCAGTTACTACCCCACGACCATCAGGCTCTTGAACCAAAGGGGATAACTTCACTCAACTTTACTTGCCCATCACTGAAATGTTCCCACAACTCAATGGACTCTCATCTCATGGTTCTTGATATTTATTGCACATTTATTTATATTTTTGTTTTTTCTTTCTGTATTTGCACAGTATGCTGTCTTCTGCCCTCTGGTTGAACGCCATAGTTGGACGGTCTTTCATTGATTCTGTCATCGATACTATTCTATAAGAAAATGACTCTCAGGGGTGTATATGTTGGCATATATGTACTTTGATAATTAAATTTGTTTTGATCTTTGAACTTTTTCTGGCAGCTCTTTCCACATTCTTACCACCTTCTGAGCTCTGGATTTAAAAGCTGAAGTTCAGAAATAGATCCTTTTATCAACTAATTTATTATGTTACAAGTCTTCTATTAAAAGATAAGAAGTCCAGACTGTATTTATGGCAGAAACAGAATTCTTAAGATGGGAAAACCTAAGTGTCTTACTCTGAGAAATCCATCCACATCCATAAGATGCTGTAAGAACAATCTGCCACTGCAGTGAGACAGTCAAGAGCATCAAAGAATTCTCCATGAAAAGTGTTATGTTGTTCTAAAAATAATTAACCGGAGGAGAGAATAATATTCACACTTTTGGTGTTCATGTGTTCTTCACCAACACAACTGCACATAAATCTTTTTTTTGTTTAAATTATATGGGTTTAGACCTGCGAAGATCAGAGACACGACACGAGACCCAGAGTGGGACTTCATTTATACAAGGTGGCAGGGAGATAGCTGAACCGCGGATAATGAGGAGTGGATTCCAATTCTTTTTTAAAGAAACAGGTCTGGCGATAGTGACAATAAAATGACACTCAGCTGATGAACAAGCAGAATCTGACCTACTCTTTCAACCCCTGACAATCAAATCTACCTGTTCCTTCATAACGAATTATAACATGCCAGTCTTATTTGACTCTGAGTTGTATGATGAAATTCTCACATTTTAAACCCACTGATACTGTAAGGCAGGATACAGGTAGACAATCATTGCCAGGCTGATTTTAGCTTATAATTAAATGCATTGAAGGATAACAACTTGCAATAGTCAAATTTAATGTAACCTTATTTCTCTTGTTGTCTACTTTGCTCTGGATTTAAATATGCATTTTTAAGAGAAAATATCCATGCCTGTACTGATCTTGGTTGTTTACAGATTTGAGGATTTATGCAGCTTTAAATGAACTTGACAAAACCAGATTCAGGTTCATTATCATTGACATATGTCATAAAATGTGTTGTTTTGTGGCAACAGTACCGTATAGTACATTAATACTGTAATATTTAACATTATTATATATATATATAATAATGTATATATAATATATATAACTACACATATATATGTGTGTGTGTGTGTGTGTGTGTGCGCGTGCGTGTGTGTGTGTGTGTGCGTGTGTGTGTGTGTGTGTGTGTGTGTGTATGTGTGTGTAGTTCCTTTCTATGCCTTGTGGAGCATCAGGCAGTAATCTTGCCATTTCTCTAGTATTTTTTTGTCTGTTTTTTTTGAAGCTGAGTTGCTAGTTCAACAGTCAATTCAGGATGGATGGAAAGTGTGCAAGGAGCTGACTGCTTTCAAACCTGGCAGTGTTATTTAGAACAGCACCATTATTGTGGTGCTGTACTAATACTAAGACATTTAATACTATAAATTATAATAAGAATTGCAGTGCTGTGCAAAAGTCTTAGGCACATATCTATAGCTAGGGTGCCTAAGACTTTTGCACAGTACTGTGTTTGTTAATGTGGAGCAGAGAGCAAGATTGTAAATCTGGTGGGAACAAAAATTTTGGGAATGGTGTGGGTGGAGCGCCATGGAAGGGGTGTGCGACAGAGAAGAAGTGCTGGGGGGAGGGGGGGAGCTGGCACATGTTCAGACACACCCAGCCCTGAGACACCAGGCAAAGTCATTTGATCCCAAACAATTGGTTTATTGATCATTACAGGATGTCTCTCTGGTGCTTTCTGCTCCCTCCCCTCTCTCTTCTCCTTTTCCTAACCGTGATTCCCCTCTCCCTGCCCCCTTCCCACTCTCAGTCCACAATAGAGACCCATATCAGAATTAGGTTTATCATCACTCAGATCTGCCATGAAATTTGTGTTTCATTTGCAGCAGCAGTACAGTGCAATACATATAATTACTACTACAGTACTGTGCAAAAGTCTTAAACTTTGAGTGTGTGCACATGTAGACAAACACTCCCGCATACACACGTACACACACACACACACACACACACACACACACACACACACACACACACACACACGCGCGCACGCACACACACACAGTAGTTAATTTCAGTTTGGCTAACGACCCTTAAAGCTTTAAAATGTAACCATTGTTAACTCAGAAATCTCCAAGTGAAATTTACGTGCACTAGTGAGAGTGCATTTGCAATTTTCGGTACAGCCTCCTCTTTGTGTAAAAAAAAATTCTCCTAATTCCAATAAAATACCAATGCTGAGGTGCACATTATTTTCATGTTCAATAAAAATGTATCCGCCTTGCTTTGAAAGGAACTGCACAGCTGGCTTGTTAGTGGAAAACTGAGGTCAGCTGTCCTGACAGGCCTAACAAGGATGGCAGAATTTATGAAGTGCCAAACTAAAAGGATATTGGTACCTGGAGTCTGGTGATATAATAAGGACACCTGGGGCCAATAGTTAATCCCCTTGACTTTGTTTTCCTTTTTTCCCTGTTTTTTTCTGTCGCTCGTTCTCCCCATGTCATAGAATCTCTGCTTGAGGAAATACAAGATCTGACTTTGATCTATGGTCGATTTGTATAATTTTATGACAGATTTTACCCTTTTAGAACTAGTTACTGCTTTTGGTCCATGATGTATGGAAAATGGGTTGGAAGCTGTGTCAGGACTTGTTATATTTCTCATCTCAGTGTTTTAAGTATGGGACCCCTATTTTACGATACAGTTTATAGATAATTCATAGAACAACATAATGCTAGTATCGCAGTGCCAGACACCAAGAGAAATGTGTGTCTGCAGAGCAAGTACTCAGCCCCAACCCTAGTTTAACTATCACTGATTTGATCCTTTTTTTCTCCATTGTGTGGATATCCCACACACATAAATTAGATTATATTAGATCTATTTATCACACCTTCATCAAAACCTACAGTGAAATACGTCTTTATTGCCAAGTTAAATCAGCGACGACTGTGTTGGGCAGCTCGCAAAAATTTGCCATGCTTCTGGCACCAATGCAACACAACATGCCCAAACCTCACTAACCCTGCCCTGTACGTCTTTGGAATGTGGGAGGAAACCAGAGAAACTGGGAGGAAACCCACACGATCACTGGGAGAACATGCAAACTGGCACTAATAGCATTATGCTTCCATGCCACATGACTTGTCTCCAGCGCTTCCTCTGGCAACCCTTTCCAAATACTTCTGGCAGATGTGAGTCTCCCGCAGAGTCACATCTGCCAGAAGTGCATGCGGCTGGGCGATCACGAAGTCCATGTAAGGAATCTGGAGCAGCAGCTGGATGACCTTCGACTCGTAAGGGAGAATGAGGCAGTCATTGATGAGAGCTACAGGGAGGTAGTCACACCTAGGCTGCCAGAAACAGGTGGTTGGGTGACAGTCAGAGGGGGGAAAGCAAAAGTGAGCAGACAGGTAGTGCAGAGCACCCCTGTAGCCATTCCACTGAGTAATAAGTTTACCGTCCTGGATACTGTCCTCGGGGATGGAACTGGACTCTCTCACGGTGGTGTCTGAAAAGAGGATGCTGTCCAAGTTGCATGCCACCTTGGCCAATATCTCCCATCCACTACGTAATGTACTGGGTGGGCACAGGAGTACATTCAGCCAGAGACTCATTCCACCGAGATGCAGCACAGAGCGTCATAGGAAGTCATTCCTCCCTGTGGCCATCAAACTTTACAACTCCTCCCTTGGAAGGTCAGACACCCTGAGCCGATAGGCTGGTCCTGGACTTATTTAATAATTTACATATTACTATTTAACTATTTATGGTTCTATTACTATTTATTATTTATGGAGCAAATGTAACGAAAACCAATTTCCCCCGGGATCAATAAAGTCTGACTATGACTATACTGTTGACGGGGACGACCGACCAGGTGTGAGCCACGGTGGCAGGGCCTCCGGCACTGAGTCTGACCCTGTGGTGCAGAAGGGTGGGACGGAGAAGAGGAGAGCTGTCGTCATCGGAGACTGTATAGTCAGGGGAGCAGACAGGAGATTTTGTGGATGTGAGAAGGACACCCGCATGGTTTGTTGCCTCCAGGGTGCCAGGGTCCGGGATGTCTCTGACCGGCTGCACGACATCCTGGTACGAGAAGGAAAGCAACCAGAAGTTGTGATACATGTTGGCACCAACAACATAGGCAGGAAGGGGGATGAGGTCCTGAAGTGTGAGTTTCAGGAATTAGGCAGAAGGCTGAAGAACAGGACCGCAAGGGTGGCGTTCTCAGAATTGCTGCCAGTGTTACGTGACAGTGATGGTAAGAATTGGAAGAGATGGCAGTTGAATGCGTGGCTGAGGAGTTGGTGCAGGGAGCAGGGTTTTAGATTTTTGGATCATTGGGATCACTTCTGGGGAAGCTGGGATTGGATGAGTTTCACCTGAACTCGAGGGGGAGCAATATCCTTGCAGGTAGATTTGCTAGCATGGTTCGGGAGGGTTTAAACTAATTTGAAGGGGGATGGGACCCGGAGCAATAGAGCAGTGAAAAAAGTGCAGGGAGTAAAGCCAGATCTAACATATAGAGAGGCTTTGAGGAAAGAGAAGCAGAATAAACGGTGTAAAGACAGTAAGGTAGAAGGGCTGAAGTGTGTGTACCTCAATGCAAGAAGCATCAGGAACAAAAGTGATGAACTGAGAGCTTGGATACATACATGGAATTATGATGTAGTGGCCATTACAGAGACTTGGCTGGCACCAGGGCAGGAATGGATTCTCAATATTCCTGGATTTCAGTGCTTTAAAAGGGATAGAGAGGGGGGATAAAGGGGAGGAGGGGTAGCATTACTGGTCAGGGATACTATTACAGCTACAGAAAGGGTGGTCAATGTAGCAGGATCCTCCTTTGAGTCAGTATGGGTGGAAGTCAGGAAAAGGAAGGGAGCAGTTACTCTACTGGGGGTATTCTATAGGGCCCCTGGTAGCAGCAGAGATACCGAGGAGCAGATTAAGAGGCAGATTTTGGAAAGGTGCAAAAATAACAGGGTTGTTATCATGGGTGACTTTAACTTCCCTAATATTGATTGGCACCTGATTAGTTCCAAGGGTTTGGATGGGGCAGACTTTGTTAAATGTGTCCAGGGTGGATTCCTGTCACAGTATGTTGATAGGCCGACCAGGGGGAATGCCATACTAGATCTAGTACTAGGTAATGAACCAGGTCAGGTCACTGATCTCTCAGTGGGTGAGCATCTGGGGGACAGTGACTACGACTCCCCCCTCAGCATTATCATGGAAAAGGATAGAATCAGAGAGGTCGGGAAAATTTTTAATTGGGGAAGGGCAAATTATGAGGCTATAAGGCTAGGACTTGCGGGTGTGAATTGGGATGATGTTTTTGCAGGGAAATGTACTATGGACATCTGGTCAATGTTTAGGGATCTCTTGCAGGATGTTAGGGATAAATTTGTCCCAGTGAGGAAGATAAAGAATGGTCGGGTGAAGGAACCATGGGTGACAAGTGAGGTGGAAAATCTAGTCAGGTGGAAGAAGGCAGCATACATGAGGTTTAGAAAGCAAGGATCAGATGGGTCTATTGAGGAATATAGGGTAGCAAGAAAGGAGCTTAAGAAGGGGCTGAGAAGAGCAAGAAGGGGGTGTGAGAAGGCCTTGGCGAGTAGGGTAAAGGAAAACCCCAAGGCATTCTTCAATTATGTGAAGAACAAAAGGATGACAGGAGTGAAGCTAGGAGCAATTAGGGATAAAGGTGGGAAGATGTGCCTGGAGGCTGCGGAAGTGAGCGAGGTCCTCAATGAATGCTTCTCTTCGGTATTCACCAATGAGAGGGAACTTGATGATGGTGAGGACAATATGAGTGAGGTTGATGTTCTGGAGCATGTTGATATTAAGGGAGAGGAGGTGTTGGAGTTGTTAAAATACATTAGGACAGATAAGTCCCCGGGGCCTGATGGAATATTCCAAGGCTGCTCCACGAGGCGAGGGAAGAGATTGCCAAGCCTCTGGCTAGGATCTTTATGTCCTCGTTGTCTACGGGAATGGTACCGGAGGATTGGAGGGAGGTAACTGTTGCCCCCTTGTTCAAAAAAGTTAGTAGGGATAGTCCAGGTAATTATAGACCAGTGAGCCTTACGTCTGTGGTGGGAAAACTGTTGGAAAAGATTCTTAGAGATAGGATCTATCGGCATTTAGAGAATCATGGTCTGATCAGGGACAGTCAGCATGGCTTTGTGAAGGGCAGATCATGTCTAACAAGCGTGATAGAGTTCTTTGAGGAGGTGACCAGGAATATATATGAGGGTAGTGCAGTGAATCTGATCTATATGGATTTTAGTAAGGCATTTGACAAGGTTCCACATGGTAGGCTTATTCAGAAAGTCAGAAGGCATGGGATCCAGGGAAGTTTGGCCAGGTGGATTCAGAATTGGCTTGCCTGCAGAAGGCAGAGGGTGGTGGTGGAGGGAGTACATTCAGATTGGAGGATTGTGACTGGTGGTGTCCCACAAGGATTGGTTCTGGGACCTCTACTTTGTGATTTTTATTAACAACCTGGATGTCGGGGTAGAAGGGTGGGTTGGCAAGTTTGCAGACGACACAAAGGTTGGTGGTGTTGTAGATAGTGTAGAGGATTGTCGAAGATTGCAGAGAGGCATTGATAGGATGCAGAAGTGGGCTGACAAGTGGCAGACGGAGTTCAACCTGGAGAAGTGTGAGGTGGTACACTTTGGAAGGACAAACCCCAAGGCAGAGTACAAAGTAAATGGCAGGATACTTGGTAGTGTGGAGGAGTAGAGGGATGTTGGGGTACATGTCCACAGATTCCTGAAAGTTGCCTCACAGGTAGATAGGGTAGTTAAGAAATCTTATGGGGTGTTAGCTTTCATAAGTCGAGGGATAGAACGTAAGAGTCGCGAGGTAATGAAGCAGCTCTATAAAACTCTGGTTAGGCCACACTTGGAGTACTGTGTCCAGTTCTGGTCGCCTCATTATAGGAAGGATGTGGAAGCATTGGAAAGGGTACAGAGGAGATTTACCAGGATGCTGCCTGGTTTAGAGAGTATGCATTATGATCAGAGATTAAGGGAGCTAGGGCTTTATTCTTTGGAGAGAAGGAGGATGAGAGGAGACATGATAGAGGTATACAAGATATTAAGAGGAATAGATAGAGTGGATAGCCAGCGCCTCTTCCCCAGGGCACCACTGCTCAATACAAGAGGACATGACTTTAAGGTAAGGGGTGGGAAGTTCAAGGGGGATATTAGAGGAAGGTTTTTTACTCAGAGAGTGGTTGGTGCGTGGAATGCACTGCCTGAGTCAGTGGTGGAGGCAGATACACTAGTGAAATTTAAGAGACTACTAGACAGGTATATGGAGGAATTTAAACTGGAGGGTTATATGGGAGGCAGGATTTGAGGGTTGGCACAACATTGTGGGCCGAAGGGCCTGTACTGTGCTGTACTATTCTATGTTCTATGTAAATCCCTACAATCCTCTGTCCTATAAGGTTTCAAAGGTACATTTAATGTCAGAGAAAAGTATACAATAGACATCCTGAAATGCTTTTTCTTCACAACCATCCATGAAAACAGAGGAATGCCCCAAAGAATGAATGACAATTAAATGTTAGAACCCCAAAGTCCCCCCTCCCAACTCCCCTCCCTCCCACATGTAAGCGGCAGCAAGCAACAATCCCCCCTCCCCCCACCGGCAAAAAAAAGCATCGACACCCGCAACTGAGCACTCAAGCATTCAGCAGAAGCAACAGCAAAGTACCCCAGAGACTACTCATTCACCTGGTGCTCAACATTCCACAGGTTCTCTCTCTCCCTAATAAGGGAGAAAGAGATGTCTCCGTTTCACAGCGAGACAGGAGACATAACAAGCAACTAACTGGTTTACGATGTTATAAGTCCATTGCATCGCTTTTTCGGAGTTCTGTGCCCAAAGATCTCAGGTCTCTGGGCACACAGCCAAAGATCTTCCAGCTCCCATGGGATACCAACCTTTGATCTGCCCATCTCCAGAGCCCCAAGATCCTAGGCCTTCAAAGGCAAGCTGATCTCTTAGGCCGCGCCCTTGGCATGTCAGATAATGGCCAGTCGTGACACCCCCAGAGCGAGTCCCATTCCTGCAAAGAACTGAAGTCAGCGTGTAACTCCAGGTCAGGGTCTTCAAAAGAACCTTGAAAGGGAAAAATAGAGATACTAAAGATCGAAATAGAGCTGTTTCCAAAAATGCAAGCAAAGAAGTTGCCGTTTAGCGCCATCTTGACTAAGCTCCGCCCTCTGCTTTAAGCCAGGAAAAAGACAGGAATCACTCACCTTATCTGTGTTCCTCATTGTTATGTTTTGAAACTCCATAAACTAATCAAATGAAATACATGGAGAGACCGGCAGAGCGTGTACACTTCGTAGTAAAGCATGCACTTATGACGTGGTAGTGTAATGACGTATACCATTCACGTACTTTTACATATAACCCTTAATGAATTATTTAAACTAAAAAGAATGCTTAATCAAAAATATATTTACAAGACTACTCAAATATTACTGAAATATTAAATGCACAACACTCCTCTCTGCTTACATATAAACTTCAACTCAATATAGAATGCATCTCAGCTTGTACAGTTTACTCTATATTAAAATGACTATATAGACATCCACAGCACAGTAAATTTTAAATTGTTCCATTCAGGCCTAAAGATTTAATCGCTGTGGAGGATTTCTTACTCTTGTGGGATAATGTCTTTCCTGACGAGCTGGGGGGATAATATCTTTCCTGACACTCTGCTTGACAAGTAAGACTTCTGGCTGAGAAACTAACTCAGGTTCTGGAGCCTCCTCTGTGGTGGTTGTAGGTGTTGACTCTGGGACGGCAGGAAGTGGTTCTGACAGCTCTGGGTACTTTTCTTCTCCAACAATTGACCCTGCTCTCCTCAACTGATTGATGTGCCGTCTCCCGATGACATCAGGTGCAATCTCCACTGTGTAGGACAGCGGTCCAGTTCTGTTCTTAATCTCCCCCACTAACCACTTTTGATCACCCTGTGTAGTCCCTCACCAGCTCTGCTTGTCCAGGAGTGAAACATCAAACCTCCTTGTTTGAGGAGCCTTCGATTTGTCTCACTGTTTGTCCTGCATACTCCTTCTGAGATTGGGTTTGAGGAGATCCAAGCGTGAACACAAGGGACGAACCAGAACAGCATAGCTGGTGAGTTATTGGTTGCTTGTGGAGTGTGCTGCATTGCGATATGCAAAGAGGAAATTGGCAGGTTTTTGATTCAGTGTCAGTGTAGTGCATTCTGCTGACATAGCTCACAGTGCGTTCTTTAGACTTTGGACAAACTTTTCCACCAAGCCACTCATACCTGGGCGGTACGGTGCAGATGTGATATGTCTTATTCCATTCATTTCCTGGAATGACTAAAGCTATTCCAAAACAATCTGTGGTCTACTGTCACTGACTAAGTGTTCTGGGATACCTGTCTTGAAAAGAGGCTTCTCAACACATCAACAGTGTGTGAGGTTGTAGTGGAGGCCACTGGGGGCAGGTCTGGCCACTTTGTAGCTGCATCCACTGCTACCAAAGAGTTGTGTCCTTGAATTGTCTGGTGAAAGCCCCATGAATCCTGGGCAATGCAGGCCATTCCCAAAGCTGGAGAGGTGCTGCTGTTGGCATCTTCTGGAAGTGTGGGCATCTCGAACCATGCATGATAAGCTGCTCGAACTGCTCATCTACACAACATCAGCAGACAGAGCTTCAAGCCAACACTTTCATTTTGACCACACGTATATGACTGGCATGTAACTCCTCCACCACTTTACCTTTCAGCTTGGATGGTGCAACAACTCTTAATCCCCACATAAGTTAACCTCTGTCGAGGGCAAATCCATCCTGGTGTTGGTAAAAATGGGGGACCTGGAATTTCTGTTGCACTTTCCAGCCATTTTGGGATGTCATGTAGACCCGAGACAATGTGGGGTCCTTTCTGGTTTCCCTTTGATCATCTCTGCTGTAATAGAGAGATGTTTGCTTTAGGGGGAATACGTCAAGAGGAGTGTCCTCTTTCGTGAATTTTTCAGGTATTTCCTTTTACAAAGGTAAACAGGACAATCCATCAGCATTTTGATGATTAGTTGTCCTCTTGAATTCGATTTTGTAACTGTGTTCTCCAAGAAACAGAGCCCATCTCTGCATTTGCATTGTTCTAGAACACCCTTCTGTGGATTGGAAATGGACACCAGTGGCTGATGATCAGTAATGAGGGTAAACTCTCTCCGATACAGGTACCGAGTGAAACATTTTACACCCCAAACCAGACTCAAGGCCACTCTGTCAATTTGTGTTTAGTTTTTCTCTGCAGCAATAAGGGAACGTGACACAAAGGCTATGGGACATTCACTTCCACAACTGATAATGTGACATGATTGCATCTATACCATAACGCGAGGCATCGCAGGCAAACTTCTCTGGACAATGTGGATCATAATGTGTCAGTACAGTGTCTAACTTCAACATTTCCTTAATCCTTTTGAAAGCTATTCCACACTGCTTTCTCCATTGTCATTTCTCCCCAACCTGTAGTAATGAGTTCAGGTGATGAAGCACTGTTGGCAAGTTTGGCAGGAACCTGATATAGTAGATGACAAGTCCTAAAAAGTTCCACAACTGTGACATATCCTTTCACCACTGCTTGAATGTTCTCAACATACTTGTGTAATTCTTGTGCATCAATGATGTGACCATAGTAAGTGATGCTTGGTTTTAAGAATTCACAGTCGTTGCATTGTGCTCTGAGCCCATAATCTTCTAATCTTTTTAACAGTGACTTGAGATTTTAGAGATGTTACTTGCCCTCCTTACGGGTAACAATGATGTCATCCAGGTAACACTACGTGCCTGGACAGCCTTACAGTACTTGGTTCATAGATATCTGCCAAAGTGCAGTTGCAGATGCTACTCTAAAAATTATAGTGATAAAGCCCTTTGTGAGTGTTTTTGGTGAGAAACATTTTGAACTCTTTTTCCATCTCCATCTGTAAGTAGGCCTCAGTTAAGTCCACTTTGCTGAAGTGTTTCCCTCCGGAAAGGCAATGGTGCTTGGAGAAGGGACCAATCAGTGTTCGCGATTGATAGGCAAGAACAAATTAAAGTAAGGCAGGAGCAAGCAGAGTGGCCATCATTGGAGTGGTTAGAATTAGAGTGGAAACTTTTAGGATTTAGCTCTTCAAGCCTTCAGTCAGAAAAGGCAAAAGAGCTGCAGGTAGAGTTCCCCCACCACCACAGTTTGTTGTTCTTCCTTCTTCATATTTGCTTTTTTAGAACAGTAGGGATGCCAGGCAGGATAGTGGAATGCACTGGCGGGATGTGGGAAGACAAGGAGGTCTTCGGTGTCCCTGACAACTGCAACTGCGAAAAGTAGATCCAGCTGCAGTTTCTAACACTCTGCATTAAGGAGTCGGAGCTGGAACTGGATGAACTCTGGATCATTCGGGAGGCTGAAGGGGTGATGGCTAGGACATACAGAGAGATAGTTAAACCCAAGGTGCAGGGCACAGGAAACTGGGTGACAGTGGAAGGGGAAAGAGGTTAAACAGTCAGTGCAGAGTACCCCTGTGGCCATCCCCTTCAACAACAGGTATATCACGTTGGATACTGTCAGGTGGAGGCGGGGGGGGGTGGGGGTAATGACCTAACAGAGGAAAGTCACGGTGGGTGGGTCTGTGGCACTGAGACTGCCTCTGTGGCACAGAGGGGAAATGGGGAGAAGAGGTGAGCCGTAGCGATAGGGGATTCATTAGTTAGGAGAACCGAAAGGTGGTTCTGAGGATGCGAAAGAGATTCCAGGATGGTATGTTGACTCACAGGAGCCAGGGTGTGGGACATCTTGGGTCAAGTCCTCAGCATTTTAAAATAGGAGAGTGAAAAGCCAGAGTTTGTGGTCCGACACAGATACAAAGAGTAATGAGGTTCTACGAAGTGAGTTCAGGGTAAAGGGCAGGACTTCCGTGGCTATGATCTCACGATTGCTACCCTGATTTGGCTCAGCATAGCAAACACCTCTTCCTCTGTAATCTGTACAGGGACCACGAAGTCGGTGCTGCTTTACTTCACTTCTATAGACTCTGAGTCCGTCCCTCGAGTAAATACAGATGCAAAGACTTCATTTAAGATCCCCCCATTTCCTTAGCTCCACACATTGATTACCATTCCGCTCTTGCAATTCTTTTGCTCTTAACATATCTGTAGAATCCTTTAGGATTCTCCATCACTTTTTCTGCTCTAGCAACTTTATGCCTTCTTTTAGCCTTCCTGATTTCTTTAAGGATTCTCTTGCATTTCTCATACTCCATAAGCACCTCATATGTTCCTGCTTGCTTATACCTGCAATGCACCTCCTTTTTACTCTTAACCAGGGCCTCAATATCTTTGAAAACCAAGGTTCCCTACACTTTATCTTTACCTCTTATACTGACAGGCTTATGCAATTTTGTACTCTCTAAATTTCATTTTTGAAGGCCTCCCACTTACCAAGTACACCTTTGCCAGAAAACAGTTATCCCAATTGGCACTTGCCAATCATTTCTGATACCATCAACATTGACCTTTCTTCAGTTTAGAATCTCAGCACGCAGATGAGACTATCTTTTTGCATATTTACTTTGAAGCTAATGGCACTGTGGTCACCGGGTGCAAAGTGTTCCCCTATACAAACTTCTGTCACCTGCCCTGTCTCTTTCCCTGACAGCAGATCCAGTATCACACACTCTCTAATTGGGACTTCTGCATACTAATGAAGGAAACTTTCTTAAAAACATTCAACGTATCCTTTCCCATGTGGCCATTTTACAGTATGGGAGTCCAAAGTTAAAATCACTTACTAAAACAACCTTACGTTTCTTGCAACAGTCTGTAATTTCTTTACAAATTTGTTCCTCTAACTCCCTAGGACTGTTGGGTGGTCTGTAATATAGCCCCCTTAACATGGTCATACCTTTCTTATTTCTCCGTTCCATCCAGAACACTGACTGACCTGATGGAGCAGCGCCATGACATTTTCCCTATGTAGTAATGCCACTCCTTCTCCTTTTATCTCTCGCGCTCTGTCGCATCTAAGTCAATGGAACCCCAGAATATTGAGCTGCCAGTCCTGCCCCTCTTTCAACTGTCTCACTAATGGCTACAACGTCATAATTCCAGGTCGTCCCAAGCCTTGAGCTCACCTGCCTTTCCTACGATACTTCTTGCATTGAAATATACGCAGCTTGGGACACTAGTCACACCATGCTCAACCTTTCGATTCCTGACTCTGTCTGAAGTCTTACCAACATACTTCCTTGAAGCAAATTATAAACAGTCAATCAATTTGAAAGTATTCATCAATTAATTCATTCACAATTATATTGTTTCTTTTACAAGAACACAAGGCACAAACCCCTCCTCCCCTGTCTCTCACCTCCCTTTGGCGCTTCTAATTTCCTTTCTCCCATGGTCCACTCTCCTCTCCTGTCGTATTCTTCAACCCTTTACCTTTTCCCTCTGTCACCTCCGAGATTCCCAATTCATCCAGCCCCTCTCCCCCCCACCCACCTTCCCCCTTACTTGTTCTTACCTATCACCTACCAGCTTGTACTCCTTACCCTCCCCTGCAGTATTATTCCATTTGCCATTCTGGCTGCCCTCTCACCCCTTTTCTTATCCACACCTGCCTATCACCTCCCTTTGGTGTCCCTCCTCATTCCCTTTCTCCCATGGTCCACTCTCTTCTCCTATCAGATTCCTTCGTCTTCAGCCATTAAACCGCGTCCACCTATCACCTCCCAGGTTCTTACTTCATCCCCCTTGGGAGAGCAGATGGAGAAAGAAGGGGAACTATAGATGAGGGTATTTAGGAACAAGAGTGCTCCAGAGATGTTGAGGAGAAGATAGATTCAGTGGTGATATCGGGTGAGATATAATGGAAGCATAGAACATAGAAACCTACAGCACATTACAGGCCCTTCAGCCCACAGTGTTGCGCCAACCATGAAACCCACTCTAGAGACTGCCTAGTATTTCCCTAGCGCAAAGCCCTCTATTTTTCTGAGGTCCATGTACCTATCTAAGAGGGTCTTAAAAGACCCTATTGTAACCACGACCACCACCGCCATTGGCATGGCATTCCATGCAGCCACCACTCCTCTCTGTGTGAAAAAATTTACCCCTGACATCCCCTCGGTACCTATTACCAAGCACCTTAAAACTATGCCCCATTGTGTTAGCCATTTCAGTCCTGGGAAAAAGCCTCTGGCTATCCACATGATCAATACCCTTCTTATACACCTCTATCAGGTCACGTCTTACCCTCCAACGCTCAAAAGAGAAAAGACCAAGTACACTCAGTCTATTCTCATAAGGTACACCCTCCAATCCTGGCAACATCCTTGTAAATCTCCTCTGCACCCTTTCTATAGTTTCCACATCCTTCCTGTAGTGAGGTGACCAGAGATGAACACAGCACTCTAATTGAGGTCTGACCAATATAACTGTAACATTACCTCATAACTCTTGAACTCAGTCCCATGGTTGACAAATACTAACACACCATATGCTTTCTTAGAAACACTGTCAACCTGCACAACGGCTTTGAGTGTCATGTCGACACTGACCCCAAGATCTCTCAGATCCTCCACTCCGCCAAGAGCCTTACCATTTATAAGGACTTGTTGAAAAGACTTGTTCATTTGCTAAACATGGAGGTGTATCTGGGGGAGGATGATGGGAGGACAAAAATTCCTGGTGAACTGTATTTATTATGGAAACTAGTTTCTAAAGATGCGAAAAGCCTACTGTCCGTTTACATAAAACGGACTGTAGTCTGCCCATTTACATAAGAAGTAAACAGGAACATCAAAGTATAGTCCTGTTATATTTATTAAACTATAAACTAGTTTTTAAACTGTTAGATATGGTATTTTTTAAATAAATAACTGGAGAAGGGAATAACTTTCACACTTTTGATGTTCACACACTCTTTACCAACACAACCACACATAAATATTTTTGTTTTTGATAATATGGGTTCAGACCTGGGAAGATCAGACAAGACACCAAACCCAGAATTGGATTTCATCAATACAAGCTGACAGGAAGGTAGCTGAATGTCCCTGAAAGTTCAAGAGAAGTCATGTTATGTTCACCTTTCCTCTGTTTGGGGCCCAACAGTGAAAATATAATCAAAGTTCAAAAGTTCAAAGTACATTTATTATCGAAGTATGTTTCATATACATTTATTATCGAAGTATGTATAATATACATTATACAACCTTGAGATGCATCTCCTCACAGACAGCTACAAAACAAAGACAATACTGTCAACACCCAATGTACAGAAAAGAAACAAATCAAGCAAACAACTATAGTAAGCAAATAGGATTCAGGACTGAAGTTCACAAGAGTGAACCCACAGACATGAAGCCACCAGCCGCAGCATCAGTTCAGTGCAGAAGTGAGTAAACCTCATGGAGCAGCGAGCTGAACTGGCCTGTCTCTTGCCTCCAGCCCCAGCACCCTGACCTTTTCAATCTGACCCAGACATTTTAGTTGTTGTATTTATAGATCAACGTTCTCCTGTTCCTTTGGGTTTCATAAGCAAAGACTCCGGCATGCCCTACTTACCTCTCTTGATGGAGTGGGACAGAGGAAGGAGAAGTTTACTATTTTGTGGATGAACAAGGCTGATGCTGTTTACTGACATTCAACACAATCATACCCTAAGTTCCAATCAAAAAGCTCCAAAAACCTCCCTCTGCAACTGGATCCTTGTCTTACTCACTGGGAGACCACAGTCTGTGCAGGTCAGAAATTACTTCTCCTCCTCACTGACAATCAACACTGGCACACCTCAGGGATGTGTGCTTAGCCCACTGCTCGACTCTCTCTACACCAACGATTGTGTGGCTGGGCACAGCTCAAACACCATCTATAACTTTGCCAATGACAAAACTATTGCTGGCAAAATTTCAGATGGTGACAAGGAAGCAAGATAGATCAGCTGGTTGAGTGATATTGCAACAACAACCTTGCACTCAACATCAGTAAGACCAAAGATGGATCAGAAGTAGAAAGGGTGAGCATTTTCAAATTCTGAGTGTCAGCATTTCGGAGGATCTATCCTAGACCCAACATATTGAGGCAATTACAAAGAGAGCACGGCAGAAGCTGTATTTCATTAGGAGCTTGAGGAGACTTGGTACGTCACTAAAGATACTTGAAAATTTCTACAGATGTACCATGCAGAGAGGATCAGAATAAGCTGCAGAAAGTTGTAAACTTAGCCAACTTCATCATGGGCACTAGTCTCCCCAGTATTGAGGACATCTTCAAAGGTGATGCCTCAAAATCCAACATTCATCATTAAGGGCCCTTATCACCCAGGACATGCTCTCTTCTCATTACTACCATCAGATTTCTGAACGGACGATGAACTAGCGTATTATTTTTGCTCTCTTTTTGCATGGGGGAGGGGGGGAGGGAATGTCGACTCAGACCATGAGAGGCCTGCATCGGGCATTTTCATGCCTTACAAGGCGCAGATTTGAAGTTTGTGTGGGGTGCCACTCCTCGCACAGACACTAGAGCAATGTGTGATTAAGTGCCTTGCTCAGGGACACAAACATGCCGCCACAGCTGAGGCACGAACTAGCGACCTTCAGATCACTAGACGAACGCCTTAACCACTTGGCCTCGTGCCCAACACAAAAAACACATATGCATGACTTACCATATATATATATATAAAAAAAATATGTGTGTGGGTCTATGGATATATTGCACTGTACTGCTGCCACAAAACAACAAGTCACAAAGCATACTGTATGTCAGTGATAGTAAGCCTGACTCTGATTCTGATTCTGCATTCTGAGAAACTTCTTACATTGTTCAGTTGCCTAAGTACCCCTACCTAATGAAGCAGTATCTTTTTGCATTGTTCTGACCAGTACACTGGATACAATTTGCCTTCTGTACTCAGGGGCGACTGGATACAGACTAGATGGAAGTGTGACTGAACACCTCCAGTCAGTCTCTGAGCAAGAGCTTTCAGTTGCCTGTCACTGTAATCTCCTGCCTCCAACCCGCTTTCAACTCTGTCCACTGAAGCTCGATGCAAGCCCGAGGAACTGTATTTCATCTTTGGAGCGTGCTCTTACAAACTTGCAGGCTGGCTGTTGGATTCAACTCCTTTAGATCATAAGCACAGCTGTCAATTTCTTGGACAGTTACAATTTACAGTCCAATCTTTTTGTTTTGTTATTCTCTCATTATCACCCTTGTTTGCCTGTGATCGTCATTTAATCTATAACTATAAATTACAGTCAGAAATATATACAGCACTGTGCAAATGACAGACATATGTAAAAGTGTTCTGTAAAGCAAAGGTGCTTTCAAAAATAATGAAATGAAAAGTTGCTAAATATCAGAAGATTTACTATAAGGAGAATTAAACAGTAAAAACTAAATCAAATCATTATTTGGTGTGACCTCCCTTTGCCTTTAAAGCAGCATCAATTCTTTTAAGTCCACTGTCATGCAGTCTTATAAAAACAAAACTCCGCTGGTAGGTTGTTCCAAGCACCTTGGAGAACTTGCTACAGTCCTTCTGCAAACTTTGGCTATCTCACTTACTTCTGTCTCTCCAGGTAATCACAGACAGCCTCGATGATGTTGAGATCAGGACTCTGTGGGGGTCATACCATCTGAAACCATATAAAAAATTTAGCATGCCTAAGACTTTTGCACAGTACAGTACTGTATATACATTAAACACACATTGGATTATGGTTAGTTGGGACACATTGGCACCAGTACATTTTTGCCAAATTAAGTAGCTGTCCCATAACCAAATTTCAAGAAAGTTGTTTAAAAAAGGCATAAAAAAGACAAACTGCCATTTAACTGGGTAACAAATCATGTATTTAAATGAAATACAGAACAAAATAGAATACTATCAATACCACTGCTTGCCAGGGGGTTGCTGGGCAGTGTGGTTCAAAGGGCCCAAAGGGCCTATTCCACACTATATCTCAATAAATAGATATAATAAAAATAATTAACATCGTGTATTAGTTCCTAATAGTTATCGACTAAGGAATTCATCCATTGTACGCTGCCATGTTCTTTTGATTGACTGTAAATGAACAAAATCAGAGCAGACACCTAGTACAGATACTACCTTCATGCAGTGTTTTCAACGATCTCATCCTCCATTGCATAAATGATACGCTTTCATTGTAACATTCAAGATTGTTCTGTTTGTTCTTCATAAATAAAAACTTGGTGTGGGTTTACGTTAGAACATTGTATTACTGAACTGCTGCTCAACCATGTGCACATGCAACCAGGTCACAACTGTAGCTTCTGGTTGCGGGTTCACTCATGCATGGCCCACTGAGAACTGAAGTTCCTTATTACGTACAGATAATAACACATCTTCTCCCTTGAAAGAAAAACAAACACAATACTATGCCCTTATAAATCTGCAAGGAACAATAATCCTTTCCAACAAAGATATCTACATTCCACAGCCAGTCTCTTTTCTTTATTTTTCCACTCTTCAACTTTCAATCTGTCTCCGAGGTGGTTTAATAGTCCTTTGAGGCCTGCTATTTGTTTCCACAAATGTTTGCTTCCATTTGCTGTGTTAATATTTGTGTCTGTCTGAGAACTCTGATCAACATGTTCATTTTTTACATGTGCTGGCCCCTTTGGTGCAGTCAGATAATGCATCACACCTATGAGTTGGAGCTTGTGATCCACACAGTTCCTTGTCAGCGGTGTCTCTCACTCTGTCTGGATCTGGTAGGGATGTGGAGCTACTTCCTTTTACACATATCCTTGGATGGACCACATGCCAAAATGGTGATCTTGGATTCACACTTGATCTCCAAACTTCAGGACTGGTCGGCTTTTCGCAGTCTTGTAGTGACACTGTTTCTGTTTTTCTTTCCCTTTCACTTTAGCCACTTTGACCTTGTTCTTTAGGTGTTAACAGGGTTACCTGCACTGGAAGGTTAGTGTGTATGCATCGACCCATCAGCTCTGGGCTGGTGAAAGGCCATTCTGCTGTGGCTCACTTCTGTAAATCCCTTCTTGTGGAAATCCTCTCGTCCATCTTGCGCTTTCTTCATGAAGTCATTCACTACCTTGACCAAACTCTCTTCTAGGCCAATAGATTTTGGGTGACGTGGGCTTTAAGTTATATGTCGAAACCCCCAATCATTGGCAAAGGACTCAAATTCACGGCTCAAAAGTTGTGGACCATTGCCTGATACCACTTCACATGGAAGTCTAAACCCTCACGAACACAGCTTCCAGGAAGGTGATAACTGATTTGCTGGGTGTTGATTGCAGTGTTTCAACCTCTAGGTAACTGGAAAAGTAGTTTGTTACAATAATATGACTCTTCACTTTACAATCTAACAAATCCACTCCAGCTTTGAAGTACAGCCTGTCTGATACAGGGTGCGATATAAGTGACTCTGCTTGCTGTTTTGGTCTGTAGGTAAGACATATTTCACAGGAAGCAATGGTCTGGTTGATGGCTTGGTTCATTCTTGACCAGTACATCACTTCACAAGCTCTACGTTTACATTTTTTCATACCCATATGCCCTTTGTGTGTATCTTCTGGAGCATTTCTTTGTGTAGCAACACTGGAATCTCAAACCTCTTCCCTTTGAAGACCATATATTTTAATACTGACAGTTCAGCTGTGCACACCCAGTAATCCCAAATACACACTGGAGGGTCATTCTTTGCTGCTGGCCATCCTTTCCGTATTGTATCTTTGAGTTCTTTCATTGTTTCATCTCACCCTGCTGGTTTCCTCATCAGCTCTGTTCTATCAGGAGATAGTCGAAGGGAAGTGACAATCATGTCAGTATAGCAGGATGGCAGGACTTTCATATGATCAAAGACTGGATCGACTAGGCTTATACTCGTTGGAATTTAGAAGATTGAGGGGGGATCTTATTGAAACGTATAAAATCCTAAAGGGACTGGACAGGTTAGATGCAGGAAGATTGTTCCCGATTTTGGGGAAGTACAGAACGAGGGGTCACAGTTTGAGGATAAAGGGGAAGCCTTTTACGACCGAGATTAGGAAGAACTTCTTCACACAGAGAGTGGTGAATCTGTGGAATTCTCTGCCACAGGACACAGTTGAGACCAGTTCATTGGCTATATTTAAGAGGAAGTTAGATATGGCCCTTGTGGCTAAAGGAATCGGGGATATGGAGAGAAGGCAGGTACAGGGTTCTGAGTTGGATGATCAGCCATAATCATACTGAATGGCGGTGCAGGCTCGAAAGGCTGAATGGCCTACTCCTGCACCTATTTTCTATGTTTCTATAGCCCTGTATATCTGCATTAACCTCTTGGTCACTCTTCTCTTTCTTGTCAACTGCTCGAGACAGCACACCAGCAGCAAGCACATATTTTCTTAGTATGTAGATCACCTTCACATCAGATTTCAGAATCAGAATCAGGTTTATTATCATCAGCACGTGTTGTGAAACTTATTAACTTAGCAGCGGAAGTTCAGTGCAATACGTAATGTAGACGAAGAAGAAAGAATAATCAATCAATCAATTACGGTATATTGAATAGATTAAAAAAACGTACAAAAACAGAAATAATATATATTGAAAAGTAGTGAGGTATGTTCATGGGTTCAATGTCCATTTAGGAATTGGATGGCAAAGGAGAAGAAGCTGAGCTTCTTTTGGTCCTGTGCAGTAGCACCCGCCCCAGACAGTGATGCAGCCTGTCAGGATGTTCTCCACTGTACATCTATAAAAGTTTCTGACTGTTTTTGTTGACATGCCAAAACTTATCTACAGCCTTATCAAAATGCACTGTATCACCATGGTGCAGTCATTCAGTAGTTTGGACATAATTGAGACCAATGGTTTATGGTCTGTCTCCACTTCAAAAGCTTTTTCATAGATGTACTGATGGAACTTTTCACATGCATATGTGCTGGCGAGAAGCTCTTTCTCTATCTGTACACAGTTGACTTACACACTTATTAAGCTCTTGATGTACAGGCCACCGATTTCTTTGTGTCATCATGCTGTTGCAGTAGTACTGCTCCAAGGCTGTGCTGAGGCACATCAGCCAAGGTCATAGTACACCTTTCTGAATCATAAAGCTTCAACATGGGCTCTTCAGTTATGGCTCTTTTCAGCATCTGGGAACAATCTTCTTGTTCATGAGACCAAATCCATTAATTTCGCTGCTCAAGGAGCGACCTAGGTGGCGCTGACACAGTTGACAGTCGAGAAATGAACTTAGCAAAGTAAGTCGCCATCCCCAAGAAACATCTCACCTCCTCTTTGTCTTGGGGTCTCTCCATATTTTCAATGGCTGACTTCTTTCATGGGTCAGGCTTCACTCCCTCTTCAGAGATGACATCTCCTATGAAAGTCAGTGTCTTAACACCCTTATTTAACAAATCTCCTTATTTAATTTGAAATTGACATTCTGTGTCACGTCAAACACTCCTCTCAGTTGTGCATCACGTTCCTCCTTGGTGGACCCCCAGACGATAATGGTCTCAACACTATGTAGGGCCTCAAAGATGATGTGGGTGGTTTTATGGCAGTCGTCTGGTATGGACAGAATCCCATACAGCTGCCAAAGAAAGCATGATCTTCCTTGTGGTTAAAAGTGCACAATCTCAAATTTGCCTCATCTGCCAAAGCAAAACCCAGAGGACATGTCGAGCTTGCTAAACCACTTGGCAGCTGCAAGCCGAGACATAATCTCCTTTAAAATGCTCTCTTGTGATCACTTGATTGAGACCTCTTAGGTCTAGACATATCCACAATGCTCCATTTTTTTCTTTTGCACAGTGATCAGTAAGCTCACCCAATCTATTGGTTATGCAGTTTTCTGCTGTTCTTATCTCCATAAGACCATAAGACAAAGGAGCAGAAGTCTGCCATTCAGCCTATCGAGTCTGCTCTGCCATTTTATCATGAGCTGATCCATTCTCCCATTTAGTCCCACTCCCCCCCGCCTTCTCACCATAACCTTTGATGCCCTGGCTACTCAGATACCTATCAATCTCTGCCTTAAATACACCCAATGACTTGGCCTCCACTGCCGCCCGTGGCAACAAATTCCATAGATTCACCACCTCTGAGTGGAAATTAAACTTTCTTGCATGCATGGACAACAGGAGTCACTGTCTCATCTACAAACTTTGTACATAAATTTTGTGTACATCAGGTAAGCATCTGGGTCCCTCAAAGACATCTGCGTACTCTTCCATGAGTGTGTTTTTTTTGGTCATCTTTGGTCTGTGAAGCAACTTCGAAAACTCTTTCCACCAGGCGTGAACTCCTCTCGGGCTTCCAGCCAGGTATCAACTATACCCAACATTTTGATGACAAACTCTGCCATCTCCAACATTTACCTGGTATTCATTAACTCTCCATGTTTAGACCTCCCACAGTCTTCTAACACCATGTTCTGCTTGTTCTTAATAAAGACAAACTTGATGTCTGTTTACATTTCAACACTGAACTGCTGCTAAACCCTGTGCCCACACAACCAGGTCACCATCATAGCTTCCGGTTCTCAGTAAACTTCTTGCATTGCCCACTGAGAACTGAAGTTCTTTACTATGCACACATAATAACACAAAGGTGGTTGTCGATAACCTTCAAATTCCTAACTTTTTGACGTAGTGAAATCATTTCATTTTCACTGCCAGCTGTTTCTGACATCTGCAAGTCTAAATGCTTGAAACCACAGTGAGCAAAACAGTTCTCAATTGTCTTACTGCTTATTTTTCACCAACAATTAGCAACAAAAGACACTGTTTTTGAACACAAACGCATGCAAGTGACACTATTAAAAATTGATCGCTTTAAGCAAGATGTAGTTTCGAAAGGCCACATGACAATAAACTGGACTGGTCAAAGAACACTGAGGCTGTCTACAAGAAGGGTCAGAGCCGTCTCTATTTCCTGAGAAGACTGAGGTCCTTTAACATCTGCCGGACGATGCTGAGGATGTTCTACGAGTCTGTGGTGGCCAGTGCTATCATGTTTGCTGTTGTGTGCTGGGGCAGCAGGCTGAGGGTAGCAGACACAACTGGAATCAACAAACTCATTCGTAAGGCCAGTGATGTTGTGGGGATGGAACTGGACTCTCTGACGGTGGTGCCTGAAAAGAGGATGTTGTCCAAGTTGCATGCCATCTTGGACAATGTCTCCCATCCACTACATAATGTACTGGGTGGGCACAGGAGTACATTCAGCCAGAGACTCATTCCACCGAGATGCAGCACAGAGCGTCATAGGAAGTCATTCCTGCCTGTGGCCATCAAACTTTACAACTCCTCCCTTGGAGAGTCAGACACCCTGAGCCAATAGGCTGGTCCTGGACTTATTTCATAATTTACTGACATAATTTACATATTACTATTTAACTATTTATGGTTCTATTACTATTTATTATTTATGGTGCAACTGTAATGAAAACCAATTCCCCCGGGATCAATAAAGTATGACTACTACTACTACTACTATGACATGCAGGCAAGTGAAACTAGTTAGAAACTGTTCGGCAATTGCCTCCTGTCCCAATTAGGTGGCATAGTGTCCCAAATAAACAAAGGCAATCCCAGTTATTTTTTTGATTTTCTTTTTGTTCTTTTAAGAGTTGTCCCAAATAAGTGGCTGTCCCGATTAACCCAAATCCACTGTATATAAATTAAATTTAATAAGTAGTGCAAATCGAGAGCTAGAATAGTGAGGTAGTGATCATAGGTTTATTGTCCATTCAGAAATCTAATAGTGGAGGGGAAGAAGCTGTTTCTAAAATGTTGAGTGCGGGTCTTTAAGCTCCTCCATGATGTTAGCAATGAGAAGGGGCAAGTCCTGAGTGATGGGGGTGCTTAATGATGGATGCTGCTTTTCTATGGAATCGCCTTTGGTCATTGTAGTGGAGAACACTGGCATGACATGATTCTCTGAGGACAACTGTGTTGAATGGTGCGATGGATGATGGGGAGGAGAATTTTGCACAGTTGACTGGCACGGAGTGAAATTGTTATTGGGTTGTAACCGTCAGATGTGGTGAAATACAGTGAAAAACTTCAATCTTCCATTCTATCCAGACATGTCGTGCCAAATGTAATTATGCAGAGGCAGTAAACAGTTATCAGATTGTACAACTCAGTGAGCACTGTTTCAACATTCAGCTTCCTGGACATCATTATTTTGCAGGACTTCATGTGATAGAATTAATTAACAAAAGGCTCAGCAGAGGATGAACTTCTTACAGCTGTTGGTAAAATTCTTTCTTTTTCAATCTTTTTATTAATTTCAAAATATAGAAACAAAACATAGCAATAATACAGATAATATGAGATGTATTGTTACATTTAAAAAAAGAGTAATTGCAAAACCAAATAGTGGAAATTACCAAAACTCCCATACATGTAGAACTGATCACGGATAATATAAAGCAAAAATAAAGGAAAAAGACAAAAAAAAGAAAAAAAAACCCATCCCAAAAGAAAAAAAAAACAACTAAACTAAACTAAAAGACTTGGGCAAAACTAACAACTGAAAAATGGAAAAGAAGAAAACCTCAGCGTCGACGCCTCCATTCCCCTCCAACAACAGTACAGAGAAATAAAACCAGTTTGGAAATGATCAAATTACATCAAATGAAAATGCTGAATAAATGGCCTCCAAATTTTTTCAAACTTAATAGAAGGGTCATAAACTGCACTTCTAATTTTCTCCAAATTCAGACACACCATAGTTTGTGAAAACCAATGAAATACTGTAGGAGGGTTGATCTCTTTCCAATTCAACAAGATGGACCTTCTAGCTATTAAAGTAAGAAATGCAATCATCCTTCATGATGAAGAGGTTAAATTATTTGAGTCTATCATTGGTAATCCAAAGATAGCAGTAATTGGATGAGGTTGTAAGTCTATATTTAGGACCGTTGAAATAATATCAAAAATATCTTTCCAATATTTCTCCAACAAGGGACATGACCAAGACATGTGAGTTAAAGAAGCAATCTCAGACTGGCATCTGTCACATATTGGATTAATATAAGAGTAATAACGAGATAGTTTATCTTTGGACATATGAGCCCTGTGAACTACTTTAAACTGTATCAACCTATGCTTAGCACATACAGAGGATGAATTCACCAACTGAAGAATTTTTTCCCATTTTTCAGTCGGTATATTAATCTCAAGTTCTCTTTCCCAGTCAGCTTTAATTTTATTAGAGGCATCAGGACATAAATTCATAATTATATTATATACAATTGCTATTACACCTTTCTGAGAAAGATTTAAGTCTAAGATTTTTTCCAAAGTGTCCATTGGATATGGGTGTGGAAAATTAGGAGAGACAGTAATTAAAAAGTTTCTAATCTGTAAAGCTGTTGGTAAAATTCCAGCTTCCCCAGAACATACTGATGCAATTCTACACTGCCGTCATCGAGAACACCCTCACATCAGCCATCACTGTCTGGTTTGGTGCAGCACCCCCTCACAGTGTACAAAAACTACAGTGAACTGTCAGGTCAGCAGAAAACGTTCTTGGCTGCAGTCTCCCATCACCCAAACATTGCTGCTACAGAGAAACCATTACCTCAGCAGTGGAACATTACAGAGAGGCCATTACATTAGTAGTAAAACCTTACAGTGTGTTACACTTTCCCCCCACCAAATTTAATCTTGTCCTCATGACGTTGAGATAACTTGCCAACCCTTCCTGCAAAACACAAAGCCCAATCCAGGTGTAAAAAGCAATGACATGGTGCCCCAACACAGTAGGGGTCACACTCTGCTCCCCTGGTGCTACGTAGGCCAGCCCATCCAGTGGTCTCCTAATTCTCTGAGACCTTCCGTACCCCCTCACCTAACTCTTCAGGTTCAGACACTACCGCGGATACTTCCGGTCTACTTGGCGAGGCTTCCCCAGACCTATCACTCCTGCCCACCTGCAGGTCGGACCCCTCTGTCCCGTGGCCGAGCCCTGTTTCCTCCCCTGCAGAGTCCCACTGCAAACCAGGCTGTCCACAGATAGCCACCACCCCCCACTTCACCTGACTCAGCGGGAGAAGGGCTGGGAGTCTCTTCCTCAATCGATGGGGAGTTAGTGAAAGGCAGCAGGTACCACACATCTAGGTCCTCATCTTCCAAATCAGTATCCCCCTCAGGGGTGGGGGCCGGCCTAACCTCGCCTGTAGTCGCTCCGCGTTTTCGCAGAGTCCTCTTACCAGGTGTAGGCTGCAAGTCGGGCTCTGGGTAAACCTGCACCTCCTGTCCCGGGACAACAGGTGGTTTCATTGGAGAATCCTGACAGGCCCATTCCCATCCTCTGGTTTCACCCGGAAAACTGGTTGGTCTGGCATCTGACCCTCCACCACATAGGGTGTGGCCGCCCAGCGGTCAGCCAACTTGTACTTTCCAGGTAGCTTCAAATTCCTTACGAGGACTCGGTCTCCTGGCTGGAGTTGGGAGAACCTCACCTTTTGATTGTACCTCATCTTATTTTCTTGATTCTGCTTGACAGCCGTGACCCCAGCTAATTCATAAGCCCTTTTTAGCTCTCTTCTCATGTCAGACACATACTTCAGATCAGTCTTCAGGGGTAAGTCACCCTCATCAGTCCCAAACCAAAGGTCAATGGGAAACCTCACCTCACACCTAAACATCAGATAACATGGCGAGTACCCAGTAGCTTCATTTCAAGTATAGTTGTAACTGTGAACTCCACTTGCTGTTCTTGCTGATCTCCAGGGTCCCAAGCATGTCTAGCAAGGTCCGATTGAACCTCTCGGGCTGGGGATCACCCTGTGGGTGATAGGGCGTGGTCCTCGACTTCTCAACTCCAAGCATGCCCAATAACTCATGGATGAGTCTGCTCTCAAAATCCCGTCCCTGATCACTATGTATTCACCTGGGAAGGCCATAATAAATGAAATACTTCTCCCATAACACCTTTGCCACTGTAGATGCCCTCTGGTCCTTGGTAGGAAAAGCCTGAGCATATCTGGTGTGGTGGTCCGTGATAACTAAGACATTCGCCGTGTTGCTGGCATCGGGTTCTATCGACAGGAAATCCATACACACCGGGTCCGGAGGCAAAGTCCAAGTGGGACAAGGGAGCTGCCCACGTAGGCAGTGTCTTCCGCCGTATGCATCAAATGCACGACTTGCAGTATTCTTCAACATTCAATTTCATCTGGGGCCAGTAAAACTGGTCTCTGAGCAATCCATAGGTCTTTTCCACCCCCAAATGTCCAGAATTGTCATGAAGTGACTTCAACATAATCCTCCGATACTTCTCTGGCAGAACCAACTGGCAACGCCAAGGTCGGTCTGGGGGTGACATGACCTGGTATAGGATCTGGTTCTTCAACTCCATTCTTGCAGTAATGGAGGCACCGACGCATATTTCATCTTCTGTGCCTGAGCCATGTATCCCTTTTCGACCACCGCCCAAATACTACCAATGCCCAGATCATCTCGCTGAGCAGCAGCCATTTCCCCAGGATTCAATTCCGACAGCTGATTTGTCTTCAGAGTAGTCAGGTTACAGTAAACTTGGGGAATGGCGTCATCAGAAGCTCCCAATTGATCCACAGCGCGATCCTTTCCCCTCCTTTCCCTCTGCCTTCACAAAGATGGCAAACTGACACATGGCCTTCACCCCTGGAGCAGAAACACTCTCCCACTTATAGAAACATAGAAAACCTACAACACAATACAGGCCCTTCGACCCACAAAGTTGTGCCAAACATGTCCTTACCTTAGAAATTACTAGGCTTCCCCATAGCCCTTTATTTTACTGAGCTCCATATACCTATCCAAAGGTCTCTTAAAATACCCTATCGTATCTGCCTCTACCACCATTGCCGGCAGCCCATTCCACGCACTCACCACTCTCTGAGTAAAAAACTTACTCCTGACATCTCCTCTGTACCTGCTCCCCAGCACCTTAAACCTGTGTCCTTCTGTGGCAACCATTTCAGCCCTAGGAAAAAGCCTCTGACTATCCACACGATCAATGCCTCTCATCATCTTATACATCTCTATCAGGTCACCTCTCATCCTCTGTCACTCCAAGGAGAAAAGGCCGAGTTCACTCAACATGTTTTCATAAGGCATGCTCCCTAATCCAGGCAACATCCTTGTAAATCTCCTCTGCACCCTTTCTATGGCTTCCACATCCTTCCTGTAGTGAGGCGACCAGAACCGAGCACAGTACTCCAAGTGGGGTCTGACCAGGGTCCTATATAGCTGCAACATTACCTCTCGGCTCCTAAATTCAATTCCGCAATTGATGAAGGCCAATATACCGTACGCCTTCTTAACCACAGAGTCAACCTGCGCAGCTGCTTTGAGCGTCCTATAGACCCCAAGATCTCTCTGATCCTCTACACTGACAAGAGTCTTACCATTAATACTATATTCTGCCATCATATTTGACCTACCAAAATGAACCACTTCACACTTATCTGGGTTGAACTCCATCTGTCACTTCTCAGCCCAGTTTTGCATCCTATCAGTGTCCCGCTGTAACCTCTGACAGCCCTCCACACTATCTACAACAGCTCCAACCTTTGTGTAATCAGCAAACTTACTAACCCATCCTTCCACTTTCTCATCCAGGTCATTTATAAAAATCATGAACAGTAAGGGTCCCAGAACAGATCCCTGAGGCACACCACTGAGACCTCCATGCAGAAAATGACCCATCTATAACCACTCTTTGCCTTCTGTGGGCAAGCCAGTTCTGGATCCACAAAGCAATGTCCCCTTGGATCCCATGCCTCCTTACTTTCTCAATAAGCCTTGCATGGGGTACCTTATCAGATGCCTTGCTGAAATCATATTCTACATCTACATCTATATCTACTGCTCTTCCTCATCCCTGACCAGTCCCTCATGCGCCCGTCGGAACAAAGCATCAGCATCAATGTTCCTGCTTCCCAGCCAGTACTTCAGGCTGAAATCATAGGCAGACAATGCCACCAACCACCAATGGCCTGTGGCATCCAGTTTCGCCAAGGTCAGGATACAAGTTAGGGGGTGTTGTCCGTCCTCTCCTCAAACTTGGTCCCACTGTGGTAGTCACTTAGCTTATCTACCACCGCCCATTTCAACGCCAGAAACTCCAACTTGTGCGTGGGATAGTTTTTCTCGGAAGGCAACAGACTCTGGCTGAAAAACGCAACGGGTCTCAACCCAGTGCCCTGATCCTGATACAGGATGCCCCCTAAACCCTCTTGGCTGGCATCCATGTGCAGTACATACAGCAATTGGAGGTCTGCAAATGCCAGCACCGGCGCCTGGGTCAGCAGCTCCTTCAGCAACTGAAAGGCCTCCTCATATTTTGCATCCCACCTCGGGTCCAAAGAGCTCTGAAGGCCAAAGATACTCCCCACCCTTCTGTCCCTTTATCCCCCTCCCTTTCTTCCCCGAGGGAGGGTAACCACACAGAAGCTGATTCAATGGGTGACTTACTTTCACGCAGCCTTTCACAAACCACAGAACCCAAGAAACAAGTGCAGAGCGCTCATAGTCTGGGGTCTTGGCCAAGTGGTAACTGCCTCTATTTTAACCAGATTTTTAGCTACTCCATTCCATTAGACTATGTGCCCAACATAGCTAACAGATGTTTGGCAGAACTGGCACTAATCCAGGGAAAGTTTTAACCCTTCAGCTTTCAGGCAGCCCAGCACCTTCAGCAGCCTTGCTTCATGTTCTTCCAAGGTGGATCCAAACACTGTGAGGTCATTTGGATATACCAATACCTCAAGCAAGGTCATATCCCCCACTGTCTTCTCCATGACCCGCTGGAAGGTTGCAGGAGCTCGGAGATGCCCTGGGGCATCCTTTCAAACTGGAAGAATCCCAGGGGACATATAAATGCCGTCTTCTCTTTGTCGGCCTCAGTCATGGGGATCTGGTAATATCCACTCCTCAAGTCCAGTACATAGAACCACTTCGTACCATTCAGACAGGCCAGTGCGTCTTCGATCCTTGGGAATGTATTCTGGTCAGGGACGGTGTGCCTGTTCAGAGTCCTATAGTCCACGCACATCCGTACCTTCCCATTCTTCTTTCGGGCTACTACTATTGGGGACGCACAGTGTCTTCAGGACTCACTAATGATCCCAGCTTCCTTCAACTTACACAAATGCTGCCGAACGTCTTCCACGTCTGCAGGGTCTAGCCGCCTTGACCATTCTCTGAATGGGGTATCCTCAGTCACCCAGATAGTGTGATGTGTGCTCTTGGAACAACTCACATCAAACTCGCCAGTGGAAAAGACACCTTCCAGCTTCAAAATCTTCTCTACCAAACTCCTCTTCCAAACTGCAGGAACCAGGGAGTCCCCAAAGTTGAATGACCCAGATGTCAACTTTCCCCCTTTTTCCAATAGTTTCTCCCCGACGTGCCTCACGGGACATGAGACATTACCGTCACCGGGAAGAGATGCACCAGGGCATTCTCCGCTTGAAGGTGACCTCCCTCTTCGTAGTGTTCCTGACAATCACTGCCATCCTGCTCGCCTGTACACCCGAGGGCTTCTGCAATTCGGGCCTCACCAGTACGCCAGCAGGAAATCTCGACCCCCCTCGTGGTCTTCCGGAGTGTCCACTAAGAGGGTCTCACCCTTAGGCACTCTTGGAAATTTGGGAGTCCCCATTACTCTCGCTACTTCCCCGGGCCGTACCACCCTAGGCTTCGACTGGGTGAACCACACAGTCCCTCGTCTAAATTCGGTATCCGGCCTAATGCAGCCACGCAGTTCCTCAAAAGCAGCTCAAAACATCTCTGTTCTCAACTCTGCCACAATCTCCTTTACCGCTCCCCAGGATAGGCTATCTGTGGTCACTTCACTGCAGGGAACCACTACTGAGGACTGTACCCGGCTGACAGAGCCCTCCAGCGCCTCCAATGCATTCTCCTCTTCCCGTACCTCTCTGATCAGCTCAACAAAAGATGGAGGGGGACCCCAAGCAATCAGGTCATGGGACTGGGCACCCCTGGCTATCTGGTCGATCCTTAACTGATCCACCTCAGCCGCCTGAATGACCCCTGTGTGCCAGGAGCAATTTCGCTGCCTCTCCAGCCGAAAAATAAAAGCAGAAAGCTTCTCCCCTTCTCCTGACGCATGTTCTGAAACCCCACCATGAGCTCCATTGGGCTTTCTGTCGGGCCAAAAGCATTGTCCAGTGCTTGCAGATAATTGACAGCCGTCACTACCGGATATTTCAACCTGACAGCTCTCACCAAGTCAGCAGCTTGCCCATTCAAACTTTCAACCAGTTTCTGTCGCTTTACGTCATCAGAGCACTGCCACTCATCTGACAACTGAGAGATCCACTCTGCCCAAGTCTCATACTCCTCCTCCCCTTTAGGGGTGGGCGTAATTCCAGAGAATAGGCAGAGCCTACCACAGCAGGGACTTTGAACTTGGGCATTTTTCCATTTATTCACCAGAGAGGTAAGGGCGGATACTAACTCAGAATTCTCACTCTTCACTGGGAGACGTGGACTAATTAGACATTCCAAGTCCGACTACTCCTTCCCCTCACTCCTCAGAAATGATAGAACCCTGTCTTTGAAATCTCTGCCCCCAGCTACTGCAACATCAGCGCTGGTCTGCTTTAAAAGAATAACTGCGCCCGCCATTTTATCAAACTTCCACCCACAATCGCAACTTTAACAGTACTTAACAGGCGAGTTAACAATTCATCCGGAACACGAGTATCTACCGCGAAATAACAAACAGTACACAATATGTGATTAAACAATTGAGCTTTATCATTCTTAATTTGACTGTGGTTGGTAAAGAAACAAAAAAAAGAAGCGGGCCCATTCTCATGAAACAGTCTAATGCGCAAATGATGGAGCTCACAGTGTCGTCCATTTGTTCCCATCATCCTCCGAGCATAGCCGACCCTCAGACCCTCGCTCCTCAGTCCACTCCATCCAGTGGTCCACCAGCTCTCTCCATTCACGTCCTCTCTCTTCATCTTTCCCTGACAAAAGACCGCAAAATCCCTGCTCCCAGACACACAGGAATAACATCCCGCTCATTGGCTAACATTTCCCGTTATCTCTAGTCATAACCCAAACATCGCTGCTACTGAGAAACCATTTCCTTAACCTTAGCAGTGAAACATTACAGAGAGGCCATTACATTAGCAGTGAAACCTTACAGCATGTTACACTCCCTTCTGGAAAGTGCAACAGGGCTGTTAAAACAAAAACCACAACATCTTAAAATTTGCTTTCTCCCAGTCTGATTAACCATTCTGCTTACTCCCCCACCAACCCCTCTCTCTATTACCTCAGTCACTGCACTGAAAAAAATTTGAAATCATTTTTTATAATGCTGTGTACATTGTAAATACATGGTGGTATTTATAACATTGAATTCCATATCTGTACTTTAACCTCTAATTTATTTCTGTGTAATTCTTTATTCTTTACCATAGTTGAATGTTGTTATTTTTTTGCTGAATGTCATGTTCTGACCGACACTCCACAGTAAGTTCCCAATGCTGGTGGTTTGAACCAGTATATTTTACATCAATTCCCACTACTACAACTTCAGAGAACTTTGTAAAGCATGGGATACTTGCAGAGCCTCAGCAACCACCCAAAAAAAAGTCAATTACTAAGGCACATTTGGAGAGTTGGTCAATCATAGAGACGAAGAGCAGTATTGCACAGAAACACGCCGGAATTCTGAGTCTGCGAGTTCACTGGGAAAGTTGAACCCAGTGTCTCCACTGGAGATTGGAGACCAGAGGTGGACAGTCCTGGCATTGGAGGACTGTGTCTGTGTGCAGGTGGGAGGGAGAAGCAAGATATGTTTTGCTGTTGTTGTTTCATTGCTTGTTGTGTTCTGTTTTGTTCCGCTGAGCAATGTGAGAATGCTATGTTGGCACCGGAATGTGTGGCGACACTTGTGGGCTGCCCCCAGAACATCCTTGGCACATGTCGGTCATGCTACGTTGGTGCTGGAAGCAGGGAGACACTTGCATGCTGCCCAGCACACCTTCACTGATTTGATTTGATGCCAATGGCACATTTGTCTGCACGTTTCTGTGTGCATGTGGCAAATAAAACTCATCTTATAGAATCCTGTAACCATAAGAACTATAGCTAAAAACACCTTGAACATATTTAATGGTTTCGTGTCGGCTGCCCTCTGAGGTAGAGAATTCCACGGATCTACCACCCTTCCTGTTTTGATGAAGGGTCCCACTCCTAAAATGTTAGCTGTTTTCCATTTCACAGATGCTGCCCTGACTTCATGAGTGTTTCTAGCAATACCTGTTTGTTTCAAGTTTCTAGCATATGCCTTTCTTTTAACTTTTCTCCTTATCTCAGTCCTGAAAAGCATCCCCTAATGACTAGACAGGGTAGCAGGGTGAAGATATGGTTCTACCAAAGGAGATGTGAGTCGCTACTTCCCTCCACTGGCCTGCAGGCCACCCTTGGGCGAGGTGTAGTACCTGCTTATCTCCCCTGATCAGGGTCATGTGAAGCCATGGAAGCAGCTGGTGGATGGTTGTATGAGCAGTCTATAAGATTCTATAAGATGAGTTTTATTTGCCACATGCACACAGAAACGTGCAGAGTGGTCCTAGGGTCAAGGTGTAAAAAGTTTCTTAAATTATTCAGAATAGGATATAAGATAATAAAATGTTTTTAAGTAACACACATGACAATGAAAGAAGAATTGTACCTGGTGCTTACTGCAGATGGCTGTCAGTAATAGAAGACCACACAGTTCCGGCCCTTCGGTTCACATTGTTGTGCTGTCCTATTAACCTAGCCCAAGGTCAATCTAACCCTTCCCTCCTACATAGCCTTCCATTTTTCTATCATCCATGCATCTATCCAGCAATTTCTTAAATGCCCCTAATGTATCTGCCTCTAGCACCTACAATGACAGGGTGTTACACACACCCACCACTCTCAGTTGAAAATAACCTGCCCCTGTACTTTCCTCCAATCATCTTAAAACTGTGCTCCCACATGCTGTAAGACCAGAGGAGGTCACAGAATCACTTTCATTTTATCATCCTGCTTGAGTTCTCAGGTCTTCCTCTGGTGTAAGAGAAAAGTGAGGGCAGATATCACTGGAAGATGATGCTGGAGAGGTAGTAATGGGGGACAGTAAAATAGTGGGTGAACTGAATAAATATTTTGAATCAGTCTTCACTGTGGAGAACACTAGCAGTATGGTGGAAGTTCCAGGTGTCAGGGGTCATGAATTGTGTGAAGTTACCATTACTAGAGAGAAGGTTCTTGGGAAACTGAAAGGTCTGATGGTAGATAAGTCACCTGCACTTGATTGTGTACTCCCCAGAGTTCTAAAAAAGATGGCTGAAGAGATTCTGGAATGGTTCCAGAAGACTGGAAAATTACAAATGTCTCTCCACTCTTCAAGAAGGGAGAGAGGCAAAAGAAAGGAAACTATAGGCCAGTTAGTCTGACTTTAGTGTTTGGTAAGATGTTGGAGTCGATTATTAAGGATGAGGTCTCAGGGTACTTGGGGGCACATGATAAAATAGGCCGTAGTCAGCATGGTTTCCTCAAGGGAAAATCTCGCCTAACAAATCTGTTAGGATTCTTTGAAAAAATAACAAGCAGGATAGACAAAGGAGAATTGGTTGATGTTGTGTACTTGGATTTTCAGAAGGCCTTTGACAAGGTACCACACATGAGGCTGCTTAACAAGCTACGAGCCCGTGGTTCAGAAGGGTAGGAAACTGAAGAGGGTGGCAGCAGTAATAGGGGACTATATAGTTAGGGGTACAGATAGGCAATTCTGTGGATGCAAAAAAGAACACAGATGAAAGTTTGCCTCCCTGGTGCCAGGATCTGTGATGTTTCTGAACCTGTCCACAATATCCTGAAATGGGAGGGTGAGCAGCCAGAAGTCGTTTTTCATAATCATACCAAGGATATAGATAGAAAAAGGGAAGAAGTCCTGAAAAAAGAATACAGGGGGTTAGAAAGGAAGCTGAGAAACAGGATCTCCGGTGTAATAATCTCAGAATTGCTGCCTGTGCCACGCGACAGTGAGGATAGGAATAGAATGAGGTAGCAGGTAAATGTGTGGCTAAAGAATTGGAGCAAGAGTTTCTGGGTAATTGGGACCCCTTCTGGGGCAGGTGGGACCGGTGAAAAATGGACATGTTGCAACTTGAATCTGAGGGGGACCAATATTCTTGCGGACAGGTTTACTAGAGCTGTTGGGAGTGGTTTAAACTAATATGGCAGGGGGATGGGAACCAAATTAATAGAGCTAACAATGAGCCAGCAGATTTACAAGTAGATGATGGATGTAACGTTAATGTAAGGAAGGACAATCCAATGATTGGGTACAGATGCAGACAGAGCAAAGTGTTAAATTGTACCACAGAGGCAAAGTTCAAAGGGGCGAAGAATGCAGGACTGAAGGTGCTGTATTTAAATGCGCATAGCATTAGGAATAAGGTGGACAAACTTGGGTGCAGTTAGAGATTGGTCGGTATGACATTGTGGGCATCACTGAATCGTGGCTGAAAGGAGACCATAGTTGGGAGCTTACATCAAAGGATATATTTGTATCAAAGGGACAGGCAGAAAGGCATTGGTAGTGGTGTGGCTCTGTTGGCAAGAGATGGAATTACATCTTTAGAAAGAGGAGACATAGGGTCAAAGAATGTTGAATCTTTGTGGATGGGGTTAAGAAATTGCATGGGTAAAAAAAACCATTACGGGAATCATATATTGGCCAAGATTTTGAGATTGCAAAGGGAGCTGGAAAAGGCATGAAATAAGGCTAATGTCGCAATTGTAATGGGGGACTTCAATATACAGAGGAATTGGGAAAATCAGTTTGGTATTGGATCGCAAGAGAGGGAATTTGTTGAATGCCTATGAGTTGGCTTTTTAGAGCAGCTTGTGCTTGAACCTACTAAGGGAAAGGCTATCTTAGATCTTAATGTAAAAGAACCCTTAGGAGACAGTGATCGTAATATAATTGAATTCATACTGCAATTTGAGAGGGAGAAGCATGTCACATGAATCAATATCACAATGGGAATAAAGGGAATTACAGAGGCATGAGAGAGGAGCTTGCCCCGGTGGGGTGGAGGAGGATACTGGCGGGGATGACAGCAGAGCAATGGTGGCGGACACTTCTGGGAATAGTTCACAAGGTGGACGATAGTTATGTCCCACAGAAGAAGTTGTTCTCAAATGGTAGGGGTAGGCAACCATGGCTGACAAGGGAAGTAAAAGCCAAGGAAAGGGCATATAAGGTAGCAAAAGGAAGTGGGAAGCCGGATGATTGGGAAGCTTTTAAAATCCATCAAAAGGAAACTAAAAAAGCTAGGAGTGAGTGCCATTGCTATTACAGAGGAAAAAGTGCTAAGCAAACTGAAAGGTTGCAAGGTGGGTAAGTCACCTGACCCAGATGGACTACATCCCAGAGTCCTGAGAGAGTTTGCTGAAGAGATAATGATGGAATGGCCATGATCTTTCAAAAATCACTTGATTCTGGCATGGTCCCGGAGGAATGGAAGATTGCAAATGTCACTCTATGCTTTCATAAGGGAGGAAGGCAAAAGAAAAGAAACTATAGGTCAGTTAGCCTAACCTCAGTGCTTGGGAAAGTGTTAGAGTCTATTCTTAAGGGTGAGGTTTTGGGGTACTTGGAGACTAATGATAAAATAAGTCAAAGTCAGCATGGTTTCTGTGAAGGGAAATCTTGCCTGACAAGTCTGTTAGAGTTCTTCAAGGAAGTAACAAGCAGGGTGGACAAAGGGGAGACAGTGGATGTCATTGACTTGGATTTTCAGAAGGCATTTGATAAGGTGCCACACATGAGGCTGCTTAACAAGATAAAATCCTACAGCGTTGCAAGAAAGATACTGGCATGGATAGAGGAATGGCTGACAAGCAGGAGACTGGGAATGAGAAGAAAAAGGGCCTTTTCTGGTTGGCTGCCAGTGACTAGTGGTGTTCCACAGGGGTCAGCATTGGGACTGCTGCTTTTCACACTGTTTGCCAATGATTTGGATAATGGAATCGATGGCTTTATGGCAAAGTTTGTGGATGATCTACATGGATTTTAGAAAGGTATTTGACGAGGTTCCACACGGTAGGCTTATTCAGAAAGTCAGAAGGCATGGAATCCAGGGAAGTTTGGCCAGTTGGATTCAGAATTGGCTTCCCTGCAGAAGGCAGAGGGTCATGGTGGAGGGAGTACATTCAGATTGCAGGGTTGTGACTAGTGGTGTCCCACAAGGATCTGTGCTGGGACCTCATCTTTTCGCGATTTTTATTAACAACCTGGATGTGGGGGTAGAAGGGTGGGTTGGCAAGTTTGCAGACGACACAAAGGTTGGTGGTGTTGTAGATAGTGTAGAGGATTGTCGAAGATTGCAGAGAGACATTGATAGGATGCAGAAATGGGCTGAGAAGTGGTAGCTGGAGTTCAACCTGGAGAAGTGTGAGGTGGTACACTTTGGAAGGACAAACTCCAAGGCAGATTTCAGAGTAAATGGCAGGATACTTGGTAGTGTGGAGGAGCAGAGGGATCTGGGGTACATGTCCACAGATCCCTGAAAGTTGCCTCACAGGTAGATAAGGTAGTTAAGAAAGCTTATGGGGTGTTAGCTTTCATAAGTCGAGGGATAGAGTTTAAGAGTCGCGATGTAATGATGCAGTTCTGTAAAACTCTGGTTAGGCCACACTTGGAGTACTATGTCCAGTTCTAGTCGCCTCACTATAGGAAGGATGTGGAAGCATTGGAAAGGGTGCAGGGGAGATTTACCAGGATGCTGCCTGGTTTAGAGAGTATGCATTATGATCAGAGATTAAGGGAGCTCGGGCTTTACTCTTTGGAGAGAAGGAGGATGAAAGGAGACATGATAGAGGTGTACAAGATAATAAGAGGAATAGATAGAGTGGATAGCCAGCGCCTCTTCCCCAGGGCACCACTGCTCAATACAAGAGGACATGGCTTTAAGGCAAGGGGTGGGAAGTTCAAGGGGAATATTAGAGGAAGGTTTTTTACTCAGAGAGTGGTTGGTGAGTGGAATGCACTGCCTGAGTCAGTGGTGGAGGCAGATACACTAGTGAAGTTTAAGAGACTACTAGACAGGTATATGGAGGAATTTGAGGTGGGGGCTTATATGGAAGGCAGGGTTTGAGGGTCAGCACAACATTGTGGGCTGAAGGGCCTGTACTGTGCTGTACTATTCTATGTTCTATGATATGAAGATAGGTGGAGGGGTAGGTAGTGCTGAGGAAGCAATGCGATTGCAGCAGGACCGAGACAAATTGGAAGAATGAGCAAAAAAGAGGCAGATGGAATACAGTGTTGGGAAATGTATGATAATGCATTTTGGTAAAAGGAACAATAGTGCAGGCTATTATCTAAATGGGGAGGAGGTTCAAACATCAGAGATGCAGAGGGACTTAGGAATCCTTGTGCAGGACTCGCAGAAGGTTCATTTACTAATTGAGTCTGTGGTAAAGAAGGCAAGTGCAATGTTGGTATTTATTTCGAGTGGAATAGAATATAAAAACAAGCAGATAATGCTGAGGCTTTATAGAACACTAGTCAGGCAGCACCTGGAATATTGTCAAAAGTTTTGGGCCTCATATCTCAGAAAGGATGTGTTGTCATTGGACAGAGTCCAGAGGAGGTTCACAAAGATGATTCCAGGAATGAAGGGGTTAACATATGAGGAGTGTAGGCAACTTTGGGCCTGTACTCACTGGAATTTAGAAGAATGCATGGGCATCTCATTGAAACCTACCGAATGTTGAAAGGACTAGATAGGGTGGATGTGTAAAGGATGCTTCTTATGGTGGGTGTATCAAGAACTAGAGAGCACAGCCTCAAAATTAAGAGGCAACCTTTTAGAACAGAGGTAAGGAGGAATTTTTTTTTTAGTCAGAGAGCAGTGAATCTGTGGAATGCTCTGCCACAGACTACGGTGGAGGCCAAATCCGTGGGTATATTTAAAGCGTAAGTTGATAGTTCCCTGATTGGTCAGGGCATCAAAGGAAATGATGAGAAGGTACATGTATGGGATTGAGTGGGATCAGCCATGATGGAATGGTGGAGCAGACTCAATGGGCTGAATGGCCCTATAATGATCCTGTGGTCTTATGGTCTAACAAATGAAATGGTTGACTATATTCTAAATGGAGAGAAAATTCAAAAAACTGAGTGGCAAAAGGACTTCAGAGTCCTTGTGCAGGATTCCCTAAGGGTTAATTTGCAGGCTGTCAGTGGTGAGGAAGGCAAATGCGATGTTAGCATTCATTTCCAGAGGATGAGAATGTAAAGGAGGATATGTTGTTGAAACTTTATAAATCACTAGTGAGGCCTCATTTGGTGTATCGAGAGCAGGCTGACAGCTCGTTCCACACTCTCACAACCCTCTGAGTGAAGAAGTTTCCCCTCAAGTTCCCCTTAAACATTTCACCCAACCTCAGTGGAAAAAGCCTGCTTGCATTTACCCTATCTATACCCTTCATAATTTTGTATACCTCTATCAAATCTTCCCTCAATTCTCTACGTTCCCAAGAATAAAGTATTATTAAAATTTTATGACAATATTTTGAAAGTCTTATTTTCAAAAACAGCATCCTTTATCAGAGTCATATTGGCATAGTCCTCTTGTATATTTGACTGCTCTTTTATCAGTATATTTCTTTTTATTACATATATATGTCTTTAGTTAGAATATTAGACCATTTTTTTTCCATCTCACAATTGATTTCCAGACCACAAGATATGAGATTTATCCGAAGTTGGCTGATCACAGCCTAGTGCACTAAAATTGGCTCCGGTGCTTCCGAGAAAATCAGCCTATAATTTACTGCTTCTGACAATATTGGACTCCACTGCATTGTGAAGACATTTCGATGGAAACAATGGAGAACTGCTGGGAAAACAATGTGTTCAAAGTTCAAAGTAAATTTATTATCAAAGTACATCCATGTCACCATATACAACCCTGAGATTCATTTCCTTGCATTTACAGTAGAACAATTACAGTAGAATTTATGCCAAACTCTACGTAAACAAAGACTGAAAAGCAACCAATAGGTTCAAGAATACAAATTGTCAAAATAATAAAAAAGAAATAAATAATACTGAGAAAATGAGTTGTAGAGTCCCTGAGTCTATAGTTTGTGGAGTCGGTTCTGCTTTGAGGTAAGTGAGGTTATCCATGCCCTGTTCATTGTGTTCAGCGTTGTCACTGAACTAGCTTTACAGCGAAAAGAAACATCTTTGCAAGGGTTCTGAAGAAGGGGCTCGGCCGGGGTGAGTCATCCACACCACCCAGCAATCCCCCAGTGTAATCCTAGCCTAATCACAGGGTAATTTATGATGACCGCTTAACCTACCAAATGTGGGAAGAAACCGGAGCACCCAGAGGAAACCAACTTGGTCAGAGGGAGAATGCATGAACTCCTGGCAGAGGGCGGCTGGATTTGAACCTGGGTCACCTGCACTGTAAGCTGTGGTGCTAACCACTACACTACCATGCCCCTCTCAGGTTCCTCCGGCGTTCTGTGTGAGTTGCTCAAGATCTCCAACCTCTGCGGAATTCTTGTCTTTGCGAGAGAATGAGAGCATAAATAGAGTTGACTAAGATAAAGTTCTTTTATGATGTCTTAAGCCTACTGTATGTGTACTCAATGTGATATTTTTCTCTTTATTTACCACAGCTACCTCATCCTTGAATTCTCAAATACAGCAACTCCAACATCTCCAGCAGCTACAGCAACAACAGGGGCAGCAGCAACAACAACCGAACCACCAGCTGCCTGGCCAGCAGGCATCTCCCCCTCAGAAGCAAAGCCAGTCGCCGGGGCAAGGCCTCCACTCACCGCTGACTCCACCCAATCCCCTCCAGGTACGGCAGTTTCATTTTGATGGCTGAGAATCATGTTCTGTGCTCTGTGTTTCAATTGAGTTCAGTGGGAAAGGGTAACCAGCCAGGATTCCGCCCCCCCCACCTGAACCTGTCCCCTCGGCCTCGGTTTGATCCATCTCCCTCTCTTCTGGTGACTAACTTCTGGCAGGATTTGCAGGAATCTTGGGTCCTGCACCACCAGTTGTTGCCCAACAGCCATTGGGCGTGGATGACTTCACTGGCCTCAGTGCTGAGTGTAGACTCGCGTTCAGGGACTCTGCCTTTGTTACGTATGGTTTTTCATCGAGTCTATTGTACTTATTTGTTTTCCTGTGGGTGCCTGTATGAAAACGTATCTCAAGGTTGTGTATGCTATACATACTTAGGTAGTAAACTCAGTTTGAACTTTGAGAGCGAGAGGTAATGATCCCGATCGGCTGGATAGGCAGAGCTGACATGATGAGCTTGAAATGGGCTCCACGGTGTGTTTCAACCTCCATTTCAAGCGGATCAGAATCACTTCAGATTCTCAGCTAGTCTCGTGTCAGTTCAAGGAAGACTGTGTCTGTTTCAAGATTCAAGATTGTTTAATGTCACTTCCAGCATGCCAAGGAGGATGAAATATTTGGAAATCTGGATCCAATGCAGCACAAAAAAACACTATATGGTAAAGATAATAATCATATAAAAACACACACAATAAATATAGTGTTGGCGCGTTGCCAAGTGGTTAAGGCGTCGGTCTAGTGATCTGAAGGTCGCTAGTTCGAGCCTCAGCTGTGTCCTTGAGCAAGGCACTTAACCACACATTGCTCTGTGACGACACCGGTGCCAAGCTGTATGGGTCCTAATGTCCTAATGCCCTTCCCTTGGACAACATCGGTGGCGTGGAGAGGGGAGACTTGCAGCATGGGCAACTGCCGGTCTTCCATACAATCTTGCCCAAGCCTGCGCCCTGGAAACCTTCCAAGGCGCAAATCCATGGTCTCACGAGACTAACAGATGCCTATAGTAAATATAAATACCAAAGTTATCTTATATACATAGATTGATTGTATGTCCATTGAGTGACGCTAGGTACAGGAGTATCTGTATATAAGTGACTCTGACAGGATGTGATAAAGTAGTGGTGGTTGGGGATGTGGAGGGGTGTATTAGTGGGTGGAGGTGTTGATCAGCCTTACTGCTTGGGGAAAGTAATTGTTTTTGAGTCTGGTCGTCGGGGCATGGATGCTATGTAGCCTCCTCCTTAGAGTCCTACTTACATCCTGCATTTATTAAGTCATATTTTGAACACTTAAAAATTAGGTTATGGGACACTGACATATTTATTGCTCATTCCTAGATGCTCTTGAAAAGCAATAACAGCAATGCAGCTGTTAACTGATATCCAGGGGTGTGAACTATTGATCTGGATATTTCAGTTTGAGTCCCAGCACAGCAGTTGTGAAATTTACATTCAGTTCATTAAATAAATCTGAAATAAAGCAACTGTCTCCATGATAAAACATAAAACACCACAGTACAGGCTCTTTGGCTCACAATGTTGTGCCAACCAAAATAAACCTAACCCTTCCCTTCCCTCCTACATAGCCCTCTATTTTACTATCATCCAGGTGCATAAGAGTTTCATAAATGTGCCTAATGTATCTGCCTGCCTGGCCTGGAGGCATATGACAAGATAGGCAGAACTCAGCATAGATTCCTTAAAGGAAAATCCTGCCTGACAAAGCTATTACAATTTTTTGAGGAAATTACAAGTAGGCTAGACAAGGGAGATGCAGTGGATGTTGTATATTTGGATTTTCAGAAGGCCTTTGACAAGGTGCCACACATGAGGCTACTTAACAAGATAACAGCCCATGGAATTACAGGCAAGTTACATACGTGGATTGAGCGTTGGCTGATTGGCAGGAAACAGAGAGTGGGAATAAAGGGATCCTATTCTGGTTGGCTGCCGGTTACCAGTGGTGTTCCACAGGGGTCCGTGCTGGGGCCGCTTCTTTTTACATTGTACATCAACGATTTGGATTATGGAATAAATGGCTTTGTGGCTAAGTTTGCTGACGATACGAAGATAGGTGGAGGGGCCAGTAGTGCTGAGGAAATGGAGAGTCTGCAGAGAGACTTGGATAGATTGGAAGAATGGGCAGAGAAGTGGCAAATGAAATACAATGTTGGAAAGTGTATGGTTATGCACTTTGGCAGAAGAAATAAACGGGCAGACTATTATTTAAATGGGGAAAGAATTCAAAGTTCTGAGATGCAACGGGACTTGGGAGACCTCATACAGGATACCCTTAAGGTTAACCTCCAGGTTGAGTCGGTAGTGAAGAAGGCGAAAGCAGTGTTGGCATTCATTTCTAGAGGAATAGAGTATAGGAGCAGGGGTGTGATGTTGAGGCTCTATAAGGTGCTGGTGAGACCTCACTTGGAGTACTGTGGGCAGTTTTGGTCTCCTTATTTAAAAAAGGATGTGCTGACGTTGGAGAGGGTACAGTGAAGATTCACTAGAATGATTCCGGGAATGAGAGGGTTAACATATGAGGAATGTTTGTCCGCTCTTGGACTGTATTCCTTGGAGTTTAGAAGAATGAGGGGAGACCTCATAGAAACATTTCGAATGTTGAAAGGCATGGACAGAGTGGATGTGGCAAAGTTGTTTCCCATGATGGGGGAGTCTAGTACAAGAGGGCATGATTAAGGATTAAAGGGCGCCCATTCAGAACAGAAATGCGAAGAAATCTTTTTAGCCAGAGGGTGGTGAATCTATGGAATTTGTTGCCACGGGCGGCAGTGGAGGCTAAGTCATTGGGTGTATTTAAGGCAGAGATTGATCGGTATCTGAGTAGCCAGGGCATCAAAGGTTATGGTGAGAAGGCAGGGGAGTGGGACTAAATGGGAGAATGGATCAGCTCATGATAAAATGGCGCAGCAGACTCGATGGGCCGAATGGCTGACTTCTGCTCCTTTGTCTTATGGTCTTATGGTATTCCATGCACCCGCACCCCCACTCCCCTCCCCCCGCCAACACTCTGTGTAAAAAGCTTACCTCTGACATTACTTTCTTCTGTTCACCTTAAAAGGGGTAATAGTAGCATAGCAGTTAGTGCAACGCTATTACAGCTCTGGTTTGGAGTTCAGTTTGGATGCTGTTCTGTAAGGAGTCTCTGTATGTCTTCTCCGTGGAATGTGTAGATTTCCCCCAGATGCTCCAGTTCCTCCCACAGTCCAATTGGGTTAGGGGTCAATTGGGGTTGTGGGGTTGCCAGGGTGACATGGCTTGATAAATCACTAACAAAACCTAAGTCAATAAAATGTTGCCCCCTCGGGTTATCCACTCGACCTATGCCTCTTATCATCTTTTGCACCCTGATCAAATCACCTCTAATCCTCCACTCCAATGATACAAGGCCCAGCTCACTCAACCTATCCTCATAAACCATGCTCTCTAATCCAGGCATCATCCTGGCAAATCTCCTTTAAACCCTCTCACACCCTCTCTAAAGCTTCCACAGCCTTCCTATAATGAGGTGACCGGAATTGAATACAACACTCTAAGTCTGGTTGTGTGGTTTTGTAAAGCTGTAACTCCCAACTCATTGCCCTTTAACCACAATATTTTATGTAGATCAGGTAACAGCGACTTTGTGTCGAGTTGTCTGGCATTTTCACATGGTAGCTAGTTTACTGAAGCATCAAGTTTGGTACAAAAACAGGCTTTGTGCTCAGAGGCCACATGCAAAATTTTTATGTGAGAACAAATACTGAACTTGAAGTATCAAAAAAGAAAAGGCATAGCTAAAGAGTTTTGTGGATCAAGATATTCATGGTTTTTTCTACATAGCATGTTGTTTGAATGAAAGGGAATCTGCCATTCTTATCCCCTTTATATCATGCTGCTGGACCACAGATTGTGACAGGGAGCAGTAGATAGATATCTCCAAAAACTTCAGAGCTGCCTCAACTGCTTGATTTTTCAGACCTGTTGTCTGTTTCAAGGAACAAAAGTTACTACACCCAACATTCTGGTTTCAGAGTGCCTATTTAATAAGAGGTACTGAAAGCTTCTAGACAAGACAAGCTAATGTGCGATTATTGCCTTGGGAAAGGATTTCCAGAAACTCTAGAGACCTTTACTGAGCATCTTGTGCTACTGACTTCAGTCATCATGACACCAGAAGCTACATTAACTTCTTTCTTTAGGATGTGAAGTTATATAAAGTTGGGGCCTAGTTATTCTGGAGTAAAATCCTGAAGTACTTTTTGCACAAGTATTAGTAGACTTTGGAGAAGGCAAAGCCTTGATGTAGTGTTCATAGGTTCAAGGACCATTCAGAAATCTGATAGTGTAGGGCAAGGAGCTGTTCTGAAAACATTGAGTGCATGTCTTCTGGCTCCTGTACCTCCTCCGTGATGGCAGTAATGAGAAAAGGACGTGTCCCAGATGGGGAGGGACCTTCATAATGGATACCACCTTCTTGGGGCTTACTTATTATTTCTATTTATTTTTTCTCAGTTCAAGCTGGTAAAACCTGAGGTGTGGGCATAGCCAAGCACACTCATTTGTCAATTGCTAGGAACTTTTGAATACCTCTAGTACTGTTTAGTATTGTGGCTTTCTGAAGATTTACATAGATATTGCCGTGTGGGCCTAATTGTTTGATGCCATTGTGTAATGACTTTGGGATGACACCAGTTGTAGATAATACTATCGAGACAATGTACTGTATACCTTGTTCATGTTCCATAGTCTTTCAATTTCCTCTTTTAAATCAGCATATTTCTGGTGTTTTTCACTTATTGATTTTTATAAGTTTTGTGTGTTTGGAATGGCTACATCTATTAAGTAAGTTGTTCTTGCTTGTTTATCCTGTATTATTATATCCGGACTGTGATTATGGATTGTCCTATCTGTAATAAGTGATCAGTCGTAATATAATTTGTGGTATTCTGACTCTAAAACTGGATCCAGCTTGTATTTATACTAAGATGTGATTTCATTTATGAGTTTGTATCTTAAAGCAAGATTTTGATGAATGATGCTTGCCACTTGATTGTGCCTGTATAAATAATCAGGTTGAGTTAAATTGCTACAGGATCCTGTAATGCTGTAATACTGTTTCTGGTTTTTCTCGGCATTTTCTACATTTATCATCTTGAATTTGTTGGTCTTTTATTATGTATTTTCGATAATTTTTTGTGTTAACCACCTGATCCTGCATTGTTATTATTACTATTTCTCTTCTATATTTGCATAGTTTGATGTGATTTGCACATCCATTGTTTGTACAGTCGATGTTTCGGGCCAGAATTAATTCTGTTATGGTTCTTGGATTTACTGAGTATGCCCACAAGAAAATAAATCTCAAGGTTGGATATGGTGACAGATAAGCATTTTGATAGTAAACTTACTTTGAACTTTGAACTCTCACTTCAAACCTTCATCCTCTAGTTCTTGATAACCCAACTCTAGGGAAGAAGAGTAAATATACTTACTCTCTCTGTGTTCCTCGTGACTTTATGCACCTTTACATGACCACTATGCAGTCTCCTAAGCTCTAAGTCCTGGCCTATCTAATCTCTCCCTATAATTCAGTCCCTCAGTCCTGACAGCATCAATTTAAGTCATTACTGCACTCTTTGCAGTTTAACAACATCCTTCCTATAGAAGGGGAGCAAAAATGAATACAGTATCCAAAGTGCAGCTTCAGCATCATCTAATCCAACTATACCATGAACTCCCAACTTTTGTACTGAAGTGTACTCAGCATCCTTCCAGCTTTCACAAATAAGCCAGTAAAATAAGCCTATTGGCTCAGGGTCAGACACCCTGAGCCAATAGGCTGGTCCTGGACTTATTTCCATCTGGCATAGTTTGCATTTTGTTGTTTGGTTGTTTGTGGTTTTTGTATTGCTATATTTATGCTCTATTCTTGGTTGGTGCGGCTGTAACGAAACCCAATTTCCCTCGGGATCAATAAAGTATATATATCTATCTATCTATAATATACACTCTGTTGCCACTTTATTAGCTACACTAATAAACTCTCATTCGTTCAAATATCTAATCAGACAAACACGTGACAGAAGCTCAGTGCATAAAAGCATGCCAACATGGTCAAGAGGTTCCGTTGTTGTTCAGACCAAATATCAGAAAGAGGAAGAAATGTGATCTAAGTGACTTTGACTGTGGAATGGGTGTTGGTGCCAGGCAGGGTGGTTTGAATTTCTGACCTCCTGGGATTTTCATGCACAACAGTTTCTAGAGTTTACAGAGAACAGAGCTAAAAACAAAAAAAAAATCCAGTGAGTAGCAGTTCTGTGGACAAAAATGCCTTGTTAATGAGAGGTCAGAGGAGAATCGTCAAAATAGTTCAAGCTGACAGTGGTTTATTTAACATGAGTCATATTTGATTAATATTGTAAATATATAGTTTGATTAAGCATTCTTTGTTGGTTGAATAATTCATTATGTTATACAGTATATACAGAGTATACGAACACCTAAGTGTGTGTCTCGCTAAAAGTAAAGCTAGTCCATACACGAGTTATTCCCGGCTCCTTCTTTTTATCTCGTTAGGTTTATGAAAACATAACAGTGGCGATGAGTAAGTTTTTAATAAACTGGAGACGAGTACCTGCCCGTTGAAGCGCAGCGAGACCTTTGAGTTTAAAAACAAAATCACAGCACGTGTTCTTCGGAAGGGAAGACGTGGTCAAGTTTAAAAAAAGGGCAGAAAAGTGGACAAATTCATGGGTTCATAAACAGTGAGCACTGGCTGATAATAATAATATTTTAAAAATAAGAGAACTAGCTGGCCACAATGGAAATATTGATACATTCAATCGCACAAAGTTAACTGGATTTTGAATACCAAACGGATTGAACAGTATTTTGAAGCAAATAAAATAACCAATGAGAAGCAAGTACCAGTTTGCTGAGTGCATTGGAGTTAAAGGCATACAGTTTGCTCCAACCAAACCAGCCAAAATGAGCTTTGCTGATATCATGAAAGTAAAGCAGAAACATTTACAACTGAAACTATTATTGATTGCAGAACGTTTTAGGTTTCATATGCTTTATTGTCGCCAAATAATTGATACTAGAATGTACAATCATCATAACGATATTTGATTCTGCGCTTTCTGCTCCTTGGATTACAAATATGCAGAATCAAAAGGAAGGTGAGTTCATCTCAGTGTACATGCTAAATTGAAAAGATTGAGTATTATCAGTTTGGTAATAGACTTATCATTTAGTTCAGCAATCCCCAACCACAGGGCCGCAGACCGGTACTGAGCCGCAAAGCATGTGCTACCGGGCCGTGAGGAAATGATATGATTTGGCAATATGAAACAATATGAGTCAGCTGCACCTTTCCTCATTCCCTGTCATGCCCACTGTTAAGCTTGAATGCACGCGAGGTCATTACGCATGCGAGGTCATGGCCCGCTCGTCATCCATGTCAGCGCAGGAAGGAGGTCAATTCCTGAAGCTTGCAAATGACAGCGGGCTGAAAAGTATGTTTGACATAACATCTCTGCCAGCATTCCAGATCAAAGTCAAGGCTAAATATCCTGAGATAGCCACGAAAGCACTGAAAACGTTGCTTCCATTTCCAACATATCTCTGCAATGAATGCAACGGAAACTAAATTGTGGAATAGACTGGACATAAGGAACCCCCTTCAAGTATTGCTGTCTCCCATCACCTCTCGATGGCACCATCTTGTTGCAGGAAAACAAGCCCAGGGCTCCCACTGCTTCAGTGATATTGGTGTGTTGCAATGATTTTATATGTTCATATGGGGAAACTATGTGCTGTGTGTTTAATATCCAATATATAACCATATAACAATTACAGCGCAGAAACAGGCTATCTCTGCCCTTCTACCCCGTGCCGAACGCTACTCTCACCAAGTCCCACCGACCTGCACTCACCCCATAACCCTCCATTCCTTTCCTGTCCATATACCTATCCAATTTTTCGTTAAATGATAATATCGAACCTGCCTCTACCACTTCTACTGGAAGTTCGTTCAACACTTACTTCAAGCTCCCCTGTCCTCCCCTGATAATTGACTTATCACTATATTCATGCGAGGAAAATATGCGCTGTGTGTTTAATATTAAATTCGTTAAATAAACCCTTTTATAAATGAAATTGAGTGTATTAGCCACTTATCACCTATATTCCGGTCATAATTAACACCCCCCCCCCCGAACAGAATCGCCAAAAACGATCTGTAGAAAAAAATGGCACGTACACACATGCACAAGTCACGCATGTGCACACAGGTGCCTGCTCAAGGCTTCATGGTCATGGTAGTCTTTCTCGGGATAAACGCAACATATCTGACTGCTACTCTTGTCCGTTGGCAAACCTACCCCCCCCCCCCCCACAGTCGGTCGGTCTGCAAGTAGATCGTCAATATTAAAACGGTCAGCGGTACAAAAAAGGTTGGGGGCCCTTGACTTAGTTTATCGAATCTTACAAGAAAGCATTCAAAAATGGCTCCTAACTGAAGCTCAACTTACATTTAAAAGAGCAGTTGAAATAGCTGTATCAATGGAACATCAGCCAGAGATGCAATTGAGGCACCCTTCTTCAGTGAGCTAGAAAGAAGAAAAGGGAAAAGAAAGAGAAGGGTGACATGGAAATGGAAGAGGATAAATAAGACCTAATTTCTCAAAAAATAGCAAATTCAGAGATACTAGAAACTAGAGGAGAAAAGGTGGTGAGAAAAAGAAAGACAAAGTTGAAAAGGAGAGAGGAGATGGGATGAGAAAGAGGAGGGCATTGAAGGGAAAAGGAACGTGAGAAAGAAAAAGAATGGAAATGAGAGCATGAGTGGGATCAGGACCACAAGTGAGACTGGGATAGGGATTGTGAGAGAACTAAGGATAAGGAAAATGTGCCTGACCAAGAAAAGGATCGAGGGTGGGATAAGGAGAGAGAAAGAAGCCAGGGCCAGGAAAGAAGCAAGGATTGATGTAAATCCAGAGAGAAGAGCTGAGAAAAAGAGAAGAAAAGTGTCCCGAGCTGTCAGAAGCACTCCTTGCAGTCTCAGAGTTAACTCCTACATTCACCACAGAGGAGGCTGCAGAAACTGAGATTGTTTCACAGCCTGAAGTCTCATCTGCCAAGACAAGTGGCCTCACTTATCAGGAAAGATGTTATCCCACAAGAGTTAGAAATCCTACTCAGCAATTAAATCTTTAGGCCTACATGGGACAATTTAAAATTTACTATGCCATGGATGTCTATATAACAGTTGTATTATATAGTATACTGTATATAAAGTATATATGTATTTAAATGGAGATGCATTCTATAGTGAAGTGGAATTTATAGCTAAGCAGAAAAGAGATTTTTCTATTTAATACAGTCTTTGGCACATATTCATTGTTAGGGTACTTAAGACTCTTGCACAGTACTGTATATAAAAAAAACTAAATAGGTCAAAACAGAGAGCAAAAAAATAGAGGTAGTGTTCATAGATTCAGGAACTGTTCAGAAATTTGATGGCAAAGGGGAAGAAGTATTCCAGACTCCCGTACCTCCTCCTTGATGGGAGTAATGGGAAGAGGCCATGTCCTGGGTGGAGAGCAGTTTAATTATGGGGAGAGATTGGACGCGCTGGGCTTGCTGTCCCGGGAGCGAAAGGGAGCTCCCGAGTGACCTGACAGAAGTACAGAAGATTATGAGAGACATAGATACGGTTCATAGTTTTTTTTTAAATCACGTGGTATATAGTCATAGTCATAATCATAGTCATACTTTATTGATCCCGGGGAAATTGGTTTTTGTTACAGTTACACCATAAATAATTAAATAGTAATAAAACCATAAATAATTAAATAGTAATATGTAAATTATGCCAGGAAAAAAGTCCAGGACCAGCCTATTGGCTCAGGGTGTCTGACCCTCCAAGGGAGGAGTTGTAAAGTTTGATGGCCACAGGCAGGAATGACTTCCTATGACGCTCTCCGTTGTATCTTGGTGGAATGAGTCTCTGGCTGAATGTACTCCTGTGCCCACCCAGTACATTATGTAGTGAATGGGAGACATTGTCCAAGATGGCATGCAACTTGGACAGCATCCTCTTTTCAGACACCACCGTGAGAGAGTCCAGTTCCATCCCCACAACATCACTGGCCTTACAAATGAGTTTGTTGATTCTGTTGGTGTCTGCTACCCTCAGCCTGCTGCCCCAGCACACAACAGCAAACATGATAGCACTGGCCACCATAGACTCGTAGAACATCCTCAGCGTCGTCCTTGTTAATGTCGATGTTAAAGGACCTCAGTCTCCTCAGGAAATAGAGACGGCTCTGACCCTTCTTGTAGACAGCCTCAGTGTTCTTTGACCAGTCCAGTTTATTGTCAATTCGTATCCCCAGGTATTTTAATCCTCCACCATGTCCACATTGACCCCCTGGATGGAAACAGGGGTCACCGGTACCTTAGCTCTCCTCAGGTCTACCACCAGCTCCTTAGTCATTTTCACATTAAGCTGCAGATAATTCTGCTCACACCATGTGACAAGGTTTCCTACAGTAGCCCTGTACTCAGCCTCATCTCCCTTGTTGATGCATCCAACTATGGCAGAGTCATCCAAAAACTTCTGAAGATAACAAGACTCTGTGCAGTAGTTGAAGTCCGAGGTGTAAATGGTGAAGAGAAAGGGAGACAAGACAGTCCCCTGTGGAGCCCCAGTGCTGCTGATCACTCTGTCAGACACACAGTGTTGCAAGCACACGTACTGTGGTCTGCCAGTCAGGTAATCAAGAATCCATGACACCAGGAAAGCACCCACCTGTATTTAAGGAAGATTCAAAGAGAAGAGGAAAGATTTAAGGAGAAGATGGAATTTTGAATGGGATCTGAGGGGAGAACACTTTGCACAAAACGTGGTTGGTTTATAGAATTGTTGTCATCATAGAAAGCATTCTCACATCAGCCATTACTGTCTGGTTCGGTGCAGAATTCTACAATATATGAAAACTACAGCAAACTGTTAGTCAGCAGGAAAGCACATATAAGTATATCATTGCTACAGCACTTGGATGTCTTTTTTATAATCGCAACACACTGCCGGATATTAAGAACATCAAGTACGACAGGTCAGAGATTGGTAAAGTAAAATATTGTGAGTCTGATTCACCGGTTGATGGCGGGGGAGCTCTATGGCCTTGGTCAAGGTGCAGACCAGGCCCTCATGCCTCAGGGTTGCATGTTGTAGCCACGGCAGAGCAGGATGCCAGAGCTGGCTCCGTGCCACTGAATTCCATACTGGGTTGGGGTCTGACTCCTCCCATCAGTGCTGCCACCCAGTGTTTGCTCCCAGAAAGACAAGCTGAATTGCATTTGTCTGCAGGTGCACTTAGACAAGATGAGGAACTGCTGTGGGCTTGTTCTTGCAGAAACATGGCTCCAAGATAACATCCATGCACCATCAATCTATAGGCATTGATACTCAGGGACTTGGGCTATATTTTTTTTATATAACTGTATGTTTTATGCAATCATAATGATATGTGCTGTGTGCTGTTTGCGACTGCTGGTACTGTGTTTTGCACCATGGCCCCAAAGGAACACTCTTTCATTTGGCTGTATTCATGTGTATAGTTGAAAGACAGTTAAACTTGAACTTGTATGTGCTCAGGACAAAGAACGGGGCGGGACAAATCATTGCGGACTCGACCCACTCTGCAAACTGCCTTTTCCAAAAGCTCCCTTCTAGAAAGCACTATAGGCCTATTAAAGCAAAAACTTCACACCACCTTAAAAGTTCCTTCCCCCAGGCAGTTCATCTAATTCTAGTTAGCCACCCTCACGCCCTCTATCTATTATCCCCCTGTCACTGTACTGTAAACAGCTTAAACCACTTTTAATAATCCTGTTTGCATTGTAATTGCATGTTGGTATTTATAAGACATAAGACCATAAGATATAGGAGCAGATTTAAGCCATTTGGTCCATTGAGTCTGCTCTGCCATTTCATCATGGCTGATCCAATTTTCCCCCTCAGCCCAGTCTCCTGCCTTCTTCCCGTATCCGTTCATGCCTTGACCAATCAAGAATCCATCAACTTCTGCCTTAAATCCCTGTTAAAATATCCCTCAGACAGTGTCAGCTCATTCAGAATGCTGCTGCAGAGTCCGTAGGACTAAAAGACCATAAGGCGTAGGAGCAGAATTAGGCCTTCTGGCCATCGAGTCTGCTCGACCATTCAATCATGGCTGATCCTTTTTTCCTTCTTCTCCTCAACCCAAGTTCCCGGCCTTCTCCCCGTAACCTTTGATGCCATGTCCAATCAAGAACATTTTGATCTCTGCCTTAAATACACCCAACGACATGGCCTCTACGGTTGCATGTGGCAACAAATTCCACAAGTTCACCAGCCTTTGGCTAAAGAAATTTCTCCGCATCTCTGTTTTAAAAAAGGGTGCCTCTCTATCCTGTGGCTGTGCCCTCTTGTCCTGGACTCTCCCACCATGGGAAACATCCTTCCCACATCTACTCTGTCCAGGTCTTTCAACATTCGAGAGGATTCAAAGAGATCCCTCTTATCCTTCTGAATTTCAGTGAGTACAGACCCAGAGCCATCAAACATTCCTCGTAAGATGACCATTTCATTCCTGGAATCATTCTTGTGAACCTCCTCTGGACCCTCTCCAATGCCAGCACATCTTTTCTAAGCTGAGGGGCCCAAAACTGTTCACAGTACTCAAGGTAAGTCCTCACCAGTGCCTTATAAAGCTCAGCACATCCTTGCTCTTGTATTCTAGTCCTCTTAAAATGAATGCTAACCTGGCATTTGCCTTCCTCACCACCAACTCAACCTGCAAGTTAACCTTTAGGGTGTTCTGCATAAGGACTCCCAAGTCCCTTTGCAACTCAAATTTTTGGAGTTTCTGCCTATTAAGTCCGCACATTTATTTCTACTACCAAAGTGCATGACCGTGCATTTTCCAACATTGTATTTCATTTGCCACTTTCTTGCCCATTCTCCTCATCTGTCTAAGTCCTTCTGCGTCCTACCTGTTTCCTCAACACTACCTGCCCCTCCACCAATCTTCATATCCTCTGCAAACTTGGCAACAAAGCCATCTATTCCATCATCTAGATCAGTTATATATGGCATTAAAAAAAGCGGTCCCAGCACCAACCCCTGCGGAACACCACTATTCGCTGGCAGCCAACCAGGAAAGGATCCTTTTATTCCCACTCAGTGCCTCCTACCAATTAGCCAATGCTCTAACCATCTTAGTAACTTTCCTGTAATACCATGGGCTCTTAACTTGGTAAGAGCCTCATGTCTGGCATCTTGGCAAAGGCCTTCTGCAAGTCCAAATATACAACATCCATTAGACTTCCCATTAATTTTTACTTTGTGTATGACCTTTCTTTTGCTGTTACATTAGCTTTGACTTCCCTTGTCACCCCGGTTGTACTATTTTGCCATGTGAATATTTCTTTGTTTTTGGAATGGATCTATTCTGCACCATCCTTATTTTTCCCAGAAACCTAAGCCATTGCTGCTCTGCTGACATCTGTGCCAGCATCACCTTCCAATTTATTTTGGCCAACTCCTCTCTCATACCACTGTAATTTCCCTTACTCCACTGAAATACTGCTACATCAGACTTTAACTTTCTCCCTATCAAATTTCAAGTTGAACTCAATCATATTGTGATCACTGGTTCCTAAGGGTTCTTTTACCTTAAGCTCCCTAATCACCTCCAGTTCATTGCATAACACTGAATCCAGTATAGCTGATCCCTTCATAGGCTCAATGACAAACTGCTCTAAAAAGCCATCTCTTATGCATTCAACAAACTCACTCTCTCGAGATCCATTACCAACCTGATTTTCCCAATTGACCTGCATGTTAAAATCTCCCATGGCTACCATAACATCGCCCTCTTGACTCACCTTTTCTAGTTCCTGATGTAATCTGTGGTCCACATCCTAGCCACTGTGGGGTGGACTGTGTATAACTGCCATCAATGTCCTTTTACCCTTGATTTTCTTAACTCAACCCACAAGGATTCAACATCTTCCATCCTATGTCACACCTTTCTATTGATTTGATGCCATTCTTCACCAGTAGAGCCATACCACCCCCTCTGCCTACCTTCCTATCCCTCCAATGTAACGTGTAAGCTTGGACATTCAGCTCCCAACTACAACCATCCTTCAGCCACGATTCAGTGATGGCCACAATATCATACCTGGCAATCTGTAATATTGCAACAGGATCATCCACTTTATTTCTTACACTACGCGCATTTAGATACAACACTTTGAGTACTGTATTTGCTATCCTTTCTGATTCTGCACCCCTAATGTTTTGATACTCAGCCTGTTGACTGCAACTACATCCTATCACCTGCCTGCCTTTCCTGACAGTCTGATTGCACGCTATCTTTACCTTTTTTACCATCTGTCCTATCCTGAGTCCCTTCACTCCGGTTCCCACCCCACTGCTAAATTAGTTTAAACCCTCCCCAACAGCTCTAACAAACCTGTCTGGGAGAATATTGGTCCCCCTCGGGTTCAGGTGCAACCGATCACATGTCATACCTCCTCCAGAAGAGATTAGATTGGATTATTAGATTAGATTATGAGGACACGCATCCTCTTTTATTGTCATTTAGTAATGCATGCATTAAGAAATGATACAATATTCCTCCAGTGTGATATCACAGAAACACAGGACAGACCAAGACTGAAAAACTGACGAAAACCACATAATTATAACATATAGTTACAACAGTGCAACAATACCATAACTTGATGAAGAACAGGCCATGGGCAAGGTGAAAAAAGTTCAAAGTCTCTCGAAGTCCCACATCTCACGTAGATGGGAGAAGGAAGAAAACTCTCCCTGCCATGCCTGACCACTGTTCGACTCTGAGTCGTCCGAAACCCCTTCAAGCCTCCAACCAGCTCTCCCACCCTGAGCACCGAGCACCATCTCTGCCGAGCGCTTCGACCTCGGTCCCGTGGCTCTTCAGAAGTTTCTCTAGATGTTCCTCCATGCTTCCCAATGATCCAAGAACCTGAAGCTCTGCCTCTTGCACAGGCTTCTCAGTTACGCATTTATCTGCCAAATCATTGCTCATAGCTTGTTAAGCAGCCTCATGAGTGGCATCTTGTCAAAGGCCTTCTGAAAATCCAAGTACACAACATCAACCAATTCTTCTTTGTCTATCCTGCTTGTTACTTTTTCAAAGAATTCCAACAGACTTGTCAGGCAATATTTTCTCTGACATACTGACTATGGCCTATTTTACCATGTGCCTCCAAGTACCCTGGGACCTCATCCTTAATAATTGACTTCAACTTCTTCCCAACCACTGAGGTCAGACTAACTGGCCTACAGTTTGCCTCTCTCCCTTCTTGAAGAGTGAAGTAACATTTGCAATTTTCCAGTCTTCCAGAACCTATTGATTCTTGTAAGATCATTACTAATGCCTCCACAATCTCTTCAACCACCTCTTTCAGAACTCTGAGGTGTACACCATCTGGTCCAAGTGACTTATCTATGTTCAGATCTTTCAGTTTCCCAAGAACCTTCCCTCTAGTAATGGTAACTTCACACACTTCATGTCATCTGGAACCTCCACCATACTGCTACTGTCTTCCACATGAAAACTGATGCAAAATACTTATTCAGTTTGTCTACCTTTTTGTTGTCACCCATTACTACCTCTCCAGCACTGTTTTCTAAGGGTCCAATATCCTCGCATGCCTCTCTTTTCCACTTTATGTGTCTGAAGAAACTTTTGGTATCCTCTTTAATATTATTGGCTAACTTATTCCATCTTTACCTTCTTAATAACTTTTTCATTGTCTTCTGTTGGTTTTTAAAAGCTTCCCAATCCTCTAATTCCCACTAATTTTTTGCTCTATGCTATGCCCTCTCTTTGGCATTTATGTTGGCATCTACTTCTCTTGGTAGCTATGGTTGTGTCATCTTGCCTTTAGAATACTTCTTCCTCTTAGGAATATATATATCCTGTGCCTTCCAAATTGCTTCCAGAAATTCCAGCCTTTGGTGCTCTGCCATCATCTCTGCCAGTGTTCTTTTCTGATCAATTCTGGCCAACTCCTCCTGCTTGCCTCTGTAATTCCCTTTACTCCACTATAATACTGATGCATTAGATTTTAGCTTCTCCTTCTCTAATTTCAGGGTGAATTCAAATATATTATGATCACTTGCCCGTAAGGGGTTCTTCTACCTTCAGCTATCTGAACAATTTTGGCTCATTGCACAACACGCAATCCAAAATATCTGATCCTCTAGTGGGCTCAACCATGAGCTGCTCTAACAAGCCATCTCATAGGCGCTCTTAAAATTCTCCTTTCTGGAATCCAGCACCAACCTGATTTTCCCACTCTACCTGCATATCAAAGTCCCCCGAGATAACATGTAACATTGCCCTTTTGGCATGCATTTTCTATCTCCCGTTGTAATTTGTAGGCCACATTCTTACTACTGTTTGGGGGTTTGTATACAACTCCCATTCGGGTCTTTCTACACTTGCAGTTTCTTAGCTCCATCCGCAATGATTCAACACCTTCCAACCCTCTGTCACCTATTTCTAATGATTTGATTTCATTTTTTACTGGTAGAGCAATGCCACCCCCTCTGCCTTCCTGTCTGTTCTTTAAATACAATATGTATCCTTGAACATTAAGCTCCCAGCCATAAATTTATTTCAGCCATGATTCAGTGATGCCAACTTACCTGTGTAACTTATCTGGGTTGAACTCCATCTGCCACTTCTCAGCCCAGTTTTGCATCCTATCAATGTCCCGCTGTAACCTCTGACAGCCCTCCACACTATCCACAACACCCCCAACCTTTGTGTCATCAGCAAACTTACTAACCCATCCCTCCACTTCCTCATCCAGGTCATTTGTAAAAATCACAAAGAGTAGGTGTCCTAGACAGATCCCTGAGGCACCCCACTGGTCACCGAGTCAGCATTCAACTCAACAGAGTGGGACTGGCTCAGGAGCTCCAGCTCCAGATCTTTCCCTTGGGCCTTCCCCATGAGTGGGTGTCGCTGCAAGGCAGTGGACGTTTGAGATCAGAGTTTTCTTTCTCCTAGATGAGCTGCCAACTGTGGCTGACGAGCCCCATATGTCTGAAGCGACTGGTTTTAAGGCACCAATAACCTGCCTTTTCCCCTTCTTCTTTCAGCAGAAAGATTCCGCTGGGCTTAGTAGTTAAACTACATGTGAAGGCCAGGATCTAGTCTTGGTTGTTAGAGACTATTTGAGAGCATTTAATAGGTAGCGGGAGCTTATCCCCACTACCACCCCCCAGCAATAACAACTTTAATGAACCAACTTTGACAGTTACTATTGCAGTTTAATTGGTATTTAATTGCAGTGGATGTTTCCTATGCTGGGAGAGTCTAAGATCAGAGGACACAGCCTCAGAATAGAGGTACGTCCATTTAGAAAGGAGATGAGGAGCAATTTCTTTAACCAGAGAGTGGTGAATCTGTGGAATTCGTTGCCACAGGCAGCTGTGGAGGCCATGTCATTGGGTATATTTAAGGAAGAAGATGATAGATTCTTGTTTAGTCAGGACATAAAACGATATGGGGCTGAGAGGCAAAGTGGATCAGCCATGATGAAATGGCGAAGCAGACTCGATGGGCCAAATAGTCTAATTCTGCTGCTATATCTTTTGGTCTTATGGTATCCGGACTCTTGAAAAGGCAAGATACACAGAGGAAATTGTCCTAATGTGGCCACATGGGCCTAGTGTTAATGGGTAAAAAAGGTCTGTCTGGATATTGTAGTCTGAAGGACCTGCTTTTGTACTGTGCTCTATGATTCTCTTAAACCAATAAAAATTGTCCTTGAAAATACACTGGCCCAGCTCCTGAAGGCAAGGAAGTAGCAAAGCCGCTTTAAACTCAGAATTAATCCCATGATCCCTTGAACAGTAACAATTCTCTACCACCTCTAACAATCTAGTTCAAATCAAGGCAATGCCCTCTTCTCGACCAAAGCAATATTTTGTTCCATAGAAGTTTCTCCTTTGAACTAAATTTGGAATCCTGTTCGATTCGCCTTTAACTGTAATTCACCTGATGAGCCTTTGAAAATAAATACATCACAACCATTACAATTCTACTCATTGCGGAACGTAGATATATTTTGCATTACTTTCTGCCTGTCCACGAAAGGATACACAGGTAGTTCCCAATATACACTGAGGGCATGGCAGCGTTGTGGTTAGCACAACACGTTACAATACCAGTAACCAGGGTTTAATTCCAACCGCTGTCATTCTCCCCGTGACCACGTGGGTTTCCTTCGGGGCTCCAGCTTTCTCCCACAGTCTAAAGACGTACCAGTTGGTAGGTTCAGTGGTCATTGGAGATTGTCCCGTGATCAGGCGAGGGTTAAATCGGGGCTTGCTGGCCAGCACTGCTCGAAAGGCTGGAAAGGGCCTATTCTACACTGTGTCTCAATAAATAAATAAAATTACTACACCACTGCACGTCCTGTGGTACTCTTTATTTTTTTCTTTATTCGGACAAGGTGTTGGAGTGTATGTGACTCATGACAAAGGACTGCAGTAAGTACCTGATGCCAGCTCTGAACAAACTGTCCATGTTTGCTGGTCAGCGCAGCCCGAGGGCTGGAAGGCCTGTCCCACGCTGAATATCAACAAATATACAAATCTTTTAAAACTCCAGATGCAATAACTTAACGCTCTCCTAAGCCCCCACTGCTTGTATATACCATGCTAGAATCATTTTCCTGTAAAATCCTAGTTGTAAATTTAGATTAAAAAAAAACATAATTTTACAAAATTTAAGCTATTATCACAAAATGAATAACTAAACATATTCCTGAACTGTAACCTTGTGCATAAATTCTGAATTCTTACTTTCTTTATTGATTGAGATACAGCGTGGAATAGGCCCTTCGATCCACACTACCCAGCAATCCCCAGACTTAACCCTAGCCGAATCACAGGACAATTTACAATGACCAGTTACCATACCAACAGGTATGTCTTTGAGCCGTGGCAGGAAACCACAGCACCCAGAGGAGACCCATGTTGTCACGGAGAGGACGTACAAAGTCCTTACAGACAGCGGCAGGAATTGAACCCAGGTCGCTGTTACTGTAAAGCATTGTGCTAAGCGTTACACTACCTAGCCGCCCCTTTTGGTATCGAAACTATTTTCGTTTTACAACCAATTTCATTTACCTCTGTCCCCTCACTTTGTATGTTTAGTTCTTTCAATATGGCTGACTATAAAAGATCAGGAAGGTAGGCACACAGACCATTCCAGTTCATGTCTGTCCCTTCAGTGACAACTGGCTCTTATATAACTAACCCCTTCATTCAGTTGGGCTCAGTAACCCTGCTTTAAAAGCTAAACCTTTTGGTTTAGCTTCCTTTCTTTAACACAATAGTTATGTTTTAATTAATTCAGAATTAGAATCAGGTCAATTAGCATTTACATATGCCATGAAATTTGTTGTTTTGTGACAGCAGTACAATACAATACTTAAAAACTACTATAAATTGAAAAAAAAGAATCCATACACTCACCTCCTGTATCTAATAAAGAGCCTATACTCTTCAGAAATGCACTTCTGCACCCCACTGCTGTAATGTGTGGTTAGTTGAGTTACTGTCAACTTCCTGTCAGATTGAACCAGTCTGGTCATTCTCCTCTGACCTCTCTCATTAACAACGTGTTTTCGCCCACAGAACTGCCGCTCACTGGATTTTTATTTTTTGTCATCTGTAGCTTTTTCTGTAAACGCTAGAGACTGTTGTGCATGAATCTCCCAGGAGATCAGCAGTTTCTAAGATATTTAAACCACCCTGTCTGGCACCAACAATCATTCCACGATCAGTGTCACTCAGATCACATTTCTTCCCCATTCTGATGTTTGGTCTTTATGCTTTTATGCATTGAGTTGCTTCCATGTGATTGGCTGATCAGATGTTTGTATTAACAAGCAGGTGCACAGGTGTAAAAAGGTGGCCACTCTCTGCCTCAGTTGGCTTGGTGTAATGCTGATGTTTCCTTTCACAATTAGGTGGTATTTAAGATATGCAAGGTCGTGTTTTCTCATATTTATTTAAAGGATGAGGAGTTTGCAGACTGATACAGCATACAATTACCAATCCCTGGTTACCCTTGAGAAGGTGGTGATGATCAGCAGAATGAGAGGGGATCTTATAGAAACATGTAAAATTATGAAAGGGATAGATAAGATAGAGACAGGGAAGTTATTTCCACTGGGAGGTGAGACTAAAACTAGAGGACAGAGCCTCAAGATTTGGGGGAGTAGATTTGGGATGGAGATGAAGAGGAACTACTTTTCCCAGAGGATGTTGAATCTGTGGAATTCTCTGCCCAATGAAGCAGTGGATGCTACCTCAGTAAGACAAGCTTAGATAGATTTCTGTATAGTAGGGGAATTAAAGGTTACGGGGAAAAAGGCAGGTAGGTGGAGATGAGTCTATGGCCAGATCAGCCATGATCTTATTGAATGGTGGAGCAGGCTTAATGGGACAGATGGCCGACTCCTGCTCCTATTTCTTATGTCTTTGAACCTCAGCTGTCACTGTGGTCTGGGTGCGTCCACAGTGTTCTCAGAGCGAGAGAAAGAGTCCAGGACATGAGAAAATAACGTCCACTCCTTTCCACTGTAGTGCTGAGGGAATGATCTGCTGTCATAGATGCATTTTGTATATTCAGGAGACATTCAGATTGGCACTTAAATTGGAAAGGTAGGGAAAGAAATAGTCCCAACGTATGCAAATGAGATTAGTGTCGACAGGGGTAGATTTAAGATCAAGAGCTAAAGGTTACCTTCATTTTTGTCACTTGAGGAATGGGAGTTGGCAGAATCATGGGGAGAGCATGATAAAAAGCAGAATGCATCTATCTTTTTTGTAGTAACAATAGATCACTTCATCAACGAGGAACCGATTGTATAGGTGCCAATCATCTGAGAGGCAACATGATTGACAGATTAACATAATTCTCAGAAACTTCCGCTATCTCCAACGGGTTCCCACCACCAACCTCATTTTTCCTTCCCCCTCCCCCCAACATTCTGCTTTCCGCAGGGATCACTCCCTCTGCGACTCTCTTGTCCATTCGTCCCTCCCCGCTGATCTCCCTCCTGGCACTTATCCTTGCAAAAACTGCAAGTGCAACACCTGTCCCTTATCACCACTCAGGGCCCCAAACAGTCCTTCCAGGTGAGGCGACACTTCAGCTGTGAGTCTGTTGGGGTCACGTACTGTGGTCTGTGCTCCCAGTGTAGCTTCCTGTACATTGAGACCCGGTGTAGATTTGGACACCACTTAACCAGAAGGTTAATTTACAGGCTGAGTCTGTGGTAAAGAAGGCAAATGCAATGTTGGCATTTACTTCAAGCGCAATAGAATATAAAAGGAAGGAGATAAAGCTGAGGCTTTATAAGACACCAGTCGGGCCCCACTTGAAGTATTGTCAACAGTTTTGGGCCCCATATCTCAGAAACGATGTGTTGTCATTGGAAAGAGTCCAGAGGAGGTTTACAGGATGATTTCAGGAAAGAAAGGGTTAACATATGAGGAGCATTTGGCAGCTTTGGGCCTGTACTCACTGGAATTTAGAAGAATGCATGAGGATCTCATTAAAACTTTCCAAATATTGAAAGGACTAGCTGGAGTGGATGTGGAGAGGATGTTTCCTGTGGGGGTGGGGGGGGGGGTATCCAGAACTAGAGGGCACAGCCTCAAAATTGAGGGGTGACCTTTTAGAACAGAAGCAAGGAGGAAATTTTTTAAGCCAGAGGGTGGTGAATCTGTGGAATGCTCTGCCACAGACTGTGGTGGAGGCCAAATCCGTGTGTATATTTAAGGCGGTAGTTGATAATTTCCTGATATAACCATGTAACCATATAACAATTACAGCATGGAAACAGGCCATCTTGGCCCTTCTAGTCTGTGCCAAACACTTACTCTCACCTAGTCCCACCGACCTGCACTCAGCCCATAATCCTCCATTCCTTTCCTGTCCATATAGCTGTCCAATTTAACTTTAAATGCCAACATCGAACCTGCCTCAACCTGATCAGTCAGGGCATCAAAGGATATGGCAAGAAAGCAGGTGTATGGCATTTAGTGGGATCCAGGATTAGCCATGATGGAATGGCGGAGCTAACTTGATGGGGTGGATGGCATAATTCTGCTCCTATGCCTTATGGTCTTATACTGATAATGGCTGGGGTCACCCATTTTTAAAGACACTACTCAGAAGAAGGCAATGGCAAACCACTTCTGTAGAAAAACTTACTGTAAGGGGTTTCTTTTTTTTTATGTCACTGCGTAGTCTAATTTAAATGGCTTCTTTGTTATGTTACAATTGAAAGGGCTTCTTTGTTATGTTAACTGCTGAGAAAGTCCTCCCGCTAGCAGTTTGTTTGGATCATGTTACTGATAAGAAAATGTTACGAACCAATTGGGATAGTTGTTATGCTTTCGGTGTGTCTGCAAGATATTGTATGCGCGGGGTTTTGGGGCAGAAGGTGGGAGAGAGAGAGAGAGACAGAGGATGGACCAGGTGCTGTGAGTCCACTAACGAGGTCAGACCCTGAGCGGGGCGTTCGGCGAGGAGGGGAGACGGAGATGGACTCATGTGGAGCATCTGGGCGACCACCGTTGTTGGTCCCAGGCGGCCAGTTGAGGTGGCCCGAGGGGTCATAAGGTGAAGAAGAAGGGTCCTGAGCTCCAACTGTTTGTGCGCAAAGAGATTGAACTTTGATAAGTGTGGCGCCTTTTATTTTCCTTTTATATTTTATTCTCTATTAATTATATAGTTCCAGTAATATCTATAAACTGTAAATCATTTAATCGTATCTGGTGTATTGTCTGTTATTTGGGCGGGGTGGGGTACATCACACAGCATCCACACAAACTTATTACCCAGTTTGCCAGGGCCGAGGGCTGTTTCCCTAGACGACAGCGAGCCGAGCGACCCTGAGGGTGGCCAGGAGGGCTACATGACCAAGTACAATCATGTTTATGGATAGACCATGATCACCCATGCCATACGACAGGGCACATAATGATGATGATGTAGAAGAATAATGACCCAGTAGATGGCACAAACAGGGCACTGGTTTAAATCTGGCAGATTGGAATCGTCTCCAGCTGAGAGGATCTGTGAAGAAGATCACTGGTCTCAGAAAAGATGAATAATTCACCTGCAACCTTCTAACATTTCAGATTCAACAATAACATAACACAAACCCTGATTCAAAGCAGAGTTATAAAGCCACGGCTGGCTCCTACCCATCAAGGAGGGTGGCATCCACCATTAAGGATCCTCACCAATCCGGACATGCCCAAACATGATCAGTGCCCTGGGGGAGAAGATGCAAAGTCGGAGGCCTGATGTCTAGGGGTTTTGATAATCTGGGGACAAGGACTGGAGTTCCGGAGGCAGGTGGCCTGACCTGGTGTTAGGGATCTGTCTTCATGTAGGAGTGGGCGAGAGGGGGAGAGGGACAGGAGAGGGATTTGTTTGGCTGTTGTTATCTTGTGGTGTGGTCTATAGAACATTGTGGGCATGCTATGTTGGCACTGGTTGCCCCCAGCACGTCCTTAGATGGGTTGGTCATTAACACAAACAGCGGATATCACCGCATGTGATAAATAAATTTACATCCCAATCTGAATCTCATTACTATTGTCATGTATTTAATATTTCAATAATATTTGAGTAATATTGTACTATATATATAGTTTGATTAAGCACTCTTGTTCATTTGAATAATTCACTGCAGGTTATCTGTATAAGTATGTGAATTGCATATATCATCACACAACCACATGATACGTGCACACCTCACTTAAGTAAACACGAAGTTAGACCTGCATTTTCGGACACCCGTGTCTTCCTTTGAATTAGTTTAGTGTTTTGAAGTAACAAAAACATAACAACTACCATCATTACAATTTCTTGCTATTCTTATTTTGCAATATTTATTTGTTTTAGTAATTTATGGTCATTTTTTATGTATCACTCTGTACTGCTGCCACAAAACAGCAAATTTTTCAACGTACTGCAAGTCAACGGTAATAAACCTGATTCTGATTCCGCTCGGCTATTTTGAAGACTGTTGTCTTCCTTTGCCCCGTTACAATACTGTCTTTGTGCAATTATTTCACGGCTGCAGCTCGTCACAAGATTCACCTGAAACACAGTACGTTCAAATACCCTAGTGCTAGCTATCTTACATACTGTTGCATCATTTCCATCAGGAGCAGCTGAGTTATGTAACTGAGGGGTGTTAATGGACAAAGCCTTTGACTTCTTTGCACATCAGACCTTGATGATGAACATTTATAAATTTAATGTTCTCGACTTTCTTGAAAGGCTGATCAAATATGTAATGTCCCCACTGGGGTCCTTTAAAAATTTTTATCAATGCTGCATAGGCAGCAGCCTATCCGGACACATCATGCTCTGCCCATAACCGCGAGAATCTGCAAAGAGTGGAGAACACAGTTCTGTGCATCATGGAAAGCAGCCACCCCTCCATGCACTCTGTCTGTACTTCTCACTGCCTTAGAAAAGCAGCTAACATCATCAAAACCCCTCCAACCTGGGACATCCTCTCTGCTCCCTTCTCCCATCAGGCAAAAGAAACAAAAGCCTCAAAGGCGAGAAGGCAGGTGTATGGGGTTGAGTGGGATCCGGGATCATCCGTGATGGAATGGCAGAGCAGACTAGATGGTCTGAATGGCCTTGCACTGTTCTGCATTCTGTTATTGTTTTAATTTGTACTGCGCCATTGAAATTAATTGTTCTGTACAAACAGTATGCAAGACGAGTTTTTCACTGTACCTCAGGACATGTGAGAACAATAAAACAATTTACCAATTTGTAAAGGGCGCGTGGTGAGTGCGTGGAATGGGCTGCCGGTGGCGGCGGTGGAGGTGGAAACAATAGGCTCTTTTAAGAGACTCCTGGATAGATACATGCAGCTTAGAAAAATAGAGGGCTATGGGCAAGCCTAGGTAATTCTAAGTTAAGGACACGTTCAGCACAGCTTTGTGGGCCGAAGAGCCTGTATTGTGCTGTAGGTTTTCTATGTTCTATGTTTCTGTGATTCATGCTTCTGCTTTGTCATTGCATTTGAAGCCCTGGAGATGGTTGGGAAGAAGGAAGACCAACCGTCTGTCGCCACGTCTCTGAGGCTTTATAAGGCATTGTTCAGACCACACTTGGAGTATTGTGAGGAATCTTGAGCCCCATATCTAAGAAAAGACGTGCTGGCATTGGAGAGGGTCCAGAGGAGACTCACAAGAATGATTCCAGGAATGAAACGGTTAACGTATGAGGAGTGTTTGAGGCTCTGGGCCTGTATTAGCTGGAGTTTAGAAGAATGAGAGGTGAGAGGGTGGTGTAGACCTCATTGAATCATATCGAATATTGAAGGGCCTAGACAGAGAGAAAGTGGAGAAGGTGCTTTCCTATCATGGGGGAGTCTAGGACCAGAGGGCACAGCCTCAGATTGCAGTGACGAACAGAGATGAGGAGGAATTTCTTGGAGGATTGCTGTGGAGGTCAAGTCATTGGCTATATTTAAAGCCGAGTTTGCTAGGTTCCCTAATTAGTCAGAGCATCAAAGATTATGGGGAGAATGGAGTTGAGAGGGATAATAAGTCAGCCACGATGGAATGGCAGAACAGACTTGTTGAGCCAAATAGCCTAATTCTGCTCCTATGTTTATGGACTTATGTGTTTATTTCCCATCAATGGCATTAACATTTTTATATATATTTATAAAATATGAGTGAAGATTCCGACAAGTCAGTCAGATTCAGTAAAACAAAGGAACGTTTAGAATATTTTATTTATTTATAGCCCTTTTAGCCCTTCGAGCCGCACTGCCCTACAACCCCTGATTTAATCCTAGCCTAATCACGGGGCAGTTCACAGTGACCAACCGGTACGTCTTTGAACTGTGGGAGGAAACCAGGGCACTCAGAGCAAACACACACGGCCATGGTGAGGACATACAGACTCCTTACAGACGACATCGGAATTAAACTCTGAATTCCGACACCCCTGAGCTGTAAAAGCATCACATTTCTCAGCAATAATCAGTAAAACAGAAAGCACTCAATTTGAATTCCAAATGATGATAATATAGGAATTGGTTTTTTGATGGTCTTCATAGGAAACGAGTAACATTAGAAAACATAACACGCGAGTCATCTTACCCTGAAATTGATATTCTGAAATACGTGCCTGAGTATCCTCCTGCAGCCGTCCTCGTATCTTATTCACTACCTGCTGTGAAATTATTAGTTTAGTGCAATAACATTGAATGCTCCTTGTAAAAATGGATGGTAATTTATAGGATTATTACATCTAGTCCAAATGTATCAAAAATGAAAGCACTGAAATTTCGGAATTGTGGACAATCTGTCAGATTTTCTTGGAGAAATGAAATTGAGAACAGCTTGTTAAATCCCACCTTGCACAGGACTGTTGCTGTCGGCCATGAGTTCAGCTGCACAAGGCCTCCCCCCCCCCCGCACCCCCCAGACTTCATGCCTGGAAGCTGCCTTCATATTTTATTGTCCAATCTGCCCAGCATATTTTGGCTGAGGTGCTGATATTAAACAAACTTCCCTTTCATAACAGAGTTGCAGAGAATACCGCCCAGTTATTCTCTGCAGATCTTTCACTATTTAGCGTTTAGTGCAGCAGGGAAAAATGAGGGTAATTCAAGAAGTGGTGCACAGCAAGTTTGCATAACGCTATTACACCTGCATTGACCTGTGTTCACTGCCTGAAGGGAGTTTTCACGTTCTCCCCCATGACTGCGTGGGTTTCCTCCGGATGCTCTGGTTTCCTCCCACTGTCCAACAACAAACTGGCTGATAGACTAATTGGTTTATGGGTGTAATTGGGTGGTGCGGGGCCTGGAAGGGCCTGTTGCCATGCTGTATTGCTCAATAAAATAGTTCAAGTTTAATTGTCATTCAAGTATACATGAAGACCACCCATGAATACAGTGTAACTGGGCGGTATTCTCTGCAACCCTGTTATGAAAGGGAAGTCTATTTCATATCAGCACCTCAGCCAAAATATCCTGGGCAGATTGGACAATAAAATATGAAGGCAACTTCCAGGCATGAAGTCCGGGGGTGGGGGCGGGGGGACCCTGTTCAGCTGAACTCATGGCCGAAAGCAACAGTCCTGTGCAAGGTGGAATTTAACAAGCCGTTCTCAATTTCATTTCTCCAAGAATTTCTCCAAGAAGATTGTCCACAATTCTTAAATTTCAAGGTGCAAAACACAAATACCAATGCTCATACACAGCACAAGGCACACATAGCACACATGCAATATCGGTAAAATACAGTCCCACACAAAAAATATAGTCTCCCTGAGTCCACGAACGTTGCAGCAGTCGGCAGTTGAACACAATACAGCTTGTCTTCTGCCAAATGAACACCAAGTCCAGTGTGGACGCTGCGCTACACTGCCTCTGATACTCAGGTGGAGCACCCGACTCTGCCACCTCCACCTGCGCAGCGGCAAACAGGCAATGCCGCAGCTTGAGACCTAGTCCTTGCTACGACCGAGGCCGTGCAACTCCCCCACTGTTCACCAATAAACCATTGAATTGGGCTTGTAGCATTTCACACTACCAGTGCCCAACAGGGTCCTGCGATCACAAGACAATCTCTCGCTGTTAGATTGCACGCCGCGTTCGCGCTCTGATGCAGGCAGCATCTCGGTCCGTAGCAGGTCCAGCACCTTCAGTTTCCCTGACAACGAGCAACTCGCCGACGGATTGACCTGCAGTGATTTAAGGCATCAATCTCCGGCAAGGTCTTGTGATTGTAAAAAAGACAATAGCGCCTCTGGCTGACCCTGTAGAAGTTGCTGCGTCCGAGCTCGTCGCCATCTTCCCGGAAGTATAAAATATAAAGTGAACGTAGACCAGTATAGCACAGGAACAAGCCCTTCAGCCCATTGTGTTGTGCAAGCTATTTAAATCAGTAATCAAATGTCCAGTTTGAACTAATTGCTTCTGCCTAAATAATGTCCACATTCCTCCTTTCTCTACACATTCCTGTTCCCATCTAAGAGCTTCTTGAACACCTCCATTGTACTTGCCTCCATCCCCACCCCTGGCAGCTGTTCCAGGTACCCACCGCTCACGGGATTTGAAAAGAAATGCTCTCTTCTCTTTGCTACCATCAGGAAGGTCATAGAGGGATCTTAAGTCCCGCACCAGCAGGTTCAGGAACAGTTGTTACCCTTCAACCACCAGGCTCCTGAGCCAGCGTAGATAACTTAATGAACTGAGTGCACAAGCTACAGACTCACTTTCGAGGACTCCACAACTCATGTCCTTAGTAGTTTGTTTGTTTATTTATTTTTGTATTTGCACAGTTTGCCTTTTTTTGCGCATTGGTTGCTTGTCAGTCTTTGTGTGTAGTTTTTCATCGATTCTATTGTATTTCTTTGTTCTGCTGTGAATGCCTCCAAGAAAATGAATCCCAAGGTAGTGTATGGTAACATGCACATTACGTATTTTGATAATAAATCTGCTTTGAACATTTAATTTTAATTTTGATTCAAATACTCCAATGCCCCATGTTAACAAGCAATATTTAAAATGATTACTAACAGGTGTTTCTGGTGACCATAGATTTTAATGTATTCATTTATGAGATTTGGATAAGTAAGCTAGTTCCTAGTATTCACTCATAATTACCTTTCAGAAAGAGGTGGTGAGCCAAAGGTGATTTTGTTACAGAAGGAGCCAGAGGTGACGAGCAACATGACAGATGACTCTCTGATCTACGGGCTGTTTACAGGGACACACACTGAGACGAACATCAAGTGCTGCTGGCAGATTGCCAGCTCAGTGAGAGGCGCCCTTTGGGCTGCCTGAAATTTGCTGGACTGCCAGCACATCGAGATGTGCGTGGAGGAAAGCTGTCGACTGGCACATTCCAGGCTGCAGAACTACCTGCCGAGGGGCGAACTGAAACGGTGCAGACACTGCAAGTCCTCGGTGGGGAAGGAACACAGTGTAGATCATCACTGAGAGTATCTTCTTGGTCTTCTGCTGCTGTAGGCCAACCACCTCAAGTTCGACATGTTGTGCATTCAGAGATGCTCTTCTGCACACCACTGTTGTATCTCGTGGTTATTTGAGTTACTGTCGCCGTACTGTCAGCTTGAACCAGTCTGGCCGTTCTCCTCTGACCTCTCTCATTAACAAGGAGTTTTCGCCCACAGAACTGTCGCTCACTGGATGTTTTTGTTTTGTTTTTCGCATCATTCTCTGTAAATTCTTGAGAAAGTTGTGTGTGAAAATCCCAGGAGATCAGCAGTTTCTGAGATACTCAATCCTCCCTCTCTGGCACCAATAATCATTCCATGGTGAAAGTCACTTAGATCACATTTCTTCCCCATTCTGATCTTTGGTCTGAACAATAACTCAACCTCTTGACCGTGTCGGGATGCTTTTATTCATTGGGTTGCTGCCGTATGACTGGTTAATTAGATATTTGCATTAGTGAGCAGGTGTACAGGTGTATCTCATAAAGTGGCCTCTGAGTGTATTCCAGGGAAGGATTACCTGTGACTTGAAGTGAAACCTATCGTTGTTAATGTAGTAAGCAGCCTGACTTACTTGTTACCTTTGCAGTAGGGGTTACGTGGTTGGGCAATGCTGCTTGATGAGATAACGTAGCGCATTGGGAGCCTGATACACATTGGTGGATGAGCGAGTTGGAGTTTCTCAGAGCTGAAATAATGGGCTGAGAAATGGCAGATAGAATTTAGTGCAGACAAGTGTGAGGTAACTGGAGGACAAACCAGGATAGGACTTACACTGTGAGTGGCGGTACAACAGAGGGATCTGCGAATACGATCCAACATTCTTTGTGAGTGTCGTCACAGGTACCGTACTATACAAAAGTCTTGGGCACATATATATAGCTTGTGAGCCTAAGACCTTTGCACAGTACTGTAGTAATTTTATGTATTGAACTGTACTGCTGCTGCAAAAAAAAAACAAATTTCATGACATATGTGAGTGATGATAAACCTGATTCTGATATGAGTCTCTATTGTGGACTGAGAGTGGGAAGGGGTCAGGAAGAGGGGAATCATGGTTGGGAAAAGGGGAAGGGAGAGGGGAGGGAGCAGGAAGCACCAGAGAGACATTCTGTAATGATCAATAACCACAATAAACCATTTGTTTGGAATCAAGTGACCTTGCCTGGTGTCTCAGGGCTCAATGCCTGCACCTGCACCATTCCCCCCTCCCCGCCCCACCAGGTGGACATAGAGAGGAAGTTTCCAATAGTAGGAGACTCTACGACCGGAGGGCACAGCCTCAGAATAGAAGGATGTTAGATTTGCAGATATTCCCAACCAAGATTGGAGAGGTAGTGCAGAGTAAGGAAGGATATCAGCTCATGCAGTGGGATCTAGACCAGAAAGGAAAATGAGCTGAAAAATGGCAGGTGGAATTTAATGTAGGTAAGTGTGAGGTGTTGCACTTTGGGAGAACAGACCAGGGTAGGAAGTGTGTGGTGAGTGGTAAGATGCTCAAAAGTGTGACAGAATGTAGAGAGCTGGGGAAATTGATCCATAATTCCTTGAAAGTGGCATCACAAGTAGATAGGGTTATGAAGTGAGCTTTAGCACATTGGCCTTCATAATCAGAGTACTGAGTACCAGAGGTGGGATACAAAGATAGGTGGAGGGGCAAGTGATGTTGAGGAAGCAGAGAGTCTGCAGAAAGACTTAGATAGATTTGGAGAATGGGCAAAGAAGTGGCAGACGGAATATAGTGTAAGGAAGTGTACAGCCACGCACTTTCGTAGAAGGAATAAAGACAGAGAATACTTTCTCAACTGGGAGAAAGTTTAGAAATCAGAGGTGCAAAAGGACTTAGGAGCCCTTGTTCCTTCAGAGGTTAACATGCAGATTGAGTTAGTGATAGGAAGGCAAGTGCAATGCTAACATTCATTTCAATAGGACTGGGATATCCAGACCAGATGAACTGCACCCTGAAAGAGGTAGCGGTAGATATTGTGGAGGCAATGAAAAATCAGTGGACTCTGGCATGGTGTCAGAGGACTGGAAAATTGCAAATGTCACTCCACTCATTAAGAAAGGAAGAAGGCAGCAGAAAGGAAATTATAGACCAGCTAGCCAGACTTCAGTGGTTGGGAAGCTGTTGGAGTCAATTGTTAAGGATGAGGTTATGGAGTACTCGGTAACACAGGACAAAATAAGATAAAGCCAGCATGGATTCCTTCAGGGAAAATCTTGCCTGATGAATCTGTTGAAATACTGTGAAAAGATTACAAGTAGGGTAGATAAAGGGGATGCAGTGGATGTTGTATATTTGGACTTTCAGAAGGCCTTTGACAAGGTGTCACTCATGAGGCTGCATACCAAGCTAAGAGCCCATGGTATTGTAGGAAAGTTAATGGCATGGTTAGAGCATTGGCTGATTGGTAGGAGGCAGCGAGTGGAAATAAAAGGATCCTTTTCTCATTGGCTGCCAGTGACTAGTGGTATTCCACAGGGGTCGGTGTTGAGACCATTTCTTTTTGCTGTATATAAATGATTTCAATGATGGAATAGATGGCTTTGTTGCCAAGTTTGTAGATGATACAAAGATTGGTGGAGGGGCTGGTAGTGTTGAGGAAACAGGAAGGCTGCAGAAGAATTTAGACAGATTAGGGGAACAAGCAAGAGAGTGGCAAATGAAATACAATATTAGAAAATACATGGTCATGCACTTCGTTAGAAGAAATAAATGTGCAGAACACCCTAATGGTTAACTTGCTGGTAGAGTCGGTGCTGAGGAAGGCAAATGCAATGTTAGCATTCATTTCAAGAGATCTAGAATACAAGAGCAGGGATATGATGCTGAGTTTTTATAAGGCACTGGTGAGGCCTCACCTTGAGTACTGCAAACAGTTTTGGGCTCCTCATCCAAGAAAAGATGTGCTGGCATTGGAGAGGGTCCAGAGGAGGCTCACAAGGATGATTCTAGGAATGAAAGGGTTATCGTACAAGGAGCGTTTGATAGTTCTGGGTCTGTACACGCTGGAATTTAAAAGAATGAGGGGGGATCTCATTGAAAACTATTAAATATTGAAAGACAAGAGTAAACTGGATGTGGAGAGTATATTAGTGGGGGAGTCTAAGGCTAGAGGGCACAGCCTCAGAACAAAAGCATGTCCCTTTTGAATAGAGATGAGGAGGAATTTCACTAGCATGAAGATGGTGAATCTGTGGAATTCATTGCCACAGACGGTAGGGGAGGCCATTAGATTAGATTATTAGATTATGAGGACATGCAGTCCTCTTTTATTGTCATTTAGTAATGCATGCATTAAGAAATGATACTATTTGTTCCTCCAGAATGATATCACAGAAACACAAGACAAACCAAGACTAAAAAACTGACAAAAAACACATAATTATAACATATTGTTACAACAGTGCAAAGCAATACCATAACTTGATAAAGAACAGACCATGGGCACGGTAAAAAAAAAGTCTCAAAGTCCCTCGAAAGTCCCATCATCTCACGCAGATGGTTGAAGGGAGAAACTCTCCCTGCCTTGAGCTTCCAGCGCCGCAAACTTGCCGATGCAGCATCCTGGAAGCACCGACCACAGTCCGACTCTGAGTCCGTCCGAAAACTTCGAGCCTCCGACCAGCTCTCCAACACCGAGCACCGAACACCATCTCTGCCGGGCGCTTTGACCCTGGCCCGGCAACAGGCAATAGGCAAAGCCGAGGATTTGGGGCCTTCATCTCTGGAGATTCTCGATCGCACAGTAGCAGCGGCAGCGAAGCAGACATTTCAGAAGTTTCTCCAGATGTTCCTCCGTGCTTCTCACGGCTGTCTCCATCAAATCAGGGTTGTGCATGGCTCCTACTTAACAAATACAATATCAATTCGGAACGGCCGCACGCACTGCGTCACGCCGCCATCTTCTCCTCCCCTCCAATATTAGGTACATTTAAAGTAGAGGTTGATAGGTTCTTGATTAGTAAGGCCATCAAAGACCGGAAGGAGAAGACAGGAGAATGGGGGTCAGAGGGATAATAAATCAGCCATGACAGAATGGCAATGCAGACTCAATGGGTCAAATGGCCTAATTCTGCTCTTATGGTGTTATAGTCTTATAGTCTTATGGGATGTTATGCTGAAGTTTTGTAAGACTTTGCTGAGGCCAAATTTGTATACAGTTGTATACAGTTCTGGTCACCTACCTACAGGAAAGATGTTAATAAGGTTGAAAGAATGCTGAGAAAATTTACAAGGATGTTGCTGGGACCTGAGTTACAGGGAAAGGTTGAATTGGTTGAGACTTTATTCCCTGGAGTTTTGAAGAATGAGGGCAGATTTGATAGAGGTATACAAAATTCTGAGGGGTATAACTATAACAAATATTATCAGGCTTATTCCACCCTCCCACCCATACACCTCCTATTATGCTGTGGGTTTAAAAAATTCCAAGGCATAGTGAATATCATCCTAGATGTGAATATCATACCATCACCCACACATTCTACCCTCCAGATCCTTTCTTTAGTCCCTGGTCCACTCTCCTTTAGGATTAGATTTCATCTTCTTCAGCCCCTAGTCACTTCCCAGATTCTTACATCACTCCCACCCTCTCTCACCTGCCAGCCTTTCCCCTCTCATCTAGATCTACCTAGAAAGGTGAATCTGTGGAATTTGTTGCCACAGGCAGCTGTGCAGACGAACTCTGCATGTATATTTAAGGCAGAGGTTGATTCGCGATTGGTCTGGGCATGAAGGGATAAAGAGGGGAGAAGACAGGAGATTGGGGCTGAGAGGAAAATTGGATCAGTCATGATGAAATGGCAGAGCAAGTTCAATATATGAAATGGCCTAATTCTGCTCCTATATCTTATGTTCTTACCACCTGCCAGCTATTGCTTCAACCCTTCAACCCAATTTTTTTCCCCCATGTAACACCCTGGGAAAGGTTTCACTGGTAATGTAATGGTCTTTCTGAAGAAGCCATGTTTAGGTTATGATTAGAGATAACAGGTGCTTTGGAATGTGAGCCGTCCAATGACGGCAGGGTGTTTTTGTGCCATGGGCCTGACACCAGGGTGATCTGGGTCTTTTGTCCGATGGGAGATGAAGAGAGAGGATGCCGGATCAGAGCCATGACCCAAGGAAGGCTAGGGAGATTGAAGGGGAAACTGTGAACTCCAACTTGTGCACATCAGACTGTTTCATTAAGATGGGCCCTTTTCTTTTTTTGCTTTTCCTTTACTAACCCTGTCGTCAAATTAAGAATTATAAAGTATGTGGTGTACTGTCTGTTATTTTGTGGTACGGATTTGTAACAGGGTAACAAACCACACAGCATCCACACAAACAGGGGTGAACTCGCATCTCAATCTCACTCGTTTGGCAGGGCCAGAGACTGCCTTCCCTGGACTTACACAGCGGACAGAACCAGACGGTTACACCCATTTTCTGAAGGGTTTCAGCCCAAAACACCAAGTCTCCATTCCCTTCCTGCTGCCCAACCTGCTGAGTTCCTCCAGCATTTTGCACGTTGGGTGAAAATATCAGCACTGCCTTCAGGATTAAAGCTTGCAAGTAGCCGCTAGTATTAAATGGGCTAGATTTTTTGTTTACCAGTAAACAACCCATCTCCCCAGTGGCGTGCTCCAAAACAGATATCTTCGTCCTGTGGGTGACTGGCTCCCAATGGAAGGCCAACTTCTGACAGAGCAACAAGGCCCCAGTGCAGGTGCATCAACCTGAATTGGTGGAGCTGGTGCGAGATGATAGGGAGGGGATGGAGATCAAAATGAAACTAGATAGAATCGAGATATGAGGAGGACTGGTTCAACCTAAGATTTGTCAATGGAAAAAGGTTAAAGGTCATTTAAGATCCCAAAGGCCCCTGAGTATCAGAATCACCGTCACATTTATTATCACTGACATATGTCCTGAAATTTGTTTTGGTGTGTCAGCGGCACTATGCTATATTTAAGAATCAGAATCAGGTTTATTATCACTGGCATGTGCCGTGAAATTTGTTAACTTAGCAGCCGCAGTTCAATGCAATACATAATCTAGAATGAATGAATGAATAAATAAATAAATAAATAAATAAATCACGGTATATGTATATTGGAGATTTAAAATTGTGCGAAAACGGAAATAATAAATATTTTAAAAGTGAGGTAGTGTTCATGGGTTCAATGTCCATTTAGGAATTGGATGACAGAGGGGAAGAAGCTGTTCCTGAATCGCTGAGTGTGTGCCTTCAGGCTTCTGTACCTCCCACCTGATGGTAACAGTGAGAAAAGGGCATGCCCTGGGCTGGAGGTCCTTAATAATGGGCGCTGCCTTTCTGAGACACTGCTCCTTGAAGATGTCCTGGGTACTTTGCAGGCTAGTACCCAAGATGGAGCCAACTAAATTTACAACCCCGTACACTTCTTTCGGTCCTGTGCAGTAGCCCCCCCCCCCCCCCCCGCCACCAGACAGTGATGCAGCCTGTCAGAACGCTCTCCATGGTACATCTATAGAAGTTTTTGAGTGTTTTTGTTGACATACCTAATCTCTTCAAACTCCTAATGAAGTACAGTCATTGTCTTGCTTTCTTTATAGTTGCATCGATATGTTGGGACCAGGTTAGGGATTAAGTCCTTAGAGATCTTGACACCCAGGAACTTGAAGCTTTTCACTCTCTCCACTTCTGATCCCTCTATGAGGATTGGTATGTGTTCCTTCATCTTAGCCTACCTGAAGTCCACAACCAGCTCTTTCATCTTACTGACGTTGAATGCCAGGTTGTTGCTGTGACGCCACTCCACTAGCTGGTATATCTCGCTCCTGTACGTTCTCTCGTCTCCATCTGAGATTCTACCAACAATGGTTGTATCATCAGCAAATTTGTATTTGAGCTATGTGTATATAGTGTGTTGGTGCGTGGCCAAGTGGTTAAGGCGTCGGTCTAGTGATCTGAAGGTCACTAGTTCGAGCCTCAGCTGAGGCAGCGTGTTGTGTCCTTGAGCAAGGCACTTAACCACACATTGCTCTGTGACGACACTGGTGCCAAGCTGTATGGGTCCTAATACCCTTCCTTTGGACAACATTGGTGTCGTGGAGAGGGGAGACTTGCAGCATGGGCAACTGCCGGTCTCCCATACAACCTTGCCCAGGCCTGTGCCCTGGAAACCTTCCAAGGTGCAAATCCATGGTCTAATGAGACTAAGGGATGCCTATTATTAATATAGAGAGTAGAGCAGTGGGCTAAGCACGCAACCCTGAGGAGCACCAGTGGTGATCATCAGCGAAGAGGAGATATTATCACCAATCCACACAGATTGTGGTCTTCTGGTTAGGAAGTCAAGGATCTAATTGCAGAGGGAGGTACAGAGGCCCAGATTCTGCAACTTCTCAATCAGGATTGTGGGAATGATGGTGTTAAATGCTGAGCTATAGTTGATGAACGGCATCCTGACGTAGGTGTTTGTGTTGTCCAGGTGGTCTAAGGCCATGTAAAGAGCCATGGAGACTGCGATCGCCTTTGACCTACTGTTGCGATAGGCAAATTGCAGTGGGTCCAGGTCCTTGCTGAGGCAGGAGTTCATTCTAGTCATGACCAACCTCTCAAAGCATTTCATCACTGTCGATGTGAATGCTACTGGGCAGTAGCCATTAAGGCAGTTCACATTATTATTCTTAGGCACTAGTATAATTGGTGCTTTTTTGAAGGAAGTGGGAACTTCCGCTCGTAGCAGTGAGAGGTTGAAAATGTCCTTGAATACTCCCTCCAGTTGGGTGGCACAGGTTTTCAGAGCCTTACCAGGTACTCCATGGGGACCTTCCGCCTTGCGAGGGTTCACCCTCTTTAAAAACAGCCTAACATCAGCCCCTGAGACAGAGATCACAGGGTCACCAGGTGCAGCAGGGATCTTCACAGCTGTAGTTATATTCTCCCTTTCAAAGCAGGCATTTTTTAATTTAGTTTAATTTTATTTTATTTTATTTTATTTATTTATTGAGTTCATTTGGTAGTGAAACATCGCTGCCATTCATGCTATTGGGTTTCGTTTCGTAGGAAGTAATGTCTTGCAGACCCTGACAGAGTTGTCATACATCCGATGTCACCTCCAACCTCATTCAAAATTGTCTCTTTGCCCTTGAAATAGCCCTCCACAAGTCATGCCTGGTTTTCTGGTACAGACCTGGGTTGCCAGCCTTGAATGCCACAGATCGAGCCTTCAGCAGGTGACATATCTCCTGGTTCATCCATGGCTTTTGGCTTGGGAATGTACAGCAAGTCTTGGTAGGCACACACTCATTCACACAGGTTTTAATGAAGTCAGTAACAAATGCAGCATATTTGAAGATGAATCCCTGAATAGAGTCCAGTCCACCGATTCAAAGCAGTCCTGGAGGCACTCCTGTGCTTCCCTTGTCCAAACCTTCTTGGTCCTCACTGCTGGTGCTGCAGTCTTCAGTCTCTGCGTATACCCAGGGGGTAGAAATACAGCCAGGTGATCAGACTTCCTGAAGTGAGGGTGTGGAATAGCATGGTAGGCATTCTTGATGGTGGTGTAGCAATAGTTCAGTGTGTTGTTTCCTCTGGTATTGCAAGTGGTCTGTTAATGGTGATATTTTTCAGACTGGCAGACTAAAATCCCCCAAAGCGAATAGTGAAGGTGTTAGGGTGTGTTGTTTCGTGCATGTTGATCCCATTACTCAGATCATCTAAAGCCTGATTGACCACCCTCTGGCTAAAGAAACTCCTGCCCATCTCTGTTCTAAAGGGACATTCTTCGATTCTGAGGCTGTGCCCCTGGCCCTAGACTCCTCCCTATAGGAACACTACCTCACTATCCTTCTTGGGCTCTGTTTATTTCTTTATTTTGATGCTCTATAAGGCACTGGTGAGACCTCACTTGGAGTACTATGGGAAGTTTTGGGCTCCTTATTTAAGAAAGGATGTGCTGACATTGGAGAGAGGTACAGAGAAGATTCACTAGAATGATTCCGGGAATGAGAGAGTTAACATATGAGGAACCTTTGTCCGCTCTTCGACTGTATTCCTTGAAGTTTAGAAGAATGAGGGGAGGGCCTAGTAGAAACATTTCGAATGTTGAAAGGCGTGGACAGAGTGGATGTGGCAAAGTTGTTTCCCATGATGGGGGAGTTTAGTACGAGAGGGCATGACTTAAGGATTGAAGGGCTCCCATTCAGAACAGAAATGCGAAGAAATTTTTTTAGTCAGAGGGTGGTGAATCTATGGAATTTGTTGCCACGGGCAGCAGTGGAGGCCAAGTCATTGGGTGTATTTAAGGCAGAGATTGATCGGTATCTGAGTAGCCAGGGCATGAAAGGTTATGGTGAGAAGGCGGGGGAGTGGGACTAAATGGGAGAATGGATCAGCTCATGATAAAATGGTGGAGCAGACTTGATGGGCTGAATGGCAGACTTCTGCTCCTTTGTCTTATGGTCTTATGGTCTATTTTTGTAAATTAGAGTAATTTTATGTCTTGCAACGGATTGCTGCCACAAAACAACAATTCTAACGATGTGTCAGTGATATTAAACTTGATTCTGAAGAATACATCTTGCAGAATTAAACAACAGCCACTGGCATTGAGACATTTTCCTTGTGTGAAGAGGCAGACAGAGGGGCTGTGTTCCTTCCTCAGCTGCAAGTTGACTGGTGAGTTTCCTGTGCATGGAAACTGTATCTTGCCTTCAGAAAGTTTTGGCAGTCAACTATATGCGGAACGTGGAACTTCCCCCAAGGACTTCCCCTTCTTCGTGGGAGTCCTTTGCAAATAAAGTTGACTTGCCTTCACTCCATTTCAAATGGCTCTGGTGTGTCTTATTCAGCCAGTAACAGGTGAGCAATGTCTGCTTGAGGTGGGACTGTTGCGTTGGCCTGGGGAAGGGAAAGGCTGATTGTTCAGAGGTAATGTGATCCTTCTGCTCTTTACCATGGGCTTCCCTGCAAACCCAATGACCAGATTTGGTTCCCGATGCCACCCAGTAACTCCTTCTGCACTCTAAGCATCCAGGAACCATGGACTCGTACAAATGAGATGAGTCATTGCTCTATTTCTGGGTGGCAAGGGGGAGATGCTCTGTGCTGCATTCTCCTTTCTGTTCGCTACCTCAATGTACCAATACAGGGCATGATCAGCCTGGATGGCACGCGAACAAGTTTTTAACTGCACATGAAAATAATACCACCAATTCCAAGAAAGAAATGGGGTGCCGCTGTTACCACGACACTATTCCATCTCTAGGGTGGTGGGGCGGAGATAAGTCTCTACCAAAAGATGTGTATGGCATTCCTTCCCTCTGCTAGTCTGCGGACTTCTCTGTGGATTGTCACCTTGTCGTGGTGGAGAAGCTTGTGTGATCCTGTGATCCGGAGAGCAATGCCGTCTGGAGCTATGCTCCTGGTAGGGTCACCCATGGCGGTAAGGTCGAGGGTGAGGTCCCTGACAAAGAACAATCCAACCAAGACCTCAACAGTGGAACAGGTGGATGAAGTTACTTCAAACTCAACGGCTGTGAAGGCAGATGAAGGCTGCAACAAATCCATCAGCTCCAATCGTTGTGGTTTCCATGCCACTGGAATCAGTTGGTTGATTTGTGAAGTATCGTGTGCTTCTTGGAGTGCAACATCAAGTACACGTTAAACAAATACACGCACAGGCGTCTTCGCTCTGTGGACCACCTCTTCAGAACGAAGACCATCATCCTCGACCTCGAGGGATAGCCATGACGACGATGAGTCTGCAGGTCGCACTTGGGCAAGGTGTAGCACCTGTTTAGCCCCTCCCCCCTGATCAGGGTCACATGAAGCCACGGGAGCAGGTGGTAAATGACCATATGAGCAGCCGGTGCACATCACAAGTCCTGGTTAAGTGACCACTGATGCCAGGCAGACAGTCTCTGAAGAGTATTGATAATGGCTGGGGTCACCCGTCTTGTAAAGACACTGCCCAGGCAAACCACTTCGGCAGAAAAATTTGCCAAGAATAGATGTGGTCATGAGACCAAAATCACCTACGTCATACGACACGGCTCATAACCATGAGCCATCACTCTTTTGCAAGGATACCCTTCAGTCTCCTTCCTTGTCCATCTGATTGTCTCTCACCGTGCTGTCGCTTGAGGTTCATTGAACCTCTCCCCACTTACCTACACTAATTTATTTCTCAGTATAAACAGGTGTAAAAAAAAAAGGCAAGATGTTGGTGTGTGAAGGAGAAGTTGCCTAGGCTTGATGGGTCAAATGGCCTCCTTCTCTCTTGTACTGTGTAAGCAGACTAAATTCTAAAATGGATTTATTCGGTAACCAAAACTTGACACAGTAGTCCAAAGTGCAATTGGTCTGGGCAAATTCGGCACAATGTTCTTTGAGAGTGCTCGTGTCTCTGATAGCTGAACTCAATTGGAGAAAATAGTGCAATGGCAGAGCCTGCAGTAGTGCATGAGTCTGGGAATTTGGCTCAGTGGAGTCCCTTGTTTGGATCACGATCATGCCAGCAACTACCAAACAGCTCCTTTATACAAAGTTCCAAATTCACAGTAACTTTATTATCAAAGCATGTATAGTCATAGTCATAGTCATGGTCATACTTTGTTGATCCTGGGGGAAATTGGTTTTCGTTACAATTGCACCATAAATAATAAATAGTAATAGAACCATAAATAGTTAAATAGTAATATGTAAATTATGCCGGGAAATAAGTCCAGGACCAGCCTATTGGCTCAGGGTGTCTGACCTCCAAGGGAGGAGTTAAGTTTGATGGCCACAGGCAGGAATGACTTCCTATGATGCTCTGTGCTGCATCTCGGTGGAATGAGTCTCTGGCTGAATGTACTCCTGTGCCCACCCAGTACATTATGTAGTGGATGGGAGACATTGACCAAGATGGCATGCAACTTAGACAGCATCCTCTTTTCAGACACCACCATCAGAGAGTCCAGTTCCATCCCCACAACATCACTGGCTTTACGAATGAGTTTGTTGATTCTGTTGGTATCTGCTACCCTCAGCCTGCTGCCCCAGCACACAACAGCAAACATGATCGCACTGGCCACCACAGACTCGTAGAACATCCTCAGCATCGTCCGGCAGATGTTAAAGGACCTCAGTCTCCTCAGGAAATAGAGACGGCTCTGACCCTTCTTGTAGACAGCCTCAGTGTTCTTTGACCAGTCCAGTTTATTGTCAATTCGTATCCCCAGGTATTTGTAATCCTCCACCATGTCCACACTGACCCCCTGGATGGAAACAGGGGTCACTGGTACTTTAGCTCTCCTCAGGTCTACCACCAGCTCCTTAGTCTTTTTCACATTAAGCTGCACTCAATGGCTACTTTATTAGGTACCTCTGTACACCTGCTTGTTAATACAGCCAATCATGTGGCAGCAACTCAATGCATAAAAGCATGTAGATGTGGTCAAGAGGTTCAGTTGTTCTTCCAACCGAACATCAGAATGGGGAAAAAAACGTGACTTTGACCATGGAATGATTGTTGGTGCCAGACAGGGTAGTTTGAGTATCTCAGAAACTGCTGATCTCCTGGGATTTTCGCATACAGCGGTCTGTAGAGTTTACAGGGATTGGTGAGAAAAACAAAAAAATCATCCAGTGAGCAGCAGGTCAGTGGGTAAAAATGCCTTGTTAATGATAGAGGTCAGAGGAGAATGGCCAGGCTGGTTCAAACTGACAGGAAGGCGACAGTAACTCAAATAACCATGCATTATAACAGCGGTGTGCAGAAGTGCTTCTCTGAACACGCAACACAACAAATCGTGATGTGGATTTGATACCGAGCCGAGGACCATGGACATATACTCAGTGAGTACCTGATAAAGTGGCCACTGAATGTATCTTACCCATTTGTGCTCACAAATTATCTTTGACCGTGTCTTTAAAAAAAAAGATTTGCAACCTTCTCAAGGATTTAAAATTTCTTCCAAGAACTTACCTGAGAATGGCTCTTGCAGTTTTTTTTTCACATTAGCAAATAGATCAAGTCACATGTTGTGTAACTATCTATTAGAGTATTGCATTTTTAATGGAATGTTACAAGTATGCAACCGAAAATCCATAAGATTACAAAATTTGCTTAAAAGTGTTAATAAGTTCACAGCTGAGTTTGGGCCCGGTGGGTTTTCAGTTAGTTGATTGATTAGTGTTGTATGTCCTCTTTGCTCAGCTCTGGGAGTTGACTGTATACACTGCCAAGAGTCTTACATAGAAATTTATCTTAATTAGATCTGAAAGATCTGCCACAGCAGAATAGTCACACCGATTAAAATGAAAAACAGGAGAAATTACTGATCAAATTAATCATAATGTCGGGTTACAGCTGTAGGTCGGATGTAATTTGCCACTCCAGTGAGTTACATCGGTCGAAGCAGAGGGGAGAGAACTGGTACATGCTGATCTATAACACCAGCCAGCTCAGGGCAGCCCCTAAGAAGCTCGTATCCATTCAGACACACGCTGCATACTGACCTCAGAGTCTTGTGACTGGAACAAAATATGCCTGAAACAAGTTCAAACTCTTCGCCGAGTGATTTTGATATCGGTGTAATTTAACACCAACTTTCTCATCCCCTTAATTATGTTGAAACACTTTTTAACTTCAGTAAAGAAGCTGGCCTGATGAACTGTACATATTTACTTGATGCCCTGCTTGAACTAATTCCTTCATTTACAGGGAAATGGAGAAGAGGGCCCAGTGCCTGGGTTCAGAATCAGAATCAGATTTAATATCCCTGATATACGTCGTGAAATTTATTTTTTTACAGCAGCAGTACAGAGCAATACATAAAAACTATAAATTGCAATTATATATATCCTGTACTAAAATAATAAATTAAATAAGTAATGCAAAAATACAGTGAGGTAATGTTCATGCTTTGGAATATTGTCCATTTGGAAATCTGACAGCAGAGGGGAAGCTGTTCCTAAAACACTGAGTGTGTGTCTTCAGGCTCCTGTACTTCCTCCCTGATGGTAGGAATGTGAAGAGGACGTGTCCCGGGTGATGGCGATCCTTAATGATGGACGCTGCCTTTTTGAGGCATTGTCTTTTGAAGGTGTCCTCAGTGCTGGAGAGGCTAGAGCCCCATGGTGGTGCTGGCTGTCTGCAGCTTTTTCCAGTCCTGCGCAGTGCCTCCCCAGACCAGGTGACCATGACCAACCTCTCAAAGCATTTCATCACCGTAGGTGTGAGTGCAACTGGGTGGTAGTCATTGAAGCAGCTCACCCTACTCTCTTATGCACTGGTATGATTCTCAACCATAACTCAGCCATGACTCTTTAACACTTTTAAGCAAATTTTGTAATCTTACAGATGTCCAGTTGCACACTTGTAACATTCCATGAAAAATGTAATACTCTAGTATTAGATTATTAGATTATGAGGACACGCTGCCCTCTTTTATTGTCATTTAGTAATTAAGAAATGATACAATATTCCTCCGGTGTGATATCACAAAAACACAGGACAGACCAAGACTGAAAAACTGACAAAAACCACATAATTATAACATATAGTTACAACAGTGCAACAATACCATAACTTGATGAAGAACAGGCCATGGCACAGTCAAAAAGCTCAAAGTCTCTCGAAAGTCCCACATCTCACGCAGACGGGAGAAGGAAGAAGGTAGGTAATTACAAAGAAAAGTCTGACTTGATCTATTTGCTAATGTGAAAAAAAACTTCAAGAACCACTCTCAGGTAAAATCTTGGAATAAATTTCAAATCCTTGAGAATGTTGCTAGCTCTCCCATAGTTTAAAGACATGGCCAAAAGTAATTTGTGGGCACAAATGCGTAAGATATACTCTGTTAATATTCAGCTGTGAATATAAATGGACCCTTTCCTGGAGAGGGAGAGTTATTTTCTGAACGAACTTGCTCCCTTGTGCTCTGGGTTTTACCATTTTTAGCCTATTATATAAAAAAGGCACCATATGATTTTTCTGATATATATAAAGAGTAAAAGAGAGATGAGAGTCGATATCGGACCGCTGGAAAATGACGCTGGAGAGGTAGTAGTGGGTCAAAGAAATGATGGTTGAACTAAGTATTTTGAGTCAGTTCCCACTGTGGCAGACATCAGCATTATGTCAGAAATTCAAGAGTGTCAGGGGCAGAAGTGAGTGTAGTTGCTATTACTAGGGAGAAGGTGCTTGGGAAACTGAAAGGTCTGAAGGTAAACAACAGGAATTCTGCAGATGCTGGAATTTCAAGCAACACACATCAAAGTTGCTGGTGAGCGCAGCAGGCCAGGCAGCATCTCTAGGAAGAGGTACAGTCGACGTTTCAGGCCGAGACCCTTCGTCAGGTCTGAAGGTAGATAAGTTCCCTGGACCAGGGTTCTGAAGCAGGTGGTGCCAGTGAACAATACGACCAAAGGTGACATCTTTCAGACAGTCTACAAACTAGTTCTTTCACTTCTTTTACTTCTTCTTTCAAATATGATTTTGCTGCTATTGGAACCTTTTGAGCTATTGTTGAGCAACCTGGAGCCTCACTGTCTCGGAGAGAGTATGGTGGGGTTTGGAGCAGAGTGTGCGGCTGGGAGGCCGAGGAGCCTGGAGACGGGACGCGAGGCTATGATCAACTCCATTCTCGCCGACATCGCTGATTAAAGCATGGAGCAAGATTGAGGTCAACGAGGACAAGAGCGGAATGCGAGCGGGTGTTCAGCGCTGCCTGCCTGCATTTGGCCAGACTCTCGCTCGCTACTGCCAGAGGAAAGTGCCCACATTTAACCAGTCGATTTCTCTCTCTCTCTCACTCGTGCTCACTGCTCCCAGAGAAATATGCCTGCACTAGACCAGTCTCTCTCTCTCCCCTCACTCAACACTGCCAGAGGATTGGGTCTTCGACAAGGTTTAATCAATGTGGTTTGTGGATTGGACTCTGCGATTCATGTTATGATGTGTTTCTGGTTTCTGATTACTTTTTTTATTGCTGTTTTCTGCTGTTTTGATCGGGGCAAACTGGCTCTGTGGCCTGTAATCAATGAATGACCCAGTGCTAAATTGAACTCAACTGAACATTCCTAGACTGTTTCAATCACTCTGTGGTTTAATGTTTAATATTCTGTGTCTTTCGCTAATTTTTTGCCGTTTGCATGATTTGTTCCTTTTTTGTGCATTGGGTTTTTGATGTTTTCTTTGAACGTGTTCTGGGTTGTGTTTTTGTTTCATGGCCTTCTGTGGGAATATGAATCTCAGGGTTGTACACTGCATACATACTTTGGACTTTGAACCTCGAAAGAGGTAGCTGAAGAGATCGTGGAGGCGTTAGTAGTGATCTTTCAAGAATGGAATAGTTCTGGAGGACTGGGAAATTGCAAACATTACTCAGTCTTTAAGAAGGGAGGGAAGCAAAAGACAGGAAATTATAGGCCCATTAGCCTGACCTCAGTGTTTGGGATGATGGAGTCCATTATTAAGGATGAGCTTTTGGGGTATTTGGAGGCACATGATAAAATAAGGCAAAGTCAGCATGGTTTCCTTAAGAGGAAATTTTGCCTGACAAATCTGTTAGAATTCTTCAAGGAAATGACAAGCAGGATAGTCAGTGGATGATGTTTACTTGGATTTTCAGAAGGCCTTTGACAAAGTGTCGCACATGAAGCTGCTAAACAAGCTATGAGCCTATGATATTACAGAAAAGATACTAGCATGGATAGAGGATTGGCTGACTGGCAGGAGGCAAAGAGTGGGGAAAAAGGGGCTTTTTCTGATTAACTACCAGTGACTAGTGATGTTCCGTAAAGGTCGGTGTTGGGACTGCTCCTTTACATGTTATATATCAGTGATTCGCATCCTGGGAATTACCTGACGTGAACGGGTGCCTCACACTGAAAGACTAACTGCAGGAGTATTGAGGCCATGATCACCCAGCGTCAGCTGCAGTGGCTGGGGCACGTGATAAGGATGCCCCCATGTCGGCTACCCCACAAAGTGTTATACAGCCAGCTACATCATGGTCGACGCTCAGCTGGAGGGCCAAAGAAGCGCTATAAGGATCAGATGAAGAATGCTTTAAGGAAGTGCAAGATCAGACCTGAGGACCTGGAGGAGGTTGCTGCTGACTGTCCACTTGGCGATACGGGATTTGTATTCTGGAGATGGAAAGAACAACCAGAAGACAGCAGAAGAGAGCCAGGAGAAATGCAGCCATGGTTGCCACCACTACCACATATACATGTCCCACCTGCAATAGAGCTTGTGGGTCCAGGATAGGACAGTATAGTCATCAAAGATCTCACTGTTAGAGGAGTGGACATAGTCATCGGATTTCGATGGACAACCGAAGAAGAAGAAGGATGACAGAGTTGTTGGTTTTCTGACCAAGTTTGCAGACAACATGAAGATAGGTAGATGAATAGGTAGCATTGTGGAAGCAAGGAGTCTGCAGAAGAACTTAGACAAAGGGTTTCCAACCCGGAGTCGACAGACTCCTCAGTTAATGGTAGGGGTCATAAAAAAGGTTAGGAGAATGGACAAAGGAGTGGCAGATGAAATATAGTATACGGAAGTGCTTGGTCACGCACTTTTGTAGAAGGAATGAGGGTATAAGCTATTTCCTAAACAGGGAGAAAATTCAAAAATCTGAGGTGCAAAGGGATTTTGGGAGTCCTCGTCCAGGATTCCCAAAAGGTTAACTTGCAGGTTGAGTCTGCGGTGAGGATGGCAACTGGAATGTTAACATTCATTTCAAGAGGACGAGAATTAAAAAACAAGGATGTGATGCTGAGGCTTTATAAGGCATTGGTCAGACCACACATGGAGAATTGTGAACAGTTTTGGACCCCTTATCTAAGAAAAGTTGTGCTGGCATTGAGGGTCCAGAGGAGGTTCATGAGAATTATTCCAGATCTGAAAGAGTTAATGTGAGGAGCGTTTGATGGCTCTGGGCCTGTACTCACTGGGGTTTAGAAGAATGAGAGGGGGGGAATCTCACTGAAACCCATCGAATATTGTAAGTCCTAGAAGGAGCGGATGTGGAGAGGATGTCTCCTATAGTGGGGGAGTCGAGGAGCAAAGGGCACAGCCTCGGGATAGAAGGACAGTTAGCAGAAAAAAGGAAAAAAACAAACATAGTGCCCATTACAGTTAACCCAGTCCGAACGTGCACATAAACTGGAGCACATTTTGAAGTTGTCTTTAACTCATGAGCTGGACCTACAGTCTGTGTGAAAGCACACACCACCTCCAAATGTCGCTTGAAATCCATCTCGAACAAAAGGGCTCCCACACGGAGTATTGGGCCTTTCTCCTTGAAGCCCCTCATCTGCACAAAGCACCTTGTGCAACAGGGACGGCATCCTCAGCCACCTGCCCTCCTGTCCTCTCCCAGCTCCCACCAAAAAGACCTCAACCCACACCAGTCTCCATCACCAAAACCTCTCCGCCCAGCGTTCTCTAGAACCTTCTCCCAGTTCCACCATGCTGATTTGCTGACGCAACATTCCTAAGTTGAACAACATAGCCCCTTATTTTTTGCTGAAACCCAAAGAGGCTGAAAGCAGAACAGATTGCTCTTACGGAGCTGCTAAAATGAAATACCTACAGTATAGCAGTAAAAATCTTAACCAGGGCGTTACAGAAGCAAGGCACACGGTAGCATGATGACAATGCCATCCACATACTTTTATACATAACCCATAATGAATTCCTTAAAAAACTGGAAGCTTAAACAACTGAAGTATTAAATGGACAACAGCTGGCACAGGTTTTCAGAGCCTGACCAGAAACACCATCGGGGCTGATGCCTTGCAAGGGTTCGCCCCCTGGAAAGATGTTCTGGCGTAGGGTTGGGGGTAGAGCACCAGCAATCGTTTCTCAATCTGCTGCATTTTTTAGATGCTAAATTCACATCTCATCAGAACTAATTTATGGATCTAACCTCCTTTGGCTGATGCCCTACGTTAAAATTCTGCTGCCCAGTTGAAGAGAAACTGAACAAGACGGTGGTACTTACACACCATTCTGCTTTTCCAGCCTTATGACATCTATCCCACCAGCGATCTCGGAATCAGAATAGGGTTTATTTTCACGTACATCCTGTACCTCATAAAGTGGCCCCCGAGTGTCTCCTACTACTGTATTCCACCCATTTCAAGATTCGGTGTGTTGTGTCTTCAGAACCAGAGTGGAGATAGCTAATTTCAGGTGGCATAATTTTAATGTAATTTGAGGAAATGTATAGGGAAGGATGTGAGAGGTAAATTCTATACACAGAGAGTACTGGAACATGCTGCCAGAGTTAGTGGAGGAAGCAAATACATTAGGGACATATAGGCACTTAGCCACATGGATGGTAAAAAAAAATTGAGGGCAATGCAGGAGAGAATAGTTAGATTGATCTTAGAGTAGATTAAAAGGTCAACATAATATTGTGGGCCGAAGGGCCTGTACTGTGCTGTAATGTTTTACGTTCTACACTCAGTGAACACTTTATTAGCTACAGGCGTGTACTTGGTCACTGAGTGGTTGTTCATGGTTTTCTGCTTCTGTAGCCCGTCCACTTCAAGGATTGACGTGTTGTGCGTTCAGAGATGCCCTTCTGCACACCATTGTTGTAGTGTGTGGTTATTTGCGTTACTGTCACCTTTCTGTCAGTTTGAACTAGTCTGGCCATTCTCCTCCGATCTCCCTCATCAACAAGATATTTTCACCACAAAAATGCCACTCACTGGATTTTTTTTTTGTTTTTTGCACCATTCTCTGTCAACTCTAGAGACTATTGTGTGGTAAAATAGCAGTTTCTGAGATACTCAAACCACCTCATCTGGCACCCCAGCCAAAGTCACTTAGATCACATTTCTTCCCCATTCTGATGTTTGGTCTGAACAACAAATGAACCTCTTGACCATGTCTGCGTGCTTTTGTGCATTGAGTTGCTGCTACATGATTGGCTGATTAGATATTTGCAATAATATTTTCAATTAGGTGTATCTAATAAAGTGGCCACTGAGTGCATGTACGAGTCTATGATATGTATCATGAAATTTTCTGAGCAGTACGTATTCATTTTTCTTAACAAAGGCTATCACAGTTCTTTACCGAAACGTACTTGGACAGTTCTCAGGTCTCCGAGCTCTAGTCTGTGAGTGCATTAAGCCTTTTTTTACGATCACAGTTCCTCATCCCGGGCTGCTGCACTCTGCAGTACGGATAAACTCATTACATAACAGATTGTTCCAGTTCCTGTCCCAGATAGTGTCCGCAAACAGGACTTTGAATTTGCGACTTCACAGACCTCTTGCATCGTCTACACCCCTGACCTGTTTCCAGATGTGCTGGTACTCAGGTAGCCATTTCCAGTAAGCAGTTCACAAAGTTCATGTGTTTTTTGAACATTTAACTGACACAATGCCACCAAGTTTTAGAAATCTAGTACACACACAAAATGCTGGTGGAGCTCACCAGGATAGGTAGCATCTAGAGAGAGGAACAGAGAGTTGACATTTTGGGCCAAGACTCTTTATCAAAACTGAAAAGAAAGAGGGAAGAGTCAGAATAAAAAAGGTGGAGGGCGGGGGCGGGGTGGAAGAGGAAGGAGATCAAGTTGGCAGGTGATAGGTGGAGCCAGGTGAGGCGGAAGGCGGGAAGAGGATAAAGTGAAAAGATGGGAACGGAGTGGTGGAAGAGGTGAAGAGCTGAAGAAGAAGGAATTGCATAGAATAGAATAATGGTTAAGCACTAATAAAGAGAAAATATTAGCTTTATTTGTCACATGTTCATTGAAACCCCAAAGCATACAGTGAACTGTGTTATTTGCATCAACAATCAATGTTGATATTTCAGTCCTCTCAAAATGAATGCTAAAATTGCATTTGCCTTCTTTTCTCCTGACTCAATCTGCAAGTTAACGTGTAGGGAATTCTTTACTTTATACTTTGTTGTCACCAAACAATTGGTACTAGAACGTACAATCGCAGCGAAATTTGATTCTGAACTGGATCTCACAAGTCCGCACGCAACTCTGACTTCTGAACTCTCTTGACACTTTTAAAAAAATAGTCAAGTCAAGTCAAATTTATTTATAAAGCACATTTAAAACCAACCCATGTTGACCAAAGTGCTGTACAATCCATAACAGGTAGCTAAAATCACAAATCCAAGAAACACAGATATAAGCAACAAGACACAGTTTATAGGCACAAAATAAACAACACATGAGCCTCGGCACAAGCCAAAGATCACCCACATCAGGAAGATACAAACGCTAGTGAATAAAGGTAAGTTTTGAACCTAGACTTAAAAGAGTCAATGGAGGGGGCAGGTCTGATAGGGAGGGGAATGCTGTTCCACAGTCTAGGGGCTACAACAACAAAGGCGCGGTCACCCCGAACTTAAATTTAGATCGTGGGACAGCCAGGAGCCCCAAGTCAGCTGACCTGAGGGACCTGGAAGTAGAATAAGGGGTTAGAAGGTCTGTGATATAGGAGGGGGCCAGCCCATTTAGGGCTTTATAAGCAAACAGGAGAACCTTAAAATCAATTCTAAACCATACTGGTGGCCAGTGGAGAGAGGCCAGGATAGAAGTAATATGGTCCCTCTTCTGGGCACCTGTCAGGAGCCTGGCTGTGGCGTTCTGGACCAGTTGCAGGCGGGACAGGGACGACTGACTAATCCCAGTATACAGGGAGTTGGAGTAGTCCAAGCAGGAGGATATAAGGGCATGGATGACTTTCTCGAGATCTTTGAAAGAGAGAAACGACTTGATTTTGACAATAGTACGAAGCTGGAAAAAAACTGGCTTTTACTACTGCATTAACTTGCTTGTCAAACTTAAAGGCGGAATCAAATATCACACCAAGGTTTTTGACATGGGGTTTGACAAGGGTAGACAGGTTACCAATTAAAATTTTAAAAAATCAAGTTGCTGTTTACAGATAACAGCTTGACATTCAACACCATCATCCCTCAGTACTAGCTCAGTATTTTTAAAGACTAGCTGCATTTGTCACGTACATTGAAACAGACAGTGAAATGCACTGTTTGTGTCAACGACCATCGCAGTCCGAGATTGTGCTGGGAGCACCCCACAAGTGCCACCATGCTTCCAGTGCCAACATAACATACCTGTACATCCTCAGAATGTGGAGCACCTGGAGAATCAGAAATGAGCAGAGATGAATGTGAGAGAGAAAAATCCTTTCACTCACATGTATGGGGTCACTGTGGTATCATGCAACTATTGTGCAATGCCCTGATATTTCTTAAAGTTCCTGAATGTAAAGATTTTGAACAATTCAGTCGGTTTATAACAGATGACACGGAAGTTGATGGAGTTGTGATAGTGTTGTAGGTTGCAACAGGACATCGACCAGATGCAGATCCAGGCGAAGAAGTTTGAGGGGCTATTTATTTCCATAGAGACCACTTTGTGTATAGTGTAAGGCAGAGGGTAGTCGATGGAGTGTGTTCACCCAGTGGTCAGTGACCAATAATATTCCACAGGGAGCTGTTCTGGAACCACTGTTTTTCAGTAAATGACTTGGATGAGGAAGTGGGACAGTGAGTTAGAAGGGAGGAAGATTTTGGAAAGGTGCAAAAATAACAGGGTTGTTATCATGGCTGACTTTAACTTCCCTAATAGTAAATGGCACCTGATTAGTTCCAAGGGTTTAGATGGGGCAGAGTTTGTTAAGTGTGTCCAGGATGGATTCCTGTCACAGTATGTGGACAGGCCGACTAGGGGGAACGCCATACTAGATCTAGTACTAGGTAATGAACCAGGTCAGGCCACAGATCTCTCAGTGGGTGAGCATCTGGGGGACAATGATCACCACTCCCTAGCCTTTAGCACTATCATGGAGAAGGATAGAATCAGAGAGGACAGAAAAATTTTTAATTGGGGAAGGGCAAATTATGAGGCTGTATGGCTAGAACTTGTGGGTGTGAATTGGGATGATGTTTTCGCAGGGAAATGTACTATGGACATGTGGTCGATGTTTAGAGATCTCTTGCAGGATGTTAGGGATAAATTTGTCCCGGTGAGGAAGATAAAGAATGGTAGGGTGAAGGAACCATGGGTGACAAGTGAGGTGGAAAATCTAGTCAGGTGGAAGAAAGCAACATACATGAGGTTTAGGAAGCAAAGATCAGATGGGTCTATTGAGGAATATAGGGAAGCAAGAAAGGAGCTTAAGAAGGGGCTGAGAAGAGCAAGAAGGGGGCATGAGAAGGCCTTGACGAGTAGGGTAAAGGAAAACCCCAAGGCATTCTTCAATTATGTGAAGAAAAAAAGGATGACAGGAGTGAAGGTAGGACCGATTAGAGATAAAGGTGGGAAGATGTGCCTGGAGGCTGTGGAAGTGAGCAAGGTCCTCAATGAATACTTCTCTTCGGTACAGTATTCACCAATGAGAGGGAACTTGATGTTGGTGAGGACAATATGAGTGAGGTTGATGTTCTGGAGCATGTTGATATTAAGGGACAGGAGGTGTTGGAGTTGTTAAAATACATTAGGACAGATAAGCCCCTGGGGCCTGACGGAATATTCCCCAGGCTGCTCCATGAGGTGAGGGAAGAGATTGCTGAGCCTCTGGCTAGGATCTTTATGTCCTCGTTGTCCACGGGAATGGTACCAGAGGATTGGAGGGAGGCGAATGTTGTCCCCTTGTTCAAAAAAGGTAGTAGGGATAGACCGGGTAATTATAGACCATGAGCCTTACGTCAGTGGTGGGAAAGCTGTTGGAAAAGATTCTTAGAGGTAGGATCTCTGGGCACTTAGAGAATCATGGTCTGATCAGGGACAGTCAGCATGGCTTTGTGAAGGGCAGATCGTGTCTAACAAGTGTGATAGAGTTCTTTGAGGAGGTGACCAGGCATATAGATGAGGGTAGTGCAGTGGATGGGACCTATATAGATTTTAGTAAGGCATTTGACAAGGTTCCACACGGTGGGCTTATTCAGAAAATCAGAAGGCATGGGATCCAGGGAAGTTTGGCCAGGTGGATTCAGAATTGGCTTGCCTGCAGAAAGCAGAGGGTCGTGGTGGAGGGAGTACATTCAGATTGGAGGATTGTGACTAGTGGTGCCCCACAAGGATCTGTTCTGGGACCTCTACTTTTCGTGATTTTTATTAATGACCTGGATGTGGGGGTAGAAGGATGGGTTGGCAAGTTTGCAGATAACACAAAGGTTAGTGGTGTTGTAGATAGTGTAGAGGATTGTCGAAGATTGCAGAGAGACATTGATAGGATGCAGAAGTGGGCAGATGGAGTTCAACCCGGAGAAGTGTGACTTTGGAAGGACAAACTCCAAGGCAGAGTACAAATTAAATGGCAGGATACTTGGTAGTGTGGAGGAGCAGAGGGATCTGGGGGTACATGTCCACAGATCCCTGAAAGTAGCCTCACAGGTAGATAGGGTAGTTAAGAAAGCTGATGGGGTGTTAGCTTTCATAAATCGAGGGATAGAGTTTAAGAGTCGCAAGGTAATGATGCAGCTCTATAAAACTCTGGTTAGGCCACACTTGGAGTACTGTGTCCAGTTCTGGTTGCCTCACTATAGGAAGGATGTGGAAGCATTGGGAAGGGTACAGAGGAGATTTACCAGGATGCTGCCTGGTTTAGAGAGTATGGATTATGATGAGAGATTAAGGGAGCTAGGGCTTTAAACTTTGGAGAGAAGGAGGATGAGAGGAGACATGATAGAGGTATACAAGAGATTAGATAGAGTGGACAGCCAGCACCTCTTCTCCAGGGCACCACTCTCAATACTAGAGGACATGACTTTAAGGTAAGGGGTGGGAAGTTCATGGGGGATATTAGAGGAAGGTTTTTTACTCAGAGAGTGGTTGGTGCGTGGAATGCACTGCCTGAGTCAGTGATGGAGGCAGATACACTAGTGAAGTTTAAGAGACTACTAGACAGGTATATGGAGGAATTTAAGGTGGGGGGTTATATGGGAGGCAGGGTTTGAGGATCGGCACAACATTGTGGGCTGAAGGGCCTGTACTGTGCTGTACTATTCTATGTTGCTATGTTTGCAGAAGACACAATGGTTGGTGGACTTGTTGATATTGAGAAGGGTTGTTGTAGGTTGCAATGAGACATTAACTGGATGCAGAGCTGGGCTGAGAAGTAGCAGATGGAGCTCAACCCAGAAAAGTGTGAAGTGACTCACTTTGGAAGGTCGAATTTGAAGGCAGACTGAAGGGCTAACAGCTGGATTCTTGGCAGTGTGGAGGAACAGAGGGATCTGGGGTTCCCGTCCATAGATTCCTCGAAGTTGCTAAGTTGCTGCACAGGTTGACAGATGTCATCTGGCATGTTGGAGTTCATTAAACCATAAGACACAGGAAACCATTTGGCCCATTGCGTCTGCTCTGCCATTTCATCATGACTGATCCAATTTTGCTCCCGGCCCCAATCTCCTCCCTTTTCTCTGTATCTCTTCATGCCCTGACCAGTCAAGAATCTATCAACCTCTGCCTTAAATATACATAAAGACTTGGCCTCCACAGCTACCTATGGCAAAGAATTCCACAGATTCACCACTCTCTGGCTAAAGAAATTCCTCCTCATCTCCATTCTGAAAGGACGCCCCTCTATTCTGAGGCCGTGTCCTCTGGTCTTAGACTCTCCCATCACAAGAAACATCCTCTCCACATTCACTCTAACAAGGCCTTTCACCATTTGATAGGTTTCAATGAGGTCACCTCTTATTCTTCTGAATTCTAGCGAATACAGGCCCAGAGCAATCAAATGCTCTTCATATGACAAGCCATTCAATCCTGGAATTATTTTTGTGAGCCTCCTTTGAAATCTCTCCAGTTTCAACACATCCTTTCTAAGACAAGGAGCCCATTAGTTGGGGGTTGAGTTCAAGGACCACGAAGTAACGTTGCAGCTCTATGAAACACTGGTTAGGCCACACTAGGAATACAGAGTTCAGTTCTGGTTGCCTCAATATAGGATGGATGTGGAAGCTTTAGAGAGGGTGCAGAGGAGATTTACCAGGATGCTGTCTGGACGAGAGAACATGTCTTATGAAGATAGGTTGAGCAAGCTAGGATTTTTCTCTTTGGAGTGAAGGAGGGTGAGGGGTGGCTTGATAGACATGACAAGAGGACAGTCAGAGGCTTCTTTCCAGGGTGGAAATGGCTGATATCAGGGGCATAATTTTAAGGTGATTGGAGGAGAATGTAGGGGGGTGTCAGAGGTAATTTCTTTACATGGAGAGTGGAAGGTGCGTGGAATGCCCTGTCAGGGTGGGGATAGAGGCAAATGCATTAGGGGTATACCACCTGTACTGTGCTGTAATGTTCTATGTACTATTCAGACTACTGTAATTTGCTTCTTCTGAATCAGGTCCACAGTGGTTGCCCCTGACCCTACAATCATCTCAGGAACATCGGGACAATTAAAACACCTACGTTAGATGATTGTTTATTGAATACATCCCAATACTATCATTCCAAGCAAACTCATCTCCAAGCTCCTAGACTGGGACTTAACATCTTCCTTTGCAAATGGATCGTTGATTTTCCAACAAACAGACCACAAGCAGTACCAATAGGTAGCAACACTTCTGCCATGATTAGACGCCACACTGATGCCCCACAAGGCTGCATCGTCAGCCTCCCTACTCTGTTCCCTGTACTCTCCCTGTCTGTGGCCAGATTCTACTCCAACTCCACCTCCAAGTTGGTGAATGATGCCATTGTAATGGGCCATATCTCAAATAGCGATTAGTCAAAATACAGGAAGGAGACAGAGAGCTTAGTGACCTGTCAGCAACCTTTCCCTTAATATCAGCAAAACAAAGGAGCTGGTCATTGACTTCAGAAAGGGTGGAGGGGGCAGTGCACGCTGTCTTGCTTATGTCAACTGTGATGAGATTAAGAAGTTTGAAAGTTTCAAGTTCTTAGAACTGAACTTTGCCAGTAGGTCCAATCATGAACATTCCCCAATGCCTATCCTAGTCCAACAGAACATTACCAATAGCGTATCCCAATCCAACCATGAACATTTCCAATAGTCTATCCAGGTCCAACAGAACATTTCCAATAGCCTAGACAGGTCCAACAGAACATTTCCAATTGTCTATCCAGGTCCAACAGAACATTTCCAATAGTCTATCCAGGTCCAACCAACCATGAACATCTCCAATAGTCTATCCAGTTCCAACCAACCATGAACATTTCCAGTAGTCTATCCAGTTCCAACCAACCATGAACATTTCCAGTAGTCTATCCAGTTCCAACCAACCATGAACATTTCCAGTAATCTATCCAGCTCCAACCAACCATGAACATTTCCAGTAGTCTATCCAGGTCCAACAGAGCATTTCCAATAGTCTATCCAGGTCCAACAGAACATTTCCAATAGTCTATCCAGGTCCAACCATGAACCATGAACCATTAGCCTAGACAGGTCCAACCATGAACATTGCCAATAGTCTATCCTGATTCAACTCTTTAAACACCACAGTTAAAAAAGCTCACCAGTGCCTCTACTTCCTCTACTTCCTTTGACGTTCACCAACTTTTATGGATGCATTATAGAAAGCATCCTATCCAGTGCATCACAGGTTAGTATGGTAACTGCTCTGCCCATGACCACAAGAAACTGTGGGGAGTTGTGGACGCAGTTCTGTACATGACAGAAACCAGCCTCCCCTCCATGGACTCTGGCTATACCCCTTGCTACACAGTAAAGCATCCAGCATAGTAGCATAGAACAGAACTTTATTGTCATTGCTCAAGACAACAAGGTTGTGGTGCTACTCCAGTGTGTGCAAAACAGATATTTACATTGCAAGTGGTACAGCTTAATTTTTTTAATTCCCTTATTTGCATGCAACAAGTGACTTTGATAGTCTCTAACACTCAAAAGCCGTTGACAAGCTGGGGTGTAGCATTATTCAGCTACATAACAGCCCTCAGAAGAAGCTGTTTTTCAGTCTTACTGTCTTGGCTAAAATGTTTCTGTATACCCTTCAGATGGCAGGAGATTGAACAGACAGTGTCTGGGATGGGATGTGTCTTTAATGATGTTAAGAGCGCTGTAGGTATCAAGAGTTGTAGATTGTCTCCAGGTCCAGTAGTTGAGTCCCAATGAAGTTCTGAGTCATCCCAATCACCCGTTGGAATACTTTGTGATCTGTCTTGCTGCAGCTAGGGTAACACACAGTCATTCTAGTCCTGACGAAGGGTCTCGGCCTGAAACGTCGACTGTACCTCTTCCTAGAGATGCTGTCTGGCCTGCTGCGTTCACCAGCAACTTTGATGTGTGTTGCTAGTCATTCTGTATGTCCGTATGCTCTCTATCGCACATCAATAAAAGTTGGCCGGCAATTTGTGGGGCAGATTAGCTCTCCTTAAGCACCTCAGATAGTATAATCCTTGTTGTGCCTTCCCTACTGACGAGATTGTGTTGACGGACCAAGAGAGCTCCTCGGTGATGTTCATCCCCCAAAAACTTGAAACTGGAGACCCTTACCACTACCTCACCATTTATCAACAATAAGGCTCGTTTGGGACCTCTTGTCTTCCTGAAGTCAATTATCATTTCTAATCAAAGACCCCTCCCACCTTAGACATTCTCTCTTCTCCCCCCTCCCATTGGGCAGAAGATACAAAATCCTGAAAGTGTGTATAACTAGGATCAAAGGCGGTTTCTACCCTCTATTTTAAGATGATTGAACCGACCCCTAATGCATCAAGACTGACTCTTGACTTTACAACCTACCCTGTTATGGCCTTGCACTGCCTGCACTGCACACTTTGTGTAACTGTAACACTTTATTCTGTTTTAGTTTTACCTTGTACTACCTCAATCCACCTTTGTAATGAAATGATCTCAATGGATGGCATCCACAACAGTTTTTCACTGTACCTTGGTACCTGTGACAGTATTAAACTATGTAACCAATTTACATTGAACAACAAGGCACTTGACTTTTAGTATGAATTACATGTTTTGAACATTTTGTATGTGTGTTAGAGCTGCACTCTTTATCTGCTTAAGATGGATGGTGACTAATTCTTTGTCACTAGTACAGTTTGACTAATTTGTAACTACTAACAGGCGCCGCTGCCATCGGAAAGGAGGTACAGGAGCCTCAGAACCTACACCACCAGGTTCAGGAATAGTTATTACCCCTCAACCATCAGACTCTGAAACCAAATGGGATAACTTTACTCAACTTCACTCACCCCATCATTGAAATGTTCCCACAACCCATGGACACACTTTCAAGGACTCTTCACCTCATGTTCTCAATATTAATTTTTATATAGGCTTCTGTTTGTCTCATGAGACCATGGATTTGCGCCTTGGAAGGTTTTCAGGGCGCAGGCCTGGGCAAGGTTGTATGGAAGACCAGCAATTGCCCATGCTGCAAGTCCGATGTCCAAGGGAAGGGCATTAGGACCCGTACAGCTTGGCACCAGTGTTGTCGCAGAGCAATGTGTGATTAAGTGCCTTGCTCAAGGACACAACACATTCCCTCGGCTGGGGCTCGAACTTCAGTTTTTCATCTTTTACACACTGGTTGGTGTGGTCTTTCATTGATTCCATAAGACCACTATGAGATAGCGGAGCAGAATTAGGCCATTTGGCCCATCGACTGTGCTCTGCCATTTCATCATGGCGGATCTAGTTCCCTCTCAGCCCCAACTTATTCATTTATTTATTGAGATACAGCGTGGAATAGGCCCTTCTGGCCCTTCAAACTGCATTACCAAGCAGCCCCCGATTTAATCCTAGCCTAATCACAGGACAATTTACAATGA